>NC_134712.1:32207790-34707790 GCF_049634645.1 Pelodiscus sinensis | reverse complement strand
GCTGGAAGGGGGAATCAAGGGGAAGAAGGGGGAAGGGAAGCTCAGGGCTCAGGGTTGGGGGTCTTGCTGGACCAACCTGATTTCATGCAAACCTGCTCTTGGTTTCGCATGTGATCTTTGGAGGCCAGGATGGCAGCTATCATGCCATAGATGGCCAAGTTCCTCCTTCTAGTGCAGCGATCAGGCACCCCCACCCAAACCTGAATAAGGTCCATGATCTCCATCCTGGACCAGGAAGGTGCCCGCCTTCTCCAGACCCTGGCAGACTCCTGGGAGCTGGCAGACTGCTCCTGGGGAGTGGAGGAGGGCTGGCTGCCAGTGGCTTGCTGGGTCATGTTTTGGGGCCACTGGGTCAGGGGCAGTGACTGCTGGCTCTGGGCTGGCAGGCTTGGAGCTGGCACAGGCACTGTGGCCAGAGTCTACCCCTTTAAGGGCTCCAGGGAGCGGAGGAGGGAGTGGAGTGTTCTTGGTTGAGGCTGGAGTGGCCACCAGGGCTCCCTGGGAAGGCTGGAGGCCCCCTATTTTGAAGTAAGTGTCTACATAGCATTTATTTCAAAATAGCTATTTCGAATTTGGCGTTATTCCTCGTAGAATGAGGTTTACCAAACTCAAAATAAGTGCTCTGCTATTTCGAATTTATTTTGAAATAGCAGTTTGGCTGTGTAGATGCTAGGAAAGTTATTTCAAAATAATGGCTGTTATTTCGAAATAACTTTGCTGTGTAGACATGCCCTACGTGACTCTGTCCTTATAAATGGGCCAGAAAAGGGTAGATTTTTAATCAGCAAACATCAATTTTGTTCCACGCACTCAAATCCATGAAAAAGTATTTCCAGAGATAGTGATCAAAATTTATAAGTAGACAAGATAAGAAAAATTCAGTGAAAAATTTATTAGATTGAAAATCAAGTGAGTTGGACTTCTGACTTAAGCTAGTTAAAAATGGACAAGCAAATGAATAGTAAAAACAGGTATGAGATGATGATTAATTTATTGAAAGATATTTATGTGTGTATTCCATATTTTGTTTACATGCACTTTTAATATGTGATATGGACTATTTATGTTTATTTTAGTCTCAATGTCTGTCTTTAGATAAATATCTGGCTCCCTGCTCCATGATTTCCTGCTACTGGGAAAATTTAAAAATTGATAATCTTTAAAAATTCTTTAAAAAAAATTGCATTAATGTGTATATAATAATTAGTATAATGAAATTATAAAAAAGATAAATTCTGCCAAACCTAGTTATAAAGAGGACCTGCCTCGAATGCCTGACTTTGTCCTAGCTTTTGAGCTGATGTCATGGCTACCAGAAAGACAATCTTCACTGACGGGTGATAGAATGAATAGGCTTAGGGCTCAAAGTCAGGACCCATCACCCTGAAAATATGATACTGAGGTTCCAAACAGAAGGAGTCTCCCAAAATAAGGGAAAGACATGGAAAGGCCATTAAGGAATCTTACCACTGTAAGGTAGGAAAATACAGTATTGCTCCTAGATAGGAGGCTGCTGTTAGACAGACCCTTATATGGGGCTGATGGAAAGTCCAGAATGTTTCGAGGCTAACAAACAGTCCAATATTGCTAAAACTGGTGATGTCCAGGGAGAAAACTGATGCACAGATGTCCCAATACAAAGCTAAATGGAACAAGTTTTCTAAGTAACTCTGGTTGAAGATTTCCTGCTTTGGAGCAGAATGCTCTTACCCTCTTCTGAACAGCTACTTTGGGTGGGCATCATCCAACCAAGATCCAGGCTGTCAGTTGTAATGAAACTGAGTGTGAGTGTAGGATCTGACTGTTATTCTGGGACTCTATTGAGTACATACAGAGCGTGATGGAGGGCTGGAAATCAAATAAGTTTTCTATTCAGACATCTGTGCACCAGCTTTCTGCCTTGACATATAGTGGGTGATGGGGAGACAGTATTTTCAAGGGTCATCAGATATGAGAGGCCAAACTACCTGGCTCACATTGGGACTATCAGAATCATCAGTCCTCCATGTTGTCTCAGTGTCCCTGGTATCATGAGAATCAGTGGAAAGGTACACATCAGTACCGATGTCCACGGGATCAGAAAGACATCTGTCAGGGAGCCTGGACTGGAGCCCCTTTGGAACACAGCATCTGCTCTTTGTTGTTGGTCTGTGTCTAACTAATCTAGTTTTGGGAACCCCTCCTTGTGAAAGATGTTCTGTAGAACTGAGTTGGAGAACTGCCTGTTACATTGATCTGACAAGTTGCTCCGAGGGCTGGAAAGGTGCAGAACTACTAGTGTGAATTGGTTTGGAATGAATCCATTCTACAGGCACATAGCTTCTAAGCCTGACAGAATGGAGATAATCTTGCTTCCCTTTGCTTGCTAGCTGTGGTGCTCTGTTGTGGCTCCCAAAAGGGAAGGTAGGAATGTTTCCATGGGGGGGGGGGGGAGTGTATGCACTGCCTTCCCAAACCACCAGCCTGGCCCCACCCATACTCTGCCCTCAGAATGCCTACTAGATTCACAAAAGGACTTAGGTACCTAAATGCCACATGAGGACCTAAATCCAACAATTAGGGTATGTCTACACTGCATTCCTCTTTTGAGAGAAAAATGCAAATACAGCCGAGCAAAATTGCAAATGGAATGTGGATTTGAATTTCCTGTGCTTCGTTCGCATAATCGCGTCCAGCCGCTATTTCGAAATACCCTTTTTCAAAATAAAAAACACCTTTAAAAATAACCGTGGCTACACAGCATTTTTTTATTTTGAAATAGGGTACTTTGAAATAGAGACTGGACGCAATTATGCAAATGAAGCACAGGAAATTCAAATCTGCGCTTCATTTGCAATTTTGCTCGGCTGCATTTGCATTCCTTTCTCAACGGAGGAACGCAGTGTAGACATACCCTTAGACAGTATTGGCATTCAACTCGCCTAATCCTGGAGGTGCCTAATATCCCTAAGTATGAATGTTTCTGCTGTTAAAGTCCTCAGTCTGCCTAAATTTCAATAGCTGAGCATAAGCATGGCTATTTCAGTCCTGACCAGCAGCTCTGCATCTCTCATACCTAAGATCCAGCAGGATCCTCAAACTAGGCAGTCCCCTGCCTATTTTGCCTGCAGGACCCAATCCAGTAGGTGTTCTCAGAGCATATCTAATCTACACAAAAGGTCTGAGAGTCATAGAGACTGTCTTTCGTATAATCTTTAGAAGCCCAGTGGTGAGGGTACGCACCTGGGACACGGGAGATACTACTTCAATCCCCCATAGCCTCATATGGAGCATCTCCAAGTGCCGTCCACAAAAGCTAGCACTCTAGGCTAGGAGTTGCCTACACTAGCTCAGAGGTGATGCTGAAAAGAGGGATGTGTCTTAAGCCCCACCCCATCAGGGAATTAGGTATTTTATTCCCAGTTGAAAAAAGACAACTATCTCCTCTTGATATTCAGAGTTGGGAACTCTCTTCTCTCAGGGCTTAAGCTGTTTCTTGCACCCTCCCTCCCCCCACCCTACATACTCTACACAAAATGGCTATAGGAGGGGGACTCCTTCTTCAGTTTAGTATGTTAGGGCATTCACCCAGGATGTGTGGTGCCCTGGGAGGGTTCCCTACTCTACCTGATGAGGAGTCAGAATTTGAGTATTGATCTCCTGGCTCTCAGGTGAATACCCTAAGCAACAGACTGTGGAAGATTCTGCTGTGGTCCTCTCTTGGCCTATCTTAGTGAAGCTGTTCCACTGTGTATAAAACAATTGAACGTGCATTAGACTAGAGAGTGTGTCAGAATGACTAGAGCCCCGTGGTTAGGGCACTACCTGCAGAGGATATTGTCAATCTCACTTCCTCAAAGAAAGGCAGCTACAGTCCCATCAATAAGTCACTTAGCACTGTTCACCAATTTAGAGGCACCATATGAGTTTACTTAGTGATCACTAGGCTTATGGCCATTACAATGAGTCAAGAATCTGATGACTTATCTAGTTGCCAGGTGTTGGAGACAACAACCTATACCTTGCCTCATCTATGCAGCAGTGCTCCTGTCTGTCTGTCTGCCAGAAAAAAACTCAACACCAACAGGGTTGCCAGGTGTCCAGTATTAACCCGGACAGTCTGGTACTTTCACCTCCTGAAGTAAAAAAAATTCAGAAAATACCGGACACCTAATATTTCCAGTATTTTCTGATTTTTTCCCAGCCAGGAGGCGAAAATCCCAGGTACTTACCAGGTTCTGCAGGGGAGCTGTCTGGCCCGGCGCAGGTAGGCAATATGGCGGGAAAGCCACCAGCAGCCTGTTAGGGCCAGAAAGCCTAAAAATCAAAGTGCTTCTTAAAGGGGCCACGCTGGTCCCTCCCACCCCCCTTTTTTTTTTGCTCAACAGCTTTGGTTCCCTCAATAGAATTTTTTTCCCGGTGGGTTTTTTTTGAGGGGGGAGGTATTTTTGGTTAAACCAGCAGGCAACCCTACCAAAACAGTGCTGAATGAATGTGACTTTTGAGTGGATGTGGCTGGGGAGATCAGCATGAAAATTTGGCTCACCAGGGTACTAGCAGAGAGAGACAGACCAGAAGGCTTCCTCTTAGGCTATGTCTGCACTAGGGACTTTTTGCAGGAGAGACAATGCAAATGAAGCGCTCATTAGCATTTTTCTCATGCTTCATTTGCATAATCTCTTCCGATCCGTTTTGCGTAAGAGGTTTTCGCGCAAAAACAAGCAGTGTGGACATGTCTGTGTTGTGAAAAAAACCTATTTTTCTGTCACCCGCCCAACTTACATCTCCACAATATCTTTCTATTTTAATGTAAAATGAACCCTTTCTACCCATTCCCAATCCTTTTAAAATTATTTCTCTGGTATTCGGGGGAAAGGCAGGCTGCAGCAAAGTTTTTAAAATATGGATATTGTTTATAAGGACATACTAATTATATGTGAATATAATATTTTTCCAGTTAGCTCAAAGATACAAAGTAGTACAGGGGGGCATTTTGCCACAGAAAATAACAGACACCTAGAACTCAACATTTTTATTTTACAGGACTCAGCTGAAGTCCTGTCAGGAGTGCCTCCAACAATGACTAGAAAAGAGCTTCTCCACAAAACAATATGACTGGAAGCTTTGCCTCTCCCCAGTGCATTATGTAATTTAAAACCCTTTTCCAGGAGCACTGACAAGCTTTAAATCAGTAAAACACACAGAAAAGGAAAAACAACAAAATTCACCCTTTGAAGGGTACCGGGCATATTTACTTGCAAAAACTGGATGAAAAATTGTCATTCCCCAGACTTAGTATTTTAACTTTTACATGTGAAAACCCCCAACTCCAAATTAGTTTTGCTCATAAAGGTCCACATAGCAACAGCTGGGAACTATACAGGCAGTCCCCGGGTTACGTACAAGATAGGGACTCTAGGTTTGTTCTTAAGTTGAATCTGTATGTAAGTCGGAACTGGCGTCCAGATTCAGCCGCTGCTGAAACTGACCGCCAGTTCTGACTTACATACAGAATCAACTTAAGAACCCCAAGCGTCCCCAAGTCAGCTGCTGACTGAAACTGATCAGCAGCTGATTCCAGGAAGCGCGGGGCTGAGCAACTCTGCCTCGGGCTTCCTGTAGTCAGCGCTGGTCAGTTTCAGCAGAAGCTGACTTGGGGACGCCTGGGGCAGAGCAGCTGGGGTGCTGCTGGGTTGCTCCAGTAGCGCCGCTCCTCGGCTCTACTGGACCAACCCAGCAGCACCCCACCTGCTCTGCCCCAGGCGTCCTGATTCAGCCGCTGCTGAAACTGACCAGCAGCGGCTGAATCAGGACGCCTGGGGCAGAGCAGCTGGGGTGCTGCCGGGTTGGTCCAGTAGCGCCCAGAGCGGCGCTGCGGGACCAACCGGCAGCACCCCAGCTGCACTGCCACAGGTGTCTGGAGAAAAACCTAGTCTGCTGGGGGGGGGGGGCGGCGTACTAGCTGCGCCCCCCCTCCACCCCAGCAGACCAGGAAGACGCGGGCGGCGGACCGAGACGCACCGCGGTCCCGCAACCTGGGTCCTCCGCGGCTTTGCTCCCAGTCTTCCTGGTCTGCCAGGGAGACGGGGAGCAAAGCCTCTGAGGACGCCAGCAGTGGGACAGCCGCGGGGCGTCTGGGCTGTCCCGCTGCCGGCTTCCCCGAGGCTTTGCAAAGCCGCGGAGGGGCTCGGGTAGCGAGGGGGGGGCTCGGGCGGCTTTGCTGCCCGAGGCCCCCCGCGGCTTTGCAAAGCCTCGGGGAAGCCGGCAGCGGAGCAGCCCAGGCGCGCCTGGGCTGCCTCGCTGCCCGAGCCCCCCCGCGGCTTTGCAAAGCCTCGGGGAAGCCGGCAGTGGAGCAGCCCAGGCACGCCTGGGCTGCCTCACTGCCTGAGCCCCCCCGCAGCTTTGCTCCGCGTCTTCCTGGTCTGCAGACCAGGGAGACGCGGAGAAAGCCCCGGAGTACACGGGCGGCAGGACCGCGAGGTCCCGCAGTCCATGTCCTCCCGGGGCAGCCCCGTTCGTAACTGCGGATCCGACATAAGTCGGATCCACGTAAGTCGGGGACTGCCTGTACAGCAAAAGATACACCATCAGGGAGGGAAAAATGGGGGAAAAGGTTGAAAACTAAATATCTTTAAACACAGTTTCATTTATCCTGGCAACACAAACACTATGAGTCCTTAATCATTAGCATAGTCCTATTGCTGGCTATTAACAGGGCAGAATTCAGGTTGCTTGAGTGCTTTACCTGTGCATTTTCATACCTTAACATGTTTGGCTTTGTTTTAACTTTAACTCTTAATTTCTTGAGCATGGTTTTGGTATAATTACAACATGCCTTTAATTGTTTTTACCCTTATGTTATTCATACAACCTTAATTCCATCATAACATCCTTTTCTTTCTTGGCATTGAGAGTGGAAGTTGTAGTGACAAAAAAGAAGAGGGTAAGGCTCTGAGGATTTTAAAAGGGAATAAAGAAATTAACCAGGGCTGCAGGTGACCTCTAGAAATGCCCCGTGAACAGAAACTGTAGGGACACTAATGTAAGAATCTAGACAGTGCATTCAGTGGAAGTTGATTAGCTCAAAACAAAATTTTGGGGCATAAATAATTTGCTGAAATATAAATGCCATCCCCAGAGCAACTAATCCTTCTGAGAACTGATTCAGAGCCCTCCGTCCATTGTTCAGGCCAGGTCTGCAATGCTATGCAACTCAACCCCCGGTTGCCCTTGGATATAACTAAATGTACATTTGTTGTATGCAAGCAGCTCTTGCTGCCTTATATTCCTACTCTTCCATGTTAGATGCTTGAGAAGCTTCCAGACTCCACAAATCCAGATGCCACTGCAAGACTCGAGTTCTGCCTCCCCGGCCCCAACATTTACACACCTGCAGAGCAATTTCTTGGATTCTCAACCCATGCTGCTGCTGGGGAAGTGTCCCTGAAGCTACCCAGTCTGACTGTCATATGTAACAATTCACTCCCTGGGACTATCACCTCCCTGACCTCTCCACAGGAGTGAGTGTGGGGTTCTGATGACAGATGGGGATAATGCTGGGCTAGTATGTTGAGGTGACAGATTGTAGCCCTCCACAATTAGGAAGGAGGGAGGGAAGAGTGACCCAACTACCTGAAAACCAAATGCAAGACATTGGTGCTCTCTCCTCTTGCTGGATCAGGATTCTTGCACCATAAGTTAACAAGGAGAACAGATACCAGGACCAGCAGTGTATGGCTGCTCATTTCTGGGAGGGGATTTAGGCTTGGAGATTTCTTACATACTTACAAGATGTCATGCAAGAAGAATGATAAATTCATGGAGGATAGGTCTGTCAACGGCTATTAGCCAGAATGGACACGAGTGGTGTCCCTAGCATCTGTTTGTCAGAAACTGGGAATGAATGACTGGAGATGGATCACTTAATGGTTACCTATTGTGTTCATTCCCTCTGGGGTACCTGGCATTAACCACTGTCAGATGACAGGAAACTGAGCTAGATGGAGGTTTGTTCTGACCCAGTATGGCTAGGCTTATGTAAAGGCTACAACTCATGCCCTCTCAGAGCCAGATTCCAAAGCCAGAAGGAACAATTGTGGTCATCTCGTCTGACCTCCTGAGTAACACAGGCCATAGAATTTCCCCAAAATAATTCCCAGAGCAGATCTTTTAGAAAAAACATGCATTCTACTATTCCTTGATCTGCGATGAACTGAATATACAAATATACTGTATCAGCAGCCAGGAATCATTCATGCAAGCCACATCAGTCACCTCATACCGGATAAGACCACGGTATTAGAGAGGCCTTATCTACACAGTGATTACAAAAGCAGAAGGTCAGAGCATCACTAAAAAGTTCCTGCTTACTTCTGTCACCAAAGATCCCGGCTGAACACAGTGCACAGACTCCATTTCAAATATTTTCCACTTGCAACAGAATAAATTAATTTTCTAATTTCTGGTGCTGTAAACTCAACTTGAGATCTGTGTTCTTTCTGCCTTTTATATCACCATCAATAATAAGCTTCTGCAACCAGAGCTAAGCTTACTATTGATGGTACAAAAGGAGGAGTATTGGCTCTGCAGTGCTAACAGTAGATCAATTTTGGTTTGGCCATAAGCTAAGCAGAAGACAAACAAGGTGCAGGTATTGTACCGTACATGCAGAATGTCAGTGTAAATCAGCATAGCAATTTTTTACAACAATTTACACCAGATGAGGATATGATGACCCTCTCTCTTTAAAAAAACAAACAAACGTATAACTACATCTGAAAATTGCCATGGAAGTTCTTACATATACAAAGTCCTTTTAAAATATCTATAATTGTGTCACTTTTAAAAAGCAAACAAAACAAAAAACGTGACCTATAAAACTCAACACATTTAGCTTAATATTTAAAAGAGCTGTATTCATTCCTATTGGCCCAACAATGTACATACAGAAAAAGAGCCTGAGACAGAGCTCAGAAAACGTAGGCATGTCAACTTCTTTGACAAATAGGATGGAGAAAATCCATGGGAAAAGGCATTTTATTTTTCAAACAGCTAAGAGGCATTACAAGCAATGGAGGTTTTGAAATGAAAACCATAAAACAAAAGTCATTCACTACTTCCCATGCACAAATGATGGGCCAGTGAAAGCATTATTGTTCAAGTCAAATCGGGTGGAAGATGGTTTCTTATGAATGCAGCATTATAAGAAAATACCAAGCCCTCCATTTTTGTTATAGCCATTAGCACCAGTAATTTTCTGTTCTCAAGAAGCAATAATGATTCAGCTCTTAAGAACCAACAATTTGTACTCTTAATTATGGAATGGTCAGATGGCTCCAAAGAAAATCCCAAAAGCTGTAATCAAAGTTGTCTTTTCAAGCAGTGAGAAGACACAGCAAATATAAGGGTTATAATATGAGCACTAGCACCTAGTATTAATTCACAAGATAAAGTTCTCTAATATGTATTATAGGGGAAATGTACAGAGCTCCAGAAACTCCCACAGACCTACAAACTGTTTTGACATAATGTCTCACAAAAGGGATTCTTTGGTTAACTTGAATAATTCTAGCATTTTGTCATTACCTTTAAGGCTGTTGATTTATGTGAACAAACAGGGGCAAACTGTTTATTGTGGAGATCCCAAAATCTGTACAGGTTTTGTCTTGCTCCTGGCTGTGGTACTGTAAACAGTTCCAAAGTTAGCATATTTGAATGGCACAATTCAGCACCTATGCTCTGAAGCAGGGAACACCAGGTTAAAAAACAGAGTCGTCTATCTGAATCATGCAGAAAAGGGCAGAGTGCACACACAAATGTAAGTGATATTTACTGCTTTACAATTTCTCTCTTTCATCCTAATAGTCTTGGTTTGCTTTATCCTTTATTCGTTATGCTTCAACATATTTGGCTTATTTGTTTTGGTGAACTTAGCTTATAGATGGCAGTGTAGTTAGAGGGCTGACTCTGATTTCTGATACTTAAACAGTGAGATATTTCTATAGATGAATGATGTCCCTCAGTTATGTTTTAAAAATATCCCATCAATAATTTTAATTCCAGCCCTGGAACTGAGATTAATACTGGAATATGAAAACCCAAATGCAACACATGCACGCACGCATGGAAATGATGCAGTTACACTGCAGAAAACAGAGAGAAGGAATAAATTTTGGAGGACTCCACCCCTAAAGCTCTGCTCCACAGTGGTATTACCTCTCCCTCCCCCTCCCCCCCCCCCCAGCATACAGCATTTTTTGAAAAGCAAGAAAGGGTAGGAACAGGAGGTTTATGTCTATGCAAATACAAGCTGCCCAACTTCAACCACTCTGAAGCTGCAGTGAGATCTTAAAAGAGCTCTGCTACTGCTCTGAGACCAGGGAAGTGAGAATTCTTTCCTCCCCAGCCCTGCCCGCCAGAGTAGCTCATTGCAGAGCCCAGTCGCTAGTGCTGTGCACTGGGTCAAGGACTTGGCCCTGGAACAGTAACAGCTGTGATGAACTGGAAAGCACTCCTGCATGAGTTCTACACTGCTGTCACTGTAATACCAGGACATATTGTTAATATTTATAAGAGATGAGAAACCTTAGTGCTAACTGCTGGATAAATACCATAATTTGTTAATCCCACAGCATTATGCTAAATGCTTAATTTATTGTTGAATGTGGATAGCGTTAGGGGTAATGTATACAAAGGACATAGCCAGTTAATTACATATACTGTTTTACAAGTTGTTTTGGGTACATGTTGGACCTCCCTGGTCCAGCACCCACCAGACCTGACCCGTTCTGGATGAGGGATTTTGCCAGACCAGGGAAGGTCATATTTGGCCCCCCTGATAACCAGTCCCCCCCACCCCAGTCCTGGCTTGGCCCGTCAGCCTCCCGGCTGGTCCCTCCTGCCACCAGTCCTCCTGCCCAGCTGGTCTCTCTGCCCCGCCCCTCCTCTCTGCCACTCTGGGCAGCCCAGCTCCAGCCCAGTGTTGGGTGCACTGGGCTCCTAGCAGTCCCACTGTGACGTGCCGGGCAGCCCAGCTGCAGTGAGCAGAGCTCCAGGGCTTCCAGCCTTCAGTCCTCTACAGGTACACTCTGGTCCTGGAACATCTGTGGTCCAGCACTGGATCAGAGAGTCCTAGTTTAGAGAGGTTCAACCTATACTACTCTTGTCCCCGAGTCCTCCTGCCAATATTTTTGTGGTTTTACAATCGTATTTTCCAATTTTGTAAATATTTTTCTTTCCTTTTACTGTGTGGAAGACCCACATGAACAACAGGGAAAACTAGGACTCTGATCTTGAAATCACCTAAGCACATGGGATTATTGGGACTAAAGTTAAAGAGTGCTTAAGGATCAGAGCCTTACTGACCAATAACCACAGTGGAAACTAACTACTTACACAGTTCAATCAAGTACATCAAAGAACGAAAAACAAAATAGGCATTTTTCTCGTAAATCTCCTTCAGTTGCAAAAATATCAAGTGCTGCTTGTAACAAGAGCTCATTGAAAAATGAAAAAAAACCCACAGAATATTTTTGTTCCTGAATTTTGAACAGGAACAATTTTTGTTTATTCAAGTTTTTCATATGTTTTTAAAATAATAACTTCTGGGTTTTATTTTGGAAAAGTTTTGTTTTTCCTTCCCCTCCATCCATCATCCTTGAATTTTCCTTCTTTATTTCTCTTTCCTCTTTTTCCTTTTGCTATTTTGGCACTGAAAAAAGTATAGGAAAAGAGAGAGAGGGAAAACAGGAAACCTTCAAACAACAAAACAAAAAAAAATCTAAATGCAAAAACTCTAAACCCAACCCCCCCAGTAACCTAATGAATCCCTATATTTACACCCTAAACACTACTGTAATATGCCCGTGAGGTATCATTTAAAGCTAATAACTGACTGGTTGATAATATCGGGGGAAATGTGTGTAGCAACATGATATTAGGGATGTTAGCTAGCATGTAATTGAATAGCTCTGTAACCATATCAAAATTTAGTGGTTACATAACTATTCAATAGCCCCTGGAGGCAGGGCCAGCAGTCAGTGCATTCTGGCCCCACTCACAGTGGGGCCCCTGCTACCTTATGCTGCTGCCTCTGAATCCAGGACAGCAGCACAGGGTGGTAGGCGGAGATGGTTCTTGAAGGGAGCTAGTCCCCACGCAGATCAGCTCCCGCCTGCCCCCGATACAGAGGCAGCAATGCAGGGTGGCAGCAGCCCCTATCCATGGGGGTCCGAGCTCCCCGCCTCTGTGCCTCCTGCCTACTGCCCCCTGCTGCTGTCTCTGCAGCGCTGATGGAAGGGGGGGCACTGGCTCCCGGTTCCCACCTCCCCTCCCTTGCTACCTCTGACACAGAGGGGAGATACATGTGGTCAATAGGATTAACCAATAAGTCTAGGCTTATCAGTTAATCGTGTAGTCATCTACACATTGACATTCCTACATGATATGTAAAGTTATAAATGGTTTCAGAGGCAGCCATGTTACTTTGTTTCAGCAAAAACAACAACGAGTGCAGTGGCACTTTAAAGACCAACAACTTTATCATGGAATAAGCTTTTACTTTGAACTGAGTCCAGTTTGTTAAGTTTTAGTTACTAGAAAGCATTTTTTCCTCAAATTTTTCTTCTAACCATTTCTGACTTTAATATCTTGTACTTGGACTCTCTCCAAATTTCTCTCTTTGTAGCTAAGTAAAATTGTTGTATTCTTTAATCAAAACTGCTGCAGTTTTTGGACAATTCCAGTTAAAAAGCAAACGGTTGACTATTGACTGATGCCCTTTAAGGGTAATGGCTTTCTAATATCTGAACAGTGCAAAACACACAATTTTGGGGAAAATTCGGGACTAGGATTGTGGTGGGGTCACTTTGCACATGGTAACTCGGCTAGTGGAAACCAGAGTGTCACTGGAGTGTTGCTGGCAGGCTGCAACTACACACAAGACAGCTGTTTGTGAGGCACCTGGGTTGGCAAAGCATTGTGAAGGATCCATGGTTGCAGGTCAGGTCGTGGCACAACTCCTTACTAGACTGTGTTGCACCCCAAAGAGTGCCACCACCCCAAACTACATATTAGGGTAAAAAAAAACACACAGAAACTTGATCTTAAGGTGGATGATAACTCTCAAATAATCCTCAGCTCAAAGCTTGCTCACTGCAAGTCTCCACTTATAAATAAAGGTACATGGAACATAGTTGGAAGTTTTCTACTTATAGCTGTTGTCTACTCTTGCACAGTTTATCTTGTTCAAATAGTTGCTGTTCATTAATATAATAGCTAATTAATACTAGGGTTTTTTCCCCCTCTTGGTTTTAAGGGTGTTTTTTAAAAGCATTGTGACCTGTCACATAAGCAACACTCAATATCATTGCTATATGAACTATATGACTAGCCTGTTTTATTTTTGAAAAATGAGTCGACAGCATATTTAACATTATGCCAGTCTGTTGCATTATTTTTTCCCCTCTTGGAATCTTCTTGATTCTGGCACAATTCTTTCCATTACACTGAAGTGCTTAAAGGCAGATTAGCTTTTGGCAATGGGAAACTATTTTCCTTTGAAAATGACTGTAGTATTTTGCAACCCGTTCATGGGTGGCCAATTGCAGCATATTTCTACACTCTTCACTGGTGAAAATAAAATACAGAAACCATTTCAGAGAGACAGGCCCTTAGTAACCATACAAACCATGGAAAGGTAATCACAGGATTCACAGTTTGTTTTAACATGCTACCTAATTTCAGCGCCATAGTAAATGAGAAATGTAGGGCTGTTAGTATGCATTCCTATATACACAGAAATGTCTCCAACACAAATATTGAGCATACCTAACTTAAACTTCCTTGTACAGTCAGCAACATGACTGTTCCATGTGATAGAGGAAATTGTTCACAGTTGGCATTACTGATACTATTTATCAATGCTTCATTTTTCCGGTGCAACATTGGGACCCATTGTTTGAAATTTCTATGCTAAGCCTATTGGACTAGCACTTGGGCAAGCATTTCAGCCAACTATTTCTAGGTGGTTCTATGCTTTTTAGAGTTACCCTCACAGAAACATATAGGCTATGTCTACATTGGCCCCTATTCCGTAATAGGGATGCAAATGTAGAACTTTGGAATAGGCAAATCCGCGGGGGATTTAAATATCCCCGCAGCATTTGCATTTTCATGGCTGCCGCTTTTTTCCAGCTTGTAGATAAGCCAGAGAAAAGCGCCAGTCTGGACGCGATCCTCCGGAAAATAAGCTCTTTTCCGGAGGATCTCTTATTCCTACTTTCAATAAGAGATCCTCCGGAAAAGAGCTTATTTTCCGGAGGATTGCGTCCAGACTGGCGCTTTTCTCTGGCTTATCTACAAGCCGGAAAAAAGCGGCAGCCATGAAAATGCAAATGCCGCGGGGGATATTTAAATCCCCCGTGGATTTGCCTATTCCAAAGTTCTACATTTGCATCCCTATTACGGAATAGGGGCCAATGTAGACGTAGCCACCGTGTGTGAACATCTAGGGGCCTTCAGAATGAGGAAATGGGCTAATTGTCCGTATGCTGTTGACTGTCACTCTCTCTTCCTCCTTTACTCTCAGTCCTCCTTATAAAGCATTCTTTAGCTGAGGAAAAATATCACCTATATTGAATTTGGACACAACAACCGACTCTATTTCATTTTCCTGCTGGTAGTGAACATGACATCTTTGTATCTCTTGCTTTAAATCATTGTCCAACTCCCCACCAGCAGCTAATTTGTGCCTCATATAGCTGGATGGATAAACTCTAACTGTCAGATTAAACTGCCAGATTTGGTTGCTTGCCTTCCCCTTTATTACAGGGCAAGCACAACTGAGCCCAGAATAAAAAGAATGGCTCACCAGAGAGGGTGCTGTCATAGTTTCACTCCTGGCATGGGAACATGCTGTTCCAGTACACATTGTTATGCCGTATTTCTGGCAGATGCTTCATTAACTTTTTCCTCCAGAGATAATTGAGAAAGGTCTAATAGTGTTAGTATTCACAAAAGAGACAGTATGAAAGCACTTCTAGCATCTGTTTTCTGGCTTAAACCAGACATCTTGCCCCATTCTTTGGTAATAAGGTCCTTTTAGCTTCCTTTCCTGCTGATACTCAAAAGCCGCTAAATGAGAGTGAAAGTTTAAAAATGCACTGTAGGAGTAGTTACATAGGGTTAGCTATCCTGGGGACTGATGGTGTTGGCCTGACACAGGTAAAATGCCTATTGAGTTCAATAGGAGATAAGGACTGTAGGATCTGGTCATGTATGAAAACAGGTGAATATAAGCATTTTTGTTGAAAAGTAAGTTTCTATTACTACCTTTTTACAAATCTGCAGAAGCTGAACTGTTAGAGTCTTCATCTATAATAGCCTCAGTCACCAAAGATCAAAGCAGCCTTTAACTCATTCTGTCAATTCGCACATCCATCTTTTCACATGCTTCAAAACATTGACTTTTAGCTATCTATACCGTGAATGTGTTTTACCTGCACAAATCAAAACACAGAGGCTGCTTTCATAGTAGAAATTGTGCATTTGCCTTGACACTGAGGCATAAATTAATCACCACAATATCAGCAGCTACTACATCCTCATGCATTTGTAGCAAAAAACAAACAGAATAGTTCCACAGAGAAAGAAAACAAAAAAAGTGCCTCTCTTCCTTTCCCTCTCCTTACCCCTGAAAAAGATTAAAGTGACAGTGGGGACTATCATAATCCCCTCTCCGACTTGGCTCTTAAGGGGTGATATTTTGTGCCACTATTTATAATCAATTTCCTAGAAAAATAGAATTATTATGTGTTTGCCTCAGGTAGTAATTCATAGGCAAAGAGATGCACAGTAAAACTCTCCAATCCCACAAATACCTATGCACATGCTCAAGTTTACTCTATGAATAGTTTAATTGATGTCAATGCTTATCTGGTACTATGCGCTCATTGTTACACACAGAGAACTCAACAGGAGCCTTTCTATTAACTTCAGTGGGACCTGGAGCTCACCAGAGGTAAATGAAAGGTAGCTGGCAGCAGCCACTGGATTTGCATTGACATTGCAATGTTAAATATACAAATAATATATATGCAAGTAACATTTATTTCTCCTTTACCTGTATTTAATTAGGAACTGAAAATTATGCCACGCATGGATGGAAAAAGAGTCTGACTGCATGAAGTACCTTTGTATCCTTTGTCAAAATAATACTATTTAGTCAATCACAACGTAGCTCCTTCATCTCCCAACAGCAAATGAAAACAACATATGAAAAAAACTGCTCTCCACATCCCAGAGCAGTGATATACCAAAGTAGGAGAACTGTGCAAAACTAAACTACAGAACAAATTATTAGTGGTCACTGTAATTCAGATAGACATCACTGCATGGAGAAGCTATGGGCCAGGTGACTGGACAGGGAAGCAGGAGACCAGAGCTCTATTTCCCATGCTTACGCTGACTTGCTTTGTGACTCTGGGCAAGTCACTTAGAACAAAATGGTCCACATTGAGTATCAGAAGTTCAGCCTTGTGCTGTTCCTCTACACAGGGGAGAATTTCATCCATGGAGGCTAAGGACTGTGTAACAGTGACACCAACAGTGGCAACACCATTAAAGAATGAGGAGTGAAGACAAATAAAGGCAAAGTGGTGTCCTTGCCCTCCCTCAACACTGGGTAATGGGATTTAGCCAATAAAAGTTGGACCATGCTGCATCCATTCATAGTACGTATCAGGGGCCTTCTGCCCAGACCTTGCTGCCCGCTGCTCTAAACTTGAGGCTTTCTTTCGCCACCTCCACCTACGAGAATATTTCCAAACTACCAATGAACATCAATCTGACCAACCAGATCCCCCCTATCAACACCAAAAGAAAAATAATTCTATATGGACTCCCCCGACAATCGGAATTACAATCTGCATTTCTATATACAAAGTTTCCGCAACAATGCACAGATTGACATTATTCACAAATGACAACAAGCGACATACAATCTCAGCTGCGCTGAACACTATGCTATCCAGAGTCTCAAAAACAACCTGAACATTATAATCAAACCAGCTGACAAAGGGGATACTGTGGTCATTATGAATAAGTCCGACTATAACCAGGAGGCAACCAGACAACTCTCCAACACCACATTTTACAGACCTCTCTCCTCTGATCCCACTTCAGAATGCCAAAAGAAACTACACAGTCTCCTTAAAAAACTCCCTACATCTACTCAGAAACAAATCCACAAAGAAACGCCTTCTGAACCCCGACCAGGATTGTTCTATCTGCTTCCCAAAATCCATAAACCTGGACATCCCGGACGTCCCATCATCTCAGGTATCGGCACGCTCACTACTGGATTATCCAGCTATGTAGACTCTCTTCTCAAACCCTATGCAACCAACACTCCCAGCTATCTCCGAGACACTACTGACTTCCTGAGAAAACTACAAAACATCTGTAACTTCAATAGTATTTATACACCTCAATTACCCACCCGGAGAAATAAAAAAACAAATTGAAAGAGCCAGACAAACACCCAGAAACCATCTACTTCAAGACAGACCCAAGAAAACCAACAATAGAACACCACTTGTCATCACCTATAGCCCCCAACTTAAATCCGTCCAACACATTATCAGTAAACTACAACCTACACTGGAACAGGATACTACACTCCGAGAGGCTCTGGGAGACAGACCCATAGTCTCCTATAGACAGCCACTTAACCTCAGGATGATTCTTACCCACAACCACAGGACATACCACACTAATACCAACCCTGGAACTTTCCCTTGCAACAAACCCTGTTGCCAGCTTTGTCCACATATTTACTCTGCTGACACCATTATTGGACCTTACCAATTTAGTTATAAGATCAAGAACACATATTCCTGCTCATCCAGAAATATAATTTATGCTATCATGTGCCGACAGTGTCTGTCTGCTATGTACATTGGACAAATGTCTCAGACACTTCACCAAAGAATCAATGCCCACAAAACAGATATTAGACAGTGTCACAAAGAAAAAACAGTTTCTTGCCATTTCAACCAGAAAGGTCATTGTCTCAATGACTTGACTACTTGCATCCTGCTTCAAAGACATTTTAACACGAGACTTCAAAGAGAAACCTCTGAACTGTCATTCATGCTTAAATTTGACACTTTACGAATGGGTCTCAACAAAGATACTAATTACCTTACCCATTACAAAGATAGCTTCCCCAATTATCACTTCTAATATCATTAGCTCACAGATATTAACCTCCCCCCATCATCCCCCTTCTGTTCTGAAATTTGATTTGTCCTTTTTATACATGTTGGCTGTGTCTACACTGGCCCCTTCTTCAGAAGAGGTATGCTAATTTATAACTTTGGAATAGGGAAATGCGCGGGGGATTTAAATATCCCCCGCGGGATTTAAATAAACATGGCCGCCGCTTTTTTTCCGGCTTGGGGGAAAGCCGGAAAAGAGCGTCCAGACTGGCGTGATCCTCCGGAATAAAGCCCTATTCCGGAGGATCTCTTATTCCTACTTGCAGGAATAAGAGATCCTCCGGAATAGGGCTTTATTCCGGAGGATCGCGCCAGTCTGGACGCTCTTTTCCGGCTTTTCCCCAAGCCGGAAAAAAAGCGGCAGCCATGTTTATTTAAATCCCGCGGGGGATATTTAAATCCCCCGCGCATTTCCCTATTCCAAAGTTATAAATTAGCATGCCTCTTCCGAAGAAGGGGCCAGTGTAGACGTAGCCGTTCACTTTTTTTGATTGTATCACTTTGGTACATATGGTCATGGCAATTTTCTTCCACAATTTGATCTGAGGAAGTGGGCATGGCCCACGAAAGCTCAACACCTAATAAACCATCTTGTTAATCTTTAAAGTGCTGCATAGTCCTGTCTTTTGTTTCGGCTAGACCAGACTGACACAGCTACATCTCTATTACTATGTTGCTCTAAAGGCATTTTATCTGCCTCACACACAATGCCCCAGGGACATCATCTGAGGTAGTGCAGTTCTGCACACACCTAACACTGGGCTGTGACCTTACATTCACAATCTGCCTTTATTCAATTTCAATTGTGAAACTTCGCTTTTACTAACACATCATTTCAGCCTTTAACAATGCGCATAAATTCAATGGTCTACCCTAAGTTAATTCAAGAGAGCATAGTTCAAATATTTAATTTAAGTACATACCACTTGCTATACTCAGCCTATTGACTACTTTCTCTTTTGTTTACCATACTCTACGTTTGTCCTGGAAAAGGCAAGGAAACACAAATTCATAAAAGGCAAGAGAGGTAAACTGCACTTTTTAATCTTCTGCAGACTGTAAGAAGGAAATAGCGACTAGAATAACGAAAGCAAGAGTGAGTTTGAAGGCAATAGATAAGATCTGGAAAAGTAAAGCGATTGGCTTAGGAATGAAACTGAGTGTCTTGAAAACGTGTGTATTTAGCAGCATGTTGTATGGATGTGAGACATAGGTGATAACAAAAGATTCGAAAAGAAGGATATTGGCGTTAGAGAGGAATTGTTATAGAAAGACCCTGAGAATAGGATGGATGCAGAAGGTCGCCAGTGAGGAATTATATAGGAAGATACAGCCGAAAGAGAACCTACTGCAGAAGGTTATACAATGGAAGTTACAGCTATTTGGGCATATCTATAGAATGAACGACGAGCGAAAAGTTAAGACCCTGGTATTCGGCATAATGGATGGTCCTAATAGGAGAGGCAGACCCCACAGAGAACGGGTAGAGGATATAGTAGATTGGTGCGGAGCGAGTCTACAGAAACTAAGCAACTCCACACTGGACAGGGAAAGATGGAAGGAAATAGTGAGGGAGGCATCGGACACCAACAGGCATTGAATCCATGATTGTTGTTGATGATGAGTGTAACACAGTGGTCCCCAACCTTTAGAGGCTCCCGGGCGCCTGGGGGCGGGGCCACTCACGCGCCGGGCACCTGGGGGCGGGGCCACTCACGTGCCGGGTGCCCGGAGGTGGGGCCGCACGTCCTGGGGCACACCAGGGGTGGGGATGCTCTTGCACCCAGCGCCGGCATGTGCCCCAGGGCCGGAGCCGCCCAAGCGCCTTGTGCCATGGGCCCGGGGCCGGCGCCGCCGCCCGAGCCGCATGCCTGGGGCCAGCATCGGCACCGGCATCGGCACCGCGTGCCCGCATGTGCCCCGGGGTTGGGGCCGCCCGAGCGCCGCGCACCAGGTGCCGGCGTGTGTCGCGCGCCTGGGGTCGGCGCCTCCCGTGCACCGCGCGCCGGGGGCGGGGCCGGCCCAGGTTGTCGGCGGGTGCACACAAATGCCCCAGCGGGCGCCATGGCGCCCGCGGGCACCGCGTTGGGGACCACTGGTGTAACATATAACCAGGCAATGCAACAACACAATGCTACAAAATAAGACTGGATTCACCCACTGAAAAGTCCATCATGGAAAATCAAACTATTGAGAGAGTGCTTCATGTTTCTAAGAGGAAACATTTTTGGGATCTTTGGATGATTAGCAGCAATAAATATGGAACAAGACAACATCAAATAGGCAGGCTGAAGGTATACAGTAAACAGTATCTAAATAGCACAGAAAGCAAAAATGAGTCAGTGCCACCCCGGACACTGCCAAGCAAGCAGGAAATCTACTGCTATTTATAGTATGGGATGTTGCTTAAAAGGGAAAGAAAAAAAGACAATGCTCATATTTATTCATTATTTAACTACTTCTCTTTTTATGGCCAAATAGAGAAGCAATTAAAAATAAAGATCTACGCTGAAAACACACTTACTAATGGAATACTATCTAAACCAGTCATTAGAATCAAGGAGGACAGTCACAATGTCTGGCTGGCAGTCAGAGGACAAACCAAATGAAAACCTGATCACTGTTTTTCCAAAGGCACCAAAACAAACTCACCATTACCAAATTAAAGAAAAACTATTGCACAAAAAATATTCTTTGGCATTTGCAATTAAGTGTGGCCAATAAAATTGAAACACTATAAAATGTTAACCTACCCATCTATTTACAAAGGCAAGAGTTTGGCCATATAATTTGCCCAGCTACAAGAAACTGGAATTTAAAAATGAGCTATTTCTCTACTTGTAGAACCTTAGCTTGTTAGCCAACTTGGCCGAATACCTATGGGAAAAACTTGTCTTAATGGTAGCAAAATTCCATTAAAAATAATTTTCAAACAAATTGAAATGATTTAAGAAAGCATCTGAACCTCATTTGAGGATAATTTAATCAAATTAGCCTGTTCAAATTGATTTTTTTTAAATTATATATTGCAGTCCTGGAGCAAAACTTTAAAATAGTGAGATGACAAGAAAACACAAACAAAATAGATGCAGTTTGTCATTTAAATCAAATACATATTTGCAGATGGTATAACATTCACTGCAATACAAACAGCTAATATTAAACTGATGCAAATCCCACCTACAACGGAGAATTTTGATGATATTTTCTAACATATACTCCTCTGCCAACTCCCTTATTCTCACATTTGTTTTTTGTTCTTTCATCTGGCATGGGGTATATAAAAAATACACTGGGACAAAAGTAGTTAAGGAGCAGTTTTGCCCCAGGTGATACACTTCACTGAACTTGCAGTGCCTGGTCACCCTGGAAGAGAAGCTTAAAAGGGAACCAAGACTGCCCAGAGAGGATAGGAAGACAGACCTAACTTGAGTGTCCCTGAATAGGGGCACAGCAGAAGCCCTTACTGCATGGGAGGGATCTGCAAGCGGAAGCTATCCCAAGCCCTAGGGGAGGGGCCAGGGAAGAGATTCAGAAGAGAGATTCCTGGGAAGCTTTCTGTCCTGCATTCAGAGACTGGGAGCCTAACTAGAGACAGGGGTCTATCAGGAGCCTGCCTGGAACCCTGGGGAAAAGGAGGAGAGGATAGAGGTCCCAAGTCCAGGGATTCTATCTCCCAGGAACTGGAGGGAGCTGAAGACTCGTGTGGAACTGTAGGACTGTATATATTTTTTGGACTCTAAGAAAAGGGAAAAGGGCTCATTCAACTGGACATCTGGCTAAAGGGCTGAATTGCCACCTGCTGAGAGGTGGACCACTATGGCACTGCAGTAGAGGTGCAAATGAGGGACTTCATAGAGGGGAGTCACCATAGGAATCAGTAGTCACCAGCCCCACTGTCATGGCCTCTCTCACTCACATCCATGAGAGCGGGGCTACAGAGGCCCCCTTTTTGGATGCAGAAGCCATTCAACATCAATGTGGCGTCCTATGAGCCAGGGGCTCCTCCACTTCCTCCTCCTCACAGTCTTGGCCAGTGATCTCTGTTCTATTATGCAAACATCCACAGTATTCTAATCTCTTCCTCATCCTCCAGCAGAAGATACATAGGAGACAAGAGAGTAGTTGGATAATCGGAAGGTTTGGACAACAGGTTTTCAGATAAACAGAAATACACTGTCTTTACTCTTTGGCATATCATCAAAAAGCTACTGAGACAAAAACTAATCTTAATCAACTTTATGAAAGCATTCAATAGTGTTTACTCAGACCTGGGGACTACAATACCAGACCAGCTGACCAGCATAAGGAGTACATATGACGGGAAGTAGATGTGCAGTGATATCAGATACACTGAAGTGAGAAAGGGGATGAGTCCTGACCAGTCCTCTTCACTTTAGCAACAGACTAGGTGATGAAGTGGGCAACATAAGGCATAGTGGGTGGTGTAAAATGGGTTAGTGGAGAGAAGTTATGAGACCTTGACTTGCCGCCAACAATAAGGATGCCACAATACCCTAAACACTGCCCCCGTGTGTTTGACTATTCCAGCTAGTGTCTACTCAGCACATCAGCTCTTCAGGGCAAGGAAACCCTCTTCTTACGTGCCTAGCATATTCTGGACATCAGTGTAATAACAATGACACAAAAGGGGATGTTCAGAACAACAACCCTATTCTACTTCTCAGAGTATAGTACAGATTGCAATTTTATAGTATAAGTGATGTCTGGGCCAGTTTTGCTCCTGTATATATTCAGAGTACCATTTTTCACTGTCCCTAAGCCTATTAGGCCAGCTGTGCAGATGGGGAGACTAAACTCTCTGGGTGTAGGAGGGGGAAGGAAGAATTGGAAGGCAATATAGACACCTCCTGCACTCCTGAGAATTCTACAATACAAAGGTACAGCTTTCTAGCTGCCTCATCTCCTGCAGAGGCTGCCCAAAGGTGGCACTGACTCCAGTCCTGTATTTGTTTTGGGAAAATAGTCTCATTTGAATTGGGCATAGCAACATTCAATCCTCATCCTACAGGACATGGGGCCCTTCCACTGAAGCCAGTGGGAGGCCCCTTAGCATCTCGCAGGAACGGGTCCTTTAATTTGACAGGACTCTGAAAGAGCAAAATATGATGTTGCAGGATGTGCTAAAAGAGTATTTGGCTGTTCTTACAGCAACTTTGCCAGGTTAACCTCATCCATTTTGTGGGTGACTTGGCCCCAGACTTCCTCCTCTCTTTTGAGGGGGGCTTATTACCTTCACTTCTTCTTGCCAATCCAAACCCTATGAGAGTGAGGCTAGCGCTATATTGTATCAAGCTGCCAGACCAACTACAGTACTGGAAAATAAAAGTTTATCATCCAAAGCAGCACTTCCTCTAATTGCCATTCTAATGAAAGGCCATGCCAGAAAATGAAAACAGATCACAGTTATAATAGAACTCCAGGCCTGTGGATTCTGACTGATTGATGCTGGAGCTCTTCTGTTGTGTTCATTACAAACACTGCCTGCAGCTGCAATAGCTTGAAACTAAGATACATCATGCCCAGCCAGCAGCCTCCTTTAAAAAAGTTAACAGAGAAAGTGCTTTGATCTAGCTCTGAGGGCATTCTCGTTTGTGGTGTTGGTTAGAAAATTAGCTCCCATTATTTCTGTTCTAAATAAGATGCTTAATTTCACATGTGAAGTTACAGTTTTTATCCTTTCTGGTGTATTAGGAAGACTGGAAAGAGCTAAGGATATATATATATATATATATATATATATATATATATATATATATATAAAAACCACAGTGTTTTATTTTTTGCATCATAGACATTCAACTTTTAAAAATACGCATGTACAATTTAGAACCCGATTCTGATCTCACTTACATTATATCAAATCAGGAGTAACTTAGCAAAAGTCAGTATTTCATGGGTGTGTAAAAGGTGTAAGAAGAATCAGAACCAGAGTTCAGAGTGCATTATATCTCACAGATTTGGAGTAAAATGGTTCAGTGCTAAAATTCCTACTCCCTTGCCAGTTGTGCTATCTGTTATAATGCAAATGACTTTTATACCAGTATTGGAGAGAATGTAGCATAATATTAAATTGTGTAGTTACTTTGATTGGTGATACCACCAGAGACCCTATTACATGAATATAGAAGAATGTAATGTAGCTCCAATACTGTCACTATGTCTGAAGTATCTTCAACACACACAGTTAATTCCTTCACTTATAAAGTTTCCCTGAACAATGCAACTTGTCTAGCTGTAATCAATAATTAACTGAGAGAATTATGGGACAGAGACAAGACTATTCTAAAGGATCAAATAACCCTTCTTTATGGCAAACAAAACCAGTTATTTTAGAGGTTAGTGGTAAAGGGTCAGAATTATTTATGAGACTTCTTTATATAATCAGTATTTATAAGCAGACTTTTAAATGACCTGCTTTCCACAAATACATACTACAAACCTCACCAAACCTGGGACAGATGTTGGACTGGAGAATAGGGAGAAGGGATTTGTACTTAGTCAAATTTGTCAGTACCAATTTCATCACACGCCTACCAATTATTTGTACCCATGCGCCCAGGCAGTATAGCAAAATAATATAAGAGCCTATTGCTATGTCTCACACTTACTATTCCTTCTAGACAATATTGGCCACATTCTGCTATTCTTATTCATGCTCAGGCCTCAAACAGTTCCCCTGAAACCACTTGGGAAATGTATGGATTAAGGTTCCAGTCAGCATGAGTAAGGGTGGCAAAATCTGGAGCAAGGAATTGTCATATTGGATCAGTCTCATGGGCCATCTAGTCCACCATTCTGTCACCAGCAGAGGCCACCAGCAGATAAGCAGACAAGAAGCCCTGTGGGAGGCAGATGTAGCACAATCTACCTCCCAGGAAACCCCCAATTAGCCTCATACAGCTAAGTCCTTCTAACCCCTCAGTCCTTGTCTACACTACAAATAGGTTTTGCTGGCATAGCTATGGGGATTTTTTAGCAATGTTTTTCTCCCATCTGTCCCTGACATAGGTATTTTGACAAAAACATTACAGTGTAGACCTGACCTAACAGTCGGAGATTGTGTAAGCCTTGAATAATGAGGTTTTATATCCCTTCCTAACCTTTTTAAAATATTTACTATTACATCTCTGGTTATTCTTTTCTTAGTCATAAAAATGTCCAGTCCCTCTTTGAATCTTGCTAAATTCTTGACCTTGCGGTTGTATTATTGCTGAGACTTCACATCTGTTCTGGTACTGTTATTTCTTATATTGCTATGCGTGGAAGGTCCCTAAACAAAGGATTTACTTTTTTCAGATGCTGTCCATGAAACATTCTCCCACACCCAAAAGGGCATTCCCTTGGAGAAACCCAACCCCTGAGGATGAATGAAAATTTGGAAAGCTCTGCTACTGGTTGCCATTCTGCTTACAAACAAAATCTCAAGTGAAAGAGTTTTAAGGTGCCCTGTCAACAAAAATGGTTCACAATATGCCAGATTCTTAGGTTTTTGCATAGTCAACTGTGCATATTGTATAGCATAAGTCTACTGTGGAGAATCTCTGCGTCAGTCTCATTTGCACAGTTTAGTAACAGCAATTAGTGGAATTTGCTGTTTTTCGTCCTACAGAACTAATGCCATTTCTGTTTATCAGAGCACATTATAAGGAGAGATGTAACCAGACAATTCAGAACTGAGCAGTGGCATTGCCATAATTTATCTAAAATGCTGGATATCAATAACACAATCATCGTTGTCCTGACAGTGACATATTGGAGTCAGACTCCAAAACCAGAGAGAGGTTTTAATTCCAGTTCTATGGCCAAGCTGGCGTGGGACTTTGAACAAGCTGAACAAGCCTCTCTGGACAAAACTCAGCCCCGGAGTTAGTACACACAATGGAAGTGAAGGCAGTACAAGTTGGGGCCAGCTTGCCCTGGGGCTGCAATTGGCAGTCTGTACATCAGTTTCCACATGTGCACATTGCGATGTCAGTATGAGTATCAGTTAACTCTTTTGTTGCTGAACAAAATTGCATCAGTACTGCCTAAGTACCATCATCAAACCTAATCCAAGAAGATATGCAAGCTTGTACAGATTTGTATAAACAAGCACAATATCCATAAATACTCATAGGCATCTGGTAGCCTACGCAGGGGAAGACTTTGCCTTTCCAAACCACCAGGCATGGCCACACCCACACTCTACCCCCAGAAAGCCTGCTGTAGGGTGTTCTGGTGGCAGAGTATTGCTGCCCCCAGCGCCCACCCTCCCCCTGCTCCTGGCCAGAGAAGCTGGTACCATGCGGCTTCCTCCTTGACCAGTGCTCCGGGAGCTGCTCTGTGTGGCCTCCTTCCCTTCCCCAGTGCTGAGGAGAGACAGGGGAGACAGGTCATGCACATGTGCCCCCTCATCTCTCTTCCCCTCCCCAGTGCTCAGTGCACTGCCCTGCCTCCTCCCCTCCCTGGGGAAGGGGGGTGTGCTTGGCACACTGTCCTACCTCCTTCCGGGGGAGGGGGCGCATGCTCACTGCGCTGCCCCGCCTCCTCCTCTCAGAGGGCAGAGCCTCAGCAGAGGAGGCAGAGTTGTAGGTGGGACTGGGGGCCTGCCTACCCCAGCCCCAGCTGCCCATGAATATACTTATCTAAAGCCAGAGGGGATGGTGGAACAAGGCAGACAGAGTGAGATACCAGCATTTAAATATTCCCTCCTGCATTTTTTTCTTCAATGTCTCTATGGAGTGTATATGTGTGTGTGTTTGTCTATCTCTCACATACACAAACACACACACACGTGTGTGCGCTCCCCCAGACGCTTATGTTTTACCAACCCACATCACTTTTAGAAGTCCAGCCAGAGAGGAGGAGGAACCAGAAGGGTCATCTATCTCCACTTTTCTAAGCTAGGGTTGGCAACGTTGCATAAATAAAGGGAACAAGAGCTGGCCAGAGTGAACATGGAACTAAAAAGGAGAATTTTGAGTTGTCAAAGCACAAATCAGGTTTCAGTAGAAGTGAAAGCATTAGGGAAGGGATGGAGAACCTAAGGCCCGGGGGCCGTCTAGCTTGCCTGGATCTGAGGCTCGGCGCACCCCCCAGCATTGAGGAGCCTGTGTGGGCTCTCCAGACCCCTTCCTCCCCATTGGACTGGAGCACACAAAATCTAGTAGTCTGGGTCCCCCCAGGCTCTGGTGTGTGAGAGGAATGTGGGGAGTGTCTTTCTCCTTCTCAGTTGGCGGTCACGTCACTGAGGCTTTGTTCATTTGTTTTGCTTCTCACTTTTGTGTGGCTCCTGACTGATTTCTGTGTGGGTCAGCGGCCCCTAGCCCATAAAAGGTTCCCCGCACCTGCATTAGAGGAAGGAGAAAGGGAGGAGAAATGCATCAATCCCAGCAAAGCAAATGTCAGCATGTGTGTACTTCATATTAAAAGAGAAATGCAAACAAAACTCTTTCCAAAATAAATACCTGAACAAAATAAACACATCATGTCAATATATTAAACATAAATCATGAGTGACATACAATGGAAAGCATCACGAGCCAGTCACAAGTTCAAAGGTAGTTATGCAAAAAAAATCTTATTTGTGCTCTTATTCCCTTTTCTCTTGAAAGTGCAACCTCAACAAACAAAAACAACTTTGCATTTCCAAAGCAGTCCACTTCCAAACCTTTTTTTCATTTGTGAGCTCCTAAAAAAAAGTGTTACATGCAGCTGCAGACCCCTTTGGAAATCTTCGAAACAGTCTGTAAATCCCCAAGGATTACAGGTTGAAAACCACTCTTCTATGGTAACGAGGACCTTTTGTAGACCCCAGACACATCTGAGTGCCTTTAGGGGTCTATGACCACAGGTTGAAAACCACTGTTCTAAAGGATCCTACGGTGTTTTGAAAAATAATTAATTAAGGGTCACAACATCCCTACAAGGCAGTTAAAGGATATGAGATGTTCTAGTTCAGCCATCAATAAGTGTACAGCCATCTCTTGGGAAGAACATGACAGCTGTTTATGTGCCCAGTTCTAAGCACATGCATTTCCCTGGTTATAGAAGCACAGAATCAAAGGGTTGGAAGAGACCTCAGAAGCTTATCAAGTCCAACTCCTGCCCAAAGTGGGACAACCCCAACTAAATCATCCCAGCCAGGACTTAAAAACCTCTACGGACGGAGATTCCAATAGCTCCCTAGGTAACCCATTCCAGTACTTCTACACCCTCCTAGTGAAACAGTTTTTCCTAATATCCAACCTAGACCTCCCCTACTGCAACTTGAGACCATTGCTCCTTGTTTGTCATCTATCACTACGAAAAACAGCCTCTCTCCATCTCCTTTGGAACCCCCCTTCAGGTAGTTAAAGGCTGCTATAAAATGTCCTCTGTTCTTCTCTTCTGTAGACTAAGTAAGCCCAAATCCCTCAGCCTCTTCTCGTAAGTCATGTGCTCCAGCCCTCTAATCATTTTTGTTGCCCCCTGTTGGACTCTCTCCAAAGGTCCACATCCTTTCTGTAATTGGGGGCCCAGAATTGGACGCAATACTCCAGTTGTGGCCTCACCAGTGCTGAATAAAGGCGAATAATCACGTCTCTAGATCGGCTAGCAGTGTTCCTCCTAATGCACTCTAACATGCTCTTAGCCTTCTTGGCTACAAGGGCACACTGTTGACTCATATCCAGCTTCTCATCTACTGTAATCCCCGAGTCTTTTTTTGTTGAATTGATGCTTAGCCAGTTGGTCTCCAACCTGTAACCCTACCTGGGATTCTTCTGTCCCAAGTGCAGGACTCTGCACTTGTCCTTGTTGAACTTCATCAGATTTCTTTTGGCCCAATCCTCCAATTTGTCTAGGTCCTAACGGTACAGTAACAATACACAACAATTTTAGTAGAAGAAATAAAGTATCCAACTTAAAGTACAGGGTGGATTTAGGTATTGAAAATATAACCAACCAACGCAGGATTTTGCCAGGACACAATGATTAAAGCATCCCAGCTCACACAAAAAAATCTTTAATAGCCATAAACGTGCAGGTCCTGAGCTTTAGATATATTTCAAACAACCAGCTCTCCAGAGACAATGACAAGGGAGGTAACCTACGCCCATAGGTGTGCTGAACATATATGGTCCGCCATTGTCCAGCAAAGGAGTTACAATTCAACGACTCGCTCATAAGAGATACACTTGGGGGATTGTGACGCAGCAGTACCCACCGGACATGCCTAGACTTATGTTATCCAAGTCCATGGACTAAATATATAAAACAGATCTCCTCCCCCCACCTATGCTGCAAGCAACAAAGATGCTCAGAAGACTGAAAAATCCAGTGGAGGAAACTAGCCCAGGTTTCAAGGATGGAACCTGTGTTTTATGTACTGTAACATCCAGTGGAGTGAGAAAACTGCTTGATCTAAATACTGCCTAATGTCTTAGGTTTAAGATTTAGAGTATGTGTTTATTTTGCTGTCTTTGATAACTATCACTTATAATCACTTACACTCTTTTATAATCAATACATTTGTTTTACTATTTATTTTTAAAATGAGTTTTCCTGAAGAGTTTGGTAAATTGCTGAGTTCTACAAAGGCTGACTTCTACAAAAGTGGTAGAAATGTAGCCGTGTTAGTCTGGTGCAGCTGAAACAAAAAACAGGACTGTGTAGCACTTTAAAGACTAACAAGATGGTTTAATAGGTGATGAGCTTTCATGGGCCAGACCACTTCCTCAGATCAAATAGTGGAAGAAAATTGTCACAGCCATATATACCAAAGGATACAAATAAAAAAAAAATGAACACATATGAAAAGGACAAATCAAATTTCAGAACAGAAGGGGGATGGAGGGGAGGAAGGGGAAGAGGTAAATGTCTGCGAGCTAATGATATTAGAGGTGATAATTGGGGAAGCTATCTTTGTAATGGGTAAGATAATTAGCGTCTTTATTCAAATTTGAGTGTCAAGTGTCGAATTTAAGCATGAATGACAGTTCAGAGGATTCTCTTTGAAGTGAAGTCTTAAAAGGTCTTTAAAGCAGGATGCAGGTAATCAAGTCGTTGAGACAATGTCCTTTCTGGTTGAAATGGCAAGAAACTGTTTTTTCTTTGTGATCCTGTCAGATCACAAAGAAAAAACAGTTTCTTGCCATTTCAACCAGAAAGGACATTGTCTCAAAGACTTGATTACCTGCATCCTGCTTCAAAGACCTTTTAAGACTTCACTTCAAAGAGAATCCTCTGAACTGTCATTCATGCTTAAATTCGACACTTGACACTCAAATTTGAATAAAGACGCTAATTATCTTACCCATTACAAAGATAGCTTCCCCAATTATCACTGCTAATATCATTAGCTCGCAGACATTTACCTCCTCTCCTTCCCCTCTGTTCTGAAATTTGATTTGTCCTTTTTTTACGTGTTCACTTTTTTTTAATTGTATCACTTTGGTATATATGGTCATGGCAATTTTCTTCCACAATTTGATCTGAGGAAGTGGATCTGGCCCACGAAAGCTCATCACCTATTAAACCCTCTTGTTAGTCTTTAACGTTCTACACAGTCCTGTTTTTTGTTTGAGTTCTACAAAGGTATACCACTTTCCACTGATGAAATTGTGAACCAGTTAATAAACTTGTGTTACCCAAGAAAGAGTCTTAAGCAGTTCAAGGTGGTATATTCCTGAGTTACAAGGTTGGCAGCTGGGGAGATTTGGCTGGTGACTTTCTCTGTATGATTCATGAGTGGCTCTGGAAGTATTCATGCAATCTAGCTGAGCAAACTACATAAGGTTGTTCTGAGTGATAACAGGGCCTGAATGAGTTTGCTGCTTGTCACTAGCAAAGCACTGTGAGAGACAGCGCCGACTGGAGCATTAAGGGGACACAATGGTCTGACAGTTCCAGGCTGAACCCCAGGAAGTCTACACAGTAATGAAACACTCTGACGGCCTAAGTCAGATGCATAGACAGGCACAAGTTTTCTTTGATGTGTACACTTACTCTTCGGGGTCTCCCGTTCAGCACAACCTGCTTAACTTGTGAAAGTTAATGGGATCACAGCATGTAGTTCTGTGGCTGCAGACCTAAGGAAATTTGAATGAAATCACTCTGCATCTCTTATTTCCATTTAAATGTGAGATTTAAACTTTCTGAATGCAAGAATTTAGCAATCAAATCAAAACAAAACATTGTACATTTCCAGGTTTAAATCTCATGTGTTTTCCCAAGTATCAGTATCACTCCAGTCCTAAGGATATTTGCTAATGAGTTGTGTTTTTGTACACATATCTGGGCAGTAAGCAGCTTCTTGTGTACACCAGACTGACGACCCATTATGGGGGCTGGAAACGTGGTTATATCTACTGACCTCTGGCAAATGCTGGTTAGGGAAGGAAAGCAGATCTTGTTTGACAACTTTTCTGCAACCTGTCAGAAGCTGCCAACAGTATTTGGCCTACACAGATGCATATTTTAAATGAGGAAGCGAGCAGTGGTAGGGCAACCACTTCAACAAAGATTAGTTCCTCCAAGTCAAGTCTGAGCAAAAGTTCAGAGGCTTTTCTGCTACTTCCTCCAAGAGCAGGCTTGTGACACACACATCTGCTGTCTGACCTCAGAAGGAACAGCCTTTTGGAAGCTAATTAGCTGATCGCTTCCATTGTCAATTGTGGAAGAGTCCCGTGTTCTTATTTACTATTTTTTTCTCCCATGGCGCAATATGGATCCTAGTCTATGGGGTTTTCCCCAGACACAGCAGCCATGAGCCCAGCAAGACTCTTTGCCCCCTTTCAAGGGGCTTGTTTTTAAAGTACTTTTTAAAGAGCATTTTGTGCTGTGCTGGAGATCGGAGCCCTCTGTTTAATCAAAGGAAGGCACAAATGCAGGCGGCAGCACATCTACAACAACCTGTTTCAACCCTGACCTGGAGAACTATTTCAGGAATAGGAGTACATCAGACTCCATTCACATTCTCCCTCTAAGAACCTTATTCCCCTGGGTTTATGAACCATGAGTCAATAAACAATACAATACAACTGGTCACGCAGGTTGGTGAAGCTTGTGTTTAGAAGGCACAAGTTTGTAGAATGTGGGGAATCTCCAACAGCAATTCTAAGATGAGGGGACTTGTGCCCCAAAATCTACTTTAACATTTTCATTTTAACTTGACGCATGGCTCAAAAGCCATGCAATGAATGGAGGTGCCAGATCTATCCATCTCAGAGTTTTTCACAGTGCTCACCAACACGCTATCAAAGCTCCCAGCAGGTAATCCAAGCCTGCAAGCTTTATTTTTATGGGCTGCCTTTACTTCCAGCTGTTCTTCTCTCATCCCCTCTCCATTAATAAGGTTGCCTTTGCAACAAGCAACTTCCATTTGCCTGTTGCATCATCTGGAAAGGCCACTGAAGATGCTGCTCTACAAACCAGCGAGGCTCCTTGGGAGCATCTCTTTATATCTGGACAGTCCCCAACATGAGGCCCAATTCCAGAGTGGAGCTTTTGTCTGTAGTTTGTCTTAGTGCAGGAGTCAGGACAGGGCCATGGGGATGTGGGGCGGGCAGGGCAGGAGGCTGGGGGTGTGGAAGGGTGTGAGAGTCAAGGATGGGGGTGAGAAGGGGCTTAGCGTGGAGGGGTCCAATCTGGTGGGTCTTTCTCCCACTCTAGCCCCTCCCAGCAACCAAGGGCCTTTCCTTTCCCCTGTTCTGCACTGTAGCTGGGGTGGGGGGGGGGGGGGGGAGGGAGAGGAGAGACATTTGGGACAGGGCAAGATGGCTGAGTCCCAGCTCTGCTGGTCACTGTCTTGTTGGTGCAGCTGCTCCCAGTGGCCACTCTGCATATAGCTCTCCCCTGCAGACTGGCTGCTCCTAGTGGCCACTCTCAGTATTGTGTTCCTCCTCTCTCTGTCCCCCCCCCCCCCCCCCCCCAAACCCCACTTTCCATGTTATGGAAAAGAGTCCTGGCACAACCAAACCCTGGCCTTGCTTTAAGTTAGGAGAAGAGGAAGCTGCATGCCAAATTTGGTGATTCTAGCTTCTACCCTTTAGGAGGAGTTCTTGAACAGACAGACAAATAGATGCACATTTTTAAAATATATAGTCTACCTTTGCCCATACGTTCCAAGTAAAACAAAATACCATCTACTACTTGTTGAAGTAAATAAACAAACAATCTAGAAACACAAAACTAACAGCAAGAAGTGATATCTAGGTTTGACTATTGTGTGTGTCCAATCAGGAGTTTAATTTGGCATCTTCTAGATAAAAATACTATTAAAAGACACAGATGTATCAATGTAGGACTTCAAACAGGGCTTTTTAAAAAGGAGTACAAACACTGAATTCATTAGGAGGGATGCCCGCTTTCTATTTTAAAAAAAGACATATTGTACTTTTTGATCTAGGCACACAAAAGTAGTCTTTAAAGGGAATGGTTTAGTAGTTAGACTGCATTAGTATAGAACCCACATTTATACTCACTGAAATACAATACTAATGAAAAAAGTATCACATGTTCAACTCTTTGTAGTAGGTACTGTTCAAGGAGTTGGCAGTGTCATTGTTATCCTTGTTCAGAATCAGTTTGCATACTGAAAATGTTCTTTGTGACCCTGAGACAGACAAACCTGTGTCAACTTTATATACTATCCTTATGTTCTTGGGGAATGAGGTTAATTTTGCAAAAATGCAATCAAACTCCCTAACATGGTCCATCTCCTTTTCAATTTTCAGAACAAGGATTGCTATACAGGCAGTCCCCAAGTTACGCGGATCCGACTTATGTCGGATCCGCAGTTACGAACGGGGCCGTTCCTCTCCCTGGTCTCTAGCAGACCAGGGAGAGGAAGCAAAGCAGCGGAACACGTGGGCAGCGGACAGGGCTGTCCGCTGCCCATGCGCTCCGCGGCTTGGCTCTGCTTTGCTCTGCTTTGCCCCCCCCCCCCCCCCCGTCTTCCTGGTCTGCAGTCCAGGGGGACGGGGGGGGGACGGGGCAAAGCAGAGCAAAGCAGAGCCAAGCCGCGGAGCGTGCGGTCAGCTGACAGCTGTCAGCTGGCCGCATCCTCCGCGGCTTGGCTCTGCTTTGCCCCCCCCTCCCCCCCCGTTCCCCTGGTCTGCAGACCAGGAGGACGCGGGGGCAAAGCAGAGCAAAGCGGCGGAGCACGCGGGCAGCAGACAGCCCAGACGCGTCTGGGCTGTCCGCTGCCCGCGTGTTCCGCCGCTTTGCTCCCCATCCCGCTGGTCTGCAGACCAGGGGGACGGGGAGCAAAGCAGAGCAAAGCCACGGAGCCCGAGGGCAGCAGGACAGCCACGGCGCGTCTGGGCTGTCCCGCTGCCCCCGTGCTCCGTGGCTTGCTCCGGACACCTGTGGTACAGCAGCTGGGGCGCTGCCAGTTGGTCCCGTAGCGCCGCTCTGGGCGCTACTGGACCAACCGGGCAGCACCCCAGCTGTTCTGCCCCAGGCGTCCTGATTCAGCCACTGCTGGTCAGATTCAGCAGCGGCTGAATCAGGACGCCTGGGGCAGAGCAGCTTGGGTGCTGCTGGGTTGGTCCAGTAGCGCCGAGGAGCGGCGGCGCTACTGGACCAACCCAGGAGCACCCCAGCTGTTCGGCCCCAGGCGTCCCCAAGTCAGCCGCTGCTGAAACTGACCAGTGGCTGACTACAGGAAGCCCCTGCCCCGGGCTTCCTGGAATCAGCCGCTGATCAGTTTCAGCAGCAGCTGACTTGGGGATGCCTGGGGTTCTTAAGTTGAATCTCTATGTAAGTCAGAACTGGCGTCCAGATTCAGCCGCTGTTGAAACTGATCAGTTTCAGCAGCGGCTGAATCTGGACGCCAGTTCCAACTTACATACAGATTCAACTTAAGAACAAACCTACAGTCCCTATCTTGTACGTAACCCGGGGACTGCCTGTACCTGGAAATAAATGCAAAACTAACCCTTGCTGAGATAGACAGATGGCAATATTGACATTAACATGATTGAATAAGCTTAGTGTAATTAAAAAACAACCTCTTTCCCAATGTACACTGCACCCTGCATGTGCACTGCTTGATGTGTTATGTCAAATCATTCCATCTTAAGGACAGAAAAGTGTAATACAAAATTATCTTCAGTCTTCCTGCAGTCAAGCAGGAATGAATTTATCTTCTTTAAATGCATGTTCTATAGCATCTGTCTATTTCAGGGACTGTTGTCTTTAATGGTTCTACAGCAATCAGTTCTTTCAAAGTTACCATCACCATAGTATCTTGAGCATTTCACAAATATTAATGAATTTAGCTTAAGTACACTTACATGAGATAAGGAATTATTATTTTTCCTGTTGCCACAAGATGTTGCTACATGGTGAACAAACATGGGTGCTAGGGTGCCTATTTCAGACCTTGCGGAAGAGGTAGTTATAAGAAAGATGAATGGGAGAGGAAGTTCCAGAAGGGTCATATGACTGTACTAGGAATAGATAATGAACAGCCTGGGCTCACAAGAGGCAGAGACATGCAAGGAGCAAGAAATATGGGGCTGCAGGGTTCTGGAGTTTGACTGAGTCTGGGGAAAGCTCCCAGGTCTTAGGTGGTTTTTTGATGGAGCCTCTGAGGTGCTTACTGGAGGAGGCCTGAAGAGGATGGAGGAGGAGTCAGGGTGCATAGGAAGTGTCCCAGGGAGGAGCAGAATAGTTTAAATAAAAGAGACACATCACATCAGTACTTTAAGGTCTCTGGGTTGGAGTCTGAAAATTGAGGGAGGAACCAGGCTCCCCTACACAGTAGTTGTGGTGGCAGAAGGATGAGAGGACACCTGTGCCACGAAGGACAAAGGCTATGGAGCCCAGAGAGGGCAGCACCATACTTCTTGTGATTTGGTACTTCATTTTTTTTAATCCCCGAAAGAGGTGGTTGTAAAGTGAGGAGGGCTAACTGTTCAAACTCTGAATTGCCCATCCACAAAGGGAAGATGGTGGCCCATCAGCCCAAAAAGGTGGGGAAGCTGAGGTACAGTTATGCACCTTGATGGGGAAGTGCAGCAACTCCACAACACACAATTTACAGGTGGGGACAGTGGGGCCAAGAGATTAATTGACTGGTGCCCAATGTCACACATGAAATTGATGGCTGAATCAGGCAAAGAACCCAGCTCTTGAGCCCTTGTCATCTTTCCTCAGTTTCACATAGGTTCCAGAAAGGTGTTGCAATGAACAGAAAAATATATTCCACAGGACAAATCTTGGGGAATACCTTAACTGTACAGCTGTCATAGTGAGAGGGCGGGAGTGGAAGGGAGGAACAATACTTGACAGGGCAGCATAGGCTGCTAGAAAACCATCATGAAGTAGAGTGATGGCCCAAAAGAAATACTGTTTAAAAAAAACCCACAATGCGTATCTAACCTGTGGAACACACTTGAGCAAGATATCACTGAGTCCAAGAGCTTAGTAGGACTCAAAGGATGGGGCACTTACATGTGTAACCATCCCGCTTTCCTCCTTGGGTTACTCAGGAGCAGACACCACTTACCTACCTCTGTACCTGAGTATCTGAGGCTGTAGGTATTAGAGGAGATCCTGAGTATCCCAGTGGTGATGCTGGATAAATGGAAATCCTCTATCCATCCCTTTGCTACATTCCCTTACTTCAAAAGCAACTCTGAATTAGTGGTGCCTCCACCTGGCTGGCCCCTGTACACACTCAATGACATGTGTTGGGAATCTCCAGGAATAAACCCATTCCAATAAAAATCTGTGGCATGGATCTAACTCAAAACCAACAAACATACATATAATTTACTTAAATTAGAATGAACACACCTTTACTTTGCAACTTAAAGCAACAGGGCTTAAAAGACTCAGAGTAGACATCTCTCCTAACTTAAATGCATAGTGTGCAGTTGAATAAAATCAATTAATAAATAAAGTATACAATAACAAATGAAATTTCTCTAACTGGAATTTGCACTGCCCCATAGTATACCACACCCCTGAGTATACACTCCTCTAGATTTCAGAGTCCCAGACGCTTGTTTGCGTGGGCGCGTTTGAAGATCTGCAGCTGGAGGAGAGACAGCACAGAGCTGGCTTTGTGAGTCAGTCCAGCCAATGCCACAAGCTGCATAACCGCTCTGAAAACTGGAGCTGGCCCCACCAAACGCCAGAAGCTCTGGGGCCTGGTTCACTGGGCAAATCACTCTGTCAGGCCTCAGGCTCAGATTCAGTCTCTCTGCTGTGCTCCTTCATTGCAAGCACTTTCCCAAACAATCCCAGTTCCTCACAGTTCCTTCCGAGCAGGCCCTTCTCAATCAGCTTGAAGCACAGCAAGAGTCTCTCTTCTTCAGGGACAATCAGCAACAGACTCTGAAGCTCTCTGCTAGATCAAAGTCCCGGCAGGCTCTAGCTTCCAGCAGCAGCTCTAGTCTGGAAAGAGGTCTAATCTGACTCCTCTCTTCAAATGAAGCCTACCTCCTGCTCTCTGTGTCCTCGAACTCTTGGAAGACAAGTAGTTTCCCCCCTTTTCACAAGGCATCATGGGAGCTGCAGTCTGTAAGGCTAGATTGCAATGCTCAGAATCTTACCAGGGAAGGTCAGAGGCTTCTATAGTAAATGGGCCTACACATGTAACTATGAATGTTCTTATTATCCATTAGGTAGGATGTAAACAACTAGGCTACGTCTACACTGGCCCCTTTTCCGGAAGGGGCATGTAAATTTCACCAGTCATCGTAGGGAAATCCGCGGGGGATTTAAATATCCCCCGTGGCATTTAAATAAAAATGTCCGCCGCTTTTTTCCGGCTTTTAAAAAAGCCGGAAAAGAGCGTCTACACTGGCCCCGATCCTCCGGAAAAAGTGCCCTTTTCCGGAGGCTCTTATTCCTACTTCAAAGTAGGAATAAGACCCTCCGGATATTCCTACTTCAAAGTAGGAATAAGACCCTCCGGAAAAGGGCACTTTTTCCGGAGGATCGGGGCCAGTGTAGACGCTCTTTTCCGGCTTTTTTAAAAGCCGGAAAAAAGCGGCGGACATTTTTATTTAAATGCCACGGGGGATATTTAAATCCCCCGCGGATTTCCCTACGACGACTCGTGAAATTTACATGCCCCTTCCGGAAAAGGGGCCAGTGTAGACGTAGCCCTACAGAATATAAACCCTTATGCTTCTGGGCCTAAGTCGATTATCTATAGTAAGACTATATTTAAACTCGCGGCATCTTGCGCAAGTATGGTCATTCTTGTGCAAGAATCCGCAGAGCATCCACACAGCCCGCCCGCTCTTGTGCAAGGAAATTTACAGTACAGTGTGGTAAGAGAGGGGTTCTTGCACAAGAGGTATGCTCTTTTTTAACAGGTGTAAGCCCTCTTGCACAGGAGCTCTTGCACAAGAGGGCAGTGTGGACGCTCGGCAGGGATTTCTTGCGCAAGAAAGCCCTATGGCTAAACTGGCCATCACAGCTTTCTTGCGCAAGAGAGCATCCGCACTGCCATGGGCGCTCTTGTGCAAAAGCACAGCTCGCACATGGCAGTGTGGACGTTTTCTTGCACAAGAACCCTTTCACAAGATGTTCTTGCACAAGAAGCCGCCAGTGTAGACATAGCCTAAGGGTTTTATTTAATTTATGAACAGGTTATTCTGTCCCTTACTAGTATTTAGCAATTCTTATGTTGCTAATATTGTGCGTATATTATACACACTATAGCATCATTGTATAAACAGTGAGATGTTCCCTTTTTCATTTGTGGGTTGCTGTTGCAGCCTTATTTTTATTGTATTGGAGAATTTCTGCTTTTAATTTCGTTGGGGGTTTTGAACAGTAGTACAATATAATATGGCATCTGTTTACTGGAATCGGAACCAAATGTAAATGATCTGTTGAAGAATAATCTTGCACTGTTTAAATTCTAGTTGTGACCTTTGCCCTATAGTGTTTGGGTTATTTGCGTGTGCGTGACTGTAATGGGATAAAAATGTTAGTGAAAGGTTCTGAATAAGACTTTTCTTAAGGCTATTTTTCTATCGGTTACCATCTAAACTTAGAAGTGGGGAGAAAAAAAAGCACATAGGGCTTGTCAACATGGGAAAATTGCCTGGCACAGGTACTTGCCAGTATTATTATTCTGCTGTAGTTATATCAGTGTAAATGCCCCACTTGGAACAGTTATCCTGAAATCAGAGTGCTTTTTATGGTTAGCTTATGTCACTTTGAAAGTAAAGACACTAATTCTGGGATAAGAATGTCTACAGGGGCACACACACTGGTACAGATTTTTACATAGTTATACTGTTATAGTTAGGACAGTACATTTTTCCATGTCTCTTGTTCTGCCCATATATGGAAATTAATGGGAGTTTTGTAGGCATATTAAGGGAAGAAGGAGTTTGGGATCAGTGTGCATTTTGCTACTATTTTCACAGTGTATACTGATTTTGATATTCAGTGCTAAAAATGCTTTTTTCCTAGCTTTTCCTAGCAGGAGGCTGGGACCTTCACTTTTGAATGAGAACCTCCCCATAGCACATTATCCTTTTGTTACCATCAGAATAGATTACTGTAGTAAACTCTATCTAGGCTGAATCCTAGCCATGAAAGCTTCAACTGGCCCAGGGTGAGGATACCTGCTTGTGTTATTTACACTGCATTAAATTACCCTCCTTTAATTCTTTATTTATCAAGTTCCATATGAGTAGCGCCATTACCTTGTCAGGGATTGATGTCAGGCTTGATTACTCACATCACCCCGTGGTATACCCTTTTTAAAGGGTATACCCTTTTTAAATAATGGCCAAACATTCGCTTTCATCCAGTTTTCTGGAACCTGCCCCGTACTCCAAGTCTTTCTGAAAAATCAACATTATCTGGCCAGTGAGCTCCTCACCCAGCTCTTTAAAACTCTTTGATCCCACTTATTTAGATCTGCTAATTTTAAAATGTCTTATGTTAGCAGCTTCTGTTTCATATCCTCCAGAGATACCGTACTAGTGGAGTGGAAAGAGCTACAGGTTGGATCTCGCTGTTCTGGCACCCTCGGGATCTGACTGATCTTGGACGAGGGGATTTGCTGGACCAAGAAAAGTTCCTCCTCTCATGGCCATGCTGCCACCAGGCTAGAGCTCCTGCTGCCCCCGCTGCTGCCTCAGCCCCCCAGGGCTCTCTGCAGCCCCACTGCTGCTGCAGCCAGAGCACCATGGCCAGAGCTGCACAGCTGGGGAAGAGCTGGGGCCAGAACTCTGCAGCCATGGCGGAGGAGTGGGGCTGGAACTCTGCAGCCCAGGCCAGAGTTCCTTGATGGCCGCTGGGGCTCGGGCGGGGGCTGGAGTTCCCTAGACAGGGATGAGACCAGAGCTCTCTGGCTGCCACTGGGGTCGGAGGTCCCTGGCCAGGTTAGAGCTTCCAGGCAGGGGCCGGAGGTCCACAGTCATGGCCAGGCTAGAGCTCCCCGGCCGCTAGGGCCAGGGAGCTCTGCAGGGGCTAGAGAGCTCCCCACCATGCCATCCAACCTCCCACCACACACACACAAGCTCTGAGCTCCCGGCTGAGTTGCTGGTGTCTCGTAGGGCACTCCTGCCCCCACCGCCAGATCTCCCTTTTCCTGGGCTCCTTGGTCCAGGAACATCTGTGGTCCACACCGTGGTCCACGGATATTGCCAGACCAGGGAGTCCCAGTTAAGGGAGGTACAACCTGAATCACCATATACTGAGACTATATCATCTGTATTTTCCTCAAATACAGAACAGAAATATTTACTGAACACTTCTGCCTCTTCTACATTATTATTGATAATTGTACTATGCCCATTTAGCAATGGACCAACACCACTGACAGGATTCTTTTTGTTCCTAATATATTTTTAAAACTTTTTTATTTACTTTAATTCTGCTGGCCATAAAATTCTTCTTGTGTCCTTTTGCTTACTTTTTCAATTTCTACAATTCCTAACTTCTGGTTCGTACTCATTACTATCAACTTCCCCTTTCTTCCATGTGTTACATTTTTTTTCACAACTGCCTTCTCTTCACTTAACCAGCACAGTCTTATTCCTCATTTGTGGGTTTCTGTGAACTTAAAGTATTTTTAAATAATTCCAAATTATCATTCACATTTTTCAATTTAAATTCTTCCTTCCAACTGATTTGGCTCAACAATTTTCAGGTTTGTTAACTGGTTGTATTACAGCACCAAGCACACACACACAAAAACACACACACGTGTATGTATGAATTGTTCTGCCTTTTTTATGCTTCCACTTTATAATTGCGATGAAGTTATGATCACTTGTACCTATAGACAAGCCCTATGTCTCCTTTATCAATCCCAGTTTATCTTCCCTTGGTTTTTAATTTCTCCTGGCCAATTTTTTTCTTTTCTGTATTTTCCTTTTCACATTTGCATTTCTTTTTGGCACTTTTGTATATTTGTGTTGACTTTGCCCATTCTGCTTGTTTTACCCCTATCCCCTCTCAGTAGCTCACCACTCAAAGGCTTCCTGCAGCTGGGGGTTTGTGGGCATTTCATCCTACTCTAAGATCATAGAAGCAGAGATGAGACACTTAGGCTGGTGGACAGCTGCCTGCACTTGTAGCCCTATACATATAAGGTGCCAGCAACCTCAGATTCCACAACAGAAGCAGTCAGGAAAAGGGTGGGTGACTTTCACTTTAGCTGGAAATGTAGCATTGGAGGTGTGTTTGTGCTGGATCAGGGGTCCTGCTGTTACCCTGCCCGCAGTAATTTTCTCTCCTTGGTCCCAGCACACTGAATTATGATGTTGTCCCCCATAGAATTATATTCTCTGTCTTTACAACCAGTCCCCTTGCTGTGAAAAGTTTCCCTTCTATACACCATCCCTTTTTTCATTGCTTTGTGTTTATTCTGTTCCCTTACTAATCTATTATATTGATCCTCGCTTTCTTAATTGCCCTTCTGTGACTGAGGCAACAGCCACCCAAGCAGTTGTCTAGCTGTTTTACTTGCCATTACTTTTTTCTCTTTTTTCTGGCACCCTTCTTCTTTGGATGCTCTCTCATATTTAAGTCAGTGCAGAGATATTTTCCAAAACATTTAATTAGCAGAAGTGCACAAGGCATAAGGGTTGAGATTTAGCCAAACATTACGGCTGGTTCTTACTTTATCAGAACCATTTCTTGCACAAACACCAAAACAAGCAATTGCCTGTGGTTCCTGGCCATGTCAAGTTAATTAGTCTCTTTAGGCACCTAAAGATGCAAATATGCCTCATGGGATTTTCAAAAGTGCCTAACTACATTAGATTTTTAAACTCCTGAGAGTTAGGTGGCTCAGTCCCATTATACATCTCTCACTTAGCCACATCTTTAGATACTTAAATATATTTGAAAATCTGGCCCTTCGGGCTTGCCTAGACTAGAGGAAAGCATGATGCTCTTTTAGAAAACATGGCAGCTGCCATGTTTTAATTGAAGCTAGGTCCCAATAAAAAGGTAAGTCAACCCAGCTGAACTGCTCAGAGGCATGAAAATCTACATCCCAGAGTGACATAGATATACCCACCTAACCCCCAGTGTAGCAAGCGATACGTGGAGAGAAGAATTCTTCTGTTGACCTGGATCCCTCTCTTGGGGAAGTGGATTAACTGCAGAGATGGGAGATTCCCTCCTGGTGCTGCAGCGAATGGCTACAATAAATCACTACAGCAGAGTTGCTGTGCCGTGCTATTGTACCAGTTTAAGTACTGGTTGAACTTCTCAAATCTGGGATTCTTTGGTCTGGCACTATCCGTGGTACAGCAGGGCCAGGGATGTTGCTGGACCAATGAGCCCTGGAGCAAGGCCTGCTTGGGCCAGGAGGCATCTAGGGAGCCCTGTCTTGGCCAAGAACCCCCAGTGTCAGCAGGGCCAGGCTGTGGCCCAGGAGCTCCCACCTGGACCAAGGAACCCTCAGTATTAGTGGGGCCACATGGCCTGGGAGTCTCAGCCTCAGCTGGCAACCCTCAGCTGCACTGGGCTGCCTGTGGCCAGGTGGCCCTGGCCAGGAACCCCAAGAAACCCCCGGTGGCAGCAGGGCTGGGATAATCAGGCAGCATCTGCCAGGGAAACCCCAGTTGAAGCAGGGCTGGTGGAGGCAGATGACTGGAATCCCCAGCAGCAGCAGGGTGGCCCTAGCAGTGTGGTGGCTGGGTGGTCCCAGCTCGGAAAACCCCGGCAGCAGCAGGACCGGCAGCACCCAAGCTGTCCCTGCAGGAAACCCCAGGAGACCTTGGGCAGCAGGGTAAGGAACTGTGGCAGGCCAGCAACAAGGCAGGGAGCCCCAAGAGAGAAGCCGGGGAGCCGGGCAGCCAGCAGGGGAGCACTGATCTCCCCTGGTCCAGTAATTTCCTTGGTCCCGGACAGCTCAGGTCCTGAGGATGCCAGACCAGGGAGGGCCAACCTGTATAGGCATAGCCGTAAGGGATGTTAGCACCGACCATACCTTTAGAAACATGTTATGGCTACACTTGGGCCTTGTTTTGTTTGGTGTGTTAGTTGACACAAGTTGAAATGCTATTTAGAATATAATATAGACTGTCTGGCACCAAAATAACTAAGTCAATGTAACAAACATCTTTTTTGTTATGTCAATAAAGAATTGGTCTATGCTAAATCAAAATAAGTATTGTGTTCCAAACTCAGAGTGCCCTGCATGGACAGCAGGTGTGAATTACAACTGATTTATTTATTTATTTCTTATTTTCGAGTGAGGTTGTGTGCAGACAAACTTGCAGTCTAACACCTTCAAAATTGTGTTGGCTGGCCATGTTGAGGCCTGCTCCTCTTCCTAGGGTTAACCTAATATTTTTTAAACAGACCAACAAAGCATATAATTTAAATCTCCTTTATTTGTCACCATGCCCCTCTGCAGAAAACTACCACCATTATGAAACACCTCCCATATGCTCCTAGGAAGTGACAAAATAGGGGTTTCCTAAGAGCACTTGCAATTTGTCTTTAGCCTTAGTTATGAATTGTCTGGGTCTCTTCTGCTTCTTGGGCTTGCTTGCTGGATATGCTCCTCCCTTTGCCATTTTTAAATTCCCTGGAACTTCTGCTGAAAGTGTAAACAAAGGAGGGGAGCCCGGTCACATCCTGCTTCGCATACAGTACTGAGAAGTTTTGCTCCATTGTCTTCAGTGTTGCCACCTCCCTCATAATAAACATTTGGCCAGAAGCATGACAGAGCAGTGACCTGGCTGGCTGAAAAAAGCTGTGTGAGGATTTCTTACCTTGTCTCCAGTGTTCTCCATTTGAACCTCTTGTGGGCGAGAGGTGGGAATGCCAACCCAAAGTTCAACTTTCATTACATGGGTAGTTCCTTCCCCAGAAGGGAATTAGCACAAAAAGAAATGTGCAATGTCTATAAAACCCCCACTGCAGTCAGGACTTTCCATTTTTATCAGATGTTGTCAGGCTTGACACTATTCTATTGAGCTGTCATTAATTATAGATCTGGAAGCACAATGTATGTTCTTGAACAATGACAAATGTTCTGTGGAAATCAGAGGGTATACTGAAGGTGAAAAATGTCGGGGGGGGGGGGGGTGTCTGATTCAGTTGTTTGATCTCTTTAGCACACTGAAGTTTTTTCACCAGCTATAGAGTTAATGCAAATCTGAAGCCAGTTATGAGCTAAAAGATTTAATCAAAATGAAGAGTAGCATGATTTTGTGCCAGTTCTAGAAAAAGTATCAAATATATATTTAAATGTAATTCTCAAGCAATTAATTACCTCCACTGCGTGATCCCTTCAGAATAAGCATTATAATTAAATGTCACTCATCTAATTCACATATCTGCTATGTATCTCATAGGAAAAGTGGTACAAGCACATACTTAAGTAGCTTTGTGTAGATTCTTAAATAAACAAATACATTTTGCCAATGTGCCTGCCTGTGTTTCCGTTAAAGACTTCCTTGAAAAAGGGGCACAGATATACAAACTAAGTGAATTGTAGATGTTAACAGTGTTACCTCTTTTGACTTGAGTAATTATTCAAAATTCAGGATCCTAGGTTATCTCCAGGAGTAGAAATTCATGGTACAGTATTTGTTTACAAAACATATGCTAGAAGTCCTGTCTCTCTGAACACGCTGGAATCAAACAGCAGGAACCAATTTCTTCACTCATAATTCTAAGCCTCTTTTCAACCACTACTTTATCCCAAAGCCCTGTCTTAGACACAGCTGGAAACCCCACCCTTGTCTCAAATAGCTCAACTCCTACTTCAGTCTTGCATATCGATCTGAGTTGGCTGGAGCCCTGCATTGCTCCAGCTTTCTATTCCATAGAAGAGCTGAATCCTGAATGAAAGGTGCTTGTTACACCTGCCAGCTTCAATGAGGTTTTGCCCAACTTATAAATATATCCCCCACACTAAGCTTGTTAGGGTTTACCTCCTTTCTTGGTTATGAGAAAGCATTTTTTTATAAAAATGCAAACAAATCAATTGATTGCCAGGCCATTCCCTTTGTAAAAGTATGCACACTTTGTATTCAGCTATTAACACAAGCTAAGAGGGGGTAATTACTGTCAGGGCCCTTAATTAAAATAATGGCAGCATATTACTGCTGTGCTTGGTTTCCTAAAGGCAAGTGGTGCTGTTCATGGAGATAACAAAAAAATGCAGCTCACGGTGATTAGGCCAGCTGGCTAATATGGCCAGTTGGGGATTCCCCTTCCCTAGAGGAATTCCTGCAAGGCATCTATAACCCACTCTTGGCCCCTTCGGAAGAAGATGTCCTGAAGATGTGCCAGGGCAGTGAAGAGCATGACGAAAGCATGCTGAATAATAATGGCAATATTATGCCCGGGGAACAGCCCATGGGAAGTCATTATTGTCAGCACTGAGGCAGATCTATTTTGGAATGGAGATGAAAACAATGCCAGCTGCCCCCATCCAGGGGGGTAGAAAAGTTGCAGAAAGATACCTTTATACCCTCTGATCAGGTTCTGGCTGTAGTGTTTAAGTATTCACCGGAGGGAGATTAAATTATTAATTGGGTCTTGAGCAGAAAAAGATTCCTTTCATCTCAGTGCCTAAAATTGCATTGAGGCAGATTAGGAATGGAGTAAGACTCCACTGGATACAGGTCTGCCTGTGCCTATTTGAAAATAACCTAACACTGAGGAGACAGTCCAGGTAATATTACCCTTCCTTCATGCTCATCTAACTGATTTGCTACACTTCAGAACTGAAATCTATTCTTGGTCTTGAAACGGGATTTTTAATAACTCTCAAACATCTGTGAAATATTAGTTCAAGATCGAGTTAACTTAGTGAGTGGTGTCTTTAATATGTACATTTCAATCACTCCAATGTAATAAGAAAGGCTTTTTTTTGGAAGATCCATCCATGGCTTCTCTTAAATTACTTTAAAATCTGTCTCAGCATTGCAGAGGCTTAGAGAATGCATTCTCTCTCTTGTCAGAAAACTTGATTACACCAGCATATTTAGACAATAATGGGAGATAAAAATACAATTGTTTGCAATGAAATTGGAAGCACCATTCCCAAAGACCAAAACAGTTATAACTCTCTCTGGGTGAGTCTACACTCCACTGTTATTTCGAGATAACTAGTGTTATTTCAAAATAACAATGCGAGCATCTACACAGCCGTTCAATTATTTCAAAATAATTTTGAAACAGATGGCTTATTCTGAAATCTGTAAACCTCATTCTACGACGAATAACGCCTATTCCAAAATAGCTATTTCAAAATAAGGTATGTGTAGATGCTCTACTGCTGCTATTTCGAAATAGCCCCTCACCAGGGCCATTCTAAGTTATTCCTCCTTGGGCTCTAAATCGAGATAGCACATCTACATTAGGGAAGCCTGCCTCGGACTAATTTTGAGGGTTACCTGCAGTGTAGACATACTATTTTGAAATAATCTATTTCGCAATAACTATTCCAGAATAGCTTATTTCGAAATAAGCCTGCAGTGTAGACGTACCCCCAGTGTCCCACTAAGCCAGAGTTGATGTCATTACCTACATCCCATTTAAGTATTCATGGATACTCAAAATTATATTACATTTTCTAGTCAACTAAATTAGAGTCTTCTTTTCTATAAAAGCAGATCTGACTCTTACATGCTGCAAAAATCATGTAATAAACAGATGGGCTTTTATTTCTTTTTATTGCTTAATAGAAGAATTAAATTATTTAAAATATACAGTTACCAATCTCTTCACATGGACCTCTACTCCCAAATGAATAGAGCTAAAAATTTATGGGATGCTCTCTCAGCTGATGTGAATCAGTGTGGATTGGGGGTGAAAATAACTTAAAATTCTTACAGGTACCCTCATATGGGGGAGGTCAGGAGGTTGGGGGGGATGGCTCAGGGCAAGGGGTTGGGTTGTGGAGGACTCAGCGTGGGGAGGGGCGTAGAAGGCGTAGGGGTGCTAGAATCAGGGCAAGGAGTAGTAGAGTGTGGGGGAGATCAGGGCAGGGGTTTGGAGGTGTGTGGGGGAGGGGAGCTCGGGGCTGGGAGTATGGCCACTGTGCAGGCTGCCAGATGCCTAGGGCTGGCTGCCAGATGCCTAAGGCTGGCTGGACAGTGGGGACCACACTGCTTGGCAGCCTGAGCACTGGGGCAGGAGACTGGGTGCACTGTGGCCACACTGCTGAGAATGCCGGCAGCAACCAAAGCCCTGCCCCCAGCTGGCCAGTCTCTTACTGGTGCTCTGCACCAGAATTCACTAGCTTACTTTCACCTTGCATCAAATGGCCAGTTTGGGAATCACTTGACAGCAATGGAGCTACAAGGATTTATACTAGATTTGGATCTGCCTCTATCTTATTTTCCACTACAAATACCCGCACAAAACACAAATCTACCAACCATCACTATCTATGACATTTGAATAAAGTATCTACCATTAGTGTAGGGCTCAAAACTCTTTGAAAGTCTGAGGGTTTGAGAGGAGAGAATCTCTTAAGGTTGCATTATGATCCTGATCCTGCACCATTGAAATCAATAAGAGCAAGTCTTGGGGCCTTGTGAAATGCTGACTGATTTATAAGAGCTGTATAAATATCTCCCCATGCTCTGTACTAAATTCCTAGAACAATCCCTCACTTTACAAAATACCATAATTAAGCATCAAAAATCCCAAGAATCTTTCCAAAGGAAAGATCACTCCAAAAATAAGGTATTTAAGGTTCTGAAATGATATGATAAATGTAACAAAATTTCAAAACATCTAGACCTCCTAGCTAGTAAAAGGAAAACCTATCTGAAAATGTCCCTTTCTTCAAGTAAAAAGGTATACCAATCCATTACGAAGGTACATTATTTTGTTTACAGGTTGGATGCAGAACTAGACTTGTCTGTGGTAGCAGAGAAAGTTCCCTTTAGGTGAGAGAACTTTCACATTCCAGTTAATTAAATTCTACTTTCCAAATTAGATAGTTTTAAATATATTTTGAGGGGAAAGCACAGCTATTTCTCCTACTACAAAGCATGAGGAAAAGGTCAAATTTCGGAATGTCAATTTCCATCTCTCTTTTAGATGTTCAATTTCTCTCTAGCATGTGCCATATTTCTGGACCTTATTATTCAAAGAAAATTTTTTTTCAGGTAAACAGAATTTTCCTTTTCTTCATCCTGCTAAGGTCTACAGATCTGTTGGTATATTCACAGTAGTGTGCCTCCAGCACAGGAAGCAGGATCATCCTTGAAATATGGACACCCAAAATGACGTACAGTTTTCACCTCTAAAATCTGGGACTCTCAGGTCTGGCAACATCTGTGATCCAGAAGGACCACAGATGTTGCTGGACCAGAAAGCCCCAGCTGGCCAGGTTCAGAGGCTGGGCTGGTGGTAGGGAGCACAGTCTTGGCAGTAGCAGGGCCGGTGTGGTGGGGAATGAAGCCCTATCCAGCTGGAGGCAGCAGGGCCAGTGAGGGCTTGAAGCACCGTCCTAGCCAGGCCAGCATAGCTGGGTGCGCAGCTCCACCCGGGCCAGAAGCAGCATGTCCAGCACCCAGGAGTGCAGCCCAGACTGGAGCCCAAGAGTGCGGTCTGGGCCAATGGCAAAAGCATGATCTCAGCTTGGCTGGAGAGTATGGACCCACCTCGGGCAGGAAGCACAGCCCAAACAGGGCTGGGGGCAGTGGGCCTGTGGTAGAGAATAGGGCTGGGGGCAGTGGGCCTGCTGGTCCAGAAAACTCTGTTGTTTGGGACCGCTCAGGTCATATATATATATATATATATATTCCTCCTTCCCTTGGATTGCAAGATATGAAGAAGTGTTTTTTCCCCAACTGGATGACCAATAGGTGGAATTTGGCGAATTTATGTACTGATGCCCATGAGGCCACACTGGAGATCTTTAGTGGAGTAGCCATGTCTACTCTTTCCTGAGACTGTCAGTGTTCCTAAGGACTGGACTGTGATGTATAACGGAAGGAAGAATGTTTGAATTTGCTTTAGGAATGACTTTTCCAACTGTTGTGAGGACTGCTTGTCTGACTTTAAAGTACAATACTTTCCCCTCAGAGTACATTTAACACAATCTGTCATTTGGAAAGTAAAATTTAATCCATCAGGATGTGAAAGTTATCTCAACTGGAGAGAACTTTGTGGGGGCATGACATTTGTCTGCTACCACTAACAAGTGATCTCAGAGAAAACTGCTATCTTCAAATCTTCTTCTGATTGGAGAGAAATGCTATAATGAATACAAAATGCTACCTCCACAGGTTGTACTCTAAGATCTTGCCGGGCTCCCTCAAGGAAGCTTTTAATGATGGGTTTGTATAAAACTTCCTTTTCTGGAACATGTTCATAACATTATACTCTGATGTTGCATTAGAACCATAACATAGCTGGCGTCACAGAGATTTGGTGGGATAATACGCATGACTGGAGTATTGATATAGAAGGGTACAGTCTGCTCTGAAGGACAGGCAGGAAAAAGGCAGGAACTGTTGCCTTATATATTAAAAAATACAAAATTTGATTGAGGTTGAGATAGAAACAGGAGACAATCTCTGGGTAAGGTTAAAGGAGGTAAAAAACAATGGTGATGTCATGGTAGGGGTCTAGCTCAGACCACATAACCAGGAAGAAGAGATGGATGAGACTTTAAAACTACTAACAAAATCATCCAAAACACAGGACTTGGGGTGATGGGAGACTTCAACTATGCAGACATCTGTTGGGAAAATAACACAGCAAGGCACAGATTATACAACAAGTTCTTAAAATGTATTGGAGATATGTTTATTTCATCAGGTGGAGAAAACTACTAGGGAAGGCTGTTCTAAATTTGATTTTGACAAATAGGGAAAACTGATTGAGAATTTCAACATGGAAAACAGGTTGGGTGAATATGATCATGAAATGATAGCATTCATGATTTTATGGAATGGTAGGAAGAAGAACACCAAAATAAAGACAGTGGATTTCAAGGAGGCCAACTTTAGCAAACTCAAGTAGTTGGTAGGTAAGATCCCATGGAAGCAAGCCTAAAGGGAAAAACAGTTCAAGAGAGTTGGCATTTTTTCAAAGAGATGTTAAAGGCACAAGAGCAAACTATCCCACTGCACAGGAAAGTATAGCAAGAAACTACCCTGACATAACCAGGAAATCTTCAGTGATCTAAAAATCAGAAGAGTGGTAGACCTAGTATATCTCAACTTTAGTAAAGCTTTTGATACCGTCTCACATAACTTTCTAATAAACAAGCAAATGAAATACAACCTAAATGGAACTACTCTAAAAGGTTGGTGCATAACTGGTTGGATAAAGAGTTATCAATGGCATAGTGTCATGCTGAAAAGGCATAACAAGTGGAGTCCTGCAGGTATCAGGTCTGTGTCTGTTCAATATCTTCATCCATGATTTAGATAATGGCAGAGAGAGTACTCTTATAAAATTAGACAACAATACTATAATACTCAGCTGAGACAGGCTGCAAAAATTCTAGAGGATGGGATTACAATTCAAAATGATCTGGATAAACTGGAGAAATTGTCTGAGGTAAATAGGATGAAATTCAATAAGGACAAATACAACCTATTACACCTAACATGCAACAATCAGTTTCACACCTACAAAATGGGAAATGACTGCCTAGCAATGAGTATTGCAGAAATGATCTAGGGGTCATCATGCACCACAAGTTAAATAGGAGTCAGTGTGACACTGTTGCAGAAAACAGAAGCAAACATTCTGGGATGTATTAACAAAACTGTCATAACCAAGACATGAGAAGTAATTCTTCCGCTCTACTCCATACTGATTAGGCCTCAGCTGGAGTACTGTGTCCAGTTCTGGGCACCACATTTCAGGAAAGATGTAGAGAAATTGGAGAAATTCCAGAGAAGAGCAACAAAAATTATTAAAGGTCCAGAAAACATGACTGAGAGGGGGTATGATAACTATTTTCATGTACATAAAAGGTTTTTACAAGGGGGAGGGGGAAATTGTTCTTCTTAACCTGAGGATAGGAGAAGAAGCAATGGGCTTAAATTACAGCAAGCGAAGTTTAAGTTGGACAATATGAAACATTTCCTGTCAGGGTGGCTAAGCACTGGAATAAATCACCTAGGGATATTGTGGAATCTCCATCATTGGAGATGTTAAAGAGCAGGTTAGACAAACACCTGTCAGAGATGGTCTAGGTAAATTTATTCCTGCTATTAGTGCAGGGGTCTGGACTAGAGAACCTCTTAAGGTTCCTTCCAGTCCTGTGATTCTGTGATTTTTGCTTAGACTTTCTTGGAAGGACACTTTAAGGCCCTCCTGGAAGAATTGTTGCACTTGTTTGGCATGCACCAGACAATAGAAGTTTAGTGACTAGAAAGTTTGTTTTGATTTTGTTTTAAGTGTAACCTTTTGTTGCCAATATGTTTATTCACGGACTCTTAAATCCTGAATCTTTGGTAACAACCTTGTTTTTCCTATAAATGCACCTCAGCACTGTGATATTAATCCAGGTGCTGATCCTGAGCTGAATTATACAAGCTGCAGGGTACATTGTTCCCTAGATGGAAATCAGAGCTGGTATTTCTGTGACTATTCAATGGATAATGAGTTGGACTCTACAGGAGAATGCCTCAAAGAGACTCGGGGACTGGGGCACAGCCATTATTAACCTATAAGGCAAAAGGAAGGCTGGCATAGCCTAGAGGAGATGCTTCGGTTGCTAACAAGCTGATGCCCCCCCTCAGTCTGAGAATGGTCACAAAGGTAGCAGGGAGGTTTTGGAAGGAAACAGTAAGTGCTCTGTTTGAGCCAAATGGAGCTTTAGGTGACAAACATCCACAAGGAAATGGCAGAAAGAGAGGCTGAAATTGTAGTATGGCCCAGTTGCTATTCTTGCTAGAGCACATGCTGCACAGTCAGCCCACTGCCCATGAGGGACTGTGCCTAGATGCCTCCATTTATTCCAATTAATGGGAGGCATTGATCAGCATTCATGTTGCATCCCCTGTCAGTATCCAGGCCAGGTCGGGGAAACTAATGCCCTAACCAGTAGCCCAAATTTAACACTGAATCCTGAGGCATGCTGCAAATTCACTAAGAAGATTCCAATTAATACAGAAAAACAGGCGATTCATGTGAACAGTTTCCTTTTCATCTTCCCTAGTATGCACCCTAGGGCAAGCCATGGAAGCATGAAGAAGCAGGGAGAAGTGAAAATAATTGGGAAAGTGAGCAGTTCTTTTGAACAGCATTCCTAAGAGCTACTACAAAGAGTGCTCGAGTGAAGTTCCTTCCTAAAAATCGACATATTGTCTACAAGCTTTAGTTAAGGTAGCAAGATTTTTTTATGAAGTCAGAAGTAAATTCTGTAGTGAATGGCCTCTCTTGCTTCCAAATGAAATCTTCCAACTTTTGGTACACACACACTTGTTACAAATATTTTTAGTGCCACATTTTATTCTCAAATTTAGTTTGGAAATCACAGCTGACCAATTATGATAGCAAATTATTAAATTGAAGATAGGTTATACTACAGTGGATATGCAAAGTAATGGAAATACATATTGGATACTATTGCAACAGGGCACCAGAATCCAAGATCCTACCTATTTGTTAGCAAAAAGCAGAAGTCTTTTTTCTCAGAGCAGGGGGGGTACTATTAGCTCCAACCCAGGTGTATAAAAGGGTTTGGATGTCTCTTTTGCGGAAAAAACAGTTCTGCAGAAATAAACCCTATGAACAACAATGCTCAGAAGAAGACTTAGGCTCATGTTTCTGGGTTTACTGTTATTTAAGATAGTGATAAAGGTAAACCCCAGCATAGGGAATAGCTTGGACCAGATCAAATGTATGTGTACCTGGCTTGATCTATACTCATAAATTGTATCACTATAGCTACATCAGCCAGGGGTGTGAAAAAAACCACACATCCTGACCAACAATAGCTATGTTGACCAAACCTCTAGTGTGAACACTTCTCCCATCAGCATGGGTACTACAGCTCCCCCAGAGGAAGTAGTTATATCAAATGGAGACACCTTACCATTGACATAGTGTTGTTCACACCAGGAGTTAAGTGGGCACTGCTCAGGTCTGTGGATTTTTCCAGACCCAGAAAAACATAATTATACACGGACATAAGGGTGTAGTGTAGACCAGTAATCATACCCAATATTAATAGCTAAATCTAATGAACTACTTCATGTCCACTAGCATGCCACCAGTTCCTGGAAAATTTGCACAGGTAATTCACATTAATGAGTTATGCATATAAATACCATGCATAACAATGAGAGAGCTAAACTACAAGCACTGCAAAAAATCGCAACAGCTGCCAAAAGTGACTGCTTATGCTGAAATTTAAACTTAACCCAAATATATTTTATGGTAAAATTGTGTTTATATACTATACAAATTAAAACATTTTGTTTCTGGGACAATGACAAGGTAACAAAACTATAGTTATGTAGTATGGCCAAGCAAAAAAAATATATATACATTCATTCTATGGCCCTCAGTAATATTCTGTAATCATTAGTAAATCACACTGAAATTGCCATAGTGTGAAAATTAAAAAAACAGACAAAAAAAGCAGGTATTTCTTACAGACATGCAAGAGAAGTCAAAAGGAGTTAGCTTGAATGAATCTAAAATAAAAATGACTAAGGAGCTTGGAATTTTGCACTGAATTTATAATTCATGGAAAAACATTTCAAAGAAATGAACATTCTTTATTCTGTATACGGCAACATTCTTTTTTAAACAAGATGCTTCTGACGTCATGCAATTATTTATGATGATAATTATGCTCCTGCCTTAACTGGGCATCTAGTTTTGATTATGCTAATATTCTAATTATACAGTAATGGAATTGTAAAAGGCTAAATCTTAAGAAAAACTACAAAGGTGGGGGCAGATTCCAAAACATTTTTTTAATATAAACTTTTTTTTTTAGGTGTGAAGAGCAAAAAATGTTTATTTTGATTAAGAAAATTTATTGCCTATTTTCAGGAAGCAGCCAGCTACTTTCAAGGATCATTTCAAAATCTCTCATCTTTTTTTATAAGTCCCTGGAAACCAAATAAAAATTCTCCCTAAGTGGCACCTCTGCAGGAAGATTACCTTAGAATGGGAATTAAAAATAAGAAAGTTATCAAGCTGCTTGGGGGAAGGGCTGGCTCTCTTCCCTCCCCAATCAGCAACATAACTATGGATTGATAGTCAATTGGTCCCTTTCCCAGTGCTCTGAAAACGAAGACAATCCGTAGCCACTAAAAATAAAAAAATCATAAAACAGCACTAAGCAGCAATCTATTTTATATTGTAAACAATTAGTTTTCTTTCCCCAGTTTACTTATTAAAAGCAATGTCTTACAGATTATAAAAGTCACTCACAGATCCAGCTGGAGACCCTGAATCCTTCCAAGAAATCAGATGGTATCTTGTCACAAGAAGTAGTGCAGCAATAGCCAGCTTGCAAATGAGATCAGTCAAAAGTGAATATTTAACTTTACAATGGGTAAATTAATGAGACATTCATAAACATGTTTCAAATACCATGCAGTTCTTTTGCAAACATGAAACAACAAGATATCAAAGGATGAAGAATTTACTGCTAATTTCTAGCATATAAACCACACATAGAATGGGTTTTCACATTGTCCAGGCATTGTTTTAAAATGGCTACTAGGCCATCCATTTAAAATCTATGCACAGAAGGATATTCATATTTTGGTCCAAATTTTGATGATATATTAATTCGTCCAAGAGACATGTAACGAGCCACCCAAAATGCCAATAGGCCATTAAACAGAGGATCCAAGTGAAATAGAAAACATAAAGACGACCACTGTGTTTTTCACAAATGTCCTGCTCTCTAATTCACTTGAAGCACACATGGAACCTTGAATTTTTGACACTTGTCTCAGAGAAAACTGGCTTGATGACCATTAGCTTCCCATTTGCCGTTAACTTTCTCCCAAATAACTACTGGGCCAGCCCAACAGATACTACAGAACAGATCTGGAGGCAAAGCATGAACCTGTGGCTCAAGAAGGCCCATGGGGCCAGGTTTATAAAAGACGATTCTAGGCACTTAAAGATGCAGAGAGGCACCCCTGGGGATTTCCAAAAGCTCCTAGACACCTAACTCCCAGGCACTTGAATGATTTGAAAATCTCATCAGTGCCTCCCTGCATCTTAAGGTTCTTAAATACCTTTAAAAGTTAGTTCCAAGGCCTCTAGGAAAAAGTTTAATTGTATGTAATTTTTGTTTGGCCCAAGTCTACTGAATCACCCATAACTGGACCACTGAGGACATAGGGCACCAGACTTCCTGCTTCTTTTGAAATTTAGTTTTGCCTGAGAAATGGATAGCCCCAGGCCTGAAGTCATGGGAGAAGAAAATTTAAATCTGGAGAAAGCCAACAGAGTTCAGGCTGATTCATATTGGATGAAAATATATTGTTATTAGCAGCTATTAGCCCATAATAAGAAGCACCCTCAATTTATCACCCTCTTTATAATGCGTGAAACCATTCATTTAATGTTTACATGGAATATATGGCATTGCTGTTTTAAGCAGAAGAATGGGCAATTTGCAGTTAATAAGAACAAGCTTTGAACCTTAGCCCCGGTACTGAATATTTTTGAAAGATCCAATTGTCTTGGATAGAAACCTAAATAAAAGGACAGGATAAGAGAAAAGCAAAGTGAAGCAGGAAAGGAAGACAGATAACAGCATCAGCAAACCCAATTCTGATTTTTATTTACATGGGTACTTTACCGCTGGAACTACATTGATTTCTACAGAGCTCCCTACTTATGGAATTGAGCCCAGTCAGTTGACTTCAGAAAAATTAGCCAGAATGACGACTTGTACCCAGGTGATTTGAAAGGACTGTGCAAAGTCAGGGATGAGTTATTGGGGAAAGGAAAGAAGGATATAATTGGATGCAGAAAAGGAGCAGAACAAACTTCAGAGATCCAACTGGATTTGGATGAATAACCAAACTTTAGGGGAGATTTTCCAAAGCTTTATGGGTTAGTTATTAAACAAGTCTTCTCAGTATAGTTGAAAAGTACTTGTATCTAAATTCAGAGTTACATAGCTACTTCTAAATATGGCTATGGCAATACTATGTTTTAGCAACCACACAGCACCTACTGTTCTCGCATTCGGAAGTTCAGACTATTTACCTAACCAACTCTTCCGTGAGGATTAAAAAGGTGTATTACTGTATCACCTAGCTCTGAGCTACACTAGGACTTTATTTTGAAATTACCTTCTACCCAAGGTCGAATTTCTAAACGGAGCATCCACTCTGCCAAGCCCATTATTTTGAAATAACGGGCCACAAAATTCAAAATCTGTGCTCCTGCTTTTCATCGGGAATAGTGCTAATTCCAAAATAATTATTTTGAAATAACAGCAGTGTGGATGCTCCAGTGCTGCTTTTTCAAAATAATTATTCCCCAGAGTACTTCAAACTAATTACTCCCCAGTGCTTCCTGGAGCTCTAAGTCAAGGTAGCTTGTCCACGTTAATGGAGCCTGCCTTGGGCTAATTTCGAGGCTTCCCTTTAGTGTGGGCATGCTGCTTCAATTTTGTTAAAGCAGGAGTTAAGACAATGTAATAATTTCAAAATACTTTCGTAGCATAGACATGGCCCTAGAGACCCCACTAAGGAATCAAAACCCCAATATACTGTAAAAGCATGTAGTAAAACTGCCCTATCCAAAACTTTTACAGTCTTAGTTAGTGACAAGATACAATGAACAGGTGCAGAGAAAAGGATGAAGCAACAGTAATAGAAGCATATTTGCTGTGTGTACCTGCCTAGCCATTTCCTAGAAGTATAAATGGAACTGCCAAAGGTCAAGGAAAATCCAATGGATTCCTAGTCTATGCCTTTACCATTTGTCCACCAATACCTGTAGAGTGTAAACAATTCATTTTTGTAACACAAGCTTCTTGTGTGATAATTCGGTTAATCTGAGTGGTGCTGAATTGGGAGAAAGGAAAAATTAACAACAAAAATATCATTTAAGATCTCACAGAAAACCAAAGACACTTAACACTTTTTTATTTGAAAGTATTTTAAGTAGTTGCATGCAGAAAGGGCAACAAAGTCAGCGGTCTCCAGCTAATCAAGAGTTATGGTCTCAGATGGTCTCTCCCACCACACAATATTAATTTACCTTCTTCCTTCCCCTCTTAAAACTAGAAATTCATCCACTGCTTCCCCATTACTCAATCAGTTGCTTGGGTTTAATTTTACACTGAAAAATTCAAGCAAGAGCGAGAAGCTTCTGACTCTGCTTTCTAATTGAAACTGAACAGCTGATCCAGAGGAAAGAAGTGGTAAGGAGGAAGAGGGGGTGTCTGCTGGTAGAGATCAAGGCTGGAGGTGTTAAAAAGTACTAATAATTGCTTATAAAAAAAACCTTATATTTATTTTTCACTGTGCCTAGAGACTTTTAATTTTCATGGCTATTTTTTTCTGAGCCTGATCTGAAGCTTGTGTGATGATTTATAGCTCAAAGCATGCAACACTAAACTGTTCATGTTCTCTGAGAGCCCAGCGCAGGGCTTTTTCACACTGTACATATTTTCTGGCAAATTGGCTCAGTATACCCACCATCAGTACAGCTCCCCAGTAGTCTAAAAAGAGAAAACAAAGATAACTGCTTGGGCTATTTTTCAAATTAAGTACATTGGACCTGAAATTAAATTTTCATTGCTGCTGTTCTGATTATTCTCTGAGGTGCTGTCCACCAAGAGAACAAGGATGAAGAGAATAGCAACGGTGAGTGAGAAAATCAGCCATATGCATTATTCAGTGACACCTAGGATAGCACTAGCATCCTATCCCTGCCTCCTCTTCCTCCCCCACTAAACTATTAAAAGACTAAGACAAGCTGTTGTAGAGATAGCAAGTGCTAAAGAGCTTGTAGTCTTAAAAGGTTGGGGGAAAGTGAGAGCAGTCGCTCTGGCTCAGGATCTGAGCCTGTTATGAAAGAGGATTACTATTAATAGTGTGAATTTACAACTCCCTCACTGTTTGAGAAACTATTGCAGGCAATAATCCCTCAACGAACCAGAAGGAATAAGTGCAAGAGTTGGCCAATGGAAAGTTGGTTGGTGGTGCCTCTGGGTACTTAGGTGTATGGAGTATTTCAGGCTAATCTGATCTGATTCATTGACTTTTGTGCCAAAATAGCAGGTGGTCTTACCATAGGCCCAAACATTCTTTCCTTCAGTTCTGCCTGCATTTGTGCACAGTTCCAACCTCATGTACATGGGTAGCAGCATTGCATGGAAATATTCCAGCCCAATTCAGGAGTAATATAAATGGTAGGGTAATTTAAACCATTGGTTCCCAACCACTGGTCCATGGGCTGTGAACCCCTAGCTGCTGGGCTATAGCACTCTGCCAAGCCACCCCTCCAGCTTCTAATGAGCTGAGTGACCCTGCGTCTCTAGATCCCAACTATTAACAGCCTGGGGAGGAAGTCTCGAGCCACCAGAAATGTATGCCCTCCCTATCACCTGTGCCACAGACACCGCCGGTCCCGTGCATGTGTCAGGGGATGGGCTCTCGCCTGGTCTGGGGTGGGGTCTCTTCCCGGCCATGAAATAGCACTTTGCTGCATGGCAGGTGGGCTGCACAGAGCCTGGCATAGTAGCCTCAGAACAGCCACAACCCGGGCACCAGCCTTCAGCTGGGAGACAGTGCAGGGCTAAGTGACAGGGCTAGTGCTGGGGAGCTCTGGCTGTGGAGCTAATATTGGGGACTGGGAGTGTGTGTAACCACCACTGGGCAGATTTGAACCTGGGACACTAGGCATGTGGGTTACACCGGTATTGGGGGAAGGCTTGGAGGGGGGGAGGTTGGGTGCAGTGGGGCTGCAACAGATTCAGTCCTGTCAGCAGCACCCCTTAGTGGCTACAAGAGGGCTCACAACAATGACCTTGCCCACTCAGGGTGAGGTAAATCAAATGGGCGGTAGAGGTCCAGGATTCCCCCCTTCCCCAGGGTTCTTCCATGCCGCCACAGGCTAGCCTCCTGTTGCAGGATCTAGCCTTGGTTCCTTGAAAAGGTCCAGCTCCCACTTGGAGCTGGCCCAGGTGCTGATGCTGCCAGCCAGCCCAGAGCTCTGGCCAGGTCAAGCTCCAGGAAGGAACTAACTGACTTTCACTCAGCAGCTCCTTATATACCAGGCTGCCAAACCCTGATTGGCTGCAGGGCCGGCTGCCCTTCTTCCCTGCTTGGAGGCCCTCTCCACTGTCCCCGCTGCTGGCCAGTGTGCTGAATGGCCTCTAGTGGAAGATGGGCTCTGTCTGCCCCATCACAGGGTCTCTGGAAACAGGAGGCTGGCACTGGTGGGGGTCTGGTGGTGGGGAGGCTCTAAGGGGTGGGGAGCTAGCACTGGGAGGCTCTGACGGAGGGAGGCTAGCATGGGGAGGTTTGGTGCAGGGGACTCTGGGGTCAGTGGCCGGCGCTGGGAGGGGGGGTAGTGGAGAAGGAGGGGCTCTAGGGGTTAGGGATGGCACTGGAGAATCTGAAGGCCGGGGCTTTTGGTGGACGGATAACATTTATTTGAATATTTGCATATTCCTTATGCAAATATGCAAAATTACCAGTCTTCCAAAAGTTTGTGATTGGGTTTGCCGGTCCCTGGTATCAAAAGGGTTGGGAACCACTGATTTAAGCCATAAACCCAGCCTGCTCTCAGCTGTACCAGTATGAGAGAAAGAGTGCAAAACCAAGCCCCTGAAATTATTCAGCTGTTACCCCAAGAAGATATTGAACAAACATTCTTCTTTCCTATGGCTTTTCCCAGAAAATATGTAAGTTCAAAAATGCTACTGTGCTTTGGGTCCTTACCCTAACCCCCATTTTTCTTTCACTATAGCCTATATGTAGAGATATCTGGTGCTATATTAAAAATGTATTCACTTAAAAAAACAGCTTTGTGTTAAAGGCAATTTTTACATTGGCATATATTGAGTTCTCTTAGTCTGATACATATATGAGCCTCAAACATAAATGGGGACAAACAAAAACAGAATGGCTACATCTAGACTGGCATGATTTTACATTGGCACAGACGCTTTTCCACAAAAGCACTTTTTCCGGAAAAGCGTCCATGCCAATCTAGACGCGCTTTTGCGCAAAAAAGCCCCAATCGCCATTTTTGCAATCGGGGATTTTTTGCACAAAACAAATCTGAGCTGTCTACACTGGCCCTTTTGCGCAAAAGGACTTTTGCCCAAACGGGAGCAACATAGCATTTCCACAAGAAGCACTGATTTCAGACAGTAGGAAGTCAATGTTCTTGCGGAAATTCAAGTGGCCAGTATAGACAGCTGGCAAGTTTTTCCAGTCTAGACGCAGTCAACTTGCCAGTCTAGACCCAGCCAATAGGAATATATGTAATATAGACATCAGTACAGTCACACTAGCCTAAGTGCCTGTTTACTTTGCAAGATGCCAAAAAAAATCTAGGTTCAAATTGTATTGCCTGCAAACTAGGAAAAATTAAAACAATATATCTATTTTTTTTTAAACATATCAGTAAGGAAATTGAATGTCCTCAGTGCCAGGGTGAAACATTTGAAGATTTGTTTTGTGACAAATTTTACATTGTAGCAGAACATGTATTGACCAGAGCACCAAGAAAGACTAGTTTTTGTAAGAGTCATAGCAAACAAAACCAGTATACATGTATGCCAGTATGTATTAATATTCTAGGCCAAACCATGTATTCTGTCTCATCTTTTAAAGAAACCTTTCTTTACATATCCTTGTTATATGTTTAGACTAAAACATCCAGAATGAAATGCCTCTAAACAGTCATTGAATTTGAATTGAAGGAATGGTTTCATATCATACCAGCCAAGCCAACAGTTAAATTATCTATACTTTTGTTCGTTCTATTATTTTTATATTGTCCAAAAGTTATTCTTCTATACTCGTGACAGAAAGTGATACTTAGATCTCATCAAAACATCAACATTAATTGTAGCATAATATATCTAATAGCAAAATACAAAAATCAAGGGCCTTTGTAGTCTTTTTTCTTTAAGCTTTCTTTTCATCCTGTTTTTCTTTTTCTTTGATCTACTTTTAAGGGCTATAATGCTTTCAAGATTATTTCTGAAGCTATACAGATGTGCTTCTTGCTGTACAAATCACATAAGTAATTGTCCTGACTCAGAAAAACTAACAGTCTTGGGCTCAGTCTACACAAGGAATTGTACAGATTTAACTAAAATCAATTTTTAAATTTTAATTAGGATCTTGTGTTTACATTCCTCCTAGCCCTTGTGCTGGAGTAATCCCTTCCATACCCTTAGATTTAAGAGACACCGAAATAAGATGACTATTTTTAAAGAAAAAAATTATTTGGAATAGGGGTTTTCAGTCTCACTCTACGAGAAAGCAGCTTTGGGAGCTCCTGTTTCATACAGCTGCTGGGGCTGAGGTTCTAATCTGTATATGACTTCCATAGAGACTCTCCCCTTAGTCTTTGGAACCATTGGCAGTGTTAGGAAATCTTCAGCCAATGTACCTTTGTGTTATCCATGGTGGAGCCCCATTTCCAACAGATAGCCCCAGAATATTTCTATGTGGACCATATGGCTCCATGAAATAAACTGAGTCAACCAAGGAAACCCCATCCTCAATTCACACAGTAGATGTCCCTCAACATTAGAGTTTATGATTCATCTTTTGGGAAGGGAATCAATTTGAGCCATGTCATGCAGGGATTACATGAGTACTAACAGCAGGAAATACTTTTAAGAAATATGATGAAGGCTCCATTATTCCAGGAAAACTTGCAGATTTATGGCCAAATCCTATTCCCTTCATTCCCCAAAGCAGCAACAGAATTTCTAAGGTTGTACTTTATAGGTAGGGGCAGAATGCAGAGAACCCACACAAGGGAGAAGTGTATCCCCTGTAGGTAATGGGACTCTAATCCACAGGACTCCATCACTACTAAGCACTTTGAGGACAGAGCAGGGACAAACCCTCAAAAGAGGTCCAAATGTACGTAGCTCCTCACCCCTCAACATAACTGGACTGAAAGGAATCCATACTGCCCGGCCCCAGAACTCTGACACTAAGCTCATATATTCAAATTGTGAGCAGAGGTCACAATTTGGCCCCAACATCAATGCATTAAGACCATGACACAAACTTAAATATCAAATGAGTATAGCAACCACACATTATTTTTAGGTGCTTTAGTGATATGGAAAAGCAATTGTAGTTGTTCATAGTAAATATTATGCACTTCTAGATCTTTGTGTCATGGACCTCAAAGCACTTAGGATTAATTAATTAATATGTCTAACAGCCCTCCAGTGCTATGAAGATTCCCTAAAACCTAGTTTTTGTGTAGATCACATGAGAAAGCCATAAGATTAAAGAGTTTTGCACTCTAGTTGGCACAATCTGTAGTGCCTACAATATGTCTCATGCACTGGAAGACACGTTATCCTCTCTCAATCTCCAGAGTAAGATTTTACTCACTAGATTGATTAATTCTCTGATGTAGAAATACCTCTGGGAACAATTAGCATGGTCAGGAAACTGCAAGGTGAACCTCACTGAATTTCACTTGGATTGTGCTGTTGGGGGAGGAGCGTGGGTACAGTCCAGAGGAAAGGCCTCTCCAATCTGTTAAACTGGGATCTGCAAAGAAGGGAAATTCCAGTCCTGTTGTGGGAAGGCCTTTCCCTCACACTGCTCCTCTGGCTTTCCTTTCCTCCCAAAGCCATATCACTGACCTAGTGTTTCCCTTCCCCACATCAGAAGGAGAGCACAAGCACAGAGGCAGAGGGAGTCAGTACCACAAGGAGAAACACCTTCCCCTCCATCCTCCCAAATCCACATGTGCTCAGCCAGACACTACAAATCTAAGTCCATTCATAGAAACCAAGCAGATGATATGACCCTTGAACTGATAAACAGTATAAACCAGTTTTAGATCTGAACAAGGCACAGTAGCAGGTCTGATACAAGTAACAGAAAGACAAACGTCTTTAAGTCACCTGCTTTAAAATAAAATACACAATTATATCCTCCTCATATTTTTTGCATCTAAACACACATTGTAAAAGATGGAGGAAAGCAAGTTTACTTTAGGAAACATACAAGTACAGTTATGTGATTATTTATATTTTTGACAGAATATACAAAAATGCTGTTGTAATTTTTTGAATAATGAATGCCTAAATCACCATTTGGGTATTCAAGCATGCAAAATTGGCCTTTATGTGCTGCTATTTCCAGTCTAGCCATGAGCTAGACAAACAGGACATGGTGGTACATGTAACCTTCAGGGATTAGCAACATTCCTTGCTTACAAGATTAAGTAAGCAGGAAGCCTTAAATCACTGACATGGCAGGAACAACCAGGCTATGCAATGAATGCGAGGTTACTTTTATATACTGTAATTTAATTATATCTGTGAAGAACCAAACCCAGTTTGCCTTCTTCTCATACATAGTTCCCTCAGGTCAATAGCTGTCAGGTCCATATCTTCATTTTGACCTGAATCCTATTCCAGAAACTTTTTAAAGAAAAACTCTTTAAAAAAAATTCTGAAAAAAGTAGATTCCAAAAATGTTGTGAAACAAAGTATACAGGCAGTCCCCGAGTTACGTGGATCCGACTTATGTCGGATCCGCACTTATGAACCGGGCTTTTCTCGCCCCGGAGGATGCTGGCGGCGGGACCGCCCAGACGCGCCAAGGTCCTGCCGCCCTCGTCCTCTGGGGCGAGAAAAGCTGCTCCGCGTCTCCTTGGACTGCTGGGGGGGGGGGCAGCAGACCAGGGAGACGCAGAGCAAAGTCACGGAGGACCCGGGCGGCGGGACCGCAGTGCGTCTCGGTCCCGCCGCCCGCGTCTCCATGGTCTGCTGGGGGGGGGGGGACACAGCTAGTGCACCCCCCCCAGCAGACCAGGCTTTTCTCAGGACTCCTGGGGCAGAGCAGCTGGGGCGCTGCCGGTTGGTCCCGCAGCGCCGCTCTATGGCGCTACTGGACCAAACCGGCAGCACCCCAGCTGCTCTGCCCCAGGTGTCCCCAAGTCAGCCACTGCTGAAACTAACCAGTGGCTGACTACAGGAAGCCCGAGGCAGAGTTGCTCTGCCCCGGGCTTCCTGGAATCAGCCGCTGATCAGTTTCAGCAGCAGCTGACTTGGGGACATCTGGGGTAGAGCACCTGGGGTGCTGCCGGGTTGGTCCTCGCAGCGCTGAGGTGCGGCGCTGCGGAGACCTACCCAGCAGCGCCCCAGCTGCTCTGTCCCAGGCGTCCAGATTCAGCTGCTGTTGAAACTGATCAGCAGCTGATTCCAGGAAGCCCGGGGTAGAGCAACTCTGCATCGGGCTTCCTGTAGTCTGCCGCTGGTCAGTTTCAGCAACGGCTGAATCTGGATACCAGTTCCGACTTAAGTACAAATGCGACTTAAGTACAAACCTACAGTCCCTATCTTGTACGTAACCCAGGGACTGCCTGTACTGCACACACATAACAGCTGCCTGACACGACATTCCGAAAGTTTTAATTACATTTGGATGTGGTAAGCTGATCTTTCCTAAAACACCACAACATGTAATAAGATATACAGAAACACAAAATTTAATTACAAGAATAAAAAGCACTACAACTCCAACTGATGTTTATCTGATCTTATACTGAGACAACTGATAGTAGTCCCTTCCATACTGCTTTCATGAAATTCATATCTGGGCATCTCGATAAATGAACTTGGTATGTAGAGAAAACTTTTAGACATTCTTTAATGCCAAACGGTGACAGTTGTCTTTACTGGAATGTTGTATTAGAGAAACTGTCATAACAAATCTTTGGTATAGTGCTGAGAGAATCATATTTCTGTGATCATTTCTGGAATGATACTGAATTCTGTGAAATGCAGTACTTTTCAAATGCATTCCTATCAAGCAGGCCTCACAATTTATTGTGGGAAAAAAGTCAAAGTGATAGTGAAGAGTCCTCTGCGGAAGTACAGAGGATATGGGGTTGTCATAGGGCTAGCCGATTCTTTATGCAAATATGCTTGTGAATATGAATATGCATAATCAGAAAATGTTTTATGCAAAATGCATCTTGTAAGGTATCATTAGAAACATTATAATCTGCTGGATGTGTATACTCTATTTGTGTGCATGCAATATTCCTGCATTTGAAGTTAGAAATATGAAATATTAACCAGTGTTACAGATGTAGACATGCTAAGTGAGCGCCATTAAAGATATTTCAGAAACTTGATGGCTCATTAGTAAGAACAATGATCTGTAAATAGTTTATTTTTCCTGTGAACCAACCTAAAGGAGGGGCTCAAGGTCCCCACTAAGACATGTGTTTAGGTCACCTGATTCTGGGGCCCATCTTGGACTCTATATATTTCCACTGAAAGTGAGAAAAGTTTAAACCGAACACAAAAGATTCCTGCTTTGGGCAAAATCTCTATAAAGGTGAAAAGCCAAACAATAGGGGCAGCTGCCAGGCCTCAGGGCACTCCTGCTTATCACCCAAGATGGCTTCTAAAAGTGAACAGGGGGAAGGATCAAGCCCAGACTGGGAGGCTTTCCAGTCTGTAAAAGATGCTGACTGGAAATACAGTTGGGGTGAGGTAGGGCATGTAACAAGTTTCCCAGTGATTAGGCTTAGCTGGCATGTTTTGTTTTATTTTGCTTAGTAACTTACTTTGTTCAGTGTGTTCTTACATATCTCCACTTAAATCCTACTTTTTATATTTAATAAAATCACTTTTGTTTAATAATAAATGCAGTGTAAATAATTGTTACCTGGAGGGGGGCAAGCAGCTGTGCATCTCTTTTACACATAAGAAAGAGGATGGACAATACAAGACTGCTCTGTATAAAACTTTGTGCCATGTATGACGGAGTTATCTGGCATTCAGGTGCCACTGGGGCTGTGCACCTGTGTGCTGTGGCAAGTCCTTTAAACTGAGCCTTCCCAGAACTGAGCTGATCTGCCCTCACTCCAAGGGCTGCAGAGGGAAGTGAGCTCACAACTGTTTGCTGCTGGAGAAGCACTCGTACCTCCGGCTGCACATCCCTCTCCTTTTCCTGTGCCTGTCTCCTCTCCGATCTATCCCTGGCCATGCTTTCTGCAAGTGCCATCCTCCAGTCTCTGTGCTTAGTATCCAAACCAGCAGAGAATGGATGATTTCTTAGAACATGTCATTCCATGTCCCCCTCTTCCTTCTCCTCATCTGACTGCGCCACTTCTCTGGTGTGACTGGAGAGACACTCAAAGCCACATTTCCTGCTACAAAAAGATACAACACAGAGGTGTTATTGCAAGAGTATTCACAAGATCAATGGAAATTTGGTATACTAAATTCACTCCCCTTGATGCATACAAGTTGCAAGCACTTCAGTCTCACTTCTAGGAATTCATAGAGCAAAGTGAAAGTCCCAGCCTTGATAGGTACAGCCTGTAGGATTGGTTGTTTCAATACCTCTTCTAACATAAGCCAAAAAAAGTAACAGTCCCTGTGCAGAACTGGCTGTATTGCCCAGATTCAGAAACAGGTCCTGGCTAGCTTCATTGCTGCATCCCCCCTCCCCCGATCACCTGTCCTCCATATTCCTCCTCTTCCACCTCCTATTCCTCATTCTCATATTCCCCCAAAGAGCTCCTTGGATATTAAGGAGTGGAGGGGCCACCACTCAGACTATGTCTACACTGAAAAGTCAAAAAAAGATACACAAATTGTGGTTCCAAATTTTGGAAAAACTCCTCTTTCAGAACATCCCTTATTCCTCTCACCGAGAGGAATACAGGGATACTGAAAGAACACGTCTGCTTTTTCGGAAACTGTCCTTACCCCCGGAAAAGCTCTGCAGTCTAGACATAGCCTGAGAATGGTTTGCAGTTCTTTGTAAGAGCATCAAGTCTGCAACTCTAAGGCCCCATGCCGCCCCACCTCTTCCCACCCATTCCTCCAAGCATGTTTGCCCCCTCCCTTGCAGCACCCCATGGAACAGCTGATCAACAACAGGTGGGAGGCACTGAGGTGAGAGGAAGGAGCTGATGGGGGGCTATCGGAGGCTACTCAGCCCCCTCAAATTTTTTTCACACCTAGACCTGAAAGCCTCTTCTGTGTATTTCTGTCTCCCTTAGCTCCTCCAATTCAACCACTCTGGCCTCAAGAACCCAAACGGTATCTCAGGGCCACAAGTTGATTGCATCACATGCACGTATTTGCCATCATGAGACAGGCAATTATAGATGCACCATTCCGTGCAATAGACTGGATAGTCCCCACTCTGCTGCTGGACTTCTGCCTTCATTATTTTTTCTCTTGAAGAGAGTTTTGTTGGAGGTGTTATTGGTCTAAGTTTAGAGTACCTTTGTTAGGTGTATGGGGGAATTGCTTCTTTCCCCCCCCCTTTCCTCCCACCCTTGTGTTTCTTTTCTATGGTGTTTTTTCCTGGCACTCTTCCAGTACTTAGATTATACTCTCTCAGCTTCTTCCTCACAGCTGCACTGGGAATTTGGGAGGCAAAATTCCTCTTATCTTGGTAGCTCATACTGTATGTGCTCTCAGTCTGTCACAGGGTCTGCTCAGGAGTGGGACTGGGAAGGCATGCCTCTCACCCTTCCCCCCTTCCTCAAACTCCCCTCTTCACTAAGTTCTCTGGTTGTTTAGGAGCTGGTTTTTTACAGACCTGTTCTGAGTTAGCCCCTCCCCTTTTAATGCACACTGCTGTGCCTGTCCTCCTTTGAGCATAAATTAGGGATGAACTATTACAAGTCTATAAAAACATGCATACGGTAATACAAAACTAAAGAAAATTCTTAGCTAAAAATCTGCACATTACCCTATTTGTAAATACTAATAATTCTGCTTTATGTACTGCAAAAAGAAACAATTATTCAAAATTTTCCATATACCTGTTTTGTTTTCTTAAACTGAGATATAGAACAAAAATGTACTTAGATTGCTACATTTTTCTTAGTTATCCTGTTACTTTTAGTCTACACTTAGCTAAGCTACGTATATCTCATGATCTTTCTTTGTAAATCAGTTCCTTTCAACCTCTTACATTGTTTTATTGCCATTCACTGAGCTCCCTTCAACTTGCAAGTATATTTCTGATAAAGTGATGCTCAGAACTGAACAGAGTATTTGAGATGCAGCTACATCTATAGAATACAGAAAATGACTCACTTCCTTGCTCCATGATCTAGGGCCTTTTTGTATAAAAGGCATTTATATAACAAGTTGCCAATTTTCATAGTTCTAAATCATAACTCTCATAACATTGGTGGATTTCTTACTGCTGGAGTCATGTAAAAGACTCTTAGCTTTCATTTATAAAAAAAAAAATTAAAAAATTAAGTTTCTAGCCCTTGTGGTAAATACAGAAATCCAAAATGTACTTTTTAAAACCTCATGATTTTTAAACCATTATCATGATTTTCAGAGACGTACTCATGATTTTTTTTAAAATGGTTGGGATGGCAGTATTAACCTCTCTTTAATTTGCTGTCCATAATTACCTGGATGTGTCATTAATTCTTCCCAGACCTATCCTTTCTATTGATTGCCTGGTTTTGGATTATTTTGTCCAAGAAGCATTAACTCACATTTTTCCAATCTGAATCCCATTTTCTAATCTCTCTAGATTCCTTTGTGTTTTTTCCTCAATGGTATTCACAATTCCTCCAGATTGAGTATCGTGAGTGAATTTAAATATTATTCTTTATACCTGATCACTCATGAAAAGTTCAAAAAATGTATCCTAAAATCAGTTTAATAGAATTGTAGCACTGGAAGGAATCCCCTGTACAAGGTAGGACTAAGTATTCTAGACCAAACCTGCCAGGTGTTTGTCTAACCTGCTCTTCAAAATCTCCAATGATTATGCTTCCACAGCCTTCCTAGACATTTTAATCCAATGCTTAACCACCCTGACAGCAAGAATGTTTTTCCTAGAGTACAACCTAAACCACTCTTGCTGCAATTTAAATCCATTGTTTCTAGTCCTAGCCTCAGAAGTTAACAGGAACAGTTTTTCTCTCTTCTTGTAACAACCTTGTATGTACTTGAAATTTATCTTCAAGTCTTCTCTTCTCCCTGCTAAGCAAACCCAGTTTTTTCAATCTTCCCTCATAAGTCATGTTTTCTAGACGGTTAATCCTTTTTGTTGCTCTTCTCTGGACTTTCTCCAATTGGTTCACATCTTTCCTAAAAAGTGACCCCAGAACTGGACACAATACTGCACACCGATTGGCTGTGTCTAGACTGGCTACTTTTTCCAGAAAAGCACTGATGATCTCATGTAAGATTGTCAGTGCTTTTGCGGAAATACTATGCTGCTCCCGTTCGGGCAAAAGTCTTTTTCTGAAAAACTTTTGCGCAAAAGGGCCAGTGTAGACAGCAGAGATTTGTTTTCCGCAAAAAAGCCCCAATCGCGAAAATGGCGATCGGGGCTTTTTTGCGGAAAAGCACGTCTAGATTGGCCATGGACGCTTTTCCACAAAAAGTGCTTTTGCGGAAAAGCGTCCTGCCAATCTAGACGCGCTTTTCTGAAAATTCCTTTAACAGAAAAGTTTTCCGTTAAAAGCATTTCCGGAAAATCATGCCAATGTAGATGTAGCCATTAGGTTTCAACTAGAGTAGAACAAAGATTTACTTCTCATGTCTTGCTGATAACACTCCAGCTAATACATCCCACAATGAGGTTTACTCTTTTATTCAACAGTGCTACACTGTTGACTCACATTTAGCTTGTGGTCAACTATGTTACCCAGATCTCTTTTTGCAGTAATTCTTCGAAGGCAGACATTTCTATGTATGTGTGTAACTGATTGTTCTCTTCTAAATAGGCTACTTTGCAATGGTTCATTTTGAATTTCAGCCTATTTACTTCAGACTGTATTAGAAAGAAAACCTGAACCATGGTGTGTTGACAATAAACCTGGCCAAGAGCCTTTGCTACTGATCCAAGTCTGTGGTCCTTTTGGGCAGTTTTATTGGAGCCTGCTGTTCAGGCTATCTGGCCAGAGCCAGTGCAGCATTCAGAGAGAACACCCACGCACACATAGCAAAATGATAGTTCCCTAGTTTGTTTATTAGAGGGTCATGTATAGTGTTCCCTCTAAGTTATGGGGCAGCACAGGTTCACAGGTGATTAGTCAGCCCTGCCTACTCAGAGGCTCAGGGCTCCATGCATGGAGCTGACTGTCTGGGCAGGGCTGATTAATCTCCCGTGAAGCTGTGCTGCAGGGCAGCTTAGAGGAAACACTGACCATGTGAAACTATCAAAAGCCTTACTAAAGTCAAGATACACCACATATACCACTTCCTCCCCATCCACAAGGCTTGTTACCCTATCAAATAAAGCTACTAATTTGGTTTCACATGATTTGTTCTTGACAAATCCATGCTGATGATTACTTATATTACTTTCTAGTTGTTCACAAACTGAATGCTTAATTATTTGCTCCATTATTTTTCCAGGTTCAAAAGTTAAGCTGACTGTTCTATAATTCCCCAGGTTACATTATTTTCCCTTTTATAGCTTTGCACTATATTTATCCTTTTAGTGATATCCCAGATGGCATCCCCTTCAATTGCCTACATTTTCGTTATTCTCTTTTGTTTATGGTTTACAGTCAGTTTTCATTCCATGTGGCAATTCACATTTACTAAACAGCATGTAAAGGGTTTTACCTGTCTTTAAGCAAGGTTTTGAAAAATTGTATTAAACCAATATGTTGTGAAAATAACTGTTTGGTGGGGAACAGTTAAATTTAATCACTTTTTACTATTCAAGTTGCTATTCTGCATCTAACTGGCCAGTATATCTGATCTGAGGATGGGGAAACTGCTTACCTGCCTTGTTAATGCTACAAAACAAAGACAAAACAAAAACACTCTGGATGATTTGCCCATCTGTCCCACTAATTTGCTAGATTTCTTCTTTGGCACTACGCAATCATGCACAGCTCATAAAGAGACACAAGAGACACAAATGACTTTGTTTACAAGGAAACCGAGCAAAGGATAACTGACAATGACTGATAACCCATAGCAATAAAAACATAGCTCCATAAATATAAATTTCAACCAATATTAGTTTAAAGATACCCACACACCTAATTGCTAGAACCATATTTTTCAGGCTTCTCTGAGATTGGCACTCCATCCTCAGATTTGATCCCAGGCAGACCAAAGAGGTTTCAGAATCAGAGCTTTACACGGTAGCCATTGGATAAGTCACGTTAAAATCATACAGTTCCTCTGTGGTTGTGTGCATGGCTACATTTCACAAACAGAATTCCTATTCTATTGATATTTTTAATGTACATGCACTGGCAAGGAGGTTTTGTTTGTTTTCAGTTGAAAAGAGGGGTTAAGAAAAGGAAAAGGAGGGGCACTCAATCATTGGATAGGCATTTTTCAGGCTTGGTCATGCATAAAGCCCATCAATAACTTTAGCTCTGTGCATATGAGGATTTTTTTATTTCTGAAAGGGCAAAATATATTTATTCTTGCTTCACTACCAGCAATGCTCCTGAGATGCTCCAACTCTGCATTTTTAATAACTAAGGCTAAGACCTAATATTAATGAGCCTGTAACTAGGTTTATGGAGCATGCAGGTCTTAAAAAAAATTACTCCATGCTTTGAACTGAGAAGTCCACATGGATATCTCTGAAGCTTAAAGAACTTCAGATTTGTTTGAAAATTTTACCTGAGGTTTCCTTCTCAAACAGAAGTTGCTCGGTGAAAAAGAAGCCATTACCGCGTCAAAAAGTTGCCTATGGGCTTCGTCTTCCTTTAACTATCAGTTCAAACCCATGACCACTTTTTTTAAAAAAGAAGTGCGGGAACTCACTTGGGGATAGTTTAGTGATAGTACTAACACTATCAGGAGAACATAAAAAAAAATGAGCAAATAGTGTTCCAGAACAATTCAAGCCCTAATATTGGAAACCGTCCTTATTTTCAAGATCTGAGTCTGAAAAAATAAATCACTTATTAAACAATAGCAGGAAACTTGGAAATGGAAGACTTCTTTGTTCAGTCTTCACCAAGAAGTTTGATGATGAAGGGATGCTTAAAATAGTGAATGCTAGTAGAAATGGCATAGGTTTACAAGTTAAAATAAAAAAAGAACAAGTTAAAAATTACTTAGAAAAGTTAGATCTGGACAAACTGGAGAAATGGTCTGAGGTAAATAGGATGAAGTTTAAAAAGGACAAATGCTAAGTACTCCACTTAGGAAGGAACAATCAGTTTCACACATACAGAATGGGAAGTGACTACAACCTCCCTAGGCAACTTATTCCAATGTTTAACCATCCTAACAGTTAGGAAGTTTTTCCTAATGTCCAACCTAAACCTCCCTTGCTGCAGTTTGATGAAACAATTTACTGGGCAGAGCAGGGAGAGGAGTCAAGATTCCTGAATCAAAGCAAAAAACACAACACTTCCCACACTTGCTCATCACTTCCAAGTCAATTAAAAATAGATGAATAAATAGCTAAATCTAGTCACACAGAGTTCAGAGAGAATGAATACAATTCATTGGACAAACATACATTTCAAATTTTGAAATAACCTAGCCTTAGCTAGACTCTCTCGTGACAAAGATTAATATAGGAATGGGAAATTTGTGTTTTAAGATGTTTTATTTTTTAGTACTACGCTCGTATTACCTTTGTAAAGTTCTAAACAGTTTTCCAAAAAGCTAACCACACTTGTTTTTTTAATAGGGCTACTGAAAAGTAAAACATTACTGACATTTGAACACTAAAACTTGGCATATTCTTAATGAGCTGTGCTTTTGCTAGTTTTAAGCCCTCTTTCAAGACTGCATGTTGAGCACCTCACAGAATATAATTTCATTAATGTGGACATTATGGGAGAGGTATACATTGCAGGGAAGTGCATGCAACACACTCTCATTCAGATTCGTTAAGAGTCAGGGACCTTCAGTAGGCAAGTTGTAAGTTGGTGCCTAGAAAGAATGGGGGACACCAAGGCTAAGTCATGTCTTCCTAGGACTCAAGAAGAATGCTCACCTCATAATTATTCTCTATACCACTGAATATTCTTACTTTAGCTGGTCACTCGTCCATAGGGTTGCCAGATGGTTTAACAAAAAATACCGAACACCCCCCTCCCGGTCAAAAAAAAAAAGTGCACCAGGAAAAAATTCTGTAAAGGGGGAATAAAAAGGGGGAAACCAAAGCTGTTAAACAAAAGTTGCACCACTCCCTCCAGTTTGGGACCTCACATTAGCCATCAATGCACCACCCCTCCCCTGTGCCAGGCCCTCTAGTCTCCCCATCCCAATGCACTCACCACTGCCTCAGACCCGGGCCAGAGCAGTGTGCACTCCACTCCCACCCAAGCCTGGCGCCCCTCTAGTGAGGTGCCCGGCAACTGCTCCCTCCTGCTCCCCCTTCGCTAGACTCTACTGTGCTCCTCACTCCCCCCGCCCCCGCAAGACACGGCATGGGAATATTGTCCCTGCCGGGCTTCTGTCCCAGGGGAACAGGAAATATTGGACATTGCACATGTCCGGTATTTCCTGTTTTTTTTTTAACCGGATGGAGCCCACAGATACTGGACGGTCCAGATGAAAACTGGACACCTGGCAACTCTACTCTTCCAGTATTAAACCAGATAGTCCTGCTTTTCTAGGGTTGACCCCTAATCCAGTACTCAGACAAAACTGGACATGGTTGTGTCTGGTATTGGATGGGGGATGCCATGTTTAAAAATATGCTGATCTACTCCCCCTCCAGTGTGATTTGGTACTTGAGGTCACTCAAGCAAGGTTGGAAAGTGGCACAACTTGTGCAGAATGACCTCACACATAAGGTACATGCAAGGTCATGCTGCACATGAGGCACCATTTTGAAGATTAACCTGCCCCGTGCAGAATGACTTTGCATGCACCATCTGTCTGTGGTCACGCTGGCACTATACTACTATATCCAGAAACATGTGAGTGTCCATCCACTCAGCAAAGGCTCCTGCAGGGAAATGTTTGGAGGTGCCAAGACGCCCAAGCTATCTAAGGGGCATGACTGCACACCAGGGGATTGTAGCCTGAAACCCAGTCAGAATGGTTGGGCCATGAGGCCCAGTCACCAGAAGAGGTAGAAGCAGGAGCCTGCTGTTCTAGAGTCTAGAAGAGGAGAGGGTCTCAGCAGCAGCAGCCAAACCAGCGACTGTGAAACCTGGGCCAAACCAGCAGTTCAGCTGGACCAGGGTTTCCCAACCTATGGGCCGGGACCCAAATATGTGTTGCCATTACATTTCAAAAGGATCACCAAGTGTCTCCCCAGGTGGTTCTGCCTCCCTTCCTCCCCCTGTTTTTGAATTGCCATGGGTCACCAAATCTTCCTGAATTGTCAAAATGGGTCCCCACCTGGAAAAGGCTGGGAACTGCTGAGATACTTTTTCAAAATAAGATCAGTGGAAGTTAGGTACTTAGTTGGATCTTCAAGGACTAGTTGCCTATTTGCACGTTTACATGCCTACATACTTTAAACATTTGGTCCCTAGTCAGACAGATTCATACACAGAAGCCTCCATTTTCACTTTATATGAAAAGTGAAATATCTGGTCATTTGTACTTGTTTGCAGTCAGCTTTTTTGGGGGGTTTAGAAGAACTACGGTTTCATGAAACTGAATCTTTACCAACACATGAAATAGTAAAATATACATTTAAGCATCTTAAGTGCAAGAATATTTCAGGCGTGCAAACCTGATCATTCTAGAATTTGTATAGTAGTGCTCCAGGTCTCTGTTGCACTAGAAGGATGTGCCTGCCCTAAAGACTTCTACAATGGTCTTGTTGGTTTCTGTGTGCTGCACAATTAAACAGGTAACTCATACAAATTGCTCTGTTTCTGCCTGTATTTCATCAAGGGTTTGATCCTGGCTTCTGTGGAAGAGAGTCAAGCCCAAAGACATTCAAACAGATGTCCATTTTGCCAATGCTGGGAAACAATGTTATTTTTCTGTGTTTACTTCCAAGCCTCTTCTTTGTCATTAACAGATCCACTGCATTCATCTACTGTAAGCTTCAGCTTTCTTTCTGATTCATTAAAAACACTATTTCAGGATTACAGTTGCAGAACAACGGATATATTCATATACAAATATTAAAGGCTGAAGCAAGGAAGCTACACTCATTTATCCATTTTGCTTATTCCAGTGTGTATGGACAGCAGTATACAGCAGCATAGTAAGGAACATGGGTCGTAAGCCTGCAGGATTTTTAAAATTACTTTACTTTGGTTTCTCCATTTCTTACCTTAGATCTCCGTATAGCCTCACTGTTCTATGGTCTACAGCAGTTAGCTTATATATAAGCTTGGCAGAGTTCTATTTTTATGCATTTTATTTAAGCAATTTACATTTTTTATCTATGTAAATTTTGACAACTGTGCAAAATTATGGGTGGGGTCAGGCAATTGTTTAACTTTTGAATCTCGGCATTTGCTGTCATTAAAGCTTTATAACAGTTAAAACCACAAATTGTCAACATCGTATGTCAAAACATGCAGAGTGAATATCACTAAATCAAACTGAGCTCTCAAGCAGCATCTTTCTTACTTTGTCCATCTAAGTTTTGATCAATGGAATTCCCCTATTACCTTAAGTGTGTACATTGAAATTGATGTGAACTCACATTTACTGATCAGTCTAATCCTTCCAAGCCTATCTATAGGCAGAACATACACTTACCCAAATTCCCTCCGATACCTGGAACGGTCTTAGTAGATGGTTCAGAAAATTATTTTTAGAACCACTTCCCAAAGTCTCTTGAAGGCCATGCTGATTACTACCTACTGTGTAGGCAAGGCACCATGTGCTTACTGCAAATGTCACCTGGAAAAAAATCACTTCTCGTCAATCATCTCACCCAGAACTGAACTGAAGCAGTTCACTATTACAGCAAGTTAAACAAAAGGAATGAGGAGGCTGGAGTCTTTCCCTTCAATACTGCATTTTTTCCAAACAATCTGATTCCCAGCCTGTTAATTTAAGTTAAAGAGAGACTTGTCTCAAGATTCTTTATATAGAATTTGCCTATTGCTGTGTATTAAAGTATATTGGTCCCACCCTGTAGTCTTCATATTAGACAAAGGTTTTTTTTTTTAAGGTGAAGTACTTTAATACCAGTCACAGGGATTAACAATCCTGTAGTCTACACACCACTTATTAAATAAAAGTGTCAAATAATTGCCAAATGCAGGTCTTCTACCCAACCACAGAAAAGGCACCTCAGCCAGGCTAGAAAGACATATTCTGGCACAAGGATAAAGTAGCAGAAATATTTTGAAATAGCTTTTGTACTACCCAACACTTTGGTTGCACTGGAAATAAATATACTTGCACAAATGATCCCCAAACTTTTAATCTCAAGCCTCCCGACCCTTGTTTAAGTCTCCCACCACCCCAGAACTGGAACCAGGTGCTGGGGGCAGCAGCAGAGACAAAGCCCAAGTTCCAGGACCAGCAGCTGGGAGCAGAGCTGGATGGTACTCCCTCCCTACAAGGTTGGCCCAGGCCACAGTCATGCCATCCTAAAAGTTCCTCCATGCCCTGCTAGGGAGGCATGTCACGCAGTTTGGGGATCTCTGGCAGACAGGATCATAATGATACTCATATATGGTTTTACTGTGTACTTTGTGGCACTGCTGTACACATTCCAGCAATTTGCTAAAGACGTGGGTCATTACTCAATAGAAGTCAATGGAGTTACAATGACATACAACCAAGTAAAAGTTCCAACTGTCTGTAACAAATGGAGCTGACCAGGAAGGTTTAAAAACACAAGGATGCATGGACCCTGCATGCAAACCCTGTTGAGAGTCTTTGGGTTAAGATTGGAGGCAAGAACCACAAGGACGATATCATGCTGTGTGTCTGCTGCTGACCACCAGATCAGGATGATGAGAATTTCTCTGTACAACTGAAGCTTCCAGATAACAGGCCCCTGTTCTCATGGAGGACTTCAGTCAGCCTGACATCTGTTGGGGGAGCAGTACACAGGCAATCCAGGAAGGTTTTGGTGAGAGTGTTGGGGACAGATTCCTGGTGCAAGTGCTAGAGGAATCAAGCAGGAGCCATGCTCCTCTTGACCAGAAGCTCACTAAGAGGGAAGAACTGATAGGGGAAGCAGAAGTGGCAGGCTAGGCAGCAGTGATCATGAAATTGTTTAATTCAGGATCCTAACAAAAGAAAGAAGGGAGAGCAGCGGAAAATGGACCCTGGACTTCAGAAAAGAAGACTTTGATTCCCTCAGAGAACTGATTGACAGGATCCCCTGAGAGACTAATGTGAGGGGGAAACAAGCCAGGAGAACTGGTTGTATTTTAAAGAAGCCTTATTGAGGGCTCAGGTACAAACCCTGCCAATGTGCAAAAAGAACAGAAAATATGGTAAGCAATTAGTTTGACTTAGAGAAATATTTGGTGAGCTTAAACACAAGAAGGAAGCTTACAAGAAATGGAAAGTTGGAGAGATGATGGGGGGGGGGGGTATAGAAATATAGCTCAAGCATTCAGAGGCCTAATCAGGAAGGCCATAGTGCAATTAAAGTTGCAGGTAGTAAGGGATGTGAAGGATAACAATGGTTTCTACAGGTATGCTAACAACAAGGAGAAAGGGAAAGTGTGTGACCCTTATGGAGGGGATAACCTAGTGACAGATGTGGAAAACGCTGAAGTACTCAATGTTTTTTTGTCTTAGTCTTCAGGGCAAGGTCAACTCCCAGATTATTATACTTGGTAGCACAGTATCAAGTGGGGGTGAGTAATCCTCAATGGCAAAAACAGTTTAAGGACTATTTACAAGAGCTGGACATGTACAAGTCAATGGGGCCAGATTTAATGTATCTGAGGGTGCTGAGAGAGTTGGCTGATGTGATTGCTGAATCCTTAGCCATTATCTTTGAGAACTTGTAATCAGGGCAGATCCCGGACAGGGGCGGCCCGTGAGCCTAGCTGAGCTAGGCAGCTGCCTAGGGCGCTGCTGGCCTGGGCGCCCGATGATGACGTCATGGCCATTGATGGCCGTGTAGGCAGGGGCACCGATTGCACCGCCCCGCCTAGAGCGCCAGCTGCTGCAGCTGGCCTTGGGCCGCTCCTGATCCCAGACAATTGGAAAGAGGCAAATGTAGTGCCCATCTTCAAAAAAAGTAAGGAGGAACCAGGGAACTACAGACTGGTCATTCTCACCTCAGTCCCCAGAAAAAACATGGATCCATCCTCAAGGAATCCATTTTGAAACACTTTGAGAAGTGGAAGCGGATCAAAATCAGTGAATATGGATTCACCAAGAGTGAGCCATGCCTGGCAAACATAATTGCCTTCTATAATGAGATAACTGGTTTTGTGTATAAAGGGAAAGCAGTGGACGTGATATGCCTTGTCTTTAGCAAAGCTCAGACAGTATACTCCCACAGTATAGAGCAGACAAACAATTGTATATAAAGGAATACAATGCATCAGGGAAGGACAGACAAATAAGCAGTGGCAAATTTTTAAAGTGCTTCTACACAAATGCTAGAAGTTTGACTAATAAGATGGGTAAACTAGAGCACCTTGTATTAATGGAGGAGATTGACATAATAGGCATCACTGAAACCTGGTGGAATGAGGAAAATCTGTGGGACACAACCATACCGGGATATAAAATATATCAGGATAGATGGGGCTGTGAGAGTAGTGGAGTGGCACTGTATGTGAAAGATAATGTAGAATCAAATGAAATAAAAATATTATATGGATCAACATGTTCAATAGAATCACTATGGATAGTAATTCCATGCTCCAATAATAAGAAATTAGAGTAGGGATATATTACCGACCACCTGACCAGGACAGCGATACTGACATTGAAATGCTGAGGGAGATTAGAGAGGCTACCAAAATAAAGAACTCTATAATAATGGGGGATTTTAATTATCCCCATATTGACTGGATACATGTCACCTCAGGAAGAGAAGCAGAGATAAAATTTCTCAATGGCTTAAATGACTGCTTTTTGGAGCAGCTGGTACAGGAACCCATAAGGGGAGAGGCAATTCTCGATTTAGTCCTGAGTGGAGTGCAGGATCAGGTCCAGGAGATAACTGTTACGGGATCGCTTAGGAATAGTGACCATAATATAATAACATTTAACATTCCTGTGGTGGGAAGAACACCTCAGCAGTCCAGCACTCTGGCATTTAATTTCAAAAAGGGGAATTACACAAAAATGAGGAGGTTAGTTAAACAGAAATTAAAAGGCACAATGACTAGAGCCAAATCCCTGCAAGCTGCATGGAAACTTTTTAAAGACACCATAATAGAGGCCCAAATTAAATGTATACCCCAAATTAAAAAACATAGCAAGAGACCTAAAAAGAGTCATCGTGGCTTAACCACCATGTAAAAGAAGCAGTGAGGGACAAAAAGGCATCTTTTAAGAAGTGGAAGTCCAATCCTAGTGAGATAAATAGAAAGGAACGTAAATACTGTCAAATCAAGTGTAAAAATGTAATAAGAAAAGCAAAAAAAGTTTGAGGAACAGCTAGCCAAAAACTCAAAAAGAAATAACAAAATGTTTTTAAATACATTAGAAGCAGGAAGCGTGCTAAAAAAATCTGTGGGTCCCCTAGACGATTGAGATATAAAAGGAGCAATCAAGAATAAAAGGGTACGTCTACACTGCATCTCTAGTTCGAACTAGGGATGCAAATGGAGACAATCGAAGTAGTTAATGAAGCGGGGATTTAAATATCCCGCGCTCCATTAACATGATCTCGCCGGCGCGCTAGTTCGAATCACAGCTGATTCGAACCAGGAAGTGCGCGCCGGGACGCGTTAGTTCGGACTAAAGCCCTTAGTCCGAACTAATGTTACTCCTCAAAAAATGAGTAACATTAGTTCGGACTAAGGGCTTTAGTCCGAACTAACGCGTCCCGGCGCGCACTTCCTGGTTCGAATCAGCTGTGATTCGAACTAGCGCGCCGGCGAGATCATGTTAATGGAGCGCGGGATATTTAAATCCCCGCTTCATTAACTACTTCGATTGTCTCCATTTGCATCCCTAGTTCGAACTAGGGATGCAGTGTAGACATACCCAAAATGATTTCTTTGCTTCAGTCTTCACTGCTGAGGACGTTAGGGAGATTCCCAAATCTTCATTGTCCTTTGTGGATGATGAATCTGAAGAACTGTCCCGGATTGAAGTGTCATTAGAGGAGGTTTTGGAACAAATAGAAAAACTTAATGTTAACAAATCTCCGGGACCGGATGGCATTCATCCAAGGGTTCTAAAAGAACTCAAATTGGAAATTGCTGAACTATCATCTGTGGTTTGTAACCTACCCTTTAAATTGGCTTCCATACCTAATGATTGGAAGGTAGCCAACATGACAGCAATATTTAAAAAGGGCTCTAGAGGCGATCCTGGCAATTACAGACTGGTAAGTCTAACTTCAGTACCGGGCAAATTAGTCGAAACAATAGTTAAGAATAAAATTGTGAGGCACGTAGAAGAACATAATTTGTTGGACAAAAGTCAAAATGGTTTCTGTCAAAGGAAATCATGTCTTACTAATCTATTAGAGTTCTTTGAAGGGCTTAATGAACATGCAGACAAGGGGGATCCAGTAGATATAGTATACTTAGATTTTCAGAAAGCCTTTAACAAGGTCCCTCACCAAAGGCTCTTGTGTAAATTACATTCCCCTGGGAAAAGAGGGAAGGTCCTTTCTTGGATTGAGAACTGGTTAAAAGACAAGAAACAAAGGATAGGAATAAATGGTAAATTTTCAGAATGGAGAGGGGTAACTAGTGGTGTCCCCCAAGGGGCAATCCTGGGACCAATCCTTTTCAACTTATTCATAAATGATCTGGAGAAAGGGGTAAGCAGTGAGGTGGTAAAGTTTGCAGATGATACCAAATTGTTTAGGATAGTCAAGACAGAAGCAGACTGTAAGGGACTCCAAAAAGTTCTCACCAAACTGAGTGATTGGGCAACAACATGGCAAATGAAATTTAATGTGGATAAGTGTAAAGTAATGCACATTGGGAAAAATAACCCCAACTATACATACAATATGATGGGGGTTAATTTGGTTATGACAAATCAGGAAAGAGATCTTGGAGTTATTGTGGATAGTTCTGAAAACTTCCACACGGTGTGCAGAGGTGGTCAAAAAGGCAAATAGGATGCTAGGAATTATTAAGAAAGGGATAGAAAATAAGACACAGAATATCTTACTGCCCCTGTATAAAACTATGGTACACCCACATCTTGAATACTGTGTACAGATGTGGTCTCCTTACCTCAAAAAAAGATATTTTGGCCTCGGAAAGGGTTCAGAAAAGAGCAATTAAAATGATTAGGGGTTTGGAACGGGTTCCATATGAAGAGAGGTTAAAGCAACTGGGACTTTTCAGCTTAGAAAAGAGGAGACTGAGTGGGGATATGATAGAGGTATATAAAATCATGAGTGGTGTGGAAAGGGCGAATGAAGAAAAGTTATTTATTAGTTCCCATAATAGAAGAACTAGAGGACACCAAATGAAATTAATGAGTAGCAGGTTTAAAACTAATAAAAGGAAGTTCTTCTTCACACAGCATGTAGTCAACCTGTGGAACTCCTTGCCAGAGGAGGCTGTGAAGGCTAGGACTATAACAGAGTTTAAAGAGAAGCTATATAATTTCATGAAGGTGAGGTCCATAAAAGGTTATTAGCCAGGGGATAGAAATGGTGTCCCTGGCCTCTGTTTGTCAGAGGCTGGAGAAGAATGGCAGGAGACAAATCGCTTGATCATTGTCTTTGGTCCACCCTCTCTGGGGCACCTGGTGCTGGCCACTGTCGGCAGACAGGCTACTGGGCTAGATGGACCTTTGGTCTGACCCAGTACGGCCGTTCTTATACGTTTATGTTCAGTATTCTTGCCAGCAAGATAAAGTATGGATTGGATGAATGGACTATAAGGTGGATAAAAAGCTTGCTAGATAATCTGGTTCAATGGGTAGTGATCAATGGCTGATATCGAGCAGTGTGCCCCAGGGGTTGGTCCAGGGATGTTTTTATTCAACATCTGCATTAATGATTTGGATGATGGGTTGGATTGCACCCTCAGCTAGTTCATGGATAACACTAAGCTGGGGGGAGAATGAGATGGAGGATTGGGTCAAAACAATTTGATGAGGTTCAACAAGCACAAGTGAAGAGTCCAGCACTTAGGATGCAAGAATCTCAAGCACTGCTATAGGCTGGGGACCAACTGAGGCTGCAGTTGTGCAGAAAAGGACCTGTGGGCTACAGTAAATGAGAAGCTGGATAGGAGTCAACAGTGTGCCCTTCTAGCCAAGAAGGCTAGTGGCAAATTGAACTACGTTGTAGGAGCATTGCCAGCAGATTGAGGCCACATCTGGAGTATTGCATCTAGGTTTGGCCCCTCGGTAAGAATGTGCGTGGACAAACTAGAGCATATCCAGCAGAAGGCAAACAAACATGATTAAGGGGTACATGAATCTTGATAAGGGAACTAGTCTTATTTAGTGTGTGGAAGAGAAGAGTGAGGGGGGATTTGATAACATCCTTCAACTACCTGAAGGGGGATTCCATAGAGGATGGAGAGTAGCTATTCTCAGTGGTGACTGATTACAGAATGAGGAGCAATGGTCTCAAATTGCAATGGGGGAGGTCTAGGTTGGAAATTAGGAAAATCTGTTTCACTAGGAAGATGATGAAGCACTGGAATGGGTTGCCTAAGGAGGTGGTGGACTCTATCTCTAGAGGTTTTCAAGGCCATACTTGACAAACCCCTGACTGGCATGATTTAGTTGCGGTTGGTCCTGCTTTGAGCAGGGGATTGGTTGAGGGTTCCTGAAGTCTCTTTCAATCCTAATCTTCCATTATTTTAAAGAATATTTGCAATTGCAGTTGCAAAATTATTTCCATTTTAACACTGTTTCCATTCACTCAACTGAAAAACTTTCACCCTTTTGAACGGAAATTTCCACATATGCTCAATGCCTAAAAGTGAATTTTTAAAAAATAAATCACTGAACAAAAATGACTGAGCCACTCATGACAGGTATGCTTGGCGGACCTGATTACTATTACCTTATACTACCATGGGCCAGGATTGCATACAACCTCGCTGGGGCAAGATGAGATAGATGAGGGACCTGGAACTTCAAAAGATTGTATTGAAAATGTGCTAGGCAAGCATGACATTTTGGGACAATAAGTGTTACATGGATTTCCTGGAGAATTCCAAAGGAGAGGTTATTGCAAATTCCTCACCTCTAGTTATGTACAAAGCTCAGTACTTTGAAGCTATGCTGTGAGGAGAGACAGAAAGCAAAGTGCATGTTCTAGCCTTTAAGGCAGCTTGGCTTGCAGGGAAGATCACAGCATATGGCAGAGTACTTTATAGATTTAACATCCACAGGCATGAGAGGAAGATAATAAGAATGGCCATATTAGGTCAGACCAAAGTTCTGTCTAGCCCTGTATCCTGTGTACTGACAGTGGCCAGTGTAGGGTGCTTCAGAGGGAATGATCAGAACAGGTAACCATCAAGTGATGCCTCCCCTATCACCCAGGCCAAGCTTCTGGCACCCCAGAAATGATGGCTAGAAGCTCAATCCTGTAAGTGGGGGTCTTAAGGGATCACAGAGGAGGAAATACAGAAGCTATTATCTTGAAACTTGATGCTACTTTTGACTCTGTGTGTGTGTGTGTGTGTGTGTGTGTGAAAAAAATTCATAAAAATTCTTGTGACTTGTTTTGAACAACCTTATAACATAAGCAACTGGCAGGTAAAGCCTTAAAAGTTAGCATTAAAATAAACTGTTGTGAAGCTGTGGCCAGTAATCACAACAAGAAGATGGGCACCCATACAAGAACCTATTTGGGCAAATATCCTTGTTCTAAAGAAAATAGGTTTTGATTTGACCAGTATATGGGGGTATGTCTACACTGCCACCCTAGTTCGAACTAGGCTGGCTAATGTAGGCATTCGAAGTTGCAAATGAAGCCCGGGATTTAAATATCCCAGGCTTCATTTGCATCTTGCCGAGTGCCACCATTTTTAAATCCCCCTTAGTGCGGACTCCGTGCCCGCGGCTACACGAACTACCATTACTAATTCGAACTACCATTACTAATTCGAACTACCTACTCCATGCCGCATGTAGCCGTGGGCACGGAGTCCGCACTAAGGGGGATTTAAAAATGGTGGCGCCTGGCAAGATGCAAATGAAGCCCGGGATATTTAAATCCCGGGCTTCATTTGCAACTTCGAATGCCTACATTAGCCACCCTAGTTTGAACTAGGGTAGCAGTGTAGACATACCCTGGCATTTTGAAATATCAGGTTTTGTACATGGCCTAGTTGGTTTCTCTACCTCCATCCCATAGTTAATGAAGCAAAGATGCACTGCAGATGTGCATGGAGCTATCTTAGTTGGTCACAAATGTCCAGTAAAAAATATTACTACAAATTGTTAGGAGCGTCTTGGCTGGAAACAGGGTTACTGCTGACCTTTAAAGGAGTGAAGGGGCCCAAAAAAGCTTCTTGTAGATTTTGAAAAATGCACTGGAAACCAGCCAAGAGCCTAATACATTTGAGAAGTCATAAGCAGCCATATAAATAAAGGCTGTATGCATAATGCATCTGCAATAGAAGGAGGATTTAAGATTGCAAATAGAATCTTTACTTTGGCATTCCCTTATGTCTGATTTCTTATTTGTGAACTGTTAACGTATTTTGTCCTGTGGAACAAAACCAAAGCCCCATCTGATAATGCTCAGTGTATCTGACAAGAAAGCAACATCTCCATAGAGTTAGGGGGAAAATACTTTAAATACGTGTTCCATCTAAATTTACATGATACAGTAAGGGAGACTACTGAAAGTGTCACAACAAAAACATTCAAAGATACTGGGGAAATGCATTCCCCAAAACCAAACTTACAGCATCATAACACCAGAAACAAATACTAAAGCATGTGTAATTCACAGACAGAATGATGCTATATTTAATTATATAAACCTATATAATTTTTACAGGGATACACAAACAGCCCTATGTTAAACAAGAAGAGCTACCCACAAGTTGCTTAGATACCCATGGAAATCACTTTGCAAGACCATATCAATATATGTAAATCAAGTGAAGTACTTCATCCAGGATATGTCTACAGAACAGCGTTATTTTGGAATAACTGACATTATTTTAAAATAACAAAATGCACATCTACACAGCAAGCCATTATTTTGAAATAATGTTGATATGGAGGACTTCTTACTCCAACTCCTGTAAACCTCATTTCATGAGGAGCAAGGGAAGTCGAAGGAAGAGTGGTCTTCTTTTGACTTCCTCCTATGTAGATAGCGCCAAAAGCCGAATTAAGTTATTTCAAATTCATCTACGCAACTGACATAGCTGAAGTTGCTTATCTTAATTTGACTTTTGCCCTGCCATATAGATGTGCCCACATAGAATAAATTAGAGCTTGCAGATCAGCTGCTGTGAAGTTACAGTATGCATTAGGATTTAATTACATCCTTTTGATACCTGTTCTGTGATAACACAGCATTTAATGTGACCCTAGCAATCCAAATAGATCTTTCATAAACTATTTTATGCCAATCAACAGGAATTGCTAGGGAAGTAACCATTTCCTAGAGTTACAAAGAAAAAAAAATCAGTAGATCAGGGTTTCAATAAAGTGTTTGATCTAGACAAACTTTTTCCACTCATATTAATGTGGAAATACCAACAGGTTTCTCATGCCGGGTTTCTCACTGGAAGGAACTAAACTAACAATAGGAGACCTTGCTCCAACACCTGTATTAGGCACACATGAAAAGTGTTTCTAATGCTCTGTGTCCTTTGCAATTCACTTCCCATTTCATACAGCACAAGAATGAAAAGAAAGCTGCCTACATGAACTCTATGACCTGCTGTGAGTGTTTATGCATGGGAAATGAATTTGCAATCTTGTGTATATAGAGTCAGAACAAGAGTGAAGGTGTTTTAGAAATTCTCAAGGCAGTCCCTTTCTGGTTCAGCAGAGACATCATGGTCCACATCAGAAAAACCCAATACATTCTCTGCTTCTGTTCCATCATCATACCTATTTTGAGAAATTACAAATTAGATGTGCAAACTCTGAGGGAGTGCAATATGCCCAAGGACCCAAAGAAATTTGGAGAATTGGTTTAGTTATTAATGAACCAAACCACATGTGAACTGAGGTTTCTAAGTTCTCCCCATGGTTCTGTGTTCTGGCTTGTATAGAAGAGAAAAGGAGAGAAGCTATGTTGCAAGATCCTCTGTCCTCCAATTAAAAACTACAGCAGGCCCATGCCAACTGACTTGGGCTCTCAGGTCTTCAGTGGCCATTCCCACCTCATAGCCCCTTACCACAAGCCCAAATCAGATGACATAGGCCAGCTGCATGGGTGTGTCTAGACTACAGGGTTTTGTTGACAAAAGTGGACTTTTGTCGACAAAACTATCCCTGGGTCTACACTACCGCTGAGTTCTGTCGACGTAACATTGACAGAACTCGGCAGTTTTGTCGACGGTGGTAAACCTCATTCCAAGAGGAATAACACCTTCTGTTGACAGAGATCAGTCAACAGAAGGCAGTATTGCATCTACACTGTCCTTTGCATCTACACTCATGTTGACAAAGTGGCTTGCTCTGTCGACAGAACTGGATGTAGTCTAGATGCTCTTTGTCGACAGAAGCTTTGTCGACAGTATCTGTCGACAAAGCCTCTGTCGACAAAAGTCTGTAGTCTAGACATACCCCATGTGTCTAATTGCAGTGTAGACAGACTATTATTCTTTCATACCCCAGTCCTTTGCATTGTTTGCCAACTAGTCTACTCAGAGATCAGGGCCCCTCTTTGGTACTAGGTATGTGGTTTGCCTAAGAGAGCTACTAACTTGTGAAAATCTCTACTGTTTCCTTGAACCTATAAGCAGGTAGACATGCAGAACAGGGCTGAGTTCAGTTGCTTGATGGTGAAGCCAGAGAAAAAGTGATTTAGCTATAAGCTTATTCTAATAAGGGCCACTGGGATAGGTGGCCAAAGGGCTAAAATTTACTAGAAGGCTGGAACACATCATTGAGGGACCAACCAAAATCATCCTCACCACCACCCCCAAAAAATTATGAATTGACAACACTGTCCTGATGCAGGCCACAGGAACAGTAAGGCTCTCTGAACATCAAAACATGAAGAGCTCTTCACTGCCTTGACAACTTACAAGATTCATCTGGGATTCAAAGATGCCGTACTTCTAAAACGTTGTAATCGGTCTCTTGTTTCATTAGGCTAAGTCAGTTGACCCGCACTGTCATGCCCTACATCACAACAACAAGAAAATTAAAGTAATAAATTCTACCTACATTTTGTAAGGCAACAGAAAACTCCAGAGTATAGTTTGTGTAACTTCCATAATTCATTGGCATAATGGAGTTGGCTTAAACAATGGACCTCCCAGGGGAAAAGCCTGCTACTGAAGGAACTTCTTCAAATGGGGGGAACTCCACTATGCCTCGGGCATCAGCATCAAACTGAAATCTATCCTAAAGCATCAGGATGAACACTTGTGCAAAGGCTGTAGGGGCCAGGGCAGCCTTCTCAGCAGAATTCTCAGCAGACTGTTACTGTTGCCAGGCCCCAGCCAGAAGAGAAAGAAGGGTGTTGAGTTTTTACCATGATAGGGGGAGGGGAGAGAAGAGCACACATCACTGCACTCCCTAGGTCTGAGGAGAGGGAAAAAGTATACATAAACTTCATACCTCTGCCATCCTCAGTCCAAGGCAGGGGATTTGAGGTGCCACTGCTCCCCACCAAAGGTATAGAAAACTACAATGATGGTCCCAGAGATTCATATTCCCCCAGCCATAGCAGGGGAGTGGTCTGAAGAATGCCATGGCTCCATGTTCTGACTTTGGGAGAAAAGAGGAGAGAAGCTAGGTCACAAGTGCCTTTTCACTGCTCTGCTGTTTACTAGGAAATGCTGGGGCAAGCGTGTGTTTTAAATCACCGTGATGGGGGAATGGTCTTTGTACTGATCAAAAAGAATTTGTGTAGAGGTGTGAAGGCTCTTTTAATAATATGTAGCTTTGACCACATTAGCCCACTCAAACTCCATTACACTTCAATAAACGTGTAGAAGGGACCTCAGAATTGAAGGTACTTAGTTTGACATCACCGCCACTATGGTTTATACAATATACACTATTGTGTTCTAAATGAGTTAGTGTAACAAGTGCCCTTGAAGAGGTCAGAATTTTGCTGAAAGCAAATATTTAGGCTACCATGAGTCCAAGGTAAGAAAATATTACATCTCATTGTGCTTATGGTATATGTCCAAGGCCCACTTACAGCACTTTGAATTTAATCAAATCAACCACTTATATTTACAAAACTCTGCTTAAAGTGATTATTTTTCCTTTTCGAATAGGGTTTGTTTTTTTTCAAAAGGAGAGTCTGAGTCTGATCTTTCTTTTACATTTTCAATTATTTCTGAGCACTAAAATAGATTTGTTAAAGTGAATTTGTTTCAATCAGGTAGAACTTCATCTGTGCTAGTTAATTTGGTGGTTATGTACTACTTAAAAAGAAATATTACATTAAAGGCCATAGATGTAAAATCTCAAAGGTTCTACTGTACATTGCATTCTGGCAGCTGCATTCATATCTTTTAAGTGCTTCAGAGTTCTAAAATATTTTACAGATGGTCACTGGCCAAATACCAGCTTCTACTACAGTCTCTTCTCTCATTAAAGCGACAGACCCTATCAGAGGTTCAGAGTCTGATTTTCAGTCTAGCTTTTTTCAGGCCTCTTTCTGTATCTGCAGTTTAGCAGGTATAGTTATTGATAGGTGAAATTTAGTTCATTTTAGACACAAGTACCTAAACACAAAGCAGATCTTTGGATACCCAACTAAAAGTTCTGCTCACAAATGACTGCACCTGCAAGTTTTTAAAATCTAGCCATAAATTTATTTTGCTTGGCTTATTGCACAATGACCATTTTTTCCAGTACATTTCAGATTTGGTTTAAGTTCAGCAATTTGTTCCTGGATTACAGGTATAAACACTGCCCTGGTAGGTAGCCAACTAGCCAATGACAACAGCAGCCTGCTTTTTACAACGTCTATGCGCAAAGACCAGCAATCAGCCTGTAAGTTCCAAATGAAAGGTACTGACCACAGGCAAGTTAATGACAAGGAAAACATAAGGCTGCCTTTCCTTTACACATCATATAATAGGTTATATAGTCTTTACATTTGCCTTGAAAGTTTGTGTACACTTGTATTGGAAGACTCACAGACTCCAAGGTCAGAAGGGACCACCACGATCATCTAGTCTGACCCCCTGCACAGCGCAGGCCACAGAATCTCACCCATCCCTCCCAGAATAATCCTCTCACTTATATCTCAGATACTGAAGCCTTCATATACTTTGAAGACCCCAAGATGCAGAGAATCCTCTAGCTGTGATCTGTGCCCCATGCTACAGAGGAAGGTGAAAAACCTCCAGGGCCTCTGCCAATCTACCCTGGAGGAAAATTCCTTCCCGACCCCAAATATGGCGATCAGCTAAACCCTGAGCTTGTGGGCAAGACTCATCAGCCAGACACCCAGAAAGTTCTCTATAGTAACTCCTATCATCCCTCCATTGACCTATTCCCACTGATAATGAATGGACAATTAGTTACCAAGATCATGTTATCTCATCAAACCATCCCCTTCATAAAACCATCTAGTTTAATCTTGAAACCAGATAGATCTTTTGCCCCCTTGGAAGGCCATTCCAGAACCTCACTCCTCTAATGGTTAGAAACCTTCGTCTAATCTCAAGTCTAAACTTCCTACTAGCCAGCTTATATCCATTTGTTCTTCTGTCCACATTGGTATTAAGCTTAAATAATTCCTCTCCTTCCCTGGTATTTATCCCTCTAATATATTTAAAAAGTGCAATCATGTCCCCCCTCAGCCTTCTTTTGGTTAAGGTAAACAAGCCAAGCTCCTTGAGTCTCCTTTCATAAGACAGGTTTTCCATTCCTCGGATCATCCTAGTGGCCCTTCTTTGTACCTGTTCCAGTTTGAATTCATCCTTCTTAAACATGGGAGACCAGAACTGCACACAGTATTCCAAATGGGGTCTCACCAATGCCTTGTATAATGGCACTAACACCTCCTTATCCCTACTGGAAATACCTCGCCTAATACATCCCAAGATCGTATTAGCCTTTTTCACGGCCATGTCACAATGGTGGCTCATAGTCATTCTATAATCAACCAGGACTCCAAGGTCCTTCTCCTCCTCCGTTACTTCCAACTGATGTGTCCCCAGCTTATAACTAAAATTCTTGTTATTAATCCCTAAATGCATAACCTTATACTTCTCACTATTAAATTTCATCCTATTGCTATCACTCCAATTTACAAGATCATCCAGATCTTCCTATATGATATCCCGATCCTTTTCTGAATTGGCAATAGCTCCCAACTTTGTGTCATCCGCAAATTTTATTAGGACACTTCCACTTTTGGTGCCAAGATCAGCAATAAAAAGATTAAATAAAATTGGCTCCAAAACTGATCCCTGAGCAACTCCGCTAGTAACCTTCCTCCAACCTGACAGTTCACCTTTCAATATGACCGGCTGTAGTCTCCCCTTTAACCAGTTGCTTATCCACCTCTCAACTTTCATATTAATCCCTATCTTTTCCAATTTAACAAATAATTCCCCATGTGGTACTGTATCAAATGCCTTACTAAAGTCGAGGTAGATTAGATCCACTGCATTTCCTTTATCTAAAAAATCTGTTACTTTCTCAAAAAAGGAGATCAGGTTGGTTTGGCACAATCTACCTTTTGTAAAACCATGTTGTAATTTGTCCCAATTGCCATTAGCCTCAATGTCTCTAACTACTTTCTCCTTCAAAATTTTTTCCAGGATTTTACATACTACAGATGTCAAACTAACAGGCCTATAGTTACCCGGGTCGCTTTTTTTCCCTTTCTTAAAAATCGGAACTATATTAGCAATTCTCCAGTCAAATGGTACAACCCCTGAGTTTAGAGATTTATTAAAAATTTTTGCTAATGGACTTGCAAGTTCATGTGCCAGTTCCTTCAATATTCTTGGATGAAGATTATCTGGGCCCCCCGATTTACTCCCATTAAGCTGTTCAAGTTTGGCTTTTACCTCGGATATGGTAATATCTACCTCCATATCTTTAGTCTCATTTGTTAAGTTACCATTATCCCTAAGCTCTTCATTAGCCTCATTAAAGACTGAAGCAAAGTATTTGTTCAAATATTGGGCCATTCCTAGATTATCCTTAACCTCCACTCCATCCTTAGTAATTAGCGGTCCTACTTCTTTTTTTGTTTTTTTCCTATTTATATGGCTATAAAACCTTTTACTATTGGTTTTAATTCCCTTTGCAAGGTCCAACTCTACCTGACTTTTAGCCTTTCTCACTTTGTCCCTACATGCTCTAACCTCAATAAGGTAGCTTTCTTTACTGATCCTTCCCATTTTCCACTCCTTATATGCTTTCTGCTTTTTCTTAATCACCTCTCTGAGATGCTTGCTCATCCAACTTGGTCTAACACACCTGCCTATAAATTTTTTCCCTTTTCTAGGGATACAGGCTTCTGACTGCTTCTGCAACTTTAACTTAAAATAATTCCAGGCCTCCTCCACTTTAAGATCCATGATTTCTTTAGTCCAATCAACTTCCCTAATTTCCTTAATTTACTAAAATTAGCCCTTTTGAAATCAAAAACCCTAGTCTCAGATTTATTTTTGTTTATCCTTCCATTTAATTTGAACTGAATTAGCTCATGATCACTCGAGCCAAGGTTGTCTCCTACAACCATTTCATCTATGAGGTCCTCGCTACTCACCAAAACCAAATCTAAAATAGCATCCCCCCTTGTTGGTTCAGCAACTACTTGATGAAGGAATTCATCAGCTAACACATCTAGGAAAATCTGAGCCCTATTATTATTACTAGCACTTGTTCTCCAGTCTATATCTGGAAAATTGAAATCTCCCATGATTATGCAGTTTCCATGAGTATTTACTTCATTAAAAACATTAAAGAGGTCTCTATCCATATCCAAATTGGATCCTGGTGGTCTATAACACACCCCAAGCACTATCCCAGGGGAGGATCTGATAGTTTTCTTCCCCAATGTGATTTTTGCCCAAACAGACTCTGTCTTCTCCATTCCATCACTTTTTATTTCTTTACAATCTACCTCATCTTTAATATACAATGCGACTCCACCACCTTTACCCTTATTTCTGTCTTTCCTGAACAGCACATACCCTTCAATACCTGTACTCCAGTCATGCCTAGTATTCCACCATGTTTCTGTTATTCCTATAATATCTGGTTTCACTTCCCGGACCAATAGCTCTAGTTCTTCCTTTTTGTTACCTAGGCTCCTCACATTGGTGTACAAACATCTTAATTTTTGCTGTTTGGCCTCATTCACATTCTTTACCCAATTTGGCACGGACGTTATAGCTCCAATATGACCTATTAGACTAGTATCCACCTCACCCTTCCTCATGTACATTCTCCTACCCCCAGCTATATCCTTTCTTACTTCGTTTTCCTCCCTCTCACTGTTAAAATCCAGCGTAGAGATTACCTGGGCATCTCCCAACCGTCTCCCCAAAATTCCTAGTTTAAAGCTCTCTTAATCAGTTGAGCCAACCTCTCTTTGTTGTTAGGGAACTAGCTTGAGCTGATCTCTCTACAGGGTAGAGAGAAGCAAACTTGAATTGAAAAAAGTTAAGCGTCATTAAAAATCTCCCTTCCAGTGCAGCATTGTTCTCTATGGCACAATTTTTTAATGTGTTGCTCAGTTGAGTATGTTCCAAACTATGAGTCTTTCATCCAGGGACACTATTCACACCTCTCTCTTCACCAGCGGGAAGATAAGAATGATGTGATCTGCACAATAAGGTTGAGCGAAAGACTTCATTAGTCTACTGACGAAGTCCTCTCCCCACAAACCCTCCAACCGCCAGCTCACTGGTCTACTTACAGCCCTTTATTCTTTCAGCTGCTGTGCAGCTGCTAATCAGCTCAGGTCCATCTGTTAGTGGTGGAATAGGTCTAGGACCTGAGGAAGAACTACAGCTTTCCAGTAAGTTTGCTAGGCCTACTGAGCACTCACGGATTGGTTTAATTTTAGACTTCAGGAGTAGTTGTAGTAGCCTTTGGCCTTTAAAGGTGCAGTAAGTAGGAACAAAAAGGGATTCCACAGCTTCAATTAGCAGTCACCCTACATATCCTGTACTAGGGAAGCAACAGCAGAAGAATTTCTCTTCAGTTGTTAATGGTAGGCTGTGTAAAAGGTGTGCCTGAAGCAGTGGTTCTCAAGTGATGGAGGCCTCCCAAGAGAAGCCCAGGAAAATGTCAAGTAAAGCACAAGCTGTGTGGGTTTGATTTTTTAAAGAGCTCTGCTTGTCAGCCCCAAGTGGCTGGGGCTCATGCAGAAGAGCCATGCACATCCAGAAGGCAGGAATAAAGGGGACAGCTGGAGAGCCACCAGGGGACTGATACCATGACACCCTCCTCCCCCTCTACCTGTTCTTGGACTCATCCTCTGCCCCCACAATCCCTCATGGGGAAGCAGCCTGGGTTCAGAGCACTCCTTTGCCCCTCCCTCCCCCCAATCAATCCCTCACCTGGAGACAGCAGTGCTCCAGCTGTCAGCCCTGGGGTGGCAGCAGCAGTGTAAAAGTAAGGGCAGCAACAGGGTGCTAAAAGTCTGCTGTGAAGAGTGCAATGGACAGATATCACTTTTCACATGGCCGTCCTTACTTCTGTGCCACTGGCGCTGTGGTACTGCCTGCATGTATCCCAAAGCTAGAGGAGGAAAGGCTGACAGTAGGCCTGTAGGTAGCCTGCTGAGAGAGGGGCCTGATGGAATGGGAAGTGAGCACTGGACCAAGATCATAGATTAATCCTGCCAGCAGTGGAGAACAACCAGAGGGAGGCAAAAGAATGGAAAATACACTAGGGGTACTGCTAGAGACTGCTTAAGGGAGAATTGCGGTCATATTTACTATTCTGCTCTGGGGGCAGCCCTCCCCTCTGGAGGGCACTCTAAAGAGGTGGTTGTAGAGAAGTGCACCAATCCAACCACAGACACACCAATCCAGCAACAGACACACCAGTACTTAGCATGGTAATTTAGTGCCGGAGGAGAAAATTTGTCAAAACTGATAAAAAAAAACCCAAGATCTGAAAAGTCCAATTTCAGAATCCAAATAGTAAGAAATGCAACACAAACAATAGTATGAATAGATAGTATGAAAAGCACATTTGGAAGATGTTTTCAGTGTTATTTTATAGATGCTATTAAGTAACAGGTTAAGAACACACCATTCTTGTTTGGGAGAGCCAGAACTAATCCTTCCCACTCCCTTGCTTTTCCCTGATCTATTGCCTACTTGTAACAGATTAATTTGGGCATAAGCTTTCATGAGCAAAAACCCATTTCATCAGATGCATCTGACAAAGTGGGGGTTTTGCCCGCAAAAAAGTATACCCAAATAAATCTATTAGTCTTTAAAGAGCCACAGGACTTCTCATTGTTTTTGCCGATACAGACTATCACAGCTTCCCCTCTGAGACTCGCCTACCTCTGTAGTCTTTCCCTGCTTCTCCCTCTTTGGTGGGCTGGTTTGTTTGGCAGCTTCTCACTAGTCTGCTGGAAAGGTCCTCTCTCCACAATCCCTCTGACAGCCATCCCACTCACCTACTTACAGCCCTTTTATCCTTGCAGCTGCTGTGGGGCTGCCAATCAGCTCTGACTGAGCAGACAGGCAATTGCTTTGTTAACTCATTAGAGACTAAACCAACATGGGGTAGCTAGACTCCCTGACATTATCCTTATAGTTAGGAAAAATTATAAGTGTCCCTGGCTGCAGACTAAGCCATTACTTTCTGTCCTCTTTATAACAGCCCCTAACACATTTGAAGACATTTAGCAGATCTTCTTTTCTCAACACTAAACAGCCCCAGTTTCTTATAGGGTTGCCAGGTGTCTGATATGGACCCGGACAGTCCGGTATTTTCGGCTCCTGTCCAGTAAAAAAATTCAGAAAATCCCAGACACTTAAAATGTCTAGTATTTTCTGATTTCTTCCTGGCCAGGGGTAAAACATACCAGACTGTCCAGGTCAATACCGGACACCTGGCGACCCTACACACAGTCAGCAATCGGGCCCAGCACCCCCTACTTACCTGGTTCTACAGGGGAGCTGTCTGGCCTGGAGCAGCCTGTTAGACAAGGCAGAGCCCAGCCCCTCCTGTTTTTAAAGGGGTCATGCTGTTCTTTTTTTTTTTTTTTTGCTTAAAAACTCTCTGGGTCCTTTTTGTTGTTGTTGCTCAACAACTTTGGTCTTCCCCCCTTTTTTCAACAAAAATTTTTCCCGTTTTTTTTGGTGGGGGGGTTCAGTATTTTTGGTTAAGCCATCTGGCAGCCTTAGGGTATGTCTACACTACCACCCTAGTTCGAACTAGGGTGTTAATGTAGGCAACCAGAGTTGCAAATGAAGCCCGGGATTTGAATTTCCTCGTGGAACGAGGAGTAACAGTAGTTCGGAATAGGAAGCCTAATCCGAACTACCTAGTCCGTGCCACATGTAGCTGCGGGGCACGGAGTATGCACTAGCGGACATTTAAAAATGGCGGCGCCCGGCAATATGCAAATGAAGCCCGGGAAATTCAAATCCCAGGCTTCATTTGCAACTCCGGTTACCTACATTACCACCCTAGTTCGAACTAGGGTGGTAGTGTAGACATACCCTTAGTTTCTTAACCTTTCCTCATCGGTCAGGTTTTCTAAACCTTTTATCAGTTGTGTTGTATCCAATTTGTCCTCATCTTTCCTACAGTGAAGTGCCCAGAACTGGACAGGGTACTCCAGCTAGGCCTCACTAGTGCAGAATAGAGAGGAACAATCATCTCCTGTGTCTTGCACAGGACATTGCTGACTGATATTAGCCTTTTTTTTTTTTTTGCAATTGCATCACTGTGATACCCTGGCACTCCTCATGTTCATCATTTGTATACAATTGATACCTCAGGCTATGTCTAGACTGCAGACTTCTTTTGGAAGAAGCTTTTCTGGAAGAGATCTTCTGAAAACATTTCTTCCAAAAGAGAGTGTCCACACAGCAAAAGTGCATTGAAAAAGCGATCTGCTTTTTCAAAAGATAGTGTCCACATTCATTGGACGCTATCTCGCATTTAAGTTGTGATTACTATGGATGGAGTGGCCACTAAGGCACCTGTGATTTTTCCTGGAGGCCACTTCTTTCGGAAAAAAACCTTCTTCCCCATCCACACACACCTTTTTCCGAAACACCTGATATAGTGGATGTCCTGAGAAGTAGGACATTCTTAAGTAGGAGAGTGGGCTGGCTGGACCTAACCTCCATGAATCTATTTAGCTCTTTTTTGAACCCTGTTCTAGCCTTTACCGCATCCCCTGGCAAGAAGTGCCATAGGTTGACTGTGCACTGAGTGAAGAAAAACTTCCTTTTGTTTGTTTTAAACCTCCGTGTGTCAGAATCAGAAAAAAGCAAGTGGCATGGAGCTTCTATCTGTGTCACTCTCCTCTTGCACTGGGATGTTCATGGGACTAGATGCTCCAGCTCTATGAATGGGTCTATTGTCAGTGCAGCCCAAAGAAAATCTGCTGTGTGTCTTGTAAGAAATGTAAGATGCGTTGACCAAAATGTTAACAAGTCACTGTGATGGAGTGAGACTCACCATGCTAGTGCCTCCCACTGGTCACCTTGTGAGTATGCTGGCTCTTGCTCATGTCTCACCCACCACTTCCTCACAACCCCAGAACCTTCTCCATCATTATCTTAGGGCCTTAGTAGTCCTTACTTGCTTTAATTCCCCTAATCTTGCGCAGTACTGCTCTGTCAAAGGTGCCAACTTTCCTCCTCCTGCAAGGCTCAAGAGAGAGATCTTGGAGTCATTGTGGATAGTTCTCTGAAAACATCCACTCAGTGTGCATTGGAAGTCAAAAAGGCAAATAGAATGTTAGGAGTCATTAAAAAAGGGAGAAAGAATAAGACAGAAAATATCTTATTGCCGCTATATAAAACCATGGTACGCCCACATCTTGAATACTGTGTGCTGATGCGGTTGCCTCATCTCAAAAAAGATCTATTGGCATTGGAAAAGGTTCAGAAAAGGGCAACAAAAATTATTAGGGGTTTGGAATGGGTCCCATATGAAGAGAGATTAAAAAGACTTGGACTTTTCATCTTAGAAAAGAGAAGACTTCGGGGGGATATGAAAGAGGTTTATAAAATCATGACTGGTGTGGAAAAAGTGAACAAGGAAAAGTTATTTACTTATTCCTACAATATAAGAACTAGGGGTCACCAAATGCAATTAATAGACAGTAGGTTTAAAACAAACAAAAGGAAGTTTTTCTTCACTCAGTGCACAGTCAACCTATGGAACTCCTTGCCAGGGGATGTGGTGAAGGCTAGAACAGGGCTCAAAAAAGAGCCAGTTTAGCCATAGGGCTTTCTTGCGCAAGAAATCCCTGCTGAGCATCCACACTGCCCTCTTGTGCAAGAGCTCCTGCACAAGAGGGCTTACACCTGTTAAAAAAGAGCATAGCTCTTGTGCAAGAAGCGCTCTCTCACCACACCGTACTGTAAATTTCCTTGCACAAGAGCAGGTGGGCAGTGTGGACGCTCTGCGGATTCTTGCGCAAGAACGGCCATACTTGTGCAAGAAGCCGCAAGTGTAGACATAGCCATGAATAGAAACAAGTTAGAGGAGTGAAAGCAATTCAATTAAGAGAAAAATTAAAGTAATATGCTTTTCTGTAACCTAGCCTTATTTTCTTCAGCAATATGTGCTTTCTAGCAGGATTCATAACAAAGATATCTCCTCTGCTTCTCCCTTGCCCCAGCACAGCTTAATTTAAAATTTATTATTGAAGAGGATGTTGCAAAGGATATGCTGCATTAGAGGGCATGATACTTCTTGGCTTTTAATCCCTTCCCCCCATCCTCCTCTCCATCCAGTAGTTCTTGAATTCATTTTCCACCTCCTAATTTTAGAAGTAGGTACCGAGAGCTTCCATTCCTTATTGAACTGAAGAGGTTCAGCATCTTTCTACATTCAGTAATACAATAATTCAATAAATTAGTTACATATGAATGAGCCAGGCTCCTGATAGTGCTGTGTATAAAACTGACAAGTGATCAAGAAGCAACAAATAGAAAGGCAAGAATGGAAATAACATGCACAGTGCTGAGAATGAGCCTCGGGCCATTCTGATTATCTGTCTTTCTGGCACCAATGACCTATTTTTTCCTACTGGCTTTAGCAAGGTGTTGAACAGCCTTCCACTGAATAGATGAGATTCTGTATCAGAAATGGGAAAGGGAGCAATTATTAGCTAATTTCGGGCTATGTTATAGCCATTTGGTGAAATGAGCTCATGAAGTCACTTTCTTGACACTTCCATTGTAGCAGTCAGTGTATTTTCTATAGCGGGTGTTGGCAACCTATGGCACACGTGTCATAAGTGGCACGCAAGATGATTTTCACTGGCACATGAGCCTCCCCGCCCAATCTGGTGTGCGGGGAACACTAGCTCCACTCCTGGCTCTGCACGTTGCCATTTCCCTCCCCTGGCTGGGACAGGCTCACGCTAGCGCGGCGCAGCAGCAATAGCCTCCCTACCTCCCCCTCCCCACAGAGAACACAGGCACTCCGGGTGCTTTGCCAGCGGGCAGCCAGGGTGGCTTCCAGTGGCATGCGGTTTCTGGAGTCCAGAGCATTTTTCAAGTCCCAGAGAGCCCCTGCCACCCACCGTGGCTGCTGCACCACTGTGTGCTGTGTGGCCCCTCCCCCCACAGGACTGCCTCTGCCGCACAGGGCCCAGTCCAGCTACACTGCTTCCTCCTCCATCTCCAGGCAACTGTTTGTTGTTACAGCCACCACCAACGCACTGGAAGTGAGGGGAAGAGGGTGGCCAGGTCCAAGGTGTAAGCAGGGGAAAGAATGGGGAAAGAATCTGAAGTGTGGTTATGTAAATCCAATTAAGCCAGGGCTGATGGAGGATCAGTTGTTAGAATGGCATGTGATGTATTATAATTAATTTGGGCTGTTTGTGGGGGGGTCACAAATCATGCTACCCTTAAATGTGGGAACTGTAAACACCAGTGCTTGCAGGAGAGACACCATCAATGTAAGAGGTCTCAGATGAACAAGCCTCCCCATTCCAGAGTTGAGTGAACGGAGTTGAGGGGAAAGGGCTTGAGCAAGCTGGCTTCATGCCTGCCAGGTGTGAACTATAAGACTGGTTCAACCTGCCTCTTTCCCCTTTGGGCTAAGGATAGACCTAAAGCAGACTCCATCAGGAGTCTTTTTGCCAGTCCAGTGGAAGCTGGAATCTCTTGCCAGCCTAGATGGTAGCTAAATAGTGGAAATTACTAAGAGCTGAAGTCACTGGTTTGGCCTGGAGCCAGACCCATTGCAGCCAGTGGAGCAGCTGGCGGGAATGACCAGTGGGTGGCCAGTCGGGGCAGGGGGCCAGTGGAGCAGCTCGCAGGAACGACCAGTGGGCAGCCAGTAGGAGAGGCGGCAGGTGGTCAGCAGAACGGTTGGCAGGAACAACCGGCAGGCGGCCAGTAGGAGAGGCGGCAGGTGGCCAGCGGAACGACTGGCGGGAATGACCAGCAGGTGGCCAGTAGGAGAGGTGACAGGTGGCCAGTGGAACGGTTGGCGGGAATAACCGGCAGGCGGCCAGTAGGAGAGGCGGCAGGTGGCCAGCGGAACGACTGGCGGGAATGACCAGCAGGTGGCCAGTAGGAGAGGTGACAGGTGGCCAGTGGAACGGTTGGCGGGAATAACTGGCAGGCGGCCAGTAGGAGAGGTGGCAGGCGGCCAGCGGAACGGCTGGCGGGGATGACTGATGGGTGGCTGGTAGGAGCGGCAGCAGGCAGCCAGTGGAATGGCTGGTAGAATGACTGGTGGGAGCAGCGGCAGGTGGCCAGTGGAATGGCTGGTGGAATGACTGGTGGCTGGCTGGTGGGAGCAGCGGCAGGCGGCCAGTGGAATGGCTGGTGGGAGTGGCGGCAGACAGCGCCAGCAGACCACAGGAGCAGCTCAAAGGTGGCATGGCCTCTGGCTCACTGAGTGGAGTCATCAGGGTGATGTGTCTGGGTCCACACTGACTGGACAGAGCTGTAAGTGGGGCGTTTGAAGTGGGGTACAGAGAAAGTTTGGGTAAGTGAATGGAACCCTTATATTGTTGGACTGATGAGCCTGAGAGACAAAGGACATTGCTCAATCCCTTGGAGCTGGGATGGCTACTCGTGGGGGTTTATGAACTCTGTGGTATTTTCTCAAGTTAATGCCATGTCACTTCTCTTTCTCTTCCATTAAAAGTTTATTTTCCACACACAGACTCTGTGCTTGCGAGTGGGGAAGCACTGCCTCTCAGAGGCATCCAGGGGTGTGTGAATTTTCCAGGCTACTGGGTGGGGGCTCAAGCCGGTTCTGTGTGAGATGGATCCCTAGATATTGAACCTGACCCTGGCTGCTGCCAGCCCTACCTGGCAGAAGGGTTACAAAGACAAAACCCGGCAGAGCTACTCCCAGACCTCAGAGCCTTGGAGCTGCCACTACATCCCAGGGAGGGGCTGCATGGAGCCCAGCTGAGCGCTGTAAGGAGGGGTGCACTTGGGCTCAGCAGGTGTGCTCCATGCGCTGCTGCTCTCTCTCTCCACTCCACCCCTCCCCTCCGGCAGCGCATGTAGCCACTCGCACTGCCACTCTCTGCTGTGAGCCGTGTCTGGTGGGGAAGGTCAGGGCTTTCTTCACACCGCCCCATGCCCACCGAGCGGGAAGATAGAGCTGGTGTTGCAGGGCAGAGGGGCACTGAGCTCCCTCCCCTCCCCACACCACTGAGGGAACAGCAGTGCAATAACATGTGAGGCTTTCCCCATTGCAAGGGGGCAGGAAGCCAGGTAAGCATCCCCTCTCATGCCCAGACCCTCAAACCCCAATCCTGCTCACTCACTTCCCTCCCACCCCACAAGACTCCACACTCCCAGCTTGCTCTGACATCCTCCCTTGCTCCTACACTGTCCCTCCTGGCCAGACGCCCCTTCCTGGCCAGACACCCTACCCCCATCCTGCTCCTGCACCCTCCCTCCTGGCCGCAAACTACATTCTCCCTTGCTCCTGTTCCCTCCACCTGGCCAGACACACTACTTCCAGCTAAGGATGTGAAGGACTAGTTGACTATCTGATAAGCAAATGCTTATCGGATAGTCAACAGGATAGTTGACTACTTGCTTCCTCCCGCTTGCTGCCTCTATCAAATAGAGGCAACAAGATGTGGGGGAGGAAGGGGGATACTTCAAAGCAGCAGTGCCACATGAGCCCAGGGTCAGTGGGGGAGTCCCCAGCTGACCCCGGGCTTTCATGCTTTCACCATTGAAGTGTAGCAACAGGGTGGAGGCATCCTATCGACTAATAGAATAGGATGCAACAACTATTCAATTAGTCAATTACCCAATACTTAACATCCTTACTTCCACCCTGCCTCTGCACTCTACCTCCCACCCAGATGTCACAAACTCTCCCCCTTCTGCACCCCACTTCCCACCCAGATCCTGCAGCCCATCCCTACCCCACTTGCTGGCAGCCCTGTCTCGCACAGTGAACCCCTCATTTTTGTCCCAACTCCAGAGCCTAAGGGAGTCCATAAAATCCACTAACTCTGGAACCCCAGAAAAGTAAATCTGGCCTATGGGAAAACCTGAACATCAGTCCTCCCTGTCCCTTCCCCTCACCCCGTCAGGCTGGAGCACCAGAGGAGTGAGTTGTCTCAGTTGGGGACCACATCAGGCTACGTCTACACTACAGAGCTTTTTTGGAAAAACATGTTTGGAAAAACATGTTCACTTAGGTCCACACTGTAAATGCATTCTTTCAAGAAAAAAAATCAAAAGAACAGAGGGTTTTTTCTGACATTGGTAACCCTCTTTCTACAAGGAGGAAGCCTTTTCCCAAAAGAGCTCTTTCAGAAAAAGGCGTGTGTGGATGGGGAAGAGGGAGTTCTTTCGAAAGAAGAGGAAAGAGGAAAAAGCACAGGTGCTCTGGTGGCCACTCCATCCATAGTAATCACAGCTTAAATGCGAGATAGCGTCCATTCAGTGTGGGCGCTATCTTTTGAAAAAGTAGATCGCTTTTTCAATGCACTTTGGCAGTATAGACGCTCTCTTTTAGAAGAAATTTTTGTGGAAGATCTCTTCTGGAAAAGCTTCTTCTGAAAGAAGCCTGCAGTCAGACGTAGCCTTAGTGAGGATTGTGAGGGTTTTGGAGGAGTTTTTTTGCTTCTCACTTGTGTGATCCCCAATTGATTTTTCTGTGGGTCAGTGGCCCCTGACTCAAAAAAGCTTCCCCACTCCTGCCATAAATAAAGAAAACATTGAAACCTTTGGACATAAATTAATATTTTACTTTATTTAAAATGAAGTTTGATAAACTCACATGAGAAAGCTAAAACGCTTCATCTGTTTAATAATTTAAATTAAACTGTTCTCCCTAACTGCTTCTGGTTCCAATAATATGGTAACAGTACCCAGCCTGCCTCTGCCCTCTCCACTTCCCACTTACTCCAGCACATAGATCTGTAAATAGAAGTGAATAAGTTAAATCTTGGCACACCACTTCTGAAAGGTTGCCAACCCCTGTGCTAGACTATGCTGTAAATGGCACATCAAAGGAGGTACACCAGTATGAAACTAGTACAAAATCAGAAGACCCCACAACTTTTCATTCATTATTACAAACTTCTAAAGCAGGTGAACACTTGATACAGTTATTATTTATATTCTACAAGCCACAACGCAACAACATGCAAAGTGAGGAACCTTTAGCAACAAAGGGATTTGCTCCATACCTATTATAGGGGTGCCAGTTTTTCAGTGTGTATTCAAGTCCAGTAAGATAAAACTTCCCTTAACGTATCCTCTGACTTACTGTGCCAAGGACCTTAGTTAACGTTTGAGGGAATGTGAGTCACGGGAGCAACTTAAAGTTGAAGGAATGGGAGGAAAGGAACTTCCACTGCTACCTGCAGCTTCTAACCTCAACTAATGAAAATTAAAAGAAAGTGTATTGAAAGAAATCTAGACTAAAAAAATTGGTAGAGGAAGGTTATCAATACAGGCATTTATTTAAATCTCAGCTATGTGGTAAGGATGTCAACATATAGTAGACTATATGATTAACCGATAAGCCTAGGCTTATCGGTTAATTTTGTCAACTACATGCATTTCCCCCTCCCCCTTTGCTGCCTCTGTATCAGAGGCAGCAGGGGGGGAGAAGGAGCGAGTGCTGGGGGCGGAGAGCCAGTTTAAAAGCCGGCTCCCCACAGCACCAGCTCTGTGGGGCCAGTCATGCACTGGTTGCCGGCTCCACTCCTGGGGCTATCAAATAGTCATGTAACTGCTAAGATTTTAAGCAGTTATATGACTGTTCAATTACCTGATATCTAACATCCCTACGATGTGGGTCACATTAAAATATACAATATATTCTTGTCTGACAGGATCCACAGGACAGACAAAGCAAACTTTAAAATAGGGTGGGGAATTATTTTTGATGGGGTGGGCCACTTCAAGAATCTGGTGAGTACTCAAGGGCCGCACTCTTCCATGATATGAATGGAGGAGGTGTGAGGTGTCTGGGATAGAGGTTGGGTGCAGAAGGGAGCTTGAGGTAAGGGGTAGGGCTGCAGGAGGGGGGTGGGTGGGACCTGGAAGGGAGTTTGGGTAAAGGAGGGGGTTGTGACCTGTGGCAGGAGACTGAGGTACAGAAGGGGGTGCAGAGTCTGGGCAGGTGCTGGAGAGGATTTTGATCTGGAGGAGGGGCACAGAAGGAAGTGTGGGGTTTTAGAGGGGATTTTGACCTGGGGCAGGCGTGTAGGAGGGGTTCAGGAGATTGGGGTGAGAGTCTGGAAGGGAGTAGGGGTGCAGGAGGGTGATAGAGGGTTGGGGGAGGGTGCGGTGGGTGCCAGAGGCAGGCTCTGGCCAGGAGACACTTACTTGGGTGTCTCCTGGCCAGCAGCCCAACTGATTCCTTAGCCAGGGTCCCTGCCTTCCATGCCCCTGCACCAGCTACAGGGGCCACTTCTGACTCTGAACACTGCGAGCCCAGATGGGGAGGGGTACTTCGCATGCTTCCTGTCCTGCAAACAGACAGCTCCTATTGGCTGGACCTGGCCAGTGGGAGCTGTGAGATTGTGTTGGGGGGGAGGGACAGTATGCAAAGCCTCTTCCCTCTCCCTCCAAGCTCATGGTGTTCAGAGAGCTGCTCTGACAGCATGTGAGGGCAGAGCAAGCAGAGAGCCTAGCAGAGGTTCCTGTTGGCTGGATCCAGCCTGAGGGCTGTATTTTGCTTGCCCCCGCTTTAAAATAACTTTGATATTGTCAAGGCTGTTCCCCGCTCTGGCGTGATGAATGCAGAAGTTGGGGGCCTGCAAGAGCACTCCAAAACCTTGCCTTTACAGGCTCTGGTACAAAAACTTCCCCTCACAAAATCCTAATACCCAGATTTTGGGGGACCCACTGCCACCAGCAAGTGCTTTGATCCCCAAAATAAAAAACGTAAACAGGGTGGACACTTGAAACCAACCTGAGGGGTACCCCAAGCTCTTTTTCCCCAAAAGAGCTTGAAAAAGAAAAGAGAAAAACAAGCTGAACTCTCTGGTAGCTGACCCTTCAGTCAGAGGTATGCAGGTACACAAAGTCAGACCTTACAGGAAACAAGAATCAACCAATACCAGTTAATTAGAAAAAAGAAACAATCTTTTATTATCAAAACAAAACTACACTTGCAAGCATAGTAAATTGTCTAGATGGAAAGAGCCACCATTAATATAGTTACTCAGGGAAAGCCCCTGGGCTGTAATACTGAGTTTCAAAAAAAGAAAAAAAAACCAATTAACCAGCTCAGACATAATTTCCAACCCCGCAAACAAGGAAAACAATAAACCCTGCTGAACTATCTAAACTTTTCCCTACTTACACATTAAGAAGTCTGTTCTTGGAGTGAGAAGCGTCTCTCATTTCCCTCAATACCTTGGAGAAACTGCTCTGATCTTAAACAGAGAGGAGAGAGAAAAACCCCTCTTCCAATTTGAAATTCCTACCTGCATTGTTACAGTCTGCCCGACACCTTTGCTAGGTACTTGAGTTAACCCCTTAGTCAGCACTCGTGATTGTGAGAGAGATATTCAGTCTATCAAAACATGCTACATGGCGCCAAATAAGCAAGCATGAAGTGTTTTCCTAAAGTGCTTAGCTTTTGTCCCAGCTAACACAAAGCACACTTAATTTATGCAGCAGAATAGAACATGGTTCTTCCAGGAAGTAAAAAAAAATCCCATTATGAAGTATAAAAAATCATTTCTTAAGAATTTACTCATCCCTTGGTGGAAGAGCTTACCTAGAAAACCTGTCCAAAGTTGCCATTATAGACTAGCCTGTAGAGTACTGAACCCTGCCAGTGAAGCAGTGAATACCTCATACCCTAGTAAAGACTATGGGGGTCACAGCATTTGGAACAATGGATAATGGGGCACTGAAGTGGGGCTTCCCTCTCCCTGAAACAAAATCAGAATTTGCTCTGCACAAGTCTGTAGGATAACAACTTGTCTGGGTTAACAAGCACTCCTGTCAGACCATTTGCTGTGTTTCCTATCTATCGGGTGCCTTATCTGATTGATTCAATTTCTTTTGAGTATTGCAAAAACCCACAGAGGTTAATATTTAATGTTTTTTGAAGACTCCAACACAGGAAGCAGCTTTAGCTCCTACAAAATGTGTGAACATTGAAAAGTTATTTTGTAAGAAAAATCTCAATTATGTGCATGTTGCAGGAATGAGTGGGAAAGGGTTACATTTCTTAAGAATGTTCCAGTTTATTGAACTCTTCCAACCTATTTTAATGAAATTCCAGGTTACAAAGATTTCACAACTATTGGCTGAGGGACAGAAATAATTGTGAAAAGCACCCCTTCGATTTATTACCTAAATGGAAAAGTCTCTTAGCAGATTATTTCAGAGGACAAAATTCAAACAAACCCTGTAATGAAATATGAAGGAATATTAGTATCTAGTCACTGCCCATATTTCTTTTCCTACATAAAAAGTGGTGGACTGATAATATCTGGAAATGAAATAAAGTGAGCTGATACAAGTTAAGACTTACAGGAAACCTACCATCATAGCATTTGCTGTCTAGATTGAGCACAATCTTTTAACCATACAGGCTGGCTACGTCTAGACTGGCCCCTTCTCCGGAAGAGGCATGCAAAGCAGGCAAGTCAGAATAGGGAAATCCGCGGGGGATTTAAATATCCCCCGCGGGATTTAAATAACCATGGCTGCCGCTTTTTTTCCGGCTTGGGGAAAAGCCGGAAAAGAGCGTCTAGACTGGCGCGATCCTCCGGAATAAAGCCCTTTTCCGGAGGATCTCTTATTCCTACTTGCAGGGCATAATCAGGAAGGCAAAAGCACAACTGGAGTTGTGGCTAACAAGGGATGTGAAGGATAACAAGAAGGGTTTCTACACATCACCTGCAGAATTACTAGGAGTAGCATTAATGTGAACAACTACAGTTGTATTGACTTGCCACTGATGTGAAGTATTGAAATTCACTGCACATCTCATGTCAATGAGAAAATAAAACAATTGTGCATCTCTATGGTAACCTGCATTGAATATCATATTGACAGTCTTTAAAGAGATATGCAATTGCATTATTCTTGCATTACACTGATTGTCAGTAATATCAACTTACAGAATTCCTTTTGTTTACAATGTAGAGTACTGGAGCTGGAAGCCACTGTATTTAAAACTAAATATTTGATGTAGTAAACATCAGCTTTTAATTCTATAATCCTTATTTTCACAATGCTACTATAACCTCACTGCTTGCCATCACCAACATTTCTGCATACAGTTCTCACTGACTAGCACAAGATCAATGTTCCTTCAAAATGTTGAGGATTTTTGATGAAAGCATAGAGAACAAAGCTGATAGCTTCTTCCTTTCCTTTTTTCCCTTTGATCTGCTAAATGGCTCACCTCTTTTGTATTGTGACAACACTGAAAAAATGCATTGGATGCTTCTGTTTCTTCCTCTGAATTTAGATAATCAGGAAAAGAGAGATGTGCATTTATAAGTGTTGGCTCTGACTTTTACTGGGAGGATCCTTTGAGCTGCAATCTAGCCCAAGAGACTACAACTCCCATAAGCCCTTGGGAAAAGGAAGGAAATAGTTGCTCTCTTCCAGACAGTGCAGGGAGAGAGTTGAGGGGCCTCCAAATTGATATATTCCTTTAGAAACAAAGGACTTGAGCAAGGGGATGGATAGGGAATCTTCAACTATCCAACATCACCACTTGGGTACTCAGGATCTCCTTTTATGTTAAAAATATCAGGTGCCCAGGCACACAGGTGAGAATGGCCTGCTCCCCAATAACCCACGGAGGAAAGAGAGGGGTAAGCATACAAGTTTACATACTAAACTGAAAATCAGACTTCTAAAATGTTATGATGGGTGGATGAGATGAGAAGATCAAGTATAGAAAAAAAGATTGCTTTGTCTAAAGAATCAAATCATGCATGTGAAAGAAAGCAGCAATTAATCAGCAAATAATAACATAGAAAAAGAGATACAGATCACACAGCCACAGAAATCAGAAGAGGTCCCAAAAGTTTCTGAAGTGTCACTGTATACCACCAGTGAAGAATCATTTTGTTGATTACAAATAATACTTTTCAAAATATTAGGAATCTTTACCCTGATGCAATGATATAAAACAGATTACTCCTTTTACTGTACTCTTTATATGCTTGTAAAATCTCAACCCAGCTAGATATAGTAAGATTATCTGCGTTTCCTTGTATACCCTGTAACGGCTTCTAGTTTGGGCGCGAGCAGGTAACCCTCCCACGTCGGGGTTACGGCCCTGCGAGCCCGCCGTCTTTAGGTTATTCCGCCTGTTGCAGTGTGACGGCTTCTAGTTTGGGCGCAAGCGCGTAACCCTCCCACGCCAGGGTTACGGCCCTGCAAGCCCACGTACGTTGAGGTTCCGGTGCGTATCGCTCGGCAGAACCAAGGAAGTGAGGAAGGGGGATGGGGGCTAGGGGGACCCAGGCCCTCCCTCTCCACTGGGTCCCAGCCCGGGGCCCTAAGGGTTTGGGTCTTTAGCCCTCACTCAGCTGACGGGGTCCCACCCCATAACGCGTCAGCCCACGGGCGCCAGTACGGCCTTGCCCCGGGCTGCTTCCTAGCCTCCCCCACACCAGTCTGGCGGGACCATGGCCTCTCGGCTCTTACCTCCCCAGCGGTGGCCTGTGTCAACCTGCCTGCATCCTCCCCCGGAGTCCGGGTCTTGCTCCTCAGCCAGGGGGGGAGGGATTGCCCTCCTGGCGTCTTCCTCCTTGCTCTGGCCCCGGTCCCAGCTTTAAATGGCCCGCCGGGGCTCGCATCTCTGGTGTCCGCCCTGCCCCCGGCGTTGCCGGCCCTCCTACATCACGATGTAGGAGGCGGGGCTGCGTTCTGGCTTGCCGCACCCCCGGTGTGCTCGGGCTTGCCGGCGTGGCTGGGAAACACCGCCTGCTCCTGCCCTGCGCCAGGTGCGGGGAATGCAGCATCCCAACGGAGACGCCACAGGGACGTGCCTCCCAGGTCTTCCAGGGTGGTTGTAGCTGCAGCTCCTACCTGAGTGCGGGCTGGGGTCAGACTGTCACATACCCACTTCCATAAACCTTTGTGCTTTTATGCCATAAATCAACCTCTAGGAGTAAACATTCTCTTTGAGCAGCTTATTCCATAACTGCCTATTGCCTGGTTTGTGCAACTCTGTCAAAAGTGGCCACTGTCAGGCTATGTCTGCACTGCAGTTCTTTTTCTGATTCTTTTTTCGGAAGAGGCTTTTCTGACATTTGGCTCATCTACAGAGGGCTAAATGTGGGGAAAAACCTCCTCTTTCAGAAGAGCCCCTATTCTTCATAAAATGAGGAATACAGGGCTTCCAAAAGAATGCACCCACTTTTCTGGAAACTGATCTGAAAAAGTGGACATGTTCCCTGGACATGGCACAGTTTTTCTGGGATACCTCTGGTATCCCAAAAAAAACCTCTGTAGTGTAGACATAGCCTCAAAGACAGGACACTGGACTAGATGGATTGCTGGTCCAAACATATTCCTATGTTGTAACAGAAATGTTTTTTTAAAAACAAGTTAGATTTGAGGGAAATGTATTTAAAGAGTCTATTGTGGTGAACTATCTTCATGTTGTGACATATTCAAGATATTCCATAATCATTTCCCATGAGTGCAATCTTCTGCATCTACCGCCATCTTGTATTTCATTGATAATAACGACAAAGTCAGATTTATAGCAAGAACTATTGCCAATAGTATGTGTTCAGCCACATTTCACAGAGCTTCATGAGAGCAGCGATGGCAAAATGATCCTTGTGGGTTCTTCATTTTATTTAAATTGGTAGAACCATTTTTCTAATTTTCCTTTTTAAATCTACATTTGAGACCATTTGTTGGAAATTCCTCTTTCCCAGCCTCCCTGTTTGTCTGCAGGAATAGTAAGTGTTCTCTGGCTCTATATAGAGCAAATAATTAATGTAGAATGCCTTTCTGCATACTTAAAATACAAGCTACTATGTTCTATTTAGTTCCAGCAAAAAATGTATTAAGTCAAAAAAATGGGCATGCTGAAAAAACCTACCAGGCTTGTACATTAGGCAACAATGACAGAGCCTTAACACACAATATAATTATATGACTTCAAACAAGAATCAATGATACTTCCTCTACAATCACTTTCAGTTAGATTATGATGTTAATTGGCCACTTAGAGACTGCACCCAGTAAATGGAGCTATACATAGCTCATAGTAAAGCAGCACTTTAACAGTACCACTTCAGTACAAATTAATGGAAAAGCAATTCATTTTAAAATCCAATAGAACTTCTGCTCAAAAGCAATTTGATTTGATAGTCAATTTATCTTGCTTAATTTATATTCATCCATTGCTCAATGGCTGAATTTCATATTCTGTACACTCAGAATAGCAGACGACCTACTTTGTCATATTATTGTTATTACTGGTTTAGGCAGAATGCTTCACGGGTGGGTGTGTGGGTGGGGAGAAGGATTGACAGTATGTTTGTATAACACACATTTGGTACTTTAGTGGTGATGGAATTAGAAAGGAAACATAATTTCCAGTATGATGATGGAGGACTAAAATACTTTAAATCTGGTATCTTCAGTTCCAAGCAAACAATTAAATTTCTTTATCACATACTGGACTTCCATAGAGTCAAAGAAAACAAAAACTAGAAAAACAGCCTCATTTCTCCTTGCTCCCCAAAGCCAAAGACTTTCAGGTGCACTGAAGATCCTTCTTATATGACCAATGCTCTCCGGTGCTGACCCAACTGTGACCCAGACTCTTATCATTTCAGGACTGGATTATTGCAGTGTGAATGTGTTAAATTACGTTTTAAATGAACAAAGAAAAGTAAATGAGTGTAGAATGCAGCAGCCAGTTTATTCTGCAACTGTTCTTGTTTCCAAGCAGAATTTGAGGGGTTGGTTTGGCCCACGTTTCGGAACTTCTTGCCTGAGAGACAAGCACTGGCCTCATGACATGCTCTCCGAGACAGAGATCATGGAGATCGATTAGGTCACTGGGGAGAGCAGGGACTATCTGTGGGATATGTGCATGTGGGAGTGATCAAGGGATCAGAGGGACATGGGAGGATTTGAGGATTAGAGACACATCAGGCATCAGTAGCACATAGGGGGACTGAAAAGGTCAGAGGCATGTGGAGGGGGGACAATCAGTGGCTGGGTTGTCCCTCCGGAGCAATCTGCTGGAAGGCAGGTTTAATACTCTGGAGCCCTATTTGTGATGAGATAGGCACACAGAATGAACGAATGTGACGTGTAAGAGACATATATACACATGCTACTGGACTGAGTGGAAAATGAATGGATTTGTGGAGTGGGCAAGGGTGCAGATAGAATGGATGAGCATAGAGTGTGAGGATGAGTGTGCAGAGGGCGTGCAGTCAGTGACTTTGTGCGCTGATTGAGCAGCGACGTAAGGGAGAAATGTGTAGGATAGGTACTGGATTAAGCTGTGTCTGGGTAGCACATGTAAGACAGGATGGAGTGGGTGTGGAATGAAGATAGCTGAAATGAAGGCATGGAATTGATGAGAATAGGACAAACTGATAACATAGCTGCAAACTTATGCAAAGTAGAAAGAAAGATTTCTCCTTACAGAACCGGGATTCTCCGAGATGGTTTGTGCCTGTGGATCCCACTCATGGTTTGCTTGTACCCTGCACAAGATTATGCTGAACTTCTCTAAAAGTGAATACTAGGGATCATGCATGCACCCTGCATACTACCACTCTTCCCCCTTCTGACCTCACCACCAATCACTTATTCCTTGGCCTCACGGATAAAAACTTGGATCTGTGGGGAAGGAGGCCAAGTCACGGAAACCACATGTAACCCTTCTTTCTTGGAGCACCTGTGCTTGTGGCTCTCACTCAGGATGACTAACAACAATTTGACTCTTCAAAGATGGAAGATAGGCGTGTAGCTGAACAGAAAATAGACTGCTCTTCCAACCTGAGCATATGTCCTCCAGGGAATAACATCTAGTAAATGTGTGAATGGATGTACCTGTTCCACATATGTCTATAAATGGGACCCTGCTGAAACATGCTACTGAGGAAGCCAATTCAATTAATATTCTTAGATGGAGATTATCTGGGCCCTCCAATTAGTCCCTTTAAGCTGTTCGAATTGGATTTCCACCTTGATTGTAGTAATTTCTACTTTCATATCCGTGTTTCCATTAGCCACTATGCCACTACCCATACATATTTCATTACTCTTATTAAAAATCGTGGCCAAGTATTTGTTTAGGTGTTGGGCCATGCCAAGACTATCTTTAATCTCCATCCCATCCTCAGTGTTTAGCGGTCCCACTTCTTTACTTGTTTTCTTTTTATTTATTTGGCTATAGGATCTTTTACTATTGATTTTAATTCCCTTTATAAGGTCCAACTGTGTTTGGATTTTGGCAGTTCTCACTTATCCCAATGCTTTCTGACCTCCAAAAGGTACCTTTTCTTGCTGATCCATCCCATCTTCCATTCTTTGTAGGCTTTTTTGTGTCTCTTAATCTCCTGATTAAGATGCTTGTTCATCCAGCTTGATCTGCAGCCCTTCCCTAGAAATTTTTATTCCTTGCTTGGGATGCAGTCTCCAGATAGTTTCTGCCTCTTTGATTTAAAGTAATTCCAAGCCTCCCCCACATCCAATCCACTTTCCCAATTCCCTTAAGTTTGCCCTTTTAAAATTAAGGACTCTACTTGCAGCTCACTTGATCTCACAATACAAGGTCACCTCCAATGTCACCTCCTACTTCACCTCGCCACCAAATGGGCACCTGAAACATTGGGTTGGGAAGCCCCTTTGTAGGCTTGACACACAGTTTTAGGAACTACATGAGCTTTATTTTATGGCTTTGTTTTATGTAGTTATATATAATTTCTTTCATAAGCTTTGGTTTATAGCAGCTGCCAGGTATTAAAATATATTTTGTGTTAGGTATTATAAGTTAGTAAGAAACTGTTTATAGAATAAATTGGTTTTTAACTTCGTACGTATATAAGAAATCTTGCCTGATAAATTATGAGACACTGTTTTCTCTAAAATGAACTGACTTTGTATAAGTAAGGAATGTGTGAAGACAAGAGACAGAAAATGCCAACACTAAATGGTCATAATGGTTACCAAGGAGATGTGAACTCAGGCATTGGTCAAATTCAGGATGGCCAAAGAGGGGCAGAATTGATTACCCTAATGCAATGGCATTAAAATCCTGCGTAGTCCCCTTACTAAAGGGGCCTCTGCTTATTTTCTGGGAAGATCCTGTGTGCTGCAATCTAGCCCCACAGATTACAATTCCCATGAGCCCTGGAGGAAAACAGGAAGGAAGTAACTTTTATTTTGGAGATCTGAGGCTCTCCACATGTGCGGAGGAAGACTCAGCAGCCAATGGACTCTTCCCTTTGTTTTTTGGAACAAAAGGGAGGCAGGCTGCTGTGGAGGAGTTTTTATCCCGTTCAGGAGCTGTTATGTTGCAGTTACAGACTGGGACAGCGAGCCTTTGGAACTGGGATCTAGCAGGATGCTTCTGATTGCCCTAGAGAGGAGGCCTTTTGGCTATACTTGTGGCTAGAAGCTACTCTGCATCCAACACACAGAAGGAGACTGTGAGTAACCGAGCATCTTTGGGAAAATGCTGCCTGGGACAGAGCTCAGAGATTCAGACTAACTCTGGGTTCAAAGAGAGGCTGAGAGGCCAACCCGGTGAACCAGAGCTGCTGCATAGCTTGGACCCACCTACACACTACCTACAGAGAATCTCCATTACAGCTGCAGTTCTTCAAGTGTGCCCACGCAAACAAGAATCTGGGACTCTGAGTCCAGGGGTGTGCACACTCTGGGGTGGGATAAATATTGGCAGTGCAAGTGGCAGCTAGATACGTTCTTTTTACTTTTGTTTACTTTGTTAATTGATGTTATTCACTGTTAATTTGTTAAATCCTATTTCTTTACGTTAAGTAAAGGTTGTTCATTCTAATGCACTCTATTAGATGTATATTATTTATGATTTGTAATTGTTGTTCTGGAGTTAGATCCAGTTCATTGCTGGAATAAGTGTATTCCTGGAGGTTTCCAAGGCACACAAGTAAGTGTGTACAGGGGCAGCCAGGTGGAGGCACCATCACTGTACATTCTTTATGAGCAAGGGACTACAGCAAGGGGGTGGATAGGTTTTCCCCAACCAAAAAAACATCACCACAGGGGTACTTAGGATTTCCTTTTATGTCAAGGCCATCAGGTGCCCAGGCACACCTGTGAGTGTCACCTACTCCCAAGTAACCCGGGGAGGAAAAAGGGGGTTACACCTGTAAATGAGATCTGTGAATAAGAATAAGCAGCTGTAGCCACTCTCTGGATATTCATCAAAGCATTGATGGAGCATGACAATGGAAGCAGCCTTGAGGTGAACCCCTATCAACAATTAGATGACTGCAGCATAACACAGCAGACTCAAAGAGTGAAGTTGGGACTTACAACCTTAGAAGTGGTGTATGTAGCCATGAAGCTTTGGGCTAGTGAAGACAACTCTGCAGCAAATGGATTGTGACTGATAGAACTTGGCTCCTTCCTTGTGCCCAGCCTAACTGGCCAATAGGCTGGCACGAGCACCAATAAGACTGGTAACTATGACACCAATTGCAGGACTTGTGTGTATGTGAATGAATCCACTGAGCCTAATGCTGCTTTCAGAAATATTTTTTAAACCAACATACTTTTAGAGCAGATGGACATAAACTTGTCTCTTCATTCTGCAGGAGTTTGTCTTGAAAAAAGCAACTTCAAAATGAGCACACTGGAAATATCAAGTTCCCCCAACGGTTCTAAATATCCATTGTGTTCCATTGTATGTAGTGTTACAGAGTCAGCATTGTGTGATACTTAGAAATGCTAACCTGAAGGGAAGAAAATGATTTAAAAAAAATACAGTTCTTGTGGTTCTCTCTTTTTTCCCTCAGAGTAGACCTCAAAGCCTGCTTAGATTTTTTTATTAATAGCAGTGGCCATCAGCAATGAAAGAGCTAGGTCAGTATAAAAACATTCAAAGCCCTTGGAGGAACCTGATTTTTCCAATCTGCTCGTTTTGAAGTTGCCATTATATAACCTAGTGTTGCCCACAATTCTTTAGTTGGCTTGAGAATGCCCTCATCAATGGGTAAGGTGATCCTATTTCAGTGTTTCCCAATTTTATTTGGCCATGGAACCCTTTTAAATGCGAAATAATTTTGAGGAACCTCTAATAACAGTCCTATATATGAAGCTGAAAAAGTAGACCACAAATAAGTAAGGATAATAATTAACAAATTCTAAACAAGGTCTTGAGATCAACATTTAGTTTAATTGCACATATTTAAAAACAAAAATCACATTTGTGTACAAAATAAAGCTCAAAAACTAATATACACCAGTATATTCATATTCAGTCACCCATGTGAGTTACGCTCCCTGAGAGTGAGTATGTGGATTTACGGTGGTATGTAATGGGCGATCGCACCACTGACTGCGCGTGCAGCGCTGAGTAGTAACATCATCATCCCCAATCTCCAGCTACACTGGCATTACACGGGGACACGTATTGTGGCAAACACAAATGAAAATTGTTTTCAAGAAAATTTATAAATGCTTAAATATTAAATTTTTTTAATCATAAAATGTTATTGTAATGGAATTTTTTGCAGAACCCTTATTTTCACTTTGTGGAACCCCGGGGTTCCCTGGAACACCATTTGGGAAACACTGTCCTATTTTGAGGAAAAATAAACCTCCTTGCAGGTTTAACAGGTAGTTTGATTTAGGGGCTTTAATTTGAAATACCAAGTCCTTGCCGCATTTAGACGTGGGCAGTTAGTCCGGACTTGTGAATTTAAAAAATGGCGACTGTCCGGGAAGATGCAAATCAAACACGGGATATTTAAATCCCAGGCTTGATTTGCAACTTCGAATGCCTACATTAGCCTCCCTAGTTTGAACTACGGGGCAAGTGTAGACATACCCTAAGGATATGTCTACACTACAGAGTTTTTTTTTCAGAAAAACAGCCATTTTTCCAAAAAAAACTTCAATTACATCCAAACTGCAATCGCGTTCTTCTGAAAGAAAATAGAAAGAACAGAGGGGTTTTTCCGACATTGGTAATCCTCATTCTCTGAGAAAGCAGCTTTTTTCTGAAAGAGCTCTTTTGGAAAAAGGTGTGTGTGGACAGGGAAGAGGGAGTTCTTTAGAAAGAAGAGGAAAGAGGAAAAAGCACAGGTGCCTTGGTGGCCACTCCGTCCATAATAATCATAGCTGAAATGCGAGATAGCGTCCATTCAGGCTACTTCCAGACTGCATCCCTCTGTCGGCAGAGAGATGCAAATCAAGCACTTCGAAAGTGCAAATGAGCTTGGGATTTAAATATCCCAGGCTTCATTTGCATACTCACGTTCGGGTGCTGTGCCGATCACAGCGGGGAGCTTTTTCGACAGATCCTGTACAGGATCTGCCGAAAAAGCTCCCTGCTGTCGGCAGAGCTGCGGCTAGACTTTACTTTCACTTTTGAAAGGGCGCATGATCGGCACAGTGCCCAAACGTGAGTATGCAAATGAAGAGTGGGATATTTAAATCCCGAGCTCATTTGCACTTTCGAAGTGCTTGATTTGCATCCCTCTGCCAACAGAGGGATGCAGTCTGGAGGTAGCCTCAGTGTTGACGCTATCTTTCAAAAAAGCAGATTGCTTTTTCGATGTGCTTTTGCAGTGTAGACGCCCTCTTTCAGAAGATCTCTTTCGGAAAAGCTTCTTCTGAAAGCGGTCTAGACATAGCCCCAGAGTCCCTCGTCGCCAACTGGCAAAAAGTTCATTGTTCTATAACAGCAATGTCAGTCCTGTCAGGCCTGACAAACTTATTACTTCTAACACACTGCTTTTATAATATTTACTCAAAAAGGGTTGAGTGAGGTGTCTAATGAAAGCTTTTGTCATGGTGATCCTCATAATCATTGTGAGATATGTGAATGCAAATATATTTTAGCATCTGTGTCCCATGAAGGATTGGCAAACAGGTTTTGCCAGACAAAAGGATGTCTGCCTATATAGATTACCTTGGGGCAAGCGCATCATCCTGACTCTGGGCGATAACAATGAAATTTGGTACTATAGGAAGGTGGTAAGAGGATAGCACTTTTTGTATGCATGAATGTGGGAATTCCAGCCATGTTAGTCAGTGATTCTGGGAACTTGCTTTAGATGAAAAACTACTTTAGATAAGGATTTTAGCCTTTTAAACTTGAGTTTAGACTCAAAGAAGCTTGTTATACTTTTTGTTTTATATGTAACCATTTCTATTTCCCTTATTCTTATTCACTGATTTCTTAGATCTGAGCCTTCGATTACAAATCTATGCTTTCATACTAAACAGCTCTCAGGGCTGTGATGTTACAAAGGACCGAGTTGTACTAGTCAAGCCATGTGTATACTGTCCCTTTGGAAACATCTGATAATTTCTGTGAATGTCCAATGACAGATGCTGGATATTACAGGGAGACACTTCAGAAGAGCTCAGGGGTTGGGGTACAGTTACTGTTAACCTGCAAGGCACAGTACAGCCTGGTAGAGGCCCAAGAAGATTGTTTGGGTGGCTATCAGATTGGTGGTATTAGGGAACTGACATCTAGTTAAGCACAAGTAAATCTTCCTCTTACTGTAGGAAGGAACAAAAAGCAAACTCACAGTCCTGGTCGTGCCTGGGCACACCACAGCCACCTACAGTAAGATAAGCAGAAGACCCAAATATTTCTTCAAGAAAATATAAAAATTTGCTGGAGAAGGCTCACCCCAGGTCTGTTCTACCTCTTCTTCAGACAGAGGTTGCTGGGTTTCAAAAACTGTAGACTCTGGGCAAAAATGGGCAAGGAAATCTCTCCATGGGAATCTGGTTCCTGAAGTGCAGAGAGAATGAAATTGTTAACTTGCATTGTACCAAGGAGGACAACAGTGCCACAGCTGACATCTATATGGGCAACATACAGAATTCCAAGGTACTGGCATCAACAAGATTAAGTATCACTCGGTGAACTCCTAACTGGAGTCCTAAGTCATGAAGGAAGGTTTTTGTGATGTTTAGTTCTATTGGTAGGAATTGGTGGAGGTTTTTAACCAGACTCAGCTAAGAGGATGAAGAAAAATTCTCTAATGGAGGAGCTGGCCCAGGAGAGGCAATAATCTATTTAGGAGTGGAAAGTTCCTTAATCTCAGTAGCAGCAGACTGTAAAACTATTTCATGAACCATAGGTTCTTGCTACAAATAAGATCTTGGAGAAGCAGAGGCAGGAGAGGCCTTTAATATAGAAGATTTTGGCTCTGGACTAACTCTAATCTTCTCTGGGATTATAAAGTATGATCCACTTGGTACTGTTAGCACCAGAGTAGAATCAGAGGTGTTCAGAGGTGCCCTCTTGGGTACTGAATCCCCTAGTCAAGAGCACCTCAATGAGAGTGTATTTCTGATGCTCTGATACCAGTATAGACAGGGACAACCATGAGCCACTAAAAGTTGCTTCTGTCAGTGCCAAGGATGTGCTGAGTACTGGTACTGGCACATGTCAGTGAATGTGGTTTCAGTGCATGGGAAACAGAGTACCTCAGTGCCATCATTGACTCTTTTGGCACCACTTTCTGACTTTTTGTTCACGGGAGGGTGGGGGAAGGTGAAGGAGCCCCTCCTCTCCCTTTCTGCCCTCTTCTGTAGGAATACAGAGTACACATGCCCCATGACCACTGGCCCCCTACACTTCCTCAGCCCCAGAGTGCCTGCTGGGCAGTGCAGCCAAAGTGCCCCCAATCCAGCACCAAGCAAATGGCAAGAAGAAACCGAGGGGCAGAGCTACACCAGGCTGCTTGGGAAGGCACAGCTTTCCCCAGGCTATGCTACCTGCCACCCATATTTTTCTTATGTAGTTTCTAGGATTCAGGTCAGTAGTAAGATGGCTCCTTGGAGACATGCTCCTTTCTCCTGTAGGCACAGGGGTTTCTGACTGCTCCAGCAGGACATTTGCCTGCTGTGGGGTTTCTCTTGAACCTCTAAGGCTCAGTGTGATTTCTCATCTCTGGACCATTTGAGGCGTGACCAGAGCAGAAGTGGGCTGCTTTTCCCTGGCCTTTCAAAGTCTCTAGTTTAGAAGCTGCTGCCATGGATTTCTCCATCAGGAAAATCTTGAGCCTTGATACACACCATGGGAAAACGTCTGTGTGCGTTTCTTGAATGCCTGGCAAATCGTACACTTAGACGTTCTCTGGTACTATACCTGCACATCATGTTAACCTTCCAGTGGAATCACTCTTCTGTGTGATGGATAAGATTTAAAACCCAGTGAGCATGGCTGAAGCTTAATGGCTGCAGTGTGGTGTCAGCAACTAATTAATTACAAAAAACAAACAAAAAAAACCCACCACCTCCTACTAACAGCCAACTGGCTTAAAAAACAATGGGCAGAAAATAAAGGGCCTATAAAACAGATCTAATTAAGAAGAAAGGACACAGCAGTTCACATTTTTTGGCAGAGCAGTCAGAAGGAACTGGCTAGCAGGTGGGACTGCACTGCCCCTTACGAGAAGGGACAATATTAGAGTACATGGGATGCATCCACAACCTTAGGGGACACTACTGGACATGTTTTCTGAACTCCTGTGCAGGGCATAAATGCACCATGAATGAGATCTACATGCACTGGGGCTTGAAGGAGAATCTCCTCCTTGTGTTTAGAAGATATATAGCCTGGCTGAGCGGCTGGTCAGTGACCAAGCTATATGGGCAAAAGGGTTTTACTGGGTTTTGGTTGGCATAGTTATTTGTTTGGGAGCAGAAGCAGACAGTTAACAGGCAGAAAGAAGCAGCCAAAAAGACAGCAAGAGAAGGTCTAGGAAACATGGCCTGGAGAGAAAAAGCGCTGGCTGAAAAGAGGCTTGGAATTGTAATCAAAGAAGTTGCCTCCTGTTGATTCCTGCTGTGTTTGGGGAAAACAAGAATTTATGTTCATTCTTTGTAAACTAGCCAATTAGCCCGTCATAAGATGGGATTTTCAGTTCTCTCCTACACATCGGTCTTCTCTCCTGAGCCTCCAATCTCTCGCTCTGTCTCTCTCTCTCTCTCTCTCTCTCTTCCTTCTACTGCCTCCCCCTCTCTCTCTCAGCTCTCCTCCTGCCTCTCACTCTCTCTCCGCTCTCCTCTGTCTCTGTCAGGGTTGCACGCTCGTCCAGGCCTTGCCCTCTGGGCATGTACGTCACCGCCCTGACCCCCTTCACCTCCCGCCATGGCGCTCAGCGGACTTCTGCGCCGCTCAGCCAGGCTGCCATGGGGGAGCAAGCAGCCGTTTGGTCTCCCCTGTGGTAGCCCAGCCGAGCGGTGCAGAAGTCAGCCGAGCGCCATGGTGGGAGGTGAGGGGGGGCGCGAAGGGGGGTGGGGCAGTGACGCTCACAGCCAGGCCCTGCCCCTGGCCATGTACGTCACTGCCCCGCCCTCCTTCCCCTTCTGCTGTGGCACTCAGCTGACTTCTGCGCTGCTCAGCCAGGCCGCCGCGAGGGAGCAAGCGGCGCAAGCTGCCGTTTGGGCCCTGCACTCCTCATGATGCAGCACGGGGCACCCAAACAGCCTCTTGTGCTGCTTGCTTCCCCACGGCGGCCCGGCTGAGCGGCGCAGAAGTCAGCCCAGCGCAACTGCAGGAGGTGAAGGATGTGACTCAGGCAACAGCGCCGTCCAGAGGCAACAGCCAGCATTTCAGCGTTACAGAGTCACAGACATTGGGCTACTATAGATATGATAAACAGGATTGCATCAAAGACTGCATCGCCTTGTCACAATTTTTCGTCCTAATGAAACAAACCACAAGATCCAAAATACTGGAAATCACTTGGGCCAAAAATGGCAAGCCTCTTGATGCATTAAGATACAGACTCTTGATTAGGGATGTTAGGAAGCGAGTAATTGACTAATTGTGTAGTCAACAGAAATTCTGTCTACTACACAATTAGTCAATAAGAGAGGATGCCTCAGTCCTGTCTTGTGCCGGGTCCAGGAGCTCCTGTGCAGTCAGCTCGGCTCCTACTACATTTAAACTGCAAAGCCACAGTGAGGAGTAGCTCCCGGATCCAGCGTGAGCCAGGACCGAGCCAGGCTTGTTCAACCCTGGCTCATGCCGAGTCCAGCAGTCGCTATCCATGGGGTGTTCCAGATCCATGCTGAGACTCCTTGGGACAGGAGCTGCTGCTGCAAAGCAGTCCCTGTGTGTGGCGGCTGGGGCTGGCAGCAAACAGAGGCTGCTCTTTGGGATGCAGAGCAGCCTCTGCCTGCATTGATCCTGGGCCCACTGCGAGCAGAGGCTGCTTCGCAGCAGCCCCCCTATCCTCCAGCACCATGTCGCTGCCTCTGATAGAGGCAGTAGCATGGGGGGGGCTGCGGGGGAGGCAGCACCGCAAAGATGGTGTTGGGGGGAACCTGCTTTTAAGCTGCTTAGGATACCCATTGCTGCTCTGAGACTTCTCTTCTGCCCATTCTCCGGCTCCTTCCCACAGCTCCTCCCAGGATGCACTCTGCTGAGGAGCACTCTTTCCAATCTCTTGTCCTTGTGAGAGAAGGGAGCTTATTGATATCCTTCACCCTATCCTACTATGTATTGCTGCCCAACATACAGCTCCCATGGTCCCATTGGAACCCCAAACCAGAACTCCTTATAGCTTGAGGTTTGTGCCAAGCTGGAACTCTGTCTTCCAGGGCTTAACGTGTGCTTTTACAAAAAGATTAGTTGTTTGTTTGAGCCAACTTTTTTGTAATTTATATCAGACGCACTTAGAATGCTAGACATTTTGCATACTCTTATGAACAAAACTAATCATCATAATTTTTAAAACTAATAATTTTCAGCAGTTGAAAATCAGTCTGCTTAATTTGGTGCCTAAATATGGATTTAAGCACCTAACTTTAGGCACACTCATTTGAAATGCTTACCTTAACTTTTTTTGATCCTGCTGGAGGAAACAATCGAAGAATTGATTGGGCAAAGTGCTGAGAATTTCTAAGTCTAATCCTTGCTTGACACCAACTCCCTGTCTGGCTTCAGACATGTGAGTTGGCTCCCAATCCAGTACAGCAGTGGTTTCCAATCTTTTTTATGCCAAGGACCAGAAAACCCATTCACAAACTTTTGGTGGACCAGTAGCATTTTATTTGAATATTAATTATGCAAATAATGAATATGCAAATATACAAATACGTTGCCTGACTGCGTAGCCCCAACCCAGACCCATGCTCCCCAGTGCCTAACACCCTATGACCTGCATCCCTGCGCCCCTTTTAACCACTGACCCCGATAGCCCATGCCAACACCCTCTTGCCCCATGACTCCACCACACCCTCAACCAGCACCCCTTTACCCTCCCCACCTGAACACTCCCCAGAGCGAGGCTGCCCCCCAGGGAGCGTGGCTGTTACTGCTGCTCACACAGGCTGTTACTGCTCCTCAGATGAGCATAGCTCCTCCTTCATGCCCCTTCCCTCCCCAGGTGTATTTTGTGCCCCCATGGGTAGAGGAGGGAGAGCGTGGAGCACTGGCCAGACTGCCGGAGCTGAGCCATCGTGAACAGCTAGCTTGAGCTCCGGCAGTCACGGCAGCCCGGCGACCAGTGAGTGGACCAGGTTAGGAACTGCTGCTGTAAAGCACTAAGCAGGTTCTTTACATGAATAGTCCCCTGGTGACTCAGTTTCTTTATGGGTAAAATGTGGGTGATAATAATATTAACCGCCTCTTCTCAATCTTGTTGTGAAAGATCTTTGAACATGGCAAATGCCAATTACTATTACTAGAAAGATGCACATGCATTCTGTAGCTTGGAGAGAGGAAGAAGTTTTTTGTATATTTAATGTTTTTATCAATTTTCAGTTATCTACAGAAGTCAAATGAATCTCTTGTTGAAGTGCTGTGGGAGAGAATGACTCTGACAGGAAAAAGGCTAAATGTCCATTAGTCCGTTTGTCATTCACCAAGCAGGTGGAAACCCCATCATTCCATACTGCTGGATATGAGGAGAAGAAGCATGGGGAAAATGAGAAATGATACGAGGAAGTCTGTTTTACTATTCAACTAGATTTCACAATTATCAAACCCAAGGCACCAGGGTTGAATATAGTCCAATTTGCATTTACAATAATTAATTTATACAGAATCCCACAAGAGAGACCACTGATGATTAGAATGATCCCTGATTAACCTCTTAAAATTATAACCACCTTTGTAAAATTAAAGGGCAGAAAGACAGATATGGTGCACATTTGACATACAAAGAAAATGACAATAGTATCCCACACACCCCATATACATGCCACCAAGAGTCAATTTCAAGGCTAAATTTATTGGCGGGCATTCTGAGATCCTAAAACATGCATCTTGCAGGATAACTACACCTTAAGAAAAGAGAGATTGACATTTTTAGTATAGCTCCAATTACAAGGAAGCCATTTGGCTTCAGTTTTGTAAAAGGCATAAAAATGGATGTTTATTATTTACCATCTTGCAATGAACTCATGTCTGTTGCTTGGAAGTACAATAAAACTCTGAAGAATTAGATTAACATCAAAGAAGCCGAGCCTAGCCGTACAAGTCTTCATCAAAGAAACAAAACAGACCTGTAACTGCATGTTCAAAATGAGTTAGGTAAATAGTATTAATTCACCACACTGTCACAAACAGATCAGGAGTTCTAATGCACCTAACATAATATGAGCTGCACTAAAGTTTCATAGCAAAAGCTTTTCTTATTTCCATACTTCAGAAAAGAGAAATAATACAAAACAGGCACATAAGCAAGGTGGGGTGTGAAAGCCAACCCCCTGATCCCCTAAGTAAGCATGCTCTGGCCAGCCAGGAGAAGGAAGGAGCAGCGCGCTGCCTGAGCCTCCCTCCCCCATGCTCTGGCCAGCCAGGGTAAGGCTGGGGCTGATTTCCTGCTTACTTGGGGGACCATGAGGGTGCATTCACACCCTTGCCATCCACATCTACAAAAAAAGCACACACATCCCAGAAATTCCTGTGTACGGGCCTGATACAGCCCCTTTAATGTCTGCACAATCATTAGCTACCTGCCTTCCTCACTGTTCCTTATCAGAAGTAATTAATTTGAATAATTAGCTTGAATGCTAAAAGGCCCCATGTGCCTATAAAGGTACAACACTATGTCTCGGAGCATACAGCAACTCATTGAATTTCTGATACAGTGTGGATTCAAACAGCATATGGCCTTGCCATGCAATTTCCCCAAACAAATAGGAAAATCCAATAATACGCTCTCTGATTAGTTTCTGTTTACAATTTTGATGAGAGTGAATACAAAAAATTAAGAAACTGCATATTGTGCATCTGCCTTTCACGTTTAAAGAAAAAAATCAATCACTTCAGAGCAATTGTTTTATTTACATCAGATTAACTAAAAATTGTTGCTTTTTTCAACAGAGTCAGAAATTATTCAATGCACAGCAGGAAACTAATCAGCAGTGAAAAATTAATATTTTAGTGAAGGGGCTGGAAACTCGTGAGTGCTTCTGGGATGGGCAGGGAGCCAAATATTAAAATAATCTTGAACAATTCCATTTAAAATTTAAACCTGACAACTGTGGTTATCATGAAGAAATATTTTATTCATTTTCCCCTTCTATGCGTCAACCTTTCTGATGAATAAAGAAAGGTCAAGTGATCATCCTCTGTTCTGAGACTAAGCTGTGATATTTTCCGGGGCAGGCAGCTTGCTCTGGGGCTGCACCGCGGCCAGGCTCCAGCACACTGGCTGCCTTATCCTCCCTACCTTCAGCAGGTGCCAACTCCAGCCCCTGGGAAACTGGTCGTGGCTGCCTCCAGCACTTGAGAATTTTCCTCTGAATCAGCACTTGACCCATCAGAGAGATGTCTTGTGGACATGGTTCTGCTCTTACTGAGTGTTTAAAGCGCCAAAATTTCTGAAGGCGCTCGACAGGAATGAACTCAAATGTCAACTATATCTGCTATAAAAGTAATATTATGTGACAAGGGGTTTACTGGACACCATATAGTGTCATTTCTTCTAATTAAGCTGCTCACACGGAAAGAATAGCTGTAACAGTACTGTCAGAACTGTAATAAAGAAAAATAATTAGCTGTCAAATCAATAATTCCTTTCTGAATTGCTCACTGAGCACGGGAGACTTATCACAATTTTCAAATTAGCTTAAAAACATTTTCCAAAAAGACAGGTGTGCCACCAATAACTGCAATTCTTCAAGTATATTGCCAGAATCTTCTAGAAAACCTCTGACCACTGAGGTCAGGTGAGTGTTCCTTCATGGTACCCATGGGGGGGGGTCAGTGAAGGTAGTGCCGAGGGCTTGCCTTCCCAGCCTCCCACAGGAGCCAAGGCGCCTCCCTGCCCACCCCCCAGCACAGGGAAGAGGGTAGAGTAGGCACATGGCCTCAGCCTCCCCAGCCCTGGAGTACTTGGTAGGAAGAGGACGCATGGCTCTAGCCTCCCCAGCCCCGCGTGTTACACTGACCTCTTTCCTCTTAACCTTTACACAGGCAAGGTAGTATAACACCAAAGCCTCCACCCAAAGAGGTGGGTTGTTTTCCTCTAATTAGCCAGCCATATGTAAGCGGGGGAATGGTCCCGCTCTTGTGGGGAACTTTCCTGGCTTCTATACACCCCGGTGAAATGAACCAGCGAAAGGATCTGAGTCCCCGCTCCCACTTCCTTTACCCCACGGCTCCCTGATCCTGAGGGCTCCCCCTCCACTCTCCTGAGTAGCAGAGCCCTTGAAACCCCAACGAGGCTGGGCCCAGGTTTCCTGGGGCTTAATCCCTGACCTTGTAGTCACTAGGGGCAGGAGTTAGGGTGTCCCCACTCCGAGGTGCTCTCTTTACACTGCAGGCCTTCTTGGCCCAGTGATCACTTCATAATGTTCAAAGCAAATATAATTTATTAAACATCAACTGATTAAAGAGAATAGAATAAGAAACAATGAGAATGGTTAAATGAGAACACACAGCCCTGCTCTGTAGCACAGGGACATCAACACAGCAGTCTGCAGAGTGTAAGGACAGTTCACAGTCTCTTCCTTAGAAGCCCTGGATGTGCTGCAAGGGGCTGCAGGCTGGACACGCTTGCACTGGCAGTGACCACACAGCCTCAGTCTCTAAGTGGCCAGACCCCTCTCCCAGTCCAGAGCCTTTCCCCACACTTTGCAGGTCCCAGTAGCTCACCACATCCAGCTGCAGGCTGTGCTGCTTGGCCAGTTCCAGCTCTTTGTGTTGCTTCTCTGTTCCTTTTGGCTTTCTGAGCACTGCCAGTCTGCTGCTCAACACAGGGTCTGCACTGCTTGGCCTGTCTGTGTCTGGTTCTGTCGCTGCAGGACTTCTTCTTGTACTCCTCTTTCAGATCTCTGTCTTTGCAGGACCTCTCCTGCACACAGCTCGCTCTGCTCTTTCAGCTCCCTGTTTGCTCAGAGACAGAGCCAGAACAATCCCCACTTACAACCTGTCAGTCAGGCTGAGCTGGAGTGTTGACTGCTTTCCATTGTCTCTGGGGTCTGTCAGTCTCATGAACCCTTCCCCTTCTGAAGCTGGTAAACCAAAAAACTCCCACAGAGTTTTAGTAAGGGGTAACAGTCCCCTTACATTCCCCCTTGCTAGAATTCTACCACAGCCACAAAATTCACACCATATAAAAAACATTAACAATTAACAAAAACATTCCACATACTTAACATCTTATTTCTACTGGACATGCGGACACTCATTAAGCCATTACATAGGACCAATAACATAATCATCTCTAAGTTTAACAGGCAATACACCCTTATTAGTTCTCTGGGACCTTCTTACAACAGGTGGTTCATTACCCATATTTTCTATTTCCCTGTCTTCGGGTAATACTGGTTCAGCCTGAGGGATCTGGTCATCCTTGTTATGGACTGGGGTTGCTACCCTCTGTTCCCTTTGGTATTCAGTTTGTGGGACTAGAACCATTCCCCAACTCCTTTCAGTCTCTTCAGGCCGTCCTGATCTACGCCTCCTAGGATTCCTGACTGAACTAAAGGTGCAATGTTTTAGCTGGTCTCTATGAACTGTTCTCTCCTGACCTCCGCGTTCAGGTCGAATGGTGTAAACTGGCAGGTCAGGATTGTTGTGAGCAACTACAATGTGAGGACTCGACTCCCATTTGTCCTGTATTTTATTACGCCCCCGGTGTCTATGATTACGAACTAGTACACGATCACCAGGCCTGATGAGAGCCCCCCTGGACTTGCGATCATAAGTCCTCTTCCTGCTTAGGGCTGCCTGTTTAGACGTACTGAGAGCAACTTCACAGGCTCTCTTCAGCCTGTCATGGTGACTTTTGACCCAATCGTCCAGATTGGTCACATCATCTTCCTCAGGGCCCTCTCTGTCTAGAATATCCAATGGCAACCTGGGATCTCTAGCAAACATGAGGTAAAAAGGAGAATAACCTGTCGATGAATAGATGTGACTATTATAGGCCATCACCAGCTCAGGGAGATGCTCCTGCCAGGCTCGTTTCTTTTCAGGCGGGAGTGTTCTGAGCATGTCATGCATTGTCCGGTTAAACCTCTCACACTGAGCATTTCCTTGTGGGTGATAGGGTGTTGTTCGGCTTTTGGCTATGCCATACAGTTTACACAATGCTGATATCACCCCTGACTCGAAATTCCTCCCCTGGTCTGAGTGTAACCGTGCTGGACAACCATAATACATAAACCAGTGTTTTAGGAGGGCTTCAGCCGTTGTCTGCGCTGTCTGGTTTCTAGTTGGAACTGCAACAGTGAATCGGGTAAACATATCTGTGAGAACCAGTACGTTCTCAAACCCCTCGGAAGATTTCTCTAGCCGAGTGTAGTCCATTGCTAAGACCTCCATTGGGGCAGTCACGTTAGTGCAGGTCAAAGGGGCCCGAGTGGGTGGAAACACATCCTTGGCTAGGGCACACCGCTTGCACTGACGGATCCATGCTGTTACATCACTAGCCATGGTAGGCCAGTAATAGTTCTTCCTCATCGCCTCAAGAGTGCTTCTGTCTCCAAAATGCCCTCCATGGTCATGCCTGGCTTCATAAACTTGTCGGCGAAGTGACACTGGCACCACTAACTGCCACACTTCTTCGCCATCACGAGGATGACAGATTACACGGAACAGCACTCCACGGTGCAACCTAAGTCGCTCCCACTGTCTGGTCAGCTTCTTAGACTGAGGGTATCTGGCCCCAAAGCTCCGGTCTGGCCTCATCCGGTTCATGACTGCCTCTAAGACTGGCCCAAGGTCCCCTTCTTTTTGCAGGGTGCGAATTTCTTCCCATGAATACCCTGAGATTATTGCATCCTCACCTTCTACCAGGTTTTGTGATACCTCTTTTACCATCACTTCACCCTCTTGCTTCGGAACCTCTAGCCACAAACAGGCCCGCACAACGTCTGCAGGAATGACCAGAAAGTCCTTTTCAAGGTCTTCACCCTCTTCTAATTCCTCTTCCAAAGGCAATCTAGACAGGGTGTCAGCACTGATATTCTGTCTTCCAGGTTTATACTGTACTTCAAAAGTGAACTCAGCAAGTTGGGCCACCCACCGGTGTTCAATCGCACCTAAGTTAGCAGTGGACAGGTATCGGAGAGGATTGTGGTCTGAGATTACAGTGAATTTAGAGTACATTAGATAATCCTTAAATTTTTCAGTAATAGCCCACTTCAAGGCCAGCAATTCTAGCTTAAAAGCACTGTAGTTTTTGTCATTTCTTTCTGACCTCCTCAGCCCTCGGCTTGCATATGCGATCACACGCTCAACCCCCTCCTGTTTCTGGCTGAGCACTGCACCCAGGCCATGTAGGCTTCCATCTGTTGTCACCATAAATGGCAGGCTAAAGTCAGGATATGCAAGCACAGGTGGTGTCATCAGCCGGTGTCTTAGTTCATCAAAAGCTGCCTGACAGGCATCATCCCATACAAAGCATTGATCCCTTTTCTTCCTTTCAGTTGGTTGGCCCACCAATCCATATAGTGGCGCAGCAATGTGTGCAAACTTTGGAACAAATCGTCTATAATAGCTCATGAAACCCAGAGCTTGTCGCACTTGTTTGGCATTCTTCGGGACTGGCCAGTTTTCCAGAGCCCTGGTCTTCTCCTCGTCTACCTGGATTCCATCCTTCGAAATCACATGGCCCAAAAATTTGACTCTCTCACGTAAGAGGCAGCACTTGCTTGGCTTCAACTTCAACCCATGTTCCTTCAGTCGTGTGAAGACTACATCCAGTTTTTCTATATGACTCTCGAAATCTTTGGAAAACACAATAACATCATCCAGGTATATTAGCAAAGTGTCTAGGATGTAATCTCCCAACACCCCTTCCATTAGTCTCTGGAACGTAGCAGGTGCATTGCACAAGCCGAATGGCATACGCGTCCATTCAAACAGCCCAAACGGAGTTGTCACTGCTGTCTTTTCCTGGTCCTGTTCTTCCATTGCAACCTGGAAATAGCCAGAAGTCAAATCAAGAGTTGAAAACACTCTGGCACTTCCTAATGCATCCAGGGACTCTTCCACCCGGGGTAGCGGGTAAGCATCCTTGTGTGTTACTTCATTCAATTTCCTGTAATCACAGCAGAATCGCACCCCACCATCCTTTTTTATTACAATCACTGCAGGCGATGCCCAGGGGCTGTGGCTTTCTTTAAGGACACCTTGAGCCACTAGGTCCAGGATGTGCCTTTTTACCTCCTGGAACACTTGTGGTGAAATCCGCCGGTGTCTCTGTTTTATTGGGACAGCATCTCCAGTGGGTATTCGGTGTGTCACTGTGGTGGTGTAACCAAAGTCTCGGTCATCCCTGGAAAAGACCTCTTGATGTTTCTCCAGTAGTGCCCGTAAACGGCCAGCCTGCATAGGGGTTAGCTGTTGGAGATCCACTTGGACTGGAATGAGTAACTCTCCATCAGGTGCCTCTTGAGGTGTAGTAACCTGTGCTCCCTTCTCCAACCTTGTCACTCGCAGCTCATCTCCCTTTTCTTCCAGGACTACTCCTCCTGGGGGTACTACTTCTTTGGGTCTGTGTACCTCTGCCACTCTAGTGCGGGGGTACAACTTTATGGCCTTCTTACTTGAGTTTAGCAGCCTGACTGGCACTTTTCCCTTGCTGGCATTAGCAAGTACGTTCGCAACCAGTAGTCCCTGAGGTAGACTGGCCCCTCGTGTTGGCTCAACAAGCACCCGGTATCCATTGAATCCGCTTAGTACCTGGCAGCGTCCATCAACAATCTTCTCACTCCAGGGAGGTATAACTACCTTCTGTCTCCCTGCCACCTTTACGTAGCCAATCTGTCCTGTGGGACCAGGAAAACATCCTTGTCTCTCCACTTGGGCCAGTACCCGCTTCAATGCAGCCTTCATCCTAGGCTCCCCATGCCGGTTCATTTCTTGGGTTCCTTCCCCCACTAATAGTAATTCTTTCAGCTCTCTTATTATATTCATCCCGAGAATTCCTGGTACTCTGTTCCCCATCAAAGTCTTTTCCGAAGCTGGATCCTTTAGGATAAAGATGCATTTTCCCGGGATTATCCGACCCATATACCCTACATCAGCTTCAAGGCACCCCACAACAGGGATAGCTAGTCCATTAGCTGCTGTTAGCTGTACAAACCGGGTATTATGCATGGTCAGATCTCTCTCTTTTAAGTAGTTTTGGAAATATGATTCAGAAATAGTGGTGACTTCTGAGCCAGTGTCTATCAAACAGCGGGTCCTCACCCCTGCTATGGTTATTTCCACTGTCAAGCAGTCCCCAAAAGCTCGACCGCAGAAGTCATCAAATGCACTAGCATCATCAGGGTCCTTTTCCTTACTGCTGGCATGCTGCCCTTTTCCGAGGGACAGCCGTAGGAACCCTTCTGTCCCCGCTTGGCCTTCCCCTGATGTGCTACTCGATCTTGGTGTCTCTGGGATTTCAGACACTCGGGATTCCAGTCCCCTCTTCAGTGGACAATCTCGGCTAGTATGCCCTGGCCTTTCACAAGTATAACAAATGTACCTTCCCAGCTCATCCTTTAGTGGGGGCCTTCGGGACCCTGGGGTCCTGGGGTATTTTGGCCAAGTAGTGGAGGAGGTGGATTTTTCTTTCACCACCTCAGTCATTACTTTCAGCATCTCCCCCTGCTGGACTGCCAGTTTTTGGATAGCTTCACTTAAACTTTCCAATGTTAACTGTGTTTGGGGCAGGGCCTTTTCCCCAAAAGTTGCACTGACTAGGCCCCCACTCCGTGTTCGGGAGTTAGGCTTGCCGGTCTCTTCCAAAGGAGCCTCCTCTTCTTCTGACCACATAATGGCAGCCTGCATGAGTTCAGGGAACTTCTTTCCAGGCTCTTCCTTCAGCCTTCTCTTCATTTCACGGCGGAGGGAGTCATCCCGAAGCCCAAACACCATCTGTTCTTTCAGCGCCATATCTGCGTCTGAAACTCGTTGAGGGTCTCGCCGCTCCACTTTGCTCATTCTCTCCTGGAGTTCATAGGCATATGCCCGGATAGTTTCACCAGGCTCCTGCTTTCGCTCAAAGAACTCCTTTAGCCGAGTTCCAATAGGTACCTTGTCTCCATACACTTCTAGGAGGAGTTCAAATACCTTTTTCACATCTTTCTTGTCTGCCATTGCCATAAACTTTACTGTGGCCTTGGCCTGGCCCTTGAGGTGCTCCTCTATGAAATCCACATGATCTTCTTCAGGTATTCTTAGCACATGCAGAGCTGCCTTCACAGACTTCACCCACTCCTCTACCGTAATGTCTCCTGGCCTAGTTGGGAAGCCACCAAACTCTGCAACCTTCCGCTCCCGTGGGACATAAATAGTAGGGGGTTTCTTAGCTTCTGCTGCCTGTTGGTCTATAACTGCCCTGGCCAGTGATAAGGCTTCTCTATGCTCAGCTCTAGCTTGCTGTAATGCCTCACTTTGGTCTGATAATCTGCGCTGAAGTTCAGCAACTTGGATCTGTAGTTCTTCAATTCCAGCCATGGTTGTGCTCTCGACCAGGCCTGGCTGGTGCTACCAGAACTCAACAAATAAACCAATGGGGTGGACCCTTTGAATAGGATCCTGTTCGTGACGCCAATTATGTAAGCGGGGGAATGGTCCCGCTCTTGTGGGGAACTTTCCTGGCTTCTATACACCCCGGTGAAATGAACCAGCGAAAGGATCTGAGTCCCCGCTCCCACTTCCTTTACCCCACGGCTCCCTGATCCTGAGGGCTCCCCCTCCACTCTCCTGAGTAGCAGAGCCCTTGAAACCCCAACGAGGCTGGGCCCAGGTTTCCTGGGGCTTAATCCCTGACCTTGTAGTCACTAGGGGCAGGAGTTAGGGTGTCCCCACTCCGAGGTGCTCTCTTTACACTGCAGGCCTTCTTGGCCCAGTGATCACTTCATAATGTTCAAAGCAAATATAATTTATTAAACATCAACTGATTAAAGAGAATAGAATAAGAAACAATGAGAATGGTTAAATGAGAACACACAGCCCTGCTCTGTAGCACAGGGACATCAACACAGCAGTCTGCAGAGTGTAAGGACAGTTCACAGTCTCTTCCTTAGAAGCCCTGGATGTGCTGCAAGGGGCTGCAGGCTGGACACGCTTGCACTGGCAGTGACCACACAGCCTCAGTCTCTAAGTGGCCAGACCCCTCTCCCAGTCCAGAGCCTTTCCCCACACTTTGCAGGTCCCAGTAGCTCACCACATCCAGCTGCAGGCTGTGCTGCTTGGCCAGTTCCAGCTCTTTGTGTTGCTTCTCTGTTCCTTTTGGCTTTCTGAGCACTGCCAGTCTGCTGCTCAACACAGGGTCTGCACTGCTTGGCCTGTCTGTGTCTGGTTCTGTCGCTGCAGGACTTCTTCTTGTACTCCTCTTTCAGATCTCTGTCTTTGCAGGACCTCTCCTGCACACAGCTCGCTCTGCTCTTTCAGCTCCCTGTTTGCTCAGAGACAGAGCCAGAACAATCCCCACTTACAACCTGTCAGTCAGGCTGAGCTGGAGTGTTGACTGCTTTCCATTGTCTCTGGGGTCTGTCAGTCTCATGAACCCTTCCCCTTCTGAAGCTGGTAAACCAAAAAACTCCCACAGAGTTTTAGTAAGGGGTAACAGTCCCCTTACACATAGGTCCCAGAGTAGTCAGTAATAATGTTAATGTAACAGGAGTGCAAAACAGTGAAACTGTCCTGTTCCTGAAAACATGTGCCAGAGAAGTAAAGTAAAATGAGAAAAAATAAATGACATTACAATCGCTAACTTAGACATTGCATGTCTTTTATAGCCATTTCTATTCACCTGTTTCTCTATCATCTTTCTCTTCTTCCATGTCCAACCCATTCCTTCCTCTCTTCTTTCTTTGAAAGGTACAGGTATTTTCACCTTTTCTCCTCATCTTCCTATTTCATATCCCCCCACATCCTGTTCACTGTTCTTTGTCCTCTCCCATGTGAAGCTGTAGATTTCCTCTGGCTTATCTATTTTTACTCTGCCTACCTATCACCTCTATTTTAGCAGACCTACACAGCCCTTCCTGTCTCTCATTATTATACACACCCATGTTAGTCTGTAACTTTGACACCTTAGAGGCTAACATATACAGGCAGTCCCCGGGTTACGTACAAGATAGGGACTGTAGGTTTGTTCTTAAGTTGAATCTGTATGTAAGTCGGAACTGGCGTCCAGATTCAGCCGCTGCTGAAACTGATCAGTTTCAACAGTGGCTGAATCTGGACGCCAGTTCTGACTTACATACAGATTCAACTTAAGAACCCCAGGCATCCCCAAGTCAGCTGCTGCTGAAACTGATCAGCGGCTGATTCCAGGAAGCCCGGGGCAGGGGCTTCCTGTAGTCAGCCACTGGTCATTTTCAGCAGCTGCTGACTAGGGGACACCTGGGGCAGAGCAGCTGGGGTGCTGCTGGGTTGGTCCAGTGGCACCCAGAGCGGCGCTACGGGACCAACCGGCAGCGCCCCAGCTGCTGTACCACAGGCGTCCGGAGCAAAGCCGCGGAGCACGGGGGCAGCGGGACAGCCCAGACGCGCCGTGGCTATCCTGCTGACCTCGGGTTCCGTGGCTTTGCTCTGCTCTGCTCCCCGTCCCCCAGGTCTGCAGACCAGGGGGAGGGGGAACAGAGTAGAGCAGAGCGGCAGCCCAGACGCGTCTGGGCTGTCAGCTGGCCGCGTGCTCCGCTCTGCTTCCCCCACCCTCCATGGTTTGCAGACCAGGGGGAGGGGGAGCAGAGCGGAGCAGAGCAGAGCGGCAGAACGCGCGGCCAGCTGACAGCCCAGACGCATCTGGGCTGATAGCTGGCCGCGTGCTCCGCTCTGCTCCCCCCCCCCTGCAGACCAGGGGGAGGGGGAGCAGAGCGGAGCACAGCAGAGCGGCGGAACGCACAGCCAGCTGACAGCCCAGACGCGTCTGGGCTGTCAGCTGGCCGCGTGCTCCGCTCTGCTTCCCCTCCCCCTGGTCTGCAGACCAGGGGGAGGGGGAGCGGAGCGGAGCAGAGCAGAGCAGAGCGGCAGAACGCGCGGCCAGCTGACAGCCCAGACGCGTCTGGGCTGTCAGCTGGCCGCGTGCTCCGCTCTGCTCCCCCTCCCCCTGGTCTGCAGACCAGGGGGAGGCGGAGCGGAGCGGAGCGGAGCGGAGCGGCAGAACGCGCGGCCAGCTGACAGCCCAGACGCGTCTGGGCTGTCAGCTGGCTGCGCATTCCGCCGCTCTGCTCTGCTCCGCTCTGCTCCCCCTCCCCCTGGTCTGCAGACCAGGGGGAGGGGGAGCGGAGCGGAGCGGAGCAGAGCAGAGCAGAGCGGCAGAACGCGCGGCCAGCTGACAGCCCAGACGCGTCTGGGCTGTCAGCTGGCCGCGCGTTCCGCTGCCGCTTTGCTTCCTCTCCCTGGTCTGCTCGAGACCAGGGAGAGGAAGTGCCCCGTTCGTAACTGCGGATCTGACGTAAGTCGGATCCGCGTAACTCGGGGACTGCCTGTATATATAGTATCACTAGGGAGCTGTACCCTGCTCACTGCGGTCACCAACCCTCCTCTCCCAGGGGGTAAGCAACCCTAGCTCTCCCCCCAGCCATCAGGGAGGGCCAGACTGCGGCCACGCCAGCCCTTTCTCTTCCTCCCCCCAACCCTGACACACACACCACTGTCCACGGTGTGCGCCAGGCCCGGCTCTAACCAATGTTGCTGGCAGTGTTTCCTCTAAGCTGGGAGGCAGCACAGCTTCACAAGTGATTAACCAGCCCCACCCAGTCAGTCTGCTCCCTGCATGGAGCCCTAAGCCTCTGACTGGGCAGGTCTGATTAATCACCTGTGAAGCTGAGCTGCCTGCATCTCAGAGGGAACACTAGTGGTCCGGGCAGTGTATGGGGCCCAGCGAGGCGCAAGTGCTGGGGGACATTGCAGCCTGCTGAGGTGGGGAAAGCAGCAGTGTGAGGGGCCGTTGTCCCGGCCTCTACCCCGTGCAGTCCTGCCTGTGCTGCTCGCTGCCTCAGGCCTGCCCACAGAGCCCAGGGTGCCCGCCTGCTGAGAGCGGAAGTAAAGGAGCCAACAGGTCAGTGCAGCAATTCCCCTGGGCAGCTCAGGGGTGCCCTGGCAGCCGCTGGGGTGGGGCAGCCAGACTCCTGACGATCGGGCACCGTGCTTAAGCTCCCCAAGAGCCTGGTAGTGGGGGAGTCCCCAAGAGCCCACTGCCAGCACACAAGCCTAGCTGGAAGAAGAGGAGTAGTTGCTTGGTTTAAAATAGCAATTCCAAGTGGTGAGGGAAAGCAGTGAAGTCAGGCTTGAGCTGGGAGATGGTGTAGGGGGGAAGGAGGAAAGAGGCAGGCAGGACTCATAGTGTTGTGATGACATCAGTCTGTTCCCCTGCAGGAAAAGTTGTGGGTTTTTTTATTATAGAGAGAGATGAGCTTTCGTGAGCAAAATGAAAAAAGTGGTTTTGCTTATGAAAGCTCATGATATTTTATATATATATATAAACTCCCTTTTCCTCCTTGGGTTACTCAGGAGCAGATCACACTCACAGGTGTGCCTGGGCACCTGATGATCTTGACATAAAAGGAAATCCTAAGTACCCCAGTGGTGATGTTGTTTGGTCGGAGAAAACCTATCCACCCCCTTGCTGTAGTCCTTTGCTCATAAAGAATGTACAGTGGCAGTGCCTCCACCTGACTAGCCCTGTACACACTTGCTGGTATGCCTTGGAAACCTCCAGGAATAAACTTATTCCAGCAATGAACTGGATCTAACTCCAGAACAACAATTATAAATCATAAATAATATACATCTAATAGAGTGCATTAGAATGAACAACCTTTACTTAACATAAAGAAATAGGATTTAACAAATTAACAGTGAATAACATCAATTAACAAAGTAAACAAAAGTAAAAAGAACGTATCTAGCTGCCACTTGCACTGCCAATATTTATCCCACCCCAGAGTGTGCACACCCCTGGACTCAGAGTCCCAGATTCTTGCTTGCATGGGCACACTTGAAGAACTGCAGCTGTAATGGAGATTCTCTGTAGGTAGTGTGTAGGTGGGTCCAAGCTATGCAGCAGCTCTGGTTCACCGGGTTGGCCTCTCAGCCTCTCTTTGAACCCAGAGTTAGTCTGAATCTCTGAGCTCTGTCCCAGGCAGCATTTTCCCAAAGATGCTCGGTTACTCACAGTCTCCTTCTGTGTGCTGGATGCAGAGAAGCTTCTAGCCATAAGTTCAGCCAAAGGGCCTCCCCTCTAGGGCAATCAGAAGCAGCCTGCTACATCCCAGTTCCAAAGGCTCGCTGTCTCATTCTGTAACTGCAACATAACAGCTCCTGAACTGGATAAAAACTCTTCCACAACAGCCTGGCTCCTGTTTCCAAAAAACAAAGGGAAGAGTCCATTGGCTGCTGAGTCTTCCTCCGCACACGTGGAGAGCCTCAGATCTCCAAAACAAAAGTCACTTCCTTCCTGTTTTCCTCCAGGGCTCATGGGAATTGTGGGGCTAGATTGTAGCACACAGGGTCTTCCCAGAAAATAAGCAGAGGCACCTTTAGTAAGGGGACTACATATATATGTTTTGTTAGACTCTAAGATGTCACAGGACCTAGTTTTTAGCAAAAGTCACTGATAGCGAAGCCAATGACTGGTTGACATTTTCAAGGCTATCTTTCCTATGAAAATGGATAAGAAATTATTTGTTTTATAATTAAATCTGAGATTAGCCCTAACAATTACAGATCCACCCAAATCAGGGAGGGATCACAGGAGTCATGGGCTTCTAAACACAGGCTATGACTGCAGGGGCAGAAGCTGGGTGTACAGGTGCAGAATATGTTTAAATCAGGTAGTCCAAGGTTTTATAACACATACCTATAATTCACAGAATCATAGAACCATAGAGCTGGAAGAGACCTCAGAAGGTCATCAAGTCCAGCCCCCCGCTCTAGGCAGGATCAATCCCAACTAAATCAACCCGGGCAGGGCTTTGTCAAGCCGAGACTTAAACACTTCTAGGGATGGAGACTCCACTACTTCCCTAGGTAACCCATTCCAGTGCTTCACCACCCTCCTAGTGAATAGTTTTTCCTAATATCCAACCTGGACCTCTCCCATCACAACTTGAGACCACTGCTCCTTGTTCTGCCATCCGTCACTACCGTGAACAGCCTTTTTCCATCCTCTTTGGAACCTCCCTTCAGGAAGTAGAAGGCTGCTGCTAATTCAGGAGACTTGGCTTCTAGCCTAGACTGTTTCTGGCTGGCACTGGCTATATACTGTGATTTGCCCTTAGTGAGTGTAGGGGCCAGGCAGAGTTTGATTACATGTTGCCGCTGCTGCCCACCCTTAGCCCTTTTTTTGCTTCCTCTCTCACCATCCTCTCCCTGATTTCCTCTTTCACCCATCCCTCCAACCTCTCTGCTCCTCCATATCTGCCTGAAAGGCCACATCCCACTCCCAGCTCTTTATAGAACCAGGCCCTGGTCAGAGGAATGCGCTCTCCAAGGGTATGTCTACACTACCACCCTAGTTCGAACTAGGGTGGTTAATGTAGGCAACCGGAGTTGCAAATGAAGCCCGGGATTTGAATTTCCCGGGCTTAATTTGCATATTGCCAGGCGCCGCCATTTTTAAATGTCCGCTAGTTCGGACTCCGTGCCTGCGGCTACACGCGGCACGAACTAGGTAGTTCGGATTAGGCTTCCTATTCTGAACTACCATTACTCCTCGTGGAATGAGGTGTACCAGTAGTTCGGAATAGGAAGCCTAATCCGAACTACCTAGTTCATGCCATGTGTAGCCGCAGGCACGGAGTCCGAACTAGCGGACATTTAAAAATGGCGGCGCCCGGCAATATGTAAATGAAGCCCGGGAAAGTCAAATCCCAGGCTTCATTTGCAACTCCGGTTGCCTACATTAACCACCCTAGTTCGAACTAGGGTGCTGGTGTAGACATACTCCAACAGTGTGCAGGCAGGCTCCTTCCTTCCCCCACTGCCTCTGATTAGGATGGTGCCACAGGATAGCCCAAGAGCCTACAGCCCAGAGCACTGGCCAGGACCCAGAGTGTAAAAAATTGTGTCTGCTGCTGGTGCAGCGATGGGAAATGGGGGCATCATTTGAGCTCCCCACCTCAGGTGCTAAAATGTTTGGGGCCAGCCCTGAGAGATCATCTTGTCTCACCTGTATTTCATAGGCCACAAACACTGCTCAGCACCCACATGCTAAATGCAACAACTGAAATTAGACCCAAATACTGGAATCCCAAGGAGACTGAGCTATTGCATGCAATAGGCAGAGAACAGGAGGGGCAACCACATAGACTCTGAGCATGTGAGCAAGAACCAGCCAGCCAAGCCCTTGAGAGAGAGAATTCTTAGTACCACTTCAGAGCACTGACTTGCCACATGTGGTTTCCCATTCCAAGCATGTCACCCCCCAACCTTCAGAGGAAGGACACAAAATGCATGATATTTTAGGAACATAAAACAAACTGGTGACCTCCTAGGTCTGATGAGACCTGTCTCCCATTATCAGAATCAATCTGACACCCCATCATTCAATCTCTCTCTTAAATCTGTACCACTCTCTCTTCAAATTAATTGCTTCCCCTGAGCAACAACTCTGAGAGTTAGAAACCTTCCTCAAATTTCATACCCAATGAATACCCATTTGTTCCTATGCCAATGTGCTCTTTTATTTAAATAACTCTTCACCCACTCTGGTGTTTACCAATGTAGAGAGAAGAAACAAACTATGTTGTCAAAGTCTGTCCTTAAGAGCTACCACCTAAACTGACAGTCCCTTCCCTCACTTCTCCTCCCTAGGGCATTTGATGCTATCTGAGAAATTATCCAGAAAATATTTTTCTCTTTACATATGATGGGATTGGGGATGCGGGAGAGGAGTGGGTTTGTTAACATGAAGATTTCTGTTTTTTCAGTTTAAAAAATGATTTGTTTAAAATTACCTCATCTTCTTAGGTGCTTATTAAAATAATTTATTGTTGGATGAATTATAAGTGAAACCAAGTCCCTAACAACAGAAATCAAATCCCAAATTATCAATAATGTTGTGGCAGTAAGAAAATTAACAAGCAGCGTAACAAGAAAACCATAACACTCTAAAAATCCTAGCCAATCTTCAGAGTGACACAAAAGTTAGGTATACAGGCAGTCCCCGAGTTACGCGGATCCGACTTATGTCGGATCCGCAGTTACGAACGGGGTTCCTCTCCCTGGTCTCCAGCAGACCAGGGAGAGGAAGCAAAGCGGCGGAACACGTGGGCAGCGGACAGGGCTGTCCGCTGCCCATGCGCTCCGTGGCTTGGCTCTGCTTTGCCCCCGTCCCCCCGTCCCCCTGGTCTGCAGACCAGCGGGAGGGGGGGGGCAAAGCAGAGCCAAGCCGCGGAGCGCCCGGCCAGCTGACAGCCCAGACGCTCTGGGCTGTCAGCTGATCGCGCGCTCCGCGGCTTGGCTCTGCTTTGCCCCCCCCCTCCCCCTGGTCTGCAGACCAGGGGGACGGGGGGGGGGGCAAAGCAGAGCCAAGCAGAGCCAAGCCGCGGAGCGCGCGATCAGCTGGCAGCGTGCTCCGCGGCTTGGCTCTGCTTTGCCCCCCCCATCCCTCTGGTCTGCAGACCAGGAGGACGGGGGGGGGGGGCAAAGCAGAGCAAAGCCGCGGAGCACGCGGGCAGCGGACAGCCATGGCGCGTCTGGGCTGTCCCGCTGCCCCCGTGCTCCGTGGCTTTGCTCCAGACACCTGTGGTACAGCAGCTGGGGCACTGCCAGTTGGTCCCGTAGCGCCGCTCTGGGCGCTACTGGACCAACCGGGCAGCGCCCCAGCTGTTCTGCCCCAGGCGTCCTGATTCAGCCACGGCTGGTCAGTTTCAGCAGCGGCTGAATCAGGACGCCTGGGGCAGAGCAGCTTGGGTGCTGCTGGGTTGGTCCAGTAGCGCCGAGGAGCGGTGGCGCTACTGGACCAACCCAGCAGCACCCCAGCTGTTCGGCCCCAGGCGTCCCCAAGTCAGCCGCTGCTGAAACTGACCAGTGGCTGACTACAGGAAGCCCCTGCCCCGGGCTTCCTGGAATCAGCCGCTGATCAGTTTCAGCAGCAGCTGACTTGGGGATGCCTGGGGTTCTTAAGTTGAATCTGTATGTAAGTCAGAACTGGCGTCCAGATTCAGCCGCTGTTGAAACTGATCAGTTTCAGCAGCGGCTGAATCTGGATGCCAGGTCCAACTTACATACAGATTCAACTTAAGAACAAACCTACAGTCCCTATCTTGTACGTAACCCGGGGACTGCCTGTAGAACCTGCTTGAATTTATGGTCTGGACTAGTCAACTAAGTTAGATGTGGTATATTTTATTAGAGGAAATAAGGCATATGGTATTGGTAAAATTATTCAGTCCTCTAGATGACCAAAGGAATGCCCCGTTCCATTTTAGACTGCAAAGGAAAGTAAGGGAAAGAGGGTACAGTGCTGATACGCGCAGGTATCATTACTTTCCAAATAAAGATGTATCTTGCATTATAGGTGACACACTTGTTTAAGAATTAGGAGAGTAGAATAACACATGGCTCTCAGTGTGTACAGCTATATAGGAAGCACAGACATGGATACGAGTTAATTAAAATTGTATTAAATTTTTAAGGAAATGTTTGGTGCCACAATCCTTACAATGTCCATTCAATCTAACCATTATAGTCTGCAATAATAATTACTGGGAAGTCCAGGAAACCAAACAACACTCAGTCTGCTTGGGAAAAAGACTTACAAAAATATAAATTACAGTTTTTTCCTTTCAACAAGGAACAAGTAATCCCTACCAAGGTTCATTCATGCCCTATCAAAAGAAACATTCTGATTGCTAAAATAAAATAGACCAAAAAACTGAACAATGGAAACTAAGAAAGAATACATTACAAGAAAATGTCACAAGCCTCTCCAAAGATGTTTTTTATCCAAGCTTGTGTTTGGTTAGAACATAAGAATGGCCATACTGGGTCAGACCAAAGGTCCATCTAGCCCAGAAGCCTGTCTTCCAACAGTGGCCAGTACCAGGTGCCCCAAAAGGGGTGGACAGAAGACAATGATCAAACAATTTGTCTCCTGCCATCCTTCTCCAGCCTTTGACAGAGGCCAAGGGCACCGTTCCTTACCCCCTGGCTAATATCCATGTATGGACCTAACCTCCATTAATTTATCTAGCTCTTTTTTGGATGTAAAAAATGAGGAGTAACATTAGTTCGAACCAAAGGGTTTGGTTCGAACTAACGTGTCCCAACGCACACTTTCTGGTTTGAATCAGCTGTGATTCGAACTAACGCGCTGGCAAGATCATGCTAATGAAGCGTGGGATATTTAAATCCTCGCTTAATTGACTATTTCGAATGCCTGCATTTGCATCTCTAGTTCGAACTAGGATACAAGTGTAGACATACCCTAATAGATTAGTAAGACATGATTTCCCTTTACAGAAACCGTGTTGACTTTTGCCCAACAAATTATGTTCTTCTACGTGTCTGACAATTTGATTCTTTACTATTGTTTCAACTAATTTGCCCGGTACTGATGTTAGACTTACTGGCCTATAATTGCCAGGGTCGCCTCTAGAGCCCTCTTTAAATATTGGCGTTACATTAGCTATCTTCCAGGCCTTGGGTACAGAAGCTGATTTAAAGGATAGGTTACAAACCAAAGTTAATAATTCTGCAATTTCTGTGTTCTTTCAGAACCCTTGGGTGAATGCCATCTCGTCCCAGTGATTTGTTACTGTTAAGTTTTTCTATTTGTTCCAAAACCTCCTCTAATGACACTTCAATCTGGGACAGTTCCTCAGATTCATCACCCACAAAGGACGGTGCAGGTTTTGGAATCTCCCTAACATCCGCAGCCGTGAAGACTGAAGCAAAGTATCATTTAGTCTCTCCACAATGGCTTTATTGTCCTTTTGTATCTCGATCATCCAGAGGCCCCACTGGTTTTTTAGCAGGATTCCTGCTTCTAATGTATTAAAAAACATTTTGCTATTATTTTTTGGGGTTTTGGCTAGCTGTTCCTCAAAATCTTTTTTTGCTTTTCTTATCACATTTTTACACATAATTTCACAATGTTTATGTTCCTTTCTATTTACCTAAATAGGATTGGACTTCCACTTTTTAAAAGATGCCTTTTATCTCTCATTGCTTCTTTTACATGGTTGTTAAGCCACGGTGGCTCTTTTTTAGGTTTCTTACTATATTTTTTAATTTGGAGTATACATTTAAGTTGGGCTTCTACTATGGTGTCTTTGAAAAGTGTCCATGAAGCTTGCAGGGATTTTATTCTAGTCACTGTACCTTTTAATTTCTGTGTAACTAACCTCCTCATTTTTGCATAATTCCCCTTCTATTATATATGCTATATATATTCCCATTCTATTATATATGGTTCTATTATATATGCTAGGTCAAAAGCAACGCAGCTTGCCAATTATTTCAGCACAGACATCTGCAAAGATTCTGTGTTGCCAGAAAATTTGATATCCTACAAGTAAAACTTGTAACATTAAAACTGTGGGTCTGTCAGGTTGTGTGGGATGAAAGTAGTGTGTGAACATTGTGTATGTTGAGACAAAAACAGGCAATCAAAAGCAGAGCTGAGAAAAGCCTCCGTTGGCAATTTACAGTTCTATGCATTTTGAAAGAGCACAGGCCACACAATGCATTTTAGTAAAAGTCATTTGTTCCCCCAAACAAAAGCATGGACATCAGTCACATAATTAACATTAATCACACTTTTCCTCTAAACACTTAGAGATACTTACTGTGTTACATATAGTACAACTTCCAGACAAAAAATAATAAACTGTCAATTATTTCAACCAAACATAAAAATAGTTATGCAGCCATGTTTGGTATCCCTATCCAAGACTAACTATTAGACTGCATCAGAGTACAGGAACAAGACATTTTGTGAGGGACTATTAATATCAAATCTTTCAGGAAAAGGTGGACAAGTTTGGCAGAGTAAACTCATTTCCAGGCAAGAATAGTTCAAAAGGAAGTAAGAGATCCGGATGCCAAATACAAAACAAGGAATGCTTGTAAACAGTACATATTTCCATTCTTTAGAGGGTGTACCTGGATTCTTTAAAATAAGCATATGTGTGTGTTTGTGTACACGTACTTATAATGGCAGTCCATTACAATTTTTAAACAAATGTAATGTAACTGGTTTTGAAAAGGTTCTTCACTTAACAAACCAAGCATTACAACTGCCTTCCTGTTTACTGCTGCCTGTTTGTTTCCTGCTTCCCAAACTCAGTGTTTCTGTGTGTACATATGCATGTGTACAGACAAATAGCATGGGTGTGTGCAGTTACTCAGACCAGCAGCTACATACCTGCCCTTGTCCTATGATTGTTTTCTTCAGACTGTTGCTGACTTACCTGGCTTGTGGTGATTACATGTTTTGATTGCCCACCTACCGGCATGTCTTGCTTCAATTTCCGTTCTATTTTAGGATTGCTGTTCTCGGGAACATGAGAGCATAAGGCAAAGAGTTAAATGTTTTTACAAGCAAAATGAGTCAGTCTGTAATCATCCACAAGCACAGAAGCCAGTCCTGCTCCCACTGCAGAGAGAGTGGGAGTGTAGTCATTGACTTAAATGGAAGTAGGATTATGCCCCCTTATTTTGTTGCACTGAAAGAGTTCTTGCTCCACACACAGAAGGATGATGTCAGCATATCACTCAGACAGCTGGTACAGAGCTCTATGCCCCAAATAGGACTCCTCAATAACAAACAGGAAGAAAGAGTTTTTTCATAAGGGTATGGATGGGAGGGTGTATCAGCAGCAACCCTGTGGGTGCTCTGGGGCTGGAGTACTCGCGGGAAAAAATTAGTGAGTGCTGAGCACCCTCCAGCAGCCAACCTCTCCCCTCTGCCCCCCTTCACCCAGTGCCTCTCGCCCATTGGTGGCCCCATTGATCTATTCCTCCCCCCCTCCCAGCTCTTCCTGCCACCATAAAACAGCTGATGCATAGTGTTCAGAAATTCTGAGAGAGGGGAAGGTGTAAGGATGTGGCATGGTTGGGGAGGTGTAAAAAGAGGCTGGGCAAGGGCTGGGGGGAGGGGAACGTGAGGTTGGTGGGGAGCAGAGCAAGCACAGGAAGAGATGGGTGGAGTGGGGGCAGGGCCTGAGATGGTGGAGTGGGGGGGGGGGTCAAGCATCCCCCAACTACAGCATAAGTCAGCATCTATGGCAGGGTGTATTGGGGGAAAAAAAACTTTCAATTCTCAAGACCCATGTCCAGTAGCTGAGGGGATACCTAGAAATAATTGTAAAACATTTTAAAGATGCCAAATCAGTTTTGTCCTTTCAGGGTACATCTATGTTGCAATAAAAGACCCGCAGCACAGCTGTAGCTGGCCCAGGTCAGCTGATATGTTTGCAAGGCTAAAAACTTCAGTGTAGATGTCTGGGTTCAAGGTGGAGCCTGGGCTCCGGAATCCCACAATGGGGTTGGGCGTCAGAGACCATGCTGCAGCCTGAGCCCAAATATCTACATGTACGGTTGCTATATTTCAAGTTCCCAAAAAGAGGACGCTGGTGGAGGGAGAAGAGGGTGTCTAGGGGGCTCTGGAGGTATGAGGGAGAGATACCGGTGGGCACTGGAGGGGTATTTGGGAGGTGTGGGAGAGACGTGTGCCCTGGGAGAGGCATTGGGGGAGGCACTGCAGCAGGAGTACTCACTGGAAGTGAGGGGTAATATAGCTCCCTATGACAGAGATCCAGAACCCTGTGATAGCTGTTCGTCAGCGCCTCCCTGCAAGACTCGATCACCAGGGCTGGCAGCCAGGGCTTGGGTAGGCAGAATCCAGCAGCTGGACCAGTTGGCTGAGGATGCAGGGAGGGGCCCACTGGTAATCAGACAAATAAGGGCTATTTCTGAACTGCAACATCTGCTCTTCTGAAATCCTGGACATTATCTGTAATTTGAAAAGTCTGCCCAGACAGAAGGCAGAGGATTTAAAAAAAAAAAAAAAGGCAATATCCAGGAAATCCCAGATGTATTGTAACCCTATCTACCATGGAATTTTAGCCCCACAGGCCCAGATCAGCTGAGCTGGGCTAGAATGAGACTCAGTGCCATGGATTTTCTATTGCAGTGAAGATGTAACTAGTTTTTAGAGCTGTCTGTTATCTCACTACAGTCTGGACCTCCCTCATCCAGCACCCTGGGGACCTAAGCAGTCCTGAACAAGGGGATTTGCTGGACCAGAGGATGTCCCTCCAGCATGGCCCATGCTGGCCTGCTGCCTCCAGCTAGGGCTCCAGCAGCCTAGTCCCACTGCTGCCTGCCTGGCCGTGGCTGCTACTGGGGTTGGAGTGCTGCAGGGGCCGGAGCTCCACGACCAGGTGCAGAGCTCTGTGGTCATGGCTGCAGTGCCATGGCTGGGGCCAGAGTTCTGCAACTGCCGCTGCCGGACCCCCGCTACTCTCTGGCTGCAAGAGCCAGAGCTCCCTGCTGTGCCACCTTCCCCATTGAGTCCTGCCCCCTGGCTCCCAACTGAGTCTCCGTGCTCCCTGTACCACTCCTGCCCCACGGCCCGACTTCCCTGTACCTGGGTTCTATGGTCCAGGAACATCTGCTGGAGCAGAGAGTCCCAGTTAAGGCAGGGACAACCTGTACATCTATAGTGTGTCTCTATATTCAATGGGAACAACAATGGGCAGTGCTGCCTTGCAAAATTCCACTCACTCACCTCACCTGGGATGTGCAATTTTTTTTTATGGGGAAGTAAAGTGTTATTCTTCTCTTCGGAAATCATGGTAAACAAAGCAGGCAGTAGACTGCGTTCCTGAATTTCATGACAACTGTGCAGGCTTTAGTTGACTCGGTGTGCATTTCTGTCTATACTCCCTGTGCACGGGATGACTGTATAGAGAATGGGAGATATAGCATTTGAGGGCGGGAGGGAGGGAGGGAGGAAGGAGTTTTTGTGGGTTTAAAAAGAAGCACAGATTCCCTTTGTCCCACAATATCAACAATTAAATCACAAATCCTTATCATTAAATAAAAACGGAAAAAATAACTTCATGTTGTTTTTGAAAGCTCTGTATAGTCTCACTATAGATTCTTTTACTTAAAATGACAGAACCAACCTTCACTCACAATGACAGAAATGATACCAGATGCTAGAATGCTAGCTATACCATGAGGTAAATAAGCAAAGGGAGAGATGTTATTATTCTGTTTTCTGTGTACTGTATCTTTAAATTCCCACCCGTGTTCCCTCTAAGCCAGGGGTGGGAAACCTAAGGCCTATGGGCTGGATGCAACCCCTGGGTTGCTTGGATATGGCCCCCAAAGCTTAGGGCCTGCCCCAGCATTGGGGAGCCTGTGCTGGCACTCCAGCCCCTCTGCTGCTTCCCCATAACCCCTAGCCCCTGACTGATTTTTCTGTGAGTCGGTGGCCCTGAACCCAAAAAAGGTTCCCCACTCCTGCTCTAACCTGTGATCTTGGGTAGGCACTTAGGAGAGATTCAAATGCCACCCAAGTGATTAACAGAATATCCACAGTTGGCAGCGTGTGTTTTACTGATGGTACACATTCATACATACCTCAGTACACAAAACAAAATGTATTCAGCACATAAATAGACAAAAATAGAGGGAACTTTGATTCCCACCTATAAAAATCTTAGTTAACTGCGAGTTAGTTGCTATAAAGCATTTCTTGTGAATGCAATCACAAAAATCCAAGTAAATCACCAACTAAGGCAATATTAACATCTATACCAACCTTAAACCACATCTCTTACAACTTATATATCATAACACCCAAATAGCCTTCCTCTGCAACATACTTGTCTTTATGTCCAGTATAAAGCTACCCATGGTTCATACATCCAGCTCCTCTAAGCTGCACTAAAATGTACCACCTTAAAGATAACATCTAGGAGAAGATAACATACAAACATACATTTTCCTACTTCTAATATCTATTATTTTTAGTCACAAACTGGGGACTTAACTCTTGGGTGGTGTGGGTGAGTACTGTATGGCATTTCAGAATGGAGGATATTACAAGTTGACAGAAAAAAGTATACTGGGGCTCTCTTCCATGGAGAGATTGGTCAATTTTTTATTATTGTCTTCATGCATCTGAAAGAGCAAGTACTACAGATGAAAGGTATGTGTTATGCTCTTTGTATATGGAAAACATAACAAGTGCCTCTTTTGTTTTAATGAGCTAAGATACTGTAATATAGTCACGATCTCATGCATCAGTTCATACACATTTTAGTTTCCTCCCCAAATAGAAATATATTATGACTAGCAATAACCCATGGAACTTCTATGCTAGTGAAATCACATGAGGGTTTATACCAGCTCCAGTCTGCAGCCAATACAGGGTGACAAGATGACACATAGTGAGCAGTTCTGTCATTCTCTCCCGTATGAGCAATAGCTTAGAAACACATTGTAAAAGGACAAGTAAGCTACACAAACATGCCATGTTACATACAGAGTATGCAATAATTCTCATAAATAGGTCCCTGCTAAATTTACAGATGAAATCTGGTCTTTTGTTTGCTTCTACCCTATACTTTATAGATGTTATGGGGGAAACCAGTGTTTCTCAAACTGGGAGTCTTGACCCAAAAGGAAGTTGCAAAGGGATCACACAGTTATTTAGGTGGATTGCAGTATTGCTACCCTTACTTCAGTGCTGCCTTCAGAGCTGCACAGTCAGACTGGCAGCTGTTGGCCACATGCCCAGGTCTAAAATCAGTGCCCCTGCAGCAGCAGAGCAGAAGTATGAGTGGCAATACTATATCATGCCATCCTTACTTCTGTGCTCCTGCCTTCAGAGCTGGGCAGCCAGTCAGTGGTGGCTACTGACTGAGGGCCCAGCTCTGTAGAACCTGCTCTGCAGGCATCAGCACAGAAGTAGGGTGACAATACCATACCATGCCATCCCCATCTTACTTCTGCACTGCAGCTGGCAGCATCTTACCTTCAGAGCTGAGATTTGGGCCAGCAGGCACCGTTCTCCAGTTTCCCAACTCTGAAGGCAGCACCACCGCCAGCAACAACACAGAAGTACCACAATCTCCACTACAGCCTGCAGCCTCCTTTTTGGGGTCAGGATCCACACAATTGTAACATCGTGATATTTCAGATTTAGATAGCTGAAATCATGGAATTTATTATTTTTAAAATCCTATGTCCACAAATTGACCAAAATAGATGGTGCATTTGGTAGGGCCTTTAAAAAGACAAATTTCCAGACAGCAGAAGTAAGTTGTTATGCATTCCTAATGCTGTTCCTTGTATTTTAAATTTGGCCTCGGGGAAGTGAAGAAACAGATTGATGAAGCCAAATGAATACCCAGAAGTCACCTACTACAGGACAGACCTAACAAAAAAAGCAACAGAATGACACTAGCCACTATATACAACCCCCAACTAAAACCTCTCCTGCACAACATCAAGGATCCACTACCTTTCCTAGATGACGATCCCTCAGTCTTACAGAGCTTGGGAGGCAGGTCAGTTCTCGCTTATGGGAAGCCCAACCTGAAACAAATATTCACCGCCAACTTCACACCCCACAGCAGATACAGCCAGCTCTGTCCACACATCTACCCTAGTGACACCATCGCAGGACTAACCACATCAACTATACTATCAAAGGCTCATTCACTCGCATATCTACTAGTATGATCTATGCCATCATGTGCCAACAATGCCCTTTTGCCATGTACACTAGACAAACCAGAGTGTATCTATGAAAAAGAATAAATGGACACAAATCAGATATCAAGAATGGTACCTAGTAGAGAAGCATTTTAACCTCCCTGGACACACAGTTACTGACTTGCAAGCTGCCATTCTTAGCAACAACAACAAAAAACGGAAAAAAAAAATAGACTGCAATGTGAAAATGGCTGAGCTAGAATTCATATGCAAATGTGACACTGTGAAAATGGATCTGAACAGAGTCATTCTACCCTCCAACCAAGGGGTTATCCAATGGACTCTGGCCATTAGGCCATGCTGCCCTGTTACCAAGGGGAGATTTGTATTGTCTCTGGCTACCAGGCCACATTACCCCGACTACAGGGATGATTTGCATTGACTCTAGCTACTAGCTTGCGCTGCCCTGAAGGCAAGGGCCATGACAGAAGAGCATGGTCTGGGTGGAGCTGGCTGCCCAAGCTCTTCCCCTTCCTCCCAAGGCCCCGCCCCTTCTGGGAGCACAGAGCTAGCCATCCCCCACTGCCCCGAGGCCAGGTGATCCTGTTGGCTCCCTTGACAATAAGTAATTCTCCTTTCAAGTATTCTCATCTTCTTATCCAAGAACCCACCCCTGCAATCAGCCCTGGTACCAACTCTGCCCACACATCTACACAAGCAATTTCATCACAGGACCAAACAGCCACCAAATCAGAGGATCATTTAACTGCACATCCACTAATGTGATCTATGCAATCGAATATCAGCAATGCCCCACTGCAATGTATATTAGCCAAACTGGACGGTCTCTACAGGAAATAATTAAAGGACACAAACCAGATATCCGAAAAGGCAACACACAAAAACCTGTTGGAGAACACTTTAATCTTCCTGGACACTCATTAATGGATCTCCAAGTCACTGTTTTGTTTCAGGCCAATTCAGGCTACTCACTGTCTTTTTTTTCTTCCTCCCCTCCATTTTTTCCCTTCTCCCTCCCTCCTTCCTCCCCCCGCCCCTTCTCCCTCCTTTCCTTATTTATTCTTGGATCTGGACTTCTAACACTCCGGTCATCTGAAGAAATGGGTTGTGCCCACGAAAGCTCATGATACCATCTGCATGTTTTATTAGTCTTTATGTTGCTACTAGACTACAGGCAGTCCCCGAGTTACACGGATCCGACTTATGTCGGATCCGCACTTACGAACGGGGCTCTCTCGCCCCGGAGCTCGCAGGCAGCAGGACCGCCCAGAGCGCAGCGGTCCCGCCACCTCGACCTCCGGGGTGAGAAAAGCTGCTCCGGGTGCCCCTGGTCTGCTGGGGACCATCTCCAGCAGACCAGGGACACCCGGAGCAAAGCCGGGGAGGCGGAGGGGTCCCGCGCCTCTGAGGCTTTGCCACAGCAAAGCCGGGGAGGCGCGGGACCCCTCCGCCTCCCCGGCTTTGCTCCGGGTGTCCCTGGTCTGCTGGGGACCGTCACCAGCAGACCAGGGACACCCGGAGCAAAGCCGCAGCAGCGGCAGGGTGCCGCACCTCTGAGGCTTTGCCAGAGCAAAACCTCAGAGGCGCGGCACCCCGCCGCCGCTGTGGCTTTGCTCCCGTGTCCCTGGTCTGTTGGGGTGGGCGCAGCTAGTGCACCCCCCCCCCCCAGCAGACCAGGATTTTGTTGTGGACCCTGGGGTAGAGCAGCTGGGGTGCTGCCGGGTTGGTCCTGCAGGGACCTACCTGGCAGCCCAGCTGTTCTGTCCCAGGCTCGAGATTCAGCCACTGTTGAAACTGATCAGTGGCTGATTCCAGGAAGCTGGGGGCAGAGCAATTCTGCCTCCAGCTTCCTGTAGTCAGCCTCTGGTCAGTTTCAGCAGCAGCGGCTGAATCTGGAGCCAGTTCCGACTTACATACAAATTCAACTTAAGAACAAACCTATAGTCCCTATCTTGTATGTAACCCGGGGACTGCCTGTATCTGTTGTTTTTTAAGTTTTTCCTGTTACAGACTAACTCAGCTACCCCTTCTCATCATTGTTGGAGATGAACTACATCCACCCTGAGTTAATTAGCATTGATGTTCCACTCCCTTCTCTGTTTCCCTGCCTTTTTTCACTTCAAGCATCTTAGGAAGTGATTTGTATCTCACAAAAGCTTATGCCCTAATACATTTGTTAGTCTTTAAGGTGCCACCAGACTCCTTGTTTCTGGTCAAACAAGATTTTCCTACAAATTCTCCCCCCATTCTCTAAAATCATTTATTGAAGACCTTCCAAGGCCACCACTTTAAAAGGAATTGAGTTGACAGGTTACACAGAAGCTATCCGTAGCCATAGCTGTAAATGACAGTACTGCACAATACACAAAATCAAATAAGGACATGTAGTGGTGAGATCTATTTTTGTGCAGCACAAAAAGGAGCTATAATCCTGAGCTCGGTCTTTGGGTGCTATTTGAGTAACATTTTTAATAATGTGTCACAAACCACATCAATTGCACAGGAAAAAAGCACATGGTGCAAGCTATTTGTATATTCTTACAATGACGGATGTTGAGGGAGTTTCCATTTAGCAACAAAAATTGATAGCTGGTGTGCTGGTTCTCAGTGTGAGTCCCTGTCTTCGGGCCTTCATGAGGGGGATTACATAGAAGAAAACAAGGCCACAAGAGAGAAAGTTGGCAACAAACAATTGTGTGGCTGCTTCTGCTCCATGTTAAATTCATCTCTTGAAATTGGACATTTCTATGGGACATCAAGGACCACAAGAGAGACTTATGAAATATATTGCACATGCTGACACAGCCAGTAAGAAGTGATAGTATTTCTGTCATGTTTCCATGGCTCCTGCCAATTCTGGGGCAAAGAGGAGTCCTTAGCTCTTCTTTCAGAACCCCACGCATCAGTGTTTTCACCACCACTCTTTCCTAGCAACCATGCCAGAATACCACCACCAGGGGCCTCCAGCGCAGACCCCTGTATTGAATCTTGACCCATGACCAGAAGAGAACATCAGAGAATGATGTAGGGCCCATCCCCCATTCCAAACAAGAGAGTCAAACTAGACTAAATACTCCACAAGATTCACACTTCACACTATGGACAGTGTTGATCTTTTCATACTGAAGGCAGGGTAACCCATACTCAGAGAGCCTCCCTGTCAGTGGAAGGTACAATGGCAGACGTATGGCAGAAAGATTGTTTGTGGAACCAGAAGGCAGGCTGTGACCTCCGGCAGCAAAGATGGTCATTTTCTACCTGCTCACATGTCAAAGTATTCTCTCAGCATAAAACCGGTCCTGGCTTTGTAACAAACCAAAAGATCCTGCTTAATAGAGCTAATATTGAACGTATCACTTTAGTACCTTTGGCATTCTTCTGAGACGCTGGATAGCATACATCCATGACACTATACATCCAAGACACTACAGAGATTGCACAGAAGCCCACAAATATATGCATCCAATCAGCTATCACCAGCACATTTCATAGCAGTTCTAATGAACAAGGAAAATTTCTTTCTGAAAGAACTGTAAACCTAGCACTTAACAGGCTTTGAAACATGAGTACCCTTATGTCCTTGCTGTATTTACCAAGCACTGCTCATTAGGTGACTATCTTTTAATCAAACAAAAGTTCTGCTCATATGATAGACATTCATAATATTCAGTGAAATAACAATGGAAATAGTTACTAACAAAGCTTCATTCACAAGAAACTGTACAATCAAATTGTTTAATTTATTTTGAAAGTCAGATTCATAGTGTTAAAGCTGATTCTTTATAATGTTAAAGCTCAGAGTTTATATAACAGTATTAACTGGAAATCCCTCTTCCAAATTATACTATGTGCTGTTTGTACTGTAAATTCAACAATGTTGCTGTAAAAACATGACAGTGTTTGTAAATCAGCTCTATGTCAGAGCCATGTTAAAGCCGATAATCTCCAAATACTGACCCAACCTTTTCTTAAGCCTTATTTAGTTTGGATGTTGCCCGTATACACACAAGCCTTACATGCATTTTGCAGTGCTTTATAGTGTGTGTGTGTGTGTGTGTGTGTGTGTGTGTATTTTATATAAGCACATGCACACAGAGCAAGAGTGTTCATATGTACTCTCAAGACAGACAGCCTCCATCTCTTCTGATGCCTCACCCAGGGGTAGGCAAATCCAGAAAAAGTAGCAGAGGACCTGGTCTTCAAGCAGACCAATATCATATGGAATTATTTTGCTGACATGTTGTTTTGTATATTCATGTACACTTTGGTGTCCTCTTTTAATCCTATGATAGCTCTTAAGCATGACTCATTAAGTTTCCTCCACAGCAGGGCAATCTGTCCCTTTAAGGGCCTGTAAAACCAAGGTGCAGCAAATCCTGGCCTAAGAAGAAGACCAACAGGCAAGTGCTGGGATCAGCTGATCCAGCTAAGCAGCAACTAATCGTTGGCTGATTCCCAGCTGGAAAATATAAGTAAAAGCCCAGCTCTTGGGTGGGAGGATCAGGAGAGAGACACTTTCCTGAGCAGCATTTTTATTATTTGGCATATGCAATCCGGTCAAACCAAGCCACAGCATTCTAAATGATGTCCACGGCCCGAAGACCTCCAAGAACTTGAAGCATTTTGCACTTCTCAACAAATAATTGTCATGGTTTGTGGCTGCCCACACTGACTGTCTCTACACTACCTCTGAATTCCATCACAGCACAAATTCCATGTCTGGTACAAAACCTTTTCAGAATGCTCCATTGCCTTTGCAATAAATCAAATCTGGGTTGACACAGAGTGTAGTCTGAGACAAGATAATTATTTGTCACTTCCTCTGTGGACCACGAAGCCCACTACACATCCTCTACTGTAAATCTGTCACCTGGTAAACTTATCCACAATGGACAAGGCAAGGGCAGATGACCATGTGGTGAATTACACACTAATTAACAGTAGCTGTGGCATATCACACAATTTCATCATAAGCTTTGCTACACTTCCTTCTCTGCGAACACTGGGCGCAGAAATATTACAGAGAGCTGGTAACCATGGTAAAGGAGTAGATTTAAGTGTGCCTCACATAATATGCATGATGGAATGGAGTTGTACGTCAATCACCTTTGAGATGAACAAGCCCTTCCTAAAGTGCTATATTCCACTGCCAAATAGCAGAGTGCCAAACCTGAAACAATATTTGGGCACTGGTGGCCCATGTCGTTCCAACCAATTTTCCAAGCAGCTTTCTGAACAGCAGTGGAAGGCTGCAATAGGACAGAACCTATGAAACTAAGGGGGGGGGGGGGGGGGGCCTTGACCCTGGAGCTGCTGGCCATAACAGAGCAGGTCAGGACTATCATTTTTGTTACTTCTCAATACTCCTTACTTTTGTGTGGCAGAGAAATAAAGGTGTTTACTAAAGGCTAAAACAGATTTGGGCCTGACAATGTTTTGTCTCCAAGCTAATGGTCTCAACCACTAGACTACAGCCCTCTCTCACGGAATATCAGCGTAATGAATTATATGCCCTGAGATATCAGTTTCTATTGGGGATGTAAAGGGTTAGCCTGTTCACCAGTAAGCATTGCCTTACTGGCATGCTTACCAAGTAACCAGTTAATTGGCACCCAGCCTTGCTAGAGCAGCCAATACTAATAGGGTTGCCAGGTGTCCGGTTTTCTACCGGACAGTCCGGTATTTGCGCCCTCTGTCCGGTAGAAACATTCAGAAAATACATGTGCAATGTCCGGTATTTTCTGAATTTCCAGCTGAGCGCCAGACGGAAGCCTGGTGGGGGCAGGGGAGCGACTGGGAAGTGGGGCTGTGATTGGCGCTGGGAGCCCTTTGGTCGCGTGCAAAAGCCGGGCGGGGTGGGGTGGGGTGGGGTGGGGGCAGTGGCCCGGACTCCCAGCCACTCCCTCCGCCCGGCTTCTGCACACAACCAGAGGCTCCCAGCGCCAATTGCGGCCCCGCCTCCCAGCTGGGAGCCTCTGGCTGCGTGCAGAAGCAGGGCGGGGCGAGTGGCTCCCAGCCACTCTCCCCGCCCCAGCTCAGCTTCTACTAGCAACTAGAGGGAGTGCCTGCTGGGGGCGCGGCCTGTTGGACTCCGGCTGCGGCCAGTGGCTGCACCCCCCCCCCCCCGCCAGCTCTGCTTCCCACCCCCCTTCCTCCAGCCCCCCTCCTCTCGTCTAGCCCCCCCAGCCCCCGATCGTCCCCAACTCTGCTTCCCGACCCCCCCCTTCTTCCCAGCCCCCTTCCTCCCAGCCAGCCCTGAGGCCCCTGACCCCCCCCCACCAGCCCCACCTCCCACCCTCCTACCTCCCAGCCAGCCCCGCCTCCCGCCACACTTTCTCTCGGCCAGCCCCTTGGCCCTCGACCCCCCCCGCCAGTCCGACCTCCCGCCCCTTTCCTCCCGGCCAACCCCACGGCCCCTGACCTCCCCCCTGCCACCAGCCCCGCCTCCTGCCCCCCTTCCTCCCGGCCAGCCACACCCTCCTCCCAACCAGTCCATCCTCGCCCCCGCCCGCAATCAAGTGTGTCCAGTATTTGGGGGGGGGGTCTACCTGGTAACCCTACATACTAAGGATGGGGGGGTCTGCTCCAGCCCAGCTGGGGCCTCCAGCCCAAATGAGGTAGAGCAGCCCCTCCCTGTGCTGCAGTGTGTTTTGGTGTACCCTACCTGGACTACTGTGTCTAGCCGCGGATGGGGGGCGCTCTAGCCCAGCAGGCAGGAACAGAACCCACAGTTCGGTGCATCGGGCCCTGCAGAAAGTCAAGGGGCTAGAGGCTAAGCCCCTGGTCAAAGAGCTAATTCAAAATGATCTGGACAAACTAGAGAAATTTCATCGATTTCATTTCATAGACTTTAAGGTCAGAAGGGACCATTATGATCATCTAGTCTGACCCCCTGCACAGTGCAGGCCACAAAATCTCACCCACTCCTCCTAGAATAATCCTCTCACCTATATCTCAGATATTGAAGCCTTCAAATACTTTGAAGGTGCCAAGATGCAGAGAATCCTCCAGCTGTGATCTGTGCCCCATGCTACAGAGGAAGGTGAAAAACCTCCAGGGTCTCTGCCAATCTTCCCTGGAGGAAAATTCCTTCCTGACCCCAAATATGGCGATCAGCTAAACCCTGAGCATGTGGGCAAGATTCACCAGCCAGACACCCAGAAAGTTCTCTATAGTAACTCCTATCATCCCTCCATTGACCTATTCCCACTGATAATGAATGGTCAATTAGTTACCAAGATCATGTTCTCAAACCATCCCCTTATCATAGAATCATAGAACTGGAAGAGACATCAAAAGGTCATCAAGTCCAGACCCCCGCTCTACGCAGGACCAATCCCATCTAAATCAACCCGGCCAGGGCTTTGTCAAGCCGGGACTTAAACACCTCTAGGGATGGAAACTCCACTACTTCCCTAGGTAACCCATTCCAGTGCTTCACTACTCTCCTAGTGAAATAGTTTTTCCTAATATCCAACCTGGACCTCTTCCACCATAACTTGAGACCACTGCTCCTTGTTCTGCCATCTGTCACTACTGAGAAGAATGGTCTGAAGTAAACAGGATGAAGTTTAATAAGCCACATGCAAAATACTCCACTTAGGAAGGACCAATCAGTTTCATACATACAGAATGGGAAGTGATTGTTGGAAGGAGTACTTCAGAAAGGGATCGGAGGGGGGGAGAGAGGAGAGGCTGTTTTCAAACAGGGTCTCCAGGGATCACCCAGCCTGGAGCAAGACACTTCCCCTTAAGAAAAAGGGGAGGGGGGTGAGCCACCCCAGAGGAAGAAAGTTTTACGGATTGGCAAGCCACCCTACCCATTCAGCTGCAGGGAGCGCTGAGGCATCAGAGTAGAGGCTCTGAGAGAGCCAGGGCAGGCTCATAATGGGGGAGGTGTGTGACATATGCTGGCTAAGCCAGAGCTCTGCCACTACAGCCTGGCTGAAAAGGGGAACTGAAGCCACCTGAGCAAGCCAATGCCTGAGGAGCTAGAGGGAAACAGCTGTGGGACTCATTAACCAGAGGGCTAGATAAGGCAACTAGAAGGGAGGTAGGAGAGGAAGTAGTCAGAGAGTGGCTGTGTGTGTGCCCCAGCCAGAAGGAGAGGCTAGCTGCTTTTGCTGTGAACAAAAGCTCTATAAATAGAAGGTGGTGGGAAATTGGCACAAACAATAAAAGACATGAATGATTGCACCAGAAAGGGTCTCTGGTTGATTAGTGGATGAAGAAGGGATTCCAGAGTGAGAGGCCTAGGTGAGGACCTTGCCACACTATCTAAAGGTTTATTAATTAGGAAAAAATAGTTATATGCAGGTTAAAGCAAGCAAACATAGGCAAAGTCTTCACTAGGAAGTTTTGTACAGTCCCAAGATGTCCCGCACCCAGTTCCAAGGTCCTACAATACCTAGCAACAGATGGTGTCACCAGTCATTGTGGGATACATACCCATAGTGCATTGCTCCCGCTGTCAATGGGGGATCTAAAGTTATGGACACAATCTGCTGACAGAGGGAACCAAGTGTAAACACACTTTGGCAACTTTTTTTTTTTTGGTGACTTCTGCATGCCAACGTTAGTTTCCTCAACAAAACTGGATAGTGTTCACGTATCCTCACATATTTTCTCATTGCATATGGACACTACGAGTGAGATTAATGCATACATATACTCACAAGCATTTCATAGACTCTAAAAACTATACATCTATTTTGAGCAAAACTAACAGACAGGTGAACTGATCTGCTCTCCAGTTATGATTTTGTGAGTTCTTAGCTAATGCCTGCAGCCTTGGCAAAAGTTGTCTCTTGGTTTTCCAACCTCACATTCATTTCATTTTATCTGTCATTTTCTAACCTCTATAGACCTATTTGGTTATTTGTCTTAGTACTTTTTATTTTAAAAATTTACTTTACACACTTTTAAACTCCTCTTCCAGATCATTAATAAAATTGTATACCATCAGTGTCTTTGGCACTTCACTAGACACCTCCTTCCAGCTTGATTCCTTGCAGTAAATTGCTACACTTTTGTTTACAATCCCTCAGCCAATTTTCAGTCCACATCAAACTGCTCATATGCAAGCCAGTTGGAATTACTTCTGCAAGCAAGATTTCCTGAGCCCCTACGTCAATTTCATCCCCGATGAAACTCAGCTGGCTTAAATGGCTTTACATAAGGGGTGAATTTGACCCAACATGACAAATATTTTAATACAAGCCAGATACCCTGAATCATAAAATAAATACTGTAGTTTAATTCTCGTACTAGACAAAGGTTTGGAAAAATCCATCAAAATTAGTAGAGAACACACATTTGCCACAAGGATGACCGGTTGCTGAGCTCTGGCAGTGCAAGCACAGATGTAGGCAGCTGTTCATGGTACCTGTTGCTAGTTAGCCACCACCTCTCACACTGGCTGCTTAGCAATAAGCAGCCCTGCCTCTGTTAGTTACTGCTTGCACTGACTGCTAACTAGTGTGAATAAGAAACGAGGCCCAGGGACTCCAGGACACATCCTCAAAGACTGTTCGGAATTAGGGCCTGCAATGACTCAGATAATTGCAATTGAAACCCCTAATTTGCCAGATCTCCTTGCTATCTGAGCTGCATTGCCAAAACTGTTCTTAGGTCTTAGCTAATGCCTGGAGTGGCCTGTCTGGTCACTGCTCAATTCACTCACCTGCAGCTGCAATCTCTTAAGTCTGCCTTGCTCCCAGCCCTACTCCAACTGTTTCCATTGCCTGGTCCTCGGCCATGCTCCAGCCCTGCCTCCACCCTATCCCAGGCCTCCTCTTGATTCTTGACTTTGGCTTTGACTTTTGCTTTAACTCCTGACTCAGATTCTGACAGCTGCTACTCCAGCCACTAGGTTGGACTGCCTGTGTCACTGTCTATGACTGGGGAACACCAAAGCTGAAAGGGCAAGGCTTAGTGGAGGTACAAAGGTCACACTCCCTTGCCCCTCACCCAGTTTTTGTTTTGATCTAGGGCTTCTAGGCAGTTGAATAGCAGTAATGGATGTTTGACTATAGCACCCGTGGCCAACCAGTGGCTCACAAGCCACATGTGGTTCTTCCCCCCAGGTGCAGCTCGCAAAGCCCCCCTGTGGCTCATAAAGCTGCCCCCGTACCCGTCAAAATGGCCCTCTCCTCCTGGCTCCCTGTGCTGACCTGGGCAGGGGAGCCATCCAGCGCAGCCATTAAAGATTTGGAATTAAAGATGGTATCAGCCAGCAGGAGCCCGATGTGGCCAAAAAGCCTCTAAATGCGTTTTCTTAAAGGGGCAGAACTTTTTTTTGCACGACAACTTTGTCCCAACTCTTTGCACTGGATCCACTGATATCTTGTGTCTTTGCCCAGAATGGGCTGGCCACCCCGGACTATAGAGCATGTGATAGGATTTGTGATCTGTACAGGCAGTCCACGGGTTACGTACAAGATAAGGACTGTAGGTTTGTTCTTAAGTTGAATTTGTATGTAAGTCGGAACTGGCATCCAGATTCAGCTGCTGTTGAAACTGACCAGCAATGGCTGAATCGGACACACCTGGGACAGAGCAGCTGGGGTGCTGCTGGGTTGGTCCCGCAGCGCCACTCCTCGGTGCTACTGAACCAACCCGGCAGCACCCCAGCTGCTCTGCCCCAGGTGTTTCCAAGTCAGCCGCTGCTGAAACTGATCAGCGGCTGATTCCAGGAAGCCCAGGGCAGAGCAGCTCTGCCTCGGGCTTCCTGTAGTCAGCCGCTGGTCAGTTTCAGCAGCAGCTGAATTGGGGACGCCTGGGGCAGAGCAGCTGGGGTGCTGCTGGGTTGGTCCAGTAGCGCCGCACCTCGGCGCTGTGGGACCAACCCAGCAGCCCCCCAGCTGCTCTGCCCCAGGTGTCAGCGAGAAAAGCCTGGTCTGCTGGGGGGGGGGCGGGCGCACTAGCTGCCCCTCCCCCCCCCAGCAGATCAGGGAGACATGGAGCGGCTTTTCTCGCTGCGGAGGACGCGGGCAGCGGGACCGCGGCGCGTCTCGGCGGTCCCGCCGCCCGCGTCCTCCGCAGCAAGAAAAGCCACTCCGCGTCTCCCTGGTCTGCTGGGGGGAAGCGCCCCCCGTGCCGCCGGAGGCGGCGACAGTGGGGGAGGCACCCCACACTAGCGGGGCCCCCCCATTCGTATCTAGGTGTCCGATTTAAGTCGGACTGACGTAACCCGGGAACTGCCTGTATAGGAGTAATTGACCAAGGCTCATAGGGTATGTCTACACTACCCCACTAATTCGAACTAGCGGGGTAATGTAGGCATACCGCACTTGCAAATACCCTTACCTAGTAGTTACTAGACCAGACACACTAAAAGAGCTAGGGAATTGAGGATGCAGAACTGAGCCATCTAACTGGTTGCAAATGGAGACAGCAACTGGGCAAGCGGCACCCACCTGAAAATTGATTTGAAGATTGAACCTTGAAATTCAAGCAAGAGTACCTTGTGAGGCACCATTGGAGCACATTGTTGATGTTCTTGAGCCCTTGCTTGGGACCCAGACACGCTGGTACTTCACAAAATATCCAGAGACTACTTCACAAAATTGCCCGAGGTTTATCCAATCAGAAATCTAGAGGCAGTAACTATACCAGGGATTCTCATGAACGAATTCTTCACTGCATTTAGGGTTCTAGGTGAGTTCACATAGAAGGGAGAAACCTCAAATCCAAAGCATTTTGACCGATCTTAGCCACTATGCTGCAGAGGTTCACCAGTGTAGGGTGACTAAGATTGTTTATTTATACACACACACAGCAGTGGGACATATTATACCCACATTCACCATTTAAAACCTCCATTCTGAATGATGTTAAAAATAGGTACAGTCACTGAACCTATAATCAGATGATATTGGCATGTTTGCAAATGTAAAATTGTTTTAAAATTCTATACTGACACTCTTTAAATACAAAAGGCTTCTTAATATGCCTTATTGTGCCCACATGATAACTTAAAGTACATTTCTTTGCTTAATTATTTTCACGTAAGGAGTTTTGTTAGTGAACTGTATTTGAAGCAAAGCTTCTGAACCATATCTTCCTATTCCATATCCTCCTAAACAACATTTTACTAATTGTGTATGGCAAAATACATTTCTATGGCACTAACACTATTTTTTCTACTCCTTTCTCCCCTCATTTCCCTGTCCTTCTAATGATTACTGCTCTATCTTTACAGCTCTGCCTTGCCTTCCTAAAGCTTCTCTCTATAGCTCTCTACTGCTTTCATGAAAGCAATTATTTCTGACAGCATCTTGTCTCTGAAGACAGCAACTTTCATTAAATCTGGTGTACTGTGTAGTGAAGAAGAAGCTGGACCGACAGCAGCAAGACAGAGAATTGAAAGATTTTTTAACTACTTCAAGTTCACAATACACACAGCTAAGCTTGATACAATGCACATGCTAAAAATTTGGAGCTGAGTGCACCTTTGGCTTATACCCACTTCCCACTGCACACAAATCCCACATCTGAATGTGCACATGCAAACCCAATTAGCTCACATTTGTTTTGGGGGAGAGTCTGCACATGTACCATAAGCGGGATGTTCATTCACACCCCTCCTCAAAATATGAACTCTACTAGCAGGCCAACCTGGCAGTGCCCATATCCCTCAGGGCCGGGGGCTGGCACTGTGTGGGGTGTAGGAGTCAGAACTGGATCATAGGTAGGGGGGCAGTGCAGGAGGCTGGGGATGTGTGAGAGGGAGGGTTGTAGGATGAGGAGGGGCTCAGGGTAGGGGGTCTCATCCAGCATAGGCCTTTTCTCCCCCCCCCCCCCCAGTATCCCCCAGGATTCCAAGGGTATATTCTCGCTCCCCCCAGTGTCCCTGGCTGCCAGGGACATTTTCTCTCCCCCAGCTGCTAGGAGTGTTTTCTCCCCCACCCCCAGCCATGTGGGGTCTCCCCCTCCCCAGTGCTGCAGCCAAGGGCAGGGGGACTACTTACTTGATGTGCTGGCAAGCAAGATGGCAAAGCCCTAACCCTGCTGTTCACTCCCTTGCTGAGTCAGCTTCTCCCAGTGGCCACTCTCATACTGCATCCCTCCAAACAGCAGCCTCTAACTTTGCATTTTGTGGAATACAGCCCTGGCACAACCAAACCCTGATCTTGCTTTAAGTTAAGAGAAGAGGAAGCTGAATGCCAAATGTGATGGTCCTAGTCTTACTATTTAGGTGCAGTTCTTGAACAAATGAACTCACAGACAGACACACAGACAGACACACTCTAATATATATATATAGAGAGAGAGAGAGAGGAAGAGAGAGATTGCACCTTTTGTGCTGTTTTTTGTGTATGTTCTCCGACTGTCAATCCCCCAGGACCGCATTGTGCTACTAGGAATCAAAAGATAGCACTATTTCAAATAGAGCTGTAGAACTTGTACTTTTTTTTGAACATGAGCCTACCACCAAAAAACCCTGTTCTCTCTGAATCTTTCTTTAAGAATCACTTTTTTGGGTGTAACTGTTGCTTACCAGTTATACTTATGCAGGGGGCATTATCTCCAAGGTGAGCTATATGATGAAAGAATGCCAGCCAGCTATGACCAATTATAACTTCAGTCCTTTCAAGGCCAGTTCTCAAGGCCTCTAACAAAATTAAATCGTTTTATGCCCAATAGTTGCTACAGGAAACACATATGAAACACCTCTAGCCTCTTGATGTCTTTTTAAAGCAACTTCCATGTTTCAGATCCATATACAAGGATCAAAAGGAAACAGGTTTGATCAATCCATATTTTTAAATCTAATTACAGTTTTCTTTTGGCACCAGTCCCTATGCAGGACCTTCATGTCTGAGACTGCTAACCCTGTTCTTAGGACAGATGTCCGTCTTTTCCTCTCTACTGCCTAGATAGATGAAATCATCCATGGTTTGTCAGGCCATACAGTTGCCTTGTAGCACAACTTTTGCACTGACATTCTGGATTTTCATTTTTGCCCAAGAACCTCCCTGGCTAGTGAAATGCAGCCACCTAAGAGGATGAAATGTGGCAACCCTTCTGAGTCATTCACACTACACAGCAGTGTGGTTTATTTCATAGGGGCAGCAGAGCTGTCCTTGGGGGTCCCAGGGCAACTCCTCTGTCCTGCTCTTTCCCCAAGCCAGGCCCCTTCTCCACCCCCACCGTGATCCTTCCCACCTCCCTGCCCTTCCCTCTAGCAAAGTGGACCAGGGAATTACTGAGGGGCCTGGCACAGGGCAGCAGCAGGCATCCCCTCCTGCACTCATCACAGCAGTGGGGAAGCCTGTGCTCACTCCACCCCACTGTGCTGCTCACATCCTGCTCCGCTCCACCCCTGTGCTGCCTTCCCAGCCCGCTGTGCCTCGCTTCTCCCCGGTGGTGGGAAGCTGAGCACCCTGCAGCCGGAGCACTCTGCTTCTTGCTGTCACAGAGGAGCGGAGCACAGTGGGCCAGGAGAGGGCAGCGAGGTGGAGCGAAACAGGCTGCAGGGCGGTGCTGGGTGCCCCCACCACCATGGTGATACAAATTATTTCCTGATGTTAGTAATGCTCTATGTGGGCCATGTTTGTATGTGCACAGAAAAGAGACAAACGTGTATGTGCACGTCTCCATCATACCAGCACTTCTTTAGAAAGGGAAATTAACTAGCATTGGTACAAGCTGTGCCTTGAATATAAAAACACTAAGTACTCAGAAAAATCTGGCCATAGGGGCTACAACTGGGCATCCAATATTAGGAGCAATGACAATTTTGGCCTTAATTTCTGTGCCCCATTTTCCCATTTTACTGATGTGGTAAAACCAATATTTTGTGTCTCAAAAATTTGTTTAGCTAAATTGGTTAATGTCCATGAAGCATTCATACACTACAGCTATGACTGCCCCTAATGATGGAGTGTCATGAAGGGTTGAAAATAAATCAGAAAGGGCGAATTAACTTGGGAGGACAGCTGTGGGGGAAAGGGAGGGCTTGTCATCAAGCCTAATTCAAGATGAAGCCCTGCAAGGCCAGCATAGGTTAGGCTTGTATTAAGCCAGGAAACGAGAGCTGACAGGGTGAAGTGTGGAGCACCTGCAGTCAGCCATTCTCTAGGGAGGCGAGTAGAGGAAACCCAGGTGCAGCACACCAGCATCCTGACTCTGAGGAAAGGGTTCACCTGCAAGGCTGATGGAAAGGAAAGCCTGCAGTGGGAGAGTAAGTAACATACCAGGGAAATGGCAGCAAGGTGTCAGATGGTACAAATGTTGTCCACTGATTGGAGGAGTTCCTGGGCTGGAACTCAGCATAGCTGGTGGGAAAGTGGCACAGTCTGGATTTGGAAGACTGCCTGGAATGGCACCCAGACAGTGGGTTTGGGAAAATCTGTAGTATGGACTAGCTGGAGAGACAAGCCACAAAGGGTAGGACTAGACAGCAGCTAGGGGATACTATTTCAGGATACTTCCAGTATCTCTTTGTGCCTCGGTTCCCTATGGGTACGTCTAGACTACAGGCTTTTGTCGACAGAAGTTTTGTCGACAGAATCTGTCGATAAAACTTCTGTCGACAAAGAGCGTCTAGACTACATCAAACAAATAGACAAAACTATTCGCTTTGTCGACAGAGAGCATCCAGACTGCTGGACGGTCTGTCGACAGAAGAAAGTTCCCGGAACTGCTTCTGCCAGGTCACAGGGGTAGCATGTACTTCCTGGTGCTGCTGCCTGCCCTTTGCAGAGACGCATGCTAAAAGGGACCCTCCCCCCCCCCCCCGACTAGCCGTTGCTGTGCTGCTGCAGCTGCTTTGCTTACCTCCTAGAGGGACAGCAAAGGTTCTGCAGTGCTTGCTTGGAGTGCCCTGCTTCCTGGCACAGCACAGCAGTGAGATTTTTTTTGGAAGGTTTTTCCAAACCTTTGTTTGCCATGGAGCGAGAGCTGCCCCTGGCCAGGCGCTGGCCCCACTCCACAGTGCTTCAAATGCTGCTGCAACTGCATGAGACTTTCATGCTGTTAATGTCTGGTCCGGATCCTGAGCCCAGACTGGAGCCCCTCTTTCAGGATGCAGCAGCACTGTTCCTGCCTCCGAACTTTTTCCCGGAGAGGTGATTTTGGAGGATGGAAACAAGTACGGACGGTGGGACCGGCTCGTAATGGAGCAGTGGGATGATCAGGCTTGGCTCCGAAACTTCAGGATGCAGAAGTCCACCTTCCTGGAGCTCTGCAACTGGCTCGCCCCCACCCTGCAACGAGAGGACACCCACCTGCGCCCTGCCATCCTGCTGGAGAAGAGGGTAGCTATTGCCCTCTGGAAGCTGGCCACTTCTGACAGCTACCGGTCAGTGGGACACCAGTTTGGTGGGGGCAGATCTACTGTTGGTGCCGTGTTGATGGAGGTAAGTCCCTCGGAGGTGGGGGAGGGGACAGTCCATGAGGGATAAGAGGACTGTAACAGAAAAAGGGTGGGTGGGTGGGGGGGCTCCTGTGCCTTACACCACCATACTACTGGGAGCCATCACTGGGGGGGGGAGAATACTGGGGTCTGGGGGGGAGGGTCTCCCAAGGACTTGGGCAATCCCTCTTACTTCATATTCTGTGTGTGTTTGTATGTGTCTATTTCTGCAGGTGGTGAGGGCCATCAACTCACAGCTGCTGAACTGGACTGTCTGCCTCGGAGACCTAGACACCACCATGGTCGGTTTTGCAGGGCTGGGATTCCCAAACTGCAGAGGAGCGCTTGATGAAACGCACATTCCCCTCTGTGCACCACCCCATCGAGCCGCCCGGTATAGCAATGCAAAAGGGTACTTTTCCATTGTGCTGCAGGCCCTGGTTGACCACCATGGACTATTTATGGACCTTTGTGTGGGGTGGTCGGGCCGAGCACATGATGCTCAGTTCTTCTGCAATTCACACCTGTATGAAAGACTGCAGACAGGAACATTCGCTGGGGGAAGAAGCTTTGCTACTGGGGACATAGAGATGCCGGTCTGCATTGTGGCATACCCCCTCATGCCCTGGCTTATGAAACCATACACAGGGCATCTGACCCTGAGCAGGGAAGTGTTCAACGCGCACCAGACACATGCACATTTACAGGTGCAATGCACATTTGGCTGGCTGAAGGGAAGGTTTAGGTGCCTGCTAACTCACCTTAACATGGGGGAACACAATATCCCAGAGGTGGTAGCAGCATGTTGCATCCTCCACAACCTGGTGGAGAGCAAAGGGGAGGCCTTCCTCCCAGGCTGGGGGCCAATGGCTGAAGTGGAGAGGAGGCGGTTTGCACAGCCTCGGACAGCTGCCGTTCGCCAAGCCCATCAGGTGGGGGTTCACATCTGGGAGGCTCTGCGTGAGCGCTTCTCAGCTGGAGCCCAATGACTCCCCAAGGTATCCACAATGGGGCCTATGGGCCTGGGCCCCCCCATCCCAAAAACCTTCCCTTCCATAATCCATCCCTGCATCAGCCTCCGAACAGTTAAGACACACACATCATGTTAAATATGAAAAATATATTTATTAACAAGTAACGTTAGAATTAGGAACTGTTATAAAATATAGAATTGTTCAACAACTGTTAAAAAATAAACTTTTTTTGGAACTATTAACCTGTGTTCATAACTGTGGTAGGAGCGGGGATTTCAACCTGGAGGGAGGGCAGACAACTTAAGGGTAATGGCGGTATCGCCCGGGCCGCAAGACTTTGCCACCTCTTGTCTGTGAACCCTGCCATCCTCTGCTCTAGCGGGGGGGGTGGAGGCAGGGCTGGAGGGGTGGCAGGGGCTGAGGGAGAGGAAGGGGGGGGTCAGAGGGGGCTGGAGCTGGATGGTCAGGAGGAGTCCCCGGGGAAGAGGACCTGGCACAGCCAGGGCCTCCTGGACTGTGGCACACATTGCGCTCCACTGCGGGAGGAAGTCCTCAAGCAGGCGAGTATGCCAGCGAGCCTCTTCCCTGGTTCTTTCGGCCATGGTCTCCTGCATTTTCGCCATGGTCCCCTCAATGTTCTCCATTCACCTCCACATGCCTCCGCAAGAGGTCATTATAGGCCTTCCAATGCCTGCGGGTGCTGTGGGACTGGCTGAGTGGTGGCACAGGTGTCGCTTGGCAGTCAGCAGCAGCAGGTTCGGCTGTGGAGAAGAGGGAGAACTGATCAGTGTTAGGAATTCACACACAAGTCCTTACAACAAGGGATGGGAATGTTGTTACTGGTAGGCCACGTCTGGTCCTGCCAGCTGCCTCGGCCCCGTGGTAGCTAGGAAAATGTCCACCTCCACCTCCTACATCCTCCCCCCCTCCCCCACCATGGATGTCCAGGCCAGATCAGTGTGCAGCCACAGTAGGACATGGGCCTGCAGCACCTTAGGTCTCCCATGGCCCTCACCCACATACCCACCACCTGCCCGCCTGCTTGCACATGCACAGAGAGATGCAAGCTGTCCAGGTGGGCCAAGACGTGAACATTGCTCTGCATCCTCTCTGCTCCCACCTCCCCTGTTCTGTGTCTGTGACCCTGACTGCACTCACCAGATGTTCCTTCACCAGCGTCGGAGGATGCCTGTGAGTCTTCCTGGGTCTCCGGGACAGGCTGCAGAGTCAGGGTCAGGGTGTCCTCTGTCTGCTCCTCCTCCTCCTCCACATCTTCCCTGGGGACCTCCTGCCGGCTTTGCTGCACCGGTGTGTGCAACCCTGTCTGCACGAGTACCGGTGCAGACAGGGGCAGATGACCGTTTTGCAGGGCTCTGGGCAGCATAATTCTGCGGGGCCCCCCCTTTGCCACGGTGCATGCGCAGTGATGCCATGCGCATGTGCAATGGCTCATGCACGGGGCTTTCTAAGCGCAGGGCCCAGGGCGGCCGCCCCGTTCGCCCTGCCCTACATCCGCCCCTGGGTGCAGACATAGGTTCCTGGCCTCCCAGGATGCGATCAAGTTCATTATCATAGGCACAGTGCAGCGGGGTTGCACCTGATGCTGAGCTCTGCCCTCGGGCCTTCATGTATCCCTGCCAAAGCTCTTTGACTTTCGCCCGGACCTGTTGCAGTATCCTGGGGTGGTGCCCTTTATCGGACAGCCCCTGAGCCATGCGGCCGTAGATGTTGGCGTTCCTGTGCCGGGTGTGCAGGGCCTGGACCGCTTCCTCCTCCCCCCACAGTTCAAGTAATGTCAGGACCTCTGGCCCTGACCAGACTGGGGCTCTCTTTTTCTTGGCTGTGGCACCAGGGCTGGCTCCCTTGAAGATCCTTGGGGGCCTCGTGGCTCTGGAGCTGCACACATGGCCACGTGCAAGTGAAGCTGGGAGAGCTGTGTGCTGACAGGCTTCTTCTGTGGCCAGCTTCCTGTCACAATGCCTGCCAGGGATGTTTGTGCCTTTAAAACATGGCTACAGACAGGAACAAGAAGAAGTTTTTCCTGAAGAAGGACTGTCCAGCTGGGGGTTTCCTTGGAGGTCTTCTTCTGTCGACAAAAGAAACCCCCACGTCCAGACTGCCCTTTTTGTCGACAGAACTCTGTCGACAAAGGCATTATGCCTCGTAAAATGAGGTTTAACCGCGGCAACAAAACTGCTGAGTTCTGTTGACGTTATGTTGACAGAACTCAGCGGTAGTGTAGACGCAGATGTAGTTTTGTCGACAAAACCCTGTAGTCTAGACACACCCTGGCTGTGTCTACACTGCACCCCTTTTCCAGAAAAGGGATGCAGATGAGACAAGTCGGAATTGCAAATGAAGCGGGGATTTAAATTTTCCCCGCTTCATTTGCATAAACATGGCTGCCGGGTTTTTTTTGGCTTGGGGCTTTGCCGGAAAAAAGCACCAGTCTAGACGGGGATCTTTCGGAAAATAAAGCCTTTTCCAAAAGGTCCCTTATTCCCGATTCTAAGAGGAATAAGGGACCTTTTGGAAAAGGCTTTATTTTCCGAAAGATCCCCGTCTAGACTGGCGCTTTTTTCCGGCAAAGCCCCGAGCCGGAAAAAAGCGGCAGCCATGTTTATACAAATGAAGCGGGGAAAAATTAAATCCCCGCTTCATTTGCATTTCCGACTTGTCTCATCTGCATCCCTTTTCCGGAAAAGGGGTGCAGTGTAGACACAGCCCCTATGTATAAAATGGTGGTAATAATATTTCCTTTCTCCCACCCTTTGCCAGTCTGGTCTGTTTAAACTATATGTTCTCTGTGGCTTGTATCGCTCACATGTCTGTGCTCAGTGCTCTACACTGAGGTCTCGATTTCATTTGGGTTTCCTAAATGTCGCTGTAATACAAATATATAATCATCAATCAAATTGGTCAAGAGCCGCTGGTAGAAGCTTATTCCCACCAAGTTATTGTGGCGGAGCAAAGGAAGCATAATGGAAGTATGTATTAGGGATGTAAGTGAGTAGCTGAGTCGATTACTTGACTACTCACATTCTCTCTCCCCCCCCCCCCCGCCTCTGTATCAGAGGCAGCAAGGGGGGGAAAGCAGGAGCCGGTGCTGGGAGGAGCCGACTTAAAAACCGATTCCTCCAGCACCATCTCTGCAGTGCTGCCTGCCTCCCTCCCTGCCATGCTGCTGCTTCTATCAGTCAGGCCACTCTTACTATATTTAAAATGCAGAACTGCAGCTGGAGTAGGTCCTGGACCTGAGACAGAGCTGGTCTTGCTCAGTCCCAAGCCACATAGGGTCCGGGATTTACCCCTACTGCCTGCGTGGTTGGCTCCTACTACATTTCAACTGCAGAGCTGCAGCAGGGGTAGCTCCTGGACCTGGCACAAGCCAGGACTGAGAACCTTCCCTTATAGATTAATCATGTCATCGATACAAATTGTATCAACTACAAAATTAGCCAATTACCCACATCCTTAACATCCTTAGTATGTATGGCAGGGACAACATCTTCTCATTGTATGTGGTTCTGAACATGCTTTATCAGTAGGGTATGTCTACGCTACCATGTTTCGTTGATAAAACTTATGTTGACACCCAAAATTCAGCAAAACAAAAATTGCTAGTCCCTCTGTCCACATTGTGAGCACCATCATCAACAGATAGAGCAAAGCAATGTTGGTAAGCATACCACAGAGCAGTGTTGTGGGAGGTCAGAGCTGATCCCTGTACATCAGGGGTCAGCAACCCATGGCTCTCAAGCCAAATATGGCTCTTTTGTCATTTTCAAAATACATGCAACTTTTTAAATCAAAATGAAAAATTAATTCAAAATTTTAAAAGCACATAACAACCAGGATGGTATTTTTTTGTCTATTTCACCTTTAACCAGAGGTGAAAGTAAGGCGGTGCACCCTGGTAAGAACTGGCTGCACTCTGGCAAGAGCCGGCTGGGGGACTTTGCTCATTTAAAGGGCCACAGAGGGTGCGCTGTAAGGGACGCATGCACGCTCCAAGCTGGGATAGTGAGAGGGACTGGCAGCTGACAGTGGCCCCCCTCCTGCTGCAGCATGGATAGGAGGAGAGGCCACGATCCAGCTGTGGCAATCCTGTCCCAGTCCCTCATCCAGCCACTGCTGCCTGGGTGCAACAGCCCAGCCCCAAAGTAAGGTAATCCAGCCCCAAGGCTCCCCACATACTCTACTGTCCACCCCCAGTGCCCTGCCTCCTGCACCTCCCACACATCCCAACCCTGAACCCCTTATACACCCCAACTCTGACTCCTATACTCCCACATCCACAAACTGCACCCCAGCAGCAGCAGAAGTCCCATTAAATAAAGTCTGTGAGAACAATATTTCACTTATGCTATTGTTAATCATCATGTCAGTTATCAATAATATTAAGTCGTATATTTTCAGTCATGCAAATGGGCATTCTTAATCTTATACTGGCTCTTTGTTGACTACTTGTTCTGAATGTCGATGTAGTTTGGCTCTCTGGTTGGAAAAGGTTGCCAACCCCTGCTGTACATCTTTGAATTCCCTCCAAGTTCTCCCACAGCCTGCTCAGTTGGTGCGAGTAGTATCATGAGTAGCTCTGTGAGATCGCCATGCTGGGGAATGCTAAAGCAGAACAGCAGCCTGTTCCCCTCCAATGCCTGGGAGCAGTGGGGGACATGGAGTCATATGCATCCCTGGGAAGCTGCGCCTGCTGAGTGACCCCCCTATCACCTAGACCCCCCCCCCCCCGGACCACTCCTGCACCCTCCCTCTCTCCCAGACTCCACACCTCAAGCCTACTTCCTGGCAGCCTCCTCCCACACACTGAATCCCTCATTTTTGGCCCCACTCCCAAGCCTAGAGGGGGCTCACAAAATCCTGGGCCCTCTTAGGCTCTGGTGTGTGAGGGGGATGTGGGGAGTGGCTTCTCAGCCAGGGGCCACATCAGTGAGGGATTTGGGGGGATTTTTGCTTCTCACTTTTGTGTGATCCTCAAGTGATTTTTCTGTGGGTCAGTGGCCTCCAATCTAAAAAAGGCTCCCCACCCTGTCCCTATTGTATTCCTAATTCAGATAAAAAATGGCCCAAGGATTGGAATACTGCAGCAGGGCCCCAAAACTGAGCTTTTAAGAAAAGGAGGGTGTCACTGAGGATCAGCAAGGAGGAATCTGTATAGCCATAGCCTTCTAGAGAGAGGTTCTGGTGGTGAGTCCAGAAAATTAAATGGCTACATCAGCACCTGCCAGTGGCACTTACTCCATCCTCACCTCCCAAATGCCAAAACTTTCTCACATTCAACAAGAGCCTGAACTGTACCAACCAAGAGCCTCCTTGCCAACCGGAACCCCACAAAATCATCTTGCAACCTTCTCCATAAAACCCTGACCTTGTCACTTTATTTTCATTGTGGTCCATATTACTACACGATGCCATAATGTGGAAGGCCATAACGACAATCACCTCACGCCTCAGACAGATGGAAGAGAAACAACAGGGCGGTATGCAGGAAAGCCATTAGAATGCTTGCATACTGGCATCTCACCAGGTTCCTGCAGTACACAAAGTATTCTAGGAACAGTCCACTTAAAACAAATAAGGAAGGTGGAGCTTGTGACTGCGTGTTGGGGTTTTCCCATCTCCTGCACCCCCGTAATGGCACGGACAGACTCCACCAGCCAGTAGAATAGAGAGAGTTTATTACTTCTCCAGGATACAGCACAGATGTAATCTGGTTACAGGGCAGGCCTAGGATGCCTCAGCCCCCCTTGAGATGGGGGAGCCTGGGCCCCTAAATCCCAGCACCTTGCTTAGGCTGCTTCCTCCATGATACCAGCCAGAAACCTAACTAACTCACCTCCAGCCCTGCCCCCAGCCAGGGCTCCACTCCCCTTCTTCCCATTATTCCGCTCCCTGGGAGATAACTGGTTAGACAGGTTCGAAGCTCCCTTACATAATGACTCATCCCCTGCCCTGCTGGGCCATGCTGCAAACAGCAGACAGTGGAGGTCACTCACAACCCAAGCCTAGCAACCAGCAAGGTACCCCCTACTACGTCACAGAGCTATTTAATGAAACTTCAGCAGAGACTTTGCTGGTGTTACTTCAATGCAAGAATCAGAATATGACAGCCTGAAAAGAGATTATCAGAAGTAGTCTCACTGCAAGCCTATTCAGGGATTGCATCTTGTACAAAAGTAGGGCTAATGCACACCACTTGTCTAGGACTCTCCTGACTGTTTGTCAGGAGAATCCAACCTTCATTGAATGACTCATGGAAACACTGCTCATTCTAACAACAGAGAACTATCAAAAGAATCTGAGTGATCAATAGAACACACTGTGGTTTTGCAGGCAGAAAATACATTCTTTTGAAAAGCAGCAGGTTCATTCTAAAGGGTTAGGGTGAAATCAGAGATATGGTTTTATCAGGCCAACAGATGCATCAAATTATTTCAAAACAGAGATGTGTAAGCTGCATTATCACTGACTGATGTATATCTGTCAGAAATGTTTTCACTAAGCAAGATTTATTTGAATGCTCAATAAAACCTGCTACTATTTTTTAATGTACATACTATCAAAGTTTCAAACAGTGGAACGTTGAGAAGCTCTGGGTGCAACGTGAACTGTAACACAAGGTTGTTTCTGGTTCCTAGAAGAATTCTGCTTCATCTTACAAATCTTTTGCAGATTTACATTGCTTGCAATCAAAACAATGGCATGAGTTTATGGTTCCCAGTAAGAATGCTTCCCTGGGCCAGGTCTACATTAGGACCTTACATCAACTTTAGGTGCATATGATCAATTTTCTAAGTGTTGCATCCACACTACCAAGCCTGGCATGTTGACCTTAAAGGCTGCTGAAGTCAATTTCAGTACTCCTGCTTTTCACAAGGAGTAATGTTATTCCTGACCTTGCATGGTCAAATTTATAGAAGTGTAGGCACATCATTGCTGCAAAGTCAGGGCTATTGGCCTTCAGAAGGTCTCTTGCAGTTCCCCACACTGACCACTGTGGCCAGAACTTGCACCTCTACTGCTCTCCAGGTGAGCTCAAAAACCCCTGGGAAAAGTGGAATGGTCTTTCCCATGTTGCCAGCATGCGAGCACATCCCGAGTGATCAGAACACCACAGCACAGAAGTGTAGTATAAGAGTCTCACCTGGGACCTAGACCTTGGAGGGTGCCCTGGATTCCCCCAGCTGGAGCTACGTCCACTGCGGCATGGTGCGAGGTGACAAGAATGGGACTCCCCGCAGACTGAAGGGGCGTAAGCATTTCTAAGTGCCTGTTGCTCTCTTATGCATTGCTCTGCCTGTGCTTATTGATGTGTCACTTTGTGAAACTGTGTAACCATTTGGCAGTATTAACTCTGTAATAGTAGTGACATAGTGAGATTAATAAAAGCAAATCCATGATCCTGTTTGGCCATGCCCCTGTGAGCTGACAGCATGGAAATGACTTTGAACAATCCAACCTCTATGCAATGACTTCAAGTACTTCTGCTCCCACAGGCTCCAGTTCCCAGGGGCACAGAAGAGCGCCAGGATGGAGTGTCTAGGAGATCTTGGACCTCATCGAGGTGTGGGGTGATGAAGCCTTCCTCACTGAACTCTGAATCAGCAAGAGGAATGCCAAGATTTATGGCAGGATCACAAGCTGCCTGAGGGCTAAAAGCTATTCCAAAGATGCCCAGCAATGCAGAGTGAAAATCAAGGAGCTGTGCCAGTCCTACCGTAAGGCGAAGGAGCAGACAGCCTCGTGCAGCACCTCACATATGCTACTTTTACAAGCAGCTGGACAAGATTTAGGGGAGGGGCCTGGCCAGTTTCCCCAGCGTGGTTGTGGAGTCACCAAGACTTGCCTGGTGGACAGTGTGGTGGTGGAAGAGGAGGAAGAAATTAGCCAGCTGGCGATCCGGAAGAGCCAAGAGCTGGTCATGACACTAAGACCAGTCCTTCCTCCCTGACCCTGGGGACACTTCTGGTGAGGTCACAAACTTTTCTAACTACAAGTGGATTAAGGCATTGGAGTGTGATGTCTGATATGCTCTGTACAGAGCAAGGGCCTAGAACAGCTTGTTAATGTGTCTGCAGATGGAGCGGGAGTCTTGCCTGAACAGCTCCATGAAGCTCTCACATAGGAATGCTTTGATCATTCGCACAAGATTTTTGGGGATATCGGCCTTATGCCATTCTCCCCAGTAGGACACCTTCCCATGCCAAGCCAGCAATAAGTGGTCTGGCATCATTGAAGCACAAAGCATTGCCACATAAGGCCCAGGTTTATGGCCACATTCAATCACCATCCACTCCCCATCACTCTGTGTGATTCAGAGAAGACTGATATCTTGCATGGCAACCTGAGAGGAGGAAAAGGGGAACCTATTAGCACTCTCCCTGGGAGACTTCAGCGCCAGACACACATCTCCCCTCCCCTTCCCCCATAGGCAGGAAAAGAAGCAGTGCCCCAGGTGGCTGTGTATGCCAGACACAGCAGGAAGGAATCCTCTGCTGCCACTCCCCTCCCACCTGCAGGCTCTTGCCCTGGCTGGCCCCTTCCCAAGCCTTCCTGCCTCCAGAATACGTGCATCCTGATGCTCCCCTAAGAAGGCTGAGCACCTGCTGTAAAGTTCCCACTTTAAAGCAAACATTTGGCCTTGGACAGAACACATCTCCTTTTGTCTTTACAGAGCCCTTCAGTCTAGGCTAACAGATTAGGAGTGGGCTTAACATTATCTGCTGTAAAGTTTGCCCTTCTCACTTTTCTTTGCAGCTGGAACAGAAGCCAGCTCAGTGCATCTTCCCCCTCCTACAGCATCTGCTTGCCTGGCTCAGATCCATAGGCGAAAACGCACCAGGGAGGACATGTTCTGTGAGTAGATGGACTGCATGAATTCCCTTGTGGCAGAGTTGCAGGCAGAGTGCCTGGACTGGATCATAGAGCAGCAGGAGAAAAGAGCTGCCAGGGAGGCTGTAGGCAAGGCAGCAGGAGACCATGTTTGCCTCCCTGACTGCTGTAATGGAGTGCGTGGTGTCCTGTCTGGAGAGCACCCCCACTCAGAACCCCATCTGCCCCAATGATAGCCCCATTCCCTCCTCCCCTAGTCCCACTGCTTCCACCCCCAGGGTCCGCTGAGGCCCCAGGACACAGGAGGAGGGAACTCAAGGGGAGCCATACCCTCCAGGCCCTTGGGGGGCAGAAGGCAGGCCCACTCCATTCCTGAGCCCACTTCCAGGTCCCACTTCTTTCCTTTCCCAGCAGTTTTCCCCAAATAAAAAGTCATGTTCTGTGAACAAAGATCTCTTTATTGGATGAAATGCAGGAGTGGAGTGGGGGATTGAAGGCAAACACAAGAAATGGAGGGCAACTTGTGGAGAGCCACGTGGCAACGTCTCAGAACAGGCCTTGTATAAAACTGTCCTTTAAGGAACAGGTTCCCAACCGATGGGCCGCTGTTGCCGGGCCACCACAGCTCTGGGAGTTGAGGCTGGGGTACACTGCTCCTGCTGCAGTTGTTGGGAGAGACGTATCCTGCCCCGCCTCTCAGCCAATCAGCCCTGGGCAGGAGCGGAGTCTCTTCCTGGGTGTGGAAGAGCACTTTGCTGCATGGCAGGAGGGCCACCTGGAGCCTCAGAGAAGCTATAACCCAGGCAGCAGCACTCAGATGGTGGCTGGGAGGCTGCACAAGGCTAGGTAAGGGGGACAGGGCAGGCACTGGGGATTCCAGGGGCAGAGCTAGTGTTAGGGTGGGGTAGGGTGGGGTTTAAGAGGTGGGGGTGCAGGCACTGGGGAGCTGTAAAGGTTGGGGGACTCTAAGAGGTGGGGGGCTGACATTGGAGGCACTGGGGTGGGGAACAGGCACTGAGGAGCCTGTTCCTGTAGTGGAGGGCTATGAATGCAGGGCTGGCACTGGGAGAGGTTGGGTGCAAGGTACTCTGAGGTCAGTGGCTGGCATGGGGGAGTATTGGAAGGGTGGGAGGCTTTAGGGCTTAGGGCTGGCACTGAGGGTGGGGGGGGGCTAGGGGTTTTGACCAACTGGTAACTTTTTATTTGCATATTTTCATATCCAAAATTTGCATAATGAAGATGCAAATGAAATGTTTCTGGTCCACCAAAAGTTTGTGAATGGGTTTGCTGACCCTTAGTATAAAAAAGCATGTTTGATTCATGCTGCCCCTTGCTGTACTCTCCTGATCTTGACCCCCAACCACCTTGCCTCAGAGTGCAAAACCACAAGAGGTACTTCGCCATAGTGTTGCAGGCACTGGTGGATCACCTGGGCTATTTCACCAACATCAATTTGGGATGGTCAGGAAAGGTGCATGACACCCACATCTTTAGGAACTCCTTCCTCTTCTGAATGTTGCAAGCTGGAACTTTTTCCCAAACAGGAAGATTATATTAGAAATGTGGAAATGCCAGATGTGATCCTTGGTGACCCAGTCTACCCCTTGCTCCCGTGGCTCATGAAGCCATATAAGTGTAACCCTCTGCATCACAATGCGGTCCCACCAGTCTGAGCTTGACTCACGGCCTCAGAACTGGCATTGCACTGTCTCCAGGGGATTGATTAGCAGCTGCGCTAGAATCAGCTCCAGGCCTTGCACAAGTAATGCCTCCATGCCGTGCCAACCTTCATCCTCATCCTCTTCCTGGAGGAGTGACACGTGTACTCTGTCAAAGTATTGCACCATTAGGTGCATCAGGACACACATCAGCATGACAATGCTTTCCTGCAAACCAGGCTCCACGCTTGTGTTGTTATGGCAACTGTGCAGGCAACCAGGGCCCCAAAAGGCACGAGCACACTGCCTCCCCTTTATCTCACACAAGGGGGGAGGGACTAGATAAGTGCATTCTAGGACGCTGCTGGCATGAGCCCATAACCATCCGCTGAACAGTTTTGGACCCAGTGGGCACCATGAGCATAACCCAGAATGCAAGGCTACCCACAGTGCATCACTCTTAGAGTTGACAGAAGGCTCCCTAATGGGAGTGCACTACTTCAGCTACATTCGATTCTTCCCTGCAGTGAGGCCAAGACCTGCATCTTCACAAAATTGGGTGGTAAGAAACTGACAATATTGGATTCGACCTTATTTCGTAGTATAGACGTGCCCCTGTGATATAAGAAAGCAAACTAGCGTAATCTAAAGTACCAGGAAGCTGGTGTAGCTCCTAAATACACCTCAAGCTTTTTTTCTTCTATTATTTCATTTTTAACAAAACAGATTAAGATGCTGAAATACCTTGCTCTAAAAAAAAAAAAAAAAAAAAAAAAAAAAAAAGCAAATGATGCTGTCATCTTGGGAGAATATTTATAGCTACTGATAGGAGTAGTGAAATTTTGTCATTGTTTAATGGGAACTAGGAGTAATTGTTTCACCTCCCTTCATTAGCAATACCACTGAGCCCATTTACCATTGTCAGAAATTCTGGGCTCCCCAAGCACCCATCAAAATCAATGGGAACCATAATCCTCACCATATTTAAGTCTCAAATCCACACTGTGCATGTGTCCTACACAGTTAGGGTTAATATTCTTCAGTTCTCCTGTTCTTTTAAGAGTGAAGGGACATTCATCTTCACAGTCAGTCAATATTTTCTAAGACTCCCAACCAGTGTTCCCCCTCAGATTTTCCAACCATGAGCAGAGTGAGTTTTGGCTTGTGCACCAATATTGATGTCATGTGTGCTGGTTTGGATTTGTGCCACCGTGGTACCCAATTTATTAACACACATGTTCCCAGCCGCCGGAGCAGAAATCCTCTCTCCTGCCACCATGCAGCATGTCCCATTACCTGCCTCCAGAGCTGACACCGTCCCCCCGCACCACTCCCCACCATGCAACAGGTCCCATTCCCAGCCTCAGGAGCAGACCCTGTCCTCCAGCCATGCAGCATGACCCATTCCCTGCCACCAGAGCAGACACTCCCCCCCCCCCCCCCGTCATGTTGCAGCCCCAGTCACCGGAGCAGGCTTCCCCCCACTGCCATGTGGCTGAGGCAGGTCCCAGCCCCCGCCCCAGTGGCTCCCTCACCACGTTGTTTCAGCCGGCTCCAACCGCTGGAGCAGCTGTCTGCCGTGCGAGTGCTGCTGTGCGACTCTCCAGAGGAGGTGGGTGGGGGAAGAATTTTTGTGCACAGCCGCCGCACAGGCACACTCCTCGGTGTGAACTATTCTGCCAACCTGAATATTTTACATTGTCTATTGTCGCTGCTTACGTAGCCATTGTTATTGCAATGTACAGCACACAGTAATACTTCTTTTTGGGAATCATGAGGCATTAGACACAAGTCCCCGTTTTAAAAAAAGAATGTGGATTTGCACTATTCACACACTGTTTGCCAATGTAATGCACCGTTAAAATACATTGTTTTTACACACACCAAGTCCATTCTGTGAAATTATAGGAAGTATAAAAATTTGATACTTTGTAATATTTTTAAAACTGAGCTCCTACTCCTGTTTTCTTAGAAATCTTTATTGACAGGCTCATCGATACTGAGTACGGGATTTGCCCAAATAGATAGGAATTGTTAACAGACATCTGACACAGCTGATAGTATTACTGCTCCTGTTACTCTACTCCTCCCCTCTTTTCCCACAAAAAGATTTTTAAAAATTAAAGAAAGCATTTATACTATTCTTAAATAAATACTGTTGCTGTAACCTCATTATATTCTGGGATGTCCAAAATGAATACAACATTTCTAATTTATAACTAACTTTGAATGCCATAAATATGTATTTTATGCTCTGTGCATAATCCAAATAGAATTCAAAAAGTTTTTTATGAGCTTTTTTGGCCAGCTGAGCACTTACCTGCACACAAATAGAAATGCGTTAGAGGAAATGTCAGTTCTTACATTTTTTTAACGAATAAAATATGTAAGTGTTAGCCTGGAAAATTTTCAGCCTCTTCACCCTGAACTACTTTTCTTCCCTCCCCCCTACCAAGGTGATGGTTTTTTATCCTATATAAGGAGAAACTAAAATACATGATTACCCTGTTCTTCAAATGTGGTCTGTTCTTTAAGGTTAGCCTCAGGGCTCTGATACAAATTGTTAGTATTCCTGCTCCATTAGGGTTATGTCCCTTCTGATTTGATTTTCTTCCCTATTAACTTTATATTGCACGCCTACAGATTTGTTTTAAACTGAAGGCCCATAGTAACCTGGCCCCACAGCACACACATACTGCATTTGCGATAGTTGTAACAAAAATGCAATTTCACAAATAAAATGTACTAGCAGCAAAGTTGCAAATGTTCTTAAAGCCTGCTCCTGCTCCCACCCCCACTGAAATCATTGGCAAAACTGGAATGTGAGTTGCATGCATGTGAGATCTGTGCATGAAAGGGCTGTATGAGTTTCAAAAGGCAGACCCACTGTTTTCCTTATTTCTCCTTGCAGCCCTCTTTGTGTTTGTTTGCAGGACATATGCTTAAGAACCAGAGACAATAAAAGACCTGAAAGATTTTAAAGCCCTAGAGATTACAGTGCACTAGAGATTATAGAAATTTGTTATATACAAATGATAGCTAACCAGTACCTAGACAGACTATTTATATTGCAGTAATAACAGCACAGTGTCTCATATACAAAGAGATTCAAAGTTAAGTATGAGTGGTGAAACCCAGACCCTATTGCAATCAATGGGAATTTTACCAATTACTTCAGTAGACCCAGATTTCACAGTAGATACCAAATACCAGCACCTACATAGCAAAGAGCTCACTAAAAGTAATTCACATGCTAGTTCTGTCACTGATTTTGATGGGAGTCAGAGCAAGAACAGACTTTCTGAACATTTAAAATTTTGCTACTTGCAAATAAAATGCCCTAAATTGAATTTTTGTTATACATTTGGGTTAAACATTATTTTAGTCTATTGTCATCGGACTGTCCTGAGTCCTCTCACAACACTATTTACAGTAATTATATCAAACTATTTCTTATTCTATATTGAAGGTCAGCCATGTGCTGGGGGCCATAGTGAGATGGGATTCTGGAGCAGCTTATGCTCTGGTATAGACACAGACAAAAACTATTCAAATGCATACTGCAGAGCATATTTTGTGCCAGTAACATGTTGAGTTGGTGTCAAAATCTTGCAGATGTCATTATCCAAATTTTCCAGGAGAAATGTATCTGGAGGAGGTATATGAAGGAGGGGTGAGAAATTTTTAGGCACATAAGAAGAAGGCAAAAGAGAAAGAATTCAGATCAGAGTGGGAGAGGGAAACAAAAGAGAGGTTGCAAAGAGTAAGCAGAGTAGATTTGATTAAAATCAAAGCAATTTAAATCAGTGATTTAAGCCACCAGGTAGAAAGCCTTGACTTAAATCAATTTTAATCAACTTTTCCATTTGCATTCCAGTTGTTTTCTAAAGAAAGCTGTATTTTAGTTGTTTGTATAACCATTAAATGATGTTGATTTACATCTCCTTTACACGACATTTAGTAAATCTTATTGCTACTTAAGACAGTTCACAATAGCTATATACATTTATTTAAGCAATTACATAGCTTAATTATTTTGGATTCTATTAGCAGAAAATGGTCAATAATCTATTGCTTATTTACTTAATAATTAACTTTTTGCTCATTATTTGTGTCAAGCTAGGCTAGGATGGTAACTGGAGTTTAAATATACAAAACATACAAAATTTGTTTTTTATTAAATAAAAACAAACACTTGATATAGTACATGACTATAATACATGTGGCTCATCTCCAACAGCAGTGAGAATACCTGAATAGGAAATTACCTATTGTAATTGTGAGAACCTCTCCATGTGTTTAATTAGTCCAGATCACAGATGATGATCCCTGGCTCTCACAGATCTTCAGAAGCTTGCCAGTCCTCATCCTTTCCCCTTCTCTCGTTTTGAGTTTTCTTATCCCCTAGTCATAACTCCGGTCATCTGAAGAAGTGGGCTGTGCCCACGAAAGCTCATGATGCCATCTACATGTTTTGTTAGTCTATAAAGTGCTACCAGACCATTTGCTTGCTGTTTTTTTTTTAAACAAACTAACTCGGCTAACCCCTGATGCTCCCAACCTGAGGCACCACCAACTTCACAACAGACACACTAATCCAGGAACCCATCCTGCAACAAAGCCCACTGCCAACTCTATCCACACATCTACCCTAATGACACCATCACAGAACCTAACTACATGAGCTATACTATCAAAGGCTCATTCACATGTACATCTGCTAATGTAATATATGCAATCAAGTGCCAACGATATCCCTCTATGTACATCTGATAAACTGGACTCTCTTTTATGCAGAAGACTAAATGGACACATATCACACATTAAGAATGGCTACATCCAAAAGCCAGTGGGGGAGCATTTTAACCTGCCTAAGCTCACAGTTTCAGACTTGCAAGTTGCCATTCTCAGAAAGAAAAATTTCAAAAACAGACTGAAGAGAGAAACTGCTGAGCTGGAATTCATATGCACTAGCTTTTGTATACCGAATAGAGGTTTTCCCAGCGCTTCAAGAACAATACACTATTATAGGTAAAATATGAAACATGTTTATTATTAACTACAGAAAGATAGCTTTTAAGCAATTATAACTGGTAGGAATAAAGGATAAAGATGGCTACCAAAGAAAACTAAAATAAGTGCACAATGTACATTTTATAAATTCAACAAGATTTGAATCAAGCTATGTCTCACCCTGATAGTACAAGCAGGTTACAGATATTCAATATACAGGCTAAAACAACAAGTCCGGTGGCACTTTAAAGACTAAAAAAATTATTAGGGTATTAGCTTAAGCTTTTGTGAGCTACAGCTCACTTCCTCAGATGAGAGAAAGAGAGAGAAAGAAAAGGATACAGGGATGGGTCTGTGACCGCAGTGCAAATGAAATCAGAATGATGTGGCTCATCTCCACATTGAGGGAGTGGCTGACTAGGTAATGAAGCAGCATTAGTCAGGCTTCTGACCAAGGCAGGATGGTACAGTCCTGGGTTCCTAGATTGGGGAGCAGGGGGAAATGGCTAGATTCTCTCTATTGTTAATTCATGAGTGGCTGGGAGAAGCGTTCATTTAACTCAACTGGGTGCGTCCCTGACTGTGGATGTCTGCATAAGTGCAGCATTCATATGGTTCTATATATGTATAAAGCTTGATCTCAAAAGTTACAATCTGGGAGGGAGAATTTCTTTATATAGAAAAGCGGTTTTTAACACAAAGTTTTTGATAGAAGATTGTTGATTCAACATATTTATTTTTATTTAAATAATCTAAATTATTATAATAAGTTTATGCCTTAACAGATTTTGTCAACTTTGTATTTTATTTCTTAGATTAATTGTTAAAAAGAAAAACTTTTAATTTAAACAAAATAAAAAATCCTTTTTAAATAAAACAATTTAAATGAAAATAATCCAATTTTGTTTTTTGTTTCCCAACAAATCATCAGATTTATTCACCTGAGACTAAGAAGAATGAAATAAGAAATATAGGCAAGGGAAAGCAAACATAGGGTTTCTCAGAGGAGAGTGACATGAGCAAATCAGTAGAAGAAAAAGCATGTTTACAGCAGACAGTTTTTTTGATGGAGAAGGGGAACAAGAGGACTGGCCACAAAGAAAGTAGTCTGGGCAGTCAGGATAAGAGACAGCCAAGATATGGACAAGGTACAGAAGATAAGATTTGATTTACTATGTTGGTTGATTGATACATGTCTAAGGCAGCTATTGTTCAGTGACTTGGCTCCTTGCAATAAAATCAATACAAAATACTGAATTTAGAAATAAAGATTAAGAAACCAGAACAGACCACCAATCAGCACTATAAGGTATGACACCAGCACTATCCCAGTGTTTCTCAACCAGTGGTACGAATACCCTTAAGAGTCCTTCAGAGAAGTCTGGGGAGTATGTCAACACAACTGAAATTTGGAAAGCTGATTTTTTGTTTTAAGTTTTACAGCACTTTATTATTTTTCTACTTTTTACACCCAAATAATTCATCGCCCAACCGGCTACGATTAAGTTGTTTAAACAAATGTGATGCAATGGTAGGAAAAAAATTGTGTGCGTCTGAAAACTGTAGGTACTGGGGGTACTTATAATTTTTTTAAAGGGGTACTTTATAAAAAAGGGTTGAGAAACACTGCACTAGCCCACTAGCTCTCAGGCAAACCAATCCACCAAACAAAAGGATACAAGCCCAAAGGTTCCCAATTTTTTTTGTAAAATGTTTTACAGTTTTACCAAGAGACTGTATTGTAAGCAACCTCCTCTCCCTTCCATGGTGGCACAAATCAATTCCTCTCCTACATGATTGCATAATATTCCCAAGACAACTACAGTTATTGCTTATGAGAAAGTAACACTAAGAGAGCATTTAATGTACTTTTAGCTATTATTTATCACAGCTTAGCATAGGAGTTTTCAAACTGGGATCATGACCCTCCAGGGTGTCACAAAGTTATTTATGCAGGAGTCACAAGCTTTCAGTTTCCAATCCCAAAGCCTGCTTCACCTCTCACATTTAAAATAGTTTCCGAGAGGTAGACAAGTTAGTCTGTAACAGGAAAAACTTAAAAAACAACAAATAGACTAGTAGCACCTTAAAGACTAACAAAACATGTAGATGGTATCATGAGCTTCACCCACAAACGCTCATGATACCATCCACATGTTTTGTTAGTCTTTAAGGTGCTACTAGACTATTTAAAATAGTGTTAAATATAAAAATGTTTTAAATTTATAAAGGGTGGTCAGACTCAGAGCCTTACTGTGTGAAAGGGGTCACCAATACAAAAGTTTGAGAACCACTGAGCAGGTGAAAGCAAACAGGAGAGGCAAGTAGATGGTCACAAGCTTCTCCAGTCAAGGCTAGCCATAAATATTTGCAGGGCATTTAGTCCTAGTATAAGCAGTTGTTGTCCCTATTGTATGGAAATTGTTTTGAATATGAACATGCATAACTCATATATGTGTAACCATCAAGGAGATTGCCTAGATTCCTGGGGCTCTATCTGCTGGCAGCTGGGGAAGAGGAACACTGAGTTTGCCTTGGCTCCCCCTCCCTACCAGGGTCAGAGTCTGCCCGGCAACCCATAGCGAGGAGGAACCATTGTTTGAGGAGTCTGGAGCCAGCCAGGGCAAGGGGAGGACTGGCTGTGTGGGAGGTGGTAAGCCCCGGGCCTGCATGCAGAGTCTCCCCTGAGAACTAGCCTCTAGGGACCCGAAGGCAGGATCCCTCAGCTGGGTTTTATTTCTCCACTGTTGATTCCCAGTTTGTAGAGTTTGCTGGGAAACTTCCCCAGCCAGGCTGAGTTGGTTCTCCAGCTCCCTAGGTGAGCAGTCACCAGATGGTCAGCTCTGCTCTGTCTGCTACTTCAGGGCTGCTGCCTGCTCTGTGTGTCTGAATGCAGGGGTAGGAGATTATAGTTTGAATTTTAGTGCAGTTGTGTAACCTGCATCTTGAGCCTTGCACCCTTTTGTGGTGAGGGGAAATTCTGAGACCAAAGCAGCCTGATTCCTGCCTGAAGAAGATCCCGGCCAGAAGAGACCAGCCCCTCTGCAGTGACTGAGTCATCTCTGAACCTGAGGCTCATTCATGTGAAGTTCGACATATTAAGTGGAAACCTGTTTTATTAATCTAGGTCTTCTAGGGAAAGCCATTAGTGGCACTTAAGGAACTGAAGTTCAAACTCAGCTCAAAACAATGATGTGTGGTTGGTTTTGTTTTTCCTGTAAGCCTAAATTGGTTGGTCCTACAAAGAAAGGTGTACCTTTGCTAGGGGACACCAGAGATCTGGCCCAGAAGGAGGGAGTGAGGAGGTGTCCCAAGGAGCAAGTAGGTGGGCTCAGTGGTATGATCAACACACCATGTGACAGTCTCAAGGGGATCTCTGTGATTCAGTCACATCACTTTCTCATATCAGCCTTGTAGGACACTTTTAAAAAAATCCTTTTAAAAACACATTTAATTTCAGAGAGGGTATTTAGGAAATCCAGTTCTGGCTGAGTATTACAGACCCAACTGGAGTCTCTAGAAGTCTTGCAAGGCGTGCCTCACTTTTAAAGTACATGAGAAAGATAAATAGCCTTCATTTTACTAGAGCAGAGACTTGATATAAAGTCACTGCAAAGACCAACACATCTTGTGGTTGCTCTTTTAAAATTCCCTCCATTTGAAGAGGCAGTCCCCATGGCAGCTTTTGAAGCTGCAAGAGCCTCAGGCATTTTCTTTTCAGAGGGAAAATGTGCCATGGCAAATCTCCTGAGCAAACTGACAGCACAAATATTGCCCAAAGACTTCACAAACTACAGGTGGGACCTCCCTGATCTGGCACCTTCAGGACCTGAGAGGTCCCGAACGACAGAGTTTTCCAGATAAGAGAAGGTCAAGGCTCCCACCAGGGAACGGGGCTACACTCCCCAGTGCACTGACCCTGGCTGGGGCTGTGCTCTCGTCATTGGCCCAGGCTGCACTCCTGGGCTCTAGTCTGGGTTGCACTTCCAGGCACCAGCCCCAGGCTTTTTGGTCCAGCAATATCCCATGGTCCTTCCAGATCACAGATGTTGCCAAACCAGAGTCCCAGATTTTAGAGGTGCAATACAGGGTTAACAGATTATATATATATATATATATATATATATATATATATATATATATATATATATATATATATATATATATAAAAATAATGAGGACACTGAAGTGCTTGCCAAGCAGTGCCCTTACCTATGAACAGGTGGGTACTTTTTTAAAGGATTGTCACATATGTAAAGGAAAATACAGCAGTGACTGACCAAAAGTTACAGCATCTGACAAGGCCCACCATGAATTTCCCAAGAAAAAGAACAAGGGGCTTGGGAATGAACTTGCTGCAAACTCTCAAGACCCTGCTGTTTTCCATCTCCCAGCACTGTACACAGAGATGCTCTGACTTTGCAAGAATTGTTCCTAGGTTCACCCTTTCCCACAAGCATCCTCTTTTCAAACAGAACATTGTCTGTTCTGGGACTTGAAACCTTTTGCTTTAGCAGCTTCTTGCAGACAAAGAGCTCCCCAATTCCCAGCTGCAGATCAGCCTCTAGCTACTGGAGCACACCCATGGCACACACTGCCCTCTGCAGTAGCTCACGAAGCTTTTCCGGAAGAGATCTTCTGAAAAAACTTCTTCCGAAAGAGAACGTCCACACTGCCAAAGCTCATCGAAAAAGCGAGTTGCTTTTTCGAAAGATAGAGTCCACACTGAATGGACTATCTCGCATTTAAGCTGTGATTACTATGAACAGAGTGGCCACTAGGGCACCTGTGCTTTTTCCTCTTCTTTCAAAAGACCTCCCTCTTCCCTGTCCACACGCCTTTTTCCAAAAGGCCACTTTTGGAAAAAGGCTTCTTCCTTGTAGAAGGAGGACTGCCAATGTCGGAAAAAAACCCTCTGTTCTTTCGATTTTTTTTTTTTTTTTTAAGAACACGACTGCAGTGTGGACGTAAGGGAAGTTTCTTCCAGCCGTTTTTCCAGAAAAACTCTATAGTGTAGACAGAGTCAGAGTGTGCCTCCTGTTTTTAAAAGAGCAGCTCCCAATTCTCTTATTACATTACTTATACTATATAAGATATGTTATATATTATAAAATATATATGCGATGGCTCTCAGGGCACCCCCTGCCTCCAGCGAGAGGGCGTCATTTATGCAAGCGATCAACTTCCTGAACTACTATTCCTTCAGACACTCAGGCCCTATCCTCTGGGCTTATGCCAGCCCTTCCTTCACCAGCAGGTTAACAATAGGTCGCCTGAATCCCTGCCCTGTGATATTCAGCCCATGACTGGCTACTCTCAGCAATTCTAGACTCTCTGCACCCAAAAGTGCAGTATAATGTACCCTAGTTTACCTATGGCACTTACACCACCAGTCCTGAAAACTGCACAGCATTTGTAATAGAACAAAATAAGGTTTATTTAAGAAAAATTAAATATTTATCTAGGAATAAGAGAGGTGTAAAAACAAGTGGTTACAATGCAAAATAAAATCATAAAATGCACGCCTGGGTCTACGTGCATTAATAGTTCCCTTCCCTACCTAATGTAGTGGATTTCTCTCCAAAGTTCAGTCTGTTGCAAAGCTGGCTGGTTACAAAAGAACCAGGGTCCAAACATTTGTGAAAGCACGCCCCTCCCTACCAGGAGTTTCCTCAGTGAACAGATACAGAGTGCTTCTCCCTCTTCTGAACTGCACTGAAAACAACCTTGGGCTTCTATTCGCAGCAGGCACGCCAATGGGGGAGAAAAGGGGTAAAGGGAACAGCTGCCCCAGAGCCCAGCAACTTAAAGGATCTGGAGCTCCTGGCTGTTGCCACCACTACCTCAGCAGCGCTGGCAGTTGGAGCCCTGGGCCCTTGAAATCACTGCTGGAGCCTCTAGTGGAGCACGCCCTGCAACTCCAGCAGCATGGAAGAGCTGTCCAGGGGAAGCTAGCCCTGTCCCTTCCTCCCAAGGCCCTGTCCCTTCTGGGGGCCCAGAGCTGGCTCCCTCCAGGGCCTGGAGAAGACATCTCTGAGTCACAGCCACCCTACAGCTCAGCTTCTGTAAGTGGTTTTGATTGCCATTGTCTTCCATTGTTTCCCATTGACTGTTCTGGGATGTGGCCAAGATAGACAATAGAACCTTGCATTACCTCACTAGCTGAGTAAGGAGGTGTGACAACTCCCTCTTGCTTGAATGGATCATTGAGACACACAACCACCTGGTGACTAATTTCTACTCCACATCCATAAAGTACACTGTCAGCATGAATATGTTATTCCTGAAATATTACCCATAAATACCTCTTGAAGTAATTATGAGCTTGAGACGTTATGAACTTTATGTAGCTACTTTAAATGTTACTCTATGGATCGATATCCTATGACATGTGTTAGGTATAATGAAGTTTGTCAGCTTTTAGACAAGAGTTGTTTGCAAAGAATAGTAGATCTGTTGCTAAGGGTTCTTGGTATGACAATAGACAATAATAAACAAATATTCAACATGGCTAAATATAACCAATATGTATCTGTTTCTAAAATATCCATCCCTCATAAAATTGTCCTTAGTCATATGCATAGCCCTGTTCCCTACAATGGGATGAGTCACAACCCAGAACAGCAGGTGCCTGATTCATGTGTGCCCCTTGGCACCAAGTACAAATAATAACCACCGTGAGAAGATGTGTATGTGTAATAACTTCTGACATCACTCATGACTCTGGAAACCAGGGGCATGTATGTCTATTATAGCTAGGGCTAAATTTGGCTCTATGACAGGGGTGGGCAAATATTAGCCCACCGGCTGGGTCCGGTTCACCAGGATTAGCCCCTGGCAGGCAGGTGCCACTATATTTACCTGCTCTTCTACAGGTACAGATGATTGCAGCTCCTGTTGACTGCAGATCGCCGTTCCCAAGAGTGAGGGGGGATTTGATAGCAGCCTTCAACTTCCTGAAGGGAGGTTCCAAAGAGGATGGAGAGAGACTGTTCTTAGTAGTGACAGATGGCAGAACAAGGAGCAATGGTCTCAAGTTACAGTGGGGGAGGTCTAGGTTGGATATAAGGAAAAACTATTTCACTAGGAGAGTGGTGAAATACTGGAATGGGTTACCTAGGGAGGTTTTTTAGTCTCGGCTAGACAAAGCCCTGGCTGGGTTGATTTAGTTGAGATTGGTTCTGCCTTGGGCTGGGGGCTGGACTTGATGACCACCTGAGGTCACTTCCAGCCCTATGATTCAATAATCACCTGTACCTACAAAGGCACAGGTAAATATAGCAGCAGTGGACCACCAGAGGCTAGACCTCACAACCACTGCCATTTTATTGCCCATAGAGTTCAGAATGTCACAATGGTCCTTCTTCCCCTTGGCAAGATGGGCCTCTGGTAAAACACCCCCTCTCTACTGCCTCTGGCAGTCAGCCTCAGTCTCACCTTCAGTAGAGGTTTAAGCTCTTAGTCTTTGCCTGGGGTAGGGAGCCCAGCCTCTCCTCCTGAAACTGCTTGCTTACGCCCCCGCAGTTAGCTGCTTGCATATGCATGTCTTTCTTTTTCTCTTTCTCTTCCCCTCCATCCAATGGGGGAAGCTTTAAAAAGATCTCAGGCAGGCCTGGAGCTTAAAAAGCTTTAAAAAGGTCTCAGGCTGACCATAATTGGTCCAAGGTGGCCCTATCTCAGCTGATCCTAGTCTGCCTGAAACAACCCCTTGTCTGCTGATCCTGACTGACCTGCAGTGACCCACTTCTAGTTAACAAGGGAGTGGAACTTTTATCCTTCTAGGGCTGCCTTTTCCCACTCTATTGCAGCCCTCTGGCCTGACTTTGTCACACTAGCTTCTCAAGCTTATTGCCCTGGTCTATGGTATATCTGAACCATATAGAGGAGATGCCAAGTCTGGAGAACCCAATAGAGCCAACGGGATGATATTTTGAATACATGCACAATCTGCTCTAAGAGGCATCCCAAATGGGTAGAACCTGGGAAAGTACCTTGATCACTTCCCCCCAACAATTTGAGCCCTGGTTGATTTGCACACCTGTATATGGCTGCTATGTCTCTTAGTACCCTTAAGCCAACGGCACCATTTGGACTATAGGATAGAAAGGGTGTAAGCAAATATAAAGTGTCTGTAAATAACATGCTTATGCCAGAACTTATAAAAGACTGATTTCAACAACAGGAGTAGAGTTTTAGCAGAATCGCTTACTGAAAGCAGCACTCAGATTGCTAAGAATTGCTGTCTTTCCCTAAAGAACAAGAAGTTATTAAAACTATATTCTAATGGAGTTGTATTAGTTTAATGGGATAAAATAACATTTTTGGTGATAATCTCTAGGAAATGAGCTAAGCGGTGAGGTAATGTTAATGAGGGTAAACTAAATAGTCATTAAACCAGCATACCGAATAAACCACATTGTGAGAGTCAGCTATTCATTCCCTTTGAGCCATTACCCCTTTTTCTAATTCCCCACAGTGCCTGCACTGAAGGTAGTGTTCCTAATGTTCTTGAGCAAGCAACATTTGACTGTTTCATATCCTGTCTCAAATTGTTCTTTCAATATAGCAAGTGAAACTGTCAGCCACTTGGGAGGCACCATGCTGGAACACGAACGAATGGAGTTCAACTCAGGTCTTTTTCTTCTGTGTCACAGGGAGAGGAGACAGGCTGCCCATCTCACCTCTCTACGGTCAAGTCTATACTGCAGATAAGATCAAAGCAGCCACATTCAATCTTCTGGGGTTTGAATTAGTGGGCCTAGTGAAGACACGCTAATTCGAACTGTGAGGGCACTCCCGTCGATGCTGGCAATCCTATTTTTACGAGGATGGCGCCAAAATTCGAGTTAAGATACTTTGACTTAAGCTACACAATGAACGTAGCTGAAGTTGTGTATCTTAATTCAAACTTACCCTCTGCTGTATGACAGGCTGACAAAGTCAGAACCCTGCCTATTCTGACAATCAGAAAAGCTGCACTGTTATTCACATACCAGTCAAATATTATTGGCTAATTTTGCATGGAAAGACCTTTATTCATTAGTTTTGTATTTACATTTCCAAACTCCATCCTATCTTTTGTTTTGCTCCGGCACTTAAATTGTACAAGCTAACGGAAAAAACACCAGAGCACAATGAAACAGTCATTAACCTTTATTAGGGTAGCTTTTGAGTAGCTGCCACACAGGAGAAAAGAGACATCAAATGCAAAAACTGGAATGAATTTGTTCTTTAATCTCCCACACACTAGAAGACTATTTTAGGAGTATTATGATCGCTTTCATATCCTCAAAATGCATATTAAACTCACCATCAGATCAAACAAGGGAACCATTAACCAATTAAGTCTAATATTTCTCTACAATTTCTATTACAGCCATATACTTCAATGTTTTTCAGTTATAGTATTTGTTACCTGTGTGTTTAGAGCTGCCCTTGCACTGAGGGGTGTTCGTATTTAAAGAGACAACAAAGCACACAGAGAGCCAGGGGAAGTGTCTATTTTGCAGTTTGTTCTCATGATGGAAATTGACCAACGTAGCTATTGTAAAGTCTCAGAGGGGTAGCAAGTCTGTAATTTTGAAAAGAACAAGCAGTCCTGTGGCACCTGAGGACACGTCTACACAAGGAAATTATTTCAAAATTACTAAAATCGACTAACTCCCAATTTAACAAAAATCAACACAGCGTGTCCTCACTACAGGGAAACATCAACATTAGTTAGAATAAGTCTGATAGGGTATGTCTAAACTACAAAGTTAATTCGAACTAACAGACGTTAGTTCGAATTAACTTTCATAGGCGCTACACTAGCGCTCCGCTAGTTCGAACTTAATTCGAACTAGCGGAGCGCTTAATTCGAACTAGGTAAACCTCATTTTACGAGGACTAACACCTAGTTTGAATTAACTAGTTCGAATTAAGGGCTGTGTAGCCACTTAATTCGAACTAGTGGGAGGCTAGCCCTTCCCAGCTTGCCCTGGTGGCCACTCTGGCCAAAACCAGGCAAACTCTACTGCCCCCCTCCCAGCTCCAGAGCCCTTAAAGGGCCACGGGCTGGCTACACTGTTTGTGCCAGTTGCAAGCCTGCCAGCACCCAGCCAGCAGACCCTGCACCTGCCACAAAATGAGCCAGCTACCCAATGCCACCCAGCCCTCCACTGCTCCCCAGGACCAGCCTGGCGGCTCCCAGGAGCCTGCCCAGGGACGCAAGAGGCGGGCGCCCGCTTGGACAAGTGCGGAGATCGTGGACCTCATCCAGGTTTGGGGGGAAGCCTCCAATGTCCACGATCTCCACACTAGCCACCGGAACGCGACCGTCTATAGCCACATGGCTGCCAGCCTGGCCGCCAGAGGCCACCAGCGCAGCCGGGAGCAGATCAGTGCAAAATTAAGGACCTGCGGCAGTCCTACCCCCGGGCCTGCCAGACAGGGGGTGACCCGGAAGCTTGCCCCCACTTTCAGGCTCTGGACTGCATCCTTGGGGCTCACACCGTCCATGCCCCCTGGGTAGTGATTGACCCCGGGGCAGAGGGACCACTCCCGATCACAGAGGAGAAGGAGCCGGAGGACGCTGAGAGCCAGGAGCCTGCCAGCAGCCTGCCCAGGACCCAGGACCCCCGAGGCACCCCACTGAGCATGTCTCCTGTGTCGTCCGAGGCTGGGGAGGCCTCCACCTGTGAGTACCATCATGCTCCCCTTACGTGTACGGGGGGGTGGGGGAAAGAGGGAGCCCAAGGACTGTGCGCCTGGGCCTTGCCCACCATGGAGCAGCAGCTGGGTGTCATGCAGGGGCCCTGGCCTTGCAGAGGGGGGCTGGGTTTCACCCACCTGGGCCCCAGGGAGAATTGACCGCTGCTCTTGTTTCACCACAGCCGCAGCACCTGGGACTGCAGGGCGCACCACACCGCCTGCAACAGCCGCCCGCGCCCGGGCCAGCAGGAGAGCCAGGAACCAGGAGGACTACCAGCAGCGGCACCTCCGGTTCATGGAGCAGCTGCTTCGCAATCAGGAGCACTGGGTCCGGGAGGACCTTCGGCTGCGCCAGCGGAGTTTGGAGGTGCTGGAAGAGCAGAGCCGTGGCCTCAGAGGCCACCTCCAGACCCTGGTGGACAGGTTCCTGCCTCCTCCTGCTCCAGCTCCTGCAGCTACCCTAGCTCTCGCTCCTCCTCCGACCCCTGCTGCCACTGCTGCCCCTGCTCCCCCTCCCACTCCTGCTCCCCCTCCCGCTTCCTCCGCCCCCCCATCCCTCCTGCCCCACCCTCCACAGTCATTCCTCCCCGAGGTCCCCGCACCCGCAGTGCTGTGAGATGGGAGAGCCAGCCCGACCCCCACCCCTGAGCTTTCCCTTCCCTTCCTCCCTCCCCCCTCCTTCCAGCTCCCCACTCCCAGGTTTCCCCCTCCCCTCTCCCACCCTCACTCCTCCCTCCCCCCACCCCAGTTATGTACAATAAAAAGAGATTTTGTTTGCCAAAACAGGTGTCTTTATTTTACATTACTTAGGAGGGGGGGTTAGAGAGGGGAAAGGGGAAGGGGGGAGGGTGGAAGAAGGCCCCAGTGGGGCATGCAGGGAAAGTTCAGTCCTCCTTCTCCACCTGGAAGCTCTCCCGCAGGGCTTCCCGGATCTGGATGGCCCCCCGCTGGGCTTCCCGAACGGCGGCGGTGCTGGGCTGACCGTAGTGTCCAGCCATGTGGTCAGCCTCAGCCATCCAGGCTGGCAGGAAAGCCTCCCCCTTTCGCTCACACAAATTGTGCAGCACAGAACATGCTGCCACCACGGGAGGGATGTTGTGCTCGGCGAGGTCGAGACGGGTGAGGAGGCATCGAAACCGGGCTTTCAGTCGCCCGAAGGCCCCCTCTATCACGATGCGGGCCCTGGTCAGCCTCGCATTGAAGGCCTGGCGGGAGGGGTTGAAGTGCCCCGTGTAGGGCTTCATGAGCCAGGGCTGTAGGGGGTAGGCCGCATCCCCCACCAGGCAGACGGGCATGTCCACGTCCCCGACCCTGATGTGGCGGTCAGGGAAGAAGGTCCCGGCGTGCAGCCTCTGGCACATGGAGGAGTTCCGGTACACCCTGGCGTCGTGTGCCTTGCCGGACCAGCCCACATTAATGTCTATGAACTGTCCCCAGTGGTCACACACCACCTGCAGGATCACGGAGAAGTACCCCTTGAGGTTCACATACTGGGAGGCCTAGTGTTCCGGGGCACGGATGGGGATGTGCGTCCCATCGATGGCCCCCCTGCAGTTGGGGAAGCCGAGGGCACCGAACCCCCAGATGACGGCATCCGGGTTGGCGAGGCGGACCACCCTGCGGAGCAGCACATGGTTGATGGCCTTGACCACCTGTGGAGAGACACAGCAAAGCACAAATCAGTGGGGCGCTTGGGTGGCTGGGAGTGTTCGTGCCCTGGCAGTGCCCCGCGCCCCACTCCCGGAGGCAACCCCTCCCCCCGGGCGGCGTGTAGTACGGCCGGGAGAGACCGGCCCCTCCGGAGCGGAGCGCTTTTGCCTTCCCCCCTCCCAACCTCCGTTTTCCCTGGGGCGGCCCATCCCCTCCTTGCAGCCCCCCCGTCGCCCCTGGTCCAGTGGCCGGCGAGTGCCGTACCTGCATGAGCACCGCTCCGACGGTGGATCTCCCCACGCCGAACTGGTTCCCGACGGATCGGTAGCTGTCCGGCGTGGAGAGCTTCCAGAGGGCGATGGCCACACGCTTCTGGAGGGGGATGGCGGGCCTCATGCGAGTGTCCCTTCTGCGCAGGGCAGGGGCGAGCCACTTGCAGAGCTCCAGGAAGGTGTCCCTCCTCATCCTGAAGTTCTGGGTCCACTGTCGGTCCTCCCAGCGCTCCAGGATGATGCGGTCCCACCAGTCGGTGCTGGTGTCCAGACGCCAGACGCGGCGGGGCACGCCGGTGCCGGGGCGCCGCCGCGGCTCCTCCACGGCCCCCAGGGCGGCCAGGCGGAGAGGCAGGGGGCTGATGTTCACCAGGTGGTGCCAGGCAGCCTCGAGCCATTGCTGGCAGGCTTGCAGCAGCAAGTCCAGAAAGTGCACTAGAAGGTGCAGGGCGAGCTGTGGCTCCATGTTGCCACCTGCGGCGGCCCCCCCGAAGGGAAGCACCGACACAGACGGGCACAGAGACCAACGCTTTGCTGTCCCTCGGCGAGGTTGGCAAGCAAGCAGGAAAAGCTGAGAACCGGCTGTCCAGGGGGGTCCCTTTAAGCTCGAGCCTCAGATAGCCTCAGACAGCAGCCACACAAAGCAACTGCTGACCTGATGCCCTGCCAGAACCGGTTTCAGCTGCCCTTAAATGCACTGTAGTGTAGATATACCCATATAGCACGTCCACATTGATTGGAGCCTGCCTCAGACTTAGAGCCCCTGGAAGCACTCTGGGGAGGGCACAAGGAGGGCGGATACTTCCTGTGGCTGCTTGGTCTAGCAAGCTGTGACTCATGCTTACAGGGGCTCCTCTCCACGGCCGCATCGCACAAGCCACTCCTCCACTGCCTCCCCCTCTCGAGGGACACAAAAGGGATGCAGTGGGCATGTGCCTCCTTGTGCTCTGGTTGCCCTTGCAGATGCCAGTGCATTCACAGCACGAAGCCAGAGCTGCTGCAAAACTGTGCCAGGCTCACGGGCCTTGTGCTGTGCCTCATGGCACAGACTTCCAGACTGCCGGCATGCTACTCCAGCAGGACGAGGACAGGGACCAGCAGGATGAACTCCAGCATGGACCACATATCCTAGTCACCCAATCCTGGCACTCCTGCTGCTGCACACGTCCCTCAATCCCCTGGACACTGTGAAATGCTGCTTCTGGCAGCAGGAGAGGAGCTCAGACTGGTGAGACCACATGGGCCTGCAGCGATGGGATGAGCAGCAGTGGCTGCAGAACTTCCGCATGTGGAAAGCCACCTTCCTGGAGTTCTGCGAGTGGCTCATCCCTGTCTTCGGGTGACGGGACACCCGCATGTGACCTGCTATCCCCATGCAAAAGCATGGCATTGCCCTGTGAAAGCTCGCCATGGGAGACAGCTACTGGTCTGTTGGGAATCAATTCTGCATGGGGAAATCTAGTAGGGGTCATGCTCATGCAAAAGCCAAGGCCATCAACCAGGTGCTACTATGGAGGGTTGTCACTCCGAGGAATGTGGACAGCATTGTCAACAGCTTTGCCGCCATCAACTTCCCCAATTGTGGTGATGAGGCCATAGACACCACTCACATCCCCATCCTGGCCCCCAACCACCATGCCCTGGACTACATAAACAGAAAAGGTTACTTCTCCATGGTGCTACAGGCCCTCATGGATCACAAGGGACACTTTGTAGCAAAAATATATATTTTAGTTAATATTGGTTATAAAACTAAGTATGATGTATAATTTCCATGTATAATGACTTGAATATAAATTCTGTAGTTTCTGTTTCTCTCTGACTTTCATGATTACATAATGTTACTGTCAGGCCTTGCTCCTTGTTAGTATTGCAAATTAAGTTGTACCCCTTGTAACTATTGATCTGGTCTGAAACTCTGTACAATTGTTTGGTGCGAGTGGAGGGTGTGTATGAGTGAAAGCCATCCCAGATGATCAAGAAGAAGTGGAAACATTGAAACATCCATTGCGTCTTGAGGCCAAATTGAATTAGCAGCATTGGCGAACCCTGGAGATAGGCAGAGACCCTACCAACAGTGAAAAACAAGGATGGGAATCCTGACAGTCACCATCAAAGGAACACAAATTAACACCTCCTAAGGGTGGATGACTGCAGCATGATACTGCAAAACCCATAGACTTCAATGGGAACTGACATGGATAAGAAGGGAAGCTCTTGCCATGGAACTCTGGGTTCAGTCCTGCAAGCTGGTTCCTCGCTCAGTCAGTCTGGCCTGGCCAGTAAGACTGACTTAGCCACCATGGACTGGTAACTATGCACCCTCTGCAGGACACACATGTGTGTGTGTGTCTTTAAAGCATATGCTAACTGCAACTCTGCTGTATTCTCAATAAACACAGTGTATTGCCTTCTCCCCTGAAAAAGATCCTGTGTGCTTCTTATAAGCATAACAACTTCACAGACACCAATGTTGGATGGTCAGGAAAGGTGCACAACGCCGCGTCTTCTGGAATTCCTGCCGCTTCCAAAAGAAACACGCTGGCACTTTTTCCCCCACACTGCACCATCAGAGTCCGGGAGCTGGACATGACCATTATCATCCTGGGTGACGCAGACTACCCCTTGCTCCCCTGGCTCATGAAGCACTACACAGGCAGCCTGAACCCCAGCAAGGAGCACTTCAATGCAGGCTGAGTGGGTGCCGCATGGTCATCAACTGTGTGTTCAGCCTTCTAAAGGGGAGGTTCAGGAGTCTCCTCCCCCATCTGGAACTCAATGAGCGCATCATTCCCTTCATGATGGTGGCTTGTTGTGTGCTCCACAACCTGTGTGAGAGCAAGGGGGAGACTTTTCTGCCAGGGTGGGGGACTAAAGGGAGCAGTGGAGATGCCAGGTGTAGCCAGAGCAGTCAGAGCTGCAGCTGCAAGAGGCCTCTAGAGACCAATTATTTGGAAATAGCAGCACCAGAACATCCATGTTAACACTATTTCGAAATAACTATTTTGAAATTAGCGTTATTGACTGAGAAAAGCAGGAGTACAGTTTTTTAAATAAGCAGCCATTTATTTTGAAATAATGGGCTTTGAAGCGCCACTCATAAAATCTACTTAAAGGGGGTGATTTCAAAATAATGCCCTACAGTAGACCAGGGCTTAGAGACTAACAAAAATATATGATATGAGCTTTTGTGGGCATTTTTTGCCCATAAAAGCTCCTGATAGCTATTGTAGAGTAACTAGTCTAGTATAATTTAGCTATTTCATGATAATTTGATTCTAGAATAAAGTCACTATTATTTCAGAATAGAGCATCCACATAGGGAGCTTCTGGAACAGATACAGCAGAATAGTCATTCTTGAATAACTGTTATGATGGGGGTCCTCCATGCTTTATTAAAATTGGCTTATGAATATGCATAATTCAAAGACACTTCAGACAAAATACCTCAGAACATATCAATTTTAAAGTTACAATCTGATGAATGTGTATATCCTGTTTTGTGCATGTATCATTCTTGTATGTGAAGTTATGAAATATGCAGTATGAATCTGTTTATAGTTTTAAATGTGCTAATGAGGATCATTAGTGATACTTCAGGTACTTAATGACTCATTATTCAAACCAATGTTTGTCCTATTAGCCCAAACTCTGGCTGGTCCTAGAAAGATATACCCATGCCACCTGGAACTGATTGAACCTCTCTAGTCTAGTGCTCTCAGAACGTGACCGGGGCTGAACCAGAGAATTTGCCAAACCATGGGAGGTTAATATTGTCTAGCAGCATTACAACACTTCCACTGCTTACTGGGCTCTTAAAAGATACTTGGGGGTAAATTAGAGCTAAATAACAGCACAGACCACTGAGAGTCAGGACTTAGGACTGTAAACAAATTTTATGGGACCTCAGGAAACTTGTCCACACCCATGATAAGTGCACATCCAGCTAACTATAATCCTGCCTGATCACAGATGTTGCTGGACCAGAGAGTACCAGACTAGAGAGGTTCAGCCTGTACTGAAATCCATCTTGAACCTCCTATATTTCCATGGGGATGGTAGCAGGGGGGTTCCTGCACTGGGGGAAATCTATTTAAGCAATGGGAAGCCATCAAACCTTTGTATTCAGCTGGCCTTTAAAACTACCTGGTCCCCCCTAAGAGGATACCCAACAACAAAACACTCTGATAAAGCTCAGACCATGCTAGTCTGTAACTGAAAAAAAAAATCTTAAAAAACCAATGAATGGTCCTGCAGCACCTTAGAGACTAACAAAAATGTAGATGGTATGGTGAGCTGTTGTGGGCACAACTGAAGAAGTGGGTCTCTAAGGTGCTGCAGGACCATTCATTGATTTTTAAGTTTTTTTCTGCAAAGCTATAGATGTAGACCCAAGCAAGAGTAAAGATCAACTCTGATTTGAACATTTTTACCTGAGATAGGAATAGCCATTTAGGGTAAGAATATGCATGTAACTTATTTAGTTTCTTACTAGTTTTAGAACTAGCTGGCATTTTTTGTTCATTTTAATTTGGTAACTTACTTTGATCTGACTATTTTCACTTGTAACCACTTAAATCCTATTTTTCATACTTAATAAAAACATTTGCTTATTATGAGGCTGAGTGTAAATAATTTTTTACAGGGAGAGGGAGGGCAACCACTATTCATATTTCTCTTTCATTGATAAAGGAGGTGGACCTCCTTATAAGCTATCTCTGTGTAAATATTTTGCACAGCGTAAGACAGACTTGTTCCAGGGCTTGGTCCCTCTTGGGGGTTGGTTTCCTGGACCCTGAGCCCTTATAGCTGATCCCTCCCAGTGCTGAGCTGGTTCAGTGTCTTTGTTGCTCTGCAGGGAGGCATTTCTCCAACTCGGTGCCTTTTTTTTTTTTTTTTTTTTTTTTTTTTTGCTGGGGGAGACTAGAACTTCTGGCCCAGCAGGACAGGGTGATGAGGAGCCCCAGAGAGCAGGAAGGTGGGCAGGAGTGATATGATCAGCACACCAGGGGACAACTCCAAGGGGATTTCTGTGATTCAACCCATCACAGCTATGCCACTCGATCCCCCATTTGTTAGCACTTGTTTGTTTGTTCCTATGATTGGAGGATGAAAGCATTTTACTGGCAGAGGTAAACTTGTTACAGCAGGGAACAAGACTGAAAAATCACAATCTAATTTCTAAAGTCATTAGTGTCCTTTTAGCCCTTCAGATGGAAAGTGGCATACATGTACTAATTAATAGTCTTATTCTATAAAATATTAAGACTCAAATAATGACAAGACATTTAAAATGTGATGAATTTAAAGAATGAAGATAATATAAAGATTTTAAAATTGCAATTCCTTATTACATAACAGGTCACAGTTCAAAGACTTTTTTTAGTGATTAAGGCTTCCATTTGTCATTTAACATTATGTAATCATACCAGTACACACTGGTGGGATGTTAATGTAAAGATACATATCACTTTTACAATGCTGATAGAATAAATCTAAAAGTGTGTAGGAAGAAGTTCAGTAGAAAGTATTTCATAACTCACTCAACAAGCAGCAGGGTAGCATGGGGGTGTAAGACTAGGTTAACAATAACAGCATAGAGTTGCAAAAGTGCTAATGAAATTGCTTGTAATTTCCTGCAATTCAATAATGAAAAGATTCTGAAGATGGCACTTTGTGTTAATGTCTGAGGTCTGCTTTTAATAACTGCCCTTTCATTTTGATTATATTTATCAGAAGCCAAAGAGAAAGTAAATTGCAACTAATTTGCATCAAGACAGACTTATGAGAAAACTTTCCCCATCAGGGAACATTATGTAAGATTTGTTTTTCTTCAGATCATTTCCCAGCTACAGAAAACAAATATTATTTTAAAAGGTCCCAGGTTATTTCTTTATTAGCTGTTAAATGATTGTAGGAAACACATTCAATAAGTGTGTTTGTTTTTATTCCTGGCCTGGGAATTAACTTCTGAGTTGGTTAAAGCATATGCACTTGACTTGTGCTGGTTAGAAGTGCAGGGTCCTGTAGGCTGGACTCACACAAACACTCCTACCTACTCATGGCCCAGCTGATGTGGGTGCAAAAAGAGGGAAAGTGAACAAGGAATCCCCCCGTGCAATGCACAGAAGCTGAGCGCTATTACAGTCCCTGCTCACTCCATGTACCTCCTACGACAACCTCCCTCCCCAAAGGAACGAGAAAGGAAGAAGATAGGTCAATGGTCCCCTTACTTAATAAACTCACAGCATAGCTCACTGGCCATAGAAGAGGGCATATGCTGCACCTCTCAACAGCTGTCATGGAGGATGTTCTCCTCACACCCATGGGAAAGAATTGTCAAAGAAATTGTTTCTCCCAAGACCTCTTCGGGCAGATCAGCTAGCCACTGTCCCGGATGAAGCACTAAAGCTAAACAGCACTGCTGTGCCCAGAAACACAAGGGCTGTGTCTAGACTGGCCAGTTTTTCTGGAAAATCAGCCGCTTTTCCAGAAAAACTTGCCAGCTGTCTACACTGGCCACTTGAATTTCCACAAAAGCACTGACTTCCTACTGTAAGAAATCAGTGCTTTTTGCGGAAATATTATTCTGCTCCCGTTCAGGCAAAAGTCCCTTTTGCGCAAGGCTTTTGCACAAAAGAGCCAGTGCAGACAGCTCAGATTTGTTTTCCGCAAAAAAGCCCCGATCATGAAAATGGCGATCGGGGCTTTTTTGCGGAAAAGCGCGTCTAGATTGGCACAGACACTTTTCCGCAAAAAGTGCTTTTGCGGAAAAGCGTTCGTGCCAATCTAGATGCTCTGTTCCGAAAATGCTTTTAACGGAAAACTTTTCTGGTAAAAGCATTTCCGGAAAATCATGCCAATCTAGATGCAGCCAAGCAGTTCCAGGAACACACATGAATAAAGGCTGTAGGATCACAAGTATCAAGGTTTGTTCATTTGTTGCTCGTGCTTCCTACCTGCTCCTGCCACATTTGCACTATTTGCTATCGCAGCCCTTTCAGGTCCATCGGGAAATTACTTTCATCAGCATTTGTGTTATTAAAATGTAGCTCTGCACTCTGAATTGGCAGTTCAGCAGCATGGTAATCTTCACTCCTCACACCTCTCAACCCCCTCTCTCTGAGCCAAATGCTGGCTGGCCTTTGTGTGGGTGCACGAGAATGGTGCAAAGATATTTCCTTCTTTTGGAACCCCTCCCCTCTGCCCAGGCCAGGACTGCCCACCCCACAACTGCCATCTTTGCACTCCCTTAAGTACAATGACTGCTCAGAACTTACAGCAGTGCCCCAGTAGGGACAGTAAAGAAGCGCTTCTCCGTACCTGTTCCCCCAGCCTTCCGGCTGCAGAGAGGTGTGTGCATGGTTGTCTGTAAAGGCAATGGGGCATGTTCAAGCCCACTCATGTGAGTGAGTCTGAGCCACAGTGTAGATGTACCTCAGGAGATATTGTAACTTCCTAAGGGATGACTTCAGAGTTCATGTTGGTGGGGGCCTGTGACTCAATGCCACAATTTAACCCTGTGTGCTTGTAACTTGTAAATACATTTATACTACTGTACATAAAAACAGAGCTCAGTTCACAGCAGGGAGGTGAAAGCGTAACCATGTACAGGGTTAACTGATGAGACTGGGTTCATCAGTTAATGTGCATGGTTACACGCAGGCCCCCTCGGAGGCAGTAGCACAGGGGGCAGGAAGTACATGCAGGGAGCCGGCTTTTAAGCCAGCTCAGAGCCCCTGCCCCGAGGCAGCAGTGGGCAAGAGTAGGTGGCAGCAGGTGCTTATAGGAATCCCGCTTTTAACCTGGCTCTCTGTGCACACCTGCTCCCTGCACATGTAACCATGTAATTGTTGAATTTTGTAGTGGTTACCCATTTACTTGAATAAACACACTTTAATATCCCTAGTTCACAGTACTAATTGCTGTGGTTATTTTATCAAGCCTGCTTCTTGCTCCAGCTCATACCAAATACCACTAAGGTAAATTCATCCAAGATGTAATCCCACAGAAGTCAGTTTGCAGTTCCTCAAAGGTCATTATATAAAGTATAAAATGCTCATTTTGCCTGGAAAATTAGTGTTTCAGCCTCTCCAGGAGGAAATAAAATTAATTCTGTCACCTTAGAATCATAGAATCATAGGACTGGAAGGGACCTCGAGAGGTCATCGAGTCCAGCCCCCCGCCCTCAAGGCAGGACCAAGCTCCGTCTACACCATCCCTGACAGATGTCTGTCTAACCTAGTGGTCCCCAACCGTTTGGGGTTGCCGGGCGCCAGGGGGCGTGGCCGTTCGCCCGCCGGGCGCCCGGTAGGCCAGGGCCCCCCATAGCCGCATTCCGGGGCCGGCGCTCTCCCCTCAAGCGCCGCGCGCCCGAGGCTGGCACTCTCCCCCCCACTCCCCCAAGCGCCGCGTGCCCGGCGCTCTCTCCCCAAGCGCCGCGCGCCCGGGGCCGGCGCTGGCGCTCTCTTCTCCCCCCCCCCAAGCGCTGAGCGCCCGGGGCTGGCGCTCTCTTCTCCCCCCCCCCAAGCGCTGAGCGCCCGGCGCTGGCGCTCTCTTCTCCCCCCCCCAAGCGCCGCGCTCCCGGGGCCGGCGCTTTCTCCCCCCCCTCCCCCAAGCGCTGTGCGCCCGGGGCCGGCGCTTTCTCCCCCCCCTCCCCCAAGTGCTGTGCGCCCGGGGCCGGCGCTTTCTCCCCCCCCTCCCCCAAGCGCTGAGCGCCCGGGGCTGGCGCTCTCTCCACCAAGCGCCGCGCTCCCGGGGCCGGCGCTGGCGCTTTCTCCCCCCCCTCCCCCAAGCGCTGTGCGCCAGGGGCCGGCGCTCTCCCCCAAGCGCCGCGCGCCCGGGGCCGGCGCTAGCGCTCTCTCCCCCCCACCCCCATGTGCCACGGGGGGTGAATCCGCGGCGCCCCCGGGGCCGGTGCTCACAGTGCGCCACGTGCCCGGGGCCAGGCCAGCCCTGAGCACTTGGCGGGCGCCGAGAAATGCCCCCGCGGGTGCCATGGCGCCCACGGGCACCGTGTTGGGGACCACGGATCTAACCTGTTCTTAAATATCTCCAGAGAGGGAGATTCCACCACCTCCCTTGGCAATTTATTCCAATATTTGACCACCCTGACAGTTAGGAATTTTTTCCTAATGTCCAATCTAAACCTCCCCTGCTAAACTTTAAGCCCATTACTCCTTGTCCTGTCCTCAGAAACCAAGAGGAACAAATTTTCTCCTTCCTCCTTGTGACACCCTTTTAGATATTTGAAAACCGCTATCATGTCCCCCCTTAATCTTCTTTTTTCCAAACTAAACAAGCCCAGTTCATGAAGCCTGGCTTCATAGGTCATGTTCTCTAGACCTTTAATCATTCTTGTCGCTCTTCTCTGTACCCTTTCCAATTTCTCCACATCTTTCTTGAAATGTGGCGCCCAGAACTGGACACAGTACTCCAGCTGAGGCCTAACTAGTGCAGAGTAGAGCGGCAGAATGACTTCACGAGTTTTGCTTACAACACACCTGTTGATACAAGCTAGAATCATATTTGCTTTTTTTGCAACAGCATCACACTGTTGACTCATATTCAACTTGTGGTCCACTATGACCCCTAGATCCCTTTCTGCCATGCTCCTTCCTAGACAGTCGCTTCCCATCTTGTATGTATGGAACTGATTGTTCCTTCCTAAGTGGAGCACTTTGCATTTCTCTTTATTAAACTTCATCCTGTTTACCTCTGACCATTTCTCTAACTTGCTAAGGTCATTTTGAATTATGACCCTATCCTCCAAAGAAGTTGCAACCCCACCCAGTTTGGTATCATCTGCAAACTTAATAAGCGTACTCTCTATCCCAATATCTACATCACTGATGAAGATATTGAACAATACGGGTCCCAAAACAGACCCTTGCGGAACTCCACATGTTATCCCTTTCCAGCAGGATTTAGCACCGTTAACAACAACTCTCTGACTACGGTTATCCAGCCAATTATGCACCCACCTTATCGTGGCCTTATCTAAGTTATATTTGCCTAGTTTATCAATAAGAATATCATGCGAGACCATATCAAATGCCTTACTATATGACATCCACCGCTTCTCCCTTATCCACAAGGCTCGTTATCCTATCAAAGAAAGCTATCAGATTAGTTTGGCATGACTTGTTCTTCACAAACCCATGCTGGCTATTCCCTATCACTTTATTACCTTCCAAGTGTTTGCATACGATTTCCTTAATTACCTGCTCCATTATCTTCCCTGGGACAGACGTTAAACTGACCGGTCTGTAGTTTCCTGGGTTGTTCTTATTCCCCTTTTTATAGATGGGCACAATATTTGCCCTTTTCCAGTCTTCTGGAATCTCCCGTCTGCCAAGATTTTTCAAAGATCATAGCTAAAGGCTCAGATACCTCCTCTATCAGCTCCTTGAGTATCCTGGGATGCATTTCATCAGGACCTGGTGACATGCTGACATCTAACTTTCCTAAGTGATTTTAACCTTGTTCTTTGTGTATCCTATCTTCTAAACTTACCCTCTCTCTGCTTGTATTCACTACGTTAGGCACACCTCCAGACTTCTCGGTGAAGACCGAAACAAAGAAGTCATTGAGCATCTCCGCCATTTCCAAGTTTCCTGTTACTGCTTCTCCCTCCTCACAGAGCAGTGGTCCTACCCTGTCCTTGGTCTTCCTCTTGCTTTTAATGTACAGGCAGTCCCCGAGTTACGTGGATCCGAATTATGTCGGATCCGCACTTACGAACGGGGCTCTCGCCCCGGAGCTCGCAGGCAGCGGGACTGCCCAGAGCGCAGCGGTCCCGCCACCTCGACCTCCGGGGCGAGAAAAGCTGCTCCGGGTGCCCCTGGTCTGCTGGGGACCATCTCCAGCAGACCAGGGACACCCGGAGCAAAGCCTCAGAGGCGCGGCACCCCGCCGCTGCTGCGTCTTTGCTCCCAGTGTCCCTGGCCTGCTGGGGGGGGGCGCAGCTAGTGCGGCCCCCCCCCCAGAACACCAGGCTTTTGTTGTGGACCCTGGGGTAGAGCAGCTGGGGTGCTGCCGGGTTGGTCCTGCAGGGACCTACCTGGCAGCCCAGCTGTTCTGTCCCAGGCTCGAGATTCAGCCGCTGTTGAAACTGATCAGTGGCTGATTCCAGGAAGCTGGGGGCAGAGCAATTCTGCCTCCAGCTTCCTGTAGTCAGCCCCTGGTCAGTTTCAGCAGCAGCGGCTGAATCTGGAGCCAGTTCCGACTTACATACAAATTCAACTTAAGAACAAACCTATAGTCCCTATCTTGTATGTAACCTGGGGACTGCCTGTATTTTTAAAAGGTCTTCTTGTTTCCCTTTATGCCTGTAGCTTGTTTGAGCTCATTTTGTGCCTTTGCCTTTCTAATCTTGCCCCTGCATTCCTGTGTTGCTTGCCTATATTCATCCTTTGTTATTTGTCCTAGTTTCCATTTTTTATGTGACTCCTTTTTTATTTTGAGATCATGCAAGATCTCCTTGTTAAGCCAAGCTGGTCTTTTGCCATATTTTCTATCTTTCCTACACAGCGGAATTGTTTGCTTCTGGGCTCTTAACAACGTCCCTTTGAAATACTTCCAACTCTCCTCAGTTGTTTTTCCCTTCAGTCTTGCTTCCCATGGGACCTTACCTACAAGTTCTCTGAGCTTATCAAAATCTGCCTTCCTGAAATCCATTACCTCAATTGTGCTGGTCTCCCTTCTACCTTTCCTTAATATCATGAACTCTATTATTTCATGATCACTGTCCCCAATACTGTCTTCCACTTTCAAGTTCTCAACTAGTTCCTCCCTATTTGTTAAAATCAAATCCAGAACAGCTTCTCCTCTGGTAGCTTTTTCAACCTTCTGAAACAGAAAGTTGTCTCCAATGCAGTCCAGAAACTTATTGGATAGCCTGTGCCCCGCTGTGTTAGTTTCCCAACATATGTCTGGATAGTTGAAGTCCCCATCACCACCAAATCTTGGGCTTTGGATAGTTTTGTTAATTGATTAAAAAAGGCCTCATCCACCTCTTCCACCTGGCTAGGTGGCCTGTAGTAGACTCCTAGCATGACATCACCCTCGTTTTTTACCCCGTTTAGCTTAACCCAGAGACTCTCTACACAGCTATCTCCTACGTTCATCTCCACTTCAGTCCAAGTGTGTACATTTTTAATATACAAGGCAACCCCTCCTCCCTTTTTTCCCTGTCTGTCCTTCCTGAGCAAGCCGGACCCTTCCATACCAACATTCCAATCATGCGTCCCATCCCACCAGGTTTCTGTAATACCAATGATATCATAGTTGTATTTATTGGTTAGCAATTCCAGTTCTTCCTGCTTATTACCCATACTTCTCGCATTTGTATATAGGCATCTAAGATACTGATTTGATCTTGCCTCCCTGTTGTGCCCTGACCCTCCTTTCTCCTTGTCATTATAGCCCGTAGTCCCCCCCCCCCATTTCCAACCCATCTCCCAGTCCCGCACATTCAGCACTTACCTGTGGGCTTTGCTCATCTGTCCCCTAGTCGAACCTTACTACAACTAAATGGCTTCCAGTGGTTAAAGCTTTGTTCTGTTCTCACTGAATACACTTGTGGTGACTTCATTGGAAGCAGAGTGAGACCAGAACTCATTGCTTTTGCATAGCCCACCCTAAGATTCAGAACTCCTGGGCTCTGGTTCTAATGCTACCTCAGACTTGCTGGGTCTCAGTTTATCTTTCTGTAATATGGGCACTACATTTACCTTTTTCCCAGTAGTACTCATGGGGCTTTAAAAATCACAGATAAAAAGTAAATAGAAAATGCAACATACTGTTTTATTATTACTGAATCAAGATTTTTAAAAAAATCACTTATTTTATAAATGCTATTTGATGTTGTTTATTATTTCTAAAGCCATCTACAGTAATGTATTAGCTACTTATGTTTACTTAGAGGAGACTATATATATTCACATATGGATTTCTAACTACATAAGAATATTCTTACATGGTCAGGAGCAACAGTTACTACACACAATATGTGCATTATAAATTATCCCTGTAAAGATAAACTGCTCTAGAGGGTCACATAGGAAGGTGATGATATTATGTCATTCTTCCTGCCTGCATTATGGGTGCATGTTTGCATTCCCCTGACTTCTTTTAACTTTCACTGTTTGCTAACATCAATAGTTGTATGCTAAAATATACAGCATAAGGTTTTTTCAGCTGTTATAGCTTAACTGAAAATGTATTTTTTTCCATGCTCCTAAAAGTCAAGGTTCCAATATAGATGCAAGTCAACAACCGCCTCATATGTGTGGCTTAGTAGTTATATTAAGTCACTCTTTCAGCAAGATGCTTTTTGTTCTTGTTTCTCCTTTTCTGCATTTGGACTCAGTGTTCTCTCTAATATTTTCTATGCTTGGGCGGTTGAAATTTCTTATGTGCATCACCAGAGGCCGATTTGGGGCAGGGCGAGTGGGGCAGCTGCCCCGGGCCCTGAGCTTGCAGAAACCCCGCGCATGTGCCGTGGTGCCACGGCTCATGCGCCATGTCAAAGGAGGGGGGGGCGTGAAATTGTGTTGCCCGGGGCCCCACGGTGCTCTCATCTGCCCCTGTGCACCACCAATATTGAGGTAGTGTGTGAGCACCACCAATATAAACAAAACACACATAATGTTAAGCAGCCCATATGTGAGGAAGAAAATCTCTTAAAACAAGGGATATTTAACACAGCAATGCATACGATATTTAATATGAAATTAAATTAAAAAAGAAGAACATTAACACTGCCCTTGGAGTACATGTATCAACCTAACAGCTCAAGTTAGTACTTGCTACTTCTGACTCAGAAGAGCCAGAGCTCTACCAAATAGCAAAAATCTGCCCTTACTAATTAATACATGGTATTTTGTATTGCATTAACACAGATTTTTTTTAAATCAGTAAGTTCAGAGTTTCAGATCTCTGGAACACTCCAAAAACATTCTGTAAAAAATATTTGTCTCCCTTATCTTAATCCATTAACATCTTATGCAAACTTTGTTTGAAATGCAGTCATGCAAATGTCCTAGCACACACACTTCCCTTGCAACCTGCTCTCCCCTCAACCCAGACAGACAGAGAGGACTGCAATTAGTCTGTCCAGCACCCAAACAAACTACACCCTGCAACCACCTCACTGCACAGATGCAAGCAGCCACCTATCCACCCTTTCTTCTCCCCAACCTACCCCATGCAGTCAGCTCCTTATCTCCCCCTTTCCAGGAGGCTCCTCTCTCTCTCCTCCTGCAAAGGGACACTCTAAGATCCCCTCCCCCAGTTCTCCTCATCAACCAATTAATTAATTAATTATTCACTCACACACTCCCCATTCCCCCAGCCATAATTTTCTCCTTGTCTCTCTTTTTCCTGGCTCTTGGAGCTCCTTAATTCAAGCTAGCTTCATTTAATTGCTTGCTCAGTGAGACCCCCCCCCCCCCACCCACTGCAAATCAGCTAAGCTCCCTGCATGCAGGCAGCTTACAGGGAACCTTGAATTTGGACTGGTGTTTTAGACTCTAGAAACAAATGAGTTGCTCACCTTTTAATTGTTACATACAGCAAACTATTCCTCCTCATTAGCCAACTGAATAAAATCATGCAATGAGTCAGTTTCGGTCTCAGTCATCAACAGTAACATTCACCAAATTTGCCTTTAGAAATCAGTAGCTAAAGTCATATGCTCAGCACCTCAGAATATAAGGTCACAAGTTTCGTGCCTAAATATGGATTTACGTAATTGACATTAGACATCTGGCTTTGAATATTTTTGGCTTCTGGTTTTGAATATTTTGACTCAGGGTTTAATTTTCCCCAGAGGCACTGGAACACTGGCTTGTTCTGTCTGTAGCATGTGGGTATAGAGTGTGGCAAACCATGGATCATACTAGACAGTGGATTGGACTGAGTGGATAAGCTTCGTGTCTGCTGGAATTGCTGTAAAAATCATCCTAAGGGCCCCAATTCTGCAAGCACCTCCTGAGAGGTGCTGAGTGTCATGGGGGGGGGGGGGGGGGGAGCGGTGCACAGCACACTGCAGGATCCAGCTATGTATGAGTCTGCTGCATTAGCTATAATTCCAGAAATAGCACCCAAACACAATTGGACTACTGTGGCCTTCAGGTTAGAGGGTAAGCAGTAGTGTTGTTCAGTCTTATCTTAGTTTTGAGTGGCTTTTATAAAATATATCTGTATGATCCCTGCACTGTTTTGGATTTCTGGGGAGCTTTCATCTGTGATAGTCATTGTAAACAGTTTACTTTCTAGCCTGACTATCCGTAACAAAACTTCTATGTCTGTCTCCCTTGTATTAGCTATGACTCCGGCTCCATTCCTCTGGTACATTTCAAACAGCATTTGAAGGACATACGTAGAGGGAGAAACAACCACTAAACAGTGTGTGTGAGCATGTACAGCATTAATTTATGCTGACTGACATATGTGCATCTGTAAGTCATACATGCACTCACACAAGCACAAAGTATATCTGTAGAAGAGGATGACCATGGAGAATGATCTTCAAAAGTAAAAAACGAACTCCCTGGTTTTGGAAAAAGCCACTTAGCATTAGTGATTATTCCATAACAGAAGTCCAGACTCCACACTAATGATAATGTAACAGAAAATACATAAAAGCATGGGATAAGTAACTAATATGCAAAAAGACATCTGGCCTTTTATGAGATCCTACCTCACATTGTCTTTAATCATTACACAGCAGGCATGTCATGCAGTGTTCTACTTCTTCAACTTCATTTAGGATTTACATGACAAAGTCTTATCAGAATAGAACCCTACAGGCTGGAAAACAAACTCTTAATTAAAGCACAGTGCTTCTAATTACATACACCAGGACAAACTCATTACAATGAATGTCATTTCCAATAGTGTCCCAAGAAATGACAAAACAAAGTCATTGTCAAATGCACACCCAGCAGACATATGCCATGCATGTTTGGAGAATTGATAGCTGTTTCCATTAGAGACACCAGCACAGGCTGCAACTAGACCTAATTTAGCATTGAGTGGTACAGTGGTACATCTCTGCTTAGAGCTCTCACCACAACTGGATGGCAATTATAAAATGCATTATACCAGAAAAGCAGGTTCAGGAAGCAGAGTGGAAGAGGGGCAAAAATTAATATGGGGCTGCAATCTAGCTTCAGTTGAAGTCATTGGAGATGTTTTTCCATTGCTTTCAATGGGAACTGAATCAAAGACTTGATTGGTGGAAATTGTATTTAATTTTCTGCTTTTCTTGCTTTTGCACTTCAAAAGCTCACGAAAGCTCATCACCTAATAAACCATTCTAATAAACCATCCTGTTAGTCTTTAAAGTCCTGTCTTTTATAAATTTTAGATGCTCTCAAGTTCTGCACTAAAATTTTCTAGGCATGGTCTCTACACAAAAGGTTGCTCAGACTCAGTTCAATACAGTAAAACCTGTGTTATCTGGCACGCTTGGGGATTAGGGCGTTCCGATTATCTAAAAATTCCGGTTATCTGAGGGTCCCATCAACCTAGGAAAAACCAATGGTCAATAATAAACTCAAGTTTTTAATATTGGTAGGTTTGTAGTGTGAGGCAGTTGGTCTCACATTTTATTTTGAGTTAAAGATGATTAGTACTTCTTAAATAAAAAATTGTTAAGCCAATCGTGGTAAACCAAGCCAGGCCTGTGCACCTGAAGATGTGACAGTATTGTGGCTGGGGGCAATGCTGGTTCACAAACTTTTCTGGTTAACAGAGTGCTGGATAACAAAGCTTTCACTGTAATTTGAATCTGAAGAAGATGTAAAAATTCTTCCCTGTTAAGTAAAATAATTACAATCTTTAAGAACACTTCTACAGCCACATTGGCTGGAGGGGCGGGGGAGGGGGGGCGCGGAGAGTTGGAAATTATGATCATTTATTAAGTACCCAAGATTTGCAAGGGACACTGAAATAGAAGTTCTCTCTAGAGAGTATTCCTCACATACCTATCACTCTGAGAGCTACTATCCAAGGAAGTTGAAGAAAACTAGCACTTAAGGGGGAGCAAACACCACTTTAGCTGATCCAGGACTTCTGCTTGGCAATAATTACTATCACAGTTAGATCACCTGCCTGGCCTAGAATAGCACCTTCAAGTATGCTGAATTTTCTTGCTCTTGTGGATTTGCATTTAAAACAGACAACTTGCTTTGTAACAGTGATATGCTGCCAAGAGATGAATAAGGGGCTCTCCCTCAAAATGTTCCTTTTAGGCTGTAATCAATTCCTTGTAAGTCGGAGAGTATTTGTGGCAGCAGAGTGTGAAGCTGAGAGATGGCAGAATCTATTTGTTTCCCTTTGTAAAGGTAACTCTGAAAGGGGGAACTCAACCTAGGACCTCTGAAGCTTAGTGCAGAGTCTCTACAATTTGAGCACACTCATTCTCTCTCTCTCAGTGGTCTAAGTGCCACTACATGTGACAGTGAACCACACCCAGTAGGTGTGCAGTTACATAAACAAAATGCTTCAGGGGGTAGCCAAGTTAGTCTGTAACTAGAAAAACTTAAAAAAAAAAAACAAATAGTTTAGTAGCACCTTACACAAAATGGCTCATACAAAACACTTGGTGAACAACTTGCGCTAAGCGCACCTCGCTGGAAATGTTTGCTGTGTTTCCTGAAAAATATACTGTGTTTTGATAGAGAACAAAGTGATCTGCTAGTGCAAATTGAGCTGGATGGAGGCCTTGTAGAGAGAGGCTCACCCAGGAAGAGTTTTGGAAAATACCTGGCCCCTGGAGTAGCTACAAAGGTAAACTATTTTTCTACTCAAAACTACTCCTGTGAGACCACACCTGAGTTATCTCTAAACTCAGAGACTCAGCAGTGTCCAGAAGAAGTAAACTCCCTCAAAAATCATCCCAACCTGCCTTTCATCTTAGAGGTGGGATTATAGCAGAGGGCTTGGAACATCACAGCTTTTGGAGGCGTGGGGGACCCAACCCATCCTGCACAGTGCTATCTGTCTCTTAGGATCAGGTTCATGGTGAGTTATACAAAAAAAGGCCTGTCTTTTGTGTTCTTTTGTCATTTAATTTTCTGCTTTTCTTGCTTTTGCGGAAAAACTTGCTAGCTGAATTTCCGCAAGAACACTGACGATCTCATGTAAGATTGTCAGCGTTCTTGCGGAAATACTATGCTGCTCCCATTTGGGCAAAAGCCCTCTTGCACAAAAGCATTTGCGCAAGAGGGCCAGTGTAGACAACACGGTATTGTTTTGCCCAACAAAGCCCCAATGACGAAAATGACGATCGGGGCTTTCTTGCGCAAAACCGTGTCTAGATTGGCATGGACACTTTTCCACAAAAAGTGCTTTTGCGCAAAAGCATCCGTGCCAATCTAGACCTCTTTTCCGCAAATGCTTTTAACGGAAAAACTTTTCCATTAAAAGCATTTGCAGAAAATCATGCCAGTCTAGACGTAGCCTCTTGGTGTTACAGCTGCCCTCAGTGGCCACTCTCAGTATCGCACCCCTCCATCTTTGTGTCCCTCCCTTTCCATGTTATGGGAAATAGTCCTATTCCTGGCACTTTCCATTTTTCAGGTGCAACCAACTCTAACCTTGGTTTAAGTTCAGGTAAGAGGAAGCTGCATACCAGATTTGGCGGTCCTAGCGCTTACAGTTTAGAAGGCGTTCTTGAACAAACAGACAAACAGATGCACAGACAGACATACTCTTAGGTAGATAGATTAGTAATGGGAGACAGCACCAAAAATCTCATCAGCCACTAGAACTGAAATGAATGCTGCCTAGCACTGGAAAGCTGGCATTTCCATCTAGCCTTGACAGGTCTTGGTTGTTGATACCCTATTAGACAGCTGTGAATGGGGACTCTGGCTATAACCGAGAAACCTCTGGGTGCCAACTGGCAGAGGGCACAGAATGTGCATGTAGTTTTAAAGTCATGCCCTGGGTTGGATATATGCATAATGATTCGTTAACAGGTGGCACATAAGATCTCTAGCAAGCACCAGTAGCTCCCCGGTGGTCATAATGATTGCAAAATGTATGTACAGATAATATCTAAGGAGTTATGTGCCTATACTGAAAATTATGTTCTTAAGGAAGTAGTCAGGAGATGGCATGTCTCGGAGAGGTCCTTTCATGCAGAGGGGAACAGAGAATCTCCCCCATCTGGTCACTATGTATGCTGTGTCCCAATGTATGTCTCTTTGCATCCTGAGTTGGATGCTGATTAAGAGATTATGAAATCTATAAAAAAGAGGTATTCAGAGAAAACACAACACGAGAAGGGCATGCACTACTTGTGAACCATGACAGTGAATTGTTCTGAAATGTCTGGAAGTGCAAACCCAGGATTTTCCACTGTAGCAGCAAGCTGACAGAATGTCTTGTCTCATGACTGGAAGGTGACAGCCAAACCTGGCTGTAAAATGCTGGAAGGACTTTGAGAGAACATGGCTGTGTAAGACAGGAAAATATCTAGTCTAGGTTCTAGAATGCAGGTTAGGATTGGATATGTAACAATTTGTTTCCAACGCTTCTACTTGCTATTACTCCAATCTCTCTACTTTCTCAAATAAATGTTACAGTGTTTTTTCACTATGCACATACCTAAGCGCAGTGTGTAAAGTGGCAGAGTGATCTATGCTTCTTTGAAATGGCACATCTGTCCAGAATATAGGGAGTGTCCAGTGGAACAGAGGCTGCATACTCCAGGGAGACACTTGGATAGATGAAGGGTTGTCGTGTGCCTATCACTAACCAATGCAGAGACCCGTGAGACCTACCCATGGCATCCCTTGCATTGCCTGGGGCTGGTGGAGTTGGGCAGCTGATCCTCAGCAGGCACAGACAACACTTCTTCATGCTATAGGCCAGTGGTGGCAAGGTGCCTCGTTCCCTTGGGTACTCCCTGGGAAGATCACAATGGCACTATTCATTTCTAGCCCTGTGGCTTGCATCTATTGCCCCTTAATATAGACACTAGTCCCTCAGACTAACAGCTCCTTCTGAAGTAGCAGCTTGTTTTTCTCCTGCAGTGCCATGCTCTGCCTCCTACTCACTGCTGCTATAAAACCTGCTACTAGGCAGGCGTAGCTTGGCAGCCACACAGCAGCACTCATTAATGCATGATGCAATTTTCCCTGTGTTTCCTGATCACTTTCCACCTTTAGCTTTTATGTATTTTGCACCATTGCATTTCTGTCGCATAAAGATCAAACTCATGGTGGCCACTTTTCTTCCCAGATGTCAGTGGTACTTGAGGGAACTGCCCTGATTTATGCCTTATTTGTATTACTATAAAAAGACTCAGAGGGTGAGATATAAAATTTATAAGGAATCTAAGTAAGAGAACATTCTTGTAAATTGGCAGTGTGTTACAATTCAGAATAAAACAAAATTCTGGTAAAACAGGGACAAATCCTTGCTTTAGGCAATCACTAGGCAATGAGTCCACTCACCTATGTCAAACAAGAAGGATTTGGCCCACAACTAGCTGTAGGCACAGCACAGAGTTAAACCTTGATGAGAATACCTTGGACAGTTCCTATGCTCATCACTGACCGGAGTGCATGCCAGAAACAAAACCTTATCGGACACAACTGATAACTTAAAAATGAGCATTAATGCATTTCAAGGATTTAATTTGGGTAAGTTGGCTGCTGGTATGTTGAGCTTCACTCTCACCTCGTCTCTTCATTAGAAAAATGAATTCACCATTTTTATAAATCAGTACAAGGGGTTAAATCAAACCAAATATTTGCAAAAGATTTATTGCAATTGAACTCAAAGTAAGACTAAAGAGCAAATACCCAAGATCTGTCTCCTTCAGTCCTTAAAGATCCAAACTGTAATGAGTAAACTTGTCAAGAACAATGGGGTTTTCTGGCAGGCTATCCAGAAGAATCTGAAACGTGTTCATCACATGGAAGAAGAAACTGGAAAGTTCTCTGTGGTGGTGGTGATTATTTTAAATAATAAATAACTGTTTGTGACATGTTCAAGATTAGAGCTCAAACAATGCAGCTGTTGTTCTGAATCCTTATGTAAGACAGGGCTTCATAAAATGTGTTCTATATCTCAAAGTGCTGGCTGCAGCAGGTTTACTCAATGCTTGTGCAGTTACAGGGAAAAGGCTACCTGATGAGCATTAAAAAGAGCAGCTGCTGGATTCCGGCCATGGGCACTCTGATTTATACTGCTGCACTGCAGAGTTAATGATTAGTCATGTTCCACAATACAGTGAGCCAGCAGTGTATTCAGCACAGAATGTGGTCCCAGTCGCTTCTTGTGATTAAGGATTTTGGGGACAAAGCTGCCCCATATGTAAAGTTATCTTCCTGTGGCATGCCACTTGACCAAAATCCATCAATAAGATTTGTGTAGCATTCACTGTTCTGTATTGTAACACATACAATCTTTGGCTATTTAAAACCATTCATAACCCTCCCCGTGAGTTCTTATTTCAGAGATCTTCCAGTAAATGACATCTCATCAATACAAATCAGAGCAGATCCATGATTAAAAGATGGCAGCAGATATTGGCCAGCCCCCACACCATAATTATCAGCTCTCTGGCTGAGTACACTGTCTCCAGACTGAGGTATAGGTGATTTATTTGCAAATTGCAGTAATAATCCTACTTTGTGTTTGGAATTTTTCTTCTTGCTTTTATATAATTTTCTTTTCTACCATGTTATTTCCCTTGAGATACAAGGTGTAATTTTCTTGCCTCTTTCACAGTATATTGTTTTAGTCATTGCTGGTTTATCTTTTCTTGGTCTATTCCACACTTCCCCCTCCCCCTGGCAAAGCAAAAACCTATGATTGCTAGAAAATTAATACGGTATGTTCTTTAGCAGACCACAGAATTGTTACAGTTGGAAAATACCCATGGTATAAATTCTAATCTTCAAGCCTGCTTGTTTTGCAGGGCTCATGAGGCCAGTTTCTCAAAAGGTCGGTCTTATGCAAACAAAGACCTTCTTTAGACATGCCAATGGATATTCTCATGTGCAAACTGTAAGTTAGATACATAATTATCTGGTTTGCATGTGTAGATACCCAGGTGAGCTCTCAAATGGGTTAATGGGCACAAAACAGAGACCATTTAAAAATGTTGCCACCGATCAATATGAATGCATCTACTGTTAAAACTAGAAGATAGCAAAAAGCAACAAAACAGGGGAAATGATTTTACACTTCTCAATAACACTCATGATACCATCTACAGTAAAACCTGTGTTATTCGGCATGCTCGGGGATTAGGGTGCTCTGGTTATCTAAAAATTCTGGTTATCTGAGGGTCCCATCAACCTAGAAAAAAACCAATGGACAATAATAGTAAAACTCAAGTTTTTAATATTGGTAGTTTTGTAGTGTGAGGCAGTTGGTCTCACATTTCTATTTTGAGTTAAAGATTATTAGTACTTCTTAAATCCAAAATTGTTAAGTCAATCATGGTAAACCAAGCCAGGCCTGTGCGCCTGAAGATATGACAGCATTGTGGCTGGGGACAATGCCGGTTAACAAAGTTTTCTGGTTAACAGAGTGCCGGATAACAAAGGTTTCACGGTACATGTTTTGTTAGTCATTAAGGTTCTGCTATACTATTAGTCTGTAACTGGAAAAACTTTAAAAAACGACAAACTCAGTTATCTCGCTGAAGCTTTTGAACATGCAAGGCACTGCATTCAGCCATATGGAGTGGAAATCCATCAACTATATGAAGAAACTTGCACATACCCAAACAGACATTATCTTCCTATCCAAGTACAGACAGATTAACATCATACCTAATGAACTGAGGGTGAAAAACCCACTACAATCTACATACCCCACAGACCACAGCCAGAGATTATGCCACACTCTCACAAAGAAACTCAGGAACCACCTCATCATCATACAACAATCAGAAGAAACTCAAAGAGGAGCTCTCAACATTAGAAACTCTCATAAAAAACCAAGCTTCCACACACACTTCCTCTTCACTGGACTTTACTAAAACTCAACAAGCCACCTACAAGGATCACTTCATCTCCCTTCAGAAGAAAAAGGACAACAAACTATCCAAACTCCTACACGCCTAAGGGTCTCTCATTTCTGATACTTTCAGTTCACCTAGCAACATTATCAACCTATACAACCCCATTCTTAGTCCGGCAGGGGAATCTGTCCTATCTCGAGGACTGTCTTTCTTTCCCACTACCCCCACAAATATGATTCAGTTCTATGGAGATCTGGAAGCCTATTTTTGCCGCCTCTGACTAAAGGAATATTTCCAACACACTGATGTATAACACACTGACTTTGCAGCTCCCCACTGCCAGTCCCACAAGAGGAAGGCTTCTGTGTGAACCCCTGCTAATGATCATAATGAGAGTCTTGACTTCTACATTGATTGCTTCTGCAAATGTGCATGGGCTGATATTGTCAGCAAATAACAACATATAACATACAACCTCAGTCATGTAGAACACAATGCTATACACAGCCTCAAAAACAATTCTAACCTCATAATCAAAGAGGCTGATGAAGGGGGTGTAGTAGTCATCATGAACAGAAAAGAGTATGGACAGGTGACCAGTCAACTCAGCAACACCAGATTCTACAAGCTTCTCTCCTTTGAGCCCACCAAAGAATACAAAAAAACCCCTAAAACAACTGCTTGTGAAGCTCCCTGATACTGCTCAGGACCAAATTTTACAAACACTCCCCCTCTCCCTGACCAGGAGTTTTCTATCTGCTACCTGTGTTATACAAACCTGGAAATCTTGGACGACCCTGTGACAGACCCCGTGGGGTCCGCACTAACCTGGGTCGGGGGATCACCCCTCCCCCCGGCACCGAGAGGACGAGCGGACGGCCTGGGAGGCCGGAATAACCCCGGTCGGGCCGAGACCCAATGCGGGGGAATGCACCCAGCCCTGCGGCTAAGAAGGTGGGGCCAGATGCAGCTGCGGCAGGCGGGCCGGAAGCCAGATGAGCGCGCCGGCTGCACAGTGCCACGCAGGGCCAGGGGCGGAACGCCAAGCCCCGGCCGTTGCGCAGCAGGGCGTGCGGATGCCCAAGGGGCACGGCTAACGTCCGCGGTGTCCTTGCCCATGCCGCTTGAAAAGCAGCTGGGGAAGACAGCTGGGGGCGGCATCAGGAGGAGCCGCCGCACGCCCTGCAGGCAAGCAGGTATCCCACCCGGCTGGAGGGCAAGAAGACCGATGCAGGAGCCCCCAGGACGCCAGCCGGACGAGGCCAACGGTTCGGGCGGGGTAAGTGACGCAGGCGGACCTGCTGGCAGGGCGGCCGGGAGCGGGGAGTGGAAGAAGCCCGGGGGCAGGGCGCTTCTGGCACCCGTGGGCAGGCGAGTTACAGGGATAGTGCCCACCTGTCGTGGAGGGAATGTGGTCGTTATCCACGTTATCGGAGGAGAGGGCGGGTCCCCCACGCCCTCCCCTTTGTCTGCTACCCCCATTCGTCCAGTAAATCCGTTACAAGGTCGCCCCGCAACTCAGAGGGAGCCGGGCAACCAAGACCGCGAACTGAGATGCTTAATGCCCATTGCCCTCTTCCGGGGAGGACCTTTCTTCAGAACGGGCCCCCAGAGATTCCCTCCCCCCCATTCCCTACAGGACCCAGGGACCCCTGATGGGGCGGGGCGGTGAGTCCGCTGAACCCCAGCCCCGACGCGCGCCCGGGTGATCGCACTCACAGCCCCCATCCCGGGGAACAAGCTCCGGGACAATCATATGTCAGTCTTAGACGGTGGGACCACTGAACCCCCTGCGCTGTCAGGAGGGGGGGCTTGCACCCAGTAAATCCGTCACAGACCCATCATTTCAAGCATTGGCACACTTACAACAGGACTATCTGGCTGTATTGACTCTCTCCTCAGACCCTATGCTGCCAGCACAACTAGCTATCCTTGAGACACCACCGACTTCCTGGGGAAACTACGGAACATCAATAATCTTTCTGAAAACACCATCCTGGCCACTCTGGCTCTAGCTTCCATCCTAGACACATTTCTCAATCTATTGTTTGCAGCCAAGCCCTAAGATACAACTGGATTTGTTCCAATCCCACAGGCAGAAACAAACACCTACAGGATCTATATAGAACATTCACTGAAATACCTAGTGAAAAAACTGATTGACAGAGCCAGAAGAGTACCCAGATATGAACTACATCAAGACAGGCCAAGAAGAGAAAACAACAGAATTCCACTTATCACCTACAGCCCACAATTTAAACCCCTCCAACATGTTATTAACCATCTACAATCTATCCTGGAAAATGACCCTTCACTCTCACAGGCCTGGGGGGAAAAGCCAATCCTCACCTACAGACAACCCCCTAACCTCAAATAAACTCTTTCTGGTAACACACAGCACACCTCCATCATAACCATCCAGGAACCCACTCCTGCAATCAGCCCCAATGCCAACTCTGCCCACACAGCTACAGTACAATGTCCCCAGTTATTCAAAAAATAACACTGCTGTGTAGATGTACCCCTAGAATGGCAGCTTTGAGGAACCAGCTTTAGGTTACAGCAAATTTAGCTCTGTTCATACTTACAGGTGTTACAATTGTGCAATACATGTTAGGATAAACTGCTGAATTAACATGCAAAAGAACTGCTGGGTCTTTAAAAATTTTAATCTGTCCATATTTTCTCCTTTTGTTTCACAACATGGAGATATAATTCAGTGGTTTTGGCATTTAAAGTTCTAACTTGCTGGCAGACATTGATATGTGCAGAGCTGTATTTCTTATAGCGGTTGCATCAGGATTTTATTTTGCTACTGCAGACCACATGTTATTCAAACAGTAATAGTGGCTTTGTGCAAAAGTCACTTAAATCTTCTTGTTCTTAAAGGGAAAGTTACTTAGCTAGTGCAATAATGACGATTCTTCAAGATGTGTGACCCCACAATATAACCCCTAAATTTGGACCCAATGTACCCAAATACCTGCTTGTAACTGCAAGTGTAAAACAATTGTCAATTTGGGCCACTTCGATAGATAACAAGAGGTGGCCTGCACTAGAGTAATTGCTGGGGGTTTACTAGGGTATTTTTCTCTGACCCTCAAAGGACACACCAGAACGGAATAGTTCTGTTAACCTGTGAGATGACATCGATCCAGCATTCCAGTCAAAGGATTGATGCTCAAGCAGTAATTCTTCAAAAACAAAATAACATTTATTCAAAGAGAATATCAGTTACAATACTCTTAATTATCAAGAAAGAACACACTGTATTACATGACACACAGCATAACTCAATGGTATTGCATTTAGAAATCCTGTACTAAGACAACCAAATAGATTACACAGACTATATAGCGGATACAGTGTTGCATAATATGATACACATTGATCCTGATACATGGCTGTGTCTAGACTGGCCAGTTTTTCCACAAAATCAGCTGCTTTTGCAGAAAAACTTGCCAGCTGTCTACACTGGCCCCTTGAATTTCCGCAAGAACACTGACGATCTCATGTAAGATCATCAGTGTTCTTGCGGAAATACTATGCCGCTCCTGTTCGGGCAAAAGCCCTCTTGTGCAAATCATTTGCGCAAGAGGGCCAGTGTAGACAGCACAGTACTGTTTTGTGCAAAAAAGCCCCGATGGCTAAAATGGCGATCGGGGCTTTTTTGCGCAAAAGCGCGTCTAGATTGGCACGGACGCTTTTCCACAAAAAGTGCTTTTGCGGAAAAGCGTCCGTGCCAATCTAGACGCTCTTTTCCGAAAATGCTTTTAACGGAAAACTTTTCTGTTAAAAGCATTTCCAGAAAATCATGCCAGTGTAGACGTAGCCCATATGTATGAAACTCAATATAATGCTATTACATCGATTACAATATAACATACAGAATTCCTAAACATACGTAGAAATCAATATTATCTAATATATATTTGGGAGTTTAAGAACTCATCCTAAACAATAAGAGCAAGGACCCCCAAATTCTGTATACAGCTTCCTCTTATCATAACTTAAAGCGAGGTGTGGGTTTGATTGTTTGAAGAAAATGGAATGTGTCTGGAATGGGATTGCTTCTCATAAAACCATACAGAAAAGAGACCGAGTCACCAGGCAGGGGGCTGGCTGGGGGCAAACCCTCCTTTGGTCCAGGACTGCCTTGGACCCGAGCCCCTCAACCCCCGAGTACTTTTTAGGGATGGGGGCTGAAATGCCCCTCTCCCAGATTCATACGGGGACGTTGCCGGCTGTCCCCATTCATCAAGGAGCAAGGGAAAAGTGCACAGTTTGCTGCATTCCTCACTCTGGCTGGGGAGTACAGGGGGCAGACAAACTGTGCACTTTGTTCTTGTTCCCTGACAGCACAGGAAGAAGAGCAAGCCTGGAACTGATCTCAGGATGGCTTCCCCCTGCCTTCCCATCTACACAAACACATACACAGTCCCCTGCCCAGAGCCCCTAAATCCTGACACCTAACCCCCCCACACTTAGCCCCTTGCCCTGAGCCTCCCACATCCTAAGACCCTGCCCTGACTCCTGTACTTCACACACCCTGACACTCCCCAACCACCTGCCTTAAGCCCCCCTCACTCCACCCCACATTTAAATTTCTGTTATATCACAACTCCCCCAACCTCCTGCCCTGAGACCCCCTCCCCTGGGGGATTGTAATATGACAGCACCAGTAAGAAATTTAAGTTACTTTCACCCCTGGACTCAACCAAGATGAGCCAGAAAAATAAGATGTACCTGAAATAGGATTGCGTCTCAATAAACCTTACACAAAAGAGGTAAAAGAGAGATATTAGGAGTACTACTATATTTTGGCACTGCTAAATCAATATTTAAGGATTGAAAACACCTTCTAAACAGTAAGAGCTAGGACCACCAAATTCAACATCTGGCTTCCTCTTATCATTATTTAAAGCAACATAAGGGATTGGTTGTGCCAGGAAAATGGGATGTGCCTGCAATAGGATTATCTCTTTTCCGCTTGGTTTTATGAGAAGCAATCACCAAATCAAGTACAGTCTTCAAAACTGACATAACTTAGCAAACGTCAAAAGAAAATAAACCAAGATCAGCCAGAAAAAAGGAGGAACCTGTAATAGGATTGCTTCTCAATAAATCTTATAGGAATGAGATAAAACAGAGAAATTGGAGCAGTTTTCTGTTTGGGCACAGCTAAATCAATGCTTAAGGTTTGAACACCAGAAGAAAATGTTATTGGAAACCAACTTAACTGTAGCCTTTTCTTTTTAAAACATAATGAATTCTAAGAGTTATGGGGATGAATTAAAAATACACATAATGGAATTCACATTTTAAAAAATTAAATTTAAAACAAATTAACAATCTTTTTAAGAAATCCAAAATAAAAATTAACTTAATAAAAACACTGTATTTTTAAAAAATACAATAATTTAACTAAAGCATGTATATTTTCTTTTTTCTTTAAAAAAAACCCCTAACTTTGAGTTAAGGATCTGAACAAGGCTGGATACATCTGCTAGTGATGTCATATCTTAAGACCATTAAGTACTAATAACAACATCCTATGAGTGACGATGCGACACTGTAAGAGTGGTATAGAAATCCATTCAGATGCAGGCATCCAGCTTTATTTACCACTATACCTAGACACACATTAAGTACAAGGATGGGCAAAATATGGCCTGTGGGCCAGATCTGGCCTGCCAAGCATTTGATCCAGCCCGCCATCACTCTCTGGGCCTCTAAAGTCCAACAGCCCAGCAGGGCGCTCTGGCAGGCTGCCTGCCTCCTGTGGCCCCCGTACACTGCTCAAAGTTGCCATCTACTGGGGCAAGCATGTGTCTGCGTGCCCCTTGACTGGAGAGGGGGGGAAGGAGAAGACTCTGTGTGCTGTCCCCACCCACAACATAATTCTTGTCAGGGGTGGTGCTAGCAGGTGCAGGCAGCTCGTGGAGACGTGCTGTCTCCCTCCCCGAAGGGGTGTGTAGAGACAGACTCGCCCCAGTAGTTGGCGGCTTTGAGCAGTGTTTGGAGCCGTAGCAGGCAGGCAACCACCTACAGAAAGTGCCTTCTGGACAGAGCCTACACCTGACATCCTTTCCCACACCCCAACCCTCTGTCCCAGATCACAACCTACTTCCACACCCAAACTCCCTCTAAGACCCTGCACCCCCTTTTGCACACCAGTCCCCTGCCCAGAGCTCCCTCCTGTTCCCAGCTCCCTCCCAGACTCTGCATTCCCCTTCCCCCTTCATTAATATAGGATAAAAGTGTGGCCTATAACTTCCTACCAAACTCTTGGGGTGGCTTTGCTGTGAAAATTATTGTCCTTCCTTGTGTTAGTCTATTAAATATGGTTATCAGTGTGTGTGGGACTACAGAAAAGCAGCACGGTGCTAAATCTGTGCCGACTCACAGTTAGCAGAAAAAACCTTGCTAAGCAGAGGCTCGGTGAGCGCTATGAGAGTCGAGGAGGTGAGGGAAGGTTAGTCTGGTGTTTAGTACAGACCTGCCCCAAATTTGAAGAGACGGATGTGAAGGCATGTCTCAGACAGAGACCACTGCCTTAGCACTGTGAGATTGTTGAGATGGGTGCCCTGTCCATGAGGGATGTGTCAGTGGTCAGGAGTAGCAATGGGGGAGACTGAACAAACAGGATTACCATGCAGACATTTATAGGCTCTTTCCACCAATTCAAGGATTGTTTGATCTTGGTGGGAATCAAAAGTAGTTCATGTTGTCTCTGGTCTATAAATCAAAATGAACCAGGCTTGAAGGTTTCTCATGTACAGTCTGGCATGAGCTGTAACCAGTCTGCCTTTGGACAAAAGCTGAAGACAGCATCTGACCAAAATCCGGGGGCTGGATTGCACTGTCTGTAAAAGTGTGGACAAGCTGAGCAAGTTGATGTGGGAGAGTGGCCCTCACCTGGATGGAGTCCAGGTTGACGCCTATGAATTCTAATCTCTGGACCAGCACTAATGTGTTTTTTTGTTTGTTTGTTTGGGTGCATTGATTTGTAGGCCTAGAATAGATCCAGTGTGATAATTCCATCTGTGGAATGAATTGTACCATTGAATTACCCCTCTTTTTCTTCAGCTACAAGTCTGTGTTGTAACCATATGAGGTCTCACAAGCGAAACAGGGTATGGCCAAGTCAGTGCTAGAATGGAAAACAATGAAGATCACTTATGTGCTGCAGAAACTGGTGTTGATGATTCAGAGCTTCTCTGCATGAAGTATAAACTAAGGTGAATTTAAACAGATATAGCTACATTAGTATAACCCGTACCCCTATTTGGGGGGACACATTCTAGGATAAGAATGCCTTTTCTAATTTAAATGTTTGTCACTATAGAAGGGATTTAAGCTACACTCATATTCCAGAGTAAGGATGTCCCAGAGGGAATTATACTGGTAGAATTATACCAGCATAACTAGGAAAACTTTCCTGTATCAACCATTTCTTCAGCTATGGTGTTCCAGTCTTTGAGTCAGTGGTTCTACATGGTGTTAGGAACCACAGCGTGATAATTCCATCTTTTGATTGCATGGCATTGTTAACATTTCTATGGAAATCTATGTAAGAGCAGTAGATAGTGGGTTTAACCTGTCATGACAAAGGTCCAGTTTTGGTAAGCTTGCTTATCCATCCTCTCCCAGAAGTTTCAAATGGAAAAGTTATTATTTATTTGATGTGCTACTTTCATAATTGAATAGTGTTTCTGTGCACTTGTTAAGGAGTTGCCACATTTTACCTAAATCAATTTCAGTAGATATCTATATATGGCTTTGTAAAGCATAACAGGAGCCTTTTGGAATGAAAGGAAGACTATAAAGGAGCATTAGCTTCAGTCTAAGTGAAGAGAGTGGCATTTTATTCTTGTGCAAGTAGGTAAATAGTCTGTGGTTCTTCTGGGTCTGTTGCTACATTAGATTAACTAATACTTCCTATGCCCTGTGTTTTGTGTGGGGAGTGTTTTTACATTATCTCTCAGAAAGACAGACAGTGTGGAAGATGAAGCACAGTGATTTGAAATTAGTACCACAGGACTATGGAAGTTATTTGAAGTCTCACCAGAAATGAAATTATGTATCACTAATGCAATTCTGTCTCATTATACAGTACATGCAGTTGGGCAAAACTTAATAAAATACAGATACTGACCTTCTAAAAAGAACTTTATTTATTAAGGGCCAGATTGAGACGCTGCTTCCAGCCCATAGGAGCTGTGCTGCCCCAGGAGCGGTCCAGGGGAGGAATGGTAGTTCTGAGATACAACGTAAAAACCTAAGTTAAGGGCATCAAATTTCACTTATACTAAGGCCCCTTTTATACTATTCTGGTAATATAAGGAAGCCATAACATGAGATTAAATTACATTACACCTGCACTAAGGCCACCCCTGCTATAAGCTGCAAGAGCAATGGAAAGGGGCCTAAGCATGAATAGGAATCAGGCCCTGAATCCAGAAGTGATCAGTTAAGGGATTCAGCCAGTTCCCTACTATTGTAAACTCCTGCATCCTTCACTGTCACCCCACCCACTTTATACCACCCACCCAACATCTGCCCCTACAATTCTAAAAATGAAAGGTCAAAACAACAAATTATTAAAGAATTTTTAAAAAAATCTTCATTTTTTCGTTAAAAGCATTTGCGGAAAAGAGCGTCTAGATTGGCATGGATGCTTTTCTGCAAAAGCACTTTTTGCGGAAAAGCATGCATGACAATCTAGATGCGGTTTTGCGGAAAAAAGCCCCGATCGCCATTTTTGCCATCGGGGCTTTTTTGCGCAAAACAGTTTTTAGCTGTCTACACTGGCCCTCTTGTGCAAAAACATTTCCGAAAAGTCCAAGTCTTTTTAATCTCTCTTCCTATGGGACCCATTCCAAATCCCTAATAATTTTTGTTGCCTTTATCTGAACCTTTTCCAATGCCAATAGATCTTTTTTTGAGATGAGGCGACCACATCTGTACACAATATTCAAGATGTGGGCATACCATGGTTTTATATAGAGTCAATAAGAGATTCTCTGTCTCACACTCAATCCCTTTTTAATGATTCCTAACATTGTTTGCTTTTTTGACAGCTGCTGCACAACAAGTGAATGTTTTCAAAGAACTATCCACAATGACTCTAAGATCTCTCTTGAGTAGTTGTAGCTAAATTAGTCCCCGTCATTTTATATGTGTAGTTGGGGTTATTTTTCCAATGTGCATTACAGGCAGTCCCCGACTTACATGGATCCGACTTACGTCGGATCCCTAGATACGAACGGGGTGAGGCAACTCCCGCACATGCGCAGCAGCATTCCCGGGGCTCGCTCACCTGGGTCCTAGGATCCTCCTCCTCCTCGGGCCGGCTCCGACTGGGGTCCCACAGAGCTGCCAGGCAGAGGAAAAGTGCCTCCCCACGCCCGCTGCCCCCCCCTGCCAGCAACAGGCTGCCCCCTCCCCTGAGCAACAGGCTGCCGAAGAGACAAAAGCAGCCTCTCTGCCCCTCCTCCCCTCTATACATGCCTGGCTCCCGGAGCGCAGCAGCGTCCCCGGGGCTCACCTGGGTCCTAGAATCCACCTCCTCCTCCTCTTCGGCCGGCTCCAACTGGCCTCTGCCTGCAGCAGCTGGCCACAGGGACAGGGATCCCGCAGAGCTGCCGGGCAGAGGAAAAGTGCCTCCCCACGCCCGCTGCCCCCCCCCCCCCCCGCGGCCTCTCATCCTGCACTCCTCCCCCTCCCCCCCTGCCAGCAACAGGCTGCCCCCTCCCCTGAGCAACAGGCTGCCGAACAGCAGACAAAAGCAGCCTCTCCGCCCCTCCTCCCCCTATACATGCTGGGCTCCCTGGGCAAACAAAGACTCCACCAAAACAAACAAAGTGCTGGCCTCATTGTGTTAGCAAAAAAAGGACCCTCCTCCTAGAACCCTGGGTGGTGTGTGGAAATAAAGCTATTAGCTCAAAGCATGGTGCAGAGCTGTTTGGTATTTGATGAGTTACTCCTTTAGTCCTGAGTTTGTCACAGGGACAGAAATAGATGTGAAATCTTCTGAACAGGGGAACAGACAGCAAAACAAACATTAGAGGGGAGTTAACCTTTCCCTATGCTATCCAAAACTAAAAAAAATGTTTGGCTAGAGTTTCCCCTACAATATGTACCAGTTCCGACTTACATACAAATTCAACTTAAGAACAAACCTACAGTCCCTATCTTGTACGTAACCCGGGGACTGCCTGTACTTTACATTTATCAACTTTAACTTTCATTTGCCATTTTGTTGCCCAGTCACTTAATTTGGTGAGATCTTTTTGAAGCTCTTCACAGTCTGCTTTGGTCTTAAGTATTTTGAGCAGTTTAGTATCATCTGCAAATTTTGCCACCTCACTGTTTACCTCTTTCTCTAGAACATATATAAATAAGTTGAATAAGATCATCCCCCCACTTTGGGGGGGACCCCACTAGTTACCTCTCTTCATTCTGAAAACTTACCATTTATTCCTACCCTTTGTTTTCTGTCTTTTAACAAGTTATCAGTCCATGAAAGGACCTTCCCTCTTATCCCATGACACTTACTTTACTTAAGAGTCTTTGGTGAGGGACCTTGTCAAAAGCTTTCTGGAAATCCAAGTTCACTATATCCACTGGATCCACCATGTCCACATGTTTGTTGACCCCCTCAAAGAACTCTAGCAGATTAGTAAGGCATGATTTCCCTTTACAGAAACCATGTTGACTTTCCCCCAACAAATTACATTCATCTATGTGTCTGACAATTTTATTCTTTACCATAGTTTCAATTAATTTGCCCAGTACTGACTTTAGACTTACTGCTCTGTAATTTCCAGGATCACCTCTAGAGCCCTTTTAAAGTATTGGTATCATGTTAGCTATCTGCCAGCCATTAGGTATGGAAACTGACTTAAAGGATAGGATTATTGTCACTATTACCAAGTGGTCCAGCTATATTCACTTTTTGAACCAGAGCCTGAGTTCCACTTAGGACTACATCAGGAATTGTCTCTCTTTTTGTGGGCTCCAGAACTAGCTGTTTCTAAGAAATAGTCATTGAAGGTGTCAAGAATCTTTATCTCAGCATCTCGTCATGAGGTGATATGTCCTCAGTCAATATGCGGATAGTTTAAATCCCCCAATATTATTGAAGGTTTTTTTTAATATGTATAGTCTCTTTAATCACCTTGAGCATTTCACAGTCAGCATCACCATCCTGGTCAGGTGATTGGTAGTATATCCCTACTGCTATATTCTTATGATTAAAGCATAGGTTTACTAGCCATGGATATTCTATGGCACAGTTTGGGTCGTTTCAGACTTTTACTTTATTTGATTCTACACTTTCTTTCACTTAGGGTGCCACTCCCCCACCAGCACGATCTGTTCTGTCCTTCCAATATGTTTTTACCCGGTATTACTGTGTCCCATTGATTATCCTCATTCCACCAAGTTTCTGAGATGTCTATTGTATCAATATCCTCATTTAATATAAGGCATTCTATTTCACTCATCTCATTATTTAGACTTCTAGCATTTGTATATAAGCACTTAAATTTGTCACTTTAACTGTCTACCATTACGTGATGTAATTGAATGGGACTCTCATTTGGCTGGTTCTCATCAGATTCTACCATATTTCATTCTTTTCCACCCTTTTCTCTTTACTAGGACATAGAGAATCTCCATTAATAGATATTCCCCTAAGGGATGTCTCTGTGCGAGCCACAGGGTCCTCTGCACCTGTCAGCTTTCCCCCACTGATTTATGACCTTTTAAATTTTAAGTGCCAGTGGTCTGGTTCCATTTTGGTTTAGGTGGAGCTCATACTTCCTGTATAGTCTCCCCCTTCCCAAAAGTTTCCCCAGTTCCTAATAAATGTAAACCCCACCTCTCTACACCATCATCTCATCCACACATTGAGGCTCTGCAGTAATGTCTGCTTAACTGGCCTTGCATTTGGGACAGTGAGCACCTGAGAGATGCTACCGTTGATGTCATGGATTTCAATCTCTTTCCTAGGAGCCCAAATTTGGCCTCCAGGACCTCTCTTCTTTTGTTCCCTACATGTACCACAACCATCGATTCCTTCCCAGCACTACACATAAGTCTACCTAAACATCTTGAAGATCCGCAACCCTGACACCAGGCAGGCAAGTCACCATTAGGTTCTCCTGGTTATTGCAAACCCAGCTGTCTGTTTCTAGAGATCAAATCACTGATTATTGTCTCTTTCTAATAAATGTATCACCAGAGAGGATACCAATCATAATCTGGAAGAAGGATCCCAACTATGGGATCATTTCCCTCTGCTCCAGTTGGATTTTATCCTTTCCTGAGATTTTCATCCTCCTCAATAACACAGAGGTACTCAGACTGGGAGCAGGACCATTCTGCTGTATCCTGGAAAGTCTCATCTATGTACCTCTCTATCTCCCTTAGCTCTTCCAATTCAGCCACATTGGTCTCCAAAACCCACATGCTGTTTCGGAAGGACAGGAGTTCCTTGCATTACCATAGGGCAGGTAATTGTACATGCAGCATGGAATGCAATAAACTGGATAGACCCCCCCCCCCCCACTCTGTAGCTGTACTTCTACCCACATTGTATTTTTACTCCTGCAAATGATTTCTTTGTTTGGTTTTTATCAAGAGATATTTTTGGCCTTAAGTTTAAAGAACTTTAAAAAGAATGTTAAGAGTACTTACCCTTGCATTCCACCAACACTACCTCACTAAACTCCCTTGGAAAACTCCCCCATAAGTGCTCCTGTTCACTAGCCCCTCTGATTGCTTAGCAGTGGAGTTTTTAAGTCTTTCTTAGTAGCCCTCTCCTGGTTAAGGATTGCAGGGTGCTAAAGGCCTTTGGGATCAAAGCCTTGGTAAAAAGCTCTCAGCTTTGCCTAGCAGGCCACTAGGCTCAGTGTAGAGCCCTCCAAACAAATAGATCACATGGTGTATTTCTGTCAAGCAGCAAGCAAACCAGAAACACACACACTACAGACAACAAACTTATCCTGAGGGTCACACAATCACTCCTCCTACTCTTGGAGGGCTCCCTCGCAAACTCCCATTAGCTGCTCCTATTTGCTTGTTCCTCTGGTCATCCTGAATAATCCTGTCCTTCTAAAAATGCTCTAATTTAACCACAAGTTATTGGACATGATGTGGGAATTATTTGATGGAATTCTATGGTGTGGATTATGTAGGTCAGCCCACTGGGGGCTGGATTACACTGGTCCTCTATGGCTTTAAAGTTATGAATCTACAAATAGAAGCTTTCCTAAACAGAAAGAGACTCACAATTACATTGTCAAGGAAGCCTCAACTAAGCTCTCAGCAATGGAGTGACAGCTCCCCAACAGCAAATCAACTTTAAAAAGTCCTGAACGCATTTTAATAACTGCCGGTGGACTGTAGATAGAAGGAATAACTGTATACTATACATGCTCTGACTATGCGTTGGAGACAGGTAATTGCTAACGAGACAAGGGATCTTTCACACACAGTCAAGAATTCTTTTCAAGCATCCCCTCCCCCCAAATAAAACCCTTTATCTTGCTTTACTGCATATAAAAGATTCTATAAGAAACAACTGTGTTCTAAATCATTCAAAGTTACGCCTCTTTATCTAGCTGACCACTGCATAACTTATCTTTTTCATACATGCCTCCTCTCCTGAAACATCTAACAAACGTTTTCTGGTTTCCAAGAAAAAATGCCTGCAAGCATGTACTTTCATTGGCTTATGTACTAGAAAGCTTGTTCTGCATCTGAGCTGTCAGTCTGTCATATGTCAATTCTGGGTCTACATGCTACCTTAGCTCTCTCCCACTGCTTCTCCAACAGCTTCTACGTCCTAATTGCTCCTTTTTTACCTCATGTAGTTCCTAGGACATCTTTCTTTCTGGTGAAAGAGTTCATTATGCTTCTAAAAAGCACACAATCTTTTCAGAGGATATTTTTAAATATGCTGCATTCATTTAAAATGAGAAACAAATATTAGAATTGGTATATATTTATGCATACACAGATACATACACATGGTCTTCTGATAGTGTTATAATTACCAGTCCTTATTGTTGCTTGAGTCAGTCTAATCTAGACTGAATACGAGTGAGGGAGCTGGGCTCTGTCAGTCACAATCCAATGCTCCAGTGTTGTTGCAGAATGAACCCAAAGGCTCATGATCCTCCCCAGTCTTTTACAATGGTCTATGGATCTTGCTGTGTTAGGTTTAGATTGTTAATCACAAACTGTTTTCTACAGAGTTGTTTTCTCAGTCCTCCTCCATCTTCTTTGCACATACCTCATACACACAGAACAGCTCAATGATTTCAAGAACAACATTTCTTATAGAACAAAACAGATCAGAACTAATAAATTCTAATCTTACTAAACTGACAGAATGAAATATTTGTCTTTAATTTAAAACAACTTATACTAACAAAATGAATACAGACATTACAAACCAAAACAATTTAATCAATTTAGCTTATTGGCCTACAAGTTTATACTCATTATTTCATAACTAATATTTCAAGTGCAGGGTCTCTACAGGCCTTCACCACTTCCTCTGTGTCCCTTCAAGGAAAGAAACCTCTGGTAGGTGGCATTATCACCAACCCGGAAGACAGATTCACATTAACCTGAGAAGATAAAACAAAGCTAGAATAGGGCTAAACTCTAGTGTTACATCAGTGTAAATTAGGGGAATTCTGATAACTTTGGGTTCAGTTTTTTTTTTCCAGTCTTGGAATTTGTCCAACTATTGTAGCTTGATTCAAGACCTTTTTCAAAATTGTTTAGGGGTCATTTTGACAAGGCTTTAAAGCTGTATTGTTTTTGTTCACAGACTAGCTGTGATTATTAACCGCTTCTTTCTCGAAATCTATTCTCTCCTTTCTCCCGCCCCCAAAATTCCCTATTACCATCTCTGACTTTTCTCTTTGGGCATGTCTACATAGCAAAGTTATTTCGAAATAACTTTACCAGCGTCTACACAGCCAAACTGCTATTTCGAAATTAATTCGAAATAGCGAAGCGCTTATTTCAAATTTGGTAAACCTCATTCCACAAGGAATAATGCCAAATTCAAAATAACTAAATTGAAATAAGCACTGTGTAGATGCTTATTTCAAATAGGGGACCTCCAGCCCTTCCCAGGGTGCCCTGGTGGCCACTCTGGGCCAAACCAGGAAAACTCTTCTGCTCTCCCCCCGCCCCAGAGCCCTTAAAGGGGTAGACTCTGGCCACAGTGCCTGTGCCAGCTGCAAGCCTGCCAGCACATAGCCAGCAGTTGCTGCCCCTGGCCCAGTGTGAGCCAGCAACCCACTGGCACCCAGACCTCCACCGCTCCCCAGCAGCAGGCTGGCAGCTCCCAGGAGCCTGCCAGGAGCCGCAAAAGGCGGCCGCCTTCCTGGTCCAGTGCGGAGATCATAGACCTGATTGAGGTTTGAGGCCTCCAGTGTTCATGATCTCCACACTAGACACAGGAATGCAGCTGTCTACAGGCAAATGGTTGCCAGCCTGGCCACCAAAGGCCACATGCACACCCAGGAGCAGGTTTGCATGAACATAAAGGAGCTGTGGCAGGCCTATGCCAGGGCCATAGGAGGCAGCTCCCAACCAGGGGCTGACCCAGACCCCTGCCCCTATTATGATGTGCTGGACTGTATCCTAGGGGGGGCAGATGATCTGTGCCTCCCAAGTGGTCATTGACCCTGGGGCAGATGGCCCTGACCAGGGCTTGGAGGAGGAGGAGGACAATGGCCAGGAGTCACAGGAGCCTGAAGGGAGCATGGCACTCACCCAGGACCCCCAAGGCGTCACAGCAGCCATGTCACCGGTGTCGTCCGAGGCTGGGGAGGCCTCAACATCTGAGCACCATCACTGTCCCCTTATGCCAGGCGGGGACACATCTCGGTCATCCCCATCCGTGCCCTGTGTCTGACCACCGGGGCACTTCCTGGACATTAACGTGGGCTGGTCCGGCAAAGCACACGATGCGTGGGTGTATTGCAACTCCTCCGTATGCCAGAGGCTGCACGCCGGGACTTTCTTCCCCGACCACCACATCAGGGTCGGGGACATGGACATGCCTGTGTGCCTGATGGGGGATGCATCCTACCCCCTACAGCCCTGGCTCATGAAGCCCTACACAGGACACCTCAACCCCTCCCAGCAGGCCTTTAATGCCAGGCCTGCATTGTCATGGAGGGTGCCTTCGACTGGCTGAAGGCCCGATTTAGATGCCGCCTCACTCTCCTGGACCTCTCAGAGAGGAATATTCCGCACATGGTAGCAGTGTGCTGTGTGCTGCACAATTTGTGCGAAAGAAGGGGGAGGCTTTCCTGACAGGCTGGATGGCAGAGGCCGACCACTTGGCTAGCCTGTACACACAGCCCTGCACTGCTGCCAGCCGGGAGGCCCATTGGGGGGCTGTTGGTATCTGGGTGGCCCTGCGGGAGAGCTTCCAGATGAAGAAGGAGTGAAGTCTCCCTGGCATGCCCCACCGGGGCCTTGTGCCTTATTCTATGCTCACATCTTTCCACTCCACTCAAAAAAGGTCTATTGGAATTGGAAAAAGTTCATAAAGGCAACAAAAATGATTAGGGGTATTTCATATGAGGAGAGATTAATAAGAACGGGACTTTCCATCTTGGAAAAGAGATGACTAATGGGGGACATGACAGGTCTATAAAATCATGACTGATATAGAGAAAGTAAATTAGGAAATGTTACTTAGTCCTTCTCATAATATAAGAATTAAGGGTCATCAGATGAAATTAACAGGCAACAGATTTAAAACAAACGATAGGAAGTATTTCTTCACACAATACGTAGTCCACCTGTGGAACTCTTTGCCAGAGGATGTTGTGAAAGACTAGAGAATACTGTAAAAGTCAGCAGCTTAACAGCTAAAACCGGATTCAAGAAAGAACCAGATAACATCAAGGAGGATAGGTCCATCAATGGCTGTTAGCAGGATGGGCAAAGATGGTGTTCCTATACTCTGTTTGCCAGAAGCTGGAAACGGGCAACAGAGGATTGATCATTTGATCATTACCTGTTATGTTCATTCCCTCTGGGGCACTTGGAAATTGCCACTGTGGGTTCTGGGCTAGATGTACCTTTGGTCTGATCAGTATGGCTGTTCTTATGTTCTGTGTTCATAAGGCATCCAGCCTTAATTTAAGGACCTGAAATGATGAGACATATCTTGTTATGTTGTTCCAGTGGGTAATTACTCTCACTTCAAAAACTGCACTTTTTTCTCAATTGGGTCTCGTGTCAATTTCCACCTCTTGGATCTCATTATGGCTTTCTCTGGTTGATTAAAGAGCTCTCAAGTGTCACCGATCTTTTCCCTCTATAGATACTTATAGACCATGATAAATTCACCTCTTAAATTTTTAAATTCTCAAAATCTATCCTGCTTTTGCCTCCATATTGCCTATAGGTAGGTGTTGCTGAAACATATGTGTGTTTATTATAGTAGGAGAAATAACCAAGTAACTAAGTCAAAGAATTCTGGTGTTGGTAGTTCTGACTTGATCCCTGTGGAGAAGCTGTGTCTGTTTGGACACTGTATTTAATATCCACAGCTCTCATAGAACTACTTACTTGAGAAAATCTGTGGAACTTCTATGAGGGTTTCTATATAGCTATCAAAGCTCTTTTGACATTCTGAGAAAGCTTTGCAACCTGCCTCTCTTTAAAATCAGATTCCTGTGGTATAATCATCAGCTTAAATGTTTCTAACATACAATATTAAAAAACCCTATCTCCATGTTTAAGTAGTGAAAAACACTAGTGTGCTGTCAAATCCATGAGATATACAGGTTCAGAATTAACCATATATCTGTAGAGTAATGCCCTGACTTCAGCTAGACTTTCAACAGAAGTCTTAGGTACCTAAAGCTTATTATTGCCCTTATTCTTTCCTAGGTTTCATAGAGCTGCAGGAATAACTTTAGAGATGAATCTGGATGAATCTAAGGGAAGCTAATTGGATGTAATTTAATCTTCTGGCTTTCTCAGTTTGCAAGTTACATTAAATTGATTAATCAAGGTGTAATTTACACCAGGTGCCTACACTGGTTTTGCTTGTATGCTGAGGATTTGGAAGAGAGATATAGTAGGAAAAGCAACTATCAGGAGAGAACAGACAGTGTAAATTAATCTAAATGTGGCCTCTTTTAACGTAGAGATACAAGGTGGGTAGGGTAGTATCATTTATTGGTCCAACTTCTGTTGATGAGAGACAAGCTTTAGAGCAGGGCTACTCAACACATGGCCCGTGGGCCACATGCAGCCTGTGTTAGCAGCCCATGGTGCATTTTGGGTTTATGCAGGGCTCAACACATGGCCTGTGGTGGGAGCTAAAACAAAAAAGTAGTTAATATAATGGTCTTCTGTTGATATGCATTTTAGTAGTTAAATTCCTGGACAGTCATTGCTCATTAAAAGTGCTGTAATATGGGTGGAAATTGGGTAAATATTGCATTTTATTAATATCAGCAGAACTGACTTAAATGGGGCGTGCATATTGTGTAGTCTTGCCTTAATCTTTGTGTTCATGCTCATCAGTGTGAAAGAAACTATTTGCAAGTATTTGCAACCACACGTAAGTTGCTGCCCTTGGCATGTGCTGTGAATATCATTGTGGCCCCCAGGGATTCCAAAGTTGAGTAGCCCTGCTTTAGAGCTTAAAGGTCACAAAAAGAGCTCTGTGTAGCACAAAGCTTATCTTTTTCATCAGCAGAAGTTGGTCCAATAAAAGATATTACCTCATCCACCTTGTTTTGTGAATATCCTGGGACCAATGTGGCTACAACAACACTGTATACAAAGACACAAAAAGCAATGGATTTTGTAAAAAGTCTACAATGGGATCTGAAGCAGAGAAACCTTCTGAGACAGCTGGAGGGGAAAGAGAGAGAGACTCATTATTCTTTCCCAGTTTCAAAATACAACTTAAGTGTCTTGTCCCCAAAGAAACAGGAGAAGTTGACAAGCATTAATTCCACTCTTGAGCACCTTCCAACGTGGAAGGATCCAGGTCTACTGAACATCAATGTGAAAAATGAATGCGTCACTGATACTACACTGCCACTGTCTACTAGAACTTCTAATCAAGCCCCACGGGCTACTTGCTGCTGAGCAACTGTTTTATATATGGGATCCATGGGAAAGAAATCTACTCTACCTTTTTCTATCATTACTGGTAAACATTTTACAAGCATCTAACTAAATGACCTTTTGAGGTCTGTTCCAGCCCTACAGTCCCATGATGCTGTGTATAATTTCAGCATTGGTGTGGATATAGTGTCCATGCTGAATATGAGGAGTGACAGAACAGGGTGCCACGAAAGACTCTTCAGGACACATACACAGCTGCCCAAAACTACTGTCCCATGTATCTCACAAAAAAGGGATGGAAATATTCAAAAGAATTCTATCTCTTTCAGCACCTGCAAACATGCAACTTCCACCTGAGTCAGGAATAACACCACTGAAAAACTAGCATACACCACTCTACAATTGTAGTAAGTCAGAAAAAAACCAAATCTCTTGGCTTCACTGGAGAATCACACAAAGTTGGACCATGTGTTTCTCTGTCATTGTGATGTAAGCCCTACATTTCCATGACTCTGATCTATTGTACATGTGTTGAAACACATACAACTGCAGTTACCTAACAGTCTTCCCTGTTTAGAACCTAGAGTGGTAAAGGATTTGAAATGACACTCTCCTTTTACTTCGCAAAAATGAGCCTGTTTTCTGTTGGCTTGAGACTGCCTCCAATCCCCTTAATTCAGAGTTATGCTTAGCAACAGCATCAATAAAGGAAGAGATTAACAGCTGTGACACAAAGAAAATAAAAGTGGTGACAACTGCTCTCTGCTTTGCAGTTACTCCTGCGTCGAGTGGTACCATTTGGATTTTGTAATCCAGCCAACATGTGTTAATGTTTCCACTTACATTGAACAGATGCAAGAGAGAAAGATGATATATTGCTAAGTACAGTGGCATTAAGGACATGTTCATAAGTACTATCAATAGCTGAAGAGTGGGTTTGAAAGAGCTTGGAAAAACCTACCTGTCATGAAGTTCTGTTTCTTAAAGTTTGCCAGTCTAATGGTCTGGAGGAGGAGAATCAAATCAGCCAAGGACAAAATGCAAGTGGAGAGATTAAGGACAGCATGAGAAAATAGTTCTTTCATAATTATTCAGATGAATCTCTGCCGAATGTAGCCTTCCAGAAAAAAGATACAGGAATTAACTAAATTTCTAGCATGACAATAGCTAAGCAACTGTGCACCACATTTCCCCTATGTATTTTGACTGTTTTGTGTTGGCCTAGTAGCCTGTGGCAGCGAGCTAGGGAAATGACACCACAATGAGATACAGGAAACAGTAAATTTCCTAAGGGCTGCATGTTGCCTTCCAGCACACGATGGCACAGAAGGCTGGTTGATACACCAGGAATAATGATAAGAAAAGGAAACCAAATAAGGTGTTCTACTCCCTCCCCCCTCAAAAAAAATTTAGTTAGATGAAGCACTGGCAGCTTAATGAGTGGGGCCTCTGCCCTCTAAAAGCACCAGGCTCTTCCTTCAAGGGCCCATCTTGTTAACTGCATTTCTGCCCTTTCCCTCGGTCCCCATCCTTCCAGCAGTTGATATTTCTGTGCTGAGCTTGTTCTTGGATAGCTGAAGAGGACATAGGGAATTATAGATGGGCGTGACTGTAAATAAGCAGCAGCAGAAGAAACTAGGAGAACAAATAGTGCACAATCACTTTGCACAAGGATTGTGAGACGGTGGCTTCTCTTTCCATATTACTTTGGCCTTCTTACAATCTTGCCATATGCACCCTAAATGTGACGAGCTATTCCTTAGGCATCCACGCTTCCTGTATCAGTGTCCAGTTCAATATATAAAGAAGTGACAGTATTCCTGTCTTGTACAACACAGAGCATGTCCATGAGACTCAAGAATGGCTCAGCAATACCTCACATTGCCCACATCCTTGGAGGCCCATGAGATGGAAATCACCCAACTAATGTGCCAGGGACATCAAATGGCCCTCCCACCCCAGAAATGTATTAAAGATTGCAAATGTGGGAACAAATCATGCCAAACCAACAAACCTCTCTGGCTGGAAGACACTCGCTGCTCTGTCCTCAGCAGGGAGCTGCTGCTGTTGCTGAAGGAGAAGTGACCCTTCCCCAGTCTGGCAGCTCCATGTGCAGAGCCCTGAGCCCCTGGCTGGGCTAGGCTCCTTAAGGAGCTGTAAGGCTGTGCTACTGCACAACTTCAAAGGAAACATGGTCTGGAGTCAGTGACCAAAGCCAGTGGTTGAGCCAGATGGCAGAAACCAGGTATCAAGCCAGGTATCAAGCGAGGAGGGCAAAAGACAGAGCCAAGTCTAGGTAGAAGTCAGAAACAAGAGTAACGAAATAACAAGGTAGCAAGAAGGAGGCACAGTGGTGGGAACCAGTATTGAGAAGCCAATTAATTATTGCTGTTCCTGGCTTAAGATCTGGCCTGCTAGTTCCAGAAGCCAATCAGGCAGCCTACTGCATGTCCACAGTACTGCAGTGGCTGCCTGGAGATTAGCTCTGCTACAGGCCCCAATTCCTGACATCCTCTCTGTAAAACAGGAACATTTCTTTCTCACAATGGAGTCAGGTGGCTGAGGATTGATAAATTAATATTTGCAGAGTGCAGATTCTCTAATGATGGGTGGTATATATACCTGTATGATATGATCATTCACAGGCAACATCTGGCAAGAACTACAGTACTTAGCATCTTGTGCTTCATTTGCAAACAACCACAATACAGTGAGTGAGCTTTTGCATTGTCCAGAAAGAAAGCAGAGGTTGAAGTTTTACCTCTGTTGACAATAACCACATTAACAAGACAACTGGTAGAAACTGGAGAAATATTTGTCAATGCAAATATACCAGCAGCAATATTGGAGCCAATTACATTGCATAAGGTACGTGCCAAAAAACAGTTGTCTGTACGGGACACAAAGACTCCACTGAAGTTCATAAACTACTGAAGTGGATTCAGAGGAAGAGCACACGGACAAGGGAGCTTTTCGGACAAACTTAGTATTTGCTTTGTTTTCTACTACAGTATTCTCTAACTTTCTAACTCTATTACCATGGCTCCTAGAGCCTGCATTATTTCACTTGAAAAGGCAAAATATGGTATTCCTGACAGTTCTCCTGTTCTCTGAAACTAACTTTTGCAGACTGCGCTTGTCATCTATATTTACTCTTTGTTACACGATGAGAGCCCACTGGTAATGTTGTGGGAGCTGATAGAGAAGCTGTTCTATTTACACATTAAATACTCGCTGAACAGGGACTTCTCTTTCTCCCAACCAAACTGAAAATGGCATTAATTTTTCTAGCAGCAAACACACACTGGATATGTACAATTTTACCCTCATCCTGGAGTTTGCCTTTGGTTCAGTTTAGAATAAACTTAGTTTAAGATTCTTCCTTTATTTTAGCTATTGCTAAAGCTTCACCTTTCAGGATTCCTATGTCCACCTCCTATTTCCTCTGACTCAGACACATTAAATTCCTTTTGTATTTGTTGGTCAAAACATAATATTATTGTACTGCTTGGGTGACTCAGCCAAATAGCTCTACATCTCTGCCCAGGTCCTGTCACTTGACAGAAATGCAGTAGGAATATATTTCAGAACTGTTATTTCACCCGCATAAAAATTTTAGCCCAGTAGTTGTATGTAACTCTAAACAGGGGTCAGCAACCTTACAGAAGTGGCATGCCAAGATTTAACTTACTCACTTCTATTTACAGGTCAGCGTGCCAGTGATTCTTTTTAAACTCAATAATAGTCCTTCTTACAGCAGCTTCATTAATAAAGATTAAGATCTTACTATTTAGTGTGCCGTCCTTGGCCTTGATGAGTTCTCTGATCTCAGGCTTGTTGTTTGATACTTTAAGTGAGCACAAAAGCTCTGAGTCAGGGTTCAGCAACCCATGGCACGCCAGAGCAGCTGCCGGACCAGCCAACCCCAATGAGGCTGTGGGACCGTCCCCATCTCCAACCTGCCTACCCGTGGCTCCACTCCGCAGCAGAAGTAACTCACCCACAGCTTCAACCACCCCCCGACCCCTCCCAGCAGCAACCCTTCCAGCTGTGGCTTCAACACGCTGCAGTAGCAGCAGCAACCCTCCCACCCTCCATGTGTTCTTGGCCTGAAATGCTGGCAGCAGCCGCCCCCCAATGTGGCCTCAGCCCTAGCAGCAGCCAGCACCCAACGTGGCCCTAGTTGCCAGAGTAGCCACCCAAACAGCCACCCCCTAATGCACCCAGTCCCCAACCCATCCACAGCTTCAACACCCCCCATGGCAGCAACTCGCCCACCCAGAGCTTCAACACCCTCAGTCTCCAACCCACCCGGCCCTAGCTTCAAAATACCATGGCAGCAACCTGCCCACCTACCACTTATTCTAGGCCTGAAACACTGATGGCAGCCACCCCACAATGCAGCCTCAATCCCAGCAGCAGCCAGCCCCCAACATGGCCCTAGTCACCAGAGTGGCTGCCTGAGCAGCCACCACCCAATGCAGCCCTGTCCCTGTCCCCGTCCCCACCAGCAGGAGTAGCCACAACACTCATCTTCCAGGAGCAGGAGGAAAGTGAGTGATGCTGTGGAGGTGTGCAGGCTTATATTAGAATGTTTTGTGCGGCACCACGTAGGCACACTTTAAGGGAACACTGGTGCAGGCTCCTGGCTGCACAGGAAGGAGGGGCAGGGCTGAGCTCCTGCCTGGCGTGCCAATGAAAATCGGCCAACCCCTTCTCTAAAGCATAAGGACTTCATCACTGGAACGAAGTCACCTGTTGATCCCCAGCCCTGTCCTGGTTCTCCTGCCTGAGGAATGGGCAGTGGGCAACTCAAATGGGACCACGTTCTCTTTAGGCATAGAAGGAATAAAAATCAACATACAGTAGATTGGGCATTACATTTATTTTTAATTGAAATACTTTAAATTAGAGGTGGGGGGAGGCTTGGCTTGTGGCTAGAATACACACTAAGTCTGATGTGAATCTTTCCTGTGCTCTCAGATGTTACTAAGTGCACAAACAAGGTTTCATCATTCCTCTACATTAAGCCTGGGCAAGATGCAGTCTGGGGGCTGGATCCCGCCTGCCTTACACTTTGATCTGGCCTGCAGACTGCATCTGGCCACTTCCTATTTATACCCTACCACCAGTGCCACCAAATTTCCAGGCAGTGGCTTAGGCAGCAGGATTACATTTAAATGGCTTACCATTGTGGCGCTACCCCAGCAGAGGCTGGAGCCGGAAACCTTTTTAATAATAATAGCAACCCCAGGCAGCTGTCAGTCAGCTTGGTAGCAGCAGGGCTGGGAGCTGCAAGCCTTTTGCTGTGTTTTTAATTCAAAGCTTCTGGCCCCAGACAACTCTGGAGAAAGGCTAGTCCCCAGCCCTACCCCTTCTGGGGGTGGAGCAGACCCGTGACCAAGTACCAAAATTCATTAAGTGGCCCACCTACGAAAATTATTGCCTACCTCTGCTCTTAGGGTTGCCAGGTGTCCAGTATTGACCTGGACAGTATTTTCACCTCCTGTCCAGTAAAAAAATTTCATAAAAACCAAACACCTAAAATGTCCGGATCTTTTGTTTTTTTCCCTGCAGAAGGGGAAAATACTGGATACCTGGCAAACCTATGACACACTCAGCAACCAGGCTCAGCCCCTGGCCCCCCTCTGGACCACCCCACCGGGCCCCCCTAGATACCTCCCTGCCCCCCATTTACCTGGTTCCACAGGGGCTTGTCTTGTGGCGGGAACAGAAAAACAAAATGGCAACCATAAAAAAGCCTCTTCTTAAAGGGACCATGCTGATTTTTTATTTTTTGTTTGCGTAATAACTACTGTTGGGGTCCTTTTTTCTTTTTTTTCTTTTTTTTTTTTTTGTTTGCTCAACAACTTTGGTCTCCCCGCTTTTTTTCATCAACAGAATTTTTTTCCAGTTTTTCTTTTTTTTGGGGGGGGGGAGGGGTGTTCGGTATTTTTGGTTAAACCATCTGGCAACCTTACCCGCTCTAGATCATGCTGTTTGCCAGAATGGCTACTTTGAGCGTCTATAACTTAACTGATATCTTGAGTTTGATTCCTTCCATATCACTAGCACTGCATAAGTTGTGATGTGAATTGAAAAAATTCTTCAGTTGTTCAATAGCCATTTCATGTAAACCAATATGATTGGTGATGACAGTTCTGCAACAGTGTTGTGACCTACAGCTGTTAATAATAAAACTGCATTTCTTAATATCAGAAGATTTATGTGCTGAATTCTTGTTTTGTTTCATGACTTTCTATACTTCTCTTTTCATCCAAATTTGTCATGGTGGGAATAACTTTTCAACGTCTTCTTGGTCACACTTGAAGATGCTCAAGTTGCTTTAAAAAAAATCTCATTTACAGAAACACCAATATTTACTAGCTCAAGTGCTCCACCGTAAGGAAAACCTGAATATAATTAATTGGCTGAACATATGAAGAAGGGCCAGGAATAACACTGTTAGCTTCTATCATTGATACTCTACTAAAGGCTGGGGAGCCGCTGTCAAGAATTCCAGACAGGTAGTCTAATAATGTGCAAAAGCAAAGAAAGAAAATCTGATAGCATGATACAATAAAGCTGGAGTTTTGTCAGGAATGCTGGGATCATTGCACGTACAGAGAACAGAGCACACTTTAGAATTGCAGCTGCATATGCTTAAAATCCTGATTTTCCTTTAAAGCGTTAAAATAAAGACAATCCAGTGCAGCAGCATAAATTGCATCAAGAACCATCTTCCTGATGTTTGCATAGGCATAGTACAATGGAGCCACAATACTGGATTAGGACATGGGCACCACTGTAGCACATAATAAATTTACTGTTTGATCTTACAAGCAACTAGAGGGGGTTAATCTATGAAATTATGACAATTGGAGGGAAATAGATACACTGCTTAGGATCGCCTCTCTAATTAAAATAACCTCCTGTGCTCTTTCAGTTATATTAAAAATCCTATTGTGTTAAATAGCTAATTTAAAATGGTCACTGATACAAACACACTTGAACTAGTTCAATCCCTCTGTGAAACATGCTGTCCTTAACCTTCCATCTCCTGTCAGTGATAACATATTTGGCTTTAATGTGTCACTTCTGAAACCACAACTCCTGACAATATAGCCCCATCTTTGTTTTAAGCTAAAAAGCTACTCTGCATCTAGATACTTAAGACTCTCATCTTTGTAGACGCTAAGGGTCAGGTTTTTTAAAGATACATATGCACTGAGAAATGCAGCTGAGTGACTAGTGTGGTTTTCAAATGCATTTATGTGCTCATCTGCATCTTTAGACATCTAAATACTGTTTAAAATCTAGTGCCATGTCCCTGTAGCATTTTATCTCAACTTTCTTATTGTCTCTAACATCACTTTTCATTCTATTAGGATCAAAAGCAAGCCAAGAATGGGCAGAGAACTCCTTTGCTGACACCTGTAGGATATACCAGGTTAGGTTTAGCTCCAGTCATTGGCCCGGTGGATTCAAATCTAAATGAAGCTGGTGGTCACCTTTTTAAAGAAAAAACTCCACTTTTATAAAAATTGACTATTGGCCCATCATTTCAGATCATTCCTACCTCACTGTGTAATTAAGTACAGGGTTCTGGTTTCTGTAACAATGGAGGGTCATTAGTTCATATTGTAAATATAATACCACAGTAACTAAGGGCCAAATAATCTTGCCTGCTACAGTATGAAAAGACAGACTGTGTTCCATGCATTCAACATACAGCAGAGGACAGCAGTCTGCAGATGCTATAGGCCCAGGAAACAGAAGCATGGCAGGCACAGACTGCTTTGTTGCCGTTTGTGGATTGTGTGTGGCTGTACTTGGTTTAGGCACTGCTTCATTCTGCTTCACTTCCACCTGCTGCAGTGGAATGAGCTGCCTAGGTATACTGATTCATCACTGCTGTATCCTAGTCTGATGCCTCCTATCCAGGGCTTTCTATGCATAAATAAAACAGGGCCCTGCACCTTCACAAATGTCCCTCATTACTGCATACAGGGACATTTTAAAAATTCTTACCATATGACTGATCAAATGCCTATACTGGCCTAAATTTAATCTCTCATCCTTCCTCCTTAATAGTCACAAACCTGCAAATTAACAAGGACAGAGAAGAGTCCATTAGCAAGCTAAACTGAACCAGGAAATTGCCACACACATCAAGAGAATTACAGGCAGGCCCCGACTTACGCGGATCTGACTTACGTCGGATCCGCACTTACGAACGGGGCTTTCTCGCCCCGGAGGTCGAGGTGGCGGATTGCTACCTGCGAGCTCTGGGGTGAGAAAGCCCCGTTCGTAAGCTGCTCTGGTGCCCCTGGTCTGCTGGAGACCGTCTCCAGTAGACCAGGGGCACTGGGCGGGTTCCCGCGCTTCTGAGGCTTTGCGAGAGCAAAGCCTCAGAAGCGCGGGGAACCGCTGCTGCTGCCGCTTCAGTCCCGGTGCCTGTGGTCTGCTGGGGATCATCCCCAGCAGACCACAGGCACTGGGACTGAAGCTGCAGCCACGGCGGGGTCCCGCACCTCTGAGACTTTGCCAGAGCAAAGCCTCAGAGGCGCGGCACCCCGCTGCCGCTGTGGCTCTGCTCCCCGTGTCCCTGGTCTGCTGGGGGGGGCGCAGCTAGTGTGCCCCCCCACCCAGCAGACCAGGCTTTTGTTTTGGACCCTGGGGCAGAGCAGCTGGGGCGCTGCCGATTGGTCCTGCAGCGCCGCTCTGGGCACTACTGGACCAACCCAGCAGCACCCCAGCTGCTCTGCCCCAGGTCCTGATTCAGCCGCTGCTGGTCAGTTTCAGCAGCGGCTGAATCAGGACGCCTGGGGCAGAGCAGCTGGGGTGCTGCTGGGTTGGTCCAGTAGCACCGAGGAGCGGCGCTACTGGAGCAACCCAGCAGCACCCCAGCTGCTCTGCCCCAGGCGTCCCCAAGTCAGCCGCTGCTGAAACTGACCAGCGCTGACTACAGGAAGCCCGAGGCAGAGTTGCTCTGCCCCAGGCTTCCTGGAATCAGCTGCTGATCAGTTTCAGCAGCAGCTGACTTGGGGACGCCTGGGGTTCTTAAGTTGAATCTGTATGTAAGTCAGAACTGGCGGTCAGTTTCAGCAGCGGCTGAATCTGGACGCCAGTTCCGACTTACATACAGATTCAACTTAAGAACAAACCTAGAGTCCCTATCTTGTACGTAACCCGGGGACTGCCTGTACTGTCTTCAGCTCAGCAACAGTCAATATGATCCTGCTATCGTGGAAGCGCTCTTTTGGTTGAAAACATACTTTCTAGACATCCAGCTGAAACCCGGAATGGCGGATGGACCAATGCTATTGGATCTTTAAAGCCAACAATTTGTTCTCCATGGATAATGCACTAGACACACTAGAAGAACTATCATATACACACACTGGAAGAATTTAATTTTATTGTCCAATTCCTATTTAGCTTTCAACTTTTAAAGTGCTAGAAAAAAGTGAAAGTTACTTTGTAAAACAGATTTGGGCACATAGAAGACAAAAAACATGTTTTCAATTTTAGAAGCTTTCAAAGTGTCTCAAAAAATCCATAACGGACTCACTGGCAAGCAGAGGAGCATGCACTGCAATGCAGCAGAACTGGGCTCTGCAGTAATCTTGCTTCCTTTGTAAACAAAGCTGAATGCACCCTAAGTGCTATATTTGGAACCAGGGTTAATGAGTGATCTTGGGGTCCAATTGCCTCTCAATGCACCTAGGTAGTTTTCAATATTAAATGGGTTTTACATATATGTATATATCAAATGGGGAGAATGTGTTTCTTTATCTTAAAGGCCCATTCCCACAGAGACTTAAAGGGCAGGCTACCAAGGGATGGGTTTGTTTAGTAGCTATCAATGATTGTGGGGAGAACATAATATGAAAAAGGAATGTGGGTTGGTTATCTAAAGAATCTAGGTACTTACTAGCTCTGGGTGCATGACTCAGGTAGAGAGACTGTTATATGCTCCTAATAAGGAACAGTCGATATCATTGCCATCCTCGACTATGTAGTGATGAGGGTAACACATTGGGTCCAAGAAGCCAAGACACTCATATGCATGCTGGGGATGCAAGTGCTGTACTTGTTACCGTATTTGCCCCATACTCTGGGGTATGCTCATTTATCAGGGTTACCCTGATGGGACTGGGGGAAGGTTAACAATTCTATCAGTGTGCTATTAGTGCTTACTTGTGCTCTCATATGGAGCTGAATTCTCCCTGCTGCCAATTCCCCCTCCCACTGGAGCTCTCCTGCAGGAACTAGGTTCCTCAGGATGGGGTTCTTGCCACCTTGGCAACACACACAGACACTCACGCCCACTAATCAGAGCACGTCTGAGAGGACTGGGTACTCAGCACTCACAAGCTGACCCCCTTATATGTCCCTGGACTCAGCTGGCTGGGTATCACAGCAATGCCACACTGCATCCTCATGTGCCTTTGGACTCCGTGGGTTGGATTAAACAGCACTTTAAGCTGCCATCCTCATAAGACCCCAGGTTCAGCACCTCCTATCCCCACTTTCACATTACAGTTATTCACTGGTAAACCACATGTTAGGCCCTAAAGAATTGGGCCCAGTGCCGTTATGTTAAAACAGATCGAGGAAAAAGGTTAACAAAGGTTTCTGGGTAGTCCCTAAGCATAGCTAAAAATATGGCTCAAGCAAGGGGAAATCCCTACGTACTTGCTTAAGTTGCAAAATAAAGTAAGTAAAAGGCTGCACCTGTAATAGGAACAGCTAGTTTAAAAACTAATAAGGTAACTCCCTGTTTCTGTTCTCACCCTAATCTTAACGAACTGTCTCTGCCCTCTGTTGTTTTAACTCCCTGTCTCCTTGTTGTTTGGTACTTGCCTTCTAAGCTGATAAGAAAGCTGTTGACGTATTATAAATTGCTTAAGGCCATAAAGTATACACATTAACACTAAAAGCTTCTAACTAATTATGGGGGGGGGCTAAAATGCTTGGGCAAATGTTTTATAACGCGACAAAACTGTCTATATAATCTTACTTGTTACTAAAATCGTGGCTGGTTCACTTGGGAAACGGGCTGCTCTCTATTGTAGTGCGCACTATTCAATAAAAAGCTTGTAATTGGATCTTGCTAGTGTTGCCTGTCTCTTTGCGGTCAGACAACAAACAAAGGCCGTCCGGGTTAAAGTCCCCGACAAATTTGGCACCCCAGATGAGACCTGTCTGACTCTCCGGTGCAGAGCATCGGACCCCGAAGCAACGCAGCGCGTATCCTCCGGTTTTGAGGAGCCTTGCCAGGTGGCCTGATCTCTGCTTCGGCGATAAGGCATGTCCTGCGAACCAGCTGGAGCCTGTAGAAAATCCAGCAACACTGACCTATCCATTGTGTAGGATCCAGGTCTTCGGGGTTAGAGTCCCTGGAGTGTTCGGGGTTAGAGTCCCTGGACAGGTAAGTGAGCGCTCGGGTTAGAGGATTAGAGTCCCTTTACTGTAGGAAATGGGACAGGTTGGCAGTACATGCCCGGGGGATGCCCCGTTGTCCCTGGTACTCAGAGATTGGAACGGTATCTCTGGAACAACCGGTTTAGCTAAATCTAAAATGAAAAAATTGTGTCAAATTCAATGGCCGCCTTTTACTGCCCATTTGTCCCCGGATAATGATTGGCCGGACTGCAGAACTTTCTCCGTAGAGAGGATGGATGCTTTAAAAGATGTATTGGTCAATCTTAGACCGGGACAAATGGAATATTTATTTGTATGGTACAACTATAAGCCAAAAGAAAGGGAAATAGCCCTGCAGGCCATTTGTATGAAGGAGTCTGTTAAACTTCCCCCACCCTATGCCCCGGAGGTGGTAGAAAGAACATTCCGTACCATTTTCTCTATCCATCTGTCAACCTGGGCTGATGTGAACCAATTGTTAGATACCCTCCTCATAGAAGATGAGCATCAAAAGGTTAAAGAAAAGGCTGTAGCATGTCACCAAAATCAAGCTTGGAAAAGTATGCCCACCGCTGAGCCTAATTGGGATCTGAATTTGGACGGAATGCAAGGGAAAAGTTTACCTGAAGTGGTTAGCATTGTGACACGGGTGTACAATGGGAAAGAGAAAAAATTAAAGCCCTAAGGGATGAAAGTAAATCTCCGAAAAGACAGACCATAAGAAAAATAAGGAATTCTACTGAAACTTAATTGGTTAACTGCATAAAAAAATAAAATCTATACATTGTAAATTTGTAAAACCTGCACCCTAAGGGTTAAATGTGTCTTCCAAGAAAACTAATTATTGTTTTAAAAAATCCAAGCCCAGAAACTTCACTGTGTTTCTGTTCAAAGCTAAGTTGATAGCATTTTTGGCTTGCTTTCAGATCCAAGGTTGTGTGTGTCTGCAAACTGCCTGTCTGTTCTGGAAAGGGGGGGGACACTGTCCACCACAAGTAAGCCTGTAACATTGTATATGATTCTTTTTAGGAAAAGAAAACCTTTTTGCTTGCTGAAATAGTAACTAGCTAAGGCCTTGTTCTAAGAAAAAGTTTCTGTGGCAGTCAATTATTTGAAGCTTCACACATTAAAGAAAAAAAAACCTGGTCTGCAGTACAAAAGGGAAACTAAGACATGTCATCTTTAACTTAATAATTGAACAATAAAGTAATTTATTCAAACCCTCTGAAGCTGGTGTAAAAAACAAAGCATACCATTAGAAATGTTTCTTTGTCTTTCAGATCATCAAAAAGCACTAATATTAGCTAAAAAGTAACTAAAAAAAACCATGGTTCTGTGTCATAACATACGTTTGTGTTCTGTGTTCTATCCAAATTTGTCTTGTGTGTCCTAATTGTGATATATGTATTTCAAACATTGTTGTGCGTACAATATTGTTGTTTTAATGGAAGAATAATTTAAATCCCTTAAATAATTTTAACTTTGTGCTTTACACAGATAGGTTTTTGCCTTTATAATTCTAGTGAAGTTTTAGTATCAGACTATGCAGTTTGTACTGTCTGGAATGTAGCAGAATCTGCTCCTGTATCTGCTGTTTTTTCCCTTCTCTCCTACGATCGCCAGCTCCTTTGCCATCTCTTTTGGAACTGGCCCTCCTGCAAGACTAAGCCCCAAAATATTGGAATAAATTACCAAGGGAGGTGGTGGAATCTCCCTCTCTGGAGATATTTAAGAACAGGTTAGATAGACATCTGTCAGGGATGGTGTAGACGGAGCTTGGTCCTGCCTTGAGGGCGGGGGGCTGGACTCGATGACCTCTTGAGGTCCCTTCCAGTCCTATGATTCTATGAAATCGGGAAAGCAGAAGTGGAGACTGGCAGGGTGCACCTTGCACCCAAAGCACTACTGGTGCAGTTCTGATGGACACGTTGTTGCCCCAGTGGTCTTGCTACCTCACCTTGCCTCCGTGCTCCATGGATTGTCGCATGTTGACAAAAAGGTAAAACAAAATTGGTTTGCTCCCAGGCAGCCAAAGATTATAGCCTGGCTTGCCCTGTCTGCCAAGCCCACAATGTAAGTAAACCTGTAAAGACAGTTCCGGCAACCAAACCTCCACCTTTAGAACCATGGCTGAATTTACAAATGGACTTTATTCAATTGCCTAAATGTCAATCTTTTAAATATGTGTTGGTTATTGTTTGCTTGTTTTTGTGATAGGTAAAAGCTTATTCCCTGCAGAAAAGCTAATGCCATCACAGTGGCAAAAAAACTTCTAAATCATTACATCCCATTATGAGGAATACACTTTGTGATCTCCAGTGATAAAGTACCCACTTTACTGGACAAATTGTTTAAAAAACTGGAAAAAGTACTACTCTATCAAACAAGCACTGCACTGCGCGCAACACCTGGAGAGCGCAAAAGCAGGAGAGAAATGAAACGGGATTTTAAAGAACAAACTTGCAAAAATATGTAAAGACTCTGGCTTAACATGGGTAAAAGCACTCCCAATTGCCCTAATAAGCATAAAAGTAACTCCTAATTAAAAAACTGAATTCAGTCCACATAAAATTGCATGTGGCCGACCTATAAAATTGTTAAGCAGCCAAAAAAAAAAAAAAATGACCTGGCTGATGCCACACTTATTAAAAAAAACAGTCAAGTATTGTCAGGAACTTATAAGGTGTGTACAGTCTTATCATTCTCAGGTTAAGAACGCCTTCCAGAAAGCCCTAACTGTGCCATGCCATAAACTACAACCAGAAGATTAGGTTTGCGTGAAAGTTCACCAGCGAAAAACTGCCCTGGAACCCAGGTAAAAGGGTCCCTACCAAGTCCTTCTGACCACTCATCCTGCTGTAAAGTGCGAAAAATTGCCCACCTGGATTCATGCCTCCCACCGCAAACCGGTTCCAGTGCCTACACAGGTTGGCCCCAACAAGGAGCACTGCAGACCTGGTACCAGAAACCTAGGTCCAGAAGTAAACGGAAATCAGCGCAGGCCTGGTACCAGCAATCCAGGCCCAAAAGCAAACGACATCGAACTTCAAGGGAGCCAAGCACGTTCACCCCACCGCAAACCGGGTAAACCAGAAGCAAACGACATCTGTGCCCAGAAAAAGTGAACTGCTACCCCTTTGGGCAACCTAAAGCTTTAACTTCGACTAAGGAAACCTTAAACTGGTGGTGTCCTTTCCCGAAAGAAAGGCCTCGTTTCTGGCCTGGGTTCTTATGTTTTTACTTTTATTATTTATCATCTTTCTCTTTTAGTGGTATGGAATGTAAAGGCTGTAAAAACTAACAGCTCTAACACCTTTATTCATCTTGCACATAAGCTAAAAGCTCAAATGCCAAAATTACATAATACGTCATGTTGGGTTTGTGGTAACAAGGCATACTTAATTCTTCCTCCCTTGTGAAGCAAATCCTGCTACTTAGCCTAGCTAAAGCTACCTGTAGCCCCCATCTTCCCAGTAAAAAAATTAAAAATGTAAAAAACGCTAAAACAAATGTTAAAAAAACTCGTCCTCTTACTTAGCAGGCTGTAAACAATTAAACAGGTGCTTGTGCAAGGTTTCCCTTTGCCTGTGGAGAGGCCACTTATCAATTAAAAAAAATAATAAAACTCCAAAAAGTCTTAAAAATAATGGCAAATGCCACTGCCTTAATGGACTTGGCAACTAAGCAAAAAAAAAAATAAGGCAAATGGTTCTTCAAAATCGCTTAGCATTAAATATTCTCTTGGTCTCTCAAGAAGGAACATGTGCCTTAATTAAACAAAAGTGTTGTGTGTATATTCCTGGTGTTTATAATGCCACTTAGAACAAAGCAAACCATCTTATGCAGGTAGCAAAAAACCATTAAAAAAAAAAAAAAGAATTCCTGGTAAAGTAACCTGTTTAGCTGGTTTCCAAATATAAGTGGTTGGCTCCATAACTTACTTCGTAGTGCTGTTATTATTTGTAGCTTGGTAGTTTTTTTATGCCATAATCCATTGTAAATGTTAAATAGGCACTAAAATGTGCTCCATCAAGTAGTAATTGTTGCAGTATGTCCCAAAAGTCCCTTCGTGGTACTCTAGGGACAAAGGGGGGACTGTTAGGCCCTAAAAAATTGGGCCCAGTGCAGTTATGTTAAAACAGATCAAGGAAAAAGGTTAACAAAGGTTTCTGGGTAGTCCCTAAGCAAAACTAAAAATATGGCTCAAGCAAGGGGCAATCCCTACGTACTTGCTTAAGTTGCAAAATAAAGTAAGTAAAAGGCTGCGCCTGTAATGGGAACAGCTAGTTTAAAAACTAATAAGGTAACTCCCTGTTTCTGTTCTCACCCTAATCTTAACGAACTGTCTCTGCCCTCTGTTGTTTTAACTCCCTGTCTCCTTGTTGTTTGGTACTTGCCTTCTAAGCTGATAAAAAAAGCTGTTGACGTATTATAAATTGCTTAAGGCCATAAAGTATACACATTAACACTAAAAGCTTCTAACTAATTAAGGGGGGGCTAAAATGCTTGGGCAAATGTTTTATAACGCGACGAAACTGTCTATATAATCTTACTTGTTACTAAAATCGTGGCTGGTTCACTTGGGAAACGGGCTGCTCCCTATTGTAGTGCGCACTATTCAATAAAAAGCTTGTAATTGGATCTTGCTGGTGTTGCCTGTCTCTTTGCGGTCAAACAACAAACAAAGGCCGTCCGGGTTAAAGTCCCCAACACACACGATGAGCAAACCCCACAGGATTTTGGGCACTACAGGGATCTTTTGCTTGGGTACAAGAAGCATTGTTGCAGAGCGAATGGGGAAGCCAAAACAACACCCCTTAAGGAAGAGTGAGCGAAAGAGAGAGAAGCAACCAGTTTAACAATGAAAGTGATTTATTTCTGAGTAGTGAATAGATATAAAAAAGTGACAATATTAAATCTAACAATTACAATATTAAATCTAAATTGAAACTGATTACAAATGTTAGGTAACCATATAACAGTTTACACAGGGCAGGGTCAGGAGGCTATGCTTAGAGAGATAGTTGAGAGAGAGAGAGAGAGAGAGAGAGACCTCACCACTCCACGGGGTTCCCAGATGATGATTGTAGCCGGGGGTCCAGAGGGCAGGAGAGAAGCAGGACAGAGCCTCCAGCACAATCAGACAGGAGATGAAAAGTCTCAATGGAACTGATGCAGTTTAAGTCCAGGTATCAGAACAGTTTTCTTGGGACAAGGATAGGAGTTTTTATAGGGATAGTTCAAAGAGAAAGAGGAGAGACAATAGAGACTGATCACCCCTGGTTATGGGTGATGTTCCTTGAACAAGCTCACAATGCAACTAGGCAGTTTCAGTATTTTAGATGTCAATAGGATTGTTACTAGAATTGGTCTGATAATGACTAATTTGGGTGTGAGCAGGCCTAGGTTCATTAGCATCTGGAGCAGGGATTTCCCATCAGGCAGTGCTTCTCTGCTTTCAGTGTCCCATAGTTCACTGCGGTTCCTGTCTTGGAAGAGCTGCTCTCCATTCTGTATGCTAATGAGATGTCCCTCTGTTCCATCTTTAATGCAAATGAGGCTGGGGTGTTTCCTTAATTATATCACCCTGGTCTGAAGCAGTTTAGGTGTGTCTTCCCCAGCCTTTTCATTGCTTTGTCTTTGATTCTAGCAGAGGCCTGAGGGAGGGGAATGGTTTTCCATGAATGTCACTCCCTGGCTCCCAAAAGCACAGGGCTGGTAGGTAACATACTGCATTCTCTTCATGGCCCAAAACACCACAGAGGGTGGGGCTCTGTGGCACTAGGGGGTGGAAGGACATGTTTGGACTTCTCTTTGGACAGGTTTCCCCTCAGCTCTTGGTAGATTGCCAAGAAACTTCATCCCTTGGGAGTGGGTGTCTACAGTTCTGGACGGCTTTTGGGACATCCACAAGTATTAGGGACAAAACCCTTTGTTAGTTGCACAGAGAGCTACCACTGCCCCACACAACAGAATAATTCAGAGAAAACGCGAGGAGTGCATGTTCTGTTTCCTAACTTGAGTCAAGATAAGAAGGCCCAGCTTCCCCCTATTAATCTAAAACGACGACTTCAGAGACAGTAGATTACATTGCTCAAATATGGTTTATTTAAATCATGTTAGGCTTTGCAATAAAACAAAGAATGAGCAAGCCACAGCCATCTATAGGAGAAAGAGATGCCTATCACATTCTTGACTTCTTTGCTCAGATTCTGAATAGGGAGCCAATTAGTCTAATCGTTTTTGAGTTGTGGACACCTATCCAGGAACTCAATTGACATACTTCACATTGCTCAGATGGTAATTATAATAGAAATCTAATTACATGACCCTATTATCCATCTCTTAATACTAAATGAACCACCACTGCAAACTGGTCCAGAAGTGAGAGAGCTCTCCTGTGGCTACTAGATGGCGCTGCAGCATTATCCTTAACCATTCTCAGGATTAAAGAATCTAGGTACTTATCAGTTCTGGGTGCATGTCTCAGGTAGAGAGACTGTGTTATATACTCCTAATAAGGAACAAACAATGGATATTCATTGCCACTCTTCACTCAGATTTTTTGATCTGGCACCAGTCCCAACAAGATCCAATAAACAGAGTTCGGCTGGATTCAAACAGCTGACCATTTGGTGAAAGGCTTTGTTTGTATCCTACCACTGATCTTAAATCAAACTCAAACAAATACAATTTTGGAATAACAAGAATGATATTTTAAAAGGCTACTTATATAAAGTGTTAATTAAAAGCAATCACATTTATTTTCCAAAGCAAAAATCCTTCTAGCATTGCATTCATTCCGTTTCCACATTATCTCATCTATACCAGGGAAATGAAGACTTCTAGCTGCAAAATAGTAGATGTAAAAATCTACCTACAAATTTAAAAGGTGAAATTGTTATTCCATCTACGCCAAATACCACTATGTCAAATTATAAACCCATCCTTTCAAACTGTGCCTATGCAATAGCAGTTACCTTTAATACAAACGAACACACACACACACTAGACTGTACTAAAAATCACACATCAGCATTTGTGCAACACTCACCAGTTAAGGGTTGATAGTCACAATATACTACAATATTTTAAAATTATTCTATGGTGTACAAATTCTGTTGTAATGCTTTGATGATGCACATTGAGCTTTCAATTAGAAAGATAACCATCACCATAGTATCTGAATTCTTAATGGTACAAGGCTCAAGTAAAAATGTTTTGGTACCTCAAGGGAGGGTGGGAGGAATGACACACCACCTTACATTACAAATGTGCTTGAGAAATTCAGAAGGATGGGAAGTGTAGAATATCCAGCTAAATGGGTAAAATAAAGAAGATATATAGAAATTGATATTTCAGTGTCAGATGCTGATCACAACCCCAGTGCAATCAGAGGTTAATGTTGGCCGTCTGCTTACTGTTGAGGCACTTAAATGTAAGTAGCAGCAACTGGATTAAATAAAGTAGGTGGAATTTGAATGCCACTGACTCATTCCAGGTCCAAGTTTTAAATATAGATGCACCTGATTTACAATACTACAAATCAAATCTTATATGAAGGATATTTTTCCTTGAACACTTGCTGCTAATACTGATAGGCCACATTTAGCACATGGCATGAAAGCTGCTTGAGTTACATCACAGGTTAACAGAGAAATCCAAGAAAATTGTATTGCTTGATCTGATAAGATCATACCATCATCGTACTTTATACCCCACTATACACACAGCAGTCCTTCCATTATTAAAGTTTTTGAAGCCGTGGAGAAGTGTACTCTACCATACGGACAAAGTGGAAGCACTGTTCTAGATTTGTGAATTTACATTTTAAAATAGTAAGAGGTCACAGAAAAATATTTACATGCAGTGTTACCTCACCAGGGCTCAAGATTAAAATACTGCGAAGAGTGAGGCAGATGCAGTTTGAGATAATTAACTAAAGCACAGGAATGCACCTATTGCAGCCATTTAAATAAGTCACCAAATCAGTTTTACATAAGTAACAAAAATGTGACTCAATAAGCTCTTTACACTATATCTCTTTAAGAAGCTGCATGAATTTCTTAAGAGGACATTTTTACATGGTGCAAAGCAAAAAGATATTTACACTATAGGTTATAACCTACATATTGTACAGATAAATTAGTCTATTCAAGTGTAAATTTTAACTTCACACAAAGTAGGAAGCCAGGAAAAAAAATCCTAGTCAACTCTAGAAGAAATATAGAAAACTTCTCAACAAGAAGTGAAATGGGAGAACAGGGAAAAGTCAAGATGCTCTCTGAAGAGAGATTAGAAATCTGCATCCAGAGTGAAAACATTGTCCGTTGTTTCTGCCATAACTGCAAAGCGCTGATACTCTGAAACCCGCTTCTCAAAGAAGTTTGTTTTTCCTTCCAGTGAAATATTCTCCATGAAATCAAAAGGGTTTTCTGCTTGGAAGACCTAAAAAAAGTAAACTTTATTAAATTGGAGTTCCTTTAATTGGCAACATGGTGCTTTTATGAATTCCCACATAAACAACGCAGAAAATGTCAATTAGCTGGAAGGGGGATTCTTTGAGATGAGTGGTCCCCATGTGTATTCCACACACAGGGTACGCTTGTGCTCCGTATGCCTGAAACTAGAGATCTGTAGCAAATAGTGTCTCTTGGTCCATGCATGCAATTGCTCTCCTTGTGCTCCAAACCAAAGACATAAAGGGTGACAGACAGACAGACACTGTACCAGTTCCTTCTCTTACTAAGAATCAGGTAACATCCAAAGCAGAGGGGAAGGAGGATGGGTAGTGGAATACAGATAGGGATAAATACATCTCACAGCACTTCCAATAAAGTAAAGAGCTGGTCCCTATATGTGTTCCGCACATCAGAGCGTGGTAAGCAGTAATCAAACAGGAGGAAAGTGCGAGGATGCAATTGGTATGGATATCTAACACTACTGTGTTCATGGCTGCATCTGCTAAGACAGCCTGCCCTAGAGCAAAATGCTTTGTAAAGGTGTGCTGGAGCCCCAGGTAGTGCTATACAAACATCCAGCATTGATATTGCTTAAAGAGATGCCACAGAGGTTGCTTGTGCTCTCAAAATATGGGTCTTCATAGCCTGTCTACGCACGTTACATGTGCCAAATGATAAAAGAAAATAACACATCCAGAGATCCACTTAACGAGTCTCTTGGGCTACGTCTAGACTGCAAGCCTCTTCCGAAAGATACTTTCGAAAAAGCCTCTTTCGAAAAAGAGCATCTAGACTGCAACCGGTACTTTTTGAAAAAGCAAGCCACTTTTTCGAAAGAGAGCACCCAGGCAGTCTGGATGCTCTCTTTCGAAAAAGCACAGTTTGCATTACATAGTGCCTTTTTTCGAAAGAGCACTTTTAAAAAAAGGCATTATTCCTCGTGAAAAGAGTACTGCCATCGAAAGAAAAGCCACGTTCTTTCGATTTAATTTCGAAAGAACGCGGCTGTAGACTAGACGCAGGTGACTTTTTTTTTTAAAAAGGCTACTTTTTTTTTGAAAAAACCCTGCAGTCTAGACACAGCCCAAGTCAAGAACACTTGTCCTTCTGAGTGCTCTGTTATGGTGCTTTTCCCACTCATTTTCATTCTTTGTGGATAAAAGACCAACACCCATCTGACAATCAGGGAGTGTGGTCTCTTCATTCCTGGAAAAATTAGGTTTGGGGAATAATATTGGTAAGTGAGTAAAATTGGTTAATGTAAAATTCTGAAATTACGCTAGTGATGAATTCTAGGTATAAATGGAGACCTCCTCTACAATATACGGTCAGCCATGAGTTTGCCCAGTTCATTCACCTATCTGGCTGACTTGATCGCAAATAAGGTGGCAGCCTTCATGGAAAGATGTGACATGGAACATATGGCCATCATTAAACTCTGGGATTCTTGGTACAGTCCTTTTTCATAGGGAAAGCTCCCCAGTGCAGAGAGAACCAAGCTAACAATAGTAGCTATGGAAACACTAACACATTTAAACACTAGAGTAGACAAACTACTAAGAACTATTTACAAAATATTACAGATATTTTAAGTGGAGGAAGATTAAAGTGGACACAGAATACCAACTCAAACCAGACAGTGGTAAGAAGGAACTGGAAAAACACTGGTCCATGCTGCCCTTTATACCTTCAATTCAAAAGCCCATGAGAGCAACTGAAAATGTGAGGATCAACAGACACCACTTACTACAAAACTCTGGCCTCAGGTGCCAGAAGCACAGACATATTCATATATGGAATACACATTGGGACCAGCACTCAAAGCAGCAGCACACACTTACTGGTAATTTCATTTTGTAAAAATAAAGCAGGGATTCTCCAGTGTCTCCACGTAATATCTAGACTGGCTCACCCCTGCTCAAACAACCAGCCTTAAAAACTAGCACTCAGCAAGGGAGCATGAAATATTACAGGAAATAAGATATTAAAATAGACTTGGTTCTCACTCCACTATAGCAGTATGATATAGATGTTTACTTTTCACACCCTGAGAAAACTCTACCTTGTATATCAATTAATGTTTTTGTACCAATGAATGCATCCAGCACAACAATCTCTATGTAACCCCCAATTTATTTCTCAGAGATTTACTTTTGTGTGTATAATTAAGAGGTTTATCCACAAAGTTCTCCTGTCAGCATTATTAATAAACCTCAGTTTTCCTCAGAGTAACACTATTTTTTAAGGTGCATTTGCTTCCATCAAAGCAAATTCAGTGTCATATAGACTAGGGATGTGAAAGCGTAACCATTTACACCAGTGGTCCCCAACCACTGAAGGATGCCGGGCGCCAGCGGGCGTGGCCGTTCGCCCGCTGGGCGCCAGAGGGTGGGGACACTTGCGCGCCCGGGGCCGGCGCCTCCCCCCCAAGCGCCGCACGCCCGGGGCCAGCGTTCCCCTCCCCCTCCCCCCCCAAGGGTTGCACGCTCGGGGCCAGCGCCCCCCTTCCCCTCAATCATCACGCTCCCGGGGCCAGTACCCCCTCCAAGCGCCGTGCGCCCAGAGCACGGGCAGCCAATCTGCGGCGCTCCCGGGGCCGGCGCTCACCATGCGCCATGGGCCAGCTTCGGCACCATGCATGCACCACGTGCCCAGGGCCGGGCCAGCCCCGAGCACTTGGCGGGTGCACACAAATGCCCCCACGGGTGCCATGGCGCCCGCGGGCACCGTGTTGGGGACCACTGATTTACACAGTTAACCAATGAGCCTGGGCTCATTAATTAACGTGCACGGTTACACGCAGTCCTGCCCCCCAATGCAGCTGCTTCTCTGTCAAGAGGCAGCAGCAGGGAGGCGGAAGCTCATAAGCGCAGGAGACAGTTTTTAAGCCACCTCCCTTCCCCACTAGTGCTGCTACCTCTGTATCAGTGGTGTATCCCATCCCCCCGGTATGTAACCACTGAACATTTCAGCAGTAACACATTCACTTAATGCTTGTAACATCCTCAATATGGACCACACAAGAAATGGGCATGGTGAATTGCTAACCTCATGCAATAAAAATTGTTCTGCTTCATTATAATCCTATAGAACTGGAGCACGTGCCTCCAATTTAAAATCAAGAAGTATTTACAGGGCAACCCTGTCCAAAGAAACAATGGTTTCATCTGTTCTAAATAATGAAATGTGTATACTGACACTGTTCTCTGTTTAAGAGACAGCAGAATGCATAAGTACAGCAAAAGTGCAATACCCAAACCTGTGGTAAGGTAATGCTGCACACAGACAACTTTGCTTGGCCATTTTAACAGGCCAGAATTTGTTGAAATGATCTTGTATCTCACACCTTCTTACCTTAGAAAACCCAAGCTCTGTAAGTAACCGGTCTGCCACAAATTCTATATACTGTTTCATCAAACTGCAATTCATTCCAATCAACCCCACTGGTAAAGCCTCTGTTAAAAATTCCTGGAGTAAAACACAAAAGTTACATTTAAAGAAGGGACAATTCAATTTAAGGGGAGTGAATAGTATCTACTTGGTGGTGGTATACCATTTGTGATGTTTCTATGAAATAAGATTCAAAAGTTGTTTACTCTTAAATAATTTGCATCATAAAAAAACATAGCAAATATTTCCTGTTTTGATCAGCTCTTTGCAACTTTCTATATTTTAGCATTGTTTATCACAGAATCAGTGAGAATTTTCACTGGTGTTTTAACTATGTGATAGAGCCAATTCTCATTAAAAAAAATCAACAAAAGTTTTTCCATTGAATTCAATGGGCTCTGGATCAGATCCTGTGTGTAGCTATAACAAATCACCTATAGGTAAATGTGACTGACCATGAAAGAGAAAATCCAACTGTGCTAGCCTTAACTTATACTATCAGTTGACTAATACTGTTAAACATAATTTCTAACTTTTGTTCTCAGCGACAAGCAAGAGTACCAAGAGACTGACTGTACAGAGTGTGTTGGTGCACATGTATGGACCAGTCATTTATTAGGAATTCCAGAAATTCTGCCAGAGCATCACTTCTTTACACATGAAAATTCTCGTGACAGTGATACTGTGCAGATTAGTCTCGTCTGCTCACCTGCTCAATTTCAACCGCATTAACAATTATCTCTTTGACTCGCTCTTCTGAAGGCTTGTTCACTAAATAATGAAATATTAGACAAGCAAAGTCACAGTGCAGACCCTGAAATACAAAATAATGAAAGAGGTTTAGTTTCTCCTGCCCCTCATGATTTGCTATTTAAAGTCTTGTACTAATAACTGTCTCTCTGAAAGGAATAACCTGCTTCATGGAAATGTTGATGCATTTCTCAGATCTTAAAAGGGCATTCACCTATACTCGGCAGAAATATAATTATTGAAAATCTACAAATTATGCTGAAAAACAGAAGACAGGAAAAACCAGTTGACTTACTTCAATTTGCTGATATTAATTATTTTTGGACAATCTTTTAAAACAAAGGGTATTTATATGGAACCAAATTCACTTCTACCCTCCTTACAGATGCTTTTGTAATCACGTTATAAGACTTGACATAAGTAGATTCATGAAGACTCTCATGGTTAAGTTATTTTAATTATTTTTATTAGGATTTGTCCTCCCCTCACATGACCTCCAAGCTTTTGCCAAAAGGAAGAGGTTAAATTAACAGAACAAGTTCATTACTGGTATCAAATCTAAAACTGAAAAATACTTTTTTGTTCAATATGCTGCGTTAGTCTGTACATTTTATTGCCACAAGATTTCATCAACGACATTAGGAATAAAATAAGATGGTTGAATAGATTATGGACAATAAGAAAACCCAGAGTGACAGCTGTGAAGATTAAAACAAATCAGCCAACCAAGAGTTTTGGAAGGGTTATAAAACCTCATAAGCCAACCTTAAATGGACATAAGAAATAAAATTACTCAGAGGCAATTTTTTTTCTAAACTACCTACCACAGAACTTCTTATATATTCCTTCAGTTCCACTGTTGCTGCCCATTGTCAGACACAGAATATTGCATTAGATCAGGATGCCTTCAGCTGCTTCCTGGGCCACCTGCCTGGTCACTGTGAGCTCCAGCGGTAGCGCCTCCCAGCAAGCTAAGCTGCTCAGCACCACACTGAGACAGTCCGCATGTGCAGAAGCTGCTGGCTGGTGGGGGGTGGGTGTGGGTGTGTGGCAAGAGGCAGGGCAGAGCATGCCTGCCGCGTCGGCCAGAGTGGTAGTGCCTCCCTGCGAGTGGAGCAGCACCACCCAGCACTGAGCCAGGCTGCAGCAGCGCATGTACAAGAGCTGCCAGGGTGGCTAGAGGCAGCGGGGGAGATGGGCAGCAAGGCACGTGGCAAGGCAGTGGCAGAGCTGGGCAGCGAGACGTGGGCAACAAGCAAGCAAGGCGGCGGTGGAGCCAGGCAGCGAGGCCAGAGTGAGAAAGGTCTGCGCTTGTGTAGGGTTACCATACATCCGGTTTTTCCTGGACATGTCCTTGTTTTTTACATGTTAAATCACCATCCGGATGGGTTTTTTAAAAGGCAAAAAATGTCCGGGATTTTTTGCCCTGCAAAGGGGATTGGGGAGGAGGCGGCAGCAGAACGTGCTTCAACAGAACGTTTGGAGCTGCACACCCAGACCATTCACAGCCACTCTGCGCATGGGCCCCAGAGTCTGGAGGGAAAAGCATGTGGCTCCGGTGAGACCCAGGGTATTACCCTCCACCCCACCAGATTTATGTCCCCGGCTCTGCAGGAGGGAAAGGGCATTGGGTTAGAGCAGGGGGGCTGACATCCAGCATCCAGCCCCATCAGCCAAAACGTGTCATCTTGCCAGCAACTCACCCTTCTCTGCCTTGCTGGCTTTCCCCTTCCTTCAGCTGTGTCTGCTCTCTCCCACCTTCTGCATCGTTTCATACTTTCCCCACCCTCCTTTTTCAGAAACTGATGCAATTCTCCCCCCTTTCTTATTTCACAGCTGCTAACAGAAATGGGATGAGGTCTTGCCCTTACTGGCAGGCGCATGTGCAGAGAAAACTGTGCCTCCTCCCTCTGGGTTGGGAATTCACTGGGAGCCCAGTGACACACTACTCTCAGCTACAGAAGCATTTGACCCCAAACAAATGAAACATTCCATATATTACCTCATCTCGACTAATGAGTTCATTGGAGAATGTCAGTCCAGGCATAAGACCCCTCTTCTTCAGCCAAAATATAGCAGCAAAAGAACCTGAGAAGAAGATTCCTTCCACTGCAGCAAAGGCAACCACTCTCTCCCCTGTTTAATACAATACACTGGAAATTAGACTCAGATAAATCAGATTTGCTTCTGTTTGTCAGGTATGCAGCTTACATTGGACACACTAATACCGAACAACACTAAATCATCATCCACTTAGTTACTGTATTTCATTTCACCACATGAGATTTCACAACATGCATGTATGTGCACACATCATTATATAATCACCAATGAAATGCAGCCACTTTTGGGATGAAAGGGGATAGCTATTAAAAGTGTTCAACATACAACAGCTTATAATAGGAAAAGAGGAAAAATAGCACATCAACTGAAAGTAGAGAGAGCAGAAGAAAGAATTTAATTGGTCAGAAAATCTGGTCAGGACTTTAGGCCTAATACTCCTGTTCTCCTAGTAGAAAGTGCCTTTGTGACTAATAGATAAGATTGGACAACACAGACTTTCTACCTGAGCCTCAACTCTCTGGATCTCAGGTTCCTACATAAAGGGAAGAGCATTCTCCTAACAGACAGGATGCAATGCATTGAGATTTGTAAAAATACTCAGCTGTCTATAGCTTCTTCCATCCAGGAAGTCAGAGCATTATTATTCTGACTCACAAAATCAGCTGAAAATTTTTAATGACCATAAATTATCTGAACCCATTTTATAACTCAGCCTAACAACAGTACCTCCCACTTCTCAGTAAATAATGACTCCACAAAGGCTATCGATGTTAACTTCAGAAAAGAGTGCCACCTAGGCTATGTCTAGACTGCAAGCCTCTTTCGAAAGATACTTTCGAAAGAGCCTCTTTCGAAAGAGCGCGTCTAGACTGCACGCGGAATTTCGAAAAAGCAAGCCGCTTTTTCGAAAGAAAGCACCCAGTGAGTCTGGATGCTCTCTTTCTAAAAAGCTTGTTTGCTGTCAAGAACACCTTCTTTCGAAAGAGCACTTTCGAAAGAAGGCGTTTTTCCTCGTGGAATTAGGTTTACCACCGTCGAAAGAAAAGCCGCATTCTTTCGATTTAATTTTGAAAGAACGCGGCTGCAGTCTAGACGCAGGTGAAGTTTTTTCGAATAAAGGCTACTTTTTTCGAAAAAAACCCTGAGTCTGGACACAGCCCTAGTGAATCCTAAGCACCACTTTCTGCAACATCAGAAGTTCCACATGAAGATCTCTCTTCCAGATAATGACTAGCTCTAAGCCTGTTCAGCCTCTAAAATTTAACTTTTCACAGCCCGAGGAATGATAGCTGTGCATGTAAATCCATACACTGAGAGGCTTAAAGGCATTTACCCAGAAAAAAAATCCACACCACGGCAGGAAATGCAGTATAATCTCAAGAACAAATTCAGCAATACTTTATGATTTGTTGTGCTCAAAATTCACCAGAACATTTTACTCTTAAAAAAAAAAAAAAAAAACCCCACTACTCAAAGCTGAATTAGTGGTAAAATCCTTTGAAGCACTATACTTTGACATCCATATTATCAGCAGATGTATTCATAATCAGAGTTGTTACAATGAACACTAAAGGAATTCATAATCACTCAGCTGAGATTTTTGAAGTCTAACAGAATAATTCTTAATACAAAACTTGAATGCAGAAAATTTTGTTCTTTTCTAACCTTTTAAGAGGTGCTCACTTACAAATGCTCTATTTTAGGAAATACATTTGCATTTGGTACAGAGAAAGTACAAATATTCATTTTCGTAATGCTTATGATGGCCAAACAGGCTAATCTCTTCACCAGCCATTCATCTGAAATGTCTCTTTAGTACCCTGGTTTCTTTTGCTGTGCAGGGAAAGTTATTCTTTAAACTGGTTAATTCCTTTCAACAAGTTTCTCTTTTCAACAATGAAAGTGAAGGAACCAGAAATGGAAGTGACTTAGGGTGGTCCATCAAGGTCCCTGAAAGGGGAATGTGGAACAGATGATCATGGACTCATGAGAAGGACAACCAGCACAATTATAGCAATTAAGCTGCCTTGTAAACCAATCACTGGAGCATACGGAGGTGCGAGTGTGAGTGTTTGTGGGAAAGGCACAACAGAGCGGAGATATTATTCAAAATGAAGCCATCACCCTGCTGTGAAAAATACTGGAAACAGCTAAAGGTAGAGGGTCTATGGTGAATCTTGAAGCACTATTCCATTTGCAATAGCCCTTTAATCACAATAATGAATTTTAACACATTCTGTGCATTAACTAGATGGCATGACAACAGGGATGTAAATATTGATCAAAACAGTTAACTGGTTAAACAATTAAAATTATTTCATTTAAATCATAAAAGTCTTAGCAAATTCTCTGGGAAGTATTCCAGGGCAGAGCTCTTTACCTGAAAAATCAAATAGTAGCTTGTCTAACTAAGACAAAAAATCTGCATCTGCTCTATTAAAATCAATAAAGTCAGGATAGAAAAGCTAGCTGAGGAGGGACAGCTATACCAATGTTTCTCAACCTTTTTTTTTTTTATAAAGTACCCCCTTTTTAAAAAAAAATTATAAGTACCCCCAGTACCTACAGTGCTCAGACACACAATTATTTTACCATTGCAACACATTTGTTTAAACAACTTAATCGTAGCCATGTGTGTGATGACATTTTTGTGTATAAAAAGTACAAAAATAATAAAGTGCTTTAAAACTTTAAAAAATTCAGTTTTCTCCAAACTTCAGTTGTGTTGATGTACCCCCCAGACTTCTCTCAAGAACCCCTAAGGGTACTCGTACCACTGATTGAGAAACACTGAGCTTTACCATAATGTCATGCACAGTGCATAAGAAAATGGAGTGAGTCAGTCAGAGTTTACCATTTACAGTAAACTTCCGATAATCCGGCACCTTTAGGACCCAGGGGGTGCCAGATTATCAGATATGCCGGACTATCAGAAGGGGGGGGCTATGAGAGGTCTGGGGTGGAGTGGAGAGGATGCGCCCCTTGGCGCTGCGGGACCAACCCGGCAGCACCCCAGTTGCTCTGTCCCAGACATCCCCAAGTCAGCCGCTGCTGGAACTGACCAGCGGCTGACTTGGAGAAGCCGGGCAGAGCTGCTCTTCCCCCGGCTTCCCCGAGTCAGCCGCTGGTCAGTTTCAGCAGCAGCTGAATCAGAGAAGCTGGGGGCAGAGCAGCTCCAATTGTCTGGCTGCCCGGAGCACTTCCGGGTTCATATGGTGCCGGACCATCAGGAGTGCCGGACCATTGGATGCCGGACCACTGGAGTTATACTGTATTCTCTTTTGAGACCTATTAAATCATCTAGCCCTCTCCCCACCACTGAAATTCCTTGATCTATACAGAGCTCTATAAAATCATGACTGGAGTGGAAAAATTGAATAAGGAAAAGTTATTTACTTATTGCCACAATATAAGAACGAGGGGGTCACCAAATGAAATTAATAGACAGCAGGTTTTAAACAAACAAAAGGAAGTTTTTCTTCACTTAGTGCACAGTGTATGTATGGAACTCCTTGCCAGAGAATGTGGTAAAGGTTAGGACTTTAACAGGGTTCAAAGAAGAGCTAGATAGCCACTGATGGACCTAACCTCTGTGAATCTATTAGCCAGGATGGGTAGGGGTGGGTGTTCCTGGCCCTTCTCTGGATGTGGGTGACAGGAGAGGGATCATGTGAGGATTACCTGTTGTGTTCCCTCCTTCTGGGGCATCTGGTATTGCCCACTGTTGGCAGACAGGATACTGAGCTAGATGGACCACTTATCTAACACAGCATAGCTGTGCTTATGTTCTTGCTCTACATCTTCCAGTGCTTCAGCCAGCCTTGTTTTAAGTAAGTTCCAATTATGGAGTTTGCTCTAGTTCAGCGGTTCTCAAACTTTTTGGGCTCCGGAGCCCTTTACGTGCGTAAAAATTTATGCAGAGCCCCAGCGGTCCACTGATTGTATGTGCTGTACCTATCGATGTTTCCAGTTTGTCAACTTCGCAGAGCCCCAGGGCTCTGCGGAGCACAGTTTGAGAAACACTGCTCTACTTAAAGCAAGCAGTCAAGCACAAGGGCTTGTGGCATTCCTGCTGGACAGCCAAGAAAGCATTTACCATTAGCCTAGGTGCAAGTAGCCTTCCTGAATGGTGTGTACTGGAATCTGGCAAGATACATGCTACAATACATCAATAGAGTATACAATCTGCACCTGCCCCTCCACATCTGAGATATTGTGATGCAAGCTAGTGAAGCTGTGATCCCTATGGCCTGGTTCTACAAGTTTAGACTAGAAAATAGCAGATTTCTAACCATCAGAAGAATGAGATTTTGGAACATCTTCCCAATAGGAGGAGTAGTGGCAGACTATCCAGCTAGATTCAAGATGATACATTTATTAATAGGATTATATGACAGAGTTACCTGCGATAGTAGGGGAGGAGACCCTAAAATCCAATAGAACCTTTCTAGTCCTATGTCCCAAAATTCCTTCACGCTGCTTCCATCTCTTCTTCACCCCACCTTTGGACATTCCTTATTTCACCTTTCTTCCTCCTCTAGGATAAACCCACTAACATCTCAGTGTCTTCATCACATGTACTCCTCCCCACCAAAACCCTGCTTCCATAGAAACACATACTGTATTTTAAAGCATCCTGATAACGTACACAGATAAATATCCAGGTATTCAGAGGTGAAATGTTTGGGCATTGGACTCTAGGAGCTTTGCCTCCTTAAGCTCACATACAGGTCATTTAAGAAAAGAACATTTATTTTTCTACTCCAAAGAATGGAATGCAGGTGCCATCTGCTGGTTTATTTAGAGACAGTTGATATGGGGAAAAGAATTAAAAGACAAACAGCATATTTACTGTAATACTGTAGCTCATGTGCAATAAATATACTTGACAACTCTAAAGACATACCAGACAATCCTAAACAATAACTGTCCATAAAGCTAACAATTAAATGAAGTACTCCGATTCTAAAACCTATATAACAACATTTCTTGCAGAAAGCCTACTGGCTGGCTCTTGCATACTGAAATATGTAACAAAGTTTTAATATGCTCATTAGAAATCTTGAATTAAGAGTGTCTATTTCTGAACGCTCCCCCCCCAAAAAAAAACATAATGAAGTTGAGCTAATTGATTCTTTTCACCCCCCACAGAAACAGCTGTGAGTGCAAGAAAGACAACAGAGTCCTGCTGTATATTGGAATTAATATACTGAACAGTCAGCTAAGAAAGTCAGAGCTAGTGAAACATCTATGCAACACACATCTGGCAATGGGTCTGGACAAAAGTGAAAAAATGCCATTAATAAGCAAATAAGATACATATACTTGTTATATCTGGCCTAGGCAACTCTAGGAAGATTGCGGGAAAGGAAATGGTTCCCCCCACAATGGACATTTGGAACTTGATTGTCAATTATTCTCAGTTGTTTTTGCTGAAGCCACCAATAATCACTACTTTGTTTGAATTTTACCAAAGATATTCAGGTGATCCCTCTTCCCCAGCACAATATATAATGTAATCTGCGTCTCAGTTCTTCCCATCCAAAACAAGAATATCTACAGTAATGAATCAAAAGTTCTTGCAGAACAAGATAATCTCATTTTTAGTTGGAGGGCAGGGGTGCTTGGACATACTCCAACAGTGAGAGTTTGAACCCTGGTTAAACTCATAATTGCCTTTTTATCCTATATTCATAACACAAGTGCCCCCCAGACACCACATATCATTATCTCAAGATTGAGATCTACACAGTCACCTAAACACTCTCTTTTTTTTAGAAATCACAGTTGGGCTTGAAACTCAGGATACAGTATCCTTTAAACTTAGGAGAAATTCTGCTCTGGAAAGTTACAGCTCAGTCCCAGAAAAATTAACCTTCGTTAATCTGGGGCATATAAAATAGAATCATCTAATTAAAAAGCTACATACCAAAAGTTGATTCTCTGTCTGCTATCCACCTCAGGGCCCAATCTGCTTTCTTCTTCACACAAGGCATTGTTTCAATTGCATTAAATAAAAATTCTCTATAGAACGGAACAAATGTAATATTATAAACACTTATAAAATATTTATATTACATTAGTGCCCAGAGACTCCAGCTGAGATTGGGATCCATGTGCTAGGCAATATATAAACACAGAATAAGACAGTTTTTGCCCCCACAGTTTTTACAATCTAAACAGATAAAGGCTACAAAAACAAACAGAGAGAAACAAATGGAAAGTGACTTATTCAGGTTCACACAGCAGATATGGGCAGAGCCAAGAATAGAACCCAGGTTTCTCAACTCCCAAATCAGTGTTTTATCTACTAGATTATGGTGCATCTCACTCCATGAGCCAAATGTTGGCCAGTTCCTGCTTCAGGAGCCTTCCCCTCCTGATTACTCTTGCTGGCCCCACATAGGAGCTGGGCACAATGTCAATCCCTGTGGATACAACTGCTAATTCTGGCTAGCACAACTAACTGTGTTAAATACTCCCAAAAGGTGTACAAACATTAGTTTACAAGGTGACACAGCAGCCATCTTCCCATTGCCCATGTTCCTTAGAGTTCCAGGAGACCTTAACCTGCCCCAGTGCAAGATGCTGCCCTGGACAGAGCTCTGCATGACTCTCGCTATAGGACCATGGTATCACCATACACCTGCAGCCACTTACTAACTTCTTTGCTATTGTTACTACTGTTATTATTTAAACTAGAGAGACTCTCCTTGTTGACATACAGGGCAAAACTCAGTTAAAGGGCATGACATGTCTCTTTACGAATGACTGGCTAATGTAAAAGCGGCGAGGAGTCCTGTGGCACCTTATAGACTAACTGAAGTGTAGGAGCATAAGCTTTCGTGGGCGAAGACCCACTTCGTCAGATGCATGTACCTGCATCTGACGAAGTGGGTCATTGCCCACGAAAGCTTATGCTCCTACACTTCAGTTAGTCTATAGGGTGCCACAGGACTCATTGCCGCTTTTGCAGATTCAGACTAACACGGCTACCCCTCTGATACTTGGCTAATGTAGTTCAAAAGGAATGTTTTGAAAAATATTGGCAACAAAAAGCTGTTTGCAAGTAAAGTGATAGACTATTACCAAACCCAGATCATTAAATAGCATTAAATTCCTACAGCATTTCATAACCAAACTGTTTTATTACTTATATTGCTCCGTAAAAAATATTAACTAATCCTTACAACACTCCTTTGATGTAGGTATTATTTCTATTCTGTTTTATAGATGAGAAAAACACCAGGAAATTTTTAAATTATTTAATTAAGGACACCCAGCAATTTACCATGGAAAAGAAGGCAGGTGATCCTGGCATGTGCTACATGACTAGCCCTTTAGACTGCACAGCCAGTACTGAGGTAATATAGTCAATGACTTTGTGACAACTGTGACAATTACCGTTTCTTGGGATCTTTGATGTAAGTGTCTATCAGCAAACTGTACATCTCCGAGTGAACATTCTCAATTAAAATCTGAAAGCCATAGAAACAGCGAGCTTCTGGGATTTGCACTTCCTGGCTGAAACGCTCCACCTACCAAAAAAAGTGCCAGTTAGAGTATTAGCATTGCCTGAGAGAACAGAAATGAACAAAAGCATCCCACACCCAGCCAACGGAGAAAGGATGAAGACAGTTGGATTGAAATATTTCACAAACATGCATGCAAATATCTAGCAGATTATGGAATTATTCTTTGAAAGTGAAATACAGATGTTTTATAGATAGCTTATAAAACTGTAATTAAGTGGTATGTTGTATATGTAATGAAAATATACACCAGAATACTGCAACACTGAAAACTTCACATTACACAAAAAAGATCAGAATTCTGGTTTGATATTAAGTAAAATGAACTTCCTATATTTTGTGTTTCAGAGAGACTATATCTATCTTTCTTCAATCCCACCCCTTTTTACAACGTATTCCCTATGTGTATTCCAGAAGTTATATGTGTGCAAGGTCCAAGATAGGTCATTTTCAGTCTTACACAACTGATTGTTTAAGGTGAGATATTTTGTAGCCCAGAATGTCTACAACTGGCAAATTCATATAATCAGAAAAGGGAGATCCATCACTTACTTGCAGGCCTGGCAGATTCAGCGATACCTGCAACAAGTCACCTTAATAAACATAGGTCCTTAGAATCGGTTTTAGTGAGATAAGAAACTCTGGCCAGGATATGGCAATATGCTAAGAAGAGATAATGAGATTTTAACTATCTCACTGAGAAACATTGATGGGATCACTGGAAAAGTTCACTACCACCTTCCCTTCTTAGTGAGCCAAAAATTAACACAGTCCACTTGAAGGGAAATGCAGGACGATGTAGCACTTTAAAGACTAACAAGAAGGTTTATTAGATGATGAGCTTTCGTGGGCCAGACCCACTTCCTCAGATCAAGCTCATCATCTAATAAACCATCTTGTTAGTCTTTAAAGTGCTACATTGGCCTGCATTTTGCTTCAGCTACCCCAGACTAACACGGCTAGATTTCTATCACTTGAAGGGAGGACTTAAAGACTATTTACATGAATTGAGTGTTTAGAATCTTTAAGACTATACTAATGTGGTCCTAATTTGTCTTAAATATTGGCCCAGGGAGAACAGGTTGCTCAGATGTCTAAGCAAAACTGAGATTATGTGGCAGAGAAAAAATGCAACTACTAAATAACAGACACTTGATTATATTAAGTCAAAATTGAAATGAAAAGTTTTAGCTAGTCTTATAAAAGGTAACTCACAAGAAATGGGCTATATTGTAAAGATGCCTTACCAAATTTTCATTTACAATTCCATCACTGGCTGCAAAAAAAGCCAGGACATGAGAGATGAAGTATTTTTCTTCTGATTTCAGCTTGTTCCAGTGAGGAAAGTCCTTCGATAAATCAACCTTATGGTATAAAAAGAAAGAAAAATACAATTATTGTCCTTTAACATTGATAACACTTGAAGAAAAATAGAATCTTAAACAAATCAATGATGTAGAGAGTTGAGATCATATTTGAAAATGTTTAGAGGATTTTACTTCATTTGTAAAGAAATTTAAAAATCAAACACAGTGAAAGCAGTGAAATATGGTAATGTATTGTCACCATAATACAATGTAATTGCTTTGCAGCTTATAAATGACACTTTCTTCTCTGTCCACCACACAAATACAGATCTTTGGAAATTCAGAGAATATGTACACCATTTAATCACTAGAATGACCACTAGATACCTGATATTACAGCATGTCCAAAGGTATTTCTAATGGAAAAACAGAATAATTTACATTTATGCAGAGTACTTCATTTGGAAGAAAGGAAAGTGATCAGGAATAGTCAACATGGATTCACCAAGAGCAAATCATGCCTGACCAACCGGATTGCCTTCTAGGATGAGGTAACTGGCTCTGTTGACATGAGAAAGTTGGTGAATATGATATATCTTGACTTTAGCAAAGCTTTTGATATGTTCTCCCACACTTAACTGCCAGCAAGTTAACGAAATATGGATTGGATAAATGTACTGTAGAGTGGATAGAAAGCAGGCTAGATTTTAAGGTCAACGGGCAGTGATCAACGACTTGATGTCTGGTTAGCAGTCAGTTTCAAGCAGAGTGCCCCGAGGGTTGGTTCTAGGGCTGGTTTTGTTCAACATTTTTATTAATGACCTGGATGAGGGTCATGGATTACACCCTCAGCAAGTTTGCAGATGACACAAAACTAGGGGGAGAGGTAGATATGCTGGAGGGTAGGAATAGGGTCCAGCGTGACCTAGCCAAATTGGAGGATTGGGCCAAAAGAAACCTGATGAGGTTCAACAAGGACAAGTGCAGAATCTTACATTTGGGATGGAAAAATCCCAAGCACTGTTACAGGCTGGGGACCGACTGGCTAAGCAGCAGTTTGGCAGAAAAGGTCCTGGGATTACAGTAGATGAGAAGCTGGATAGGAGTCAACAGTGTGCTTTCATAGCCAAGAAAGCTAACGGCATATTAGTGTGCATTAGAAGGAGAATTGCCAGCAGATCTAGAGAAGTGATTATTCCCCTTTATTTGGCACTGGTAAGGCCACATTTGGCGTATTGTGTCCAATTCTGGGCCCCGGACTACAGAAACAATATGGATGCATTGGAGATGGTCCAGTGGAGGGCAACGAAGATAATTAGGGGGCCGGAGCACAAGACCTATGAGGAGAAGCTGAGAGATTTGGGCTTGTTTAGTCTGCAGAAGAGAATCTTTAACTACCTATAGGGAAATTCCAAAGAGGATGGAGGCTGTGCTCAATAGTGACAGATAACAGCATGCGAAGCAATGGTCTCAAGTTACAGTGGGGGAAGGTCTAGGTTGGATATTAGGGAAAACTATTTCACTAATAGGACGGTGAAGCACTGGAATGGATTACCTAGGGAGGTCTTGGAATCTCCATCTCTAGAGGTTTAGGTCCCAGCTTGACAAAGCCTTGCCTGGAATGATTTAGCTGGGGTTGGTCCTGCTTTGGGTAGGGGGTTAGATTCAATGACCTCCCGAAGTCTCTTCCAGCCCATGACTTGCACACTATGCCTCTGTTAATGAATACTTAAATTCCATTGCTTTTGTGTAAGAGTATCACATTTATGACTTATGTCGAGGCCAGGAGTGGCCTGAGGCCGGCTGCAGCAGCTGGTGCCCCAGGCAGGCGGCGCAATTGACGCTCCCACCTGTATGGCCATGACGCCATCATCAGGTGCCTGGGCCAGCAGTGCTCTAGGCAACTGCCTAGTTCGCCTAGGCTCCCGGGCCGCCCCTGGTCAAGGCTGTGATCCACCACACCTTTCAGATGCTTCTCTGCAGCACTGCTGCCATGCCCATTTTCCACCATATAGTATTTATGATTTTGTTTTTTCTTCCCCAAGTGCAGCACCTTACATTTGCCTTTCTTGAATTTCATTTTGTTGTTTATAGCAGTTTTCCAATCAAGATACTTCTGAATTTTAGCTCTATCCTCAAAAGTATTGGCAACCCCACAACTTTGTGTCATCTGCAAACTTCATCAGCATGTTCTCTCTACCTATATCCACATCATTAATACAGATGTTCAACAATTGACCCAAAACAGTTCCCTGTGAACCCTACCTGAATCACTTAAATCTCTGTTCTTTACTTTTAAACTCATTCTTGTTTTAGTACAATATCAGTGAAAGTAAAGTGTGAGTCTTCAGCTCAACTAACAGGCTAGTGTGTACGCTGTCTCTTTGGAGGCAAAGAACTTAATAATTTGTGACCATCGCAGTGAGACATTTCTAGGGTTCACTGACCATTAATTGCATGGTTTAGATCAGCAGAGTCTCAAGGAACTTGCTGGTGAAGTGGACCGACTGGAATGGCAGGAAGCTGACAGTCTAATCTCCAACAAGGATCACTCTTGCTGGACCAGAGATCATACAGTGGCTTACGGTTCTGGGTGTTCTGATCAGAACATCACACTCACCTCTTCTACTGTCCAGAATGAAGCTTGTGCCTTTTTATACATTTTCCACAAATCCGGGTATTGCAGTGGGAAGATGACAAATCGACGAGGATTTTTTCTGAGAAGAGGTTCTTCATTTGATTTAAAGTCATTTTCAATTGCACATGAAGAGAAACCCTTAAGAAAAAGCATGTTATATCAGAAGATTATTCTCCAATTGTAACTCCACCACTTAGCTTAATTATTTTAAAAAGTAAGATAAAAAAAATCCTTAGAATGAAACCACTGAGACATGCACATGCCTGAACCAAGTAACTGAAGGATCCTCTCCTGTAACTCTTGCTCTTCCGTCTGCCATCCCTACTATTTACTGCCATTGCTTGTTCTTTCTGCCCAGCTCTACCTAGAATAATTTTGGGTGCAGTAAATTAATAACAGTACCAGACGTTTCTCTCATTCTAGAGGCAGCAAGAAGGGGGAGGGGTCTTGCGTGAAACTATGAAGGTTAACCAATGAGCCCCGGTCCATCAGTTAATCATTTACATGAATGCATCACATCCCTATTGTGTACCTTCCACTACTCTGATTTCATCTTAGCTGGATGTCATCCTTCTGTTTAAATCTGTGGTATCCATCCAGTTCTGAAGCAGTAGCCAATATAGCAGCTACAGCTATAGTGAATTAGCCACATTATTCTGAAAATGTAAATAATAGAGTGGCTACTGCTATAGCCAAATAGCTACATGTGGCAAGTGGCAAGCATGTTGGAAACCATGGATTTAAATGATGATGGGCAGCCAGCAGTGCCCGTTTGATATCAGGCAGTAGTGAGTTCATACTCCCAGATTCATTCACATTACAACAGTCATACACTCTAGTGCTACAGATTTGTCTGCCTTTTTTGGAGAGCTGCACATCCAATTCTAGCTGAAAAAGAGTAATCAGAATGCAAACATCTACAAGACATCATCAGAGCAAATGACTGCAAGGAGCACCCAAGAGTTGGTTCAACTGCCACATCAAAGCAAAGGAGCTCTAACATAAGTACTTAAAGACAAAAAGGGACAACAGGACCACTAGTAATAGTTATATCACCTTGCCAATACTATGAGCATTGGATACCCAGATAGTTTGGATATTATATAAGAACCCCATATAGACAGCTATCCTGGAGCTGCTGTGGTGGAAAGCATATCCAAGAAATATTACATAGTATAAGATAATAAAGCTGTAGGAGGAATGTAAATTATTGTGTTAAATGGAGCTAGGAACCCCTTTCTGACTCCTCAACCTTTAAACTCTACCACGTCTCCACTCAAAATTAGGGATGTTAAAAAGAATTTGAGGTAAACATGTAACCGCTGACAATTTCAGCTACATCACAAGGTAACATCCTCCAGCATAAGAACAGCCTTCAGGAGCGCAAGTGCAATTGCTATTCTACCCCTCGCTATCTTCTGCCCATCCACTCCACAATTCCCCACCCTCTCAGCTTTGGCTCAGAGGGCCTATACAAGAGGGAAGTAACCTGGAAAATGATGGAAGAGATCTCAAGGCAAACCACTGAGTGGGAAAAGACATTCCAAAACTGTGGGAACAGTAATATTTTATCACCATTGACATGGAGATTAGCATCGGGACAATAAATACCCATACCACCTGGAAGGTTATGACCTGGGCACTAGGGGTATTATCTGAAAAATGCAGTCATGTTTCCAAAGGAGGAAAAAAAAGACAAAAGGTGAAATATTCATGGAAGCAGTGATTTCATCCCAGCAAATGACCAAAAGACAGAAGGGCAAAGGGAGTAGAAAAGTAGCACATGGCCCTGCAAAATTTCACAATACAGACAGAAACAGCTTTGTTGGAGCACCTTTTGTTACAAACGTCAAGCACAGGACATTACAACCCAGACTTGTAATGTCCTGTATGGTATGGGGAACACACCATAATTTCAAATTGCAAATCCTACTAACTAGGGATGTTAGATATCACATAACTGAATAGTCATGTAACTGCATGAAATCTTAGTGGTTACACGACTATTCGATAGTCCCCAGGGGCGGAGCTGGCAGCCAGTGTGCTCTTGGTACCACTCCCAGGGTGACAAGTGGAGCCAGTCCATGAGGGGAGCCAGTTTAAAAAACTAGCTCCCTGCGCATACCAGCTGTCTGCCACCCCACACTGCTGCTTCTGATGCAAAAGCAACAGCATGGAGTGGCAGTGGCCCCTGTCCATGGGAAGGGGTCTGAGTTCTCCATGGACAGAGGCTGCTGCCATGAAGCCGCCTCTGCTTATGGCAGGCCAAGGCTTGCCACAGACAGAGACTCGGGCCCACCACTGACAGAGACTGCTTCATAGCAACCTCCCCTGGCCATACCCTCTGACAGAGGCAGCAGTACAGAGGGAAGAGGGCAGGAGACACTGCAGAGCCAGTGCTGAGGAGGACTGACTTTTAAGCTAGCTCCCCCCCAGCACCAGCTCCTGCTTGGCAAAAGCAAAGATATTTACTCTCTTGATTAAATGCGATAACAAAGCAGTCTTACATTTCCAGAGGGCCAAACTGGACAGTCTCTAGGAAAATAATTAATGGACACAAATCTGATATCTGAAAAGGCAACACACAAAAACCTGCTGGGGAACATTTTAGCTTGCCACAGCACTCATTAATGGATCTCAAAGTTACCATATTGTTTCATGCCAATTCCACAAGCTAACTCCACAGGGAAGCCTTAAAACTTAACTTCATTTATAAGTTTGATTCCTGTCACAGAAGTATGAATAAAGATACTGGCTGGATTGTCCACTATATTCCACATCTTAATGACATAAAAAAACCAAATAATGGGTATTCAAGACCAATCAGCACCTTCTCTGTAAGCTTCATGTAGCATGGACACTAATGACTATTTCTTCCCCCCTTTTTTCCCCCGTTCTTTTTCCTTCTCTCCCCCAATCTTCTATTTATTTAGAAACTGGACCTTTAATAACTCCACTCATCTGAAGAAATGGGTTGGGCCCACGAAAGTTCATTATACCATCTACATGTTTTGTTAGTCTCTAATGTGCTGCAAAACTATTTGTTGTTTTTTAAGTACATTCTCTTTCCCCTTAGCTTTCCTTTTCTTCTCTCAGCCCTTTGGACAGAATGTCAAAGACAAACTTATCAAATATCAAAGAGATTCCTTGGATAGGTAATCTCCCTGTCTTATGTATAAGTATCTCATCATGCCAATAAGCCTACTTATGAAATTAGATACGTTTTGCATACCTTGCCTGCTCTTCCATTTCTCCAGAAATGTTAATGGTAGAACTACCTGTTGATACAGCTCCACATACCAGTGGGTTCAGTGATACTACTACAAGTGTAGACAGGACATGCTGTATCTCCTAGATCTGCTCTATGATTCTTGGACTTTGAAAGTATTTGCCTGTCCACTACAATATCATGCCTCCCCACCCCAAAAGATTCTTATAGATAATTTTTCTTCTAAAGCGTCCTCTGTATTCCTCCTCAGTCAATTCAGGATTAGGGATATAAGCAACTTGCCGATTAGGAACCATCTTTTAAACTGGCTCCCCTCAGCACCATCTCTACAGGGAGTCAGGGGAGGCAGAGGTGCAGCAGAGAACCCATGCTAGCGGGTACCAAAGCTGTCTCACTGGCGCAGGGTCCCCACTGTTACTCTTGTACATTTCAAAGGCAGAGGCACAGCAGAGCGCCCCCCCTTAGCAACTAATCGAGTAGACGAGGACTACTCAATTAGCTGATTAACTGACATTTAACATTCCTATTCAGGATTATAATTCTATCTTTGGAAAAAGCTTCCTGTTTTTCCCAAACCATATGAAGTTATGTAAATATGTATAAGCACAATAGTTGCCTCATGAGAGCCTATTTTTTAATTTTATTTTCCAACAAAAAAAAATGATCTGCCCTTTCCGGAGGCTGCCCTCCCATTAGTCTCTCTGTATGTCCATGTTGTTGCATAGTACTATTCCTGGCTGAAGATTGTCAGTCACACACGCCTATTTTTTTTTTAAGATACTGAGAATCTATCATTTCTGTACTGTAACTCATTCCCAGTCCAGTCAAGAGTATAGAAGAAATACTCTGCAATCCCCTCTTTCCTTCTCTAGGAGAATCAAGTGAATTTGATTAGATCAAGTGAACAGAAAACTACGTGGGAAGGTCTGAAGGTAGCCAAGCATAAACCAAGTAACTAGCAATGCTTGGGACATGACAAGGATCACAGCCCCCAGGCGCTGCAGGGAGCGAGGGGATCCCAGCACTATGCGGGGGTGGGGAGGGAGGGGAGGAAAGGCAACGCGCAGCCCAGCTAGGGGGTCCCAGCTGGGCTCGGGGAGGGGTAGGAAACCCGGTGGGGGAACAGGGCAGAGGGGCGGGCAGCAAGGAGGCTAGAAGGGCCCCCCCCCCGCCTTCTGGTTCCCACGGCCCAGCTGTTCTTCGCCACCGCACCAGGATCGCGTGGCCCCGGGAACTGGGGCTTCACAGAGCCGAGGAGCCCCTCCCCCCCCCCGCACCTGAGCACCCGCGACAGTCGCTGACCCGTTAGCCCCAGCGGCCTCCGCTCCTCACACACGCTGGGAAGAGACCGCGGCGAGCACCTGCCGCGCCGCCCTCCCGCGCTAGGCCCGACCCCACCGCTCAGGGGTCACGCGCCCGAGCCTCCTCCCCAGGCCGCTAGCGGCCACAGGCAGCGCGAGCCAGCGGGGCCCGCCCCCGCAGCACTTACCCGCCCCGGCATAGCGACCTCCTGCGGCGGAGCGCGAGCGGGCCGCTCGCTCATGGCGCGCGCGCGGCAGCGCCACTAGCCGGCAGCACGCGCTCACTCAGCGCTGCGTCGCCCCTGGGACGTTACAAACGGCGCGGGTGGTCTGCGGCTACGGAGCATGCGCGTTCCGACTGCGCGTGCTCGGTGACCTCGGCTGAAGCCGCTGCCCGACCCGGGCTGCCCGCGGGGGCGGGGCCGCGGCGTGAAGGCGGGAGCTACGGTGGCGGCAAATATCGGGCGCGGGGTTCCGCGCAGCCTCACTGCCCGTGGGCAAGGAGCGGCCAGGGGAGTCCGCGATGTATTTTACACCCGCGCGCTCTCCTGCCTGAGCCGGCTGCGCTGTTGAGCTGGACTTGGCCTAGCGGGGACCCCTGGCTGCAGCGGCGGCAGGTTTGTATCATTTTTGGTGGTGCCCCGTTAGCCACACCCCTCCCCCCCCCCTTAGCCAGGCCTCTGGAGGTAACATGCTCAGGGCAAGATGGACACCGGACCAGAAGTAAAAGGTGTCATGTGACCCCACTCGAAGGGCTTTTCCCACCATCCTCCTACACACAGGGATTAGTTTGCCCCTCCCCCAACCCCTCCCCCCCCCCCCATGCAACTATCCTGCAGTTGCATTAACCCAATGTGTGTGACATTAACTCGGGGGCAGAGCGCTGGGGGACGTGTTCCCTCTAAGGCTGTGTCTACACTCACAGCTTCTTGTGCAAGACCCCACAGAGCAGCCACACTGCCCGCCTGCTCTTGTGCAAGGAAATGTACAGTACGGCGTGGTAAGAGAAGGCGTCTTGCGCAAGAGCTACGCTCTTTCCTAACAGGTGTAAGCTCTCTTGCACAAGAGGGCAGTGTGGATGCTCAGCGGGGATTTCTTGTGCCAGAAAACAGGGTTACTTACCTATAACTGTTGTTCTTCAAGAAGTGTTGCTTATGTCCATTCAAACGAGGTGCATGCGCACCACGTGCACGGTTCCTGGAGCATTTTTTCTCCAGTGGTACCCGTCGGGGCAGCAGGTCGCCCCCTGGAGTGGCGCCACTATAGCAGAGCATAAGGTACCCCTGCTAGCCCTCCCCCTCCTCAGTTCCTTCTTGCCGGAAACTCTGACGCGGGGGCGGGGGGGGGGAATCAAATGGACATGAGCAACACATCTTGAAGAACAACAGTTACAGGTAATTAACCCTGTTTTCTTCTTCGAGTGATTGCTCATGTCCATTCAAACGAGGTGACTACCAAGCTACCCCTTCCTCGGAGGCTGGGTCAGAGTCACCCTGCTGAACACCCACACCGACATTCATTGACAACAAGAACTTTAATGCAGAACTATAACAGAACTCAACACGAAACTCGACAGAGAGATGCAGCAGGTGCATGACACGCTGTGTGCCACTCAACCACCCCCCTTTGCTTTGTTTACAGGAAAGAACCCAACACAGCCGCACCCACGGCAGAGTCCTCCCGCACCTGCTGGGTGAGAGCATAGTGCTCTGTAAACGTATGGGCCAAGGACCACAGAGCTGCCCTACAGATCTCAAGGATTGGAACGTGGGCCCCAAAGGCTACGGATGAGGCGTGTCCCCTGGTGGAATGCGCCGACACACGAGGCGGCTCCCTAGGCGCCAGAGCATAACACTCCCTAATGCAGGATGATATCCACCCCGACAGCCTCTGGGCTGAAACCAGCATCCCTTTCACCCAATCAGCATAGGCAATAAACAACTGAGAAGTCTTGTGAAACGGCTTGGTTCTGTCTATATAAAACGCCAGTGCCCTTTTCACGGCAAGGGAGTGCAAAGCCCGCTCCCTAGGGGAGCTGTGGTGCTTGGGAAAGAAAAACCGGGCGGTATATGTCTTGTGACGTATGAAAGGCCGACGCCACCTTGGGTGGGGATGCAGACGAACTGTGTCTGCGAACACTAAGTATGGGGGCTCCACGTCAGGGCACGCAGTTCAGAAACCCGATGTGCTGACATAATGGCGACTATAAAAGCCACCTTTAGCGACAGAAACCTAAGAGAGCAGGATGCCAGGGGTTCGAAGGGGGGACCCAGAGCTTATTTAGCACCAGGTTGTGGGCCCAGTGCAGCATCAGGGCCCTTACATGGGGAATCAGTTTATCCAAGCCCTTCAGGAACCTCTTCACCAGGGAGTCAGTGAACAGAGACCCGTCCCCTGATCCCTCGTGAAACACCATTAGGGATGCCAAATGCACCCTCACTGACGGAGCGGACAGGCCCGCCTGTTGCAGCCCAAGTAGTTAATCCAAAATCAGGAGGACAGGAGCCAAAATCAGGAGGACAGGAGGGGCAAACACCCTTACCCTGAGCCCAGGCTGAGAAACTTCCATTTGGCGGCATATGATCGCCTGGTGGCCGGCTTCCGACTGCCTAGGAGGATCTCTTGCACCCCCCTAGAACAGACCCTCTCGGGGGACTTCAGCCATGGATAAGCCATGCCGTCAGGTGGAGGGACTGTACATCCGGGTGGTACAGGATGCCCTCTTCCCCCCCGCCCCCACTCCTCCGTCCTGAGTAACTAGGTCCGGAGTCAGCAGCAGACGACAAGGGCGGGCCACCACCATTTCCCACAGGATGGGATACCAAAACTGCCTGGGCCAATCTGGGGCTATCAGGATCACCCGAGACCTTGGTCCTGGTAAGCACCCTGGGAACTAGCGGGAATGGGGGAAACATGTAAAGCAAGCCTAGAGGTCAGGGCGTCCCCTCTCGAGCCCTCTCCCAGGCCCAGAGGGGAAAAGTAATGGGGACATTTCATGTTCCCCTCGGTAGCAAAAAGATCCAGTAGGGGACGACCCCACATCCAGAAGAGGTGCGCCACCACCTCCCACTTCAAGCACCACTCGTGGACTCTGAAGGACCTGCTCAGTGAGTCTGCTAACGTATTCACGCACCCCGGCAAGTATGCCGCCTGTAACTGGATGCGGTGGACTATGCAGGATTCCCACAGGAGAGCCGCCTCCTGACACAGCGGGGATGATCGGACTCCCCCCTGCTTGTTTATGTAGAAAACAGACGCGGTATTGTCCAGCAGCACAGACACCGGTTTCCCCGAGAGCACAGTCAGGAAGACTTTGTGGGCCCTCCTGACTGCCCTCAATTCCCGGACATTTATATGCAACCCCCTCTCCTGGGGGGTCCACAACCCCTGTGTCCTGCGGCACTGCAAGTGTGCCCCCCAACCATTGTCAGAAGCACCCGTGATGAGTTGGGCCGATGGCAGTTCTGCACGGTAGGGGACTCCTGAACACACCTTGCTCTCCAATGTCCGCCAACTGAGCGAGGCGAGGACTCCCTCCGGCACTGTAAGGATCCAGTCTCAACTGTCTCTGGCCTGGTTGAACGACCCCACCAACCACGCCTGCAGCGGCCTGAGCCTCAGTCTGGTGTGCCTGACAACATAGGTGCAGGCTGCCATATGGCCCAGCAGTCTCATGCACGACCGTGCCGTCGTCAGCGGCGACTGCCGCAGGGCAGACACCAGGGTCTTTATGGCCTGGAACCTGGATAGTGGGAGGTAAGTGCACCCTGTCTTGGCAGACAGGGCTGCCCCCATGAACTCTATGTTCTGGGTAGGGGTAAGTTTCGACTTTTCCTCGTTCACTGCAAGACTCAGTCTGTCGAAAAGGGACTGTACCAACCCTATCTGCGAGAGGACCTGTTTTTTTGAGCAGCCTCTGAAAAGCCAGTCGTCCAAATATGGAAAAACCTGGACTACCATCTGCCTGAGATAGGCTGCCACCACCGCCAGACACTTCGTAAACACCCTGGGGGCCGTCGACAGCCCAAAGGGGAGGACTGTAAACTGGAAGTGTTGGTAGGATACCACAAACTGGAGGAACCTCCTGTGGTTCGCCCGAATTGACACATGAAAGTAGGCGTCCTTTAAAATCGAAGGCCGCATTCCAATCACCCTTGTCCAGTACTGGAATAATTGAGGCCAGGGTTACCATCCAGAACTTTTCCCTTTTTATGTGCATGTTGAGGGCCCTGAGGTCTAGGATGGGCCGAAGCCCTGCCTTTGGCTTTGGGATAATAAAATAATGGGAATAGTATCCCCTGCCCTCCTGATGGGGAGGGACCCTTTCCACCGCCCCTTTCTCTAGGAGAGTGAGGACCTCCTGCTCTAGGAGGGCCTCGTGAGATGGGTCCCCAAAGAGGGACGTGGAAGGGAGAAGGGAAGAGTAAGGGCCCAGGAAGGGAATAGAGTAGCCCTGAGACACAATGTCCAGCACCCACTTGTCTGAGGTGACAACCAACCAGGCCTAGGCAAAGTGGGACAGCCTGTCTCCAAAAGGGGGGGAGATAATGGCCATCAGTATGCGGTCCCCTAGCGCACCCTCAAAACTGCTGCTTGGGAAGAGAGGGAGGGGGCTGAGTGGGGCCCCTGCCTGCCTCCTGTCACGGCCGGCGGCGCCTGTGGCGAGCCCCCAGACCCTGCCCCTGGGTAAAACCCCCGGACGGACCACGTGGTCTACTCTGCCAATAGTCAGGCCGTGCGGCTTGTGGAGGGCCCCTATGTGGCTGCTGATACGGTAACAGCCTACGTTGGGGGGCCGGGGTGTGGATACCCAATGACTGAAGAGTCGACCTGGTATCCTTTAGGCTAAGAAGCCTGGAGTCAGTATTCTCTGCCAACAGGGCTTTCCTGTCGAACGGCAGGTCCTGGATTGTGGTCTGTAAGTCTAACGGGATCCCCGAGACCTGCAGGCAGATGCTGCACCTCATTACCATGCCCGACTCCATCGTCCTGGCCGCAGAGTCGACAGCATCCAGAGATGCCTGCAGGGCAGTGCGAGCAATCATTCTGCCCTTTGTGGCCAGGGCGGAGAACTCCTGTCTGTCCTCCGGGGGCAATCTGTCACAGAACCGGTCCATCACTAGCCAGGTGTTCTAGGCGTAGCGACTGAGCATGGCCTGCTGGTTGGCAATACGCAGCTGCACCCCCCCTGTCGCGTAAACCTTGCGCCCCATCAGATCCAAACACGTAGGTTCTTTAGCCTTAGGGGATGGGCCCGGCTGCCCCTGCCCCTCCTGGGCAGCTGCCTGGGCCACCATAGATTCCAGTACGGGATGCGAATAGAGGTGCTCATGCCCCGACTGGGGGACACAGTACCTCCTCTCGAGCCCTTTGAGCATCGGGGAGATAGAGGCCGGCATCTGCCACAGCGTACTGGTGATCTTTGCCACCTTCTTATTGAGTGGCAGTGCTAACTTCGCCGGAGCATCATCTGTCCACCATCGGATCTGACTCCTCGGTCACAGGCTCCACCGTGTTACCAGATTTGCCCAATACCTTGGGGTATGCTCATTTATCAGGGTTACCCTTATGGGACTGGGGGAAGGTTGACAGTTCTATCAGTGTGCTGTTGGTGCTTACTTGGGCTCTCATATGGAGCTGAATTCTCCCTGCTGCCAATTCCCCCTCCCACTGGAGCTCTCCTGCAGGAACTAGGTTCCTCAGGATGGGGTTCTTCCCACCTTAGCAACACACACAGACACTCACACCCACTAATCAAAGCACGTCTGAGAGGACTGGGTACTCAGCACTCACAAGCTGACCCCCTCATATGTCCCTGGACTCAGCTGGCTGGGTTTCACAGCAATGCCACACTGCACCCTCATGTGCCTTTGGACTCCGTGGGCTGGATTAAACAGCACTTTAAGCTGCCATCCTCATAAGCCCCCAGGTTCAGCACCCCTTATCCCCACTTTCACACCACAGTCATTCACAGGTAAACCACACGATGAGCAAACCCCACAGGATTTTGGGCACTCCAGGGATCTTTTGCTTGGGTACAAGAAGCGTTGTTGCAGAGCGAATGGGGAAGCCAAAACAACACCCCTTAAGGAAGAGTGAGCAAAAGAGAAAGAAAGAGAGAGAAGCAACCAGCTTAACAATGAAAGTGATTTATTTCTGAGTAGTGAATAGATATCAAACAGTTACAATATTAAATCTAACAATTACAATATTAAATCTAAATTGAAGCTGCTTACAAATGTTAGGTAACCATATAACAGTTTACACAGGGCAGGGTCAGGAGGCTATGCTTAGAGAGATAGGAGAGAGAGAGAGAGAGAGAGAGAGAGACCTCACCACTCCACGGAGCTTGCACTGATCGGGGTTCCCAGATGATGATGGTAGCCGGGGGTCCAGAGGGCAGGAGAAAAGCAGGACAGAGCCCCCAGCACGATCAGACAGGAGATGAAGAAGTCTCAATGGAACTGATGCAGTTTAAGTCCAGGTATCAGAACAGTTTTCTTGGGGCAAGGATAGGAGTTTTATAGAGATAGTTCAAAGAGAAAGAGGAGAGACAATAGAGACTGATCACCCCTGGTTATGGGTGATGTTCCTTGAACGAGCTCACAATGCAACTTGGCAGTTTCAGTATTTTAGATGTCAATAGGGTCGTTACTAGAATTGGTCTGATAATGACTAATTTGGGTGTGAGCAGGCTTAGGTTCATTAGCATCTGGAGCAGGGATTTCCCATCAGGCAGTGCTTCTCTGCTTTCGGTGTCCCATAGTTCAGTGCGGTTCCTGCCTTGGAAGAGCTGCTCTCCATTCTGTATGCTAATGAGATGTCCCTCTGTTCCATCTTTAATGTAAATGAGGCTGGGGTGTTTCCTTAATTGTATCACCCTTGTCTGAAGCAGTTTAGGTGTGTCTTCCCTGGCCTTTTCTTTGCTTTGTCTTTGATTCTAGCAGAGGCCTGAGGGAGGGGAATGGTTTTCCATGAGTGTCACTCCCTGACTCCCCAAGAGCACAAGGCTGACAGGTGACCATGTTCTGGTTCCCCAATAATCACAGAGCTGGTGGGTAACAAGTGGGACCCCAAGATTTGTGGCCAGCCGGCACAGCAGCTCTTGGTGGGATCTAGCATCCATGGCTGGCATAGCCAGGGCCGGGTCAGCCAGGGCCTCATCAGGGGACAATGAAGATGTCAACTCGTGACTCAGGACCGGCTGCTCCACCACACCCTGGATGGGGGCTGGTTGTTGCGGCCTCCCGGGCTGCTGTTGGGCCCCTGCCCTCGGGTCACCGGGGTCCAGGTGGCCCCTGGGGCTAGCCCCTTTAGGTGAGGGTGGGGCTCTGGAAAGGGAGGCCAAGGGCGCGGACCTCTGCCGCGAGCCACTGACAGACCCCGAAGGGAGGAGTGATCCCTGCTACTGGTGATAAGCCCAGGGTGTCCAAAAGGGCCAGGGCTGTTGGACCTGCGGCAGCCATGTCTACTCAAATCCCTGTGGTGCCATTGGGTGCCGGGAATGGGATCGGTACTGGGACGACAACCGCAAAGATCCCACAGAACGCAGGAACTCTGCCTCGGACTCCGAAGACAGTTCGGACGCCGACCATGGCAGTGCCAACGAAGGCTGACCCTGTACCGCTCCCGGGCAGAACCTCGTCATCAACTCCGGCTTCCCTGCGTGGGGACGGAGCTGCAGGGGACGGAGCTGCGGGTGTGGCGGCAGTGGCACCGGGCCACACGCTGCTTGCGGTGCCAGTAGAGCCGGAGCCTGTGGTGCCTACAGGTACGGTGCCGGCGGCACCTGCAACATCGGAAGGGCTTGCGGTGCCGGCACGGGCAGAGCCAACAAGGCTGGTACTTGGGGCCACAGGGTGCATGGGTGCCGGCAGTGAAGCCTCCCAGATCGGCTGGGCAGGAGACTGCGGCACAGTCTGCCCTCGTACCACTGTGGCCGGCAGCGATAGACGGTCCCTCGACTCTACCGGTGCCGGCCGGAGCTCCGAGGCCCGGGAGACCAACAACCATTACCGTCACGTAAAAAAACTGAGGAGGGGGAGAGCCGGCAGGGTACTTATGCTCCGCTATAGCAGTGCCACTCCAGGGGGCAACCTGCCAGCCCGACGGGTGCCACTGGGGAAAAAATGCTCCAGGAACTGTGCACGCAGCGCGCATGCACCTCATTTGAATGGACATGAGCAATCACTCGAAGAAGAAACCCCTATGACTAAAATGGCCATCGGAGCTTTCTTGGGCTAGAGAGTGTCCACACTGCCATGGATGCTTTTGTACAAAAGCACAGCTCGCACATGGCAGTGTGGACGTGTTCCTGCACAAGAAACCGCCAGTGTAGACACAGGCTAAGAGTTTCCTCCCATAAGCAAAATGAATTTTGTGTTGTGCACCAGTACTGAGTTCATGTGGCTTGTTTGGATGTGCCACTGTGGCACCCAAGTTATTAATAAATATCTTATAAACCTCTACCTTTTCCCTCTGCTGCCATGTCTCCCCTTGCTTCATCAGCTCCCCTGGTGCCTGCTGCCCCCAACCTCCCACCCTCCTCTGCTGTCCTGACTCCTGCCTTTCTCACTGCTGTCAGCCTTCCTGAGACCTGCCCCCCCCACTCGCCCTTCTCTCTCCCCGTGCCCACTCCTCCAGTAGCCCCACTCTGATCGTGTGAGCGACCCCTCCTCATCCCCTCTCCTAACACCTCCCTCTACACACCTGCCTTGCCCCTCTCCTCTGGTACTGGTCCCTCCCCTGAAGGTGTCTGCCCTTCTGCTTCACCCCCAGAATCCCCTGGCACCTGCGCCTTCTCTTACTCCTGCACCCTCTTGGTGCCTCCCCCTTCCCTCACTGCCACTACCCCCTTTGCCCTCTTTTTCCCTGATGCCCATCCCCTCACCACCCTCTGCCCCCATTCCCCTCATGCCCCTGTGCCCTTACACATGACTTGCTCCATCCCGGCCTTCCTCATGCCCACCCCTTCTTTCAAGCCTTCTCCCAGCACCTCCACCGCCAGCCCCCAACGCCCTTATCCTCTCCCCTCCCAGCATCACCCTGTCCCTCTCCCACTGACACCTCCCCTCCTGCCTTTTTCCTCATTGTCTGCACTTGGTCCCCTGGCATTTCTCTCTACTCTACCCTGTCCCTTTGGTGCCTTCCCCTTTCTTCCCCCTCTCCCCTCCTCCTCCGCACAAGCCCCTTCGTCTCCCAGCCCTTCCCCTAGTTTCCTCCCTTCTCCTCCCCCTCTGCCCAAGCCCCTTCCTCTCTCAGCCCTCCCCCTCCCCTACCTTCTGCCTTCCATTTTGCGGGGCCGGAGTCTGTGCTCCATCCCCAGACTCTGAACCCACAACTCAGCTGCATGGCGCAACGCAGCACCCAGCAGTTTTAAAATCCCTGGCCGTGACGTTATGGCATGCCCGGGCATCTCCCTGCCTACCGGTTTGAGCACACCGCGCATGGCAGCAATAGCCAGCAAGGGGGAGCTCAGTGAAGGTTGCACATGGTCAGGACCAGGGCCGGGGGAGAGACGCTCTGGGGCCAGGGTGGGAGGATGCGCAGGGGGGCCGGGGCCCACTCCAGCTCCAAATATTGGTGGAGCCTGGGCACCACAAGCCCATACAACTCGCCGCCCATGCTTGGTTGTCTTGATCTTGGAAGACAGAGAGAAACCTGTGGGGAACAGCCTCACTGCCAGAGACAGGGAGCTGGATGCTGCAGCATCATTGGAAATAAGGGCTTTGAAAGGGCCTCCTCTGCCAGGCCTGCTGTTGCCCAAGTGCTCCTTCACTGCCAAATATTTCTACTCAGTGCCCAGTTATCACAAGGCTCTCTACTTATTTCCCAAACATTTGATCTTCATTTAGAATTTCTTGGCTTGCACACGGTGTAGTTTTTAATATCATCTTTGCCTTGTAGCAGACATACAGTAACTGTTAGGTCTTCTCCACCCCAGCTGTATCGCAGCACAATTCTTAGTCTAGGGCAGAGGTCTACAACCTTTTTAACCACAAAATCACTTTTTCAATTTCAGTGCAATGTAAGCTTTACCTCAAACCCAAATATCCTTGGCCCACTTCCTTCCCCCCGCTTCTCTGAGGCCCTGCCCCGCTCCTCCCCTTCTCTCAGGCCTCACCCTGCTCATTCCATCCCCCTTCCTTCCCTGGCCTCACTCACTTGCACCAGGCTGGGGTAGGGGGTGCAGGCTCTGTTCTTGGGCCAAGGAGTTTGGGAGGGGCTCCAGGCTTAGTCCAGAGTACGGGATTGGGGTTCAGGAGGAGTTTCAGGGTACAAGCTCTAGGAAGGAGTTTGAGTGCAGGGGACTCACATCTAAGGAAGGAGGTTGGGTGCAGGAGGTGGTTCAGGAAGCAGGCTCTGGATGGGCACTGCTTAACTGAGATGGCTTCCAAGTGATGGAGCAGTGGGTTTAAGGCAGGTTTACTCCGACCCTGACCTTGCACCACTCCTGAAAGCAGCTGGCAAGTACAGCAATGGCTCTGGGGTGCTGTGTGCTGCCCTGTATCTATAGTCACTAAGACCACAGCTTCTACTGGCTGCTGTTCCCGTTATTGATCAATAGGAGCTGTAAGAGTGGAGTCTGCAGGCAAGTACAGCATGTGGAGAGCCCCTACTCTGCCTCAGGGGCTGCAGGAACATGCCAGCCACTTCCAGAGGCAGCAGTTACCACAGAGATAATTACACCAGTCACAAGTTAGGCTTTTTAGAACTCACTAGTCAAAGAATTAAATTTAAGCATAAGAAATGAAAATTATGAAATGCACAGATCAGTCAAAAACTAAAAATAACCCATTTTGCCAGCAGTAACAGAAGTAACTACAATCCTCCATGTGTGTGTCAAGTCCGGAGAGGAGTGTGAAGGAGTTTGTGTTTGTGAGAATCACAGACACACAGTTGCCACGCTCCCTCCATCTCCTCTGGGTGGGGACAGGGTACAGAAGCGGGGGAAGGAGGGACATCCTGACATCAGTGCCCCCTCTTCTCCCTCCCACACCCTGCACAGCAAATAGGAGGCTCCCAGGTGGGCAGCTCCAAGGCAGAGGGCAAGAGCAGCATGACAGTGGGGGGAGGGGCAACTTAAGTGCCAGCGCTTGATAGCTTCCTGGTCAAGCCAGTCAGGATCACCTTTCAGAGGCTCCAAGATCTACTGGTTGGTGACCACTGGTCTAGGGATTCTAGTCTTATTTGAGCTCCATATATCCACTGGACTTTTATGCATGCTTGCCATACATAGCCTCTCACCACTGGGAAGGCATAGAAGAGGGAAGCCAGTTATTCTCAGGAGGGAGATCAACATGTAGTCAATTACACAATTAAGCAATAAGCCTGGGCTCATGGGTTAATTTTGTCAATACACACACTTTCCTGCCCCTCCTCCAGCTGCCTCGATATTAGGAGTGGAGGGGGGGGGGGGGGGAGAGCAGGAGACCATGCACAGGAGGAGCTGGCTTCAAGCAGGATTTATGAGACAAGCAGCATGGAGAGGGAGAGGGGCAGGCTGGAGCCAATAGGAGTGGGAAGCCAGCTTTCCAGCAGGCTCCCCGTGTGTGCCAGCTACAAGGACCCACCTACCCCCTTCCTACTGCCTTCTACAGAGGCAGCAAGGTGGGGGCAGGTAGAAGCCAGTGCTGGAGGGAGCTGGCTCAAAAGCCCATTACCCCTAGCACCACCTCAGCGGTACTGCCTGCTCACCCACCCTCTACACTGATGCATCTACAATGGGGGGGGAGAGAGGGGCACAAGAGAGGCAGCTGTGAATCAGCCTCTGTCCATTGTGGGGGGAGGGGGTGTCCAAGCTCCCAATGAACAGAGGCTACTACACATCCCGTGAAGCAGTCTCTGTCAACAGCAAGCCTGGGCCTGCCGCAGACAGAGGCTAGTCCATGGTAGCAGCCCGTCCTTAAGGAGTTCCCTGTGGACAGGGGCTGCTGCCACCCTGTGCTGCTGTCTCTGATACAGCCTGTTAAGCTGCAGGAGGCCATATGCAGGCCTGGCAGGCAGGAGCTCTCCCTGAGCACAGTAAACCCCCCGCACTGCCACTGGGGGAAGCATGGGTAATACAGAGGCAGCAGTGCAGGGTTGCAGGGGGCTCCCCAAGAGCGGGGATAGGGCACTGGCTGCCTAATAGTCGTGTAACCGCTAAGATTTCATATGGTTACATGACTATTCAGTTACACAATATCTAACATCCCTAATTCTCAATGGTTGATTTATAGAAGAGATGGGGAGAGATGTTTGTTCTAGATGCGGAAGAATTTTCCTTCACTTAAGTGAAAAAGTACATGATGAACAATAAACTAGCTTATAGGCATCAGTACTTCACAGACTACATCAGAGATCTACTAACATGCATCTATTAAGAGAGTAAGTCTGGTGTTCTCTAGCTGAAAACAGATGGATAACCGCACATAAGTTTCTCTTTACAGCTTGGCTATTTCGGCCAGCTGATGAAGACACTTTTCTAAGCCTGTATTGCTCCTACAAATAACTTAGCATTAGGACAATGGGTCTACGCCTTAACTTCATAACAGAACCTTCATTGGAGCACCTCTTGCCAAAGCCCCTCATTTTCACTGAGTGGTTTGCTGAAGCTGTTATTTTGTGAACCAAGAAAAAAAGATCCCAGCCAGTCTGAGAACCACTGAATTTATAGTCAAGTCAAAACGTGGTCATCATTACTTATATTTGCCCTGCTGACCAACTTTGCATAGCTCCTTGACAACAGCCAATTATTTCAGTAAGCCCACTCAAATTAATACAGCATTCAAAAGTACCCAGCATGTTCAGTTTCAGTACAAAAGGAAATGTAAACTACGATAGCTAAATTAGTAACATTGAAGAAAATATGACTATGCAATGTAATTGGTGGCTACAAACAAGACTGCCGCAGTTTTGGGGTTCATAAGAGATTTCACAAATCAGGAATGTACTAATGTCTTATTTACACAGTTCTGGTGCAGCTGCGTCAGGAACATGGTTCCAGTTCAATTATCCTAAGGTTATGGAGGGCCATCTAAAAACCTCATATATTCAATAAAATTTCAGTTTTATATGAACATTGAATTTGGAACAGATGTCAGATAGAAATTTGGGTAACTGGGGCTTTGGCTATATCACAATCAGTCCTGAGCAAACTGCAGAGAACTCAGAGAAAAGAAGCAACAATTTTAAGAGGGCTGAAAGGTCTGATAAAGGAGGACATCTTTAAAAAGTTAAATATACATAATGTGACTAAGTGAAAGGGAGGGAGGGAGAAATCCATCAACATTTGCAAAATAAACATAGAATGGAAAGGAGCTATTTAGTATAGTGGAGGGTTATATATACTATATATCGGTTATGACAGGATGACATTACAAAAAGGAAATTTTAGGTAGAGTAGCAGGAAAAGCTTCCTTACTCTGGGATATATTAGACTGTGGAATGGTATTCCTAAGGCTATTACAAAAGACCCCATCAACAGATACCTAGAAGATGTACCATAGGTAATAGTACAGTAACAGGGAGATGAACTGGATGACATTCCCCCCCCCCCATTTGAATTACAGAATTAGAGATAAAGGGCATGGTAATATTTTCTGACCTCCATGCACTTATCTTCTGATGGGCAAATTTTAAGTAAATCCGAATACCCCATTAGTTTTCTATAAAGCCCATGCTTTTACAATAAAATCTCCCTCACACTTATCTTTGAAAGGGAAGAGTAGAAGTTCAGTTTCTCATGTTTTTGAAAGTACTAAAATTTTGCAAAAAATACATTTGCTTTTGTTTGCAATTTTTCTATTAGTCTTCTCTCCAAGTTTAGATTTAATGAACAGAAATCTTACTTGCAATAGCAAAAAACAGTTATTACAAAGCCAAAAAACCTGGGTAATTAAACAAGTATAAGGAAAAACCCAGACCACTTTTTAAAATCTAGAATCCCAGTTGCAACATGGAGTTTAACTAAGGTGAAACGTATTCCAGAATTCATTACAATAGGAACCAACTATTGACCTGTTGGCAAATGTTCACATTTGATTGGCATCTGCTGTACTACTTAAAGAATTATGAACACTTAAGGAATTAGGCCATAAAACTGAAATATTACAAACTTTTCTCCTTTTTCTTTTATTTCTCTATCACATCTTAAAAATAAACTAACAGAAGGGCTTAAGTCAAAGGGAAACAAGGTGTATGATTTTAATAAACATTTTTCTTATTAAAATCCTTGATATTGCTTAAATATACCATACAGAGAAAAGCTATTTTATAAAGCAACATACACATTTCAAGTCAATGATGTCAGCATAAATTATTCTGGTTTACCCCTCTTATGTAATCAGAATGCCTTGGTTGTGTATATATGGTGAACTACTACGTAAGACTAGTTACCTGTGTAGTTTCTGCCAAGCTATACAGTACAGGTTTTAAAAAAATGTTTTATGCTATATACAGAAATATATATACATATAACATATAAATATATGTTATACATACACATACATTTTTATACATATACACACAATACATATATACACAATACTTTACACTTTCATATGGCCTTTGGCCAGAGAATCTAGGAGGAGTTTTACATCATTAAGCCTCCCAGTGTTTAAGGAGACAGTTTCTTTATTTTACAAACTGTGAATTGAGTCCTGATCTACAGTTTTTGTACTTATATTAAATATTTCAGTTAGGGGTGTGATTTTTTTTAACTGAAGTGTTTATACTGGTACAAACCCTAGCATGGACTGTTATAGTGGTATAATACCAATGTAGTATGTTCCCCTTCCCATACAGGAATAGCTATACTGGTATGAACAAGGAGTCTTTTATACCAATACAGAACTGCACCCATATCAGGGAGTTTCTGCTGCTTTACCCACACACCACTCCAGTAAAAGCAGTACAGCTTGTGTTTAAGTCTTTGAGCTGAGGGCTTATCTAAAATAATTTGCTGAAAGTCACAGTGGCAGATCCAGGAATGGAATCCAAAATGCCAGACTCTCAGTCCCTATTACCTAACCAGTGAAAACCTCACCTCTGCCTACGAGGGCTGCTCTTGGGAATGCTACTGCTACTTCATTAGTACATGTGGAAATAGTTATTTACTTGGTGTATCTGCAGTTTAACTATACAAGTCTAGTAAACAGTCTTCAAAGTCTAAGCGGCACACACGGTGATCGGAGTTATGGTCCCAAGCCCTCCCACAAGCATGCAAGAATTAAAGATGCTACAGAAGCAGGAGGCTGTACTTTAAGATCAGATGGGAAAAGAAGGGGTTTAGGTCACTTTTGGCCATCTACTTTTGCTTAGCACTCAAAGTGGCATTGACCAATTTTGATGGAAAATCAGTTTAGCATGCCTCAGCCAGGGAAGGGGACACTACAATGTGGCGTCAAAATACAGGGAAAAGTAGGAGAACAACAACAATCTCATCAAAATCCATCATCAGTCTAGTCTATTAAGTTTTAGTAAGTATCAGAATTATGATCACAAGGGCAGCCAAAGTTGTTCCTTTCTGTATTAATGACCTTCCATCATTTATAATGGGAAGCATTCACATTAGGAATTTCATGACAAAGTTTTAGAACACTATATGTTCAAAGACTACCCTTCCAAAACCAGTAAGAGTTTTATTAAAGAGTGGACATACAGTAGGTCCCACTGCAATGAATCGGCTGATTTATTCCATCAATCAATTTTGGTGTTGTATAGGAACTTTCCATTAAATCCTGCATTTTAGCGAAGAGACAGGGTTGCCTGGCCTGCTCCATTCAGGATTCTCTGCTAACTGTAAAATGTGGGATGAATTGTTTCCATTTTATTATATAGTGCAAATGCAGATCACTTTTTTAGCTTAGAAATTGAGATTTTTAATGGACAACTGTGTTTGGTGTAGGCTGTTAAGCTATAATATTCAGTTACATAAATAAAAACTATTGTATCTTCGATATGAATTGGTATTTTGTCTACAATTTCTTTATTAAAAACTGTAACAAGATACTTAAAAAAGGCTAGATACAAAAGGTAGTTAAGCTGCTCACGAACATTAAAATTTTCCAAAATGTATCTTCAATAATCATGATCTTATAAACATTTTACAGTTACCAGAAAGTGCCCAGGCTGAGTTTACACAGTTGAGATACCGCAGTACAAGTATCTGGTTAGATCTGAAAATGGAACAACCTCCTGACTGTCTTCCTATTGAAATAGGAATACAAAAATGTTGATTGTGAACTATGAAATAATGTGCACTGGCCTCATCATATGTATGAAAAACCTTGATCAAGGTACAGATTGCATGCAAAATATTAGTGATGGGATCTAATGTACCAGAGTTCAATGCAACCAGAACAGAAACTGCAATGAAAGTGGTTTTCATAAGTAAAAGTGAATGATTCCAACTCTTAGGTCTGAACTGTCAAGAACTTTTTACAAGTTCAATATACATGATACACAACTGCAGCCAACCACAAATTAAACACCATAAAAAAAAGTTAAAATAAAACACAGAACATACTTAATTTTTTATTTTGAAATTCCCTACTCCCTCTATACAAGAACCTTTGCTGAAACACTTTCCACAAAGGCAGCAGTGAATTTTCTGAACATTTTACATATTTTCCCTCAGCAAAAAGATAAATCACAGTGTAAATTATATTGTTCTGCTGTCATCTTTGGCTGGGGTTAGGCCAAGAAATTACTGACTAGCGAAATGTTACAGTCAAACATTGCTAGTGCTTCTTGGGCCTGTAGATTACAAACTTAATACAGGAATGTTTGCATTTAATCATTAAAGTACCACCAGGGGTATGACAGCATTAACTTTCATAAACTTTTATAGACAAATGGAAAAATCTACAAAACTTAGCTAGTAATATTACACAGCAATACACACTTTTTATATTCTACACAAAACCAAAATTCTTGGTCTTAATGGCGAGTAACAATTTCTGTTTCAGAATCTGTTTAGAGGAATAAAGTGGGACATAAAGGCGAGAAATGCAAGTGTTTGCTGTAGGAAGATGTTGGTCATCTGGTGGTCTTATTGTGATGGATGGCATGGGCTGGAATCCTTCCTCACTGGCAGGCAACGATGGACTTGATGTCCAAAAGTAAACCTGAAAGAACAGGAAGTAGGTTGTAACTTTTGCAGTTTTAGAAATATTTAAACTGACTCCATGGTGCAAACATTGGTATCACATGCTGGATTTTTGTTTTGACATGAGTAAAATGGGAAAGTCACAAGGCAGTCATGGGGCTTGATCATAAAACACTCCTTGTAGTGTAGAGACTCAGATCTTGTGCAGGATACTATTATGATAACGTTATACTCCCAAAGCAATTCCTCTCTTCTCTCAACTACAAATATATAATATCACATATACCTTAACCAACTTATCAAAAGCAGCAACACTCTCTAAATGATATTGACCACATCTTGGTGCAGGAAGATGAGTGTCCATCTTTTTGAGAAGAGGAGAATGTCTGTGTATCGGAAACATTTGTATATAATTTGCATTTTACATCAAACTGCTATAAAATACAGCACTGATACCAAGTGCATTAAAAGCTAGCAATGGAAATTACAGTACCAAGAGTTCACTATAGAAGTATTAGAAGTGTGAAATATTCTCTTGCAGAGCTAAGTGAATACCGCATTGTACCCTGAGCGCTTTGCCTAAACCAATCTGCTCTAGATTTTCCTTTTTTTACACCAGTCTGTTTTCTTTTTTGGTTAGTTCACAATAGGATGTTAAATTTAGATTAATTAACTATTCGAATAGTCAATAGGATTTCCATCAACTATTCAATTGGTCTATAAGGACGCCTCTGCCTATGAACTGTAGCAAGAGTCCTGTGCTCCCTGAGGCACCTCAGACATTGAAATGTACACGAGCTCGGTGGGGCTTTCATACATTTCAAAAGCAGAACTGCAGCAGAAGCTGCACAAGTGGAGACTGCTTCAGTCCCCACTTGTACCATTTTCCGCTGTGCCTCTACCTCCCCTGTCCCCCACAGAGATGGTGCTGGGGGAAAACAGCTTTTAAGACGCCGCCCCCCCCCCCCCCCCCCCCGCTGTCTCTCTCTGATAGAGGCAGCAAGTAGGGGGAAGTGACTAGTTGCATCACTAGTTGACTAGCCGATAAGCTCATGCTTATCGGCTAGTTGACTAGTCGCTTACATCCCTAGTTCACTCAACCTCAAATAATGCAATTCAAACCTGATCTTCTGTCCATCGGTTATTCAGTTTGAAACCTCTGAAACAGGGACTGCAAATGTGCTTGAAAGTTCTGAGATATGGACAAGGATACACCAATATTAATTTTCTTGTGAACAAAGCTATGTTTCAGTCCCAGTCTCCTGAGTTGAAAGCCTAATGCACTAACAGCATAGAAAACTTTCATAAAACAAACAAAAGAGAAACTGAAAAGCAATACCGATTTTTTAAAAGCAGTCAAACAACTTTTTACAGTGGAAGGTCAACTTACTAGATCTTGTCTTTCTGTCATACTCATCTTCTCAACTATGGACCAAAACCAACGCTTGAACTGCAAAAGCTTCTCAGCATTTTCTCCTGTATGAAACAGAGTAAATAAATTAAATATATTAGGCAATGAATATTTATAGAACATGTTTTATACATGTCAGCAAATAAAATATGTAGTTTCAATATGCCTCCCAATAAAATCTGTATACGGATGTTGCTAAACTAGAAAGCCCCAGCAGCAGAGGTTGCTAGCAGCTGGGAAGAGAAACCCAGCAGGAAGGCAGGTACCGCCCCGCACAGTCTAGCAAACTCCCTTGTCTGGGACCAATCAGGTTCCAATTGTGCCAGACCAGGGACACCCAACCTGTACTAGGAATAAGGACAACTCCATGTCAAATACTAATGGAAACACTTTTTAATGTAAGAGCTAGATCTAAGCAAACTGGTATAAAAACAACTTACAATTTACTAACTAGCTAAGTTTTTAACAGGCCAATAAAACGTTGCTTTTAAAATATCAGACTACATCAATCTTAGAACTAAATGTATAGTAAGGCCAGAATTTGGCAAGAAAAATAGCGCAGCTCCTTTGCACGCTGAGGGATTATTTATATAGTGATACGGAGGTTATACCTCCCCCCCCCAAAAAAAGAGTTGTGTACTCTTCTATTTTGAGGTAAAAAATTCTTAAAAGTGGCAAATAGGGTACAAATCCTTTTAACATATTATATTTAGAGCCATTCATTAAGGTGAATGAACAGAGTAGGGATGAAAAATTTCATTTAATCAACTGATTAAATGTCATTTAACTGGTTAACTGATAAAAGGGTGTGTGTGTGGGGGGGGGGGGGCCTGCTCTAGCCCTCACCAGTTTACTGGAACTGGTATGCATCACCCTTTAAACAGAGCTAATTTTAAGTTTAGAAAAAGTTGAATAAGTTATATTTAATATTCATGAACATCTTAAAGTTATCCTTGATATCCATGAACATGGATATCCATTTATCCATAGATGACTAATGCTAAAATTTGAGCTGTACAGCTCATTTTCAAAACAGACTATGTATTTCATACCTGACTCATCATTGAAAGAAGTAAAGCTGATCAGCATTTGCACATTTACTTCACCACAGCCATTTACCAAAAGCCTAAAATCTTCTGCAGTCAAGTCTTCTAATGAATTCTTTGGAAGCACATCCAGCAGACCTTTCCTCATTGCCTGAAAGAGACACAAGATTCATTTTATACTTAACCACCTTTGCTACCCTTTACATGCATTTCTGAGAAGTTATATAGAAGGAAGTTCATACCCCACATATCAGAGTTAATTTTCTTGGCCATTCACCTCTTCCATGTTCAATCTCAAAAGGTAAAAACGTCTTTGTGAATGAAAGACTATATGGGCCTCTGGTCTGGAACTTGCAAAGTAACAAGTGTATGCTTTCTCACTGAAATCTGAACTTTTCCATATAGCCATTTTTTTCTGTGCTCTAGTCAATTACAATATATTCACAACTATTTATTACCTTGCTGCCCTCTATCTATCCCAAACTCCCACTTCCTTGAATGCTGACACTGCTTTAAAAATCTGCCACTTTCAGAATCATTAGACCTAGAAATTAATGCTGTAGCTGTATCATTAAAAATCTTGGAACTCAACTTTCAAAATGGCAGAAAGCATTAGGCCATCTTTTCCCCCCCCAACGCATACCACCTCATTTAACTACAGTAAAACTCCATATCCAATGCTCCGGCACTCCTGATGGTCTGGCACCATCAGGAACCCAGAAGTGCTCTGGCTGCCGGACAATTGGAGCTGCTCTGCGCCCGGCTTCCCCGATTCAGCCGCTGCTGAAACTGACCAGCAGCTGAATCAGAGAAGCCGGAGGCAGAGCAGCTGGGGTGCTGCTGGGTTGGTCCCGTAGTGCTGCCCCGCGGAGCTGCGGGACCAACCCAGCAGCACCCCAGCTGGCTGTGGGCAGGGGCTGCTCTGGCAGCAGCCCATGGTCACCGCAAACAGAAGCTGCTGCTAGAGCAGCCAATCCTGGGATTGGGGCTGCTGCCAGAGTAGGGATAGTAAATGGCATTTAATCAGCTAACTGACTAATTGATAGAATTTCCCTGCTGCAGGTCTGCCTTTTAAATGTATTAACAGCTGCTAAAAGGCTAAAGTGCAGCTGGGAGGACCAGATGCCAGCCAGAACAGCTGATTCCTAGCTCGCACTGGGTCGGTCTCCCCCCGCCCCCAGCGGCTGCACTTTAGCCTTTTAAATGTGGCGGCTCTTAATACATTTGAAAAGCACAAGTGCAGAGAGGGAGAGGGAGGGCACCTTGCACAAGCCAGGAATCAGCTGATTCTGCTCCTGGTCCTCATTACACCTTTGACTCCCTTGCCCCCTATGGAGATGGTGCTTGTGGAAACTAGCTTTTAAGCCAGCTCCCCCCAGCACAGGCTCCTGCGCCCCCCCCCCCACCTCCTTGCTGCCTCTCTATGATAGAGGCAGCAAGTGGGGGGGAAGTCACTAGTTGAGTCACTAGTCAACTAGTCACTTACATTCCTATGCCGGAGCAGCCTCCCCTATCTCCCTCACTGCTGCCTTTTAAGCCAACTCTCCCTCCTTCCCCTCCCTTGCTGCCTCACACACACAGGCAGCAAGGGGAGGGGGAGTAGTTGAATACTCCAGTCGACTACTCGACTATCCAATAAGCTTATTGGGTAATCGACTACTCACTAACATCCCTAGTTCAATAAAGAATTAGATAAGTTCATGGAGAATACATCAAGATGGTCAGGGTTGCAACCCCCATATTCCAGGTGTCCGTGAACTTCTGATTGCTAGAAGCTGGGACTGTACAACAGGGCATGGATCACTCAATCCCTTGTGTTTACTCCCTTTGAAGCATCTGGCACAAGCCACTATTGGAAAATGGCTAAATGATCAACTGGTCTAACCTATTATAGTCATTCTTATGTCTTTAAAAGTGAGAGTATTCAGGAGATACTAGCCAATAAATCAGGTCAGAACTGCAATTTGGGAAAGGTGGTGAGGCAAGTGACAATAAGGACAATATCATTTCGAAGTCTAATATCCCATGGCTTACCATGGTTGATAACAGTTTAGCAGTCCAGTAAATGGCCCTAAACACCACTCTCTGAATCAATGATTAGAAAGCAAATATTCTTATATCTAATCTTATTTCAAACCAGGCTTCCAAAAACAAGACCAAGATTTACTTTTAGTATAATTTTTGACAGATGCTGGTCTCATTTCTTGTTAAAAATGAACAACAGTAAGAACAAAAATTTTGCTACCATTAGCCATACTGAGCTTGTGCAGAGTGAGCATAAGGCAGTCAGATGCTCCAGGGACTTTATGCTGTTTTTAGAGTTGGCTTGTAAATCTCTGAGCTAAAAGGTTAAATAAATCTGGTCTGACAAAAAAAAACAAAAACACACACACACACACACACCCCCACCCCACACCCCCCTAGAAAAATGGAGAATTTTGCAAAATCTATATATGTCTTTGAAGATAAAAATGTAAATTGCACTACATTTTCACAGTATACATGTTATGTAAACTCAAGATATTAAATATTTTAATCTATATTTAAATACTGAAATTTAACTAGTCACTGCGCTAACTTTAATTCTTCCTTTGAATTTATATCCTATCTATTAAAATGAGTTTTTAGGGTAATCACGGTCTCCACGTAATTGATTTAGCAGCTGGGTAAAAATAAATGAATATTAATTCCCTTCAGAAGTTGGACAACTTGGAATGGAATCTTACATGTGAAAAGCACTTACATGTAGAGGTTGTTCTGCTACTACTAACATTCTGTGTTCTGCATATTTCCGCACATATTCATAAACATTCTGAGGGGTGACTGGTATATTTACACCATTGGAGATGAGTTCAACCTTTGATGAAGGAGCAAAAAGAGAGAATTTAAAAATTAATATTTAAAGGAGAAAAAAGGAACAGTCAAAACAGGAATATCATTACTATTACTGTATACTGTAAATATGTTGTGGTGTTGTGTAGCTTTTTCGCTCTTAAAACAAGTTTTCAATAGATTACTGGTTGACTGTTTAAAGTCAATTTATATGATGAGACAGAATCTTGTTCTGCTGATTTCTCATTTATCTTATATTTAAAAGCCCATAAATATTAGGGGTGGGATCTTCAAAAACACATCAGTGAGTCAAGAACAGATCCCACAGAGTTTTTCAATGGGCCTTGTGGGCCTGAACACATACATAGTTTAGAAGATCTCACCCTAAATCTACTGTTGGTGGCAAGGTGGGGTTGACAGGCTATGGACAAGTAACATTAAACTGTAAAGTTCAGCTTCTACCTACCTGTCCTCCACCCTCCTCCTTGCACAGGTCTATTGCAAATGCTAAATCCATTGCTGCAAAAACAGCATCAGCATCTGTGCTCTGGGAGGCGAGGATAAGTTGTCGCAAGCTCTCATACATAACCGGATCAAAAAAAGCGAAGTCATGCCAGTTCACCTAAAATATGGTAGATGTTTGAAATGTAGCATTGTTTTTATAAAGATATCCAATGAGATCTAAAACTAATACAATATATACATTCGCATAAATGCCATATCATGAGGCACTCAAACACTTGTAAAGAATGGTAAAAAAAAAAATTAAGGAATTTCCACTCATATCCTTATTTTTTGAGGTGCAAGAACATACCACATTCAAGTGCACTAGTAACACACAGAGAAAGTTCTAAATTATTTGCCCACATTATGAATAACGACAAGATCTAGGAACTGAACTCTTGCAATCAGCTTGGGTCAGAACAGACCTTGGTTGATTTTTCAGCAGGATTTGAAAATAGGGTCTCACATGTCACTAATAGGGTTGCCAGATGGTTTCACCAAAAATTATGACCCCCCCCCAAAAAAAACTGCAGAGAAAAAATTCTGTTAAGAACAACAACAACAAAAAGGCCGGGGGGCGGAGGGGCGGGGAGAGATCGAAGGGAAGGGGAGAGGACCAGGGCCGAAATGCAGTTGCTTCTTCCACCTCAGCATATTGTCCCAAGCAGCCTTCCATCAGGCGCCTGAGCCAGGCCTCAGGAAAAACAGTATTTTCTGAATTTTTTTACCAGAAGCAAGGTACAAATATCGGTCTGTCTGGTTCCATACCGGACACTTGGCAACCCTAGTCACTAATCCTTTTCCTGTCACCACACTCCTTACATCTGCACCTTCGAAAGGAAGCTTCTTCCCAGCAGCTGCACATTGCTTTAGATGGAGAACTTATTTGTGCCCAGTAATTGCCCTCATCACCATCTACAAGCAGATCTTTTCAGCAGATTCTTGGCACATTCCAGGGGCCTTTGCTCCATTGATTACTGGGCAGGCAGGGAACCCTGGTTATTTTTCTTTCTTTCCATTTAACATACTACTTTGTGGTGCCCCAAACTCAGACAGAGGGAATTTGGTGCTTTGTATTTTCCTGTGTTGCCCACTCCTCTGTGGTCAACTTGACGGAGCCCTAACAGTTAATGCTTTCCTCAGATGGCTGAGCAAGGAGAATGGCCCTTTGGAAAGGGGTTGCAAAGACTCACTCTGATGGCTTTTTTTAAAAACAAAATGAAAGCCAGGAATAATGGAAATCTTTTAATTGGTTGCACCATACACCATATTTAAAGGTATATTGACTAAAATGTGGTCATGCCTTAAAACAGTTAAAACATAGGCAATTGCTGTACTGCATTTAAATTATGTCTACACATGAAGCAGAATTTGAAATCTGATTTTGTAATTGTAACATAGTAAAAGCAGAAAAGAACTAAGCTACCACACTGGTTTATCAAGTTCAGGAGAAAAAAAAATCAATTCTGTTCCCTCCCCCTCACCCACCCTTTTTTTATAGATGGTATATTATGTCATTGGAAACCCTCCTTCTCAGTCAATTCCTTGATATCAACTGGACAAACTCAGTTTAACTGCAAGACCAAAAAAAAAATCACAACTGTTTTAATTAAATTTAGTCTTGTCAAACAAGCACATTATTAACATCAAAACATATATTTTGTAAAAAAAATTAAAGGCAATTTAGATTTCTGCAATCAACTTACTTTTCTGCCCAGAAGAACTTTGATAACATGTCTGTTTAACGTGATGGGACATAGTTCATTCTGAAGCAAGCACAACCCTAAAATTCTGAGAACAGAAAGAGTATTGTTAGAAAAGCACAAAAGGAAATTGTTAAAACAGCAGTGGGATTCAAAAAAGTGTCCTGAACATTTCAACAAGAAAAACAAATTAATTCTGGAAATCAGGTTGAAGCTAGCTTCCAAGTATAAACCTCGTGTTTGAAACTTCCCAAAGACAACATCTGCAAATAGAATTACTGTTTTTGAAATGGTGCATGCAGTACCTTATCCCCTCTGGACAGTTTTTCTTGGAACCTTGGTTAAAAATATATATATTTTAAATCAGCTATGTTTCCTCAAAAACAGTCATGGGTAAAGAAGGATCACTTCCTCAAAAATACCTGCTGCAACAGAACTTGTTCTTGGAGACTAAAAATCTCCATAGATATTTCTAAGAAAGAAAATTTAAAAAGTAACAATGCAGGAATATAAAAATACAGTCAGTAGAAAAGAAAGAAACCTGTTTCGTGGAAGACTCAGCAAAAACAGGGATAAAAATAAAAGAGGGTTCCCAAAACTTAACAACCACCACCACCACACACAGGACCACTGAAATTGTTTCTGTAAAAAATCAGTTTACCAGCCTTTTAACAGCCACCTGCAGTCTGTGCAATTATATTTCATATATGAGTCAGAGTGTCTAAATAAATATCAGTGACTGAATGAGCCTTGAAGCTACTATGCATTCAGCAAGTTGTTACAATGCAAAATGCAGTCAGAGAAACACTTAGACATGGATCTTCTGGAATCAGGAGAATCTGCTGCATGCAAGTGAAAACAATCAAGAAGTGAGTGGATTTTAAGGGTGTCATTCATTTTCAGGCATAAGCCTAGAGACTTCCACAAAATCATGCTGAAAAAAGCCTCATCAGAGCAATCCCACTCGTTCTTCTCATGACCACCTATTTCACAGGCAGGTGCACTGAAGCACATGAAGATTATGAGTCTAAATTATTCAAGAGAACAAATACTGGTCACAAGCCTTATTCTGAAGCACATGATCCCACTAAGGAAAAGTGTGGTAGAATGAAATGTCAAAATTAATCTTCAGTCAGATACATTTTCAGCAGAGCTAAAGCAATGTGATAGGAAGACAACCCCAGGCTCCATAATATAGTCAAAACTCAAAGGTCACCTTTACTATAGGAAATTTAATTGAAGGACTTCATCCTAACTAGGGATATTAGGAGCACCACCCTTAATGGATTATGCTTATTGGGTAACGGTTAATTGGTACTTGGGCAGAGGGCTGCTGCAGTACTTGGGCCCCCCGGAAGGAACCCAAAGCAGCCAGGCTGAAGTAGCTCCTCCCCATGGCAGGGGGAGGAAAAGGGGAAGCACAGGCCTCTGGCCCGCACTGGTTAACCAATTAAACAGGATTTTACATCAACTGTAAGTTATTTTTCTGCCATCATCAATACTGTAGTAAGCTCCTTTTAAGTAGTGTGTTAGAATTTAGTAATTTTGTCTGTCATTTCAGTCTTCTTTCATGCACTCCACAGAGGGAGAATTGTGTATGCAGTGTAGTGCTTTAATATGCACACTATAATGTATTTATGTCAGAAAGAAGAAGTCAAAGAAGAGGACCTTGCATTTGAAGTGAACATAGTGAGGTTTGTGATGAATTTTGATGTAGTTTGGTTTGAAAAGGTTGCTGGGGCAAGGAATAGCTCAGTGGTTTGAGCATTGGCCTGCTAAACCCAGGATTGTGAGTTCAATCCTTGTGGAGGCCATTTAGGTATTTGGGGCAAAAATTTGTCAGGGATGGTACTTGGTCCTGCTATGAAGGCAGGGGACTGGACTCGATAACTTTCAAGGTCCCTTCCAGTTCCAGGAGATAGGCAATCTCCTATAATTTAATTTATCCCTGGTCTAGACTAAGATTTGTGGGGGGAGGGCGGGAAAAAAAAATCAGGAATGCTTTCAAGGGAGTCACACTTTTGGACTTAAGAGCCTATGGTGGTATCTGGACATAGATATCAAAACCAAACGCTATTGTCTATTCTGCGGGCCGTGCATGTCCAAGTTAGACATAATGTGGATGGTACTGGGGCACTTTAAGGTCCTGATTCTCTGACATACTTGCAAAGTAAAAATGGGACAGAGAAAGCAAAAACACAGAGATATAAGTTTTAGCTCAATAAATCCACAAAATAGTTAACTTTGACAGAACATGTTTACCTCCTCAGAGATCATAAGTCTTGGAACCTGACACACCAATGGTGCAATTTATCTGATGCTATTTTCCCCTTCCTCTCTCTGATTCAGACAGACTCAGGTGTACATTAAGTGGTACTAGTACCTGTCAAGGTTAGCACCCTTGGGATCTGACCGGTGCCTAACCAGAGAATTTGCTGAACCATAAGAGATCAATGTTGTCTATTAGCATTACCAACACTTCCATTGCTTATTGGACTCTTATAAGGCATTTATGGGTGAATTAGAACTGAACAACGGCAGCATAGAGCACTGAAAACCAGGACTGGTGGCTGTAAATAAACTTTATGGTACTGGGGGAAAACTGGCCACACTCATGAGAAGTGGACATCCTGTTAACTAAAATCATGCTGGATCACAGAAGTTGCCCGACCAGCGTGCCAAACTAGAGAAGTTCAACCTCTATCAAAATACCTGAAATGCCAAAAGAACACAAGGCTAGCAAAGTAAATTAATACTGTACCTGCCAATGTTTCTAAAACAATTCAACCTCGCCTCTGTGTTTTTGCCAGGCCTTGGTGTATAAAAACCTCGTTTCCCAGGTTGGTAGAATAGAGGTGCATTATCATCACCATCATCTGTATCATCTAATTCCATGTCTACCACACTGCGACTGGAACCATGTCGCTTTCTATTTTCCTAGTACAAAAGATTAAGAAGCTAATTTAGAATCCTGGTTAAAAATCAAACATCAGTCCTAATTTCTAAAAAAATTCTTATTTGCAGGGCTCGACAAATAATACAATCTACTCGCCTGTGGCGAGTAGATTGTAACCCGGAAGAGCTGGGTTCGGGTGATCTGCGCTGGCGAGCGGGGCGTGGCTGACGAGCGGGGCTCGCCGCGGTTCGGTGAGCCCTGCTTCTTTGTCATCTGAAGAAGTGGGTTGTGCCCTCAAACATTTGTGATGCTATTTGTATATTTTTGTTAGTCTCTACGGTGGTACAGGATCATTGTTGTTTTTTAAGTTTTTTTTTAGTTACAGACTAACACGGCTACCCCTCTGAGACTTTTATCCTGATTTCTGCTAATCTTTGATACTGAAATCTGTTCACTACTGGACTCAAAGATTTTTGAGTCTTCCCATTTCAAAAGACTGGTATCATTTGGTAATTGAGCAGTTACTTCGTTATTTTTTTAAAAAATTAGAAAAGATTTCTTTAGCAATCAGAAAAAAAACCCTTCATTTTATGTGAGATAAGAGGAAAAAACTAAGGCAAATTGCCAAGTCACTTAAAGGTTGTCCCATTACATTTATTTTAAATTCATACAACTTTCTATGGCAAGACAATTTAATTGGATTTTAATTATCTTCCAGTTCACATGTGAGTCCAGTGCAGAACAGATCCCTTACCTGTACCTTTTCTGAGGAATCCAGCAACCCCAGATCCAGGATACTGTCAGCTCCATTTTCCCTGGAGGGGCAAGAGGAAAACAGGCAAGCCAAGTTTTAATTTACTGATATCAATTGTAAGACACATTCTGTACTGGAATTAGAAAGTTTTATTTTTTACATTTCAATAAAAAATACAACTAGAGATGATTCTGAAAACAGAATTTAGTAGAGACAAATTTGAAAGGAACAAGACTGCCAGTAATTAATTATGCATTTATACAGCTAACTTTCCTTGATCAATCTCTCCTGACAGATAGAAGGAACACTAAAAGTCACTGTAACAAACTAAAAGCAAATTGCAATGTGCAGTTTCTTGCCAATTTGGATTTAAAGCAAAACACAAAGAAAAATATCATATTATTAATATTGTAGTGGATCCTAGATATCTAACATAGACAATGGCTTCATTGTGCTAGGTACTGTAAATACACAATGTAAAAAACAGCCCTTGCCTCAAAGAATTTACACTCTAAAGAGACACGGTAGATAATCTGGGGAAAAGGAAGTACTATTTCATTTTCCAAATGGGAAAGTGAAGGTACTAATATTAGGTGACTTGCCCAAGGCAAACAGGACATCTCTGATAGAGCAAGGAACTGAACCAAGATCTGCTAGGTCCTAGATCGCTGCCTTAATCACAAGGCAGCCTTCCTTTTAATCTAAATCCTTATTTAATCCTTTACCTTCCATGTGCAATAATGAGTTCCATAGCCTCATCAACTCTTGCTCTAAGAGAATCTTCGCTTGCTAGTAACAGAAGCAGCTGAGCAGGGGACAACTCCAATAGCATACCTGTGATTTTGCTTGCAAATGCCTGGAAATAAGAGTTCAAGATCTTATTATTCCATCATTCCTTCAGTGCATGCACTCTCAAATAGGATTATATGAGAGTCTTCATATCTTAACACATCCAAGATTTAAAATGAATTCAGTGAGTCAAATGTCAAGTTATAGAAACACAAACTAGAGAAAGTCATGAGAGATCCAAAAAAAACACCCTTATAAAATTCAACTATTTTAATTGGTCATGAATTTCACAAGCAAAGGATAAAGAAAAGACATTTTAAATGAAAGATACCCATAGCAACAACAACAGACTTAAGCGTACTGCAAAGATGGTCTTACTGGTTGCATTGCTTGCACACGAGGGTAAAGCCTTTCTCCAAGAGCCTGTCGATGTGCTGGAAGAGGATCAGGATCATCACTAGGATTTCCTTCTGATGCTGGTCTAAAGGGCCTTGTGTCAATGGAAAGTTGTCTTCTGAAGTCCCTTTAAAAATGACAGTTCACATCTCTCTTGGTTTATATTTTGTGAAACTAGATAGCACTGAATTAATTGCAAAGGAAACACACAAAGCTCTTGGACATTATCATTTATATAGATAAAATAATATGAGTCTGTTCTTGTAATTGTAGCATTCTGTGTAATTAGTTGGATTATAAGGCTTGGGACAAACAGAGCTGAAGTCCTTCAGTCTTCTAGGGAAACAAGTAACAATGGTGTTGTTTGTAATGCATTTCATATCTTGGCTATGCAGCAAGTGTTGCTACTGCAAAGACTGGAGGGATTTGTGAGACTAGGTTAAACAAAGGTTTAATGATGTTGAAATGGGCTTATGTATTAAAGCAAGTATTTATACACCATATCTCAAAAGTTGAGTTTGGAAGTTATTCAAAGTGCTTTACTACAGTAAAACTCCATTGGTCCGGCATCCAATGCTTCGGCACTCCTGATGGTCCAGCACCATCAGGAACCCGGAAGTGCTCTGGCTGCCGGACAATTGGAGCTGCTCTTTGCCCGGCTTCCCCGATTCAGCCGCTGCTGAAACTGACCAGCAGCAGCTGAATCAGGGACGCCTGGGGCAGAGCTGGACTATCGGAAGGGGGGGCTATGAGGGTTCTGGGGTGGCATCTCCCCCCCCAGACCCTCTCATAGCCCCCCCTTCCGACAGTCCGGCATACCTGATAATCTGGCACCCCCTGGGTCCTAAAGGTGCTGTATTATCGAAAGTTTACTGTACCTTGAAAAAGGGAAATTTGGTATCCTCTCAGTTTGAAGAAAGGAGAGTCTACATTTTAGAATAGGACATTCATCTATTTCAGTGGTTCTCAAAGAGTAATGGAGAACGTTTTCAGGTTGGGAGCCACCGATTCACAGAAAAATCAGTCAGGGGCCCACACACGAGTGAAAAGAAAAAAAAAACCCTGACCCCTCAGCGAAAAGGGGGAAAACTCTCAGATGGGGCCCCCAAATGAGAAGCAGGGGAAAAAACAGGGGAGATAATCACCTCACTTCAGCGAGGCTCAGGTCTTACCTACAGGGGTGAATTACCTCTTCTGGGGGTCCAGGGCTAGATTTTGTCCCTCCCCAGGCTCTGGGGTGGGACCAAAATTGAGGGGTTCAGTGTGCAGGCTGGGGTTGCCCAAGAGCATTCTGAGGGAGTAGGGTGCAGAGTGGATTGGGGTGTAGGAGGAAGCAGGAGATTGGGGTACCTATCTGTGTAGCTTTGAGGGGGCACAGATGTCTTCCCCAGCACCCTGCCTTGCAGGCACTGCCCCTCACTGCTCCTACGGGCTGTGATTGCCAGCCAGTGGGAGAGAGGGGGTGGAGCTAGCACATAATCACAGGGACAGTGCCCTGCGCTGCTGTTCCACCACCTCGGATAAGGGGGAACAGAAGCACCCAGAGCCATTTCTTCCTTCCTGCCAGGCAGAGCCTGTGGGCCAGATGCAGCTTGTAAGGCTAGGAACTCCCCCTGCTGCAGCAGGGAGACTACGCTGTCACTCCAGCCACATAGGGGTTGGGAGGGACAGGGGTAGAAATGAGACAGAATGGGAGAAGGAGCCCCTGCGATAAAGCACTGGCTCCCTTTGCTACAGGGGGAAAGGAGCAGAGCCTCAAGCCATATAGACCTGATCGAGGCAAGCCTTGGGCCATAGGTCCCCTATGCCTAATCTAAAGGTTTTTTTTCAGGCCCCTCCTTCTGTGTGTCTATAGTTATTTATGCATCTTCCCTCTCCCCTCCTCAAGAGCAACAAAAACAATTCAAGTCTAGAAAACATGATCTACGAGGGAAGACTGAAAGAATTGGGTTTGTTTAGTTTGGAAAAGAGAAGACTGAAATGGGACATAATAGCAGTTTTCAAGTACCCAAAAAGGTGTTATAAGGAGGAGGGAGGAAAAACTGTTCTCCTTGCCCTCTGATGATAGGACACAAAGTAATGGGCTTAAATTGCAGCAAAGGGGGTTTAAGTTGGACATTAGGAAAGGTTTCCTAATTGTCAGGGTAGTTAAGCACTGGAATTAATTGCCTAGAGTGGTTGTGGAATCTCCATCACTAGAGATATTTAAGAGCAGGTTATGTCCAGGATGATCTAGCTGGTGCTTGGTCCTGCTACCAAGGTCTCTTCCAGTTTTAGTATTCTAAGATTCTATATAACATCCAGCTCTAGGGGTACGTCTAGACTACATGCCTCTGGAGACAGAGGCATGTAGATTAGGGTACCGGACATAGTAAAATGAAGCAGCGATTTAAATAATCGCCGCTTCATTTAAATTTACATGGCTGCCGCGCTGAGCCGACAAACAGCTGATCAGCTGTTTGTCGGCTCAGCGCGATAGTCTGGACACTCCCCTGCCGACATCAAAGGTATTTGTCGACCACCCAGGTATGCCTCCTGGGATGAGGAGTGGAGAACAGCAGTGTCTGCTGGCTGAGTGCTCAGCTCTGAAGGCAGTGTTGCATCACCAACAGCACAGACACAAGGGTGGCAATGTGAAGAGTGCTATTTGTCAATATCATTTTCATAGCAGACTTAGCATCCCATTACCACCCTTACTTCTGTGCTGCTGATGTTACCGCTTTGGGGCTGACCGTTGGAACCCTGCCGCCTTTAAGTTCCCCATGAGGAACTGAACAGTGAAGCAGAGTGTGAGCCATATGGCAGAGCTTGGGCTGTCATGCTAGTGGGTTGCCAGCTGTCCTCCTTATCCCCACTTTCCAGCTGCGTATGGACCTTCTGCAAAAATTCCAGCTGCCTGGGGCTGACAACCAGAACCCTTAAAAAAAAAAACAAATCAAACACACCGCTCAGGCCTCCCTTGACACATTCCTATGTTTCCCTTGGGAGATCTGCCCCATCTATTCATAAAATACCTATGACCAAGACATAAATTACAGATAAATCACGTACCTATCCCTGTCTCTCCGAGAACCAGCTCGTAAGCCACTACTCCTCCTCATTTCCCTTTCTCGTTCCCTCTCCCGATCTCTCTCCCCTCTATTTCGCAATCTCTGCATCAGACCTGAAAAGGAAAAAAAACCCAATGTTTTTTACTTCATACATATACATCTGTACTTCAAACTCTATCGCATAGCTTGTGCGGCAAAAGAGCAAATTTTAGTGGATTAGATGGCTCAGCTAGCAGATTGCAATGGGGATTCAAAACTTCAGCTCCAAATCACTGGCTTGAAATTCAGCTTTTAAAAAGGGGCCATACCTGTGTTACTATCTAGCTAACAGTTTATTTTACAACTTTTGAAATCTTCTGCTAGATGTATTCTTTCAAGTGCAAAGGATGTTTAGTCATAGATTAACCGAGTAAGCTGTTCTAAAAGGTGACTGCTAATGGGTTAATTATTATTATATGTACTCTAAGACCTGGACTGCACTACAGGGTTAGACTGACGTAAAGCAGCTTACGACCACCTAATTATGGCAGCGTACATGCTACTGCCTTGTTTCCACCAATGTAAGTGCCATACAACTCCAATGTAACAACTCCAGCTCCACAAGAGGGGTAAGGTTTATGTTGGTGTAGTTAAGGTGACTCTTTCATCTACCAGCTGTCATTCTTGTCAATTTCTGGGCTGCTGGCTCAGTCTCTGTTCCAACCTGGGCAGCTACCCAAGCTCCTCATTCCAGTGGGAAGTGGAGAGTTGAGAAGTCTGGTGTGGCTCCTGGTGGGGATTAGGGAACTGATGGGATGGGGAGGCAGCTGGGCTTCCCCACAGGTAGCTGGATGCGGAGCTGAGAGCTCAGGCTCTCAGTACCCCCACAATGGCCCTAATAAGTTGGTGGAAGCACTCCTGGTGAGGATACACACCACCAACCAAAAGAGGTCAGTGTGAACATGAACCAACATAGTAATTACTGCAGTGGTTATAAGTCGACCTAACATAGGTCAATCTATCTTTATAGTGTAGATATGCTTCAAGAGACTTTAAAATACTGGGAGTAGGCAGAATCAGCAGTTATGGAACTGGAGCAAGAGAAGAACTAATACTTCATTCAAACTTCATATACAAATCCAAAGAGCAGTTGGATGTTTCTGCTAAAGCGACCAACAAATTTTTTATGTGAACCTTAATGTATGTTATCAGGGATCAGTTAACACAATGAAGATAAATGGAGAAAGTTCATAAAAAGGGACTGTGGGGGAAATAGAACCATTCTTCTACTACCCTGCCCTTCAAACAGCACGTAGGTAAGGGATAGCTCCATAGTGACACCAGTGCTACTACTTTTAAGTCCACTGACTTAAATTCTCTACTACCACCATTCCCTTGCACTGCTCCAGTCACATCAAGCTGTACAAGTACAGTTTCCATGTGACCAGCTCCAACCCAGCAAACCCCAGTGTTACATTTAGATAGGTCCCTATCTATCTTAGGCCTGGTCTACACAAAGAGTTTAGGTTGAATATAGCTGCATGAGGTCGATTTTCTAAACAATGTATCCACACTACCCAACATGTTCCATCAACTTTAAGGGCCGCTAACATTGATTTCAGTACTCCTGCTTTTCATGAGGAGTGAGCAAAATTTGACCTTGCATGGTCGGATTCATGGCAGTATAGACCAAGTGTTGAGGATCTTGGCTCTGGGAGGTATCCCACAGTGTCCCACTTCAACTGCTCTGGCCAGAACTTGTGCCTCTACTGCTCTCCAGGTGAACAGAAAAAGCACTGGGAAAGTCTGAATTTCATTTCCTGTGTGGCCAGTGTGGGGGGAACCCCTCAGAGCAGGCAGCACACCTGAGCAGTACACAAGGCCATGACTTCCATGAGTTCAAGTTCAATGGGCACCAGCTCCCAAAGGCACAAAAGAGCATGAGCTTGGAGTGTGCAGGAGAGCTTGGACCTCATGGAGGCGTGGCAAGAGGAATCCATTCTCTCAGTTCTGAAACAGCAAAAGAAATGCTGATATTTACACTGAGACAAACACAGTGCCTGGTGGAGAAAGGCTACTCCAGGAACTCCCAGCAGTTCCGAGTTAAAATAAAGGAGCTAAGGCAGTTCTATCAAAAGACAAAGGTGACAAACAGATCATCTGGAACATCACCAAAAACGTGCCACTCTGACAATCAACTGCATGTGATCCTGGGGGGACCTGACCAGCTTCCCAAGCCCACACCATGGAATCTTCCCAAGACACTCAGGATAGCAGCGTAAAGGATGGCATAGTGGAGGAGGGAAAGGAAGAGGAGGATGAGAACGGCCAGTCGGCAAGCACAAGAGCCAAGAACTTTTCTTCCCTTTAGAGCCAATTCCCTCCTTCCAGGACATCTAACAGTTGAGCACTGATCCTGGGGAGTACACTTCTGGAGAGTTCACAATTTTTTTCTTGCTACAAACAGGTTAAAGCAATGGGGTGTGATGTGTTGCATACTCTGTGCCTACCAAAAGTGTGTGCCGGGGGGGGGGGGGGAAGGGGGGGAGCGCAGGCACTGGAATGGCTTGTTAAGGTGTCTGGAGATGGAGTGCTCCTTGAATATCTCAATGAAGCTCTCAGAGGAAAACTCTGATCCTTCTCACAAGGTTTCTAGTGAGGCCTGCCTTATTGCATCCTCCACAGTAGGACACCTTCCCACGTCAAGCCATCAGAAAGTGATCTGGTATCACTGCAGCACAATGCCCAGGTTTCTGGCCACATTCACTCAGCATCATTCTGTGTGATTCACAGAAGACTGATATCTCGCATGGCAACCTGGTAGCCGTGTCAGTCTGTATCTTTAAAAATAATGAATAGTCCTGTGGCACCTTAGGGAATAATATATATATCACAAGCTTTCGTAGGCAAAACTCACTTTTTCAGATGACATGGATTTGAATGGAGGAAAAAAAGGGCACCCTCAGAATAAGAAGGGAGAGAGAGGGGAAAAAAGTACCGAGAGGTCACCAAATGAAATTAATAGGTAGGAAGTGTAAAACAAATTAAGTTTTTCTTCACGCAGCAAGTAGAGTCAACCTGTGGAACCTCTTGCCAGAGGATGTTGTAAAGACCAGGACTTTAACAGGATTCAAAAAAGAACTAGATAAATTCATGGAGGTTAGATCCACCAATATTTATTAGCCAGAATGGGTAGGAATGATGTCCCTAGCCTCTGTCAGAGGCTGGAAATGGTTGACAGGAGAGAGATCATTTCACAGATTAACTGTTCTGTTCACTCCCTCTGGGGCATCTGGCATTGGCCATTTTTGGAAGACAGGATACTGGGCTAGATGGACCTTTGGTCTGACCCAGTATGGCCATTCTTAAGTCCTTATGTTCTTAGGTAGCTGTCACTGTAGTCCTAATGTCAATGAGGCTAACTGAATGGGCTGGAAGACTCCCATACTTAGCTTTTGATGTCAGTGGGGTGTTGTATATAAGGAAAGCTGGTTTTATAATATGTCAACCAATTAAAGTCTTTATTCAGGCCAAGAGAAACAATGCCAAATTTGCATATTAAGATAAATTCCTCCCTTTCTCTCTGTAGAGGACTCGTGAAATTCCTTTTTAGAAGAATGGTTGCTTTTAAATCCATTAACGAGTGCCGGAGCAGGTTAAAATGTTCCCCTACAGGTTTCTGTGTGATACCATTTCTAATATCTGAAATGTGTCCATTAGATGAATCTATTAGCTATGGGGTGGGCAATAATTTTTAATGGGGAGACACTCCAAGATTATAGCAATCAATCATGTGCCACACTTATATGGACGGAGTCTGGGACAGAGATTGGGTGCAGAAGGGAGCTTGAGGTAGAGGACCAGGGTGCGGGGGAGGAGGGGAGGGTGTGGATTCTGAGAGGGAGTTTGGATGATGGAGGGGGCTGTGATCTAAGACAGGCAGGTTTGGGGTGCCGGGTCCAAGAGGAGTAAGGGTGCAGAAGAGGATTCTAAACTGGGGAGGGGCTCTAGCAGGGGATGTAGGGGCTGGTAGGGAGTTGTGACATGGATGAAGGGGGTAAAAGAGGTTTTGGGTGGTGACCTGGGACAGGGACTTGGTGTGCAATGTCAGGGAGGGGGTAGGTGCCAGAAAGGATACTGGACTGGGGGAGGGGTGTAGGAGGGATTGCAGGGTTTGGGAGGGAGTTGTGACCTAGGAGAAGGGGGAAAAGGGTGCAGAGGATGTGGGTGGTGGGATGTGGGTGGTGGCCTGGGACAGGTAGTTGGAGGGGACAGAAAGGGTGGGGTTCCAGAGGCAGGCTCTGGCCGGGAGGTGCTTACTTAGGTGACTCTCAGCCAGAAGCCCTGCAGGAACCTGAGCTGCAGTAACAAGATGCTCCAAGTGGCTCTGATCTGGCCATGGGAGGAAAGGAAAGAAGGCTTCACATGCTGCCCCTGCTCCCAGCAAGATTTATCAGCTCCAATTGGCTGGAAACTGGCCAATTGGAGCTAAGAGATTTTTTGGGGTGAGGGGAAGGGGGGAGCAGTGTGAGAAGTCTCCCTCCTCAGCAGTGTAGAGCGGAGAGCAGCTGCTGTTTAAAGTGTAAGCTGCTCTGTTCCTAAGGGTTCTGGCGAGGCGGCCACAGGCTGGATCCGGTAGCTTTGCAGGTCAGATCCAGCCCACGGGCAGCCTCTTGCCCACCTGGTATTAGTTGCTACCTCTGATGACAGCATGGCTTCAGCCTCTGGCAACCCTCCCACAACTCACATCTCTCCCAGAAAGCAGGGTGTGATTAACACAGAGGAGGGAAGCCACATGATCCTCTGCCTTGTGCTGGCCATTCCACCTTCCACCCACAGGATCGTGCCCTTGCAGGCCCCTTACCATGTTTGCCTCCAAACCACGTGAGTCTAGAAGCAGTACAGTGGCTGCTTTAAAGCATAACTTTGGCCTTGCACAGAACACATCTCCATTGTCTATATAAATAGATTACATTTTAGGCTCTATAACGTATCTCCTGTAATGTGTGCCCCTGTAACTTTTCGTTACAGGAAGAACAGCAGGCAGCTTGCTGCATACTTTACCGGTTCCAGCAGCTTCCAGTACACACAAATCCAAAAGTTAAAAAGGACAGGAGAAGACATGTTTAAGGGGCAAATGAAATAGAGAAATACATTCCTGAAGGAGAAGCCACCAGACAGGCAGGAGAGGATAGCAGCGCAGCAAGACAGGAAAGCATGCAGGGATCTCCAAGCGAAGCAACAGGAAAACATCTTTTTGTTCCTGACTGCTCTGATGGAGCACCTTGCAGCAAGCCTGGAGAGGAACCCTCCACCCCATTCAGAACAACTTTCCCTCCTCACCAAGTTCCATAGCCTCTACCCCCAGGGACACCAGGATATTGGGGTAGAGAGGAAAAGGAAGACTCAAGAGTAGCCCTCACACTTAGCCTTCAGAGTCTCAGGAGCAGCATTCCCTTTAAGATTTACCATCCATGAGCAGAGTGAGTTTTGTCTTGTGCACCAACAATGAGGTCATGTGCGCTTGTTTGGATGTGTGCCACTGTGGTACCCATCAGAGACTTTCCCAGATAGCACCTCCCTGCAGCCATGTTGGAAGGGGCGGCGATCGCTTCACATCCCCCAATCCCACACCTATGGGAGTGCTGTTTTCCTGCCATTGTTTCCCCTGCACTGAGCACAGACTGAAAGCCAGAATGCTCATGCTAGCTCCTACTATATGGATACAGGATGCCTGGGCCTGTTTCCCCCCAGTAGCACAATCTGGACCCATGTGCTAGTGTTTAGCCCTGAAGGGGCATGGGTCTCTGGGGATTATTTAGGGCTAGGAGCAGGGGCAGGAATATTTTGGCTGAATGGCAGGGAAACACTCCTGACCCTGGAATGGTCTCTTGCAAGTGGAAGCCCCTTGGGACATTCAGACCAGACAGCAAAGGAGGAAACACGAGAGGGAAGATCCTGCCCTGACTAGGGAGGTGGCTGGATCACAGAGGGGCTGTTCCAGTTGGTGGCAAGAGTTTGGAAACACTAGGCAGGTGTCAGCATTAAGCCAAGACGGCTGTTTCCCCCTGAGAGGGGCTAAACAGAGGGTGAAAGTTGACTGGGGGTAGGAGCTGCCAGCCTGGCCTTTTAGTTCTGGGCTTAGTCTCTACCAAGGGCCTGCTGGTGTGTGAATCCGAGACCTCTCTAATCCATGGCTTGCTTTGTGCAGGATCTCAGCCAGTCAGATCAGTCATGTCTCCTCATGGTACACCCCCACCACGTGGCTCCTCCGGTTCAGGCCCCAGCCAGAACAGCCACTGCTGCCATGCAGCTCCGGCCCCAGCAGCCAAAGCAGCTGGGCAGTTACTACATGGCTCCGGCTGCAGCCCTAGAGAGTCAGGGACAGCAAAGAGCTGCCCAACAGAGCCCCTGCTTGCCCCCCCCCCCCCCCCCCGCAGTAGTTCACCTGCTTCCACCAGCATACTTCTGAACTGCTCTGTTGAGGAGACAGGTGGGTGGAGAATTTTGTGTGTGTAGCCGTGCACCTCAGTGGGAACTATGCTCAGGAGACAAAGGCTGTCGTCCTCATGTTTCTAACTTTCTGGTCTGGGAAATCTATCTGAAGCAGGAGTTCCTAAGGATGCACCTTTCCCGAACATCCCAATGTTGATACTAGTGAAACAGCCCTTGTAATCTAACAGCACATGCAGCACCTTCGAGAAGTACCCTTTGAAGTCAATGTACTCCATGGGTAAAGTTGTCAGGGGCCAAGATGGAGATATGTATTCCATCTATCGCCCCACAGAAGTTAGGGAACCCCATTGCAGCAAAATCCTCCACTATGGTTTCCAAGTTTCCCAGAGTCACTACCCTCCATAGCGGGGCGAGGGGGTGGGGAGGAGGAGAGAGAGCGAAGGGATAGAGTCCACTGTTACAAAGCAGCCTCTCTTCGCAGGGGCCCAGTGGGGTGCTGGGCTGTCCCCGTGGACAGGAGCTGTGGCCACCAAGCAAATCCTGTCTGAAGTGGCCAAGACTGTCCGCTGCAAACAGGGGCTGATGGACTGACCGGAAGCCAGGACCGAGCAGTCCTGGCTTACGCTGATTGCTGCACCTCTGCATTTTGAATGTATTAAGAGCCCAGTAACTCTTGCATCATTTAAAATGCAGAGCTGCAGTGCGAGTGTCTCCGGGGCCAGCATGAGCCAGGACTGCTCAGTCCCAGCTCAAGTTGGTTCCTCTGGAGCTATCCCCACTGCAGCTCTACAGAGGTGCTTATCAACTGATCGTATAGTCGACACAAAATGTTCGACTATACAATTAGCCAGATAATCACATTTTAACATCCTTAGTGGACAAGCCTCTAGCTCACAAAAAATGCGTAATCAGCAGCCCTTTGGGCAATTTTGGCCAAGAACTGAATAGACATATCCTTTCACCTTAGAGGAAATCCCTTCAGGTCAAGGCTGAGGCACATTTTCAAGGCATCGAGGGGAGAAGTTATAGCCACTAGATACTAACCATCTTTCTGGTTTTCCTAATGTATATAATATTTAGCTTCCTGCTGGTTTTACAGAGTTAGTACTTCACCAGTGCAAAGCACATCTAAAGTTATCACTAATGGTAACCATGGAATATCTTCTCTATGATACTTACTTGTATGAGTACCCTTGTTGGCATTCTGGATACAGTCCAGGTTTGGCAGTTTCTCATTTGATAGAAAAGCCTGTGCAATGGCTGTATAAAAACTCCGTGCCACACCACTGCCTTCTCCGGGCTCATCCTTAAATGTAACTTTTACTCTGTGCACAGCCATTGGAGTTGTAGCACATCTGCGACCAAAATGATTGTTGAGCTGCCTCATCGTCTGTTGAATTAGGAGATCTCTATCTCGATCCACCTAGCAAATAATAGGATAAATTAAGTGTTTACCCTTCTGTAGTGACTCCCATATCAACATAAAAGTGTATTAAATCTTCAACAACAGGATATAAAAATATATTACAATGTTTTTATTCCATTCAACTTTTAAGTAAGTTATAAATCAGGAAAATAAAACTAATATTTTACCTCCAATGTTAAATCCCTGGATTGTTGGTTCCTAAGTTTTTCCATTTCTCTGCGGAATTTTGATTCTTTTACTTCAAAGCCACCTAACTCGGTCAAGATCTTTAAAAACCAAAATAATAAATTAGCTGTAGAATTTAATTCTACAAAATACAATTTTCAACATAGAAAATACATACCGATCCAGGCTCTGCTCCAACATCTTCCATGAACACTCTGCCAAACAGTTCTAAAGAAAGGCGCCAACGTCCTAGCAACATATCGTGAGAAATAACCATTCCCATGAAACTACACTGAGGCCTGGTAGAACAGGGAGAAAAAGAAAAACAAACTTGTAATACTTTAAAAATGCAAACACTAAGTTAAACCTTTGATATACTCAACTGAGTAATTTTTACTTTTGTTTAATCACTGCATTCAGAACAATTCCTTGATTTACTAGCATCTAGAAACAAGACCTTCAGGACTCCTGATGTTCCAGTTTGGACTGAAGTTTAAATGTAGAGGCTCAGATACCAAATATTAAATCCTTTGTTGTGAGATCTGGACAAAAGTTAAATTTTAAGCGGCATTGTAAATTACTGATGACAGCCACCATCTAGAAGAAAGGTCTTTTAATTGATAAAACTGAAAACTACAATACGGGATAGTTTGTTATAAGTGCTCCTGAAAAAATACAGTTCAGATATCAGCTAGCACGCAATTTATAGCATTACCCCTAGTAAAGTAATATATAGGAAATGGAGTAGATAAGCTTTCGCAAATTACTATTCATCACACAAAGCTGATAAGAGATACTTCAGAGCTTGCCCGATCAAATAAATCTGTGCCTACCATGTTGGTAACTTCCATTTATTTATTTTTTTAAAATAGAGAAGCTAGTAGCTGTACATTTTATGCCTAGTTTTCAAGCCCTAAATCTCCAAAGAGACTAGGGATGCAATAGTATAACTGTTTAAATAGTTAACTGGTAAACCAAGAGCTTATCAGTTACCTTTGTGGTTACATACCTATTCCTGGCCCCCCTCCCTGGGAGCTGGTTGCCATCCTGTACTGCAGGCTCTGCAATATAACACTTAAACTGAAGAATCTGCAGTGCAGCTGGCTCCTCAGGAACGGGGCCATGAGCAAGCTACCCCTGCACTCTGGCTACCAGCCCTGCTCCTGGGGAACCCACAGTGTGTAACTGTGTAACCACTGAGATTTTTAACAGTCATGTGCTTATCTAATTAACCGCTTTTAATATTCCTAAAAGAGACACCACTCTTCCTGAAATTCTGCATGCTGCATCTCATCTTACAATACAATCTTTCAGGAAAATTCAGAATTCTTCAGTTACTTCATTAATCTTATTCAAATGCTTTTCCCATTCATCATCTCTTCAGATGGGCTGGCCTAGAATCTCCAGATTTATTTTGCTCATCTAAATGAGAATTGCCTTTTATGATTTTTTTTGAGCGAGTAGTGTCAGAAACTGAATTTAAGTGCAAAAAGCATAATTAAAAAACACAGATGTATAAAAAGTGAGCTCCTCACTCCAGAAGCTGTGCTGAGCCAGAAGCAGCAGTATGGCAGTTGAGAGGGGGCATATGGAAGGATGACATGGAAACAATTTCAGATTTGGAAATGTATGTTTTAAGGAGAGGAGGCTGACATATGGAGTCATAGGCAGAGGAGAGAAAAACTGGTATCTCATAGGAAAATGAAAGGGATAGTAGAACCGCAGAGAACATAGAAAATGGCATGGAAAAGTAGTTCCAGGAAAACAGATGTTACATCAGGGCTGAGCAAGATGCGGCCAGGGGGCTGGATCCAGCCTGCCTAACACTTTGATCCAGCCTGCGGATTGCATCTGACCGCTTTCTATTTATATCCTGATGCCCATGCCACCAAATTTCCAGATGGTGGCTCCAGCAGCAGGATCCTATTTAAATGGCTTACAGTTGTCTGTTGCGGCAGTACCCAAGCAGGGACTGGAGCCACGAGCCCTTTAAATAGCAGCAGCAATCTTAGGTTGCTGCCAGGCAAACGCATTAGCAGGCTAGGAGCTGTGAGTGTTTTGCTGTGTTTTTAATTCAAATCCTCCAGCCCCAGACAACTCTGGGGGAAGGCTAGTTCCCAGGCTCGCCTCTTCCACCCTAAGCCTCGCCCTTTCCCGGGTGGAGCCAGCCCATAACCACTTACCAAAATACATTAAGTGGCCCCCTTGCAAAAATTACTGCACACCAGTGTTACATGATGCATATTCAAAGAATCTGTCTTACTTGCCAATACTACTTAACCTTCTGGCACCCAAAACAACTATCCAAATAATTCATGAACTCAATGAATTAATAATTAACTTCATTTGTTAAAATTAACTATTTCCTAACTGAAACTAATGTATGGATCAGTGGAGTCTTATCACCCAGCACTGCTCCTTTGCATATGGAGTTGAAATTACTAGGGGATTGGAAGATTCCTTTTCTTTATGAAGGGATCTGCTTCCAAGGTACTTCAAAATAATTATTAATTATAAACAGTAAACACATCAATTAGCCATGTTTACATATATTTAAACAACATATATTGATTATTTCATAATTTCAAAGAATATGTTTACCTGGGGATTGATACAAATATTATTCAAACATAAAATGGATGGAGCTTTGACCTATGGTAATGAATCACGTGAATTACTTCGTTATGAAATATTTAGTTCTAACATGCATATTAGTTCTTGTATGTGTGCATCTACACAGACATTATTTCAAAATGCAGCAAGGGTACAATTTAGGTTCAGTTGGAGTTGTAACTTGCATGGGGTAATCAGCAAAAGAAAGTATGAGCAAAGCTGCTGCATCCGTTAGTTGTTCATTTTCAAACTCATTCTTTAAGGTTTAAAGAGAATCTCAAAAAACAAAGAAAATACAAACCAAAAAACCCACATAAAAGAATCATTTGGAATAACATTTTCAGGTGTGTAACAGACTCCACTGATGCATATCAACGTTAAGAATTTCCTAACGTGGTTTTGTAATTTTTTTTTCAAAAAATGCTTTTAGTGCTTATAAAAATCACTGGATTATGACTTTTTAGATGCAAATCCCATCTAGAAGAGGCAGTAAAACAAACAGTGGAAGAACCAGCTTGTCTATCTTTCTTACTAGGGATGTGAAAGGTTAACCGGTTAACCAGTAAGCATCACCCTTAATGTGATGTGAACTTCACATTTAACTGGTTAACCAATTACTTGGGATTCCATATCCCTACTTCTCATGTACCTTAATCTTCTCTGGAGGGGACTAATAATGAAGGCAGGCCAATCTCTTAAGCCCATCAAATCATCTGTGATACTAGCTGAGACTCCCAATACATATAGCAATGTGTCAATTCTGGCATGAAGCTTGGCTACGTAGAAAGTCAGTTAATACTCTGAACATACTATACAACAGGGGTCGGCAACCTATGGCTCATGAGCCAAATATAGCTCTCCACAGAGCCAAATATGGCTTGCAGCTTAAGCCCAGTCCCCCCTCGCAACAGGGAGCCTGTGCTAGCACTCCAGCCTTGCGCCCGCCCCGCCAAGATTGCAGTGCCAGCACCAACTTCCTGCGGTAGGGAAGAGAGAAAGCCCTGAGCCTTGCTGTGTGATCAGGGAAGAAGTGGAGTCAGAAACAGCTCTTATGCTGCTGCTCCCCCTGTCCTGGCTGCCTGGGAGTGCTGCCTGGAGGCTCTCTCTGCTGCTCCCATTGACTGGATTCCAGCCAATGGGAACAGTGTGGGGCGCAAAAGCAAGTGCCCCCCCATCATGTCCAGACCCCGCACTCCCAGCTTGCTCCTGCCCCTTCTTCCCTAACCTAACACCTACCCCCACTAGCCTGCTCCTGTCATCTCCCCCCTGGCCAGAGACCCGCCCCCTCCCCCAGTCTGCTCCTGCACCAGTCATTGTGCCTGCCCTCTCCCCCTTGGCCAGACAACCTACTCCCAAGTCTACTCCTGCACTCTACCTACCGGCACTCTACTGGGGGGGGTTTTGGAGGGTATATTTTGTTTCTGACTTGTGTGGTCCCTGACTGGTTTTTCTGCAGGTCAGTGGCCCCCCCCAACCCAAAAAAGGTTCCCCACTCCTGCCTTTTGTTTTCAACATGAAGACAGAATTGAAGCCTTTTGTGTTGGACATAATATTCTACTTAGTTTACCAAACTTCATTTTAAATAAACATGAGAAAATTAAAATGCTTAATCTGTTTCGATTAATATTTCCTTTCTTACCAGTTAAATTATATGGTTCTCCCTAGCTGCAACACTAACAAAATGGATCTGGCAAAACTGTATAACTAACAGGGAATTTCCATTAGGAGTTGGTGGTCTGCGGAAAGGTTTGCATTGAGCTAGGTGGGCTACCAGGCCAAAAAAATCTGAGAACCACTGTTCTTTTCTCATTCCCAAAAATACACTTAACTTTTTAAATGAAAATGAAAAAAACTGAATTAATTAAAAAATGCGTAAAATGGGCCAGCTGGGGCATTCTGCTCATTTAAAGGGCTGGTTGAGGGCACACTGTTGGGGATGCGTTCAAGCTCCCAGCTGAGCCAGCAAGAGAGGCTGGTAGCAGCAGGTGCTTCCATCTGGCAGTGGCGGTCTGGCTCCAGAGCCCTTATCTGACTGCTGCAGCCTGTCCCCAGCCGCCGTGTCCCTGAGGCAGAACCCACAGCCTGGGAACTGCTGCAACAGCCTGGCCGTGGTGGCCCGGCTTTGGCTCAGCTGCAGCAGCCTGACCAACAAGGACCCAATCGGGGCTCAGACCCCATCTGGGTGCAGTGTCTTGTCCCCAGCCCCGCTCCTGGGACAAACCCCATGGTCTGGCCCCCATCTGGCCACAGGAAGGGCTGGCAGCTGCCCCCCTTCGGCCGAGGCACAAGTAGGAGAGAAGGCCACGATCCAGCTGCCTGGTCATGGTCTAGCCCCTTATCCAACCATTGCTGCCCTGGTGCAGCAGCCCAGCTCCAGCCATGTAATGTAATCCAGCCCCAGGGTCCTCGCCCCCCACATACTCTACTCCCCCCCCCCCCAGCATCCTGCCCTACCTCCTGCACCTCCCATACTCCCCAACCCCCAGCCCTCATATACCTCAACCCTGACTCCTGCAACCCCACATACACAAATTGCACCCCCAGCAGTAGCAGATGTCCCTTTAAATAAAGTCTGTGAGTACTAGGGATGTAAGCAACTAGGTAGTTGAGTCACTACTCAACTAGTAGCTTCCCCCCACTTGCTACCTCTATCAGAGACAGTGAGGGGAGCAGGAGCTCGTGCTGGGGGGAGCCGGCTTAAAGCAGGGCACACCATGTGAATGCGAACCAAAGCAGTCTCCGCTCACCCCAGGTTCCCCGCTGTGCCTCTGCTTTTTAAATATAGTAAGAGCCGTGGGCGGTTCTTGCTACATTTAAAAGGCAGAGGCACAGCTGGGACAGCAAACACCCTGCCTCTTATCAACTAATCAAGTAGTCGATAGAAATTCCATCGACTACTTGATTAGCTGATTACTCGAAATTTAAAATCTTTAGTGAGCACCATGTTTAATTTATGCTATTATTAATCATCAATAATATTAAGTTGTATATTTTAAGTCATGAAAATGGGCACTCTTTTACTGGCTGACGACAACTTTTCCTGAATTTTGATGTAGTTTGGCTCTTCGGTTACCAGCCCCAGCTATATAAGTAGTAAAAGACTTTCACTCCAATTCACCCGTCTTCCCATCTACCCCTGGCTCAATGGTATGCACTACTTTGCATCCAATCAACTTTGAAACAAATTTAGCACTATTTTATAGAATTACTTTTTACTTCTTGAATACCTGAATGATGTAAGTGGTGGCCCTTCACTTTCCGTCAGTCCTATCTCTGCCAACAAGCTACTTTTCAGCTGTGCTGCAAGATCATGAGCTGAAGGTCCTGGTTTTGAACTCTCAGATTCCTCTGTTGGCACATTTTGTTCCTCTCCTTCCTTCTTTTGCCGATTTTGCATGCTCATAACGTTTTTTAAATTGGCTGCATAAGACATTTTGGTTGGAAGAACCTAAACAAGGAATTTAGTTACACTTTAAAAGTAGACCATGAACCTTTTCAAAGTAGACATCCTTAAGAAAATGAAAAAAACTGAACACTATTCTTTCATTAACAGAGGAACATGCTTCTACCACAATTTAAGTGTGTAAAACTTTAAAGAATCTTTTATATATAATTTTCATGTTGACTTTTTATTGATATAGAACTACACTTAATGTATAATAGATTCAGCTTGCCCACCAATCACACTTTGCAGAATTTCAAGTACTAAAGCACTTTAAGATGGCAGTAGCTTGGGCTCTGGGTACAGGAAAATCCCGCCTTAGGGCCAACTCGCCCGAGTTGTGACCCCCCACACTTACAGCCATTTTTTTAAGTGCAGAAAGGGCCGAAAACCCCCGACCCGCATTTATGACAGCGCATGGCGCCTATCCAAAATGCGGGTTCAAGTTACAACGCCATCCCAGGAACCAATCACGTCTGAAGTCGGGGGCAGCCTGTAATTTAAACAGGACATTCTAGAGGTGGGAATTTTTATTTTATTCACATTTAAATTAAATCCATAAAAATAACTGTAGCCTTGGGGAAAAAACAACCCAAGCAGGCATTTGATTATGAAAGTTATCTGTTTGAAAGAACTTGTTTTGAACTGATAAAAATATATTTTGCACATTCATTTGCAAGTTTTAATATTTACCAGGCTATTTCAGACCCACCACTACTTTAAAAGTTATCTTCATGTTTTCCCTGTGGTGAAGCATTCACAGCAACTGTCTTATTGGTTTTAAAAGGATTACTCTGTATTATTAGCTTTCATATGCCTCATACTTTGAAATATAACAGAATTCCTGTAATTGTACCTCAAGGCAGTTTCTATCCACGGTCACTTCCATTAAGCATTTCCCACTGTTGGCAGAGGATGAATATAAACCCTGACTTGGACGACCAAACAGATCTTCTTTTCTAGCATTTGGCTGAAATTTAATAGAAGCATGCTGAGTAAATAATATACTTCAATTTGAAATGAAAAATAAACTACAAGTAAGTGCCCTCAGGAGTACAGTCTCTTGTGTCACCTGTAGAAGATGTGGCTGGTCTGCCAGAGGGATGGCTTCCGCCAGAGGAACTTCAAATGGATTAGGTGGAATACAACCAAGGAAGGTCATGGAGTCTGACCGTCGGAAGAATGGATGGTTTTGGCCAGTTTCTGCTGGGAGGGAGTCATCATCCTTGTCATTAAGTGTAGCACCTAAATATCAGAAAAGTTTTTACTCGTTAAAAAAAAAAAAAACCTTAGGAAAGGTAATACAAAAGTTACCTTAAGAGTACAAAAGCTTCAGAGGGGTAGCCGAGTTAATCTATAACAGGAAAAACTTAAAACAACAAATAGTCTGGTAGCACTTTAAAGCTTTATAGCTTATATAGGGTGGGGGTGGGGGGCCACAATACAGTTTTTGTCCCAAACTCTATAGTACTTTTACAGGATACTGCCACAGTAAACCCAACTGAGAAGCAGAAAGGCACTCCCTCACATTTCCCTCGCACACCAGAGCCTAGTGGGACCTGGGGGCTAATAGATTATGAGAGGGAAAAAGCCTCCAGGCACCAGGTGCTCCAGCCCCAGGAGGGAAACTGCAGAGGGTGTGTGCACAGCTGGAGTGCTAGCTCAGGTTCCTCAATGCTTGGGGAGGGAGCCCTCAGGGCCGCTCCAGGCAAGCCACGGGTTGGATATGGCTCCCAGGCCTTATATTCTTGGCCCTCTGATATGCATAATATAAAACACTAATACACATGGTACTTTCAGAAGGGACCTGTGGCTAAACCTTTATAAAAATGTGAAAAGGTCACTCTGAATTCAAGGATGAAAATGCAGCTAAAGTTACAGCTAGTAGTTTTGCAAGCTTTTGTTACAAGCCTCTAAATGGTTCAACACATTGCTCTGGGCTTAAACTTGTATTAAGCTTTATACCTGGACAGCATATTGGACAAGTGATTTCAAAAGCTTAAAGTGAACATTTTAGAATTTCAAATAAGTAACACAAATTAAACATACGTAGTACTTTAAAATAAATTCCGACAGACAATTCCTCCTTTATAACCCTGCCAAAACTCAAAATAAAGACTGCCTATTTCCCCTAGAAGAGCTAATAAGTATCAAAAGCATTGCTTTCTTCTGCATTCCCAAAAAATTCTCTGTGGTGCATATGTCAACTCCTGCAATGGAAACAGAACTCTGAACTTGCTAATGGTCGTATTTTGATTTTGGTGAAATTCTATTGATGTCAGTAGAGTTCAATTTGCAGAAGAGGATAATAGCCTTAAATTGTAGTTTTTATAAAAACAAGTCAAAAAAACAATCTTGGGTTTTCACCTGAGTACATCCATCAAGACCTTTTAAATTCTGTCTATTAAAAGCCACACACACAGAGGTTGGAGTTGCCATGATGAAATGAAGCCTAACATCAGACATCCTGTTCTTTTCACAAATTGAATACAACAGGTAGAGAAAGTGAATCAGCTTCCCCTATGGTCACACAAGTCAGATACAGGGCTGGCAATGTATTTCAGATCTCGTATCTTCCCAGTCTAGAGTCATGTTAGCTTAACCACACAATATCTAACTGCTATTTAAATGGCGTTGTGCAGTATCTGAGCACTTATTTTAAAGCCTGAATTTTCTTTCCCCGTAGTCACTTTAGAAAATAATCCAAAACAATCACTCAGATTATGGATTCTGTGCTCTTGCACAATGATAGCTGCTAGCACAATTCTGAAAGTGTTTGTACCAGCTTGGAATCAGGAGTCCTGATCAAGTTAAAACTTTTGTTGCCACTGTAAAAACATTACTGTGCAGAAATAATTCAGGTGCAATCATCTCTTTCTTCTATGAGGGATACATTGACAAGGAAGATACATACAATTAGGAAAAAGAGAAGAAATTGTGAAAGTGTTACCAGTAAATGGATTATTACTAAAACAGCTTTACTCCAAATATTTGTTTGTTCCCTCCCACCATTTATGTAGTTTATTGAAGTAGCAAAATTCCCACCCAAAAAAATATAGTTAAAGCTTTATTAAGTTGAGTCCTGTGCAGATATAAAATTTTTATCTGTATCTGAGTTGCAAAAATGATCTGCAGATATCCACATTTGCAGATAGCAATGCATATACCAAGGATATCTGCAGATTTGCAGGGCTCTACTATTAAGTTAAAGGGGAAAAAGCATAGATCATGTCCCATCTCAGTATATGGCAGAAATTTTGTCTCATACTAACTTTGATTTGTATCATCATCATTTTCATGTTCCGAATCTTCATTGTCGAGACCCAGTTCCAAGAGCTCCCGAGTCCTTTAAGAGAATAAACCAGTTAGTCCTTTTCAAGAAGCCATTTTGAAAATAACACTATTACCATGCAATAAAAGTGAAGGAATGCTTAAAGGGTGATTTACCTACCACATGTTTACTTCTCTGAAGATGGTGCCCTCCTTAATGTCAGCCTAACGGTCCATCACTGCATTATACCGGGAGTTGACTCTCAAAGTTTGAAAGTATTTCTTGACTACTCTTTGACACTCTTCTCCCCCAACCCTCCCACATCACTGAAGCACTCCTACTTCTGAGTAGGACCTAAACTGAGTTGTGGCCTCAAATATTCAATGTTTTGTTTAGAAGAAGGCAGAATTCAATGGCATACACAAAGAAAAAGAAGAATTACAGCTTGAGTTTGGTAACAAAAAGGGGTCTACAGTGGATATCATGAAAAGGTCAGATACCTTTTGGTGAAAACTAAGTTCTATAAATCCTCTTTTGGAGACATTTTAGTATTAAACAATTACATCTATGGGATATTTAAAATATATTCAAAATGTACTCTTTTGGCATGCACCTTAAGTATGCTTATCAGTGGCACATAGTTAACCATTAGTAATCTCACCAATAATTTTCCAAATAAGCTTCAGTCTGCTATATGTCAAGTGAGTGAAGCTAAAATGGGGAAGTGTGAAATGTTATAGCTTATCCCTCTTTTAAATTTGAGGGAGAATACAGAGGTCATTAAAGGCACAGAAAGAAAGATTTGGAAGAAGTAAACACTGAAGTTACTTTCCTATAGGACGAGGTGATGCAGGAGTACAGCAATACAGTAGAGCCTTGGAAATGGAGGTTGTTCATAATTCTATAATGTTCATAACTCTGAACAAAACATTGTGGTTGTTCTTTCAAAAGACTGCAACTGAATATTGACTCACTAAACCTTTGAAATTGTATTATGCAGAAGAAAAATGCTGCTTTCCTTTTTTTGTTTAAAGTAGTTTATACAGCACTGCACTGTATTTCCATTTTTGGGAGCAGTGGGGGGGTATGCCTGGGAGCAGTTGGGATAAGGAGCCAGGTAAGCACCCCCCATTATCCTTGTGCCCAGACCCCACACCTCCATTCCCCTCATGCACCTGTCCCATCAAAACCTGCACTCCCTCCCACTCCTGCACCTCCCTGACCTTCCAGACCCTCACCCTACTCCTGCACTCTCCCAGACCTCCCTCCACCCTCAGCCCGATCCTGCATCCATTTTGTCATCCTGGGTGGTTGGCTGGTGGTCCGCGGAAAGGTCTGCGTGTGTGCGGTGGTCAAAAGTTTGAGAACCATTGCTCTAGAATGATGAAGTGCTCCTTCAAATGGGAGACTTAAAAAAATAACTATTACAAAGCCAAATCCTTTTTCCACACTGGAGGCCACATGACTCAAATAGTGAGAAGTCAACAGAGAAAACACATCTTTGGAAAGTATTTAACTATTATCAAAGACAATTGTTTTGACAATAGTTAAATACTTTAGTATCAGGCATCAACATTTCTAACTAATCACTACTCTTCCATCAAGCAATGACACTGAACAGCAATTAAAGCCACACAAGCACCTAGAAGGCAAAGATCTATAGTTTAAATGACAACATTTCCTACTTCTAATATTGGGGTTTTTTTTAATTCCGGTTCCTGAAAATCTTTTTGTATCAATCCCTGGTACTGTGTGGTACTTCTTTTATGTGCCTGCATCAAATGGAATTAACCCCTGGACAAACTGTGTGTCACATGGACCTATCCAATACCAGGAACTAGACTTAAAATTCAGGTAGATTGTTTAGCATTTTTGAGCACAATAAAAGCTAGTAAGTCATTAAAGCATCGTGGCAAAGTACTACTTGACAGAGGTATTATTTTTGAAAGTAAAATATTTTTTCATCACTACCATCACGAGAAAACAAATGTGGAGTAAATTGCATGTCTTGGCTGGTAAGCTTTCACGCCAACTTTAGAAGGATGCTTTAAGGATATTTCAAAGTTTTGTATATTTGCTTTAGTGACCATAAATACATTTTACTACAGAAAATATACCCAACTTTGGATACGGTGCAATAGTTGGCAGGATGAGTGCCCAACTAATCTTTTGAATTTTCAAGCTCAAAGGATAGTAGCTTTCTGCTTCTTAATACGATTGTTTTTACTAGAGTTGGCTTGAATACCTTTTCCGTTCTAGCTGAGGAGTGTCCAATGTCGTCTGCTGGTTCATTGCTTTAATCCAATAAATAAGAGCCTGAAAAACGTATGCTACATGCTTCAGTGAGCAGACATCCAGAACAGGAAGAACATCTGAGTGCTCATCATTGTGAGAACGCATGAGAGAGAGGGCATAGTTGAGGAAGTCTCCACGTGCTGACATCATTCCTTGACGGGCACTAAGCAAAGTAGCACGTCTGTTGGGGGGGGGGGGGGAGAGAATGATATAAAACATAGATAATATAGTGGTAAGATGCCTTAGAAATTCATATATGAGTTACATAAAGCATATGAATGCGTATCCTCAAATATGTATAATGCAAAGATCTTGCAATATTACCAGTATTCGGAACAAAGTACATTTAAAGCACAAAACCTTAAATTTAATACTTATAAACAGGCAAATGATTAAATGTGATTCATATTTTACGCTTATGACAAAAATGAGTTAATTTATCAGCAAGGAAAACATCTCATTTACCAAAATATATATTCATACTGAAGACAGGGCAGTAGTAATAATTAAGGAATCCTCCTGTTACATTACACAATTATATTTTATGCTTGAAATCCAGAAACCCAAAAAGTTACACTGCAAAATGAACAAATGTATATAACTGAAATATGAAGTTTCACACCTTCTACCCTCAAGAGTTCTTAAACTAGCTTCCTCACGTGCTGTCATCCTCTCCCTTCTTGTTGAGTTCTGGGAAGCATGCAAGGGATGGTTTGGATGTCCAGGGTCACCAGCGGATGCTAGTGCAGAACCATATCGTAATTGAGCTTCAGTAGAGTCCATGATGCTAACCATCCAATTCCAAGTAGGAATAAGCTTTTCCTCTACATAGTTCTGGGGGGGAGCGAAAAAATGAGTTAGTAAAATCACAAACAAAAAACAAAATGCAATTGAAATAGGAAGTACTGACATGACATTTTAAATTCATGCAACCTGCTCTCTCCACTTGGACTCCCACTTCTGGAGAAGGTTATGAAAGCTACAAGCAAGTTCTACTCTGCTGTTAGCCGCTTTTCATAAATATCACTAAAGAAACATATAGCTTCAACCACACAACACTTCCTCATTCATCACTTTGGTAATCTTCACCAAACACTTTGACCTCAATCTCAAAGATCCCCATATTGTTTATTTGATATTGTTCATATACAACCTATCTCCCAGAGGCATCATTTTTCAGAGTTCTATTTGATGTATGTGGCCGGCAGGCCACGTGTGAGTAGTCCTGCTATAGGAGATAGTGTAGCTAAAAATCAACTTGCTCTTCAGCACTTCATATGGTGCCACACTTCTCTGTTACTTCCTCATCTTTTGTATCAAATTCAAGTTCCTTATCTCCCAACAACTCCCCTATTCCCAAGGCTTCCTCCTGGAAGCCACAGGTCTATTTTCCAAGTTTTCTTTGAGTCTTTCTCCATGCTGCCTCAGATTTTGAATTCTTTATCTCCCCATGTGACAGTTGTCATCCTTCTACCCTTTCAAATCCTTACAGTTCATCTCTTCTATAAGTGCCATCAAAAACTGTTATGTAATACCTCGGGGCTTAAATTAAATCTGCAACATCAGGGGGGTCCGAGGAGTAGAACACCAGGGATCTCTCAGAATTAAGATCTAAGTGGAAGGCTGAAGGAGGATAAGGGGTTGGTCCTGAATGGATGTTCCCTGAACTTCAAGGAGAACACTCCAGGTGAAGGGAGCAGAGAACAACTGTTGTGCCTACTTATGTTTACTGTGAGTTTGTTGAGAATGATTTTAGTGAAAGGTGGTGTTTTTGTTTTTGTTTGTTTGTTTTTTGGTGTGAGAAAGATTAGGAGGAGGGCAACTGGTATACAAATTACACCCAACAATGAGTTTCGCAAGCCACAATACATTATTTCTAAGTAATCAAACACGGACAGAAGGTGCTATAAAAATACAAAATAGCAATAATGTAAAATTTGAGGGTACAATTTTGACTAAGATCTGAAAGTTTTACCCCAAATGCTCTTGGGCAATTGAATTATCCATATTCCAGAGTAATCTAATGTAATAAAAACATTTAAAGGTCTACAGCAATTAACTGGAATGCAAATACAAGGGCTTTTTAAAAAGTTAGCACAAACTAGCATCAACGTCTAGAATGTTTTAGTTGTATCATACCTGCAAGTTTACTGCATCCTGATAAGTCAGTTTCACTGCAGCAGGGATCTGGGAGTATACCAGATGATTGTATTTGGGAATTAAACCCATCAAATCAGATATCTGTCGGATCACAATACTGTACGCCCTTGCTAAACTGCTTGCAGATGTTAAATAGCTGCTTGCATTGCTAGCTTCTAAAGCTGCAGCTGCTGCTGCAGCACTTGTGCTGATGGTGCCACTTCGACGTAAGTTTGATGGATCGATATAAATCAAACCTGCTGAACTTGCTAAAGATAAGAAAAAGTAGGACATTATTAATGATTTTATATACTCTTTACTAATATTTGTGTTTTACAACAGAAAAAGTTATTAAACTAAACTTGTAATTAAACATGAATAATGTATTTGTACTGGGCCTGCAGCTCTAACTAGTAAAACTTAATACTAGTATCTTCTCAAAGCAGGATTCTACTGGTATTACTAAAATTCTAGTATTCTGGTAGTAGTAGAAATTAGTATTCTACTAATTTCTTAAGGAAAGCTTAAAACAGGCAAAGCACTTCAAGACTACGTATTCCTCTTAAGGTAAAGCAAAAAAATAATATAGGTGATGAAACCAATGAACTTAAAACTGAGTTTTATGGGCTAGTCTACATTAATGCTGTAAATCAACCTAAAATTATGCTAATTTAGTTATTTAATTTATGTAACTGAAGTTCACTCAAATTAGGTCAACTTACAGCAGTGTCTACATGCACTATGAGGGGAAATGTTCTGCTGACAATTTACATTTCGCCTCTCAGAGAGGTGAAGCAGAGATGTCAACAGGAGAGCACTCTGCCATCCACTTAGGTTGTCTTCACCAGACCTACTAAATTGACACTGCTGCATTATTCATAGCACTGCCAATTTAGTTACAAGTCTAGACAGGCCTTATTAAACACCAAAACCACTTGTAAATGATACATATTAGTTCCCTGTGCTAAGACTTACCTGCTGGGGCAGATGTACTTGATGGAGCCGTGCTAGTTGTTCTCTGATTCTGGGTGTTACGGACAGCCCACTGCATTGAACGGGGAGCTTGGGCAGCACCATTGGCATGAGAGCTATTTGTGGTTCGCTCTAGAGGCTCGTCAAGCATGAAGGTCTCCTGCTCTATGTCATCACTCTGACTACTGCTGCTGTCTGAATCACTGGAGTCATTTGACTGAGAATCATCCTCAGAAAAAAATGCTGGAACACTGCTCGCACCTATGAAGGAAAAGAATGTTTATTGTAATTCACTTATAAGTGATCCACAGTAAGACTACTGTACATATGAAATGTTTGACAATGTCTTCCTGAAAAGTTACTTTTTTAACATTCAAATATACCATGCTTACGGAACATCCAGAAATGCATTCTAAGCAACTGCCTTTAAAATACTAGTGCTAACTTTGTCTTTTCATAAAATTGCTGTGTAATCAAATTAGTTTTACTTCTTATGTTTTGAAAGAAAGTTAAATGAGCAAAGGATCATTTTAATTAAACCACAATCCTTTTCACTAACAAGTAATAGAGCAGAAAGTCAAAGTACACATTTGACCTTCAGATGACTTCAACACTGATTCAGAAGGATCCTGCTCCCAAACAAGATGATAAAAACAATTGCACACAAAAATAATGAAAATTATATGTTAAATTACATAAAAGTAGTGTTCAAGTTACGGAAGAAAGGACACTGGCTTTTACAACACTCCCACGTATTTTCATACTGATGCTAACAACAGCTGCACAGCCACAGAAAATCATACTACAAAAGCCCTTTTCTCATAAGCACTTCACACTGCCTTTTCACTGTAAACAAATGCAAGATATTAAGAGAGAAAACTGAGGAGGAGACTCTTCAGAGGAAAGATTACAGGAGGAAAAGTCTCATGTCTATTTCTATTTTAACTGAAAACTTAAATACTCTTTCCCAACATTTCTCCTGCATTTATTCCCAGCCCTTTTATTGCATTTTGCACTAAGCAGCATGTGACCCTCAAAGATTACTAGTCAACCTCAAGTACAGAAAGTCTCTCCCACCCTATATTTAATCAGTTAGATCCTTTCCTTTATCATATATACCTAAATCCTGGCATCCTGGCATCCAAATTTAAGACTGAATCTACACTACCCAAGCTAATTCAATGTAAGTTACACTATTCTAGCTATACAAATAACGTAGTTGAAGTAGATACAGCTTAGGTGGACTTCATGTGGTGTCTACACCACTTGACGACTTACCTTACTCCTCTCATTCAAGTGGAATATCAGAGTCAACTGAGGAGCACTCTGTGGTTGATTTAGCGGGGCTTCTCTAGCTGTGCTAAATCAGCCTGCACTGCATTGATTGAAGCAGCACTGATTCCCATTAAGTGCAGACACAGTTGATGAAGAACAATAGAAAAGAGGATAAAATAGTGTACCTGCTTCTGATCCTGCAGTAGCTGCAGTGACAACACTTCTGCGCCCACTAGCATTGTCCTGGTTGCTGTGGTTACTCTCACTGTCACTTTCTGTTTCAGCTGCTGCTAGTAGATCTAGCTCCATGTCACTGCCTATAAAAATGTTTTAAAAAACTCCACAATATTAACATCTGATGCTTAATAGAAAATAATTTAATAGCAAAAGAATTTGTGTACCCTGTATATTTATCACACCCCATGCTTGTAAGAAAGCACTAAACATCTCAACACCATCTCATTTCTACACTTTTAAGTTATGAGAATAAAGAACTCAAGCCACAAGATTCTGCATTTGAAGTGGCACTCAGCATTAATTTTGCGTTCTCTGCATATCTATTAGATGGTTCTTAATTATAGGATCACGGTCTGTTTCAAGAAATAAAATGTACAGAAAAAATGAGTATCTGATTTATCTTGGGAACAGCTGGAGTCTTTAGGTAATCAGTTTGATGACAACATTTAGTTTGTCACATTTCAGTTTTGGACAAACCCAAATCTGGATAATTAATATTACCTGCAAATAAAATGGTTCAAAAGGAAAAGCCACGGCATTCCTACATTTAGAAACATTAAAAAATGCCATATTTCATCAGACCTGTGGTCCGTCCAGGCCAGCACACTGCCTCTGACAATGGCTCTACCAGTCAATTCAGATAAAAGTGAAGCTGTTTCCATAATAGATAACTATGGAACAGTATGCCAGAGGAAAAAAATCTTTCCTAACCTAACTGTTTGTAGATGTCTTAAGACCTCAAACATAAAACCTAATATCCATCTTATTTTTTTTATCTGCTATAAATATACGTTAACACTTAATATTATTCTTTCCAATCTGTATTACAGAATAACCAAATGCAAAGTATTTGGTTTGCCATTATTCTAATCATTGCGTCACTTTGCTATATCTCTCTAATACTCCTGTCTTCTAGTCAACTAACCTCAGTAATTGTGTCATTTCAAATTTTTGCCATTTCCTGTTCACTCCACTTATATCAATAATTGTGTCTTTTTATGAATCTTTAGGGCACACCACTGAATATTTTCTCCTGTTTAGAACTAACTTTACATTCGTTTTTTAATCTATGCCAGCTTTAGCCCATAAGTCTTGTGACAGACTTTGTTCAAAGACTTTTTTGAAATTTCAAATAAATTAAATACACATCAGGTTATTTTTCCTACTACTTTGCTGACATACTAAAAAGAATACATTGGAGAGGCAAGATTTTCCTTTGCAAAAGTCCCTGTCACTTCCTGTTCTTCTAAGTATTCTATAAATCACTATAATGGGTGCTTCAAACAGTTTATCCAATACTGAAGTCTCACTGTTCCGTAATTTTCATGACCTTCCGCATCACCCTTGTAAAAAAGGGGATACACCATTTGCCATCCTCTAGTACAGCAACTGATTTTTATGTGAAACTGAACATCTTTATTAGAAATTCAGTCATTTCTTTCTGAAGCTCCTTCAGAACTCATGGATAAACATCAGGGACTAGAGCAATTTGTTAGTTTTTAACTGTCAGTTTGATCCATCACTTTGTAACCTTAATCTCTATTAATAGCCCATGTATTAGCTAAAAGGAGAAGCTATAAAAAGGTATTCTGTGCTGAGAAGACCAATGCTAAGAAGCAGTTAGCTTCTTTGCAATACCGTGGCCTCCTTAAATGTTCCCTTTATTCCTTGACAGTTCAGTAAACGTATCTGTTCTTTCACAGGCTTCCTGGCTCTGATATATTTAAATTTTAATTTATGACTTTATGTTATATTATTGCTGGAGCATTAGTAGCAGCTGTTCCTACCTACATAAAAATAACATGTTTCTCTTTTTCTTTGGGAGGGGACTTTTATGGACTGGTTTGTCCAGAGTCTTGGTCTTTAAAGCAGTGGGGTACGAGGATGGAAGGGAGGAGGAAGGAAAGACGCTTCTTTTGTATTATAGGATAAAATTGTTAATAAAGAAATGGCATATGGATGAAAAGTGCATACCATCTTCATCATGCTCATCATGTTGTCCTTCTGCTTCAGCATTTTCTTCACCGTGTTCTTCTTGCTCATCATGGTGGTCTTCTTCTCCAGCTACTCCCTCAACCACTTCAACCTGGAAAATCAGGGGCGGCAGGTATAATAGACTATCTTCCCAAACCACCAGCCTGGTCCCAACCAGACACCGCCCCCGAACACCTACTGTAGATGTATTGGGAGCAGAGTGCCTCTGCACCCTGAGCCTCTGCCAGCCTCCCCATGCTCTGGGGCAAGGGAGGCTGAGGCCATGCGCCTGCTTGCCTGCTCACCCTGTGGTGCTGAGGGATCCCTTGGCTCCCTTCCTGAGTAGAAGGGCAGAGCTGGGCCTTCCCCCGCCCTACCTTCACCCACTGCCAATGTGGAAAATAGTTTTTATTTTTATATTGTTAATATTTCTATCTTAATTCTGTTTAATTACAAGCTGTCTGCTTTTTCCAGAATTTGGTTCTGGGAATCATACTGCAAAGTGACAATGCTGTACAATGCTACAGCAATACCAGTATAAAATGAGCACACAATTCTCACAGAGGTGAGGAGGATGAAGGCATTTATTTGCACTGGTCTGTATAGCAGGCCATTTGATGTTGCCAAAAGAAGTGATATAGAACAGACAAGGCACCCAAAAATAAAGTTGCCTTAGACATCAGATTCTAATACCGAAAGAGAAATGCTGGCCACAGACATCACAATTAACAAATCCATACATTCAGAAAGGATTAATTTTTTATCATCCACCTAGAAAACTACAAGGGATCTTATCCAAAGGAAGACATCTCTTGGTGAACCTATGCTCTGAAATCTACCATATGTTAACAGATTGTTATAACAAAATAGCATCCAACGTACTTAAAACATGCAGTGTGCAAAAGACTGAGCGTTACTTTAATAGCATTCTGAATCACGTTCTAGTTTTGCAAAACTCAAACTTATATTAATATATGTCTTCACATCACTCAGTCCAAACCCACTTCCATAGCAATACTGAACCATGTTGTAATCATGTCAGATGCCACTGTCTCAATGCAGACTAGGACCACACTTTTTTCCAGTGTATACCAAACCGTGCTTAGAGCACTGGTGGGGACCATGCAGTCTTAATACCATGTATAAGCTCAAGTAGGGATGTTAGATAGTGATTAATTGAACAGTCATGTAACCACACAAAATACTGTAAATTACACAACTATTTGATAGTTCCTGAGGGCGGGGCTGGCAGCCAGTGTGCTCCTGGCCCTACTCCCAGGGAGTCCCCTGCCATCCCACACGGCTGTCTATCAGAGGCAGAAGAGCAGAGTAGCAGGCAGAAGCCAGTCTGCAAGGAGAGCTGGTTTAAAAAAATCAACGCCCCCTCCCCCCCCATGAAGACCAGCTCCCGCCTGCTGCCGCCTCTGTACTGTGGTAAGCCCAGGCACCTGTCCGTGGGGGGGTCTGAGATCCCTGCAGACAGAGGCTGCACCAGCATCTCACAGAGCAGCCCCTCCTGGCTGCCCCCACCGCCTCTGATAGGCCCAGATGCAGCAGTGCATGGGTGAGGGTGAGGGTGAAGGAAACGGGGGAGGAAGCAGCTCACATGAGCTGATATGCACAAGGAGCTGGCTTTTCCACGTGTACCGGCTCCCATCTGCCCCCCATACCGTCCAGGCTGCTGCCTCTCTATCAACAACAGCTCCCGCTCCCCCAGCTTGCTGCCTCTGAAACAGAGGCAGCAAGGGAAAGGGGTGGGCATGTAGTCAATTAGATTAACCAATAAGCCCAAGTTTTTCGGTTAATAATGTACTCAACTACACACTGACATCCCTGTGCTCAAGTTCTGAATTTATAACCTTCTAGCTCAGAGGTGAGTGCCATTGATTATGCATCGATATTAAAATATCAAAATGCACATATGTATCAAATGGAGAAAATTAAGATAACCTCTTCTACATCTGCTGATACAATATCATCTTGCTCTTCATCTCTGCCGCGAACTGGCTGTGACTGGCTGATCCGTCTCTGCTGAGGATTCCTTATAATGTAGGATGACTGAGACTGACTGGAACTACAAAAACAAAAACAAAAAACCCCACATGAGCAAATTACTGCAACAGAAAAAACTTCGGTGTAAATATGTTATACAAAATAGGAGTAATCTATTTCCTTTGTCCCAACCAAGCTAATCTAGAATTTAGAGGAACCATGAGAATGGAAGAACAAAAGGACTTCCTTAAATCAAATCAGGAGGACCAACTTTTTCCTTTCTTTTCTTTTAGAGTGAGAAAAGCACTTTCAAATTAGACTAACATGAACAGTTAGGGTGTGTCTAGACTACATGGCTCCATCGACGGAGCCATGTAAAGTAGTTTACTTGACACAGTCAATGAAGCAGGGATTTAAATAATCCCCGCTTCATTAAAATACAAATGGCTGCCACGCTGTGCTGACAATCAGGGCGTGGCGCAGTCGACAAGCCTCCGATACTGGAGCAGTCGACAAAGGCTTCCCTTGTCGACTGCGCCACGTCTAGACTGCTGCGCTGTGCCGGATCAGCTGATTGTCGGCACAGCATGGCGGCCATTTTTATTTTAAAGAAGCGGGGATTATTTAAATCCCTGCTTCATTGACTATGTCGAGTAAACTACTTTACATGGCTCCGTCGACAGAGCCATGTAGTCTAGACGCACCGATTGTCACTCAGCACATGTTCACCTTTTCACAAAACACCCGAACAGCATGTATTCATATGTGAGAGGGGATGACAGCACTAGACAACTAAGAAAGGCAAGTACCATGGGCACTGGCAAATTGCTGCTTTATCCAAAACTACTTGACACCAGTATTTTTAATACTTATCTTCTGGCTACAGTTACTTAATCTAGTGAGACTTACTGTGATTGAGCCTCAATATCACTACCCTTTACAACACTTTGGATGGAATAAGACTGTCTTCACTCAGGGTTTCCAATATGGTCAGAAATTTGATCTCATGCTCATTGGGAGTCTCCAGCAGTAGCTGCATTTCTCTATACTCAGCCAATTAACATCAGATCAGAATTAATGAGTGTGTTTTCTTCTCTCCCTAGTATTATTTAAAAAAAAATCCTGTATTTCACACACTCATAGGTTCAGATGCAAAGTGCACAGGCCAGTTATTCTTTTATTATGTTCAGGTGGATGCTGCCACCCAATTTTTTGGACACATATATTCATAGCCAAGTGTTAACATTTATTTTCAATATGGAGCCTCTATGTTCTGCTACTAAATATATAAAATGATTCTTCAAAGAACATTCCAAAACAGCAAGCCCATGACAAGAACAGAATAAGTAATTAAAACTGTACCTGCTAGATTGATCAGATGATGGTCTTGGTGGTAGAGGCTCCACAGAGAACAGTTCTTCGCTGCCTTGCATGGCATCTATACTAGTGCTAGCAAGAGTAAATGGTGCAGTAGGACGAGCAATACCCATCCTAACTGGAATTATTAAGGATTCTGCTACATTACACAACTCCTCCACAGCATAGGGTAACAATGCTTGGAATACACGTTTACATTTTCCAATTGGTTGTGGAATAAAGTTGCTAGAAAAAAAATGTGGAAAGAAGAATCAAATAGGTCTTCTTTTGAAAAGTGTTTATAAGATATACATGGTTAAAAATTAATATTAGCTGATGGCAGAATGGGAGACAATATATGCGTAATGAATTCTCAAAACAAAAAGTAAAAGTAAAACAGTAATTTACACTACAAATGAAGATACAGAAATTGCAATAATTTATGCAGTATTTGGTCAAAAGACTGTTAGAATTAGAGCTGCAGGGGGAATTGTCTTCCCTTCCTGCAAAATTTTCAGAGATTTCCCAAGTTATCCTTTTCTGTTCCAGGACAAAAAACTACAGAGATTCTCATACGTCTCCCAGAACAGCCAACAAATTGGGTATTAAGGCATTCACTTGGGATTTGAGATGCCCAAATTCAAACCCCTGCTCTGTCAATCTCCCACATTTTATGTCAGAGTTCTATAATCAGGGTATTGGCTATTCTGAGGTGTCAGGGTCTCAGTCTTTCCTGTTGTAGTTCTACCTTTCCATTGGAGCAGGTACCTGAGTCTCTCTCAACCCAGATGAGCACCTGACCACTGAACATTCTGGGTGGATAAGCCTGCCTGCCTCCCTCACTGTCCCAACAAAAATGCTGCTTCAGCTTTTACTGACATTTTTATTAAAAAGATCTCAATCAGTTCTAGTTAGACTTCTTGTTAATTCCTCAAAAATGAAGCAGCATATACAAGTATGCTGTTGACAGAACAATGTTTGCCATGGCAGTACAGTTTGTAAAAATACAGAACCCATTAGGATATACAAAGATCATTGAATTTTAATGTTTAACTAGAGTAGTTTGAGAACACAATTTATAAAAGCTCACATCCAATGCAGCAGTGTGTAAGGGCCATATGTGATATACACGTCACAGTTCCATCACCACATTTCATTCTTGACCTGTGACACCCATCATTCTAAATCTGGAGACACAACAAGAAACTGCCAAGTGTGATGAACTGTGATTACGTTATGCATGTTGGCATAACTCTGATGGCTCCAAGAAATTAGAGAGACAAGACAAGTGACTTAATATCTTTTACTAGATCAACTTCTGTTAGTGAGACACACAAATTTTCAAGCTAAACAGAGCTCTTCTTCAGGTCTGTATAACTTGAAAGCTTGAAAAAAGTTGGTCCAATAAAAGATTACACCTAAATTCACCTTGTCTCTCTGATCATGCAATGGAAGTTAGGGGGAGAGACTGACATAAGAGTCATGCCATTTCTTTGTATATGGAACTTAAATATAATTTGAATCCAGATCTCCAGAGATAAAACACTAGTTGCAGAAGTTTTATTCATCACCTAACCCCACTAGAAATGTTAGCAAACATGTTTTTGGGTAAACATGTAACTGTTGAATTTTTCAGCAGTTACATGCTTTCATGCTGGGGAAAAGGGGGGCAGACAGGAGCTGATGCTCACAGAGAGCCATCTTTTAAGCTGCCTCCCCGTGAAAATCAGCTCCTGCCTGCCCACCCTGCCACTTCGGATACAGAAGCAGTTGGGGGGAAAGGGGTGGAGGGAAGGGGCGGAGAGACGATTCTGTGCAGAAGCGTCTGCCTGCCCCCACCCCTGCACTGCTGCCTCTGATAGAGAGACAGCCGGGGGGGGGAGGGGGGGGGGGAAGAGGGGAAGAGAGAGGAAGGGGACAGGCAGGATCCAGTATACATGGGGAAACCAGGTCCCTGAGTTTTTGGGCCCCTGCAGAGCCTCCCCAACTCCACTGCCTCCCACAGAGACAGCAGCATGGGGACCAGGCGGGAGCTGGTACTTGGGGGAGCGGGGGGGGGGCAGCTCCCCACATGCATAGCTTCGTGTGGAGCTGCCTCCCCCACTGCTTTCCCATTCCTGCACTGCTGCCTCTCCATCAAAAGCAGCAACTGGGGGAAGGGGAGAGGTGAAAGTGGCAGGAGAGGGGAGGCAGGCACTTTTACAGGAGTCAGGTCCCCTCAAGGACCAGCTCTCTCCTGCTCCCCACGCTGCTGCCTCTGTGGCAGGAGGAGTGGAGAGGAGAAGAAAGGAAGGTGCCTCCTTGCTACTTCTGATACTGAGGCAGCAAGGAGTGTGTGTATGCCCAAGCTTCTCAGTTAAACAACTACACACTAACATCCCTAATCCTCACAAGATTATTTTAGTGGTTTCCCTGTTAATGACCAAATCCAATTCATACACATCTTTTTGTGTAATAAGTAAAAACACAATCCCTTACTTTTTCTTTTTGGATGAAGCCATTTCCACACTAAGAATGACAAAAACTCTTGCCACAGAACGCAGAAATCTCATTGTAACTGCAATAGCTTCTTCTCTACGCCCCGGAGTGTATTTATTTTGCAGTTCCTTAACAAGAGTACCCAGCAAAGTATCTAAAAGCTATGGGAAAAAACAACAACAACACTGCATTGTATTATTTATGTGGTAAGCAGTCATTTTAGTTCAAGTGTTTCAAGATTCACAGAAAACTGGCATGTAAATAATGTACTAGTTCTAGGTAAAAAAAGGTATACAGGCAGTCCCCGGGTTACGTACAAGATAGGGACTGTAGGTTTGTTCTTAAGTTGAATTTGTATGTAAGTCAGAACTGGTACATATTGTACCCAAGGTGTCCCCGATTCAGCAGCTGCTGAAACTGACCAGCGGCTGACTACAGGAAGCCCGAGGCAGAGCTGCTTTGCCCCGGGCTTCCTGGAATCAGCCGCTGATCTGTTTCAGCAGCAGCTGACTTGGGGACACCTGGGGTAGAGCAGCTGGGGTGCTGCCAGATTGGTCCCTGCAGCACCGACGTGCGGCGCTGCGGGGACCAACCCGGCAGCGCCCCAGCTGCTCTGTCCAGGCGTCCAGATTCAGCCGCTGTTGAAACTGACCAGCAGCGGCTGAATCGGACACGCCTGGGGCAAAGCAGCTGGAGTGCTGCTGGGTTGGTCTGGTAGCGCCGACCCTTGGCGCGGCGGGACCAACCCGGCAGCACCCCAGCTGCTCTACCGTAGGTGTCCCCAAGTCAGCTGCTGCTGAAACTGATCAGCGGCTGATTCCAGGAAGCCCGGGGCAGAGCAGCTCTGCCTCGGGCTTCCTGTAGTCAGCCGCTGGTCAGTGTCAGCAGCGGCTGACTTGGGGATGCCTGGAGCAGAGTAGCTGGGGTGCTGCTGGGTTGGTCCAGTAGCGCCACACCTCGGTGCTGTTGGACCAACCCGGCAGCCCCCCAGCTGCTCTACCCCAGGCGTCCTGATTCAGCCACTGCTGAAATTGACCAGCGGCGAAAAAAGCCTGGTCTGCTGGGGGGAGGGGGGACGCGCACTAGACGCGGAGCGGCTTTTCTCGCTGCGGAGGACGTGGGCGGTGGGACCGCGGCGCGTCTCGGCGGTCCCGCCGCCCGTGTCCTCCACGGCAAGAAAAGCCGCTCCGCGTCTCCCTGGTCTGCTGGGGGGGAAGCGCCCCCCGTGCCGCTGGAGGCAGCGACAGTGGGAGAGGCACCCCACACTAGATGCACACCCTCTCCCCCCCCATTCGTAACTAGGGATCCGACTTAAGTCGGATTGACGTAACCCGGGGACTGCCTGTATTTAGTAGATCATACAAAAGCAGCACTGGATAGAAAAACCAGTGGCCTTATACTTTAAATCAGTGGTCTCCAACCTTTTTACACCCAAGATCACTTTTTACATGTCAGGGCAAGTCAAGATCTACCCCCATCCCTTCCTTGAGGGCCCACCCTCTCCATTACCCCCTTCTCCATCACTTGCTGTCCCATGCCCTTACTCACTCTCACTGGATTGAAACAGGAGGTGCGGGCTCTGGGGTGGGAATGAGGGATTTGGGTGTGGGAAGGGGTGAGAGGTGCAAAGTCTGGGAGGGAATTTGGGTGCAGGAAGAGGTGGAGGAGATGCTGGCTCAGGGAAAGGGCTCTTGGCTGGGGAGAGTTGGGGTCAGGTGGAGGGTTGGGGTGCTGAGCAAGCCCCAGACTTGTGGATATTGGGGTGCAGGAGTTTGGGTTGGAGTGCATGATGAACTCAGGGCACAAGTTCGCAGTGTGTGGGTGGTGCAGGAATGTTGTGGCACAAGACTGCGACTGTGGGGGGCTCAGGGTAGGGGGTTCAGATGTATGATGGGCTTAGGTTGGGGTGTGTGGGAGGTGCCAGGGTGTTATGATGCTGCTGCCAGATGGGGGAAGTGGCCTCAATTGGGGGTTTGTTGGCCAGGGTTCATTTTTTTAATAAATATATCCAACACAAAATGTTTCAACATTGTCTTTATTTATGGTAGAGGTGGGGAACATTTTTTGGATCAGTGGACCACTGACCCACAGAAAGATCAGTCAGGGACCACACAAGCGAAATGCAAAAAACCAACCCCTCCAAAAAACCTCAACCCTCACTGATGTGGCTCCAACTGACACACCTCACTCCCCTATCATCCCAGCCCCATGTGAGAGGAGGGTAGGTAGGACTGAGGTTCTAGGCCTCAGGCCCGATTAACTCTTCTGGGGTTCCAAGGTTAGTGGATTTTCTGGGCCCACCCGAGGCTCTGGGGTGGAGCCAAAATTGAGGGATCAAATGTGCAGGACAGCTGCTATTGAGTGGGATAGGAGGGTGCAGAATCTGGGTGGGAAGTAGGGTACAGGAGCAAGCTGGGGGTAGGTGTCTAGCCCAGAGGGAGAGAGCAGGAAAGCCAAGGGGCAGGAGCAGGGTGCTAGTGGGTGTCTGGCCAGGGGTAGGAAGGGCAGGGGCAGATTGGCTGGTAGCTGGAGGTCTCCAGGGATGAGTATCTCTCGGGAAGGATTTGCAGGCAGTGCTGGAAGAAGCACACATGCAGCTTTTAAGGAATCCAGCTGCTCCAGATCCTTCACTGATATCTTAACCCTTCCCCTCCCCTGTGCATGGGGGAAGGAAGGCAAGACAAGAAAGCTGGTGCATTGCTGTGGGGAGGGGAGGTGCAGCACACGCCTCCTGAGAAGCCGGACCTGGCACAGAGCTGCAGGACTTCTTCACCCACCCCCCCTCCAACACCACCACAGGAAGCCAGCTTTGGCTCCAATTTTGTGAGGGGTGGGAGACTGTAGCACCAGCATAGGCACATCATTGCAGGTGAGGGGAAGCAAGGGAGGGTTGGGAACACTGTGTCAAGATCGACTATTAGTGCCTCTGTGACTGACATTGTTGGTGACCACTGCTTTAAACTGAATTAAAAACCAGCTCTTACGCTTATCTAAGCAATGTTGCACTATGTACCAAATTTATTTAAAACAGCCAAGACTGCTTACCAAAATGTCTGCGGTACATTTGACAATAAGGCAATGTGTGAAACAGTCCAACCGAATTGTACCACTTTGCTGATTAAGGTAAACTTGTTCTTCAGGCAAAAGATGACCTATTCTACTGCTTGCACTAAGACTTGGAAAAAAACAAAGAAAAATGAAAACAAAATTATGTAAGTTAACAGATCAAAAACAGTGTTAAAAATTAATTGAAACAATATTTGTAAATACACACGGGTCTTTATTCTCTTGTGAGCCAAACATGATCATAGATTTCAAAGCATTCCAGTCTTGTAAAACACGTTCCAAAGCTAGCTGTGCAAACCGTGGAGGTTCTAAATCATGATCAGGCATATCAGAATCTAAAGCAAAAAAGAAGGTAAGAATGGCATGTGAGAAATGCAGAGAAATGCAGGGACATATATAATTCTCCCTTTCATTGAGAAAAGGCTCACCTTCAGGATTTGCAGTTTTACGATTACGATCTTCTCTAATCCTAGGTGGTCTGTACTGACAATGTTCTACAGTTTGCCTGGCAACTGTCTGTACTAAAAACAATAGAAGATGCTCTCCCCTGTAATGTAGAATATAATAATAAGAAAAATATAAAACACACACCTGTTATATGTAGTATTATTTCCACTCTCACACCCCAAGTCACTACAAACAAACTTACCTGCTATTTGGCATCGTGACCAGATTTGTAGTGGTAAGCAGTCTGTAAAGTAGATCAAGTCGAGCAGACTTCTGTCCTGCAATTAATGTTTTACACTTGCATTTTTCCCAGCAATCACAGTAGGCTGTTGGGGATGTTCGCTTGAGCCTGAAGCAAATAAAAAAAATTAACATAACTTTTCAGTAAATATTTTAAAAATTAATTTCTGAAGAGGGTTCTTGGGTTATGCTTTTTAAATAATATATTTAATATTCTACTACAAACTTTTTGAAATAGCATTAAACAATAAAAACTAATTTAAAAAAAAGTTAAAATTGCTAAATAACTCTACCTCAGTTTACTGGCTACTATTGAGTTAGCAGGACACTTTTACAACACACACTTTCACTTTTCAGATAGCTTTTCTGAAAAAGTAAAAGGGGTCTCAAAGCATCAAGAGCAAGTTAAATTGAAAATCCTTTTTTTCCTATTGAAGAAAAATCAAAGATACTTAAATATGACAAGCACATCTTTGTGGATATAAGTTGACAACTTGTTAGTTTATATATGTTTGATATTAATGAAGCTGAGCTTAAGCTGTTTAATGAAGTTATCTACACTGTAACTTCAAATTAGTAGCAATCAAATATTTTAGATATATATTGGTTTATAGTTCATTTATTCCTTGCTACGGGCTAGACTATTGTTTTTTTGGGGGGAGGAGGGAGAATACATGTACTTTGTTTTGATGCTTCATAGCTTTGGTCCACATTTTATACCTATATAAGCAAACATTTCAAGTGGTGGACGACTATACCAACTATCTATGCTGTGTGCCACTGCCTCCAAATAGCACCAAGAGTAAAAACAGGACAATTTATGGATATACACTGGTTCCTATTAAGTTAAATTTTAATAGTTTATTAATTCACAAGTATTTTGTAGCATAAACCAATAGATATGAAAACACTAATCAGAAGTAGGGATGTCAACATGTAGATGACTACAAAATTAAAGTGTTAAGCCTGGGCTTATTGGGTAATCTTGTCTACTATACAAATCCTCCCCAGAAGAATGGGAAGCAGCAGCACAATGGGAAAGGGGAGATCAGGGGAGGCTGCAGTGAAGCAGCCTCTGTCTGTGGGGAGCTTGAATCCCCCCCACCCCACCCATAGGGGTTGCTGTCACCCCACACTGCTACCTCTGTAACATACCATGACAGGCAAAGCTAATCTGCACCAGAAGCTGGTTTTTTAAACTGCCTCTCCTTATGGACCTGCTCCCACCTGCCACCCTGCACTGCTGCCTCTGATAGAGAAGCAGCAGAACAGAGTAGCAGAGGGCTCCACGTGAGTGGAACCAGGAGTGCACTGGCTCCCAGCCCTGCCCCCGGGGTCACAACTATTCCTGCTGCTACACAACTATTCAATTACACTGTCTAACATCACTAATCAGAAGAAAAAGCAGTTAGTGCATGGAAATAATTAAGACTTCTGTTTGACTGTAAGATAGTGAACTCAGTGTATACTTACTTGCAATCATGACCTTTGTGACAAACCCTTGCACACTCTGTACAACAACAAAGGGATTCCAGTAAGCCACATGTTCGGCACTCAAAAATATCCTAATATGAAAAAAAAAATCACAATTTTATAAATACGAAGTTGTGTGCATTATTTCTCCCTATAGTGGATGTCTAGTATCAATATTCACAACTTATATAATTTAATACAATATCAAATACGTAGGGCTGAAAGAGAACTCGATACCAACTACGTGTTTTGTTAGTGTATAAAGTGCTACCAGACCATTTGATTTGTTTTGGTTTTGTTCTTGTTTTGTGACAGACTAACTCGGCTTCCCCCTGAAGCTCCTGAATAATACTACTGGGAAACAATTGCTGCTAGTTAAACCTTAAAGCAAATTACAGAATCTGCTGCTGCTCACCTACACATCCATGTCCAAATTAGTCAGAGAAACCACCCTACAACTCTACTAGCAACAAGGTTTTGACCAAAACAGCTACCCTATTTATGATTTGCCTTAAGATTAGTGGAACTAGAGAGAGATTACCATAGTACAACTCCAGACTGTTAACATGAATTGACAGATGAATTTCAGCTATGCAAGAGCAGGTTCAATGGTGTTCAGTATCACCAACTCTAAAATATAGACAATGCATAGCTGAAACACATTCTCTCTTAATTAGTTAATAAGTGTTAACTTACTTGATTAATGTGCTCTGCTCCGGTCCACGTAAAGCTGCATGTATCATTACAACACAGAACATACAAAGGAGAATCATCTGGGTTTGTGCCAGATGGACAAACCATGCCCATGAACACATCTTCCTCTTTTTCACTAGAAGTTGCCTCGGCTAGAGAAATTCAAGCATAGGGATTTTATTACAAAGATTCTAATGGTAGCATTCATTTAAAAGTAGTTAGAAATATGAATGCCAAAATGCTCCCAATCATTTTAAGAAGACTTCACCCAACACTACAGGTCTTCCTTGTAGAGAACACCTGCAGATAACTATAACAGAAAATTAAGCAGGTGCCTAAGTTTTTTGCAGGAATAAGCCCTAAATAAGCTTTTACAAACTAGAAAAAATAAACTTGCGGATCAAGTGATCCCTTTATATTATATGAGTACTGTGAAGTTTAAGCATTTAGTACTTGTAAACAAGATCCTTGAATGAGAAAGGCCTTGTATCAAGCAAAGTAGCAATATTAACAAAACTCCATTGTTACTATTAATACACATATTAATACATGTTCTCAAATAGCAAATTTTCCATGACCTATTTTGAGAGGGGTTAAAGTCTGAACACCAATTACTCAAATACATGTAATTTTACATAAAAGAATGTTTGTTATGCCTTTAATTACTGACTTTGTACATATGCCAAAACCAAAATTAAGAAAGGAAAGAACTAGGTATGCATAAAATATATTTGAAACTCATTTACCTTTAGCAATTTTCTGTGCAGTTTCCAGAATAGTAATTGCAGCAGGATATGCTCTGCCACTAACAGCAGACATAAATGGTGTCATACCTCTTGCGTCTCTAATAAATAAATTTGCAAAGTTATTAACAAATATGTTTAAAATGCTGAACTTGTAGCTTCAACAGAATGCTATGAGATAGGCCAACTTAAAACTTAACGGGGCTGTTGAATATCGGTACATAAAGTAACCAATAAAAAGAATCAGGGTTTTTTAATCTAACAAATTACAAAACTGGAAAGATTAAAAAATGAAGTTAGTATAGAGCGCAGACACTAAGGAAAAACAGTGAGTTGGTAATTTAGGGTATGTCTACACTACACTGTTATTTCGAAATACCTTATTTCAAAATATCTTATTTTGAAATAACGCATCTACACACAAAATGCATTTCAAAATAGTGCTCTGCTATTTCGAAATAGCGTGTCCACACTGAGTGGACTCTGAATCGCATTTAAGGCTGGCCGGAACCAGTTCCAGTAGGGCACCAGGTCAGGACTTACTGTGTGGGGCTGCTGCCTGAGGTCTGTGCTTAAAGGGACCCCACCCCTCGGACTGTCAGTTCTCAGGTTTCCCTGCTTGCTTGTCTACCTCGATGAGGGACAGCGAAGAGTTTTGTCTCTGTGTTCTCTGGTTAACCTCACTTTGGACACCACAGCACTCTGCAACACGGAGCCAGAGCTGCCCCTGGGCACTCTGGTGCTTCCCTTGGATGTGTTGCTGAGAGCCTGGCTGAACTTTCTGTAGGCTGCCATCCGGGAGGTCCATCGGGGAGCTGTCAGTATCCTGGAGGCCCTGCGGGAGAGCTTCCACCCTGAAGAGCACTAAGAGCCTCCCTGGTCTGCCCCACCCCACTGGGGGCTTGTGCTTCATTCCTCCCACATGTCCTTCCACTTGCCCCTCCCTAACCTCCCTTCCTGATGTCAAATAAAATACATGTATTTTCATGAACACAAACTTTCTTTATTTAACAAAACTGGGGGGGAGGGAATGAAACTCTGGTGAGACTGGGGAAAGGAGGCGGGAGAGGGGAGGAAAGAGGATGGGAGAGGGGAGGGGGAAACCTGGGAGGAGGGAGCTGGAAGGGGGAAGCAAGGGGAAGGCAGCAGAGGGGAAGCTAAGGGCTCAGGGTTGGGGGTCTTGCTGGACCAACTTGATTTTCATGCAAACCTGCTCTTGGGTTCACATGTGGCCTTTGGTGGCTAGGCTAGCAGCTATCCTGCCATAGACGGCCACGTTCCTCCATCTAGTGCGGAGATCATGGACATTGGGGGCATCCCCCACAAACATGAATAAGGTCCATGATCTTCACCCTGGACCAGGAAGGTGCCCGCCTTCTCCAGGCCCTGGCAGGCTCCTGGGAGCTGGCAGACTGTTTTGGGGCCACTGGGTGAGGGCAGTGACTGCTGGCTCTGGACTAGCAGGCTTGGAGCTGGCACAGGCACTGTGGCCAGAGTATGCCCCTTTAAGGGCAGAGTGGGAGGGGAGTGGGGGGGGGGGAAGAGAAGTGCTCTTGGTTGAGGCTGAAGTGGCCACCAGGGCACCCATGGAAGGCTGGAGGCCCCCTATTTTGAAATAAGTGTCTACCCAGCACTTATTTCAAAATAGCTATTTCGAATTTGGTGTTATTCCTCGTAGAATGAGGTTTACCAAATTCAAATAAGCGTTCGAAATTAAATCGAAATATCAGAACTAGCATTTGGTTTGTGTAGACGCTAAGAAAGTTATTTTTAAATAACTGTTATTTTGAAATAACTTTGCTGTGTAGACATACCCTTAGTAATTAACCATATATTTAAAACTTTGTCAGGCTGATTAAAATGAAGAAACTCAACTAATTAAGAGTATCTTTTTTATAACTGTAATATTCTAAATAGTCTTCAGAAAGGAATTCAAATGTTTGACTCCTTATAATCATTTCAGTCATCTTTGGCATCTTCTAGCAAACGTTTATTGCACAAAGGGCAATGTATCAAAGTTTCACAGTTTCCTGATACTGAAGTAGTGCCCTTTTGTTTCTCAATTCTTCCCTCATGTGAACAATATATTAATTTTATCTATCTCATCCCATCTGAAAATTTAATTTTAAATTCTTGTTCAAAGATATTAACTTCAATTCTATTTTATTGTTCACAATGACTCTTTAGACCAGGGGTCGATTTCTTATGATACACCCTTTCTAATATAGCATTATCACAATGCAAGTGCTAAATTAAATATTCTCAAAGAGATTACTTGAGAAGTATAAAGCACTTGTAATCCATGTGCCCATGTGCGCACACACTTGCACTCTTCAGTTTCTACTTTAATATAATTTTTCATGTTTACTATTTGCCTACATATTAAAGCCATTTTAACAAAGATGTTCATTACTCATTACAGCTGATGTACCATCTTCAAGGGACATTTGTTTCAAGCAATTGTGACACTTTTCATTTGGAAACCCTTACTTGGCTGAGAGCAGTTCTCGAAGGTAAGGTTGTAAAACGACACTATCACATAATAATTTCAGAATAAAATGAGCATTTGCCTTCCGATCCTTTGATTCCACTACAGATGGTTCGGTAGACGGACCTGCAATCAGAAAAAATATTTTGTGGAAACAATCCCCAAAGCAGATCCCCATTGAAGTAGGTCATTTATCAAAAACATGTAATCACAAAGAGAGATAGCTATATTAAAAGTTATCATAAATCACCATCTTGACTATGACAGTCTTGGCACCAAGTCATCCTCTGTAGGATCTTATTAGGGCTGTCAGGTGATTAAAAAAATTTAATCGTGATTAAACACGTGCGCTGCCCCTTTGAAATGCTGTGGCAGTGTTTCAAAGGGGCAGTGTTGCAGAAGCCCAGGATCAGCTGAAGTCCTCAGCTGACCCCAGGCTCAGCACAGCTGCCCCTTTAAAATGCAGTGGCAGTCTTTCCAAGGGGCAGTGCTGCACGGAACTCAGAATCAGCTGGAGTCGCCAACTGATCCCCGGCTGTGCGTTGCTCTGCCCCTTTGAAGTGCCACTCCGGTGCTTCAAAGGGGCAGAGCAGCATTAACGCCTGCAATTAACACGTTAAAAAAATTAATGTGTTAATCCTGCCCTGCGTTAATCGCAAGCATTAATGCACATCAAGTGACAGCCCTAGATCTTATACTTGTGATCGACAACTGTTTATACTTACTATCGGGTTCAGCTCATATTTCATATTGCTCTTAACATTTAAGAATAGTAATATGCACAAAGGAAAAGTCTGGATACACAAAAACAAAAGGTGATTCCTCATCTCCTCTCCCTTCTAAAGCATATCCAGATAAAGAGCACTTTCTCACCTGGTATGGTGGAGGTGCTAGGTCCTTGGCCAGTGCCAGTTGCTGCTGTGGTAAGAGATCCCACAGCGGGAGCCAGGATAAAATCAATGTCACCATCTTTCAGTAAACAGAATAGCAGAACATATATATCAATATATCTATATCTATATAAAATCCCTAACAAGCTCTTTCTGCAGTATCTAGCTACACAATACACCTGTACTTTATAGTAACTGACACTTTGTTTTTAGCAAAAAATCATGTCATTAGGCTGGCATCAATGCAGCCAACATTATAAACAAATACTTTATAAAAGTTTGGCAACCGCATTTTAAACAAATTGTGTTTATTGTACTAGTTTGAGTAAATGCTTTTAAATTCTAAATCACTGCTTCCAAAGAAAAAGTACATCTAAGTAGTCCATTACTAACATGCACTACTAACTCTTTCAGGACATTTTTTTAATATTTATTCATTTCAATCTTGCACACTAAATTTTAAATCCACCGTAAAAGTTGTTTTTTTTTTAAATATCTAGTTTTAAGCTCACATCAATCTTCACAGCAATCTTACCAGGATCCATTGCAGGAGGATCAGGAACCCAGCTGGGAGGAGCTATTGGTGGAGAAACTGGATCCTGATGATCACTAGATGATGCTCCAGCTTCATGTCTACCCAATCCAGCTGCTCGCAAAGATCTTCTCATCATCTCCCTTAATCTCAAACTAGATACAAACAGAACAAATTAACTTTACATTGATTTATAATTAGGTAATATGCATTAATGTTTGATATTAAAGGCAAACCAAACTTTCTACTTCTACAATTTTCTTAGGTACACAGAGAACATAGATATGTAGTAATTTTAAATTTCCTGCCAATATTCTACTGCAGCAAGATACATTGGCCCTTTAAGGACAGTTGTGGCCCAGCCCTTCTGCTACTGGGAGTAGGTAGAGAAAGGAAAGCTAATTGGAAACCAAGTTAAAAAGCACTGGATCTATTTTTCTTTAAGAGAATAGGGATAAGGCAAAACTTGAAGTTGGTCTCTCCATTAAAATGAAGAATGAAGGAGAAAAAGAGGCCAGAAGAAGGAGACACGCCAAAGAGAGGTAAGTTATTCAACCCCTGAAACAGCAGGGGATGAAGAATCTGCTTAACAAAGAAATGGCACACAGCTATTACCCCCACTGCAACACCATGGATGAAGCTAGATACCCAGTGGGGGTGTGCATTGGAAGGTGGTAAGAGAGACCTATGGTGGAAGCAGAAGGATACAGCATGGGACAAGAAGGAGCATGAGCTTAAGTCATTGTATATGCACCCACTTTTGTTGCAAGGTTGGGGATTCCAGAAAGAGTAAGAAGGCTCCACTTTTCCCTTTCTTGTATCAAAAGAGAAGACTGTATGGATACGGAGCAGAGGACTGTGGCAAGGATAGCAAAGTACTGTTTTATTTCATGTGGATTTATGCTTTGAGGAGAGAGCTAATGCACAAATATCATACAGACTCCCCATCCAGTCAAAAAGAAACTGAGGAATTGCTCTAGAATTGAACCTGAAAGATAAGAACTCGTTACACCTATCTATAAGTTCTGTCCTAATCATGTGTCAATGTAAATACCAGATATGAGGGTTTGTGACAGGGAAGCACTTACTGAAATTGGATGTCTTAGTGTGGGCAAATAAACTGATGAACTCACAAGGTATCCCTATAACCCTAGGGCAACGTAGGTATCATAATACTAGACTGCCCATCAACCCCTTAACTGCAATGACTGGTTGGAGGAAAGGGGAAGAAAAGTTGAGAGAATTCAAGAAGCTTTCAGAATGGATCACTATTAAAAGTATTAGGAATATCAATATCACTCATTTACTTTGCCATCACAGAAATTAATACACCTCCAATAAACACAGGCCATACACACTGGAACTTTGCTTATGATGTAAATATAAAATAGCAATTTTCAAACATTTCTATAGCAACTTTATTCCTAGACTCCCAAGGCACATTATAAACAATTAAACAAACTCTCAAAATCTCCAGATTGTAAGAAAGTATTATTGCCACTTCACAGCTGAGGAAGCCGAAGACTAGAGTAGTTGAGACATGTTCCCCAAGTCCATGCTAGAGCCAGAAACAGAACCAAGACTGTCTGGTCCTCATTCCTGAACTTTAATCAGTACACCACCATTTTCTTCCCCTTGATCTGAAAGAGCACACTACGCTTGACCTCAGCTAAAAGGCAAAACAAAACAAAACAGATGAAAACCTAGTGTAGACTTACAATTTCAGTGCAGCGATGGGCAACCAAGGTTAGTGAGTAGTCTGCATGAATGACCCTCCATCTCAGTGGGCTGCAAGACTGAAACCGAGCATGTGCACCAACCATGACCCCAAGAATAAGATTAAATAAACTGCACTTGATTTTCCTTCATCATCATGCCTTTTCCACCCAAAGAGATCCCTTTTTAGGGCAAAGTAAATTGCCAGCACATATAACCAAGAAATGGAGGAAGTGCACAGCTCTCACAATGTTGTGTGCAATCAGCACACACCTCACACGTGCCCATGCAGTGTGTGTCACTTCTCTTTTTGCCAGACACTGCTCAACCCTTCCCTCTACTGAAGGCTCCACTCCTATCCCACCCCTTCCTTCAAAACTCCACCAGGCCTCTTCTCTGCCTCTTCCTCTTAGTATGCCCCATCCCTTCCCTTCTTCTTCCCTCCCAGAATTTCCAGAGCACTGTGAATGAGCTGCAGTGTTCAAACTCGGAGGAAAAGATGGAGGGGGAGGAGCGGGATACAGCGCGCAAATCAACCAATTCATGGCACTCCAGAAATGCTGGGAAGAAGGGGGAGGAGTAGGGTAAGTACAGGGCCCCCAGAGTGAGGCACACAGGAGAAGGAGCAGGGCTGAGTGGGGGGCAGGAGAGGGAGAGGTTGCAGGCTGCACATAGAACCCCAATAGGCCAGAGGTTGCCCACAAGTGTTTCAGTGTATGTGGTCTGTGTATATTATAGTTTAATTTCTGTGAGCAAAGTAAAATGAGAATATTGAAACTGATATTTCAAATATTACCTTTTATAGTTATATTTATATATAAGAGGTAAGTATAAAACAAGCTTGTTAAAACAAGTTTATACCTTCTGCTGCTTGATGATCCTGCCCGATTTCCTGGACCATTGCTGGATACTACTGAGATTGCATTTGCAATAGCCTCAACTGCTGAAAGCCTTTCAGCAAATGTATTCCTTTCAGAGCGCTCTGCTTCTGAAACATCAAGAAAAACATTTGGTGCCAAAATTTAAATAAAGTATAATTAAAAATAAAGCAGTTAAAACAGGGAACTTTATTACATCAGAACCACTTACACACTTTCAATGTTTATTTTAAGTTCAAATTAGTCTTCTAGTAGCAAATTCCCTGGCTCTAGCAGGAAAGTAGCTCTTGATAGAAAACGTTAGCATAGAATACACTTTGTGATCTGCAAAAACATGGATCTTATGCATCTCATTTTGCATTTGGATCCAGATATTATTGCTGTGTGCCTTATACATGTGTGTAATAATTACTGGAATAAGGCTCTGTATTCAATGAATAAGGTGTAAAACTATTAGTATCTTTACATATACTGCAATCCAAAACATCTTACATCTCCTCAAATGCCTGTATAGACATGCAAAGGGCATAAGTGCCAAATGGGAACCAGCATTTAAAAAGTCATATCAAAATAAACATTTGTACAGCGCTCCCCTTTGAAATTTCTGAGGCATCAAATCAATGAAGTTCATCAAGATACTGAAAAAACAATATTGTGCAGTCCTGTCAAAAAATATATGGTACAGCAAGTAGGATCAGCAAGACATTTTCAATGCTTTGTATATTAGGAAAAAAGTTTTATAAAAATTGTGTAATTCAGTATAAAGGTTTCTCTAAAAGAGAACACTTTTGTCTAGATTACAACATTCCTGTGAAATATCAAGCCATCTAAACACTACTACATAAAAATTAGGGATGTGAACAGGTGTCTGTACACAAGAACTAAATAGCCCAACCCTGCTTACAAAGAGGGGAGGAGTCAATACGATTCCCCATGACAAACGTTTTATCTTTTTGGATTTTAAGTTTAAGAAAACCTGATAAATTAAATGTTTAAAAAACCCACTTTTGTCAAAAGAAAATTAAGATAAAGTCAAGTATTCAAAATTAGGGAGACAGAGAATTACGGTTGCCTATCAATATAACCTTATTTCAGTCCTCTTGTGGATATGCATTTTAATACGGTCTTTAATTATATGATCACAGTATTTTTTCCCCCACAGGACTGCTGCCTCAATCAGTGCACATGATGGAAAGTGCTCTGGGAATCAGTGCTGTGTAGTGAATGAGGCTGCCTGTTGGATCCCTGCATCATTTGTCACAGAAAATGAAAAGTGTGGAATGAACGAGGCAGGGAACTACAGGAAGAAAAAGGATGGTCTTGCAGTTAAGGTAGCTTGTATGCCACTCTGCAGAAATGGATTCCATTTCTGTCTCCTCTAGTATCATATAGAAACAGTGTGGCAAAGTCACTGTTTTTCACTGGTAACCATGATGTATTCCTCATTTTTGGGGTAATCAAAATGACACACATGTGGTCTGACTGAGTAATCCACATTGCTACAACTGCAACTGAAATTAACGGTACCTGCTCTAAATATATCAAGTGCTATAAACTGCTAAGTACTTTGACAAAAATATCTGACCCATGGCTTCTCAAACTGGGCACCTAAAATTAGTTACAACTTCTACATTTAATTCCTATGCCTCAGTACCTCCTGTATTTAAAAAAAAAAAAAAAAAAAAAAAAAAGGGATAACACCTTCCAGTCACCAAAGTGGCATTATCAACATAAGTTCGTTAATGTCTGTAAAGATCTAAAATTCTACTGTGAGAGCACCATAATGAAGCCAATGAGGCAGTTAAATCTTTATTCAGTGCAGGGTTTGGATGGTGTACAATAAATAAGAAATGGGGCCACACATTGAATGATGAGGATAAAAGAAATATTGAATAGCTACCCATTTGGTGAGCATTGTCCATCTTGTGCACTGAATGAAGTAGTCCTGTGAAAACAATAGTATGTGATCATGTAATTAAAGACTGTATCATATTGCTTATGCAGAAGGGGGCTGAATTAAAATTGCATGGATAGCCTTAATTCTGGTATTTCCTATCTTTTGAGAATTTGACTTTGCATACTTGATGTTCTTTACATGTGATTTTTGTATTCCATAATATTTTAAAGGCATAAAAATGTTAGTCGCTTACAGCACTATGTGTAAAAAAACCCAAAAAAAACCCAAGTTAATAAAGGGACAATCTAAAATTTTCAATATGGGTGCTCTAAGTTTGCCCTCACACACAGACAGACACCTAAACAAAATAGTGCTGAGCTCCACAAATCCCAGTGAAGTAAATGGGAGCTGCATATGCTCCACTTATTTGAAAACTTAGGCTGTTTATTTTAGACACCAGATTTTAGGCACTTATTTTGAAATTGTCATCTATCCTTCAAATATTCTTAAAACTCTACTTAAAAAAAAAGTAGTTTCAAAAAGACTTTTGATACATTGCTCACCCTCTTCCTCTTTAGTCTCTTTGTTACTGGTTGGGAAGCATACAGATACGCAAGCATGTAGAATATTACGATTTCCATCACATCTGTGGCTGAGGAACGTCTGCAGCATTTGTGGATTTTGATCTAAGACAACAGCTTGTTCAAGGTTCATCAAGTATTGTCTACAGGCCTCATAGTCGCATCGGAGAATATGCTGCATTAAAGTTTGTTTCTGTGCTCAGAAAAATGAAGAAAGACTTTAATAAAATGGAACAAAACATTTAGATATATAAACGATTCTAGGTACTTCTGGCTTTGCACTGAGAAATGAATGTGCAAAAGTTAAGTCTAAAATGTTCACAAGTAACACAGGAAATGCTGAATGCATTACAGTAATTCCTCATTTAACCGGTGCCCACTCAACACATTTTTGCGATAGCATGATTTTTTTTTTAGGGAACGTTTTTTGAATGACACGACCGTCCCCGGAATAACACGATTTCCCCAGCTGGCCCACTGCTGGCAGCTGTGTGTGGCTTCCCCCGCCTCTCTGCAAAGTAGCGGAGGGTTCGCTGCTCGCCGCGCCGTTCCCCACTAACTCCCCTTCGCTGGACGCGTTGCCCCCTCTCCTCCGCCCCCACCTGCAGGCCTGCGGTTGGATTTCCCCAGCCAGCCCATTGCCGGCGGCTGCGCGGGGCTTTCCCTGCCTCCCTGCAAAGTGGCGGAGGGTTCACCGCTCGCCATGCTGTTCCCCGGCGACCCCCCCTCTCCGGACCCAGTGTGGGTCCCGGCAGACCCATCACTGGGGCATACTCCCAACCCAATCCCCCTCCCCTCTCCTCCCTTTCCCTTCCCCAGAGCCAAACATCTCCCCTCCCTACTGTAACTCAGTCCCCTTTCTCCCCCAACCTTATATCCTGGTCCCAACAGACACCACTGCTTGAAACGCAACCCCCACCTTTTCCATTATTTTCAATGGGAAAACTGACCCCGCATAACACGTTTTCACTTAACACAATCATTTTCTGAAACATATCTATAGTGTTAAATGAGGAATTACTGTATATCAGAAAGACTTCCTTTTTTAATGTTATGATCTCATCATCTTATATTAAGTCTGAATGCCATTTCTACTGTAACCAAATAGAAGGAAATTGAAGAAAAAGGACATGCTGAAATATCAATCATATGTGAAACTTACAATAGCTTGGCATCATACCTGGCTACATCAATTCAAAAAATACAGTATTTCTAGGATTCATGACTATGTAATGCAGCAAAATGGTAGGATTCAAGGGACACAGCAAGTAGTCTGTATCAGTTGACTTACGGGGATTTCTCATAAAAACAGTAAAAGTTGGGTGAGGAGGGTTGAAATTGTCTGGGTGACCTCTTTTCCTCATTATACCCCCAATGCAAGACTCAATGTCAATTTAATATGGCACTTTACAGAGGAGTCAAGTGAGAGGTTCTGCCCCAAAGATTTTATATATCACAATAGTGGAGATTCACAAGGTATCACTTCTACAATTCCTCCTTTAACATTTCTAGCACTAAGTCAAATTACATGCAAGCTAAAGTGCATTTACAGTAAGACGACAAACTTTTGATAACTTCAGAAAACACCTACATTCTTAACAGAATTAGGAATGTTAAAGGTTAACCAGTTACCCGATAAGCTTTAGGTTTACTGAGTAACTGGTTGCACAGACAACCAAAGCAGGCTGGAGAAGTTCCACCTGCATCCCACAGCAGTCCTGTGGGACCTGGACCAATTTCACTTGGACTGGGAAGACAGGAACCCAGCACTGCCTGCCTGCCAACAGTTAACTGGTTAAATGTTATAATTTTAGTTGTTTAACCAGTTAACTATGTAAACGGTTATTTACATCACTAAACAGAACAATACAATTATATGTAAGAAACAGTCAATATTTTAAACACTTTAGACACATAATCACTAATAATTCTAACAATTATAAAGGGATAATTAAAAAATATCATATTGGAGTTGTGTCAAAGACCTTATGGTTCATTACATAGTTGTGCTTGTTTTTCATGTTTATAAAAAAGGGGCAACCTGGGATGTGAGTGGGACGGAGGGAGTGCTGGGCAGGGGATTCACAGGCCTCTCTTGTGTTGGCATTCCCTGAACCCAGCCTGAGGGAGGCAGAGATGGCCACACACAACCCCAATAGTGCTACCTGTGCCTGGCCAGGAGGGACAGAGGCCACGTAGGCTTCCTCCTTTGGCCCTGCCCGGGGAGGGGTGCAGTGCACAGGCCTTCCCCAAGCATTCTCTGGGGCCAGAATGAAAGGAGGGGCCATGCAAGCTGTGGTGTGGGAGGGAAGAGTAGTTAGGTAGGGAGGCCACTTACCAGTGGCAGGCCAGATTGTGGAGCCCCATCCCCAGATAGCCACTTGCTCAGTGGTGAGACTGCCCCTAGTGGTGACTCTGGAGGATAGCTCTCCCGCACTCATTGCCCCTAGGGGTGACTAAGGATCACGATCTGCATCCCCCCCCCCCCCGGCTTCCATACTATGGAAAACTATCACATTCCAAAAACATCCTCTTTTCTTGGCACAACCAAACTCTGACCTTACTTTAAGGTAGGATAAGAGGAAGTCGCATACCAAATTTGGGTGGTCCTTCCTCTTACCATTAGGGATTCTTGAAGAAACAGACTTGCAGAGAGATACAGGGAAATATCTATATATCTAATATATATATATATATATATATATATATATATATATATATTACTTAATTGCAATGATAACTTAAGAGTTAAATACCAAACTGCTTTACCATTTTTAAAAGCATTTATTAAGATTATCACTTAGTATTGAAGTAAGCAAGACACAGAATGTTACCTCAACAGCCATGATGATGATAGCAGCTTTCTTTTTGATGGTTGAGTTAGCAGGAAGATTTGTTAAGGAATGAACACCCATTCCAAGACTACTAATAGGTGGAAGATCAAGCCAATCAGGATCTCTTATTCCACCCATGCAATCTTTTGCCATTGGATAAATAGTTCCATTTCCATCTCTAAGAATAATAGGAGATTCCTACATAAAAACAAATTAAAAATAAATCGCCATTTTGCAAAATATGTATGTTAAAAATCATATAATGTATTACCAGTTTTAAGTCCTTCCTAAAGACTTATTTCTGCCATGCTACCTAGAAGAAGTCTAGTTGATCTGAAATTCATATCCTCTCTCTACTCTTCTTAAATTGAGTTCCTCAGGGCAAGAACCACCTTTTCTTGGATGACTGGGAAGTGCCTAGCGTAACACAGGCACTAGCACAAATAAATGCTTAAAACAATTAGGCTATGTCTATACTGGCACGTTCTCACGCAAAAACTCTTTTGCGGAAGAGTTCTTCTGCAAAAACTCTTCCAGAGGAGAGCGTCTACACTGGCATGTGCTTTTACACAAGAGATGTGCTTTTGCGCAAGAGCATCCTTGCCAGTACAGACGCTCTCTTGCACAAGAAAGCTCTGATTGCCATTTTAACCATAGGGCTTTCTTGCACAAGTAATTCATGTCACCTGTCTACACTGGCCTCTTGCGTCCTGAGCGGGAGCGTCAGAGTTCTAGCACAAGAAGCCCTGATTTCATACACTAGAATGTCAGTTTACTTGAGCAAGAACACATGGCCAGTGTAGAAAGGTAGCAAGTTTTTGCGCAAGAGCGTCCGCTTTTGCACAAGATCGCGCCAGTGTAGAGACAGCCTTATAGTAATTAAAATGAAGTACATATCAATCCTAATACCACACCTGGATCTTTGAGACCATAATTTATTGATAAAGACAAACTTGAACTGAAACAATGAATTTTACATTTTTTAAGAATGTCTTCGACAAACTTTTTCAAACTTCTTTACTAAAGATTGATTCATACAAAAGCTTGCAGAAATCACTGAATTTTTTTGTTTGTTTGTTTCTTCTTCTGAATACATGTGTATGTCTGCACAGCCATTATTCACTTATGTCACCTAAGCAAGGCTACAGTCGTGGCTACACAACATAGAAAAAAAAAAAAGCAATACTGCTATACTTATATTTTCCTTTATACCCTTTAGTTAATAACCGGTATTAAGAAATAAGGGATATACAATTAGAGACAGCCCTCTTACATATGCTTTACAATACTGAATTAAGTCTACATGTTCACTTTTAAATTTGGGATTACCTGATTTGTGTATTTAACCATGCAAATTTTACACTGATTTAACATACTTTTAAACCCTTTTTGATTATGATGATCATTTTGATTATTTTAAGAGGGGAAAGACAAACTTAAAAGAAGCAGATTAACATCACAGGATTTAGAAGCCCTGACTTGTAAAACAATGCAAACAAAGCATGTAAGTCCACGCCAGACCCAGTTGTCTATACAGCACCACTGCAGACTAGTCATCCTTGATGCCACAGGAACCCAAAGAGGAGGCTCCATTTGAAAAAAATCCCAAGTCTAAGAAACATTTGAGAAGTTTCAGGCTTCTAGAAGTACTTCAAGGGGGCTTAGTTGTTCAGAATGCCCCTAAGAGAAGATGTGCTACACAGGCATGTGTTAGTGGCTAAGTCTTCATTAAGGCTCCTAATAAACAGATGCGTAACAAGCCTAACACACTGAGCATGTAGTTTTTGCTATTTTCAAAAGTTCAGAAATGGGTCATATGAAAATCTATTTTCTCCCTCAACAAAGACATAATTGCTGCACACTGAAGAATTCACTGAAGCAGTGGCTGCTTCCTCTAAAATGAAAATATTTTGTGCCTTCCATCCAAGGATTTCAAAGTACTGACATGGGATTTTCAATAGAGTTGTCAAGCATTTGGAAAAAAAAAAAAGTGACAATCAACCACACTGTTAAACAATAAAATACTAATTATTTTTAGATGTTTTCTACATTTTCAAATATATTGATTTAAATTACAAGACAGAATACAAACTGTACTGTGCTTCCTCTATTACAATATTTAGTGTAAAAACCAAAGAAATAGTATTTTTCAATTCCCCCTTTACAAGTACTATTGTGTAATGTCTGAAAGTTGAATTTACAAATATAGAATTATGTACACAAAAATAACTGCATTAAATTTTTTTTTAAATGTAAAATGTGTCTACAAGTCCAATCAATCAGTCCTACTTCTTGTTCAGGCAATCACTGTCTATACTACACAGAAGATCAACGCTCCAGAGTTCGATCTTCTGATGGTCAATTTAGCAAGTCTAGTGTGGACCTGTAAATCAAATACTCAGGGCAGCTCCAGCTGGCATCTGGTACTCCTCCCTTTATGAGGAGTAAAGGAAGCCAATGGGAGCACAGTAATTACTCGTTTAACACGTTCCTGCTTAACATGTTTTCGCACTAGCACAATTTCTTTTTAGGGAACATTTTTCGAATAACACAACTGTCCCCAAAATAACACGAAAATAATCAAGTGGCAGACTACTTTGCACGGCGGTATAAGCTGGTGAAAACAGCGGTAATACACGAGCGGATGAATATATGTGGTCACAGCACTCCTCCGCTCACTCACGTGTTTATCTTTGTGTTTTCACAAACCGCAGCAACTTGTGTTGCTAGATATCTAATGTTGACATTGACGACCCAGCACCAACAAAAAATTGATTTTGCCACCACCACCTGAAACGCAACTTCCACCTTTTCCATTATTTTTAATAGGAAAATTGATCCCGCAAAGCACGTTTTCGCTTAGTATGAACATTTTCAGAAACACATCTATAGTGTTAAATGAGCAATTACTGCATTTGCTCCTGTAGGCCTCCTGCTGTGTGGACAGCACAGAAACAAAATCTAAGATAAGTAGCTGGAATCGATGTATTTAACATAAGAGTTACATATCTTATTTCAACCTTGCACTACACAGTGCACATCAGGTTGTAGAGAATGAAGTTTTTTTGTTTTTTTTACCAGAATCTGCCCGCTTCTTTTTTATAATGTCACTTAGGCATTACCTACACTTACTCAGGTCAGCACTGTGGGGATTGATCTCCCGGGAGTTAATTTAGCACATCTAGTAAAGACCCATAAAACTGACTACTAATCATGCTCCAGTTGACTCCAGTTTTCCAGCAGAGTGAGAAGGGTAAGGGGAGTTGAGACGAGAGTTTTTCCTGTTGAGTGTCCACAGTGGAGACTCTGAGGTAAACTAAAAATAGCTGGAGTTGCATACCCTAGTTCAACATTACCCCCTAGTGTAGACCTGGCCTTAAAAGTGAAAACAGATGTTCCATGGCACTTGTAAATAGCATTGCATGGCATTTATGTGACAGATATGCTAAATATTCATATGTCCCTTCATGCTTCAGCCACCATTTCAGAGGACATACTTCAGTGCTGATGATACTTGTTTTAAAAAGTGTTAAGTAAATTTGTGACTGAACTCCTTGGGGGGGAGAATGTGTCTCCTGCTCTGTTTTCCCCACATTCTCCCATATACTTCATGTTATAATGGTTTCGGACGATGAGCCAGCACATATTCGTTTTAAGAATACTTTCCACTGCAGATTTGACAAAACAAAGAAAGTGAGATTTCTAAAGATACCTACAGCACTTGACCCAAGGTTTATGACTCTGATGTGCCTTCCAAATCTTAGAGGGTAGGAGTTGTGGAGCATTCTTATACAAGTCTTAAAAGATTAACACTCCCAGGTGGAAACTATAGAACCTGAACCACCAAAAAAGAATCAACTTTCTGCTGGTGGCATCTGACTCAGATGATGAAAATGGAATGTGTTGGTCTGCACTGCTTTGGAGCGTTATTGAGTACAACCCATCATCAGCATGAATATATGTCCACTGGAATGGCAGTTGAAGTAGGAAGGAACAAATGAATCCTTAGAGCAACTGGCACTAAATAGCTTGCAATGCTGGCCTCAACAGTGCCATGTAAATACCTGTTCTCCCTTTCAGGTGACATTGAAAATGAGAAGCAGACAGCATTATCTTCTGGAAACATAAGCAAACTTGATTCTGTGAAGGTCTGAACAAGAAGCACATTTTAACATTACTGTAGTGTAATCTCTATTATGAAAGTGTATTTTTCAATTCGCCTCGTACAAATACTGTTTCTTCTGCTTATTTTTACAGTGCAAATATTTATAATAAAAATTATTGTGATCACTGTACAGTTGCATTCTGTTTTAATTCAAATCAATATATTTGAAAACGTATAAAAAAACATCCAAAATAGTTGTTAAATGTTGGTTGATATTCTATTTTAGCAGTGTGATTAAAACTGTGATTGTTTTTACTTTTAAATTGAGATAAATTAGAGTTAACTGTGATTAAGTGACAGCCCTAGTTTTCAAATATGCTCAACAGTGTTTAAGTGCCTAATTTCCAAGAAAGTCAACTTAGTTGGATGCACAGCTCCCTTAAACCATTTGAAAATCCCAGCTCTTGCAAACTCTTAAACAAGAGTTAGAAAGATAAACAGCATTCCCATTTGACAGATTAGGAGAACTAAAGTACTGAGAAGTTAAATAACTAAAATCTAACAGGGAAATGAACAAGAAAACCCAAACAAACCTGTCCAGCTGTAAAAATGGCAACACTTCTCTCATTCTGGCCCAGAAAAGCAATGCTGCTAGTGGGGAAATTATTTTCTTGTTCAGCTTTCCCTGTAGCAAGGTCAAATATGCAGTATCGAACCCAGTTCCCAGTCTTCAGGACAGCATGCACCCCTTCAAAGGTACAGAAACAAGAATGAAAGAATTCCAACATCTCTCTCATTGGCGGTATTCAGTAATACAACAAGGTATTGCATCTGTAATGATCAATTAATCTATGCAAACAAGCATGCACCTTAATAATCTGAACCATTTGCATGTTTTTCACAAAGGGAAAAGATCATAGAATCATAGAATAGAAAGATACTTCATAGAAGTGCAGCAGAATAATTTAGAAAAACCACTTGCCTTTTGAATCTACATTCACTGCTAGAATCTCTGTTTTTTCAGGAATACATAGCTTTTTGGGAGTCCTTTGGAAGCAGTCTGGAACTTTTGGAGTCCCACCGGTTTTGACTACCTAAAAAACAAGTATAAGATTTCAGCATGCAAACAGCATGAAGAAATTTCAATTTCCTGTTACTTGTTTCTCCATCCAACATACCTGGAGTTCATCTATTCTGAGCAGCCTACAATCTTGGAGAAGGGAAGAAGGATCAGGATCTGAACCAGAGCTGGTCTGACAGTTCGTATTACTGGATGTGCCTGGAAATTTCACAGCAACATAAGCACCATCCACTTTTAGTACCTATAAGCAGAACATGTTAAATATAATTGATGTATTACTAAAATCTTTGAGATGAATCTGAAAAGTAATTTTATATATCCTGAGCCTTTTTGTCAAAGCACAGTAGTTTGGTCTGAGAGGTAAGTTTTAATTCAGAGGCCCCTATTTATTAGGAGCATTATTCTTCTGTAGTTACTGCACACCTGTGCACTGTTTGTTAAGGTGAATATCTTAAGGCCCACCCAATCTAGTACTGGAATGACTATGGAAAGCAACAGCATGACAGTGTGAATAGAGTGGCCTTATTTACTTGCCCCAATCACATCACAAAAATAGTTTACTACTAAAATTCTTGGAGTCTAAGGATGCAGCCACGGATGCCCAAGAACATTTACACTACAAGCAGCATCTTTGTCACTCAGGCCCTTCTTCTGAAATTCTAAGTGCTACTTGCCCTTGAAAATTACTCATTTTATATGCATGACTGGTATGCTTGCCAAACAAGTTCCTCAATTTAGTATTGTGTTCATGAAGACAGATATTAAGATTCAGTACAGATCCATCAGGAGCACCATCATGTTGCCTTTTCTCCCCTCTTCAAGATTATTGTAACCTGCTGCAGGGGAAAAAGTTAGAGCTCTCCCCAGCATCTAACAAATAAACACATCTACCTAAAACTAATCTGCTCTAGACTTCTGATTGCATTTCAGTCACCATTTAAAGCAACTGAGCTGCTTTTCATATATTCAATAAAAAGAAATACTTACAGAACAAAAAAAAAAAATGCAGTGACCCTAAGAATCACTTTGTTTTTGTTTTGTTTCTTTTAAGGTAAAGCACCAAAACTGAAAATCTTTACTTAGAAAGAAACTAATAGTCATTCAGAGTTGATTTGATAAAACTTTCATTCAAGAAAATTTGTGCAAGACAGGATGAGAAGTGAGTGCCCGGGAAAGAAAACCATTAAGGTGGCTCCTTCATTGACAGATGCTATGATAGTCACTGGCTTTTATGTGCAGATTAACTAGTCATGATAAATCCCCCACTGACAAATCAAGCAAATAATTACGAAGTAAAAAATAAGGTGTTCTGATCCCAGTTATACACAGAGTTCATAAATCCAAGGGTTTGGATCCAATATATTATTTTCCTATAGAGAAAAAGTAGATGACCAATATACAACAGCAGATCTTTCTTAAAGCTAGTCAAGTAGCTCAGACTCATTTTTCATTCATTTTATTTTAGTTTTGACTCAATGAAAGCAGCTCTGGTGTTTTATTAATTTTAATAAAAATATTTGACTTAGACATGTGTTTCAGAAACAGAAGTCTTTACTACAGACACTCCACACTGCTAGTACAAATTCTCACAAATTCATATAATTTGTGAGAATTCCCTCAAACTAAAATACACCAGGCAATATTCATCTTACAATTTTAGTAACAAAATATATGCACATATTGTACACGAGCACACAGTAAGAATTAGCCTCTAAGAGTTGTCATTAAAAAGATAAGCTGATTTACAACAAAAGAAAGCAAATAAAGACGCTGAACTTTAAATATATTTCCAGAAGCAAAATTCACCTTCTATGGCATTTAGTTACTTTCACTAGTCTCTCCTGATCCTGCATTCCACTCATAAAACATATAATTGTCTACTATTCTTACCTTAATTTTCCAGTATTTTAATACTTGGTTGAAAGAAAATATTTCAGTAAATTTACCACTTACCAGATATAAAAATATGTAGTTACTAAAATGGAACACACACACTTTCTTGTGCATTTCATTAAGTTATACTAAAAAAAGCGAAGCAGAGAAAAAATATTGAAAGTTTTCACAATGGTAAGTTCTGTTCCTCAGCACCAAGTGGCAATTCTGGAGAGGTTTCTCCCCATAGGGCTCAGTGCCTTTGCAGAAGACTAATTTAGGCTAACAACTAATATAGACTAGTATACAAAAAAGCTGAGAAACAAAGTACCCCCTTTAAAAAAAAAAGAAAAAAGATAAGATAAGTACCCCAGTTTTCAGACGTATACAGGACCAAACAGGTGTTCTTAAATAAAGTGGGAAATACCCTGATGGTACCATTTAGTAAAAAAAATTAAATATAATTATTCCCAGTTTCCAGTAATCAAGTCAGTTTATTTCTACTCCTAATGTTCTTATTTTCTAGGGTCCCACTTCATCAACAGATTTGCTCAAACATTTTCTGGTAATGTTGTCTTAAAAATAAAGCTTATTTGACTCACCATGATATTGCTAGACATCAGGGGCTATATTATTGTCTCTAATGTAGGAAATTTTCAAGAAAGACCAAAAATCTGTGCCTTCCTTGCAATTTTTGGCTTGGCTCAAGTCCAGAGAAAATAAAAGATTACTTCATTCAGAGTCAGCATTTTGACTTAAACAGAGGCGAGGAGGCGCATTCCAGCCCATGTTGTGGGCAGAGGCCGCTCCATCTCTGCTGGCTGGGAGTAAGCAGCTTTGTGCAAGGGGTGGGAGGAGTGTGGAAATTGCAGCCCTGCTGCCCCACATGAGCCTAACTTCCAGCCCACAAGTCTGCGTGGGCTGGGAATCAGCAGCCCCCTGCCTGCAGCTGCTTCCAGGTTATGGTTAACCACTACTCAGTAAGCTTCACCACTAAGGTTAACCATTCACATCCCTAGTATGCCATTGATAAGCATCTTTGATTGTGTTAAGAACAAATATTAAAATCTGACAAAAGCTGTACTGACAAGAAGCACTACCAACACTACTTCCATCTGCCCCCAACTGGGTCACTTTACAACCAAAGTAAAACCAACTGTACAGTCAGCCAACCAAAAGAAAAGGCTGTTACACAGCAATTAAAACGAGAGCAATCAGAATTCATTTTAAACAAACCTTGCCAACAGGAACATTCTTAACATCTTCTACAAACACGACTTCCCTAAGAGACCACTGCTCTTCATTCACTTTCTCTTCTTCTTTCGGAGCAGGAGTAGACCGTCGTCGTTCTTAGACAACAACAGAATAATAAGTACCAAAAAATCTGAAACGTGGAACATTGCATCTAAATATAGCAGAGATCTTACTTTATGCCTAGTACTCAAATCAAAAGTTAAATCAGAGGTAAAATTTAGTTCAATTCTAATACTGCCTGAAATCAGAGTAGCTTGACTGAATTCCTTAACAGTGCTTACACGGTTTTACTAATAAATCTGTATCAAACTATAATGCTGTTCCATAATAAAAACGAACTAAAATAGTCTATTAAAGCGATGTTAATTTATTCCTAGCCACGTTTGTTTATTCCCTATGTTAAATTCTGAGTACTGAAGAACTTAAAAAACCCTTAACTTGTAATTACGATAAAGGACATAAGAAATGAAGTTAGAACAAGATCCTTAACTTAGACATAAATAAATATGGCATATTTATTTGCAAAATTCTGCCAACTATTATCCCAGGGCATTATTTGCGAGTTGACTAGAACAACATTAGTGTGGTAAAGGTGATAAAGAACGTTTTGGACCTGGGTTGCAACGTATTTGTGGCAGTGTTAAAAATTTAAAGATCAACATCTCAAAAGCAAATGTTAAGAGGCATATGTATACTCTTGTTAATAGTGTAATATGGCCATAATACCCTGTAGGCTGCATGCTTGCGCAGCCGTGCAGGAAGAATTAAAGACCCGCCCACCTCATTAGCAGAGCCGCACAGCAGCGAGCCTGAAGCCCTGCACTAATGAGGTACTTCTTCCAGACTGCTCCTGACACTGTAGTTGGAAGTGAAAAAAAGTAAGCTGGTGGGCCTGGGGGGGAGGGGGGAAGAAGAGAAGGCGGAAGAACAGAGATGGGGGAATGTAAGAGCTGCTTTAAAAAAGCAACAGCCTTCCATGCAGCTCTGTGCCCCCTGTCCCCTCCCCCTCCCCTCTCTTCAGCAGCAGCCCCATGTTTCGTTGGTCTGCTCTAAAAAAAAAAAAAAAAAAAAAAAAAACACACACCTTGGCAGCCCTGTGTCCCCTGCCCCCTCCCCCCTCTCCAGCAGCATTCATTTTGTTAGACTATTTTTTTAAAAAAGCCTGAGCAGCCAGCTGCTGTGTGTTCCCTGCCCCTTCCCGCTTTATGGCGGAAGACCCAAGCTTTGTTGGGCTGCTTTAAAAAACAAAACAAAACAAAACAAAAAAAAAACACTCCTCTGCCCCTTCCTCTTTTCCCCCAGGTAACTGCAGCTACTTTACTCCTGTTCAGGGTACAAGGCAGGAAGCACTTATAAGAGAGAGCAATCCACATCTAAGAACGACACTGTGCTAACTTGGTACTACCATGCTGAAGCTTACTGTCTAACCATGTTACTCAGACACTGCTTAGACACAGAAATAAAAAATAAATGAATAAAAATATACAGAAGGATTTCATTCCTCAATCTTTCCACAGAGCTGAATTAGACCAGCTTTGAAGAATGAAAGATCTGTGATACGTAAACAACTGAAATATTTAAAAACCATGTTTCCTAGATAATAGGGAATTCTCAGAAATGAACCGATTAAATAATCTTTAATTTCAAGCATGAAGTGCAACAACTATTTCATTTCATGTATTGATACTAATCATAAAATATTTTGTTTGCTATATCAAGGTGATGGACAATTTTGTTTTTGCCTCAGAGGAACAGATACATGTAAGATACCAAATTGCTAACTGAACGTTTTGCAGTATTAATTTTCTTTTTATTTGATTTCATATTCAAAAAATAAAGTCACGTACCTTGTTAATTATCTCATTTTTGTATTTTTTTCTTTTATAACATTTTATTTTATTGATTTAATAATATAATATCTGTTACTAACTGGCGGGTGCCACAGTGGCGCACACAACCTCAATATCGGTTCACGTAATGAAACTCACTCCGCTCATGGATGGAAAATCTTGGAGGGAATACTGAATATGGCTGAGTTAACTAATATTTTCTTCCCTTTTCTTCCTTAACTTTAAGAGTTCATATTAACCAATCCTACATGAACATATGATTTTGTACTTTTAAAAATAAATAGGAAAAAAAAAGTTTATAAGTTCTACACATTTTTATCTCTGCACTCACAGCTTTAAAATTCACATGAATATATAAGCACGTCACTGAAAACATGCGGTCTTTTAACAGCTGGAAAATCTGAAGCGTAACTACATGAACACTGAAAGATTTTAGTGCTTAAACTTTTCTACAAAGGAAGATTAAACAGGTAGCTATGGGCTGAAATCTTTAAAGTCAAAAGAAATAGTATTAAAACTGTGTGGCTATACCAATAAATGAGTATTGTAGGTCTGAACCTAAAGTTCTCTAAGGGTATGTCTACACTACCACCCTAGTTCGAACTAGGGTGGTAATGTAGGCAACCGGAGTTGCAAATGAAGCCCGGGATTTGAATTTACCGGGCTTCATTTGCATCTTGCCGGGCGCCGCCATTTTTAAATGTCCGCTAGTGCGGACTCCGTGCCGCGTGTAGCCGCGCGACACGGAGTTCGCACTAGCGTACATTTAAAAATGGCGGCGCCCGGCAAGATGCAAGTGAAGCCCGGGAAATTCAAATCCCGGGCTTCATTTGCAACTCCGGTTGCCTACATTACCAACCTAGTTTGAACTAGGGTGGTAGTGTAGACATACCCTAATTTAGGTAATTATGTGGCCCTTCAGTATATCCTTAGAGACTTTCAGTCTAGGAAGTTCTAAACATATGAAAACAGGTTATAATGGACATCTCTGTATAACTAATGACAGCGTTTCTACCAGATGAGCATCATACAATTACTGGCTTTTGTATAAATCTGCAACAAGTTCCATGACTGAAATTTACCATATTTACTTTAAGATACCCAGGACTAAACTCCCACTGTTTATTCTAAAATTGTATATTGGAAGAACGCTATCAAATCTGAAGTTTGTGCAAAAGTGGATTAAAGACCATCGTCAAACTTTTTTTTTTTTTTTTTTTTTTTTTTAAAGAGTGATCTGTACTTAGGACAAAAAATGTACTTGGAGAGAGTCAGAAAGTTACATTGTCAAAGATCTGTTAAATACACTCTTCATAGGACATCTGCCTTTTACTGATATGAATTGGCTTGTTAAGAGCACTTGTCAATGCCAGAGATAAATTAAAACATACATACACACAGTGACAGGTTTAGTATAACTGTGATATATAAACAAGTTATATAGACAGTGCCCTACTAAAATGAAAAACTTACTGTATGGCATTGATGCGCTGCTTGCAATTGAAGATGCATCACTACAGGTAGAAGCTGGGGATGGTGGTGGCCCCATTTCAGTTTTCACTGGTTCCTGTTTGCTTTCAGGCCTAGGATTTAATAATTTAATTATATTTAATTAAGTTTCAAGGTTTATACAGTTTCTTGGTCTTGCTCAACAAAAAGCCAACCTAAGCCAAGCATTTCATATTATAATCTGTGTAAGAGCTAAAAGTACTTTTATTTTGCAAACACTTAAAGAAATAGATTGATTAATTTAGAAATTAAATGGTAAGATGCTAATTTATTTCTACGTTTTTAACATATCCCATAATAGTGCTACTAGGATAAAGATGTAATGTCTAGCGATAATGCTAAGTCCTTCATTAAGGAGCTGGCTGTATAACTGTCCTAAATGCAGAGTTTAAATCCTGTATTTCTGAATGTTAAAATATCCCCAAATATGAACTCTTGGGAGGATGGGGTGGGAAGGAGAGAAAGATGTATTTTATTTTCATTTTGAGAGTGACCTATCACTCAAAATAGTTGTTGGCAATTTTGTATTCTTTTGTTTCTTCACAGAAAATTTGCTTTTAGGGTAAGTGAAGATTTTCTTCAAACCAGTTTCTTCAAATCAGAGTTACTGAGGGCTAAAAGCAATTTATAATAGAAACTAATGGAATACTAACTTTGGAGAGACTACCATATATAGCTTTTCACAATATAATTACCAAAACTGAAGCAATTTCCAGATTACTAAAATACATAATTGTTCAAGTATAAAATGTTATTACCACTATGAAACAGTACACAAAAGAGTCTGAATCTTCACATAACACAGGTTGTAGCTCCCTAGTCCAGCACCTGACCGGCCCCAAACCAGGCAATTTGCTGGACAGGGTAGATCGATGCCGGCCTTTCTGCCACCATCAACTGCAAGGCTCTGTCCAGTGGCAACAGAGGGGCTGGCATTGACTGAGCAGGAACAGGGATAGCAGAAGCTGGGGGAGGGGAGGGGAGAAGTGTGAGGAGAGGGAAGATACAGAGTGGCAGCGGAAACCCTACAGCTGAGGGCCAGGAGCTCATCGAGCCCCACAGCTGTCTAGCTCTGCTACCAGGCCCCAGACACAGGGCTCCACAGCCACCCTCTGCCTCTTCCCACAAGTTTCTCCCTTTCCCCTCCCAAAATCACAGCTTGTCCCTCTCTGAGCTTCAACACAGCAAATGAGCTATTTGCAGCATTTGCAAGTTCTGGGAGGGCAGCGGAGGAGTTGCTGAGCACAGGGCCCCTGGCTTTTCCCCCCCGTGAGTGCTTCAGCTCAGGAGTATCCATAGGGATGCCAGACGAGTCAAGTCCGGACTATAGAGGTCCAATCTATAGTCATGTTGCTTTAGTGTCCATAGTTTCAAACACTTGCAATAACATCTTGATGCAATTCAAATGTGTACACATTTAGACAATTTGAAAATGCAGGTTTTTACCAGCAAATCTGAGTTTTTTTTCTGAGATGGAATAACAAACACTGCAGATTTCGCTCATTAGTTAAGGTTTGCGAACAGGTGATTGCTAACAGGGAGTTTTGAGAGGGAGTTCTACAGGTGAAGGAGAAGCAGATACAGGACTCTTGAGGGAAGTGTGTTTTGTTATTGGGGCTTTCTTACTGTATGCTGAGCTTGTGTTTGTTTGGTGTGTGGTGGTGTGGGGGTTTTTTTTTTTCATTTATTTAATTATTTTTTCTTTCCCTGTTTGAGTGAGGCTTTAGAGAGGGAGTTCTCCAGGTAGAGGAGAAGCAGATACAGGAGTCTTGAGGGAAGTGGGGGTTGTGTTTGGGGCTTTCTTGCTGTGTGCTGAGCTTGTGTTTGTGAGTGAGGGTTGGTGTGTGTTCTTTTTTGTTTTTTTGTTTATTTATTTATTTATTTCCCCCTGTGTTTGAGAGTGAGGCTTTTTTTTTTCTCCCCCACCTCCCCTCTGCCCTCTCCCTCCCCTTGATTGGCTGTGATTGGCAAGTGGAAACTGTTGGCTTCTAATTAAAGTTTGAATTCTAGAAGCCTCTGCTGATTGGCTGAGCCTTGGTGGGGGAAGGGCGTTTATAAGGCAGTGGGCAAGCGACCAAGGAGCTTGTGAACAGGTGATTGCTAACAGGGAGTTTTGAGAGGGAGTTCGGAAGGGGAGAGGGAAGGGCGGGAGGTTCTCTTGCCTTTCTTTTTAAATCCCTTTTCCAGGACAGCAGCGATGGTTGGTGATGGGTCTGCTGTTGTTACCTGCACAGCGTGTGCCATGTTTGTCTTCCTCCCGGAAGAAAGAACGGATTTCATCTGCACCAAGTGCAAGCTGGTCAACATTTTGGAAGAAAAAATTAGAGGACTGGAGGCCCAAGTGTCGACCCTACGCTTCATCAGAGAGGATGAAGACTTCCTCGATAGAAGGCAGCATTTAATCCTTCAAGCACGGCAGGCAGAAGAGCCAGAGAGGGCAATACGTGACCAAGAAGAGAACTGGCAGCATGTAACTTCTAGAAGGGGAAAAAGGCCAGCACGGGAATCCCCTGATACTATAGAGGTAAGCAATCGCTTTCAAGCTCTCTCCACAGGCTCTGCAGTGCTGAAAGCTCTGGCAGGGACCTCACAAGGAAGAAACCAGAAGGGAACACCATCTACTGGAAGGCATGGGATGCGTAGTCCTACGGATGGGGGTTCCACGGCCACCACGCCCAAAAGGAAACGACGGGTGGTGGTGGTTGGGGATTCCCTCCTAAGAGGGACTGAGCCATCCCTCTGCCGTCCGGACCTGGAATGTTGAGAGGTGTGCTGCTTACCGGGAGCTCGCATTCAGGATGTCACGGAGATGCTTACCAAGCTGATCAAACCTTCGGATCGCTACCCCTTCCTGCTTCTCCACGTGGGAACTAATGATACGGCCAAGAAAGATCTTGAGCGTGTTACTGCGGATTATGTAGCGCTAGGAAGAAAGATCCAAGAATTTGGAGCGCAAGTGGTATTCTCCTCCATCATCCCTGTTGAAGGGAAAGGACTGGGTAGGGATCGTCGAATTGAGGACGTAAATGCGTGGTTGCGCAGATGGTGTCGCAGAGAGGGCTTTGGTTTCTTCGACCATGGGACTCTGTTCCGGGTGCAAGAATTGTTAGGAAGAGATGGGATTCACCTAACGAAGAGAGGAAGGAGCATCTTCGCGGGCAGGCTTGCAAACCTAGTGAGGAGGGCTTTAAACTAGGTTCATCAGGGGAGAGTGACCAAAACCCTGGGGGGAGTGGGAAAGTCGGATACCGGGAAGAAATGCAGAAAGGAAGGGGCAAGAAAGGAGGACCCATGTTTCGAATGGAGAAGATAGGACGATCAACAGGTTACCTGAAGTGTTTGTACACTAATGCGAGAAGCCTGGGCAACAAACAGGAAGAACTGGAGGCCCTGGCCCAGACCAAGAAATATGATTTAATTGGGATAACAGAGACTTGGTGGGATGACTCGCATGACTGGAGAGCTGTCATGGAAGGGTATAGACTGTTCAGGAACAACAGGCAGGGGAGAAAAGGAGGAGGAGTTGCACTATATGTAAAAGAGCACTACGATTGCTCTGAACTCCAGTATAAAGAGGGAGAAAAAGCTGTTGAGAGTCTATGGGTTAAGTTTAAAGGAGCAAACAACAGCATTGATGTTGTGGTTGGTGTTTGCTACAGGCCACCGAATCAGGTGGATGAGGTAGATGAGGCTTTCTTCGGACAATTGAGCGAAGCTTCCAGATCGCAGGCCCTGGTTCTCGTGGGGGACTTAAATCACCCTGACATCTGCTGGGAAACCTATACGGCAGTACACAGGCAATCCAGGAAGTTTTTGGAGAATGTTGGGGATAACTTCTTGACACAGGTGCTGAAGGATCCGACCAGGGGCCGTGCGCAGCTTGACCTTCTGCTCACAAACAGGGAGGAACTAATAGGGGAAGTGGAGGTGGGTGACAACCTGGGAAGCAGTGATCATGAGATGGTAGATTTCAGGATCCTGACGAAAGGAAGAAAAGAGAGTAGTAAAATACACATCTTGGACTTCAAAAAAGCAGATTTTGACTCCCTCCGAGATCTGATGGGAAGAATCCCGTGGGATGTTAACATGAAGGGGAAAGGAGTCCAGGACAGCTGGCAGTATTTTAAAGAAGCCTTATTGAAGGCACAGAAAGAAACCATCCCGACGTGTAGCAAGAGAGGCAAACATGGTAGGAGACCGGACTGGCGTACAGGGGAAATCCTTGGTGAACTTAAGCACAAAAAGGAAGCTTACAAAGAGTGGAAACTTGGACAAATGACCAGGGAGGAGTTTAAAGGTATAGCTCGAGAATGCCAGGGGGTTATCAGCGCAAATGGAAAGCGCAAATGGAATTGCGACTGGCTAAGGATGTAAAGGATAACAAGAAAGGTTTCTACGGGCATGTTAACAAGAAGGTGGTGATCAGAGAGGGTGTGCGGCCCCTAATGGATGAAAGAGGTAACCTAGTGACAGATGATGTGGGGAAAGCTGAAGTACTCAATGCTTTCTTTGCGTCTGTATTCACGGACAAGGTCGGCTCCTGGACTAACGCGCTAAGTGACGCAAGATGGAATGAAGATGGACAGCCCGTGGTGGGTAAAGAACAGGTTAGGAACTATTTAGAAAAGCTAAACGTACATAAATCCATGGGTCCGGACTTAGTGCATCCAAGGGTACTGAGGGAGTTGGCAAATGTCATTGTGGAGCCTTTGGCTATTATCTTTGAAAAGTCGTGGAGATCGGGAGAAATCCCGGATGACTGGAAAAAGGCAAATGTAGTGCCCATCTTCAAAAAAGGGAAGAAGGATGATCCAGGGAACTATAGGCCGGTCAGTCTTACCTCGGTTCCTGGAAAAATCATGGAAGGAATCCTTAAGGAATCCATATTGAGGCACTTGGATGAGAGGAAAGTGATTAGGAATAGTCAGCATGGATTCACAAAGGGCAAGTCATGCCTGACCAATCTGATTAGCTTCTATGATGAGGTAACTGGCGTGGTGGACATGGGGAAGTCAGTGGATGTGATATACCTTGACTTTAGAAAGGCTTTTGATGCGGTCTCCCACAATATTCTTGCCAGCAAGTTAAGGGACTGTGGATTGGATAAATGGACGGTAAGATGGATAGAAAGATGGCTAGAAGGCCGGGCCCAGCGGGTAGTGATCAATGGCTCAATGTCAGGATGGCGGTCGGTTTCTAGCAGAGTGTCCCAAGGTTCGGTTCTAGGACCGGTTTTGTTCAATATCTTTATTAATGATCTGGATGAGCGGATGGATTGCACCCTCAGCAAGTTTGCGGGTGACACTAAGCTGGGGGGAGAGGTAGATACGCTTAAGGGCAGAGATATGGTACAGAATGACTTAGACAAATTGGAGGATTGGGCCACAAGAAATCTGATGAGGTTCAACAAGGACAAGTGTAGAGTCCTGCACTTGGGACGGAAGAATCCCAAGCATAGTTACAAGCTGGGGACCAACCGGTTAAGTAGTAGTTCTGCAGAAAAGGACCTGGGGGTTACAGTGGATGAGAAGCTAGATATGAGTCAACAGTGTGCCCTTGTAGCCAAGAAGGCTAATGGCATATTAGGTTGCATTAAGAGGAGCATTGCCAGCAGATCCAGAGATGTCCTCATTCCCCTTTATTCAGCTTTGGTGAGGCCGCATCTGGAGTATTGTGTCCAGTTCTAGGCCCCCCCACTACAAAAAGGATGTGGATGCATTGGAGAGGGTCCAGCGGAGGGCAACCAAAATGATTAGGGGGCTGGAGCATATGACTTATGAGGAGAGGCTGAGGGACTTGGGTCTGTTTAGTCTGCAGAAGCGAAGAGTGAGGGGGGATTTGATAGCAGCCTTCAACTTCCTGAAGGGAGGTTCCAAAGAGGATGGAGAGAGGCTGTTCTCAGTAGTGACAGATGGCAGAACAAGGAGCAATGGTCTCAAGTTGTGGTGGGAGAGGTCCAGGTTGGATATTAGGAAAAACTATTTCACTAGGAGGGTGGTGAAGCACTGGAATGGGTTACCTAGGGAAGTAGTGGAGTCTCCATCCCTAGAGGTGTTTAAGTCTCGGCTTGACAAAGCCCTGGCCGGGTTGATTTAGTTGGAATTGGTCCTGCCTAGAGCAGGGGGCTGGACTTGATGACCTTCTGAGGTCTCTTCCAGTTCTATGATTCTATGTTTGATCACATCCAACTGGTAATGTCAAAATATATAAAGGAAAAAAACTTGGAAGCTTTTTTCCTTTATACTTTGGCATCACCAATTCAAAGCTCTCAAAATAAAAATTCAACATGTCCAATTGATAAAGTAACTGAATAACCCCTTTTGGACTGTGTTTTTCCTTCCCCTTCAATTGTGTCATGTCAAGCTAGAACAAGAAGTTATTAGTTAGCAGCCATGTTCCACTAAAAATATTAACAGGTTTGCCCAATTACAAGTCTCCAGCTATATTATGAGTATGCAAGAGCACCATTTATTGCTCCATCCAAGCACCACCAACAGCTGGAAATGATATTTAGTCTCCAGCAAATAAAAGCTAAAGCAACAAATATGGTCTCAAATATTAAATGATCAAATACTCCCAGGCCCGGCCAAAGAGTTTGCAAGGCCCAAGGAGTCATGTTGTGGTTGGCGAGCGAGGACAGCGAGTGAGAAGCCGGGGATGGGCGGGCACAGGTCAGCAGTGCCCTGAAGGCGAGAGGCTCAAGACAACCGCTTTGCTCTAAGGCCCGGGCCTGAATACACCAATAATTCAATAACTGAATCCAAAAGCAATATAGCCAAGTCAGCTACCACCTTTCAAGGGTATGAGGAAGACATTTTTATTTTAAATTGTGTTAACTTGTTATCTGTTATCCAAAAATTAGAGAATACTACAGATCAATGTACTTGTAATTGTAACAGATGTGGTGCAATTTCAGTCCCTCACTAATAATAATTAAAAGCTATCATTCCTATTTAGGAAAGTAAATATATTCCAAAAAATAAGTTTGTATATTTTTTAATTAAAAAGTACACTAATACCCTCTGAAAACTATAAGGACATTACCTTGAATGTTCTCACTTATTTTACTGCAGCGGTTTTCAACTTTTTTTCCATTTGCAGACTCCTAAAAAATTTTAAATGGAGGAATGAACCTCCTTGGAAATCAGACAGTCCATGGACCCTCAAGGATTCAAGAGCCATAGGCTGAAAAACACGTTATTGAATTTCCTAGAGACTACCTTCATTCTTTATAACTGAGCTATACTAGCAATGACTTGGAGGAGGAAATTAGTCAAAAGCAGGATGATATGAGAAAGAGGAATATTAGTGGGAACATCTAACCCAGGGGTCAGCAACCTATAGCACGTGAGCCAATTTTCACTGGCACACAAGCCTCTCCGCCAGACCTATGCTGACCATGTGTCCCAGAAAGCCATGCCAGACATTTCACTACTTGATTGGAAGAAGCAACTGAGAAAAGACTCCATGCCACTGTTCCTCGGGTGGCACAACAGCCTTCTTCCTCCCCAATCCATATGCCAGTTTCCAGTAGCCTGCAGTTTCTGGCCACTCCGCCACCCACTACCCCACCACCATGCGCCACACAGCTCCCTCCCTCCCCCGATGGGACTGCCTCTGTCGCACAGAGCCCCCGGTCGGCTGCGTCACCTACTCCTGCAGGTCACTGCCACTGCTGATGGAGGGGGACCTCCACACTTTGGAGCTGCCAGTGAGCAGAGCAGGCGGCATGGAGCTAAAGGGCTCACAGCTGGCCGAGCTGCCACAGCCCAAGCAAGACCTCTGTCTGTGCCAGCAGGACACACTGGCCCATGCCAGCCACATGGCTGAGGCTCTGGAAGCCTACAGCACCACCGCCCAGCTGACCCACCTGAAGCCCAAGGAATTGTGGGAGTTTGCCAAGAGATTGGCGCTCAGCCTGCAAGAAGGTGCTGTGCCTACTGTCCTGGCCTACCAGCGGCCCTGAGGGAGCAGGCAAGGCGCTGGGTGACCCCTGCCTGGCTGTCCCCTGTGCTGGTGGTTGGTGTGTAAGCCAGTGGCCCTGCACTATGACCACACTTGCTGCCACTGCTGCACCAAGTCCAGCGACTGTGGCCACTGCCATCAGCTCCAATGTACTGCTACTGACGTGCCCAACCCCACCAGGCCCTGGATCAACATGGTGCTGGGCAACCTGCTGGAGAAGTGGCTGAAGGAGGAGAGCCGGGCTGCATAGCAATCATGAAGCTCTCTAGCTATGGCACTAGCAAAACGGCTTGGGCATAATTATGTAATCAACAGTGAGTTTCCATTATCAACTGGTGGTCCACAGAAAGGTGGTCCATGAGGTGGAACAGTAGAGCGAGCCTCTTCCCCTCTCCCAGGAGAATGGCACAGCCCAGGATGGGAGGATTAAATTTTGGCAAACCACTTTGGAAAGGTTACTGACTCCTGATTTAACCTCAACAGCATTAGGAAAAAGGAAAAAAGTAGTAGTCAATGCTTTGAAAAGTGCCCAATGCAGTAGTGACATTTGGCAGGTTATCATTTCACTATCCAGGACGAAGTAATGGCTGTGTGGCCATATGGTAGATACCGTAAAGAGGGAGAAAAATGACACTATGCTAACTATTATATGTCAACTTTCCAAATAATGGATCTGAATAAGAATTGAGGAAACACCCAAGCAATTTAGCAACTACAGACTTGTGCGCCAAGGCAAGCCCAAAACCGTATCAAAATGACAAGTCCATTAATTTTTGGAAATTTTCAAATAAGTACTATACAATTAAAAACATTTTGTATTGATTTTGAAAAGGCAAGCAGGGTAAAGAGAAGAGATGAACACAGCCAAGTGATCCAATAGACAAGTAGGGCATAAAATGTACTGGCTTAACTAGACTGAAACAAATATGGTGACCACCTGACATTGACAAAAGAGCTATCCCAGTAATCCATTTTCCCCTCTTGCATCAAGTAATCCTACTGGTACCAGAGAAGACTGGAGTAGGGATGTTAAATTTAGATTAGTTGGCTAATTGAATAATCGATGCAATTAGTCAATAAGGGCGCCTTATTAAGGGTGCATCATTAAACAAATGATGAATATGCAAATAAATTGTTTCTGGTCCTCCCGAAGCCCCCAGTGCCAACTTTAGCCCACAGAAAAGTCAGTCGCGGCCACACAAGAGAGATACAAAAACACAACCCCTCCAAACCCCTCAAACTTCACTAATGTGGCCCCAACAGTGCTTGTGTGTGCTGGGACAGAGTTCTGGGGAAGGGTGCCAATGAGTGCTGGGGCAGGGTGCTTGTGGGTGCTGGGGCAGGGTGCTTGTGGAGGTCTGGGGGGAGGGGAACGGGACAGGGACCGATACCTGGGGATCCTGTAGCTGCCAAGGCCCAGGAAGTGCACGGGCTGCACTCCCATCCCCCAAACAGCGGTGTGGTACATGACACACTGGTCCGTTGCACGCCTAATGCCTTCCTGCGCGAGGGGAGGGGGAATCCTGGACCGTGCCAACCTCAGCCACTTGAGCAGCAAGCATCTTGCTCCTCCGCTCCCCACGCCAGCATGCGCCGCCCGAGTAGCTGGAGCCGGCGCAGTCCCGGATCCCCACCACTCCACTGCATGCAGGAAGGCAGCAAGGGAACAAAGTCCCCAGTGTGCGATGGACCGGCATTTTAGGTACCGGGCCTGCTGTTGGGACAAGAGGGAGAGCAGCCTGTGCACTTCCGGGACCTGGCGCGCAGTTGCAGATCTGCCCCCCGACCCCGCAGGATGCCCGCGCTACCTCCTTGGTCCCAGGAGGGAGGTAACATCAGCGCAGCTTGCATCTTGGGGTTTGAGGGTAGCAAGGCGGGCTCTCTTACAAAAATTTTTCTGAGGCCCGGTATTTTTTTTCCACGGACCGGTACTGGGCCACGGACCACAGTTTGGGAAACGCTGGTTTAGTAGTTTCAGCAAGTAGGAATGTCATGCCTGTTTGCTTGCTTGCCTATCCTGATCCCTATCACTGTTAATTTCACCTTTAGATTCAGTTGTCTCAAAATCCTTCACAAGAAAGTAGTCTTTTTCATATGCTGCATTGTTGCTATATCCCATCGATTTAATATTAAAAGATTACAGTAGAAACAGTTACAAATACCAAAGTTATAAACTGACCAGTCAATCTCACACCTCTTGGAACCAGAAATACATAATCAGGCAGCAGCAGAGACCATACACAAGGCAAATATAGAACAGTACTGTGTTAAACGTGAAGAAAAAAAAGGGAAAGCAGCATATTTCTTCTGCATAGTAAAGTTTTAAAGCTGCATTAAGTCAATGTTCAGCTGTAAACCTTTGAAAGAACCATAACGTTTGTTTAGAGGTGCACACATTTCAGAGTTATGAACTACTTTCATTCCCAAAGTTTTCATAACTCTGAAGTTCTACTCTGTAACTGGTTAGTCACACTCATTACCCCAACAATAATCCATTTTACTGAATAGTTATTTGCCAGGTAATCACCAGCAGTGAGGTCAAGAAACAGCTCACAGCAATATCGGGCAGAATTTGAAGGAATTGTTTAAAATTACACCAGAACTGGTCAAACTCCATGAAAGTGCAACACAAACTCATGATTCAATTAGTCTTTCAATTAACATTAGGGATGTTAAAAAGCTGTTGATTAGATAACTGCATAACCACCGATGGGCTCAGCAATATAAAGTTTATACTGCAGAGTCTGCAGCACAGCCAGCTCCTCAAGAGTGGGACTAGCAGCCAGCGCCAACTGGGAGCTGGCTCTCAGTTGCCAGCCCCAATCCTGGGGAGCCAGCTGTGCTGCAGACTCTCTAGTATAAGCTTTATACAGCAGAGCCCGCAGCACAGGGTGGCAGGCAGCTCCCTGGGAGCAAATGCACGCCAGAAGCTGGCTTTTAAAGGTGGCTCCTGGCATGCACCAGTTCCTGCTTTCCAACAGCTCCCGGGGGAGTGACAGCCAGCTCCCGGCCCCACTCCTAGGGAGCCAGCTGCTGTCCTGTGCCGTAGGCTCTGATACAGAGCCAGTAGTGCAGGGTGGTAGCCAACTCCCCAGGAGCGAGGCTGGGAGCCGGCATGTAACCATTACGGTAGCCAATAAGCTCATGCTTATCATTTAATCATTTAAACTATTACACTATTACATCCCTAATTGGTATCACTCAATATTTTGCTTAACTAGTACATTTTCACTCTAAAAATATAATGACATTCTTTTCAGTGTACTTACTTTGCCTCGGTTGTTTTGCTAGCTTTTTCCATGTTTTTTAAGCTCTCTGGTGATCGAAGCTGGAACCTACAGCTATCGTTCATATTCCAAACAGATTCCATTAAAACACCCACTTTAGGAATTCCAGCACTAATTGAAAAGGCCACAGCTCCAGCATGATAAAGAGGATTATTTCTCAGGCACACCTGTAGATAAAAGTTAGAAAAAAGTTCATATTTCTATGTAAGATCAGATAAAGAAAGATACAGATTCAGATAAAGAGTACAAGCAAACACTCAACATACATACAGCTCTGTCAAAGTATCATTTCCCCAGGAATTGGAAAAGAAAAGCTCAAGGGAACGAGGGAGACAAAAACAGGAACTAATGTAACCATCAAAATGGCCATTTTAAATATGACTTTACCAAACAGCTATAATCTGAAAGGAGCAGCCTCAAAAAGAATCATGGGAAAAAGCGTTCCTAAAAAAGTGCCATCCTCCACTGGTAAGTCAATAAGGACCAAAAAGCATCTCCTTTTAAAGTTGCTGTTCTGGTGTTGGGACTAGCACCATTATCATAATCACTTAGCACTCAATTCTGAGTTTTAAGATTGTTTTTGGACCTTTTCACATAATTTTAGGCTCCAATCTGGCAAACATTTATTTGGAGTAAAGTAAGTGTTTGCCAGATCAGGGTTTAATAGTGAATGACTTAAAAAGTAGTTCTCAACAGAGTACATCAAATGTCTAATCTTGAAGCCCATAATTCATTCTTTATTACTTTTAAAAGCAATTAATATTAAATTTTGGGCAAAACTCATGTACACGGATTTTAAAGAGAAAGAGAGTTGGAAATTAAACTATCTAATCTAAATTGTTTGTTCTATACTCCTAATGTATCTAAAGAGTGGGATGAGTTAAAATAATTTAAAAAAACCCTGGTTTTCAGAGCTGAGTATAAAGATTCCAGTTCAGAATTATACACAGCTGTTAAGAAATGCAGGTGATCCTAACACCTATGTACTGGGGTTTCAGAGAATAGTATAGACTCTGGCCTGATTCACATATGGATTTACTTATCTACTTTGGTTTAAAAACAAAAATAAAAACAAAAAAAACAGATTCTAAGATCAGAGGGGGACACCTTTGATCTCCTGTGTGATACAGGTCATAAAAAATCATTTTGGGGGAAGTTCTAACAACAGCAAAATATGTTATTGAAAAATCCAATCTTGATTTAAAAATCACTAATGTTCAAGAGTCCACTATGATACTTGGTAAATTGTTTCAGAGACTAGTTAACCTCACTTAAAAATGTATGACTTATTTCTACTTAACTTTACTCATACGAACTCAGTCTAAAATTTGTCTCACTTCAACATGTGGTCACCATTATATCTTTGCATGCCAGCAAGAAGAGTCCATTATCAAATGTTTGCTCCCCATGTAGGTATTTATAGATTGTGATAAAATCTTCCTTTAGTCTGCCCTTTGTTAAGGTGAACCGATTGAGTTCCTTGAATCTTTCACTATAAGATATGTTTTCTAATCCTTTAATCATTCACATGGCTCTTTTCTGAACCTTCATCACTTTATCGTCCTTCTTGAATAGTAGTCATAAAAACTGGACACCGTATTCCAGCAGTGACTGCACCAGTAAAAAACAGAGGCACAATAACCTCTTCAGTCCTTCTAAAAAATCCATAGTCCAGGCATCCCAGGATCATATTCTTCCCTCTGGCCACAGTACTGCATTGGGAGCTCATGTCCAGGTAATACACCATGGCCCTTACATCTTTTTCAGAGCCACTGCTTCCCAGGATAGAATCCCCGATTTTCTTAAGTGTGGCTTACATTCTTTATTTCTAGATATCTAAATTTCCATTTAGGCATACTGAAACTACTTTTGCTCTGATTACCAACCAATCCAAGCCTCTCAAACCTGTTCACTCTCCCAATTTGTATAACATATGCAAAATCCATCAATGATGATTTTGTGTTTTCCTCCAGAGCATTAACAACAAAGTTAAATAGCACAGGATACTGATCACTGCAGAACAGTAGCATTCAGAAACAGACATTCAGCGATGATTCACTGTTTACAGTTAGGAGACCTAGAGTTTGCCAGTTTTTCTAGTCAATGTGTATGCCATATTAATTTTGTACCAGTCTACTTTTTTAATCCACTGTTCCTAAGCAAAGTAGTAAAATCTATACAACCCCATGGGTGGACGTGGTTATACCTAAGAAAAGGGACCGTGAGCCGTTACAGCTTAGCTGACACGTGATGCTTTGGAAACAGAATATTCAAAGCCTACTGCTAGGGTCTACCAAATTCATAGCCATGAAAAATATGTAAGAGACCATAAAACTGGTCTCTCCTATGAAATCTGGCTATTGTAGAGGTGTTGCAGTATCTCCACCTTTACTTCTGTTCACCCTCCAGAGCTACGTGGCTCCTGCCTGGGTACCTAGCTCTGAAGGCAGTGCTACTGCCAGAAGAAGTACAGAATTAAGGATGGCAGTAATGTGACTCCCCCGGCCCCTACAATACTCTTGCAACCCCCTCACTATCTCCTTTTAGGTTGGGATCCCCATGGTTTCAAACACCGTAAACTTTCAGATTTAAATGTGTAAAGCCAGGAAACTTAAGATTTTTAAAAATCCTATGCCCATGAAATTGGACCTTGAATTTGGTAGGACCCTAACCTATTGCACTGAGATGTATATGTTATGGGCACAGGGAATATTCAAACACAGCTGCATCAATTTAAAATGTTATTTTTATTCCTGGCTCAAATGGTGAGCTAAAGGATTTTCTGCAAGAATTAAAGTCAGTGAGGGATAACTGATGCTAATTCTCACTGGTAAAACAAGACCAGTAAGTCTGTGAACGTTTCACTCTCCGTTCCCTCAAGGAAAATAGCATGTACTAGTTTTACCTAGTAAAAGGCCTGAGACACAAAGAACTTGACACTGTATAAAATATCAGCCATGAACAGAAGTGTTATACTCAAATCAAGAAAAAACATGAGACAGCGAACAAGAGAAGCAGGCCCTACAGAAAAGGCCTGAAGTGCTTTAGCCCTGTCAGGGTCCCTATGTGAGAGATTGATGACTAACTGGTCAACTGAACAAGATGTTTTCTTGGTAAAACTTTTAGTCTAAACAAACTGTATTTATCTTTATGAGCAGGGCTTGACAAGCGGCAGCGAGCCCTGCTCGCCAGCCACGCAGTTTGGCACGCTGCGCTGTGCAGCCGCACAGGCCTAAAATCTACTCGCCCTAATTGTTGAGCCCTGTTTATGAGAGCTGTCTGATCATTGGTTAACACAGTTATTGTCCCTAAAACAAGACTCTGGGTGCTGAAACTAAAGTCAGATCTGCTGAGATAATTGCAATAAAATTGTAGAAACCTGAAGCCTACATCCTTCGTCTGGAAAGAAAGGATCATGGGATCCCGTTCTGAGACAGGTCTCAGTCCTCTGTCAGACACCTAAGTGGAATGCCCCCTGAATAGCTGGCAGTAGTTTAGTTAACTGGAATTCTGACAGCTTATTTGCCTAAATTTACAGGAAGAACCTATACCAGTAGTACTGCATCTACACCTGGGGGTTGCAACATTAACTATATGCGTATTGTTAAGTGGTTCAATTTTTGTGCACAGACTTTGTCTTAATGTAAAATGTGAATTAATCCCGATATGTTTGACAACCTGTATTCCCTTCCCAAAATATTCAAGACCACTCACAATGCAATGATTGTACTTACTTGCGTGCCAACTGTGATATTTGGCATTGAAGAGATTCCAGCACTAGACTTGGGCTTTTTATTTTTTGCTCTGGCCTTTTCTAGCATCTTCTTCCTTTGGCTAAAAGGAACTACTCCCCTAGGAGAAAAAAAATTAAGTCAACAATTACAAAAGAAGCATCTGTTTGTAGTCTTAAATGTCTCAAGTCTACCACTTAAACCACAGAAACAATAAAACAACTCCACCAAAACCCCACAGTAAAATTAACATTGTGTCCCATATTCACTCCACCTTACTCTCAAATGCTTTAAATACTGAAATGCTCACTCCACAGTGAAATTTTTAACAGCCTGTACTGAAAACTCAGCATGCTATACCACAATAGAGAATCTAGAATCAAACTCTCTCTGTTATTCTGGTGGTAAAAACAAACAAAAAAAAGCACTTGTACTTCTGCAATGCTTCCAATGTTAAATACAGATAGAATGTGCATTATACAAACATGTACCAAGAGTAAATCAAGTAACAAGTACAATCTTGAAACAGATTTCTTCAAATGCAGAAATAATTAACTAGCAAATACCAGCCTTTTAGCAACCAGTCCCTAAACCAGGGATGAGGAAACTTTTTCCTAAAATGGGCCCGGCACTCAGAAAAAACAAAAAAACAAAAACAAAAAACCACAGGCCACACACAGGTAAAAAGCAAGGGTCTCATCCAAAGCCCCTCACCCTACCCCTTCCACACAAACCCCCAACAGAGTCCCAAATACCTCCTGCCATTGCAGCCATCAGCCCTGGGCCCTGCCCCAGAAGCATGCCAGGCACTATGCAGTCAGTTCCCCCAGCCCCTGAAGCTCTGGGAAGGCGGTTAACAACTTCACCAGACAATTTTGTTCATTATAGCAGTAAGGATGGATCTGTTACAACCACCTGACAAGGACAGCGTTAGTGACTATGAAATGCTAAGCACGATTAGAAAGGCGATAAAAAAAATTTAAAAACTCAGTAACAGTGGGAGATTACAACTCTCCTCATATTAACACTTCACCTCAAGACAGGATGCAGAAAAAGTTTCTTGACACCTTAACTGACTGCTTCTTGGAGCAGCTGGTTCTGGAACCCACAAGAGGAGAGGCAATTCTTGATTCAGTCTTAAGTGGAGCACAGGATTTGGTCCAAGAAGTAAATATAACTGGACTGCTTGGAAACAGTGACCATAATGTAATAAAATTTAACATCCCTGTGGTGAGGAAAAAACCTCAGCAGTCCAATCTGTGGCATTTAAATTTCAGAAAGGGGAACTACACAAAAATGAAGAGGTTAGTTAAATGGAAATTAAAAAGGTAGAATGCCCAAAGTAATATCCTGCAAGCTGCATGGAGACATTTCAAAGATACCATAACAGAGAGCCAACTTAAATATATACTCCAAATTAAAAAATACAGAAAGAAAACCAAAAGAGTGCCATCATGGATTAAACAACCAATTAAAAGAAGCAGTGAGAAAGAAAACGGCATTCTTTAAAAGTGGAAGTGAAATCCTAGTAAGGAAAACAGAAAGGAACATATACTCTTTCCAAGTAAGCTTAAAATATACTAAGGAAAACCAAAAAGGTTTGAAGAACAGCTAGCCAAATGTTTTCAAGTACATCAGAAGCTAGAAACCTGCTCAACAACCCATGAGGCCACTGGACAATTGAGATGCTAAAGGAGCACTCAAAGACAATACGGTCATTGCGGAGAAACTAAATAAATTCTTTGCTTTGGTCTTTATGGCTGTGGATGTTAGAGAGATTCCCAAACCTGAGCCATTCTTTTTAGGTGACAAATTTGAGGAATTATCCCAGATTGAGGTATCATTAGAGGAGGTTTGGGAACAAGCTGATAAACTTCAAAGTAACAAGTCACTGGGACCAGATGGCATTCACCTAAGAGTTCTGAAAGACCCCAAAAGTGAAATTGTGGAACTATTAACTGTGGTTTGTAACTTATCTTTTAACTCAGCTTCTGTATCTAATGACTGGAAGATAGCTAATGTGATGCTAATATTTTAAAAGGTCTCTAGAGTGTTCCTTGCAATTACAGACTGGGAAGTCTAACGTCCGTACTGGGCAAATTGAAACATAATAAAGAATAAAATTGTCAGACACATAGCTGAACATAATTTGTTGGGAAAAGTCAACATGGTTTCTGTAAAGGGAAATCATGCCTTACTAATTTGCTAGAATTCTTTGAGGGAGTCAACAAGCATGTGGACAATGGAGTTCCAGTGTACTTCGATTTCCAAAAAGATTTTGACAAGGTCCCTCACCAAAGGCTCTTAAGTAAAGTTAGTTTCCATGGGATAAGAGGGAAGGTCCATTCATGGATTGATAACTACTTAAAAGACAGGAAACAAAGGGCAGGAATAAATGGTTAGTTTTCAGAATGGAGAGAGGTAACTAGTGGTGTCTCACAAGGGTCCATACTTCCACCACTCCCTCTAACTACCGAGGTTGCAGCAGGGCAGCCAACACAAGCTGCCCCACATTTGGATCTGTCGTCGGCACCTGCTGAAGTCAGGGAGGTTGAGTGGGTCTGCCAGTGGCCTTGGGTATAAGGCATCAGCCTCCCAAGCGCAGGGTGGTATGTTTCAGTCCCGCCCCACCTCCAACTACCAAGGTCGTGGCTGGGCAGGCAACACCAGCTGCCCCACATTTGGTGTCTCCCAAAGCTCCATACTGGGACCAATCCTATTTTATCTATTTATAAATAATCTGGAGAAAAGGGTCAACAGTGAGGCGGCAATATTTGCAGATGATACTAAACTGCTCAATATAGTTAATACCAAAGCAGACTGTGACAAGATGCAAAAGTATCTCATAAAACTAGATGATTGGGCAGCAAAATGGCAAATGAATTTTAAATGTTGATAAATGTAAAGCACAGCACATTGGAAAAAGTAATCCCAACTATGCATACAAAATGATGGGAACTAATTTAGCTATAACCACTCGAGAGAGACCTTGAAGCCATTGTGAACAGCTCTTTGAAAACACCCACTCAATGTGCAGCAGCCATCAAAAAAGCAAATAGAATGTTAGGAATCATTAAAAGAAGGAACAGAGAATAAGACAGAGTAGAACGTATTGTCTCCATATAAAACCATGATATGCCCACATCTTGAATACTATGTACAGATGTGAAGCTATACTTGCACTGGAAAAGTTTCAGAAGAGGCAACAAAAATGATTAGTGGTTTGGAATGGGTGCCATATGAAGAGAGATTAAAAAGACTGGGATTTTGCAATTTAGGAATGAGGTGACTAAGGGAGGTATGATAGAGATCTATAAAATCATGACAGGTAAGGAGAAAGTGAATAAGGAAAAGTTATGTACTGGTTTCCATAACATAAGGACTAGGGGCCACCAAATGAAGTTAATAGGTAGCAGGTTTAAAACAAACGAAAGGAAGTTTTTCTTCACTCAGTGCACAGTCAATCTCTAGAACTCATTATCAGAGGACGCTGTGAAGACCAGGACTTTAACAGGGTTCAAAAAAGAACTAGATAAATTCATGGAGGTTAGGTTCATCAATACTTGTTAGCCAGAATGGGTAGGAGGAATGGTGACCCTAGCCTCTGTCAGGGGCTGGAGATGAATGACAGGAAAAGGATCACTTAATGACTACCTGTTCTGTTTACTCCCACTGGGGCATCTGACATTGGCCACTTTTGGAAGACAGACTACTGGACTAGATGGACCTTTGGTCTGACCCAATACGGCTGTTCTTATGTTTATGTTATCTGTATTACAGTGTTTCATTCTAATGTCCTAAATTTTATACCTCTTAACAAGACTCTCATACTCTATGTAGCCAGTCATCAGAATCCAATGAAGAAAATAGATCTTGACAAAACAGGTTTAGACCCTTGATGCTTCAATCAGTGACACCTCGTTGTATTATATAGCTGCACCTCAGCTATCGTACAGTAAGAATCGACTACATTTCAAAGCACTATTAGCAAAACCAGTCTGACCTATAATAATTTCTTTATCAATTTTTCTATCACTATCCCACCTGAAAAGGAAGGAATTTAACGTGCCACAGTATCCCATTTTACAGAATAGAAAAGGGAGACAATTTCAATTACTTCAAGGTCACACAGGAAGCCTGTAGCAGAGCCAGGAATAAAGTACAGATCTCTTGAGTCCTGGTCCAATACTTTAGGTGGAGTATTATCTTTCCTCTTTTGTAATCAATAAGTAAAATAATACAAATACTTCCCTCAAGAATAACATAAGCTATGAAAGCAGAATTACAGAGTTTTATCACTGGAACTGTAACATGAAGTTTCCTTGTAGTGTGCCTCATTTTAAAGGGTTTGCAAATATTTTTGAACTAATATATTCATTACTATATATACACTTACCACCAGTACAAATTGTTCTCTAGCTGAGCACAGGTATAAAGAGCACAACAGTGTAATGAAACTATGCGTTCTCCCTGAAGCTCTGAGTATGTCTGTGCAGTGTGTTCCAATTTAGAAGCTACTGAGCTTAAAGTTTCATCCACCCAGGTGGCAACCTAAAAGAAGGAGGGAGGGGATAAAAAACATTGTATTTTCAACTGTTTACATATTTCAAGATGAATTGGTCAGGGAAATCTATCGTCATCCCAACTTTCACTCCAGTTTTAGAACTGACCTTTTAACCATTTGATCTATTTGGATAATTTTCCTTTCCAATTTTGGTCTTCACCAGAAAAATCAAAGTACTTGGATTCTATACCTTTTGAGGTTCATCTATTATCAGTCAAAACACACTTATTGTTTGTATAATCTTTTACACTGTATTTGGAGTGCAAGAATCTTTACATCCCTACATTTTCTGTTACAAAACCTTTCTAGAATTACACCTCTCAGACCTCAGATCAAGTTTTTGGCAATTTGATAACACTGATGTTATTTGATAGACAGCCTTTCACTGCTTAAGAGTTGCTGGAGGTTGACACTACCTTTTAATCTTTGCTCAAAGAAAGTCCTCAGAACTGCTTTTGATTTAAAATTGCTCCAACACAAAAGACAATTATGAAAGCTGAACCCATGAAGATTATTCAGTGTAACCTTTATAATGAAATTAATCTGTACTATGGACTTATATCTGCAGCCTCTGGTTTATTTATTCTTCAGAGAGCAAAAAACAGTGGCTAACTCTCTCCCCCCCAAAAAACAAGAACAAAGGAAAGGGTCTCATACCTTGTTATTTTCAGTAGCTACAGTTGCTCTGATACTATTTGCTGAAAGAAGCACTATCTTTTCATTGGTTAACCCCAAAAACATTGCTCGTGGATGATGTAATGAAGGATTCTTTGAAAGCATAAAAGATTATTATTATTAATTATTATTATTATTTTATCATCAAGTCATACATATGAAATTATTTTAAAGATAGATTTAAGGATGTACAGTACCTGTGCATTTCTATAAGGCTCAGATTCACTCCACTTCCACTGATAAAGTTCCCCTTTACCGCTAACTGCCACAAGCTCAGAATACAGAGCTCCAATAGAAGTAAACTTTGTTCCATCCTACAAATGCAAAAAGAGAAGTCTAAAATGGCAATGCTATCAACTAAAATCTTTTGAGTAACAGGAAGTTTTAACAAACATGTCAAGTGTGCAAATCAGAACTTATAACAGTTACTGAAATTGTAATTAATTTATCTGTACTATTAGAGTTCCATTAGATTTAAAATTCAACAGTATGCTTTCAGAAGCAAACAATGGGATATTCAAGATCTTTTATTCAGAAAATTATTTTCTTTCAGTTTGAAGGAATTCAGTTTGAATTAAATTTAATTCACAGCCAAAACCCCCCCAAAAACCAGTGTGGTTTTTGTCAAAGATACAAAAGGAAGAATATTTAAATGTTACAGATAAATTTTGCCCTAAACAGAATGCTTCTCAATTTGGAAAAGTCCAGTTTCCATGTGGAAATTCTTGAATCCATTCTTAGTAATCTGTGATAATAATACCATAACCACAAGACTTGAGATATATTTGACATCTCTTGTACGTTATGACAGACCCAGACCAGCTGGCTGCCACACTCTAATGGAAGGCAAATATGCTGTGCTCTGAATGAACAGTTTCCTCCTCCCTGAGTAAACAGGGCTGAGCCTAGTGCAGCATAATCAGACAGGCACCTGGGGCCAATTAAGAACTTGCCAGAAGCAGCAGGCTAATCAGAACATTAAGAGCTGCTGGGTCTTGTTTATAAGGTCACCCTTCAGGGAGGGCATGGAGCCCAAGATTTGAGCCTGAGAAGGTTCACTGGGTGAGAGCTGAGGACTGTGAGCAAGGCAGAGTACAGTGGAAGAGCAGGATGGAATTGCTCAGGTACCAGAGAAAAGGTACTGGGAGGGATTATTTGGGGACATGGCCCAGGAAAGAAGCTGCCAGACTGGTTGAGTAGTCACTTATATCCCACTTGCAGCCTCAGAGGCAAGGGGCAGTGAGCAGAAGTCAGTGCAGGGGGGAACCAGATTAAAAGCCCGTTCTCCCCAGCACTGTCTCTGGGGTGGGGATACAGAGATGCAGTGGGGGACCAGACAAGAGCCAAGAATCAGCTGTCCCAGCTCACACCCAATCTTAGATAAACTAGGATTCTTATGAGCCAGTGGACTCTTATTACATTTAAAAGTCAGAACTGCAGCAGGCTTAGCTCCTGGCTTCAGCTCTGCAGTTCCCCCCCTTATTGACTAATCGGGAGAAACTCCACTGACTACTTGATTAGCTGATTAAATGAAATTTAACATCCCTAGTTTAAAATGAGTCCAAGATAGCCAAACAAACACAACATAGTGTCTAAGTGGATAGAAAAGTTCCTTTCTAGACCCATCCTTCAGAAATCACTTGTCATGGTATGCTTGTTGATTCCTTTCCTTATGAGATATGCTATGAGCATCACCATGCATTTGATGTAGACTTAGGATATGGACCAGGGTGGTGTGGCAACAAAGAAGGCCAAATGGGAGATCCTGTACTGCAAATGGAATTTTATCATACAACACAAACGTACTGTGGCTCAGTAAAATCACATCAAAATAAGCATCCTGAATGTCCAGAGCAGAGAACCAGTCATTCTGAGAAAGCACAGCGACAACAGCTGATAGAGGGAGTATGTGGAATTTCATGTACTTAATGAATTTATGGAGGCTGCAAAGAATAAATCTCTTCCCACCTGTAGATTTTGGTATCAGGAAGTACCAAGAGTAAAAGCTGTATTCCTGCACTACTTCCCTCATCATTGCCAACTTCAACAGAAAGCTGGCCTACTCAATGAGCAGTATTTCATGAAACGGGTCCCTGCAGAAAGACATGGAGAGGAACTGGAGTGTGTAGCCTGAACTGACATATAAGCAGGGTCTGAATCAATGCTTTCATTACAGCCAGCTGGAATGGGAAAGAAATCCTAGATGTGCATATGTAAATACAGTTTGCCCCTGATTTGCTTAGATATGTTAAATATTTAGCTGTTACAATGGTGCTTTGCCCCTTAAAACCAATTTAGCTGTTGTAGTGTCACAAATTGTGTGAACACTAAATTATGAGATGATCACCAATGCTTGCAGTTATTGTGGGCATGCAGAAAAATCAGACTGTTTAAATCCGTTAAAAGGAGAGACCCTGTCAGTGTAAATACACTTGGATGGACTTGTTTTCCAGAGCCCTATAGATTAAGCTGGAGGAAGGGAAGACTGAGTCAGCAAGCTGCATGTCCTCCAGGTGTGAGCTGTAAGACTGGTTCAATCTGTTTCTCCCCACTGTTTCAATGAAAGAGTTAAAGAAAGGCTCCATAAGGAGTCTCTTTTGTATGTAAATTTACTCCAGTGGATGCTAGACTCTCTTGTAGCTGGTCTATGCTTTGGGCTAAGAGCTGAAATCACTACCTATGGCCCACAGCCAAATTCACCAGGAGCCAGCAGAAGAGGCAATCAGCAGCCAGAAGAGGGGTGGCAGCAAGGGGCGACCAATGGCCAACAGACCAGCACCAGAGAGCAGCCAGCAGGTACATGACAAGCTGCCTTCGACCTTCTCTCCCTCCCAACTCAGGATGGGAGGTGAACTCTGCAGATCACCTCTTAACTCTGGTTTGCCCTGACCAGACCTCTGGTTTTTACTGGTGCAGTCACTGCTGGAATACGGTGTCCAGTTTTTGTGTCTACTATTCAAGAAGGATGATAAAGGACCAAGGGCAGCGACTGAGTGGGTACAGAAAAGGGGTGGGCATGTGAAGGAGACATTTACATTGCTGGACTTGAGAGCCTGAGGGGAAAAGGATATTGCCCAACCCACTTGAGCTGGGACCTTTACTCATGGTTTTGATTATGAACTCTGTCTGGGTATGTCTACACTACAGCGCTAGTTCGAACTAACTTAGTTCGAATTAGTTAATTCGAACTAAGCTAGTTCGAACTAACGCATCTAGAACTAAAAACTAGTTCGAACTAGCGTTTTGCTAGTTCGAACTAGTAAGTCCACATTGAGTGGACTCTGAACAGGGCTTAAGGATGGCCGGAAGCAGTGCCGGCAGGGCATAAAAGGAGGACTTAGAGCATGGAGATGCTGTCTCAGGCTAGCCGAGGGCTGCGCTTAAAGGGTCCCGACCCCCACCCCGGACACACAGTTCTAAGGGGTGCCCCGCTTGCAAAGAAGTTCTGGCTTGGAGTGCCCTGAGTGCCCACACTGGGCACATCACACCACTCGGCCATCAGCCCGGCTGCACTTGCCGCAGGCTGCCATCTGGGGAGAGGGAGTAATTGGGGGGCTGCAGGAGAGCTTCCACCCCCAGAAGCCAGCAGAGCCAGCCCAGTCCTCCCCATCGGGGGCTCGTACCCCATTCCTCCCTCACCTCCTTCCACTTACCCTTCCCTAGCCCCCCTTCTTATTGATGTACAAAATAAAGATAACGTTTCTTCCAACATTGACTCTGTCTTTATTGAACAAAACTGGGGGAGACTGGGAAAAGGAGGTGGGAGAGGGGAAGAGAAAGGCTGGGAGAGGGGAGGGCAACTAATATGATCAGGGGTTGGGAACAGGTCCCAGATGAAGAAAGGCTACAGAGACTGGGACTGTTCAGCTTAGAAAAGAGGAGACGGAGAGGGGACAGGATAGAGGTCTCTAAAAGCAGGGGTTGGGTGGAGAGGGTGCATTCAGAAAAGTTCTTCCTGAGTTCCCATAAAGAAGGACTAGAGGACACCAAAGGAAAGGAATGGGTAGCAGGCTTCAAACTAGTAAGAGACAGTTGTTCTTGACAAAGCAAATAGTTAACCTGTGGAACTCCTTGCTGCAGGAGGCTGTGAAGGCTAGAACTAGAACAGAGTTTAAAGGGAAGTAAGATAAAGTCATGGAGGTTGGGTCCATGGAGTCCTATTAGCCAGAGGGTAGGAGTGGTGTCCCTGCCCAAAGTTTGTGGAAGGCTGGAGAGGGATGGCACGAGACAAATGGCTTGGTCACTGTCTTCGGTCCATCCCCTCCAGGGTCCCTAGGGTTGGCCGCTGTCGGCAGACAGGCTACGGGGCTAGATGGACCTTTGGTCTGACCCAGGACGGCCATTGTAAGCTCAGGGCTCAGTGTCGGGGGTCTCAGTGGACCCCCTTGATTTTCATGCACACCTGGTCCTGGGTGGCCAGGCTGGCAGCTCTCCTGCCCTAGACGGCCACTTTCCTGTGCCTAGTGCGGAGATCGTGGACGAGGTCCACGATGTCCGCACTAGCCCAGGAAGGTGCCCGCCTCTTGCGGTCCAGGGCAAGCTCCCGGGAGCCGCCAGCCTGGTCCCGGCAAGAGGGGGTGGGCTGGGGGGCATCGGGTGGGTGGCTCTGTGCCGTGCCAGGTGCAGGGTCTGCTAGCTGGGTGCTGGCAGGCTTGCACCTGGCACGGGCACCGTAGCCAGCCCGTGCCCCTTTAAGGGGTCCGGGGCCGGGAGGGGGGCATAGAGTTTCCCTGGTGTTGGCCAGAGTGGCCACCAGGGAAACCTGGGGAGGGCTAGCCTCCCACTAGTTCGAACTAAAGGGCTACACAGCCCTTAGTTCGAACTAGCTAGTTCGAACTAGGCGTTAGTCCTCGTAAAATGAGGTTTACCTAGTTCGAACTAAGCGCTCCGCTAGTTCGATTCAAATTCGAACTAGCGGAGCGCTAGTGTAGCACCTATTAAAGTTAGTTCGAACTAACGTCCGTTAGTTCGAACTAACTTTGTAGTGTAGACATACCCTCTGTGGGGTTTTCCCAAATTAATGCCATGTTACTTCCCTCCCCTTTTTATTAAAGGTTTCTTTTCCACACATAGACACTATGCTTGCGAGTGGGGAAGCACTGCCCCTCAGAGGCACCCAGGGGTGTTGTGTGAATTTCCCAGGTTATTGGGTGGTGGCTCAAGCCAGTTCTGTGCTGGATGGTGGGAGAGGAACCCCTAGGTATTGAATCTGGCCCTGGCTGCAGCTGGCACTACCTGGAAGAAGAGTTATATATAGATATGGAGACCATGTTCTCTGAACCAAAATGAGGGACATGTTAGCCAGGCCTGTGCCACAAGAAATCCCACCCCTGGAGGTAGTACTCCAGGGGTCAAGATGGACATATGACTAGAAATAAAGGGTGTCATGTGACCCTTCTAAGAGCTCCTCTCACCATCCTCTACCAATAGGGATGGGTTTTGCCCTCACAAAACCCACCCTTGCAACTAGTCTGCAACTGCATTAACCCAACTTGCATGGCGTTAACTGTGGGAGAGGGGCCAGGGCCGGTGTTCCCTCTAAGATTTTCCACCCAGGAGCGGAGTGAGTTTTGTCTTATACACTAGTATCGGGTTCATGTGCGCTTGTTCAGATGCTTGCCACTGTGGCACCCAAGTTATTAATAAATATCTATAAACCTTTTCCTTTTCCCTTTGCTGCCAAGTCTCCCACCGTCCTCTGGTGCTTGCTGCTGCCACCCACTCCTCACCCTAGTCTGCTGCCCTGGTTCCTGTCATTTTCAATCCCCTGAGCCCTTTGGGGACTTGCCTCTTTGACCCCCAACACCAGCACTTCTCTCCTAGCCCAACAATCATCTGTAGCTACGGTTCCCTGTCCCCTCTCCTAACACCTCCCTCTACTCACCTGCCCTTTCTCTCCCCTGCTGCCTGTCCCTCCCATCCATGTGTCTGCCCTTATACTTCACCCCTCTCTCCCCCCCCATACCCCTGGCATCTGTACCTTCCCTTACCCTTCCCTCACTGCCCCTGCCCTCCTTGCCCGCTTTCTTCTTGGTGCCCGCCCTCTGCCCCAGTTCTCTTCATGCCCCTCTGTGCCCTCACACAACTTACTCCATCCCCTGCCTTCCTCATGCCCACCCCTCTTTCAACCCCTCTTCTCCCAGCACTCCCTGCTCCCCAATTCTCTTCCTCTCTCTTGCCCCCATTGTCCCTCCCTACCTTCTGCCCTTCCCCTCATTGTCTCCTTGTGACCCCCTGGCATTTGCCTCTCCTCCTCCCTGCCCCTTGGTGCCTTTCCCTTTCTTCTGCTGCCCTGGCCCCTCACTCTCCCCCCCACCTTCTGCCTTCCACGTAGGAAGTGGGGGCTGGAGCTGGGATATGGTCCTATTTGTAGTATTGCCGTCCCAGCCCCAGAAGTCCCCGCAGTCCTGGCCCCAGCTGTTCCTGGACTGGAGCAGAGGCCACATGTGGTGCTACTGTTAATACCATGGTCCAGTTCCCCACGTGCAGCCACAGCTCCAGCTAGAGTCAAACAGCAGCCACACAAGGCATGCTCTTGGACCCGCGTGGCACCTCCCCCTGCAGCGGCCACCTGGGGACGATGGAGACTGAGGTGGAATTGGGCCACAAGCAGCAGAGGTGTCGTGCAGGGGGAGAAAGGGAGCTGTGCAGTGAGGCAGCAGGGGCTGCCGGGCAGTGGCGCCAACCCAGAAACCGTGTGCACTGGAAGCAGCTCTGGCTGCTCAATGACAAAGTACCCAGGGAACTGCCTACATGCTGGGGGCGAGGGATGTTGCTGCTGTGGCGCACTAGTGTTTGTGAGGCTGTCCAAGCAGTGGAGGGAAATGGCAGTGCCATTTCTAGTGAGATCTCGCAGGGCTTTCCAGGACATTTACCTATTTGATGGGGCACTGCATCAGAGCATTTAAATTCAGGACTGTCCCGGAAAAAACAGGATGTATGGTCAGCATATATATAGGACCCAACTGCTGGAGAAAATAAAATCCCAAAAATTATTTTAAAAAAACAGGCCAGTCTGTCCCTAAAGGGACAGAGTAATGACTGAACCAGTGCTTTGGACCAAAAAAAGAGGGAGTCAAAATGGGTGCTTGATTTTTGCTAAGGGAGGGTGTATGGCCTAAGGCCCAAGTCTGACTGCTTCCTCTTATGAGATCTATCCCTCTTTCTAGTCCTGGTGTTCGTGTGAGAGGGGTGCTGTGCAAAGGAACGCTGCTGTTGCATTCCATAGCAATATCTTGTACAGATTGATTTTATTTATACATACATACATATAGATTGGAGAGAGAGAGAGATTAAGGTAGTTCTGGAATCCTTGAAGGAGTGCAAGGTGTCACCAATCGTATCCAAGAACAAGACTGGACTGTACAAGGGCAAAGCCCTGGTAACCTTCTGGACATCCAGGCTGATTCCAGAGTTTTGCAATCAGGAAGCCCTTTTCATAGTTATTGTCAAGGACATCACCCTGGCAGAGGTGTGTGCAACATCAAAGGGGAACTGAAGAGATGTTCTGGCCACCAAGCAGCCTTCTGCAATGAATGCCCAGAATTCCTCACATGGAGGATGACTATATGTCCCAACTGTATAGAGACAGATCCAATATTTAGGGCTTCAGCTTATACACCATCCTGATTTTTCCACACTTGCTACTAGTCACCCTACTCCACTGGTGGGCAACCTGCAGGCTGAAGGCCACCTGCAGCCCATTGGGGTGCCGTGTGTGGCCAGTGAGACATTAATTTTACTAAAAAAAAACACAACAACAACAAATGGTCTGGTAGTACTTTATAGATTAACAAAACACGTAGATGGTATCATGAGCTTTCGTGCTCATGAGACCATCTACATGTTGTTAGCCTATAAAGTACTACCAGACCATCTGCTGTTTTTTTTTCTGTAAGACTAACTCAGCTAGCCCCTGAAGCATTAATTTTACTGTTACCCATGCGCAGGGTTGCCCGATAACTCTGGTTTCCACTCACATCGTTTTCTTCCTATCAATATTAGTGGAGTGACACCCAAATAAAGCAAGGGTACGTGAAGTGAGGTGTGTGCTGACTGCACACGACATTGACTGTGACACCCATATGTTCCCTCTGCATCCAGTCAAAGCACTGTTATGGTTCAACTGGCACAGCCCACAAATTCTAGGTAAATGCAGTAAACAGAACCACCTTATCTCGTGAGACAGTCTTGGTTATGACAATCTTGTGGCCCACCAAGATGGAGGATCACTCATACGGTCCACTCACTAGCATAGGTTGTCCATCGCTGCCCTACTCACATGATGCCTCAGACTGGTCCTCAAATTTAGTAATGGCTGACCAATTGAGGAAATCATAGTTGGCTAGCAAATCTTGCTGATGTGATCTTCAATGGTAGGGACGATGAGGTGCAGCTCTTTCTGCCCCTACAATCCAACTGCTTGACACTTCTGTCCTTCAGAGCACATTAGAACCTATTCTGCTAGGCCCTGGCATTTACCAATGATACAAACAGGGATTTTCAGGCCAGGTGCAAACACAACCCTTTTAATTTCTGCATGGGAACCATGTAGCACTCTTTCCATGTATTCCGCCAATGGCAAACCAAGGCCAATTCAAGGAACATATCACTGATTGTGGGGGATCACTTTCACAGGGATGGCAGTTTGTAAAATGTCTACCAGTTTGTGCATCTTCTCTTGGATAAACTTCATTTGGATGCCCATGGATGCAGCCATGTAATATAGAAGATCTTAGTATGCCTTATAGTCCTCTGAGATAGAAGAGGACTATAAAACCAGGCAGCAAAGCATCATTTAGTAATGAGGATGAAAGTCCTGGTGCACCAAAAGTGACAGCTTCTCCTGGGAAGACATGTCAATAAGGAAGACTACACTGGCTGTGGGAAAACTGGTGATGCCGCAGCTTATGACTGACCTTAAGTCTCCATTGTCAACTTGACTCTGGCTTTAAGTAGGACAAAACAGGATTTCTATGAATGAGGAGCATCCCAATTAACTCTAAGGCCACTGATACAGAAAGGGCAATGGTGACTAGTAGGACCCAGACCACAGACCTCCATCCCAGCCACGAGGCACATGCCAATTATGGGAGCCATACTGGTCCAATGAGGACTCACAAAGTTCACTGGATAATACAGAGTGGACAGATGATGTCTCCAGTTCAGAATCAGAGACCTGGGATCTCAGCAACATGGGCTGAGCAACCCCATAGGTTCAGTCTGTAGGTGTTCAGATTCATCCATCTCCCAGGAGATAGGTATTTGCATTCCTAATGAAGCCAGTACTGTGGATACCCAATCATGGCAATGCCACAGGCAGTGTTGGTCCCAATACAAACAGTGGTGGTGCTCTCTAATATACTGACATCGGAAGTGTCACTATGGGAGCACTTGTGACATCAAATGATTCAGGGCTGAAGAGTCTCCAGGCCAACATCCCCCAAACAATTCCAACACCAGCTCCATCCCTGACATAGGGAGAGGAGCATCTGGATGTGGTGTGGATGTAGTGTGGACTGCCATGAAGGTCAACAATGAAACTGATACAAAAGCAGAGGAGGTCTCCGGCTATCATAAGTGTACCAGGAATGGACATGGTCGCTACTGGCCTCTCCTTTGTTGGTACTGAACTTAACGCATGTCCAGAGGCCAGAACAAGACTCAACAGTATAGGGTTTCTACTCTTCCCACTCAGTAAAGCATCAAAGGTACTCCCATTATTCTGGGGATGGAACCATTTCCATGCTGGTCCATGCTTTTCCTGGAGAAAGCAGAGGAATTGCCCTGTGACCTGCAGTGATTCCGAAGGGTTTTACAAGACCTCTTCCTTGGCACCAATGAGACAGAACAGCTCCTCCACCTCTCTGGCACAGCACTCTATGGGGAGATTTCAGCAAATCCATTAAAGTGCCTGAACTATTGCTTACTGCTAATAGCAACCAAGTTAGCAGGCCCAAAACAGGCCTAGACAGCATCCTTGGCATGACCAAGTCGGGGGGGGGGGGGGGCGGGGGAGAGGAAGGAAAGGGAAGAGAGAGGTGTGTGTGAAAGGGGGTGGGATGCCACAGAGAGGACAGCCTGACCGTGTCCTTCCTAAGAGCCAGATCTCTGTTGAAATCCCTGAGATATACATTTAGAAAATAGGAAGCTTGTCTAGATGTGCTGCAAGGGATGTCCATCAGGGCTCCAGGGCATGCAGACTCTGAAAAAACACATCTGGCTAATTGATGAGAAGAAAACCTCTTGCCTAACCTTTGAAGGGAGCTTGCCTAACACATTTTTTTGAAATGACATGTTATTGTAATACTAACAGATAAATAGGGAAGGAAAGTTTGGAATAGATGGTGATTTCTTCACCTGAACTCTTCGTGATCTCTGCACCTGAACACATCATCTGTCCCTGCTCTCAAATGGAAGACAGCCATTGGAAGCCTGCCGCGCTGTCACTCGAAAGCTACACTCAACTTCGGGATGTATCAAGGGTGAGGGTGTTTCACTAACCTGTTGCAGACATGTGTAAGTCTTGAGACTAAGTAAAGTTTTGCTTTAAGGGAAAGCACTCCTGTGTTGTCCTGTTCATAACAATCATCTATCAGTCATATGGCAGTGTTTCCCTCAAGTTATTTCCTGATACTACATCGCAGAGAGTAAAGGTACCAAGAGGTTTGGGTTGAAAGAACGCCCCAGGTAACAAAGCCTAGCCCCAGAATGAAGGGCAACAGAACTCTTCAAGCCAGAGGGTGATCTGTGGGCTGAAGGTGGGGTTGGCACCAAATCAGGCCACATGGCCAGTTTAAGCAGGGCTGCTTGAAGTGAAAGTCTTGAGCCACCAAAGTGATTTACAAATCTAGCCGTGCTCTTGAATGGACACCTTGCCAACACAAGACAAGATCTGGGGAAAGGAAGCGTCACAGAGGAATACACCTGTGCACAAAAAAACCCAGCATTCAATCCCAGTGAGGGCATCACCAGGGACATTAACTTACTATATACAATAAACTAGGCTAAGACAAAATACAACCACAAAATCTCTGGCTCCAGCCACTGCTTGTGAGAAGAAACAGCGGTGGGGGTTGTCAGGGCAGTGCTTCCTCATATAGCCAGGTAATGGACTGCACACAGCCATAAGCACCATTGTTCTACAGGCAGAATTAAGAGAAAGCCTCTAGCTCCAAGTGCGCTGGGCAAGCACATATCTAGGTGGAATTCTTTGCATCTAACAGAAATTTTAGTGTGGACTCCCATGGAGATGGAATATGGGGTACAAGAGGGTCCACCTACCAAAGCCAGATAGATAAAATGGTTAATTATCTTCAAAACTGTTATTCTTTGAGGTGTGTTGCTTATGTCCATTCCACTCAGGTGTGCGCACGCTGTGTGAATGGATTGTCAGAGTTCTCCCGTAGCGGTACCCATGGGGCCAGCAAGGGAGCCCCCTGGAGTGGTGCTGCTGTATCAATGCATATACACCCCTGCTGGCTGTCCACCCACTCAGTTCCTTCTTGCCAGAAACCTCCAACACAGGGGAAGTGGGTGGATGTGGAATGTACATCTCAAAGAACAACAGTTATGAAGGTAAGTAACCATTTTTCTTCGAGTACTTGCTCATGTCCATTCCACTTAGGTGACTCCAAAGCCAAATCCCAGGAGGCTGGGTCAGAGCCTTACAGAGAGACAGACTGCAACACAATCCTACCTACAGCAGCGTCCTCCCTGTCCTGCTACGCTATAGCGTAGTAGTTCGCAAGGGTGTGCACTGATGACCAGGAGGCCACCCTACAAATCTCTACAATAAGCACCTGAGCAGCAATGGCCATGGAAAACACCTGGGCCCTGGTCAAGAGGCAGAGCAGGAACCCATGCCAACTCGTAACACACCTTAATGCAGACTATGATCCAGGACAAAATACGCTAGGCCTGGGGTTCCCAAACTTTTTGACACAGAGGACCAGTAAATCCATTCACGAGGTTTTGGAGGACAGGTAACATTTATTTGCATATTCATTAAGCAAATTATGAATATGCAAATAAATTGTTTCTGGTCCTCCCAAAGCCCCCAGTGCCAACTTTAGCCCACAGAAAAGTCACGTGTCAGTCATGGCCACACAAGAGACAAAAATACAACCCCTCCAAACCCCTCAAACTTCACTAATGTGGCCCCAACAGTGCTTGTGTGTGCTGGGACAGAGTTCTGGGGAAGGGTGCCAATGAGTGCTGGGGCAGGGTGCTTGTGGAGGTCTGGGGGGAGGGGAACGGGACAGGGACCGATACCTCGGGATCCTGTAGCTGCCAAAGCCCAGGAAGTGCACGGGCTGCTCCCCTGTCCCCCGAACAGCGGCGTGGTACATGACACACTGGTCCGTTGCACGCCTAATGCCTTCCTGCGCGGGGGGAGAGGGAGTCCTAGACCGTGCCAGCCTCAACCGCTCGGGCAGCACGCATCTTGCTCCTCCACTCCCCATGCCAGCATGCGCCGCCCGAGCAGCCGGAGCCGGCACAGTCCCGGATCCCCACCCACTCCCCTGCATGCAAGAAGGCAGCAAGGGAACAAAGTCCCCAGTGTGCGATGGGCCAGCCTGCTGTTGGGACAAGAGGGAAAGCAGCCTGTGCACTTCCGGGACCTTGCACGCAGCTGCAGAACTCCCCTCCAACCCCACAGGAAGCCTGCGCTACCTCCGTGGTCCCAGGAGGGAGGTAACATCAGCGCAGCTTGCATCTTGGGGGTTGAAGGTAGCAAGGCGGGCTCTCTTGCAAAAATTTTTCTGAGGCCCGGTATTTTTTTTCCCCAAGGTCCGGTACTGGGCCACGGACCACAATTTAGGAAACGCTGCGCTAGGCTGACACAGGCTGGCCCTACATCCTGTCTGCTATGGACGCAAACAATTGGGGAAGGAGAACTTGTGGAAAGGTCTGGTCCTCTTCAACTAAAAAACTAAAGCACGTTTCACATCTGGAGTGTGTAGAGCCTGTTCTGTCCCGGAGCCGTGGGGCTTTGGGTAAAAAATGGGAAGGAAAATATCCTGGGGAATGTAAAAGTGCAAAACCAACTTGGGGAGAAAGTCAGGGTGAGGCCGTAGCCTGACCTTATCCTTAAAAAGGACGGTATACAGAGGGTCCACCATCAGGGCCCTCAGTTCCAACACTCACCTGGCAGAGGTAATAGCCACCACGAAAGATACCTTACCAGAAAAGGTGCAGGATGGAGCATGTTGCCAATGGCTTGAAGGAGGGGCCCATGAGCCTTGGGAGAACCAGACTGAGGACCCAAGAGGGCAAGGGCTCATGCACCTGGGAGTAGGCCCTACCCAACCCCTTAAGGAAGCGGTGTACCATATGGTCCAGGAAAATGGACCAGCCCAGCGACCCTGAATAAAAGGCTGAGATGGCTGCCCAGTGCACCCGTACAGAGGAGGGGGCCAGACCCTGGAGCCTAAGACCCAGGAGGTAATCCATAATAGTCAGCACAAGGGTTTCCATAGGAGAGAACCATTTTACCCTCTGACCAGAGAACAAAGCGCTTCCACTTTGCGAGGTAAGAGGACCTAGTAGAAGGTTTACGGCTCTGCAAGAGAACTGCCTGGACCTATTCCAAACACTCTCTCTTCATGGCCATCAGCTATGAAGCCCAAGGCCAAGGGACCATGAGGGCATCCCCGAGATCCGGGGCTGTGGTTGAATAGGGAGCAGAAGAGGTCACACTTCCTATTGTTGCGGGTCACAAATAGGTCCAAAGGGAGAAACGCCCTACTTGTGGAAAATAGACATCTGCCCTGAGGGAGCGCTCATGCCCCTTGAAGGACCTGCCGAGGCAATCCTCCAACCCATTCTGGACCACAGTGAAGCAAGCAGCCACCGGGCAGATATCATGAGCTAAGCAGAACTCCCAAAGGAGGAGGGCTTCCCTGCACAGGAGATAGGAGTGAGCACCACCCTGGATGTTTAAATAAAACATCACTGCCGTGTCATCTGTCAAAATCAAAACACACTTGTTTCGAAGCTGTGGCAGGAAAAAACAGCATGTGAGGAGAATAGCTCTCAACTCCCTGACATGGACGTGAAGGGAGTGGCCTGTGGGGCCCCATATACCTTCCTGAGGTGGGCTCTCCTACCCATTTCAGAAGCATCTGTCACCAGCTGAATGGATGGGGAAGGGCTGTGGAATGTCAACACTAGGCCATTGTGGTGGGGAATAACTGGAGCCTCGAGATGGCCTCCTTTATTGCCATGAAGTGCACTATGGGCAGGAAGGCCCTGGCCCTTGTTGCATCCCAATAAGCCGGCACAAATTCTGTGTGGGGTTCAGGGTGGACTTGGCCTCGTTTAAGATAGGGCCCAACCTGAGGAAAGTCTCCCTGACAAGGGATATGTGGTCAGACACCTGAAAGGGGAAGGAATCTTTTATAAGCCTATCATCCAAGTATAAATAGACCTGGACTCTTCACTTCCTCAGGAAAGTGGCTATCACCACCATACATTTTGTAAAAACTCAGGGGGTTGTATAAAGGCCAAAGGGAAGGGCCATAAACTCATAATGGTTGTGGGGGCACAATAGAGATGCCTTTGAGATCGAGGGCAGCGTAGTAGTCTCCCACGGATAGGAATGGGATGATTGAGGTCAATGTTACCATTCTGAACTCTTTCATAGTAAAGTGTTGAGATCCCTCAGGTTCAGAATAAGCCCCCCTTAGCCTTTGGGACCAGGAAATACCAGGAGTAGAAGCTACTCCCCCTGAGATCCCGGGAAACCTCATCGACAGCCCCCAGGTCGAGAGGCTGTTGCACCTCTAACCTCAAAAGATGCTTGTGAGAGGGGTCCCTGAAAAGGGATGGGGTAGAAGGATAGGGGGAGAAGGGGAAGAGAGAGAGCAGAACGAGATGAAATAACCACTTCTCACTGCGCCTAGGACTCAGCAGTCCATTGTGATATGTGATCAGGCATGGTGGAAGGGAAAAATATGATTGGTAAAGGGCCTCTGGTCTGAGACTAGTGTGGTGCCCATACTTGTACCTTCAAAGATTCAGCCAAGGGCCCTAGGGCTTGTTCAAAAGGCCTACATCCCAGTCAGATGAATGGCCGCCTGCCATTTTATTATTATTACCACCTTTGTGCCTGGAGAAATTTGGTTTGTTCCCCTGCTGAAAAGAGCAGGACAGGACCTAGGGAGGGAGTACCTCTGCAGAGCAGAGGTGTGGATGCCTCAAGACCTGAGAGTTGCGCTAGAGCAGGAGTGGCCAACCCACAGCTCATGAGCCGCAAGCCCTGCTCCTCCCCTCCCCTCCTCAGCTCGCAATGCTGCTCCTGTGACCCTGCCAACGGCCCCCAGTTCTCTGTGCTCACCGGGTGCAGGGGAGCCGTCTGGCACAGCAATTAAAAATGGTGTCAGCCAGCGAGAGCGTGATGTGGCAAAAAAGGGGCAGTGTCCTTTAAGCGAGGAGGTCTTCCTTTCTTTTTTGCTCAACAACTCTGGCTTGTGTGGCTCTTCACATTTTTCTGCTGCTGTTTCAGCTCTCTTCGTTTAATGGGTTGGCCAACCCTGCTCTAGAGTCTTTTAACCTGTGGAAGCTGGTGTCAGTCTGCTCTGAAAACAGGACTGCCCCCTTGAAAGGCAGGTCCTGAATAGTGTTCTGGACTTCTGATAGAATGCCATACACTTGGAGCCATGCACCTCTGCACAAGACTAGGCTGGTTGCCATAGTGCAGGCTGCTGCATCTGCAGAGTCCAAGGTCGCCCAGGACGACACCTTTCCCTCCTCAAACAAGGTGTTATACTCATGCCTAGAGTCCTGGGGCAGTGACTCCATAAATCTGTCCATTGCTGCCCAGGAGTTGAAGGCATACCTGCTGATAAGCAATCCTGAGCAGGAGAACTCCTGAGGCATAGGGCTTGAGACCCAATAGGTCCAACCGCCTGGCCTCCCTATTCTTGGGGATAGGGCCGGACTGTCCCTAACATTCGCAGTGGTTAGCAGTCTGCACTACTATCAAGCCCGGCAATGAGTGTGAGAATAAATACTCATGGCCTGCCTGTGAGACGAAGTATCACCACTCTGCTCTTTTGACCATGGGTGGTATGGATACTGGCGTCTGCCAGAGGGCGTTGGTAATTTTGCCCACCATTTTGTTCAGGAGCAGGGCCACACGAGACCATGTCTCCACAATGAGGGTATCAACTGTTGGGTCAGAGTCCTGAGAGGCCTACTCAAGCTGCATCCCAAGACTGTGCCCCAGTCTGCAGAGAGCTCCTGATGGACTCAGGAGTCCATGGCTGGCAATGAGTGAGAGGCTAACAACAAGGCTTCATCTGGAGGAGACGACGAGTACTCTCGCACCGTCAAGTCCTCAACTTTGTGCACCCACACCGAGGCCCAACTGGCCCAATGGGGGCCCGAGGGGATTCACTCTGGATCACTAAGGCCTGTTCCAGTGCCAGGGCACTAGGTAACGGTGTGGCCAAAGACAAGACTCAGGGTCCCCAACGTGAAGGATCTCGCGGCAAAAGGAGCGCTCCCTTGGACCTGATGGTAAGCCCAGAAGGACCAGTGGTCTGGATGCTGCTGCCGTGGGAGCCAGGCCTGCGGTAGCGAATGGCCCAAGGTGTTACGATACCACTTGTGGTGCCGGGAGTGGGAACTGCGCAGGGACCTGGAATGGTGCCAGGAGCCTGATCAGCACTGGGACCGGGAATGAGACTCGGGACTATACCAACTCAACATCAGAATCCGTTGCGTAGTCAGACTCTGACCAAGATGGGGCCAAAGCAGAGGTTGGGGAATGGTGCTGCTCCACATATCTAATCATGACCACTGGCTTGCCCTGGTGCCAGACCGGCAGTTGGAGGCATCAGATACTCTGGTGCCGCAGGTTGTGCCATTGAAATAAAAGTGCTGGAGGCTGTGCTCTCTCTTGACTCTTGTGAAAGCGTGGCTAGTGGCACTGAAGGGGCCGCTAGTGCTGGCATCGATGTGAGCATCGGGGAGCACAGTGCCGCACCTGCCACCAGGCCCCACAGCACAGAGGAGCCTGGAGTAGGTGCCATTTTGAATACGTATCTGCCCAGGGTCTAGTGCCAATGACAAGGTACGGGCCCGAGGCCAGTCCCAGTGCACTGGAAGAGGCGAGGGCAAGTCCATGGTCAACTCAACTAGTTCCCACACTGCCTCAAAGGTGTCTGGAGGGCCTATCAACTGGCACCGGATTCTCCTCTGTACTGTGGTCCTTGGTCATGCTCAACTGGCCACACTCTAGCCCAGGAGCAGCAGATCCCAAGGATGATGCAGGTGCAACAGGATGCCTCGATTGGGGGTGTACTGCAGGCATGTGCCGGGGCAGAGATCAGAGAAAAGCAGGTGTCTTCTTCGCAACACCAGCAATTGCGAAAAGTGCCAGGCCAACAGGCATCTCCAACGCCGACGAGGACTGAGGACCCCGGATCCCGTTGCCTCCCACACAGAGAGCAGTACGCTGCGGGACTCCAGCGTCATGTCTGCAGCAGGGTGAAGCCCTGACTCTATTAGGAGTATTTTCAAGTGCCACTCCCTTGCACACTGGGTCTGGAGCTTAAAACTGACAAATTTTGCACTTGGTGGGGACGTAGGCTTCACCCAAACACGAGTCATGTGGGTCACCGCAAGGCATAGATTTGGCACAGTCAGCACAAGGCTTAAAGCTGGAGGCCCTGGCATGCCCAGGGATGGGGTGGGAAGGGGATGCAACAGGTGAACCCCAAACCAACATAAACCCTATCTAATGCTAGCTTAGCAAGTTCTTAAAAGAGCAACTAGGAAGGAACAAAGGGGCTTAACTAGATGCTAACTAAAGGCTGAAGACTTATGAATACTCTGAGGGCACATTTGCGAGCAAGCGAGAAAGGAGCTTCAACAACCATCACTGGCAGCAAGAACGAACCAAGGGGGTGGAAAGCCAGCAGGGGTATATATGCACTGATATTGTGGTGCTACTGCAGGGGGCTCCCCTGCTAGCCTGACAGGTACCACTAAGAGAAAAATCTCCGACAGTTTGTGCACACAGCATTCACACACTTAAGTGGAACGGACATGAGCAAGCACTTGAAGAAGAAACTTAATTACTCTCCGCAATGTCACTTATTTAAATAACCAAGTATGACAAAAATGTAAATTGTAAACAAAACTTTTAAAATGGACTAATCAGAATACAAGCCTCTTTGAAAGGTGCTAGACATGAACAGGACCATTCTGTCCAACGCACAAATGCAATTAAACCACAAACAGAAAATTGTTTCATGGAAGAAAGAGCTTAAGTTCTTGGAGATTTCTCTGGCTGGTGCCTGCAGGAGTGACAACTACACAAGATGAAACAGGTCAGAATAGAAGTAGTAACTAAACCTCAGTTATAAAGGCATGAATGGCAACAATATAAAAACAAAAACTAAACAAGCACATAAAAAAACATTTCATTTCAATATCACACTTACAAAAACAACAACAACAACAACAACAAAACCACACCCCCACACACCAATACAAAAGAAAAATAAAGATTTCTCCAGGGATTTCAAAAGCATCGGCATTTCTGTGGGAAAACTGATCAGCTGTATCTAATGTACTAAGCATATAAAGGAGCCAAAAAAATTCTCAGTACCTTATCTGGCCACCACTGCAAGTCTTCTCCTAACAAGACTGGGCTTTGAACAGGTGTATTCTTCTTATCCAGATTTGGTTCCCCTTCCTTGCTTGTAGAGCCTCTTTCATTATCAAATGAGGCTCCATCAAGCCACCTTCGTTCACGCAAACGTAAAACGGACTCACGTTCACGCAACAGCTCAGAGTCTCTCTCTAAGGGAAGAAGGAGAACTGGTATGCAATTGGGTCACACCAGTGGGATAAAAGTAAGCCACTCTCTAGTAAAGACCCTTCAGGATGCAACTAACAGCAGTTAAACCTATTCACAAAAGATTAAAATACTAATATGAAAAATCTTGACATGCAACATTCAAGATATTAACCCTTTCAAGCATATGTACTGATTACTACAAAACATATGAATGAAACTATAAATAGTTATTTGTAGAAATAAGAAAATCAGCACTATTGAAAGCATAATGCTTCATTTTTACTCAGAATGGCAAAAAGCCAAAATGTGTTTAACGTGATGATTTAAAGTTTTATAGTACAATATGCACTGAAGTTACACCATATATATGATGGTTTATCTAATAACAAAATCCTCTAATTAATCTAGAACGTCTGTTAGCTACATTTGAACAAGCCAAAAAAGAGTATTTATTAGAGAGTCTCATAACAAGTTTCCCAAAAATAGTAACTTGAAAAGGTTAAAGACAAATAAATCTTTAAAAAAAGGCTGTTGTAAAAATTTGATAATCCAACCCCTTTTGTTTAAAGCAACGTTTTACAGGACTGGATTTAACAAATTAAAGCATATCTGGTGGGTTTTTTTGTCGTTTTCCTTTTTGTTTAAGAAGTTCAAGTGAAAACTTTTCAAGAGTCAGACAAGTTTTAAAAAGGATCCTTGTAGGAAAGTGTTCCTTACCAAAATGCTTCCCCTCCAATTGGCCTACAAACTGTCTAAAGCCAGTACTCTGCAGTTCGCTCATGCAGATAAATTTTTTAAATCAGGTAATCAAACTAACTTTCCAAGAGTCAACTATGCATGGAAAATAAGGATTATAAAATTCGTGGTAACGTCTTACATAGAATAACCTTAGGAAAGGAAAAAAAAGGAGGGATTTAGAAGGAGTTATGTCAAATGTTGAATATTTGTACATGCACATAATGCATTTAACCCATTAAGTATTTCATTTATATTAAATTCAATTGGAATTACATATATGTAATGGTCACATTACTATATCATCCTTTCAATAAATTCCTCTACATCTTGGGTCTTTTGCTACACTAGACAAATGGGAACAAGTTTTTACATAAATTGAAAAACAGCTTGTCTTGTAGGTGAAGTTCACATAATATTGTACCTGTTTATTAGGAAACATACTGACCCTTGACTGATAATTTGTATCTAGCAATTATATGTTCAGCAGTTAATATACTAATGAAAAAAAGAATTATGAAACAAGTTAGAACTATACTAAATGAGCAATCATGGCAGAGGTTGGATTAACAGTTTGTAAAATGCTCTGGGCATCTTCTGAGTTGTATTATCTTCAAGAAGCTATGCAGAAAAAACTACTGTTATGCACCAGAAATCTTTAGATTTAATATACTTTTCAAAGCATTAGTAATGTCTTCTTACTATTCAACATGTTTATTAACCTCAAGCAGTTACTAAGCTCATTTTTAAAAAATTCTTCAAAATGAGCAGTTTTTAGCTGTTACCTTCCCGCGCCCCTGATTTTAAAACAGTATTCATTCATTTACTTTTTTTGCGATGGAATAAGTTAACTAGTTAAGAAAATTAGAAGACCATTGCCTACTATGCAACCTCAACCAAAGCAACCATCTTTCAGAATGCTGCATGTCATATCAAATTTGATAACTACTTTTAGAACACAATTAACAGCTGAATTAGATACATGAAGAATAAATAATAGGCACTTATGACTTTAAATTTTAAATTCGCTACTGTGATTTTTGCAAAACTTACCTGTTCATATTTAAAATGTGCTTACTATTGATTATCAAAACAATTAGCAATTTACTATTTAAACAATTGTGCACACAGATCAAAACTAAATAACCAACATGTACTATCACTAGCTTTTTGCACTGCAAACTACTTATTACAAAGAAAAAAGGATGCAAAATTACCTCGGGACGAGCCTAGCCTGGAAAGTGAGGAACGCCGAAAGGATGGATAACCAAAGTAACTAATATCTTCTGAAAACATAGCATCAGCATCAATAATGACACTTGGGTGAGCAGAATGTATGTCAGCATCCAGAAGAGACATAAGATCCTCTATAAAAGGAGACAAGGGTCATACATGATTAATCAGCCACATAACATCAACTAGAGAAACCAATCAGCAAATAAACATAAAACCAAAAATGTCCTCCTTATAATTGGAATTTCTGCTCTTCAGCTTCACCAGTACAAACTGATGTGGCTCCTTTGCTCCCACATTCATAATCAAGCACAGTGGTCCAATGTGTGAGAACAATATTCCTTATAGGAAATGCTCTGACACTTGTCTAGCCATGTTTTCCAAACAAATCTTACTGCCAAAAAACAAAACAAAAAATATACACTCCAAAAATTTAAACCTTAGCCACACATTTGGGAAAAGTAAAGTTTTAATTAAAATAAAGAAAAAACAGCCCAACTCCATAAATCAGTTACCTAGAATTATAAAACACTACTATTAGATAAAAGCTGTCCCTTTCAAAGATTCTTCAGCTTTTTCCTCTGGTGCCAAACAAAGACTATACACATTTCCACAGGGCTAACCAGTATGTTTGCTTCAGAGAAGAAGAAACAATTCCTGAAACAATTATTGTGCCTTTACAGAATTAGCTTTGAGACTAGGCAAAAGGTTCACTATATATATTAAAATTAATAAAAGGAAGCCTACAAAAAAGTCACCATTTCAAATCTATATAATAAAAATTAAGAGCTAATTTTAATGCCCTTGGTTTATTCTCAACAACTACTCGAAAAATATTAGGACCGTAAATACGAAAATTCAGTGTTTCCTCTGTGAGGCCTAATTATCACATTAGTCTAACCTAAAGGTGACAACACCAAATCCCTTAATAAAAAGAGCACACATTAAAATGTCACACACCAATATACCCAGCTTCTTCAGCCCTGACTTCTCCTATTATGGAATTTGTAGTCTTTAAATTATACATGCACAAAAATGCAGCAACAGTCTAGATTTAACAAAATTCATTTGAGAGTTAAATAATAAAAGCTCTAAACCTTGGCTGACAGGTAGTAATTTCTACCTGGACTTGTGAAATTGTCTTCCAAAAATGACTGGTGCTACATACTTCAGAGGGAACAGAACACAGCAATTATTGAGTCATCCATCTCATCATCCATTCCCAGACTGCGGCAGTCAGAGGTTTAAGGTTTCCCGGATTACCTTGGCTAATAAACATTAGTATACCTATCCTTTCAAGAACTTATCTAATTCTTTTTTTAATCAATTATACTGTTGGTCTTCACGCAATGTACAGTCAACCTGTGTAACTCATTGCCAGGGTGAAATTCATCTGTTTGTTTTAAATATGCTGTCTATTAAATTTCATTGAGTGACACCTGGTTCTTGTGATAAGAGAAAGAATAAACAACATCTCCCTATTGATTTTCTCCGCATCATTCATGATTTTACAAAAGAGGTCTGTATCACTCTCTACTTAATGATCCCTTCTGCAGGATAAACATTAGCAGTCTTTTTTAAAATCTCCTCATATGGGAAGAGTCTATATAATCATTTTATTGCCATTTTCTGTATTTCTAATAATTTTTTGGCACGAGGCAACCAGAACCTTTGACAGTGCAGTAACACAAACCAGCCTATATTGTCAGACCACCTACCTGAGTACATACAATGGTGTAGGAAAAAGCAAGGATTTTACTGTCCAAATGTCTACCAGATCCTATCAAAGCAACCTAACCTCATTGTATCTGCTGGCAGCTCTCCACAAAGGAACAGGGTGGTCTAAATCCACCACCACCAGTCTGTCACCATACTTGCAAGTTTAACTGACAATATATCACTCATTGCTGAACAAGATATTGCGATCGTGATAGCTCTGTCTAGGTAAAAAAGGATTTGTACACACCTCATCTGAATGAATTACAAATGAAAACTCAGTAAAAATAATGTTCCTTTTTTATCTAAGTCAAAACAGTTCAGTAGGTGCACTAACAGCAGCCTGTAACTTTAGAAAACAAATCACCACCATAAATACAGGCAGTCCCCGAGTTACGCGGATCCGACTTACGTCAGATCCGCAGTTACGAACAGGGCTTTTCTCGCCCCAGAGGACGGGAGCGGCGGGACGCCCAGATGCGCCGCGGTCCGCTGCCCCCGTCCTCCAGGGTGAGAAAAGTTACTCCCTGTCTCCCTGGTCTGCAGGGAGATGGGGAGCAAAGCCTTGGAGCACGCCCGCAGCGGGACAGCCCGGGAGCGCTTCAGCTGTCCCCCTGCGGGCGTGCTCCACGGCTTTGCTCCTCGTCTCCCGACCAGCAGACCAGGGAGATGGGGAGCAAAGCCTCGGAGCACGCCCACAGTGGGACAGCCGCGGCGCGCCTGGGCTGTCCCGCTGCGGGCGTGCTCCAAGGCTTTGCTCCCCGTCTCACTGAAGACCAGGGAGACAGGGAGCAAAGCCGCGGAGCACGCCCACAGGGGGACAGCTCAAGCGTGCTGTGGGCGTGCTCCGCGGCTTTGCTCCCCGTCTCCCTGGTCTGACCAGCAGATCAGGGAGATGGGGAGCAAAGCCTCGGAGCACGCCAGCAGTGGGACAGCCGCGGCGCACCTGGACTGTCCCGCTGCCCGCGTGCTCTGTGGCTTTGCTCCGCGTCTCCCAGGTCAGCAGACCAGGGATACGGAGCAAAGCCGTGGAGGACTTGGGCGGTCCCGCCACCCCCGTTTCCCTGGTCTGCTGGGGGGGGGAGGGGGGCACTAGCTAGCGCCCCCCCCCCCCCAGCAGACCAGGCTTTTCTTGCCTACCCCTGGGGTAGAGCAGCTGGGGGCTGCCAGGTTGGTCCTGCAGCGCCGCTCCGGACCAACCCGGCAGCACCCCAGTTGCTCTGCCCCAGGCGTCCTGATTCAGCCGCTGCTGGTCAGTTTCAGCAGCGGCTGAATCAGGACGCCTGGGGAAGAGCAGTTGGGGTGCTGCTGGGTTGCTCCAGTAGCACCGAGGAGCCGCGCTACTGGAGCAACCCAGCAGCACCCCAGCTGCTCTGCCCCAGGCGTCCCCAAGTCAGCCGCTGCTGAAACTGACCAGCGGCTGACTACAGGAAGCCCGAGGCAGAGTTGCTCTGCCCCGGGCTTCCTGGAATCAGCCGCTGATCAGTTTCAGCAGCAGCTGACTTGGGGACGCCTGGGTTTCTTAAGTTGAATCTGTATGTAAGTCAGAACTGGCGTCCAGATTCAGCCGCGGTTGAAACTGATCAGTTTCATCAGCGGCTGACGCCAGTTGCGACTTACATACAGATTCAACTTAAGAACAAACCTACAGTCCCTATCTTGTACGTAACCTGGGGACTGCCTGTACTTGGTGACAGTATGTCTGGATCTTGGAGATCATTTTAAGAAAAAAAAATGGTTATTCTCCAAGTATGATAAATTACAAAGGACCCAATTTTTAAACTTTTCCTTATGTTTTGCCTAACATTACCGGCACACACTCATTATGGTAGAACACAAATATCAAACAATGCTGCTTCTCTAAATCTTCCACAACTCTTCCTTCTGATCAGAGCTTTAAGGAATACACCTTATTTTAAGTTCCACTATCGAAAGCAGTAAGTAATGTTACTGAATTATGTTTCACAAATTTCCCTAGAATTGATACATTCTTCAAAACTGAAAGTGAGAACCAGGTACATTACATATACAGGCAGTCCCCAGGTTACGTATGAGATAGGGACTGTAGGTTTGTTCTTAAGTTGAATTTGTATGTAAGTCGGAACTGGTACATATTGTAGGGGAAACTCTAGCCAAACATTTCTCCAGAGCTCAATTTTATTCTCCCACACCTCACTTCCCTCAGTCCTTTATTCTCAAGCTGAGGTGTCTGCTGAGAAAAGCCGCTCCACGTCTCCCTGGTCTGCTGAGGGGGGCGCTAGCTTCGCATCTCCCTGGTCTGCTGGGGGGAAGCAGCTAGTGCGGGGTTGCCTCACCCCGTTTGTAAGTAGGGATCCGATGTAAGTCGGATCCATGTAACCCGGGGACTGCCTGTATATAAATTGCTAGGGAGGAACAAATAAAAAAAATCTAACTAGGCTATCAGGATCTTTTTAAGTTCTGGAGAATCATGGCAATTTATTAGAGCAACATAAAATCCAAAGCAAGATTCCAAGCTGGCTCACTTGCCATGAGCTATCAACTAGCAGCTATACCAGAACACCTGATCGTTCCTCTACCAAACTTTATTCTCCTTTCCACAGTCTCACTTACATAGCTTTGGAGGGATGGAGGGTTGTTTGTTTTTATTAGCAATGTATTCAGATGCAGCTCTATCGGATGTTACACCATGACGACACACACCTGGTTCTCATTTTCAGTGTGAAGAATACATGGATTCTAGGGAAAGCTCCTCCCCCCTGGCCAGATATCTGCCAGCACCCTGCTCCTGCCTCCCTCCTCCCTGGCCAGACACCTGCTATCACCCTACGTCTGCCTCCTCCCCCCTGTTCAGACACCTACCCCCAGCTTGCTCCTGCCTTCTACCTGCCGCTCAGATTCTGCACCCCCATTCCCTATCCCACTCACTGGCAGTTCTGTCCTGCACATTGGACCCCTCATTTTGGCCTCAACCTAGAGAGGCCCACAAAAACCACTAACGCTGGAACCCCGGAAGAGTTAATCTGGCCTGAGAACTTGAACCTCAGTCCTACTTGCCCTCTTCCCTCACCCCATAAGACTGGAGCGCCAGGAAAGTGAGGTGTCTCAGTTGGAGCTACAACAGTGAGAGTTGGGGGTTTTTTTGGGAAAGGTTGGTTTTTTTGCATCTCACTTGTGTGGCCCTGACTGATTTTTCCCTGGGTCACTGGCCCCTGACCCAAAAATAGGTTACTTCCCCCTCCCATAAAGACAATGTTGAAACCTTTTGTGTTGAATATAATATTTTATTTAAAAATGGAAGCCAGACTAACAAGCTCCCAATTGGGGTCAAGCCCTCATCTGGCTGCAGCATCATAACACTCCTGCACCTCCCACACACTCCAACCCTAAGCCCATCATATACCTGAACCCTCTGCCCTGAGCCTCATCTCCAAACCCCTGCAACCTCCACATCCCCAGTCTGCCACAACACTCCTGTACCACCCACATGCTGCAAACCTGTGCCCATCATACACCCAACCCCTCTGCACCGAGCCCCTCAGACACACCAACCCAAATTCCTGCACCCCTACATCCACAAGCCTGCAGCTTGCTCAGCACCCCAACCCTCCACCAGAAGAGGTAGAAAAAGTACCCCAAAAAGTTACTTGAATAAAAGTACTGCTACTTTGAAATAAATGTAACTAAGTCAAAGTATCCTTCTGGAAAACTACTTGAGTAAAAGTACAAAAGCATCTCATTTTAATTGTACTTAAGTATCCAGAAGTAAAAAGTAGTCATCCTATGGAAGTCTATGGTTAACCACCTGAGTTAATGTAGGGCACTGTTATATTTTTCTGTGTGTGTGTGTGTGTGTGTGTGTGTGTGCGCGCGTTTTCTCCCCACCCTCCTACCCGTTCTTTTCAGAGTTGAAAAGTCCCAGCCTTGTTAATCACTCCTAATATGGATGCTCTTCCTTACCCCTAATCACTTTGTTGCCCTTTCTGTACCTTTTCCAAATCCAATACAGCTTTTTTTTTAGAAGGGGTGACTGGATCTGCAGCCCAGACGTGGGTGTAACTTGACTTTATGTAGAGGCAATATGATAGTTTGTGTCTTATCTAGTCCTTTCCTAATGATTCCCAATATTCTGTTAGCTTTTTAATTTTTAGACTGCATTGCACATTGAGCAGATGTTTTCAGGGAACTATCCACAATAGTTCCAAGATATCTTTCTTGAGCTATTTCAGATCCCATCAACTGTGTGCGCATAATTGGGATTATACTTTTCCATGTGCAATACTTTGCACTTAACACTGAATTTCATCTGCTATTGTGTTGCTCAATTACCTAGTATTGTGAGATCCCTTTCTAACATTTTGCAGTCAACTTTGGACTTAACTATTTTCAGTAATTTTGAAATATCTGCAAATTTTGCCATCTCACTATTTATCCCCTTTTCAAGAATATTTAAAAGTTTAACAGTACCCGTCCAAATACAAATCCCAGCAGCACAAAACTCATTGTTACTCTTCCCCTCCCCCTCCCTAGTTTTAAGTACTGTACCTGGCAATGTTTTCACAATGATCTAAGGATCCCTTAATTTCTTGAATGACCAGTCATTTTTATTCTTAATCACCCGCCTCTTTTTTTTTTTATGACCAACTCTCTGCCCTAAAGGCAAAGCTGCAAGTGCTCAAAAACTACTGCAGTTAAGACCTGCTTTTGAAGCCAGGGCATGCAGCTTTAAGCAGACCTCAAGTATGAAATCCAAGGATTCAAACGTGATTCCTAGCCACCCAAGTGCATGTGGCTGTGTTTTAGCAAATCAGAATGCTGGCTTGCACAACTGTCAGTGGGGTGACGAAAGAGGTGAGTAACTAAGCGCTTCCAGAAATTGTAGTGGAGTAAAAAGTAAAATATTTTCAAAAAAAGCTACTTGAGTAAAAGTCAAAATATCACAAAAATAAATTACATGAGTAAAGTACAAAAACCAAAAAGAGGTACTTGAGTAGTGTAATGAAGTATTTCTACTTAGTTACTTTCCACCTCTGTCCACCAGACCCCAACACTCTCCAGCCTGGAGACCCCTCCTTGAGCCAGCATCCCCTTGTCCACCTCCTCCTGAACCCAAAAATCCCTCCCAGAGCTTGCACCTATCACCCCCTCCCTACACCCAAATCCCTCACTCTCACCCCAGTCTCAATCCAGTGAGAGTGCGTAAGGACTGAGGACAGCAAGTGATGGAGAGAAGGGGAATGGAGAGGGCGGGGCCTCAAGGAAAGGGTAGGGTTTCAGGGAAGGGATGCGGTAGAGCTTGCCCTGACATTTAAAAAGTGATTTTGAGTGTAAAAAGGCTAGAGATCACTACTACAGAGGATCACAGAACATCAGGTGCCCATAATGGAGAAAGGAACAAATGCAAGATCCTTTTAATTAAGGGACCAGAGTTTACAATCAACACTTCCGAAGAGCTCAAAATGCCCTTCACCAAAGCCAACCTTGACATTTCTGCTTTTCCACAAGCAGAAAAACAAAGCTTTTGAGCATTCATTCTACATCACTGAAACCCATAAGGCAAACCCCACTTTTAACAAACATTTCAGGATCACCTTTTATCAAGTTACTTCGAATTATCATGTGAGACTCTGTATTGTAAATACACGAAAATTACTAGAAAATTTAGTAATTAGAGATTAAAAATTTGATTTGGCTATGTTCTGAAGTCTTCTAAAATAGCGTGTTATTTTTTCCACAAGAGATCTCAGGAAAGTATTTTGGTCCACCATATTTCCTGGAGCCTACATTGCACCTTAATCCCAACAATTAACTTGACTATGAACAGCTAGAAGAACCGCTAAATTTGTACACAAAAAAATCATTATATGTAGCTAAAGGCACACAGTCACTGTATTTTTCAAAGGGGCCTTCTGCCATGTCCATATCTTGACTATAGTTCAATATTCTTCGAAGGATGATAGTTCTTGGTTAGCAACTTAGGTCTATAAAAAGTAAGCAGTTTACAAAAAAAAAAGGGAAAGCGTATTCCTAGAACTGGGAATTCTGAAAAAATGTCATTCATATTTGATCTGAAGGGTGCCAAGAAGTGTCATTTCTGTAGTGATTTCCAATCTCCTATCTCACAAAAACTAGAAAATAAATCTATTTCTCAATGGGTAGAGGATGGTGTGGAAGATTTAAATTTGGTGTCAGGAGGATGCAGTCTTTTCTGGAAAGGTTTGGTCTTTCCAAAGGAAGGAACTTTTAAAAAGTTAACACATTTTCTAGGTATTTACTGAAAACTTAGACACTGCTCAATGACTAATTATCTTAAATTGATGATTCTAGAAGCAATGTAAGCCACAGCACTTGCAAACAGGCACGTGTTACAAGTCAGAGCCATGCAATCTTGCACCTATCATCTGACATAGAGCTAATCCAGAAAATCATTAACTCAGCATAGGAGCTGAAGGCAATTTCTGGATTGATGCAACTATGTTTTCTTAAAAGAATATTTACTTTAAACAAATTTGGGAAGATAGTAACATTAACTGAGGAAATAAGTTAATCTATGGCAGACACGACGAGGAGTCCTGTGGCACCTTATAGACTAACTGAAGTGTAGGAGCATAAGCTTTCGTGGGCAAAGACCGACTTCGTCAGATGCACTGACGAAGTGGGTCTTTGCCCACGAAAGCTTATGCTCCTACACTTCAGTTAGTCTATAAGCTGCCACAGGACTCCTCGTCGCTTTTGCAGATTCAGACTAACACGGCTACCCCTCTGATATATGGCAGACAGTTGATGCAACTAAAGAGAAAGGTGCAAATTAAGGTGCTTTTGTTCCTTTGCCAGGTTCAACCAAGTGACTCTTGATTCTAAACTAAAATAAACGTCTGATGCAAATGTAGGAAAATACTTTGTCCAATCTCATGACAGACTAGATAAAGATGAAGGAAGCCTGAGCTTGGTGAACCAGATTTTGGGGGGGGGGGGGGGAATAACTACAATGTAATTTTATCATAGCAAAAGAAAAACTACTATGCACTCAGAGTGTAGACATTTTCATACTATGCACTTAGCCAGAACACACACACACAAATTGGCTCCTACATATTTTCAAGCATGTTTATTCGGTAAAGGAAGTCCTACTACAGAAATATTAGTCAATGCAAGAAAAGGCTAAATGACTTCTTTTAAAAGCAGTTACATGGGAAAGACACTGTTTCAAAAAGGCTCAACTTGCACTATAGCAACATTCCAGTGTGGCCATAAGATTTAATTAAAATATTTTGGAGCTAAAGAATTAAAATTCTCATTAAAATAGACAATATGAAGCTAGACCCTATTCAGCTCTTATGCAGAGTAATGTCTTAAAGCTGCACACATTTTGTTCTAAAAAAGTATCTTAAAAGTTCATAACATTGCCACAAAGACAGATTCCAAAATTCAAAGAATTTGTCATTAGAATTAGCATCTCTGGCAAAGTGCATGGCAGTCACTAAAGAGCAGAATAATCTGTAATGCTGAGGATACAAAGCCCAGCATCAGAAAGATTCACTTACACGTTACCCACAAAGTAATAAAGACATTAATTTTTTTAAATGACAAAGCTGTTCTCTTTTCTAGGCTTCCCAGTGCAACCTGTTAGCCCTATCAAAGACAGAGATCTCCTGGATGTAAGGAGACCTTGTACAGCACAGAGCACAATGCTGATGTTCAAACAGAGAACAAATTGCATTTCCAGATAACCCTTTTTGGACAGCACAGCTCAACAGTATTTGGAAGATGGGGGAGGAGAAGTATACAAACCTCCAGGTAAGTATGATTCACTTGCGGTGTCATCTCCATCATCTCCATCTTCATCATCACGACTCAGCAAATTATTTACAGCAAGATTTACATCAAGATTTGTCCGCTGTAGTTCTCGTATAATGACACTTCTGGACTTTCCTTGTAAAACGACTTGTGCCTGTAAAATGCAAGAACACTATTAGTTACTTGTCATGCCCAATTCAGTAACTACCACTTTTTCAAGTGATTTCTCTATACAAGAGCAAAACTTCCTGAAATAACAAAAAGTTAGAGTGCTACTTTCCTCAAAAGGCTTCACACTATATGAAGTCTAATGTGCAACATTTTGATTCACCAATACATGGAAATTAAGTCTCTAAAATGAAAAAGCAAGATCTGGGGAGTTGGGCTTTTAACCACATCCGTGATAGTCTGCATATGGTACTGAAAAATACCAAGGAGAATATGCCAAACAACAATAATATAACTGAAAGGTAACAAAGCCAAGGCCGCATTTTTACTGCTTTGCCCCTCATGCTTTTCCCAAGGAGACAAGATTTGCCCATTTCCTTTTAAAAAGCTGTCTTTTCACCTCTCCACATCAGCTTCTGAAGATGCAGAATTGTATACAGATGTTACATACCATATAAACACCACATTAAGATGAAGTTAAGTTTGAACGTACACTAGTAATTTAGAATAAAATACATGTAGCAATGCCCTCATAACCAAAATGCTACGCGCCGGATATTTACAATTAAACTTGAACAACGTGCAACAACAGAATTATGATGAAAAGATTTTAATACTTGTGCTTCCAGAGTGAATTCAACCAATTTCTAAAGAAAAATCCTCCTGGACCTGATTTCTTCCCTTCAGTATGCAATGGAGGCAGCATTACAGTTTTCTGGTTGTTCTCATTATGCATTCACATATACCTTAACATGATCAGATTTCTTTTTAAATTTTATCTTTAGAAACCCCAAAAAATAAAATATAATATTGAAAAATAAAATATTGAGTTTGGGTAATACATGTATTTTAATACACCTTTACCCTAAATTATTGATCTGTACATTCAATAATAATCCCATTTTAAGATATTTGTATTTAGGAATATCCTGGTGGACAATGTTCCCTGTAAGCTTGTGTGGCCACTCAGGAGAGATTCAAATGCCAGCCAGCAGATTTGCAGAGTGCCCACAATGAGGATTTTTTTTATTGGTGGCGAACATTCACACATACATCCGTGCACATACATTTTTTTCTGCAAATGGATGGGAAAACTCCACACATTCGTGGATTTTTAGAGGAAACGTGGCTGGTTGGTCTAATTTAAATTTTGTCATACATTAGAAGCTAAACAAGAAGTTTGCATGTGTCCATGTGTTATTTCTTTGATTTGAAGATACAAAGATGCCTTAAATCCTTTTTTTCCCCATTAACTTTTATGGCAAAAATTGCCACTATGCTCTGGTGGTTTTATGCCACTCAGGAGCAGTACAAAGCTCCCATAGCATACTGATTGGTTCTTTCTTTCACCACAACAGTACAAAGCGGCTATGGTATACATCTCAGTTCCTTTTCCTTTCTGCACCCACTACATTCCCCCTAAGCATGTGCATACACTTTTCATCCCCTCCCCCCCGCACACTCCTACGACCTCCTACTTTCTCAGCTCTGGCTGCAGCCTTTCAGCAGGCAGAATCTGCCCAGGCTTGGCTGCTAAGTGGCTTTGCCGGTCCCTGAACAGTGTCTGAGGCAGAGAGGCCATGGGAGGGCAGAGCCTGCGGGACACAGAGTGACATGATGACGTCACTCTGTCATCCCACAGAAAATTTTTATATAGGGAGAGATTAAAAGGCAAAGTGAATACATAATAGTACCCCACCATCTATCATTGTACAAACAGGTTTATCAACAGAGGCAACAAAGTTCTGCCAATTCACCTACCTGTGAAATGAGTTCCTCTGGAATTACTGATGCTGGAATCACTGGCTGCGGCTGACTACCCAACAGTCCAGATCCTCTATCACGTCCAGTGCGAATAACTCTGGTCTGCCTTCGGGAATCCCGAGCTCCAGCTGATGATCTACCAGAGGATCCTCCGCCACTTCCACCAACCCCTGAACTCCATCGGCTTCTAAGGGATTTACATTTTTATTATTTTTTTTAAAAACATATTTGTACATTTTCTGAGCTATTTTTAAAAGGTAAAATGTATTGAATTTTATTCACTGGACTCTTCACATCAGACTCTTTATGGGATACATTTCATTTCTATCAAATTGAGAAAAAATACAACTGAGGCTGAACTTTGTCACCCTCATGTAAAAAAGGAGAGGAGTCGGTCAGCTTCAATCCTCAGGTGATCTCTTCAGAGCAGTAACCTCTAATACTAGTAAACCATAAACTATGTAAACAGCAGTCAAACTAGCTAATTCAGAAGAACTTAAAGTGAAAGATTGGGGTGAACAGAACAAATTTTAAGAAATAGAATTTTGGGGGATTAAATTTTACTCTTCATGACTCTACACCCGTCATGAACCTTGGAGTGTTCCTAAAAGCAACAGTTTTGAGAAAGCAATATACCTAACTGTGGACAGCATCATACTGAGAAGTGATCAGAGGAGGCTGTCACATTCAGCCAACAGAGCTTCAGAGACTGTCATGACACTTGGCTGTCTTACAAATATCTAACTGAATTCTGTGCCACTGCGCAATGAAGAATTTTATTAATATTCTACACATAATTTTTTCTCCTTCAGAGAATTCGCATTAGAACACAAGAACGGCTATACTGGGTCAGATCAAACGTCCATCTAGCCCAATATCTTGTCTTCCCACAGTGGTCAATGCCAAGTGCACCAGAAAGAATGAACAGAACAGGTAGCCATCAAGTGATCCCTCTCCTGTCATCCATTCCCAGCTTCTGACAAACGGAGGCTAGGGACACCATTCCTACCCACCCTGACTAATAGCCACTGATGGATCTATCTTCCAAGAGAAATTTAATCCACCACATCCTTTGGCCAGGACCCTAGCCACTAGACTATCCTTTCTCCCAAAGCATCATTCCTTGACAAGAAATCAAAACCAGGCTGCAGCAATGAGAGCATTGAATTCTGACCACTAGAAGACCACCAGGGAGAAGACATTGCAGACCTGCTGGCTGCCACTAACAGTCTCTAGACCCAATAGAGCACACCTCCCCACCTTGCAAACAGAAGCCACTACTAGGAGGAAGGGAAAGGAGCTGGAAGGTTCCCGGCAGCTGCAGTTCTCAGCACATTCAGAAGGAAGGAGGTGGTGTGCAGAAAACTCCACAGGCGCCTGGGACCCAGCATCAGACTGTTTTTCTTTCTGGATCCTTTGGCTCTGGGAGGGAAGGGGAGTGTAAGTGCCTGGTCTGGAGGGTGCCTGGCAGCTTGACTGGAGAGGAGAGCAGGAAAAACAAGAAGTGGGCTGTCATAGGATTTTTTTTAAACTCTACTCTTGGGGGGAAATTTTTTTGTCTTTTCTTAGAGACAGTAGTTCACAGGTACTTTGAAATAAATTAAATTAATCTAATTGAAAATGGCATGATTATATAATGTTTTTTGACAAATTCTATCGACAATATTTAAAAATTCTGTATATTTTATTTTTTTTAGAGCAGGACTCTCTCAGGAGTAGTATATGTCACTTCACACGGGTAAGTAAACATTTCCGTTTTACAGATAGGACAGCTGTGGTTACCAGAAAGGACTTGTGCACTGGGTTGGTGACAAAACAAAACAAAACCAGATCTCCCAAATTTCTACATCCATCTTCAATGCAGTCAACCACAGCTACCTTTTAATATTTGTAAAGCAATCACGGAACTCTTTCAAATGGATCTATGTGGAGTAAACCAGTAACTTGCAGCATGCTAAGAATCTGAAAGTCTCTCCAGTTTATCATTACATAAGATGAGGTTTTGGATGATAAATCTGACACCTAATTGCTTCAGAAAGAGAGCTTTTCTGACCAGTGCAGATGCTGTAACATTGCACACAGGCTTAAAGATGTCAGATATAGCATCACTGATAATTTAAAGAACAGAAGTAGTCAGAAAATATAGAAGACCAAAGTTCTGATTAATATCAAGAATTATATATGCTATCTGAAGTATCAGAGGGGTAGCCGTGTTAGTCTGAATCTGAAAAAGCGGCAAGGAGTCCTGTGGCACCTTATAGACCAGTGGTCTCCAACCTTTTTACACCCAAGATCATTTTTTAAAGTCTCAGAACAGGCGAAGATCTACCGCCCCGCACCTTCCTTGAAGCCCCGCACCTTCCTTGAAGCCCTGCCCTCTCTATTCTCCTCCTGTCCATCACTTGCTATCCCCAGCCCTTACTTACACACTCTGATAAACTGTTTATTTTTAAATTATGCGATATATAAAATTAAAATCATGTGTTTATAGTTATGAAATAAATGGTCTGTTTTTTATTCATGCTATTTAAATCTAAAATGAAGCATTTATAATTATACATTTTGTAGGGACAGAGTTCTGCGGCTGAGGGCAGGGGAGAGGAAACAGGGTGCTGGGAGGGCAGAGGACAGGGTTCTGCAGCTGGGGACAGAGTGCCAGTGGGGACAGATTTCTGCAGCTGGGGACAGGGGAGTGGGGACAGAGTTTGTGGCCAGGGACAGCATTCAGGGAGTAGGGACAACATTCTGTGGCTGGGGAGTGGGAGCTGGGGAGTGGGGTGCCAGTGGAGGCAGAGAGTCCCCTGCATCTGCCTCCTCCCAGGATTCCCCCTCCCCCCAAGGGAAACCAGCGCATGCCAGCCCCAGGGCCGACCCCCCTGCACTCGGTGGGAAACCCCCTGCGTGCCTCCCCCAGGGCTGACTCACCCCTTCTGTGCGGTGCAGGGAGCCGATGCTCCCTCCCGCAGTACACCCAGCAGAGCAGCTAGCGCACTTCCAGAATCGCCGGAAGTGGCACTAAGCTGCGGTACTTCCGTCCATCCCCAGGAAGCTGACACTACCTCCATTTTCACTTGAGGTAAGTAGTGGGGTTTCTTGGGGGTGGGAGGGAAACGGGGGCGGGGCGGACAGAACGCCTCACGATCGACTGGTCGAGACCTCGCAATTGACCAGTCGATAGCGATCGACCTGTTGGTAACCACGGTTATAGACTAACTGAAGTGTTGGAGCATAAACTTTTGTGGGCAAGGACCCATGTCGTCAGATGCATGTCACGTGCATCTGACGAAGTGGGTCCTTGCCCACGAAAGCTTATGCTCCAACACTTCGGTTAGTCTATAAGGTGCCACAGGACTCCTCGCCGCTTTTATCTGAAGTAGCAACTGCTAAAAAAAAGGCTGCCTGTAAAAACAATTCCGACACAAATACAGTTGCTGGATTTAAAAAAGGACTGGATGTCTAAAATACAATTTTGTAGATCCACAGCATGAGCGCCACATGTCTAAATCAGCTGATACAGTCAGCCTCTGAAGCTTTATTGAGAGTAGCCACAATTATATCTTGTTTTCCACCTTAATTTGTGCAATCTTGTAGTCCAGGACACAATAAATTAGCCTGAATTTAACAGGCAAGTGTTGCCTACATGATTCAAAAAGATCAGTTATTTCTATTACACTAAGACTACACTTCTGAAACTGCAAAGTTAACTGCTGATGGCCTAAAAATAAAGTACACACATCATCCCAGAAAATAGGAAGCCTAATAAGGCTTGGTTGGGTATTCATTTGGTGTAAGCATCAACCATGAATTTCTGATGGCAGCAAAATTGGAGAAACAGCAAACAAGTGAACAAAAGCAATCATGCAGTAGTTTAGGCTTTGAGCAGCAAGCACAGATTCGATACTAACAAGTGTACAGTTGTACATCCCAGGAGATTTTGTTGAGAGATGGTGCAATATTTGGGAAGAAAGGGGATTAGACAAATTCTGTCCAATTCAACACGAAGTTATCTTCATCTATTTCTAGAGATCCTGTCTATACTGCCCTTTCCCTTTCCTAGGGAACCATTTTTTTAAACAACTGCACAAAACACTATTTCTGCAAATAGTTATTCTGGTTAATGAGGACTGGTTATAACTGCTAACTCCAGTTTAAAAAGATATGGCAGGTGGACTAAAAGAGGATTTCTAGTTTAAGTATTCCATAATCTGAAAGAGTTTGAGAAATAAAGCAAATAACCCCATTCACTACAGCAGTTAACATTTACTTTTGTATGCTGAGTTTCAGTTATCCACTTTTGAATTTTACCAGAGAAGGTCTGCAGTTTCTTAGGGTTGTTCTGGTCACAGTGTCAAGCACACTCATGGTACTCAACTAAAAATATAATATGAAAAATCAATTTGGTGCTCTTTAGCTTCTAGCTAGAAGGAAAAGAACTGTTCCAACAATCATGTTTCTACACACTTAAAAATAAGTTTAGGACAAAAGGCTCAGATGCTACATAAATTTCACAGAGTTGTATTTCTTTTACTTTGATCATAACAAAGCACTAGCTGAAAATCTGTTCTTTGACATAAGTAAGAAACAAATTTCACTTTAGTCAAAGACCATCCTCCTCTGCCTCTCCTCTGATTAACCATTCTGCAAAATCTGCCACATTCAGGGATTATGATTACAGAATTTTATTATATGCACTGAACTATTCATTAGCATAAATGTGTCAATGTTCAAAATGTATTTAAAAAGTTAAAAAAACACAAAAACCAAAGCTATTGCAATTAATTAGTGAAACTAATTTACATGAATATATACACATTTAACTTAAATAGAACACCATCTGTTTGAAATAATTAAAACTAATGTTGTATTCCTCCAAATTCCTTTCTGAATTTGTGGTTTTACAGTAAACACTCCCCTTTTTATTAGGAGTTTGTCTCATGTTACTGTGTGAAAGTCCTACACAAATGGGAAATCAACTGAGTTACAAAGTGGGCAAACTGTGGGCAAACAATAAAACTGACTATGAACAAAATGTTGATAAATGCACCAAATATAACCACAACTGTTTCCCTCTGTAATCCCTTTCCGTTAAAGATTTAAGTGTTACGTTAATACTAAATAGTCTAAAACATTTCCAGAGGTGTGATGTAAAGAACCACACAACCAGAGTTAAGAGTTTTAGTTTTGATTGTACATACTTTAAGTTGGTTATGCCCTGAACACAGGATATCTTCAAATCTTAGGTTTCAAGTGATTTAACAAACTGGCCTTTTTTTGTTGTGGCCTAGCTAAACCATTGCTGCATTTAAACATCTTTCATACAAATTGTATACAATGTATATGTGTATACACACATACCCAAATATGGTACAAAAAGACTGCAGCCTCAATCCTATCAAAACTTACCCAAGGGTGTTGCCTGCCAGTCTGCCCAGAGTTTCAGAACCAGACAGAAACCATGGGGAGTCACTAGTCCTGCCTGGCCTGGATGTCCTTCCTGCCCCTGAGCCACTGCTCAACTTTGAACTGAAAGTAAAAGATGGTAAATCAGTCATAAAACAATCCCAAATGGGTTAATAACAAAACCTGGAATCCCAGGTCTAAAGTCTCAGGGACTTATTCTGGTAACATACCAGCTTAAGCAACACCCTTGGGGAATATTCCAAACTAATCTAACTGCAAAATAGTAAAATGTATACGGAGAAAATGGAAGGCATGTCTAATAAATAGTCATGTCAGCAATCCATTGTTTTCTTCTTTAAAAAAACCTTTTGATAGAATAATTGCAAACACATTCTAATTACTTTGATTTGAGATAGCCTCTGAACTTAATGTTTAATTTAATGAATAGGAATAGACTGCAATTGTAAAATGATACCTCTGTAAACCAGAGGCAACAACCTGCTATTTTAGCATTAAAAAGAGATTGTTTTTAGCCAAGATTTCTGTTATTTTGGTAGTAGTCATTCAAGAGCACTTACCTCCAATAAAGTCAATGAAAGTTCTTCAAGTCGGAACCACTGTCCAAATAGGTTCAAAATGGGCCATAACACTTAACTTTATTATGTTAAAGATATCCTACATAACTTTTACCATTATATTAGTACAGGGTATAACATTTCTTTCAACACAAAAATATAACTATCAAAAGCTACAACTGGACTGTTCAGATACATCATAACCACCGTTACAGAACACCTAAGACTTCCAACCTGGTACAATCATTTATTTTAAATTTTGAGGATAGATTTCAAAGACCAATGTGTAAGAAAATCCAGATTTATCCAAATCAAATATCTGCTGAGTACAAAAGAGAGAGAGAGAGAGACTTACCCATCATTATTGTCAGGTTTACCCAATTCCAGTCTGTCTGGCTGAACTGAAAAGCCAATCCTGCAGACTCTACCATCCTATTTTTTAAAACAAGAAAAACAAGTTTCCAAAATTGAAGTGTAAGGAGGGATAAATCAAGTCTTCAGTTGCTAATTAATGTGGATTAATTTGATGTTAAAAGGATTATGTTTAACTGTATGATTTTAAATTTATGAGAACAGATTTGGAGTAATTTACCTCAAGAAGAAATGCAGCATGATTTGGTCCCACCACACATTGTTTAATAGTAGCCTGTTCCAATACATTCAAAGGGGGGTGGCTGAAAACAAAAAGTGAGCATGTATAACATTTTTAAACTTTTGAACTCTGAACAAAAATTATAAAGTGGCATATGGAAGGAGCAATGTAAAATGATGGTTACTGATATAAAACATTTAAAACTGTACATTGGTTGAAGCAACTATGATGTATTTTCAGTCATTAGGTATAGAAAAGGCAAAACAAAACCTTAAAAAGTTATTGAAATAAAATATATCCTATTCCTCTGTCAGCAATAAGTGGAGTCTACACTCCAAATTAGAAAGTTATTGTATGAGGTTGGTGCTTACTAATAAATACTAATTATAGCTAGAATGTTCTACACAAATTCACTTAAATTCTTTTTTTTCCAGAAATACACCAAAAAAGTAAATAGTAGTTGAAACATATCTACAATGTCAACTTTGGCTTATCAGAAAAATTATTTTGCTGGTTCATTTTATAGAAATCTAATGTGTCTTACCTATTCAAATTGTATTTGTTCAGTTTCTCTGAAACTTCCCTTAACCTGCAAAAAAAGTGCATGTTATAAGACTCTCTGTATTGTACGCAAAGTTCATAGATAGCATATTTCTTTATGACAGGATTAAGTCTGCTCAAACACTTACCGCTATGTGGCTTCTCCACTATATGAAACAACTTGAAATCACCCCAGCAGCATAACACAACTTCAAAAATATGGACAACCACTACTTAATCAAATTACATTTCAGAACACGAGTCAGAAAAATTGTGCAATTTAGTGTTGTACACAATCATTAAGCAACAATATTATATTATAGCAATGATTCACTACTATGTAGTGATAAAGCCCAGTACAAACATTACCGTTCATCAGGACACTGCACTATAATTTTGTGGGGACCAGTCTCAATTCAACAATCCACTTGAGGATTTTATGCAGCCACCCATCACCATAGTATCCAAGTATGCTATTTTGTGTTCCCATTTCTCACTCAATTTTGATTGTTGGAAAGGAAAGGGCGTTCATTACTTCTGTTCTGTCACCACACCCTTCCTAGCCAATTCATATGAAACGCAAGACAACAATGATCAAAAACATTAGGCAGAACAAATATCTATATAAAATTAAACTGCATCCAAGTCATTAGCAGAAGGAAGAGATGCCATTTTTCAGGGCATTTAAGGCTGTGTGATCTTGATTTTCAAATAAGAGAAAGGGGAGGGGAGAGGAAAAGTTTAAAAAACAAGTGTCAAAAAGAAATGACAAATGTAACTTAAGGTAGGAGAAATGTAGGTAGACAACTAAGAGAAATCAGAAATATGCATAATACATAGCTCCAGACCCAAAAAGCTGAAAGCCTGACACTCTTCAGGACACTTCATTGAAATATCTAAGCTTGAACAGAATCCTCAAGAGCATATATCTAACAACTGATCCAGATATGGAACAGAGTCCTCAGGGACAAAGTAAATAACTTCTATTCCCCCCACCTCTGAAAAAGAAAAAAAAAATGTTTCTAGACTAGTGGTCCCCATTTCTGTGCGCCCACGGAGCGATCAGGGCTGACCCCGCCCTCAGGTGCAGCACATGGGCGATGCCTGCCACTAGGCATGCAGCATATGGGCGGCCCAGCCCCCAGGTGCCCGGCACGTGAGTGGCCCCACCCCCAGGTGCTCGGAAGCCCCAAAATGTTGGGGAACACTGTTCTAGACAGTAATGCGCCTTCAGACTAAAGACTCTTAAAGTGCAAGTTAGCCAAAAGAAACAGAAATGCTTCCTCCAATTCTCTTCCCTCAGTGATGTGGACAAGGTGTTTGAAGTCTCATAATAAGAAGATATTAAGTCTAGTGCCCACACACTTTGGTTCCAAATGTCTCCCAGATTTAAAAGTAGTATTTTAATATGGTTGGGAGCCCGAGCCAAGTGAACACTTACCTTAAACAACACTATACAAACACTGGCTGGATAAGAAAACTAAATGCATACAACAGTCTTTATGGAGAAAAAGGGTAAGTATGGTACAGACAGACTATCTTCTCTGTAATAACATCCTGTCATGAATAGGAACTGCAAAGGAGAGCCTGGCTTACCTGGAGAGCAAGGAAAAGGTTAAGCTAATTTGGATATGCACCTGAGGGAGGGGGCTTTGGGCATCCAGCCAATGAAATGCAGATAAGGAATTTCAAACGAGAGAAGGTTCCTCCTCCTTCTCCTGCCCCCCACCTGGAGCAAGCAGCAGTTTTTCCCCAGGTAGCAGGTGACATGGACTCTCCCAGAAACAGACTCCTTGAAATATGTAAGTAGGGAAAAGTTTAGATAGTCCATCAGGTTTTTATTGTTTTCAGTGTTTGGGAGTTTGGAAATCATGTCTGGGATGGTTAAGTATTTTTCTCTGTTCTTTTGTAACAAAGGATTACAGCGCAGGGATTCTCCCCGAGTCTATTTCAATCCATGCTTTTTAACATCTGGTCATTTACTATGCTTGCAACAGTGGTCTTGTTTTAATAATTAAAGTGTTTTTTGTTTTGGTTAACTGATATTAGTTGATATTTCTGTCATAGAATCATAGAACCATAGAGCTGGAAGAGACCTTAGAAGGCCATCAAGTCCAGCTCCCTGCTCAAGGCACGACCAATCCCAATTAAATCATCAGGGCTTTGTCAAACCGAGACTTAAACACCTCTAGGAATGGAGACTCCACTACTTCCCTAGGTAACCCATTCCAGTGCATCACCACTCTCCTAGTGAAACAGTTTTTCCTAATATCCAACCTGGACCTCTCCCATCCCAACTTGAGACCATTGCTCCTTGTTCTGTCATCCGTCACTACTGTGAAGAGCCTGTCTCCAGCCTCTTTGGAACCTCCCTTCAGGAAGCTGAAGGCTGCTATCAAATCCCCCCTCACTCCTCTCTTCTGCAGACTAAACAGACCCAACTCCCTCAGTCTCTCCACATAGGTCACATAGCCCCCTAATCATTTTGGTTGCCCTCCGCTGGACCCTCTCCAACGCATCCACATTCTTCCTGAAACTGGGGGCCCAGAACTAGACAATACTCCAGATGTGGCCTCACCAGAGCCAAATAAAGAAGAATAGCCACATCTCTGGATCGACTGACAATGCAACCTAGTATGCCATTAGCCTTCTGGGCTACAAGGGCGAACTGTTGACTCAAGTCCAGCTTCTCATCCACTGTAGTCCCCAGTTCCTTTTCTACAGAACTGCTACTTTAGCCAGTTGGACCCCAGATGTAACAATGCTTGGGATTCTTCCGTCCAAAGTGCAGGACTCTATACTTGTCCTTGTTGAACCTCATCAGATTTCTTGTGGCCCAATCCTCCAATTTCTCTGAGTCCCTTTGGACTCTATCCCTGCCCTCCAGCATGTCTAACATCTCCCCCTAGTTTAGTGTCATCTGCAAACTTGATGAGGGTGCAATCCATCCCCCTCATCCAGGTTATTAATAAAGATGTTGAACAAAACCAGTTGAAGAACCGATCCTTGGGGCACTCCGCTAGAAACCGACCACCACCCTGACATCGAGCTGTTGATCACTACCCGCTGGGCCCGACCTTCCAGCCAGTCTTCTATCCATCTCACCGTCATTTATCCAATCCACATTCCCTTAACTTGCTGGCAAGAATGTTGCGGGAGACCGTATCAAAAGCCTTGCTAAAGTCAAGGTATATCACATCCACTGACTTCCCCATATCCACAGAGCCAGTTACCTCATCATATAAGCTAATCAGATTGGTCAGGCACGACTTGCCCTTCATGAATCCATGCTGACTATTCTTAATCACCTTCCCCTCTTCCAAGTGCTTCAAAATGGATTCCTTGAGGATCCCCTCCATGATTTTTCCAGGGACTGAAGTAAGACTGACTAGCCTATAGTTCCCTGGATCGTTGTTCTTTCCTTTCTTAAAGCTGGGCCCTACATTTGCCTTTTTCCAATCATCCGGGATCTCCTGAACTCCACGACTTTTCAAAGATAATGGCCAAAGGCTCCTCAATGACATTTGCCAACTCCCTCAGTACCCTTGGATGTATTAAGTCCGGATCCATGGATTTATGTACTTTTAGCTTTCCTAAATAGTTCCTAACCTGTTCTTTCCCCACCAAGGGCTGTTCACCTTCGTCCCCTATTGCATCACTTAGCAAGGTCTGGGAACTGACCTTGTCCATGAAGACAAAGGCAACGAAAGCGTTAAGTACTTCAGCTTTCCCCACATCATCTGTCACTAGGTTTCCACCCTCATCCAGTAGGGGCCCCATACCCTCTCTGATCACCTTCTTCTTGATAACCTGCTTGTAGAAACCTTTCTTGTTATCCTTCACAACCCTTGCAAGTTGCAATTCCAATTGCGCTTTCGCCTTCCTGATAACTCCCCGGCATTCTCGAGCTATACATTTATACTGCTCCCTAGTCATCTGTCCAAGTTGCCACTTTTTTAAGCTCCCTTTTTGTGCTTAAGTTCATCAAGAATTTCCCCGGTGAGCCAGTCCAGTCTCCTACCATATTTGCTTCTCTTGCTACACATTGCAATGGTTTCTTTCTGTGCCTTCAATAAGGCTTCTTTAAAATACTGCCAGCTCTCCTGGGCTCCTTTCCCCTTCATGTTAGCATCCCAGGGGAGTCTGCCCATCAGGTATCTGAGGGAGTCGAAGTCTGCTTTTCTGAAGTTCAAGGTGTGTATTTTACTACTCTCCTTTCTTCCTTTGGTCAGGATCCTGAAATCTACCATCTCATGATCACTGCTTCCCAGGTTGTCACCCACCTCTACTTCCTCTATTAGCTCCCCCCTGTTTGAGAGCAGCAGGTCAAACTGCGCACAGCCTCTGGTCAAATCTTGCAGCACTTGTACCAAGAACTTATCCCCAACATTCTCCAAAAACTTCCTGGATTGTCTGTGTAGTGCCATATTGGTCTGCCAACAGATGCCAGGGTGATTAAAGTCCCCCATGAGAACCAGGGCATGTGATCTGGAAACTTCTCTCAGTTGTCTGAAGAAAGCCTCATCTACCTTACGCCTACTTACCTAAGGGAAACCACATTACCCAAGAGAAGCAGAACCTCATTCTTCTCTGCAGATTATCCCTGTTTGTTTTCCCAACTCCAAGCAAAACGGAGGCTGGAGGTAGTGGGGGACAACTTCGCCTTAGGGAAGGGATTCCAAGTGATCTCTTTCCTGTACAAATGTTTATTTTTTATTTCATTTGAATTGACACTTGGAGTCAGCGATTTTTTTCCTTGGATCTTAGGATAATTTAGACCAGACAAGTTTGTCTCTGGAAGTTACAGAGACAGGTTCTCAGAGTTTATTTTGCTAGCCGGCCCCCATATCTACACTTGGAAGTGCCAGGTTGGGGAACCGAGCCATGACACATCCTTCCAAGCTTCAATGCCTTTACTGCTGTTGGGAGGTGTGATTACAGCATCTGAACAGCTGCAAGCTCTGTGACCGTGAGCAAGCTCTGTGACCGTGTGCAAGCTCTGTGACGGGGCAGACAGGCCCCACACTGAAGGGAAGGGAGTAGCCCAGGCCCAGCTGGCTGCTGGGCATGCTCCCATCCAGGCCAGGGTATAAAAGCAAAGAGAGACCTAAAGCAAGGAGGGCTGCAGGGGGAAGGAGTAGGCCAGGCTGCACTGTGTTCCTGCCGCAGCGGAGACCGGAGGTGTTGACTGCAGCCGAACCAGCAACCACCAACCCCAGGGAGGCCAGAACACTCGCAGCCCCGATGCCATCCCCTGTAAGGACCAGCCCAGGAGGCCAGCAACCCCAGGGATACCAGGGTGTGGTAGGCAGCAGCCCAGGGCAAAGCATTAATTGTGTGGCTCGGCATGTATGGGCTGGATTCCCCGCCGAGTGAGCAGGAGCCTTAGTCCCTGCCTATAGGGTCTTGGGCTGGGACCCAGTGGAGAGGGAGGGCCCGGGTCCCCCTACCACCCTTTCCCTTACCCTGGACAATTAATCCCTACCCAATAGAGGCTTCTCCTGGTGGCTAGGCCTAAAAAGCCGTATTCACCCTGATAGGGGGCAGTGATTTTGGGACTAGGCTAAAGAGCCGTATTCACCGATAGGAGGGAGGAACAATTCATCTCACTCTCTGGGGTCAGGGATCTTTTGCCACCCCTATGAAAATTCACTCACGTTATGAATCTCCAACAATGGACAATTCACATATACTCATCAGTACTCTCTCTAAGCTGTGTTCCTGCATGGTCACAGAAGAGCCAAGAGCTACACACTTTAGGTGCCCCACCCCACCTCATTCCTTGCTGCCAAACTGCTTCCTGCCATCTGTCTTAAAGCTCCTCGCCAGCTGCTCCCAGAAGCCTCCTGCTTTCTGGGCAGAGCCTGAGCAGAGAAGGGGCACTGATGTCAGGGTGTCGCCTCCCCCCCACCCAGTTACCTCATCTCCACAGAACAGAGGGGGTGAGATGAAGCTGCTTGTGGTTACTGCATCTGAACAAGCAGCCTTCAGACGCGTGAGAGATGATCTACTTAAAAAGGCAGCGTATGTCTCTCACATGTGCTCTTTCACGCTTACCTCCCAACACATACTTGTATTACTGTTATTAGTTCTCCATACTTCCTGCAATGCACATATATTCTCTCTAATTTTATTCTTTCAAAGGTGTCATTTTAGTCTTTGGACTGGTCTACGCATTTTATTATCTTTCCTGGTACACAAAAATTAGGAGGTAAACAATTAAGGAACCAATTTGCAAACATCTAAAATATAATAAGGTTATAAATAAGTCAGGATGGATTTGTAAGGAATAAATAATGTCAAACCAAACTTTGACAAGGTAACAAACCTTGTGGATAGGCAAGAAACTAGTAGATGTGGTATATCAAGACTTTAGTAAAGCTTTTGTTTTGACAGATTTGCATAACCTTCTCATTAACAAACCACAGAAATACAACCTACATGGACCCCTCCAGGACTAGGGAGTCTGTGCTGGCACTCCAACCCCCCTGATGCCATGCCATGAGGCTGGAGCACACAAAATCTACTAGGCTGGCCCTCTGCAAGCTCTGGTGTGAGGAAAATGTGGGGTGTCTTTCTTCTTCTCAGTTAGAGGCTACATCAGTGAGGGATGTTTTATTTTATTTTTGTTTTGCTTTTCACTTGTGTGTGGTCCTCAACTGCTTTTTTCTGTGGGTAAGTGGCTCCTGACCCAAAAAAGGTTCCCCACCACTGGCATAGAGAGTACACTTACAAAGTTTGTGGATAATACCAAGCTGGAAGGGGTTGCAAGTGCTTTGGAAAACAAGATTACAATTCAAAATGTTCTGACAAACTAGAGAAACGACCTGAAGTAAATAAGATGAAACTCAATAAGCACAAATGCAAAGTACTCCACTTAGAAAGGAACAATTAGTTGCACAAATACAAAATGGGAAACACCTAGGAAGGATACTACAGAAAGGATTTTAGGAATCACAGTGGACCACAAGCTAAAGATAAGTCAACAGTGTAACACTGTTGCAAAAAAAGCAAACCGCATTCTGAGAAGTATTAGCAGGAGTGTTGAAACAAGACACGAAATAGTTCTTCTGCTCTATTATGTTCTGGTTAGGCCTCAATTGGAATATTGTGTCCAGTTCTAGTTTGCACCACATTTCAGGAAAGATGTGGAAAAGTTCAGAAAAGAGCAACAAAAATGACTGAAGGTTCAGAAAATAGGGATATTAGTGTATAACGGAACAGCAGTGTAATCGCATTAAGTTTTAGCAGTTACATGACTATTCAATAGTCTCCCCACGCATATTGGCTCCTGCCTACCCCTCACCCTCCATGTTGCTGCCTCTCAGAGGAAGCAGCGCAGGGGTGGGGGTGAGGGAAGTGAATGCATGTAGACAACAGGATAACCGATAGCCCTGGGTTTATCAGTTTAATCATGTAGTCATCTACACATTGACATACCTACTAGAAAACAAGATCTAGGAGGGAAGACTGAAAGAACTATGTTCATTAAGTTTGGAAAAGAGAAGACTAAGACAGGGCATGAGAACAGCTCTGAAGTATCTAAAAGGTTACAAGGAGGACAGAGAAAAAAATATTCTCGTTATCCTTGGATGACAGAACAGGAGCAATTGTAGCAACCAAGGTTTAGGTTGGAAATTGGGAAAAACTTCCCAACTGTCAGGGTAGGTAAGCACTAGAATAAACCACCCAGGAAGGTTGGGGAATCTCCATCAGCAGAGACTTTTGAGAGCAGGTCAAACAAACCCATTAGGGATGGTCTAGAATGACGTTGGTTCCTGCCATGAGTGCAGGGGGCCGGACTTGAGGACCTCGAGGCCCCTTCTAGTCCTATGATTTTATGATTTCTCTTGTGTTTAAATTTAATTATTTGAGTAGCAAATTCTAAAATGCCTAGCTTTCCCTGTCTGGATCATTATCCCTATGGTAATGTTTTAAAAATATATATTTTATTTAGGTTTTTTATTTCTACTGGTGGTGCATATTCACACGTTTCCTCAATAGCAGTGCACATAAAATTCATTCTGCATGTGAATGGACAACATTAGAAGGAGCTGTGATGCTCAGTAGAGACTTGCTGAAGTCTGACAAGGGTATCCAGTTAAGAACCACTTGATTAGGATGGTGATAGTGAGTTTAGTGAGGCTACGAAAATAATGGGGGATTTCAACTATGCCCATACTGGGAGGGACACAAAAAAAAAGCCCAACACAGTAGCATTTCACTTCAAAAATTGGAACTACACAAAATGAGGAAGCAGGTTAAACAGAAATTAAATAGGTACAGTCACAAGAGTGAAATGCCTGCAAGCTCCAACGAAACTTTAAATATGCCATAATGGAGGCCTGAATTAAACCCCCAAAATAAAAAACACGTTGAGAAGCAAAAACATACCATCATGACTAAGCCAAATAATAAGTGGTTAGAGGCAAAAAGACATCCTTTAAAAAACCTACTAATAGGAAAAAAAGGAGCATAAATTCTGTTATGTCAAATGTAAAAGTACAATTAGGCAACCCAAAAAGGAATTTGAAGATCCTTCACAAATCCTGGACAAACTAGAGAAATGGTCTGAGAAAACAGGATGAAGTTTAATAAGGACAAAGTACAGGCAGTCCCCGGGTTACGTACAAGATAGGGACTGTAGGTTTGTTCTTAAGTTGAATCTGTATGTAAGTCGGAACTGGCGTCCAGATTCAGACACTGCTGAAACTGACCGCCAGTTCTGACTTACATACAGAATCAACTTAAGAACCCCAGGCGTCCCCAAGTCAGCTGCTGCTGAAACTGATCAGCAGCTGATTCCAGGAAGCCCGGGGCAGAGCAACTCTGCCTGGGGCTTCCTGTAGTCAGCGCTGGTCAGTTTCAGCAGAAGCTGACTTGGGGACGCCTGGGGCAGAGCAGCTGGGGTGCTACTGGACCAACCCAGCAGCACCCCATCTGCTCTGCCCCAGACGTCCTGATTCAGCCGCTGCTGAAACTGACCAGCAGCGGCTGAATCAGGACCTGGGGCAGAGCAGCTGGGGTGCTGCCGGGTTGGTCCAGTAGTGCCCACGGGCGCTGCAGGACCAATCGGCAGCGCCCCAGCTGCTCTGCCCCAGAGTCCAAAACAAAAGCCTGGTCTGCTGGGGGGGGAGGGGGAGCACACTAGCTGCGCCCCCCCCCCCCAGCAGACCAGGGACACGGGGAGCAGAGCCGCAGCGGCAGCGGGGTGCCGCGCCTCTGAGGCTTTGCTCTGGCAAAGCCTCTGAGGCGCGGGACCCCCCGCGGCTGCGGCTTCAGTCAGGGTGCCTGTGGTCTGCTGGGGACGGTCCCCAGCAGACCACAGGCACCCTGACTGAAGCCGCAGCCGCGGGGGGGTCCCGCACCTCTGAGGCTTTGCCAGAGCAAAGCCTCACAGGCGCGGGGAACCGCCGCTGCTGCCGCTCCAGTCTGGATGCCTGTGGTCTGCTGGGGACGGTCCCCAGCAGACCACAGGCACCCGGACTGAAGCCGCAGCCGCGGGGGGGTCCCGCGCCTCTGAGGCTTTGCCAGAGCAAAGCCTCAGAGGCGCGGGGAACCGCCGCTGCTGCTGCTTCAGTCAAAGCGGCAGCAGCGGCGGTTCCCCGTGCCTCTGAGGCTTTGCTCTGGCAAAGCCTCAGAGGCACGGGGAACCGCCGCTGCTGCCGCTTTGACTGAAGCAGCAGCAGCGGCGGTTCCCCGCGCCTCTGAGGCTTTGCTCTGGCAAAGCCTCAGAGGCGCGGGACCCCCCCGCGGCTGCGGCTTCAGTCCGGGTGCCTGTGGTCTGCTGGGGACCGTCCCCAGCAGACCACTGGCATCCAGACTGGAGCGGCAGCAGCGGGGGTTCCCGCGCTTCTGAGGCTTTGCTCTGGCAAAGCCTCAGAAGCGCAGGAACCTGCCCGCTGCTGCCGCTTGGGTCCCGGTGCCTGTGGTCTGCTGGGGACGGTCCCCAGCAGACCACAGGCACCGGCACCCAAGTGGAAGCAGCAGCGGTTCCCGCGCTTCTGAGGCTTTGCTCTGGCAAAGCCTCAGAAGCGCGGGAACCCGCCCGGTGCCCCTGGTCTGCTGGAGACGGTCTCCAGCAGACCAGGGGCACCGGAGCAGCTTACAAACGGGGCTCTCGCCCCGACTTCCGGGGCGAGAAAGCTCCGTTCGTAAGTGCGGATCCGACGTAAGTCGGATCCGCGTAAGTCGGGGACTGCCTGTACTCAACTTAGGAAGGAACAATCAGTTTCACATATACAAAATGGGAAGTGATTGACTAGGAAGGATACTGCTGCAAGGGATTTAGGTGTCACAGTGGGCCACAAGCTAAAGAGGAGTCAATAGCATGACACTGTTGCAAAAAAACCCAAACATGATACCAAGATGCATTAACAGGAGTGTTGTGAACAAGACATTCTTCCGCTCCACTCTGTGCTGATTAGGACTCAATTGAAGTAGTGTGTCCAGTTCTGGGCACATTTCAAGATAAATATGAAGAAATTGGAGACGGTCCAGAGAAAAGCAACAAAAATGATTGAAAGGCAGGAAAACATGAGCTGAAAAATACTGAAAGAATTAGGCTTGTTTAGTTTAGAAAAGAGAAGACTGAGAGGGGACATGATAGCGGTTTTCAAGAATCTAAAAGGGTGTTACAAGGAGGAGGGAGAAAAAAATTGTTCTCCTTAGCCTCTGAGGATAGGACAAGAAGCAATGGGTTTAAATTACAGGAAAGAAGGTTTAGTTTGGACATTAGGAAAAAGTTCCTAACTGTCAGGATGGTTAAACGCTGGATTAAACACTTTAGGGAGGTTGTAGAATCTCCATTACTGTAGATATTTAAGTACAGGTTGGACAGACATCTATCAGGGCTGCTAGACAGTGCCTAGTCCTGCTGTGAGGGCAAGGGACTGGACTCAATGACCTCTCAAGATCCGTTCCAGTTCTAGTATTCTCTGATTCTCTGACTGCCATAGCACAACCAGGAATCACGCAATTAAATTAATAACCAGCAGATTTCAAAAAAACAACAGAAAGACCTTCACACAACACAGTCAACCTGTAGACCTCACTGCCCAAGGAATGTTGTAATGAACAAAATTGTAAGTGGGTTCAAAACAAGGCTGATTAAGTTTCTGGAAGCTAAGTCCATCAATGGCTATTAACCAAGATGGTGGGGGATGCAACTCTATACTCAGAGGCAGGGACACCCAGATTGCTAGAAGCTAAGTATGGGTGACAAGAGATGGTTCATTCAAAGATTGCCCGTTCTGTACTATCTCCCTGAAGCAACTAACCCTAGGGCTGTTGGTACACTTCAAAGGTGAAAGCACTGCCAGGAGCACAGGGCCAGTGGGGCACTCCCCCGCTGACTCTGTGCTCCCCGTGGTGTTTCAAAGTGGCAGCGATGTGTGGAGCCAGGGGTCAGCCAGGGACTCTCCCACTGACCCCAGGCTCTGTGCAGCACTGACACTTTGAAACACAGCAGGGAGCCTGGCGTCAGGTGTTTCAAAGCAGCAGCACTGTACAGAGCCCGCGGTCAGCAGGGAAGTGCTCAGCTGATTCTGGGCTCCACACAGTGCTGCCGCTTTGAACTACCCCCTTTTCTTACCTTCCCCCCACTGCCTCTTTCTGGTAGAGGCAGCAAGCGGGGGGAAGCAACTAGTCAAATAGCCTGTCTACTATCCATTAAGCATTTGCTTATCGGATAGTCCACTAATTGTTCACATCCCTAAATATGATGCATAAGAGAGGCAGACAGAGTGAAGCACAAAGATCTATAAATACTTCAGAACACTCTTCTCTAGAACTTGGAATTGAATCAATTCCTACCACATCTCAACATTCCTTAGATGTCAGCCAACTGCAATACCCACCAAGGTGTGTCTCTCCATCCTCTTCACCCCCCCCAAGTAGCAGGTCTACATGGCCTCTACCATGAACACTTATACCATCTGCTCAAGAAGAGTCAGAAGACTATACTGGGGATCTTAGGATCCCAACACTGTTGATGACCCAAGATCACTGTCTCATGACATCTTTTGCAGAAAAATTCCTAAATCTACTATATTTTTGAGAGAGAGTTTGAGGATCTGTGTGTGCGTTCAAGATCTCCTCCTAAATGAAAAAAGCTAAAACCACCAAATTCAGTATACAGCTTCCTCTTATAACTTAAAGCGAGATACGGGTTTGGTTCTGCCAGGAAAAAGGGACATGTCTAGAATAGGATTGCTTCTCATAAAACCATATAGAAGAGAGACAGAATCACCAGGCAGGTGAAAGGGTCTGGCTGGGAGCACCTCCTGCCCCATTTGTACAAGAACACTGCTGGCTGTTTGCTTTTTCCCCATGCTTCCTGGCAAAGGGTTAGTTTCCTGCATTCCTCACTCTGGCTGGGGGGCGCAGAAGGGCAGGCTAACCTGGACTTGCCCAAGTTGGTGGGACATACACCCCTCCCCCACCTGTGTCCACTGAAGTTGCAGCAATTATGGAGAGGTGCTTCTCACCTGGCCCTAAGCCACTGCAGTGAGGGGGCTAGGGTCATCCTCTCCCCTGAGAGGAACTGAATAGTGAACCCCTCATCCCCAGAGCAATGATTAAAATGAAGCATGTACTAAGGATATAAGTGACTAAGCATAAGCTTATCAGATAGACGAGTAGTGATGTAAATAGTCACTTCCCCGCCCCTTGGTGCCTCTGATAGAATCTTCTTAAAAGCCAGTTCCCTCCCCCCCCCCCAGCACCATCTCTGCAGGAGACAGGGGAGGATGCAGTCTCCACTCAAGCTGCTTCTGCTGTGATTCTGATTTTGAAATGTACAAGTCCCAGGTACAAGAGCACTGCTGGGGCTCTTGTACATTTCAAAGGCTTAGGCTCACTGGGAGCATGGGGCCTGCGGGGACTCGCCCACTGGTCCTGCACTCCCTGCAGGGCTTTCACTTTTGAACTGTAGGAAGAGCCAAACAGGGCTCTTCCTATAATTCAAAGGTAGAGGTGTCCTTACAGACTATTTGTATAGTCAATGGAAATCCCATCGACTATTCGATTAGTTAATTAATCTATATGTAATATCCCTAGCATGTATATTTTCATTTTATTTTATTTTCCAAAACACAAAAATTGAGTTAAGGACCTGAGCAATGCCCGGTAAATCTTCTAGTACATTATACATAAGCAGGGGGGTTTCTTTTGTTATTAAAAAGAAAGGTAAATTAGCAAATGATTTATTCACCTGCTTTTCTCTAGCCTTCAGAAAGCATAAGTGTATATACAGTAGGTTTTCAAACAGCAAGAGAACAGTGTAGCCGACCATAGTCTACAAGCAAGAATTATCATGAGTACTAGCCCCCACAAGCATGGTGATCTCAACCATCTGGTTGGATTTTTATAGGGACTCAGCTTGCTTTCCCCTTTAGGTGCTCCCTGTGGGTCTGAGGCAAGCCAGTACAAGTTCTGAAAGACATCTTTTAGAATAGGAGAAGGATCTTCAGTCCAAGCTAGTGATCAGGTGATTGCCTGGTGAGCATCCTACTCCTAAGTTCACTCTGAGACAAGGTATCCACTGAAAGCAAAATCTGCAGACAGTGAACTGGAAGTTCTGCCAGGAATAGAAAGCAAGAAAGCACTTGTGTCAGGGGAAAGGTAGCTATTGGATGAATGCTGAATTGTCTGGGGTTTGCTAAAGAGGGTTAGTGCAATCAATAAAGGTGCTTAATAGGGATGTGAAAGGTTAACTGGCAAGCACCACCCTTAACTAGTGAGACTTAAATTCAGGATAACCTGTTAAAGTTCTAGCCTTCACTGCATCCTCTGGCAAGGAGTTCCACAGGTTGACTGTTTGCTGAATGAAGAAAAACTTCCTTTTGTTTTAAACCTGCTGCCTATTAATTTCATGTGGTGACTCCTAGTTCTTATATTGTGGGAATAACTAAATAACTTTTCCTTATTCACTTTTTCCATACCAATCATGATTTTATAGACCTCTATCATAGCCCCCCCCCCTTAATCTCCTCTTTTCTAAGATGAAAAGTCCAAGTCTTTTTAATTTCTCTTCATATTGGACCCATTCCAAACCCCTAATCATTTTGTTGTCCTTTTCTGAACCTTTTCTAATGCCAACAGATCCTTTCTGAGATGAGGCGACCTCATCTGTATGCACTATTCAAGATGTGCGCATACCATGGTTTTATAGAGAGGCAATAAGAGATTCTCTGTCTTATTCTTGATCCCTTTTCCAATAGCTCCTAACATTTTATTTGCTTTTTTGACTGACGCTGCACACCGAGTGGATGTTTTCAGAGAACTATCCACAATGACTCCAAGATCTCTCTCGAGTAGGTGTGGCTAAATTAGTCCCCATCATATTGTATATGTAGTTGGGATTATTTTTCCAATGTGCATTACTTTACATTTATCAACATTAAATTTTATTTGCCATTTTGATGCCCAATCACTTAGTTTTTACATCTCTAATGCCTAAAAAAGGCCTGAACAAAACCTGAGCGTGCATTTAATCCTTCCAGGGCTACTGAGAGTGGACAGCAGCCTACATACTCAATCAAACAAGAGAAGTCACATCCTCTTCTGGATCAGATATAGTAGTCAATACACAACCATAATCTAGTCCAAAAATATTATCTTAAAGGCACATTCTGAAATACTATAGGATCAAGAATCAGTCCCATTTTTTCAATGAGCAAAATCCTCCAACTCCAAAATTAACTACCATCTCCACTTTCTCAATACCAAAAGCAGGTGCAAAAGCCTTTAGTCTCCCCAATTTTAAAATAAAATAATAAAATTATCTTTACAAAAATATAGCAGCACACAGATAAAGAAAAGAATATTCCAAAGTTAACTTTATCAAATTAAACCAAAAGAACATACTACCTGCGTTATTATATTTGAAAATAAATTCAACAATTCACAGTATTATTACACTGCAGAAATTAGAGAGACTTGTTGTAGAATGTGTGTTTGTGAAGCTAAAGGTTACACAGGACCTTGTTTGTATTACTAAAATCTCTTGATTACTATCATCTAAAGAACGAGAAAATCATTTTGTTAGTTATATCTAACATATATTGCAACTTTGTTTTAGGGCAACTGAAGAAAAACTCGTTTAAGGAGACAGTGCTGGGCTAGAAAAAAAAGCAACCATTTTTTGTCACAAGTAGGAACTCAGGCTAAATAACTCAGAAGAAAACTAAAAAGCCAGTCAGCCTTTTGTCTGCAGTTTTCTACAATATTTCTTCTCCCTTCTACCAGTACAGCAGCCACAGAATTTCCAGGTACTTCCCCCCCCCCCCCCAGTTTATTCAGCTTTTTGGTTTTACCTTGAGAAATTCATGAAGCAGCAGATTATAAAGAGAGCTTGCTTCGTATTGTACCTGAAGCCATACTTTTTCTGCTCTGATCATATTACATTCTGGCTACCTTCCCCCCCCCCCCCCCCCCCGTAATATCAACATACAGTATTGAATACTTAAAAATAGTTTAGAACATTGCTTTGTACTAAACAGCTCCAGAATTCTATCCTACAGATGAGAACAACAGTCTTGACAGCAAGGCCTGTAAAATATCATACAAGTTATTTTCACAAAGAGGAAAAAAATACAAATAAGATGGACTCCTATAATGTTGGGGAAGGGAGGGGAGGGACTCTAGAAAAACCATCTGCCATTATACCACTGAATTTTAAAAAACTTTTTAAAGAGTGGAGGAAAGAAAGGGTCTCCACATTTTGTTAGCTTCTGCTATATAAAGGAAGCCTGAAATGGAAGGAGGGTTTTCCCCCCATTAGAAAATCAGATTTTAGTCTACCCTGTTTAATCTGGAAGACTCTACAGGCAATTGCTATGAATAAGAAATCAGAGTCAATATGAATGAAATCTGAGGAGGGAGGCTATTTTTATTTGGAATGTTTCAATCACAAGTAGTCAATTACTTTGGTCAAGGTCCAGATTTCTGTCACAGTATAGTCAAGATCCAGACTGCAGAGAAAATAGTAAACCAATAATAAGTAAAAAAGATTTCAGAGTCCATTCAAAAGAATCTGGTGCTCCAGATTTGGCCTGCAGTCCACCTGTTTACTACCACTAGTTTAAATCACATTATGTTTTGATAACAGTTAAGGAACACTTGAGAAAAGTGTCAAGACTTGACATCTTCAACCCCTTAATATTAGGAGATGAGAAAAAGCTCAATCCATATTTCTGACACTATGAGAAGAGCAAAATCAAGGAAGTAGAGATAATATTTTTGATATTTCAAAAGAAAAAACAGGTTGCAAAGGTTGTGTTTGGATGGGGTTAATTTTTCAGGTACTTTACACAAAACATCGAAGCCAATTTTCCCCCTTTTTGCATGTCAGCTCTGAAGATGATTTAAAATTGAATCTTATTGTAAAAACTGGGCAATTTTAAATTTTTAGGAAATCTTCATTTTACTGGTTTGTGATGTGACAACATCTTCCTGTTACCTAAATAAATAGCAAAACTCATTGACTTCAATTGTGGAAAAATGAGGCCAACACCTTCTGACCAAGGAAGTGCCACTCATGTAAATGCTTATGGAGACTAAGCATTTTGATGACTGTCTTAAGATAAGTTATTAGAAAATGTAATGCAGGACAGATTGTTATTTGTGTATACTAAGTAATGTCAAACCGAAATGGGGGAGGAGTTTAACATTACTCCAATTAAATTAGTTTATGTTTATTCTGTGGTAAGGATGTTGAGTAACAGTTAATTGGAATTTCCATCAACTACTCAACAGGCACTTCCACATTCCTTCTTTGCAATGTACAAGAGCCCCCATTGGAATGTGGAACTCGGTGTGCAGCCTGGATCCAGTGGGAAAGTCTTGCTGATTCTAGGCTGCATGTGACGTGCCAGCTTTGAAATGCACAAGAGTCCACAGCAGAGGCTCTTGTGCATTTAAAAGCAGAAGCACAGCATGGAGCCTGGGGTCAGGGAGGATATCACTCTGTATCCCACAGACTTTCCCTTCACCCTCAGCCTTGTGGCTTCCCCCTTTCCCATGCTCCATGGGAGCCGGAAGCCATGCAGCCAGTACCCGCCACAGCAAAAGTTGTGGTTAATGTAGGATTATTATTACCAGGGCTCGCCAAACCGCAGCGAGCCCCGCTCGCCAGCCGCGCTGTCTGGCGATCTGTGCATGCGCAGATCACCCGAATCCAGCTCTTCCGGGTTGCAATCTTCTCGCCATGGGCGAGTAGATTGTATTATTTGTCTAGCCCTGGTTATTACCATATTACAGTAAGGCTTTAATGCATTACAGACATCTTCATTACTCCCCAGGATACCAGCCTCGGCAGTCTCCCCTCTTAATGGAAATCAGCAGTAATAGCTAGGAGGATCCTGCGTCGCCTTCTGACATCACTCACTCAGTTCAAACTTTCATGTACCGTGTATTGTTAGCAGTTGTTGATTTCTTCATCTGCATAATCTAATTCTTCCTGCTTCTTATTCCGCTTGCCATCATCTCTCTTCCTCCTTAGGTTCTCTTGCAGTTAATCCACTCCTGTTGGAACAGTTTGTTTCCCTCCTCCCTCCCACTAGCCATTGGAACCAAACACATTTTTCCTATGAACCTGGAATGGAATCCTGTCATAATAATCTTAAACCTATAATGAAATTCTTGTCATAAAAATAGACAACAAAAAAGGTAAAAGGTCAGGGATAAGAATATAGCTTATAATAGAGATGTAAGCGAGTAGTCAACCACACGATAAGCATAAGATTATTGGTCAGTTCAGTGAAGTATTCGACTACTTGCTCCCCTCTCCCCCCCAACTGGGGTGGGGACAGGAGCTGGTGCTGGGGGTAGCCAGCTTTAAAAGCCAGTTTCCCCTCAGTACTGTCTCTGTGGTGCCACCTGCCTCCCTCTCACTCTTGCTACTTCCATCAGACACAGTGGGTGGGGGGTAGGGAAGGCTGCTGCAAAGCAGCCTCTGCCCGCACTGGGCCGAGGTTGCTCTGGCAGCATCCCTTGTTCACGGGCAACCATGGTCAGCCCTGGCTGCCATGAAGAGGGGTTGCTGCTGGAGCAGCTCATTCCTGTGGCTTGCCTGGGCCACTGTCAACCAGGGCTTCTGGACCTGGTGCGAGCTGGGACCAAGCAGTCCCGGCTTATGCCGGCCCAGGGCTGCTGCGCCTCTAAATTTTATATGTAGTAAGAGCTGCCAGGCTCAGGCCACATGGTGGGAGGCCACATGGTTCTAGCCTCCCGCCAGCGAGGAGCAAGGCCACAGGACTCCTGTGTATCCCTCCCCTGGGCCACCAGCGATACCGCACATGTCCCACGCACCCTCCTCCCCCTACCCGAGGCTCTGCAGCTCCTAAGCTCCTCCTTCTCCACACCTGAGCCCACACGGCTCCTGCTCTCCCTGTCCCCCCACCCGAGCCCATGCAAGGCTGTGTGGCTCCTGCATGCCCTCCCAAGTCAAGAAGTCACGCGGCTCCCCTACACGAGCCCCCACAGCTCCCATGTCTCCCTCCCCCCACTTGAAACATCATGGTTCCCCCGCAAAGAGGTGACGTGGCTCCCGCATGCCCCCCACCAGAGCTTCTGTGCACCCCCCCCAACAATCTCCCTTCTCCCAGGTCCTGAACCCCTCGCCGAATCCCACCCAAGCCACCAAGAGCTCACGCAGCTTTTGTGCATCCCCCTCCCCCACCTGAACCCCTATGGCTCCTGTACACCCCCCAAGAGCTCCCATGCACTCCTTGTCCCCCCGTCCCGGAACCTCCGTCCCAGCTCACCTCTCCTCCTCCTGCCCTCAGCAGAGGAGCCGCACAGTTCATTTTAAATTCTGGTAGCCCCCTGACCACGTGACAGCTACCGGAGGGATACTCAGGGGGCCGGCAGCGTGTGAAAGAGGGGTTAACCAGTTCACCTTTTACATCCCTACTATGAATAGCAACAAAGACATTACACCAAAATATACTGCTTTCTTGATAAACGGCCCATTTTGTAATTGCAATATGATGAACTGTGTAATACAGGCAGTCCCCGGGTTACGTACAAGATAGGGACTGTAGGTTTGTTCTTAAGTTGAATCTGTATGTAAGTCGGAACTGGCGTCCAGATTCAGACACTGCTGAAACTGACCGCCAGTTCTGACTTACATAGAGAATCAACTTAAGAACCCCAGGCGTCCCCAAGTCAGCTGCTGCTGAAACTGATCAGCAGCTGATTCCAGGAAGCCCGGGGCAGAGCAACTCTGCCTCGGGCTTCCTGTAGTCAGCGCTGGTCAGTTTCAGCAGAAGCTGACTTGGGGACGCCTGGGGCAGAGCAGCTGGGGTGCTACTGGACCAACCCAGCAGCACCCCATCTGCTCTGCCCCAGACGTCCTGATTCAGCCGCTGCTGAAACTGACCAGCAGCGGCTGAATCAGGACCTGGGGCAGAGCAGCTGGGGTGCTGCCGGGTTGGTCCAGTAGTGCCCACGGGCGCTGCAGGACCAATCGGCAGCGCCCCAGCTGCTCTGCCCCAGAGTCCAAAACAAAAGCCTGGTCTGCTGGGGGGGGAGGGGGAGCACACTAGCTGCGCCCCCCCCCCCCAGCAGACCAGGGACACGGGGAGCAGAGCCGCAGCGGCAGCGGGGTGCCGCGCCTCTGAGGCTTTGCTCTGGCAAAGCCTCAGAGGCGAGGGACCCCGCCACGGCTGCGGCTTCAGTCTGGGTGCCTGTGGTCTGCTGGGGACGAGAAAGCTCCGTTCGTAAGTGCGGATCCGACGTAAGTCGGATCCGCGTAAGTCGGGGACTGCCTGTAGTGGCAACAAATGCAAAAAGGCAAGATGATACAGTCTTGCATGATCTTCTTATCAATAAACTAGACAAATACAACTTAAATGGGGCTACTATAAGGTGGGTGCATAACTGGCTGGATAATAACTACTTTCTGAGAGTGGTTAACGATTCACAAAAATGCTGGAAGGGTGTAACAAGTGGGATTACGCGGGGATCTGTTTTGGGACTGGTTCTGTTCAATATCTTCATCAACAATTTAGATATTGGCATAGAGTATGGTTATTAAATTTGCAGATGGTACCAAGCTGGGAGGGGCTGCAACTGCTTTGGAGAATAGGATTATAATTCAAAATGATCTGGACGAACTGGAGAAATGGTCTGAGGTAAGTCGGATGAAGTTTAATAAGGACAAATGCAAAATACTCCACTTAGGAAGGAACCATCAGCTTCACACATACAGAATGGGAAGCGACTATCTAGGAAGAAGTACTGCTGAAAAGCATCCAGGGTCATAGTGGACCACAAACTAAATATGAGTCAACAGTGTGACGCTGTTGCAAAAAAAACAAATATGATTCTGGGATGCATTAACAGGAGTGTTGTAACACACGAGAACTCATTCTTCTGCTCTGCTCTGCATTCATTAGGTCTCAATTGGAGTAACGTGTCCAGATCTGGGCACCACATTTCAAGACAGATGTGGAGAAACTGGAAAAGGTCCAGAAAAGAGCAACAAGAATGATTAAAAGTCTAGAGAACATGATCTATGAAGGAAGACTGAAAGAATTGGGCTTGTTTAGTTTGGAAAGGAGACAACTGAGAGGGGACATGATAGCGGTTTACAGGTATCTAAAGGGGTGTCACAGGGAGGAGGGAGAAAAATTGTTCTCCTTGGCCTATGAGGATAGGAAAAGCAGCAATGGGTTTAAACTGCAGCAAGGGAGGTTTAGGTTGGACATTAGAAAAAACTTTCTAACTGTCAGGGTGGTTAAACACTGGAATAAGTGGCTTAGAGAGATTGTGGAAACTCCATCTCTGGAGATATTTAAGAGCAGGTTAGACAGACATTTATCAGGGACGATCTAGACAGTACTGGGTCCTGCTGTGAGGGCAGGGGACTGAACTCGATGACTTATCGAGGTCCCTTCCAGTTCTAGTGTTCTATTATTTAATTCCCAATTTGCAACTGAATTTACGTACAGCCAACTGCAGCATCAGGACCTTACTAAACATTAACTAATGATGGATGATAAAAAAAAAAGACGAGACTGGTCAGCGGGATTCAGGAACTGCATCCTGACAATAAGTCTCTCATACTTCCCCAGCAAATGCTATATTTGAGTCTCAGATGGAGAGGAAGTGCATTTGTAATACTGACTTAAGCTAAACACTTATCTCTTCAGCAAAATCTTTCAAACTGTGTTACAAACCTTTGTCACCTCTTCTGAAGGTAAATATCATATCCTATGTGGTTTAGGTGCCTAGAATCTGTGGTGTCCCCTCCCCACACACGCACACACACAGAAGCCATTCAAAAAAAGCCAAAACGAGATACAATTGTTCAAGAATAAACGAACAATTCATCAGATCCTGATATTGTTTTGGAATAGCTGATTGCCTGATCACTATACAGTTATCCCTCATTTAACACATGCCCGTTTAACACATTTTTGCGATAAAAAAATGTTCCTTAAAAAAAATTGTGCTAATTATACGACCGGCCCCAGAATAACACGATTTCCACAGCCAGCCCATTGACAGCGGCTGCGCGGGGTTTCCCCTGCCTCACTGCAAAGCAGCAGAGGGTTCGTCGCTCACCACGCTGTTCCCCAGCGACCCTCCCTCACCGGATGCAGTGCAGGTCCCGGCAGACCCATCACAGGAGCATACTGTACTCCCAACCCAATCCCCCTCTTCTCCCCTCCCCTCTTTTCCCCCTGAGCCAAACACCTCCCCTCCCTGCTGTAACCCAGTCCCCTTTCTCTCCCAACCTTATGTCCCGGTCCCAACAGACACCACTGTTTGAAACGCAACCCATTTTTCCATTATTTTCAATGGGAAAATTGACCCTGCATAACACGTTTTCACTTAACACGATCATTTTCTGAAACAGTGTTAAATGAGGAATTACTGTACTTACATATTGCATTTCCTTCCCTACTTTTTGATTCTGTCTTTATAGAGAAGCATTTTGAAATATAACAGACATCATCCTGTCACATACAGCACCTAGTTATTTTACAACTTAGAACGTGCAAATGGCAATACTACCAACTACACATTTCTTTATCTGTGCACTTGTATAAGCTCATTATGAATGAAGTTGTTTCTCACTGTTCTTAATTTTCAGAAATGTCCCATGTTTTGTCTCAAAAAGTAGATTTTCTTGTGCATAAAAGTTTAAACAAAAGCCTGTTACCTCAAAGAATCAACAGGCTGGCACAGGTAAAATATTTCTCCTGATTTAAAGGTTCTGCCAATGGAAAGTCTTTGTCTAAGTTGTTTGCCTCTCGTCTTCAGATAGATAAGTAAGTAGCATAAGTTGAGTGTGGGACTAAGTTTTATACTTCTGCTGCCCACAACTACAGTATCTGAGGCCCAGATCCTCACAGGCATTTCAGCTCTAACATCAATGGGAATTAGGTGCCTCCATCCCTTTGACAATCTAGGCCTGAGTGCCTTCCATGTCAAGCCTCTTGCAGGAGGCTTTATACAGTCCTTAAATTGCACAGATTTTTTTTTAAACTCATGCCCTTAAACTCATTTGGCAAGTAGTGTTAGGGCTGCTTTATGGTGAGGAGCAAAAAAATAAGCTGTAACAGGAATGTTCTGCAAATGGAACTAACGAGTATGATTTGAGTGCAACTATTTTATATACTACTCAGACTGTGGGCCCTGTATGTATTTCATTTAAGGCAATACAGGTTGAACCTCTCCCGTCCAGCACCCTACGGACCTGACTGGTGCCAAACCAGAGTATTTGCAGAACAAAGAGAAGTCAATATTGTCTAGCATTAACAACACTTGCCTTGTTTCCTGGGCTCGTAGAAAACATTTAGAAGTAAATTAGAGCTACATAAAAGCACTGAGAGCCAGGACCTGTGGCTGTGAACAACTTTATGGGACCATGGGAAATTTGGCCACACCCATGATAAGTGGACATCAACTAATTAAAATCATGCTGGACCACAGATGTTACCAGACCAGAGAGGTTCAACCTGTACCATAATTAGGAAGTCATAATTGTTTTAAAAGAAAAGTATAGCTACAATATACTAGAAAACTGTAGTATCTAGGTATATGTTTGGGTGAAGCAATGTATAATTTATATTCTTGTGAAAATAGGAATGCAAGAGTAGTTAATTAGTCAACTACCCGATAAACTTAAGTTTATCAGGTAGTCGAGTCAACAACTTGCATTCTCCTCCCCCCACCCCCGCTGCCTCTATATCAGAGGCTGCGGGGATGTAGGGAGGGGGAGCAGGAGCTGGTGCGGGGGAGGGGGGGGGAGAGGAAGCCAGCTAGGCCAGTTACCCACAGCACTGTCTCTGCTCCCCCCACACCCGCTGACTATCAGGGAGGCTAGGAAGGCTACTGCCTAGGCAGGCAGTCCAGCTTTGTCACAGCTTGTGCCTGGACCAAATCCCACTGCAGCTCTGCAATTTAAAAGGCAGGAGGAGTCAGGAAGCCTGTCTCCCCCCCACCAGTTCCTCCTGCATTTTAAATTGCACAGCTACATCAAGGTTTGGTCTCCGTCCCAGCGAGAGCAGGGACTGAGCTGGACTGCCAGCTTGCCCAGCCCCTACTAAATTTAGGAGGGAGGGAAAAGCAATATATGTGACCAAGCTGCTACCCTACTAAATTCTTCCTCTGGTTCTACTTATATAAGAACGGCCGTACTGGGTCAGACCAAATGTCCATCTAACCCAGTATCTTGTCTACCGATAGTGGCCAGCACCAGGTGCCCCAAGAGGGTAGACTGAAGACAATGATCAAGCGATTTGTCTCCTGCCATCCCTCTCCAGCCTCTGACAGACAGAGGCCAAGGACACCAATTTATCCCCTGGCTAATAGCCTTTTATGGACCTAACCTCCATGAAATTATCTAGCTTCTCTTTAAACTCTGTTATAGTCCTAGCCTTCACAGCCTCCTCTGGCAAAGAGGTCTACAGGTTGACTACACACTGTGTGAAGAAGAACTTTCTTTTATTAGTTTTAAACCTGCTACCCATTAATTTCATTTGGTGTCCTCTAGTTCTTCTATTTAGGGAACTAATAAATAATTTTTCTTTATCGGCCCTCTCCACACCACTCATGATTTTATATACCTCTATCATATCCCCCCTCAGTCTCCTCTTTTCTAAACTGAAAAGTCCCAGTTGCTTTAACCTCTCCTCATATGGGACCCGTTCCAAACCCCTAATCATTTTTGTTGCCCTTTTCTGAACCCTTTTCAAGGCCAAAATATCTTTTTTGAGGTGAGGAGACCACATCTGCACACGGTATTCAAGATGTGGGCGTACCATAGTTTTATACAGGGGCAGTAAGATATTCTGGGTCTTATTTTCTATCCCTTTCCTAATAATTCCTAGCATCCTATTTGCCTTTTTGACCGCCGCTGCACACTGAGTGGAAGTTTTCAGAGAACTGTCCACGATAACTCCAAGATCTCTTTCCTGATTTCTCGTAGCCAAATTAGCCCCCATCATACTGTACGTATAGCTGGGGTTATTTTTCCCAATGTGCATTACTTTACACTTATCCACATTAAATTTCATTTGCCATTTTGTTGCCCAATCACTCAGTTTGGTGAGATCTTCTTGGAGTCCCTCACAGTCTGCTTCTGTCTTGACTATCCTAAACAGTTTGGTATCATCTGCAAACTTTACTACCTCACTGCTTACCCCTTTCTCCAGATCATTTATGAATAAGTTGAAAAGGATTGATCCCAGGACTGACCCTTGGGGTACACCACTAGTTACCCCTCTCCAATCTGAAAATGTACCATTTATTCCTACCCTTTGTTTCCTGTCTTTTAACCAGTTCTCAATCCAAGAAAGGACCTTCCCTCTTATCCCATGGCCATGTAATTTACACAAGAGCCTTTGGTGAGGGACCTTGTCAAAGGCTTTCTGAAAATCCAAGTATACTATATCTACTGGATCCCCCTTGTCCGCATGTTTGTTAACCCCTTCAAAACTCTAATAGATTAGTAAGACAGGATTTCCCTTTACAGAAACCATGTTGACTTTTGTCCAACAAATTATGTTCTTCTACATGCTTCACAATTTTATCCTTTACTATTGTTTCAACTAATTTGCCCGGTACTGACGTTAGACTTACCTGTCTGTAGTTGCCAGGATCGCCTCTACAGCCCTTTTTAAATATTGGTGTCACGTTGGCTACTTTCCAGTCATTAGGTACGGAAGCCGATTTAAAGGATAGGTTACAAACCACAGATAATAGCTCAGCAATTTCCCATTTGAGTTCTTTTAGAACCCTTGGATGAATGCCATCCGGTCCCGGAGATTTGTTAACATTAAGTTTTTCTATTTGTTCCAAAGCCTCCTCTAATGACCCTTCAATCCGGGACAGTTTCTCAGATTCATCACCCACAAAGGACAGTGCAGATTCAGGAATCTCCCCAACGTCCTCAGCCATGAAGACTGAAGCAAAGAAATCATTTAGTTTCTCTGCAATGGCTTTATCATCCTTGATTGCTCCTTTTTTAGCTAGTTGTATCTCAGACCACACTTCAGGAAGAATATGCACGGCCAATTATGCATGTGCGGTCCCTGAAGTCAAGTCTGTGGTGCAGTGGCTGAGCAGATCCCATTACTACTGACTTATAAGACAACAACTACTCTACCACCCATCTCTGCTTCCATTTTCAGTCTCAGGTTTGAGATGCCACTCAGAAAAAGAACAAGAATTTGTAAATGAGCCTCAAATGAGACATGTGTGTACCTCCCTCAAGGAGAAAGTACACATACAACACAACTTCACCTTCAAAAAAATTAACAACACTTATTTGACAACTGAAGTAGAGAACTAAGTTATCCATGGACAAGTCTCAACTCACAGGTTTTTGTTTTGGTATTTTGCACTTCTGTACAAGTCCTTTACATAGCAAAATTTGTAACTACAGAAAGTGTGGACAGAGCTTTTTGAATTTTTAGCTAGCGTGGATTCTGTCATTAGTATATTCAATTAGAGATGTTACGGTGTAAACTGTCTAACCAATAAGTATCCACTTAGCAGTTAAACAGTGGCTTCACTGCCCTGCTGTGCAAAATATCCTCCCCGGGGACCGGGTGGCCAAGGGCTCCACTCTTGAGGAGCAGGCTTCACTTGGGCTGGGTTTGGGGAGGGCCTCTGATCCAAGAGGGCCAGGGCTTCTGCCGCCTGGGAGTACCAGATCTCAGGCCTTTAGATCTAAAGGGAGGGAGTACTGAAACTTCATTCCTGCGGTGGGTACCGAGATCAGGGCTTCAGCTATCCACGCCAAGTTTTAGCTGAGGGAGGGGGCTATCAGAGATTGGGGCTATAGCTATGAGGAAGAAGTTACAGGGCTGAAACTGGTGCTCCCCTTGTAGCTAAAGCCCTGATAGCCTCCTCTTCCCAGCCCCCACCTCTGGCTGATATCAAAAGCAGAGTTGTAGTGCCCCCTCCCCCCCCCAACCCCCGTGTAAAGCCCTGATGCCCAGCGCTCCTGAGAGTCAGAGGCCCCCATGAAGTACAGTATTTGCTTTTATTTTTGCCTGCGCAGCTGCCTGATTATAGCCTTCTAGTTTCACGGGCTGTCCAGCCGACTGGAAAGTCCATAATTCTTGAATTCATATCTTTGAGATTCTACTATATTTAAACATCATAACTTATTACAGGAGACACACATGTCATTCCCATTAAAACTTCTGGTTAAGTTTTAATCCTCTATGCATTTAATAGATTAAATCCTTAAAACAAAATCACAACACACTTACTTGTAACTAAAGACTTGTCTACACAAGGAAGTTACAAAGAGGACTATTTAGCCATCATGGATCCTCCCGTTCCCTGCCTCTCCCAGATACCCCCTCTGCATCAGTGCCTGTGGAGCTAAACTCCATGAGCTGCCCACAGGGTCTCTAGCCCTAAACAGATTAAAACATTACTAAGCAAAGGGCATAGTTTACCCAAGTGTATTAACTCCTATATTGCCTATTGTCATAGCAGTTAGGCATTTCTGTTTTAACAATTAAAGCCATAAACTAGTGTCCCTTCTATTCTGCATAAATACATTTTCTAGATTAGGCTGCAGAATTTTGATTTTTTCTTATTTTGTCTACAGGTGAAAAACTGTTTGGGAAAATCTCAAGTCACCTATTTTTCTAACATATCTACTGTTGTGGAGAAACTTCATTAGTTCAGTTCATCCTAAACAAAAGGAGAGCAAAAATGTCTTAGAGGGCTAGCTGTGCTCATCAGTAACTTTAAAAAAAAAAGGAGCAATCCTATGGCACCTTAGAAATTAACAAATTTATTAGGCAAGGCTTTCGTGAAATCACTTAACCATTTAAAAAATGAATCCTAACACAAACCCCATATGTCCTTGGAAAAGCTATATTTTGCTTTGTTTTCTCCAGAAAAGCTTTTAGATATAACTCATTCAATGTTTTACAGTAGATTTCAACATTAGTGCAATAAGACAGTACTAAGGGTCACCATCAAGGTAAAGTTTAGTTATTTAAAAAAAAGTTAAAAAGCACTTTCAGGTACTACAACTGGTCTAATTATTGTGGGTTTTATAGTTTTTTAAAAGGTGTTTCCTTTTCCCTCCTATCGGGTGTAATGTCTACCCAACCGAAGAGAAGACTAATTATGCTGGAGGAAGTTAGTGAAAACTATCTACTATCAAATTCACAACTCTGCCTCTTCCATAAATTTATTCTTACTTCTCTAAATTCATACTGGTTAAATGCCTTATTTTAAGATATGAGACCATTCAATATCTTGATTCATAGGAGGATTACAAATGTAAGTCTCATATGCTTCAACATGTAAATACATCCTAATATAAAATTCAAACATCTGATACTCATCCATTTATGATTTTAGGAGACCAACATAATTTAGATGGGGGGAGAAGGGGTTGCACAGAAGTATTACAATAGGCTATCAAAATGAATTCTATTCACAAAAATCAGAACAAGAAGCAATTAGAAGCTGCAGTGGGGATGGAGAAAAGTGATTTTGCCTTCTGACAGCATTTGTGGTAGAAAGAACAGCAAGTCAAGAAAAACTATAAAATGGAAAAAAAAATAGGGAAAACATCTCAACTCAACAGGAATTTTTAAACGTGTGTTTATGTGAAACTATGTTATCTAGGCCTTGTTATATAGTCACATTATAGTAATAAGTAGTAGTGTCAAATAAAAATTAATTGGCATTTCCTAAATAACACGCACACCACAAATCCTATTTATGAACCTTTTTTAATTCAGAGTTGCAAGTTCTGATATAATTTTATTAGAAACGTGGTGTTTGTGAAGAGGATACTTATGATTTGCTGCTCAGGTCAAGATGGCACTTGATTCAATAGAAATCACTGGTTGATAGCACTTACAGCTTTTTTCATACATTAATTACCAGGGCTCACCGAGCGGCGGCGAGCCCTGCTCGTCAGCTGCACGGTTCTGCGCTCTGCGCATATCGTTCTGCACATGCGTCAATTGCTCCGCGCCAGCTCTTCCGGTGCGTAAGCTAATCACCACGGGCGAGTAGATTACACTATTTGTCGAGCCCTGTTAATTACCACATTTTTGTGAAGTTTTCTGTATCAAACAAAAGTCATAAGAACTGGTGTTGTGGTAAAAGAAGGAAATGATAGGAGGACTTAAGTGTCATATTCAGCACAGATAACTGTAAGTAACGAGGGAGAGATGCGGGGGGTGGTGGTGGAACAGACACACTTTATAATAAGGATGTGAACAAGTAACCGGTTACCCGGTAAGCATTACTGTTACCCAGAAACGGCCCTCTGCCCACAACCTGCTCCAACTTCTGCCTCCCACGCCCCCAGCCTTTGAGGCTGCGGACTCCCAGCACATGCAGGCTGAGAGCCAGCAGCCCCAAGGGGCTAAAGTAGCCCCTGCCCACAGCGGAGAGCCCACTCCAGCTCAGCCATAGCAGGGGCCCGATGCTGCTCCTATTTAATCAGTTAACTGGTTAAACTTTATAATGTAGGCCAACATTACTGCATTTGCACATACCAGGGGCTTCTTGAATCTCTTCATTCCATACCACAAGCTCCAAGTGTGCAATTCTGTCATCAATCTCTTTCAGCAGCTCCACACAACTTCTTCCAACCTCTGCCTCATGTTGGGACTATGTACTCTCCTATTCTACAACTACGACACACCAGTCCCTCGACCTCCTCTTTGCCAGGGGTTTGTGTATCCCCCATTCTCCCATACCAGAGTCCCCCAATATTCTCCGCATGCCAGCAGTCAGCTTCTTCCGTTCTCCCCATACCAGGGTCTCCCAATCTCTTCTCACTAGAGGGTTGTGTGTCCACACAAGTTGCATGATCCCCCATTCTACCATGCATACGAGGTTCTTTGCTTACATCTCCTTTCCACATTCCTCCTCTCCCACCATAGCAGGATCCCAGATCCAACACTCCAAAAGGGGCTGTGTGTTTCTCCTCTTTCCCCTCTCATTTCCAGTGTTCCCCATTCACCCCACTCCCAAGGTTTGTGCTCAAATGCCTATTCCTCCACTGTTATTTTCCGTTGTCTGGTAGGAAAGTAATTAACATCTTAATACCTTGAAACTCTACTGGGAGGACACATGGAGATGAGCCAGATACTGTTATGCTGGAAGGCACATCTCCTGTCATTTTGAAATTGACCAGATATGATATTCAAACCATACTGCATTCCAGAGAAATGCAGATTACAGGCAGTCCCCGGGTTACGTACAAGATAGGGACTGTAGGTTTGTTCTTAAGTTCAATCTGTATGTAAGTCGGAACTGGCATCCAGATTCAGCCGCTGCTGAAACTGACCACCAGATCTGACTTACATACAGATTCAACTTAAGAACCCCAGGCGTCCCCAAGTCAGCTGCTGCTGAAACTGATCAGCAGCTGATTCCACGAAGCCTGGGGCAGAGTAACTCTGCCTCGGGCTTCCTGTAGTCAGCGCTGGTCAGTTTCAGCAGCGGCTGACTTGGGGACGCCTGGGGCAGAGCAGCTGGGGTGCTGCTGGGTTGCTCCAGTAGCACCGCTCCTCACTCCCTGGTGCTACTGGACCAACCCAGCAGCACCCCAGCTGCTCTGCCCCAGGCGTCCTGATTCAGCCACTGCTGAAACTGACCAGCAGCGGCTGAATCAGGACCTGGGGCAGAGCAGCTGGGGTGCTGCCGGGTTGGTCCAGTAGTGCCCAGAGCGGCGCTGCAGGACCAATCGGCAGCGCCCCAGCTGCTCTGCCCCAGGGTCCACAACAAAAGCCTAGCTGCGCCCCCCCCCCCCCCCAGCAGACCAGGGACACGGGGAGCAGAGCCGCAGCAGCAGCGGGGTGCCGCGCCTCTGAGACTTTGCCAGAGCAAAGCCTCAGAAGCGCGGGAACCCGCCGCTGCTGCGGCTTCAGTCCTGGTGCCCCTGGTCTGCTGGAGACGGTCTCCAGCAGACCAGGGGCACCGGGAGCAGCTTACAAACGGGGCTTTCTCGCCCCAGAGCTCGCAGGCAGCAATCCGCCACCTCGACTTCCGGGGCGAGAAAGCCCCGTTCGTAAGTGCGGATCCGACATAAGTCGGATCCGCGTAAGTCGGGGACTGCCTGTAGTTGAATGCAAGGCCTCTGAAAGCTTAGCCAAAAACAAGACAGGTAAGGTGTAAGACAAATCTGGAGTGTTACTTCAATATACTTGAACCAAGGTTGGTAATTACTTGTTCAACAATGGCCTCATCATATTTTTGAAAAAGATGCTGGTGCTTTCAAGATCAAAAATCTTCATAAACCAAAAGTTAGGTGAAGAAATGGAAATATCCCATCATAGTATTAGTGCTCACAATTTTCCTCCTGCTGGAAGCAGATGCATACCATATGTGAAGGCATTACTGCAAAGGAGGTCAATCTCCCAACAGTAGTTAGGCTGCCTCCTTTGAGAAGCACATGACGAACAGTGCCTTATAAGATGTGTCACCAGGTCACCCAAAAAATTTACACCCAACTAGCAAGAGTTAAGTCACAGGCCTGTTTTATCACTACAACTCTCTCCTCTGTTTAAGAACAAAGATGGAGAAGTTTGGGTGAAATATCATCCTTCCAATGACTTACTTTGCTCATTGTTAACATTATAAGCCCTTGAATTGCAGATGTAGTTTAATGGAGAAGTATTTCGGCCCCCACCCCTCTTTTCTTGCTGCAAATTACTCAGTGAGACAACATAATGGAAGTTTTCTAGACCTATATTCAAATCTGGGAGGCTGCAAAAGACAGAAATAAATATCCAAAGGCTCTCACAGCCTGTTCAGAAACAAGTTTATTTAGATTTCCACCCTATAACTAAAATCTAGGTCTTCTGTATTATTAACCACAGATAATTTGACAGTGAATTAATATAAACTGAGAATTTATCAGTTCAGAATCTATTAAGATTTTATATTGTGAAATTTACTAACTGCAGAAAACTATTAATGACTACAAAAGAAGATATCAACAGAAGAATCTGAAAATGTCTCACACCTCGAGATTTAAATAAAATGTTTCCTTCTTTCCCCAGACTAGTATAGTTTCTTCACAACCTATGTTTATCACTGCATAATCTTAACTATAACTGGAAGATTTCCAAACATCACATTTAAAGATGCAATGTGTTTCCATGCCTCTTTCTCTTCCCTGCAATAGTGCTCAATAGTGAGCACTTTACAGAACAACCCCTTTCAAACTAAAGGCCTAAAACCAAGTCCTTATACTTTCCTCACGCTTCCACTGTATCTTCCATGATATGCAATTCCAACTACAGTGTCTGTCAATTCATCGTTGATTTGTATGGACAAATTCCTACTCCTCCTCAGCCTCCCTCCAGGAGTAATTAGAACCCACTTCTCACATGAGAAGCCTGGTACAGCCCCAGTGTCTCCTGGCCAGAAAAAGCTGGGCGGAGAGACACGGGGACTCACTCTCAAAAGTCACGATCCCCCCCGGGACCCAGAGTTTGCAGTCTCGGGGGACTATCAGGAAACGACCATGCTTTGAACGTGCAGCCCAGACGCGTCCCCGGGCCCAAAGAGGGCAGGGACATCACCCACAGCAAATGGCTGCGGGGAGGGGGCTCGGATACATCAGACCCCGTGCAGAGAAGCGGGACTCTTCCCCTCCCAAGCCCACCGGCCCGCAGACACGCTCACGGCTTCCCTGCCCGCCGCCCAGCCACCCGCCTCTCTCTGGCCGCCAGACACATGGGCCCGCCCCTCCCTCCCATGTCCCCCAGGGGCCGGGCCGCGCCCCTCCCCTCTCCGTCCCCCTCACCCACGTGGGCCTCCCCTCACCGGTCATTGAGCTGGTCCTCGGTGCCCGGCAGCGGGTGCACCACGAAGTGGATCGATGTCATGTTGCGCTCCCCCCCCAGAGGCGGGCAGAGGCCGGGCACACAATGGAGGCGGGGGAGGGGGAAGCTCGGCGTCTCTCTCGGGGCGGTGGGGGCGCTCGCGCTCGCGAGCAGCGTCCTTCCCTCCCCACAGCGATCCGACGCAGAGTGGGGCGCGGGGGCCCGCGGCGGCAGGGTCAGGAAGAGACTCGCACCGCGCCGCACTCACACACGCGCCGCCATCTTAACTTCCAGCGGCCCCTTCTCCCTCCCTCCTTGCGCCGCGCCGGGGTGGGGCGGGGCGCCCGCTGAGCGACCGCGATGTAAGCTGCACGCTTACTGGCGCGCGCAAGGCCTATCGGCGGTGTGGCTGTAAGGAAGTGGCGGATTGGGCTAGCGAGCCCGTAAAGCGCGACTACGTCGGACGCAAATTACATCAAGGCCACGTGCTCCTGGGAGAAGCTGGGGGCGGGGAAGCGCGTATGGGGGGGGTTGCGGCGCGCTGCCCGCTCTGGGGAGGCGTCTGCGTGTCGCGGCCCGGCTCGCGATGGCGGATGGGAGACTCGGGCCTCCGCGGCTGCCTGTGGCCTCTTGCCGCTCCCTGCCTGGGCCTGAGCCGCCTGGGGGGCGGAGCTGGGCGGCGGGGAGACCTCAGGGGCCCAGGCCGGCGGCGGCTGGAGGCATGAGAGCGTGCGGGCCGTGAGGGGGCGGCGTCCAGCCTCACGCTGCTGTCCGGCTACCGGGCTCGGCTGGGGCCCCTGACCGCCGGGCGAGGGGCGTTGGCGGCGGGTCCGGCTTCAGCAGGTTCATTGCCACTGACAGCCGCAGGCTGGAGTGGGCCAGGTCTGAAGTGGGTTTTGCCCAGGAAAGCTCATGATTCTCTCTAGCTAGAGACTGGCTCTAAAGCGCCACGGGGCCACTTCTCGTTCTTACAGTCGTGCTGGTAGCCAGCTAACCAGTGCGTACAGGAGTACAGCCCCTGACAGGCCAACGGGCTCCAGAACAGGCCTATGCCATCGTGGGGGGTCTTGAAGACTTTTTTGACTAACAGGGTGGCAGGGATGAATACCTTTCCTTGCCCTAAGCAGCTGTGTAGACTGTTTAACCTTGTTTCAGTTGCCTGAGGAGGGGGAGATACTCAAACAACTGAACTGGTGTTAAAAACCATTCACAGGTGCTGGAGGGGAATAAAGGTAACTTGACTATGGATTTAGCCTGATACATTTGCCTTTGGGTCAGCATGTAGAAAGCTTATTGTTGCAGTATATACAGTTCGTAGGGATAAGTAATGGTAGTTTGCAAAGCAAGCAAGAGGGCTATTTCACTAGCACTAAGCTACATTAAATAAGACTTCCCCTCCCCACAATTACAAACTAGTGCATACTCACATGCACTACCTTGTCATATATCGGAAAGCATTTATTTAAAATATTTATACTAACACGCTGGAAAACTGAAATTTAGTTAAAGTTTCATGCTGGGTTTATTTAATTGATCATATTTCTACATATTGAATAATGTCAGTGAACGGCTGCAAAACCATGGGTTTTTTAAAAGTCTAGGAACTTCCTTAATGGAATAAACGTGGTCTACTAGTCTAGTATAATGTTTTCAAAGCCTCCAGAGCAAATTGTTTTGGACTTGTGATCTAAGAATCCTGCATTGTTCACTTGTGATGGGGAGATCTGACATAGGTCTCAGCCTGGTCAGTTAGTTATTGATTTAAGCCTTAAAGCACAAGCTTTAATATACTGGTCAAAAATTGACTTTAGAGATAACAAGGTAGTCTTGCTCTATGTGAGAAATATTGTCATTTGTGCATATTTTTTTAAAAAGCTTCCTCAGTCACTTTAGCAAGAGTTATAAAAATGTCTTTATAAAACTAAGTTTTATTCAACTCTCCTTAACATTTTATCTACACAGTGATTATAACTGTCTTGGGAAATAGTTATAACACCGGTCAAAATTAAATTAGTGAATCACTTGCTAACAATATTTTCAAAAGATTCAGTAATGGCAGATAAGGTCAATTTCTTAATAGGATATACAGGCAGTCCCCGACTTACGCGGATCCGCACTTACGAATTGCTACCTGCGAGCTCCGGGGCGAGAGAGCCCCGTTCGTAAGCTGCTCTGGTGCCCCTGGTCTCCAGCAGACCAGGGGCACCGGGCGGGTTCCCGCGCTTCTGAGGCTCTGCCAGAGCAAAGCCTCAGAAGCACGGGGAACCGGCCGCTGCTGCCGCTTCAGTCCAGGTGCCTGTGGTCTGCTGGGGACCGTCCCCAGCAGACCACAGGCACCGGGACTGAAGCCGCACCCGTGGCGGGGTCCCTCGCCTCGCTGCCGCTGCGGCTCTGCTCCCGGTGTCCCTGGTCTGCTGGGGGGGGGGAGCGGCTAGTGTGCCCCCCCCCCAGCAGACCAGGCTTTTGTTTTGGACCCTGGAGCAGAGCAGCTGGGGCGCTACCGATTGGTCCTGCAGCGCCGCTCTGGGCACTACTGGACCAACCCGGCAGCACCCCAGCTGCTCTGCCCCAGGTCCTGATTCAGCCGCTGCTGGTCAGTTTCAGCAGTGGCTGAATCAGGACGCCTGGGGCAGAGCAGCTGGGGTGCTGCTGGGTTGGTCCAGTAGCGCCAAGGAGCGGTGCTACTGGAGCAACCCAGCAGCACCCCAGCTGCTCTGCCCCAGGCGTCCCCAAGTCAGCCGCTGCTGAAACTGACCAGCGCTGACTACAGGAAGCCCAAGGCAGAGTTGCTCTGCCCCAGGCTTCCTGGAATCAGTGCTGATCAGTTTCAGCAGCAGCTGGCTTGGGGTTCTTAAGTTGAATCTGTATGTAAGTCAGAACTGGCGGTCAGTTTCAGCAGCGGCTGAATCTGGACGCCAGTTCCAACTTACATACGGATTCAACTTAAGAACAAACCTACAGTCCCTATCTTGTACGTAACCTGGGGACTGCCTGTATACTGCCACAATATTTCCTATTCACTAAGTTGTAGTAAGTGATTCTGAAACAGATCGCTAAAAGAGTTCCTAAAACTGAACATTTCTGAAGCATTGATAAAGCAATCCTAGTGGAGTCTGTGGTTTGGTTTTTCCTTCAGTAATGTCACCTTAAAGAGCAATCTTGGTTTCACATTAGTTTTCCTCTTTCCCTTTCTCCACCCTTTTCTCAGCACAGGAGGGAAATTCCATTTTTGTCACACACACACACCCCACATTGAAGGGTTCCTCTCCCTTTAAGGAGAGGGTGGGAAGGAAATGTAGCAAATGGAAGACTATAAAAAGGAAGTACAGTGCACTTGATCACTTTTTAGAGCAGCATTTCCCAAACTATGGGCTGCGGCCTGTTACTGGGATGCGGGAAAAAAATACCGGGCCTCAGCGTGCCTGGTGGCTGCTGGCAGGGCCAGCCCTAGGTCGAATTGGGGCCCGCGCCCTTGAACCCGGAAGTGCTGGCGAGTTACAGAGCTGAGGGCCCTGCTCCACCAATATGTGGAGCTGGGTCTCTTTCCCCCGGCTCTGCCTGGAGCAGGCCCAGGCCCCTCCCTGCCATGCCTGGCTCCTCCTTGCCAGCTGCTGCTGCCCATGTGCAGTGTTGCCCGTGGGCGGGGAGGATGCCTGGGTGTGACGTAACGTCACGGGCTGGGATTTTAAAACTTCTCAGAGGCACATTGCAGGGCTGCCTCTGGGTTTGGCCTCCAGGGCCTGAGAGCGGCCCCTGGCCCCGCAACGTGGAAGGCAGATGGCAGGAAACTGGCTTGTGCGGCGGTGGGGGGGAAGGAGAGGGTCTTGGGAGGGGAAGACACCAAGGGACAGGGTGCAGGAGAGACAAATGCCAGGGGGCTAATTACAGACAATGACGGAAAGGGCAGGAGGGGAGGTGTTGGGGGGGGGCAGGGTGATGCTGGGAGAGGAGAGGGCAAGGGCATTGGGGACTGAAGGGGGAGGTGCTGGGAGAAGGCTTGAAAGAAGGGGTGGGCATGAGAAAGGTGGGGATGGAGCAAGGCATGTGTGAGGGCACAGAGGAGCAGGAGGGGAAAAGGGCAGAAAGGGCAAAGGGGGCAGGGGCAGTAAGGGAAGGGGGAGGCACCAAAGTTGAGTTGCCCTAGCTCATCCCTGAGAAGTGTCTATCTAACCTGGTCTTAAATACCTCCAGTGATGGAGATTCTGCAATCTCACTAGTCCAGCATTTCCCAAACTATGGGCCGCGGCCCAGTACCGGACTGCCGGAAAAAAACTACCGGGCCTCAGCGTGGTTGCTGGGGTGTTCTGCACTCCTGGAGTGCCCGTGTGGTGCTGGGTCCCCCAAGCCCTCTGCCGGCCTGGGCAGAGTCTGCAGCTGGATGTTCCAGCTCCTGGCAGAGTCCTCGCTAGGAGAGGTGGGGGGGGGAGAAGGGGAGAGCCAGCCACTGGAAGCAGCACCGGATGGGGGAATTGGGGCGGGCTGGGGAGATTGGGGGGCCGGTGGAAGCAGGGCTGCCGGGGGGCACGAGGTTGGGGACAGGGAGCTGGCCGGGGAAGATGTGGGGGGAGGGGGAAGAAGTGGCCGCCGGAAGGAGGGCTGGCCAAGGGAGATTGGGAGGAGAAGTGGGGGAGAACTGGCTGCCCAGGAGGGGGTTGGGAGAAGTGGGGCTGGCCAGAGGCGCAGTGGAGGGTCCAGGGGGGAGGAATTAATCGGCCTGCAGGGAGTGGGACTGACCTGGCCATAGGTAGATCTCGGGGCGCTGCCCTCCTTCCCCCCCCCTGCAAAGAACGAATTAGTCCAGCCCAGAGATTCTATTGTCCCCCCCCTCACACTTGCACACACCCTCGAGTAGTTGCGAACTGGCTGGCTGGTAGACACACTCATGCAGCCTGAGCACATTTACCAGCCAGGCAGTTCAAAACTACAGACTGATACCTATAGTAATAATAAAACTTACCTAATGAGAAAATACCAGACATGTTATATGTCTGGTATTTTCTCAGTTTGTTTTTTATGTTTTTATATTTTTGGGCTGCAAAAAACAGTACTGAAAAAAAAGGGTTTCAACTAAAGTAAAAAGTTTGGGAAACCCTGGTCTAACCAGCTCGCTGTCTGTCTTACAGTCCATTTATCCAATCCACAGAGCTCGACAAATAATACAATCTACTCGCCCGTGGTGAGTAGTTTGCAACCCGGAAGAGCTGGGTTCGGGCGATCTGCGCATGCACAGAACGATCTGCACATGTGCAGATCTCCGGACAGTGCAGCTGGCGAGCAGGGCTCGCTGCAGTTCAGTGAGCTCTGCCAATCCATATGCCTTAACTTGCTGGTAAGAATATTGTGGGTGACCATATCAAAAGCTTTGCTAAAGCTGGCACTGGGAGTTTTAGGAGGACCAGAAACAACTTATTTGAATATTCATCATTTGATTAATGAATTTGCAATTATGCAAATGAACGTTACCGGTCCTCCAAAAGTTCGTGAATGGATTTACTGGTCCCCGTGTCAAAAATTTTGGGAACCCCTGTTCTAGAGCAAACTGGTCATCTATTAGTTAATTTGTTTGTTCCACAGAAACACTGGCTCCCATTTGCTGCTGAGGGGTAAGGTGTGGTATGAGGGGAGGGGCAGAAATGTCAGACCAACTGGGAACAGCAGAGATAATATATCTCTATTTTGGACATGAGCTGTCTTCTAGTAATGCTACTGTGTTGCTCAAGGGAGTTTTCCCTAAGTGGAATGTGGATGCTGAAGTGAATCTGACCCCTCCAAATCCTCCCAATGACAAGTTGGCCTTTTCTGGATACCATACTTTGCCCCCCATCAGTTATTTGTGACATTTAGTCTGCCACTGCTGAGCGGTCTTCCTGAACATATGTTAATTGCTCAAGATGTCTGTGTTTTATAATGTTTACTGTATGGTATTGAGTATATTATCATTGCTAAACAAATGCCTGTGTTAAGGGATGAAGGCACAGCATTGTATATTTAGTTCCTATTCTTGGATCTCTCAAACTTCCTGTGTGACCCAAATTCCAGTAATAAAGTTAGTATCCTCTTGATTCTCTCCTATTTCACAATCACCTTGATTGATTTAACTCTGATGTGACACTCCCATCTCTGTATCCTTACAATCTTTTTTTTTTTCATTTCATGCATCTGAGGAAATGAGTTGCAACTCAAATTATTCCAAAATAAAATTATTAGTTTTTAAGGTGCCACAGGATTCATTTTTATCTATATGTGTTATCTCTCTAGAAACTATAAGTGGTGGTTGAAGGATGAGGGGTTGTGTAGTTGCCTTCTGGTTGGGGGTTGGTGTTCAGGCAGACTTGCCTTATGTGGTGAAGTAGGTGCTGTTTTTTGTTCATTAGGGATGTGAACCGTTATATAGTAAGCATCATCCTTAAAGGGTGATGCTTACCAGGTTATGGCCTCAGGAGTCAGCAGCCTTGTGTGGGATATGGGGTGCTACTAGCTTCTAGCCTGCATGGGCTCACAGGCTGGGAGTCAGCAGGCTCGCATGGGGTGGAAATGGGCAGGGGGGAGTGGAGTACTGCCAGCTCCCAGCCCGTGAGCCTACCTGGACTAGGAGCCAGCACCCCAAGGGGCTGGAGCAGCCCCTGACCACTCTTGTTTAATCAGTTAACTGGTTAAACTTATCATTTAAACAGTTAACTAATTAAACAGGATTTTACATCCCTCGTTTTGTTTTGTATTTCAGAAAGGTAGTAGCCCTATCAATGGAATGCATGGGAAAGACAGATCCTTCCAAATTGCCGTTAGATAAAATCTATTATTTTTGTTTTTGTTGGCTATGGTTAGCTAATGTTACATTGACTGTATTGTAAGGTACTAGAACTTTTAAATAAAACAATTTAGAAAAAAATTCTTTCCCCATTGTTTGGGAGCATGAACTTGCAATTTGTAGGTGAATAGTGGGCCCTTTGAAGTCAGTGGGAGTGACTTTAATAGGGCCAGGATTTAACTCCTTACTCTTAATTTATTCCCTGGCCCACAACATTGTCACATGTCATCCACAGTCAGGGAAGAAGGATAGTACGTATTTCTAAAATCTATGAAATTATTTTTAAACATTATAGTTCTACTTTGTAAACATTAGTCTCGATGAACTAGATCAAATATGCTTGCTGCAGAAACAAATATTTTTATTAACTTCCAGTTCTGCAACTCAGCTTGGGATCTGAAAGTCAAACTCTTTTTTGGTTTTAGTTTGTTTTGGCTTTTTAAAAATACTACTAATTAAGATTCTGTATGCCAAATTCTGTCCTCATTTACACCAGTGCAACCAAGACGTCTTCCGGGTTTATCACAAGTGTATGTGATTTTGCTGTCACAATAGGAATTTATTACAGTTAGCATTGGTAATACATGTTCTGGAATGTCATCCAACTCATTATCTGAGAGCTGTTTTGATTCTGAAGGGATAACAGCAATACATATATTTGTTACTGAAGTTAGCACAAGTGGTTAATTTTACATAACCCTTTTGTAAATGCAATAATATTTGTTTTTAACTGCAATACCTAAAAGATAACTGACTAGTTTTTCTTTACAAGAACCAAGACTTCATAGTTATGCACATTAAAAATCATTACAGAAGTTGTAATGTCACTCAGAATTGAGGCTTCCTGTACTCAGAAGAATTTATTGAGCAAGAAAAAAAATACCATAATAACTCTGTGGCCCTCTCATGGAAAACTTAAATTCTATTTACAGAGCAATTTCATTCTAACTATAGTCACATCGGAAAACTCTGAATGGAATGGACATTTCCAAAGAAACAGATGACAGATTTCTGAATAGTTGAATATTTTGAAGCATTTTATAAGGAATCTGTTGAGTTCATGGTGAGGGGAGTGCTGTTCTGTGTGGTTGTGTCTACACTGGCGCGATCTTGCACAAAAGCGGCCGCTCTTGTGCAAAAACTTGCTGCCTGTCTACACTGGCCGCGTGTTCTTGCACAAGTAAACTGATGTTCTAATGTATGAAATCAGGGCTCCTTGCGCCAGAACTCTGATGTTCCTGCTCAGGAATAAGCCCTTTTGCGCAACTATTCTTGCGCAAGAGGCCAGTGTAGACAGGCAATATGAATTTCTTGCACAAGAAAGCCCTATGGTTCAAATGGCCATCAGAGCTTTCTTGAGCAAGAGAGTGTCTACACTGGCAAGGATGCTCTTGCAAAAAAGCACATGCCAGTGTAGATGCTCTCTTGCGCAACTACTTTAACGCAAGAACTCTTGCGCTAAAGAGTTTTTGCGCAAGATCATGCCAGTGTAGACATAGCCTCACTGTTATTTTAAACTTGCTCTTATGGGAATCATTAAAGTGTATTCTGTGATGGGTAGGAGAAGCTGCGGGTGGTTTTGGAGCACTCTTTATGCTAATTATGTTTAATTGCTAAATAAACAGCACTTTGAAATATGTTAATGGTTTTTGGTGCTGGGGAAAAACTACCCTGGCAACCCTGCATATGGAGACCTTCTGTTTTCATGGGTACCTATGCTGGAAGCATCAGAAGTTTCCCCTCACTAACTTGTCCTTGTGCTTCAACTCCTAACCAACAGGAGCATGGTAGAGTAGTTTAGTCTCCACAATACATTCAGACTTTGGGTCCTTCCAAGACTGCTGATTTATGTGCATACCTAGGCTCCAATGCTTCAAAGCCCTATCCATATGCTTAACTTTAAACATCTTTGCAGTCCCACTGATTCCAATAAAGTTGAGCATGGGGTTAAAGCTTCGCATTATTGGGTCCCTATCTATTAGGAAATGGAAAGTTGTTGCACAGGAGACAGTAACCAACAACTTTCAGTCACGGCCACCTACAGATGGTTTTCAACCAGCTATCTAGAAATGAAAGGCCTATAGTCTTATAGCCAATCAACACCTGGACTAAGGATGTCAAAAACTGCATTTTTGTTGTTGGGTTCGTTTTCTTTTTTTGGAAACAAGTAACTGCTGAACTTTTACACCCAGTGAGAGCCCTCCCCCCCCCCCCCACACACACACACTGCTGCCTCTGTCAGCAGCAGGGGTAGGGGAAAGCAGGAGCTGGTGTGCACAGATGCCAGCTTTTACACCCAGTGACAGCTTCCCCGCCCCCCCCCCCCCCCCACACACACACACACTGCTGCCTCTGTCAGCAGCAGGGGTAGGGGAAAGCAGGAGCTGGTGTGCACAGATGCCAGCTTTTAAACTGGTCCCCATAGAGCTGCCTGCCCTCTCCTCCTCCCAGACTTCTGCCTCGGATACAGAAGCAGTCACGGGCGGGGGAGGGTTTGCATGTAACCATGAAGGTTAACCAATGAGTCCAGACATATGAGTTAACACTTAACTATGTACGCTATCACATCCCAAACCTGGACCAACTAGTTCTCTTTAAAGAGATGATTTTCATGTCTCTTTTATCTGCTACCTTACACTACTTTTTTTTAATTAAACAAAATCTTTGCTCTTTAAACTTTCATCTGTTCTCTTGTGGTTTATCCCAGGTCCGAGGTCATAATCCTTCCAGGACAACACAACTAGTTGCTGTGAAAATGATTAAATTGCCAAAAGTAGATTATGACCTCAAGTGGGTAAGACAAAGTACTAACAAATAAGCTCTTAAAAATAACGGTCATTTCATTGAAATGCAACTACAGTGCTCATAAAACAAGAAAACAGTGAGATAGCATATACAATCATAAGTATTGCTTCTAAGTTTAATGTTTCATTGATGTCTCAAGGGAGTCTTTAAGGGATCAAAGTTAATAAATAGATTTGGCTTTTTTGAGTGCTTTAAAATACGATTTTTATATTTTTAAAAACCCCATTAAGGCCTGAATCTTGCAAAGACTTTTGCATATGCAGATTTTATGCAGTATGACTAAGTCCTGTGAAAGACAGTGGAGTATTCACTGTGGCTGCATCTAGACTGGCAAGTTTTTCCGCAAAAACAGCTGCTTTTGTTGAAAAACTTGCCAGCTGTCTACACTGACTGCTTGAATTTCCGCAAGAACACTGATGATCTCATATAAGATTGTCAGTGTTCTTGCAGAAATGCTATGCTGCGCCTGTTCGGGCAAAAGCCCTCTTGCGCAAATGCTTTTGTGCAAGAGGGCCAGTGTAGATAAAGCGGTATTGTTTTGCGCAAAAAAGCCCCAATCGCGAAAATGGCGATTGGGGCTTTCTTGCGCAAAACCGCGTCTAGATTGGCACGGACGCTTTACCGCAAAAAGTGCTTTTGCAGAAAAGTGTCCGTGCCAATCTAGATGCTCTTTTCCACAAATGCTTTTAACGGAAAAACTTTTCCATTAAAAGCATTTGCAGAAAATCATGCCAGTCTAGACGTAGCCCATGTGTGAGGTTCATCATATACACTTCTCTTTGCAGGATCGGGATCTAAATTTGGTACCATTGGGTGGTATGTTGAGGCCTTCCATAATGGGGAAAAGCCAATGAAAGTGGGGTATCCCCACTTACTTGTGCTCTAAAAGGCAGCCATTTCTGCCTAGACAACAATGGCAGCTGGCAAAAGCGGAAAATTGAGTGTTGAGCCAGCAGAATTGGAGCTGAGGATCCCCTGGAATTAAAGTTGAGTGTAGACGGAGGAGAGCCAGGAATCTTGAATTCTGCTGTCCTCCATGTTGCCTCTGTTCTATGGCTAAATAAGACTTTGCTCTTCAGGAGTTACAAAATGACACCTCTCTGCCACCATTCCTAACTTTACACTCATCCCCATCCTGTCCCTAGAACATCCACTCCTCTAATAGGGTAGGTTCTTGTGATCTTCTGTCTCACTACATCCTCTTCCCTCTGAGACTTTCATCTGACATTGTCTCTGTGGATGCTCTTGGTTATGGAAGCCTCTCCTTTCACCCTTTCCATTCTCTTTCTGCAGTTTCCAACACTACTCCATCCCCCTTCTTACCCTCCTCTTTTGAGCATCATTGCATCCATCTCTTTTCTCCTTTTCCCCCTCCATGTTGCTGTCATTTACTATCGTCCTTGTCTGTCTTCAACTCCTGGCTCTCCCACTTTCTCATCACATCCCACCCTTCTGCTTCAAAGACTTTATTTCCATGTTGATGAACCATCCAATCCCTTAGTAGTACATTTCCTCACCCTCACATGATGGGGTGCAGTCACAGAAGACTCCTTGGAGCTGCTAATAAAGCCCCTTACACTCCCCTTTCTCTCTGTGGCCCCTCGCTACCTTGTCCTGCTGGGCCAATCTTCTGGTCTCCCTCAGACAAGGCACAGAGCTGAGAATACTGCAGCCCCCCTTCCCTCAAAGAGTAATGCAGACACTGAATCACTTCAGCTCTAAGGGGAATTCAGTCAAAGGCTCAGAATTCAGGAAACCAACCCCCAAATGGGATCAAAATCCCAAATAAATCCATCTTTTACTGTGTGAGAGTTTCATATATTGAAAGCCCATTCAGGTAAGCCCCTTTTTACAATGAAAAGAGGTAACAATTGTTTACAATGGGCTTGATAGTAAATAAAAGTAATTTTATTAAGTACAAACAGTAGGATAAGTGGTTGCAAGTGAACATGGACAGAGCAAAGTAAATTACAAATGTAAAGTAAAAGAAAATACATAGCTAGTTACAATACACTGAAGCTTATTGCAAACTTACTCTAAAACTGTTCTTATTTTGGGCAAGCCTTCAAGCCAGGGAATATCTTTTGTTCTCCCTTGGGTCCCCACCTATTCTCGTGGGTGTGTCATGCCAGCCAAAGATAAAGAGACAGTTAGCTTCCCATTGTATAGAGTCCACTTCAGGCAGGAACTTGTTTTCTCTCCCACCTTCCATGGAAAATTACCTCATCGAACCCTACCAGTTGGGGTGGTCACATGTCTTCCTAAGACCAACCACGACTTAGAATTAAAGGACAAAGAAGGCTGTTCTCAAGTTATTAGGTTGATCCCCAGAGGCTATGTCTAGACTGAAGGCTTCTTTTGGAAGAAGCTTTTCCGGAAAAGGTCTTCCACAAACACTTCTTCCGAAAGAGAGCCTCCACTCTGCCAAACTGCATTGAAAAAGTGATCTGCTTTTTTAACAGATAGCGTCCACACTGAATGGACGCTATCTCGCATGTAAGCTGTGATTACTATGGGCAGAGTGATCACCAGGGCACCTGTTCTTTTTCCTTTTTCCTCTTTCCTCTTCTATTGAAATAACTCCCTCTTCCCCGTCCACACATGCCTTTTTCTGAAAGAGCTCTTTTGGAAAAGGCATTCTTCCTCGCGGAAAGAGGTTTACCAATGTAGGGGGAAAAAACCCAGTTCTTTCAATTTTTTTTCACAAAGACCGCGATTGCAGTGTGGACATAAGTGAGGGTTTTTTTTCGGAAAAACTATAGTGTAGACATACCCCCTGTCATTAAGGTGTCTGAGCACTGGAAACACCTTTGATGGCTTTCATATGCTCATTTAAAACCAGTCCATAAGCCAGTCCATACTCCATATTTCTAACTTTACATACAAGAGTGATACATACACCAAAATAAGATATATGGATCAAACAGACTGTGACATTAAAATTGATAGGTTACATGAAGTGTTTTGTCCAAAGCATCTTCAAATTATGCATATGTGTATACATAAGACAATTTCATATAGCATGAGGCAAGGGGACCCACTCATCTCTTCAATCTGCCGCCTTGTTTCAACTCTCCCATTCACCAAAAGGTCATTCTTCAGAATTGGCCTTCACCAACCACTACTCACTGATCTGTCTGTTGCTGAGTTGCCTTGCTATGGCCCATCAGCTGGTCTTCAACATCATCCAGCAGTGCTCTCCTGTATGGCCTGTTACTCAGCCTTTCTGTGCTTTTACTAATTAGTTCTCTTCTACTTCCGTTCTACCTTCTTCCTTGCTAATAATTCTACACTAATGTAATTGAATTCCATGTCCTCAAACCCAGACACCTTTTCCTCAGAATCTCCCCTCCTTCTTCTTCCACTTCATTTTCTACACAGGATCACATCAGTTTCCAAGAGAACATTGTAAAAATACATGATTTTGCCCTTTTCTTCAGCTTGCCTTCTCTTGCCCTCCTACAGCTCACTGTCCTCCTTAATCACAGCTACAAAGTTTCTTGTCAGTGGCCAGTTTCTAACCCCTCCACTTGCCCAAATAACTCTTGTTCTCCCTTCCACCTTTTCTCCTCCCTGTCTTTTCTCTCTCTTTAACCATTCATTCTCCTCTGGGTCTTCCTCTTGCAAGACAAGAATGCTTTAATCTCTCCCATCTTAAAAAGCACACTATTGATCCCACTTGCCTCTTCACCTATCACCCCATCTCTATTCTATCTTCATTTCTTAGCTCATTGAATTTACTGTGTAGAATTGTTCTCTGAACTTCCTCTTCTTCTATTCCATGCCAGACTTTCTCCCATCTGGCTTCTGCTCCTGGTACTCCACTGAAATCATTCTCACCAAAGTTTCTAATGACCTCTTCCCAGCCAAAGCTCAGAACCAGTACCGCATCTTCATCCTGCTTGACCTGTCCTTGCCTTTGACATGGCCAACCATGCTCTTCTTGAAATCTTATCTTCTCTTGGCTTCCATTATTGTGTCATCTCCTGGTTCTACTTCTATTTCTAATCACTTCTTCAACATGGCCTTCCAAAGATCATCCTCATTCCCTCTCCAACTTTCCGTGGGAGTTCCAGAAGATTCTTTCTTTGGTCCCTTTCATTTTTCCCTCTATACTCTATATCTGGGTAAACTCATCTGCAAACACACATTCAGCTCCCATCTCTTGTGATGATATTCACACATCTATCTCTCTACTCCAGACCTCCTTCTTCTGTCCAAACTAAGCCTCCCTGCCGGCTCCTTGTGATTGTCTTGCTGTCAGCTCAAGCTCAACATGGTTAAAACAGTTGTCCCCTCCAAATTCTCCCCACTACCTCCTTTTTCAGTCATTGTGGGCAACACCAACTTTCTGCCTGTCACTCAGACCTTTAACCAGTCCATCATCTTAGACTCATACCTCTCTGAGTCTATTATAATTTCAAAAAAATGGGCTTCTTACGCTGATTTCTATAACCCTCATTTCATAAGGAGTAATAGAAGTCTAAGGAAGAGTGTTCTTCCTTCAACTTCCTGCTATGTAGACAGTGCCAAAAGTCAAGTTAAGGTACTTCAACTTCAGCAACGCAATTAACGTAGCTAAAGTTGCATATCTTAACTCAACTTTAGCCCACAGTGTAGACATACCCTCTAAAGCCTCACATTGAGACTGTCTAAAAATTATTCTTTTTCTTTCAGCATGACATCTCTAATACACAACTTTTCCTATCCCCCTATGCAGATAAATATCTTGCCCAGGCTCTCATCATCTCATTTTTTATTTACTGCAACATGGTTCTCTCAGACCTCAACAAATACAACTTTGCCTTGCTCATATCCATTTAGAATGCTGCTGCAAAGATCCTTTTCCCGAGCCTGTCACGTTGACCACTTTTGACATTCCCCTGGGTACAATCTGGACTGTTGAACAGCTGTGTACCCTCAGCTCTCAGTCTGTGGTGACTTTTACACTGCTTCGCTGTGAAAGCCATCCCTCCTGATCTTTTCTCTCACAACCTTTAACACACTAAAATCATTCCCAGCTGAATCATATGAGTGCTTCTAGCTAGCCACTCCTGAATGATATTGCAGAGCGACACCAAATTCTCAGTATCAGACTTGTCCCCAGAAATGTGCATCTAGTACTGCTCAGTTCTTTCCTTCTAAATACAAGCTCATAGAAAGTCTGTCATTTCATTAATAGAAAATTATATGCACAAACCCTGTTATCTCAAATGGAGATTCCCAAATATTTCAGTCTGAACACACAGTGGTTTAAATATAACAGTATGAATTTACCGTAAGATTTTAAGTGATTACAAGTAAAAAAGTATAAAAGTCAGAATTGGGTACTAAGAAATAAATGTAAAACACAAATGCAATGCTTGTCTACGCTGGCACGTTTTGTCACCAAAAATGGCCTTTTGGTGATAAAAACTGCTATGCAACTTTTGTCAGGATTAGGCTTCCTATTCCGAACTATCTAGTTCGTGCCGCGTGTAGCTGCGGGCACAGAGTCCACACTAGTGGACATTTAAAAATGGCGGCGCCCGGCAACATGCAAATGCAGCCTGGGAAATTCAAATCCCGGGCTTCATTTGCAAGTTCGTATGACTACATTAACCACCCTAGTTCAAACTAGGGTGGTAGTGTAGACATACCCTAACTTAAAAAGCTAAGTGAGCTGGAAAGAAAATAATTTTTTCTCACAGCAGTCTGGCTGAATCTCTCAGCCAGGACCAGTCCCCCAGTTCAGTGATGATTTGTTTTTCAAATATTGATGCCATGAGTAGAGATGGGGAGTGAGAGGTGTTTTGAGGCCTCTGTTCTTCATTTTTAGTTTTTTTCTCCTCTTTGAGAATTATCTGCAGCCAAGGTTCAGACAACTGCCACTATCTTACATTCACTGTTAAAAGGTTGACTTACATTTCCTATTGGCCCATGATGCCAGCCTCCATTGTCTAAATATTACATTTTGAAACAAGAGCCTTAGTGTTTCTCCATGCTGTCCTCGCCACTAGGGGGTTGGTAACCATAAACATCCATATAACTAATGCAATAGCCTCCTTCAAAACCCCTTCTAAAACTTTCCTTTTCTGTGATATCTACAAAAAAAACTTGATAACAGCTAAGCTGCTGGGGGTGTTTTTGTTTTTGATACGACAGCTTATCATGCTGATCAATAATGTCCCATTGTTTCCTTTGACCTCCTCATAAGTCTGTATCTATCCACTTGTTGGCTCTTGTCTTGTATTTACATTGTAAGCTCTTTGGGGCAGGACCATCTTTTTTTTCTGTGTTTGCATGGAGGAGTTGTGGACCAAGAATATGGCTTGGTGATGCAAAGACTAAATAATCAGAATAATGAACAGGCACTATATTCACTTAAATAGCAAAACCACATTTTCAGTAAATATCATTTTAAAACTCTAAGGGTACATCTACACAGCAGGGCTAAACAGAGCTACGTCAATTGCATAGCTTAAGTCGAAATCACTTTTTTTGAATTTGGGCACATCTACACAGCCCTTATTTCAAAATAGAGCACACTTCCCCCAACTTTCCTTACACCTCATAGAATGAGGTTTACAGAAGTTGGAGTAAGAAGCCTGTTATTTCGAATTTATTTTGAAATAACAAGCTTGCTGTGTAGATGTGCAATACGTTATTTTGGAATAACTGACTTTATTTCAAAATAATAGTTGTACCCTGAGTGAACAAGTCAGATAATACACATTGTCCTATTATATAATATTGCTAATATCCACCACTTTTATTTTTTTTAATTCTGTTAGATTTTATTTATGAAAGAAAAGAGAAATTTAATATGATGCAGAAAAGCTGACAAATACCATATTATGCAGATTTCTGGAGGTATTCAGCCTAATGTTAACTCTTGCTCAGTACTTAATTTGTGTCCCAGGCTAGCCAGTTCATTGTTCCACCATCTCTGGGCTTGTGCATTGGTTATGAAAATTTTAAAAAATTTCTGAAACCCTACCCCCTAATTGCTTGAACCCTGGCACTTCTTTCATTACAAAGTAAGTATTACTGTCATTGTTATAGTTAAGCATAGATTATGTAAGAAAAGAACTGCAACTTGGAATTATTTTCAGTCTGTTGGATTCATTAATAATCTTTGTGCAAATACCCAATTTCAATCATTGGCCAAAGACTGGACCTTTTGCCCTGTGGGCATTCAGAAAAGTTTCTGAATTTTTGACTGAACCATCTTGGTTATGGGCTGTGTTCTCCATCCCACCCTCTGCTTCACAGTCTTTGGACTTGGGCTTCACTCCACAGCTGTTCTTCTTACCCTTTTCCCCAACCACTGCACTTCCAATGTAGTTGATCCCCTTCTAAATACATAACCACTCCCCATCAATCATGGAGTTAACTTGCTATGTGTTACCATTACATTGTTCACTCTGCTTCTGTGCTATATCTCCCTCCTCTCTCATCTGTCTTATCTATTTCAGTTATAAACTCTCTGGGGCACCGCATACTCTGTGTTTGCACAGCACCTGGCACAATGAATTCCTGGTCTTGGTTGGCCCTTAGGTACTACTGTGTAAAAAACTTGATTAGTAACAACAACAATCAAAGGGGGTTTGTATTTATGGGGTAGCTAAATGTGATCTCTTGCCCAAAACTTGCAGTACAGTTCAGCCTTAATCCTGGATATCTTGGGAAACAGGAACAGTGTGGCTACTAGCCACTCACTGTTTAATACAGTTTCCAAATGGTGCAAAGTAACTACCAAGGGAGAAAGTATTTTCAACACTCCATTGAAGCCCCAGCACTTTAAAAGTGATTGATGTTTTCAACCATAAGTATTCCAAGCTTGCATTATTCTAGGCCTGCTCTACCTACAAAGTTGCACCCGTTTTATAAAAGATGCGATTTTAAACTGATTTAGTTAAACCAATACAAAATCTCATGTGGATACTCCTACACCTACATCTTATCTATTTAGATAGCATCAATCAATTTACACAAACTAAACAGGAATAGAAGTTTCAGGGGGTAGCCGAGTTAGTCTGTACAGGATAAACTTACAAAAACAACAAAGAGTCTGATAGCACTTCAAAGACTAACAAAACATGCAGATGGTATCATGAGCTTTTTTCCCCTCTTATTCCACCCCCCTCCCTTCTCTCCTATTTGTTTTGGTCCTGGACATCCAACACTCTGGTCATCTGAAGAAGAGGGCTGTGCCCACGAAAGCTCATGATACCATCTACAACTACATGTTTTGTTAGTCTTTAAAGTGCTACCAGACTATTTGGGTTTTTTTAAGTTTAAACAGGAATAGCCAGTTTTAAACCAATATCAGAATATGCACAGAGGGGGTTGCATTGCTTTAACTAATTCGGGTTTTGTATTGATTTTGGTTAAAGCACTTGAGTAACACTTTTAGTTGAGGCTTGATGGAGGAGTTTTGGATGTGTAAGGACTGAAGGAGCCTGAGTCACAGATCTGCCAGGTCCTTGTGTTGCTGTTCTGTCAGGACATGAGCTATCTAGTGGGAAGGGTGGTCCACTATGTCTAAGCAACAGACGGAAGGGAATACTGTGCCTAATTTTTTAACTTTTTTTTTTTCAAATTCTCAGCAGTTTGAGAAATACAGCTGTTATCTGGGCAAAGGAAAAGTAACAACAAACTTTTTTAGAGTGTCTTGGCTTTATTATTAGTTTAGAAAGGAACAGGTCCAGAGTATATTAGTCTACAGATGCTGAGGCTGCCATCACACTTGTGTTGCCGATTTAAAAGAACTAGACATCTATTTAAATAAGTAGGAATAATATTTTGTGACATACCACTTCTCAAAACAGATCTGAATGTAGATACTGTGAAAGGAAGTTGCTAGGAAACATGCATGCTACATTGGGCTAATCTTGCAGTTAATGTGCCTATCAAAGATTGAATTGTATCCAGTTCCCAGTCTCCTTGTTTCACAAGAACTGAAGCACAAAATTGCAGCCAACATACACCCCTCTTAAGTGAAATGCCAGGAAAAGCCTCATAAATCATTTATAAATCTAAAACTCAAAACAAAACACAGGGGAACAGTGACCATTCCAAGAGTCTTCCTGAAGGTTAGAAGTTAAGGTCTCTCCCCATTATTGATACAACCAAGTCAATAACCGCTGAGCCCAGCCAAGATGTGATCATTTGTCTGTCTTCGCATCTGTGGCCACGTCTAGATTACATCCCTCTGTCGATAGAGGGATGTAATCTAGACATAGCCTGTTTGTGATACACTCATAACAATGTTATCAGAAAAGACCCTGTTTATGCTGTTCAGAGAAAGCATGCTACAGCCTTGCTAACACTTGCCAGGTTTAAATACAGTCTTTGCTGGCACCATTTTTACCATGGTGAAGATCAGACTTAAGGTCTCATCTCTATTACCGTTATAATCATACTGGAGCTCCAGTAATGTTTTGACATGGTTTGTTTCTTTCTTTGTAGACTTTAGTGTTATGCAAGCATATTAGTATTGTTTTCACTGCTGAGTTAGCCTAGATGTTGCTGCTAACCACGTCAAGCCATGTTTTCAAGCTGGGCTCATTGCCACCGCTGCTGGGGAGAATTAGAGGCAGTGAGGACATAGGCTATTCAAGTGGCAATGGTCCTCCAGTGGTCAGAGTGACAGACAAATTTCCACAATTCATTGGGAACGAATCATAGAGGGGTTTGCCCTCCTACAGCACAAAGAACCATGAGATGTTTTCCCAGAAGTCACAGCAAAACACAGGGGACAGCACTAGAACAGGTGAGAACAAGATAGTTCAGGTAGGGCTTTGTACACTGGCTACTCTCCCAGAGATTAATCTGGGTGCTTATTGTCCAAAGTATCTCTGCAACATTCTAGAGACTAGTAACAAATGAACTGCATAAAGAGATCTATATGCCAGTCACATGCTATGGGAATTGAGTAACCCAATTAAACAACATCTGGAATAAGTATAGTTGTAACTGGGCATCATTATACTTAGAACCATCGGGGCAGAAGGGACTGCCAGAGACATCTAGTCTATTTATTAGAGCTGGTCAATTTTGTAGACTTTTTTCATTTAAAAATATGGGTAATAATGAAGAGGGCAGTTCACTCATACAAAGCAACCTGGATTGTTTAGTAAGTGAGGCAGAAACAAACAGATATAAGTTTTAATGCAGCCAAAATTACACATCTAGGATCAAATAATTTAGGCTGTAGTTACAGAAAGGAGGATTTTATCCTGAAAAGCAATGATTCTCAAAAAGATTTTGGGGGTCGTGGTGGAGGAAAGAATCCACTCTTCACTCATCACCCTGGATGAGATGCAAGGAGAGTAGAGGTGGGGGATAAAATCACTCTTTAAAGAAAACTGTGGTCTTGAATTTTTTTTATCAAAACACATTTTTGAATGAAATATAAAATTTATTACAAAAAACTTCCTTATGGAAAAAAAAATTATACTGACCAATTCTATTTTAAACATAATGCAAAATATGACAGAGGACCAAAAAATTATATAACTGTGTTAAAGCTTTCAAAAAGATCAGACTTCTGGTACAGTTTCTTTAACAGAAGAATTCAACAACTATTTAAAATTAAGTCAAGATACTAAGAACACCAATTCCCTGCTACCTTTTATGGAAAGTACTAATTTAGACATGGCCAGCAGGCTCCCTTGCTATGAGCTGTGTTTTTATAGGCACAGTTAGCTAGGAATACTTACCATTCAATCAGTCTCTTTAATTTCTCCATTCAATTTTATAATAAAATAAATTAAATTAAACTTACACTTCTTTCCACAGTCTGGATTACATTATTTTCTCTGAAGAAACATTTGTCTAACTTCTATTATTAAGACATTTAACTTGATGATTACCCCCAAAGAAAAAAAACTCACTTGAATTAACCCTGTATAGTAACACTTCATGTAGCTATTTCTGTCTGTTTTCCCCACGGCTACGTCTACACTGGCCCCTCTTCCGGAAGGGGCATGTAAATTTCACGAGTCATCGTAGGGAAATCCGCGGGGGATGTAAATATCCCCCGCGGCATTTAAATAAAAATGTCCGCCGCTTTTTTCCGGCTTTTAAAAAAGCCGGAAAAGAGCATCTAGACTGGCCCCGATCCTCCGGAAAAAGTGCCCTTTTCCGGAGGGTCTTATTCCTACTTCAAAGGGTCTTATTCAAAGTAGGAATAAGACCCTCCGGAAAAGGGCACTTTTTCCGGAGGATCGGGGCCAGTCTAGACGCTCTTTTCCGGCTTTTTTAAAAGCCGGAAAAAAGCGGCGGACATTTTTATTTAAATGCCGCGGGGGATATTTAAATCCCCCGCGGATTTCCCTACGACGACTCGTGAAATTTACATGCCCCTTCCGGAAGAGGGGCCAGTGTAGACGTAGCCCACCAGTTCAGTAACACATTGATATCATTATCCATTTGAAATTCACTTGGCTCTTGTTTAGAAATACCATTCCTTCACTGTGTGGTCTTGAGTAAATTGCTTAGCGCCAAATTTTCAGAAGTGGATTCTTATTTGCAATGCCTCCATTTTGTATGTTCAGCTTTACACATCCATTCCTGGGGTGTCTCTAAACTGCATCTGTAGCTGAAAATAGGCTACTCAATTTGAGCTACACAATTGCATAACTTATTTCAAGTGCATTCAAAATAACTTATTTTGAAATTTGAAATTTGGCACTATCTACACAGTGCCAAATTTTGAAATAGAGCACTATTCTGAAACATCCCTTAATCTTTGTGGGACAGGTTTACAGGGATGTCAGAATAGCGAGCTCATTATATTTTGAAATAACGGGCTTGCTCAAAAGACGCAGAATAGCTATTTCTGGATGTTTCTGGTATCCTGAAACAGCGCCACAGTGTAGACGTAGCCCTGATATCTAGACATAGGGACCCAAAATTAGAGGCATCCTAAAAATATTGGGCTTACTATCATGGTAACATCTCTAGTATGGGGGCCACAGTACTTAGCAGTGCATACAGGCATTGTGAGCATGCTCTAGTTATGTAAAGTGCTATGATTATGAAGGCATTTACACCAAGCAACCAGTCTGGAATGCAGCTGACACTTTTCTCCTGGAAGTACGACCAGCATCAGATCACTCCTGCCAGCTCTAGAATAACTTTGCTCCTTAATGTTGCCTACCATTGCTACCACTGGTGCTCTAATGGTGGTACCCATAATGATAACACTAGACCAGACAAGGCACCAACAGATGTTGCACTTTAACAACCATGTTATCTAGATTTGCTTTGAGGCTAGTGTAGATGTGGCATGTAAGCAGATTATGTTATAAGAGGAATTGTTCATGCTTGTATGAACAGGGAGAAAAATTATAACCACATTAAAGAACAAGAGATTTAACAGGTTTCTCTAACAGAGTTATAAAGTGTATCTTTTTCTCTCTACACAGGAGGAAACAGACATATTGTAACACAGTTTGGCTGTAAACTTTACAAAAAAATGGTTAAATGAAAGAGAGAGGAATTATCCCTTTGAAGGATAATATTTGGTAGCTAATAAATTATCTTCATTAGAGCTGGTGGAAAATGCCGATCTGATTAAATTGAAATATTTTGTGGAAATGTATACATTTTTGTCAAATTTTGATGACAAATTAGGGAAGTGCTTAATTTAGACTTTACTGTTTAGACTTTTATAATGCAATATAATTGAAATGAAATAGTTGAAATTAAACTTTTTGACCTTATAGAAGGGGTACATTTAATAAAGTCATTCAGATAGTTCTGAAATTAAATGTTTTGGAAACGTGGTTTCAGGGGAAATTTTGACATTATGCTCCAATTTGGGGATGAAAGGAGACTGGAAATGTGGGAACTTCCACTGGAATGGAAAACCTAAGTTCAACCTCTCTAATCATCACCATATAAATACAAAGTAGCATTATGACTAATTGGTGGGCTTTCTAATCAGGGATGCTGAGACCAGCCTAGCAAGCCCCCTACTTACAGAAATTCACATTCGTATTCCCTTAGATGCTGATGACAGCTGGTGACAGTAGTGCTGGCTGCCTGAGGATATTACTGTTTGGGGAAGCTCCTTAAACACAGTAATTTATATCCAAAGCACTGTAAAGATATTGACTAATCCTCACAACACCCCTGGTAGGTGGAGAAGCATTCATATCCCCATGTTCCAGATGGGAAAACAAAAAGCTATGGGAATTTGAAGTGTGGAGGGTTTGCACAATTAGGCCCATAGCCATTTTTTTCCTCAGCTGAAATAAGTGCATCTATTGTAGAAATTAAGCAGATAGGGTCTGGTTCTCATTTACACCAAGGTTCTTTTACACTGTTTGGCCATTGTTTCTGATTTGCATCCACTTTAAAGGCCTTTTGCATTGCCGGATCAACATAAAAGGGCCTTCATATAAATGAGAACCAGGCCTTTATTTTAACAGTAAAAACATAAAATTTACACTTTACAGGGTAAAGGTCCCGCTCATTGTACATTTAAAAAACAAATCTCTTTGTCTCTATGAATTGAAAGATACAATGCATTACATCTGTTAATGAAAGAAAAAGATACAGGGAACATGTTGAGTCATTATGGAACAGTACAGGGATTGGTGACTCTTGGCATTTGGTCTCATGCCCAAGAATTAATCTGCGATGTCATTATTGCACAGTCCCACACAAGAGGTTATGTCTTATTGATACACCTGGAAACAACAGGAAAACACCACGTAAATGGCATTATAGCTCCGCTCAGACATTCGACCACTCACGTCTCCTCCTGTACTTTTGCAGGGTAAAAGACTTACTCAGTTTGCAAAATTGTCTGAATTAAATGAAAACACATTTTGAATGTAGTAAAGTGTCTTTGGAGCATATCAGTCCCGTTATGGTAGGGGAATGAAAAATATTAGAAATGGTTCAAAATGTGCCAGAGGGGTAAGGGTTTAAGCAGTGTAACCTCATTCACTCCTCACGCTTCCATTTAATCTTACAGAAGCCATTATACATTATCTCCTCTTGTTTGGAGCTCTGAAAACTTTGGGAAAGGTTGGCTGGTTTGTTAGCATGGCATCACTGTGACAGGCTGGCTATCAGAAATTTCCTTGGGGTTGGCTCCCAGTGTGCTGATGAAGCCACTGATGCCTGCCTTCATGGCCTGAGGGACTCCCCACCACTCTGACCTGCTGCGCCAAAAGCCCTTATCTCCCCCTAAGGCGGCACTCCCGGCTCCCCTGTCCCCCAGCAGAGCAATACAGAAGCTGAACCAGCTCAGCTCTGGGAGGATTCAGCTATAAGGCCTTTGACAATGCCCAGAAACACAGCCCTCAAAGAGAACCAAAACTCCAAATAAATCTGTCTTATCCAGTGTAAGTTTTACCCAGAGAAAGCTCATAAAGATGTTTGCCCCCTTTATCAATGATAGAGAGATATGCACAGTGTTTGCTCCCCCTTTCCCCTGGTAACAATTATTTACATTGGACTTGATAATAAACAAAAGTATTAAGAATCAAAAGCAGGAACTGAGTGATTGCAAGTAAAGACAGACAGTTACTAAGTTGAAATAAACAAAAGACGTCAGCTAATTCTAATACACTAAGAAAAGTTGTTCAAACTGTATTTATCACCCTTACTCTTAACTCAAGCCAGCATTGATCTTTTCCTGACCTAGGCCAAGCAGCTTTGCCTTCACCCTCTCACTACAGTTTTTTGTTTTCAGGTCTCTTCATGTATAGCCTCTTGGGATGGGGAGGCAATTTTTCAAGCATGCTGAAGACAAAGACCTGATTGTATTCCATTCCTTAAATAGACTTTCCCCCAGAGCAGGAAACTTTTGTTTTGTCTCCCCATTCCCATAGAAAAGTACCAGATTCAGGATGAATTCCAGTATCAGGTTGCACGGTCACGTGTTTTTCTAGGACCAATTACATTTTGGGCTTACAGGAAAAATAAAGCCATAGGTTGTTGGTTTGAGTACTGAATCTATAAGTACCGGAAGTATCACTAATGGCCCTTATTAGAACATTTAGAACTATAAACAGATTAATCCTTCATATTTCTAACTTCACATACAAGAATGATACAGGCACAAAAATAGGATATACACCATCAATAGATTGTAACTTTAAAAATGATGTAACACGACCTATTTTGCATAAAGCATCTTTGAAATATGCAAGAACATAAGAACGGCCGTACTGGGTCAGACCAAAGGTCCATCTAGCCTAGTATCCTGTCTGCCGACAGTGGCCAGCACCAGGTGCCCCAGAGAGGGTGGACCGAAGACAATGATCAAGCAATTTGTCTCCTGCCATCCCTCTCCAGCCTCTGACAAACAGAAGCCAAGGACACCATTTTATCCCCTGGCTAATAGCCTTTTATGGACCTAACCTCCATGAAATTATCTAGCTTCTCTTTAACCTCTATTATATGTATATACATATTCATAAGCCAATTTTCATAAAGCCAGGAAGGGCATGACACTCACCTTGCAGGTCCACAAGGAAATACCAGTGGGAATGAATGTTGGTGGATTTTCTCTCCACCCAAGCAGTCTCCCTCAGTTGGGATCCTGTTGACACTGAGGAAGTGATAATATTTGCTGAAGCCAAGCTACTGTGTTGGAGAGAAAGGATGATGATGAACAGAAGGGAGAGTTTGGCTACCAGTAGGATCTCAGGATATCTGAGAGTTAGAAGAGTCTCCAGTCTCCCCTCTGGAAGGAGAGAAGAGACAAACTCAGCTCACTTTGTAAGAAGGTACCAATGAAACTTCATTGACTTTTTCGATAGGAATCACGATACTGCCTGATGCTTAAAGTAAAGGTCCTTCTTATTTTTCTGCAAGTGGGATTTCATTTCAGCAAGGATCCTGGGTTCTACAATACTCATATGTGGCTGTCTGAACATTCTGTATCAATTTATATTAAAAAGATTTTAAAATCAATTAAAAATTTAAATGAATAATACAGTTAGCAGAGCAGCCTGTGCATTATTTATTTTTATATTAAAATCAATTTTTTTATGCTGTCCCCACATTTACAGTGTACCATAGAATTTTCTGTTGATAACATATAACTGTATTAGACAAGAGGTCAGGAAAGAATTGAGATATTTAGACAGGTGGATAGAAGACTGTTAATGCTTTGGAAACCTGTGAAAGTATGGAAGTTTGGGGAATATTAGATGCTAAAGGTCAACTTTGTTGAATGACCTTCCAAAGTTATTACATCAGGCCATCTAAATGTTCATGAAGAAAACATCTCTTCTATCATTTTCCACTTTTGGTTCTTGTCTTCAAGGTTTCTTTCCAATCATGAGAACTAGTTCCCATTCCTTTCCCTTTCCCTTTTCCCTTCTCCCCTCCTCCAGGTTCTATTCCTCAGATCTTTGCCGGACTTGAAGGTGAAATGGAGGCAAATTCTGTGGGCACAGGATATACAGGACGCTGCTAAATAATAATAGTTAATAATAATTATAATAAAAGTGTGGAGGATATGGAATAGCCAAACAGTGCTTGAGGAAAAAATATACTGTAGCTTGAATATACTTGTTTTTTCCATTTTTTTGATCCTGGTTGATTCTGAAAGCCATGAAAATTATCTCAAACAAGAAGGGGAACTTTTAGAATCATAGAACTGGAAGGGGTCATCAAGTCCAATCCTCTACACTCATGGCAGGACCAATTTTTTATGAAGATTCTGACAATATTGTGGGTAAGAAGTCATCTATTCAAATTCCAGGAGAAGTCTCAAAGAATCCCCCAAAACTGTGTCTGCTGCTGAATGATTTTCTTGATATCCACAGCAATGTGAAAGATGGCAAAACAAATCAAATGTAATCTACACAGGCAACTTTGCTTTCACTATGACACATATAGATGACTGTATATTATGTTTGTGTCTCTATGTGTTGAATGTTGGGGTTCATTCATCTGCCCCAGCTTTATAGTCTTAAAAATAGCTTTTTGAAAATCTAAAAGTATCAAGAATGTACATTAGACAGAACCCATCAACAGAAATGGCAAAAAGGAGATCCTGAGGTTCTTAAAAAAACCAAAACAAACAAAAAAACGAAAACAAAACCCTGGAAGTCAATTGGGGCTTTTCTGTGTAAGGACCTCAGGCTATGGCCTTTAAACCATAGCAATTAATAATAAATTAATTATGAATTTAATTGAGGCAGAGGACGGATGTTTGGGAGATCTAGATTCAGTTGTTCTAGTTTGGCATGTGCAATAAATGTGTCACACTTTGGAGTGCTAATAAGCAATGAACTCTATTCCTTGTTCCCAGACCCGTGTGAAGGTCTATACTCACTGAATCTAGTGGGTAGTACATTAACCAAGGACATTTCTACACTAGAAAATTATTTTGAAATAACTACATTTGACATAACTCCCTATTTAACAAAATTGAAATAGTGTGTCCCTACTACGGGGAAGCATTGAAATTAGTTAGTTAGCTATTTTGAAATAGCACGTCCACACTGAATGGAGCCTGCCTTGGACTTAGCGCTCCTGGAAGCAGTCCGGGACAGGGCACCAGGAGGTCAGATACTTCCTGTGGCTGCTTGGTCAGGCAAGCTACAACACATGCTTACAGGGGCTCCTCTTCACTGCTGTGTCTTACATGCCAGTCCTCCACTGCCTCCCCTTTGCGGGACACAAAAGGGACTCAGTGTGCTCTGGTTGTCCTTGAAGATGCCACATCACTCACAGTATGAAGCCAGAGCTGCTGCAAAGCAGCACATGGCTCACAGGCCTCATGCTGTGCCTCATGGAGCAGTTTGTCCAGACTGCCCGCATGCTGCTTCAGTAGGACGGGGACCAGGACCTGTTGGATGAACCCCAGCATGGACCGCAGGCCCTGCTCACCTAGGTGCTGGCACCCCTGCTGCTGTTCATGCCCCTCAATCCCCAGCACTATCTGGAAAGCACATCAAGGGACTGTGCTAATCGGGGAGGCCTTGAGGGAGTGTTTCATGCAAGGCCAGTTGTGAGACTCTCCCCCATGCCTCTCCACAAGGGGCCCCTGCATTCCCTCTGTGTGCCTTTCCTCCCACCTTTTTCCTGCCCTCCCTTCCCACTTTATCCCCTCCCCTGCAGAGCAAATTATAAAGCCTTCTTTTTTGAACAACAGGACTGTTTATTGGGGGGGGGACATAGTACAGGGGAGGGACTGGGGAAAGAACCTGGAATGGAGGGAGGAGGGGGGCTCAGGGCTGGGGCTGGGACTGGTGCCTGCCTTGAGGTGGTTGGGAGTCTTTGGCTGCCCAAGAGGTCACACCACCCCATCTTCCAGGGCCCCAGCAGCCCCTGAGGGGGCTAGGAGCAGAAGCCACTTTGGGGGCCAAGGAGGTGGCTGGTGGCCTGTTCCATGCAGGACACCTGCGCTCCACCACAGAGGTGAGGGAGTAGCTCATGGCATTGTACTGGCTCACCAGCTGGTCTCAGGTGGCCTTCTCAGTTGATCCTGGTCAGTCTGGTACTCCTCCCAGATGGCCCGCCACTTTTCCCAGTTGGTGGCCTGCTCCTGGCACTCCTCCTCGAGCCCCTGGAAGGGGGACTGTAGGCAGGCCAGCTGCTCCCAAATCAGGTCCTTGCAGGTTCTTCTCCTCCTGCAGAGTCATGTAGATGGTGCGGGAGGTGGGGGATGTGCCAGGCTTGCAGCTGGCCCAATTGTGAAGAAAAGTGATAAGGGCAGTTCTCCCAGGAGACACTGTGCAAAAAGTCTAGTCCCAATATCTGAGCCGATACCAAAGGTCTTGGTTCAGATGATGGTGATGTGCTTTGAGCAAGGCCCTCTGTTGCCTAGACAGCAGACACTTTCCAGCAGAGGCACAGTCATCCCAGGGGAGCATTGCTACATCTATGGCCAAGGGACAAGCAGGCATGAGAAGGTGCTGGCTAAGCTAGGAGCCTGCAGGTGGGAGGAAGGGTGGTGCAATTCACCTTCCTTCAGTGTCCCACACATGCCAGATATGGCACTGGTGGCATCCCGCAGAAAAAGAACTTCTATCCCTGCCTGCTGAAAGGGAGGGTGGGGGAGGTGTGTGTGAGAAGCAGAGGCCACTTTCTGGAATGAATGCTATTGGGTTCCCCTCTTCTTCCTCCCCCTACACAGGATCAGTCTATCCTGAGAGGACGGGAATGGCTCCAGAGTGAGGAGCAGGTCCTGGCTGATGGGCATGGTCGCCTGGATGGCCTCCTCCTCTTCCTGCTCCTCCACCACCCTGCCCTCCTGGAGGCTGATGCCGGCCATGTCCTGGCCGATCTCCACAACGACAGGGGGTGAAAGGTGACCAGGTGGTCGAAGTGTGCAGTGCTGCCCTGGAGCATTCGCTCTGCTCCCTGGCCTTGTGGTAGGCCCACTGGACCTCTTTGACCTTCATGCAGACCTGGGCTTTGTTGGCCTGGTTGGTGGCGATCCGACCGTAGACCTCTGCATTCCTCTTTCTGGTGCGGAGCTCCTGGACTTTGGTCTCCTCCCCTCAGAACTTGGTTTGGTCCAGGATCTCCACATTAGTCCAGGCCGCAGCTTTCCTGCATCCCTGGCCAATGGCAGCAGGAGTTCTGGCAGCCGTGGGAGAATCTGAGAGAGCATTGGGATTCATCATGGCTCCCTCACTGGCTCCTGTTTCGTACAGGGCTTACTAGCTGGCCATGTGCGAGAAGCCCTTCTCCTGCTGCCTGGGGTTTTAAACTCTGCAGGAGAAGGGGAGCAGTGGAGATGCCAGGTGTTGCCAGAGCAGTCAGAAGTGCAGCTGGGAGGGGCCTCTGGAGGCCAATTATATTGAATTAGCAGCACCGGAGCTATTTTGAAACAACAATTTTGAAATTAGCGTTATTCCCTGAGTGAAGCAGGAGGAAAGCAGGAGAACAGATTTCAAAATAACCAACCTGTTATTTGGAAAAAACAAGCTTGGTAGTGTGGACGCTCCACTTACAAATTCAACCTAAGGGGGGTTATTTCAAAATAATTCCCTAGTGTAGACCAGGGCCAAGAATGCACTGATTTTTTCAGGGTAGCCCTCTGAGCTCTGAGTCCTGATCAATGCAGCTAGATAAGGAGCAAAACCTCCTGCAGTCCTACCACTAGATGGTGTTGTTCAAAGCAGACTGGCAGCAGCATGTAACAGCCTCCTTCAGCCTCTCTCATCTGGACATAGCCAAGGGAAGGGCCCACTCAGGCCTAGGCTGCCTGCCTGCTTGTAGAACTGTACAGAAGAAGGAGCTCAGTCTGTCCCCTCCCCACTCAGACTATCAGCATCTCCGAGGTTTCAGAAGAGCTGTGTAGGAAGGAGCATACAGAGGTTCCAAATAAAGGGGACTTCAGAAGAGGCCAAATTGGAAGACAGAGCTCACAGGGTTCACAGCTGGGGGAGGCAAGGGGACCCAAATGGGAGAATGCACACAAATTGAAATAGCATCGATACTCACGGAGGAGAAAGGGGGAAAGAGAAATAATAGAACTTGAACCCCCATGCTCTTCGGAGGAGGAAAAAGACAAATGCCCCTTGTCCACTCAGGGGAAAGCTCCCTGGGGAAGAGGGGTTCCCTCCTCTCGCCAAAATACAGGGAGATGCTGGAGAAGAGGAATCAGACCACTCCTCTTAATTTGCCGAAGGAGACAAAGACCTGCCTTGCCCTCTCCCCAACACACCTGAGGGACTTTCCATCCACAAATAAGAAAACATCACTGGAGAGAAAGGATATGTGTTGTGGGAATGGAAGCTCATAGGGTCTCTTGACAGCTCTGAGGGTATGTCTACACTACCACCTTAGTTCGAACTAGGGTGGTTAATGTTGGCAACCGAAGTTGCAAATGAAGCCCAGGATTTAAATATCCCAGGCTTCATATGCATCTTGCCAGGCGCCGCCATTTTTAAAGCCCTGGTAGTTCAGACTCCGTGCCCGCGGCTACACGCGGCATGGAGTAGGTAGTTCGGATTAGGCACGAGGAGTAACGGTAGTTCGGATTAGAGAGCCTAATCCGAACTACCTACTCCGTGCCGTGACTTCTAGATTCTACTCAACCTCTACATAGCTTTTACAGATGCCTGTCCTACAAAACACCGACAGTTGAGTGGAGTGAGGCACTACCAGCAATGGAGTTGTCATGCACTCAGGACAGAATAGAGAATTTGAACACAGAGTGGAATATCATACGACGAATAAATGAAGATTTGACTTCAACTTCTTTTTTATCATCACTAGTGGCTCGACCAGATCTTTGTGCTATATCTCCTGGGATGAAAGAAGTAGGAATTCATCTCTTGCTACTCCCAGTCACAACAGCTACAGTTGAGCATTCTTTTTCATCACTGAATAGAAGTTTGTGTTCTGAAAGAAGTCGCCTTGTGCCTGATCATGTGAATGAACTAATGAGCATATCAACTGAAGGAATGGAAGTACCGGACACAGGAGAAGCCACTGAAGATGAACGCATTGCATTCGAGAAGTTCATTAACAGAGTTGTGCAAAATTATAACAAGAAACCAAGGAGGATGTAGACGTAGTGCTTCATAGAAGGCTTGAGTAACCAACTTTAATTTGTGTGATAAAACGTGAGTTAAATCTAATAAAATGGTCATGAAGCATTTTTCAATTTTTACTGTGGTGCCATACAGCCCACCTTCACCCTCATGGTCTCACCCCTCATCGTCCCTGATGCCCTCCCCCCCCATAAATTTGAACATCCCCCCTAATTTCAATTCCTGGGGAAAACACTGGCCAGCGGATCGAGGGAAGTGATTATTTCCTTTTATTCAGCACTGGTGAGGCCACATCTGGAGTATGGCATCCAGTTCTGGGGCCTCCACTTCAGAAAGGATGTGGACGGATTTGAGAGGATCCAGGGGAGAGCAACCAAAATGATTAAGGGACTGGAGCACATGACCTATGAGGAGAGACTGAGGGATTTGGGCTTCTTTAGTCTGCAGAAGAGAAGAGTGAGGGGGGATTTGATAGCAGCCTTCAACTTCCTGAAGGGAGGTTCCAAAGAGGATGGACAGAGGCTATTCTCAGTAGTGACAGCTGGCAGAACGAGGAACAACGGCCTTAAGTTGCAGTGGGGGAGGTCTAGGTTGGATATTAGGAAAACCTATTTCACGAGGAGGGTGGTGAAGCACTGGAATGGGTTACCCAGGGAGGTGGTGGAATCTCCATTCCTGGAGATTTTTAAGTCCTGGCTTGACAAAGCACTGGCTGGGATGATTTAATTGGGATTGGTCCTGCCTTGGGCATGAGGCTGGACTTGATGACCTTCCAGCCCCATGATTGTATGATTCTATGGATAGTCGAAACTCTAGCCACAAGAAGCTTGGACCAAGTCAGGAGCAAGGTCAAAGAGCTCTGCCAGGGCTACGCCAGGGCCAGGGAGCTGAGCTCTTGCTCTGGGGCAGCACCCCACTCCTGCCCCTACTACCAGGAGCTCCACCAAGTCCTGGGGGGTGGTTCAGCCCCCTTCCCTACCCGAGGTGGTGGACTCGGGGCTGGAGACACCCATCGTCACCCACCCAGTGCTCCCTATGGAGGAGATGGAGGAGGAGGAAGAGGGCGAGCTGCAGAAGGAGGAGGAGATTGCCAGCACCGTCACTCTGACCCTCAAGCTGGTAGCTCAGGGCCTGGATGTGTCTCAGGCATCCTCTGAGGGTGGAAGGGATCATCAGGTGAGTGCTCTCAGTTTGTCACGCACACAGGGTGGGGGAGATGGGCACAGAGGGGGTGAGGTGCGATCATTGCTCAGCCTGCTCGGTCTGGACATTGTACTGCATTCCGTGTATGTAGAAGCACGTGAAGCGCCAGTCTGCAACATGCGGCCTCAGGAGGCAGCCCTGGAGCACTCTCGGGCTCCCGCTCACAGGCTCAGGTAAGGCCACACACGTCTGACCCCTGGGGGGATGCCTTCCCACCACCAGCCACTGCTGGAGAAGGCTGGGCCCAAGGGCACACGCATGACCCCACACAGACCAAAGAGTGCTGCATACAGCACATGGGCATGCCTGCCCGTGTGAGGCACCACCCGCTCCTGCAGACAGCGCTGCCAGATGCAGGTGTGTGGTGGCTCCCATGGAAGGCCAGACTGCTCCAGATCCCTCTCCCACCCATGGGTTCCCCCTGTGGCCAGATATCCCATGGACAATCAGGCAAGGGTTGAGGGGAAAGCGTGAAGCGTGGACCCCGGGCACCTTGGAGCCCCTGTGAGGCAGGTCCCACTATGCAGGCCACACATTGCCTGGCTTCCGGGACCTCACAGAGGAGGGCACGGTCTCAGAGACAGCATCTTCATGGATGACTGACCGCCTCTCCCTCTTTATTCTCCACAGCCAGACCAGCTGTCGCTGAGGGGCGATCCACGCCATCAGAGGCAGCCGCCCAACCCCAGGGGAGTCACAAGCGCAGGAGGGTGCACAAAGACCTCACGAGGGAGCATGTGACCATCCTGCACGACATGCAGCAAACCCTGGCCCAGAAGGTCTGGGATGACACTGAGCAGTGGAACCACGTGAGACCGGCTTGTGTGGCAGGGCGAAAACATGTATCCCATCATCCGGGAAATGATGGAACACCCAGCTCCTGTCTCTGCTCCTGCCACCCCCCTGCTATGCCCATGCCCCCTCCCGCTGCCATACCTGACCCTGCTCCTGCCCCCCCTCCTGTTTACTCCCCTGTTGTCCCAGGCCCCACCCACCCCCAAGGTCCATTAAAATTTAAATCATCATAAAATTATCTCTCTTTAGATGTATTGCAAAGGCAGCCTTGAGAAAATAACATCCATGTTTCTAAGGTAGTGGGGTTTTATTATAGTGCAATGTCAGGGAATATGGTCCATGCATAAGAACATAAGAGCGGCTATATTGGGTCAGACCAAAGATCCATTTAGACCAGTATCCTGTCTTCTGACTGTGCCCCAGAGGGAGTGAATACAACAAGCAGTCATCAAGTGATCCCTCTCCTATCATCCATTTCCAGACAAACAGAGCCTAGGGACACCATTCCTATCCATCTTGGCTAATAGCCATTGATGGACCTAACCTCGATGAATTTATTTGGTTCTTTTTTTAACCCTGTTAAAGTCCTGGTCTTCATAACATCCTCTGGCAAAGAGTTCCACAGGTTAACTGTCGCTGAGTGAAGAAAAACTTTTTTGTTTGTTTTAAACCTGCTGCCTATTAATTTCATTTGGTGATCCCTAGTTCTTATATTATGGGAACAAGTAAATAACATTTCCTAATTCACTTTTTCCACACCAGTCATGATTTTATAGGCCTCTATCATATCCCCCCTTAGTCTTCTCTTTTCTAAGCTGAAAAGTCCAATGAGGGCAACCGGAGTTGCAAATGAAGCCCGGGATTTAAATATCCCGGGCTTCATTTGCATCTTCCCGGGCGCCGCTATTTTAAAATTCCCCTTAGTCCGAACTCCGTGCCCGCGGCTACACACGGCACGGAGTAGGTAGTTTGAATTAGGATCTCTAATTCGAACTACCGGTACTCCCTGTGAAACATGAAATCCTGGACTTCATTTGCAACTCCGGTTGCCCTCACTTGCCTACCTAGCTCGAACTACCGAGCTAGTGTAGACATACCCCAAGTCTTTTTAATCTCTCTTCATATGGGACCTGTTCCAAACCCCTAATGATTTTTGTTGTCCTTCTCTGAACCTTTTCCAATGCCAATATCTTTTTTGAGATGAGGCAACCACATCTGTACACAATATTCAAGATGTGGGCGCACCATGGTTTTATATAGAGGCAATAGGATATTCTCTGTCTTAGTCTCTATCCCTTTTTTAATTATTCCTAACATTCTGTTTGCTTTTTTGATTGCATGCATAGTGCCACTGTAGATAGTGGAGGTGAAGGAACATATCAAGAAGAAGATGTGAGTGACTCTATTAACTGTAATATCTGGGAATTATGGTGTATTGAGTAAACTGACATTAACTCTACATTTCCTCACTTCTAAGGGTTTGTATGGGCAGGAGTTCCCCATGAATAATCTTAAGTGGTTTTTAACAAAGTTTTTTCTTTGTGGTGTTAGCAAGAAAAGCGTGTATGTGTGCATGCGGGCATAATATTTTGGATCAAATATGAATATTATTCAGAAGTTTGCATTTGCCAAAATTTACTGCTGCATGGCTATTACACCAAAGCAAACCAACACTGAATTTTAAGTAATATAATAGCTAGGAAAAACAAGAGTAAAGCATGTGCTATAAGAAATCCTGCAAGTTGCAGTGTATGTACATAGCCAGTCTGGATTTCTGTGCTGCTCCTTGGGCCCCCTTTCTATTCACATTGCCTGTTTGACCACATCCACTGCTGTGAATACAATCCTTCCACAGGTGAGGAGCAGACAGCACAGAATGAGACTTGTGGAGTTAACCCTGATTTGTCTTTGTCTTAGACTGTAAGCTCCTTGGAATACAAAACATTTCTCATTCCATGCATGCAAAGTTCTACAGAAGTTTACAATGCCCTGTGATGTAATAATAGTCCTATGCTGCTTCAAACCTTAGGGAAACATGGGACTCTCCGGCATGTCTACACTTAAAATGCTGCATTGGCATTGCAGAACACTTAAGTGAAGTTACTATGCTGATGGGAGATCCTTTCCCATTGATGTAGTTAATTCAGCTGCAACCAACATAGCACAGTCTACAGTGAGGGTTAAGTTGGTATAATTACATCACTTGGGGGGGCAGGATTTTCACACCCCTGAGCAAGGTAGTTACACTAACTAGAGAATTTCACAGTAACATAGTAAAAAATGGGAGCACTTTCCACATCTTTCACCAAATAAATGTCCTTGATAGACGTCTCTGGCAAAATATTAGCATGCCCATTTTAAAGAGTCTTAACAACCAAATGTCCATTGCCTCAGACATATTCAGTACAGAAAAAAAAAGAACAAATGATCTGGTAGCACTTTGTATTCCAGAAAAACTCTGCCGCATCCAGGGAATGTGTCCATTTTTTTAGAACAGTTTCTGAAAAAGCAGGCGTATTCTTTCAGCATCCCTGTATCCCTCTTGGTGAGAGGAATAAGGGATATTATGAAAGAGGAGGTTTTTCCGAAATTTGGCCCTGGCTAGATGGGCCAAATTTCGGAAAAGTCTCTTCCGAAAAAAAAAAGCCAAAAAAGATCCTGTAGCCTAGAGTAGACTCATATTGTTGAATAGAGAGGGGTTTGATATATATCACTGGCATCTCATTAAATATATCCTTTAGTAGTCAGTCTCACACTTCAGGTCTTAAAACACAAGTGCACTTTCACAATTACACATTAAATCAAGGTTCACAATCTCATAGCTGGACTCTCCATTTCTTTCTTATATCTCAATAACTGACTGGCAATGCCCCTTGCCTTTTATACCTACAACAGTAAGTCTTACAACATTCTCAGAGGTTCCAGGAAAATGTAGTTCTCAGAAAGTCTGGAAGGATGCATAAGAGTCTACAAAGATCCAGAACACTCTGGGAGGTTAGTGGAAAATGAATCTATTTATGGAATACCTGGAACATTTTATTTGTCTTCAAACATTCTATTTTCCTTTGTTGCTAACAAAAAACAGCACCTCAAGCCCAGCACTCTCTAAATCTGGCACCTCAGGCAGTTGCGTGGGCTGCCTACCCCTGAATCCCATCTTACCCTCTGAAGTATCTTAGTGCCATCACAAAATAGCTCTATGTAACCAGGTATTTTAAATAAACAAATACATTTTATTTTTAAAATGATATTATATCAGGCATACTTCAAGTACACAGAAGGCCAACCAACACATCCAATGTTAAAGCCTTTCCAAAAGTGGGGGGAATAAAGGCCTTTGCCCCCTCCATGGCCCCATACCTAGCCCTCCTTTCCTTCCTCACGGCACCACCCTGTCCAAGCTAGAAGCTAGAGCAGGGCCAGCAAGCCTGGATCTCTTCCCCTGCCCGGGGGCCAAGGGAGCCCCTGACCTGTGTCCCCCCTCCCAGTCCAAGACAGATGAGCTTCCTACAGATGAGCTTCCAAGATAGCTTCCTACAGCTGCCCATGCAGCTCTCCCTGACCAGACTCCAGCTTGGGGACAGGACCTCAAAGCTACACCCCATCCATGGTAAGAGCCACACAGGCATCTGCAGACCCCCACCTGACCTGGGCAGAGGATCTGGGGGGCAGGAACACAGGTTGAGGGCTGCTCACAGAGTCCTGATCCTGGACAGGTGGAGGGTCTGCCAGGTTCCAGCTGTCATGGGGCTTTGGAGGAAAGAGGAGGGGCAGGACTTGTGGCAAAAAGTGTATGGGAGGATCATGGCCTTCTGGCCTCCCTGTTCCAGTGCCCCGGCTTCAGGCTTCTGTGCAAAGAGCTGCGTCTCATTTTTAGGGCTAATCTCAGTCTGGGGTGGCAAAGGCCAGAAGTGTAGAGAGGCAGAGGATACAGTCTGTGCAGCCAACAGAGCACTATGCTCTCTCACAGTGATGTAAAGAGGCACTGATGAAAAAGTGAGATTCTATTTGGAGCCTTGGACAATGAAGGCCTTTGTGAGATGAGGCCCTGAGGGGCAAAAGGGGGGAGAAGTCCTGAGAGCCAAAATAAAGTTTCAAGGATTTTATTTTCCTGCTTTTAACAACTTTCCTCCATTCAAGCTATCATATTGCACCCCATCTTCTGCTAGACAAGGATTTCTCCCTCAGTTGTCTGGATTCCAGGGGCATGATGTGCAGTGTTTTCAGACCGTGGAGGAGGCAGGCTTACCTCTTTTTCTTCTGTAAGTGAATGATTTTGGAGGCAAACTCTTGCATCAAGTGGTAGCTCTCCATGATATGATGGCATCTGTTTCCCTGAAGTGCTTGAAAGCTGGTGTTAACTTGTGTGGGTCCTTAAGTCCTATTTTAAACCATTTTCTTTTGAAAATCAAGTGAGCACTTAGGCTGTGTCTACATTGGCAAGATTTTGCGCAAAAGCAATTGCTTTTGCGCAAAATCTTGCCACCTGTCTACACTGGCCGCGAGTATTTGCGCAAGAACTCTGACGTTGTAATGTACAAAATCAGTGCTTCTTGCGCAAATACTCTGATGCTCCTGCTCAGGGATAAGCCCTCTTGTGCAAGTATTCTTAACAGGCAACATTAATTTCTTGCACAAGAAAGCCCGATGGCTAAAATGGCCATCAGCGCTTTCTTGCGCAAGAGAGCGTCTACACAGGCATGGATGCTTTTGCGCAAAAGCACATCTCTTGCGCAAAAGCACATGCCAGTGTAGACACTCTCTTGTGCAAATACTTTTAACGGAAAAACTCTTCTGCTAAAAGTATTTGCGCAAAATCTTGCCAGTGTAGAAGTAGCCTTAGGGCTTAATTCTCTTCTGTCTTTCACCTTTTACTGCAATTAACATGAGTATTGAGGGAATGCAGTGTGGGTCAGGAAGGTAACCCTGGACACACACTTTGCACAAGTGTAATTGAGAATGCAGAGTCGCGGGTCCACTCTGTTATCCCATTTCTCAGTTCTTCCTCCTACAACATTGACATCTGGCATTAGCCATCTTTCTGAATATGCTCATCAAGGTCAATGCATTCCAGCATGTGTCTGATTACAGGAGGATGTTCTGATGTTTCCATAATTAATGTCTGGTTTCAGTTCTTCAGGTTCAATCAGTCCAGCTGCATCATAGCATAGGGAAAGAGATATGTTGGACACCTGATAAAGGAATATGTTCCACTTCTTTTGATAAGGCCTCTGTCAGTGAACTTCTTAACAATGCAGGAATATAAATTCCAAGTGATATTTCAACCTATTATAAACAGTTATTTTCAGAGGTGCTGAGCACTCACAATTCAGGTCATGTCAACTGGAAGTGTGAGTTTTTAGCACCTTTGAAAGTAAGACCCTAAAGATCCTTTGCCTGTTAGGCCATCAAAATGATTGAGTAATTTCTTGACAACAAAAATCCCAGGATCAAATGAGCTTCAACCAGCTCCTCTGCATATATAAAATATCTAGTGCTCTTTATGCTAAGTTCATAGCCATGCAGCTAACTGAAAAGCAATATGTAATATGACTTGAATCCCTGTGCGTTTCCCATCCTGCTTAACATGTTCAGCGAGGCTATTCTATAACAGAGACTGGCTTTCAATTAGATGTCATGTTCAGTATCATATAGGTCAGGTCTATACTATAGGAGAAAGTCCACCTAAGATACACCACCCCAGCTATGAGAATAGCGTAACTGGAGTCTATGTACCTTGGTTGAATTTCTGTGGCATCCCCATTTCAGGAGGTTGATGGGAGAAACCTCCTGTTGACTTTCCTTACTCTTTGTGGCCCAGTGGAGTACTGGGGTCAACAGAGGCACCAGCAGCAATTGATTTAGCGGGTCCAGAGCATCAGCCTTTGGGTAAGTGAAGACAAACCCTCACTAGACTTATGCTGTGGCAATTCCTGAGCTATTAGCTCTGTCACCTAAAAAAAATTAAATAGAAAATGCCATGCAGGCTGAAATGAACCCTTGTGGACTCATGCTAATTAACTAGCAGTATTAACTTTAAACCTTCTCTGAGCTATGCTGCTCAAAATTACTGTTAGCTATGCCAGTAGATTTTTTTCCCCTCTGTGAGTCAGGCAAATCTACAGCAATGCTACTGGCATCCAGCTGAGATTAGGACTCATACATGTCATTTTCAGCAATGACTGATGCGACAACATGAGAGGAAGATAGTAGTTGCAAAAGTCCTTAATGCCATCAGTTTGTGATTCATAAACATTTGTCACCCTAATGCTGCTTCAGAAAATGGCTCTAAAGTTCACTGAGCAAGTAGACATTACTATTCATCATACTGTTGTATTGAAAAGGTAAAAGTGTCATCTCAAATAAATGCTGCTATCTGGGTTATATATATGCTGCAGTTTGTTCCTTGTTCTTTCGTTGTCTGAAATACCATATACTCTCACTATAATGTTACTTATTGTCAATGTGGTATTTTGAGTAAGAAAAAGCCAATGATGCAAGCACTGTAAAGGTCAGATACAACAGGTGAGTACTTGGATCAGCTGAGCTCCGTTGAACTATTAGGTAATAGTGTCAGGAATCAGGGCGTACAGCAGAGCCGGTCTCTGGGCAACCTAACAAGTGCAGTTGACTATACAGCTGACTGATTAGAAGGGTCAACAAACTGGCTCTTAATCCCTTTCCTCCAGATGCAGTAGTTTTGCCCCTGCCTTGTCTCACTTCAGGTAACCCAATGGCTCCTGTACCAACTATTATTAGGAGTCAGTGGGAGAGTTCTCCTGTGAGCTGTTTGGGCAGCTGACAATAACTAGAGTGCACTTAGACATTCCCTTTCACAACCTGGCTACACCTCCTAAGCTGTAGAGCTGTTACCAGCCCAATGCCACATACAAAATCCACCTGTGCTAGGTATTTCCTAGGGGTTAGGGCTCCTTATCTCTTCCTTGGCAGAAAGGGGGCTACCACACAGTTGACAATCTGGGCCCTATCTCTTTTCCAAATACTCAGATACCATAGGAATGAGCATGTGCTGAATATAAAGAGAAATACTTGCATTGTATCTTCAAGTACCACTTTGACAATGGAATCCACTGTAATTCTAAGACAGCAATAACCACCTTGTCTTAAATCAGCTCTCTTAGTTTGAAGCAACTTCAATAGTACCAAGTAGGTGAACATTGATTGAATCATTGTTTAAGAGGGATACTAATTGTGCTACTGTTCAGGTAAAATTCCTTTCCCATTTTTGATTCACTGCTTACTCCAATGAGGCTTCTTCAGAAAGCAATGAAGTCAGAGGGAATTATGTAAGAACCAACTTGAACCCCCAACAAGTTTAGCAGGCTGTGCTTGTAGTTACAAAGACAGACGACAGGCCAGCTAAGCCTCTCCTGGGAGGACATCCTTGTGGTAACTAACTTGTGGCCAGCCAGAACATGGATGAATAATACTGGGCAGGACCTCTTTATGTGCATTACCATCCATGAGGAAAATATGGCATTGACATATGGGGGGATGGGCGGGAAATTGCGATAATGGCCAAGGGCCTCCATGGTCTATAAAGCCAGGGATTGAGTATCTAAGTAAAGACTGAGTTAAAAAGTGAGTAAAGACTTCAGGATTTGATCCCCAGAGTATTATGCCTGTAAAAGGGCTGGGAAACACTATGAACTTTCTTACAGCTTTGGTCTGTATGTTGTATTTTTTAAAAGAGAAAATTAATGTGAATAAACATATTAATACAATATTGTGATTGAAACTTTATTCATCATTTAGGAAACACACTATTAGAGCATGTAGTACATGTTAACACCATATACAGTGACACAAAATAATACTTTATGTACAAGGGGGGCAAGTTACAGTTGTTGGGGAATCCATAAATTACTTTCACTGACATGTGTGTTTATGATATATCAACCCAAGTGTTTAATCCATGTAGTGTTTTTCACTGAATAGCTTTCAAAGAGACAGCCACTGATTGCAGTTCCCATGCCAACTCCACGATTGTGACACATTTGCAGGCTGATGATGTCATAAAATGCCTGCTGGAATATAGTTAAGGCATCTGCAGTTTGATTTTTAAAACTAACTTCTGGCCACAGCTTGCAAGACAATTTTTTCTCACACGGGTGCAAGTTATCAAAATTTGTACTCGTACGCTAATATGGTTTAAAGCTTTAAGATGTCTTTGTGCTGTCACTTTCTGGAAGATGCCAAGCGAGATTTGAGAAAGGCAGATAGAGAAATAAGGAGGCAGATAAGGCTGATGGACTTGCATCCACACTGCCTGCATCCTCACTGCCTGTGTGATATACATCTGCACCCACACTGTGTGTGTGACATACACCCGTATCCACATTGCCTTTGTTCTGTGCACCTACACTGCCATCGACCATCATGCCTCACAATTTGGGAGAGGAAAGCCATTAAAGCAAAACTAGAGGCGGAGCGAGAACTGGACAGGTAAATGAGCTTATTTATTAGCCTTCTATAGCTAGTAGTACTCTAAACTGAATTAAGGACAGGAATTGGACAGTGGCATTTTGAGTAATGGTGAAAGTAGATAAACGGGATACTCAACAAAACTCAATTTCAGGGAAATGTAGGAACTGTAAGAGTTTGAAAAAAAACCTGTAATGGCATAGCCTAGAGATATGGAGGTAATTATACCAGCATTATCTGAGTGTTAGCTATGTAAGACTACATATAAAACTAAATGAGAATACATAGATCTAGTCATGGGTCAGATTTTGATCTTACTGTAAAACTAGAGTCAATTTATTAAGAGTTGGGTATTATTTATTATGAAATTAATTCAATGGAGCTCTTGAATTACTGGTATAAAGAGAATCAGAATCTGGTTCTAAAGGAGAAGCTGTGATAAATTATTTAAAAAACTTGTCTTTTAAATTATGAGTTAATGAGCAATCCAAAGCTAGAAGGGTTAAGAAATCCTTTGCTAGTAAGATGGAATCATATTCATTAAGAGTTGAGGACTTTGGTAATATTTACTTAATAAATTATTTTAATGTATCTTCTTTAATTGCAGTTTTCTCCCTACATAAAATTTAAACTTCTGTTAAATATTGGGCGTAGAGATGACGTTTTGATTTCTCCAGTTAAAAATGTATACTGTCAGTACACACTGGGGATTGAATATTAGCTTAAATTCACTGCTGTGCTCACTCTCCAGGGGTTGTGACAGAACTAGAGGAGAGGGAAACCCTTGGGAGTTTTATATTCACCCTAGCAGAAATGAGAGCAGTCCAGGGGCTGTTCTAACAAATGCCTCAATCTCATAATAGCTGTAGTACAGCCAGAGAAACTTTGCATATCATACGACAAAGGCTTGTATGAGTAGGTGAAATAGATGCTGGCACATGAAGATACTCTGGATTTTTACCAGTGAATACCAGTTGATGTTAGGCATCAACTTCTGAAGTAACTTTTTATGCAAGACCCACTGAAGTTAATGAATGTTTTGCCCTAGTAAAAACAGATTGAGGACTTCAGGATCTGGGCCAATGATTCCAGTGAGAGTTTTGCCCAAATATCAGATCCAGATTGCAATCCTGACCACGCTGTTTCTAAAATTGGCTACATTTTCATTATGCATCTACTTGCATTGATCTGACTATAGTCACAGAAGAGAAGGATTTCAGCCTACAACTCTAGAAAAATCAAATACCATCCTCTCTCAAACAGTACTGAAACCCATATTGACACTATAAGTTTCCAATCACATCACACAATTTTTAATCACCTAAGAGTAAGCCTTATAAAATTATAATTGAATAGAAAGATCAAGGAGGCAGCAGCACAGAATTCATGAACTCTTGCAAAGCAAGAAAAAATATTTCTAATGTTGTGCAAAGTTGAATCATCTTAGTTTTGTATAATAGGAATAATAATCCAGGAGCTGGAATATACTGATAATATAAACAACTAAACTCATCTGATTTGCTGTGCCTCTTTTCTTATTTATTGACCTGTATACTTCCACATTACACCTATTATCTATTGAATGTGAATCTTATGACCCACTCTGTTACAATTGAGACTGTGCTCTTCCATTGGTGCAAATTATTCAAAGAGAGTCATGTTTTAGTTGATTATAGTGTCATTTCACAGGATAAAATGTGATTTTAATGGCCCAATTAGGCCTCTGCACAGGAAACAATTTTGTGTGTGCATACCAATGTGTTCCTTATCTAGAGATCAAATGTAACAAAATTTCTCACTTGAATGTAATTCATTTAAAAATTTAAGATAATTTGTTAAATGGACAAGCATTGGCTAATGAGGAATGCTAGCTGTTGTGTGTTTAGGGTGAAAGAACTCTTCCTCTTCACAGATGTCACATCCTAACACACAACCCCTTGATTACCAAAATACACAGATGTTTTTGTTCATTGATAGCATAGCCAATGCTTCATGTGGTGTACATCAAAATATGCACTTATCTTTCATTAATATGTGAAAATAGACTCTACACTTTGACTCACTTCTTTGTCCTCAAATACACATGTTCTTATTCCATGCTGTAAACTCCATTCATCTTAACTTTGTTCTTGTGTTGTTGGGTTTGTTTTTTTTTGAAAATTTGAATCGAGACAAAGTTACAATAAAACACTAACATATTATATCATATATTACTTATTCAAATCTGGTGGCTAAGATTTTGATTTGTTGTGTAGGAAGCCCACCTCCTTTGAATATGCTGAAAAGGGACAAAATTCTAAATGCCTATCCTTTTTAGTGCTCCTCTTGTGTACATATTTGAACTCTACCATTACAAAGATAGGTCATATTTTTCCATGCCACAATTCCACGGGGAGGGGAGGTCACATTTGTAATGATGTGGCAAAAAATTGTAGCTGCTACTAATTAAAAAAAATTGATTTGTCATTCTGTTTAAAGTAACTAAGAAAGGAAATCAGCATCTTGTCATAACATGAATTGCTTTAATAATATCCTCTCCAAACCACATAATTCCTACACACTACTACGGCATATACAACTACATTCCTCCTTCCCCACAATCTGAGCAATGTAGTGCTTTTCTAGTAGCAAAAATACGATGGATCGTAACTGGATTCAAATGCCATCTATTCAGTAATTTATTTAAAAAATGTTTATGTGCTGTACAAATTGAAAATGTATATGCCACTTCCCACACAGAGACCCACTCATCTGGATCAATTTCTTTATCCAGATCTCTCCCCATCTTTTCATCTTGGTTGTTTTCTTAACATCTTTTTCATTCAAAATTGTGTATGTCTTAAAAATTGAATCTAAGTTCCAGCTTATTTCTAGTTCAGTTCCTCAAATGTGGTGAAAGGTCTAGTTAAAGCCATCTTTATTTAAAAATAAAATATTTTACTTGTAAATATTGAAAATATGGACTCTTTATATTATTTACATTATGACATACCTCTTGGTATGATTTCAAGCCTGGGCCCAGGTACAGATGTCCAAAGTAAGTAATCTACTCTTGTCAACAAGGAATAGTCACTGTGATATATCCTAGCAATAAATTCCTAGTTATTGATGACAGTATTTAAGGGACCCCAGCAACATGAATTTCAAAAAATTGTCCAAGCTTCCAATTGTCTGAATAAAGGGGTGAGTTTTTATTTTTGATTATCTAAATTTCTTTTCTTATTTTTTTAAATTGCAGCATACGAAGAAGAGTTAATAGGATGTTGAATTCATGCCATGATCATAAGCTTTTAGCTCTGATGGATGTTAAGGGGTTTGACCCAGATGAAGTTACAGTGAAGGTAAAAGATGGGAAGGTTAAAGTGTCAGCTGAACATGAGGAGGAACATAGGACCCTGAGAGGGAAGGAATACAACTATACAAACCTTACCAAGGAGATCAGCTTGCCTCCAGGAGTGTATGAAGATGAGGTGACTTACACTGTAGGACCCAACAGTTTGGTGAAGATTGAAACTCCACGCAAGTGTTACCCTTGCCTCCTGAGTCTACTTTGAAGACAGTGGACTCTGAGCAGCAGTAGTTCTGTATATGTATATAGCACAAGCAACTCCTCGGGTGTTTTTTTTTAATTCTACCTTTTAGGCATAAGTTGGTAACTGATCTGACCAGTTTAGAAACAAACAATAGTGTTGCAAAACTGCTTGTTTGAGTGCAAGTCTTTTGGTTTCGTTTTGAAGGATTTCTTGTGACTTTCTCAACAGTCAAAAAAAAAAAAATAGGAACATTTCCCAATATGAAAATAAAACTTTTAAAATACTAAACTACGGTAATTTGTTAAGCAAGACAAGACCCACATAGCTGTAGCTTAATTCCACAAGCTGGCGTCAGCACTGTTCATTGTTTCATAGATTAGACTAGAAGGGACCATTATGATCAGTTAGTCTGACCTTCTGCATAACACATGCCATAGAATTTTACCCAATAATTCCTCCATCAAGTCCATAATTTCTGCTTGAGCTATAGCATATCATCTAGAAAAATACACAGTCTTGACTTAAAGATGTCAAGTAACGTGAAATCCACTATATCCCTACGTAAATCGTTCCAATGGCTAATTATCTTCTGTGTTATTTCTCATATAAATAGGTGTTGCTTCAGCAACTATCATGGATCTTGTTATGCTTTTTCTGCTGAATGTCATCTACCATCAAAAATCTTTTCACTACGGAGGTGATCAAGTCAACGCTTAACTTTCTTTTGAGTAAACTAAATAGAGTTTCCTAAGTTTCTTACTATAAGGCCATTCTTATAGTTCTTTCCTGAACTCTTTCCAATTTGTCAGCATTATTTGTCAAGTGTGGACACCAGACATGGACATAGCATTCCACTAATGGTCTCACTAATACCACTTTCCACTCTTCATGCTGTACCTTCTCCATCCTCCAGCATTCTCAACTATCTTTGTGTAATATTCACCAAGAAAGGAGAGGAAATAAAATAGTTCCATTCAGTCATTTTTTGAGCATTGTGGACATGGGTATTTACCTACTTTAGTTTTCTAGGTTATACCCTATGCATATCCTTATATTTTTAGAAACACAAATAAATAAAAACTAGGACTAATTGCACATTTTCTACTGAAATTGTTTCCACTGAAAGAGGGAAAAGCTGGTACAATCCAAAATGTTTTTGGAATGGTTCAATCCAAAATGTTTTAACAATACTTTAATTTTTGAATTTTACTCCCATTTTATTTTATAGAAAATAAAAAAAAACCTTGAGAATCAAAACATTTTGGGTTGAACAAAATGTTACTCAACTCCAAAACAACGTTGTTGTTGTTTTTTTACTTCTTAGTTCCACCACACATTTGAAAAGTTTTATTTTCTGGTTCAATCACCGAAGCACAGAATTGTTTATTTACACAGCCCTTCCTTTGCTATTGCCACCCGAGCAGGCTTCATTCATGATTAGGTGACACAGTGCTGAATACAATTAGCCTTTGTCTACACTGTCCCAGAAGTCATAGTGAGTATCCTGACAGTTAACTCAATTCTTTATTGCTGAGTTCAAACAAGTCAAAAGTTCCATAAAGAGGAAGACAAACCCGCCAAGATGGATTCATCCAACTCAGCCAGGCATGAGGGAGTCTGGAGAATGTATATTAGTATAAACCAGCCCATCTGCCCTCTCTAACAACAAGCAGACCCAGAACTGCCAAGAGGGATTGCTGATGGAAGGCTCTCAGTTCTGCAGCTACAGAAGCAGGAAGTTTTGCCCTCAATACAAGGATCAGTGCACCAGCCTGCTGAGACTCCTACCCTTTGAAGGAGGGGCTGGTTCCCTCTTTCTTGACACCCTTTCTGCCAGCTTACTGCACTGTTTTGAGTGGGGGGACACTAAGCTGCTCTTCTCTCTGCCATCCTCAACTTCTTTTTTCCTACTTTGGATTACTAGCTTCTTGGGAGATGAGGAGAACAGGTCTCCTCAGCCATCATCCAAGGCTATTTCTGACCCTCTGACCCCCTTTTTTCTCCCCATCAAGGACTGTTTTGTATCCCCAACAGGTTCTTTGGGGGGCACAGCTCCCTTTTCTAGGCTCCATAAGACTGTGGAGGCCTTTGAAATAGCAACAGGAAATTCAGTCAGTTGTAGTGGCCCTATCACTCATAAGGTATGTCTACACTACAGCACTAACTTAATTCAAATTAGTTAATTCGAACTAAGCTCATTCGAACTAGTGCATCTAGACCTAAAAACTAGTTCGAATTAGCATTTTGCTAATTCGAACTAGCATGTCCACATTGAGTGGACCCTGAACCGAGGTTAAGGATGGCCGGAAGCAGTGCCAGCAGGGCATCAGATTAGGACTTAGACCGTGGAGCTGCTGTCTCAGGCTAGCCGAGGGCTGTACTTAAAGGGACCCGACCCCCACCCCAGACAGACAGTTCTCAGGGGTTCCCTGTTTGCAAAGCAGTCCTGGCTTGGAGTGCCCTGAGTGCCCACACTCGGCACATCACAGCACTCGACTATCAGCCCGGCTGCACTTGCCACAGGCTGCCATCCGGGGGGGAGGGTCAATCGGGGGGCTGCAGGACAGCTTTAACCCCGAGGAGCCCGCAGAGCCACCCCAGTCCTCCCCATCGGGGGCTCGTACCCCATTCCTCCCTCACCTCCTTCCACTTACTCCTCCCTAGCCCCCCCTTCCTGATATACAAAATAAAGGACACGTGTGTTCAAAAATAGAAACTCTTAATTGAACAAAACTCGGGGAGACTGGGAAAAGGAGGTGGGAGAGGGGAAGTGAGAGGGTGGGAGAGGGGAGGGCAACTAAAATGATCAGGGGTTTGGAACAGGTCCCATATGAAGAGAGGCTAAAGAGACTGGGACTTTTCAGCTTAGAAAAGAGGAGACTGAGGGGGGATATGATAGAGGTCTATAAAAGCATGAGTGGTGTGGAGAGGGTGCATAAAGAAAAGTTCTTCATTAGTTCCCATAATAGAAGGACTAGAGGACACCAAATGAAATGAATGGGTAGCAGGCTTCAAACTAATAACAGAAAGTTCTTCTTCACAAAGCAAATAATCAACCAGTGGAACTCCTTGCTGCAGGAGGCTGTGAAGGCTAGAACTATAACAGTTTAAAGAGAAGTTAGATAAATTCATGGAGGTTGGGTCCATGGAGTGGTATTAGCAAGGGGGTAGAAATGGTGTCCCTGGCCTCTGTTTGTAGAAGGCTGGAGATGGATGGTACGAGACAAATGGCTTGGTCATTGTGTTCGGTCCATCCCCTCCAGGGTCCCTAGTGTTGGCCGCTGTCGGCAGATAGGCTACTGGGCTAGATGGACCTTTGGTCTGACCCAGTACGGCCATTCTAAGCTCAAAGCTCAGGGTCGGGGGGTCTCACTGGACCACCTTGATTTTCATGCAAACCTGCTCCTTGGTGGCCATACTGGCAGCTATCCTGCCCTAGATGGCCACTTTCCTTTGCCTACTGCGGAGGTCGTGTATGAGGTCCACAATCCCCACACTAGACCAGGTGGGCGCCCGCCTCTTGCGGTCCTGGGCAGGCTCCCGGGAGCCGCCAGCCTGGTCCTGGGAAGAGGCGGAGGGCTGGGTGGTAGCGGGTGGCTGGTTCGTGCCGTGCCAGGTACAGGGTCTGCTGGCTGGGTGCTGGCAGGCTTGCACCTGGCACGGGCACTGTAGCCAGACCGTGCCCCTTTAAGGGCTCCGGGGCCGGGAGGAGGGCAGACGAGTTTCCCTGGTGGTGTCCAGAGTGGCCACCAGGGAAAGCTGGGGAGGGCTAGCCTCCCACTAGTTAGAATTAAGTGGCTACACAGCCCTTAATTCGAACTACTTAATTCGAACTAGGCCTTAGTCCTCGTAGAATGAGGTTTATCTAGTTCGAATTAAGCGCTCCGCTAGTTCGAATTAATTTCGAACTAGCGGTTTGCCTGTGTAGCGCCTATCAAAGTTAACATCTGTTAGTTCGAATTAACTTTGTAGTGTAGACATACCCATATAGACTCATAGTTTTTAAGTTCAGAAGGAACCATCATGATTATTTAGCCTGACCTCCTTGCAGGTCATAGAATCTCACTCAGCTTCTCCAGTAATAGACCCCCTATTGTCTGGCTGAGTTACTGAAGTCCTCAAATTATGGTTTAAAGACAGCAAACTACAGAATATTTACCATTTACACTGCTTTAAATCTGGATGTGACCCCTGCCACATACTGCAGAGGAAGGTGAAAACTCCTGAGTCTCTGCCAATCTGACCTGGGGAAAATTCCTTCCTGACGCTAAATATGGTGATTAGTTAGACCCTGAGCATGTGGGCAGCCCATCAGCCACAGACCTGCAAAAAATTCTCTGTAGTAACTCAGAGCACACCCCATCTAATATTCTGTCACCAGCCATTAGAGATATTATTGCTAGAAGTCTCAGACCAACTCCATGCCAATGTAGGCAGTCTCATCATACCATCCACTCCACAAACATCAATCTCTGTCATGACGCCAATTAAGGCTGGCTGTTGATGACACAGGAGGTCACTTGGGCAAGATTTCCATCTGCTCTCAGGAAGAAAATGGAGAGGGGGAGTCCAATGACATTATTCTTCTTGCCTCGCATTTTACACACAGTGACACTCCAGGGTGGTACAGCGCTTGAGGACAAAGCACTTTTATTTCCAAAGCCCCCATATATATTGAACAGCAGTTACCAGCAGATGCAAGAAGAACTAAAAGCATTTCCTGATTTTGGATACAAATGAATCAATAGCCTGAGTTTTGGTAGAAATATTTCCATACTGAAAGAGACAGGAAGGCATCAATACACACTTTTAGCAAAGTGTTAACAAAATATTTAGACTAGTTGCCTAGCAGCTTGGTTGGTATTTGCCACTGCAGCTCTCACATAGCTCTCTGGTTCTCTGACTGTTGGGTATCACCATTGTAAAATCCTAGCGTTCTTTGTATTGCTGTTCTAAGCAGGGGTATGAGGATGTGGGGGTTATAGTGATCTTGCAACATTGGGACTGCAGATCTGCTCAGGGATTGCATTTGTTGCACTAGATTCATGCCCCCTGCATCCCAACGGGGATTGATTCCTATGGAAAGACAGGCTGCATTTCCACTCCCTCCCAGGTTGTGCCTGGAGAAGGCAGCTTGAATTTACATTAGGACTCCATAGAGGAAGAGTGAGGCAGGTTGCACTATTCCAGGCTGCCTGGTTAAGGCCACTCCCCAGACAGCACCGCTTTCTTTTCAGGCTGAACTTGTCCCCCAGTAAGCCTGATGGAGAAGGGAAGGAAAGGTGGCAACCTCTTTCTGCTGCAACCTCCCCACAATGCAACCCCTCAAGTCAGGTGCCCTGTTCACTCTGATTCATGCTGGAATAAAGCAAAAACAAATTTGGGCTCTAATGTTAACTTAACCAGCAATGTGGGTGGTAGACTGGGTGGCAGTGATGGAGGGTAAGCATGCTGAATCATAGAGTACTAGAACTGGAAAGGACCTTGAGAAGTCATAGAATCATAGAATACTAGGACTGGAAGGGACCTCGAGAGGTCATCGAGTCCAGTCCCCTACCCCCATGGCAGGACCAAATACTGTCTAGACCATCCCTGATAGACATTTATCTAACCTACTCTTAAATATCTCCAGAGATGGGGATTCCACAACCTCTCTAGGCAATTTATTCCAGTGTTTAACTACCCTGACAGTTAGGAACTTTTTCCTAATGTCCAACCTAAACCTCCCTTGCTGCAGTTTAAGCCCATTGCTTCTTGTTCTATCCTCAAAGGCCAAGATGAACAAGTTTTCTCCCTCCTCCTTGTGACACCCTTTTAGATACCTGAAAACCGCTATCATGTCCCCTCTCAATCTTCTCTTTTCCAAACTAAAACAAACCCAATTCTTTCAGTCTTCCTTTATAGGTTATGTTCTCTAGACCTTTAATCATTCTTGTTGCTCTTCTCTGGACCTTCTCCAATTTCTCCACATCTTTCTTGAAATGTGGTGCCCAGAACTGGACACGATACTCCAACTGAGGCCTAATCAGCGCAGAGTAGAGAGGAGGAATGACTTCTCGTGTCTTGCTCACAACACATCTATTAATGCATCCTAGAATCATGTTTGCTTTTTTTGCAACAGCGTCACACTGTTGACTCATATTTAGCTTGTGGTCCACTGTAACCCCTAGATCCCTTTCTGCCGTACTCCTTCCTAGACACCCGCTTCCCATTTTGTATGTATGAAACGGATTGTTACTTCCTAAGTGGAGCACTTTGCATTTGTCTTTATTAAACTTGATCCTGTTTACCTCAGACAATTTCTCCAATTTGTCCAGATCATTTTGAATTAATACCCTATCCTCCAAAGCAGTTGCAACCCCTCCCAGCTTGGTATCATCTGCAAACTTAATAAGTGTACTCTTTATGCCAATATCAAAATCGTTGATGAAGATATTGAACCAAACCGGTCCCAAAACAGATCCCTGCAGAGCCCCATTTGTTATACCTTTCCAGCAGGATTTCCAGCAGTAGTTAATAACTACTCTCTGGGAATGGTTATCCAGCCAGTTATGCACCCACTTTATAGTAGCCCCATCTAAGTTGTATTTGCCTAGTTTATTGATAAGAATATCATGCGAGAGCATATCAAATGCCTTACTAAAGTCTAGGTATATCACGTCCACCGCTTCTCCCTTATCCACAAGACTTGTTATCCTATCAAAGAAAGCTATCAGATTGGTTTGACATGATTTGTTCTTTACAAATCCATGCTGGCTGTTCCCTATCACCTTATTATCTTCCAAGTGTTTGCAGATGATTTCCTTAATTACTTGCTCCATTATCTTTCCTGGCACAGAAGTTAAACTGACTGGTCTGTGGTGTCCTGAGTTGTTTTTATTTCCCTTTTTATAGATGGGCACTATATTTGCCCTTTTCCAGTCCTCTGGAATCTGTCCTGTCTCCCATGATTTTCCAAAGATGATAGCTAAAGGCTCAGATACCTCCTCTATCAGCTCCTTGAGTATTCTAGGATGCATTTCATCAGGCTCTGGTGACTTGCAGACATCTAACTTTTCTAAGTGATTTTTAATTTGTTATGTTTTTATTTTATCTTCTAAACCTACCTCCTTTCCACTAGCATTCACTATATTAGGCATTCCTTCATTAGACTTTTTGGTGAAGACCGAAACAAAGAAGTCATTAAGCATCTCTGCAATTTCCAAGTTTCCTGTTACTGTTTCTCCATCCTCACTGAGCAATGGGTCTACCCTATCCTTGGTCTTCCTCTTGCTTCTAATATATTTATAGAATGTCTTCTTGTTTCCCTTTATGCCTATAGCTAGTTTGAGCTTGTTTTGTGCCTTTGCCTTTCTAATCTTGCCCCTGCATTCCTGTGTTGTTTGCCTATATTCATCCTTTGTAATTTGTCCTAGTTTCCATTTTTTATAGGACTCCTTTTTTATTTTTAGGTCATGCAAGATCTCCTGGTTGATCCAAGGCGGTCTTTTGCCATATTTTCTATCTTTCCTACCCAGCGGAATAGCTTGCTTTTGGGCCCTTAATAATGTCCCTTTGAAAAACTGTCAACTGCAGCTTCCTTTGACGTCAGCGGGTACTCGAAAAATCCAGTCTGTTATTCAGGTATGTGAACTTGGATTTAAGAGTCTATCTTTAACAATCCAAATTTGAAAAATATGCCCTGGAATATATTATCTAGTGTACCGGTGCAGCCTGCATAGCAGCAGTGCAACCTTTTCCTCACAGTTCTGTTAATGTGGCTTAGTTTTGACCAAGAGGGCTCACTTCTAGAGTCCGACTGTTCATCACTTCCCATTCCCTCTCACTGCTAGGCCATTCTATTGACAGTTACCACCAAACTGCCATCAGCTTTGATGTGGGATAGATTTGAACCAGTAACTTAAGAGATGAAATGTGCACAGTTCAATAGGGAATCACATTTCAGTGATTAAAACTGTTAGTAAGATAAACCAACTGGTTTTCTGTGTTCAAGTTACACATTCTGACCGCCAGTACAGACATTTTTCTATAGATTAGCTTGGCCCTTTGCCCATTGGCACCGACTTATTTTTCCCCAGGAGTGCTCCACTTCAAGGCCTTACCCCACTTTGCCTCTTTGTGTCCCCCCTCCAATTCTTCCCCGGAGGCTCCTGCCTGTCCACCACTCTCAATTCTCTTCCCAACCACGGGCCCCAGATGCCAAAGAACCGATCAACAGCACTGCTAAACAGCTGTGGCTGTTGGGTGCTTGACCACGGAGTCTCTTACTGTTTAAATTCAAAGAGGACATTAGAGTTAAGTGATAGATTAAGGACAAAATTCTAAAGAAAATTCCTTAGTTCATTTTGTATGTTTAAAAAATGTTGGTACAAACTGTCTCCTTATGGCTCAGAGTAGCATCTTTATTACCTTCTCTGCAATAGAAATACATATTCTGAGACTTGTTTGGTCCTTGGGTAGCCCATGTCTTGTAAAACAACTTGTGGCCACACAAAATGGCTCTGAATGGAGCTCATACATACCAAATTGTGCTTGGACTCTGCCTTGCTAAATAAACATACCTTTGTGAATCTACTGTGCTATCATATAATTAGGTGCACTTCTATAAAGTGTCTCAGAGGGGTAGCCATATTAGTCTGAAAGTGAAAAAACTTAAAAAACAATGAGTGGTTCTGCAGCACCTTAGAGACTAACACAAAAATGTAAATAGTATCATGAGGTTTCATGGGCACAACCCACTTCTTCAAACATCTGAAGAAGTGGGTTGTGCCCACGAGAGCTCATGATACTATCTGCATTTTGTTAGTTTCTAAGGTGCTGCAAGACCATTCATTGTTTAAGTTTTTCCATAAAATGATTTTTCTAAAGAGATGTGACTTTTACCACTAGGTGGCATATGTTTTTATAAATCAAACCTCTTGGATTGTATCTACAGATTGTTTTTTTTTTTAAACTCCTTCTAGAAAATAATAAAGACACCAATGCTCATAAAAATTACAATGTATAGGTAACACTGGCATTGCTCAGATTCTCAACTCAAATTTTGTTTTTTTCCCTCCTCATTTAAATCATTTCTCTGGAGCAGGGCTTTGGATGAAGGGCAGTTTGTAATGGGGGGGAGGGTTGTGGTAGGACAGTACTGTTACCTCATAAGATGTGAATGTGTTCCACCTGACAAGAACTAAAAGCTTTGAAAATGGAAGACAATTTGTAATGTAAAATCTATGTAATTAAAGCAATAACTCTGATTTTCTGTTATTAATGCAGTTTCATTCCTGTTGGAGTGTGTGCGGGTGTGGGGAGACTTAGGGCAGAGGTCTGAGAGGGTGTGTGGGGCCACCGGACTCAAGGCAGAGCATCTGGGGGGTGCTGGATTAAGGGCAGGAGGTGATGGGGTGCAGGGTGGGGATGCAGGCAGCTCAGGGCAGGGGGTTAGATGTGGGGGGGCTCAGGGAAAGGGGTTGCATGTGGGAGGGGCTCAGGGCAGGGCGTGGGAGAGCAGGAGTCTCAGGGGGTTGGGTGGGGCTCAGGGCAGGGGCACCAGAGGCTTCGGGATGGGGATAGGGGTGTGTGTGGGAGCTGCAGGAGTTAGGGCTGGGGCACACAAGACAAAAAAGAGGCACAGTAAAATCTGGAAGGGTTGAAAGCTTTAAAGAGCATGCCCCTGGCTGGCTCTTGCTGTAGCACAGTTGACTTTTACAGGAGCGGTATCTTGGGGTGCACCCCCTTACTTTAATTTCCGTTCATAGTTCCAGCAGCAACGCACACATCAGATGTCATGAATCTCTCATGATGGCATCACTTAGAGAGAGGCGGACCACATCACTACATGCAATACGCATTTCTTTGCCTCCTGTCGAGTATGGCATGGTGCAGAATGTTTAGTAAAGACAGACAACGCTCTAGTAGTCACCTGGAAGGGTGGTATTGTGATTTCACTTTATAAGGGCAACAGAGCATGTAGTGAATGTAAGAGTTACAGGCCAGTCACCCTTCTCTTCATTCCAGGGAAAGTGTCTGTGCATGTTTTGCTGGCATGCCAGGAGCCTTTGCTATATCAAAAGTCCCAAAATATCATGCTTTACAAGGAACAGATCCACATTAGATGCAATGTGGGCCCTTCACTTGGAGATACACTGTGAGTTCAGGAAGCCTCTGCATGCAGCTTATGATGATCTTAAGACTACATTTGATTCAGTTGACCGAGTCACACTGTGGAAGGCCTTACAGTAGGGCTACTCAACTTTGGAAGCCCTGGGGGCCACAATGATACTCACAGAACATGCCACGGGCTGCAACTTAAGTGTGGTTGCATGCAAATAGATATGCAAATAGCTTCTTTCACACTGAAAGGCATGAATACAAAGACTAAGGCAAGACTACACAACACACAGGCCCTATTTAAGTCAGTTCTGCTGATATTAATAAAATGCGATATTTACCCAATTTCCACTCATATGACAGCACTTTTAATGAGCAATGACAGCACAGGAATTTAACTACTAAAATTCATATCAACAGAAGACCATTATCTTAACTACTTTTGTTTTAGCTCCCACCCACAGGCCGCAAACAAATGGGCCACAGGCTGCATGTGGCCCATGGGCGGAGTGTTGAGTAGCCCTGCCTTACAGGGTGTTACTGTCCCTACCACTTGGCTGGATTTAATTAATGAGCTACATAATGGAGCCTCTGCCCGTGTTCATCTTGGGAACCAGATGTTAGCACCTTTTAAATCAGTATCTGGTGTTTGGCAGGGTTGTGTTCTGGCCCCTGCACTCTTTTGTTGGGCAACAGAGTTCATAATGCAGCATTCCATCAGGTCCATAGGCATGGAGATCGATGATCTCTCGCTCACAGATCTCAACTACACTGGAGACACTGTTCTTTTAATAGAGACCCCTGATGAGTTTCTTGAAGCACTCTCCATGTTTCATGGTCAAAGACAAAACTGCAAAATCTAGGGCCTGTGACTCCAATCTCTGTGAACAACGAAACTGTGGAATCAGTTTCCAGCTTTTGCTAACTGCGTTCTATTCTTACCAGTTCCTACACTTCTCACATGAAGGCTCTCCATTGGATTGGCATTGCAGCATCCGTCATGGGCCATTCACAATGATATGGAATCAACAGCATCTTAGTATGGCAACCAGGTTCAGGATTTATTCGAGCTGTATCCTTCCCAGACTGTGGTACAACTGTCCAACTTGCATGGTGTAATGTTCATGTTTCACAAAGCTGGAGGCTTTCCACACAAAATGTCAATGCCATTTATTGGGCATTAAGTGGAATAATGTATTTAACCTGTAATGCAGAAGTTTATGGTTCATTCAGGTCTACAAACTACAAGAGCCATTGTCCACAGGTGGCACCTTATGTTTTTCAGACATGTTACAAAGATGCCATAAGATGTTCCTGTGAATGCTGTTCTCCAGGTGGCTTGTAAGATCTTTGATAAAATTCCACTAACCAAGGGCAGGAGATGCAAGGCCTCCTATTACATTGGTCCATCAGGACTGTTCTAATGTTGGGCTGCCAAGCCTTTGTAGTCATGCAGAAACAAATGGCAAATGATCGCAATGGCCGACTGTGTGGCTAAGCATTGAGGAAAGAGATGGGTGCTGAGATTCTAAAAGTTAAAACTACTTAAACGACACCCCTTCTCCAACTCCACCAACAGCAGCAGAATAACACATTTTGCACAAATTAAAAGGAGAGACTAAGGTCTCAAGCAGCATTTCTTTTACTCTGCCTAGTTGTAAAATTCCATTGTTATTGATGGAAATATTTTTCTGGTGCTTTGTATAAGTACATGAAATTGATGTTTGCTAACAAAAATTGAATCCTTCCAAGCCTATGAAAACCCTGCAGGAAGTTTGACAGAGAGCTTTCTGGATCTGGTCTTGCAATACAGGCTTGTGGTTGTAATCAAAGAAGCTATCCCTTGGCTTTTGTTTCTTCTGCATTTAGAAAAGCAGGACTTTGTACGCTACTGGTAAATAAACAAGATTTCATCAGAGAAGCACCAGACTCCAGAATCAGTTCCACTCTCAACTAAAACACCTTTAGAGCTCTGAACTTTGACTAGCCACTCTGGGCAAAAGGGGGTGACAAAAGGTATGTCTAGACTACATGGCTCCGTCGACGGAGCTATGTAAACTAGTTTACCCGGCATAGGCAAAGAAGCAGGGATTTAAATAATCTCCGCTTCATTAAAATAAACATGGCCACCGCGCTGTGCTGACGATCAGCTGATTCAGCACAGTGTGGGAGTCTAGACGCGGATCTGTCGGCTGGGGAAGCCTTTGCCAACTGATCCCTTATGCCTCATGAAATTAGGTTTACAGGATCAGTCGGCAAAGACTTCTCCAGCCGACAAATCCGCATTTTTGGGAAGTTTCTCCTCAAATAAAACAGCTTTGCATGAATTCAAATTTATGGCCCAGTTCTGCCAATTTCTGAACAGTTTTGTCTCCTAAGCTATGTCTACTCTGTAGTGCTATTTTGGGATACTGGAGGTATCCCAAAATAGCTATTCCATGTCTTTTGAGTATGCCTGATATTTTGAAATCTAACAGGCTCACTATTCCAAAGTCCTTGTAAACATCATTCCATGAGGAGTAAGGGACGTTGTGACACTTTCTAGCAACTGAGTCTCTGTGCACAAATAGTTTCAATTAAAAAGCAAACATCTTGGCTTTGCCACTTATTTAATATAGCTTGAAAGAATGGAAACTCATACCTTGACACATCTTCTCCAAACACATTCCAAACTCATTCACTCCCTACCCCCTGAAACTACACAATCATTTCACACATGGGAAAAGGAATACAATTTTCTATACAAAATATATCAATCTATTTCCACTACAAAGCTTCTATTAGTACAAACTTTTAATCCTTCATATTTTCTTTAACACAGTCTATATTCTAATTACTTCTAAGAGCAAGTGTGATCATGCTGAATCGCAAGCATCCTTCTGATCTCTTTCTGTTTTGACATCAGATACAAACACAAGCAGTTTGCCTGATGTATTTTTATTAAGGGCCTAGAAGACTGTTCTTCCCTGCTAACCAGAGAAGAGTGGCCAGCAGAGTTATAGTTGTTTAACATTTATTCTCTTACTACAATTAAGCTATAGTTCATGAAACATTGTAAAATTCTGTTGTCTATACTGTGCCCTCCTTCCTCCTGCCCCTGGTGGTGTCTCTCTTCATCTTGCCCTGTAGCCCCTCTCACTCCAGAACTGAAGCCTAGTTTTTGTGACTTGGCCCTCCAGCCAGACCACTACGTGGTTTCCTTTCTTAGGAGGGTACCCAGAATCACACTTCACAAATGGTCTCAGGCAGTCTTCTTCAATGCTGTTTTGATGGTGTCACTTCCCCAGTGACTAATAGGAGAACCTAGGCCCACCCTGTCTCTGAGTCCAGCGATCTACAAGCACCTGTCTTTTAAACTATTGGTGTTTTTATCTGTGGGAGATAGAGGAGAATATTCATCTGAACATGCTAGTCTGGGGAGCCAAGAGGATTAAACATTAAATATTTTGACACCTCTGGGTTAAAATTGACTTTAGTCACAAATTAAATGATTGAACTAGGCTTCCCACCTATTTCTACTTGACTTTATCCTGCAGGGTGAATAATCAAATCTTGTTGCCCCCCTCATAATTTTGTTTCTCCTCAAAAGGTACTAGTGCAGGATGACAACACGCTCTCACATTGTGCAATGTCATCATGTGTTGAATCCTCATAAGGCCTGAAATAAATCTAGGACTCTTTTACTATCTATCCTTGCAGGATGAAAGGAAAAAAATCTATGAAGGATAGAACCGTCCAGAGAATTTGGGAAGGGCTGTATAGCTTTCTTGGGCATTTGCCGTCTTGCAGAAATCCCATCCAATCTAGTATAATTTGTAGTCTCAACTAAGAGAGAGGTGCCTGCCCAGTACTATAGTAACAGAAGTATTAATGATCAGTACTGAGGTGCATTGGCAGAGCTACATCAGGAGAAGCCATTGTACCTGCCTGCACCTTCATGTGTCCATGCAATTCACCCCATAATAAATAATATTTGAATAAAATTAAAGTGAAATCTTTCTGCGTAGATCTCCATATAACGGCACTGCAATAGAAAAAGTTCCTACATACCCGTACCCATAAATCAACCATGACACTGAGGCAATATCCTTAAGTGACCTTCCATTACAAATACTTTGTACTATATTTATAAACTTCTGATAATGCAGCAAGCTCTCTAGTATCAGGGATGTTCCAATAGAGTAACCTTTGTGTTAACAGGCCAAATCAGAGTCTTCACTTGGCAGAAATCCAACTGATACCAGTGAAGTCAAAGGATTATTGCCTGTGTAAGATTTTGCCCAGAGAGCATATTTTCACCAGAGTAAGCTGAAGAATACATCTTTAAAATTATGTTTGCAATGTAGAATAAGGCAATGTAAAAAAGTAAGCCCTTACTTTTGCAAATAGTCCTCACATAAGCATTCCCACTGAAGTCAATGGAACTACTCTCATTAGTAAGGACTACTCATGTAAGTATTGCAGGATTAAGTCCTGTTGTTAATATAGCCCTTAATTTAATGTATAACAACACATTGCAATATTGTTTTCTTTGGGTATGTCTAGACTACATGGCTCTGTCAACGTAGCCATGTAACCTAGTTTACCCAGCATAGGCAAAGAAGCGGGAATTTAAATAATCCCCGCTTCATTAAAATAAACATGGCCGCCACACTGTGCCGACGATCAGCTGATCTGGCACAGCGCGGAAGTCTAGAAGCGGATTTGTCGGCTGGAGAAGTCTTTGCCGACTGATCCTGTAAACCTAATTTCATGAGGCATAAGGGATCAGTTGGCAAAGGCTTCCCCAGCCGACAGATCCGCGTCTAGACTCCCACACTGTGCTGGATCAGCTGATCGTCAGCACAGTGCAGTGGCCATGTTTATTTTAATGAAGCGGAGATTATTTAAATCCCTGCTTCTTTGCCTATGCCGGGTAAACTAGTTTACATGGCTCCGTCGACGGAGCCATGTAGTCTAGACATACCTTTTGTCACCCCCTTTTGCCCAGAGTGGCTAGTCAAAGTTCAGGGCTCTAAAGGTGTTTTAGTTGAGAGTGGAACTGATTCTGGAGTCTGGTGCTTCTCTGATGAAATCTTGTTTATTTACCAGTAGCGTACAAAGTCCTGCTTGAGTAAGTTGACATAGGCACAATATTTCCCTGTGGTCCCATGGGACAGTATGGTTCTTCATCATTTACCCGGGACTGTAGCTAAATGTCATAACTTGGCCTCTATTAGCAACAACTTTCCTTCTTATGTCAGTTCCAGGATGTACTGTACCTTTTGGTTAATTCTTCTTAACATATATGCAATGTGACTTAGGTGGCACATGACCAGGATTCATCAGCAAATTTGGTCCACTGATGGGATCATTATAAGCTTCCACTGCCCAGGCTGGGCATTGATACGGAATGTGACATGAACATTGATCCCTGCCCCCTTTGGTTAATGATTAAAAACTTTTCCATATAAACAACCAGCTGGATGCAGTGGAGAAGTCTGATTGTGACAGATGGAGAATATCCAAATAAGCTCTTAAAAACAGAAAATCTCTTTTAATGTAAAGGTCCTTGGTAATAAAAGAGAAGGAGGGGAAAAATAAAATGTGCTGTGCAGCAAGAGTAGAATATAATTTCTAGAGAGAACATTATTGTGGCTTTTATTCTGTTTCCATGGCTGTAAACTACAGTGAGGTTTAGAGAAGTTAAAGAATGGCCATAAATAACAGAAGGAGATTTGATGCTTTGGCCTGCAAGTTGCCAAGAACCCTCAGTTCCCACTAATTTACTTGTGGTGCGTCTACACTGCACCATAGGTCGAAATAAGATACACAATTTGAGCTATACAAATTGCCTTTCTTATTTCAAAGTTATTTCAAAATAGCTTATTTTGAAATTTGCCACTGTCTACACAGCACTTATTTTGAAATAAATCACTATTTCAAAACGTCCCTTACTCCTCGTGGAATGATGTTTACAAGGACTTTGGAATAGTGAGCCCGTTATATTTCAAAATATCAGGCATGCTCAAAAGACGTGGAATAGCTATTTTGGGATACCTCCAGTATCCCAAAATAGCACTACAGAGTAGACATAGCTTAGGAGACAAAACTGTTCAGAAATTGGCAGAACTGGGCCATTAATTTGAATTCATGCAAAGCAGTTTTATTTGAGGAGAAACTTCCCAAAAATGCATGTGTCTGCAACAGGAGAACGGTGGCCAGGAAACAATATTGCAGAAATAAATCTAGGGGCTTAATGGAGTATATATTGCTCAAGAGCATGTAAGACAACAAATGCTGAAATGGGATATATGAACAGTCACTATACATAGAAGCAGTGAATTCCTTATTAGGAAGGCCGCAGCTAGGGTATGGCGTGCAGCTTTGGCATCCATATAAAAATGAACAAAAGGTTTAGAAAACATCCTACTATTTCCAGTAGATGACAATGAAGCTTTTTTATCTGGTTAATAGGTTGTGCCATGAAGAGTGGAGGATGTCTAAAGTCATAATTTCTTTCTGAAATGTAGAAAGTTTTATTATAATTAATCATCTCTGTCTTGGTCCCTAGACTGCCTTGCCAGATCACTGTGACCTACGAATCAGACAGTTGCTTTAAATCCTGGGCTGCCACCCAAAGATATTTACTCATGTTATTGCTGCAGTGTAACATGACACTGTCATTTAAAAATAGCCTACGGGATTGGTCCACTTAGTCCGTGAAACTTCTAGCTTAGCTTGTGCTCTTGTTTTCAATGCTATTTTAGAGCATAGTGCTGTTAATTTAATGACAATATAGGTTTTTAGAAACAGTATGTAAGTGTGAATAAAGACCTACATTTTGTATTAAATCAAGAAGGCAAAAATATTAAACTGCCATAAGCAGTTCATGATTAGGAGCATGCCTCCTAAGTACTACGCTAATATAAATAATAAATTCCCCAGAATTATTAAATAAAAGGGAGAAATATATATGTTGTTATGCTCTCCAGCGTTGCATAAGTTAAGTGTAAGTCTCGCATTTAAAAATAAGGAGTAGCTCGCAAAACCAAATAGCTTACTGCACATATGCAGTATGACAGGATAGGAGGAACAATAGAAGTATTAAAGATGTAAGAGGTTTGAAGAAATAATGCTTACCTCACAGCTAGCTGGATGTGGGGAGAGACCCTGGGTGTGTCTATGTAAATACAGTTTGCTCCTGCTTTTCTGAGATTTGCAAGATCTTCATTAGACAGAGTAGTATTTTGCTCATTGTAATAACTTAATTTGTGACCCAATACCAGATATCTTTATATTAAATACAAGGTTGGCTGAAATATGGTTACCAATGTTTGTAATTTTTGTGGGAATATAGAAAAACAAGATTGTGCAAATCTATGCCAAAGGAAAGGGCTCACCATTAGCAGACAGAACCTGGCTAAGAAGGGGCTCGACTTTCAGAGCTCTGAAAGTGAAGGTTATTTGGGTTTGGCTACTTTTGGACTATTGTTTTGACTGTGGACTATAGATTCAGTGGAAATCTGGCAATTCTATTTTTGCCAGCCCATACTGTTGTTTGTTTTTCATTAATTTATTTACTTTTAAACATTCATGGAAGAAATTAATTATTGGACCATAAGACATTTAAAAATAACAATAAGCAAGACTAAGCAGATTTTATTTACCTCTACTGCATCAAACTTGTGTTAAGGCTCCAAAATTGACACCTCAAGATTTGGGATTGAAAATCTCACTGTTGATTATTCTAAATTTACAAATAAATGTAAAATATAGCTTTAATTAAATGTAATGTTATATTTTTATTTATATAAGAATTAGGAACATTGTTCCTGCCAGTTAATTTTTACAAAAAACCCTAGGAGTTTTCAGGTGTCTAAGTTGGCTCCGGAATGGAATCATGATTAAAGTTGCCCCCTCTCACCAAAATCTGAAATGGAGTTCCTGCAGTAGACACCCATCTTGCCACCTAAAATGCCTGTTGGAAACATCTAAACTGAACAGGAGGAAGGATTGGGAAGAAGTGATTTTAGGAGTCTGCTTCATTTGTCAAAGAGATGTTTAGGGTAACAATTTGCATGAAACAAGTTTTAGTGGAACAGGATTAACACCATTTTTTATTTTAACTTGGTAACTTAATTTGACTTGACTGTTTTTTACTTGCAACCACTTAAATCATACTTTTTATGCTTAATATGCTTTGTTTATTATCAAGTCCAATGTACATAATTGTTACTGGGGAGGGGGGGCAGCAGGAGGAGGGGAGAGCAACCACTGTGCATATCTCTCTTTCATTGATAAAGAGGGTGAACTTATAAGTTTTCTCCAAGTCAAACTTTTACACAGGGCAAGATGGATTTATTTGGAGTTTTGGTTCCTTTTGGGGTTAGTTTTCTGGGTGCTGAGCCCTTATAGCTGAGCCCCCCCAGAGCTGAACTGGTTCAGCATCTGTGTTGCTCTGCAGGCAGTAAACTCAACTCTGTGGCTATGTCTACACTGCAGGCTTCTTGTGCAAGAACTTTTTGCGGAAGAGATCTTCCGCAAAAAGTTCTTGTGCAAGAGTGCATCTACACTGCCATGTGCTTTTGCACAAGAGAGCATCCACACTGCCATGGACACTCTTGTGCAAGAAAGCTCTGATGGCCATTCTGTGCTTTTTCCGATAGTTGTCTGATGTTGTCCATCCACACACGCCTTTTTGCACAAGAACTCTTGCACAAAAAGGCTTATTCCTCGTAGAAAGGGGAATAACTCTTGCACAAAAAGTCCTGTCTTCTGATGATCTACTGTACATTTTCTTGTGCAAAAACGTGCTTGCAGTGTGGATGCTCTGCACGTTTTTGCGCAAAAGCGGCTGGTTTTGAGCAAAAACTCTGAAGTGTAGACATAGCTTGTGCCTCTGCTCGGGGAGACCAGAGCTTCTGGCTCAGCAGGACAGGTGGTGGGGAGTCCCAGGGGGCAGGAAGGCAGGTGTCAGTGGCATGACCAGTCCCAAGAGGACTTCTGTGATCAACCCATCATAGGGTCAAACTAGTCTAGGCAGTATCCCTGGGGAGGGCATCTATAATCTCCTGACCAGAATAACCTTCCCTCACTCACAGAGCTCTGAAAGTTGAGCTCCTGCTTCCCAAGGCTCTTTTTGCTACCTGTGAGCCCTTTCCTTTAGAACAGATTTAGCACAGTCCTGCTTTTCTGTATTCCCACAAAAATTACAAACATTGGTAACAATATTTCAGTTATCCCCATATTTAATACAAAGATAGCAGGCACTGAATCACAAATTAAGCTGATTACAATGAGAAAATATCACTCCATCTGCTGAATATTTAGCAAATCTAAACAAAGGAGGAACTAACTGTATTTATGTGGCCAGGGTGTTTTGCACTACCCTGCTTTCATTCTTCTTTCAGGCCCCTTTACACAGACCTCACACACTTTACTCACCCAGTAAACAGAGGGGGAAACAGAGTTTATTCAGACAAAATGAACTAAAAAATCTGCCCCAGGGCATTGCTCTTATGTACGTGTATGTGTGTGTGTTTGTGAAAGAAAGAGAAAGAAATGATGGATTAGAAAGTTTTATTAGTATGATTACATTTTCAATGAGTGTACATATATATTTGGTAAAGTTTTATTTGTTCCTGTGTCCTGACTCTAGGATGCAAAAGGAATATAAAATCAAACCCAGCACAGTTGCTACAGCAACTGAAATCTTATTGCAATTTGCTTCATACAGGATAATTTTTTAAAAAGACCATTTAAACACTTTTAATCATCACATACTGTAAACAGTATGTAACTAGATCCAGGCTTTGGCACAGGAATGGGCAAGATACAGTCCATGGGCCGGATGCAGCCCGCCAAGCCATTTGATCCAGCCTGTGGCCCACCCTGCCATGCCCCCAGCCTCCGGCCAAATGAGACCCAGAGGCAGGTGAGAGCACACAGTCTCCTCCCCCTGCCAGGGGCATGCAGCACCAGAGGAAAGAGCCAGCTGTTCAGCAGGGTGGGAGTGGGAGACTTTGCATGCTCCCTCACCCCCAGGCCAGTCGGGGCTTGGGGGTGGGGAAGCAAGCAAAGGTTCCTCCCCCTGCCAGGGGCACACAGCTGTTCAAAACCTCTGGTGGTTCCCTTTGGGTGTTGCACACTCTGGGGAGGGCAGGAGGTGGGGAGAGACCTCCCATGCTCCCTTGTCCCATGGGGGAGCTCGCAAAGTCTTTCTTCTCCCTCCCTCCGCATGCAGTGCCTAGAGGGAACCACCCCTTGTGCGTGAGGCCCTGCCCCTTCCAGGGCCGGCCTTTGACCACTACCAACATTAGTGAAGTGCCCTTCCCCTACAAAAATAATTGCCCACCCCTACTTTAGCATCATACACAGAAAATCTAGTATGACATCAGTAATGTTGTACATCACTCTGGGAGGGGGACATGGACAGAAAATTCCAGTCTAAGATGTCCCATTGATTGCGATCAATGGAATAAGAAGTAAATGTATTCAAAGTGATGGAGACTAAAGCAGATTTCTTTGACTTACTATTTGTGCTAATTTTCTTGGAGAAAATAATTCACAATTGAGAGTCAAAGGTAAATCCAGATGTTTGTCATATAGTCTCACTTCCTCGCTGACATAGACTTATTCAAATTATTTTATAATAATGATTCATAAACCACATTGTTTTGTAAAAACTGTAAAATTCACAGCTGTTCATGTAACTAAAAGTCATTCATCAAGCATCATTTAGCACTCTGAAAATGCCCAGCAAAGTGCTGGTCCTTTTGTAATAGCACTAGTTGTCCTTTTTCATGTACATTCACCATACTTCTGTTCATCTGCTGTGCATATGAAAAGAAGCTATGTGCCTTTACAAGATGTTGCTCTTGACATATCAGCATCATGTAAATGAGCTCAACTAGGTTGCATAGCTATGCATCAGTTAGTTGAGTAGCAGAATAACAAAGTAGCAGGATACCAAGGGAGTTAGTTACATTCTAAAATTTTCTAGGCACAGTGGAGAATTTCAGACCCTTTAGGTGAAAAGGAGCAATGCAGAAAAGCAGGGAGAAATCAAGGTACATAAGTAAAAAAACAGCTCTGCAGCCAAATAAAAAGTGAACCTCTGCAGCTGTTTTCGCCTCCTAGAATAATTATGTTAGAATCATGGTAGATATTAAGTAAAGGAATAAAGAGAGAGTGAGATAGCTTTTCAGTGAAAGCTGCAACTGATCCAGAGAACTCGAGGAACATGTTTTGGGTACTAGTCTCAGTCACTGATCAGGCAAAGAACTAGATGTCAAGGATCCCATTAAAGATAAATAAATATGAAAGAAAGCAGAGCGTCACCTCTTGGATTTAATATACTGAGTGGTACCAGAAGCAACTTGTAATCTACTAGGTCAGCAGCTTTACTTAAAACCAGTATAAATAGCTCACCTGGTAAATCACTTGAAACCAAAGCTGAAGCAGTGGGTTCATTAAAGACTTATGTCTGTAAAAGGCAGATTGGCAAAAGCACTATTTTAAACAAAAACAAAAAAGATTAAGTGAAATATCACCTAGTTTTAGTCAACTCCCCACGCTAGTATGGATTAATTAGGGTTTCCCCACAGCTTTTCTTATAGATCGGAGGAGACAATTGGTGCAATCTGTATTATTCATTGTCATTGGTAAATGACAGGCCATTTAGATTTTGGTCTGGCATTTGTTTACAAAGACACATAGGAAAACTCCTGCCACACAAAATACTTTTCTAATTAATATAAATTTGTCTGCTACCTAAACACAGCTGCTAGTGACTCAAATTTATCAAGTCACAGGGCCAAAATTCACCAACACTGCTCTGAGGCTTAAGGCAGTATACCCTCTACCTTCCTGAATTTTCTATACCCTCTGCTCCCTATCTCCAACCCCCTCTTTTTTTCCCCTCCCTGCCCCCAACCCCCTTCTCTCCTATTTATTTTGGGTCTGTACATCTGTGGCAGGCCCCTCCCGCCTGCCCTCTTAAGTCCAAGGCCCCCTGGCCCGAGTCCACAATGCCGTTTATAGCTGGCCCTTTAAGCAAGGCCACGGCCCTCCACAATGCAGTTTATAACTGTAGCAGGGACACACCCCAGATAGGGGGACCCAGGCCCACCCTACTCCACCGGGTCCCAGCCCAGGGCCCTGTGAGCAACCGGGTAACGGGTCACTCCCTCGGCGGGGCATCCGGACAAAACGCACCGAGGTTCTCAGGGTGGGAGAGGCGGCTCCCGCTCCTGCCCTGGGGCACTTCCTACCTGGATCCCCGGGCTTCCTTCCCCTGTCCTGGCCCAGCTTGCTGTGAGCTCCAGGCCGGCATCCCCTCGGCAGGCAGTCTCTGGGTCGCACCAACTCGCATCCGTTCTGGCCTCTCCTGGAGTCCCCGGCAACAGCTGAGTGGGCACTCCCTTCACCAGTCCTTCTCCTCCAGCTGTCTCTCCAGACTGAGTCCTTCCCCAGGCTTTTATAGCACCGCTACAGCCCGGGCATGCTCGGTAGGGCTGTGGGGGAGGGGCCTCTGCAGCCAGGTAACCCTGGCTGGGCCCTGCAAGTTCAGTGCGGGGCTGCCTCGCCCCGTCACAACATCCTAAACTCAAAACTCCGGTCATCTGAAGAAGTGGGCTGTGCCCATGAAAGCTCGTGATACCATCTACATGTTTTGTTACCATTTGTTGTTTTTTTCTGTACAGACTAACTCAGCTATCCCTTGAAGCTTCCAAGGCAGAGTCTGTGCACCCTGAGGCTATATGAAGGGGGCAGGAGCCTACTTAGGCTGGGGGAAGTTTAAAATGCATGAATCCTTTATCTGGATCCAAGCACAGCAGCCTGGTGATTGTCCAACAAGTGGAAGCTCAGCCAGGTCTGTGACAAAAGAATAAAAGGCAGCTTTGAACTGCGGAGGCTTTCAAGGGAAAAAAACTCAGCAAAACATTCCTTCCCTTTCCCCTACTGAATTTGTAACAAAAAACTAATCGAAAAATTGAGCTACATCCACTCTTGTAATTTCTAATGCTCTAGTGTATTGTCATAGTAGGAAGTAACCATAGTCACCGATTTAACCTTTACCTATGCAGCGGTGTTCTCTGTAAGCTAAGAACTTGGTTGGCTGCCCAGGAGAGATTCAAATGCCACCCAGCCAACTAGTAGAGAGTCCACTGTGCTCACAGCCAGCAGTATTAAGGATGTTAAATTGCGGTTAATTGACTAATCGAATAGTTGATGGAATTTCAAATGAAATGCTGCAGGGAGCCAAGGATCAGCTGGGGAGTCCCCAGCTGACCCTGGGCTCCATGGCTGCCCCTTTGAAATGCAGAGGCAGCGTTTCAAAGGGGCAGCCCCCCGTAGCTGGTCCTAGGCTCATAAAGGCAGCGGAGGGCGGGGGGAGGGGGAAGAAATCAACTAGTTGACTAGTCCTTAACATCCTTAAGCAGTGTGTGTTTCTACTGATGGTATACATCCACACATACATTGGTGCACAAAACAACATTTGTTCCATACATGGATGCAAAAATTAGAGGGAACATTGCTGTGCAACACACAGAACAGAATTCAAAACCTGATACTCAAATTCATAGCAACTAAGCCATAGTTGTATCTTAATTTAGTTATTACCAATATAGTTTCTTAGAAGCTGATCCTAAAGAAAAGATGGCAAATCATTTAAAGCCACGTCTGTAAAGGTCAGATTTCTAAGGGTTTGAAATGTGTTTAGATATGGTGTTACAATACATGGTATTTGTCCTGTTCATGCACATACTTGTTGATAGTTGTATAATTATCTATCGGGAGTAAATCTTTAAGCCAAAACAATTTAGGCTGTTCTTCAAAAATAAAATAATTACTATGCACTGGTCTTTGAAAAACAAATAATTATGTTGCACTAGTTATATTAGAATATAAAGCATTTTTAAACAAGAAAGCCCTTTGAACAGAACAGCAGGAAAAAAGGATATTAATTTTCTTTCTGCTTCCTTTAAGTCTGGAGAGCTTCCCAAGATTTCCCTACAAAGAGGAGCATATTGAAAACTGAGATGTGTGAGTAGGAGGGGATTTTAAATATTGATGAATGAATGGATAAATCAGGGAATGGGAGGACACCACTGTGCTGACAGAAGTCCAGTGTAAATGAATGAAGAGAAATCCTTCCATGTTTGGCATACAATGGCATGAAGATTAATTTTCTGGCCAGTTAGGCTATGTCTAGATTGCAAGTTCCTTTAGAAAGAAGCTTTTCCAGAAGAGATCTTTCACAAAAACTTCTTTCGAAAGAAAGCATCTACACAGGAAAAATGCATTTGAAAAGTGATCAGCTTTTTCAAAATACAGCGTCCACACTGATTGGATGCTCTCTCGCATATAAGGCCATTCAGAACCACTTCAGGCAGGGCATTAAGTCACCAGTTGCTTCCAAGTGCGGTTGCCTAAGCCTAGCTGAGAGACGCACTTAAAGGGACACCTCCCCCCCGCCCCCGGACAGCCATTTCTCAACTTCTGCTGCATACTTGCCTACCTCTCTGAGGGGCTGCAAAGTTTAGTAGTGCGTGCTCTGGTTGCCCAGCTTTTGGACACCACAGCTTTTGTCTTTTTGCCAGGGCTCAAGCTGCCCCATGGCAGGTGATGGCCCCACATGGCCATACTGTAGTTTCTGCAGCAATTTGTGCAGGCTGCCTTCATGGCTCTCCATGAGCTGGACACCAAACTCATTCTTGAGACCCTCTGCCTGTGTGTAGGAGCAGACCCTTGCAACCACACGCCACAGAGGAGAGACAGTTTTGGAGGCTGGACACCAGTTCTGGCTGGTGTGACCAGCTGGTCATGGAGTGGTGGGATGACCAGCAGTGGCTCCAAAACTTCCACATGCAGAAGGCTACCTTTTTAGAGCTGTGTCCTGGCTCGCCCTTGCCCTCTGATGACACGACATCCATCTGTGACCTGTCATCCCCCTGGAGAAGGTCGTAATCGCCGTCTGGAAGCTGCCCAGACAGTTACAACTGGTGGGCAACCATTTCAGTGAGGGGAAGTCTACCATCAGAGCCCTCCTCATGAAGGTAAGGCACTCTCGGGCTGCAGTGACTGCAGCTGTGGGGGGAACGTTCAGTACTGGAAAAGGGGGACTCTAGGGAAAGGGAGGTGGGGAGGTGCGAGGGTGATCTGAGGGTGGGGGGAAGCCTGTCCCCAGAGGGTTGTGCCGTCCCACCCTCACACAGCCCTGCTGCTGGAGGAGTAGCCTAATAGGGGGTGGCTCCTGGGGTGTTTGGGGGCAGGGAAGTGGGGTGGGCACCTCCCAAAGGCTCAGGCACGCCCTCTCATTCTCTGTTTTGTGTGTTTGTTTGTCTCCTTCTGCAGGTTGTGAGGGCCATCAACTCCATCCTGCTGCAGAGGGTCATCTGCCTGGGAGCTCTGGACCCGATCCTTGCAGGATTCGCCACCCTGGGGTTCCTGAACTGCAGTAAGCCATGGATGAAACTCGTTTTCCAATCCACGCACTAAGGGTACATCTAGACTACATGGCTCTGTTTCATGAGGCATAAAGGATCTGATGACAAAGGGTTCTTGGGTTGGCAGATCCCCGTCTACACTGCCGTGCTGTGCCGACAAACAGCTGATCGGCACAATGCGGCGGCCATTTTGATTTAAATGAAGCGGCGATTATTTAAATCGCCGCTTCATTTCCCTTTGTCGAGTAAACTAATCTACATGGCTCCATCGACGGAGCCATGTAGTCTAGATGTACTCTTAGCACATGGATTGGAAAACGAGTTCCATCCATGGCTTCCTGCAGTTCAGGAACCCCAGGGTGGCAAATCCTGCAAGGATTGGGTCATCGAGCAGCCCAGCATATCAACAGGAAGGGCTACTTCTCCATTTTGCTGCAGGCCCTGGTCAACCACCATGGACAGTTCACGGACAGTTGTCGGGTGGTCGGGCAGGGCGCACGATGCCCATGTATTTAGAAACTTGAGCCTCTAAGGGAAGCTGGAAGCAGGTACATTCTTCCCCCAGCGTGACTTTGCTGTTGGGGACGTGCAGATGCCATTGTGCATCCTGGGGGATGCAGAGTACCCCCTGATGCCGTGGCCATACACTGGCCACCTGGACCCCAGCAGGGATCAATTTAACGCCCACCTCATCTGGGCTTGCATGCAGGTGGAGTGCGCCTTTGGATGGTTTATGACATGGTTGAGGTGCCTCCTGACCTGCCTCATTGTGGGATAGCACAACATCCCCAAAGTGGTTTTGGTGTGGTATGTCCTCCGCAATATTGTGAAGAGGAAGGAGGAAGCCTTCCTACAAGAGTGGGGGGGCAGAGGCCGGCCATGAAGGGAGACCCTTTGAGCAGCCACGGACAGCTGCCAGGCCCATCAGTTGGGGATGTGCATCCAGGAGGCCCTGAAAGAGAGTTTCTCTCAAGGACTCCAGTAACTTTTCCCAGGGCCTATCTCCTAGGGGCCTGTACCTTGCTCCACTACCCCTTTCCCACTACAACCCCTCGCTTCTCCACTTCCCTGTAAAGTCAATAAACACACCTGTTTTGATTTCAACAAAATGAACTTTGTATTTTTCTTTCAATGAAAAAACTGGGGGAGGAGGGGGCTGAGAACCTGGAGGGAGATGGGGGGCTCAGTGCCAAGAGTGGCATTGGGGGGCGGCTGGAAGTGCCACCTCGGGTGAGGGGACCTCGGCGAACTTGGGGTTTGGTGGACAGGAGTGGGGACTAGAGCTGGGTCAGGAATGGCAGGAAGGGGGCAGAGGCATCACTTGGGGAGGGAGCAGAGGCATAGCGGGAGGGAGCAGAGGCATCACTTGGGGGGCAGAGGGAGGGGGAATGGGCATAGCAGGGGGGGCAAGAGGGTGGGAGGCAGGAGCAGGGACAGCAGCCGGGTGTGCCATCATTTCCCACATGATGGCACACACGTTATCACCCTGCCACACGAGCTGGCCCACATGCGGGTCCACCGGTCTGCGTCCTCCTGGACCTTCTGCATAAGGCGCTGTTGCATGTCGCACATGACACCCACATGCTGCCTCATCAGGTCCTCGTGGACCCTGGAATGCTTTCGGGTCCCCCGGGTTCGGTGACTGCCTCGGGTGGCGTGGATCACCCCACAGCGATGGCTGGTCCAGCTTTGGAAAACAAGATGGGAGAGGTGGTCAATCATCCATGCAGACGCTGTCCCTGAGGCCATGCCCTCCTCTGTACCACAAAAGTACTCCAAAACCTTATCTCTCCAGGCTTTGGTATAAAACTTCCCCTCAAAATCCTAAAAACCTAGATTTGGGGGATAAAAAAAATCAGCTGCTACCGTCAATTGCTTTTGAACCCACAACTAGGGGTAGACACTTGAAACCAACCCCAGGGCATACCAAGCTTTCTTCCCCAAAGAGCTTGAAAAAGAAAAGAGAATATAAAAATTGCAGTCTGTGGCTGTTATCCCTTAGTCAGAAGCATGCAGATCCCACAGACAGATTTTCCAGGGCACAAAACCAATACTAGGTTAATAAAAAAGAAAGAACTTTATTATCAAAACAATACTCCTGTTACAAGCATAACTGGATTGGCTAGATGGTAAGAGCCACCAATTAATAAACTCATGGGGAATCCCATGGGCCAAAACTTAGTTACAACAGCCCAATTTCTAACAGCACAGACATCAGATCCAAAGTCCCACACAAAAAACAATAAAACCTAATGGATTTATCTAATCTTTACCCTACTTACACATTTTGGAGAGTCTTTTTCTTGGAGACATACATGTCTTCTGTCTCCCTCAGTATCTAGAGAAAAGTGACCAGAGACAAAGGAAGAAAAGCCCCAAAATTCCTTTGTCTCAGTTTGAAAATCCCTACCCGTTAACCTCTTAGTCCCCAGGCTGCTGGCTATCCCTCATGATCACAACAGGTATATTCCGGGAAGTGCTACGGGTCGGCTACCCCAGCCCTGCCACTTCTGCCCAAGCCCTGCCCCTTTCAGTAGTGCATAGCCAGGGCCTCTCCCTGAAACTTGCCGAAAGCCCAGTGAGTCTGTCAGCTCCCCTGCCTCTTACATCTCCTATTGGCCGCTTCTTTGGCCCTTCAATGGCCTGTTTCTGTCTGCATCTTCCAGGTTGCCTCTTTCCAGTTCTGTCCCCTTCTGGGTAACAAGAGTCCCACTAAAGAATCCATATAAACATCCGGATAGAAAAGCTTTCTGCCCTTCTTGGGAAATGTTGAAGCTAGTGCTCTTCACTACAGATTTCCTTCTTCACTTCCTTAGCAGTGCACTGCCAACCAGGGCACTTTTCCTGGAGGCCCTTCTTCCTAACAGGTTTCCCCACTGCCTCACCAGCTCAGAGAGTCTGGCCACTGTTTCCAAGGGTTTCATAGGGGAACAACCAGCAATGTTCCCATGCAAATCAGGGTCAGGGAGCTTCAGCTTCCCTGACCTCCCAAAAGGCCCCTGGGGGTGGGAGGCTCAGCATTGGAACAGCCCTTAATGGTGGAGTGGGCATGTCCCCAGCCAGCTCCTTCACTTGCCTTATGATTCTGTCTCTTTTCTGTATTGCTTTATGAGAAGCAACTCCATTCCAGGCACATCCCATTTTCTTGTCACAAACAACCTTGACGTTTCTTTATATTATGATAAGAGGACGCTGCATTCGGAATTTGGTGGTCCTAGCTTTTACCATTTAGGAGCTCTTGAACAAACAGACAGACTCTCTAAAATAGGGTATGTCTACACTACCCCCCTAGTTTGAACTAGGGGGGTAATGTATGCATACCGAACTTGCTAATGAAGCCCGGGATTTGAATTTCCTGGGCTTCATTAGCATACAGCCGGTGCCGCCATTTTTAAAAGCCGGCTAGTGCGAACCCCGTGCCGCGCGGCTACACGTGGCACGGACTAGATAGTTCGGATTAGGCTTCCTAATCCGAACTATCTAGTCCGTGCCGCGTGTAGCCGCGCGGCACGGGGTTTGCACTAGCCGGCTTTTAAAAGTGGCGGCGCCGGCTTTATGCTAATGAAGCCCGGGAAATTCAAATCCCGGGCTTCATTAGCAAGTTCGGTATGAATACATTACCCCCCCCTAGTTCGAACTAGGGGGGTAGTGTAGACATACCCATATATAGTAGATGACTTATCCTAAAAATCTATTCTACCTTGTATTTACCTGGGACACTGTGAGTAAGTTTCCCACACCTGAAGAAGACCTCTGTATAAGCTTGAAAGCTTGTCTCTCTCACCAGCAGAAGTTAGTCCAAAAAAAGACATTAGCTTGCCCACCTTTTCTTTCTAATATTCTGGGACTAAAGCAAATACAATAACACTGCATACAGGAAAAAATAATTTTGGACACAATACAGGTCACTGGCAATCAGAAAAAAAAGCAGAATTCATATACAAAAGCTACTGATATAAAAATCACAGATGAAAACCTCTTGACTGGCAGCAAAGGTAAGCAGCTAATGTAATTATTTGAAACAGACTCATAGACTCATAGACTTTAAGGTCAGAAGGGGCTATTATGATCATCTAGTCTGACCCCCTGCACAATGTAGGCCACAGAATCTCACCCACCCTCTCCTAGAATAATCCTCTCACCTATATCTCAGATATTGAAGTCCTCAAATGGATTAAGGACCCCAAGATGCAGAGAATCCTCCAGCAAGTGATCTGTGCCCCATGCTACAGAGGAAGGCGAAAAACCTCCAGGTCCTCTGCCAATCTACCCTGGAGGAAAATTCCTTCCCGACCCCAAATATGGTGATCAGATGAAGCCTGAGCATGTAGGCAAGACTCACCAACCAGACACCCAGGAAAATGTTCTCTATAGTAACTCCTATCATTCCACCATTGGCCTATTTACCACTGATTGTGAAAGGTCAATTAGTTGCCAAAATCATATTATCCCATCAAACCTTCCCCTTCATAAACCCATCTAGCTTAATCTTGAAGCCAGATAGGTCTTTTGCCCCCACTACTTCCCTTGGAAGGCTGTTCCAGAACTTTACTCCTCTAATGGTTAGAAACTTTCATCTAATTTTGAGTCTAAACTTCCTAATAGCCAGTTTATATCCATTTGTTCTTCTGTCCACATTGGTATTAAGCTTAAATAATTCCTCTCCCTCCTTGGTATTTATCCCTCTAATATATTTAAAGAGAGCAATCATGTCTCCCCTCAGCCTTTTTTTGGTTAATGTAAACAAGCCAAGCTCCTTGAGTCTCCTTTCATAAGACAGGTTTTCCATTCCTCGGATCATCCTAGTGGCCCTTCTTTGTACCTGTTCCAGTTTGAATTCATCCTTCTTAAACATGGGAGACCAGAACTGCACACACTATTCCAAATGAGGTCTCACCAATGCCTTGTATAACGGCACTTACACCTCCTTATTTCTACTGGAAATACCTCGCCTAATGCATCCCAAGACCGTATTAGCCTTTTTCACAGCCATGTCACAATGGCGGCTCATAGTCATCCTGTGATCAACCAGGACTCCGAGGTCCTTCTCTTCTTCCGTTACTTCCAACTGATGTGTCCCCAGCTTATAACTAAAATTCCTGTTATTAATCCCTAAATGTATAACCTTACACTTCTCACTATTAAATTTCATCCTACTGCTATCACTCCAATTTACAAGATCATCCAGATCTTCCTGTAAGACATTCCGATCCTTTTCTGAATTCCACAAGGAATAACAGTTAATTTGAACTAAGGAGTTAGTTCGAATTAACGTTTAACTAGCCACAGGCAGTTAGTTCGGACTAAGGGGGATTTAAAAATGGCAGTGCCCGGGAACATGCAAATGAATAATTAAATCCCGGGCTTCATTTGCAACCCTCCGATTGCCCTCATTTGCCTACCTAGCTTGAACTAACGAGCTAGTGTAGATATACCCTTACTTTCTCAAAGAAGGAGATCAGGTTGGTTTGGCACGATATACCTTTTGTAAAGCCATGTTGTAATTTGTCCCAATTGCCATTAACCTCAATGTCCCTAAGTACTTTCTCCTTCAAATTTTTTTCCAAGACCTTGCATACTACAGATGTCAAACTAACAGCCTGTAGTTACCCAGGTCACTTTTTTTCCCTTTCTTAAAAATAGGAACTATATTAGTAATTCTCCAGTCAAATGGTACAACCCCTGAGTTTAGAGATTAAAAATTTTTGCTAATGGACTTGCAATTTCATGTGCCAGTTCCTTTAATATTCTTGGATGAAGATTATCTGGGCCCCCCGATTTACTCCGATTAAGCTGTTCGAGTTTGGCTTTTACCTCGGATATGGTAATATCTACCTCCATATCCTTATTCCCATTTGTTATGTTGCCATTATTCCTAAGCTCTTCATTAGCCTCATTAAAGACTGAATCAAAGTATTTGTTTAGATATTGGGCCATGCCTAGTGTCGCGAGAATCACAGGTCCGATGATGCATACGCAAAAGGGGAAGGACAGAACCAGGTGGACCGTTTTAGCAAATAAAAGATATTTATTTATAACAATGATGAATTTATAGTATTTATTCTAAGATTTTTAATAGACAGTGTTAATAATGAATTTACAGTATTTATTATATTTATTCTACGATTTCTAGTTAAACGTGTCAGAGATATAAGGATGGGAATGGCAAGGAGAATAGTCTCTATTCTAAAGTCACAGTCTCTGAGCCACTGCAATGCACAAAACTTTCTCTGAACCCTGTAGATATCTAAACTCAACACCTGCATTTTTGCAGCATAAATTCCATAAGCACTTATGTTTCTGCCTTTCAGTGTGTACTGCTGCCATCCTTAAGCCTCCAGATACCTATCTCTTATCTAAGCTCTAGCTATTCACAAACTGGGATATATTTGGCTCTTTAAGTCATGTGCACAGCCCAATTTAGTTGGATCCAGTTCCACTGCTCTAATGACTATTTCTCCACAATGCAACAGCTTTAGGAGGCGAGAGTCAGGGAGTCCTATATCAGAATATCCTATAGTCCAGTTGTTAGAACACTCACCTGAAAGATAGGAAGTCCCAATTCAAATCTCATTTACCTATGAAGGAGCGAGGGACTTGAACTGGCGTACTCCCACTTTTAACTGGGCTAAAAATTATGAGAGAGCCTTTCCTCTCCATGGTTTTTGCTAAAGAAGCATAAACACCTGACTGCAGGAGAAAGTTCACAGTTGAAAAATCACTAGCAGAGAGGGGCACCAGCCTGGACTTAAGTGACTATCACCTGAGAGGGTCAGGGCTTAGCCTATAGCCCCCTTTATCAATGAAAGAGAGAGCTGCACGGTGGTTGCTTTTCCCCCCCTCTCCCCCAACAATTATTTACATTGGGCCTGATAATAAAGTTTTTATTAAGTATATAAAAAAGGATTTAAATGGTTGCAAGTGAAAACAGTGAGATCAAAGTAACTTACCAAATTAAAACAAACAAAAAATGCCAGCTAGTTCTAATCCACTAAGAAACATGTTACATGCGTATCCTTACCATAAGCAGCTGTTCTTATCTCAGGTAAAAATTTTCAAGTTAGAGTTGATCTTTACTCTGGCCTGGGTCTACAGCTTTATCAGAGTTCTTTGTATCCTCTCAGGGTGGGCCAGGTAGTTTCAAAGGCCAGCTGAATCACAGAGCTGGAAGAGACCTCAGGAGGTCATAAAGTCCAGCCCCTTGCGCTAAGCAGGACCAATCCCAACTAAACCCAGCCAGGGCTTTGTCAAGCCGAGACTTAAAAGCCTATAAGGATGGAGATTCCATCACCTCCCTAGGTAACCCATTCCAGTGCTTCACCACCTTCCTAGTGAAACAGCTTTTCCTAATATCCAACCTAGACTGCCCCCACTAATTTGAGACTATTGCTCCTTGTTCTGCCATCCATCACTACTGTGAACAGCCTTTCTCCATCCTCTTTGGAACCTCCCTTCAGGAAGTTGAAAGCTGCTATCAAATCCCCCCTCCTCTCTTCTGCAGACTAAACAAACCTAAATCCCTCAAGGTGTGTCTAGACTACTGAGTTTTGTCGACAAAAGTGGACTTTTGTCGACAAAACTATACCTGCGTCTACACTACCGCTGAGTTCTGTCAACATAACGTCAACAGAATTCAGCAGTTTTGTCGACGCTGGTAAACCTCATTTTACGAGGCATAACACCTTCTGTCGACAGAGTTCTGTCGACAGAAGGTGTTATTGCCTGTAGGGTTGCGTCTAGACTACAGGGTTTTGTCGACAAAGCAGCTTGCTTTGTCGACAGAACTGAATGTGTCTAGACGCTCTATGTCGACAGAAGTTTTGTCGACAGTATCTGTCGACAAAACTTCCGTCGACAAAACCCTGTAGTCTAGACGTACCCTCAGTCTCTCCTCATAGGTCATGTGCTCCAGCCCCCTAATCATTTTAGTCACCCTCCGCTGGACCTTCTCCAATGCATCCACATCCTATCTTTAGTGGGGGGCCCAGAACTGGACACAATATTCCAGATGTGGCCACACCATAGCCGAATAAAGGGCAATAATCACTTCTCTAGATCTGATGGCAATGCTCCTCTTAATGCAACCTAATATGCCATTAGCCTTCTTGGCTACAAGGGCGCACTGTTGTCTCATATCCAGCTTCTCATCCACTGTGATACCCAGATCCTTTTCTGCAAAACTGCTACTTAGCCAGTTGGTCCCCAGCCTGTAACAATTCTTGGGAGTCTTCCATCCCAAGTGCAGGACTCTACACTTGTCCTTGTTGATCCTCATCAGATTTCTTTTGGCCCAATCCTCTAATCCAGTGGTTCCCAATCTTTTTGATACTGGGGACCTGTAAACCCATTCACAATCTTTTGAAAGACCAGTAACATTTATTTTCATATTTGCATATGCAAATAAATTGTGTTGCTGGCCCTACCTGTCCGGTGGGTTGTTCCGCCCTCCCTCCTGGCCCTAATCCCAGCCGCTTTATTGACCGGTGCTGGGCATTCTGCGCCGGTGCGCACGGCACCTGGCCTTTTCTCTGGGTCCTAGCACCTGCCGGATCTAGCCCCACCGCCCGGGAGCATACCCTGCAGAGATGCCGCAGCAGCGAGCTCTCTCCCAAGTGGACCGCGCCACTGCACTCAGCAATGCAGGGTGCTTTTATCCTGACACACAAATTAATAGGATCGAGCACGATAATTTTTGAAGGACTGATATTTTTTTCTAAGGACCGGTATTGGGCTGTGGACTACACTTTGGGAAATGCTACTCTAATCTGTCTAGGTCGCTCTGGACCCTATCTCTGCCTCCAGCATATCTACCTCTCCTCCCTAGATTAGTGTCATCTGCAAACTTGCTGAGGGTGTGAGGGGGGTCACTCACCACCGTAGCGGGGGTCTGTCGTCTGTCCCCCGGAATCAGTCCATTCCGCCTGCACCGGCCTCCGCTCACGTGGCGTTTCCCCTCTGGAATCTTCTGGTCGCGTTGCTCTCTTCGCCACACTGCCCTCCGGCAGTGCCCAAGTCACTCGCTCTGAGCCCCCCTTCCGGGGGTTTGGTGTCTCTCCAGCAGGCCTGTCCACAGGCCTAGCAGGCTGGCCAGTTGGCTGTCTGAGCGCCCTGGCCCAGCCTGACTCTCTAGCCCTGCCCTAGCTCCAGAGAGCGTCCTGCTCCCTCGGCAGCCAGGCTCACAGCCTTGCCGCAGGCCTAGCAGGCTGGCCGGTTGGCTGTCCAAGCGTCCTGGCCCAGCCTGACTCTCTAGCCCTGCCCTAGCTCCAGAGAGCGTCCTGCTCCCTCGGCAGCCAGGCTCACACTCTTGCCGCAGGCCTAGCAGGCTGGCCGGTTGGCTGTCCAAGCGTCCTGGCCCAGCCTGACTCTCTAGCCCTGCCCTAGCTCCAGAGAGCGTCCTGCTCCCTCGGCAGCCAGGCTCACACTGCCTTGGCTGAAACAGCCCTTCCCTTTTATAGCCCCCAGCTGGGCCTTAATTGGCCAACGCCGCCCAGCTGGGCTGAACTCCCCGGGCCTGCTCCAGGCTGGGGTTTGGCTCTTAAGGGGCCAGTACAGGGCAGCTGCCCTGTTACAAGGGTGCAATCCATCCACTCATCCAGGTCATTAATAAAGATGTTGAACAAAACTGGTCCTAGAACCGATCGTTGGGGCACTCCGCTAGAAACCGACCGCCAACCTGACATTGAGCCATTGATCACTACTCGTTGGGCCCGACAGTCTAGCCAGCTTTGTATCCATCTTACAGTCCATTTATCCAATCCATACTCCCTTAACTTGCTGGCAAGAATATTGTGGGAGACTGTACCAAAAGCTTTGCTAAAGTCAAGGGATATCACATCCACTGACTTTCCCATATCCACAGAGCCAGTTACCTCATCATAGAAACTAATCAGATTGATCAGGCACGACTTGCCCTTTGTGAATCCATGTTGACTATTCCTGATCACTTTCCCTTCTTCCAAATGCTTCAAAATGGATTCCTTGAGGATCCCCTCCATGATTTTTCCGGGGACTTAGGTAAGGCTGACAGATCTGTGGTTCCCTGGATTGTCCTTCTTTCTTTTTTTAAAGATGGGCACAAAGCTGAAGACAAAGGACCGATGGCTTCCCATTGCTTAAATAGACTTTTCCCCAGAGAAGAAACCCTTTGTTCTGCATCCCTCATCCCCTTTAAAAAATATCTGGTTTAAGATGGATTCCAGTACCAGGTGGCATAGTAACATGTCTTTCTAGGACCAGCCACAGTTTGAAAGGCTTATAGGACAAACTTAACCATTCACAGGTGGTTTGATTACTAAGTCATTAAGTACCTGAAGTATCACTAATGGCCCTCATTAGAACATTCCATAAACAGATGGAAAGAATAGCTTCTGGATCTTATTTACTATATTGTAAGCCATCCAGTCCTGCTAGAGAGTTTGAAAATAAAACAAAATACCGGCAGTATTTATTACCATTTTTCATTCTAATTGTGTATTGTAAATAGAGACCCAATCTCTACAAAATTCAAGAAATATCTAGGTATGACAGCTACAGAACAATCCTAAGCCTACATCCCTTGAAAATCCAGTATTAGTTAATTTGTAAATACGAAGCCCATGACATTATTTATAATTTTGTGGTTTAAGCTCTGTCAAATAATTTGTATTAGAAAACAACTCGTTTTCAAAATATCCAGATTAAACAATATTTTAAAAATTAATAAACATAAGAGATAAAAATGCCAGAGACATCAGATGTCTGCAGTATGTTAATATCAATTCTTACATGAGTAAGATATTTCTTTAGTATATATCTAAAATTGCGTCTGTTAGATAGTTGTAAGGCCATATCATGCACTATTGGAAGCAGATTTCTAAACCTACAAAGCTTCCATTTTATAATTCAATTACAGCAATTACTTTAAAGTGATTTCTGAATATTTATATCATTTGTCTATTGAAAACATAGATTTTACAGATTAGAGAAAGAATCATTCTCTGGACCAAAGATCATACATACTGGTGTATTTCGTGCAAGACTGTGGATGCCTTCAATTCCCACAGAAGATGGTGGGAATTGAGGGTATTTACAGATGTTCAAGATTGGCCTCATATAATTTTACAACTCCTGGTGAGATAAGCAGTTTAGATGTATTTGATTATTTATATTACAGTTGCACCTAGACACCCGTATCTAGGTTCTCTATAGGAGCCATCTAGGAAATAATTATGTTTTAATAAAAGTATCATTGTGCTCGGGGTGGGTGAACCTAGAATGTAGTTTTGAGAAAGAAACCAGCCGTGGTGCACTTTGTGGATTTTATTAAGAGAGTAAGCAAACACATATAAAACTAAACAATCACATCATTAATTACTATTTATATTAATTAACAGAACAATGCAATGATCAAAGTTATAATTGAATAAAAATTAATTGATCTATGGCTCAGTCTATCAATTGCTCAATTAACACAAGTAATCCAAATTCTGAGGCTGACATCAGAAAAAATTACTTTTGTAACCAGAGTTAAGGAGGAGGGGGTTTCTCTTTGATCTGAGTCTCCAACCAAATGAGACTGCTCAGAGCAGATGATGTTCTTGCCTTGGATGGTTTTAAGGCAGTGGTTCCCAGCCTTTTCAAGCATACAGACCTCTTTTCAATCTATTAAAATTTCATAGACTTCCCTCCCTGGGGGAGAGAAAAAAGAAAAGGGGCCAATCGTTATTTTTAAAATTTTCACAGACTCTCTGCAGTACTGTTGCAGACTACAGATTGGGAACCACTGTTTTAAGGAAGTAAAGCTCTAAAAGCTCTGGTCTACATTATATAATTAAGTCAATATTCACTTCTGGGGAAGTATTAAAAGAAGCTATTTTCCTACAAACGTACACACCCTAATGTAGTGATGGGAGTTGGAGGAGTACCTCATACGTTATAAAAGTTCTCACTTTGCTTAGTTGTGTCTTAAACTCATATGATTGTTGTTAACTGGAAGCAGGTAATAGATGTCAGAATTCATAACGTACCTGTAATGAATCCACATCAGCGGAGGCAGCGCTGACTCCCGCTATTGCCCGTTAAAGGGCAATTGCAATGTCACAGTCTATAACTAAGCAGTTTATCTGGCCCAGCCCTGGGTCAGGAAACACAAAAGTTTACAAAGGGGGGTCAGGTCTCCTAGCTGGAGGAGAGCTGACAAACACAGGGGTTTTGTCTCTACAGGGAGAACAGACAGTGGCAGTGCAGCAGTCTTGTTTGGTGGGGATCCGGACCACAACACACCAACCAGGTCTGTGGGTCAGCTGGGATCCAAGCCACAACACGCTGCCCACCCGACTTTCATCTCCTCAACTGCCCCTGGGTCAGCATTCCCTGGGCCACTTCCCAGTCCCCCCTGGAGCCTACCTGGCTCAGGTGCTGTGTCTCATGGTCAGCTGGGGACAGAGGTGTGGCAGTGTGTCCATTGGTTCCAGCTCCGGCTCAGGCAGGGATCATGGGGGACCGGTCTAGTCATCGAGGTCCAGTGGGGGTCCTTTCAGCCAGTCTTTGGGACATGGCAGCAGTCTCCATGGCCTGGGCAAGTCGTCAGGGGCCAGCAGGGATCCTGGAGGTCCCACCCAGTCAGGCACAGGGTAGCTGGGCTCTTCTCTGTGAAAGCTGAGGCCAGGCATCTGGCTTGTTCAGCCACCAGGCTCCAACTGAGCTCTGAGCTCTTATGCCTCTGCTTCCGGTTTCCTGCTTCCTGAGGGTGGGGCTAGGTGAGGCTGGACTCCCCCCTCCAAGAGGTCTTAGAGGGCCCTTCCGCTTCCGGATCAGAGGGAGGCCATGTTACTGTCCCAGACCCATTACAGTACCTTAATGCATATTGTGCAGGAGAACAGTCTCATTTGGTTGCAGATTAATCAGGATGGCATAGCCAAAGACATAGGACTTTGCCCTTGTCTTCTCTGGATGGCCTGTCAAGGGAGAACAAGGACATGTAGTGTCTGGTCTTGCTAATATCTCAAGAGAGACACATTTAATTGTCATGGTCTAAACTTTTACTGGGGTCAATACCCCATTTACTTCTCCTCAGGGGGCCACTCTTATATCTTCAAAGGCCAGTTAAATGGTCCCTGCATGTTAGATAAGACTGATGTGGTTCAAGGCTTTGACAGTCTCTTGGTCTTCAGTTATAAAGGATCATTTCAGTCTTGCAGGATCTACTCTGGTGACTGGGGGCTCTTCCAAGAATGCTAAAACCAGGACACATGTGGGGCTCATGTTTGGAGGGACTGGCAACAGGCTTCTACATCAGGTGATGGACTTGGAGCCTGTGCTTCATTTATTTGAAAATAATTAGCAACCTGTCAGCCATTCTTACACATTAACGCATGACTGTTATGAGGCAAGACATTAAGGAAGTGTCTCTGAAGCTATGTCTACGCAGCAACGTTATTTCTGAATAACTGACATTATTCTGAAATAACATAGTGCGTGTCTCCACTATAAGACTTTATTTTGAAATAATGGAGAACCGGAGGACTTCTTACTCTGACTCCTGTAACCCTTATTTTATGAGGAGTAAGGGAAGTCAAAGAAAGAGTGGTTTTCCTTTGACTTCCTGCTGTGTAGATAGCACCAAAAGCCGAATTAAGCTATTTCAACGTAAGCTACGCAATTGACGTAGCTGAAGTTGTGAAGCTTAATTCAAGTTTTGCCCTGATGTGTAGATATACCGTGAGAGCCCCACCTCAATGCAAGTCCACAGATTACCTCAGAGTGAAGTAATTCCAGGCCCACTTGAGTATGCATCCACATACTTAAAAACATACACACTGTGTGCATCTCTTGAGGACTTCAGTCTATGCAGACAAAACAAATGGCAGGATAAAAGAGTATTATTTTCCCATTTTATAGATTGATAACTGTTAATTTTTGTGACTGGAGAGCTACTTGCTGGAACGTTAGGTGCTATGCAAATTAAACGCCTTTTATTTCAAATTAAAGGACGGAGAGGAGGGTTGAACAATTTGTCCCAAGCTGCACAGCTAAGATTAGAACAGGGCACTTCCTGTATCACAGTTGAGAGCTCTAGACCCTGATCCTCTTGAGGTTGCTGCTGTTGGGGTTTACAGTTAAACGGTGTTATTTCAAGTCTCCCTGAGCCAGCCAGCACTATAGCCTTGGCAGACACTGGCATTCCTTCTGGATGCCAGGCTGGGTGCCACAATGCAGACGTGGCATCAGCCTGTAGAACTGACTGGAGGATTTGGTCTTAGACATAGACAAAATATGAAGAATCATGGGGTTCTTTATTTACCTTGGCATTTGTGCCATAAATAACTACATGCTGTCTGCTTTGTCAGAAAATTTTCACCATTTAGCAGACTCTGATAAGCCCTCAGAAAAGTGAAAACAATTGTCCAAGGCAGGATAAATAATGAATGCAGAAGTGACATCAATTAAACCACGATTCTTCCTATTCTCCACCACAACCTGGAGTTTACCTGAGAGGGAAGTGAGAGCATGTGTGTATGGCCAGGGTCAGATGAGGTCAGACAGCCTGTACTCAAATGCCACAAAACACTTAGCTGAAAAATATGTTGGCTTTTAATCAACTATATGATTTTTCTCGAGACTATATTTTGATCCAGAGTTTTGTTTTGTTTTCATTGAAGAAAATCTTAAAATGTTTAAGCAGAGTATCATCAGGACAGCAAGAACATAGCCCACTTTCATACCTCTGATTTTCTCTGTTTGCAATGTCTACATGCTGTAATAATTGGTGCCCTACCTATAGAGAGTTTAGTTTTGTAGAAAACCTAATGTTTCATGAAATGGCATGTGATGCGGTGTGGCCTGGTCTCCTCCAGCCAAGGCACAGAGCTGAGATCACAACTCCTCCCCAAGGAGCAATATAAACACTAAACTCTTTGGGTCCAAGGAAAATGCAGTTTTAAGGCCCAACTTCCAGGGAAACAACACCCCAAATGGAATAAATCATTCAGGTAAGACCCCTTTAACAATGAAAGGAGGATGTACATATTGATTTCTCCCCCAGATAACAATTATTTACACTGGGCTTGATAGTAAATAAAAGTGATTTTTTTAAGTGCAAACAGTAGGATTTAAGGGGTTGCAAGTAAGAACAGTCAGAGTAAAGTGAATTACAAATTTTAAATAACAGAAAATGCATAGCTAATTCTAACACTAAAAGCTCAGTACAAACTTACTCTAAAACTGTTCTTACTCCAGCTAACCCTCCAAAACAAGAAAGCTCTTTTTCCTTGGGGTCTTTGGTTCATTCTCTTGGGAATGACATGCCAGCCAAAGACTAAGGGCCGGAAAATGTTGCATCTTAAATAGCTTTATTTTCTGGCGGGAATTCTTTGTCTTTGCATTCCAGCCTTCCATGGAAAATTACCTGATCAGACCCCTCCTGTGAGGGTGGTCACATGACTTCCTAAGACCAATTGCTGCTAAGACTTAAAGGACAAAGGAGGCTGTTGACAGGTGATCTCCCAGACATTGAGGGAAACACCCCTGATGGCTTTCATTTGCACATTTAAAATCATAAACCATTCAAACTCCATATTCCTAAATCTACATATAAGAATAATACATACACCAAAATAAGATACACAGATACAGCAGACTGAGACATTAAAATTGATAGGTTACATGAGGTATTTTATCGAAAGCATCTTTAAGTTATGCATATTGGTATTCATAAGTCAATTTCATACAGCATGGGGGTGGGGGGTGAACTGTCACATGGCACTAGTAGTAAAAGTATGTATTAAAAGTCCAGAAACCTGTTTCGATTGTGTGTCCTGCTTTATCTGCGTGTATTGATGTGAAGATATGACGATATCTTTGCGGAAAAAAATCTGCAGCATCCATTTTTCATCCATTTTGAAGGCTTCAGTACTTTGCTGTTAGGTAGCACATTATTAGTTTGTCAACGATTATGCAAATAAGTTGAGTTAGCATTAGCTAGAGACTGAATACACTAACATTTGTGTTAAGCCTGTGAGTATGCCCAGAGTCAGCTAAATCACAGAAGCCTAAGTAAACTAACTGAACTGAAAGTTAGTGCACTTTTAAATAAATCTTCTGTCCAACCAACCTGATTCCCAAGTACTTATGGTGCATTACAAATAGAACCAACATATATCAAGTCTGTTTTTTTTTTAAACTTTCACAAACTTATTTCATTAATCCAGTCAGGACTGCATTCCACCCAGTTGTTATTTATTTAATGTGCTTTTCAAAATTGATTGCTAGCGACTGGAAAATGATATTTGTTCTGTGCATGAATTTCACATATTTAAAAAGAAAACTGCAAGAGAACTGTATCTTTTAAAGTTTAATTGACTATTTGGGAAATGAAGAAATATGACATAGCCTTAAAAAGAAGTCCCATATCTGCAGAAAAAAGCTTAGAAGATCTCTGTATGCATGTAGCCATGTCAGCCCCATGATATTTGAGAGACAAGTCGGGTGAGGTAATATCTTTTATTGGATCTACTTCTACCAGAGAGAGAAACAAGCTTTTGAGTTTACACAGAGCTCTCTTTCAGCTCTGGGAAATGTACTCAGCAACTGGTGTGGAGCCTTTTCCAGTCGAGGAGTTGCTGCTGTAAGCTAGAACCTGCTGGGGCCTTGATCTAGCTGGCTGCTTCAGGGGTTGTTGGGGATTGTTCCTGGAAGGGAGAGACTTTGGCTGTGCCTGTGGCTGAGAAGGGCCTGCATAAACCTGCATAGGAGGTAATGTGAGTAACTGTGGCTGTATGCAAAAATGCTGCCTGGAACCGAGTGCAGAAGACAGACTAACTAGGTCCAAAGAGAGCCAGAGTGATCTGCCCAGTGAACCAGAGCTGTGGGGCCAACTCCAGTGGCAGAGCGATTTTGCAGTTGTTTCTGCCTGGACTAACTGACACACACATAACCTGCGCAGTGCTGTCTCCACTCCAGTTGCTGATCTTCAGGTGTGCCCACGCAAGCATCTGGGACTCTGAGACCCAGAGGAGTGCACATTTTGGGGTGGGATAAATGGTGGCAATGTAAATGCCAGTTAGATAAGTTTCATTTATGTCTGTGTATTTTAATTGATTTTATTCAATTTTAGTCTGTTAAACCCTGTTTCTTTGGGTTGTTAAGTAAAGGCGTGTTAATTCTAATTTAATCAATTAGATGTATATTGTCATTTTGGAGTTAGATCTAGATTATTACTGGAATAAGTTTATTCCTGGAGACTTCCTAAGCACACCATTAAGAGTGTATAGGGTTAAGTCATTAGGATGTGGAAGGTAGTGTACAAGCCAGCCAATATCTGTTCATTCCTCTCTGATAGGAATCAAACTTGTAAATGAAGTTAAGTTCCAACCCTTCCCTGTGTATTTGGCTTGTGGAATTGGCCTGAAACAACACAGTTTTTGTCTTTTATCAATTTCCTGTAGAGTTCATTCGAGAGCATAGTGACTGTTTGTTTTACTCACAGATTTGCTATGGGGCATTTTGTGCACTGGATAAGGTACAAAACATGTAATATCAGTGTGGCTGCACATTCCTCTTGAAAGGTGTATTGTGGGGGATATTGATCATTGTAGCAGTGGAGAGAAGTCAGCAAGTTTTCTAGCTATTGTTCTGGCAGAGTCGGGTGCCTCTGACTTAGGGTGTTTTGGTCTACTAAGTCTATGGGGCATTTACTTTAGATAATGATCTTGGAGAGGCAGCGGGAAGTGGGGTTGTTTGAAGGCCAGAAGACATGGGATTCAGGAAAGGCCATTCAGAATGGGGTCCCTATTGAATATGATATATAGTTGATTTATGATAGTCTATATGGATTCCAGTGTGGGTTGGTTGGAGATAGGAAGTGATGTGGCTTCAGAATGGGTTTTATTTCTGTATGGAAGCAGGTTCTCTCAGCCACCGGAGCAGCTGCATGGACCTAACTCCACTCTGACCCCTGGAGCAGCTGGACACCCATGCAACACCAGCACCCAGAGACAGCCAGGTGGCCCTGGCTCCACTCTGGCCCCTGGAGCAGCCAGGCAGCCATGTAGCACTGGCCCTGGCCCCAGGAACAACCAGGCAGCCAAGAAGGTACCAGTTAAAGTATCTAATTGCTGTGCATTTGTAATATGTCTGATTGGCATGAACAGGATATATACAAAGCCATTTATTTCATTACATGTTGTATCATTATATTTTGTTCTTGCTATGGTGAGCCTGGTAAAATAAAAGGATGAATTGAATAAATTGCTGAGAGAGTGCTTAATCTATTTAATAAAGTTTTGTAAATCTGCCCAAGTACAAGATTTTCAAAAGGAATGTCAAGATTTTATAGGCAGGTGTTTTAGACCAAGCTGGATGAGCAAGCATCTCAGAGAGGTGATTAAGAAAAAGCAGAAAGCATATAATGAGTGGAAGATGAGAAGGACCAGCAAAAAAAAGCTACCTTATTGAGGTTAGAGCATGTAGGGACAAAGTGAGAAAGGCTAAAAGTCAGGTAGAGTTGGACCTTGCAAAGGGAATTAAAACCAATAGTAAAAGGTTTTATAGCCATATAAATAGGAAAAAAACAAAAAAGAAGTGGGACCGCTAATCACTGATGATGGAGTGGAGGTTAAGGATAATGTAGGTGTTAGAGAAAAAACTGCCCCCCCCAGTAAAAAGTTTGGCCAGGCCGCTTTTGCTATAGTGGGCTGCAGTACTCCTTGGGAGAAACCGGCCGCACCCTTCCTGCATACCATTGCCTTTAGAAAAAGGGAGGGTGTGAAAACGGGAAAATAGCCTCAGACTCTCCCACCCGTCACCTTGGTGTGAGAACTGAGGGGCTTACCTGGTCGCATGAAACCTGCACAGTTTCGGCCCAACCCCTGGGACACAGACCTCCCACTTGGTGACCATTGGGCAATATGGTAATATGCAAGCACGGGAAAGCGATGTGCAGATTTGGGGATAAATACCCATCGTACAGTTCCCTCGAGGAGGTCTTCGCAACACACGTACCACCGTGCGTGTGCCTTCCCGTATACTCCAAAGCGCTGCCGGCCTGATCAACCTACCAGCCACCTCCCCCGACTCTCGGGCGTAATCAAGGCCTTCGCAACCGAACTGATATCTTTGAAATGTTCCGTGTGCTGTGTAAGTTGGTATGTATGATTTGATTTTCTTTGTTGTATAAGCTTAGTGTTGTAGTTGTTTTTGGTAGTACAGAGAGTTTGTAGTTATCACTGTTATTAATTAGTGTAGCTGGATATCTTTAATAGAGATGTAAAATCCTGGTTAAAAAGTTAACTGGTTAAATCAAATGCTAAACATTCTGTTTAACCAGCTAACCATGATACCGCAGGTGGGGGCTGTGGAGTGGCACAGCTGGGCTGGAGCAGCCTCTGCCAGGCTGAGTCTGCCCACAGTGCGGCAGGCATATTGTCTCAGTGTTTATGCAGTATGATGTGCACAGCCGGGCTGGAACAGCCCCCCACCCGCCTTGGACTGCTCCAGCCCAGCTGAGTCATTGGTCAACCAGTAAGCATCACCTGGTAAGGATATTTACCAGTTACCCGTTAACATCCCTAGACTTTAGTATCTGAAACCAAAACTAGGTACCTATCTCCTTTTGTGCATCCAGGTCTCTGAACCTGATTTATGAGAGCCAGATTTTGGTTAATGTCCTCAGGGCTGGTCTACATTGGGAAATGTATTAACAGAAATGCAGTTTTAATGCTGCAGTTATATTGGTATAACTCCTTATAGAGACAGTTAGTATGGAGTAAGAGTGCACTGGAAAAAGAGGGCACAAAAGAAAGCTTATAGAAGTAATAGCATGCTTAACTGTATAGTCAATTCAAGTGAGTTTTACAAGGTTTACAAATAAGAGGGCAACAATACTGAATTTATCACTTATCAAGATTAATGCTGATGCATTTGTTGCACTGGCTTTTAATGTTTTGTAAGCAAATAAACCCAATCAACATGGATCACACAGATCTGTATTAAAACTGTTATTTATTGTAAACAAAGGTATAAAGTACAACATAAAAAGTACTGTGCAAAATTTTAAAGTAGTCACAAAAGAGTAGTATCTAGCACACTATTATCCAACTGTTGTCTATATTTATGTACTCAGCATAATGAGATACAATGGAAATATAGTTAGTGAACGCTGATGCATTATGTCACAAAATCTACAGTATTAATTCCAGACTGGTGCTTTTACTGCCTTATTTCACTTTATAAATAACTCCTAACTTTCTAAATGAATACAGTATAGATTATACCCTCATTACATCAAGACCATTTATCTTTAATAGAAATTATCTTCAAAAGTGACCTCTACATTAAGTAACCTAGCATAACATTCTTGTTCTTTCCTTTTTAATAAACTCATGTTTATTCTTATGGTTACATTTTAAAACATACTGTCTGTGTTTATGAAAAATGCAGTAGTATGGAGTTTTGAAAGGTATAAAGGAATCCATAAGTAATTTGAAAGCAAAGGCATCATAAGATAATTAAATATAACCAATTATAATCATCATGAGCTTTCAAAAGGAATAGCAAAAATAGTACTAGCACTCTCTATTATAATAAATTATTCAGGATTCAGGTACTTTTGGCTCTCTTTGGCCACATGTCAGCACGCAATCTATTCCATATTTGGACAGTAATGTAAAACTGGCATGAGTGACATACTTGATACAGTATTTAATGTATCAATAGTTGTTGAGCCTCAATGCCCAAGATTGGGCCACAGTGTGAACAGAAAAAAAAATCCTATCAAGGAAAGGTGATAGCAATAGGATAATCGTTTTTATACTATCTAGTTCAGATGCATTCCTGATCTATACATCTGTACCATACACTGATATTTGTCTCTAGTTTGTGCTCTACTGAAAACTCATTACATCTTTGAAAACTGTAATTTCAGATGGTTTCAAGAATTAACATCAGCCAGCAGCTCTGCATGATTTATAATCTGCATAAATGACAAATAATCTGCATAAATTCAAAACCCTTCACTACCTGTGCTGCTCTGTTCTCCAACCTTCAACCTCTTTTCTTTTCACCACGTTGAAAAGAAACCTGACATTCCATTGTTAGTCACTGGTTCTCTCAGTAGCATTCCTGTGACCAAGCACAGACTACCTTTGCCTCTCTGCTGTAATGCCATCAACAGATGGCACTGAAGAACTACAGACCTGAAGTAGAAGCTTTTATACATCCCTGGTGGTATACCATAATAACAAGTTAGTTCTGGTAAATTCAGGAGTTCTTTCACTGTGTAGGTATGGATGCAGGTGGCACACCAATGTCGTTTAGCTTGCTTACTTCCATTTGCCAGTTTGGTAGCTTCTTAGCTGACAAATGCCGCCGTGCATGCTTTGTTAAATGGTCACTCCTCATGAACCGCCGATCACACATTGGGCAAGCAAATTTCTTCTCACCAGTATGTGTCCTGCGATGCCGTGACAGTTCATCAGACCGTGCAAATCTCCTGTCACAGCCTTTCCAACTACAGCTAAAGGGCTTTTCTCCTAAAACAAAATAGAGATATGAACATTTATTTAGCAACAATTTTGCTTTTGACTGGTAATATTTGTCCAACATTTTTAGAACCAATTTCTACTATGTCAGCCAAGACAAAGGAAACAAAAGCAGAGATGTACAATATTAAGATGGTTTTGACTGTGCTAACTCCAAGGATCACCATCACCAGGTAGCCAGCTGTAAACAGGATCAATGCACTAGCCTTTCATCACTGGAAAGCAGAATACAGCTTGTGCTTAAAACCATGACAGCTTTGCATGATTAGCATCCGCTGCTGAAATGCAATGTATACTATAAGCAGGAAGGATGTTGCATGACAAGACTGAAATGTACTGTGTAAACATACGTAGCTCTCTATCCTTTCCTAGTGTGATAAAAAAAAAATCTAGTAGTGAATCTTAAGAACTGCCAGAAACCTGAATGAACAATTCTTTGGGGTGTTAACATTGAAGGCAAGAAGGCAAGTCATCTGTCCTTTTTGAAGCATCCTACCAAAGATTATGCCATGTAATAGCCATGCTGGCAAAAGCAAGCAATGGCACTCTGAGACTGCCCCACAATGTTTTCCACGATACCAGACAGTGTTCAGTGAAGACAAAAAAAGAAAAAAATATAGCTGTACAATGTTAAAATAGCTTTGATTGGGGTAACTAGACACATCACCATTACCGAAGCCAGCTGTAGAAATGATTAGTTAACTAGTCTTTCACCTCTGGAAAGCAGCAAAACATGAACAATATCAGAACACACTAGAACATCGATCAACATTATCATAAATATACATGAAAGTCTTTCTTTGGCATTCCTACTATTCACTGATTAATGACCTACCTGTATGTGTTCTCACATGGGCCTTCAAATGGGAGCTCTTGAAATAAGTCTTTCCACATCCTGGATAGTTGCAAATATGACTTCTTATTCTTGATGAGTCAATTGATGGAGTGATTTTGGCTACAGAAGGTGTAAAACCTGGAGCAGGAGCAATAGGAGAGAGTCTAGTGCCATTTGGACTAATGGTGGGAGCCTTTGTGTTCTGCACAACTGGCTGGGGCACAACAAACATAACAGCACCTTTAGGAACTTGAGTTCCCATGAACACCATAGGCTGGCAAAGGGTTGACTGTTGGCTAGAAGAAGAGTTGGGCACTACTGCTGTCATAACAGAGTTATTAGTAGGCAGAGGAACCATCTGGCAAATTACTGGCACAGGTGAAACACCACTCGCTTGTACAGAAGGTGCTTGTACAGAAGGTGAAGATACTATCATTGATGATTGTTGTACAGATCCAGGAACGGGATCATGTTTACTGGATGAAGTCTGGATCAGGGACAATGGACTGACAGCTAGTGTTGTTTTTTCTTCTAAAACTGGCCCTTTGTCACTTATGGAAGTTGCTCTGTTTGGTGACACAATTGCACAAGGTGGATTTTGTTTTACAATTCTACTCTGTGCATTTATTTCCCTTGAAGTACTGTCCTGATACTTTGACACACTAGTTGCTCTCACTGGACAAGTTTTGTGATTACAAAGCTGAGCATCAGCTGTATGGCGAATAACACTTGTTGCTTGAGCTTTCATTGGTCTTGGTGCTGGAGACTTTCCAGACTCTTTAAAAGCTGCTGAAGGAACAGGCTTTGGAATATCAGAGAATGATCTGCATTGTACAGCAGATGACGCTACTGCTGACGGATGAATTACTTGAGACATCTCAAAATCAGAAGGGCTGTACGGTGGAGTCAAGCACTAAAAAGGGAAAAAGAGATGCAAGCAATGACACAACTATTCCTCATGATTATTTCTCAGTTAGTGAGATTTTAAAAAAATGTATGGCATGCACAATAATAGAATAAAGCTTACAAATGCTGGTATTGCATGAAAGTCAGCTGCACCAGGTAGCAGGTTATCATCAGTTTCTTCTGACATATCAGATGCTGGTGTTATAGGTCTCAGTTCAGAATACTTTTTGAAGTCTGATTTCCAGTTGCAGCTCATAGACATAAGGGCTTCTACGGCTTCAAAATCACTCTTTTCAGTGGTATTGTTCCAGGAACGTTTATTATTATTTTGCTTCTCCGTAATCATCTCTATTCTTTCCTCCTAAAAGGAAAAAAATGAGTATTTTTCAGCTTCCTGTTAATTAACAGTTCCTAGTTTCAATTATAACAATTAAATGCAATCTGTAAAACCATATACTTTATGGAATGGATTTAATATTTTAAAAGATGCTCTACATTTCCTCCCATATTAAATACCCTTCATAAAAAGGTTAATATGAAAGAGGAAATCTGATTACTATTGTGTCTGTACAATTGCCTAGTTCAGGGCTACTCAACAGGCGGTCTATGGGCCACATGGTCCCGCAGTCTGTTTGTTTGTGGCCCGCAGTGTGGTTTGGGTTTATGCGAAGCTCAACCCCCGGCCTGCAGGTGGGATCCTTTGAACTTGGCCTCCACTAGGAACACTCTCCACAATGGCGAGGTGTCTCCCAGGTGAGGTGAGCATTGAAAGATGCAAGCGGACGGGCTGGCTGGAACAGACTAGGGATGTGAAGGATGAGTCAACAGGATAGTTGACTAGTCCCTTCCCTCCCTTGCAGCCTCTATCAGAGGCTGCAAGGGAGGGGAGAAGAGGAGGCTACTTCAAAGCAGCAGCACCCTGGATCAGCTGCTCCATGCAGTGCTGCCGCTTTGAATGCCATGGGAAGCCCAGTGTCAGGCTCCTCATGGCATTTCAAAGCGACAGCGCCATGTGGAGCCCGGAATCAGCTGGGGACTCCAACTGATCCCGGACTCTGCACAGTGCTGCTGCTTTGAAATGCCACAAGGAGCCCAGCATGGGACTCCTCACTGCATTTCAAAGCGGCAGCACCATGTGGAGCCCAGGATCAGCAGGGAAGTCATGTGTCCCCTTCTCCCCTGCTTGCTGACCCTGGGCTTTGGCGCTTTCACCTTTGAAGTGTAGCAATAGCCCTAGGGCTGTTGCTATACTCCAAAGGCGGAGGTGCCCTATCAACTAAATCAAATAGTCGATGCAAAAATGTATTGACTATTCGATTAGTCAGTTACCCGATACGAAGTGGGCTGGGCTCACAAAAGCTCAAGATACCATTTACATGTTTTGTTAGTCTATAAAGTGCTACCAGATTATTTTTTTAAAGTTTATCCTGTATAGACTAACTTGGCTACCCCCTGAAGATCCTTAGAACAGACATCAGCATTTCTAGCCTCCAGGGAGGAGGTGCTGGGGCATTGTGTGAAAGATATTTGCATATATATTTAACCACACTTAAGTTGTGGCCCTCAGCATGTGCTGTGAGTATCACTGTGGCCTCCTGGGGCTTCCAAAGTCGAGTATCCCTGGTCTAGCTTAGGAGGAGGTGTGAGTACCAAGGGAAGAAAAATGGCTCACTACAAAAGCAATTTTCTCTCTCTTGGTATTCACACCTCTTAAACTGTTGGGAGTGGGCCACATCCACCCTGACGGAATTAGCCTAGTTAATACTGGCCCTCCACTTGATAAGGTAACTCCTTTCTTTTCATGTGCTAGTATATTTATGCCTGACTCTGTAATTTCTACTCTGATGAATCTGACAAAGTGGGTCTTTGACCATGAAAGCTTGTGCTCACAATAAATGTTATTTACCCCTTGTTGTTTTTGCAGATACAGACTAACTCAGGTACCCCTCTGATACTTGCTGTTCCTTTATTCCATCCTGCAAGAATTTTAAGTAAGGTAAAATCTAATTTTTTTTGTTTGCATAAACGGAAAAGGGACCATATTGAGGTTGAGGCACAAAATCTGACTGACTTAATACCTGATAAAGAAAGTTTGCCAGATAATATGGAAGGTGTTCTTGTTATTTTCCTTTGTGTGGTGTATATATATATATACACACACTCATATAATTGGAATATTAAAAAGTTAGGTAAACACTATTTTGTGTAGGTGGAGGGTGGGTGAGGAGTGTTTTGGGCTCTCCATGAAGAAACCCATTGCTGATACTATTGATTTTTAGAGTGCTGATGCACAGATGGATATTTGTGTGCCTGAGCTGAACAATTTTCCTCTCAGAAAGCTGTGCTTAAAGTGTTTTTTTCCAAGGCCCAAACTCCAGGAGCTGTTTGATTAAGCTTTAAGGAGCAGGAGCAGGACAGGTAAGGTTTTATAGATAACTTTTTAAAGGCCTACGGTTTGCAGATTTTGAGTGTTTTAAGTACAAGAAAATATGGAACAATAATATTCTGAAGATGGAGGAAGTCCTATTAAAAAACCTCAGTAACAAAAACGGGCTCTAGCACAGCTAGGGAAAAGATATCCTCGCTGGGTTCTACAAAGAATTAACCTATAGCAAGACATGATCACTGAGCAAATGAAGGGGAGAAAAACTGCCTGTGGCTCAGAGGGGAGGCAGCAGAGGAGCAGGGAGATCCTCGCTGGCAGCCGGATGCTGGGTCTGAGCCACGCTCACCTCACTGAACCTCTGTGTGACTCACTCTCTCCCTACGTGAGCTCAAACCGCGCAGTGCCACCCCCGCTTCTCGCCCATTGGTCCCCACGGTCAGGCACCTCAGAAGCCGATTGGCTGGAGGAGGGCCGAGGCGAGGTTTGGGCGGAGGCATGTGAACAAAGCGTGATCAGTGTCTGGTCCCAGGCGCCCGCCAAACGTGGTGAACTGGGGACTGCCACTCAGCGACCTTTCCCCTACTTGTGCTGCGTGCGGTCTCCCTTCCCCCGTCCGCCTCCCTCCCTCCCTCCCTCCCGGACGGGCGGGGGCTCAGCCGGGGCTCGCTGCCAGGCAGGAAGGGAGCCCGCCTGCTGCAGCACTGGGCAAGGCGGACAGCCAGCCGCATGCTGCTTCCCGGCCAGAGACACACATATGCAGCAGGGCGGGGGAGGGGCGCGACCTCAGGCCACCCCCGCGGCTCCCAGGAGAGCCAGGCGGAGCCAACCCCTCCTCTCACAGGGCTGGGGCCGGCGGAGAGGTTCAGCACCACCACGCCCGCCGCTTTCCCGCCAAGGGCACCAGCGTGAGCCCGAGGGTGGGGCTCGGCTGCTCAGGGTGGGGGCTCTCAATAAATGGAGCTAGGGCGCTCCTTGCCCCCCGGCTGCAGAAGAACAGTCACCAACAAGCAGCGAGCCCTGCCCGGAGCCTGACCCCGGCCATCGTGCCCGGGCGGGGCTTTTGCAAGGCGGGAGCTGGCCACGCTGCTCTGCCTCGTCCGCCGAACTGCGCGCTGCCGCCTCGCCCACCCCCTGCTGGGCTCCCGCCCCCGCAGCCTCGCCCACCGCCTTCCTCCAGCCTCATCCTGCCCCGTTCCGCTTCCCTCGCCCACCGCCTTCCTCGGGTCGTGCCGAGGGAATCCCCCTCACCCGCCCCTTTCCCTCGCAGCCCCCCTTCCCGCCCCCAGTGCAGTCTGAACCAGGTGTCCACCCCTCCCGCCATAGCACCCGCGCACCCCTCCCTCCAGACAGGGCTTCTCCCATCACCCACTTTAGCTGCGTGCGCCCACAGCTCCCTGCACACCGCGTGCCCCCGCCACAATGCCCGGCGCTTCCCTCTAGCCACGCCGCCACCCCCCGCAGATCATGCCCTGCGACATCCAGCCCCCCAGTAACCTCCTCAAAACCCAGACTGTCTCTGTCATCCCTCTGCGGACCACCACAGAGACCCCAATCACCCTTCCCCCGACTGCCTCGGCTCCCCTATAACTTCCCCCAGCCCCCCCCCCCCCCCGAGTGCCTCAGTCTCTGCCCGGGTTACCATAGGGTCCCCAATAACCCTTCCCCAGATTGTCGCGGCTCCCCCATAACCTCCGCCCCCCGACTGCCTCAGTCTCTGCCATCCCGTCTCCGGGTCACCAGTGGGTCCCCAACAATCCTCCCTCAGATTGCCTCCCTCTTTGCGGATCAGACTCCCCCATAACCTCCCCCAGCTTCCCCCCCCCCCGCCATCCCTCTCCGCAGCGCGCCACAAGCTCCCCAATAACCTCCCCAAGACCCCGATTCTCTCGCCAGATCCACGCAAACTCCCAGTACAGTAACCTCAGCCCCGGATCGCTGCCTCCTCTGCCATCCCCTCTGTGACCACAGGATTCCCAGCAGCCCCTCCCCAAAGGGAACCCCTTCTTCTCTGGGCCACAGACATCACCCCCCCACAACATCTCTCCACCCTCCTCGGGCTGAGCCCCTTCTCGTGCCCCGCCTCGCGACCCGCATCCACTTCTCCCCGGGGAAGCTGATGCGGGGAGGGCTCGCTGGGATTCAGCCCCCCGGACTAGGAAGCGCTGCACTTACAGCTGGCTGGGAGAGAGGAGCTGCGAAATTCAGCATGGTCCTGCGGGGCGGCGCGGTGGCTGGGAGCTGCCCTGATGCTGCTGCTGCTGCAGCTGTTGACAAGAGCCTTCACCCCAGGCGCTCTCTGGCCGCTGCCTTGATTTTCCCCTTTTGTTCGCAGCTGCCCATTCAGCTGGCGGTTCCAGCAGCTCGGCGCAGGGGGAGTCCGGAGCTGGCCGCGGCCAATCCGCTGCAAAGGTGTGTGAGGCGGTGGCCAATGGCGAGCGGGAGCACGCGTGATCAGCGGCTGCCCAGCGGCGTGGAGAGCGTGTCAGCTCTGCGTGTGCACAAGCCCCAGCAGCGTGTTCCCGGCGCAGCCCTTGGGTAAGTCCCGACGCGGGCTGAGTCAGTGTCACGTCTCCGCTCTGTCTCCCTCTCCGGATCCATGTGGGAGAGGCGCGCCCGAGCGGGTGGAGGAGGGGGCAGCAAGATACTTCCTGTCAAATGAGATCATGCCGCTGGGGGAGGGGAGAGCACATAGCTCAGGTCACCGCATCTCTCTCCTCATCCGACTAGCAGGGGCTTGTCCTTGCGCCTCCTTTGACGTGTCAGTCTGAGCAGGGGGTACCTTGTTCAGTGTTTTTTTTGAGGTGGGGAGATCACCTTTAGGAGTCCAAATGGCTACTTAGGTGACATCAAATGGAGCAGTTGAGTCACCAGTGATAGCTGTTTATTATTTTATGGTCCCTATCTGAGCAAATTAACCAGCTTTTCACTGCATCACCCTGGTGAAGTATACAAGTATTATTATCTTAATGTTACAGATGGGGAACTGAGGCACAGAAAGATTTGTGATCCTTGTGATAGGTGTGGCAGAGCCTGAAAAGAGATCTTAGTCTCAGCCTTAACAACAGGACTATCTGATACTATTTGAGTGGGCTGCTCAGTGTGCTTTACAGAGTCCTATGATCAATATTCATTGCTCTGAGGGCGGGTAATCAAAGGAGACAGCTGCTCAGGCCCCTGCATTTTTGTGTGTGTCACAACTCTAAATCCAATCAAGCCCTAGTGACAGTGAGTTTGCAGTTCGTAGTTTAGAATGTGACCATAATCATCTGCAGAACCCAGCTAAAACCTCAGTACAGTACTATCCTAAGCCATAGTCTATTAATGTTACATACTATGTTACAGATGGCATGAGAGGATAGCCTTGGTTTCCTTCAGCTGCCATCCTAGTGGCTGGGTCAGAGGTGGGCAATCACTTTTTGAAATTTCTGAAGTGGCCCCGGGCTGCAAGGGGCGGGACCTGGTGTGAAAGGGAAAGGGCCGGGATACTTTCAGGTTCCCCACCCCCAGACCATGATTGGCCTGGAGGAGGGGAGAGCGCCTTTGTCCACCTGCCTCTCCTTCCCCGTAGGTGCCCATGCCCCTGGCTGGGAGGAGACTTCCCACACGCTCCTCTGCTCCCAGGCCATTCAGGGTCTGGGGGCAGAGGAGTGTGCAAAGTGTCCTCTGCTCTGTCCCTGCCCTGCGTGGTGCTTAAAAGTGCAATGCACTCCTGCCAGGGTGGGAAGAGGCTTCATGCCAATCAGGGGCTGGGGAGAGTGCAGAGTTTTCTGCCCTGTCAGGGAGTGTGTGGCACTTGTAAGTGTTGCATGCGCCTCATAGGGTGGAGGAAACTGCGCACTCCTCTGCCCCCAGGCCTTGATTGTCCTGGGGGCGTGGGAGTTCACAAAGCTTCCTCCCACCCTGTCAGGAGCGCATGGTGCTTTTAAGTGCCGCGTGCTGCTCGCAGGGTAGGGACAGAGTGGGGGAAACTTCTCCTCTTGGCCTGGTGGCTGGGGAACACATGAAGTCTCCTGCAGCCCTGTCAGGAGCACCTGGTGCTTCCAAGTGCTATGTGCTCCTGGCAGGGCAGAGGAAACTTTGCGCACTACCCCCACCCCCAGGCCCTAATTGGCCTCCATGGGCTGGATCCACCTGCTTGGCGGGCCAGATCTGGCTTGTGGAGGCCCTTTTGTCCACCCCTGGGCTGGGTCCTTAATCCACCACTGTCCAAGACAAGTTCTACTGGTCCCAGCTTGCTTTCTGTCATTGAGACTAAAAGGGGAGATGATGATAATTCTGTTTTTTACACACATGGTTCCTGGGAGCAGGCCTTGAGAGGATGGTTTGGTTTCTCCCCTGGTAAGTTGGGATATAAACTGCAAAGCCAGCCTCATCTGTATCAGAGTGATGTGGTTTATGTGGCTGTTAGTAGCTATTTTTATAAGTTCTTGTATTGTTACCAAACCTGTGGTATCTCAGTGCCTTCCATATATTAATAAATGTATCCCTATAACACCTGTTATTTAGGAAAGTAGTATTGTGTTTTACAGATGGGCACAAAGAGAGATTAACTGACTTTGCAAGATAGCACAGAGGTCTAAGGTGAAATTGAAACTAGATGTAATCCCAGTCTAATGCCTTGACCATAGCATCTGCTTCTCTGCCTTGATCTGAGAGAATGACTCTTGCTTGGTTCTCTCAGGCTAGGACCTGTTTACCCCACAGACCATAACTCTGAATCAAAGATGTAAACGAGTAAGGGTCATAAGGTTGAAGTTAGAGTGCATCTACACAGCACCTTAAATTTAAAATAAGATACACAATTTGCATAGCACATCTTATCTTGACTCTATTTTGAAATTTGGCATGTCTACACAGAGCCACATTTCAAAATAATGTGCTATTTCGAGCCATCCCTTAACCCTCGTGCATCCCTTAACCCTCGAGGTTTACCGGGATGGCAAAATAGCACACCTGTTAGTATGAAAAATATTTCGAACAAACGGGTGGATTGTGTAGACAAGGGGTAGCTATTTTGGGATACCTTTTGGTATCCCTAAATAGCCATGCAGTGTAGGCATACCCTTAGGGTATGTCTAAACGGAGCCATGTAGATTAGTTTTCTTGGCAAAGGGGAAATGAAGTGGCAATTTAAATAATCGCCGCTTCATTTAAATAAAAATGGCTGCCATGCTGTGCCGATCAGCTGATTGTTGGCACAGCGCGGCAGTCTAGATGGGAATCTGCTGACCCCAGAACCCTTCATCGGCAGAGCCTTTATGCCTCGTGAACGAAGGGTTCTGGGGTCGGCAGATTCCCATCTAGACTGCCGCGCTGTGCCGACAATCAGCTGATCGGCACAGCATGGTGGCCATTTTGATTTAAATGAAGCGGTGATTATTTAAATCGCCACTTCATTTCCCTTTGGGGTCTTGCCTAATCTACATGGCTCCGTCGACGGAGCCATGTAGTTTAGACACACCCTTAGTGAGCTGTGTTTGATAAATGGATCATGTTTTGATACCTATATCTCTCAATTTCACTGCTTTGTAGTAATTTGTTTTTAGATAAAATAAAAGAGGTTAGTAGTTAAGAGTGGTGTTTGATTGGTGGTGTGTGGTGGTTTTTTTAAAACACTGTTTCCCTGTAAATCTGGATGGAAACTTGAAGAGTCAACACATCTAAACAAATTTAATTTTAAATTTGTCCAACTTGTATTTTTGTGTTCTTAAAAGAGCTTATGTCAACACTATTTTAAAATTAGTGTTCTTTAATGTCTCGACTCTTTATCCAAAACATCTTTGATAGTGATGCTGTAGAAAGTACATAAGCGTCTGACCTAACTTCCATTAAATTCAGGGGGAGTTGGATTTCTGGGAGCAGTTTAGATACTGAAAAGCAAAAGTAAAGTACTTTTTTCCCCCTGCATTTTGTAAAATGGGTCTGTCTTTCAATCCTTAAATAGTAAACTTTATTTTTGGACATTTTATAATACACATTTTAAAGAAAGATTTAAAGTATTTATTCTAAAAGGTTCCAAAATTCTTGATTAACTACATACATATAACACCAATGAAATGCAAGCCTGTCTTGGGTGGAGGCTAGAAGTCATCTGACATTGCATAGTAACAAGTAGGGAATGTAAAAGGTTAACGCAGGGGTTCTTTAACTTTATGATTCCATGAGCCCCCCCCTAAGTTGCTTGTGACCCCCTGGGGGTTGGGACCCACAGTTTGAGAAATGCAAGGTTAACAGATTATGTCCCTTACCAGCATGTTTACCCGGATAACTGATAGGGGGCTGGTCTGGTTGGGCCCAGCCCCTGGAGGAATCCCCCACCCATGGTGCAGCAGACTTGGCTTGTCCGGGCTGGAGAAGTGGGGGGCAGGGGAGGTTGCAGCTGGATGAGGCTGCTCTGGATGGGCCAGGCTGAGCCTGCTGCACCCATGCCACAGGCAGGGGGCTGCTCTGGCTGGGTCCCTGCTAGTTAACTGGTTACCCAGGTAAGCATGCCAGTAAGGGGCATGCTTACCAGTTAATCTGTTAACCTTTTATATCTCTAGCCCTGACAGAGTTCAACATGCCATTCCATCTCTTGCTCAAGGGACAGCATCCAAAACACGGTGTGTGGCTTGAACATCAATACAGAGTATTTATTTATTGATGTAAAATATTTTTACCCTGCCTCTCTCTATTTAAAATATTCAAAGGGGTTTACAGAATTTTAAACAAATATGTAATATTATAAAATAATGAGACCCCAAATGGGGGGACATAAAACCTACTAAGATACCAAGGGGAGGGACACCTCCCCCCCTCCCAATAAAAGCACAGGGTAAAAAGGGTGACTTTAGCCCGGTGCCGAAACAATGACAGTTTTGGCACCAGGTGAATGTCCTGGGGGAGAGAATTCCATAGCTTGGGAGCAAAAGCTAAGAAGGCCCTGCTTGGCATAGATATTAATCTTATCTCCATAAGTGGAGGAACACAGCAGAGCCTCCCCAGTTGACCTCAATCCCCAGGCAGGCTCCTATAGGAGGAGACAGTCCTTCAGATACCCCGGTCCCAACCCATTTGGGGCTTTAAATGTCATAACCAAGACCTTGACTGTGTTCAGAATCATGCCGGAAGCCAGTGCAGCTGCCAGAGCACCAGCATAATGTGCTCTGTATAACGGGTGTTAGACACATTCTGGACCAGTTGAAGCTTCCGAAGACTCTTCAAAGGCAGCCCACATAGATTGCTTTGCATGCTATCACAATCCTGTTGTAATTCTTTTTCTCGCATCCTTTGGACTAGATTCTCAAACGAGACCTAGCCAGTGGCAAAAGGAGATGAGTTTGTGGTGGCCAGCAGAGAATTTCCCTGGTGCAGAAGAACTCCATGCTGGCAGAAAGCTGACACACTTGAGTCCTATGCCAGCTGCTCTTGAATCCCTGGCACTGGGGTTATATCACAGGGGAAAGGGAAGAAGCGCGATGGAATAGAATTTTGCCACGCTTATCCTCCACTGGCAGATTCCACTGATGACAGTGACCTAGACTTGTCAGGGCTGGGAGTGGGTGCAGACCAGCCCTGATGAGAGATCAGTCTCAAGAGTGGTCCTTTCTGTGTACTCAGAACTTTCTATTGGACTAAACTGCTACAGGATAGTGGGAAAGGGTGTAGCACTGTCATTTCCCTCTATTATGCATGTTGGTCTCAGGGTATTAGAGAAACAAGGCAAATGATATAGTATCGTTTATTGGACCAACTTCTGTTGTGAGGGACATGGTTGCAAGCTGCATAGAACTCTCAGTTCAGATTGCTGCTGAGAAATACTGTCCCTGCTTTAGAGAAAGGAAAATGTGAGAGCTTTATTTTCACACCTGAAGCAGGGCAGTGGGTGTCTGAGGCAGAGAAGTTTGAGGGGGTGAGAAGGAAGCACTGCGCTGAACCAGCAGAAGAATGCTGAACAGGGGAGAGGAGAGAAGTGGGAGGAAGGGGAACAAACTAGAATGTGAGGAGGGGAGGGAAGGGAAGAGACAAAAGGGAGGTCAAAGCTGGCCAATATGTGGCAGTTGAAAGGATAGATACACTTTTCCTTTGACTGGAGGAAAAATGCATTGAAACAGAAGTGTTTGGCTGGGGGGTGGGACAAGTGGTGCAGAGGAGGGTACAGTGCGAAGCTGTGTGGATATTGTAACTGTATAGTACAGATGGAACTTAAGAGTTTGCACCTGAGGTGACAGTTTGTGGGAGGTTGAGGAAATTAGTAGTGTTCATGGACCTGAGGGGGAAAAATGGTGGGGAAGGGTGAGCATGTGATGAGAGATGATACAGGTCCTAGCCACTCAGTGGGCCAATCTTGCACGTGCAGGGCTTTGATCTGGCTTGTGGGGTTGTTCCAGGCCCAGTCCCCAGCACGCTGCCTGGGAGCCAGAGTTGTGCGAGCCCTTTCAACTGCTTCTATTTAAAGGGCTCCTGCCTGCCCCGCACCTGTCAGGCAATGCGTTGCCTGGCAGCCATGGGGAAAGTGCAAGCCCTTTAAATAGAAGCAGTTGAAAGGGCTTGCATGTCCCCAGCTCCCAGGCAGTGCTCTACCAGCGAGAACGGGAGCAGTGAGCCCTTTAAATAGCAGGAATTGGAAGGGCTCACAGCTCCCATTTCCAGCTAATGTGATGCCTGGGAGCTGCAGGGGAGGCAGGAGCCCTTTCAACTCCTGCTATTTAAAAGCTCCACCCCTTCCAGGGTAGCCTGCAACCTTTTCAAAAAATTAAATGCCTCCTTGCCCCAAAAATGATTTCCCACCCCTGTCCTAGGAAATGTTCAGTGTCCTGGTTATATAAGTAGTAGTTGTAGTGTCAGAAAAAGGACAGAATTTAATCATAATGCATATTAAGGGGACTCTATAAGGCTCTGGAGACATGCAGCTCTCTACAGTTTCTCCTAGCAGACTGATTCCCAAACTAACTAAGGGCTGTGGCTGTGTGTGTGTGTTCCCCATCCTCACTTACATCTGCAGTAAGTAAATGAGGCTACTTTGTGTATGCATTTCACAGAACACCCCTTATAGCAAGCCTTAGGGCCTCTTGTCTAGAAGCACTTGTGGCTGATTGTAAGGCATCGTACGGCTCTGATTTTTTCCCTCTCCTGATTGGTGCCTTTCAAGGGGAGGGATCAAAAGAGGCTCATAACGGTGACCTTCTCATTCCTGATGGTAGGAGGAGACCAAGGCTGCCAGGAAAAACAGTGACTTGGACATCCATGATGAAATCTAAGGAGAGCAAGAGAAACTATCATCAGATAAAACATTTTCAATAAATAGCTATAGCCTATTGTGGTGGTTCAAATGCTTCTAATAAGCTCAAACTTAACTATGCTTCTCATTCACTTTGCCAAACATGTTCACAAATTTTCTCTTTGAAACATGAATGTAGTGAAGAGTTTACAAGTATGCATTTGTACAGGGCTTAGCTGTTTGTATATGCCTGTTGCAGTAGATTGCATCTCTTTATGCTGAATTTCCCAGAAAGTCTGCAGCCAGGAAGTCGAGAAGCAGGTCATATTCTTGTTATATGAAAAACTGTATTACCATGGAATTGTGAAATTAAACTGGGAGGATAATTAACAGCATGTCAGGTTTCAGTTGGGGATCTTCTAGGGTTAAGAGGGAGAAATCTTAGGTCCTGCCTTCTGGGGAGGAGGGGAGTTAGAGTTAACCTGTGGAACAACCACCTCACTTACACAGAATTGTTTTGTTTTGATGGTTATCCTAGGAATAGACCCATTTGAGGATCTCTAGCAGAGTTTATACAAACTCCCTTGTCTCTGACACTGCATACATCACCCCATTTTCCCTTCCCCCACACCCATGCGTGACTGCACACACAAGATCTCTGCTCTACACCAATGAATCCCCCTCCTCCTCCTTGGGTTGTTATAACCTGTCTGTGCATTCTGATGCTGGGATGTGATGTGAACTCAGAATGGTGTCCTGTCATGTGGTGTAAGCTGCTCTGTCAGCTTGAGGCTAGGCATTTATAAGAATCCCCTTTCGCAAACCGCTGGCTCTCTTCCAAACAACTCCCTAGCTGCTGTAGCTGAGGGTTTCAGCTTCCTGTGCTTGCTGCTTTCTTTGTTTCCTCCATGGATTTTTCCCAGGCTTGTCCCTGTCTGCTCATTTTCTCAAATCCTGTCTGAGTTAGTTCTGTATACTTTTTTTGGAGTGGCATCCCACCCCTGCCATCCCCATCAAGTTTGCACACAGTATCATCAGAAAGGGGGGAGAACAGAAGGAAGGAACTTTCTGCTTAGCCCCACACCCACCACTACGTAATATGTGTCACAAGATAGTAGGCATGCTCTGTGGCTTGGCCATCATCACTACTGTTAAAGTAGTTGGGTACAGAGACCACCTTCCTTCCCCTCCACCCTTTGGCCTTTGAGAACAGCAGAGTCCTCTGCCTCATTGCTCCGTTCCCTGACCTCTTCCTGCTCTGCTCTTGCCTTTCCACAGGGCCAGACTTACATGCTTCTGCCCTGGATATCGTAACTCTGTCACTCTCTTGATCTGTCTCAAAGCTGGGAACAAGGTCCAGGGTTTCTGGTGAAGATTCTCTCAGTGTGATCCACCCACAAATAGGAGCCCATTTATTCTCTTTGGCCCTGTCTGATCTCTTCCCCCACATTGTTTTGTGACTCATGCTTGAAGTGGCAAGGCCTGAGCATGTTGTGGTAGTCCAGGGTCCAGTCCATCCACAGACTTTGCTTACATCTTGAATCCTGGTTCTTTAGGGTATCGGATCCCACAGATGATGCATGACTTGGGGCCCCATGCTGGATCCAATTTGGAGTGCCTTGCTGCTTGAGTAGGACGAGATCCCCCTGTGCCAGGGGCCTGGCATGGACATGTATGTAATAGCTCTATTTTTCCTTATCTCGGTAATGGGTTGTTAGTGACCACAATCAGGCTGCCTTCTGAAAGCATTGGTGATGCTCCTGGGCTAGTTCTGGGACCCTTTGACCCTGGTTTCCCTAGGTGGCTGCCCAATGTCATGTCTGTTGGCTGCTGGCCCTGCCTGCTGACCACCAGGAATTGGGGGGTGCATTTTTGGGGTGGAGTGCACTGCATTATTGTATATGTAAATCAGTTCTGGCAGGTAGGAAGGCCAGTCTCTTGCTGCATTTCTGTCAGACTTCAGCCCTGGTTTGCTTGTTTGTAGGTGGTAGGCTCTCCTCTTCAGCTTGTGGCTGCCATAGAGTGAACAGTTCTTTGAGTCCAAGGGCATGCCTTCATCTGAAAGCACCTTGGTGGAATAGCTGTTGGCTGGACAAAGTAGCACCGGAAAGGTTCTGTGGTTGCTCTGGATGTGATCTCCCTGAGGAGCATGGTGACCAGGAATTTGGTGGCATGATCTCCCATGGCCAGAATGTAGGATGCACTGTTGTGGTTTATTTCCATTTTCACGGGATCCAGTGCTATTGACTCTAAGAGTGTTTTGGTCTCTTGGCTGGAGTATTTCTCCATTTCTATTTGTTTTTTTTTTCCTGCTGTCACCACACTCCTATATGGTTTGGACTATCCTCACTCAGTAGAATGTCCTTCAGATGTTCTCAATCTCTTAGGGGCCAGAATAGCTCACCACATCAAGGTAGGCTTGGAGCACCAACCTGGTTGCAGTCTGGCGCAGTAATATCTGGAAGATTTCTTCATTAGTCCCTGGGTCTTGTGCACCAGTCTGCCCTCTTCCTCACATAGGGCAGCAGCTGGGTCAGAGATCTCTGATCTGTAGCAGAAAGCCCAGCGCTTTGTTAGATGATCTCTAATATGCCCTGAATAACAGGACCATATCCTTGGATCTGGACAGAGATCTTTTCCCTTTTCAAACTCTTTTTCAAGGCTTTTTCATGCATGCCTACACTGCTTCAGCAGAGATGGCCACGAATTGTAACGTCTCTAAATCCTTATGATCATCTGGTGCTTCTGGCTCTGATGCTGTTGGGAGCCTGGATAGGACATCTGCACTAATGTTGCGCTGACCATGTCAGAATTCCATGGAGAAGCTGCAACTGGCCAGTCCTGATGCCCAGCATTGATCTAGTGCTCCTAGCAGGTGGGTGGTAGGAATATAGGAGGGGAGAAGCTTTCTGCACAGCCCTACCATGGTAAATCTCAGCACTGTATTTGTGAGCCATTTCAAATGCTTTTGAGTCTTGTATTGCAGCCTAAGTGGTTTGTCCTGTAGTCCCTACTCACTGCCAGATTTAGTTTTCCCCTTTCGTGGTAGAAACATACCAGCATCACACAGTAGTTCAAAAACTGTTCTGTTTTTTAGACATAGCTCTGTGCATAGTTGTCAACTCTGTGGGTGCTGAGCACCACAGGCGCTCCCCCCACAAGAGACCCGTGCCTGACAGTGGGCTACAGTGATCAGCACCTCTCCCTCCCACACCACTCCTCCCACATACTATGATCAGCTCTTTTGTGGTATTTTGGAGACCCTGTGGATGGGGAAGGATGTGGCATACTCAGGGAAGGGGGCCAAACTGGATGTGAAGAGAGAGGATGGGGGTGCAGCGAGGGTGGGCCCTCGAAACAACATGGGAGGTGGCAGGTCCTGGGGCAGCTGGGGATTAAGCAGCTCCCTGGACAGTTCAGAAAGTTGGCATCTGTAGGTCTGTACAAGTGGATGTCTGGCTATTGGATCTTGCTCATATGACCAGGGTTTCCCAGATCACCATATTTGAGGTTGGGAAGGAATTTTTACCCAGGTCAGATTGGCAGAGACCTGGGGTGGAGGGGTCCGCCTTTATCCACAGCATGGGACACTGGATGGGGCTCAGTAAGCAGCTAAATTGTGTGGTAGCACACCCTGCAGAGGGAACCCTGGTCCTAGGTCTTAGCCCCTAGTTTGAGAGAGGTTGCATCAGGCTATGTGCCTTGAACAAGAAGATTCCAGTCTACCAAACCAGGCAAAACCAAAGGCTGCTGTGTACTGATCACACATACTCTATAACTCTTCTACCATGTTATTGGAGACACTGATGTGTGCTGATTTAGTTAGGTTGTCTCGGGGGTAGCTGTGTTAGTCTGTTACTTTTTTTTTTTTCCGGTTACAAACAACAAATCATCCTGCAGCACCTTAGAGACTAACAAAAATGGGCTCTGGACCCGTTGCTTCGTTCATCTGAAGAAGTGGATTGTGCCCACGAAAGCTCATGATACTATCTCCATTTTTTGTTAGTCTCTAAGGTGCTGCAGGATGATTCATTGTTGGTTTTTTTTTTTTTTTTTTTTTTTTTTTTTTTTTAAAGGTTTGTTATCCTTGAGAGCCATCAGCCCAGGGCGACCATCACTGGAAATGCCAAGGTCAGGGCAGGTTGTGAAAGGTGCCCAAGACTGGTGGATAACACCGAAGTTAAACTTCCCAACCCCACACAAACTGTGCTGCTGATACCCTCACTGCGTATCAAGAAGCAAAACAAAATCCAACTCTGAAACAGCCCCCATATTTCATTTCATTTCTCTAGCTCCCAACCAGTACCTGGGTTCAGTTCAGTGAGAAATATTTAAAAACTCTGCTAACAATACAAAATGTTATTCTGACCCCAAGGGCCAGCACATTGCCATGTCAATATTAGGTTGGATCTTGTTCAAAATACTATGCAGCCAGCCAATCTCTTAGGCTATGTCTACACTGGCGGCTTCTTGTGCAAGAAGTCTTGCGCAAGAAAACGTCCACACTGCCATGTGCGAGCTGTGCTTTTGCGCAAGAGCGCCCATGGCATTGTGGACGCTCTCTTGCGCAAGAAAGCTCTGAGGGCCATTTTAGCCATAGGCTGTGTCTAGACTGCATTCCTTTTCCGTAAAAGGGATGCAAATTAGACACATCGCAATTGCAAATGAAGCGGGGATTTAAATCCCCATGCTTCATTTGCATAAACATGGTTGCCGCTTTTTTCCAGCTTGGGGCTTTGCTGGAAAAAAGCGCCAGTCTAGACGGGGATCTTTCGGAAAATAAACCCTTTTCCGAAAGATCTTATTCCTTTTTTTTTTTTTTTTTTTTTTTTTTATTTAAAGAATAATAAGGGATCTTTCGGAAAAGGGTTTATTTTCCAAAAGATCCCTGTCTAGACTGGCGCTTTTTTCCAGCAAAGCCCCGAGCCGGAAAAAAGCGGCAGCCATATTTATGCAAATGAAGCGGGGGGGATTTAAATCCCCGCTTCATTTGCAATTGCGATGTGTCTAATTTGCATCCCTTTTACGGAAAAGGGATGCAGTCTTGACACAGCCATAGGGTTTCCTTGTGCAAGAAATCCCTGCTAAGCGTCCACACTGCCCTCTTCGCAACAGCTCCTGCGCAAGAGGGCTTACACCTGTTTAAAAAAGAGCGTAGCTCTTGCGCAAGGAGCCCTCTCTTACCACGCCATACTGTAAACTTACTTGCGCAAGAGCGGGCAGGCAGTGTGGATGCTCTGCAGATACTTGCACAAGAACAGCTGTACTTGCGCAAGAAGCTGCGAGTGTAGACATAGCCTCAGTGTCTAAAACTAAAGATTTATTGTAAAGGAAAAAAGTGAAAAGAAGAGATTTGGTAAATGATAAAGCAATTAAATATAAACAGAGATGATCAAAGTCCATATAGCAGATTCTTAGCAATATTGGTGAGTTTGCTGGCTTGATATCCCTGGAGGATCCATCCACAGCTTGGATAGGATCATTAGGTCCTTTGTTCAGAGCTTCAGTTTGTAGAAAAGTTACTTCAGAGGTAAGAAGCAGGAATGAAGTCAATGGAAATGATGCAGCTGCCTTTTATATTCCTTTTGCCATGTGGCTTGTACTTCCTGTGTCCCAAACAAACTTCACAGCATGTGGCTCTGAAATCCCTTAGAATTCTGTCTATAGGATGTCTCTACATGGTTTGCTAACTCATAAAGTGCAGTCCCTGGCTTGTTTCAAATGGGTTCATTATATAGCTGATAGCGCATCAAGGGACATTAAGCAAACCTAATGCTGATGCCAATCTCCCTGGGAGTGTCATCCAGAAAAATGGCACAAGTTTGGAAATATGGATATACAGTACAAACACATCTAGATATGTAAGTTAAACAGGATTGGAAAACTATACCATTTTCACAGATATCAATGTTGTTAAATTGCAAGACATTATAAAATTGCAAGAGCTCACATGACCTATATGCTTAGATATATCTGTAGTATGATAGTGTCTCATATTCCATACAATGTTATAGTTGTAACTCCAGCAACTTCACATTTTGAATTGCAGGTGATGCACACAAATTTAGAATTAACTTTTCCTCCTCACTTCCACCCAGATCAATGACACTGTGTTCTTGAGCTCAAGGTTTTTTATAAGATGATTGATAATTTGCACCTACCTCATAAATACAAAACCTTAAGTCTTGATCTGAGACTATAGCTGCTCTGGTTTTTTCAAGCCAGTTGGCTACTGCCCAAAATATCTGCATTAGGAGCCAGCATCAGACAGATGCAATATATTAGTGAAGCAGACTTCTGCCCACACTTATGAGAATAGCTCCTGGTGTTAGCTGCATTCTGTCTGAGGTTAAGGATGAGTAGGTGTGCCTGTATATACTGCAAGAACAGAATCTGTAAGAATTAGAGATTGCTGTTTCAAATGCAAAATGTATGCTCTCTGCCTCCATAGTAGTTCTTGGTGATTAAGCCTAGAGCCCACAATTTAGAGAATAGTCTTGGAAGTGTTCTTATCAATAAGAAATACACTCTTGTATAGAAGACCTTTTGGGTCTAAACTGCTCAGGGGAGAGTTCTTCTAAGGACTGTTCCCAGATAAGGGTAGATGGCATGTGGAGAAGGGGGGACATACAGAATCCCCAGCAGGGGCAGAATAGGGGACATTGGCATGAGGGTGAAGGGAGCTCAGACCCTGGGATAGAGGGGGAAGACTAAGGGAGGGAGTCATGGAGAGGCAATGTCCCTGGCATTGGAGGAGGGAGAAATGGGAGGACACACCCAGAGCCCCTGCCATAGGTGAGAATGGAGAGTACATAGAGCCTCACGTGAGGGAAGAATAGGAGATCTTGGTAATGGGAGGGGGAATGTAGGAGTACACACAGTACCTCTATGATGAAAGAGACAGTGGAGAAGATATAGGGAGTCTGAAATGAAGGGGGATGGGAGGTTGGCACACATGGAAGGAATTTATGGGAGGAATGAAGGGATGTGGGAAGCTTCTGGTGTATACAACCCGCTTGGTCTACAGAAGTCACAAAATTACAACCTTCTAATGAATCTTGCAGTTAGGGAAGCTGACTTTTTCTGCCTCATGGCTTTGAACTCTCATTCTGGGGGATTGTCTTGCTTGGGAAATGGAGCACATTAATGGGCTAACTCTTTCCTGTACCACACAGCTAGAATTCCTGGTAAGAGCTGAAGGAATGTTTGTTTTCACTAAATTAACGCAGCCAATGAGAGGCAAAAGAAGACTTCTCTATCTTTAAATGTTCAGATTAAACATTCAATCTACTCTCCCTTCTTCAAATGTTATCTGTTTGGATAAATATTTGCACTTCCAGGTATTTGTAGCCTTTAGGGTTCAATCACATTAGAAGTTAATATTAGATTGATTTGCTGATTCATTCCATATAGGCATTGTTTCAAATTTGGCCATATTTATGTATAATCTGAATATGGCCCTGTTCTTTTAGGGCTAGAGTTGCCAGTTCTTCTGTGTGAAATGTTGGTATCCCCAATTAGAAGTCAGAACTTGTGTTCATAGTCTACTCCTGGGGGAATTCTGTGTCAAACCTAAATTCTATGCACAATATTTAAAATTCTGCAGATTCTATCTGTCAAAATAATACCATTATGCCAGTTTCAATTATTTTGAAAGAGATTACCAAAAATACTTGCCAGTAAGTTTGTCTGTAACAATACAGATGACCAAAAAAAGGTCAGGAAATTTTTTTTAAACTAATTCCTTTATAGGCATATCAATATGGAACTTTGAGTAATTTGTTGAAATTACAATACTGAAATGTATTTCTTGTTCACCCTCAGAAGGAGAGCAAGGGCTTGGAGTCAAGGGTTATGGGGGAGCTGAAGGAGAGAGAAGGAGCCTGAGAGTGAACCTAGTGTGTTGTTGGTTGTGGGTGGGAGAAATATGGAACCAGTTTTATTTTCTGGGGGGTGGGAGCTCTCATGCAGACTTTGGTTAACCTCTAGCCTCTTCCATTCAGTCAAGCACACATCTGTTCCCTGTCCCCATGTGGCCTGCAGCCCCACTCTGATTCAGCCCCAGTTTAATGCTGTCTCTTCACTAGCTTCTGTCCTGAGCCCACACTCCAGTCTTGTCTCCCCCACTGGCCCTTCTAAACTGCAGTCTGTGACACCTTCCCAGCAGCTCCATGTGCAGTCTGTCCACCTCATGCTTTCTCACCTAGCTGTTGTAAGGATTGCATCTTCCCTGGATGCCTGCCCTCTTATGGTGCCCCAGTAGCCTCTGGTGGGTAAAAGTTGTAACTGCAGCACGTCTCCAGAAGAGTCTATATTCTGTGAAGGAAAAATAAAGTTGTGAGGGGATATGAATTCTGTGCATGTGCAGTGGTGCAGAATTCCCACAGGAGTATTTCACTTACATCAGTGCCTTATCCATCTTGCTTCAACAAATATAAACTGCTGGTGGGTCTAAAGATAAGACATATAAGGGTTGGGACAATGGGCAGCCTTGTTAGAGCCTATATAATTCAAGTTGTAAATTTTTCTCATTTTAAGAATGCTTTTGAATAGTTACATCCATCCCAATAACTGATTGCAGAAATATTTGACAAAGCTAGATTACATTCTTTTTGTACTTGGGTGGAAAAAAATCTCATAATACACAATCAGAAACCATTTTTGCATGGAAGATAAAAGAATGAGATAACACACAGGCTTCTGAGTAGTGTAGGGCATTGAAAAGCCTCCTCCTACAATTATTATTGATTTGCCATATGTAAAGTCCACTTAATCTATGTGAAACAGGACTTGATCTTGCCAACACTGATAGCTGAGCTGTCACCAACATTGGTTGAAGTACAACAGCCTTTAAGTATGACAGAATGATGGGCTTTCATGAGCATAACACCATCTGTCTGTATGATCAGAGAAGTACATTTCTTGGCAAAATGTTATATGCAAACTCAGTGGCTTTGATATAAAAAAACACCATTTATTTGTGATATAGATGACTTAATTACTACTATTCTTGACAGAGCTCCTTTGATGTGATTAAACTCAGGTTGTAAGAAGTGGAATTGTTTAGTGATCTAAACAGCACAATTGGCATCTCTTATGTTAGTCTACATCTGCAAAAAAGCAAGGAGTCCTGTGTAGGGATGTAATAGTGTAGTTGATTGACTGTTAAGCAAAAAATCAGTTAATTTTTTTTTTTTTTTTTTAGCAGGCTGGCCCACAACCCGGATCCGTCGTAGCTTGCGATGGATCCGGGACCTGCCCTTGCTGTGGCTCTGCATTTAAAGCGTATTAGGAGCCAGGTAGAATCATAGAATAATAGGACTGGAAGGGACCTCAAGAGGTCATCGAGTCCAGCCCCCCGCCCTCAAGGCAGGACCAAGCTCCACCTACACCATCCCTGACAGATGTCTATCTAACCTGTTCTTAAATATCTCCAGAGAGGGAGATTCCACCACCTCCCTTGGCAATTTATTCCAATATTTGACCACCCTGACAGTTAGGAATTTTTTCCTAATGTCCAATCTAAACCTCCCCTGCTAAACTTTAAGCCCATTACTCCTTGTCCTGTCCTCAGAAACCAAGAGGAACACATTTTCTCCTTCCTCCTTGTGACACCCTTTTAGATATTTGAAAACCACTATCATGTCCCCTCTTAATCTTCTTTTTTCCAAACTAAACAAGCCCAGTTCATGAAGCCTGGTTTCATAGGTCATGTTCTCTAGACCTTTAATCATTCTTGTCACTTTTCTCTGTACCCTTTCCAATTTCTCCACATCTTTCTTGAAATGTGGCGCCCAGAACTGGACACAGTACTCCAGCTGAGGCCTAACTAGTGCAGAGTAGAGCGGCAGAATGACTTCACGAGTTTTGCTTACAACACATCTGTTGATACAAGCTAGAATCATATTTGCTTTTTTTGCAACAGCATCACACTGTTGACTCATATTCAACTTGTGGTCCACTATGACCCCTAGATCCCTTTCTGCCATGCTCCTTCCTAGACAGTCGCTTCCCATCTTGTATGTATGGAACTGATTGTTCCTTCCTAAGTGGAGCACTTTGCATTTCTCTTTATTAAACCTCATCCTGTTTACCTCTGACCATTTCTCTAACTTGCTAAGGTCATTTTGAATTATGTCCCTATCCTCCAAAGAAGTTGCAACCCCACCCAGTTTGGTATCATCTGCAAACTTAATAAGCGTACTCTGTATCCCAATATCTACATCATTGATGAAGATATTGAACAGTACGGGTCCCAAAACAGACCCTTGAGGAACTCCACTTGTTATCCCTTTCCAGCAGGATTTAGAACCGTTAACAACAACTCTCTGACTACGGTTTTCCAGCCAATTATGCACCCACCTTATCGTGACCCTATCTAAGTTATATTTGCCTAGTTTATCAATAAGAATATCATGCGAGACTGTATCAAATGCCTTACTAAAGTCTAGGTATATGACATCCACCGCTTCTCCCTTATCCACAAGGCTCGTTATCCTATCAAAGAAAGCTATCAGATTAGTTTGGCATGACTTGTTCTTCACAAACCCATGCTGGCTATTCCCTATCACTTTATTACCTTCCAAGTGTTTGCATATGATTTCCTTAATTATCTGCTCCATTATCTTCCCTGGGACAGACGTTAAACTGACCGGTCTGTAGTTTCCTGGGTTGTTCTTATTCCCCTTTTTATAGATGGGCACAATATTTGCCCTTTTCTAGTCTTCTGGAATCTCCCGTCTTTCATGATTTTTCAAAGATCATAGCTAAAGGCTCAGATACCTCCTCTATCAGCTCCTTGAGTATCCTGGGATGCATTTCATCAGGACCTGGTGACTTGCTGACATCTAACTTTCCTAAGTGATTTCTAACTTGTTCTTTGTGTATCCTATCTTCTAAACTTACCCTCTCTCTGCTTGTGTTCACTACGTTAGGCACACCTCCAGACTTCTTGGTGAAGACCGAAACAAAGAAGTCATTGAGCATCTCCGCCATTTCCAAGTTTCCTGTTACTGCTTCTCCCTCCTCACTAAGCAGTGGGCCTACCCTGTCCTTGGTCTTCCTCTTGCTTTTAATGTATTTATAAAAGGTCTTCTTGTTTCCCTTTATGCCTGTAGCTAGTTTGATCTCATTTTGTGCCTTTGCCTTTCTAATCTTGCCCCTGCATTCCCGTGTTGCTTGCCTATATTCATCCTTTGTTAGTTGTCCTAGTTTCCATTTTTTATGTGACTCCTTTTTTATTTTGAGATCATGCAAGATCTCCTTGCTAAGCCAAGCTGGTCTTTTGCCATATTTTCTATCTTTCCTACACAGCGGAATTGTTTGCTTTTGGGCCCTTAACAACGTCCCTTTGAAATACTTCCAACTCTCCTCAGTTGTTTTTCCCTTCAGTCTTGCTTCCCATGGGACCTTATCTACAAGTTCTCTGAGCTTATCAAAATCTGCCTTCCTGAAATCCATTACCTCAATTGTGCTGGTCTCCCTTCTACCTTTCCTTAAGATCATGAACTCTATTATTTCGTGATCACTGTCCCCTATACTGTCTTCCACTTTCAAGTTCTCAACTAGTTCCTCCCTATTTGTTAAAACCAAATCCAGAACAGCTTCTCCCCTGGTAGCTTTTTCAACCTTCTGAAACAGAAAGTTGTCTCCAATGCAGTCCAGAAACTTATTGGATAGCCTGTGCCTCGCTGTGTTAGTTTCCCAACATATGTCTGGATAGTTGAAGTCCCCCATTACCACCAAATCTTGGGCTTTGGATAGTTTTGTTAATTGTTTAAAAAAGGCCTCATCCACCTCTTCCACCTGGCTAGGTGGCCTGTAGTAGACTCCTAGCATGATATCACCCTTGTTTTTTACCCCTTTTAGCTTAGCTGTGTAGAGAGTCTCTGGGTTATCTCCTACATTCATCTCCACTTCAATCCAAGTGTGTACATTTTTAATATACAAGGCAACCCCTCCTCCCTTTTTTCCCCTGTCTGTCCTTCCTGAGCAAGCCGTACCCTTCCATACCAACATTCCAATCCTGCGTCCCATCCCACCAGGTTTCTGTAATACCAATGATATCATAGTTGTATTTATTGGTTAGCAATTCCAGTTCTTCCTGCTTATTACCCATACTTCTTGCATTTGTATATAGGCATCTAAGATACTGATTTGATCTTGCCTCCCTGTTGTGCCCTGACCCTCCTTTCTCCTTGCCATTATAGGCCGTAGTGTCCCCCCCCCCCCCATTTCCAACCCATCTCCCAGTCCCGCACATGCAGCACTTACCTGTGGCTTTGCTCACCTGCCCCCAACAAACCTAGTTTAAAGCCCTCCTCACAAGGTTAGCCAGTCTGTGTCCAAACAAGGCCTTCCCGCTCCTGGAAAGGTGAACTCCATCTCCGCCAAGCAGTCCTTCCTGGAAGAGCACCCCGTGATCAAGGAAGCCGAATCCCTCCTGGCGACACCATCGTCGCAGCCAGGCATTCACCTCCAGGATGCACCTCTCTCTGCCCGGGCCCCTACCTTTGACAGGAAGGATAGAAGAGAATACTACCTGCGCTCCAAACTCCTTCACCAGTACTCCCAAAGCCCTGTAGTCACACTTGATCTGCTCAGTGTCACACCTGGCAGTATCATTTGTGCCCACGTGGATGAGTAGCATGGGGTAGTAGTCAGAGGGCCAGATAATCCTCGACAATGCCTCCGTAACATCTCGGATATGGGCCCCTGGCAGACAGCATACCTCTCGAGATGAGCTGTCAGGGCGACAGATGGGTGCCTCCGTTCCCCTCAGAAGAGAGTCTCCAACCACCAGTACCCTACGTTTCCTCCTCGCAGTGGTGGCAGGAGACTGCTCAACCTTGGTGGTGCAAGGCCTGGTCTCCTCCCCTGTGGGGGGTGACTCCTTGTCTCCTGCTGAAAGTAAAGTGTAACGGTTATGTAACAACACAGTGGGAGGGTTAGGAGCAGGGGTGGAACACTGCCTGCTGCCGGAAGTAACCAGCTGCCAGTTCTCACGCTGCACCACTGCCTCCTCCATAAGTGGCTGGTCAACAGTCCCACATCCTAGGACAGTGACCTCCGTGGACTCCACAGGAATACTGTCCAGGAATTCCTCATGGCTTCGAATGCTCCTCAGCCTGGCCACCTCCTCCTGTAGCTCTCCCACCTGCTGCCTGAGAGATTCCACCAGCAGGCACCTTTCACAATGGTTGTCTCCCCCAGCCTGGAGATCACTCAGTGGGAATTGCAAGCCACAAATACAGCAAGACCACACCAGGACCTGGGAAGAGGCATCCATGCTCAGGTTCTCTGTCTGGATACAGGCACAGGTGGAGGAGACAGGAAGTACTGGCACAAGCGCTTCGGGTCTTCATCACCATCAGTCACTCCCTCTGCTCAACTCCCTCTTGAACTCCCCTGTCTGCAGTCCCCTGTCCGCTTCGCTGATAGACAGCCCAGATCATTCCCATCTTGCACCAGGTCTGGGAGCTCAGACTCCTTGCCCCCTTCCAGACCAGGGCTGCTGCCACCCCATCCTGCTGGTTCTGATAATGAGACAGCAGCGCAGGGCAACAGGCATCTGGTCTGCACAGGGAGCTGGTTTTTAAACTAGCTCCCATCATGGACCAGCTCCCGTCTGGCAACCCGCGCTGCTGCCTCTGATACAGACCAGCAGTTCCCAAGCACTGGTCTGTGTTATTTATATGACTATTTCTCAGCCAGAAACTTACATATCTTCATCCCCCACTGCATGTTTAGTTTAAATTATACCCAAGGGCAGTGACTTTTGCTAACATGCAATACTCCAGATATGCTTGTGATAAGGAATAATGGGCCGTGCTGTGTAGGAACCTGAAGTTGTCTGCTCAGACTGTGTCGTGTGAAAGATCCCGCTGCACAGGAGCATGCTTCTGGAGACTTCTGTATGTTGATTCTAGTACATCTGTGTTGTAAGGCCAGATAGAAAAGTGTTCTTCTGATTCTGCCAAGTTATAAAGGGAGGAACCATGGAGGAAAATAGCAGATCTTATTGGGCAGCAGACATTTCTGCTAGCTGAGCACATTCCTGCTGCTTTCGTAGCAAGACATTACACAGGCAGCGAAAGAAGCAATTTATTTCTAAGTACACTAAATAATTGAACAGGTAAAACCAGGAGAGGCAGCAACGAGGACCTGAAGCTCAGGGAAGGTTCAGAGTTTAGAGTAATCTCAAAAGCTCTTAAACTCCATTAATGTCCTTTGGGCTGGTCAGCCCCCTGCCTTTCGTAGACTTGTAACATTTTATTTGTATATCTACCCCACCCCCCAGAGCACCACTGGACCAGGCAGCACAGCCTGAGCCACAGCGTGCGCCCAGCCCAGCCTAGCCTTTCCACACAGGTCTGTTGGAGCAGCTTTGCTCTGTGGGGAGCCCGGAGCACACAGCAGCTGCTCCAAGGAGCTTGGGAAGCGGCTGGGGTGCAAGACCTGCCCAGCTCTCAGCCAGCCCGGGAGCGCGTGCCTGAGCCCAGCCTGCACAGAGCTAAGCCACATGGCAGGCACATGGGCCAGGCAGGCTGGGGGCAAGGCCCAGAAGCAGATGGACACTACTCCAGGGGGTGCGCAGAGATGGAGCTCCCGGGAGAGCGCACTGGCCTGGGTCACTGGCACATGCTGGAGCTGCTTGCTCAGTGGGGAGACCTGCAGTGTGGTCCTGAAGTGCTGTAGCTGGGCTGGGCCACACACAGCCAAGCTGCATGGTAGGCGCATGGACTGGGCAGGGCCCAGAGGGTATGCAGGGATGGAGCCACCGCCCCTCCTGCCCCATTTCATAGGTCACATCGTCAGGCCTTCTGGGGATGCAGAGTGACATGATGACATCACTCTGTCATCCCGCAGGAAAAGGTGTTTGTTGTTTTGTGTTTTGTTTTTTTTAAAATATAAAATAAACAATGAGAGACACTGCAAAAGCTACTGGAGGAAAACCAGTCAGTAACCATCAGCAGGACCCACAGCATGGCCAGTTCCTGGGCAAGGAGTATGTGTTAGGGGTAGGGGGGGGGGGAGACCCTGCTCTGTGTCCCAGAAGGGGCATGGCCTTGGGCAGAAGGGGTAGGGCTGTAGCTAGGCAGCCCTCAGAACTGCCCAGAGAGCTCCTTGCCAAGAAACATCCCCCTTCATCTTTGGACAGAACAGCAGCAAAGGCCAAGACATCTCCAGACAGGTCCCTGCCTGCAGTGCCACGCTTTACTAGAGTCAGCAAGAGCAGCACGTCACAAAAGCGTGCTCACTCTGAACGGAGGCAGAAGTGCTCGGCACTGGCACCGATGGCACCGCTGCCTGACACAGCACTGAAAACTGCAACAAAACTGGTACTGGAAACGGCACCAAAGCCATCCTGTGCTGACATTCCCACTCCAAGGGCACTGACACTGCCATCACCCTCTGCACCAACAGCCCTACCATCAGCACCAATCAGGGCAGTACTGGGAGGGGGGAACCCCAAAAAAACCCACCAAGACCTGCCTCGGCACCAACTCAAGCTTCACAACAAGCAAAGGCCAAAATACACTCTGTGCTGCATTCACCAGTCTACTTTCCCAGATCTATCTATAACACTCCGTGAAGCAGATACAGGGCTGCACAGTAGATTTTCTTCCCAGCACTCCTCCTCAAATCAGACATCTTCCTTGGGAAGGGCATTCTACAAGTGCACCCACGTGCCTCCTTCACCGTGCTGGTATGGGCATCCCTGGCGATACCCACCACCAACATACCCCAGTCAATGGCCTCCATGGGACATGTGGTCATCAGATAGAAGCCATTATACCGCACCCTCTGCCATTATACTGTAGAGCCAGGACACCATCCTGAACTCTCCAGAGCAGCCACAATCTGATGAAGAGGAGGGAATGACCAAGGAGGACCAAAGATCACCCCATCACAGCTCCTCTTCATTCCCAGATGAGGCTATTATTCCTACTACTCCAACTTCCACGGACAACTGGAAACAGTTACAGGTGTTGTTCCAGGAAATAGACCTCCAGGAGGTCCAAGAGAAGCAACCTAGACTTCTCCAAATTCTACAGCCATCTATCACATCCAAGATAATGCTCCCAATGGACAAGGCCATACTAGATCCTGCTGACACTATCTGGCAAACACCGGTATCTGCTACCCGCATGAACCAAAGGGCAAACAGAAAATATTTTATTCTTGCTAAGGATATGGATTCTTTGGTTTTCATGACCACCTCCCAATTCCTTGGTGGTAGATGCAGTACATCACAGGGCTAAATGCCCATACCATAAACTCCTCAACAGATTTGACTGAAAGCTCTATTTGTCTTCAGCTCTACAATTCCGTATAGCTAACTATTCAGCGTTCCTGATAGACCATGACCACACAAATTATTCTAAATTGTAGGACCTCATGGAGTTCCTCACAGAGCAGAAATGTCCGCAACTCCAGGTGATAATTCAAGAGGGCCATACAATTGCCCACACGGTGCTCCAAATGGCCCTGGATGTGGCAGACTTTGCGTCTTTTTTAGCATTTCCACAGAGAGTTATGCTCAGTTTCATGGCTCCAAGCCTTGGATATTCCAAGGGAACTTCAACTGAAGATGGAGGACCTTCCCTTTGATAGGTCCCACCTTTTTTGCTAGTAAGACAAATGAGGTCTTACATACTATGAAAGACTTGCACATGACACTCAGGAACTTAGCACCCAACAAGTACCAGAGGTACAACTCGTATCCAAGACCACAAGAACCCTTCAGACAGACTCTCAGACCCTACAACTACAGAGACAGCAAAAACAGAGACTACGATGGCAATATCAATTGGCCACAAACCAACCATCCATCTCAAAACAACAACTTTGAAAGTTTTGGCTGTGGGGTTTCAGCAACATCTGTGATACCACCACCTACACCACACAGCCTTCAATTCACCCACTAATTTTGAAGCTTCTTTTACCATCAGTAGACTGAGAACATCTGAATGGTGGGTCCTAAAGATTATTCATCTGGGCTATTCCATCCCTGTTCTGGGACTCTTCCCATCAAGAACTTATGACAACTTGTAGCAGATGCTGAATTTCAAATTGAAGCCATAGAACCAGTCCCCTTGCCTTACCAAGGACGAGGGTTCTATTCAAAATACTTCCTCATGCAGAAGAAGTCAGGAGGGTGGAGACCCATGCTAGATCTCAGACAGCTCAATAAGTATGTAAGAAATCAAAGGTTCTAAATGGTCACTTTAGCAACCAGCATACCGGCATTTCCAACAGTGGAAATTGGTTCTCAGCCCTCGACCTTCAAGACGCCTAGTTCCACATAGCCTCCATCCAGCATGCAGATGATTCCTACATTTCACAATAAGCACCAACCACTATCAATACAGTGTTCTCCCGTTCGGCTTATTGACCGTGCCAAGAGTCCTTTCTAAAACTCTGGTGGTGGTAGCAGCACACCTCCACCATGTTGGGGTAATAATATTTCCATACCTAGATGAATGTTTTATCAAAGGCATGTCTTACCAGGATGTGCAAAATATAGTTGATACCACCATCACCCTGTTGTTCAGGCTTGGCTTTCACTTCAATTGACCAAAAATCCATACTGAAGCCCACATAGACCTTCGAATTTATAGGGGCTCAACTAGATTCTATCATAGCCAGAGCAACACATCTCAAGCACAGGCTTGAGTCACTCACCACTCTCATAAACGTGACATGGGCTTTGCCATATACAACAGTATGCTGCTGCCTCCAAATACTCGGTCATGTGGCCACAGTGTACACTGTGCAACTGGTCAGATTCCATGTGAGATGCCCCTCATGTGTGGCTGGCCACTGTTTGGGTACGTCTAAACTACATGGCTCCATCGACGGAGCCATGTAGATTTGTTTGTTTGGCAAAGGGAAATGAAGCCGCGATTTAAATAATCGCGGCTTCATTTAAATTTACATGGCTGCTGCGCTGAGCCGACAAACAGCTGATCGTCGGCTCAGCACGCTCGTCTGGACGCTCCCCTCTCGAAATGAAAGCCTTTTATCGACATTCCCGGTAAACCTCATCCTACGAGGCATAACGGGGATGTCGATAAAAGGCTTTCAGGTCGGCGTGGAGTGTCTAGCCATGTAAATTTAAATGAAGCCGCGATTATTTAAATCGCGGCTTCATTTCCCTTTGCCAAACAAACAAATCTCCATGCCTCCATCGACAGAGGCATGTAGTCTAGACACACCCTTTATGTCCCTTCCAGGGATCTTTTACACAGGACCGTTTGCATTCCTTATCCTGTCCTCTCTTCCCTACAATGGGAGACACAATTACACAACATGCTAGAAGATCCCTTCCAACAGTCTTCCCTGACAGTTACCATAACCATAGATGCCTCCCTTATGGGCTGGGGAGCTGTAGCCAGACATGAACCCCATCTTGTTCCCCCCCCCCCCCCCAGAGAGCAAGAGAAAGGCAGTCAGCCTTTGATGCCCTGGGAACGCAGGTGTGCTGCCTGTCCCTGACTCTACCATAAACAGAAACCAGACACTAAATGGGCTAGCTGACGACCTGGGGCCTCCCAGCCCTGATGGCTAGTACCAGTAATTGACACGCCTGCACTGTCCCAGGAAAGGAATCTTCGCCCATCACATACCAGAGGTGCCCACTGTCTGCATTTTCCCAGGTGTGAATTATGCTTTGCACCCTTCGTGGGAAACTTGGCGTTCAAAGCCATTTTTCCTAATTGGCCACTTGAGACCAGGAAGAAGCCTACATGACCCAAGAGGTATAAAGAGGGGTTTAGTAGCCCACCCCATTTGAGCTCCAATCATCTACACCTGCTGACAGATATTGATTGTCTCCCGAAGTCTGTGGGACGCCCAACCTCGGCCTACTTCTTCCCAAGGGATTGAGAGAAAGACGCTGGCCACGCCAAGTCTGGAACGCAGGGGTGAGAATATCTACCTGCTAGGTGTCTATTTTGCATGCATTTCATAAGAGCTCAGAGAACCAAAAGGGTTTCATGGTACCTGTAAGTGACTTATTAGTGTAATTTCTGTCCTGTCCTTTGTAGTGGCTGTGTTATCTGTAGTGGCTGTGTTAACAGCTAAGTTTACCCTGTAACAATAAAATAGTAATTGTTTAAGCTTTAACCTGACTCCTTCAGTTGCTGTAACAGAACCAAGCACAATTTAAAAGAACTTCAGCCGGTCATAAGGGACAGGTATAGGAAGAGCTTGGGCGTTTTGGATTGTGTCACTCTCAGGTGACAGATCCGTTGGGGCATCTCTCAGTCTTCCCTAGACTGCCCGCTGCAAAGGGATCCTGTATCCTAGCAGCTGAAATCTGAGGTGTAATAAGCTCTCCTTGTAAACTTCTTGGGGCGCCCGTCAACCTTCTCTAGGTTGCCTGCTGCAAAGGGACCCCAGACTCAGCAGTTGAAGTCTCGGGTGTATAACACACACACACCGCTCACTGCCCTGACCATCGGCTGACAGGAGCACTCCTACATTCTCACACAATACAGAGCAAATGGTCCTCTCAAGAAACCAAATCCACATCAATCTTCTAGAGTTAAGGGCAGTACATTACGCATACCAGCACTTCCTTCCGCATATCAGATGCAAGGTCATCTGTGTCCTCACAGACCAATACATCATGCATGTATTACATCAATCACTGCGGGGAGTGTAATCTAACTCTGTGTATTGAGGAAATCCAACTCTGGAACTAGTGCATACAACACCACATTACCCCTACAGCAACCTACCTGCCTAGAGCCCTCAACATTATAGGAGACAATCTCAGTCCTGTATTTTCAGACCAACACGAGTGGGTTGCCCTTCACGAGATGCCCTTTACGAGATGTTCCATAAGTGGGGGTCATTCTTATGTCAGCCTTTTTGCAACCTGGCTCAATTGCAAATGCCACCTATTTTGCTCCAGGGTAGGCTTTAGAAAGGGATCCTTTCTCTTGAGCTGGGAAGTACCACTGCTTTACATGTTCTCACCACTACCCCTCATCACTCTAGTGATCCTGAAACTCAGGACCAAGCACGAGTCCTGCTGATAGTGCCATCATGGTCCAAACAGACCTGGTTCCTGAACCTGCAACAGCTGGCGGTCTGCACTCCCTACATTTTTCCCACGATGTCCCAATCTCCTATCCCGACCTCCTGGCTGTACTCTCCATCTAGACCTGACAGCTCTCCACCTCCAGACTTGGCTCCTTCATGGCTCCATGATGCTGAAGTTACCTGCTCAGACAGAGTAAAAGAAATTCTAATAAACCAGTGGTTCTCAAACTTTTCCAGAGGGGGACCTATTTTAACAATTCAGGAAGACTTGGTGACCCAAGGCAATTCAAAAATGGGGGGGAGGAGAGGGGCAGAGCCACCTGGGAAGACCCTTGGCCACCCTTTTGAAATGTAATGGTCACGACCTATAGGTTGGGAAACCTTGTAATAAACAGTCGATGGGCATCCACTAAAAGGACTTATATGTATAAGTGGAAGAGATTCTTCACGTGGTTCCAACAAACCACAACATCTCATCCTTCACCATAGCCCAATATCTTTAATAGGGGTATCTCCTCAAACTGCAGGAGTCAGGTCTCTCTCTTAACTCAATAAAGGTCCACATGACTGCAATTTCAGCTTTTCACAAACCACTTGACTGGTTCTCTCTTCTTGCACCCAATAGCCAAGCATTTTATGGCCGTTCTCCAAAATACCACCCACTCCCTAGTGGGACCTAAACCACATCCTTAAAAACCTCACCAGACCTCCCTTTAAGCCACTTGCCACATGCTCACTGCTACATTTGTCTATGAAGGTAGCTTTCAAGCAGATGGGTTGGCAAGATAGCAGCTCTGATGGCAGACTCTTTTTACACAATTTTCAGCAAGGTCAAGGTGACATTAAGACCCCACCCCAAATTTCTCCTGAAAGTTTTCACTCCCTTCCATGTTAATGAGCCAATCCACTTACCTGCCTTCTTTCCGAAACCACATGAGAACGCACTACAAGTGTTGTTGCACATTCTCGACATATGATGAGCAATTGCTTGCTACTGTGACAGGACCAAGCCCTAGAGGAAGTCCACGAGACTTCATCTCCTTTGCAGAACAATCCAAAGGCTAATCCATTGCTTCTCAACAGTTGTCAAAATGGATCTCCTCTTGCATCCATACCTGCTACACTAACCATAAGAGGCAACTACCACCTGTTATTACAGTTCAATGCACCAGGCCTGTGGTATCAACCGCTGCTTTCCTCAATGTTCTACTCCTGGACACTTGCAGAGCAGCTACCTGATCACTGGAACCCACATTTGACAGACACTATGTTTTAATATCTGGCCCAATCCCAACTACATCAATGGGACAGGCAGTCCTCTCCACTATCTCCAGAACACTGCTCCAAAGCCCGCCTCCAAGATGGACACTGCTCTTCCAAAACTAGAAGTGGAGCACCCACAGGGCTAGCACTTAAAGAGAAAGTTACTCGCCCTGTGCAGTAACAATGGTTCTTCAAGATGTGTCCCCCTGTGGGTGCTCCTCTACCCTCCCTACTCCCCTACAGTTTGAGACTATATCCAAGGTAGAGAAGGAATGGAGATGTCCCATGCACAGTCAACAGATACTAATGACATGAAAGAACACTACTATGCATGCACAGCAGGGCACTGCTAGGAAAAATCTCCGATCACCAGGACACCTCAGCACTTGAAGTGGTGTACCCATAGAGGGACACATCTTGAAGAACCATCGTTATTGCACAGGGTGAGTAACTGTCTCTTTTTATCTTTCACATGGCTCTTTGTCAGTGGAATGGTGCTATCTAAATTTAACCTCTGTTTCTATAGCAATGAGGACAACGTGCTTGTACAAACCCATTTCACCTCATTTCAACCTAAGGACAAGGAAGGATTGCTGATGGTGTTTGTGGTATGCATAGAGGGCGAGCTGTGGGCAGATGGGGTTTTGAGGGAAGAAGCTAAGTGAAATGTGGGAAACTTGGGGGAAGAGTTGCCTGTGGCTATTCGTACGTTCCACTTCTAGGGAGCATTGCTTCCAGCACTCCAAAGGCAATGGGCTAGTGTGCTTCCAAAGGGAGGTGCCTGTGCTGCATCTGTGGCATTTATCCTGCTTGTCCAGGTTTTTTTTTTTTTCTCCCCAAGCCTCTAACCTGTGCTCTCACATTTGTGACACAAGCTCTTTGCTTTTAGACACCCTTTGTGAACTGGTTTTCTTTCAGAAAGTGCTGTCAATTTGTGCTTGTATGCTGTGGGTGGTTTCTAGATAGGCGATAAATGGATTTTGTGCATGTTCAGTCTGAGTGTTTGCAGGTACTAGTGTTAGAAAAGTGTACATGCTTGTACACAAAAGGAGGATGGGGTTGGAGCCCTTTGAAATTCAGACCTTTGAGCTCCATTGCCTGAGAGAGCTGAGGTGAGACTCCGATTCAGGTCATTTTTGTGACAAGAGCAGGCACTTCGTGCACAGTGACGTTTAGTGCTCTGGAGCAGAAAACATCAGTGAACCCTTTCCATCCAAACGAGGTGCTTTCTCTCTTCTTTGGAACAGTACATGCTGGTGAAAGAATCTCTGAAGTTCCAGAAGTTGGTGTGAGTCAGTTTGCTGGGATTATCACCGTGTGAACTGAGCTGTGTTTGGTTTACCCAGTAGCAGATTAACCTTTGGGCCTATAGAGGTCAGTGCCCAGGCATCCCTGTCAATTGCAGGGCCCCAGAAAAATGGGTGTCCAAGCAGAAATCAGCTGCAGTGTGGAGGAAACCCAGAAGCCATGGGGCAGGCAGGGAAAGTCCCAGCACCATGTCCCAGTTGTGGCCCTGGGACTGGAAGAGCTCTCATTCTCTGCTGCAGCCCCAGAGCTGTGATGGGGGGGAAAGCCCCCAAGCCCTGACCCTGTTCCCAGGACACAGTGCCAGGTGGACAGGGCAGCAGAAGCCCCAGTGCCAAGACTCTGGCTGCAGCCTTAGGACTGGAGGGAGCTCTGGCAGCCTTAGGACTGGAGGAAGCAGGGAGTGTCCACTCAGAAGTCATCTGAAAACCTATATTCAGAATTCATTTTGGTAAGTTTTTTTGTTTTTTTGGTTTTTTTTTGGTGTGACAGACAAAAGTTTGTCCATTTCTCCTACAGCTGTCTGTGTCCTTCTCTGTATCACCCCACACAAGAAAGGCAGAGTTCTCAAAGCTGCTTAGCAGATTTGGAGGCTCAGTTCCCATCTATTTGAACTTAGTGTCTAGATAAATTAAGCAGTTTTGAAAATTTCAGCCACAAAGCTCTGACTAGTCTAGTCCACCAGGAAACACCCCTCCCCCCTTCCTCCTCTTCATTAATATCCCTTCCAAATACTACTTATGCACTGCCACAAAAAGTGAATGAAAATGCTTTAAAACAGGGTGGGGTGGAGGTTCAACTCTAACAATTCATCCAGCTATACTTGCTCTCTCCTGTCTGCATCAGTGGCTAAGGTCTTTGAGGCAGAATCTGAGTTTTGTGTATTAAAGAGCAACATTGTTCACAACAAGCAAATGTACCATTACAAAGTGGGTGAGGTAATATCTGTTTTTAGATCAATTTGTCATGAGCTCGAAATCTGGTCTCTCCAATAAGAAGTTGGTCTAAAAAGATATTCCTTCTTCCACCTTGTCTCTCTAATCCCTTGGGACCACCCCTACATACATTATAAAATCTTAGAATAAGCATCCAGAAAATGTTCTTCCCCCTCTGCTGTACAAATACATGTCAGGCTTCTTGCCTAAATGAGAACACCACTTAGCACTGCCAAATACAACACAAGGAAGAACTATGCAGACAGTTTTATGTAGGTGAAAGGGCCTGGGAGCCCTGTTTACTACTCTAGCACTTATTATCCATCCTGGGACACTATCATGTTGCACAGCCAGTTTTGTTGTTGCAGCATTGGGAAGACATTGTTTATTGCAGTTTTATGTGGTATACATATCAGTAGTCTCTTGTGTCTCGTAAGGGATTGTTTGAAGGATGAACATAAGAATGGCCATACTGGGTCAGAAAAGGTCTGTCTAGACCAGTATTCTGTCTTCTGACAGTTGCCAATGCCAGGTGCCCCAGAGGGAATGAATAGATCCAGGTTCAAGTGATCCATTCCCAGCTTCTGACAAAAAAAGGCTGGGGACACCATTCCTGCTCATTCTGGCTAATAGCCACTGATGAGTTTGTCCAGCTCTTTTTTGAACCCTGCTATGTTATAGACTTGGACTTCACAACATCCTTTGGCAAGGAATCCCACAGGTTGACTGTGGATTCTGTGAATACTCTCTTTTTGTTTGTTTTAAACCTGCTACCTATTAATTTCATTTGACCCCCCTAGTTCTTCTTTTTTTTTTTATAGGAACAAGAAAATAACTTTTACTTTCTCCACACCAGCTTTATAGACCTCTGTCCTAGCCTCCTCATTCATCTCTTCCAAGGTGAAAAGATCCAGTCTTATATGGCAGCCGTTTCATACCCCTAATCATTTTTATTGGCCTTTTCTGAAAATTTTCCAATGCCAAGGAGTAGCTGTAACTATGAGGTCTAATTCTGTGCAGACACAGTGATGGGAGGACCCAGGATAATGGTTTAGCCAGTCTTGGTCTTAGTGAACAATCACAGAAGTGGACCCATCCAGCTCTGTGACAATGGAGGCAAAGGTGGATACTTCCCTGTGTGTGTGGGGGGGGGGGAGGGGGGAGGGGTCCCTTTTCTCAATTCTGGCCTAAGAGGAAGTCACCATGGTGAAGTAGTCTGAGCGTACAACCTATCAAATGGGAATTGGAGGACCTTGCAGGAATGGACTCCGCACCCCGTTCCCAATAGCACATCTCTTTTATTACTAAAGTGTATTAGGGCTGCGGGGGTGGGGTGAAACAGGAGCTGGTGCTGGGAGGAGCCTGCCCCCTGCTCCCCCCACTGGCTTCTACTACATTTAAACTGCAGAGCCACAGCAGGGGTAGTTCCTGGACCTGCCAGGGGAGAGCGCCTTCCCTTATTGACTAATTATGAAGCTGTACAAATTGTTTATCAACCACATGATTAGTCAATTACCCTCCTCTTAACATCCTTAATTTTAAATACCTCTGTCATTAGAAAGCAAGGAGATGCAGAGTGAAGTTTATATGTGAAAATCAAGATACTGGAATGTGTGGAAATGCCTCATGAAAGCGGCTTGAACAATTGGGAGTTATCCCCTATCAGTTTGTGCACTGGCATGCTAACTAGCTAAATTCTGGTAAGGGCTTTAAGAAGTCTAAATCCTGGGGCAGGAGGCAACTTGAGCCTTTGCATCGCACTGCAGTCAATTCTGTTCCTGAAGGTGACATAACTGCCCATGGGAATATCACCCAGCGCAGGAGAATCCATCAGGAGGCATTGAATGTGACATGGGACCTGCTGTCTCATCTAGTTCCCTGCTTTTGGCATGGAAGGCACGACTGGAGTTTTCAGTGTCGTTTTGAGCCCTGGCTGTTGTGTTGGCCCTGTGGGGGCAAAGGTGTGCTGGGGGAATTGGCCTGGTGCATAGCCAGTTTTGGATCAAGGGAGCAGAAAGGCCAACTTCTCCCCATTTCTGAGCTGCCATGGGCGCTACTTGGCTATAACTGAGGATTTGGGCTTTTCCAGCCCTGTACATTTGCATTCTTCTGCAGCTGGCTTGTGAGTACCAGCCATTCCGCTGATAACGCTAAATCTTGCATAACTGCACTCTGACATACTTGGCAAGTAAGCTGGAATAATTCTGCAAAGACTGCAGGGGAATTTTAACATCTTTAAATTGCTAACCCCCAAACTGTTCACTTCTCTAAAGGGCTTTCAGAAGTCCCAACCCTGTAAGGGCATGTCTGCATTAGGAAATTATTTCAAAATAACTAAATTTGACATCATTCCCGATTTAACAAAAGCAAAATAGCATGTCCCCACTGATTGGAGCCTACCTTGGACTTAGAGCCCTCACAAGCACTCTGAGAAGGGCACCTGGAGGGCTGACACTTCCTGTGGCTGCTTGGTCAGGCAAGCTGCAGCACGTGCTTTCAGGGGCTCTTCTCTACGGCGATGTCTCACATGCCACTCCTACACTGCCTCTCCCCTTGTGGGACACCAAACAGATGCAGTGTGTTCTGGTTGTCCTTGTGGATGCCACAGCACTTATAACCTGAAGCCAGAGCTGCTGCAAAGCAGTGCCAGGCTCATGGGCCTCATGCTATATCTCATGGCACAGTTCGTCCGGACTGCCCGCGTGCTGCTCCAGCAAGATGAGGACCAGCCTGGACTGCAGGCCTTGCTCGCTCAGGTCCTGGACCTCCTACTGCGTATGCCGCTCAATCCCTGGACACCATGGAACATCACTTCTGGCAGCGGGAGACCAGTTTGGACTGGTGGGACCACACCGTCCTGCAGCTATGGGACAACCGGCAGTGGCTGTAGAACTTCTGCATGTGGAAGGCCACCTTCCTCGAGCTCTGCGAATGGCTCACCCCTGCCCTGAGGTGACAGGACACTCACATGAGACCCACCACTCCCATGCAGAAGCGCATAGCCATCGCCCCATGGAAGCTCGCCACGTCTGAAAGCTACCACTCCATCAGGAACCAGTTAGGCTTAGGGAAATCTACCGTCGGGGTTGTAATCATACAAATAGCAAAGACCAACAACCAGGTGCTGCTATGGAGGATTATTACTCTGGGCAATGTGGACACCATCGACAGCTTTGCCACCATGGGCTTCCCCAACTGCAGGGGGGCCATGCACAGCGCTCACATCCCTATTGTGGCCCCCAACCACTGTGCCTTGGACTACATGAACAGGAAGGGGTACTTCTCTATGGTGCTACAGCCCCTCATGGATCACAAGGGATGCTTCACCGACATCAATCTCAGGTAGTCAGGGAAGGCACATGATGCCCACAACTTCTGGAACTCCTGCCTCTGTGGAAAGATGCACGCTGGCACTTTTTACCCGACCACACCATCAGAGTCAGGGAAGTGGCTGGTCTTGGGTGACGCAGCCTATCCCTTGGTCCCCTGGTTCATGAAGCCCTATACGGGCAGCCTGGACCCTAGCACAGAGCACTTCAATGTCAGGCTGAGCAGGTGCTGCATGGGGGAGGAGTGTGCATTCAGCCCGTTTTAAAGGGGAGGTTCAGGAGTCTCCTCACCCATCTGGACCTCAGCAAGCGCAACATCCCCTTCATGATTTCAGCCTGTTGTGTGCACCACAATCTCTGTGAGAACAAGTGGGAGACTTTACTTCTAGGGTGGAGGCAGAGGCTGAATGACTGGCCAGGGCATTCGAGTAGCCAGACACCAGTGTCATCAGAAAAGCACATCAAGGGGCCGTGCTCATCAGGGAGGCCTTGAGGGCGAGTTTTTCATGCAAGACCAGTTGTGAGACTCTCCCCGTGCCTCTCCACAAGGGGCCCCTGCATTCCCTCTGTGTGCCTTTCATCCACCATCCTCCCTTCCCTCCTCCCCTGCGGAGCAAATAAAACCTTTTTTGAAATGGGATTGTTTGTTCATTGGGGGGGGGGGGGGACGTACAATGGGAGTGACTGGGAAAAGAACCTGGAATGGGGGGGGGAAGAAGGGAAGGGATTCAGGGCTGGGGCTGGGAGAGACACCTGCCTCTGGTTGTCTGGGATGCTTCGACTGACCAAGAGGTCCCATCACTTTGTGTTCTGGGGCCCCAGCGGCCCCTGGGGAGTTGGGAGGGGGAGCCACGTGTGGGGCAGGGAGATGGCTGGTGGGCTGCTCCATGCATGAGTCCATGTGCTCCATTACTGAGGTGAGGGAAGGAGCACATGGCCTCGTGCTGGCACACCAGCTGGTTGCAGGTGGCCTTCCTCTGCTCCTTGTCAGCCCAGCGCTCCTCCCGGTCAGTGTCCTGCTCCTTCTTGAGCCATTGGACGAGGGACTGCAGGCAGGGCATTTGTTCCCGTGTTCAGGCCTCGCAGGTTCTTTTCCTCCTGTGGATTCTGCAGAGTCGTGCAGATGGTGCGGGAGGTGGGAGATGTGCCAGGCTTGCAGCTGACCCAGCTCTGAAGAAGAGTGACCGGGGCAGTTGTCCGAGGAGACACTGTGTATGAAGCCTCGCCCTAATCTCTGCGCTGACACCAAAGGTCGCCGTTCAGACGATGGTGATGTGCTTCGAGAAAGACCATCTGTTGCCTAGACAGCAGGCACTTTCCAGCAGGGGCACGGATGCCCCGGGGGGCATCGCCACACCCATGGCCTGGGGACAAGCAGACATGGGAAGGTACTGTTCAAGTCAGGAGTCTGTGGGCAGGGGGTGGAACAGAGTGGCTCGGCTTTCTACTATGTTCTGCATGTGCCAGGTGGCATCCTGCAGAGAGAGAATGTCTATCCCTGCCCGCTGGGGGAGGAGTGTAGTGGAGGGGTGTGAGCGGCTACTGGTTTCCCCTCCTCTTCGGCTGTGTCTACACTACATGCCTCTGTCGGCAGAGGCATGTAGATTAGGGTTGTAGGCAAAGGTAAATGAAGCCGCGATTTAAATGATCGCGGCTTCATTTACATTTACATGGCTGCCGCGCTGAGCCGACAAACAGCTGATCAGCTGTTTGTCGGCTCGCCGCTAGTCTGGACGTTCCCCCTGTCGACATCAAAGCCCTTTGTCGGCAGCCCCGTTATTCCTCGTGGAATGAGGTTTACCGGGGCTGCCGACAAAGGGCTTTGATGTCGACAAGGGGAACGTCCAGACTAGCGGCGAGCCGACAAACAGCTGATCAGCTGTTTGTCGGCTCAGCGCGGCAGCCATGTAAATGTAAATGAAGCCGCGATCATTTAAATCGCGGCTTCATTTACCTTTGCTGAATAAACAAATTTACATGCCTCTGCCGACAGAGGCATGTAGTGTAGACGTACCCTTCCTTCCCCAGGCAGGTTCCCAGGCACGGGATCAGCCTCTGCATCGCTGTGCTTGACTGGGAGTGAATGCTGACTGAGAGTGGGCATGGCCCTCTGCGGTGTGCAGCACTGCTGTGTGTTTCTATGACCCCTTAGCGGTGACTTGTCATGGGAAGATGTCCCACCATGGAGGCCAGAGTAAGGCAGGCCTACGTAGGAACCTTGTGAGAAGGACCCGAGGGGTGGTTCCTGTAAGAGAGCATCATGGGGCTGAGTGTACCAGGCTGACGTTACTTGTGCACCCACATGCACAGGCTATGAGCCCCAGGCTGAATATGCCAAGAGAGGAGCACGAGGCCCCTTGCAGCCCATCGCCTGCCCCCGTGTGTATATAGGGAACGAGTTATATGAGTTATAGAACTCACCCAAAGTACCTTCCCGGGTTCGTCCAAAGCCTGGGAGACATCGGGGGAGTGGGGCACTGGCTCCAGGTTGAGGAGCAGTTCCTGGCTGGTGGGCATGGCTGCCTGACTGGCTGCCACCGCATCCTCCTTGTCCTCTGACACCCTGCCCTCCTGGAGGCTGACACCAGGCATGTCCTGGCTGGACTCCAAGATGACGTGGGGAGGAGGAGGTGACTGGCCCCCCCCTCCCGGGCTTGCATCCAGTTGGTCACAGTAGCGTCAGGTGTGTGTTGCCACCTGATTATCCGCTCTGTTCCCTGGCCTTGTGGTAGGCCTGTCGGAACTCCTTGATCTTCATCCGGACCTGATCCAAGGTCCAGTTGTGGCCTTTGTCGGCCAGAGCTGGTGGTGATCCGGCTACAGACCTCTAGAGGTATTTCTCTTCCTGGTGTGAAGATCCTGGAGGTTGGTCTCTTCCCTCCCAGACCTCGACGAGGTCTAGAATCTCTGCACTAGTCCAGGCCAGTGGCAGCCGAGGGAGCAGCAGGAGTGCTGGCAGTCGTGGGAGGCTCTGAGGGAGCGTTGGGGTCCATCCCTGGCTGCTGTCTTGCATGTGGCTCTCACTACTCTCCAACATGTGAGAAGTCATTCTCCTGCTGCCTGGAGTTTTAAGCTCCACAGGAGAAGGGGAGCAGTGGATATGCCAGGTGTGGCCAGAGTGGAGGCCAATTATTTTGAATTAGCAGCACTGGAGCATCCATACTAACGCTATTTTGAAATAATGATTTAAAAATTAGCATTATTCCCCAAGGAAAGCAGGAGTACAGATTTGAAATAACCAGCCAGTTACTTCAAAATAACGGGCTTGGTAGTGTGGACACTCCACTTATTAATTTGATCTAAGGGGAGTTATTTCAAAATACAAAATTTTGAAATAACTCCCTAGTGTAGACCCAAGGCTAAGGGTGCTTGCCCTGGCTTTGCATGGCAGGAGGGCAGGACAAGCTGAGAGTACAAACAAGAGGTGCTGCATAGTTGAGCCCAGAAAGGGGATATCATTTTGGCTGATACTAGGGGCTAGGCTGAGACCTTCACAGCTGACAGTATGAGTTTTTTTTACAGTTTGAGCAGAGCTGAAGAGCCAGCCTGTATAGCTGCAGCTGTAAGATTCTCTCCTCCTGTGGATCAGGCAGAGGGGGGCATATAACACACGAACCGGTCTGATATACTTGCTTTCCCTGTGTGCTGAGGTGCTTGGGGAATGATTGTGCCTTCTGAACAGTTCCTGACACTCTGACCCTGCCCCCAAGAGGCCAGTGACAAAATGCAAAATTGGGCTCTGAATTGTTTTGACTGCTTGTGAGGGGATGTATCACAGCTGTAGCTACATGCTCGTATAGCTTGGTGTATCTGTTGAATTGAAGATACATAGGGTATGTCTACACTGCCACCCTAATTCGAACTAGGGTGGCTAATGTAGTCATTTGAACTTGCAAATGAAGCCCAGGATTAAAATATCCCGGACTTTATTTGCATGTTCCTAGGCGCCGCCATTTTTAAATGCCCGGTAGTTCGAACTCCCTGCCCGCGGCTACATGCGGTATGGGCTAGGTAGTTCGAATTAAAGCTCCTAATTCGAACTACCGTTACTCCTATGAGTTACTCCTATGAGGAGTAACGGTAGTTCAAATTAGGAGATTTAATTCGAACTACTTCGCCCGTGCCACGTGTAGCCGCGGGCAGGGAGTTCGAACTACCGGGCATTTAAAAATGGCAGCGCCTGGAAACATGCAAATAAAGCCCGGGATATTTTAATCCCGGGCTTAATTTGCAAGTTCAAATTACTACATTAGCCACCCTAGTTCGAACTAGGGTGGCTAGTGTAAACATACCCACGGTGCTTGACTACAAGATGTGTGCGTGTCAGTGCGCAATATGCAAGCCACACAGATAGCATGCACACGGGATGGTGTACTCTGTAATATGCACGTGGGGGAGGCTGCTGTGTAGTAAGGACGTGGCATTCTTGGAGGTATTGCATGGTCCTTTGGTTTGCTGCTGAGCATTGTGCATTCTGGGATTCCTCACTGTGTGTATTGTGGGAAGCCAAATAAGTGTTAAATTTTTTTGAACCTTCCCTTCCCTCCCCCCACGTTTCCTGTATCTCAACCTTGTTGTTCCATGCTAGGTGGCTTAGCAACATTTCAGAATTGCTGTCAGCCAGCACAGACCCAACAGCTCTGCACTGCTATACTGGCAACCTTGAATATGCAGAGGGAGTTTGGACTATGTATTACAGCTCTCAGCGCTGGATACATTTGACTTTGGATTCTACTCACTACCCACTGAGCAAGTGATGTGTCGGCAGGAGATTCAGGGGCAGAGGAAGCAGGCCAACGATGATGATGAAGAGGAGGATGCTAAGCAACTGATAGCAGAAGATTGGTTCCTGGAACCTCTTCATATTGCGCAGGGCCACTTCTGGGCTTGAGGAAAGTAGTGTGGGTTGAACATTCTGCAGATCTGGAACACATAGCAAATTACAGGATGAGGAAGGCAACCCCAATTTGCAGCAGTGATTGAATATGAGTAGTCCCATACCAATGATCAGTTGGGTAATTCTTGCCATCTGGAAATCGGCCACCTCAAATGCTACTGGTTCACAGCTAAGCCATTCAGCATGGGGAGATACACCTGTACGACAATGGCCCCTATGTTTGATGCCATGGAAAAGGTACTGCTGAATTGAGTAATAAAGCTTGATAATGCTCAGGGAGTTGACGACTGCACACATGGGCTTCCAATATTGTACTCGGATGACAGGTGCATAGATTGCACCAGTTATTTACTCACAAACTTCCCTCCCTCATCAGGGATCATAGTTTATATAAATATACAGAAAAGGTCATTTTTCCATGGTGCTCCAAGAGCTTGCAGATCAGGTCACAAACGCTGGCTGGTTTGGAAAGATCAATGATGTTAGGATCTTTCAGAACTTAGGTCTGTTTACTTTAGTGGTGAGACGACTGTTTGCCACCAGGAACACTATGGACTGTCATGGTGTGAACACTGCTCATTGTCCTAGGAGAGACCGTTTGTTTCCCTGGCTAATGAAGTCCTTCCTAAGACACTTGTCCAGGTAGTCACAGAATGGTAGGGGATCATTAATTTGTCTGTTTAAAAGGAACATGGTTCTGTTTTGTGGAATACGTGGGAAGCAGCAGGGGAAAATGTGCCAAGGATCATAGCAGCATGTTGTGCTTTACACAATATTTGAGAGAGCCTTTATGATGAGGGAGGCTTAGGCTCCAGCTCAGCAGTTTAAGAAGCAAGCAAGGCATCCAGTAGAAAATGGAAACCAGAACAATATTGTCGGTGATGCCTACTGATCCTGCTTTGAGTCTAAGCCTAAAACTGTGGCTATAAATCCATCTGTTAACCCTCACGGAAGGGTAGATGGATTGTGAGCAGTTCCATGATGCTTATGGGTGCTGGAGGTGCAGTATTGTGGCAGTCCTTTGTTACCTCATATCTTTGTTTAATATAACTCATACCCATTTTACAAAACTTTAAAGTTAATGAATTTTTGGCATTACATGCCTTGACTCCTTATGAATGTGTCTTATATATGTTTGTTATTAACCTGTTTATGTAATAAGCAAAACCAACCATAATAAAACAATGTTTTTCAATTCTGAAACAATGCATTAAACAATCTATTGCCTAACTACAAAGGAACCCCCAATAAAATAATAGTCAAAACATTAAAGTGCAGCACCACAGTACATGGCTTGAAGTCACAGGCTCGCTTTACATTTTGTCTATGCGGCTTCTCGTTTATGGGCCTTCTGGTGTTAAAGGGTCAGGCTTGAAATTAGAGTGGTAAAACTCCATGTCTACCTCAGGCAAACAGAGAATGCTAATCAAGCTTCTTTCTCTGCAGTCACTATCTCAATAAGCTTCTGCATTTTGCACAAAATAATGTTTTCATTATTTTAATCTGCTGCAGGAATGGGGAGGATGGGGGAGGAAAGAGCTAGGAAAGGGGCTGAGGATGTGGGCTGCTGCTAGTTGCCATCTGCAGATGAGGAATAGGGGTGTGGGCTGGGCAGGACGGGTTGTGGAAGGGGAAAGGAAAATAGGAAAACTGAGGGATGCTTAGGAGCCATACATTATTAGAAAATTCCCACTTTGTCACAGCTACACACAGTTTTTGTACAGGTAGAACTATTTCGGAGAGGGCACGATTTATTGTTGGGCTTTAGGGTCTTTTTTTTTTTTTTTTAATTTAAACTCACATCATTAGTGGTGCCCACTGCCCACAGTAGAGGCTGTATATTCTGGAATAAAGGTGCCATGTACCTGTATCATGTTGCCCCTTCCCCTTCCCGAATAGCTATGCTTGTATAAGCAGTTACACAGAGTAAATGTAGCCATTCTAAGGCTTCTACCAATATCGTTAAAACAATAGAACATCTGTGAGTAGCTAGGGCTTTGCATTTTACTTTGGATTCTGTTGCAGAACGATTTCCCCGAGCTGACAGCTTACTTTGGCTCCATCTCCTGTTGATGACAGTTGCTATGGAAAATGAGCGATTCACAGGGTTTATGATCATCAGGTTCAAGGCAAATTGGAAGAAGAGACATTAGCTCCTAATCCTTGTCCTCCCTTTCTTTGATGCCTGCCTCTTTTTGCCTTCACTCCTGTGTCTCCTCTGTCCTTCCCCAGCACTTCCCCAGGCTGTTTTCACAGTTGGATGACAGCTTTCAACCAAACGAACAAAAAAAACAAGGTCCATCAGCAGTGTCTGGAGATGCTTCAGGGAGAAGGGAAACTACCAGTCAGCAGCCAGTATGCTAGCCAACTAAAGGCTACTACTGTCCAGCTTGGAAGGGGGAGTCCTGTCTGGGCTCTCTCTCCAGCTGGAGCAATGGTGTAAAGCAGCAGGAAAATTGTGGGGAAATCCTCTAGTCTGTATCAAGGCAGGGAGATAACCAAGGCATGGAGACATTTCCTGGCTGTAGAGGCAGAGAGGAAGGGTTAAAACTTCTGTTTGTTATGCAGGAAGAAATGCCAGGATTTGGCAATATCCTGAATGTGTGAAACATGACACTAAGTGCTAGATCTACAAGGCAGACTTAAGTTCAGTGTAGGAAGGCCTCATATTTAAGATGCTCTGCTGCTTAGCATAATTCATAGCCTTAAGTAAGATACCCAGGCTCCCTATACACAGGATGGTTGGGGGAGGAGAAAGGTGTAAGGGGACTCACAGAAGCCAGTACACTGAGGCTACATCTATACTGCAGAGTTTTTGCAAAAATGGCCATTTTTGTGCCAAAAACTTGCAGTGTCCACACTACAAGTGTGGTTTTGTGCAAGAAAATTTACAGTAGATTGTCAGAAGACAGGGCTTTTTGTGCAAGAGTTATTCCTTTTTCTACGAAGAATAAGCCTTTTTGCACAAGAGCTCTTGCACAAAAAGGCATGTGTGGACGGACAACTAGGGTTTCTTGCGCAAGAAACCCCTATCGGAAAAAGCAGAGGTGCTCTGATGGCCATCAGAGCTTTCTTGCGCAAGAGCTTCCATGGCAGTGTGGACGCGCTCTTGTGCAAGAACTTTTTGTGGAAGATCTCCTCCACAAAAAGTTATTGCGCAAGAAGGCTGAAGTGTAGATGTAGCCTGAGTGGAGGGCTACCTAAGCTAACCACTAAGACATGCTGAGCAGAGGGTTCAGGTTTAAGTCCCACTCTTGCAAGGGATTTATAGGCTTAACACCAAGTCAGAGGAAGGTGCCTATATCTAGCTGGGATTCAGAAATGACCCCCCCAAGTTAGGCTTTTCCTGACTTAAGGGGCACCTTTCTTAGGAAAACTGGTGGCAGTGGTGACTTTGCTGTGTAGTTCAATGGATGTGGAGCAGGGTCTTAACCTGGACTTGCCTTCTTGGTACATGACAGTCCCAACTGCTGCGCTAGGGAGTCAGTCTCTCTCCTAATGCTAAAACTGTAGGTACCTATAGCGCTAGGTGACAGCTGAGCAGAGATTTTGAGGGTAAAAATTTTGAATGTAAGCATCTAAATGCACTATGGATCTAGCATTAAAATTGCAATATAGGTGAACTGGAAGATGGTCATAAAGGGAGGGAGAAAGAGAACAGGCTGAAAGAGAACATCCTGGGGATTGTTAAAATGTATGTAGTCAGGTAAACGTATAACCACGTTTACAAGTGGAGGGAGAGGTGGCTCCTGTGGAGCCACCTGTCCTCCCTCCCCACTACTGCCTCTGTATCAGTGGCAGCAGTGCAGGGTGAGGTGGCAAGTGGGAGCTGGTGTAAGTGGGGAGCTGACTTAAAAGCTGGCTCCCTATGCTGCTGCCTGTGGCACAGAGCCAGTAGCGTGGGGGAGGGGAGCAGTGTGTAACTGAAGATTAACCGATAAGCCCATGCTCTTTGGTTAACTATTTACATTATTACATCCCTAGAACATCCACCATCCTAGGTAGTAGGCTGGACTCGAGGGAAAGGTCAGGGTGGAGAGAAATGTCAGAGTTATTGACCAGATGGTAGTATAAATAACCTAAGCAGATGAGGTCACCCAGTAACAGGGTACACAGGGAAAAGAGGATCAGATCCAAGAATAGAGTTGAGGGGTAATATAAAAAGGGAGGAACAAGGACAGAAGGGTCCTGGAAGTAGCAGCTGGAGAAAAACAAGGAACAGATCAAAATCCTTAGTGTTCTCCATGAATGCTATCCACAAGCTTTTCCTGAGCTAATAGTCTGTGATCTTTTCCCAGCCCCTGAATCCTGCTCCTGAAGGTTCCCTGACACCGGCCTCTTTCTGCAGTAGCTAGTCTTACGACTGGCTCAGTGCATGTCTGCCTTGCTTAGTCAGCTCAGTGCTGTGCTTGACAGAAGGCAGTTTCTTCAGGGTTGAGTAACAGTGTGGACTCATGGAGAATTAGATTCAGGATGCTCTTCAAGTAACCGTTGTCAAGAAATGGAAGGACATGTTCCTTATAATTATATCCCTGCCTATGATCGTTACAAAATAATGACTGGAATAGGAGTAAACCGGACTGGGTGGCCAGGTTATGGAAGATGGCAAGTTTGAACATGAGGTACAGTCCAGACTTGGGAGAGCTGGAAGATTGTGTAACATCATCTCAGGAGTTATGTATGAAGGTCCACTGTACAGAGAAATGGCTCTGAAGCATGGATAGTGAAGAGTCCTGCAGTTCAGTGCCTACAGGGTTTTGTGATTAGAAGTCTTCATGCAACAAAGTTATGTGAAAGAACAAGATTTTGAAATGGCAGCATTAGGTAGGAAATGGCTTTCAAATCTAGGAAGCACAACTTTGCCCCTGTATAAAACTATGGTAGGCCCACATCTTGAATACTGTGTACAGATGTGGTCTCCTCACCTCAAAAAGATATTTTGGCCTTGGAAAGGGTTCAGAAAAGGGCAACTAAAATTATTAGGGGTTTGGAACGGGTCCCAAATGAGGAGAGGTTAAAGCAACTGGGACTTTTCAGTTTAGAACAGAGGAGACTGAGGGGGGATATGATAGAGGTATATAAAATCACGAGTGGTGTAGAGGGTGGATAAAGAAAAGTTATTTATTAGTTCCCATAATAGAACTACTAGAGGACACCAAATGAAATTAATGGGTAGCAGGTTTAAAACTAATAAAAGAAAGTTCTTCTTCACATAGCGTGTTGTTAAACTGTGGAGCTTCTTGCTAGAGGAGGCTGTGAAGGCTAGGACTATAATAGAGTTTAAAGAGAAGCTAGATAATTTCATGGAGGTTAGGTCCATAAAAGGCTATTAGCCAGGGATAGAATTAGCGTCCCTGGCCTGTTTGTCAGAGGCTGGAGAGGGATGACAGGAGACAAATCGCTTGATCATTGTCTTTTGTCTACCCTCTCTGGGGCACCTGGTGCTGGCCACTGTCGGCAGACAGGATACTGGGCTAGATGGACCTTTGGTCTGACCCAATATGGCCGTTCTTATGTTCTTATGGGTTTGGATATATACAAAGGAAGAAGAGAGAGGTTTGGGTGGTGATAGCATGGCAGGAGAGGGTGGTAAGAAAGAGACCATGAGGAAAGCTGAGGAAGTGATGGATGGATTGTATCCAAGAGGGCATAGCAGGTGGACCATAGTGCCAGCACAGGTAGGTGAAAAAGCAAAAGCTCAATCTGATCTCAGATGGTGGGATAAGGGAAGGAGGAAGAGAAGAATGAGGAATATGAATAAGGAGCTGGATTAAGAAGGCAAGGTCTAGAAAGAAACATAGTTTGGGGAGAATGGAATGAGATCAAATCTTACTCCTCTCCAGCTGCTCTTGCCACCCATCCTGGCCGTCTTGCAAATAACCCTATTAAGAGGCAGGAGAGGAGACCACTGATACAACATGTTGATTGTCTGCTAGACTGGTCCAAGTGTACTAGAAAACTGTGGAAAATAAATATCCAAGACTAGTTCATGTTCAGAACCCATCTTTGGAGGCAGGTGAGGCTTTGTCTCCAGTACAGATCCTTTGACCTGACTAACAATGTAGCATCTGAATAGATTCCATTTTCACATACCCAATCTGACTGTCACTTTCACTGCCACTTACTATCCCTGCCAAATCCCAGCAACTTCTTCAGGTCTGAGCTTTTCAAGGAAAAGTCCTGCCCATTGAAGTAAAAGGAATAATAGTCTCTTTAGAAGGAAAGAACCACCTCCGTTCCCCACTCGAAGATGTTCATTAAATTAACTCTTACTATGGAAGTAGAGGTTGGGAATTTTTCATGGTCTAATCATAGTGATAAGTACAATATTTTGTATTAATTCATGTGAATGTTCTGTAAAGTGTTCACACAATGCTTTATGCTCGTAAGTTAGAGACAAAAGGTAAATTATAATGCAAGATTTAAAGCTATCGGAAATGAGCAGATAGAGTAATACAAGTCAAGTGATGACCCCTGGTGGAGAAAGAGAATATTAAGAGGCAAATGTGGGAGGGAGGAAGGGAGTGAGTAGATAAAGTGGTGTGGTAGCATCAAGAGACAACTCCTCCTGGTTTGTCTATTCCACTACGTCTAGATTGCATCCCTTTTTCAGAAAAGGGATGCAAGTTAGACGTATCGCAATTGCTAATGAAGCGGGGATTTAAATCTCTCCCGCTTCCTTATCATAAAAATGGCTGCCGCTTTTTTTCGGCTTGGAGCTTTGCCGGAAAAAAGCACCAGTCTAGATGCGGATCTTTCGGAAAATAAAGCCTTTTCCGAAAGATCCCTTATCCTTTATTTTAAGAGGGATAAGGGATCTTTTGGAAAAGGTTTTATTTTCCAAAAGATCCGCATCTAGACTGGCGCTTTTTTTCCGGCAAAGCTTCGTGCCGGAAAAAAGGCAGCCATTTTTATGCTAATGAAGCGGGGGAGATTTAAATCCCCGCTTCATTAGCAATTGTGATACGTCTAATTTGCATCTGTTTTCCGAAAAGGGGATGCAATCTAGACGTAGCCAAGGAGTATTTGATTAAAATAGCACATGGGCTCTTATTAGGCAATAGACATAACCAATTGTTTGAGCTGTATAGGAAATGGTACATCTCATTTTCAAAGCTTAAAAGTGTTAATGTAGAACATTACTCTGGAACCTCTGGTTTTCTCATATCTGGGTTTAGGATGGTGGTGACTGATTTGTCATCCTTTTCTGAAAGATCAAAACAGGTATTTTTTTTAAAGTACTCCCATTTCAAAACAGGCATGTGCAGAACTGAACACAAAGAATACTATTGGAGTAATCTATCTATCCTCTTCCAATGCAGGATTGTTACAAATAATCAGACTGGTTTAAGTATCTTGTCCCCATCACTACAGTATTGAGTGCTTCTCAGATACTTACAAATACATGTAGGCTACGTCTACACTGGCCCCTTTTCCGGAAGGGGCATGTAAATTTCACCAGTCGTCATAGGGAAATCCGCGGGGGATTTAAATATCCCCCGCGGCATTTAAATAAAAATGTCCGCCGCTTTTTTCCGGCTTTTAAAAAAGCCGGAAAAGAGCGTCTACACTGGCCCCGATCCTCCGGAAAAAGTGCCCTTTTCCGGAGGGTCTTATTCCTACTTTGAAGTCTACACTTTGAAGTAGGAATAAGACCCTCCGGAAAAGGGCACTTTTTCCGGAGGATCGGGGCCAGTGTAGATGCTCTTTTCCGGCTTTTTTAAAAGCCGGAAAAAAGCGGCGGACATTTTTATTTAAATGCCGCGGGGGATATTTAAATCCCCCGCGGATTTCCCTATGACGACTGGTGAAATTTACATGCCCCTTCCGGAAAAGGGGCCAGTGTAGACGTAGCCGTAATGTTTTTTTCCTTTTTTAATGTGTAGGAGCGACAGCTTAGTTAGGGCTTGTGTGAGTGCAAAGACTTTAGTGAAGGAAAGCCCAAGTCTAAGGAATGAGGTTTGCATTTAGTTCTGAGAATACTGATGATAGCTGTGGTCATTCTTATCTGCTGCAGGAGTGAGTTCCATAAGTTGTCTATTTCTTGTAAAGGTTTTTGTCTCCTGTGTCGACACACCTTATTTATTGGTCACACATTTGATCTAGTGAAACCAAGAGGTGTCATGGAAAATCACTGTCCTGGAGAGAGAGGCAATGGCTCAGAAAACTAGATGAATCCATATGGAGAACTTTAAATATCAGGATAGAGATGCTAACTGGATTCTGTTGTTGGGGTGGCAAAACAGTACGGCTACGTCTAGACTGGCCACAAATTCCAGAAAAGGGATGCAAATCAGGTAAGTCAGCATAGGGAAATCCGCAGGGGATTTAAATTTTCCCCACGGATTTAAATAAACATGTCCACCGCTTTTTTTCCGGCGTGGGGAAAAGCTGGAAAAAAAGCACCTAGACTGGCACGATCCTCCGGAATAAAGCCCTTTTCCGGAGGATCTCTTATTCCTACTTGAATCCCTTTTCCGGAATTTGTGGCCAGTCTAGACGTAGCCTACAAGTGTGAGATCACCGACATTTGGCAAGCAAATGGGCTGCTGTGTATAGTACAATTTGAGACCCTTTTCTGGGTTTATGGCTTCTTTCCTAGGAGTGAGTTGCAATAACAAAGCCTAAGAATCACCTAGACACGACCAGTTATCTGTGTGTGATTCTGGTAGGATGAGGCTTTACCTTCTGGCCAGACAGATTCATAGATTTCAAGGAAGAAGGTGTATTGTGATCTCACCTTGTTAGTCTATAAAGTGCTACCAGACCCTGTTTGTTTGTTTTTCTGTACAGACTAACTCAGCTACCACCTGAAGCTTCTAAAAAAATAGATCATTGAGCCCCCCCCCCCCATTTTCTATAGCATATCTTTTAGGAAAACATACAATCTGGATTGAAAAAATGACCAGTGACTGAGAATCCACCATGACCTGTGATAAATTCTCACCTGTTAAAATGCATGCTTTATTTCTGGTCTGAATTCATTTAGTTTTTTTTCTAGATTGAAGAGTGTTTTCCTTGTATGTACTTATAGAGGTGATCAAGTCGCATCTTCATCTTGGTTAGACTCAAAGAGCTCAATCTTACTATAAGGAATGTTTTCTAATCCTTTAGTCATTGTCATGACTCTTCTCTGAAACCAGTCAATTTTTTCCCTATAGCCCACTTGAATTGTGGGCACCAGAACAGGGCACAGTATTTCAGTGGTGGCTGCACCAGTATCAAAATCAAAGGCAAAATATCCTCTCAACTTCCACTCACAATTTTATGCATCCAAGGATTGCATTAGTCCTTTGAGCCAAAGGGTTCCACTATGAATTTGTGTTCTTAGAGTGATCAATCCCAATGCTTAACTCTTTGAGTTACCTCTTCCTAGAATAGAGTCCTCCATTCTGTAAGTATGGCTTACATGCTTTGTTCCTAGAGGTGTATGTTTACTGAGTGTAAGCAAACTATGTATTTTAATATGTGAGCACTCTGTATTTAGTTACCAGTTCTCTACTCAAATTGAGTGGTAAATCTGCAAGCTTCCTCAGTGATGACTTTTTCTTCCAGGCCATTGATAGAGCATTGCACCAATAACTGATCGCTGGGGGATCCTGCTGAAAACACACTGACTTGATGGTGATTCTGTAGCCAGACAGGAACCCCCCTTGTAACATCCATTTTTGCTTGCCTGGAGCATACAGGGCACACAGAGCAGAAGGCCCAGGCTGCTGTGACCATGAATGGCTGTAAACAGAGATATGCCAATTGCTGACCAAGAGACTGCCAAGGAGTGTCCTTGACTTAACCCATATTGATACGAACACACAGCGGTCCACGGGGGGAGGAATCTCTCGCCCAGTAAAAACATGTCTAGTGCTCACAATTTAGTTCTCTCTTGCAAGTGTAAATTAACTTGAAACTTGCTTGTAAGAACTGGCGCCACAAAACGGACCAGTACAATTTGGCCTCTTAGATAAGAAAAAGGATACGGGCCCCCCAGGGGTATATAGATGGGTCCAGCAGCACATTTTCTCTGAGTGTCAATCTACCATCTATCTGCTGGTTGGGTTAGGTGTTTGATCTCCCAAGGTTCCAAGGGGAAGCCCACCTCGTATTCGTCTTTCCTAGGAATTGAGAGACCAGCCCTGGCCTGACACGCTGGAGTCGAGAGGCACAGAAAGGGGTAAAAATTGTACCTGGATGTGGTCCTTTGTTTAAGTATATATATACATAGTGTTAGAGCTCTTTAAAGATTAAGCTGTCACTTGGTACCATTATTTCTATTTTCTATCTTTACCTTTTTCCTGTAATCATTTTTAAGACCTATATATATATATATATATATTTGCTAGCATTTAAGAAATAGAGCAATAGCCATTGTAACCATATTATTTATAAGCTTCTTTAATAAACCTGTAACTGTTTAAGCTTTAACCTGACTCCTTCAGTTGCTGTAATAGAACCAAGCACAATTTAAAAGAACTTCAGCTGGTCATAAAGGGACAGACATAGGGAGAGCTTTTGGGGGTTTGGATCTGTGTCACTCCCAGGTGACAAGATCTGTTGGGGCACCTTTTCAGCCTTTCTTAGGCTGCCCGCTGCAAAGAAACCCTTGTGTTCTAGCAGCTAAAATCTAAGGTGTAATAAGCTCTTCCTATATAACGGGGCGTCTGTTGGCCTGCTGGCCACTCTCTGCAACAGGACCCCGGTCCTAGCAGTAAAGACACGGACGTTAAACCTTTTCTCGGAAACATACACACACACACACACACACACACACTGCCCTGACCATCGGCTGACAGATTCCCAATTTAATTTCTGACTTCAATGGGTGTTTTCTGTGTGTAGAAGAATTTAAATTTTTTAAAATGAAAGATTGACCATCACATGACTTTAGAAGGTGGTGCTAGGGATGATAAAATGCATTTTTTTGTGTAAATGTGTAACTGCACATTTACACATGGATGGGGGAGGAGGGAAGAGGGAGCTAGCTGTATCAGAGGCAGCAGCACGGGAGGAAGGAGGATGGTGGCTCTGCAGGAGCAGGTGCAAACATAGACTCTCATGTCTCTTGTCCCCTTCCCCCACTGTCTCTGATAGAGAAGTAGCAGGGGAGGGCTACATGTAATTATGAGGCTCATTGGTTAACTGTGTATCTGAATACATAGGTAACCAATTCACATCCCTAGTTGGTGTCTAAACATGTCTATAGGGGCTGTGCCTAATTACAGGGAGTCAATATCAAACCAAGTTGCAAGATTGTTTTAGACTAGCTGTTGCTCTTCTATTGAATTTTAGATATTTCTTCCAAGGGAAGTAGAGCCAGCTAAACCCACAGTTTGTTTTTCATTGTATATTAACTTTTCCTGTTTTCTCACCCTGGTTCAAGTCTGTGTGCAGCCCATTAAGAGTATTAAATCTTCCTTTTGCGTTACCTATAGTCTCCCACACTAAGTCATAAGATAGGGATAGAATTTAGCCACCTCTGATACAGGACTCATTTTTGCTACGTGACCACCCCTTAGATATAGATAAGTTTTATTTTTAGGTTGATTGGGTAGCAGCAAAGGATATACTAAATCATATATAGGGCACTGGCTTTGTGGCTAGAAAAGATGCAGAGTATCTTTCCCTACCAGTTATCTTTTTGTAGAAGTTTTTGAACAGCTTGTCTATACAAAACAGAAATGGACCACTGCCTCAATTTATAATGCCTAATTACAGGGTGGTGATGAATGCTCAGGAAATTCAAAAACAGACAAAAATTGTCAGATATTAATGGAGTACTTCAGAGGAGGTATTAATTTGTAAGAATAAGTATGGTGCAACACTAAGCCTCTTTGGGATATAGTAGAATGTTCTGGAAACAATGCTTGAATATTAACATCTAGGAAATGGTTTATAAGTCCCACTGTCTATTCATACCAAGGTCCACAAGAGTAGTTTTGAGCCACTGAGCAGGAAGTTGTAGATGTGTATTCAGCATGACAAAGCTACATTACAGTTCAATTACTATATAGAAATCATTTAGGTTTATATTTTCACTTCTGAATTGAGATTACAATATTGTAAACATGATAGTAACAATTGTTAACATCAAGTTGAAATACATACCATGTTCAAACTTCACTTTTTATGGCAAACTGTCTTCATGTACAATAGATATGTCTGAAATGACCACCATATAATTTACAAAGGAATTATTTGCCACTGAGCTGTAAGTTTAATATAAAACAATTCTCCTTAAGGCTCCATAGCAGAATCCTACAACATGATCTCAGATAAACTACAAAACATCAACTAGAGTTCAGTCTGTGCAATCTGCTTTGTTTTAAGATTTCAGATAGACTTGCCGTTGGAGCACTAGAGAGTATGTGGACTTTTTCAAACCTAGAGAAATTTGGTTTGACTATTTTCAATAAAACTAATTCCAATAGTTTTATAATAGGACTATCTTCAATCTATCCTTTCAATAGACAGGAACATTTTAACTCAAAAAGCATAACTTAAGACAGTCCAGAACCACATAGATATTTAAGCACCCAAATACTTCTGAGGATTTGGGCCTTAGCGCTTCCCTTATGGCTGGCCTATGACATTCTTGTACTGGTTTAAGTATAACAGTTGAAAGACAGATGGTAATATCCCCTAGTGTGAATGCAGTTACAGGTATAACACTCTGTGTAGGCAAGCCCTTGGTGCTAGAAGTCCAAGGTGAAAGGATCATTTCATGATAAACTCACATTATTTCCATATTGAAGGGTATAAAATATTATTAGCCTCTCTGAGCTGCCAGTTGGCACTAATGTTAAATTATATTTGCACATGTGAGGCAGAAATTTCACATTCCCAGATAAGGAGCTTAAGAAATCATTTTTTCTAATTAATCCTTTTCATTCAGAGATTCAGGATTTAACACGAGCCATATTTCAAAATCCTAAAATGAGAGAGGAGCAAGGGGAGAGACTGGAGAAAAGAGAGACTTTAGTTACAGAACAAGTAATTCCATGAACAGCTTTAGTTAAGATTAGTTGATGTAGTTGGCATATATAGAGTTGGTGTGCTTTGCTGTTAAATACACAAAGAAGAGTGCAAAAGAGCATCAGGGTTTCTGAAGACATATAGCCCTTCTATTGTAAGGACTTAATGCTGTACCAAACTAGCTGAAGTTTCTATAAAGCTGGTTCAAAAAAAGGAACTAACATTTCCAATTTAACATCCAGTACAACTGTAATTCATATTTCTACATGGGTATTACATGCATTCTAATTATCTGTCCTGCTATTCACTACTGTTGACCTGAAGGTTTGATTTGGTGTTAGAAGTGTTAATATAATTTAGTTTAAGCAACACCACAAACTGCATTTTAGCTTTCCAGGAACTTATCTGAATTTTACACATTAATTGAAGTAGATTAAGTTTGAACTAATTATTCATTATTTTTAATGCTCTGCCAATCTAAACCTGAAATAGTTCTCAGGAGTCCCCCACACAGGCTATTATCTCTACACATCCATTTCACTATCTAGCCCTTCTCACAAAGAGAGCCTGAAAAAAAATCTACACAAAGTTTTATTGCAATCATACACTGGTTACGTCAAGGGTCAAATACAACAAATACTATGATGCATTTTTACATTTATTAAAACTACAGTTCAAAGCACAAATTTACACACTCTAAATACACTGAACATCTCTAATGAAGTCACACTAGTCTCCCACTGACATTTGATATATCTGGGTGAAAGACAACTTTACAAGACTTTCTAACAGGAATCCTTAGTATAAAAACTGTGTACTTGTATGTAAACTGTTTAACTGAGAACCCAAGTGATGGGTTTCCATCTCAACTAAGTCATCCATTTTGTTGCATATTTTATTTAAACGCTCAGGGGTTGAACATACTAGCAAATTTAAATCTGGACACTTATCTTACCTTCCCACCCCCAGTGAATTGTAGTTGTAGCTCGTTTTGCCTGGTCCCAATTAACTATTTTTTTTTCAAGTTTTGAAGAGCAAGTTGAATTAAAGATTGTTCCATTTTAATTCCACAGTGGAATGTTGACCAGACAAACTACAGGCTTGCAACTGCAAGTCTACATGAAGCGTTACTGCCTGTTTAAGCTGCAGTGGAAAAGCGGTCTTCTGGGCTCAGCTGAATGCAAGAAGGCACAAAGAAGAAGTTCTTCATCAATGTGTCTGAAGTAATTCCAGCATCTTGCATCTCATACCTGCAGCAGAAAGTATAACAAAGGTATGTTCAGGAAGAATAAAGTTCAAGGCAGCTTAACATTGGAAACCCCAGCATTAAGTTCAGTATTCAGTCTAACAAAAAATTTGGCAGAATTAAGATTAGGATCACCTTCTTCACTCAGTAATGCATTTTAGCATTTACTGGTGAATGTTTTATAGGCTGTGCTTGTCACCACACTTGCTTTAATACACTGGATAGCTGCACAGAGCCTGTCAGTAAAGCAATACAGGCAGTCCCCGAGTTACGCGGATCCGACTTATGTCAGATCCGCAGTTACGAACGGGGCACTTCCTCTCCCTGGTCTCCAGCAGACCAGGGAGAGGAAGCAAAGCAGCGGAACACGCGGCCAGCTGACAGCCCAGACGCGTCTGGGCTGTCAGCTGTGCTCCGCTCTGCTCCCCCCCCCCCCATGGTCTGCAGACCAGGGGGAGGGGGAGCAGAGCAGAGCAGAGCGGCAGAACGCGCGGCCAGCTGACAGTCCAGACGCATCTGGGCTGTCAGCTGGCTGCGCGTTCCGCCGCTCTGCTCTGCTCCCCCTCCCCCTGGTCTGCAGACCATGGGGGGGGGGGGGGGGGGAAGCAGAGCGGAGCACGCGGCCAGCTGACAGCCCAGACGCATCTGGGCTGTCAGCTGGCTGCGCGTTCCGCCGCTCTGCTCTGCTCCCCCTCCCCCTCCCCCTGGTCTGCAGACCAGGGGGACGGGGAGCAAAGCAGAGCAAAGCCACGGAGCCTGAGGGCAGCAGGATAGCCATGGCGCGTCTGGGCTGTCCCGCTGCCCCCGTGCTCCGCGGCTTTGCTCCGGACGCCTGTGGTACAGCAGCTGGGGCGCTGCTGGTTGGTCCCGTAGCGCCGCTCTGGGCGCCACTGGACCAACCCAGCAGCACCCTAGCTGCTCTGCCCCAGGTGTCCCCAAGTCAGCAGCGGCTGAATCTGGACGCCAGTTCCGACTTACATACAGATTCAACTTAAGAACAAACCTACAGTCCCTATCTTGTACGTAACCCGGGGACTGCCTGTACTTACAACTGTATATAGTCTACCATTGTCTTAAATAAGACTTGTCTACACTGCAACACATGGTAGACGAGTTCAATGTGCTCTGCAATTCACAACCCCATATTCTGCTCTAATTTGCCCTGCATGGACACTGCTGTGAGAAAAAAAAGTTACCATTCTGTAACTGTTCTTAAAGATGTGTTGCTCACATCCATTCCATTGTGGGTGTGTGCATGCCCACATGTGGAGTTGCTTTGCAGTACCTGTTCGAGCTTGGTTGTGGTGCCCCCAGAGCACTGCACTCCCACCGCAGTATATCCAACATCACTGGGCTGCACCCTCTTGGTTCTTCTTGCCAACAACTGACAGGGATTTGACGGTGGGTAATGGAATGAACATAAAGCAAAACATCTCAAAGAACAAGACCTCAGTGTTAACAACCAAAAAGGAGACCTTCCAGGACAAAAGCAGAAGGGAGCAGAATGCTAGGAGTTTGAAGGGGGGCCCTGTGAGCCTGGTGAGCAGGAGATGAGAGCGGAGGAAATGTTGTTCAAAGTCAGCCATAAAAATGGCATATTGTGGGGCCATGCAGTACTGCTGACTTGAAGGTATAAATTGTCTCCAAATTGGAAATAGTTGTGGGTAATGACAACTTAATTCACGTTAATGTAGTCCTGTATGAAAGAACAGTGGCACTGTAATAAAGAATTGTCTACATTGATTTTTGAAATCTTCAGTCTTCTTACAGCAGTTATGCATCAACTGTAGGATTATGCTTAAACTTCTTCCCATTAAAAAAATAGCTAAAGAGCAAACACTACTGCAAATATTAAGTTCATCTTACCAGTCAGTGAAAGACATCATGTAGTAAACTGGTGGTCTCTGAAAATCAGTAAAAGCAGACTGCTGACCCAAGGTACCAGAACCCATATTATCAAAGATTAGCCAGTCTCCAACACTCAACTCAGGAAGAAGACAGTTTTCCACAATTTGATCGAGCTCATCACAGGATGGACCCCAAAGGCTGCTGACAAACAGAGGCTCATCTTCCTTGTATTTCTACATTAAAAAACAAAACAAACACAGTCAAGTCAGGCTTTAGTTTAAAGTGAAAAACAAATTTGTTAAGGACACATAATAGGAATATTTATATTAATTTATTCAAAATTCCTCCCCCCGCCCAGAGGAAGTCCACAGATCCATAACAACAAGTCTTGAGCCTGCTTACAATTTCTTGAGGGCACAGATTGGTTGTAGCCAAACCCTTAAAGACCCCGCCCAACCATTACACATACCTAGAATTTGTGGGGTGTGCTGATTTGAACTGTAGCAGCACTTTCATTAGATGCGGAGGGAGTTCATTACTCTTTAGTCAAATGTGTGCAACCAGCACATACCTTGCTTCACATGCATGTCACTGAGTAATACCGGTAGGAAAAAAAGCCGCACTGATGTAAACTAGTGGAATCTGGCAAACCATCTCTTGTGTGGGACACACACACACACACACCCCCACCCCACCCCCGATGGATGATAGGTTGCCTACCACTGACCTAACCAGTCCAAGATAACACTGCAAGGAAACTGACTAAAGGTCTCTATCCCTTCTCCTTAAAAGACACCTGATGAGACTGCCAAGGGCTTAGCAGCAGGGGTATCCAGAATTGTTTCCATGCAGACTATGGCATATGCATGCCCAGTGAGTGAAGAGTGGCACATACATATTTTAACCCATGCAGCCTCGCATCAGTCTGTTCCAAAGAAAGAACATTCCCCCATCAATGACTCCTCTAACATTTTCCATCCATTTGTGTGAATGTGCACCACCAGTAGAAACAAAAAGCTTAACAGTGTGTGCTCTGCTAATCAGCAAAAGACAGTATTTGAATCTCTCGAGCACAAGCACATAGTTTACACAGTACAGTTTCTGATCAAACGGAAGGTCCTAGAAAGAGGTCTGTGTATGTCCTGGGCCCGACCAGCTATCTGAAACCAGAAGCTGTCCCATGACTACCACCACCAACACAACCACTAATTCCAGTGTGTCCCACAATGTGGAGAGCGCACCTAGCTGCTGCAGCTCTCTCCTTTACTGTGGTGCTCAATTCCTGGGACAGAACCCAATAGAAGGACTCCTTGAAATTAAAGAGGGACTTCCATAAGTTAAAATTGTACCTGACCACAAGGGCTTGATGGTCTGCCACCTGGAATTGGAGGATGGCTATATTTTATTTTCTCCCAAAAAGGTCCAGTTTTTCAATCTCTTTATTTTCGGGAGTCAAACTAGCATGCCCCTGCTTGTCCTTTTTGTTGGCCTCAGGGACAACCAGAGAGCTCTGAGGTGGGTGGTTTAAAGGTATCTGAACACATTAACCAGGACACAGTACTACTTTTCAGCACTTTTGGAGGTGGGAGGGACAGACAATGGGGTTTGCCAGAAGGCCCTGGGCATTTTCAGGACCTTGTTGTGTACTAGCAGTGCAACATAGGGTAGGGTAGAGGCTGAGAGAACACAATCCTAGGATGGGCAAAGCAGGTTCCATAAGGAATGATTCCACCTTGTTAAAGAGGGTGAAGTAAATTAGAAAAGTATTGAGCGGAGAGGACCATAATTGCTGCTTGTTCCTTAGCCCTTCAGTATGGGGCATGGCTAACAAGGTCATCTGAAGAAGTAGGCTGCACCCACAAAAGCTCATACCACCATCTACATGTGTTAGTCTATAAAGTGCTACCAGGCTTTTTTTTAAGTTGATCCTGTACAGACTAACTTGACTACCATCTGAAGCAGGGTCCCATTAGGCTGGCAAACAGCACATTGCTGACCCACAACACAGAGTTGAGCTGGCCAGGGAGTTCTGGCATAGCCATCCATGGCATAAGTATCCTCAACTTAGCCCAGACATTTTTGCACCCTCCTAAACGCCTGGGAGGTGTTCTACCAGAGGTATATCCGGACAGGCATGTTACATTGGAAACTTCTGCAGCCAAGAAGTCAAGAGGAGAGAAGAGTGTGTTTAGTAAGCCTGCTGCAGAGCACAACCGCCTCCCATCTGAGGCAAAATAAAAACCAAGTAACACTTAATTCTTTGTGGTTGCTTTGTTTTCTTGTTGTTCTGAGCAGGAGGTCTTATAAATCCCTCTAGCCAGCTTAAACTGGCTAGAGCTGGGCCTTAAGGGAGTTGGTAACTGCACCTGCCTGATTAGCAGGTCTGGTTACTGCCCCAAAGAAGCTGCAAACAGAAGCAAGAACCACTGTAATGGACCTGCAGAATTCCCCTGCAAAAGAATAACCCTTTATACATTCTATAAGAATATGTGATATAGACTCACCTTGTGAACCTCTGGGATGGTATTCAATTCCTCAGACAATTTACTTGCAAAAGAGCCATAAACACCATCATTCATGTAATACATAAAGATTGGCTCAACATCACTCCTGGTTTGCTCCGCTGGAAGAAAAACAGTTACATATTTTTGTAATAAAAACATTCCATTGGTAATTCTCTGTAACAGTTTATTTTCTCTCACGGGTATGTAAAATATGCACTGGGATAAGAATGTTGGGGAAGGAATGTGATTCTAAGACTAGAATATACAGGCAGTCCCCAGGTTACATACAAGATAGGGACTGTAGGTTTGTTCTTAAGTTGAATTTGTACGTAAGTCGGAACTGGCGTCCAGATTTAGCTGCTGCTGAAACTGACCAGCGGCTGACTACAGGAAGCCCGAGGCAGAGTTTCTCCGCCCTGGGCTTCCTGGAATCAGCTGCTGATCAGTTTCAACAGCAGCTGAATCTGGACGCCTGGGACAGAGCAGCTGGGGCGCTGCCAGGTAGGTCCCTGCAGCGCCGCACCTCGGTGCTGCGGGGACCAACCTAGCAGCACCCCAGCTGCTCTACCCCAGGTGTCCCCAAGTCAGCTGCTGTTGAAACTGATCAGCGGCTGATTCCAGGAAGCCCGGGGCAGAGCAACTCCGCCTCGGGGACGCCTGGGGCAGAGCAGCTGGGGTGCTGCCAGGTTGGTCCAGTAGCACCGAGGAGCGGTACTGCAGGACCAATCGGCAGCGCCTCAGCTGCTCTGCCCCGGCATCCGCGAGAAAAGCCTGGTCTGCTTGCCCCCAGCAGACTAGGGAGACAGCTTTTCTCACCCCGGAGGACACGGGCGGCAGGACCGCGGCTGGTCTGGGCGGTCCTGCCGCCCGCATCCTCCAGGGCAAGAAAAGCCCCGTTCGTAAGTACGGATCCGACATAAGTCGGATCCGCGTAACCCGGGGACTGCCTGTAATTCAAGCCTACCACTAAAGGCTATACATGAGGGCACATTTTGCATTCTTAATATTCTAGTCATTTCTTTAAAAAAAAAATATATCCAAAATCTCGATTAGAAGAGGGACAATAGTAGCTCTATTGAATGTTCTTCCATCTGCCCCAATACAGTTTTCATTATATGCTGATAGGATGCCTGAAGAGACTAGATGTTTACTATTTGTCACGTTTACTAGTTAGGAAACAAGCAGTGCCAAACACACACAAGAAGTAGAAAATGAACACAGATGCAGATTAACCAGGCTTGGAAGGATTAGATTTTTATCCATAAAGGTCTTTCACTATATACCCCACAAATTGATGAAAAATATTTCCACCAATGATAAATATATATATAGGCAAAATAAGAAAAACTCTGCTCGAGAATTTTAGTTTGATTTAACTATATTCATTTTTTATATATTGACATGTAGTGGCAATGACAATTTGTTTTAAGGTATAAAGTCCAAGCTTTTTATAAGTATTGCTTGACCACCCAACATGATTTCCCACAAACGTGAAAATTTAAACTACATATGAAACAATATTTTAAAAAAAATATATATATATATATATGGGAAAAAAAAGCTTAAAACCAAACAGCAGTATTATTGTTCAAACACTTAATTCTGCCAGGCCTAAAATAAACAATGGGCAGAATCTCAAAACACAAATTAAAGTATGAGCCATTTGCTGAATATAAGACATACAAAAAAAGCACGTAATCATGACCTACAAATGAAATTGAGCTATGCTGAAAACAGTGGAGACTTATGGCTTGTTCACATATACACAAAACAAATATGTTGCTTACTTCCAGAGGGAAGAAATTTATCATATTCAACAGCTTTCTTTGCAATTATGTTAACTGCCAGAGTAAATGCAGATGAAACATAATAACATCCGGGCTCTGCAATCACATTAACACCAGATTCTTCAGGAAAGTAGACATCCAGCAATGGACTGATGACATGATTAACCTAGGAAATTGAAGTCACAGCTAATGTTTAGATCGTTCACCTGATTTTAAAGTTTATTTATAGTTCTTATTCCTAACCAACAATTTACAGTGCTGGTGAGTTGGCCACAAGCTGATTGTTACTCTCCATTTTGGGCCTTCGCTGAATCAAGTTTCAGACATCACTGTTAAGATTTACAAAAATAAAATGGATATTACTTTTGAGATACTGATTTCATACTTAGGCACCTAATAATAATTCCTAACTCTATGTAAGAGTTTTTCCATCACTAGATCACCAAACATTTTATAAGAGTTAAGGATCATTATTTTCAGTTTTGCATCTTGGTAAATAGAGAAACAAATTGGAACCCAACATTAATCCTATTTTTAACTTCAGTATTACGGTCATAGCCTTGCATGACTTGTCCATAACTACTCGGAAAGACAATTAAATAGGAAATTTTGAAAATTCTATTAATGATTTTAACTGTTTGAACCTATTTGTTTCAGCACCCTAAGCTTTGGAAGTTTACCCTTTAAGAGTACACAAAACTCAGTAATCCATATAAATTGCCACTATTCACTAGTCACCAGGTCACGACTAAGGATGTTAAAATGCTGTTATCAGGTTAATCGTATAGTTGACAGGACCGCTCTGCAGAGCTGCAGCGGGGATAAATCCAGGAGCTGGCTTGAGCAATCCCAGCCTGTGCTGGGTCAAGGAGCCACCCACATTACGGCTTTTCATTTTAAATGCAGTAGCGCGGCCAGGCTCTTCACAAGCCGGGACTGTGGGATCCCAACTCCCGCTGAGTCCAGCAGCCCCTGTCTGCAGTAGACAGTGCTGTCTGCTGCAAATAGGGGCTGCTAGTGGCAGCAGCTCCTGTTCGCAGGAGGGCCCAGCTCCCCACTGAAACCCCTGCAGATACGGGCCACTCCACAGTAGTCTCCCCATTCCCCACTGCTGCCTCTGATAGACTCATCTAAGCAAATGTCCAGGTCTGATGAGACAGTAGGGGGGAGCAGGTGGCACTCTGGACGTGGTGCTGGGGGGAACCAACTTTCAAGACTAACTTTCCCTTCCCCCACCTCCGCTGCCTCTCACAGAGGCAACAAGGGGAGAGGGGGCACCGCAGGGAGCATGGGTACAGTGACCATATTTTCTGAACCAAAACAGGGACACAGCCACACCCTCTGATCCCTTAGGCCCCACCCACCTGTCACATAGTCCCACCCCTGGAGGTAGTGCTTCCAGGGTTAAGATGGACACATGACTGGAAGGAAAGGGTGTTGTGTGACCCCTCTAAGAACTCCTCCCACTGTCCTCTGCCAATAGGGATGGGCTTGGCCCCCAAAGGACCCTCCCATGTAACTATACTGCATTAATCCAACTTTCACTGCATTAACACAGGGGTTGCCTCTATTTCAGTGGTTCTGAAACTTTTTGGCACGTGAGCCACCTGGCTCAACATTAACCTTTCACAGTTGCTAATGGAAGCTCACTGTTAATTACACTCGAGCCATTTTGCTGGTGCGGCAGCTAGGGAGAATGGTTTAATTTAAAATTATAAAACAGATTAAGTGTTTTAACTTTCCTGTGCTTATCAAACTTCATTTTAAATAAAGTAAAATATTAATTTATGACCAACACAAAAGGTTTCAATGTTTTCTTTACTTATGGCAGGGGTGGGGAACCTTTTTTTGGTTGGGGGCCACTGACCCACAGAAAAATCAGCTAGGGACCACAAATGAGAAGAAAAAAACTTCTCCAAAAACTGTCAACTCTCACTGATTTGGCCTCCAACTGAGACACCCGATCCCTTTGGTGTCCCTGCTCCACAGTGCGAAGGGATGGGACAAAGAGGAATGAGGTTCACGGTAAAGATGTTAAATTGTGGTTATCAGGCTAATCATGTAGTTGATACAATTTGTATTAACTATAGAATCAGTCAGTAAGCACCGCTCTCTAGAGCCACAGTGGGGTAGCTTCAGGAGCTGGCTCTAGCTGGGACTCAGCAGTCCTGGCTCATGCAGGTTCCAGGAGCCTGCTGTGGCTCTACATTTTAAATGTGGTAAGAGCAGCCAGACTCTCACATTTAAAATGCAAAGGTGCAGCTGTCAGCATGAGCTGGGACTGCTCGGTCCCAGCTCGCACTGAGTTCAGCAGTCCCTGTTTGCGACAGACAACTCAAGCCACTGTGAACAGGGGCTATTTGGTGGCAGCAGTCCCTGTCCATGGCTGGCCAAGGCTCACTGTAGACAAAGGCTGCTTTGCAGCAGCCTCCCCTCTCCCTCCACTGCTTCTGATAAGAGGCAAGGGGAGCAGGGGCAGGCAGCACTGTGGAGACGGTAAGTGGGGGGAACCAGCTTTTAAGTCAGCTCCCCCCAGCACCAGCTATTTCCTCCTTCTTGTTGCCTCTAGAGGAGGCAGCAAGAGAGTGGGAGGGGGAAGCAAGTAGTCTATTCTCTACTTGACTACTCATTAAGCTTTTGCTTATCAGGCAGTCAACTACTCCCTAATGTCCCCAGTACAGGGCTTCCCAGAGGCAGATTTACTTTTCTAGGGTCCTGGAATTTTATGGACCTCTTTAGGCTCTGGCATGAGGAGAAAAAAGGGGTTTAATGTGTGGGACAGGGCTGCCAATGTGTGGATTAGAGATAGGGTTCTGAATCTGGGTGGGAGGTGGGGTGCAGAAGGGAGAAAGGCTGCGAAGTCTGAGTTGGAGATAGGGTGCACAGACAGGCCGGGGGTAGGGTCTCTGGCCAGAAGGGAAGATGCAGGAGCAGTCTGGGGGGGTGGGGGGGGGGGAGGTAGGGATTCTGGCCAGGAGGGAAGATAAAGGAGACCCCCGGCTCCCTGAAGCGCTGCTGTCCCACCTTGCCACAGAGCCAGTGCTGGGGGGAGCTGGCTTAAAAGCCGGCTCCTGCTCTCCCACTTGCTGTCTCTCTCTGATAGTGACTTGACTAGTTGCTCACCTCCTTGTTGCCTCTATTCGACTGTCTGATAAACTTATGCTTATCCGATAGTTGACTAGTTGCTTATATCCCTAGTCATGACAACACACCAGAGATCAAATGAGGGTCTGTCTACAGTTCATGAAGACACTATAGCGACAAAAAGTTTTCTCCCTTAGCTCTATGTAATCCACCTCCCTGAGAGGCGGAGCTGGATCAGTGGAAGAATTTCTTGGTTCACCTAGCACTGTGCATACCAGGTGTTAGGTCAGCTTAACTGTCTCCCTTCAGTGTGGATTTCTGACATCCCTGAAAAGTCACTATGCCATTGTAACTTTTCAATGTAGACCTGCTGTAAGAGTACATATCTGAAAGCTCATCTAAGCAAACATCCAGCTGATGCACCATGTCAGCAGTTCTAAACCAGAATACTGAAAATTCCAGCTGCAGCAGCAGGTCAGTACGCATCCACTATGAATATGCTAAGAACTGTCTCCAGAAGAAAGGGGCAAAATCCTCATGGTAAAAAGTGTTCAGCATTTTAAAAGTTATAAGGATAGTGGAGGCGTTGGTTTTCTGGACATTTAGAATGGTTACTGTTTCTCCCATTTGTAAGTCCTTAGCACTTGACAATTTTGTGAACAATTTATGTGGACCGATATACGAATTCTCTGCTAATAACTTCACACTGAAATCCTGGCATATAATTCAGTCCATCCCCATGGCTTTAAATCTATTGTCAATTGGATTTTAACGATCAACATTATTTGGAAACTAACATGTCAAAACTCCAAGCCAATAAATGAAAGGCAAGCTAGTTCTAACGTCCATTGAGTTGCATACCTCTTCCAGCTGAAGTTCTGAACCTGTGAAGCCCCCTCCAATGTCCAACATGCTCATCTTAAAGCCAAATTCTTCCTAAAAGGAAGTATAGACAGGCCTTTAAGTATGCAGTCAATAGAAAGTTTATTGAAACTCTTCTCTCCAATCTCATTCAATATTGTATGATCATGCTATTAAACATGAAATTGTGACATCTTAAATACAGTTGAAAAGTACTCCTCTGAAGACTTCATTCCAGTTATACCTAGTATTATTCTACAGTACACATTACTGCAGTATTCATAAAGAGACTGAAGTAAAATCCCCATAAGCAACCTTAACTCGGCCCATGTTGAGTATGCAGTAGAGTCTTTTCTTACAAAAGTGGACAGAGCAGCATGATGTTCAGCGAATACTTTATTACAGTATAATGGAAAATAATTATATGTTTATAACCTCAGATGCACATATAGTATGTATAATATAAATGGCTTCATGGTATCATAATATAACGCAAGCCTCTCTTAAAATGCATATCCACAAGGGAGCAGAGTTACAACCACTGTGGGAACTTCAACGGTCTTCCTTAATTAGTCACTTCAGTAATTTTGCAGTAATCACAGAAAGGTCATTATCTTGGGATTTTTCTGAAATCAAATTTATTCTCCCAGAAAGTAAACAGAGATTGAAAATGTGTTTCCTTAACAAGAGAGGCATACATGTATATCTTAAAACAAAAAATTAATTTACCAGTGTCAAAAAATAAATTCCTCTTTGCCAAGAGCAGGGCCATCCTTACCAACAGGCGAACTACATGCAACTGTGTGGACTAGAGCAACAGCATTCCAAGCATTCCTCCACAGCCAGTCAGCTCCAGCATCCCTTCCCTCCAAGTGACTAGGAGTGCATGCGTGACTAGGGCTGCTGCAGAGCTCCTGTGGGAAGAGGGGAATCTCTCGCTCTCAAGGGGAGGGGCTGCTGATCAGCTTGGGTCCAGATGCTTGGGCTGGCTGCAGAGCAAGAAAGTGGCTCACACTTGCACCTTAGCAGCAAGCCTGAGCGTGTACTCTAAAGGCATGTCTACAACTAGCTAAAAGATCAACCCTCCGGAGGTTGATCTTTTAGCATTCGATTTTGAGAGTCTAATGTAGACCCGTAAATCAAATGCTGAGGGCAGCTCCCATAGGCATCCAATACTCCTCGTTCTGCAAGGAGTAAGAAAAGGCAACAGAAGACTGTGTGGACAATGTTTTAAGATAATTGCGTAACTGGAGTCAATGTAACATAGCTGGAGGTACATATCTTAGGTCAACCTTCTGCACCAGGCTTCTGCTGCAGACCAAGCGGTAAGTTGGGAAGCAGATCCATGCCCGTGGCTGCACAGCATCCCCTTTTGTGCCTCCCTCCCTGCCTACCCACCAGTGTCACCTTGTTCCTCTTCCCCTGCCCCCATAATTCCTCTTGTTCCCCTCCCTTTCACTGTCTCCCTTCCTACCTGTCCCATTTCACACTCACTGACTCCCTTCTCCTCCCACCCCCCGACATCCTTTTTCCCCTGGGCCCCCCTTGCCCCAGTCCTCCTGTTCCCCTGCCCCCCTCTGATTCCCATGCCCCCCCGCATCTCCACCCCCCCTCTGATCCCCATGCCCCCCCCCGCATCTCCTATCCCCCACTGTCCTGTTCCCTTGCACCCCCTCAATCTCCACATACTGTTCCTGTTTCCCTGTCCCCCCATATCCACTCACTGCATTGGGCAGGAGACGCAGCTGCACCCCACAAGTCCCTAGTCCCCGAGATGCCAGGCAGCGTTTCTTGGTGGAGTGACCTGACCTGAGGGGTTTGCTGCCGCTCCTTTTGGCACTCAGTATGAAAGCTGTGGACTTCCAAAATCCACTCTTCACATGCAATCTCCTCTACTGCAGCTATTGGACCAGCTGGCCAGCAGTGAGCCAAGCATGAATGCATTTTACAATGTAGCCATTTATCAGATTTGGGTACGAATATGTTGAATATTGTTTTATTGCAGATTATTTTCTCTTTACATTTTTCAACTATATGTTTACACAGAGTTCAAAATGAACTGGTTTTCCTCTTTTTGCCAAAGTCTTGATGACATTTTACCAAAAACAATGTGAGACTGTGATTTAACCTTTTGGTTGTAAAAAATGCTAACAATGCTCAATCCAATTTCAGTATTTTTGAAAGAAAAACCAATACCTTAGCCAAAAATAGAAAATTAAAGTTGACAGTTATAAAGTGACTGGCTTCGTGGAGGGAGTGGGCCAGTTTACATCAGAAAAACAAAAAATGTTGACCAGCTTTCCTATAACCCTGTTACTCTTAATATAGCATTTAGTCCATCAGTATTACAGTGTGCTTAATTTGTTTAAAATGCATAAGAACATAAGAACGGCCATACTGGGTCAGCCCAAAGGTCCATCCAGCTCAGTGGCCTGTCTGCCAACAGTGGCCAGAGCAAAGTGCCCCGGAGGGGGGGGACCGAAGACAATGATCAAGCGATTTGTCTTATGCCAGCCACCTCCAGCCTCTGATAAACATCGGCCAGGGACACCATTCCTACCCCCTGGCTAATAGCCTTTTATGGACCTAACCTCCATGCATGTGGCATGTTTTCCAATTCTATAAACTTATGTTTGTTTTGCTGAGAGCAAGTCAGGCATAGGGGTACTAGTTCATTAGTATGGTGTAGAGGACCAAAAATCCTAAGGATGGCCCTGGCCAAGAGGGTTAGAGTTCTGTCTTCGTCCCCCTCCTAAAGCTCAATTACATAATTATATAAGACAACATAAGGAAGGGAGTCACATGCACTGTTCAGTTGGTAATGATTTCAACTCATGCAGAGAAAACAGAACCTGTACATTGGTCTTTCTAGATAAAACATTTTAGTTTACTTTAAGATGTATTCTTAACTTAGAAAGACAAATATATTCTGCTTGAGTTGAGATCTGGGATTTAAAAAAATAACAGTTGACCCTCAATGAAAATTTTAAAAACCAATCAAAATGATGTTTTAGTGGAAAACTGTAACGTTAAATACTAATTAAGATCTACAATTTACTATTCAGTAGTGTAATCATTCCTTTATTTGAAGGGTCTTCATAGCAATTATCTTTCCTACCCATATCAAACTAGCAATGCACATTTTGGGATACAATTCTTCTCATCTCCATTAATGAGAACAGAGTAGGATGATGACTAATAAATCATATACCAGCAAAACTACTTACAGCCATGTCAAACACACACCGAGCATCAGATATAGCATGAATGTACACTTGAGGTTCCTTGCAAGAGCTTGAAACCTGAAATCTAAAAGAAAATAAATACAGTAAACACATAGAAACCTACAATATGCATTAACAAACAGACCACTGATATATTTAGACTAATAGGAATGTATAGCAGATCACTCAAAGAAATGTGACAAGTGAAGTATTGTTTTGATAGTAGTAAAAATGCACATAAGGTATACTATAAATATATTTCCATGAATAGGTGGATTTTATTTATTCATGAGAAACGTATTCAATCTACACAGATTACAGGAAGAGACTTCAATACATTTTTGCTTTCCTTCTAGCCCATTAATTTTGTACGAGACAAATTTGTACAGCATAATTTAAGAATGTTTAACAACGAAATTGTCAGTGTTCTCAAAATATTAGTTAAAATTTCCAAATGGAGAATCCATATAAATAATGTACTGAAATAGGCTGAAAGAAAAATGGGCTCAGTAGTGAGACAGCATCTGAGAACAGATTACAGAAAATACTCTGAAACTCAGTCCTAGAACTTCACTATCCACTGTGTCCATCTTAGTTTGATTCGTTTTAAAACAGAATTTTAAGCTTTGAAGAATTCAAATGAACTATACAAATGACCCGAGGGACACATTAAAACAACAGATGATGTAAAACTACTGGGAACAACCGTTATTTCCAATTATCTCTGATTATTTCCATTGTAGACCAGATTGATGGCACAGATTAGATGGGGTAATTCAAAACAGGTGAACAGAAAATGAGGTTAAGAATAGATCAGACTAACCTGTCATTTTCTCATACCTAAAACTAGTCATGAAAGGAACAGAACACAGTTTACGCCAGCACTCTGGTCTCAAAAATCTCAGATCACTATCTTGCTATGACAGAACTGACAAAAATAAACATCTTCATCACTGTAACTTAAAAATATTGTGATACTATGTTTTTCATAAAAATTGTTCATTGTTCCTTAGCAAAGGGCCTTTTAAAAGTGACACAATGTTTATAAAACGTTTTGTTCTGAAGGGCCAGAAACAGTGAAGGTGTACATTTCCTTTATAAAAAAACACATCCATTTTGACAATGGAGAGATGAGAAGGTAATTCTGATTCCATTGTTACATATAGTCTTCTAGACCAGTGTTAGTCAACCTTTTTTTTTTTAAAAAAAATAAAGTACCCCCTTTAAAAAAAAAAAAAAAGTACTACCAGTACCTGCAGTTTTCAGACAATTTTTTCCTACCATTTCAACACATTTGTTTAAACAACTTAATTGCAGCTGGGTGGGCGATGAAGTTTTGGGTGTAAAAATTACAAAAATAATAAAGTGCTGTAAAACTTAACACAAAAATTCAGTTCTCCAAATTTCACTTGTGCTGACGTATCCCCCAGACTTCTCTTGAGTACCCCTAAAGGTACTCGTACCACTGGTTGAGAAGCACTGTTCTAAACCGCTCTGCTCAGGTTGCCAACAAGGTGCCAATTAAAAGGGCGACTCTTATCCAAAGGAACTAGATGAAGACTACAATTTGTTTTATATCTTTTGTTTTTCACACCCCTATATTATGGAGCTTTGGTGCTTGTGAAAAAAAAACACTAACTTTGCATCAGATGGTCACTTCTGATCACTAAGTTGGAAAGGAACCAAAGCAGCAATCTAGAGGTAAAAGGCTCTGTATCCCCATTATCACTACCCTTGAGCCATTCAACCTCTAACAATGAACACGTTACATATTAAAGAAGTTTGCACATAAGTATTTAAACAGCACAAAGAGCAAAGTAGGTGATGTGTAATGGACAATAAGGCTGAACACAATCAAATAATGGGAAACCGAATAGAATGTAAGTTTGGACTATAATGGAGAACATTTTAATATATTTTAGCGCTCAATCTTGTAATGTGACAAAAATGGACTAAGTATTTTTTTTCAGATTATTTGGCCGAACATCTGAAAGATGAAAGGAGATAATGAAGAGTGAGACAAAACCAGGCACAAACTCCGTCAGCTATATTTTCTGCCTCTTTTGGAAGCCTTATGAGCCACATGGCACATTATAGAAATGAAAATCAATTAAGTTAAAAGTTTTAGACATACTGATTAAACTTTGTATACTAACAAATTGTATTCTCCTCTCAACCTAGCTCAGCCTCAATGTTACTGAAAAGTGACAAACTCTAGACAGATTATTGATACCTCATTCAGAGTCTTCATTGTGACAGACAGGATGGATCCATTTAAATCAACTTTAATCCTGTTTTGAATTTGTGCTTTTTAGTTATTTTTCTAAAGAAAGGGTAATTGTCATTGGCTGGTACAATCTGGTACTTTTTTGCTAGCCAGGAGGATACATTACCTACAAACATTTATTCAAAGCAATTATATAGCTTAACAGATTCAGATTTTTACATTTGAAAATGGTGAATGATGCAGTTCTAGTGATTTTTTTTAGATAATTAATATTTTTACTGGTGATGGTTGTCAAGCTGCATTTCATCGATGCAAATTAGAATTCAATTAAAATGCACAAAGTTTTTAGTTAAAAATATTTCAAGTGTGCTGGATACATAAGTTTATCAAGTTATATTTTCCATTTAAAACTGATTTGACTTCCCAACTTTGAATGAACTTGTCATTCAATGAAACTAATTGAAATCTACACTTGCAAAAGCAACTACTGCTGTCAAAAAGCTGGTTTAGCATTTTGACACACTGGTTCCACGTGACTAGCCAATGATTTCTATCAGTTCATTGATTTCCATCAGCTGACTTTAAAACTTTGGCAGCAAGACACATACTGTTTGAGTATTAGTATTAAAATTAAATACTTCTGGAGATTATAGTAAGTCTAAGAATTAATATATGTTGCCAATTTCAATTTTAAATAGGTTCGTTTTTTAAAAGATGTATTTAATTTAAAAAAAAAATCAAATGCGTGTAGTTAAATAATCAATTTTTAACCCATGCTGGTGACTGGTAATCAAAATAAGAGGAACATTTTTTTTATTTCCTTAATCTATCAAACACATATTCATCAATGTTCCACAAGTTTTTTAAAGACAGAAAATGTGTACATCAATTTTTGGTCACTGTGATAAGAGAATTTTTTTACTCTTTGTGTACCTATGTTACTCTATATTAAAAGTATCACAGGTCACTGTTTAGGAAGACTAAAAATACTTCAAAAACATCATCTGCCATCTACAGGTCAAAATCTAAAATTACAACTCTGAACTTTCAAGTGATTACTATGGATATCACTCTAAACTTTCCATAGTTAAAATCTTACATCATGATCTCACCCAGTGTCTGTACTGATTTCTCTCCCCCTCCCCTCTATTGCCTTTCATCAGTTCAATGATTTATTCTTCTATGCAGAGTTAGACAGATAAAGCACAAGAACAAAAGAGGGAAGTCAATGGCAGTCAAAAGTAGGGAAGCCTTAGCAGGTTTTCTGACATGCAAACAGATTTTATTTTGTTCCCTATAAGAAAGGGAGAATATAGTAGAATGAACTGGCACACTAAAAAGATATTTAAGTTAAATCCAGGTTTGATTAATTAATATTACAAAGGGAAAAAATGAAAGACTGCTTACTTAACACCAACTATTTGGACTTCAAGCTCCTTAGCACATTCCATGAGGTGCCTACAGCTCTTCAGCAAGGTGCCAAATTTCATGTTCATCTCCTCAGCTCCACTAATGTCTTCTGTGGCAATATGTAGTAAGAGCCTAAGAGAAGGGGAAGATGATTGGGGCACAGTTGGTTTACATCATCATCAGCACATGTGAAGCCTGAAGACTGTCAGAAGTATGTTGATAATGTTGTCAGTACTCCAGCTCCATCGATGGATGAGTCAAGTGAACCTAATAAAACAATCCTGTACAGAGAAAAAACTAGCAATTAGGGGCTAAAACATGGAGCCAACAAGGAAAAGGGATTTGGAAATGCAGCAACTAAGACTCTGTTGTAGCAGCAAGAGTCTGTTGGGTGCTGTAATAAAGAAAGTGTTACCTTCTCATAAAGGCTGCTTGCCCATAAGCTGCTCCTTAGTGACAACGGATTGCATCTCTCTAGCCCTTTCCTCCTGGAGTGCCAGGAGGAAGAGTGACCTGGTATTCCCTTTACAGCCTGCTATGTTTGTCATCTTATACCAGCCTTGTCGGATAAAAGTCTGACATATGTGGAGACCCTTCCCATCCCCCCATATCCACTGGGAGCTGGATTTGGTGCAAGAAGTGTTCCATTCCTTTCCCCCAACTCTTGCTGGGGAAAAGGAATGCTCAGTCTCCTTGCCAAGCAAAGATAAGCACACTGCTGACTACTACCAGCGATGTGATGATCCACCTAGGGATGGTGAAGGGGTAATGGGCTGGGGCAACAGCCAGCAGCTCCTCATGGTGCCAGCAGAGCCAGCAGCCCCACAAACTGGGAGCTGCTCAAACCAGGATGGACTGGGTCCTCCACTTGGGGATTCTGCTTAATCAGCTAAATCTAATGTTTAACCGGTTAACTGACTAAATGGGATTTTACATCCCTAGATGCAACAGCTGCCAAATATTTAATGAAATCCCCAAATTTCAAACCAACATTTACAAAATTACAGTTTACAGCAGATAAACCTGGGGTGAGGAAGTAGTAAATAACTTCCATTTTTTCTACATGTGCTCTTCAGCATCCTTGCTCAGTCATTTATGCCATTTGTTACTGCTAGCATTTCACTCATTCGGGAAAATTAAAGTAGACTGGCCATTTTCATTTCCTGGCTCTTTTTTACCAGCACAAATACTGAAGATAATTTTTTTTAGATCATTGAATCATTTATCACAGAACATTGTATAACTAAAGTTTTTTAATAACATTTGGATAAAACTGTATTTTGGGCCTAGTTATATTTGACAAAAATCAAATCTTTGAATTCATCAGATGAACCCCTAAAAACATAGTATCTATTTCTGCACACAGCAGCTTAACTAGCACCAAGGTTAGTTTGAATGCATTTCTTAACAAAGACTACAAACACCATACTGAACTGGCAAGTATTTATGACAGCATTATAAAGCATCAGTATAGATTTTCTGTGAAAACTGTACAAAACATAAAGGAAAAGCTACTTTACCTTGTAATTCTGCTCATCTGAAAATATCTTGCAGGATTCTCACTCCTGGGTCTCAGTTGGCTTAAGTGAGGCTGGAGGAAGTTCATGATCTTAGTGCTTTTTGATCCTTAAAGGCAATGGTAGTAGGTAGGAGCATGAGCTATTCTTCCCCTACCGGAGGTCACATAACATCCTGAATATAATTATTACCTGTGGATTCTTTCAGTCAATTCCAGATTTTAGCAGCATTTGAAAGCTCCACAAAGACAATTAGCCAATCACAAAACAAAATAATTAGGGAAAAAGATTGCCTCAGAAGGCTGAATAACAAAAGCATCAAAAATCTGAGGAATCAACACTTCATAAAGGTCCTCTCCAAACACAGAGAGATGGATGAAAATTTGCAGATGTACAAGTTCTACTAGATTTTAACTCAAAAATGGGATTTCTTCCTATAAGCTGAATCTAAACAACTGCTTTGTAACTACATGGAACAAAGATATAATGTAGCCATTTTGTATACTGCTAGAAACATCCAGGAGAAAGACAGCACAAGCCACCTGAACTGTCTGAATGAATGATCCTTTAACCTGGCTAACTTACAAAGGCATTCATGTACACATGCTAGATACTATCACTCACATCAAAGACTGTCTACACCAGGTGCCTGGCAGGTTCATGCTCCCCTGCACTATTTATTTTGTACCTTAAAAAACTCCTGGCATTCTGTCTCAGGAAACTGACTTAACCTGGGCAGAGGCTTTTTTCCAAAGGTCAGTCTGTCCTTTGACCAGGAAGACCTGATATTTCAGAATGCAAAAGGCTTCAACTATGGCAGAGGTGGGTAAATTCCAGCCCGCAAGGTTTTTCCCTGGCAGGTCTCCACCTTCATGCGCCTCCACAGTTATCAGAGGATAGCAGTTCTCGTTGGCTGCAAATCGCTGTTCGCGGCCAACACAAATGGTGGGAAATGGCGTCCCCAGCTGCAACGCTTCCCACCACTCACACTGGCCACAAACAACGATTCACTGCGATCCTCTGATACCTGTGGAGGCACAAGTAAACATGGCAGTGGCAGCACACCAGGGACTAATCCTGCGGGCTGCCTGTCTTTTATTGCCCACCCCAGATTATGGACTAGTAAACCTTTGTCCAAAAGAATCTTAGCATTGAAGCTCAGGATCATAGCCTTGGCTCCAGTGATGGCCACCTCAAACACAAGCTCATGTAGGAATGGGGTAAAACAGAGATAAGGGAAACAGTTGAAATAGATGACAATCTGGACAGCATGTTGCTTCTTCACCAGCTGGATCCAAAGAGGATGCAATGGCACTGCAACCATACTGGATGAAGGTGAAAGTCCGGATTATAGCCTTTGAAGATTCCTGAATTGGCACTAACTCAAACGAGCCAACTGAGCCAGTTTAAGAAGCTAGAAGAAGCCAGATCTGCTCAGTTTTGCTAACCTGCTGCTGCTCTGCAACGGAGAGGTATTTGCAATTTATTGGTGGTCATCTGATCTGAATCAGAATAAAGCCATTGTCATCCTGCTTGCCACCTGCTCCCATTCAGGTGAGCTATCTAACAAGCTAATGAAGCATAAACAGTAGCACAGAAGTAATCAACATTACTCTGGCTAGGACTCTTCAAGTGCATGTGGTACCTACGTCATGGCCAATGCTTCATAGACCAAGCAAACACAACACTTGGGTATAGTCTCTGTGCAGATGATGCTCTGGTAGTGCCATGCACCATCAGGTATCAATGCAGGGTGGGAGATGGGCACTGAAGGTAGCACGGTAGCCTTTGAGACAGCCCGAGAGATAACCAGGAGGGACATGGCAAGATCCCAAGCATATCATCATACCATCTCCCCAGACTCATTTCCAGGATGCGAACCTGAATAGAGTCATGTGCTTTGGTAGCAGTATGTCAGGGCACCTTGTTTCTTGGTGTTTCCTTTGAAATTTATGTGGAAGCAGTGTCTTGTTAACCAATGTGAAGCACAGCACTATTCATTTCAAGTACTAACTTCCACTATTTGGGGACGCTCAGAGCATGGAGGAGTCCCCTGTAATGAATGGGAATGAGGCAAGATGCTTTGAGGAAGCTCTTACACTGTTTGGAGAGAAGTGGAATCTGTACCAGTGTGGGTAGCACTATCAGAACTCCAGCACTCAGGAGGTAAAGCAGATTTAGGTTTACGATTAAGTGATTTCTCTTCTGAATTACTGAGCCATGGTCAAGATCTCAAGAAGGAACTGGAGGCAATACCCACTACTCTCAAATCGCTGATGACGTCTGAAGGTATATCCTAAAAATCACTGCACAACACACCTACATTCTAGGCACAAGAGGCAATGTACGAGCTTATTTGTTGACAACTGAAACCACTGGGAGTCAAGTAAATGCATAACATCCTGAAATAAAACACTGAAGCCATGCAAAGCGAGACTACTTGTAGATGAAGAAGAGGTGAAGCCTCAAGGCAGGCGCCCAAGTACTGAAATTAAACTGCCAGAATACTGAAGTTAAAGTTGGACCCCCCAAAGCCAAAGTTCCCCGAGGCTTTCCTGAGCCTTGGGAGTTTCATCTGTTATGCTATGAAGCTGAGACCCAGAAGAGAAAATCCTGCAATAAAATGCTATTTTTAGAGAAATGCTGCTATACAAGCCAGGGAAGGTTGGACAAAATACATGCAAGTGAACTGCATTAAAAAACCCACATGCTTCTCTTGCTTCCAGGTAAACAGATAACCCATACCATAGCCAAAGTTAAAATTCCCACAGCAATAAGAGAAACTTAAGATTTCTCTCTTTTTAACACAACACTTACTTAGCACTTGGATGGTTACGTGCAATTTTCTTTAGTTCACTTTCACTGTCACAAGTCATGATGTTTACCCCAGTTTTCGCTGCATACTTTATCTGAGAAGCTTGCTTGCAAGGATTTGTATATATAATGTTTTCAGGAGCAATGCCCAAGTCTTGTATCAATGCCATTTCAGACTGAAAAACACCACAGTATTAAAGCATTAGACAAGTCAAATTAGCACCAGTAGTGAATCGATCTTCATTTATGTGGAGACATATAGCTCAAGTAAGGTTTTCCTCTAGCAAAACTACATTATAAGCTGCTTTAAGAGCACAAAAATGGAATTGCTATCCTGATAAAGAAATAATAATAAAGGGTTTACATAGTTTAAGGCAAATAGTATGTCTGCATAGTAACTGGTACCAAGAGCTGAAATTTTACCCAGTACAGATTTAATAGGCCCCAGGATAGAGAGGGTAATTTGACAGGCAAACAGGATACACAGAACAAGACACTCACTTTACTAGAACATGCAAACCCAGTTCCAAGAGCTGCCAGAATCTCGAGTACACCTGGAGTGGAATTGCATTTTACAGTGTAAAATGGTTTTACTGGTGCCATCACATTCTGCCATTGGAGGTGTCTCTTCAGAAGCTTTCCAAGATCACCAACAAAAAATGCATTTTTTCCAGTCTATAAACAAAGGACAGTACAAAAATAAGTCAAATTTCTATAATGGTGGACCTGAAATAAAAGCACAAGTATCCTATGAAACACAAATATTTCATGTTTCTCAGATGGGAATCAGATTATATTTTCTGTTCTGCCAGTGGCTTAATGTAGGACTTTCACTATTTCATTTGACTTTGGTGCAATCTGTGCCACAATTTACCCAATTTTAAAATGCAATACATACCTACTCCTTCAAATAAATTATTACAATTGTTTACATAATACTTTAAGATTTCTTGAGTTAAGGTGCTTCTTTAAATGCCAAGTATTATTGATTTAAAATATTTGTATCACGCTTCTCTATTTAAAATATTCAAAGCAGCTTACAAAATTTTAAAACACTGATAGACAGACACAACCCAAAAGGGGGGACATAAAACCTGTGAAGACACCTTAATAAAAGCACAGGTAAAAAGGATGGCATTAGCCTGGTGCCAAAACAGCGACAGCACTGGCACCAGGTGAATGTCCCGGGGGAGAAAATTCCATAGCTTGGGGGCAAAGGCCGAGAAGGCCCTGCTTGGCGTAGACATTAACCGTATCTCCGTAAGTGGAAGACCACAGAGCAGAGCTTCCCAGCTGACTTCAATCCCCAGGCAGGTTCCTATGGGAGACGGTCCTTCAGATACCTGGGTTCCAACCCATTTAGGTCTTTAAATGTCATAACCAAGACCTTGAATTGTTCTCGGAAACATACCGGAAGCCAGTGCAGCTGCCGGAGGACCAGCCTAATGTGCTCTGTATAACAGGTGTTAGTTAAAACTCGAGCAGCCACATTCTGGACCAGCTGAAGCTTCCTAAGACTCTTCAAAGGCAGCCTGTGTAGAGTACTTTGCAGTAGTCCAATTGGAATGTGACAAGAGCATGAATCACTGTAGCTAGGTCATTCTTATTCAGGAAGAGTTGCAGCTGGCAGAAGCTACCCAAAAGCACTCCTGGCCACCCAAAGAAATCTGGTTCTCAAATGTTAGAAAGAGGTTTAAGAGGACTGCAAAGCTGCATAACTTGGTCTTTCAGTGGAAGTATGACCCCCATCCAGAACACGTAACACAACCACATTCCCAGAACATGGCTTCCTGATCTACAGAACCTCAGTCTTATGTGGAGTCAACATCAGTTTATTTGACCTCATCCAGTCCACCACTGCCTCTAGACACTGGTTCAGATTGGTCACACTTGGACCCACCCTTGTAATGGCTGCAGGCAACATCTGCAGCTAAATGTTCTTAGTTTCAAAGAGGCAGGCGTCTCACCCAGGCAGTGGTGCGGCAGCAACAGTGGCCGCAGCAACAACAGCAGGGCAAAGGTCTTATGACTTTTCCTAGAACGATATTTAAGGTTATAAAATAGCTCCTTACAAGCATTTTTTTTCAAGTCCTTTAATTTTTGGCTATAGCATCACACAAATGTAGGACTGGAGGGACATCAATAGGTCATCTCGTCCAGTCCCCTGAACCAAGCCAAGATTAAATCTTTATCATCACGATCATCCCAGACAGGTCTTTGTCTTTCCTGGTCTTAAAGACATCCAGTAATGGAGATTCCACCACTTCCCTATGTAATTTGCTCCAGCACTTAATCACCCTTACAATTAGAATTTTTTCTAATGTTTTATATTAATCTGCTTTGCAGTCCTCAGTGTATAAGGAGTACAATTTATCACTCTCTTCTTTGTAACAACCCCAGTTTGCCTGGATCCAGCCCGAGTCTCAGAGCCCCCTCAGCATCAGGGACCCCCACATCTCCACTGCCCCATTACAGACCTGGAGCACACAAAATCTACTAGCCTGTGCCCCCGTAAGACCTGGTGTGTGAGGAGACTGTGGGGAGTGTCTTTCTACTTCTCTGTCAGGAGCCATGTTGGTGAGAGTTTGCTTTTGTTTCTAATTTGTGTGTGGCCCCCAACTGATTATTCTGTGGGTCAGTGTCGTCCTCCCCTCTCCCCCCCCCCAAAAAAGGTTCTCCACCCATTTAACGTACTTGAAAACTTATATCCCTTCCCAGTCTTCCGTTGACCAAATAAATCCCATTATTTCAACTTTTCTTCATAGGTCAAGTTTTACAAACTTTTGAGTTTTGTTGCTCTTCTCTGTACTTTCTCCAGTTTATCCCCATCTTTCCTGTGGAGGCCTTTGCTCGGCACTAAATTGCTCAGCAATATATTCCAATTGTTGCCAATACAGTGCTGAGCAGAGTGGAAGAATTACTTCTCATGTCTTGCTTACTACATTCCTATTACTACATTCCAGAGTGAAGTTTACTTTTTTTTTGGTAAGTATTACAATGTTGACTCATTTATTTTGTGATCCTCTATAATCCTGAGATCTTTTTCTGAAATACTCCTTCCTGGGCAGCAATTTCTGATTTTATATTTGTGTAATTATAAGTGTAGTATTTTGCATGTGTCTTTATTGAACTCTATCTTATTTCTTTCAAACCATGTCTTCAATTTGTTGATATAATTTTGAATTCTAGCCCTGTCCTCCAAATCGCTTACAACTCCTTCCAGCTTGGTATCCTCTGCAAGTTTCATAAGAGCATTCTCTATGCCACGATCCTAATGATATTAACTAGGACTGAAGCCAGAACAGTTCCCTCTAGGAGAGGGGTGGCCGGCATGCGGCTTGCAAAGAAAAAAACTGCAGCTCCTAACTGAGCCGAGATAGAACCCGGAACCGCTCAGGTCTGCCGCTCTCACAGCTGGGCCGCTGTGAGCCGCATGCGCGCTCACGGACCCCAGCGCAATATATCATATCCTACATGTGCAGGCCAGGTCTCACTGAGCGGCTACAGGACCTGGGCATAGTTAGTGGAGGACGGGAATTGGGCTAGAGCTGATGTGGGGGGGAAGCGGGGGGAAGGAGGTGGAAGAAGATGCCTGGCTTTGGAGAAGGGGAGGGGGATTGCATGGGGTGTGCGCATAGCATCCCAGACGCGCATGGCAGTAGCAGTGGCGGCGGCATGGCTCTGGCTCCGGGACCTGAGCATAAGGTTGGTGGAGAGAGTGGCACATGGTGTGCCGGCCGCTCAGCGTACATGCATTCCCTGCAGGGAGACGCGTGTCTGTAGCAGCAGCTCTGGGACCCAAGAATTATGTTAGAGCGGGTGCCTAGCTCTAGTCTGGGGGAAGGGAGGAGGATTGGATTGGGGGGCAGGGTGCACATGGTATCCCAGGCAACACGTCTCAAGGCAGGCCACTCAGCGCACATGCCCCAGTGCCTGGAGGGAGACGCGTGTGGCTGTAGCGGCAGCTCTGCGACCGGCGAATTAGTTTGGGCAAGGGGAGGGGTGCCTGGCTCTGGGGAAGGGAAAGGGGATTGGGTTGGGGGGGAGTGCCTGGCTCTGGGAAAGTGGACTGGGTTAGAGCAGGGGTGCCTAGGGGAGGGGAAGAGCAGCCTGCATGCTTCCTGAGACCCAGGATCCCCAGGTTCTGGCCTCAGCTGTATGTCCCCTCCCCCTGGCCAGTCCCCTCCCACGCGTACCCTGCTCCCACCCCGACTGACTTTTCTGTGGGTTAGTGATCCGACTCAAAACAGGTTCCCTGTCCCTCTCAAATAAAAACAATGCTGAAAAATTGTGTGTTGAGATAATATATTTAAAAATGAAGTCTGGCTAACAAGCTCCCAATTGTGGCCAGCCCCCATCTGGCCACAGCAACATAACACTCCTGTACCCCACAGGCCCCAAACCTGAGCCTATCATACACTAAAACTCCGTCCTGAGCTGCTCACATCCCCAAACTCCTGCATCCCCAGTCCTCTGCCACAACACTCCTGCACCATCCACACACTGCAAATCTGTGTCCTGAACCCATCATACTCCCAGCCTCCCTGCCCTGAAGCCCTCATGCACCCCACCCCAAACTCCTGCACCCTCACAGCCACAAGCCTGCAGCTCACGCAGCACCCTAACCACCCCCCTGACCCCAACATTCTCCAGCCTGGAGCCCCCTCCCTGAGCCAGCATCCTCTTCTCTACTTCCTGCACCCAAATTCCCTCCCAGAGCTTGCACCTCTCACCCCTTCCCACGCTTTTTTTGTGATGGTATGCCCCGGGACGGTGTACTGGCACCTATTTTTCCCTGGCATGGTGTGGATTTTTTTTTTTTTTTGCACTCAACTCTCCCCCCTACTCCCCTTCCCAGTACATGGCACTTCATGCTTTATCCACCGCTATTTTGACTCTTCATCTCTAACAAGTTGGCCACCTCTGCTCTAGGATTCCACTGGAGATGTACCCATTCACTTTGACTCTGAACCATTGAGAACTATTCTCAAATGAGAGAATATATTTCCCTAGTTTGCTTATGATGAGATCATGTGAGACTGTATCAAGAGCCTAATTAAAGTTGAGAGATGACATTTATTGTTTTCCCCATTTCTTCACATATGCTAAGCATGCTATATATGCTCCCAGATCCCAACAAGCCTCCTACATGCTAGGAACAGGGGTGCAGTGAGAAAACAACAATTTACTTCTTCAGCCTAGAACACGTACGCTGCACTAGAAGCCAGGAGAAGGTGCTGAGTTCTAGTCTTGGATCTTCTGGATATTCCTGTGATGTCATAGCCCTTTTTTACTGAGCATTTAGTATATACAGAGAAGAGTTCTATGGGGCTAATGGAAAACCCAAACAATCTCTGACCATGTGAAAATTATTCTTTTCAGATGCTTATAAATCAGCCAAAACTGGGCAAATTTTCATGGGGACAATAAAAGGTAATTCTCTAACCGCAGCACTATGTACTGGCCACACCTCAGATACCTGCTCCAGATCCCATGGATGCTAAGCTCTTAGGAACAGCTGGATAATTTTATTTATTTAACACTGGAAAGGCTATTTCCCCCCATAACTTAATTCTTGAAAGTGGCTAACCAGTTTTTGCTCAAACTTTGCCACAAAATTCAGACTGAGACAGAGCAAACATGAAAAACTTCAGCCCAAAATGGTTTAAATTCAGCAAGGTTATAGGCAGTTGGAAAGAGGTTTAAAATTAAAAATGCTAGGAAACCTTAACTTCATGTACCATGGCCATTTTGCCTATAATACATGTGACAGTCTGACATACCTTTTTCAATTTCTAGTTTCAAACTAGTATTAGCAATTTAGACATGAATATTAATGTAATTAAAATAAACTAGTAGGACTTGGTCAAATACTTACAAGTGTATGTTCATAAACATAGTTGTCAATAACATCTCCGAGAGTTGCTCCTTCATCCAGCAAGCCAATGGAGTAGTTTGCATCCTCAAGAAATCCTTTCATCTCAGCCGTATTCCGCAAAGCCGACAGTCATAAACCAAGAATCACAAGGGACAGGCCACCAAGCCTTAGATCCGGGTCCTTAAATTATGCAACAAACTGCAAAATGGGGGGTGGGGAAGAAGAGTAAAATAAATCAGTTGATAAGACACATCATCCCCCAGGTCTTCTATTTAAATTTACAAATGACCTTCCACATTTGTTGTGCTGCAACAAATAAGATAAGACACTTGTTAAATGAAGCTTTCTGCTCTGCTCCCTTCATTTATCAGGAATCAAGAAAACATGGTTCCTAAACAAAGATACACAATTTTACTAATTCTCAAAGCAAAAAAAAGAACTGATGCTAAACTTTGAGATGAGTTAGCTTTTATATTTTCTGCTAGAAAGGTGCTACTCTTACCTCTATTCAAATAGCTCATTTAAAGTCCTGTTCTTAATTGTCTCAGGCTAGACACAAATGCTATTTGTTTGGTGACAGGGATTTATAATATACTGCTCTGGATTATACAAATATTAAAAACACTCAAATCAGAAACTCAAAATGTAGGTAAGAGCTTATCTGCAGTATTGTGGTAGCTGTGTAGGTCCCAGGATAGCAAAGTCAAGTTGGGTAAGGTAAAACTCAGTTGGGCTAGTTTCTGTTGGCAAGATACATAAGCTTTTGAGTTGTATAGTGCTGCATGTGGCTCAAAAACTTGTTTCTTTCACCAGCATAAGCGAACAACTTCTGTTCCAATAAAAGATATTACTTCAGCCACCTTATGTGTGGAAGCATAATCCAAAGTCCCAAGTGCCATGAGCACTTGACGTGCTTTATCACTTTAACACCTGCAACCCCTTCTATGTTATTCCCTATGTTTGGAAACATGTGTACACCCAGGCTTTCAATAATATGCTTCTTGCTGAGGCCTGGTCTACCTGAGAAAGAACGGTTACTTACCTAGTAACTGTTGTTCTTGAGATGTGTTGCTCATGTCCATTCCATGTAGGTGCGTGCACACATCTGAGATTTTTCCCTCAGCAGTAGCTGTTGGGCCAGCAGGGGAGCCCCCTGGAGTGGCACCGGTATACCAGCCCATATATACTCCTGCTGGTCCTCCACCCACTCAGTTCCTTCTTACCGGAATACTCTGGAGATTTGGGAGGGGATTTGGAATGGACATGAGCAACACATCTTGAAGAACAACAGTTACGAGGTAAGTAACTGTTCTTTCTTCGAGTGATTGCTCATGTGCATTCCATGTAGGTGACTCCAAAGCAGAACCTAAGGAGGAGGGCCGGATGCTGATGCTTCCGATGAATGGAGAACCACCCTGCCCAGGGTGGCGTCCTCCCAGGCCTGGTGTATCAGCGCATAATGATTAGCCAAAGGGTAGACCGAGGACCAGGAGGCAGCCCTGCAGATGTCCAGGATAGGGACCCGTGCTGCTAAAGCCGTGAAAGAGGCCACGGCCCTCGTGGAGTGCACTCTAAGGGAAGGAGCTGGAACCCCTGCCAGGGCATAGCACTCCTTAATGCAGGTGGTAATCCAGGAGGAAATCTTCTGTGAGGACACAGGTTGCCCCCTTACATGCTCTGCAACGGCCACAAAGAGTTGGGGCGATTTCCGGAATGGTTTTGTCCTATCTAAATAAAAGGCTTAAAGCCCTTCTAATGTCTAAAGTGTGTAAAGCCTGTTCTTTCCCTGATGCATGGGGCAAAACACTGGGAAGAAAACGTCTTGGGAGGCGTGGAAGGCAGACACCACCTTGGGTAAAAAAAAAAGAAGGGTGAGGGCGGAGCCTGACCTTAACCTTGAAGAACACTGTATGGGAGAAGGCGGGGGGGAATCTGTGGTGAGTGCCCTGAGTTCAGATGCCCACCTGGCAGATGTGAGCGCTGCCAGGAGGGACACCTTGTAGGACAGGTACAGTAGGGAGCATGTTGCCAATGGCTCAAACGGTGGCCCTGTGAGTTTTGAGAGAACCAGGCTGAGGTTCCACTGGGGAACAGGCTGACAGACATGAGGGTAGAGTCTGTCCATTCCTTTCAGAAACCTGTTAACCATGGGGTTTTCAAACAGGGTTTTTCCCCCTTCTCCGGGATGGAAGGCCAAAATAGCCACTAGGTGGACTTCAATGGAGAAGGAGGAGGAGAAGAGTCCCTGGAGCCTGAGGTCCAACAGGTAATCCAAGATCACAGGAGACCCAGACGTAGAACTACTTCCACTTGGTGAGCTAGGTGACCCTAGTGGAAGGTTTTCTACTACCCAATAGGATTTCCTGGACCCGGGCCAAGCACTGAAGCTCTGCCACCATCAGCTGCGGAGCTTCCACGCTGTCAGGTGCGGCGACTACAGGTCTGGGGGGTGGAGCGTGCCTAAGTCCGGAGAGATCAGGTCCGGGGACAGCGGGAGGACCATAGGTCTCTCGCATGACAGACTGTGAAGGGCTGAGACCCAGTGCTGTCTGGGCCACGCTGGGGCGATGAGGATCAGTGATGCCCTGAACTCCCGTACTCTCAGGAGGACCATGTGAATGAGTGGGAATGGCGGGAAGGCAGAGAGCAGACCCTCCAGCCAGGGGAGGAGGAGAGCATCTCCCAGAGAACCCCGTCCCATGATGGCGCAGAACCTTAGGCACTTCTAGTTCTCCCCTATGGCGAACAGGTCTAGATGGGGAGACCCCTCCCCCCCCACGCACAAAAAGTGGAATGGGCCACATCCCATCTTAGAGACCATTCACGCTCAGCAACGGTCCTGCTCAGCCTGTCCGCTAGGACATATTGAGAACCTGGGAGGTACGAGGCCATCAGGTGGATATCCACCCGATACAGAGATCCCAGAGGCGGATTGCCTCCAGACACAGGCGAGGGCATCGTGCCCCGCCCTGCTTGTTTATATACGCCACCACTGTCGTGCGGTCTGACAGGATAAGGATGGACTTACCTCTGAGGTGAGCCGCACAGGCCAGACAGACTGCCCGGAGCTCTCTGATATTGATATGCAGGGAGAGCTCGTCCACGGCCCACATACCTTGTGTATGCAGGTCCCCCAGCTGGGCTCCCCAGCTGGTATCTGAGACAAGATGTATGGACAGTACTGGTCTGGAGAGGGGGACCCCTGCTCAGACCCCTTCTTGACGGTTCCACTCGTCCAGCGAGAGCAGGAGGGGGGTGGGAACCGTCACCACGCTGTCCCATATGAGTGGACAGCTAGGTTGTGGTCTCGCAATAGCCACATCTGAAGCAGGCACATGCGCAGTCTGGCATGCTGCACTATGTAAGTGCAGGCAGCCATGAGGCCCAAGAGCCTCATGCATGTCCAGGCGGTAGTCACTGGAAAGTTCTATAATGCCCTGACAGCAGCCTCTATTGAGCGGAACCGGGACCTGAGCAGTGAGGCCCTTGTCAACAAAGAGTCCAGGGAGGCACCCACAAACTATCATCAGGATTGGGATCAGGGTTGACTTGTCCAAGTTCAGAAGAAGCCCGAGATCCCCAAAGAGGCTCTGGACCAGGCCGATGTGGCCTCTCACCTAACTCGGAATGTCCCCTTAGGAGCCAGTCAGAGGTAGGGGAACACTTAAATGCCTCCTTTCCTCAGAACGGTGGCCACAACCACCATGCATTTGCTGAAGACCTGAGGGGCCGTCAAAATGCCAAAAGGAAGGCGTGAATTGGTAGTGGTCCACGCCCACAGTAAAACCAAGGAACCTCTGATGGTGGGAGGCAATGGAAATAAGCGTCCTTTAAGTCAAGGGCAGCGTACCAGTCTCCGGGGGCTAACGAGGGAATTATGGAGACCAATGTTACCATTTTGAATTTTGCTTTGGAAATGAACGAGTTGAGGGCTCTGAGGTCCAAAATTGGACGGAGACCCCCTTTGGCCTATGGGACAGGAAAATAACAGGAATAGACTCCCCTGCCCTGCAAGTCAGAGGGAACCCACTCTACCACCTCCAGCGTAAGGAAGTGGTGAACCTCTTCTTGAGCCGAGGCTCGTGAGAGGGGTCCCTGAAAAGGGGCAGGTAGGGGGTTGGGAGCGAGTGGAAAGAGATTACATAACCCCTTTCCACTATCTCCAGCTCCCCATTGGTCTGACGTAATGGACTGGCAGGCCTGAAGGAAGTGGGATAAATGGTCCTGGAAGGCGAGTGGGGAGACTGGCAGAATGCCCTCAAGCGTCCCATCAAAATCCCTGGCAGGGGCCCTGAGTTTTTATTGGGAGGCCCCTGGTTCTTATCTGGGGCTGGCGCCTGTTATTCCTGCCGTTACCGCTTCTGCTTCTACTGCGGGAGAAGTCATGGCATGGAGCTTGTGGAGACAATCTAGGAACATTCTTATTTGGGAACAAGGGCCTCTGAGCAGCAGGGGTGTGTGTGCATGCCCAAGGATTTCAGGGTGGCACACATGTCCTTGAGAACGTGGAGCAGTTGGTCCGTTTGCTCCGAAAAAAGCGAGGGACCTTCAAAGGGGAGGTCCTGGATGGTGTTTTGGAGCTCTGAAGGGACCCCAGAGCCCTGGAGCCAGGAGCTACAGCGTAGGACCACATCTGTGGCCATCACAGGCAGTAGCATCAGCCACGTCGAGAGCCACCTGGAGGGCTGCCCTGGAGATTGCTCTACCCTCCTCATGGAGAGCTTTAGGGTACGTCTAGACTACATGCCTCTGGCGACAGAGGCATGTAGATTAGGCTACCCGACAGAGTAAAATGAAGCGGCGATTTAAATAATAGCCACTTCATTTAAATTTACATGGCTGCCGCGTTGAGCCGACAAACAGCTGAGGTGTACTTGAAGAGACGCTAACTTAAGGCCTGTCTCCTTTAGGTGCATAAGATAGTCCAATACCAGAGGAAGATGAGCTACTTCAGGGTGATGATGTTCCGTGGCAAATGCACAAATTCCAGAAACAGATGGCTTCCATGCACAGGGAACGGGAGTGAGCTCCGCCATGTCGGTTGATGTAATACACGGCCTTGATGTTGCCCATAAGTATTCTCACTGTGGTGTTCTGGATGTTTGTGCGGAAACACTTGCAGGCATTGAAAAGCATGATAGCTCTAAGAGGTTTATGTGCAGGCGCTTCTCCAATGGTGGCCATTGGCCCTGTGCTGAAAAGGGACCCATGTGGGCTCCCCATCCTAGTAAGGAAGCATCTGTTGTAATGTGGTGGTGCAGCTGCTGTTGGCAAAAAGGTACCCCGGATAATAGATTTTCCCGGTTGGTCCACAATAGGAGCGACCGTGTAACAGAAAGACGAAGCGTTACTGGCCTGTGGAGGTCGTGTCTGGCGTGGTTGTAAACCAGTGTCAGCCAGTACTGGAGGGCGTGGAAGTGCAGTCTGGCATATCAGACTATGTATGTTGTGGCAGCCATATGGCCCATCAGTCTTAGACAGGTTATGAGTGGAACGGTCGGACTGCCGGTGATGGTTTGAATGAGGTCCTGAATGGACTAAAAAATGGTGTAAGGGCAGGAAGGCCCTGCCTGCAACCGAGTCCAAGTGAGCCCCTATAAACTCCAAGGCATGAGTTGGGTGCAAAACGGACTTTTGTTAGTAGAGGAGGAGTCCGAGAGTGTGGAAAGTTCGTCTGGTGAGATGGATCATGTGAAGAACTTCAGAGGCAGAAGGACCCTTGAGAAGGCAGTCGTCTAAGTATGGAAAGATGACTACTCCTTGCCATCGGAGGAAGGCCACGAGTACTGATAGGATCTTTGAGAATACCCTGGGGGCAGAGGACAACCCGAAGGGTAGGACTTGGTATTGGTAGTGGTCCTTGCCAATGACAAAGCGTAGGAATCTCCTGTGAGAGGGGTGGATAGCAATGTGGAAATAGGCATCCTGGAGGTCGAGGGCAGCAAACCAGTCATGATGTTCCAGTGCAGGAATGATGGCAGATAATGTGATCATTTTGAATCTTTGCTTGCGCTGGAATTTGTTCAAACGGTGGAGGTCTAGTATGGGTCACCAACCTCTGGATCTCTTCTGGGTGAGGAAACAAGTAGAAGCCTGTTTCTGAATTCGTTCGAGACCATCTCTATAGCCCCCAGAAGGAGTAGATGGTTGACTTCTGTTCGCAGGATAACCTTTGAGAGGAGTCCCTGAAAAGGGATGAGGTGGGGGGAATGGAAGTGAAGGGGATGGTGTAACCCATTTGAATGATTTCCAGCACCCATCTGTCTGTGATTTTCCATCAATGAGCATCAAAGGGCCTCAACCAGTGGAGGAAGACGTGGGTAGAGTGATATGTGACGTTGCCTGGGACTGTCTGCACGCCCCCGACCAATGCATCAAACTTGCTGCTTGTTATTGGGGCCCATTTGGCCACGGCCATTCCATTGCGACGTCGCTGGGGTTTCTGGCATGAGCATTGATTATCAAAGCTCCTTTGTTGTTGATGCCATTGATGTTGGATGTACGAATCGTTGTACCTGCACTGGTATGGCATGTATCAGCATCTCCTGAAGGGAGGCATTTACATCCCCAAGGTTCTCAACCTTGTGCGTGAGTCCTTTGAGGAGTGTAGGACATGTCAGTATTTTCAGCGAAAAGCTTGTCATTGTCAAAGGGCAAGTTCTCAACCTTGCTCCGTAACTCCCAAGGGGCACCAGCTGCTTGCAAGAGGCTCTCCACATCATGACTGCGGTGGTGGTAGAGCATGCAGCGGTGTCAGCGAAGTCCATGGCCATTTGGAGGGATGTTCTTGTTGACGTGTACCCCTCCTGGATGACTGATTTCAATATGGACTTTGACTCAGGTAAGCGGTCTATGAGTGGAGTCAAACGTGAGAAGGTGTCAAAGGTATGATTGGAGAGGTTCGCCATATAGTTAACGATTCTGAGTAATAGGGTTGCAGATGTGCAGACTTTCCTGCCCAAAAGATCCAGTCTCTTAGCCTCTTTATCGGAGGCTTGGTGTTTGAATTGCAGGGCCTTAGCCCTATGTTGAGCTGCATCCACAACGAGGGAGTTACGTTGAGGATGGGCAAAAAAGAATTCCATCCCCTTCGGGGGCATGAAATATTTTCTATTGGCCCTCGTTAGTTGGCAGTGCTGATGCCGGGGCATGCCATATTTCGTCAGCAATCTCTAAAATACCCTCATCCAAGGGAATGGCGAGGCACGATCTGTGCTGTGGCTGAAGATTCCTAAAGAGTTTGTGCTGCTTGTCCTTGAGTTCCTGCAGCAGTATCTCCTGAGCGATGGCTACTTGCTTGAACAGCTCTTGGAACTGATGAAGGTCATCAGGTGGAGAGACCTCGCCAGGGATGACTGCTTCGTCCGGTGAAGAGGAGTCTGCTGGCGAGACTTCGATTGGCTGTTCGGCGAAAGGCGTATGGTCAGGTTCCGACAGAAGTTGACAAGGCAAGGTCACACGTTCCAGAGGAGTGGAGGGGGCAGGAGCCGGAGACGGTCTGGAAGAGGCATAGTCCTAGGCAGAGCGTGAGCAGGAAGAGTACCTGCTGCGGGAGTCATGGGTGTAATAGTCGTCGCGAGGATATAGCCTGTCTAGCGGTGAGCATCTCTCTGGATAGCAAGAGTGTGAGCGATGCCCGTGATGGCGTGGAAATACAGCGAGCAAGAGCAGCTGTATGATGCTCTGGAGGAGGCAAGAGAAATAGATTATTGGCGGTAATAATGTCTTTGATAATGAGGCTGAGCTACCAGGAATGGTGATGGCGGTCTGGCAGGAGAACGTGGAGATCTGCGGCAGCTACCATAATACAATGGAGAGCGCAGTGCCAGAGGGGAGGATGACAGTGCTGGGAAGAAGGCAAGGGAGTGAGACCGGCTCCGGCACGGAGGAGTCAAGCGGGCTGGGCTGCCCACTCCTGATGTGAAAGCGAGAGCTGTAGTTCTGGTCTGTGCCATGCTCCCCGGTGCCAATGACTCAGGTACCGTAGTGGCCGGTGCCGAGATTGTATGCTGCATTCGTGCCAGCGCTGCTTGTTCTGGCACCGTATGTTGGTCTGGGAACGGTGCTGCTGTAGACGCCATTGTGGTCAGCTCCAAGGAGGCTCTCATTGGTGGCTCGGTGGTCGGTGCTGGCAGCTGGGGCGCAGGCAGCACCGTGGCTTAGAAATGCTGGAGGTCCCGGGTCTGTCTACCTGGCTCACCTTGCCTTGGATGGCAGCAGGCAGGGATCCTGTGGGAGAGAGCCTTTGTCTTTTTGATGTGGCTATGGTGGGAGATGAAGCCCGCCACTTAGGGGTGCTGTTTCTCTGTGGCAGATGACGGACGCTGCGGCTGAAGGGCTTTGTCGAAGAGGAGCACTCTCAGGCGCTTCTCCCTGTCTTTCCGAGCCCTAGCCGTGAGCTTAGTGCAGTAGGAGCACTTTTGGGGAACATGGGACTCAGAGATATTTAATGCAGTCCGCATTGCCGAGAGGCAATGCCAGCCTCCGATAGCCAGTGCCGCATTTCTTAAAGCCCGGGGATGATGGTATACCGGTGGTTTTGCCGGCGTGTCAACAGGGAGCGAGTCTCTAAGAATTTTTAGCTTTTCTTTCCCTTAATCTTTCTGTTTCTCTTACTTTCTTTTCTCCTTTTTTTTCCCCAAGGGGGAACAAACGAACGGAGGAGGAAGGGAAACCAGGTTAGGGCAATTTACAAGGTAATTTGAGGACATATAGTCTTATAAAGGGGTTGAGGTGAAGAGTGTGGTTTCTATCAGTTTGCAGCCTAAGGCAGTCTAGAAAAACTGGCGGTTGGCCATACCATGCACAGGAAAAGAATGCGAATGCCGCAAGCACAGCGACGCATGCGCAGCCCGGCCAAATACTGCTTCCAACAAGTCTCCATCCTGTGGCTCCGGGGCAAGCCCAGCACCCACAGTGGAGCACCCATGGGGAAGTCCTTGAAGAAGAACAGGTGTTCATTGCTCTCCTGGGGAACCAAGTACCTCCTCTCAGCCTGCTTATCTGTCAGAGGGGATGGATATGGGGGTTTACCACAAGGCTTTGGAGATCTTTGCTACGGTCTTGTTGACCAGTAGAGCCACTCTGGAGGGGGCATTGGATTGGAGGATGTCCACTGTGGGGTCCAAATTTTCGGACACCACCTCTGTCTGGACCCCCAAACTTTGGGCCAGTCAGCAGAGAAGGTCCTGGTGAGCCCTAGCATCCATGGAGAACTTGGGCTTCATCAGCAGAGAACAATGACCTTTTCTGGGCTTCCCCCATAGGGGCCTGTGTCACACTGGATCTTGCAAGGGCCCTGGCATCGAGGACAAGGGAGGTTGGCTCACAGGTGCCGCGCATCCCGAAGGGCCTGGAGAGGTTTGGCCAGGAGAGGTTTGGCCAGGAGGTAGCGACTGCCCCGAGTTAGGAGACCTGGTCACAGGGGTCGCCGAAAGAGGAGGCCCGTGGGACTGAGGAGACGGAACCCGGCCTGGATGGGTCCACACTGTGGCCCTGGTGGTATACCCAGAGCATGCAGAATGGCCACTGGCCCGGAGGTTGCGGAGGCCATGTCCATTGTAGCATCGGCACCAGTTATGCCCACTGTTGTTGGTACAGACAGGATGGACTGCAGTGCCGGGAGCCCCTCGATGACCAAGTGGTCTCTTCCTCGGAGTTGGACGAGTATTCCAAAATGGAGCCGACGTGGGCACCGAAGAAGCTGCTGCATGTGTGGATGGATTCGGGCTTACTGTGGTGCCGAGGCGGAGGTGGCGGCATGGCAGTGTGGGTGTCCCGTGCGGAGGTAGGTAACGCAGGGGCCGGTGCCGAAGACGGGACAGGGTGATAGTATTGCGCCAAGCCTGGTGCCGCATCCTGGGAGGGGACTGGGGACGACTCAGCAGCTGGTGCCACAGGTCGTGCCAGCAGAGCAGGGAGGGTTGGGTGGTGATCCCTGGCCTCCAGTGCTGAGTCCTCAGGCATCCTAGAGGGAGGCCAGTGCCTACTTGTCCCGTGCCATCTGGAGGGGGTTGGAGTGGGAGGAGGACCCTCGCTGCCTCGAGAGCCTCCAGTGTGGAGAGTTCGGGAAAGGCCTCCAGAGGAATAGTCTCCCTATGCGGTGACTAAAGTCCGCCCGACTGAGATAGCCCAGGCTCCGATCTTGTAGGCGCCAAGTGATCCACAGGAGGGCGCATGCTTTGGTGGAGACCTGCCTATTAGGCCTTCTCTTTCTCTGAGGCACCAGGGACTGGGACCGGTGCCAAGGTCTGTGCGGTGCTGGAGTAACACGCTGCACCAGACTGTCCTGCACCGATGCCAGTGCTCTCTGGCAGACCGGTGCTGGGTCCGACGCCGGTGCCAGCCTGAGGGCTGCCTCCAGCAAAATGCTTTTGAGACATGACTCTCTCTCGTGCTTGGTGCGGGGCTTGAAGGCTTTGAAGATCTTGCAAGCTTCTGCAAGGTTAGCCTCCCCCAGACACTTTAAGCAAGCTGAATGCGGTCACCACAGGGCATAGGCCTGACACTTTTTGCAGGGCTTGAACCCTTGTGGACTGGGTACGGCGCGCCGCCGCAGGCGACAAACAAAACAACAAAAGAGTCTAACTTAATTTGCAGCTACTTAGCCAGTGATTAACTGTGAAACCAGAAGACAAACCCTGAAGACAACGATCGCTCTCCAGAGCTGAGGGTTGTTCCAATGACAGCCACAGTGGTAAGAAGGAACTGAGTGGATGGAGGGCCAGCAGGGGTATATATGGGCCAGTGTACAGGCGCCACTCCAGAGAGGGTATTGCTGAGGGAAAGAGCTCTGACAATGCGTGCATGCCACGCGCGCACACCCCTACATTGAATGCACATGAGCAATCACTTGAAGACAGTTAGGCTGTTATAACTAGATCACTCTGAGGTGTTATTAAAAAAAACCTCCACAGTTAAACCAACCTAAATGTCATGGTAGAAAGCAGGTCAGTGGGAGAATCCTGGCAACTGCCCCTTGGAGAGGTAGAATACCTATGTTTATAGAAGAACCCCTCCCAGCTTCATGGAAGTGCTACTGCAGCATTTTAAAGAGTAGACAATCCTATACTTATTAGCAGGGCTTGACGATCCATGGCTCGCCAGCCCCACACTGCGCATGTGCAAAAGCCACATTGTGCATGCACGCGCCACCAGTCAACGAGGTGCCTAGCTGAAATCTACTCGCCACAGGTGAGTAGATTCAATAGATTGTCAAGCCCTGCTTACTAGGGATGTTAAGGACTATCGGATAAGCAAATGCTTATCAGATAGTTGACTAGTTGCTTCCCCCCACCCCCACCTTGGTGCCTCTATCAGATGGAGCCCAGCACTGCGCTCCTCACAGCTTTTCAAAGCAGCAGTGCTACATAGATCCCAGGATCAGCTGGGGACTCCCCCACTGACCCCACAGTCTACGCGGTGCTTTTGCCTTTGAAGTATAGCAAAATGCATTGACTATTTGATTAGTCAATTAGTTGATATTTAACATCCTTAATACTTACGGAACCCTTAACCATAAGGAAGCCTTGAGCCTACTGGCAACATGCTAGCATTGAGACTTGTTAGGCTGTTCAGTTTTGTTTTGAATTTAGAAAATACAAATGCATACCCATTGTGTGTGTTTTAAATCCAGGGTGCACGGGGGGAAAAGCCCTTTACTTTGCACCAATCTAACTTTATGTACTGTCTTTGAAATCTCTATTTCAGAAGCACTAAAGGTATCAACAGAATTGAGATAAGACCAGTGAAAAAGCAGTTATTTAAGAAGCGGTGAATTATAAGAGCACTGCATGTTCTTTTAAAACTCCTGAGTTGCATCTGCTTCATTGAGATCAATACTGTCAGACTTCAAGATAAAATCTCTGAAGAGAGAGAGAGAGAGAGAGAGAGAGAGAGAGAGAGTGTGTGTGTGTGTGTGTGTGTTCATAGCCAAGTTTCAATTTATCTTTTGTTTGAAAGCTTCCCCGCCCCCCATAAACATCAATTCTACTTAACAAAATGACAATCTGGAGAAAGAAGGGTCTCAACCAACTTTATTAAATGTATGTAATGTAATATGGGAGTATGAGAATTTCATGTAAAAATCTGCAAATGGCTGAACTACTAATGGATGATTGGATCATTCTATCAGTCTTACTTGCTCAGTAGCCTCAACTAGTTTAATCTTGTTTAAAACAAGTTCTATTAATCTTTAAAATCTCAAAAGGTTCTAAGTGTCCCGCCTATTTTTATTCAGATCCCAGTCTGAAGAGCAAAAAAACCTGTGTCTCTACCATTTTTACATGAACATAGTTCATATTCCACAAAATCTCTAAATGAAGATCACACTGATTAGGAAACAAGCTGTGAACTTAGTAGAAAAAAGGATTTTTTGCCTTCAAAAAAGCTTTGTAGATTTTCGTAACAGTTCTGGGAACAACCATTCTGAAGCTACAATAACCAAACGAAAAGGACCTGTGGTTTCAAAGATCAGCAGTTTCCTACACTTGGTCTCCTAAGCAAAGCGTTAAAAGCTCTATTTCTACCTAGAAGTTAACTAATCTTCAGAGCCACCACAAAAATATGACAGGTTTGAGTTTCCAAAAGTTAGTAAGATAATTACAGCTTCAGATGGTTTGAAGACTACTGTTCTACACCAGGGAGAATTCTGCACCTGTGTGAAAAGAATTCATGTCCCTTCAGATTTCTTTGCTTTCCCTCAAATATAATTGTTTACCCACAGCAGCCAGTTGAGAGGTAAATTAGGGGGAGAACAACCCAGCCAGTGTTGGTGGGGCTGGGAAGGATGGGACTTCCTCTTCAAGGACTAGCCAGGGCTGGATCATATCCACCCCTAGAAATGTCTGCACACACCCTGCCTCCAATGTTTCTCAGTCAGGGGGAGAATCACAGTATGGAGAACAGCTTCCCTGTCCAAACTAACCCCAGTACATCCAGCACCCCCCCCCCCACACCCCTTATTCAGATCCTTCCCACTGAGGTCCCTGCAACCTAACCCCCATTCCAGTAAGCCTCACAATTTGCAACTGGATACTCTTGCACCTAGACCCCTGCCCACTTAACCCTCACTCCAACACTGGAGCTGCCCCAAATTTGAAACCAGATTCCAACAAGGTCAGTTCCACCCCACCTACTTCTGGACCACACTGCCTATGCATCCAGATCCCCAACCAGCTGCATTCTAACCCTCACACCAAACCAGCACCCCCAATTCCCTCTGCTGAGCCACCACCACCAAGACTCCCCCTGTTGAGACCCAACCATCTTCACCTGGACCCACCTGCAGAGTCCCCTTGCCGAGACACCCGGAACAGTCCCAATGAACTCCTGTGCATCCAGATCCTGCCAGCCCCCACCTCCACCCCACTATATGCATACAGATCCTCTGTCCCCAACCTGGATCCCCTCACACTTAAGCCCCTCTACACTTGAATCCAGATAGGTTGAGTCTTCCTGCCCATCCCAGTGGATCTGGGGAGGAATAGCAGTGCCCTGGGGTGTTTCTGGGGAAAGCAGGACTCCTGCGCAATGTCTGGGTTAGGTGCAGCCTCTCCACCAAGTCTGTTTCACATGGCCGGGGCTGCATGATGACCTCCCACTTCTATGCAGTCAATGGTCTGTGTTCCCCAATGCTAAGCTAGAGTCACTGTGTTTATTGTGACACGTACAATTTGAAGACTTTTAAAATACCATGGGCAAAATTGTGTGGTTTTAGTGCAAAGTTCTCAGAAATACACTGTAGTAGGCCCCCCAAAAGGTTCCTTACAAGTGAAATGTAAAACTGATTTAGCTAATCCTATTTAATAAAATTACAAAAAACAAACACTATTTGCATCGCAGGCCATCTTTGAAAAAGACAACCAATATACAATTCTACTCCTTAGCGTTTGGTTTAATCAGAGACACATTTTTTTTGAGACTTCTAAAGTAACTACAGGAGAGTGAGATGAATCCTCTGATGAAATAATTCTGTTGCTGTTAAAGACGAACAAAGATTTGGACATGAGCTTTCTGTGGGCAGGTGCCTACTTCACCTGCATGAAGTAGAACCCTAACCTAGCCGCAGCACTCAGGGAGGGTACTTGGAGGAAGGGACAGAACTGCCCCTTGCACTCTCACAGCAGAAAGCACTTGGGGGAGGCTAACCTCTACTGCCAGTACCAAGCCCTCACTAATCCCCCAGGACCTATGCCCCCCCCCAAAATGCAACACCCAGGGCATCCATAGGATGAGCCGAATCTGCCTGCTGGCTCCTTACTCCTCCTTCCCTCAAGTATTGGGGAGGCACAACTAAATGCTTTGCCCCCACATATCACCTCTGGGTACAGGGGTGCAGATAAAGAATAAGATGCATATTTAGACAACTGATGAACCTCAGCAGACCCATGAATTTTCAATTGCTCAAATTACCCACTTTTTCTAAATGATCTGTCTAGTATAATGGTCACCAACCCATAGATCAGGATCTACTGGTAGATCTTGGAGCCTGACAGGTGATCTTGACAGGTTTGGCCAAGAAGATATCACGTGCAGCACTTCAGCTGCTCCTCCCCCCCACTACTGTGCAACTCCTGTCCTTTGTTTTGACTCTTGGGTGAGGGGCACAACAGGGCTTGGGGTGGAGGGAGTTTACTGGCTGCTTTGGGGAGTAGTGAAGGGCCAGGGCAAGCGTAAGCCTGCCTTAGCCCCACTGCACCACCACACAGGAGCCACCTGTGGTAAGCAGTCCAGCTGGAGCCTGCATCCTGAATCCCTGTCCCAGCATGTACCCCAAGCTGCTGCCCTAGCCCTGATTCCCTCCCCCCCGATACAAACTCCCACAGAGCCTGTATGCTGAACCCGCTCCTGCACCCTAACCCCAGCTCAGAGCCCCCCCCCCCCCCATACTCCAAATCCCTTGGCCCAAGACCAAAGCCTACACCCCAGCCTGATGAAAGGGAGGAAGGAGGGAGTGAGCAAGTGTGGGGCCTTGGAGAAGGGGCACAGATATTTGGGTTTGGGATAGATCCTGGATTACACTTAAATTAAAAAAAAGAGATCTCACTTTAAAAGGTTGGAGACCACTGGTCTAGTACTACAAAACGGGCTAATTAAAAAAAAGTCAGGCCAAGTTTTATAAGACACACTATGTGGTCTTTTTTTTCCTATTAACTAAGAACATGTCAGGGCCTGCTGATGGTTCATCTCTGCTTTGAGATGTTTGAGTAAGACAACTGAATTCTGAAAATGAAAACTCACTAATGTCCGAGGTCAGGGGCCAAAAACAAGAGGGACTTTTACAAGTGAGTGGTTAATTAACATTTTATGTACAATAGATATTTATACCTCTACAGCGTATTAAGAAAAAATTAAATTGCTAAACAACAAATCCATCCCCTCTTCTTCACAGGTGCAGAGGCTCTTCAGGCAGCAGACGTAGGTTTTTTTGGAAAAGGGGCAAGTATGCAGGAGCTGCTCTCGCCTTGTGGTACATAGCTTTGCAGCAGGTCCCTATAGAGCAAGCAGGTAGTGAAGAGGACTCTCTGATGTATCGATGCTTCTGTGGGGGACAATTAGAGGGTGTTGGTTTCAGTAGCCTCAGTTATACATCTTCTGTCCATTCAGCTTAGAGTTCTCTCCCAATTAGTTTTTAGAAAAATCAGGTGTGTCAAGTTATTGTTCATACGACTTTTCCAAAGCTCTCAGCTTAAGTCTAGCTCTGTTCCCATTGGAGTCAATGACTGACTCCAGTGGGAACAGAGCTAGACCTAGGCTGAGAGCTTTGGAAAAGTCGTCAATGACCGACTCCAGTGAGAGCAGAGTATGAAGCAATTGTACTTAACTTAGACAATACAGGCTGAGATTTTTATATTTAGGCAAAGTGGTGGTGTTTAGTATTACAGACTAAGTAAGCTCAGTGAACAGATTCCCTAAAATCCTCTGCTCCTGCTGCCCCCCAACACAATTAGAGCAAATCAAAGACAAGATACTTAGAGGGAGGCAAAAAGATAAACAAAAGGAGGAAACAGGTTGGGTGATTAATTTTAATCTTCTGCAGCTCAGTCTGAACAAGTTGGTCAGAAAACACCACTCCAAATTATGAAGGGAAAGTTTTGCATGGAATGTTTGATTATAAGTCACACAAATGTAATGCATTGGTAGCAACCATACCTTCTTTATCCCAAAAGTATCACTCTTCATCACCCTCCAAACAGTATCTTTTATGGCAGACTTAACTATTACCAACTGAGTGGGATGAAAGACTTCCACGTAACCATGCAATTGCTACCTTTGATGTATGTATGTATGATATCACCAAGCTTCTCATGATTTAACAGTGGATCTGCAATATTAAAAGCTTTCAGTTATTGACAGTTAAATTCACTTTTAAATTCACTTTTACACTGAAAAGCAATTAAAATCAAATGTGTTATTCTATGTGAGTGTCCATAGCAAATAGCCTTAGTTTACTTTTAAAAAAACTGCCAGCCCTGGACAGATGCTCTATGATCTACAGAAGTTAAAGTGGGTTCTCTCTGACATGTATCATTCAGAGCTAGCTGAAGAATGGAAAGTCCTTCCCACAAAAACAAAACAAAAAAACACTACTAAAACAGTGTTTTTTCAGCCAAGTGAAGGGAAGAATTGCCATGAACCACAATAGAATTGACAAGCACTTACAACTAGGCTGCCAGAGAGGCAGAGAGCCACAGCACAGAGCTTCCTCTTTAGCTCCAGGGCCAGAGGTAAAATGTCAGTCTCTGCCCTGTGGCCACATGGCCTATCCAACTTCTCTTCCATCTCTCCCAGCTAAGTCAGGGTGCTAAGCCTTGGCACCTGTCCTGAAAGCTTTTATTGATCTCACTCACATAATTTAAATGGACAAAAAACCTGTGAAGGTCTAAAGCCAGGGAGCTGTCATTCTGATTTTCCTGACAGAAAAAACAAAAATTTTCAGGAAAGTTGAAGCTTCCAATAGAAAATTTCCGTTTGGCAAACAGGGCGTTTTCTGGAGGTGGTGGGTGCCAGAAAAGCATTCCTCTAAGTTTTCTGATGCGCTGTAATCAGTAACAGGAGCTTTGAAGGGGAAAAAATAGATTCTCAGTAACACTTATCAAATCTATTGTCTTCAGTAGAATTACAGAGATGTAAACCAATTGGAAATTTAGTAAACAATTGATGTACTAAGGAAGATAATTCCTCATGGCGGTAGACGTTTTAGTTCTCCAGGGGAAACAAGTAAAAAAAAAAAAAAAGACTACTGAAGCTAGCAGATTTCACTGAACACATCTGAGGCCCTCCTGAGTCAGGAAGTGACATTAGACCTTTGTTTTTATGTACTAAAACCCATGCCATGTTAAACAAGGAATGCCAAACATTTAAAAAAGTTTGAAATGCCTGTTCAAGATACTCCAAACCACCAACATTCTGCCACACTGTGCATTTTCCATGTACAAACTAACCTTATTTTGGTAATGCAGTTAACTGAATTTCCCCATTAACAAGACAATATAGGAACATGTGTGGGGTCATACTATATTTAGGCTAGGCCTACACAGTGAAGTTCTCAACCTAGTTTATTTGTGCAACATGCAGTAATTTAACTTTTGAGCTGAAATGTGTCTATGGGGCTGTGTTATCCTAGTTTAAAGTATTTGTATTGTTAATCATTGCATCCACAGAGATTTGCACTTAACCTAGGGGTGGGCAATAATTTTTGAAAGGGGGGGCACTTAATGAATTTTGCTAAGTGGTCACAGGTCAGTTCCACTCCCCAGAAGGGGTGGGGCTGGGGCCTAGCCTCCTCCAAGTTGTCTTTGAAGTAAAAACATAGCAGTAAAAACCTAGGTTGCTTGTGGCTACTGGCTCCACTGCTACCATGTTGCCTGGCAGCCACCTGGGGTTGCTGAGGCTTTTTTAAAGGCTCCAGCCCCTGCCAGGGCAGTGCCACGAATAGGAGCAGTAAGCCATTTAAATAGGATCCTGCTGCCTGAGCTACCATCTGGAAATTTGGTGGTATGGAAAGCAGAATATAAAACAGACAGCAGCCGGATGCAGTCTGGACTGGATCAAAGTGTTAGGTGGGCTGGATCCGGTCCCTGGGCCACATCTTGCCCAGCCCTATGTTAACCTATAAGTATTCTGGGATTTTTCTTGTAGTATAGTGTGGGATACCTACCTACTGAAAATTACAGGAATTCTGGAATGGTGACAAACTAGCACAAGGAGCCGTCTACACTGAAAAAAAAGTGGCAGGATGGCTCTTGCCCAAGAGGGGGTTTTGAGCAAAAAGGAGCTATGCAGATGACTCCTTTTTGCACAAAAGGCCCTTGTGCAAAAATGGTGGCTCATTAAGTATGCAAATGAGGCACAGCAATATTTGCCTCATTTGCATATTTTCTTGCACAAGAGGGGGCAGTCTAGACATAGCCCCATAGCATTATGGTTCTTCCTTTTATTCCAGAAGCTAAGCTTAACTTGTGCTTCTGTGGCTCAAAGTCTTTTTACTAGACACTGGACAAGAAAAAAATTAAACTGCTTCTTTCAGAAGAGCAAATACAAAATGCCAGTAGAGTGTGCGCGCATATCTGGAAGGGAGGATAGGTAAGTAGCGCTTTATGAAAAGGCTTAAATGTTTATCATTAAGTGCATCATCATAAGCCTGTGCTTTATTTTGTAAATCTATAAAAGCAAAGGAGAGCCTGGAGGATGGGTGGGAGCAGCATTGTGGAGAGACTTTTGAACCAGACAGGAAGTGTGTGGCTAAACATGCCCCAAGTGGCCAACAAAACAAGGTGAGGTATGCACTAGGCTCATAATTTGGAGACCAGAAGTTGCTAGGGAAAATGAGTGTTCTGTAACCAAAAAACAAACCAAGATGTTTCATTTTATGAAGAGGCAAAAGGGAGGAATATTAGGCAATTTATGATTGAGCTGTGCCCTCACTGAAATTTCAGTCAAACTGCACCAAAATGAGTGTATTGAACTGATAAAGCCATCACTCCTACACTGTTTCTTTAAGTTGGGGGGGAAGGGAAGCAGGGGCCTTTCTGGGTCAGGGACCACAAAAGTGAAAAGCAAAACCACACCCCACCGCATAAAATCCTCAATGACATGGCTCCTGAGTGAGAAGTGGAAAGCCACTCCTCCCATCATCCTGTCTCTCCCCCTCCCCCCTCCAACACAGAAGAGACTAGAGAGGCCCAGGATAGTAAATGTGGTGGAAGAAAGCCTCCAGGTAGTGCTTTACTGTACCAGCAGTGAGAGCAGCAAGCTTATGGAGCCACTTCCTCTTCTTGACAAGGCAGAGTCATGGATTAGATCTGGTTCTGGCTTGCCTGTCTCTGGCCCACAAGGCTCAGGGCTCCTCCCACCACAGCCAGGAAACAGCACTGGCTTTCTAGGCCCATAGGGGTGGTGGGGAGGAGATGGCATGGGTCTGGAGCACCAGCACACATTCTCCAATTCTGGGAGGGGGGGAGAGGAGAAGAGAGAGAGAAGACCCAAGAGCTAGAGCTAAGCAAGCCAGGGGCTGGATCTGGCACCCAGGCCTTAGATTTCACACCCCTTCTTTAAGCCAAACAATTAACCAAGACAGGATATAAACTTAGAGCAATGGACCTGAGACATAGCCAACCTAATGTGCTCACCAATCCCTGAGATTCACTCAATAGGGTTCATGTCGCAAGTAGGGAAGAACAGTGTACAAATGTCCTTAAGTGAAAAGGGTCCAGTAAGGTATTCTGTTTTGCAGGACCATCAGAATCATATGGTGCAGTATCTGACCTCTGGAAGAAAAAGGGATTAGAGCAGCTCTTTGCCTCTACATCATGTTCCTTTCCAGGGCTATATGCTCCTTTTTGCAGATGCCTACTGGACCAAAGAACTGCGAGGACAGACTGCTGAATGAGGCGGCTGGCTAGTGGAAGCATACAACTACAAGAACAAGGCAGAGAAGCGACTGGCTAGCAAAGGAGGAGGAGGGGGGAGCTGAGGCCAGGTTTGCTGAGTTGGAAAATGAAGGGGTGAAACAGGCAGTAATAGAAGATTAGAGAACAACAATGAACAGCAGAGCAGTCAATCCTACTAGGAGAAGGGAAGAGGCAATGCAGATGCCCAGAATTCAGAGACACAGGTAGATAACTCAAGATTACAAGAGAGAAGAAAAGAACTTTCAGTCAGAAGGAACAAAAAGGAAAAGGCAGAGAATTGCGCCAATATCAGGAAGAAGCAGGTTTATGGGATTGGGGACTACTAAGAAAAACCAGATAGGCCTGTCACCAGAGCCGGAGGATAGAAGATTGTGCTCTGACAGGGACTTTATATAGCATGTGGACCTAGTGCTGAAGAGGATCATAGTGGGATAGGGAAGAATCCACTGATCATCCTTTACATAGGAGAATCTGTGACATTCAAAAGGAAGACTGTACTAGTCTGGGGAAGATGCTTAAAGAAACAGAAGCTTGGTGATCTTCACTGGGATTCTCTGTTCCTAGAGGACAGAAAGGGAGAGACAAGGTTATGAATATGAACAAAAACACGGAAAATGGAGCTCTAAGGAGGGCTAAGCGATGTTCAGCCAGAGAGGAATTCATGGAGGGATGAATGTTTGCATTGGATATGGAGATGTTGACAACTAAAAATAATTTTAAGCTAGGAATTCAGAGGAAAGAACTGGAGACAATCAATCTCTACACCTGCTTACAATACTGAGTGAGGAAAATCCAAAGTAAAAAAAATACAGCAATTAAGGAAGAAACAGAAGGCAAGAGACTGGACAAGAGAAAAAAGTGACAGTAACCGTCAGGTAGGCAATACAGATAGGAAGATGTCATCAGGTCAGGAATCTGGGTTAAGCCAAAAACTACAACATTTGTACACCACTGCAAGGAGCCTAAGTACGAAGCAGAGGAGAAACAATGGATGCAGGCAATTATAGGGATAATGGAAACTTGGTTGAATAATAGCCATGACTAGATGACAGGTATGCAGCATGTGCACTGTTCAGGAAAGAAATAGGTAAAAATGGTGGACTAACAGTATATTAACAAGATATATTATAAAGTAGTAATGAAATAAAGCTGAAATGGTTAAAAAAATCACTTCAGGGAAGAAAGATCTAAGTGGAGCCTCTTAACACTCGGTTTGCTACGAACCGAGTCTAATTTGGATGGAGACAGAGCCTTTAATGAAACAATCTAGCAAGATTTGTGAGATTATGAAAGACTAATTTCTACATTACAGACTACAGGACAAGTTCTACTAATAATGATAGAGCCCAGATATTTCTGGATGTGAACACAGATTTGTCCCCACCAAATAGTCACGGAACTTGAGATGACATCTTAGATTTAGTATCCTTAAGTAGCAAGGACCTCATCGAAGAGCTGGTTAGAGAACAATGGTTTGAGTGATTCGTGAATTATTCAGTTTAAACACAAAGATAAATAGGTCTGCACCTAGGGCCGTTGATGTCAAAAGGGCAAACAGAGAAACGTGCTAAAAGCCAAGCAAAGTTGGACTTCTCTAAACAAATATTTTGCCTCAGTTTAATGAGGCATTTGGGGTCATCAGCAGTGTGGCCAATGGAAATGGAGATACAGAAACACAGTTTATCTTCTAACTGTTCAAGACGTTTGGCTCATGTCCATTCCATTTTACATGTGCGCACACCCATGTGCACAGTTAGACTTTCGCATTAGTGGTATCCATGGGGTCAACTGGGGCAACCCCTCGAATGCCAGGCTCATCCATCAATATATTAGTCACTATCGTTCCTATATTCACTCAGTTACTTCATGTTGGCAATTCTGACGGAGGAGTAAGAGGGTAGGTAATGGAATAGAAGTGAGCAATACAGCTTGAATAGTTACAAAAGGTAGGTACTTCTTATTTCAGGTGCTTGTTCATATCAGTTCCATTCTAGCCAACTCACAAGGAGTATCCTCAGAGGTGGGATTGAATTCAGTTTAGTGGCTTGCAGGATTCTACTGCCAAGGTGGGTGACAACAGTAAGTAGCCCAGAGCCTTGAGCACTCGGTCAATGCTGTGCTTGCTAGCGATATAGACGGAGGTCAGCCCCACCTGCAGGGGCCTAAGGTAGAGCCACGCATGCCAGACCACGTAGAGCGCAGGCATGTGAGAATGGTGGTGAGAGGGTAGGCTTCCATACATGAGATTAGGTCCACCGTGGCTTAAAAACAAACAAGCCAGTCTGGGGAGGAAAACTTTGGCCTTGATGGAGTCAAGGACACTATAATGAATTGTATGCATCACACTGACGTTAACCCTGACTTTCTTTTTTATCTGTAGTCTCAGGTTGTGACATGAGAAATAAACCTGATAGAGATGCTGCTTTACCTGATCCTGTGACCGACCTTTTAATGAAGGTCAGGATAAAACTGAACATCCTAATACCAGAGGTAAACAGTCACTGGTGCTATCGACTTTGTAAACACTCTTGGGGCTGACGAGCAACCAAAGGCCACTGCTGTGAATTAGAAATGGCGCTGGCCCAGTACAAAACAAAGGAAACACCTGTACACCAGAACAATGGAAGTACTTATTCCTTACATCAAGGGCAACATACCAGTCTCAGATCCAGGGAAGGGATGGAGGGCTGACAGACCATGCAAAACTCAAAGCTTTCTGAGAGACCTATTGAAACGACAGAGATCTAAGAGGAGTCTGAGGCCTTCTCTTGGGGTGTGTCTAGACTACATGCCTCTGTTGACAGAGGCATGTAGATTAGCCAGATCGGCAGAGGGAAATGAAACCGCGATTAAAATAATCGCGGCTTCATTTAAATTTAAATGGCTGCCCCGCTCTGCCGATCAGCTGTTTGTCGGCAGATCGGGGCAGTCTGGACGCGACGCGCCGACAAAGAAGCCTTTCTTGATCGGCACAGGTATGCCTCGTGAAACCAGGTTTACCTGTGCCGATCAAGAAAGGCTTCTTTGTCGGCGCGTCGCGTCCAGACTGCCCCGATCTGCCGACAAACAGCTGATCGGCAGAGCGGGGCAGCCATTTAAATTTAAATGAAGCCGCGATTATTTTAATCGCGGCTTCATTTCCCTCTGCCGATCTGGCTAATCTACATGCCTTCGTCGACGGAGGCATGTAGTTTAGACGTACCCTTGCTTTCAGGATTAGGAAGTAGCCTGAGCAGAACCCCTTTCCCCATTCGTGTCCCAATGGACCTCCTCCACTGCCCCCAGGTCTACAACCTCCTGGGCGAACTGTTGCTCATGATACAGGTGAACTCTTGGGCTTGACCCCGTGAGTGGACCTCTGACATTGTTAAAGGAGTCCCATGGGTTAAAATTGTACCTGCCTGCCTAACACAGCCTAGTGGTTAGACACCCTGAACTGTAGGCTGGCAGTCAAAAGTCTTTCCACCAAAACACACAAAAACAAAACACCCAACACACCAAGTGTCTTGCCATCTTTGTTCTTTGGGTTGCCACTAACCTGGACAGCCTGCCCCCTTCATTCAGAGCAGACACAACCAGTGATATCACTGAACGTTGTATGTAGAGGTATTTGAATCTTTATGCAGGGACATACTTCTCTGCTTTCGTACAAGTTGGTGGAATGAAGAGGGCTTGCTACAGAGACTGGGCAATTTAAGAATCCTGGGGTGGATGGGCAGTGTGACTCAGGACAGGGCAGCAGAAGATATTACTGAGGTCAGACCCCTCTACAACTTCCTCAGTTTGTAGGTTCAAGTTAACAGCCACCCTTTTAAGGCTCATCTGGTACTCTTTGAATTTGTTTGGGGAACTGCTTGCCTCTGCTTCATCCATGGATGACAACAGCTATACTACCTGTGGAAAATCAGGTTCCCCTACCTCTTTGGAGACTGCTCCTTAGGTGCTGGATTTCAGTGTGCTGCCCGGGTCCGATTCAGCATTGCATTCCAACTCCAGTGCCAGGGAGGCTGGTGAGAATGCAAGACCAGCATTACTGGCATGCCCTACAGGTTTTAACATGACTATTGAGCAGGCCTCTGCCCCTGCTGTCAAGTTGTTGCTGTGGCTGCCACACCCATCTCAAGTCAGTGATCCACCCCTTGTTGTCAAGGAACTAAACTCCCAGTCCTACTCAAACCCATGCCCTTCCAGTGATTAGGGTGGAGTTGTCAAAGCCTGACTTTGCCACCTGACTCTGGTCAGTGACTGGTGATGAGAAGGCAAAGAATAGCATCTGCCCAAATGAACAACACTGGGAGGAAGGGGACTGTTGCCATGACCAACATCTGGACTGTGGCAATCTGAGGAGACACTTGCCTGTACTGATGAGAGAGACTATCACCCCAACTCCATTGCAGTGTCTTGCAGGTAGAGAGCACTGAGTACCTACCTAGGTCTTCAAGCAGGAAACCTAGCATATGGTATGAGGATCCAAGGTTGTGCAGAAGGGCATCTGTGTTACAGGTTTCTAAAAAGTTATGGAAGTCTATGATCCCACAACATCTGCTGGCAAAGTTACTTCTTGGCTGCCCTTTTCCACTGATTACATTACTGAAGAAACACTGAGCTGATGTGTTTAGCTTACCAAGTTTCCTGTATTTGCAGTTAACTACAGCTCTACAACTGGGCCATATATACAGTAAAAGTTATATTGACTATAATAAATCATACATCTCTTTTCTATACACATTTTAGAGAGTTTGTGCATCTGTCTGGGAATCTGTTCAAGAACTACTTCTGAATGGTAAGAGACAACACTGCCAAATTCGGAATGCACCTTCTTATCCTAACTTAAAGCAAGGTCAGGGTTTAGTTCTGGCAGGAAAATAGGATGTGCCTGGAATTCAACTCTTCCATTCATGGAAATGGAGGGGTCCAATAAGAGGGACTAGCTAAAAGTTAAATGGCCTCCCCACTGCCTACTAATTCCCTACATCTCTCCAATCAGCTGGATCGGACAGCAAACAAAAGCAGATTGTCTGAAGTAGTTCAGACCACATATGCTAGCCCAGATATGCTGTTCAGCAAGAGCAAGGCTTGAAAGAGCAGGCAGAGCTAAAGAAAAGAATGGGCTCATAATGGTGCCAAAGAAAAACAGCTCAAGCAGTTCCTTCTTAGCCACCATCAGATAGAAAAGGAGGAAGAAAAATGGGAAGGAAGTAGGTTTAATGAGACTATAAACACACTCTCAGACATAAGCAGATTTTTATGAGCATCCATATAAAAGAGATTAATAATTATGCTTAATTGACTTTCCTCAATAAACCATTTTATAAGTGGAACAAACTCCCAAGGTGTACATCAATCAACTATTTTAAGCACATCTTGGCTGTGGTGTTGAGGGACGGCTGTGCTTTAGCACAGCCAAGACGTACGTATATATTGGCTGATGAAAATGTGTGCGCTGTGGCTTGACGCATCAAAAATAACGTAAGCTTTAATCTCCAATTCATTTCTTACTATTTGAAGACTAATTACAAAACAGAAAACCAGAGTGTCTGAATACCCTGTTACAAATATAATACCTTTGGGGCACATCTTTTTTTCTTAAAACTCAGACCAATTTTCCCATTATTCCCAATGACACATCTGTTTTTGTTTTTTTTTTAAACTGGTAAACTAAGACTTAACATTGCACCATCAAGTCCCTAAGTCAATTCTGATTCTGCAACAACATTTTCCTAACACTTCAAACGTACTTCCTCTATTCCCAGTCACTGTGAACGACCCATCTATCAAGGATAAGTGACCATATACAAAGTTGAGTCAAACTCAAAGTGGAGAAAAAAAAAATCCATGATTACTCAAGAGAAAGATGTTATTGGCAAAAAAGCAAGTAAAGGATTTTCAGGGAGTTTTCAAATTGAGACACATTCTCTCAGAAGACTGGAATAAAAGGAGGTATGTTTAGATTAAATTAAAAACAAAATTTGACTCCATCTGTATTAGATGCCTAAATGAGCTTTCGTGGACATAACCTCTTCAGAAGAATGCAGCCAAGGAGTTTTGCAATACAAATACGTAGCAGAAAAAGAAGGGGATAGGGAGGGAAAGAGAAAAAAAAAAATCTTGTCACTTACAGTGTCCATGCTAAATGGGGCTAGTAGAGTGGGCTGTAAGTGCCCAATAGTAAGCTTTTGATGTCATTAGGATGTTGAATGTAGAGGCCCATCCAGTTCATGTCTTTGTTCAAACCTTGATTAGAAGGGTGTCAAATTGCAAAATGAAGGCAAGTTCCATAGCTTCACGCTCCAGCTTGTTTTTGAAAATGCTTCGTAATATGTAGTCACTTTTATACCCATTAGTGAGAGTGCCCGAGCAAGTTAAAACGTTTCCCCCAACAGGTTTATACATGTTACCACTTTGAATATCTGATTTGCGTCCATTAATCCTTTGTCATAAAGACTGTCCAGTTTGGCCAATATACATGGCAGAGGAGCATTGCTGGCATGATCACAATGGATATGCAATTGTATGAGCCTCTGATGTGTTGGCTTACGTGGTCAAGTCCTGTGACATCGCTTGCATAGATGTATGGACCGAGTTAGCGCTGAAGTTTATTGCAGGGCTGGGTTCCTGGGTGAGGATGACGGAGGTGTGGTGCGTGGTTGCTAGAAAGAATGTGTTTCAGGTTAGGGGGCTGTCTGTAGGTGAGGATTGGCCTATCCCCCAAGGCCTGTGAGAGTGAGGGATCATTTTCCAGAATAAGTTAGATTGTTAATGATGCACTGGAAAGGGTTTCAACGGGGGGCTGTAGGGGATGACTAGTGGTGTTCTGTTCTTTTGTTTGTTGGACCTAACTAGAAGAAGCTGATGCCTGGGTACTTGTCTGTCTGGCTCTTGCAATCTGTTTAACTTGCCCAGGTGGATATTTAAGTTTTAAGAATGCCCAATAGAGATGCTGTAGGTGTCTGTCTGTGGGATTGGAGCAAATCCAGTTGTATCTTAGGGCCAGGCTGCAAACAACTGATTGAGAAACTTGTCTAGCATAGAAGCTAGAGGCATGTACATAAGTGAAACTGATGGTAGGTTTCCGTTATAAGATGGTGGAAATGTGGCTGCCATTTCATTGTACTGTCGTGTCAAAGAAGTGGATCTCTTGTTTGGACTGATCCAGACTAAGGGTGATGGTGGGGTGGAAGTTGTTGAAATCCCTCTGGAATTGAAGGGTCTTCTTCCCAGGTGTCCACATGACGCCGCCAATGTAGCATAAGTAGAGTAAGAGGGCTAGGGAACAAGAGCTGAGGAAACGTTGGAGGTCAGCCATAAAGATGTTGGCATATTGCGGGGCCATGTGAGTGCCCATAATTGTGCATCTGGCTTAAAGATATAAATTGTCCCGAAATTGGAAATAATTGTGGGTGAGGACAAAGTCACAAAGCTTAGTCACCAGGTGTACAGTGGTATCATCAGGGATAGTGTTCCTGACAGTATTTATAAAGGTACCTGAAGTCTGAGGGGAGATTTCAAAAGCACTTGAGTATTCCTAACACACTTTGGGTGCTTTTATATAAAATTCCAGAGAGATTTCTAAGAGTTACACAGCAATTAGCAAATAAAGCAACATAGCATATTACTTTGAATCAAACTGAGAAAAAAATAAGGGTACCATGCATAGTTTATCACATCATCTTAACTTTTAGAGTTAATTCTTACCATTGGTAAGAATGTATTAAAGTCACCTAAAGCAATTGTTTTACAGTATTGTACAAGAGGCCTATCTAAAGAAGTGCAAAACACCAAGCAAGATTTTGCAGGTTAAGAGGCCACTGGAAAAAACCACCCCAGTAAATTGACTGAAAGATGACTGGCACAAGTTCTGCATTTCCAAGAAATTAGGTTCTATTCTAACTGGACTATAGCTATTTGTGGAAGTAGCAAGGTAATTAAATAATGCAGACAGGCTTTTGCAGAGGCACACCCTTCAAAAGCAGTATTCATACAGTTTACATTAGCAGATTTAACTATTTAAATATAAAACACGAAAAACATAGTACTGTGCCAAACATTCAATATTCTAAAAAGCTATCATCTTTAATTTAGAATAGCACTAAATTGTGAAATAGCAGTAACAGTGAACACATTTTATTTTCATTTTTTTCCTGTAGCTTATAGCCATGATTCAGGAAAGCATTTAATATATCTGACTTCAGGGGGACTTCAACACATGATTAAGCACAATGCTCCTGAATAAGGAACAATTTCAACATTCGTTTAACTGCTTTCCTGATTCACAGCCAAAGATTCCATACATTTCCCCACCTATAAAAATCTTTTGCAATGAAGTACATTAAATATTAGTCAAGGTATCTAAATTTATGAGAGAAAAAGATATGTTTCCTATACATTTCTCTAGGTTGCATTCTTGCTCACACCACTCCCCTACATAGCAGTTAAAGATAACTTACATGGACAAGTTAGGAGATGGAACCCTACTATCATCAGCTAGGTTCCCAAGGTGGCTCCGCGTTGAAGTCGAACTGTTCTCTATAAAGCACTTCTCCTAGGCCTTCGGGATAGTTGTAAACCTGATCAGAGAGTTTGCCCTGAAGGAAAAACACAAATAAAAGTGATCATTTAGGAAACACCAGTTTACCTTCAAATACAGAACTGTTGTTCTAAACGGAACCTTTAATATGGACTGCTATTTGTCTCCTGTAATATACATCTACAATTTACAGACCCCATTTTTCAAATTAGCATAACCCATTCAAATCAACAACAACATGTTTAACTAAGAAAACATGATACCCACCTTATAGTCTCTTGACATTTATGCCTCCCTAGAACCTAACCCTAACTCTTGCTGTCCTCACTATAGTAGCAATCATTTTCCATATTCCTTAGGAGACCCTAATCTCTATCCCCATCCCTGCAAGGGCCTACGGGGAGTAGGGATGTAAAAATCTCAAACCTCCCCCAGAGCTGGAGCAGCCCTATGCTGGTGGTGGGCTGCAGGCAGAGCTATTTCTGGGTACCAGTTAACTGGTAGCCAATAAACATCACTTACGGGTGACGCTTACCAGTTAACCAGTTACCGCTCACATCCCTAGTGAAGAGCACAGAAGGTCAAAGTTATGTAGGATGATAATGTTTACAAGGACAACACGTAGCAATCCATGGGTGGGAAGTACATGTGCGAATTAAGCTAGAGTATGGAGTGACATAAGGGAGTATGGGACTGACCTTAAGATGGTACATATGGAATTTAATAGGTCATCCTTTAGGGCAGGGGTGGCCAACCCATTTAACAAAGAGCCAAAACAGTAGTGGAAAAAATGTGAAGAGCCACACCAGAATTGTTGGGGGGGGGGGGGGGAAGGTGCTCCCCCCCCCCCCCGAACAGAATTGTCAAGCAAAAACAAAAAAAAATTAAAAAACCACTTTTTTTTAAAAAAAAGGAGACTGCCACTTAAAGATGGCCACCATCTTGGGCGCCCATTTTTAAAACCCTGCAACTCTGACCCAGTAAGCACAGGGAAGCCGGGGGCCATGCAGGAGCAGCTTCGCGAGTCGCAGTTTTGGGGGGCAAGAGCAGCACATGGCTCATGAGCCACAGGCAACAGCTGCTTTAGGGGATTTGCAGTCAGAAGTGGTGCTAAAAGCAGCCCTGTTCTGATGGCCCACCTATGATGAGCTACAGGTTCATTAGAACAGATACTCTTTGAAAAGCTTCCTGTAGTTCGTGACCTTCCAGTTTTTCCCTCACTGATTAAGGATGTTAAGTATTGTGTAATTCAGTAATCCAACAGTCGATGCGGTAGCATTTCAAAGCCTCAGTGCTGCACAGTGCCCTGGCTCCATATGGTGCTGCCACTTTGAAGTACTCTCCTCTTCCTCCCTTGCTGCCTGATAGAGGCAGTGGGTGAGGGGGAAGAAGCGACTAGTCCTTAACATCTCTATCACTGACCACATTTAATTCATTCCAATTGAAATGGAGCCACCACATGACCCCTTGAAGTGAAATATATACTTGCCCAATTCCTACCCAACTCCAATCAGCCCCCATCTCCAAGGAGGTATGTAACTTGTAGGCCCTCCTACAGCGCTTCCACATCCTCTCAAGCCCAACAGGGATTGGGGATGTATTTTGGGGGCAGAGTGAAGGGACTTGATCTCTAGGAAAGTCAGTCTGTGCATCAAGCAAATGGTTTTTTTGATTACTCCCTGAAGGGTAAAAGATATTAGAGATTCAAAAGTCAATCTAAAATGTGTTGTCTATGCAGATAGGGTCAAGAAAATAAATTCAAATTCAAGATCTGAACTCAAAGTAGCATAATTAAAATACATTCAACTCCTGCATGAACTTATTGATTCTGAATTCAAGTGGCCTTAGCTTAGTTTATTTCAATTTACTTTGGAGGCAAATTTAATCCTATTTAGTTCATCACTTAAAATAAACCAAATAAAACAAACTAAGGCCATTTCAATTCTTTACAACAGCATCTACACAGAAGTTTAATGCAGTTTAACTATTACACGTCATATTCATAGCTTTTAATTAATTTTCTTGCCTGTTGCTATGTGGGCAGAGCCTTAGGTGTTAAAATATGGACAGTATCGGTTCCTGGGGAAGCATCGCAAGTCAGGGGTGTCTTAACTTGAACCTTCATTTACAATACATGTCATGTGTCATCGTAAATGCAAGCCAAGGATGTAAATGAGGGGTTTTCAGCCCATTCCACATTTACAAAAATGGTTGTAAGTGCAGGGAGTCGCAACTTAGGGGTTTCCTGTACCTGACTTCAGTTACAACAGTAATTTAATAGATCACAGTGGAATTTAAACCAGCCCTGCTGACAAACCAAATACTTCACAGGCGCAACGCAAGCATGATCGTCACATTTTAAAATAACTGATACAACTGATGTAAGTAAACTGGTCATCTGGAAACCTGGTACAGTAAACTTCCGATAATCCGGCACCTTTAGGATCCAGGGGGTGCTGGACTATCAGATATGCCGGACTATCAGAAGGGGGGGCTATTGAGGGGTCTGGAGTGGGGTGGGAGGGGATGCCACCCCAGACCCCTCAGCCCCCCCTTACGATAGACCGGCTCTGCCCCATGCATCCCTGATTCAGCCGCTGCTGGTCAGTTTCAGCAGCAACTGAATCGGGGATGCCTGCAATAGAGCAGCTGGGGTGCTTCTGGGTTGGTCCCGCAGCGGCAAGAGGCGGCGCTACGGCACCAACCCAGCAGCAGTCCAGCTGCTCTTGGGGACGCCTGGTCAGTTTCAGCAGCGGCTGAATCCCGACGACTGGGGCAAAGCAGCTGGGGTGCTGCCGGGATGGTCCCATAGCACCGCCCCTCGGCACTGCGGGACCAACCCGGCAGTACCCCAGCTGCTCTGCCCCAGGGGTCCCCAAGTCAGCCGCTGCTGAAACAGATCAGCGGCTGATTCCAGGAAGCCCCGGGCAGAGCAGCTCTGCCCCGGGCTTCCTGGAATCAGCCGCTGATCTGTTTCAGCAGCGGCTGACTTGGGGACCCCTGGGGCAGAGCAGCTGAGGTGCTGCCAGGTTGGTCCCGCAGCGCTGTCCTTTGGCGCTGCGGGACCAACCCGGCAGCACTCCAGCTGCTCTGCCCCAGGTGTCCCCAAGAGCAGCTGGGGTGCTGCCGGGTTGGTCCCGCAGCCCCGAGGTGCAGCGCTACGAGACCAACCCGGCAGCACCCCAGCTGCTCTGCTCCCGGCTTCCCCGATTCAGCTGCTGGTCAGTTTCAGCAGCAGCTGAATGGGGGAAGCCTGTCCGGCTGCCCCAGCACTTCCGGGTTCCTGATGGTGCCAGACCATCAGGAGTCCCGGAGCATTGGATGCCAGACTAATGGAGTTTTACTGTACTTTCTGAAATTAAAGAGTACGTAGCAATCCATGGTATAAAAATATAGAGTACTACCTGTATTCAATTAAAAATAAATCTACATTAACTTAAAAATGTGAATGCAGATGGTCTACCAAAAGTGACTGATACCAATCTAACCATGTATTTTACAGATCTTCTCTCAAAGATCTGCTTCACCACTGTGGTTGAAGAAACTGCTTGTATATGTATCAGGAAGAATAAGTGAGCAAGTACAGTAGATTTATGCAACAAAAAATTCCATAAGTTGCACTCCAAAAATATCTTTCCTTCTGTCTCAGCAAAACCATAAAAGCAGCACTGCAGTGGAATCTCATTAATAAAATGTCATTACTTTTACAAAACACAATATAGAACATTTACTAGTAGTTATAAATATTAAAATGGAACAGATTCTTCACTTCTAGCTGACTGAAAGTTACTTTGCATGTTCAATTAACCTCAATCTTTCCACTGCAATTCTTTAAATTATAGCTAAGCTAATAAAATTAGTTCTCAAGACTACTGGCATAAGAAATTTGTTTTAAAAAATCAAGTGTTAATTCCACAGAAACAAGATGTTTAAATATCTACACTAATTATGAATGCTATTCTAAAAAGCAAACATCTGTATGTTGCTTTAAATCTAAGAACACTTCTAGCAAGACAAGTCTCTTAAAAACAGGTGTTGCGAGCAGAAAAGATTATATAAAAGACTGTACTATAAGGAAATATAATCTGCAGTACAGTCAAAATAAATTTTGCTACACAAAATTTTCTTGGAGCTGGAATAAAGACTGATAGTTTTCCCTAGTGATAACATTTTGTTGTGTTAGTTCTGTAGTGTCCCAATGAGTTCTGAAGCAGTAGCTACTATAGCAGCTACTAAGAATGTTATATATCAGATAGTTCAAGTGATTACTCAACTATTCAATTCTTAATGGTTACTCCACTATTCTATAGTCCTTGGGGGGCAGGGCTGGCTGCCAGTGCAATCTAGTCCCACTCCCCGGAAACCCCCTACCATCCTGTACTCCTGCCTCTGGATCCAAGGTAGCAGCACAGGGTGAGAGCTGGAACACGAGGGGAGCCAAATAAAAAGCAAGTTCCCTGCACAGACCAGCTACCTGCTGTCACATGGCTTCTGATACAGAGGCAGCAGCCCCTGTCTGCAAGGGTTAAACCACGTGAGATATTATAAACCACCTGATCAGGACAGTGATAATGACTTTGAAATGCTAAGGGAGATTAGAGAGGCTATCAAATTAAAAAAAACCACACGATTGTAGTGGGGGATTTCAACTATCACCTCAGGACAGGATGCAGAGATAAATTTCTTGATACCTTAAACGACTGCTTCTTGGAACAGCTGGTTCTGGAACCCACAAGGGGAGAAGCTGTTCTTGATTTAATCCTAAATGGAGCACAGGATCTGGTTCAAGTGGTAAATATAACTGGGCTGCTTGGAAATAGTGACCATATTATACTAAAATTGAACATCCCTATGATGGGAAAAATACCTCAGAAGCCCAACACTGTGGCATTTAATTTCAGAAAGAGGAACTACACAAAAATCAGGAAGCTAAACAGAAATTAAAAGCTAAGCTGACAAAAGTAAAATCTCTGCAAGCTGCATGGAAACTTTTCAAAGACACCGTAATAGAGGCCCAACTTAAATGTATACCTCACATTAATAAAAAACATAGTAAGAGATCCAAAAAAGTACCACTGTGGCTTAATCAGGTAAAAGTAGCAGTGGCAGATAAAAAGGTATTTTAAAAAGTGGAAGTTAAATCATAGTGAGAAAAATAGAGAGGACCATAAACTTAATCAAATTAAGTGTAAAGATATAATAAGGAAAGCCAAAAAGTAGTTTGAAGAACAGCTAGCCAAAAACTCAAAAAGTTAACGGTAAATTTTTTTTAAAAGTACATCAGCAGCAGGAAACCAGCTAAACCACCGCTGGGGCCCTTGTATGATCAAGATGCTAACAGTGTACTCAAGATGATCAAGTCATAATGGGAAAGCTAAATGAATTCTTCACTTTGGTCTTCACAGCTGAGGATATTGGGGAGATTCCCAAACCAATTCTTTAGGTGACAAATCTCAGAAATTGTCCCAGACTGAGGTGTCATTAGAGGAGATCTTGGAACAAATTAACAGTGACAAGTCACTGGGACCAGATGGCTTCACCCAAGAATTCTCAACTCAAATGGGAAATTGTGGCACTATTAACTGTGGTTTGTAGCCTATCCTTTAAATATTGGCACCTCATTGGCTGTCTTCCAATCATTAGTTATGGAAGCCAATTTAAAAAAGAGCTCTAGAGGTGATCCTGGCAATTACACACCGGTAAGTCAAACGTCAGCACTGGGCAAATTAGTTGAAATTATAGTACAGAATAAAATTGTGAGAAATGGATGAATATAATTTGTTGGGGAAAACCGACAGTTTCTGTAAAGGGAAATCATGCCTTACTAATCTGCTAGAGTTCTTTGAGGGGGTCAACAAACAGGTTGAGAAGGGGATCCAGTGGCTATAGTATACTTAGATTTCCAGAAAGCCTTTGACCAGGTCCCTCACCAAAGGATCTTAAGTAAAGTAAGTTGTCCTTTGGCAAGAGGGAAGGTCCTTTTGTGGACTGATAACTGGTTAAAAAGACAGGAAACAAAGGGTAGGAATAAACGGTAAGTTTTCCGACTGGAGAGAGAGACCCCCCCCAAGGGTCTGTACCGGGACCAACCCTATTCAACTTATTCATAAATGATCTAGAGAAAGGGGTAAACAGTGAGAAGACAAATTTGCAAATGATACTAAACTGCTCAAGATAGTTAAGACCAAAGCAGACGGTGAAGAGGTTCAAAAAGATCTCATCAAACTAAGTGATTGGGCAACAAAATGGCAAATTAAATTTAATGTTGATAAATGTAAAGTAATCCACATTGGAAAACAATCCCAAGTACGTACGTGTACACACACACACACACACACACACACACACACACACACAAAATAATTGGGACTAATTTGGCTACAACTACTCAAGAGAGATCTTGGGAGTTTTGTGGGTAGTTCTCTGAAAACATCCACTGAGTGTGTGCAGCAGCAGTCAAAAAAGCAAATAGAATGTTAGGAGTCATTAAAAGGGAGAGAGACTAAGACAGAAAATATTTTATTGCCTCTATATAAAAACATGGTACGCCCATATCTTGAATACTGCGTACAGAAGTGGTTGCCTCATCTCAAAAAAGATATGACATTGGAAAAGGGCAACTAAAACGCTTAGGGGTTTGGAACAGGTCCCATATGAAGAGAGATTAAAAAGACTTGGACTTTTCATCTTAGAAAAAAAGGAGACTAAGGGGGGGATCTGATACAGGTCTATAAAATCAAGACTGGTATGGAAAAATTGAAAAACAAAAAATTATTTACTTATTCCCACAATAAAAGAACTAGGGGTCACCAAATGAAATTAATAGGCAGCAGATTTAAAACAAAAGGATTTTTTTCTTCACTCAGCACATTATCAACCTGTGGAACTCCTTGTCAGAGCATGCAGCGAAGGCTTGAACTTTAACAGGATTCAAAAAAGATCTAGATAGATTCATGGAGGTTAGGTCCATCAATGGCTACTAGCCAGGATGGGTAGGAATGGTTGTCCCTAGCCTCTGTCTCTGGCAGAGGGTGACAAAGTAGGGATCACATGAGGATTCCCCGTTGTGATCCCTCCCTCTGGGGCATCTTGTATTGGCCACTGTCGGCAGACAGGATACTGGGCTAGATTAGATGGACCTTTGGTCTGACCCAGTATGGCCGTTCTTAGGTTATGTCCAAGCTCCCCACATACAGGTGCTCTTCTAGGTGAGGGAGAGGAGAAGGCTGCTTCTGCAAAGCAGCCTCCCCTGGCTTCTCCCTCCCTCCCAGGCTGCTGCCTCTGACAGAAGCTGAGGTGGGGGAGAAGCTGAGGTTGGAGGCAGCACTTTGGAGCCAGTGCTGGGGGGGAACCAGCTTTTAAGCTGTCTCCCCCTAGCACAGGCTCCTATTCCCTTGCAAAGGGGGAGAACGAGTGTAACTGAGTATATGAGTAATCATATATTCAACTACTTTTACATCGCTAGTTGCTACTGCTATAGTGAACTAGCCACACAACTGGCTCAACAGCCACATGTGGCTAGTGTGGTTGATACTATAGTTTTAGAAGAATGCACTGGAATTTTACTTAACATACTTATTAACATTGTAACTCTTAAAATCAGGATCTTTTTCCTATCTTGTCAGTTCTCAACTAATACATAGAAACAACCATTTCATAGAATATTAGGAACTGGAAAGAACCTCAAGAGATCAAGTTCAGTCACCGGTTCTCACAGCAGGACCAAGCACCATCTCTAGATCATCCTTGATAGGTGTCTAACCTGCTCTTAAGTATCTCCAGTGATGGAGTCCCCACAACCTCACTAGGCAATTTATTCCAGTGTTTAACCACCCTGACAGTTAGGAACTTTTTCCTAATGTCCAACTTAAACCTCCCTTGCTGCAGTTTAAACCTGTTGCTGCTTTTCCTATCAGAGGCTAATTAGAACAATTCCTTCCCTCCCCCCCCCACCGTAACACCCTTTTAGATGCCAGAAAACCACTCTTTTCCAGACTAAACAAACCCAATTCTTTCAGTCTTCCCTCATAGGCAATCTTTGCTAGACCTTTAATAATGTTTGTTGCTTTTCTCTGGACCCTCTCCAATTTCTCCACATCTTTCTTAAACTGATGTATCCTGAACGGGACACAATACTCCAATTGAGGCCTAATCAGCACAGAGTAGAGCCAAAGGAGGACTTCTCATATCTTGTTCACCACACTCCTGTTAATGCATCCCCGAATCATGTTTGCTTTTTTTGCAACAGTATCACAAAGTTGACACATTTAGCTTGTGGTCCACTATGACCCTGATATCCCCTTCTGCAGTACTCCTTCCTAGACAGTCACTTCCTATTCTGTATGTGTGAAATGGATTTTCCTTCCTAAGTGGAGCACTTTGCATTTGTCCTTATTTAACTTCACCCTATTTACCTCAGACGATTTCTCCAGTTTGTCCAGGTCATTTTAAGTTCTGACCCTATCCTCCAAAGCACTTGCAACCTCTCCCAGCTTGGTATCATCTGTAAACTTAATAATCCTACTCTCTATGACATCATTTAAATCATTGCTGAAGATATTGAACAGAAGCGGTCCCAAAACAGACCACTGCAGAACCCCACTTGTTATGCCCTTCTAACACCAAGGGGGTTGCCCTGGTCTCAATCTGAATGTAAAAAACACATCTCCCTATGGGACTGGATGCCAGCCAGTGACATGTTTCTAATGAAAGAAGTGGAATGCCATTCATTTGCACATTTCCAAACTTATCAGAGTAACACTTGGGTATTTTTAGATCTATTAAAGCACCTCATTCAAAAGTGCTCATGCCAAGGGATGAACTAGTCTTCCTCAAGAGCATTCTGACTAGCCATGTATATACTATGGATAAACTCATCCCCAATCTTCTCCACAGGTATCAAACAGGTCAACTTCAGCAACCTACTCACTTCTCATGCAGGAGTATTTAACTTACCAAATAATCATAAAGGATAGCATAGTATGAATGAAGTCTGACTTTTTACCTTTTTAGAATAAAATTTTCAGAAGTTTAACGAAAAATGTTCAGTTTTCCAAATCTAAGTAGGGTAACTGCTAAAATGTTAAGTCATGTCCAGACTGAAATGTTTAGTTTTTCCCTATTTTGGCAGTTTCAAAGGTGGCAATTTTTTTTCTTTACCAAAGGAGCAAGTTTTCAGCTGAGGAAAGTTATAAAAATAAATGCCTAGTACTTCTACTTTGCCTTACAGCATTTGTAAAATCATCCATGGTCCATACCATCTTACAAACAGGAAAAACTCAGGTATTGTACTAAAATATCTGGAGCCCAAACTCCTACAAATCCAGAATTGTACGATTCACAAGTTTACCCTAATTGGCACAATGAGCAGAGGCATCAAGAAGTACCTGAGTCATGGAAACTGACCTATCCCTGTTGTCCCTTCAAGATCAATGTTGAGGCAATATGGTAGGACAGTATGTGCAGGAAGCTTGCCCTCCTTGCTGCCCTGCAGATTAGGATGCTTTCTGGTGGTAGCGCTCTTTCAGCAGCGCTAGATCAAAAATTATTTTAGATTACTTACTTTTCAATGGAAGCTTATTAAATTATTTTCATTAAGTTTTCATGTGACTAAATATCCTAATTTTCTTCTATGGAAGAATGGTACAGTTTATTAAACAACATTCAGATCAATATTAAGCCCACTAAAGAAAATACTTGAGATTCAAATCTAGCCAAGGCACACAATCACTTATTAATTTTACAGCACAGGCTGGGGAAACCCGAGGTCCAGCTCACTGTAGGTAATGGATGTTCGAGTGTATACCACTAATCATTTAACCAATAAGCTGATGCTTATTGGTTAATGGTGTCTGTTACACACAGCCTCCCAGGGAGGCGATATCGCTACAGCAGGGCAGTAAAGCCACCTTCTGGGGAGAGGAGCCGACTTCTGCGGAGGCATCACTGGGGAGTATATACTACAGAGTCCACAGTGTATGTAACCAGTGAGGTTTTTTGCGGTTATCCAAATAAATAATTTTAACATCCCTACTGTAGATCAGTTTATATAATGTACAAGTTTCTCTAATACAGAAGAATTCCCCCAAGGAGAAACATTTACATTACTACATTGCTATCAAATCCTGTGCTAGCTTCAGACCTAGCTACAACCCCTTCCTATCCACGTGCTTGAAGTTCAGTGCTGCCCCTCTGCCTGCCTCCCTGAGAATGCCTGCTGGAGCTGCCTCCCTGAGAGCGCCTGCTGGAGCTGCTTTGCAGAGAATTGCTGTTCAGTGCATATGAGGCAGAGCAGGGAGGGGGCTTCAACTCTTGCACACACTGCAGTCTGAGACACATGGGGTGGGGGATGCAGTGTCACAAGCAGCCAAGACGGCAGCAGCATTGTTCGCATGGTGACAGGAAGGAGAGAACTAGACTGGACCAGTCCAGACTGGAACAAACCCCTCCCTCCCCTTCCACCACCATTATTCACCACAAAAACCGGCTGAAATGCTGTTGTCTTTCACATTCACCAAGGAAAGAACAGCAAGCAAGTGCATTATCTCTACAGTTGCCAACCCTCACAAACGGGGGAAAGGAGAGAAGAATTGGGGCAACACTTGAGCTCACTCATGTATAAGCATGCAGTGCAAAACAACAACTCCAAGCTGAGTTGGAGCCCAGAGAAAGGAAAGCCAGAGCTAATCCATTTCATAATTGTTATACAGCCGCTTACCACCAGCTAGGGACACAATGCAGCTGTAATCTACTGAGGCTACCCTAAACAAGCCACGCTCTGCCACCAGAGACTGCTGCAGACAGAGTCTGAATTGCAGCAAGTAATCACTGTAATAGTACTTTTGCTCCTGTGTACTTTTTGGTTACACTGGAAGTTGTTCAACAGAAGATGCAGATTAAACAAGACTCAAAGAAGTTTTACTTGTTTTCCCACTCACACCAACAATCTGAATCCACCCTTATTCCCTCATATAAATGTGCACACACACTTGGAAACACAGTCCTCACCATGTTGTCTTGGTGTATAAAAAGCCCTGAAGTTTCCTCACCAACTCCCTCCACCCTTTGTATCTTCACCCCCCTCCCTCAAACATGTATCTGGTTCTGGTCTGCTTACATCCCCTTCCAATGAAGCAGGTGGTGGGACCAGGATACCAACACACCCAGCTGACACCACTCACAGAACATACCGACAGCCAGAGCCTCTTTATACACAATTCTGCCAACAGCTGAGCAGTGACTCAATCCACCTTCACACACTTTCCATGGGACACTACTGAGAGACTTAAGGGGCTCCACAGTCAAACCAGTACAATTCTGGCTTCACGAGGCAGCACCAATGTTACTGTTAGTCTAAGATGGGCAGAGAGAAAGGGAGAATGTGTGTGTCCTTAAGGCAAGAAGGGAAGGAGAGACTGTGTCGGAGGTTGATTGCTAAGCAGGATAGAGGGGGTACAGAAAAAGCATTTCTTACCCATTGGCACATTAACTTGTAAGTTGATGTTCCCACGTGTTCCAAAGATAATAAGACCCCCAAGAGAGGGCTGGAGTAGGCCACCTGTCCAGTATCTTGAACCCTTATTCCTCTCACTGCTGCCACACGACCTTCACACTTCCCCCCCATCCCCAAAGGTAGTAACAAAGATATGGTATAAAGATCTCACTATTAACGGCCAGCACCCACAACACGGCTCAAATGATGAGGATAGGAGAAGAGATCTGTGACTCCACAACAGAACCCGGATGGATAGTGAGGCACACAGCTTCACAACATGGCCTCTGAGAAGTGAGAGGAGACGTCTCTGCCATGCTACAAACACTCTTCTGCTCTTTTCCTGTCTAGCTCAGGCCTTCTTTACTAACCAACACTTACAGTTAAGAACCTATTTCCCTATGTCTCCAAAATGGCATTCTGAGACTCAGTTTATTGAAGATAAAGAATCATTGAGGACCCACACGGGAAGGCACAAGACTACCGAGTCAAGGCAGCTGTGACAAGGGGAACTCATGGTGAAAACTACTACAAGGACTTTCAGGAGGACAGAGGAATCTGCTTTCACTGTTATTAACTAGCTAGGTCAGAAGAGTCCCCTCTCTCCCACCTCCCAAAAAAAGGGTATTCAGCAATGTAGAAGCAGCTGGAAAAGGAGTCTGCCATCACTAACTGACCCACTTCTGAGAGACACCACACAGACATCAACCCCCTCCACAGGAATCCGCCATGTTAGAGCAGCTGCTAAACCCCCATACAGAGTCACATTTGGGTACGGGGTTAGTCTCCTCTCGTGCCCCCCCCAAAACGGGCACATTAGCCACTACACAGAAGCCCTCAGACCGCTCTCACACACAAGTGTCCGCCATATTCGAGGAGCAGCTACGCCCCCCCCCCCCCCCCGCCACACACACTATTCCCTCGCTACATGTGCGATGGCACCTCACTTCTGCCTCGCTCAGCGGGAACTAGCCAGCCCCGCGCTCAGCGGTAGAGATCCGCAGCAGTGCGTACTTGGGGGGGGGGGGGGGGGGAAGGGAGGGGACAGATCCGAGTCTGTGACTCATTCCCTTCTCCGCTACTGCTGCTGGGAAGGGGGTGCTGCCCGCGGCTCCCTTGCCCCCGGACCTGCAGCTCAAGCCCCCACAGTAACTCATTGACGGGTGGGGACGGGGAGGCCGCAGGTCTGTGGATCCCTCCTAAGAATGAAGCGGTGCTTCGATTCCCCCCTCCCCATACGGGGAAGGGACGGACACCCTCCGCTGTTTCTGCGGAGCTGGAGCCTGCGAAGCGCTAGGGAAACCCCCCTCCACCTCCCTGGAGGTCTGGGACGAAAGCCCGCAGAATCCGACTGTCCCCATTCTTCCCCCCCCCCAGCACCAGGCCTTGGGAAGGCGTCTGCTTCCCTGCCTTGCGGGCGTAGGGGGCTCTGCTTTGCCTTGCCTCAGCGGCTTGGGCCCTCTGCCCACACGCCTTGGCTTCTCCCCGCGGCCTATTAAAAGAGGGACGCGCCAGCGGTTAGGGTGCCTCCCCCACCGGTCCCTGCCCCGCAATGCGCAGTGCGGGGAGGCAGAGGGTCGTCCTGCACAAGGCCGTGCCCCCCACCCACGCCCAATGCCCGGGGGTGGGGGGGGGTCTCCCTCCGCCCTGCCCCAGCCCAGGTACTCACGTGGGACAACGGCCCGAAAGATTTGGTAAATCGTCTTCGCTTTTTAGGCGGAATTTTTAAAGAGGGATGTGGGAACCTACAGCAGAAATACAGGCGGCGGCAGCGGCGCCCTCCAGGGCCATAGGCTGCGGGGGCGGCCGGCAGGGGGAGCGCAGTGCAGCGCTGGGACGGCGGGGTACGGGCGCGGAGAGACAGGCAGGCCGGGCGCGCGAGGGAAGAGCCGGGCACAGCGGGGCGGCGGCGGCCAGCCAGACACGGACACGCGCAACAACACCGAGCGGGCAGGAAAGAAGAGGAGGAGGCGCCGCAGCCCGGCACTTATAGGGGGAGCGGGCGGGGCGACGCCAAGCGTCACAAGCATGAGGGAGAGGGCGGCGCCTGCGGCGGGCCAAGCCAATAACCCGCGGCCTTCCGCCTCTGCTAAGCAGGACGCCGCGCGTGGCTGGGCCTGGGGCGCATGCGCCGGTAGAGCGAGGCGAGCCGGTCCCTGCCCTTTGCCCCACGGCTGCCAGGCGGGCTTCCCTTTGCTCCGCGCTGGGCGAGCCGGGCCGGCGGGTGGGAATCGTGACGCAATCCGGGCCTGGCAGCTTGGCGCACAGGGGCCTGCAGGAGTTACGTGAGCCGGGGCCGCGGGCGGGCGGGCAGCAGGGGAAGCCCTTGCGCGACTCGGAGCTCAGGTGCGGGGCAGCGTGATACGGGAGGGGCCGTTAGAGGAAGCCCGGGACCCGCAAGCCAGCGTCTATTTGGGGCCTCTAGTGCTTCAGCCCCTGCCGGGCTGGCACCCATGACTCCCGCCGTACAGAACGGCTGGCTACCGCCATCCCCATCCTGTGAGGGGCGAAAGGTCCTGTGTCCTCAGCTAGCCAGGGGGCCAAGGAGAAGGGCACCGCTGAGCACTGCGTCTTCCCTGTTATGCCCATGGCCGCTCTCTAAGGGGATCCAGGGTAAGGAAACAATTTATGCTTCCCACCGTCCAATCCACTTGAGCAAAGGCTCAGAAAATGGAAGAAACAACTAAAGCATGAAGTCTGATTGTTACTCACACAGCATAGACTGGTACCTGAAAATAAAGACTACTTCATGAAAAATGTCAGGCAAAAGTTATTATTAAAGTACACCAGGCTGCAATGTTTCTGTTTATGGAACAAACACATACAGAGTGCAAAATTATTAATTTGTGCCAAAGGGTGTGATCATTGGCATAGTTATTGGTTAAAGACTTATTTTATCTGATGCAGTGCTTTATGGTAGTTCCTTATTGAAAATAAGTCATGGACCATTAGGCATCAAATAAAGAGCATCCCTCAAAATACAGAACAAGTGAGCAGACATACATCATTTTCTCACAGCAGCTTGGAGGAACCCTGCTTTTGATTGGAGGCCCACAAAAATAAATGCCCATTTGGAAGCAGATGTCATGGCAGAAACCAGGCCTTTAAAGTCCATCAGCAGCCTCACTCAGTGAGTTAATAACAGCCTATTAACTGACTGACTTGTTAGCATTAATAGGCTGTTATTAACATTCACTGAAGAAGGCTTTAATCATCTTCATATTCCTGACAAACTGAGGTTATGTATTTTTCATGCCCTCGGGACTACTGCATAAGAAAATACATGAACTAAAACCAGTATTTTTGTATCTGGGCCCCAAAATTTAAAATGCCTGTGGTGCTACAATCTTGTTCACTTATTTCTAATTTTCCACACAGACAGGCTACAACCTGCTACTGTGAGTTCCTTCCTCAGGATGTACAAGCAGCACTAAAAAAGGGAAAAAAAATCTTGTGGGAGAGATGGGTGGAAGAAACCAAGGAGGTACTGCATTTTGAAAGTCCTGGGGGAAATCACAGCAGAATTCCATTTTTGAGAGCTTGTATGAAAAGCAAATAAAATACACACTTATTACCTCTGAAATCAACTGGTGAAAAAAGATGAGAAGCAGAGCAGTTGAAAGTCTCTGCATAAAGATAAGAGGACAAAATGGGGTGACATCATGGTAAGGATCTACCACAAACCTCCAAAATAGGAAGAGCAGGTGAATGAGTCATATTTTAGAATAACAGAAATAGCCCAAACACAAGACTAGTACTAGTGAAGGACTTTAACTACTCAGGCACGTGTTGGAAAACGAATATGGCAAAATGCAAAATTTCTAGTAAGTTCTTGGAATGTATTGGGGACAACTGTTTCAGAAAGATTAGATTTTAGGAAAAATTTTCTAAATATGAAGGTAGTTAATCTGGATTAGGCTTCCAAGGAAGATTGTGAAAACCCCATAATTGGAAGTTTTTAAGGACAGGTGGAGGGAGGAAGCAGCTGCTGTTCCCTCTTGCCTCTCTATCTGGGGGAACAGTGGCACAGGGAAGCATTTGCCTGCAGGCTTTTTCCCCTCCACTCCCATCAGCCAGGAATTGTGGCCAATGCAAGCAGTGATGCCTGCAAATGAAAGGTGGTGCAGAGCCATCTGTGTCCTCCACTGGGAGCTGCACCAGGTAAGTGCCTCAATCCTCTGTCCCTTCCTGCACTTCCTCCCACTCCTGCACTCTTCCTCCTGTGTAGTTCCTACACCCTCACCTGCTCCTGCAGATTACCTTCTGCCCAGATCCTGCACCCGAATCTATTCCTACCTCCTGCCCAGTTTTTGCACCCCCACCCTCAGCCTGCTCCTGAACCTTCCCACCCAGACCCCACACCCACCTTCCTTCCTGTCCAGACCCTGCTTCTCCTTCTGCATCCAACTTTCCACCCACACACCACACCCCTAACCCCATCCCATTCCTGTACCCTACCTCTCACCCACACCCTATTCCCCAGAAGTCTTCTTGCACAGTGAGCCTCTCAATTTTGGCCCCACCCCAGAGCCTAGGGGCCCCCACAAAAATCTATGAGCTCCAGGCCCTCAGAAGAGTTAATCTGGCCCTGGGGAGAATCCTCAAGCCTTGGGTGCCTCCCTCCTGCAGGGCTGAGCTATGAGGGGAACTGTGGTGCCCCAAATTACGTGAGTGTCTCTTTTTCTGCTTCTCAGTTAGGAGCCAGGTCAGTGAAGGTTTTCTTTCTCTTTTTTGCTTCTCACTTTTGTGGCCCCCAACTGATTTTTCTGCGGATCAGTGCCACCAACCCAAAAAAGGTTCCCTACTGCTGTTTTAGGATTTCTGTAATCAACCACTAAGCTGCTTGCTGCTGAATCACACAGGCATAAAATTAGACCAGGTCAGAAATGACCTAAAGCCATTAACTATCTGATGGATTTTCAGTGGCCTATCAGAAAATAATTCTAGCTTCTAATAGGGGAGTAACACAAATCATCAAAATCAAGAACATCAGTCAACAGGCTAGGAATTAATTAGCTGCTGTGGAATTTATTCTTTCCCGCTACAAGTAAGACTCCCCAGCTCAGAGAAGAGACAATGTTTTGGTGATGTGCAGAGCACCTTTTATGACTAACCTAAGGAGTCAGTTTCTAAATCAGCGAACTAAGCTCCATGAATAAACTCTTAAATTTCCTGTTTAAAAAAACACCAAAATTAGATTATTTCACTCATATATAACAGTTAAACCAGGACTCCTAACAAACATTTTTAAAAATAGACAGGACATGCAAATTATTTACTGTTATTAGTGTTTACTAAAAAATAACAGTTTTTATTACAAAGTATCATGGTAACATTAACACTCTTTTCACAAATATTCAGTTATGGTTATTTTATTTTTGCTACATAGCCCAGATTTTCTTTAATAGCTCTGTAGTTTTTCTGTAGGAAGTCCACTTAGAATTTCGTCCTGTGACTACTTGGGACTAGTTTCAGGCATTGATTAAAAGTATTTTCAATCTGCTTTGCTGCCTCGTAATACTCATCTGTTACCTTCCGACCCATCTCCAACCCACATAGAGACACATACTATGTTGTATGTTCTAAACTAAGATTACACCTATGGAATCTTCCAGAAAAAAAACTTGAAAAACAGCAGATAGTCCTGTAGGTTTCACTTGAGCTTCCTCCAGCTGAGAGGGCATTAATATGGCATCAAGCTAATTAGTTCACCATCTTAAAAGAGGAAGTTTTCTTACTGAATCTTGAAGGAGTATTTTATTTCTTCTTGATTTTCCACCTTTGATAGGCAGCAATGGTTTCACTCTTGTGATTGAAAGGTGAGAGATAGAAAAGGATAAAGAAAGTGCTCTCTCTTATGATTCCACTTCAATATATGTTTAGATGTCAATGAAGATGCATCTGCATTTTGTTTAATAACAGCATTGCTTCACATGATCTTGAGAGAATCACAAATCAAGGCTGAGGTCTGTTCCCATTATATAACCTTTGTGCATTTTCTAACAAATTTTCACAAATAAAACAGGAAAATTATGATAGGCCAGTAGCTAGTCCTGATAGTAATATTTGCTTGAGTTAAGTGCACATATAAGGGTTTGCAGAACTGGGACCCATGTCACGTATACAAGATAATAGATAATTGTGAAAATTCTGTAGGTTTGCATTTTACTGAGCTAACTGTATAATTATTGATTAGGATATTAGAGCCAGCTGAATTGCATGTCAAATCAGAGCCTGATCTTGCAAGGTGCTGATGACAATTTTCAAACCCATATTTTCTAAGCCCATATTGATGCATGTAATTGGCCTTATTTTGAAAAGTGCTGAGTGCCTGCATAGGTCACTTATTTTTAGGTGCCTATAAATAGACTTTGGTGCCTAACTTTAGGCACCTATACTTCACAATTTTGGCCAGTGCCTCTTCAAGGAGGTAAGTACCTTCCACTTCAGTGTACTCAGAATTTTCCAGGGTCAGGCCCTTAGTTCCAGGATCTATAGTTCATGTCTTCTTTTCGTTTGTGCTAGTGGTCCTCTGAGATGATTATCAAAGAAAATTCTTACTACTTTATGAGTTCAAAGAGCCTCCAAACAGATCTTGATTAGTAACTTTAGTTCCAGTTTTATCCAAGATTGCATGAAGCAACACCGTTGATCAAATAAGAAAAGTAAGAGGAAATGAAACAATAAATATAAATGTCACAAACTAAAAATACTATGTTAAGATATAAACAAGCTAAACAGAATGAGACAATTAGGTTAGCATAGAGAAAAGAACATGTTCTAAGGTATCCCATAATAAAAAAGAATAAATTTAAAATAAAAAACTGCAGGTTCCGCTGTTACCATGTCTCACTATCAGCAGTCACTGATGTCAAAGGCTCCTGTTCAATTTGTATTAGGATGGCTACTAGACAGATGTGGGCTGTGGTGTTTTCAGTATACTCCTTTTCATCAGGCCCAGCCAAAATGGCTGATGACCACAATTTGAGTGAGCTTGGGGGCACAGATAAGAGAAATGGGGCTGAGTGATACTTGTTTGTTGAGAGAAGATCCTCTTCTTTTTCTATGCCATTGTAAGCAGTAAGATAGTGTGCCTTCGCAGAGCTCCAGAATGTACTGAGAAGTACACCCAGCACACATACCACATCCATAAAACAATATGATCTGTTAGCTAGGGGACACACCCACTTTCTCAATCAGCCAAAGTGTATGTCAGCAGCAAGCACTAGCTAAGGTGCAGTGTATTGTTACTCAAGGAACAATAAACAGTGCCAATAAGAGTGTTGTAAAAGTTCCACCCATACATGCTGCCCTGCAATTGCAAGATGGCCTGTTATCATGCAAGACACATAGCCAGCTTCATTCAGCTACTATCAGCCTTGTACGACTGCCTAAGCTAAATGTAGACAAGCTATAAGCTACCTAGGTCACTTACGTGTTTTGGGAAATTTCACCCTCCAATCTAACAGCCTCTGCTCTTTTCCCATTTCATCCTCATGCTACCTGTACAAAGTTGCCAGCATCTCTCCTTTTTATATCCAGTTTCTCTATGCATGCTTTTTTTCTTCCTTTTTATATTTTTAAATTATTTCCCACTCCTCAGAAAGTTACATGCTACTCATGGGCTAGAGAGGGGAGAAGGGATGTATAGGACTGGGTATATTTTCATGTAGCTGAACTGAGTGTCAGAGGGGAAGAGAAAAGTGCTTTCTGAATCTGCTATCCTGTATAGAATCTGATACCATGTCCATCTTCATCTATAGTACCACTAAAGCAGATAGCTCTCTGTTAGAGTGAGTCTGGTGTCATCCAGTCTGTCCCACTGCATTCTTTCTCCTTTGCCCTTGATCTCCTACCCTGTACCTCTGATTAGACACATTGCTTTGGGCTCTAGCTCCACTGAATCAGCAGGAGTGTTACCATTTGCTCAAGTGGGAGCAATGTCAGGACTGTGCGTGAAGACTTCAAAGTGTAACAGATTTTTCTGTGGAAAGTGTTCAGTATTCTTAGGAAAACCCTATACTTATAAATGGCATGTAATCGTTCCTAGATTACATCAGTTTCTGAGATTTCACCATGTGTCACAGAATGTTTTATTCATCAGCTTTAGTGACTTCTATTGAATTTTCATTATTTTTTTATAAAAAATACCACATTGGGTTAGACATGGCCATGGGTAAATGAAACATGATTAGTTCTACTATTTACTTGTATGACATGCTAAGTTATTTCCCACAACAGGGCCATTCATCGTACAAAGCTAGCAGTTATTTTCCATCTTTTAACTATCTCGTGTTTTAATACAAGATAAATGTATAATTGTTTCAAGTTGGGTTACAAAGTTTGTATTTTGTGGTAGATTTTGTTCAACTAAACCTAAAATATCCGTATCAAATTAATCAGTTGTCCAAGTACTCCCATGCACAAGCAAGCTTAAAAATGTAAGACCTTTACATTTTTTATGACAATAAAGATGCGTTAGAAATCTTTATTAATCTGGTTCTTAGTGATGATCTAGATTTACAGTCAATTCATTTATAAACTTACACTTTTAAAAACGATGAGGCACTGATGTCAGGCATTTTTTGAATAGCTCTGAGCATTTTAGTGATGATCTTTCACATGGTATATATGGGAGTTTCCAAGAATCAAATCCATCCAACAAAAGTTGATTACAAACTGAACAAAGCCACAATCTCTCTTGAAAAACTAACTTGGTTACTTTACAGCAGTCACAATGAAATGTGTAGAATGTAAGTGTGACGACGCGTCAAGGTTCCCCCGACTCCTGCACCCCCGTAGTGGCACAAACAGACTCTGCCAGGCAGTAGGATTGAGGGAGTTTATTGCTTCTCCAAGGATGCAGCACAGCACAGATGTAATCTAGTTACAGGGCCAGGCCTAGGATGCCTCAGCCCCCCTTGAGATGGGGGAGACTGGGCCCCTAAATCCCAGGCCCCCTTGTTTAGGCTGCTTCCTCCATGGTTCCAGATAGAAACTACCCTCTCTTCCAGCCTTGCCCCCCAGCCAGGGGTTGGATCCCGCCTTCCTCCCTTTGTCTCTCTCCCTGGGAGCCTAGTGACTCATCCGCTGTCCTGCTGGGCCATGCTACAAACAGCCGCCAGTGGAGGTCACCCACAGCCCACTGCTCAAGCCCAGCAATGCCCCCACACTACATCGCATCTGTCCCCCCCTCTGAGAGCGGACTGAGCAGGGCCACTCTGCTGGTGGGCTGGAGAAATTCGGGCCCCTCGCTACGGGACAGCACATCGGCGATGATGTTGGCGCTCCCCTTGACGTGGATCACTTCCATGTCATAGTCCTGCAGGAGCAGGCTCCACCTCAGCAGCTTGGCGTTGGTCCCCTTCATCTGGTGCAGCCAGGTCAGGGGGCAGTGTCCACCGTGAAACGCCGGCCAAACAGGTATGGCTGCAGCTTTTGAAGAACCCACACCATCGCTAGGCATTCCCTCTCTATGGCCGCGTAGCTCCGCTCCCGGGGCAGCAGGGATGTCATTCCCCCTTCTTGTTCACCTGCATCAGCACTGCCCCCAGCCCGGTGTCCGAGGCATCGGTAAATACGATAAAGGGTTTGTCAAAGTCTGGGTTTACCAACACTGGGGCCTTGACCAGGGCTTCCTTCAGTGCACAGACAGCCCTCTGGCACTGCTCCGTCCAGACCACCCTGTCTGGCCCTCCCCTTCCTGCACAGCTCTGTGATCGGGACAGCGATGGAGCTGAAGTTGGCCACAAACCGCCGAGAGTACTCCGCCTTCCCAATGAAAGCCTGAACCAGAGCCGGCTTCAAGCAGCCATTCCCCACCTTATGGCTCAGGTAGGACACTTCGGCCATTCGAACCTTGCACTTCCCGGCCTTTACAGTCAGCCCAGCCTCCCGCAGCCGATCCAGTACCTGGCTGACCTGGGACATGTGGTCCTCCCAGGACTGGCTAAAGACACAAATATCATCTATGTACGCCAGGGCAAAGTTCTCCATTCCCTGCAGCAGCTAGTCCACCAGATGCTGGAAGGTGGCCGGTGCCCCCTTGAGGCCGAAGGGCAGGACCAGGAACTCGTAGATCCCCAGCGGAGTGATGAAAGCCAATTTCAGTCTGGCCTCCTGGTCTAGCGGCACCTGCCAGTAAGCCCTTCGTGAAGTCTAGGGTAGTGAGGTAGCAAGCTCCCCCTAGCTTGTCCAGGAGCTCGTCAGGCCTTGGCATCGGGTAGGCGTCGGCCACCGTGATGGCGTTGAGCTTCCGGTAGTCCACGCAGAACCGGATCGACCTGTCCTTCTTGGAGACCAGCACCACAGGAGAGGCCCAGGGGCTTGAGGATGGTTGGATCACCCCCAGGGCCAAAATGTCCTGGACCTCTCTCTCTAGGTCCAGGGCTGTTTTCCCCGTGACCCTGAATGGGGAGCAGCGCACTGGGGGGTGGGTGCCCGTCTCCACCTGGTGGACAGCCAGGTTGGTGAGAACCGGCTTGTTGGAGAACAGCTGCCAGTAGGAGCGCAGCACCTCCCAGATCTCGGCCTGCTGGGCCGGGGTGAGCTGGTCCGAGAGGGAAATTGACTCCTGTAAAGAGTCTGTCCCTGCCCCAGGGAACAGACCTACCAGGGGATCCTTCTGCTGCTCCTCCCAGGGCTTACACATGGCCAGCACCAAGTTCTCCCTGTCCCAGTACGGCTTCATCATGTTAACATGATACATCCACTGGCTGCGTGTCTGGCCCGTTAGCTCCACCATTGAGTTCATGTCACTCAGCTGCTTAACAACCTTGAAGGGGCCATCCCAGGTGGCTTGCAGCTTGTCCTTCCGCACAGGGATTAGGACCATCACTTGGTCCCCGGTAGCATAGGCGAGGGCCCGTGCACTGTGGTCGTACCAGAGCTTCTACTTCCTCTGGGCCCTGCTCAGATTCTCTCTGGCCAGGCCCATGAGCTTGGCAAGTCTTTCCCGGAATGTCAGGACGTATTCCACTACCAGCTCACCCTCCGGGGAGGCCTTCCCCTCCCACTCATCTCTCAGTAAGTCCAGGGGACCCCTTACTCGCCTCCCATATAACAGCTCAAACAGTGAAAACCCCATGGACTCCTGGGGCACCTCCCTGTATGCAAACAGCAGGTGGTGTAGGTACTTGTCCCAGTCCTGAGGGTGTTTGTGCATAAAAGTCCTTAGCATCTGCTTCAGAGTCCCATTGCATCTCTCCACCAACCCGTTGGTCTGGGGGTGACACGCTGAGGCCCAGGTGTGCTGGACCTCACACTTCTCCCACAAGCATCAGAGCAGGGCTGACATGAAGTTGGATCCCTGGTCCGTGAGAACCTCCTGGGGGAACCCCACCCTGCTGAAAATGGTCAGCAGTACGTCTGCCACCGTATCTGCCTCGATAGAGGGTAGGGCCACGGCCTCAGGGTAGCGGGTGGCAAAGTCCACCACCACCAGGATGTATTTCTTCCCCGTACGGGTCACTCTACTGAAGGGTCCCACTATATCCATCGCCACCTTCTGGAAAGGCTCCTCTATGATGGGCAGGGGTCTCAAAGCAGCTTTTCTCCTATCTTGGGCCTTCCCCACTCACTGGCAGGAGTCACAGGACTGGCAGTACCATTGCACGGCCGCAAATATCCCCGGCCAGTAGAAGTTCTGGAGCAGCCTCAGCCACGTGCGCCGAATCCCCTGGTGTTCTAAGAACGGGATGCCATGGGCCAGGTATAGCAGCTTGCGGCGATACCTTTGGGGGACCACCAGCTGCCGCTGGAGCCTCCACTCCCATACCTTCCCGGGGGGAAGCCATTCCCGGTACAGAAATCCCCTCTCCCACCGAAACATCTCCTGGCAATCTCCCCCTAGGGGTTGAGCTGTGCCCAGGTCGGCCCGGTCCCTCAGGGTCTGCAAGGAGGGATCCGCCCGCACCTCAGCCTGGAATTCAGTGGCTGGGGCTGGGACTGGGGCGAGTTTCTCCTCACTGCCTAGGTCCAGAGCCCCAGCCTGGTCTGACTCCACGTCTCCTGGGACGGAGCCCAGGGCCCCCTGTTGGGGGACCTCCTCGAGTTCCAGGTTGCCAGCCCCTTGCTAGCTCTGGCTACGGCTACGGGTGGTGACCAGGGCCCTCTGAGGACCACATGGCCACTCCTCTAGGTCACCTCCTATCAACCTCTCCGTAGGTAAGTGCGGGTACACCCCCACTTCTAGGGGCCCTCCTTGGTCTCCCATTTCAGATGCACCCTGGCTATGGGTACCTTAAATGGGGTGCTGTCTATGCCCCTCAGGGTCAGCTGAGTGTTGATAGCATACGGTCTGGGGTCACTTGCTGCTGGAAGCTCCATCCACGGGGTGCAGTGTATCCCACCCCTGACACCACTGTGATGACACGTCGGAGTTCCCCCGACTCCTGCACCCCCGTAGTGGCATGAACAGACTCCGCCAAGCAGTAGGATTGAGGGAGTTTATTGCTTCTCCAAGGATGCAGCACAGCACAGATGTAATCTAGTTACAGGGCCAGGCCTAGGATGCCTCAGTCCCCCTTGAGATGGGGGAGACTCGGCCCCTAAATCCCAGGCCCCCTTGTTTAGGCTGCTTCCTCCATGATTCCAGACAGAAACTACAACTCTCCTCCAGCCCTGCCCCCAGCCTGGGGTTGGACCCCGCCTTCCTCCCTTTGTCTCTCTCCCTGGGAGGTGACCGGTCGGACAGGTTGGGAGACCCTTGCCTAGTGACTCATCCGCTGTCCTGCTGGGCCATGCTATAAACAGCCACCAGTGGAGGTCACCCACTGCCCAAGCCCAGCAACCAGCAAGGCCCCCCCCACTACATCACAGTAAGTATACTGAGTACAGAAAAATCACTGAAAGATTTAATGGGGGTACTCTGTTTTTAAAATATCATTCGTTAATGTCCAGTTAATTATAGATTAATGAGGAACTGCGTGGCGAGTGCAATCCCTAGAGATCCAAAAGATCTACTCTTCTACATGAGATACTTGCCTTTAATGTGAAATCTGGTGCTACGGAAGTGAATCTACTCATGGCTTCACAGCTGCATTATTAAATCTCACATGTACATTTTTTGCTCTGACAGAGGTTCCTGACACACAACAGTTGTCATACACAGTGTTAATGTTTTAAATTACAGGCAGTCCCCAGGTTACGTACAAGATAGGGACTGTAGGTTTGTTCTTAAGTTGAATTTGTATGCAAGTCGGAACTGGTACATATTGTAGGGGAAACTCTAGCCAAACATTTCTCCGGAGCTCAGTTTTATTCTCCCACACCTCACTTCCCTCAGTCCTTTATTCTCAAGATGAGGTGTCTGCTGAGAAAAGTCGCTCTGCGTCTCCCTGGTCTGCTGGGGAGGGGCACTAGCTTCGCGTCTCCCTGGTCTGCTGGGGGAAAGCAGCTAGTGCGGGGTTCCCTCACCCCGTTTGTAAGTAGGGATCCGATGTAAGTCGGATCCATGTAACCCGGGGACTGCCTGTACTTTATTTATTATTTCTGAAGTACCAAACATGTTCATTGCTCTTACCAGACATAATGTGGAACACATTCAAATTGCCTGGGCCAGGCCTGGAATAAGGGTTTGAATATATTCTTGAGCCCTAACCAATGAGGAAGTACCCTGCATAATATTAAGAACTCTACTACTGATCTATAATTTAAGAGGATCCTGCACAAAATTATATTTTGTTCACATTGGTCCCCTCAGATCAAAAAATGGGCCTTGCCAAAAGACTGCTGCTGGAACCACACTGGTTCACATGTATGTAACTGTCCCAGGATACAATTCTTTTGGCTAGAAGTAGATAAGATTGAAATGATGATGTCTCCTTAAATATTACTGCCCAGAACTGGTGTTTTGGGATATTTCCCATAATCTTGGAAACTGAGATTAATAGAAAAACTGGTTCTCTTGAGCAGAGCTTGTAGCCAAATGAGTAATATTGCTCAGAGAAAGACTACCTCCAGGGATAGAAACTTGGCACAGCAATTTGGCTGACCTAGCAGCTATAGAATGGGCAATATTTTGAAGAAAAGGGCCCGCAGACAATTTTGAAAAGATTTTGGTTTAACTTTTTAGAAACTTTTGATTAATACAAGTGCATTTATGCTCAGAAGTCTCAGAAAAGGGGACTAATATGTTATGGTAAAAGTGATGAAAAATATACTACTGGAATGAACATTTGATATGAAATTTGCCATAAAAGTTAAACATGTGGGATTTAGCTAAAGAATCATATATATAGTAGCCCAGTGTCTGTGAGTCTGTAACGCCAAAATGCTGGCTCTTCCCTCTGGGCGGTGCTGTTTCTGAAATGCTGGCTGTTCCCTCCGAGCGGCCCAAGCTGCATGGCGAGTGCGGGGCCAAAACGGCCGCTTGCTCCCACGTGGCAGCCTGGCTGAGCGGCACAGAAGTCAGCCAAGCGCCATGGAAGGGGGGGCAGGGCTGTGATGTGCGGTGTGACAGTGGCTCCAGGCCCTGCCCCCTGGCCATGAATGTCACCATCCCGCCCCACTTTGCCTCCCGCCATGGCGCTCGGCTGACTTCTGCACCGCTCAGCAGGGCCACCGCGTGGGAGCAAGTGGCGCAAGCGGCCGTTTGGGCTCCGCACTCCCTATGCAGCACAGGGAGCTTGGAGCCCAAAAGGCCATTTGGACTCTTCAGTCCCCCGAGTGAGAGGCAAGAGGGGTAGGAAAGCTGAGGGAGGGGGAAGGCAGAAGGAGGAGGAGGGGGGGGAGACGGAGACAGAATGAGAGACCGGAGGCTCAGGAGAGAAGACCGACGTGGAGGAGAGACCTGAAAATCCCGTCTTATGACGGGTTAATTGGCTAGTCATATATATAGTAGCCCAATGTCTGAGAGTCTGTAACGCTGAAATTCTGGCTGTTCCCTCTGGGCAGCGCTGTTGCTTGAAATGCTGGCTGTTCCCTCTGGGCGGTGCTGTTGCCTGAAATGCTGGCTGGTCCCTCTGGGCAGCCTGTGCTGCATGGGGAGTGCGGGGCCCAAACGACCGCTTGCTCCCCCGCAGCGGCCCAGCTGAGCAGTGCAGAAGTCAGCTGAGTGCCACAGCAGAAGGGGAAGGGGGGCGGGGCGGTGATGTGCGGTGTGACAGTGGCTCTAGGCCCCGCCCCCTGGCCGTGAACGTCACCGCCCCGCCCCCCTTCACCTCCCGCCGTGGCTCTCGGCTGACTTCTGCGCCGCTCAGCCAGGCCGCCGTGTGGGAGCAAGTGGCACAAGCAACCGTTTGGGTTCCGTGCTCCCCGTGCAGCACGGAACCCAAATGTGTGTGTCTCCATGGGTGCTCCACTCTGGGTGCATGGTGCACCCTCGTGCCAGCGATCGGAGAATTTTCTAGTGGTGTCTGATGCACTGCACATGCACTGTGGCGCCCCCTCAGGCCGTTAGTGTCCGTTAGGCATATGCATGGCACAGCCCCTCTGTTCCTTCTCTACCCACACTAGTAGAGTGTGGAGGAGAAGGAGGTGGGGTAGTGGAGCACCCACACGGGGACATATCTCGAAGAACCACCGTTACTGCACAAGGTAAATAACACTTTCTTCTTCTTTGAGTAATGGCCCTGTGAGTACTCCGCTCTGGGTGACTATAAAGCAGTAGTCAGCTCTTGGAGTGGGTTTAGAGCCCTGTTGTTATCCGTGAGGATAATACAGCTTGTCCCACAGCCATGGAGGATGCCAGAGCATAATGTTGTATGAATGTGTGGTCTGATGACCAAGTGGCTGCATTGCAAATGTCCTGGAGAGGTACGTTCTTGAGGAAGGCAGTTTAGAGAACGGGGCCCTGGTGGAATGGGCAGTGATGGTGCCAGGTGGTTCTTTGTTGTGGATGGTGGAGCATGTGTGAATGCATGAAGAGATCCACTTGGAGATTCTCTGAGAAGAGATAGCCTGTCCTTTGGATCATTCTGCAAAGGATAGGAAGAGTCTAGGAGATATTCACCAGGCTCTCATACGATCAATGTAGAATGCGTGCGCTCTACGGACATCAAGGGTGTTCCATACTGCGTGTGATGGATCAGAGTGTGGCTTGGAGAAAAACGCAGGTTCATTGATGTGGAAGGGAGAGGGAAATTTTGGGAGGAATTTAGGGTGGGGCCGGAGTGTCATTCTGTCCTTGCTGAAAATTGTATAAGGGGGATCCGCCATTAGTGCAACAAGTTCCCCTACTCTCCTGCTGGAGGTTATTGCAACTAGAAAGGAGACCTTCATAGATAGGTATGACCAAGGGCAGGTCGCCAAGGGCTCAAAAGGCGACTTTGTCAGGCTCTTAAGTATGGGATTTAAGTCCCATATGGGAACTGGTGGGCAAACAGATGGAAAGGTGTTTTGTAGACCAGTGAGGAATTTTTTGGTGATTGGGTTCAAGAGGAAAGAATCACCTTCAGTGGTGCGATGGAAGGCTGCTATAGCAGCTGCATGAACCTTGACAGTACTTAGAGCCAGGCCCGACTCCCTAAGGTAAAAGTGGTAGTTCAATAAGAGGGGGAGGGCGGCAGTTTCAGGGGATATAGTGAGAGTATGTTTAAGCCACTGGGCGAATCTGTTCCATTTGTAGATGTATGTTTTCCCGGTGGATTCTCTTCTGCTATTGATTAATATCTGTTTTACTCTTTCTGAACAGGTGTTTTTGGCATGAAGAAGCCAGGTGTGGAGGTGGAGTTTGCATGGTTCGGGATGGAGAATTGCACCGTAATTCTGGGACAGAAGATTGTGTTGAGGTAGAAAAGCGTATGGATCCATTACCGTCACTCTGTGGAGGTAAGGATATCATGTTTATCTCGACCATGCTGGTGCAATGAGAATCATGTGAGCTCATTCTGTTCTGATTTTGATGATGACCCTGTGGAGTATGGGGAAGAGTGGGTACACGTAGAGTAACGGTGTGTCCCATTTGATGGAGAAAGCATTCCCAAGGGAGTGCTTCCCTAAGGCTGCTCTGGAGCAGTAACGGTGGCATTTGCAATTGTTCCTGGTCACGAAGAGGTCTATGTCTGGCTGATCCCATTGGTAGAACACATAATTGAGGGCTTATGTGTCTATCTTCCATTTGTGCTGGTCGTGGAACTTGCGGCTTAGGGCGTCTGCTGTAACGTTTAGCACCCCTGGAAGATAAGTGGCAACAGGGGTAATCTGGTGTGCAAGGCACCAGTTCCATAGTTTGAGAGCTTCCGTACATAGGGACAGGGATCGTGCACCGCCTTTGCCAATTGATATAATACATGCAAGTGGTGTTGTCTGTCATAATGTTGATAGTCTTATGTGCTATGTATTGTAGGAAATGTTGGCATGTGTACTGCACCGCTTGCAGTTCTAAAAGATTGATATGGAGCATTTGCTCTGTAAAGGACCATTTTATTTGGGCCGTGAGGGTTCCTAGATGGGCACCCCATCCTATGTGTGATGCATCGGTCATCATGGTAAGTGTAGGGATCGGTTGATGGAATGGAACTCCAGTTAAGACATTGAGTGGACGCATCCACTAGTGCAAGGAATTGAGGACATGTGGCGGAATGGTAACTGACTTGGAGAGCGGGTCACTGGATGAGGGGTAAAGTGTGGCTAGCCGAGACTGAAGGCATCTCATGAGCCAGCCTGACGACATAGGTTGTGGCAGTCATGTGGCCCAAGATTTTTAGGCATTTGCAAACCTGTTGTGATAGGGGTCGCCCATGCTACTGTTATGAGGTTGCATAGGGTGTCGAATCTGTACGTGGGTAGAGCTGCTTTAGCTTTGACAGTATTGATATGCGCTCCTATAAACTCCAATGCCTGAGTGGGATGAAGCATGGATTTCTTATAGTTTATATGGAAGACCAGGCAGAACAGGAGTTTCATGGTAATCTCGATCATGTCCCTTGTAAGGATGTGCCTTTTATGAGAGAGTCATCCAAGTATGGAAATATTATGACTCCCTAATGAAGTAGGCATGCCGCTATGACTGCTAGAGTTTTGGAAAACACTCTGGGAGCTATTGAAAGGCCAAAAGGGGGCACTCGGTATTGGTAATGGTGACTGCCAACCGTGAATCATAGAAAACGCCTGTGGGTGGGATGGATTGTTATATGGAAATATGCATCTTGACGGTTGAGAGGCAAAAGCCAATCTGCTTGATCTAATGCTGGAATTATTGTTGCTAGGGTCACCATCTTGAATCATTGATAAGGGACGTATTTGTTGAGCTTCCTTAAATCCAGAATGGGCCTCCATTCTTCGTTCTTTTTCTGTGTTAGAAAATAAGTTGAGTAGAATCCTTGGCCATGGAACTCTGGTGGTATCAGTTCTATGGTGCCTAATCGGAGGACCTCTTGCTTGAAGAGGGTCTCATGAGAGGGGTCCCTGAAGAGGGATGGGGTGGGAGGATGGATAGGGGGACCAGAAATGACAGGGATGAGTGGATGAGTTCTAGGACCCACTTGTCTAATGTTACTTGAGCCCACCGTTGAAAAAAGGGGGTGGAGGTGGTGGTTGAATAGTGGATAATTGGTTGATGATGTGACCACAAGGAAAGTGTCTTTCTAGCTCCTGACTGAACCTTCAAACTTTCTGCTTGGATATGGAAGGTTTGGCAGCTGCTGTTTGATGTTGTTGCTGGCATTGAGGCCTACATCGTTGGGGCCTTTGTTTCTGTCAGAAGTCATACCTCGGTTGCTGTATGTATGGCTCCCTGGGTCTCTGGTAGTTGGTGTATCTGGCTTTCTTAAATTGGGGCGTGTACAGCCCCAGGATTCTTAGGGTGGTATGAGAGTCCTTCCTCAAATTAAGTGCTTCATCGGTTTTTGCAGCAAAGAGATTGGTTTTATCAAAGGGTAGGTCTTCGACCTTCTGCTGCAAATTCCTTGGAGCCAGGATATTCTCTGCATCACGATAGCTGAGACTGTGACGCGTGTAACTGTATCTGCTACATCCATTATGGACTGTAGTGCGGTGCAAGAAATTGTATGGCCCTCCTGCATAATGTTGAGGAGGATAGGCCTCTTGTGTTCAGGTATTATATAAGCTCTTGAAGCTTGGAGTAATTAGAATAGTCATAATCCGCTAGCATGGCAGTGTAATTCGCTGCTCTAAGAAGCAGGGTAGATGAGGAGTATACTTTACGATCCATGATGTCCATTTTTTGTGGTCCTTGTCCTGTGGTGTTGATCTAATATTGAGTTGTCTGGCTTTGTGTCTAATGGAATCGACTACCAGGAAGTTTGAGGGAGGGTTTATGAAAAGGAAGTCCATTCCCTTTGGTGTGATAAAGTATTTTCGGTCCATTCTTTTGTTGGTTGGAGTGATAGATGCCGGGGTCTGCCAAATGTTGTTCATGGGGTCCATAATAGCTTTGTCCATGAGGAGGGCGATCCTGGAGGAGGTAGGAGGTTGCAAGGTTCGCAAGAGGCAATACTATTTTCCTGAACTTCCTGTAAATCTCGCTCTTGTGCTAACACTACTCTTTTAAAAAATTCTTGGAACTTCTTTGAGTGATCAGTTGGTGGTGGGGTGGTGGATATAACCGTCTCATCTGGTGAGGACCAAGAATTATGCACAGGAGATCTGTCCTTCGCCCTCAGGCAAAGAGTCTTCCATCTCAGTCTGGATTGGGGAGTTAGGCGCTGTTATAGAGGTAGTGGGTTGGGGAGAATTAGATGGTTCTCTGGATGTTGTGGAAGGTGCAGTATGATGGCTCTTCCTATGAGGACATGACTCCCATGATTGCCATTGCCCGGGGCAAGGGGGCAGCGGGAATGTGTAATGATGTGCATACCAGGGTGGTGGTGGATATGCATATGTAATAGGCCCAGTGTCCCAGGATAAAGCTCGCTGTGCTGGGATGGAATGCTGGGAAGAAAAGCGGCTGTGTGGCTTGGTGTCGGCTTTGCTTGGGAAGCGAGACGGGATCAGTTGTCCACGTGAGTGCACCGATTGTATGTAGGAACCTGGAGATAACGGTGCCGATAAAGGACGGCTCCTGATAAGAGACTTATGTCGTAGATGCTCCTGGGATGGTACCGGGGTACATGTGTTACTCGGTGCCATTGATGCAGGCAGCACCAATTGGTCAGGAGGTGGCATCTTGGTGTGGGGTCTCTTAGGTGCCGAGGCCAGTGCCGACTGAATTGGCACCTTCGGTGCCAAGCGGCGTTTATGTTGGCTCTGCAGTGTGATCGGTGCTGATGGTGCCGCTTGTTTTTGTTTTGGCTTGGAGTGCACCCTCTTATGCGGTACCAGCATCTTAGGCCTGACCTGGTGCCCTACTGGCACTGGTTCCAGCTAGCCTTAAATGCAATTCAGAGTCCACTCAGTGTGGACACGCTATTTTGAAAAAGCAAAATGCTATTTCGAAATGTATTTTGTGTGTAGACGTGTTATTTCAAAATAAGCTATTTTGAAATAACACTGTAGTGTAAACATACCCTCAGAGGCTTTTTGTGAATGCTGCCTCTTACGTTTTTCTAGAGCTCAGGATTTCAGCTTTGCCATTTTCATCACTGGCAAAGTCAATGAAGGGGGAGGAGGAGATCCCTCCGTAATTCTTCGTAGTCTCCTTTTCCCAGAATTAGTTCCTTCTGTGGCACAGGGAGGCTGGGGAGAACCTAAGCCTGCCCACTACTCCAGGTACAGCTTAGGGACACTAGACAGTGGTAACTGCTTCCCCCCCCCCAACCCAACACAGCAGTCTTTTTTCTCTGGGCTACTTCCCCAAATGTTCCCCTAGTACCTTTCCTCCGGTACCTGACTGAATCTTTCCCATCTTAGCTTTTCTGCAAACACGCTTCCTCTTCTCAGTCCATCCTTCTTCTCCTTTCCCCTGCCTTACCTGGGGAAAACCTTTTATAGCAGCTCCCCTGCCTTTAATTGACTGCAGGTGTCTGATTAGCTTGCTCCTTCAGGTCAGCTATTAACTAGCCTCAGGTGTCTTGCCTGCCTTAATTATGTGGCAGCAGACACAGAGTTTATTCAGGGAATAGAAAACTGTTTATCTAGTACCCTGTATTAGGGTTACCATATTTGAACTTTCAAAAAAGAAGACACTCCCTCTCAGGAGCATCTGTATCTACCAACGCGCATTGTATTAATGTGTTATATATAGATATACACTATATATAACACATTAATACAATGTGAGTTAGTAGATACTGATACAGATACACTCCCTCTCAGGAGCATCCTCTTTTTTGAAAGTTCAAATATGGTAACCTTATTGTATATCTGCTCTCCATGAGAGTGCAACAGCCAGCTAGTCTGGGTCTGTCACACTGCCTATGATATAATCTAAGAAAGGACAAATAATGGACCATTGCAATTAATTGGAAGGCACTGAGACACCATGACTACCAACAGTGTTCCCTCTAAGCTGCATGGCAGCACAGGTGATTGACTGGGCGGGGGTGATTAGCTCCTTGCACAGAACCCTGAGCCTTGGGGAGGGTGGGCTGATTAATCACCTGTGCAGCTGTCCTGCTGCGCAGTGTAGAGGGAACACTAACTACCAATACCAAGTTGAGAGAGAATTCTGCCCCCTCACCATGAATCAGAGAAAGTGAGAGAAACAAACCCTGCAAACCTTCTTAATAGGAAAGAACATAAGAACGCCCATACTGGTTAGACCAAAGCTCCATCTAGCCCAGTTTCCTGTCTGCCGACAGTGGCCAATACCAGATGCCCCAGAGGGAGGGATCACAACATGTAATCCTCACGTGATCCCTCCCCTGACACCCACCTCCAGAGAAAAAGAGGCTAGGGATATTCCTACCTATCCTGGTTAATAGCCACTGATGGACCTAACCTCCATGAATCAATCTAGCTCTTTTTTGAACCCTGTTAAAGTTCTAGCCTTCACCGCATCCTCTGGCAAGGAGTTCCACAGGTTGATGATGTGCTGAGTGAAGAAAAACTTCAGTTTGTTTATTTTAAACCTGATGCCTATTAAAAGAAAGACATTTAAGGTGAAAGACATTCAGAACTGAGGAACAGTCTCAAAGACAAGGGGCTGTCTGTGAACAATTGATCCCACCTCAGGCTAAGGGGCACAGTGGAAAACTGTTCAAAGGCAATAAGTAATTTGTATTAGAAAATGGGACTTATGTAATATAAAAACATAAGTCTGAATTTGCACCTTATATTTGTTTGCTATACAACTTGTATGTGTTTGCCCTTTCTTACTATTTCATCTTTGAATCTGTGATTTTTTTTTCCAGTGCTTAATTTGTGCTCAGGCTTGCTAGGGCTGAGCCCAGCATCTCTAGGCTAGGCAATTTATAGCCCCTGCATCTCTGGGCTTACCACATTAGTTATGAAAGTAAATAAATTGCTTGAGCTCCAGGCCCTCTTTCATTACAAATTAAGTGCCAAGTTTTTCTATTAAATAAACTTTTGTGTGTTTTTACCCCAAGCAGGTCTCTGTTGTGCAACTACAGGGAGAGTGTGTGCCAAAGTGAGTTGATAACAGGGGAGCTGTTTTCCCTCTTTTGGGGGTGATGAACCAGAGGGGAAAAGTCCAGGTGTCTGAGTGTTGAGACGATGGACTTGGAGGGACTCAGGACTGGAAAAGTCATTGATATCACACTGCAAGAAAAAATTAGGCTGGGGAAGCAAGAGTAAGACCTTTATGCCTGTAGGCTTGCCACTGGTTCCAAGGTTCTGAACCATAGCAGTACAGCATTAAGGCACCTGAGGTTGCAGGACAGAAAGCAAAAGAACCCTTTGGTAGGCTGGGTGATTAAAATGTGTGTGTATTAAAAATGTACACACTTGGACTGAAGTGGAGATGAACGTAGGAGATAGCCGTGTAGAGAGTCTCTGGGTTAAGCTAAAAGGAGTAAAAAACGAGGGTGATGTCATGCTAGGAGTCTACTACAGGCCACCTAGCCAGGTGGAAGAGGTGGATGAGGCCTTTTTTAAACAATTAACAAAACTATCCAAAACCCAAGATTTGGTGGTGATGGGGGACTTCAACTATCCAGACATATGTTGGGAAACTAACACAGCGAGGCACAGGCTATCCAATAAGTTTCTGGACTGCATTGGAGACAACTTTCTGTTTCAGAAGGTTGAAAAAGCTACCAGAGGAGAAGCTGTTCTGGATTTGATTTTAACAAATAGGGAGGAACTAGTTGAGAACTTGAAAGTGGAAGACAGTATAGGGGGCAGTGATCACGAAATAATAGAGTTCATGATCTTAAGGAAAGGTAGAAGGGAGACCAGCACAATTGAGGTAATGGATTTCAGGAAGGCAGATTTTGATAAGCTCAGAGAACTTGTAGGTAAGGTCCCATGGGAAGCAAGACTGAAGGGAAAAACAACTGAGGAGAGTTGGAAGTATTTCAAAGGGACGTTGTTAAGGGCCCAAAAGCAAACAATTCCGCTGTGTAGGAAAGATAGAAAATATGGCAAAAGACCAGCTTGGCTTAACAAGGAGATCTTGCAAGATCTCAAAATAAAAAAGGAGTCATATAAAAAATGGAAACTAGGACAAATAACAAAGGATGAATATAGGCAAGCAACACGGGAATGCAGGGGCAAGATTAGAAAGGCAAAGGCACAAAATGAGATCAAACTAGCTACAGGCATAAAGGGAAACAAGAAGACCTTTTATAAATACATTAAAAGCAAGAGGAAGACCAAGGACAGGGTAGGCCCACTGCTTAGTGAGGAGGGAGAAGCAGTAACAGGAAACTTGGAAATGGCGGAGATGCTCAATGACTTCTTTGTTTCGGTCTTCACCAAGAAGTCTGGAGGTGTGCCTAACGTAGTGAATACAAGCAGAGAGAGGGTAAGTTTAGAAGATAGGATACACAAAGAACAAGTTAAAAATCACTTAGGAAAGTTAGATGTCAGCAAGTCACCAGGTCCTGATGAAATGCATCAACCAGACCAGCGGTGCGTGATCCGTGATTAACTTACATTTATTACCCCATAGGTAGTACCTCAAGGATTCTATGGCCCATTTCACGGCCAAGGCCTCTTTCTCGATGGTCGCATAGTTCTTTTCCCGAGGTAGAAGTTTCCTAATGAGGTATAAAACCGGGTGTTCCTCACCACCGTGCTCCTGTGCTAGGACGGCTCCTAGTCCGCATTCGGAAGCATCTGTGCATAAAAGAAAAGGTTTCTCAAAATCCGGTTGTTTTGGGGTTAATCGGAGCTTCAGCTCCTGGAAAGCCTGAGTTGTCTGGTCCGTCCACTGGACCTTGGTGGGGCTTGTGTTTTTGGTCAATTCGGTTAACCAGGTGGCTACCGTCGCAAAATCTGGTACGAACTTACGGTAGTACCCTGCGAGCCCCAAAAATTGCCATACCTGTCTTTTGGTCACGGGTGCGGGATAATTCCTTAGGGCCTCTACTTTGTCCAGCAGAGGTTTTAGGTGCCCCCCTCCTACCGTGTAGCCCAGGTAGGACACTTCTCCCTTCGCGAAGTGACATTTTTTTGGGTTGGCCGTAAGCCCCGCCGCCTGCAGCGCTTGCATTACCGCCCTAAGATGTTCCAGATGCTCCTGCCAGTTTAGGCTGTAGACCACAATGTCGTCGATGTAGGCGGCCGAATATCCCCGGTGGGGTGCCAGCACTCGGTCCATGACCCGCTGGAAGGTGGCAGCTGCCCCATGGAGACCGAAGGGCATCCTGCAGAACTGGTACAAGCCAAATGGGGTCGAGAAGGCAGTTTTTTCCCCAATCGGGCAGATCCAGCGGTATTTGCCAATACCCCTTTGACAAGTCTAAGGTGGATATATACCTGGCTCGCCCTAGGGCTTCTAACAACTCTTCGACTCGGAGCATCGGATAGGCGTCAAATTGGGAGATGGCATTAACCCGCCAGAAATCGATGCAGAACCTCACAGACCCGTCACTCTTTGGGACTAGCACGATGGAACTTCTCCATTCACTCCGTGATTCCTCAATAACTCCCCATTGTTCCATGGCCTGCACCTCCTGTCTCACGGTCTCCCACACCTTCCTCGACAGGGGGCGATGCGCTTCTCGCACTACCCACCCCGGTTCCATACGGATGCGGTGTATCCCTACCTCGGTTCGTCCTGGTGCCGCCGTCAAGGTGGTTTGGAATTCCCACAGCAGTTCCGCTATCTGTTGTCCCTGTTCCTTTGAAAGGTCTGGTCCTAGCGTCACCTTCCCGTCTGACGTGCAGTCCTCGCTGGAGGGCCCTAGGTCTTCCTCAGGTTCCACCGGGGCCATTAATAGGCCTTCTCATGCCACCCACTTCTTGAGAAGGTTGACATGGAAGACCTGCCTCCGCCGCCGCCTCCCTGAGAGCTGGATCTCGTAGTCTACCTCCCCCACCCTTCAGATCACTTCATACGGTCCTTGCCATTTGGCAAGGAGCTTCGATTCCTTGGTGGGGAGCAGTAGCAGCACTCGGTCTCCTGACTCAAAGTGGCGGGCCTCTGCCGTGCGATTGTAGTAATGCGCCTGCCGGGTTTGGGCCTTCAATAGGTTCAGTTGAGCATAACCCCCACTTCGTCGTAGTCTCTCCCGCAGCAGTAAAATATACTGAGCCGTACCCTGACACCAGGTGGTTTGGGCCTCCCAGTCCTCCCTTAAGATGTCTAATATCCCCCAGGGTTGCCGCCCGTACAGGAGTTCAAAGGGGGAGAATTCGGTGGATGCCTGGGGTACTTCCCAGATGGCAAAGAGGAGGGTTGGCAGCATCTGGTCCCAATCCTGGGGCCCTTCCTGTACCACCCGCCTTAGCATATCGTTTAACGTACGGTTAAATTTCTCCACCAACCCATCAGACTGGGGGTGGTATACCGATGTCCTGAAGGTTTTTATCTGTAGTAACGTACAAAGCTCCTTCATCAACCGAGAGGTTACGTTAGTGCCCTGGTCGGTTAAAATGGTTTTCAGGAATGATCTTGTATTTAAAAAGGTTGGAGACCACTGGCTTAGAGTGAACCGCCAGCTTTTGAGAATAACTGCTGGTTCACTCTAAGGCAGCAGGCCCCTTATGGGGAGTGGGCAAGGGGGAGAGAGACTTCACGCACTCCTATGCTCTGACTGGCCTGGGGGCGGGAGAGCATGTGAAATCTTCTCCCATTCTATAAAAGGTGCGCAGTGCCTAGAGGAACCCACCAGCTGTTCGGAACAGCTGCCAGGTCTCTCTAGGAGTGGGGGGGGGTGCGGTGGGGGCGCAAAGACTTCATATGCTCCACCACCCCCAGGCCAATCAGGGTCTCTGGGTGGGGGAGCACGGGAAGTGTCCTGGCCTTGCCCTTTCCGCCCAAGGCATCCCCCCCTTCTGGAGTGACCTGGAGCCACTTCAAAAGTCTGTGAAGCAGCCCCCCCTTCTATAATTATTGCCTATCCGGGTATTACGGACAGATAAACCCAGCTACCCAAATTCAAAAAAAGCTTTTTATAAATTCAGCTACTTTGAAGTAACTGATTTGAGAATAGCCACTATTCAATGAAATTTTACAAGGCTACAAAATTATTAAATATTTTGCAACTTTCATCTTAACTCCAAACCTAAGAAACTCAAGTTCAAAATGTGCTTCAAATGTATAGTTCTAAATTCAGCTCAGCTATGATTGACTGATTACTCAGCTTCATCTGTTGCAAACCAACTGTCAGTTTACTGGAAGATTGCTGAAGTCAGTACTGAAATATCTCAGTTCATTAAGCCAGCCTGAACATTGACTGTTTTCCAAAGCGGTGAAGTTGATAAAAATTATTTTGTCAGTGCCAGCAACCAACACTTCGAGGGTAATTTTGGTGTTCTATATTGTATTAAAACATATCTTTGGTCCGCGATGGGACAATCATGGTTCGGCTGGCGTATGATTTTACATGTACATGAGGACAAAAGTTATGACTCAAGGCTCACTGCTGGTGCAGAAGAATTGATTGTAGGAAATCCAGAATGAAGATAACTCTTTGGAACTTTTTCAGATCTGTAAGTTCTTTTTACTTGTGTTTTAAAAAGTAATCCCTTTAATGAGTAGTTTTGTGCAGTGAATAAGTTGGTCCACTTTTTAAAGAGGAGATAAATTAGTTTCATTCTCAACTCACTGTTCTTATTATTAATGCAAATCCATGGATCCTAATCAAAATTCATATGGGCTATGTATTACTACAGGTGAAGTATGAATACTTTCTACTTGAAGTTTGTGCTAAAAACTGAATTAATCTCTCAGAATTATTATTGCAAATACAAAATACTGTATTCTTCCATCTTTAACATGTAGCATAAATGTTTTCATATTCCTAATATACTTTGTGTTTAATTTATAAATAGGGATGTTAAATGTAAGTTAAATAACTAATTGACTAGTTGATGGATTTTGTGTCAACTAGTCAATAAGCAGGGAAGCCACAGAGGGCTCCTGGCCCCAGGAGTTAATCCCGCTATGGCTCTGCCTTTTAAATGTATTAAGAGCCTACTGGCAGTAAGGGGGCGGGGGAGGGAGGAAGCAACTAGTCGAGGGACTAGTTGACTATTCAATAAGCTTTTGCTTATTGGATAGTCAACTAATTGCTCACATCCTTATTCATAAAGCACTTTTAAACACATTGCTAGTAGTGGACAATCACCTCCCTCTTAAATATGTCACATAAGTTCAGGGCTCGACAAATAATGTAATCTATTCACCTGTGGCGAGTAGATTACAACCCAGAAGAGCCGGCGCAGAGCGATCTGCGCATGCGCAGAACGCAGAACAGCGCGAAACTGCATGGCTGGCGAGCAAGGCTCGTCACCACTTGGCGAGCCCTGAATATGTTAATACACCCCAGAATAATAGCCTTTTTCATAACTGAATCATATTGTTAGCTCAGATTCAATTTCTGATCCACTATAACATGCAGTTATTCACTACTTTGGATTTGTAAATTTGATTGTTCCTTCTTAAGTCAGGTACTTTACTCTTGTCTTTATTGAATTTCATTTTGTTGATTTCAAATCAATTCTCAATTTTTTAAGATCATTTTGCATTAATCCTTTCCTCCAAGGCTATGTCTACACTGGTGGCTTCTTGCGCAAGAACATCTTGCGCAAGGGATCTTGTGCAAGAAATCTTGCACAAGAAAACATCCACACTGCCATGTGCGAGCTGTGCTTTTGCACAAGAGCTCCCATGGCAGTGCGGATGTTCTCTTGCGCAAGGAAGCTCTGATGGCCATTTTAGCCATAGGGCTTTCTTGTGCAAGAAAACCCTGCCAAGCATCCACACTGCCCTCTTGCGCAAGAGGGCTTATATCTGATAAAAAAGAGCGTAGCTCTTGCGCAAGAAGCCCTCTCTTACCATGCTGTACTGTAAATTTCCTTGCGCAAGAGCGGGTGGGCAATGTGGACACACTGCAGATTCTTGCGCAAGAACGGCTGTACTTGCACAAGAAGCCGCGAGTGCAGACATAGCCCAAGTGTTTGTAACCCCTTCCAGCTTGGTGTCCCCTGCAAATTTTATATGAATCCTCTCCACTCCATTATTCAAGATATCATTGAAAATGTTGAAGAATACTAGGTCCCGGACAGACTGCTGCAGGGATCCACTAGATATATCCTCTAAGTTTGACAGCAAACCATTGATATCTACTCCCTGAATGTGGTTTTGCAACCATTTATGCACACATTTTATGGTAATTTCATTTATATCATACTTTCCAAGTTTACTTATCAGACTGTCATGTGGGTGGGACTGTGTCAAAAGCCTTAATAAAAATCCAAATAAATTACATCTACTGCTTCCCTCTGTTCACTAGGCCATAATTGTCAAAGAAAGAAACTAGGTTGCTTTTTAAAACCATATTAACATGTAGGTGCTTACATACTGATTGCTTAATAATTCGTTCCTGTATTTTTCTAGGTATTGAATTAGGCTGACTGGTCTATAACTTCCCGAGTCCTCAGTTTCCCTTTTTAAAGGTAAACTCTATGTTTGCCGTTCTTCAGTCCTTTGGAACTACATATATCCTTGAGAAGTTCTCAAAGATAATCGCTAAGCCTATGACTACATGGCACCCATTTTGTACAAGAAATATGCAAATGAGACAAAGCATGGAATATTGCTGAGCCTCATTTGCATAATTAATGAGGCTCTGTTTTGCACAAGAGGTTTTTGCGCAAAAACCCCATCTTGCACAAGAGCCATTCTTCCTGAAAAAAATGCGGAAGAACGGCTCTTGTGCAAGAAGGGGTTTTTGTGACAAAAGGAGCCATGTAGACAGCTCCTTTTTGCACAAAAGCCTCTTATGCAAAAACAGAGCCTCATTAATTATGCAAATGAGGCACAGCAATATTCCTTGCTTTGCCTCATTTGCATATGTTTTTGCACAAGAGGCTATAGTGTAGACATAGCCTAAGGGTTCAAAAATTCCTTCAGCTAGTTCCTTAAGTACCTTAGGGTGAATTGCATCAGGTTCTGCCAACTTGAATACAGCTAAATATTATTGAAAATTCTTTAACCTGTACTTTCGTCATTCTGTCTTCTATTCTTCCCCTTGTTGTTAATATTAAGTGTTCACCATTAACTTTTTTTAGTGAAGATTTGACTCAAAATATACATTAAACACTTCAGCCTTCTTTTCAAGTTAGGCACCCAAAAATAGAGGCACTCAAGATCACTACTCAGTTCTGGAAGCCTTGGCCAATCTCTTTTCCTTGTAAGCTGAGCACATGCGATGTGGAAGTTGCTGAGAGGCAGCATGGAATCCCCCCCAGTGCCACTTCTTGGCAAACACACTCTGAGGCCCTTGCACAGGGTATCTCATATAAATGACAGTTAGCTTTCAGTCTCTGGTGCAGGGGACTGAAATTTACTACTGCTTATTGTAACTGGGGAAAAGAGAACAAGAAACATCAGAAAGCAAAACAGAAACAAAAAAGTGAACCCATAAACTTTACAAAGTGTCTAAAGATTTCTCAGTTTTCTTTTTTAAAGAAAAATCTGTTTAAAGCAATCTGCAGTTAATTAACCATCTTATGTATTTCTGTGTGAACAATTAAGTCAACCCACTGAATAAAGTACAGTAGATGTGTGAGACTCCCTCTAATCAACCATTGGCTGTGGATCATATTTTAGGAATTAGCTTAGTAGAATAGAATGTTCTTTCAGGCATGTGCTATTTGAAACCTTAGTTTGCGTAAGTCATTTGAAACCTCCTCTGGCCACAGTTAAACCAGGGAGCTAACTCTACTGCTGTGATTGCAGAATTAGCTTTCTTTAACCACTTGCTACAGCAAGTTTATAAGAATGGAATATTCAGCAGTTTTCTCTCCTCACTCCCACTCCACCTAAAATCTTTTAATGTTGAATGATTAATTGCTTCTCCAACAACTAAGACTGTATCAGTCTTTCTACTCTGTACAGGCTGTTACAGCTTTTGTGATGTCAGATGGACTTCTGAGAGGGATAATTCTTGGGTAAAAAAGCAGCAAGAAGGCACGGGATCTAGAATACTTTCACTTTAGTTATTTTTATTTGCCATATGCTCATAGCTGTGATTGTTGCCTTGAGCAAAAATTGATAAAACAGCAAAAGTGGCAGTCTACATCTATGTAACGTTTCCTGACTACAGGATTCTGGCCAAATGCAATTATGTTTACGACTACTGCTTGCCAAATTGCTTCTGTCTTAATGCCATCAGCCTGGAAAAGTACCTTTGCAAGAACATGTTTTGGCTTTTACTCAAAAACTCAATTGCAGCCAGCCCGGTATCAAGCAGTCTGTGGAGACCTTTTACTCTTATCTACATGGGGAAATTCACTAGAATAACTATTGCAGAATAAACTATTTTGCTCTAGCTATTTCAAAACAGTTCCCTATCTGAACACTTTCCTCTGGCATAGAATTCACTTTATTCCTGGATAATTAGTGTGCTTTGTGAATACAGTACTTATTCTGTAATAAATGACTTTTACTCTAGGAAAAAAAGTGTCCACATGGGTACACAGAAGGACCTATCCCTGAAGAGCACTTATGGTGCAATAGCTTCTGCAACAGCTATTCTGACCAATTTTCCTCTCATCTAGGGTATGTCTAAACGACATCCCTCTGTCGAAAGAGGGATGTAAATTAGGCAAATCAAAAGTGCAAATGAAGCGGGGATTTAAATATCCCACGCTTCATTTGCATAATCGCATCACAGTGGCCTTTCGAAAAAAGGTGTTTCGAAAGTGAAAGTGCTGTCTAGATGCGGTTCTTTTAAAAAAAACAAACAAACCCTTTTTCAAAAGATTCCGTATTTCTCATTTTTCTACATATTCTGCATTCAAGGATGTCACTATGTGACTATAGAACAAAAAATGGCATCGAGGATTACATCTGCCTCTCTTTGATCAGCTTACAAGTTAAAAAACTTAACAAAAATGACTTTTATCATTTGCCCTCATTTTAACAATAGGAAAAATATTAGCAATTCTCCAGTCATAGGATACAATCCACAAGTTTACAGATTCATTAAAAATTCTTGCTATTGGACGGGCAATTTCATGTCCCAATTCCTTTAATATTTTTGAATGGAGGTTATTTGTAACCCCCCCCCCCTCATTTTATTCCTTTAAGTCATTTGAATTTTACTTCCACCTTGGATGTGGTCATTTCTACCTCCTTATTCTGGTTTCCATTAGTCACCATTTCCTTACCCATTTTCCCCAGCCTGACAATCTGCCTTGATACATTCCAGTAAGAATCTAGCTGTATAATTAGTTCCCACATGAAGAACAATTGGTGAATTTTTCCCTGCTCCCATTGGGATCCTCTTCAACCTCAGGTCCACAACCCATATCTTAGCTCTCAGCATATCCTTCTGTCTTTCAGATCAGCTCTGGTGAAAGGCCTACATGTTTTTCTTAGTAGGGAGTCCCCAATCATGTAAATGTGCATTTTCCTGGTTACAGTGTGATTCTTCAGCCTTTCTTCTGTATTTTTGGATGCAAACCTTTTAATCTTCACAATTTTCTGTGAGTCATCCTGTATACCCTGTAGCTCTGAACTCTGGTATCTCCATTGATGGTTACCTTAAAAAAGAAATAAAGAGGGGACATGATACAAGGATATAAAATGCTGATATAGAGAAGGGAGATTGAGAACTTTTGTTTTCCTTATCCCAAAACACATGAACAGGGGGACACTCACAGGAATTAAAAGGTGGCAAATTTAAATGTACTGAGACTTCAATGTATTTATGTGGGATCACACCCTAAACTCTTTAAAAAGTTTCTGCCAGAATATCTGTTGAGTCAAATACCATTAATAATGACCAATTAGTGGGCATTTTGTTATTTAAAAGATGTCTCCAATAGTGTTTGGAGTCTCCATATGCATAGTATATTGCAGTGTTGCCAACTTCATTTTATTGTGAGCCTTGTGATGTTTCATCTTTAACTTAAAGCTGTAGTTACTATAGTGAAGTGATTACTTGAGAATCTCTTCTTTCTTTACATGAAAATGTTTCTAGCCTTCCTGGTTGTGGAGAAAAACTTGAAAGCATGAACTCAAAGGGCTAAAAAAGTAGAAGGCAAATAAGAACCTGGCTGATCAGGCCCAGACTGAGTTGCTTGTCTGCCTTTTGAACCTTGCTTCCATTTTGAGTATGCTTGGTAAGGCTAAGGGGTGGTACATACTTAGCCAATAACTATTCCTTAACCTCTTCCTGACTAGTGAGAGGTTTTTACATCCTGTCACTCCATCACATGATTTTTTTTGAGGGAGGGGTTGACATGCTTGGAGATGACACTGCTGCAGCTGTAATTGCATGTGAAAACTGTAAGTATTATAGTTTGAAAAGCTGAGCAGCAGAAAGGTCCATCTTTCAGGGTCCAGTCTGAGTAAATAAGAGCTTGGTCCTTACTCTCCCCTCAAGCATATAGTCTTTACCTGATTCTCAGAATTACTTCACTGAAATAAAATATTTGTTATTATTACTGGGAAAAACGCCATACATATCAAGGTAGGACTATGCAGTACACCCATGAGACTATTTATGCTTTTCTTGAGGTCCAATATGCTGTGTAAATTATAGACAGACCTGAGCTGGGGCTAGTCAGAATTGGATCATTCCAAAAGAAGATGAAGAAGTTACTCACCCTGTGTAGTAACGATGGTTCTTCGAGATGTGTCCCCGTGGGTGCTCCACTCCAGGTGTCGGGTCCCGTCCCGGCGCCGCTGGTCGGAAAACTTCTATAGCCGTAGCCGAGCCGGACCGCGCACGCGCGGACACAGCGCGCGGCGTTCGCGCCTTTGCAACGGACCGGCTCCCCCTTGTCAGTTCCTCTCACCGCTCGGTCTCTGAAAGATAAAGCAGAAAGACCCGGAGCGGGGAGGAGGGTGGGGCGTGGAGCACCCACGGGGACACATCTCGAAGAACCATCGTTACTACACAGGGTGAGTAACTTCTTCTTCTTCTTCGAGTGGTCCCCGTGGGTGCTCCACTCCAGGTGAGTATAAAGCAGTAACCCAGAATGCGCTCCGGGTCAGTTATTTTCTACTGTGGACAGGACTGCAGAGGCTACCGCTGTATCTGAAGCCCACCTCTTAGTTACGGCATAATGCCGTGCGAAAGTTGCGCTAGAGGCCCAGGTAGCTGCCCGGCAGATATCCGCAAGGGGAATACCCTTTGCAAAGGCAGTGGTAGTCGCTACCGCTCGCGTAGAATGAGCCCGAGGTAAAACAGGTAGAGGCTTATTCCTAAGCAAGTGGCATTTCGTAATACAGAGAGTGATGAGATTTGCAATGCGTTGAGCGGAAAGCGCTTTGCCCTTTGATCTAGGTGCCAAAGATACCAACAGCCTGTCAGTGCGTCTCCATTGACGTGTTCTATCTATATAGAAAGAGAGCGCACGTCGGACATCGAGCGTGTGAAACAGAGCGTCCCTAGTTGAAGAATGAGGCTTGGGATAAAAAGTCGGGAGGACCACAGGCTCGTTAATATGGAAGGAAGAACAGACTTTGGGAATAAAATCTGGGTGTAATCGCAGCGTCACTGTATCTTTGGAAAAAACTGTAAAAGGAGGGCTTGCCATCAACGCCCCCAGTTCACCTACCCTTCTTGCCGATGTAATTGCAAGGAGGAAGACTGTTTTCATTGTTAGCATATGCAGAGAAACTGATGTCAAGGGCTCAAAAGGTGGGTACATAATGGTGTCCAATACTAAATCCAGATTCCAAGAAGGGGAAGGCGCCCTTCGTGGTGGATGCAAATTTAGGAGCCCTTTGAGGAACCTCTTTGTAATTGCATGGGAGAAGAGCGAGGAACCTTCTATTGGCTGGTGAAAAGCACTGATGGCTGCCAAGTGCACTCTTAGGGACGATAGTGCCAGTCCTGAAGTCCGTAAGTGAAGGATGTAGTCCAAAACGTGTTGTAGAGGAGATGAGAGAGGGTGTATGTTGTTTTGAATGCACCAGTTAGCGAATCTCCGCCATTTTGCAAGGTACGTGTTCCTCGTAGAGTCTTTCCTACTGTGTAGAAGTATTGTCTTGACCTGCTCAGAACAGAGATTTTCATCCCCTTTTAACCACTGAGGAGCCACGCCGTCAAATGCAACGCCTGCAGTCTGGGGTGTAACAGCGTGCCCCGTTCCTGAGTAAGGAGGTCTTGGTGAAGAGGAAGAGGGTAAGGTGGTTGAACTGACATTCTGTGTAAGAATGGATACCAGGCTTGCCTGGGCCACGCTGGCGCTAGCAGAATGACAGTCGCCGCTTCTAAGCTGATTTTCTCCAGTGTCCTGGAGATAAGCACTGTGGGGGGAAAAGCATACAGAAGTGTCTTCTTCCATGTGACCAGAAGCGCATCGCCGAGAGAGCCCTTGCCGAGCCCTGCTCTCGAGCAATACAGGCGACATTTCTTGTTGTTGTATGTTGCGAATAGGTCTACCTGTGGAATCCCCCATTTCTGAAATATCACAGAAAGTACATCTGTCCTTATCTCCCACTCGTGATCCGTGGGGAATTGCCTGCTGAGAGAGTCTGCAATTACATTGGCGGTGCCAGGTAAGTACGACGCTGCTATGGTTACGTTGTTCTGTATGCACCAGTTCCAACATCGCACTGCTTCGGCGCATAGGGATCGTGACCGTGCTCCTCCTTGTCTGTTGACATAATACATTGCAGCTATATTGTCCGTCAGTATCCTCACTGTCAGACCTCTGATGTGGGGAAGAAAATGTTTGCATGCGTAGAAGATTGCCCGAAGCTCCAACAGATTTATGTGCAGACGCCTTTCGCTGGGAGACCATTTGCCCTGAATTCGTTCGCTGCCCATGTGGGCCCCCCAGCCGATGAGTGAGGCATCCGATGTTATCTGTACCGATGGTTGTTGTCGATGGAATGGAACCCCTGGCAGAAGGTTTTGCTTTTTCGTCCACCACTGCAGGGATCTTTGGACATGCGGAGGTAGGCATACTACCTTTTGGATGTCGTGCCTCACAGGGACATAAACTGTGGACAACCAATGTTGGAGACCCCTCAGGTGGAGGCGCGCATGAGGAACTACAGCAGTGGCCGCTGCCATGTGGCCCAGGAGACGCAGGCAACTGTGTACCGATACCATGGTGTTGCTGGTTAGTATGGTCACGAGATCCTTGATCGCTTGAAACCTTTCGTGAGGTAAGTAAGCTCTCGCCGTGCGTGAATCGAGGTTTATCCCTATAAACTTTATGAATTGCGTCGGAATAAGTGTTGATTTTTTCCTGTTGAGGAGGAGGCCGAGTGACTCGAACGTTTGTTCTACCGTCGCCACCATCTGCGATGCCTCTCGCTGCGTGGCACCTTTTATTAAACAGTCGTCCAGGTATGGATATATTATCACCTGTAACCGACGCAGATGAGCTGCCACGACGGCCAGGGTTTTTGAGAAGGCTCTGGGTGCTGAAGCCAGACCGAATGGTAGAACCCGATACTGAAAATGATCGAGACCTATCACAAATCGCAGAAAACGCCTGTGCGCGGGATGTATTGTGATGTGAAAATACGCATCTTGTAAATCGAGGGCAGCGAACCAATCGTTGACATCGAGGGATGGGATTATGGAAGTCAGTGTCACCATTTTGAAGCGCTGTCTGCGAAGATAACGATTCAGACGTCTTAGATCGAGAATGGGTCTCCAGCCCCCCGATTTCTTTTCGGTTAGAAAGTATCTGGAATAGAACCCTCTTCCCCTGAACTGATCGGGGACCCTCTCTATCGCTCCGATGTCCAGGAGGTGATGGACTTCCTGTCGCAGGAGATCCTCGTGAGATGGGTCCCTGAAAAGGGACGGGGAGGGTGGGGTGGTGGGAGGGATGGAAGTGAAAGGAATGGTGAAGCCGCTGCTTATGACTTCCAGAACCCACTTGTCCGATGTTATTGCGACCCATTGATGATAGTAAGGTCGTAAGCGGTGGTGAAAAATGGGTTTTGTCTGTGTAATGACGATTGGTATGATGCGCTTGCCCCCGACAAGGGAGTCAAACTTGCTGTTTTGAGGCGGGCGTGCCCGTCACCCTGGGTGGTGGTGGACGCCTTCGTTGAGGGCGCTGTCTAGGTCGCGACTGGTCGAACGGACGATTTGTTTGCCTCCGAGACTGATAATCGTACCGTCTTTGGTATGGAAAATAACGACGGCGGCGGAATGGCGGTGCGTACATCCCCAGCGTCCGAAGTGTCGTTCTTGAATCTTTTCCCGTGTGAAGCACCTCATCTGTCTTTTCTGCAAACAACCTCACCTTGTCAAACGGGAGGTCTTCTACCTTGGAGTGCAACTCCTTGGGCACTGCCGCCGTGGCGAGCCAAGAAGAGCGCCTCATGGACACCGCTGTTGCCACTCCTCGAGCTGCTGTATCTGCTATATCCATGGCTATCTGAAGATTGGCCTTGGAACATGCATAGCCCTCCTTGAGGATCGATCGTAACAACTCTCTGTCCGCCTCCGATGATCTTTGGGACAGGTCTGTAAGTTTCGCTATACTGTCGAAACTATGATTCGCCAACAGAGCTGTATAATTCGCTATGCGAAGAAGCAAGGTGGCCGATGTATAAACCTTTCGGCCAAATATGTCAAGTTTCTTTGCCTCTTTATCAGCCCCCGCATTCTTCAATTGTGGGTTCTTAGCCCTTTGGAGAGCTGCGTCGACGACCAAGGAGTTTGGTTGCGGGTGAGTAAACAGAAATTCCGAGTCTTTGGATGCTATAAAATAACGCTTTTCCGCCGGTTTCGAAGTTGGTGGAGTCAAAGCCGGGGTATTCCAAATCTCTGCTGCTGATTGGAGGATCGCCTCGTCCATAGGAAGAGCAACCTTAGATTGTTGTTTGGGGTGTAAATTTCTCCAGAGCTTAAACTGCTTCGTTGGAGTGTCTGCTATCTGAACCTCTTGAGACTGGGCTACTCTCCTAAAAAGGTCTTGAAAGTCTTTAGTGTCGTCCGGGGGAGATGGATCCCCTTCAAACACTGCATCGTCTGGGGAAGATGTCGAAATATCTTTTTGAGTTACAGATCGTAATTGATCGTCCGTATCCGATATCTGGCCTTCCTCGGGCTCAGATAGCTGAACTGAAGGCGAAGGATTCTGGTGCTTAGGCGATGCCCTCTTCCAGTGTTGAATTGGAGATGATTGACGTGCCTCATGAGGAGTATGGCAGCAGCAGTGATGAGAGCGAGAATGAGGTCTCCCATATCCCGAAACTGACCGGTGACTTCTATATTCAAAATGGTCAGGGGAAGACCTTCGCGAGGAATATCTGCTGTCATACCGCCTATGATAAGATCTAGGCGGGGAGTAGCTAGGTGAGCGGGATCTGTATGATGATTCCCGACGGTAGCAATGATATCGTTCCCGATGGTCAGAGTAACAAGATCTTGACCTACAGCGAGGAGAAGGCATTGTTGGGCTATGAGACAACGGAGGATGACTAGCCCTCATTGACTGAGAAGGAGAAACTGAAGGCTGAGGTGAAGGTGAAATTGAATGCCTTCGTGCTGACTTTCTAGCAGCCTTTGTCGGGACTGCTGAGGCAGGGGAAGCCTCTCCCCCTTGCACTGATAAGGAACAGCTGGTAGGGGGAGGAATAATTTCGCCAGGATTGTCGGCAGGCATTAGCATCCTGCCCGGCACCGCAGGCAGATGGTCACTCGGTGCAGCTGCGATAGCAGCATGATCTGCCGGTGCCGACTCGGCACGGTGGGGGGCGATCTGCCGGCCCCGTTCGTTCCGCTCCCCGGTGCCATCTGGCAATGCGGCATCCGGTGCCGAGCACGGTGCCGGCTTGTCCTGGCCCCCAATAGCCGTTTGCGGTGCCGCTCGATGCGGCTGGGCAGACTGTCGCGGCTCCAGCCCCTGTGGCGGTGCCGAGCGTTCCGCAGCGACCGTGCTCTCGGTGGGACGCGGAGCCGGTGCCGATAACGAGCGGCTTGCCGCTTGCGGCTTATGCGACCTGCCTGAGTGCGTTGCCGCCCCGGAGACACCCGGCTTGTGCTCCTGACCAGCCCGGGACAGCGAGGGAGGCGGGAGAGAGCGGGTGGGAGAAACTCTCTTCTTTTTTGATCCCAACGCCTCAGGGGAATCTGATCTCTTCCTTTGTCCTATAGAGGACTTTGAGACCTGCTGCTCCGGAGGCTGTAAAGCTTTGTCACACAACAGCAGTTTCAGGCGCATATCTCTATCTCTGCGTGCCCGCGGAGTCAATTTAGCACAGTGAGTGCATTTTTGTGGCACATGCGCCTCTCCTAAGCATCTGACACAAGCTTCATGCCCGTCAGATGCTGGCATGGCTTCCTTGCAGAGAGCGCACCGTTTAAATCCCGGTGACCCAGGCATAATGTCTCGTTTTTGTCTTTTTGTCTTCTTTTTTTTTTTTTTTTTTACCTAACTAACTATTATTAACCAATTAACTAACTAACTTTCTCTTTCTTTTTTTTTTTTTTTTTTTTTTTGTGTAGTAACGGCTCCTGTCTGAGGAGACAAACGGCGTTCCGCCAGCAACCACGGGCGGCTGAGAGGAACTGACAAGGGGGAGCCGGTCCGTTGCAAAGGCGCGAATGCCGCGCGCTGTGTCCGCGCGTGCGCGGTCCGGCTCGGCTACGGCTATAGAAGTTTTCCGACCAGCGGCGCCGGGACGGGACCCGACACCTGGAGTGGAGCACCCACGGGGACCACTCGAAGAAGAACCAGGAGATATTGTACCTCAACCTGAGCCTCATAAGAACATAAGAATGGCCATACTGGGTCAGACCCAAGATCCATCTAGCCCAGTATCTTGTCTGCCGACAGTGGCCAATACCAGTTGACCCTGAGGAAGGGAACACAACAGGTAATCCTTACATGATCCCTCCCTGTCCCTCATTTCCAGACCAACAGAGGCTAGGGACACCATTCCTACCCATCCTAATAGCCATTGATGGGCCTAACCTCCATGAATCTATCTAGCTCTTTTTTGAATTCTGTTAAGTTCCTTAGAGTGCACAGACATCCCTTAGGCTTCCCTTTTTGTGCATAACAACCTCCCCGTCCATATAGTGTATAGGCATTTTCTGGCCTTAGGTGGTATCATCAGTCTGGTCATTATGACATCACCAGAAATCCTAAGAGTGTGACATGGTTGCCAGCAATTACAAACTACTAGATTTAGTGAATGACTACGGTGTCCTGTGAATGCAGCAGAAAAAGGTATGGAAAAATCCAAAAAGGTAACCATGATTACCAACGTAGCTTTTATAAGACCGCACATAAGCCCAGCAATATTTATAATTTTATCCACAATGCCAAGGATATTCAGCAAGCAATTGTAATGTAAGAATATATAGAACAGGGGTTCTCAAACTTCATTGCACTGTGACCTCCTTCTGACAACAAAAAATACGACATAACCCCAAGAAGGAGGAATGAAGCCTGAGCCCACCTGAGTTCTGCTGCCCTAGGTGAGGAGGGAGTTAAAGCTCAAAGCTTTCAACTCTAGGTAGGGGGGCCTGTAAACTAAGCCCTACCACCTGGAGCTGAATCGAAAGCATGAGTCCAGTGCCTCTGGCTGAAACCATTGGGATTTGGCCCAGGTGATGGGAGTCAGGTTTTGGCTTTGGCCCCGGCCCCAAGTGGTGGGGTCTGAGTTTTGGCTTTGGCTACCAACCAAGGGCCATCCCTATGCGTATGCAGCATATTCTAGGGCCGTGGTCACCAACCAGTAAATCGCGATCTACCAGTAGATGTCAGGGGCTCTAAGAGTAGCTCTTGAGCCCTCTCTGCACTGCGCACCTGTGCAGTACATTTACATTAGATTTCCTCATTTGAGGAGCAGCTACTCACCGAGCAACAACACAGGTGAGTACCTGCAAGGAATGGTGGGAGCTGGGAGGTCGGGAGGGCTGAAACACCCCAGCCAGCTGATTGTGGCTTTCAGCTGAAAGAAGCTGCCCCACGCTCCAGCTAATCAGCGGCTTCCTCTCTGCGCCTGCCCACGTGGAGCTTGGTGCACCCTGGCTGAGTGCCATGGCCAGCTGTCTGGATAGCCGCTTCTCTTCGCTCCAGCCCGGCTGCCCTGCGGTCAGTCCAGAGGGAGCGCGAGTCGGAGGCTTCCCTCCGTGGCTGGTGTAGGGAACTCCCTGCCCCCAACCTTGTTCCTTCTCCTCTGCCCCAAACCTGTTCCCCTCGCTCCTGGCCCCCTGTTCCCTCTCCCTTGCCCCTCCCCCCACCCCGCTGCAGAAACCAGCCTCCCCCGCAGAAACCAGTTCCCTCTGGCACCCTGTCTCCTACTACAGAAACCTGTCCCCCTGCTCCCCTCTGCAGAAACTTGTCCCCCTCCACCACCCTGTCCCCTGCTGCAGGAACCTGTCCTGGCACACTGCCCCCTCTCCTCTGCCCCCACTGGCACCCTGTTCTCTGCCCCAGAACCCACTAGCACCCCTCCCCAGTACTCTGTCCCCTGCTCCCAAATGACTTTCCTATGGGTCAGTGACGCCTGACTCAAGACAGGTCCCCTGCCATTCTCATAAATAAAGACAATGCAGAAACTTTTTGTGTTTAACATAGTATTCTATTTAAAAATGAAGCCTGGCCAACAAACCCCCAATTGGGGCCAAGCCCCCATCTTGCCACAACTACTCCTGCACTCCCCCTTCCCCAGACCGTAGATCTGAGCCTATCAAACACTGGAACCCCCTGCCCTGAGCCCCTCACATACTCCAACCCAAATTCCTGCACCCTCACATCCACAAGCCTGTGGCTGGCTTAGTATCCCAACACTGCCCAGCCTGGAGCCCCCTCCCCGAGCCAGTGTCCCCTTCTCCACCTCCTCCTGCATCCAGATTTCCTCCCAGAGCTTGCACCTCTCACCCCTTCCCACACCCAAATCCCTCATTCCCACCCCAGAGACTACACATCCTGTCTCAACACAGCAAGGGTCCAGCTAGACTGCAGGAGTTTTTCAGGACTCTGGAGATATCCCAGAAACACTCTTCTGCATCCAGGGTTGAGTTTGTTCTTCCACTTTTCTAGCGGAAGAGCAAACAGGCTCTTTTGGTCACCCCTATATTCCTCTTTCCACAAGGAATAAGGTGGCTTCCAAAAGAAGGGGGTTTTTTTCTGACATTTGGTCCAGTCTAGACAGGCTAAATGTTGGAAAAACCTCTTCCTACAGAAGAATTTTTTTTTAAAAAGCAGCAGTATAAGTATTGGGGAGAGCAAGTGATGGAGAGGAGGAGAATAGAGAGGGCGGGGCTTCAAGGAAGAGGCGGGGAGGGAGATCTTGGCTTGGTCTGTCATTTAAAAAGTGATCTTGGGTGTAAAAAGGTTGGAGACCACTGTTCTAGGGGTATTAAATATCAGTTAACTGAATAGTCGAGTAACTTCAAGAATTCTTATTGGTTAGTCGACTATTCTATAGTCCCTGGCGGGAGGGGCCAGCAGGCAGTGTGCTCCAGCCTTATTCCTGAGGAGCCCCTTGCGCCACTTCACACTACTGCCTCTGTATCAGAGGTAGCAGTGTAGGGTGTCAGGCGGGAGCTGGTCCGTGAGGGGAGTCAGTTTAATAACCAGCTCCCCTCATGGACCTGTTGTCCTATGCTGCTATCTCTGATAAAGAGCCACAGCAAGGATAGGTCCCGGACTCATTTCAAGCCAGGACTGAGCCAGACTGCTGGCCAGCCTGCTAAACAAATTGGCCATGGAACCCTTTTAAACTCTAAAGAATTTTGCAAAACCCCTAACAGTCATATATGGAGCTGAAAAAGTAGACCACAAATAAGTAAGGATTATAATAAACAAATGCTAAAATTCATAAATGCATAAATATTCTTTTTTTAAATCATAAAAATTTATTGTAATGGAATTTTCTCGTGGAACTCTTATTTTCACTTTGTGGAACCTCGGGGTTCCGCGGAACACCATTTGGGAAACACTGTCCTAGGGTAAAATCCTGGCCTCTAGTGAATTCAGTGGGGTCAGGATTTCACCTCCAGTATCTTCAAACTCGTTAAAGGCACCTGCGATTTCTTTTAGCATTTACTTGGCTTCCAAAGTGATACCCTGATCCACTGTCTAACCACAGCTCAGTGCAGAATAAGGACCTAACTAGAGCTCATTTTAAAATACACATGCGAGTACTAACTGCATTGTGCAGTGAAGTTCCAGGAATTTATTTACTTATCCTAGCAAATGCCAGAAGATCCTCTATATTTAAGTGCTCAGATACTATGCTGAAGAGGATTATATAAGGAACCAAAGAGATCAAAATCCAGTGTATTGTTCATTTGAGTCTTGAATAAAGCAAGGACTTCTCTTTAAAGACTTCTCTAGACTGCTTTAATACGCAATACAGTGTCCTAGCCTACATCTAAATATCACACCCTGAGCAACATAGTTAAGTTCACCAAGCTCCCACTGTCACAGCTAGATCAACAGAGGATTTCTTCTATTAGCCTAGCTACCACCTCTCTAGGGGATGGATTAATTACAGCAAACCCCTCTTCTGGCATAGCTCCAGTGCCTCAGCTGTGTTGCTTGTAGCACTTGTAATTTAGACAAAGCCAATGACTTTTGCTGATTTTACCTTACATTTTTCCTCAGCCAAAGATAGAGATAGTTTTGCATTTCTTTTTTGGTGAGTAACACAAACAGAATTTAGCAATTGCTCTATATATTATTAAACCTCATTATAGAGTTGGTTGAGTTTGGGGCAAAAGTTTAGGCTGGTTTTAATTTGATCAGTATTAGGTTACTTTTCCCTACTGTACTGAAAGGATGCAATGTCTTGCCCAGATTTTTAATAGGATAAAAAAAAATTATCCCCCACTGCCTGCATACAGTACCGTAACAAGGGTGGGGAAGTAGAGTGCTCACCCTGGGTGCATCATAATCAGGAACACAAAGACGCAGTAAGTAAAAATCATAACTGCAAAAGTAAAGAGCACATGCATGCTAACCTAAGTTCCAGTTTACACAAGCCTGTCTCGAGGCTTGTTGTCTCGCTGCCCAAGTATCTGCAGACATGATTACATTTTTTGGCACAATCCAAAGATTTTTTGTATTTTTTCAAGTTCTGCTGCTAGATGGGAGATTGTAATGAATTCTGTAGATATTACTTGAAAACAACATTGTGATACTCTGTGGTCATCAAAATCTATGGCTATAAAATCTATGCATGATCAGCTACCAAAAATAAAATGTGCTCTGCTAAAAGTTTCCAAAAACTCTTAAGACCCCAAAACAATTTCTGCAGATGAAGGTTTTGTCAAACATAGATTATAAATGTATTTGTAATTTATGTATTTGCAATAATATTCTCCAGAACATATAATTTATTAATTTAGCTCTTCAAAAAAAGATATGACCTTTTGTCAAGCTGTTACATTAATTGCTGGTTTAAAAAACACAATTCAAGAAATCAGAAATTGTATCATTAAAGATATATTAGAAACAGAAGCACCTGAAACTAGACAATTACAAATTTTACCTGAGTTACCAACAAAAAGATGAGTTAAAAGATTAGATCCCGACGAGTCAGATGATAAAAATATTAATTTGACCTCAAATCAAGCCTACATAATGGAGATAAACCAAGTATTTGATGCCCTGATTATCCACTTAAATCTCATATATAAAGGAGAATGTTTGTAAGTTTGTGTGCTAATAACTTGACACTATAAGAGCTACCGCAACCAAACTTTGCAGGAGATAACCTTTCATCCAGGAGAAGGTTTTAAGGTACTTTTGGACCCAATCGGGCCTGAGCGCAAGCTGTAAAAATCAAAAAGTAACCAACCCTAGGTCCCGTGCCCACTGCCTGCGGCCCCCAGCACCATCTGGGACTTGCCCCCTCCCGCCCACGAGGTTACATAAGCGACGCCCCCCTTCCCCCGTGCTGGCCTCATGCGCACAACGGCTCAGGCACCCGCCCTGCCCCCCATGGCACCTGCAGCCCCAGGTGTGAGCTGAAGCGTCCCTCCCACATGTAACCTCCCGTCCACTGAGGGTCGCACCCCCCCCACCTGCGGGGATGAATCTTAATCCCTATGGAAATCAGTGCAACTTTTCTACCATTCAAAAAAAGATAATGGACTACTGTTTTTCTACATTTTGTTCCTCCAGTTTCCCGAGCAACTCCGGGTAACTCCAGCTAGTTGGAGATATAGTGCATTAAATGAAATCACTGATTTTTTTCATTTTTAACTGTATTGGTTATCCAAGAAAAGGAGGTTTCTGAATTGAAAAAACACGCTATTCATTTGGCCATGAAATGTGATAATTTCAATAGTAACAAATTCTGTATTGAAATTAAATATTTCAAACCTATCACAGCCTCAGTTTCAAATAATCTATCATCAGCCTCACCTCTTAATATACTACAATTATATGACTATTCACTTGTAGAGTCATAACCAAATTTATAATTTGCTCTTAGAATATTCCTCACTTTGCCTGTAACTACAGTTAGCAATGAATGAAGCTTCAGTGAGCTAAAGTTTATAAAAAAAAAAAAACTTAGTTTCTAGTATTGGGCAGCAGAGGTTATCAATCCTTTCCAATGAGCATGCAATATCGCAAATAATAGATTTCAATTATATAAATGAGTTTGCCACGTTAAAGGCGCGTAAAGTAAATTTATAAGTATTAGAACTATTTTGTCATTTTTATAAGTTCCTTTATTTATATTGTTGGTTAAGAATCACATTTTTATTCATTTTTAATTATCCAAATAAAATATGTTCCTAATATATATATTGCTATATTACTATACTAATTAATAATTTTTGTTGATTTTTCTTGAAGTAAAGATAAATAAAAATTAGCAAACTAGAGACATTTTTTAATTGAAGAGGGGTACATAATTAATATTTTGCCCTAGGTGCAAAAATACCTAGTTACAAAACTGCATGCATACTATATACACCTAAGAAGAGGGAAATGACTTTCCATGATCCCTCAGAGAATATTTTTTATGTCTGTCTGAGTTCATTTTTAATGTGTCTGAGATCATCGCCAGACAGGAAAAAGAACAATTAAATAGGGATTGAAGTGGGAACATCAGACTGCCGATGAACTCTGCCTTGAAGGCAAGCTGGGAAAGGCTGCAATATTACACATCAGAGCTTTTATGATAGTGTCTAAGTATAGAGATAGAAGTGAAATACTTTGCAAAAGTATTTCATGTTAACAGAACAAGTTAGTGTATGATATGTGAGAGAGATGGCAATATCCTGCAATTTCTTGGACAAAGCTTATTGAAAGCTTATTGAATTATTAAAAAGTATTTTAGGAGCTCATATTAAAAATGCACATTTATGTGTATCATGGAATTGTGTCTAACTTGTCTAGGAGACCTGACTAACACCTGGGAAGTGTTTATTAATTTTTAAGTACTCTTTTAAGCCAGAGGTTTTCAAAGTTGGGTTGCGGGCCCGTCCAGGTAAGCTGCTGGCGGGCTGCGAGATACTTTGTTTATCTAAATGCTTGAGCCTCACGCTCCCAGTAGCTGCAGTTCACTGTTTTCAGTTAAGGCGAGCTGCAAGAAGTGGTGTGGGCCGAGCTATTGCTTCCTGCAGCCAATGGGAGCTGCAAGGCCCTGTGCCTATGGATGCTTAAATAAAACATTTCACAGCCCCACCAGTGACTTACATGAGCGGGCCCACAACCCAACTTTGAAAACTCATTTTTTAAACCAAGGGTGGGGAACCTTTTTTGGTTCAGAGGCCACTGACTAGAGATGTAAGCGACTAGTCAACTATCTGAAAAGCAGAAGCATCAGAGAGAGGCAGCAAGGCGAGGGAAGCAGGAGCTAATGTTGGGGGGAGCCAGCTTAAAAGCATGTTCCCCCCAGCACTGTCTCTTCAGGGGACAGGGGAGATAGAGGCACAGCGGGAAACCGTGTGAGTGGGGACTGAAGAAGTCTCTGCTCACACCACTCCTGCGATTCTACTTTTGAAATGTACAGGAGCCCCACTAAGGTGCCGCCGTGAACAGTGGTTGCTAGACTAATTGAATAGTCAATGGGATTTCTGTCAACTATTTGATTAGTCTATAAGGGTGTCTCCACCTTTGATCTTGCCACACTTCAACTCCCCCACTGGCCCTGAACTTCCTGTGGCACCTCAGTCTTTGAAATGTACAAGAGCCCCAATGGGTTAGAATAGTGAGATTATTTTCTGTATTGGACACTGGTGCAATTGCTACTGAAATACTGCGATCAGTTCTAATATCTACAATTCAAGAAGGATGTTGAAAAATTGGAAAGCATTCAGAGAGGAGCTACAAGAATGATTAAAGTAGAGATATTATTGGTTAAATATTGGTTAATTGAATAGTCCAGTAACCTCATGAATTCTTAATAGTAGACTATTCTATAGTCCCTGAGGGTGGGGCCAGCTGCCAGTACAATCCGGCCCCACTCCGGAGGAGCACCATGTCTCTCTGAGCTGCTGCCTCTGATGCAGGGGTGGCAGTAGCCCCTATCCAGGGAAGGGGGGGGGGCTCAGAATTCCTGGACCCAGCATGAGCTGGACCTGAGCCAGGCTGCCTGCCTATCTCCTAATACACTTTAAATGCAGAGCCGCAGCGGTGGTAGGTCTCAGATGCATCACAGCCAGGATTGAGACAGGCTGCTAGCCAAACTGCTAAAAAATTTACAGGTGGGAGAGGGGGAAATGTGCGTAGTCTATAGCATTAACTTATAAACTTTTGCTTATCAGTTAATCAATTACATCCCTAGATTAAAGAAGTCTTTATTTATAGTGATAAACTCAGAGTCCAGTCTTAAAGAAAAAGTTAATTGGTTACTTAATTATCATCTTTATGTACTCACATAGAGAACAAACATTAATGGGCTGTATAATCAAGCAGCAAAAGGTATAATACGATCTAACAGCTGAAAGCTATACCTAGACAAATCCAGAATGGAAATAAGGTGTACATTTTTACCAATGAGGGTAATGAATCTTTGGAGTAATTTATAAAGATAATGGTGCATTCGCTATCACTGAGAATTTTTTAATCAAGAGTGGATATTTTTCAAAGAGATGCACTGTAGGAATTATTTTGGGGAAGTTCTATAGTCTGTGTTAGGTAAGAAGTCAGGTTAACTGGTGGTCACAATGGTCCCTTCTGGCCTTGGAATCTAATGTATTTGAGAAAGAGAGGCTATTTCAGGGGTCAGCAACCTTTCAGAAGTTACCACCAGATTTGCCCAATACTTTGGGATATGCTCATTTATTATGGTTACTCTTATGGGTCTGGGGAAGGTTATCAATTCTATCAGTGTGCTGCTTGTGCTTACTTGTGTTCTTATATGGAACTGAATCCTCTCCATGCTGCCAATTCCCCCTCCCACTGGAGCTCTTCTGCAGGAACTAGGTTCCGCAGGATGTTGTTCTTCCCACCTGAGCAACACACAGACACTCACACCCACTAACAGAGCATGGGTAATCAGCACTCACAAGCTGACCCCTTATATGTCCCTGGACTCAGCAGGCTGGGTTTAACAGCAATGCCACATTGCACCCTCATGTGCCTTTGGACTCAGTGGGCTGGATTAAACAGCACTTTAGGCTGCCATCCTCATATGCCCCCAGATTCAGCACCCCCTAATCCCCTCTTTCACACCACAATCGTTCACCAGTAAACCACACGATGAGAAAACCCCACAGGATTTTGGGCACTACAGGGATCTTTAGCTTGGGTACAAGAAGCGTTGTTGCAGAGCGAATGGGGAAGCCAAAAACAAAAAAACAAACAAAAAAAAACCACCTCTTGAGGAAGAGTGAGTGAAAGAGAAAGAAAGAGAGAGAAGCAACCATCTTAACAATTAAAGTTATTTATTATATATATAGGGAGCCAAACACACAAAACAGTTACAATATTAAATCTAAACTGGAACTGATGACAAATGTTAGGGCTAGCTAACCATATAACAGTTTACATAGGGCAGAGTCAGAAGGCTATGCTTAGAGAGGTAGTTGATGAGAGAGAGAGAGAGACCTCACCACTCCATGGAGCTTGCACTGATCGGGGTTCCCAGATGATGATGGTAGCCGGGGGTTCAGAGGGCAGGAGACAAGCAGAGAAGAGCCCCCAGCACGATCAAACAGGAGATGAAGAAGTCTCAATGGAACTGATGCAGTTTAAATCCAGGTATCAGAACAGTTTTTCTTGGGGCAAGGATAGGAGTTTTTTTAGGGATAGGACAATAGTTCAAAGAGAAAGAGGCAAGACAATAGAGACTGATCACCCCTGGTTATGGGTGATGTTCCTTGAACTAGCTCACAATGCAACTAGGCAGCTTCAGTATTTTGGATGTCAATAGGATGCATTACTAGAATTGGTCTGATAATGACTAATTTGGGTATGAGCAGGCCTGGGTTCATTAGCATCTGGAGTAGAGATTTCCCATCAGGTAGTACTTCTTTGCTTTCGGTATCCCATAGTTCACTGCGGTTCCTGCCTTGGAAGAGCTGGTCTCCATTCTGTATGCTAATGAGATGTCCCTCTGTTCTATCTTAAATGCAGATGAGGCTGGGGTGTTTCCTTAATTAGTTTAGGTGTGTCTTCCCCTGCATCTTCCTTGATTTGTCTGATTCTAGCAGACGCCTAGGGAGAGGGGTGGGGTGATGGTTTTCCATGAATGTCACTCCCTGGCTCCTCAAGAGCACAGTGCTGGTAGGTAACAAAGTGGAGTGCCAAGACTTAATTTATTCACTTCTATGTACGGGTCTGAGTGCCAATGATACTTTTTAAAGTCAATAATAATCCTCATTATAGAATCTTCTTTAATAAATAAAGATGCAGATCTTATCGTTTAGTGTGATCCTTGTCCTTGCTTTGCCTTGTGGAGTTCTCTGATCTCGGCCTCATAGTTTGATACTTCAAGCAGCACACAAGCCAACGAATGTTCAGTCATTAACCGGCTCCAAGAGGGACAAAGAACTGTCTTCATATGTGAAAATATCTGTTCATAGAGATATGTAGATCCAAAGGTGAGAGCAGTGAAAATGCCACTTTCTTCAAACAGTCAAATTTCACAGGAAGTGAATTCCAACAGGTCATGATAGAGACCCCATGATCTTACTCGGTAGCCTCGAGTGTGCACCGCAGATCCCTACACTTTGAGGCCCATAAGTCTGAGCATTTTAATTCAATAAGCTGCATTTCAAAATCCTCAAGACCCACCCACTGAAACACTGTCAAGTCTACATTGCTGGCAGCAAAGTTATCTGGTTTGATTAGAAAGGAAAACATCAGCTAAAATGTTGGCAGTCTTAAAATCTAGCAAAAAATTTTGATGTGAGTTCTTACATGCATATTCTAATCACTGAGGTTGATGTTTCATAGTTCTTTAAAATGCTGGAATAGCAGAAAGTCGAGGTGTCAACGTCCTGAGAAAAAATGGCAAGTAGAGCAACAAATGCCTTTCATGTTTCAAAAAGACCTAGAACAGTTTGGCGTGCACCCTGCAGCTGGAGGCTGAGTTTGTTTAGATGCACGGTGATGTCAGTTAGAAACATTAGTTGCGTGACATTTGTCATTATCCTGTTCAGAATAATTTTGACCTTTTTCTGACAAAAAAAAATATTGATTGCATCAAGACAATCCACAAAGCATGTCAAAACCTTCCCATGGCATAACCAATTAACACTGAAGATGTTAACATTAACATTGATATGTGAAGCGGTATGTCCTTGTATTCACTGTCCCTTCAAACTGCTGATGCGTAAAAGGCAGATCAAGCAACAAGAAAATTCACGAGCTTCACCATTGTAGTTATCACATTATTAAACTCAGTTAGAAATCTTGGCACAAAGATTTTCTTGGCGAATAATGCAATGAAAATGTACTGTCAGGTGGCCAATTTCATCCTCAATGATCTTTACAAATCCCCTCTGTTTTCCAATCATAGCAGGGGCACCTGCAGTTGTCTCAGAAAATATTTTTCTGGTATCAATTCCCTCTTTCCTCAAAATGATTAATAAACATCTTCGCTAGCTCTTCCCATTGTTATGCCATGCATGGCTTTTAGGCAGCATAGCTCTTCTCGAACTTTGACCAAGGCAAAGTATCTTGCAAGAACTACTAACTTGTGTTATGTCATTTATGTCCACACATTCATCAAGCGCAACACTGAATGCCACTGCATCTTTTAATGCCACCATCTGCTGTTTGTTAATGTTTTCTGCCATTTCACCAATACATCTCACCACTTAAATGGCAGACAAAGACAAATCTTTTATTCTGGAAATGACTGTGTCTTTATTGGGCAAGCCATTGAACAAAACATCTGAACAACTGAAAAAAGCCTCTTTTATATTATCTCCATCTGTAAATGGCTTTCCATGTTTTGCAACACAACGTGGAATTTTGTAACTTCCTTCTGTGTCTTGATTTATAATGACAGAGAAGTTAGTAAAGAGACTGATTTGCTTTTCATATCTCGTGATGGCCTGTTTGATTGACTCAGTCTTGTCCACTTCATCCTTGAAGGATTTCTCATGCATTGTCTGAAAATGTTGTTGGACACTTGATATGTGACAAACAACGCTCTCACAACATAAAGCACAAACAGTATGGTCTTTATGTTGAACAAATCCGTATTCGTCTGTCCAAGAAGGCTGAAATGAGCAAACATATAACTTTACTTTCTTAGGAGCCACCATTAGTTGCTGAGATCCTATTCTTCCTGCTGCCAGAATCTCTGTATATATATATTTTTAAATATACTATTTTGATGGCTTTTTTACTTCCTTCCCTCTGGCTTTGGCTGCCTCAGAATAACATGAGACTAGTGCACGTGGGGGAAGCTGGAGACTGTCAAAGAGCAATAGTTTTTCCAGTCAGTATTATGCATATGCAAAGGGCAATAGTTTTTCAAAATATGCAGTTCATCAGTGGTTCCCAACCTTTTTGAGCTCATGAACCTCTTTTCAATCTATTAACATTTCTCGGATCCCCCTCCCTGGGGAAGAAAGGAAAAGAAAAAGAAAAAAAGATAAAACATTTCAAAAAACTTTCCATGCACCTCCTGCAGTACTGTTCTGAACCACCATGGGTCTGCAGTCCACAGGCTGGGAACCACCGCAATACATATTTAATCCCCCAGCTTCAACCCCTGACAGCAGCAATCCGCCCACCCACCATGTGTTCTAGGCCCCAAACGACGACAGCAGCCACCCCGCAATGCAGCCTCCAGTGGCAGGTGGACCCCAATGTGGCTCTGGCCGCCTGCAGCTTCAGCACCCTCCCCACTCCCGCAGCTTCAACAATGCCTGGTCCCCAACTAGCCCATGACTTCAATACTCCCTCCACCCACAGCTTCAACATCTCCTCCTGAAACCCAACCAGCCCACCCACAGCTTCAACATCCCCTGGTCCTTAACCCACCCACACCCTCAATGTGGCTCTGTCCCCATCCCCTCCAGCGGGTGCAGCCATGATACTCACCTTCCAGAAGCAGGAGGAAAGCAAGTGCTGCTGCAGAGGTGGGAGGGCTTAGATACGTTTTTTTTTTTTGCGTCGCCACATAAGCATACACGTTAAGGGAACACTGGCGTAGGCTCCCGGCTGCATGAGGGAGGAGGGGCAAGGTTGAACTCCTGCATCGTGTGCCAATGAGAATTGGCTTGCATGCCATTTGTGGGTTGCCAACCCCTGGGCTATTTTGTATGGCTTGAGGTTTGTCAGCAGTACTGAAAAAGAGAAATTTAAATGATATAAAGGTGGGGAAAATAAGACAGTAAGGTAATTACTAAAAAGTTTCATTTGAACAAAGAAAAATCCCCCCGGTGGTTCCCAAACTTTTCAACATCACGCCTCCCTTTTTGATTTTTGAAAAACCCTCACGCCCCCACAGAACTGACTGGGGCAGCAAAACTTGATTGGGGGGGGTGGGTCGCCTCACGCTCCCCTGGAATTTTTTCACGCCCCGCCCCAGGTGGGCATGCCCCCCCAGTTTGGAAACCCATGGTTTATTCAGTATACAGGACTGTTTGATCCAGAATCTCTTATCAAAGGCACATAAGTAAGTACACCCACCAGTAAGTTACATTATTTCTGTTGTATTTAGCAACCTCTACGTTCAAAGATACCATTTGCTGTATAAAGGATGAGGTACCTTAATCAAAAAAATTTTATCAGGTACCCTGAATTAGAAGTTATAGTACTTATTATCCCTTTTATCCTCAAAAGGGTTTATAAATGTTAGTAAATAAAATACATTAAACTATTCCTACCATAGCATTTCAACTCCATATGAAAAAACTATTATAGACTTTAACAAATTCTAAATCAAGATTGTATTATAGCTCTTATCTGGAATGTAACCATTCAGAGTCATTCGTTTCTTCAAGTCTTTGGTTTTTAGTTATCAATGAAAGCAATTAGGTTGGTTAAATCCACATTGACTATTATTTAATCTATCCTTGCTCCTTACAAATGGATACGTTTTCCCAGTATTTTTCTAAGTAGCAATGTTAGCCTTCATTCCCACAATTCTCTCCCCACCCCCTTTAAAGATAAATTACTATGTTTGCTCCTCTCCAGACCTCTAGGAGCTCTCTTGTCCTCCATGAGTTCTTAAAGATAATTGCTAAGGGTTCTAAGTGCTTCAACTATATCCTTAAAATATCCTAGGGCGAATTTTATCAGGCCCTGCTGACTTGAATATATTTAAATATCCTTTAACCTATTATTTCCCTATTCTGCCATGTATTTCTTCCCCCTCCTTAATACTATTTTAAGCTTCTGATCACAATAAGAACATAAGAATGGCCATACTGGATCAGACCAAAGGTCCATCTAGCCCAGCATCCTGTCTGCCGACAGTGGCCAGTAACAGGTGCCATCCATCTCCAGCCTTTGACACAGAGGCCAGGGACACTATTCCTTACCCCCTGGCTAACAGCCTTTTATGGACCTAACCTCCATGAATTTATCTAGCTCTTTTTTAAACTCTGTTATAGTCCTAGCCTTCAGAGCCTCCACTGGCAAGGAGTTCCACAGGTTGACTGTGTGCTGTGTGAAGAACTTTCTATTATTAGTTTTAAACCTGCTACCCATTAATTTTATTTGGCTGGAATCCTCTAGTTCTTATATTATGGGAAACAAGTAAATAATTTTTCTTTATTTACCCTCTCCACAACACTCATGATTTTATATACCTCTATCGTATTCCCCCTCAGTCAGTCTCCTCTTTTCTAAACTGAGAAGTACCAGTCTCTTTAGCCTCTCCTCATCTAGGACCTGTTCCAAACCCCTAATCATTTTAGTTGCACTTTTCTGAACCTTTTCTAATGCCAAAATATCTTTTTTGAGGTGAGGAGACCACATCTTTACGCAGTATTCAAGATGTGGGCATACTATAGTTTTAACTTTTTTCATGAGGCCTGAAGGAAAATAGGCATTAAACCCCTCAGCCTTTTTGGGATCATCCACTATTGGCAAATGGACTTACATTTTCCTACCTCTTTCTCTTAGGGATGTCAACATGTAGTCAACTACAGAATAAGGATATTAAGAGGCAGGTAACTGACTAATCATGTAGTCAATAAAATTTGTATCGACTACACGATCAGTTGATAAGGGAAGGCAGTCTGTTCCAGCTCATGTTGGTCCAAGAGCTACCCACCCTGTGTCTGTGAAGTTTAAATGTAGTAGGAGCCTGGCACGCAAGCAGCCCTGCTCCTACTAAATTTAAACTGCAGAGCCAGAGCAGCTCATAAGGAGCTGGCTTTAAATAGGCTTCCCCTGAGTACAGGATCCACTCCCTTCCCCCGGCCCCACACTGCTGCACGGAGGGTATGGGGGGCAGGCTGGAGCCAATACATGTGAGAAACTGGCTTTCAAGCAGGCTCCCACATGTGCCGGCTCCCCAGACCTGCCTGTCCCCATCCCCAGCTGCCTCCTACAGCAGGGGAGGGAAGAGGCAGCCAGTCTGCACAGAGAACTGTTTTTTAAACTGGCTCCCCTGGTGGACTGGCTCCCACCTACCACCCAGCGCTGCTGCCTCCGATATAGAGGAAGCAGCACAGGGTGGCAGAGGGTTCCCAGGGAGCGGTGCCAGGAATGCACTAGCTGAAGCACCTGCCCCCGTGGAGTGTTGAATAGTCGTGTAACCGCTAGATTTCATGCAGTTCCATGACTTTTTAATTACACGATAACTAACATCCCTACTTTCTCTTACTCCTAATATATTTATAGAACCTCTTCTTATTGCTGTTAGGAATCGGAGTGTACACTAGAGTCGTTCTGGAAGCAAGGGCATGCAGCAGAGCTAATTACTGGGTAACCTAGTGAATACAACTAGCCTTTAGCAGGCTGCTTGATGGGCTATTAGAGATGTAAATGCCCATTAAAAAAAAGATAAGCAGTTAAAAGATATAATTTTGATCTTTTAACCAGTTAACTGGAGGTCTAATGCAGAGCAGCTGCCTGGCCCTCCATGGGTAGGTCTGCTCCATCCCAGCTGGGCCATCATACTGCCAATGGAGAGGGACAACTGCACCACAGGCGGGGTCCTAGCGGTTGGGCCACTGCACCGTGGGTGCATTTCCATTCTTGCGTGGGCTGAATTTTCTTTCAGGTGGGCTGAAATTTCTTGTGTGTACCATCAATATTGAGGTTTTATGCGGATGTGCAGTGTATCCCAGTACAAACAAAAACCCTAGTATAAATATATATATTTTAAAATAGTCTATAGGTATGGAAAACAATATATTTAAACAAGCGATAATTAACAACAAGCAATACTTAAGATGTTTATGTAATAAGAAATTAAATAAAAATAATTAACACTATTCTTGAAGTACATATATTATCATCCTAACAACTCAAGCTAGTAAACACACCAAAATGGGGCATACTGGAAATAGCTATATAAATAAACCAAAGACATGGCCATTAAGTAAAAGCCTAAAAAATATGCATAGCTTTAAGATGCTAAACAAATTTATGAGTAAACCAGAAATAGTCATGCTCTCCTTGAAAATATTAATACAATATTTACTGACACCATAAAGCAGAGTAAAAGTATTCACTGAGACTTATACTCTTTCTCTGGGAAATGTTTAGGATCCATGCTATGCAAATGAAACAGAGACTTGTAAAAACAGATAAAAGTTCTGGTTTGAAACTTTCATCCTGTGTGTGTCACTAACTCAAAGAGCAGAAGCCCCTAGAGCTCTTGCCTTGAATCCAACTCCAACTGAAAGGCCAAACAAATTAAACAGGATATATGGTAAAGTTCTTCCAGTTTTAACAATTTACTGTGAATTAACTAGTAACACAGGATTTTAAAAAATCATTAAGATCAGAGTTTGCAGAGCTCTACAACACTAAAAAAATTCTGTGAAAAGAATCCTTTCCTACCTTAAGCCATTAACACCTATGTAAAGTTGTTTGAAATGTAATCATGCAAATGCCTTTTGTTCTAGTATTCAAAAGCAGTCTAAAAGCTTTTAGCCCACCTGAAATTTTGGCACCCATACAGCCTGCCTCAGCCCAAGAGAGTCCTGTGTCTGCAGGCCAACTACGGCTGCTGTGCTGAGATAGTCTGGCTGTTGCTGCCAGCTGCTGGTCTGCTTCTGCTGGGCCTGCCATGACTCAGATACTGCTTCCCCGGCAGTTACCCAGTAAACATGCTATTAAGGCTAATGCTTACGAGGTAACAAGTTAACCTTTTACATCCCTCTTGGCTATACTGCCTAATAGCTTGAAAGGCAGCTCTTAAGCCCAGCCATAGCAGGTATAGGTTAGTGGCTGTAAGAATTCTAGATTTGCTCTAGATAACTTAGTTTTAAAGCTTGGTTCTTACCTTTGGCCTCAACTCTAGCTGATTCTTGGTACCTAATTAAGCTCACACTGAGGTCTTCTTCAAATTTGGGAAATGTACTCAGAGTGTTACACATCTAGCTGTGTCAATCTGTTCCATCTTGTATTTACATGTCACACTATGAGTAAGATTACCACAACTGAAGAAGAGCTCTGTATAAGTTTGAAAGCTTGTCTCTTTCTCTCTTCAACAGAAGTTGGTCCAATAAAAAAATATTCTCTCATCCACCTTGCCTGTCTGATAACCTGCCTTGAGTTTCTTCACTGACATACGATGGACAAGAGTACTGCTCTAGATTGAGGGGAGTATCCCAAGGCATGATACAGTCTGTATAGATTCTTTTGTTCCAAGTATCACGTTTATTCTTAGCTTGTTATACCTTTTCTTCTACCCTACTTGTTTTCTGCTTGAGAGTTATAGGTTGCCTATATACTTCCTTTATGCCATTTGTTCTTATAGTGATTTCTGATTAGGATGATTATCATAACAGGAATGGACATACTGCACTTTAATTGCCAGGCTTTTTTATATCACAGCCCTCAGAATCCCCTGCTTTTTCAAAAGGATATTGTACCTTATCTCATACAGGTTAGGCAAGCTTATTATTCTCCCTAAGTGTCTTCCATAGTATATCATTTGCTAACTGCTAGGTACAGCGGCGGATATAGGGTAGGGTAAGCGGGGCGGCTGCCCCAGGCCCCACACTTTAATAGGCCCCACGCATGCGCTACTACCTGTCGGCTGTGGCCAGGGCGCATTCCACAAGATTGTGCTGCCCCAGGCCCCGCGCTTCAATAGGCCCCACGCAACTCTCATCCGCCCCTGGCTAGGTATATTTATAGAAGTGAATACTGGTTTCCCACCTGATAGGTTGGAGCTATGGGTCATATAAAGCATTTATAACATTGTTACATAAATAACACACGTAATGGCTTATTTGATAGTCTGTGTTGATATATATTGTATTTTACCTGTCTTCAAGAGACTGTCTATAGCAGCACCTGATCCTGCTGCTTAGTTGTATTAGTTGTTTTTACTGGAAACCTAACTGATCAAGGGTTAATAACGCAACCATAAATAGATGACTCATGCATTTTTAACTTAGACAAGCTTTAGACAAAAATAGAAATTATTAGTTTTTAGATGGTTTTGAGCTTTATATGACTCATGTATAATAGAAACATAATTATATATACCTAAAATCCTTGTCTATGGAAGAAGATGCCACTGCATAGTAAAATTACACCAGTGAGGCCATACCTAGAGTATTAATTATAAACAAGTCAAGGCATTTCAAGTAAAAAAAATATTTTAATACACTCAAGGAGAATTAGAGAGCAACAAAAATGATCAAAGGATTGGAGGAATGGACTTACTGTATGAAGAGACAGATAAAGATTTTTACCTTGCCTAAAAGAAGACACAGAATGGTAGATTTAAGTGTCTAAGAGTGTGAACCTCAAGGGCTGGACTTCCTGTGAGAGTCATTGGGCTGCATACATCCATGCAATGGAAGTGAGATGGTGAGAACCAACAGTGGCTTTATACCACATTTATGCCTCTACTACCCTGCAGATGCAAGGGGCTGCTTTGGCCCATTATACTGGTCTCAGTTGCTGTTACCTGTACCCAGGTGAAAACTGAAAAAGGCGGAATCATAGAATACTAGGACTGGAAGGGACCTTGAGAGGTCATCGAGTCCAGTCCCCTGCCCTCATGGCAGGACCAAATACTGTCTAGTCCATTCCTGATAGACATTGATCTAACCTACTCTAAAATATCTCCACATATGGAGATTCCACAACCTCCCTGGGCAATTTATTCCAGTGTATAACTACCCTGACAGTTAGGAACTTTTTCCTAACATCCAACCTAAACCTCCCTTGCTGCAGTTTAAGCCCATTGCTTCTTATTCTATCCTCAGGGGCCAAAATGAACAAGTTTTCTCCCTCCTCCTTATGACACCCTTTTAGATACCTGAAAACTGCTATCATGTCCCCCCTCAATCTTCTCTTTTCCAAACTAAACAAACCCAATTCTTTCAACCTTCCTTCATAGGTCATGTTCTCTAGACCTTTAATCATTCTTGTTGCTCTTCTCTGAACCCTCTCCAATTTCTCCACATCTTTCTTGAAATGCGGTGCCCAGAACTGGACACAATACTCCGACTGAGGTCTAACCAGTGCAGAGTAGAGCAGAAGAATGACTTCTCGTGTCTTGCTCACAACACACCTGTTAATGCATCCCAGAATCATGTTTGCTTTTTTTGCAATGGCATCACACTGTTGACTCTCATTTAGCTTGTGGTCCACTATCACCCCTAGATCTCTTTCTGCAGTACTCCTTCCTAGACAGTCGCTTCCCATTCTGTATGTGTGAAACTGATTGTTCCTTCTTAAGTGGAGCACTTGGCATTTGTCTTTATTAAACTTCATCCTGTTTACTTCAGACCATTTCTCCAATTTGTCCAGATCATTTTGAATTATGACCCTGTCCTCCAAAGCAGTTGCAACCCCTCCCAGCTTGGTATCATCTGCAAACTTAATAAGCGTACTTTCAAAAGAAGGAGTACGCCAGAAAGAGATCTAGGGGTTATAGTGGACCACAAGCTGAATGAATTATGTATATTCAAGCACACTAATAATTATTATCAATTTACCTAGTGTAACAGCCCTGTATTCCCAATCCCGCAGGAGTACCTTGTGGACCAGCGGGAAAGGTGGGAAGGGATAAAGGAGACCCTCAGGCCACATCTCCTAGGGAGCCCTGCCCCATGAAGGAACAGAACCTTGGACACATCCTGTTCGGCCTGGTGGCAAACAGGTCCAGAAGAGGAAACCCCTACTTGCGGAAGACTTGGAGGGCCATGTCCACTCTGAGGGATAACTTGTGGCTGCAAAAGACCTTCTTAGCTGATCTGCCAGAATGTTCTGGGACCCCGGGAGATAGGAGGTAACTGGGTGAATATCCGCCCCGATGCATAGCTCCCAGAGCTGGAGGGCTTCCTAGCACAGAGGAGGGGAGTGGCCCTACCTGTTGATATAATAAGTGACTGCTGTGGAAGAAAACAGACACTGCCAACATACTAATTGGAGAATTCAAGGACCATCTTGCCCCAAGCCAAAGGAGAAAGGTGCACAGGTGAGGAAGACTGCCCAAAGCTCCCTGACATTGATATACAGGGAGAGGTCATCCCTTAACCTCTGCATGTCCCCAAGGTGGGCCCCCCCAACTAGTGTTAGATGCGTCCGTCACTCATCTGAGGGTAAGCAGAGGTCTGGTGAATGGAACTCTGGTGCAGATCACCTCCTCCTGAGTCCACCAGTCCAGAGAGCACAGGACATTGTGTGGAACTGTCACCTCTCTGCCAAAGAGTACAGGGACGGGTTGTGCACTTGCGCAAGCCACATCTGTAGAGGGTGAGTTGAATGACATAGGTGCATGCAGCCATCAGTCCCAGGAGACACATGCAAGCCATGGCCGTGGTCATCGGGAACTCCTGCATGCCCTGGACAGCCACTTTGATCACCAGGAAGCGGGATCTGGGAAAGGAGGCCATGGTTGACACTTGAGTCCAGGTGGGCCCCCACAAACTCTATGACCTGGGTTGGAACCAGAGTCAACTTGGCCACGTTCAGGAGCAGCCCCAGCTCGCGAAAAATGTCTTGCATTAAAGCGATGTGGGCTGATCCAATGACCGTCATGACCAGTAAGAAGGAACTGAGGGGGTGGAGGGCCAGCAGAGGTATATATTAGCTAGCCTAACAAGTACTGCTAAAGGAAAAACTTCTGATGACACGTGCATGCAGCATGCACACACCTATCTGGAACGGACATGAGCAATCACTCAAAGAACAAGGAAACTATGAGTTAAAGCTACCTATTTTCTCTTCTTGCTACTGTAGTAACTCTTTGAAGGACTCTGGAACAGTCACAGCAGACTAATTAAAAGAACAATAAATCTAACTTCTAAGCCAATGGCCTCCAACCTTTTTACATCCAAGATCACTTTTTAAATGACAGAACAAGCCAAGATCTACTGCCCCGCCTCTTCCTTGAAGCCCCGCCCTCTCTGTTCTCCTCCTCGCCATCACTTGCTATCCCCAACCCTTGCACTGCTTCTTTTTTCCCCCCAATTCTTCTGTAGGAAGAAGTTTTTCCAACATTTGGCCTGTCTAGACTTGACCAAATGTCAGAAAAACCCCTTCTTTTGGAAGCCCCCTTATTCCTCATGGAAAGAGGAATATAGGGGTGACCGAAAGATCATGTTTGCTCTTCCACTAAAAGAAGTGAAAGAACAAACGCATCCCTGGACGCAGAAGAGTTTTTCTGGGGTATCTCCGGAATCCTGAAAAACTCCTGCAGTCTAGACGTACCCTCGCTGGGTTGAGACAGGATGTGTAGTCTCTGAGGTGGGAATGAGGGATTTGGGTGCAGGAAGGGGTGAGAGGTGCAAGCTCTGGGAGGAAATCTGGATGCAGGAGGAAGTGGATAAGGGAACACTGGCTCGGGGAGGAGGCTCCAGGCCGGGCAGTGTTAGGGTCAGATGTAGGGTTAGGGTACTAAGTAAGCCACAGACTTCTGGATGTGAGGGTTCAGGAATTTGAGTTGGGGTATGTGAGGGGCTCAGGGCAGGGGGTTCCAGTGTATGACAGGCTGACATCTAGGGTCTGGGGGAAAGGGGAGTGCAGGAGTGTCATGATGCTTGGCCCCAATTGGGGGTTTGTTGGCCAGGCTTATTTTCAAATAAAATACTATGTCAATCACAAAAAGTTTTTGCTTTGTCTTTATTTCTGAGAAGGGCAGGGAACTGTTTGGACAGGGTGCCAGTGGGAACAGGTTTCTGCGGCTGGGAACGGGAGAGGGGACAGGGTGCCGAGAGGGTAGGGGACAGGGTGCCAGTGGGGGCAGGTTTCTGAGGCTGAGGAGTGGGGAGAAGGAACAGAGGGCTGGGGAGAGGGGGCAGAGAGTCCTCCCAGGATTCTCCCTCCTCCCCGAGGGAAATCGGCGCATGCCCCCTGCAGTGCAGCCAAAGCCCTACGGGTGCCTGCCTCGGGGCCAAACCCCCTTCCTGCGGTGCAGCCACCCCTCCCCCCGCCACGGCAGGGCCAAACCCCCGCGGGTGCCTGCCCTGGGCCAAACCCTGGGGCAGACCCCCACTTCCGCAGCGCAGGGAAACTCCTGCGCTAGATTCACCCCTCCAGCGCTGGCGGTGCAGGGAAGCCGCCGCACTCCTCCTCCAGGGCCAATGGCCCCTCCCTCAGTACTCAACAGAGCTGTGAGAGGGGAGCAGCCCGCGCGCTTCCGGAACCCCCGGAAGTGACGCGGGCTTCAGACAGGACTTCCGTCCACCCTGCAGGAAGCTGCCACTACACTAGAGGTGGGGGTGCCCGAACACCTCGCCATCGACTGGTCGAGGCCTCGCGATCAACCTGTCGATTACGATTGACGGGTTGGTGACCACGGATCTAAGCTATACTCATCATTACCGAAGTATCTGAACACTTTGAAAAAAGACAAAATTAGCAGGCCAAAAAAGTAACTCTTACAAAGCAAAATCTCCCCACTCCATTCTTAAAAAAAAAAGGGGGGGGGGTTAGGACAATCATAATCATCCAGGACAACCCATCCTGCTCTGCACCCACTCCATCCCTTCCCCCAGACCTCCTCTTTGAGCAACATGCCACAGGGGATTACTGGGAGACACAGCATTGGCAGCAGGGGTCCCCTCACACTGTGGTGGTGGGATCCGAGCCCACTTGCCAGACCCAGTGTTCAGCCGAGCGGAGTGGGCTGAGGCTAGGTGTTCTGCTTCCTGCTACTAAGTGAAGTGAAAGACTGGGAAGGAGAAGAGCAGAGCAGGCTCAGGCCAGAGTACTCCGCTTCCCATGGTTCTAACCACCACCGGTGAGTGCAGAGATGAGATCAGCCCTTGCTGCCAGTGCCAGGCTTCCCTCCTTCCCCAGTAATCTCCCACACTGCCCAAAACACAGTACCTGGGGTGGCTGCCCTAAACTGTCTAATGGAAGTGGTGGCTTTGGCTGGGACAGTTTTAAAATACCAAACATAAAATAACCTTCACTCAAAGATTATTATAAATTTACTAGAGGGATGCACTACCCCTCTGTCCACCATAGCCAGACTGTGGCCTCCCCTCCTACCCATGCAGCAGCAGGAGGAGGGGCCACCACCAGCCCTTCCTGTGGCCCGATGGGCTTGCCCCAGGATTGGAGCCAGGAACAGGACACTGTGGCTACATGGGGACTGGGTCCCTGATTGGGCAGGAGGAGGGGGCAGGAGCAGTCTCGGGGCAGGGAATCTGGCTGGGGGGAGGGTGCAGGAGCAAGCTGAGGAAAGGGTGTCTGTCTAGAGTGGAGGGGACAGGAGCAGGCTAGGGGCAGGGGGCCTGTTCAGGGGGAAAGGTGCAAGAGCTGGGTTGGGGTAGGTGTCTGTCCCAGGAGAAGGGTTCAGGAGCAGTGTAGGCAGTGCAGGAGCATGGTGGGGGTGGGAGTGAGGATGCATGAGGCACTGGGGGTGCAGGGTCTGGGCATGAGGAGTTGAGGGGACACTTACTTTTTTTTGCACTATGCACCACTCCAGACACCACGTTGCTGTTCCCCCGCAGGAGGGAGAGGGAGCCAATGTCTTCCCCAGGAATTGAAATGGGTGGGAGGGGTGTTCGAATTTACGGGGGGGGGGGGAGTCAGGGCGGATAAGAGGTGAGAATGTGAGAGTGAAGGTGGGCTGTATGTCACCACACTAAAAATTGAAAAATGCTTCATGACCATTAGATTTAACTCACGTTTTAACATCGCACAAATTAAAGTTGGTTACTCAAGCCTTCCATGAAGCACTACGTCTACATCCTTCTTGGTTTCTTGTTATAATTTTGCACAACTCTGTTAATGAACTTCTCGAATGCAATGCGTTCATCTTTGGTGGCTTCTCCAGTGTCCGGTACTTCCATTCCTTCAGTTGATATGCTCATTAGTTCATTCACATGATCAGGCACAAGGCAACTTCTTTCACAACACAAACTTCTATTCAGTGATGAAAAAGAATGCTCAACTGTAGCTGTTGTGACTGGGAGTAGCAAGAGATGAATTCCTACTTCTTTCATCCCAGGAGACATAACGCAAAGATTTGGTCGAGCCACTAGTGATGATAAAAAAGAAGTTGAAGTCAAATCTTCATTTATTCGTCGTATGATATTCCACTCTGTGTTCAAATTCTCTGTTCTGTCCTGAGCACATGGCAGCCCCATTGCTGGTAGTGCCTCTCTCCACTCAACTGTTGGTGTTTTGTAGGACAGGCATCTGTAAAAGCTACGTAGAGGTTGAGTAGAATCTAGAAGTTGCTGTTGTAGATTTTTAAGAAATCAAGTCTGTGTACTTTTTCAGTTGTCTTAAACACTTCTTGTCCTCTTCACTTAAGGATTCAATATAAATGCCTTCATTAGTCAACTTCTGGACTGAAATCTTTGCTTCTTCCAGTACTTTTTCACTGGATAGATTGACCCAGATATACCTTCTGTTGCTGGATCTACTACTGTTGTAGCAGATGCCTGGATGGCATTGTTTAATGACCTAAGTGGTTTCAACAGTAGATTTACGAGAGAGAATGGCAATAGTCTTCTCTGAACATTCATTGTGCCACTGTTCACTCCGTCACTCTGTTGTCAATGGCCCTGTGCCGTCACCTTCTGCTGCCACCTGCCACTGTGACCTCTGCGAGTTGGTTTCTTGAGGTTCCAGCCAGCTCTCAGTGATTTCAGCTGAGCTCTCAGTGGGGGAACCTGGCTGCTAGTACAGTCTGGGCTCTCTCTTACATAAAATCACTGTACCCACAGGAACACTCTCCCCACAGCAGGACTAAGCACTTAGAGCTGATTATCAGTGATTTCAGCTGTAGTGGTCACTTAACAAAAGACTATATAGGGAGCCTAATCAGCTCTTGTCTTTAAACAGTGGAGAGGGGCAGGTCATATAGTACTTGTGATTCAGAAAGACCATCAAGTAAAACATCTGTCCCCACCCTCTCTCTTGATGCCCTCAAGGTTAAGTACAGTTCTACTACCATTTAGTCATACAATAAGAGCAACAACATTTCATTCCCCCCTCCATCCCTTGCATTCAGTGATTTGTAACCCAACCCCAGCCAAAATCTATCACTTGGGCAACACAGCTGTTTGCTAGATACCTAGGTAGATTAGGTGTGAATGTAAATACAATCTGGTCCTGAAGCCTTTTCCCCCAGCTCATCACTAGCAGTCGAGAGCTCATTTTGACTTTGCTTACAAATCATAATTTGAAATTATTAGGTTGGCCAACATCACCAAAATGAATGCATTGACATTGTCATAAAAAACAACAGCTGTATAAGGAAGCTAGTCTATGTTCATGCTTTTCAGATCTATTACACTTTTTCAGATACACATATCTTATCACACACTGTATATGCTTTTAAAGTGTGTATTAATGTTTAAATTTCAATTCAAATTTCCAATCACTAAATTGGCATGTAAATTCACAAAACTGGGAGCCATGGGGGGTGTAGGGAAATCCGTGGAGGGAGCGACAACATGCACACTTCCCTGCAAGCTGGATCCAGCACAGAGCTGCAGGGCTTTGTCCCTGCCCCCATGGGAAGCTGGTGTTGGTGCTTCAACCTCCGGGGGGGAGAGCATGAGACTGGATTGCCAGTGCAGGCTCCCTGCTGGGGGGGTGGGAGCAGGCAGGCTGAGCTGGATCTGGTGAATGAGGTGGCTGAGTGGAGGGGCAGGAGCAAGGAAACAGCCAGCAGGGAAAGCCACATCCTACTGCTGTGGAACATGCTACCCATGGGGCTCTACCTACCCTTGCCTCCAGCCTGTTGATGCTGACATGATTACCTCACTCTCTCCTCCTGCAGGACATTTTTTATATAGATATAGATGAGATATAGATAGAAAAATCATTACCCGCTCACAAAAACAAGTGAGCAGCACATAAGAAGGCAAGCTCCGAATGTCCTGCATTTCTGACACACTCAAAGCTCCTCAGCTGGGAATTTAAGTTTGTTTAGCAAGGCGGATAATTTTTCCACCCATGTAACTGACTAGTAACTTCAAGCCAAACATCTGGGCATCAGGACCTGTCAGCAACTGACTTTATTTTATTTGTTCAGTGCGGTGGGAGCGGTCCCGGTCTCTGGATATCACAGAGAAAAGGTGGGTCCTTTCCTCGACCTCTTTTTTGTCTTTGGGGTATTCAGTTTAGTTTCTTACGTGCCGGCAACATCAGAGCTGCCAACAAGCCTAAACTACCAATGGGACATGCCGGCTCCGTTCACCCGGCCTCTCCTTACCTTTCTCAGGCCCCTCTCTTGAGCCTGGTGCCTCATGGACGTTGCCAAGGAGTTCGCTATTTAGTGCTGAGGGAGGGACGGAGGAGACTGCCCCCTCGGCTACAAAGGCGAGTGTGGGGCCGGGGCGTGCGTGTGCTTGGCGCTAGCGCTCTGCCGGCCTCTCGGGGACAACTCGCCTCCTGGCGGACGTACAGGCCAAAGCGCTTGCTACCGGCCCCGCCAGGCTGGGGGCTGCGCCACAGCGACACCTGCCGAGCAGCGACTCCCCTCACTGCAGCCGCGCACAGTAGCCGGGAGCGATCGCACTCCACGGCCTAGTCCCGCCCCTCGCGGCTATCAGCTCCGCCCCCTCAGCCATCCGTCCCGCCCCCTGCCATCTCCCCGCTCTCACAATCCGCGCTGCTCCTCGCCCCTTCCCTCCCGCCAACCAATCAACAACCTTTTCCGGTGCGTACCCCGCCCCTTCCTTTCCCGGTTCCCCCGGTGAAGCTGTCGCAGGGATCAGCTGACTGGGAGCTCACGTGACTCGCTAACTGCTCCGAGGGGTGGCGGGCGCTGTTGTCACGGGAGGATGGAGCAGTGACGGGTAAATACCCACCGGGCGCGCCAGTGGGATCCGCCTCGCCCCCTCTCTGCCAGGCCCGGCAGCTCCGGGGCCACCGGTGAGTGTGGAGAGGGCAGGGAGGCGCCGTCCCGGAGGTGCAGCGTGGAAGGGCCCGGCCGGGTGCGGGGTGGGACTTGGCCCGGGTGAATGGGGCTGCTGCGGTGTCAGGGCTGGGAACGGGTCACCCCACCGACCATGGAGCCCTTCAGGAGGCCTGGCTTCAGCCCCTCGCTCATTGGATTGGGGAAGAGGAGAGGAGAAGAGAGAGTCCCCGGGCGGGCCTGGCTGCGACTCCTCGGTGGATTGCGAGGGGAAAGGACGCGGAGGGAAAAGACTCCCCCAGATAGCTAGCCCTCGCCTCCGCCCCCGCCAAATAGGAGATAAGGCTGAAGCTTAAATTTGGTGTAGGATGTGTGCTGTCAATATAGTCATTTTTTCTACTGAGTATTTTTAAAAACCATGGTGGCTGACCCTCAGTTTACCCAATGCTTAAAAAAGACCTTTTCCTTAGTCCCTAAAGTGCAAAAAACAACACCCTTCCCCTGAGCTGCATAAAGAGGCCTTCTTGTCAGTAAACCTGTGCTCCACTCAGGCTCATGGAAAATCATACTCTAAACTTAGTGATTTTTGGTCCTAGAGTATTTTATTGTCCAATGAAACACTAAATACCTCTTGATTTTAAACTGTTGTTTAGTCAGATAATAACAGACATTCTTAGGCTCTTGAGGTCTCCAAAAGTTTCAGTTATTGGGGATCATTACAGGCCCTGTTCTATCCTGCCTGAGTCCATCAGTTGTAAATGCAGAAGCTGTGTGTGTGCAGGGTTATATGCTGAGAACTTGTTGTTTCTAGCAACTGGTTCATGGCCATGAACTTCATCTGATCTGAAATATCAAGGGGTTGAAAATGAAACCTTTGCTGTGTTTTTTGTCTTGTGTAAATTTAAGTGAAGCTTTTGTGCAAATCTGGAAATGATTAAGATTCTCCACTTATGGGCACTGAGTCAAATGGAGCACTGTAGTCTACTTGTAATATGGTCTTATGATGTTGTTTAAGTAAATGTGTTTTTCCCCAGCTTGTTTGTACAAAGTTTACATTTCCTCAAATTCTTTCCAGTACAAACATCACTTTCTTGCCATGGCAGACTTCCCTTTTTTAAATGTATAGACAGTAGTAGCAAAGCAGTACATACCCAGAATTGATTTCTGGAAACAATAATGAAGGCATATAGAATAGGAAGGAACCTCAAGAGATCATCAAGGTCTGTCACTTGTATGGTAGATGTTTGTCTAACCTGCTCTTAAAAATCTCCAATGAGAGAGATTCCACAACAGCACTACAAAATGAATGTCAGTGAACTATGGAAATACAACCTAGATGGAGTTACTATATGTAGAGCCCTGTGCGGATACAAAATTAGTATTGACATCTGCAAAGTCTTGGTGGAAAACTGAAACGAAGTCATGAAGCACTTCCACCATTTCTACCTTTTCTGTTACTGTTTTTTTCTTTTGAAACGAGTAAGGTACCTATCCCGTCTTTGGTCCTCATCTAATCTATTTGTATATATGTAAACTTGCAATAATCTTAGTAAAGATGGAAGCTGAATGTAAAACACTCTGACTCAATCTAGGAAAATGCCGTATAAAATACATGCCATTTAGGGTACTATTTTGGTTAGGGATATCAACATATAGTCAACTATACAGTTAACCAATAAGTCTAGGCTTATCCGTTAATCTTGTCAACTACATGCTAGGGATGTTAAATTTCAATCAACTAATTGAGTATTCAATGAAATTTCCATCGACTACTGGGTTAGTCAATAAGAGGTGGGTAGGTGGGTGAAGTGCTTGCTATCCTATTGCGCCTCTGCTTTGAACATAAGAATGGCCATACTGGGTCAGACCAAAGGTCCATCCAGCCCAGTACCCTGTCTGCCGACAGTGGTCAATGCCAGGTGCCCTAGAGGGACTGAACCAAACAAATAATGATCAAGCGATCTCTCTCCTGCCATCCATCTCCAGCCTCTGACAAACAGAGGCTCAGGACACCATTCCTTACCCATCCTGATTAATAGCCATTGATGGATTTAACCTCCATGAATATAATTAGTTCTCTTTTAAACTCTATTATAGTCCTAGCCTTCACAACCTCCTCAGGCAAAGAGTTCCACAGGTTGACTGTACGATGTGTGAAGAACTTCCTTTTATTTGTTTTAAACTTATCAGTTAACTTATCAGTTAACTGGATAGTTGACTATATGTTGATATCCCTAACCAAAATAGTACCTTAAATGGCATGTATTTTATACGGCATTTTCCTAGATTGAGTCAGAGCGTTTTACATTCACCTGCACATTAATTTCATTTGGTGGCCCCTAGTTCTTATATTACAGGAACAAGTAAGTAGCTTTTCCTTATTTGCTTTCTCCACACCACTCATGATTTCATATACATCTATCATATCCCTGCCTTAGTCTCCTCTTTTCCAAGATGAAAAGTCCTAGTCTTTTTAATCTCTCTTCATATGGCATCCGTTCCAAACCCCTAATCATTTTAGTTGCCCTTCTCTGAACCTTTTCTAATGCCAGTATATCTTTTTTGAGATGAGGAGACCACATCTGTACACAGTATTCAAGATGTGGCGAACCATGGATTTATATAAGGGCAATAAGATATTCTCTGTCTTATTCTCTATCCCTTTTTTAATTATTCCTAACATCCTATTTGCTTTTTTGACTGCTGCTACACACTGCGTTGACATCTTCAGAGAACTATCCACGATGACTCCAAGATCTCTTTCCTGATTTGTTGTAGCTAAATTAGCCCCCATCGTATTGCATGTATAGTTGGGGTTACTTTTTCCAATGTGCACTACTTTATATTTATCCACATTAAATTTCATTTGTCATGTTGTTGCCCAGTCACTTTATTTTGTGAGATCTTTTTGAAGTTCTTCAGTCTGCTTTGGTCTTAACTGTCTTGTGCAGTTTAGTATTGTCTGCAAACTTTGCCACCTCACTGTTTACCCCTTTCTCTAGATCATTTATGAATAAGTTGAATAGGATTAGTCCTAGGAATGACCCTTGGGGAACACCACTAGTTACCCCTCTCCATTCTGAAAATTTACTATTTATTCCTACCCTTTGTTTCCTGTCGTTTAGCCAGTTATCAGTCCATAAGAAGACTATCCCTTTTATCCCATGACAACAGTTATACTTCTTCTATACAGCATCTTCCCTACTGTCCATTCTTTACTTCATACTGCATATATGGTTTTAAGAAAATATGCATAGTAATGAAGAAAGGACTATATAGACGTGGCAACAGGCATGTTCCAAAACATTGATAAATTTCACCTGTTCAAAAATTCTTTGAGACTTGACTTTCGGGTTTCAAAGAGGTCTTGTACATTACATTCCATCCCTTGTGCCTAGTGTAGTTTAATCATATTTCAAAATCTAATTATTGTGATGCCAAAATTGTTAGTTCTATTAGAATTTCTCTATAATACACACACCTAAAAATTGTATTAATATATATTTTGAAAATAGAGAAACATCTGGGTATTTCTGTGACAGCTTTTGTAATTTAGTAGTATCAGGCATGTTTATAAAGGAGTATCAAGGAAAATTCAGTATAATAATGCTGTTTAGTCAATGACACTAATATGCGAATTAAGTTGTAATAGTATTCCTGTAAAATTCTAGAGTCTTTTTATTATAAACAAGAATAGACGTTATCAGTAGTACTGAAGTGTTGAATCGAGTGAGGAGCATTTTTTGAGTCAGAGACCACTGACCCACAGAAAAATCAGTTGGGGGCTGCACAGAAATGAGAAGCAAAAAAAAAAAAAAAAAAAACACCTCTCACTAACATGGCTTCTGTCAAGGCTGATTCCCCACTCTGACATGATAAATGCAGAAGGGGGGCCCACAAAAGTACCCCAAAACCTTCTCTCTCCAGTCTTTGGTATAAAACTTCCCCCCACAATCCTAAAAACCTAGATTTTTGGGGTCAAAAAAATCCACTGCCACCATCAAGTGCTTTTGAACCCACAAACAGGGGTGGACACTTGAAACCAACCCCAGGCCACCGCAAGCTGTTTTCTCCAAAGAACTTGAAAAAGAGAGAGAAAATATAAACTGCAGTCTGTGGTAGCTGCCCTCTAGTCAGAGGCATGCAGATATCCACAGACAGATTTTCCAGGATGGAGAACTGAACCAATACCAGGTTAATAAAAAAAAAAAAAAAAAACCTGTTGTTATGAAAACTATACTCCTGTTTCAAGCATAATGACTAGATGGAAAAGTCACCAATTAATATACTCATGGGGGACTCCCATGGGCCAAAACTTAGTTAAAAAAGGGAGGAAAACCCATTTCTAAATGCACAGACATCAGATTCCCATTCCCAAACCATAAAGCAATAACACCTAACGGATTTATCTAGACTTTGTACTACTTACAGATGGTGAAGAGTCTTTTCTTGGAGAGGGACATGTTCTCTGTCCCCCTCAGTATCTGGAGAGTCAACTGCCCAGGGACAAAGTAGGGAAAAACCAAACATTCCTTTGTCCCTGTTTGAAATTCCTATCTGCATTTCTATTGGCTGAATGCTACCTGGCTAGATATACGGACATAGTTAACCCTTAGTCCCCAGGCTACTGGCCATCCCGCATGACCATGACAGCCTCTGACTGAGAAGTATTTCTGAAGCAAGATTTTAACATACATTTTGTGACTCTAAACTGGATATAATGAATTTGGTTTTTCTGTAAAAGACCTTATTTTTTCTCGGACTTGTAAATTCAGCTATTAAGCTTCATAGTTTTACAAGAGATTACTTGTTAGCTCTGGTATACACTAGGGAGTTATTTCGAAATAACCCCTCTTATTTTAAAGTAATAAGCGGAGCATCCACACTACCAAGCCCATTATTTCAAAATAACGGGTGGTTATTTTGAAATATGTATTCCTGCTTTCCTCGGGGATTAAGCTTATTTTGAAATAGTTTTTTTGGGAGTTATCATTTCGAATTTAGTTATTTCCTAGTGTGGACATGCCCTTACAGTGTAATTAAGTGGATAGGAGTTTTTCAGTCTTTTTTGATAGAATTGGCCAGTTAATTTGACAGTTAAATAAGTTGTCAGTTATTCACTATAGAATTTAAAATAGAGTAAGAAATTGGAGTGAAAAGTCTACAAGAAACTTTGCTTTGTATACTCCAGTTTTCTTTTTTCTGTGTGACTGCTTACACTTTTTTCTCTCCACTCTCCATTGTATTGTATTAGCAGCAAAATTTACTAGTATCTCTGAAATACTATGTGCCAGCATTTGAAATCAGGATAATCTTTGGTATAACTGCTACCAGCATTAGTGTAAGGGCCTGATGATTCTGGTTTTGTTTAAACAGATTAAAGTTGTTTGTTTATATAACGGTTTTCCAGTATTTAAAAGTGATTGCCTGCAAAACCATCTATCTACATATTTGAGGTCACTTGCCTTCAAAGCTGATAGATATTAGTCTCACTTATCACAATGTCTCATCTATCAGCAGACTTTAAAATGTACCCAATGTTTACTAGCCTAAAACCAAAATCTAACAGTGTACAGTGGGGAAAGAAGTGTGTGTGACAGCACTCACATGCAATTTAAAGGAACAAAACAGTGACTTACTGTTTAATTGCAACTGTATTGATGTATGAGGAAGAAATAACTCGCTTAATATCTCCTTCTTTTGTTCTGCCTTATTTTCCTTCTTATAGCCAAATCCCTGCAAGCTGCATGGAAACGTTTTAAAGACACCATAATAGAGGCCCAACTTAAATGTATACCCCAAATTAAAAAACATAGCAAGAGACCTAAAAAGGAGTCACCGTGGCTTAACCACATGTAAAAGAAGCAGTGAGGGACAAAAAGGTATCTTTTAAGAAGTGGAAGTCCAATCCTAAAGATAAATAGAAAGGAACGTAAACACTGTCAAATCAAGTGTAAAAATGTAATAAGAAAAGCAAAAAAAGATTTTTGAGGAACAGCTAGCCAAAAACTCAAAAAGAAATAACAAAATGTTTTTTAAGTACATTAGAAGCAGGAAGCCTGCTAAAAAACCTGTGGGTCCCCTAGATGATCGAGAGATAAAAGGAGCAATCAAGGACGATAAAGCTATTGTGGAGAAACTAAATGATTTCTTTGCTTCAGTCTTCACAGCTGAAGACATTGGGGAGATTCCCAAATCTGCTCCGTCCTTTGTGGGTGATGAATCTGAGGAACTGTCCCGGATTGAAGCATCATTAGAAGAGGTTTTGGAACAAATAGAAAAACTTAATGTTAACAAATCTCCGGGACCAGATGGCATTCATCCAAGGGTTCTAAAATAACTCAAATTGGAAATTGCTGAACTATTATCTGTGGTTTGTAACCTATCCTTTAAATCGGCTTCCATGCCTAATGACTAGAAGGTAGCCAACATGACACCAATATTTAAAAAGGGCTGTAGAGGCGATCCTGGCAATTACAGACTGGGAAGCCTAACTTCAGTACTGAGCAAATTAGTCGAAACAACAGTAAAGAATAAAATTGTGAGGTATATAGAAGAACATAATTTGTTGGACAAAAGTCAACATGGTTTCTGTAGAGGTAAATCATGTCTTACTAATCTATTAGAGTTCTTTGAAGGGGTTAACAAACATGCGGACAAGGGGGATCCAGTAGATATAGTATACTTAGATTTTCAGGAAGCCTTTGACAGGGTCCCTCACCAAAGACTCTTGTGTAAATTACATGGCCATGGGATAAGAGGGAAGGTCCTTTCTTGGATTGAGAACTGGTTAAAAGACAGGGGACAAAGGGTAGGAATAAATGGTAAATTTTCAGAATGGAGAGGGGTAACTAGTGGTGTCCCCCAAGGGTCAGTCCTGGGACCAATCCTTTTCAACTTATTCATAAATGATCTGGAGAAAGGGGTAAGCAGTGAGGTGGTAAAGTTTTCAGATGATAGATAACTGTTTAGGATAATCAAGACAGAAGCAGTCTGTGAGGGACTCCAAGAAGATCTCACCAAACTGAGTGATTGGGCAACAAAATGGCAAATGAAGTTTAATGTGGATAAGTGTAAAGTAATGCACATCGGGGAAAAATAACCCCAACTATAGGTACAGTATGATGGGGGCTAATTTGGCTATGACAAATCAGGAAAGAGATCTTGGAGTTATCGTGGACAGTTCTCTGAAAACTTCCACACAGTGTGCAGCGGCGGTCAAAAAGGCAAATAGGATGCTAGGAATTATTAAGAAAGGGGTAGAAAATAAGACACGGAATATCTTACTGCCCCTGTATAAAACTATGGTACGCCCACAGCTTGAATACTGTGTATAGATGTGGTCTCCTCACCTCAAAGATATTTTGGCCTTGAAAAGGGTTCAGAAAAGGGCAACTAAAATGATTAGGGGTTTGGAACGGGTCCCATATGAAGAGTGGTTAAAGCGACTGGGACTTTTCAGTTTAGAAAAGAGGAGACTGAGGGGGGATATAATAGAGGTATATAAAATCATGAGTGGTGTGTAGAGGGCGGATAAAGAAAAGTTATTTATTCTATTATGGGAACTAAGAACTAGAGGACACCAAATGAAATTAATGGGTAGCAGGTTTAAAACTAATAAAAGAAAGTTCTTCACACAGCATGTAGTCAACCTGTGGAACTCTTTGCCAGAGGAGGCTGTGAAGGCTAGGACCAGAGTTTAAAGAGAAGCTAGATAATTTCATGGAGGTTAGGTCCATAAAAGGCTATTAGCCAGGGGATAGAATTGGTGTCCCTGGTCTCTGTTTGTCAGAGGCTGGAGAAGGATGGCAGGAGACAAATCGCTTGATCATTGTCTTCAGTCCACCCTCTCTGGGACACTTGGTGCTGGCCACTGTCAGTAGACAGGATACTGGGCTAGATGGACCTTTGGTCTGACCCACTACGGCCGTTCTTATGTTCTTATGTATGTTCTTATAATAGATTATTGTGTCTATTTTCCTGGGCTGTCTAGAATCTGTTTGCTTTTTTTCCTTTCTCTCACTACCTTCATATCATGCTTTATCTACACTGTTCTCTCTGCCTTTTTCTCTGTATTTGCTGTCTCCATCGCATCTCACACCAATTTTTTTTCCTATTGTGCATTTCTCTTCTAATTTATTTGGAAATCTTGCCAGATCCTAAATAATAGCTATGTTAATTTACCTCCCCCCCCCTTCCCCTTCCTCCATTCCCCTTCTGTTCTGAAATTTGATTTGTCCTTTTCATATGTGTTCATTTTTTAAATTGTATCCTTTGGTATATATGGTTGTGACAATTTTTTTTCCACTATTTGATCTGAGGAAGTGGGTCTGGCCCACGAAAGCTCATCACCTATTAAACCATCTTGTTAGTCTTTAAAGTGCTACACAGTCCTGTTTTTTGTTACTAGTCAAAGGCTGATAGAACTGTGTGAGGTAATAACCAGGAAGGAAGCCAATGTCATCCTGAAACTGATGAAAAATAGAAGGGTGCTGGAATTCCTACCCTGTTTGAGGGCTTCCGTTTCTTATAAACCTCTGGCTAAATTTGAAGATGTGCTGTTTTCATTCTGGCTACTGAAAAAGAAAAGGAACACTTGATTTATGATCCCTGACTAATATAAAAACACTTGGCTGCTAATGAAGATGTGCATGGCTCTCCACTGCTTTCCCATTCCCTCCACTTTTAGTCTTCTTTGAGGATGGTAATGGAGTATTTCTCTGCTACTGTGCTCTCCCATTGGTGTAATAGTGTCTTCAGTTAAAGAGCACCTGCACTTCTGTGCATGAAGACAAATCCTCAGTCTTCTTTCCAGTGAATGGCTCCATGATTTCTCAAGCAGTAAAAGTAGAATGAAACTGATCCGATTTTTTTCACTTTCATTGTTGCTCACAATTTTCTTAATTATCACTTTTCACATTACTTCAACTCGGGTCTGCTTTGAGCAGTAGCAGAGGCACTGGAGCTCTGTGCAAATTTCAGATCACAGCACTGTACTGGTTTACATTTTTTGATTGGAAGAATATCTTTTATATCAAAAACTATTTTTCAAAAAAAGGCAGATATTGATGGGCCTTGCCTGGAAAAGCTTCCTTCTTACCATAGAGCAAGATGGCAATTTAATTTTTCAAGACTGGAGTTGTGACATTTAAAATGCAACTTACTACCATCTGCAAAAAAATAAAATAATTATTTTAGGATCCCAATTTGAGCAACTGATATGGCCACATCCCTTTTCTCATGCTAGTATGAAAGTATTGTTAGGGCTAGTCTGCACTAGAAAGCTAGATTGATTCAATTATGTCTCTTGGAATGTGGAAAATTCGCAACTTTGAGATATGTAGGTAAGCCAACCTAAGACCTGGTGTAGACTAGTGTTAGGTTGATTGAATTCTTCCATTAGCTTTCTATCTACTTCCTCTGAAGGAGGTAGCTTTATGACAGTGATGGAAGAACGCCTTTCATTGATGTATTAAAAAACTATAGTGAAGCATAACAGTGACACAGCTGCAGATGTGCCACTATAGTGTTTTATTTTAAATCAAAACCAATCTTGGTTATCAGAATGAGGAATTGAATACAACAGTGTAACCTTCTTTATTTTTTATTTTACCAGCTGAATTAGAAATCTATTATAAGTCCCTCTCTTCAGTAGTTTATAGTTTAATTGCCATAGACTAAATGTTAGTGTTAAAATAGTACAGAATGCCTTTGAAAGCTATTTGTAAAAATCCTTAAGACTTGAAATTTTGAAGCCAGTCTAAATTCAGTTTTTTTCAGAAAAAAGTGGTAAACATTTAAAATAGTTTGATTGGTGAATGTTGTGTTCTTTCACAACAAAGAATTTGAGACCATGTCACTATGAAGATGTAACTGTTCATTTCACTAATCATATCTGAGACATCTTTTGGAAATATTTTATAACACATGCACGAGGAGACTTTCAGCTTTCAGTGGAAACATATAATGTTCCACTTGTTGTGAATGAGTCAGATTTGGTTTTGCTGGGATATTTGCTTGCACTGTTTTCTCAAGAGCTACTTCCTTGTTCTGCAGTGATGCCTTCTTGTTTAGTTTCTTCAGTTTCCTGCAAAGTCTGTTTTAAAAATGGTGTTTGACTAGAATTTGAAAGTACTAAAACTTCAAGTGTAGCAAATGAAAATAACACAAGTGACTTTAGCATTTCAGATGTCTGGGAATGTGTGTCTTTAAACTGAAGTCTTTTCCTGGGGGATATGGTTAAGAGGCGGGAGAACAATGGTGTTTTGTCCTGTGCAGTGGCAGACCAAAAGCTGAATGGGAGTTTCCAATCAGGAGATATTGCGAGCAAATGTTGGCTGTAAATGGTTTGAGTGCTATACAGTAAATTGAAGCCACCCTAACACTGTTTTCAGATAAAAAACACAAATGATGTAAAAGGTGGTTGGAATAAAGAACCCCCAATGCATCAAACAATTTGTTTCTATAAACACACTTACAAAGCAGAGTGAGGACAGTGGAGGAGGAATCTAATGTTGCATCAGGAAAGGGGCCACTGGATTTTTGTCATATATTAAGGCAGGTGTGGGCAATAATTTTTGAGGGGGCGCACTCCAAGAATTTTGAAAGTGGTCAAGGGCTGCACTCTTCCATGATATTAATAGAGGAGATTGGGTGCAGAAGGGAGCTTGGGGTAAGGGAGGGAAGCAATTGTGACCTGTGGCACTGGGGTACCGGGGGTTGGATTGTGACCTAGAGCAGGAGGGGACTATGTTCTGGGGCAAGGGATTGGGGTGCCGGATCTGGGTGCAGGAAGGGGACAGTGTTCTGGGGCAGGGGATTGGGGTGCCGGATCTGGGTGCAGGAAGGGGACAAAGGATGTGGGTATGTGGAGTAAGGGAGCAGGAATGAGGGGCAGATGGTTGGGGAAAGGAGGGACTGGGGTGCCAGAGGAAGCCTGTGGCCAGGAGACTTGCCAGCCAGCAGCCAGTTCTTGAATTAGCCTCCCTGCCCGTCCCGTCCCCCCGCACAGGCTACAGCTGTACTTTGTGAATAACTATGAGCCCCTTATGCTTTGTGGCTGCCTGTTATTGAAACAGACAGCTCCATTGGCCAGTTTCCCATTGAGCAGCTCTTAAAGCTTCCCGCAGGGATAGCAAGCACCCATCCATCAACTAATCAAGTAGTCATTGGAAAGTCCATCAGCTACTCAATTAGCTGATTATCCGCAATTTAACATCTCTAGCCCAAACCCCTCTATCCTGGCTCACCCCAGAGCCTGCTGCCTTCTCCCACACCCCAACACCCTGATCCCTTCATTTCACAAAACCACTCAGAGCCGCCTCCTCACACTCTGAACCTCTTGGCCCCAGCTCAGAGCCCCCTCCTGGACCCCAAACTTTTCATCCCTGGCCCCACTCCAGAGCCCATACTCCCTTCCATTCCCCAAGCCACTGCCCCAGATTGGTGAAAATGAGTGTGAGAGAGGAAGTGGGGATGGAGTGAGCGGTCTCAGAGAAGGGGCAGGGGATGGGGCAAGTGTGTTTGGTTTTGGGCAGTTAGCAAGTTGGCAACACTAAATATAGCTAGCATATTTTCATGTAGATTCTTAGGCTTTATGTAATACAAAATTACCCCCCTTTTCCCTGCATTATACACTCATGGACAAAAAATCATTGCAATTATGTGCCACATTCTGCTACTGCATTAAATAGCTTCCTTTATAAGGTGGATCTCTACAACAAACTGAAGTTCCTTTATAAGCAGGATCATGATGGTAAAAGGGCATATTTCAGGAGTTTATAAAGGAAGAAAATAAATTGGCAGTTGTAATTTAATAAAATCTGTGTGGGCAGACAGCAGAGTTTAGTAATATATGTCTCATCCTGTTTATCTCCTAATTGGAAGGGACTTGCATTAATTTGGAAGTCATATAATCAAGGGGAAATATGTGGGTTTTTATGTACAGTAAAGCTTTGCTAACCCACACACTGATTGTTATAGATATGGCCCCTTTCTCAGCAAAGATTACAAGTGGTTAATAAGGGCTCATTAAACTTCACTACTTTTCCAAAATATTCTATAGGGAAAAAATAGGAATTAACAGAACCAAACCATAATTATCAAATAAACAAAGTACACTTAGTGATGTGCCAATTAAAGTCCAGTAAAACTCAGTAGGGTTGGTCTGTTTTTTATGTCTAGAACAGTGCCTAAGTACTTCCTCTTTGATCTTTTTTGAAAAGTTTACTTGTCTTCTCACTGTAATTTTCTTTCAGTTCTTGAATTGTTGTAATGAACAACAGTCTATTATGTGTGCAGTTTTGTAAAGTACAATGATGAATGAGATCAGAGATGTAGTAAGAAATTCCCTACTTAAGTTAGCCACTTGGAAAATCTGCTTAAGTTCAGAGCAGTGAACGGTTTAAAATTACTTCATTGTCAAGCAATAGCTCTTCAAGTGTGTTTTCGGCGGGGGGAGGCGGGAGAAGTGGTCAGGCAAAAATCACCTTACTGAGCACATTTGCTCTCCTTATATATTCAGATGTATTATTACTTGCTGTTCAGGCTTTTTTAAAAAAATCCTTATTTATATTGATGCATGGCTTTGGGAGTTTGAGCTGAATTATTGTCAGTTGTGTACCTTCAGTTAACTTGTAAACTACGTCATATTGGGGATTCAGTGTATTTGAAATAATCCATTTTACGTTGCAATTTCTAGGGTAAGTTTGCAAGTAGTTGAAGAGTTAAAATAAACATAACGTTACCTTTTTTGTAGCAATTTCTTTGCAGTGTGTTGAACTGTACTCTGAGAACATAGGAGATTGTTTTAAGGTTATTACTTCAAGGGACAGTAATCTGTGGCTAAGCATAGATTCTTTTTCCCCCCAGTGTCTCGCATCTATCTTCAGAAATATCAAGTGTCAAGATAAAGTGACAAAAATGACAGAGTTCTGGCTTATTTCTGCTCCTGGGGAGAAAACATGTCAACAGACATGGGAAAAACTACATACTGCAACTACAAAAAATAATAATCTCTCCACCAATTCAAAGTTCAATATCCCTGACTTAAAGGTACGTACAATACTCAGTCACAGTTCATATTTTCTTTATCTAATTCAGGTTTCTTCTTCTACAAAAACTTAGTGATCTTAATATTTCTAATTAGTTCTTGGGGATTTAAACAGTAGAACTTTAATGAAGGAAATCACAGATTAGTAGGAGTTTATGTAAAATTGAACTCCAGAGATAAATTCATTTAGAGAAAAATACCTGAAATTCAGCTTTTCTCTTTCACATATCCTGAGTTCTGGGTTCTACTCTGTAAGACTTGAAGATGCTATAATTCCATTCCCTCCGTTCTTCTAGATCTGGCAGCTGCTTCTGGAAACCATGACACAGTAGTTAAATGGAGGAGAAGTTGTAACTATATTTGATCAATTGCGATTTGTAATATGAGCTGTCTGGTGTTAAGGTTTTCTGTGGTTCACTTCTGAATTGTCTGCTACTCCTTTTTTCACCTGAGATGCCATGTAATGGGCTTGATTAAAATCAGATTCTTTCAGACAGAGCCTATCCAGACACAGCACTTCCTCCTTTAGTGCAGATGGTGCTGCTTCTTTGCCAAAGTATTTCATAGAAAAATTACTTCTGTTAGCATTCTTCACCCTCCCCGAAATCTGCACACAATAATTTAAAATTTGACATTTTTGTCAAAATAACTGAAGCTGGTGTGATATTCTTTTTTTATTTTAGTAATCTGATTTGAAATATCTGTCAGCAGACATTTCTAACAATACAGACAAAGATTCAGGATTTTTTTTTGACAAACTGATTCCTTGCCAGGTATATTAGTAAAGAACATTGAGTAATTCATTCACTTTACAATACATAAATGTATTTATCACGTTCCTCAGAATCAGAGCAAAGGCTTGGGGCAGTTGGGGTAATAGAGGAGCTGAGGAAATGGGGAGTAATTACTGGGATGGGGTCTGGGAGTGAATCTGGAGGTGTGAATAGAAGAAGTATGGAGCAGAATTTTTGAGGGGTAGGAGGGATTATTAGGGAGTTGGGGAGTTTCCCCCATGTAGACGTTATTTGGCTCCTAGCCTCTCCCATTCAGTCAGTGACATCCGCCCCTGCCCCATGTGTTCCTGCCAGCCCCACCAATTAACCTCCTGGCTCAGCACTGTCACCATACTAGCTCCTGAGCCTGTGCCCTAGTCTGTGATCTCTCCCCCCAGCAGCCCTGCTTACTTCACTCTCTCCATCATGTGCCTGGTTACCTGGCCCCATTGTGAGAAATGCAGCCTCTCTGCTGGGTGACTTCCCTCTCTTGTGGTGCCACAGCAGCCCATGGTGGGCAAAATGAGTAATTGCAGTGCCTCGTCAGTAGAATCTATTTATTCTGCATGGTGGAGGGGAAGCTGTGGAAGGGACATAGCTTCTGCATATGCACAAGGTTTCAGAATTGCTCCTGGACTTAAAAAAATAGTAGAAGCTGGTGGATACTACTGCAAGAAGAAGGAAATCTGAAAACCAGTTTCTCTTGACTTTGGATTCACTTCTTCCTATTGGTACCAGTGCATTAAATAAGAGAAGGCACATCCTGGTGTCAGAAACAATAAGAACTTATAAGTCGAAAACAATTTCTGAAAGTAGAAAAATCTACCAGAGGAAAAAGAGGAGAAGAAAAGGGAGTAAAATGTGCTTGTCACTCAAATGATTCCTAAATAGGAGGCCAGATCTTTTATCCTTACCACCTGCTATCTGTCACTGTCCTTGGGAGTGACCCAGAGGGCATAATTCTCCGGTTCATTTTTAGCTGGTGGTGGGCTTCTTAGGAGGTGTCGCCAGCTAATATCATTTCAAGCGCCTCTTCAAGTGCTCTGTATTATGCTAGTTGAAGTTTAAGCTCCAGGATTTTCAGAGTACAAAGTAGATAAAAAACATCCTTCCTCTCCTTTCCACCTTCTTTCCAGTTGGTTCAAGCACAAGCTTAATGCATCTGTGGACCTGGTATCGAATCTAATAATGGTCTATCTGCAGTGGTGAGACCACTACTTAACTAGGACAGTTCCCTGTGGGTTTTATTTTTGTACCCTTCATTAAGGATCTAAGCAGATATTTCCTCCCTTTTTCTTTTATCTCTGACCTTTCTGAACAACTCTTTCCCCAATCTGGGAGGCCAAGATTGTTTTTGCTGTACTTTTGTGTAACACTTGTGATTCAAGCCTTTAGCTTCTAATTCTGGTATACACCATATGGCTAAAAGGTTTGTTCTTCCAGCTTAAACTTTGTGTGGGCAAAGAGACTGTATTCAAGTGCAGAGGGAGCTTAGGTCAAGGTTTGGATGACATGAAAATATGAGATGATCTTGACATTAGTCCCTGTTGAGGCTTAAATCTTATTAATGATTCACTTTAAGATTTTTGGCTAGATATGAACCTGTAAGTAGGTCACTACCAGAGATTAGAATGTAAAGCATCCTCTTTCCCTTCCTTGCCCTCAAAACAAGAAGAGGGTACAGAGATTGTACTCAAAACTACAACCTGAGGCACATTTTTAATGTACATTTGAGTACATAGAACAGAGAGCTGTTAGATTTGGAGCCTTCAACATCTTAAGTTAAAAATTGAATCTACATCAAGATTTCTAACATACCTTTATTTAAGTGTAACATAATCACTGCATTTAAACATGGTTTTTAAAGGTTGTCCACATAGTGCTCATTGTCTATAAAACATTTGCTTCTTATGTGAATAACGTGCCAACACACATCAAGAGAACTCAGGAAAAAAATCTCATTTTACAGGTTAACTGCCCCCCACCCCCGAAAAAGAAAAATCCTTCCATTTTTATCGATATATTTGAGGAAGCCTAACCATATGTGAGATTCCAAAGGCTTCCTGTGACTTAAACATCAATTTACGTGCACCCAAAATATTTGATATTATCCACTCTTGTAACTTACTAAGCAATATTTGAATCCAACATAGTGAGGTTTTAGTCTCCCAAAAATAAATTTGCAAAAGTGGCTGCAAATACCTTATATATAAAGGAAAAGATGACAAATGCTTTTGGAGGGTGGGAGAAGAAAGACCAAATGCTAAAAAAAAAACTACATTACTATACTCTGGACACTTATTTGAATAACAAGACTATCCAGAGTTGTTTGTTGCTATTAGTTGTTATAATTAACATTGGAAGGGCTGTTAAATCTCATGCTTTATAGCTTAAACCTATCTGTAAATGTTATATAAGAGTGAGACCTTATCTGTGGGTGGCAAATTATCCCACATCTGCATAATGCAGTGTTGTTATTGCTGCCATTGTAGCATCTGATACTAGCCACCTTCGGAGATGGGATCCTGAACTAGGTGACTATCAGGTCTGATTGAGACTTGAGTTCTGTATGCAAAAACTGCCAAAAGACTTCAGCAAATCATGCGGAATAAATAACAATTGATTTTTTTTCAATATCCATGGATAGTATCAAGGGATCTTGAATGGGCAGAATACAGAAAGTTCTGTTGTACCAGGCTACCTTAAGTCAAGTCTAAGGGTATGTCTACACTACAAAGTTAATTCAAGCTAACGGACGTTAGTTCGAATTAACTTTGATAGGCGCTACACTAGCGCTCCGCTAGTTCGAACTTAATTCAAACTAGCGGAGCGCTTAGTTCGAATTAGGTAAACCTCATTCCACGAGGACTAAGCCTAGTTCGAACTGACTAGTTCGAATTAAGGGGTGTGTAGCCCCTTAATTCGAACTAGTGGGAGGCTAGCCCTCCCCAGCTTTCCCTGGTGGCCACTCTGGCCAACACCAGGGAAACTCTATTGCCCCCCTCCCGGCCCCGGACCCCTTAAAGGGGCACGGGCTGGCTATGGTGCCCGTGCCAGGTGCAAGCCTGCCAGCACCCAGCCAGCAGACCCTGCACCTGGCACGGCTCGAGCCAGCCACCTGATGCCCCCCAGCCCTCCCCCTCTTCCCGAGACCAGGCTGGCGGCTCCCGGGAGCTTGCCCAGGACCGCAAGAGGCGGGCACCCGCCTGGTCCAGTGTAGACATCGTGGACCTCGTCCACGACCTCCGCACTAGGCACAGGAAAGCGGCCGTCTAGGGCAGGAGAGCTGCCAGCCTGGCCACCCAGGAGCAGGTTTGCATGAAAATCAAGGTGGTCCACTGAGACCCCCGACCCTGAGCTTAGAATGGCCGTACTGGGTCAGACCAAAGGTCCATCTAGCCCAGTAGCCTGTCTGCTGACAGCGGCCAACCCTAGGGACCCTGGAGGGGATGTACCAAAGACAGTGACCAAGCCATTTGTCTCGTGTCATCCATCTCCAGCCTTCCACAAACTTCGGGCAGGGACACCACTCCTACCCCCTGGCTAATACCACTCCATGGACCCAACCTCCATGACTTGATCTAACTTCTCTTTAAACTCTGTTCTACTTCTAGCCTTCACAGCCTCCTGCAGCAAGGAGTTCCACAGGTTGACTCTTTGCTTTGTGAAGAACAACTTTCTGTTACTAGTTTGAAACCTGCTACCCATTCATTTCATTTGGTGTCCCCTAGTCCTTCTATTATGGGAACTAATGAAGAACTTTTCTGTATGCACCCTCTCCACCTCACTCATGCTTTTGTAGACCTCTATCCTATCCCCCCTCCATCTCTTCTTTTCTAAGCTGAAAAGTCCCAGTCTCTTTAGCCTCTCTTCATCTGGGACCTGTTCCAAACCCCTCATCATTGTAGTTGCCCTCCCCTCTCCCACCTCCTTTTCCCAGTCTCCCCCAGTTTTGTTCAATAAAGAGATATTCTATTTTTGAACACAATTGTCCTTTATTTTGTACATCAGGAAGGGGGGCTAGGGAGGGGTAAGTGGAAGGAGGTGAGGGAGGAATGGGGTACGAGCCCCCGATGGGAGGACTGGGCTGGCTCTGTGGGCTTCTGGGGGTGGAACCTCTCCTGCAGCCCCCCCAATTGCCCCCTCTCCCCAGATGGCAGCCTGCGGCAAGTGTAGCCGGTCTGATGGCCGAGTGCTGTGATGTGCCCAGTGTGGGTACTCCGGGCAATCCAAGCCAGGACTGCTTTGCAAGCGGGGCACCCCTGAGAACTGTCTGTCCGGGGTGGGGGTCGGGTCCCTTTAAGCACAGCCCTCGGCTAGCCTGAGACAGCAGCTCCACGCTCTTAAGTCCTCATCTGATGCCCTGCCGGCACTGCTTCCGGCCATCCTTAACCCCGGTTCAGGGTCCACTCTGTGTGGACATGCTAGTTCGAATTAGCAAAACGCTAATTCGAACTAGTTTTTTAGTCTGGATGCCTTAGTTCGAATTAACTAATTCAAACTAAGTTAGTTCGAATTAGCGCTGTAGTGTAGACATACCCTCAGATAGTATAGTTTCAGGAAGCAATTAATGTCCAAAGTTTCACATGTATGAATAACTCTTATTAAAGTCAGTGGTAATCGTTAAATTCAAACATTTTGTACTGCTTTGAATCATTTTGAACATTTTGTACTGCTTTGAAGATTTTTCTTGTTTAGCAATTAAGTGCTTGTTCTCGAAGACTTAACCTGAATCTAAAATCCATTAATACATTTTAATTCTTTTTTTTTTTTGTCTCTTTTAGGTTGGCACACTGGATATTTTAGTTGGTTTGTCAGATGAGCTGGCTAAGTTGGATGCGTTTGTGGAGGGGTAATATCACTATATTTATATATTGCTGTTCAGGTTTCATAATGACTCCATAGTCAACCTTTCAGCAGATTGATCTGAGCTTTGTTTACTAGTACCCAGGCTTTCTGTATAAAGAGAGCTAAACGTGCTTTAGATGACCTTGATTAATAAATAATGGTTCTTTGTGGTAGTGCTGCATGCTGCCAAATTTAGGAGAAATGTGTTCAGATCTTGACTTAAGACTCACAGGCAGTGATAGTGAATGTGATGGGCTTTCCTGGGTGCAACCTGGAACTGGAATGCTGCTGAGCACTCTGGTTTACCCACCTCCACTCCCTCTCACTCTGAAATTCTGTGACAAGCTGCAGACCTCTCTAAATACTGCACTTACACAGACATCCAGAGTCATTCACCCAGCTGAATTAAATGAATGCTTCTCCCAGCCACTCATGAATTAACAATAGAGAGACTCCAGCCAGTTTCCCCAGTTCCCCAATCTAGGAACCCAGGGCTATACCATTAGTCCAGAAGCCTGACTAATGTTGGTTCATTACCTAGTCAGCCACTCCCTCAATGTGGAGATGAGCCACATCTATTCTGATTTCATTTGCACTGAGGTCACAGTCCCATCTCTGTATCCTTTTCTTTCTCTCTCTTTTTCTCATCTGAGGAAGTGAGCTGTAGTTCACAAAAGCTTAAGCTAATACCCTAATAATTTTGTTAGTCTTTAAAGTGCCACCAGACTCATTGTTGTTTTACCCTGATAGTACTAGCAGGTTACAGATATTCAATATACAGGCTGAGACATAGCTTGGTTCAAATCTTGTTGAATTTATAGAACTTACATTGCGTACTTATTTTAGTTTTCTTTGGTAGCCATCTTTACCCTTTATTCCTACGAGTTATAATCGCTTAAAAGCTATCTTTCTGTAGTCAATAATAAACATGTTTCATATTTTACCTATAACAGTGTATTGTACGTCAAATGCTGGGAAAACCTCTTATTTGGAATACAAAAGCTAGTGCATATGAATTCCAGCTCAGCAGTTTCTCTCTTCAGTCTGTTTTTGAAATTTTTCTTTCTGAGAATGGCAACTTGCAAGTCTCTGAAACTGTGAGCTTAGGCAGGTTAAAATGCTCCTTCACTGGCTTTTGGATGTAGCCATTCTTAATGTGTGATGTGTCAATTTAGTCTTCAGTATAAAAGAGTCCGGTTTATCCGATGTACAGAGAGGGGTATTGTTGGCACATGATTGCATATGTTACATTAGTAGATGTACACGTGAATGAGCCTGTGATGGTGTCATTAGGGTAGATGTGTGGACAGAGTTGGCAACAGGGTTTGTTGCAGGATGGGTTCCTGGATTAGTGTGTCTGTTGTGAAGTTGGTGGTGCCTCAGGTTGGGGGCACTGACTGTAAGTGAGGACTGGCTAGCTTCTGAAGGTCTGTGAGAGCGAGGCATAGTCATCTATGATAGGTTTGTAGATTTAGACTAATTAAACACTTGGAGAGATTCTCGTATTACAATAAGTCATTTCCCATTCAAGTATTCTCACCACTCTTGGAGATGAGCTACATCCATTCTGATTTCATTAACACTGATGTCACAGTCCCATCTCTGTGTCCTTTTTCTCTCTTTAGCATCTGAGGAAGTGAATTGTAGCTCACAAAAGCTTATGCTTTAATACCCTAAAAAATGTATTAGTCTTTGAAGTGCCACCGGATTCCCTGTTGTTTTTGCTAAAACAGGCCAACACGACTGCCTGTTGCAAACAATACATAGGCTGGAATTCTCCAGCATAGAACCACCTCCACAGCGCAAAGCCTTGGTCCACCAGGAATGAGTGAGGCCAAATTATGATGTCAGTACCGCTCTTTTATTGTTTCTTCTAGCTTGCTGGCAGGATCCTTTGCTATGATCTGGGGCAAGCAGTCTCCATTGTAGGCATGTTATTTTTGAGAAGTCTCTGGCTCTTTCAAAAGAGAGTGTCTAGACTACAACCACTTCTTTCAAAAAAGCGAGCCGCTTTTTCGAAAGAGAGCACCCAGGCAGTCTGGATGCTCTCTTTCGAAAAAGCCCTGTTAACATACAAGAATGGGTTTTTTCGAAAGAGCACTTTCAAAAAAGGTGTTCTTCCTCGTAAAATGAGGTTTACCATGGTTGAAAAAAGCGCCGCGTTCTTTTGATTTAATTTCGAAAGAACGTGGCGGCAGTCTAGATGCAGGGGAAGTTTTTTCGAAAAACTGCCACTTTTTTCGAAAAAACTCTTTAGTCTAGACACACCCTCAATTGTATATAGTTCCCAGATAGTCCCTGGGAGTGCGGATTCCCTTTAATGGGCTATCAGTGTGTTTGGTTGCTCCATTGTTGTCCCTGAAAGGCTGGTTATGGACTGGTTCCCAACCTCACAACGTATTTCAGTAACGCACGCATAGCAAGACTTCATAATTTCTCAGCAGGGGTGGAGGGTCCAGATGCATGGGGGTTGGGTGGACACAGGGATCAGCTTTCTGTATAGTGACCCCCTCCCCCTGTGGCTGAGGCATGATGGGGCCAGGAAATGGTGGAGAAGGGGTCACTGTATGAAGAGCTGCTTCCTCCCAGTTAACTCAACCCCCATGAATCTATACCCTTCCCACATTACTCCTGCTGAGCATCGCCCCTTACACCAGGGATGGGTAAAAGTCTAGGGTTTTGATCCGGCCAGCGAGGCAGTTCCAGTCCTGCCCCCTAGCACAGGGGTTGGTAAGCTACGGCACGGGTGCCACTTATGGCATGCAAGCCGATTTTCAGCAGCACGGGGAGGGAGCTCAGCCCCACTCCTCCTCCCCTGCACAGCCACTGGAGAGTGCTTCCTCCTCCCTGCAGCAGGTGAGGCAGCACTGGGGCTAAGGCTCCTCAGTGGTGCCTCAGCCAGGACTAGAGATGCCGCTGCCACAGCCATGCAGTCTGGGGCTGGCCCCGGAGGCTGGAGGTGCTGCTGCCGTGGCCACAGGATCCAGGACTGTGTAGCCATGGCAGCAGCAACCTCCGGAACTAGCCCCAGACCACAGTGGCAGTGGAGCCTCTGGGGCATCCCTGGACTGTGTCAACAAAGGTAGGTGGGCCACTGGAGCCAGGCCCAGACCACTGGGGTCCCAGCAGCGGGGTCTCCTTCTGGGGCAGCTGGGACAGTGTGGCTGTGGCCGTTGCTGCAAGGAGAGCATGAATCCAGGTAAGGTCCTCTCTCATGCCCTACCCCTCCACTCTAATCCCCTCACTTCCCTCCCCCCGCAAGACCTGGCACCCCCAGCTTGCTCCAACACCCTCCCTTGCTCCTGCACCCTTTCTGCTGGCCAGACATACCCTCCCCCCCTTCTCCTTCATTCACGTTACTCCTGCATCCTCTCTCCTGGCTACACACTGCACCCTCCCTTGCTCCTGCTCCCTCCACCTGGCCAGACACCCTACTCCCAGCCTCTTCTGCACCTTACCTCCCTGCTAGATCCTGCACCCCATCGCTGTCCTACTTGCTGGCAGTCCTGTCTCTGTCGCTGTACCCCTAATTTTTGTCCCTACCCCAGAGCCTACGGAAGTTCATAAAAATCCACTAACTCCGGAACCCCAGAAAAGTAAATCTGGTCTATGGGAAGCCCTGAACCTCAGTCCCTCCCATCCCTTCCCCTCACCCCATGAATCTGGGGCACCAGAGGAGTGAGTTGCCTGAGTTGGGGCCACATCAGTGAGCATTGAGGGTTTTTAGAGTTTTTTTGCTTCCCAGTTGTGGGGTCCCCAACTGATTTTTTTTCTTCTTTGGGGCAGTGACTCCCAACCCAAAAAAGGTTCCCCGTCCTTGCCATAAATAAAAAACATTGAAACTTTTTGTATTGGACATAATATTTTACTTTATTTAAAATTCAGTTTGATAAACTAACATGAAAAAGTTAAATTGTAATCTGTTTCATAATTTACATTAAACTGTTCTTGCTAGCTGCATCTGGTTCAGAAAATAGGGTCACCGTACCCAACTTGCCCTTGCCTCCCCTCTCCCCTCCTTCTCCCAGCACACACATCTGTGAATATGTTAAATCTCAGTACGCCACTTCTGAAAGGTTTCCGACTCCTGTACTAAAAGGTAAGATTTGCATGTTTATTTATTTATTAATGAAGCTGCTGTAAGTAGGACTATTATTGACTTTAAAAAGTATCACTGGCATTCAGACCTATACATGGAGGCAAATAAGTCAAATCTCGGCATTCCACCTCTGAAAGGTTGCTGACCCCTGCCCTAGCACATTGCCTGGGAGCTGGAGATGCACAGGCCCTTTCAACTGCTTCTATTTAAAGGGCTCGCGCTTGCTGGGTGGCTACATTGCCTGGCAGCCAGCCAGTAGACACAAGCCCTTTTAATAGAAGCAATTGAAAAGTCTCGCAGCTCTCAGTCCCACTGGCCCGTTGCCTGGGAGCTGCCACGGAGGCGCGAGCCCTTCTGTCTGTTTCTATTCAAAGGGCTTGTACTTGCTGAGTGGCTGCCAGGCAGCGAGGCCAGGAACTGTGAGCCATGTTATGTGAATTCTAAGCCTCCACCCCAGACAACTCTGGGAGGAGGCTAGCCCCCAGCACCCTCCCCTCTGCTCCGGGTCCCTTCCATTGGCCAGAAGTCAGGGGGCAGTGACCCCAGGCCAAGCAAAGCTCCTGGCAGGGTAGTTCTCAATCTCACCCCTTCCGCCTGAGGCCCTGCCTCTTCTGGGTCGGCCCCCGGCCACTTACGAAATATGTGAAGTGGCTCTCCTTCCAGAATTATTGGCCACTCCTACCTTACACCGAGACTCCCCATCAAGTCCCTCTCATGGTGAAGAGCTTTCTACAGAGGGGGGAGTCTTCTGGAGGTTGGTCAGACCTAGCTTGTCCATGTCAGGAAGGGGGAATTCCATCATTTGCTCCAGGTTCTCTAACACAGTGGTTCCCAACCACCAGTCCACAGACCAGGCCACAGCACATTGCCTTAGCACAGGGACGGTTGTCGTGCTTGGACTCCGAAGCAATGGGTAGGAGCTCTGGGAAGGAGCTGAAGCGTGGTGGTGTACCACTAGGACCCAGCAGCAGGCACAAAGGAAACGATCACTGGACTCGGCGCCTGCAGCAGGGAGGACTTGCAACCTCTGCTTGTAGGTATTCTGGGGCCAGGCTTTGGACTGGATCCCTTAGCCATGGAGGGGCAGGGGAAGGGGGCTGAGGCTGCTGCGGGGCCACGAGGAGGATTCTCCAAGCAGGTTCCTGGGAGTCAATCCCTGCCTGGCCCAGCCCCTACCCCAGGGCGGGCAGTGCTTAGGGGCAGGTAAGAGACACCCTCCCTCCCTTCCCTTGGGAGCAGTGCTCTGGGCCAACACGGGGGGTGAGGGGGTTTGGCCCCATGCTGTTCCCAGCAGAGCTGGCTGTGATCCCTGTCTGGGCCCAGGGAAGCTGCTGCCAGGTCCCAGCATGTGCAGGGTGGGAGGAGTCAGTCCTAGGGATGGCCAGGAGGGGACTGAAGAGGGATGGGGACAGATAAGGGAGAATGAGGGCCAGTGTTCTCTCTCAGGCATGCACCTGCACTGGCATGCACCATCAACTTGCCTACCTCCTCAGCAGAACTGTGCAGTGGCTGCCCCGCCTCAAGAGCAGCAGGGCAGTCACCACATGGCCCTGGCCCTAGTTTCAGCAGAGCTGCGGCCCATGTGGGCTGCATGGCAAGTGGCAGCTGCTGTTGTGGCTCTGCCCGGGGCCCAAGCCACATGGTCGGCAGCAGCTGCTTGGGCAGCCCAGTCCTAAATTCAGGGTTTTAATACAAAGGCCCTGGGGAAGGATGTGAGCGCATTTACAGCTGCTTTTTGTTTCCCCAAAGAAACTGTTTTTTCTGTGTAAAAGCGAAGACCGCAGGGTGTGATGTTTCTCCATGCTTCTCTTAAATCTTATTTTAATACTTAAACTCTACATGGACAATTCTTTGAGTCTGAATTTGGGTAATAGTTAGGATTACAAACAAATTAATCTTTTTGTGGGACCATTGTCTCAGCAAGAATCTATCTTCACTCTTCTACAGAGTTGTCTGGTGTGCAGTTTACCAATTCTAAAAAAGACCCGTTGTCTTCAAGGGCAGGGATTTGGCCTTTCTTTAGGTGGTTGCCAGGTGTCCGGTATTGGACTGGACAGTCCAGTATTTTTGCCTCCTGTCTGGTAAAAAACATTCAGAAAATACTGGACACCTAAAATGTCCGGTATTTTCTGATTTTCTCTTTTTCCTGGCCAAAAAGCCTCAAAAGCATTTCTTAAAGGGGCCATGTTTGTGTTTGTGGGGTTTGTTTGGGTTTTTTTTGCTTAACAAGTCTTGGGGTCCTTTTTTTTTTTTTTCAGTATTTTTTAGAAACCATCTGGCAACCCTAGGAAGAAGAGGAAGAGATTAGAGGATCCCTTTCCATTAAATGCTATCGTATTCTGGCGTTGAGAAGTTCCTTGTGTAATTATTTTTTTGAAATTGCACTGGTGTGTCTGACTGGATGAGAAGCTGGGTTTTCTGAAATAACCAATAAGCTGTTAAGAGACTACCTAGAATTATCACCCAGAGTCCAGTACAGGAAGACATTGGAAAGGGAATGTAGAAGGAAGAATATATGTAAAAACATGTACGATTTAGATTCTCTTCTGCTGTTTCTAGTTTACCACTGGCATAGTACCTACCACCTTATAAGAGTGGAAGATGCAGTGTAGACATTACAGAGGTTTATTGGGGTTAGATGAAATAATAGCGGAGGAGCAAATACATAAACGTAAAACTTCTGAAGAGTAGATAGATAATGATGAGGATAGGATCCTGGGTTCTTTTTTAGGTCTGAAATTGAATTATGTGATCTTTGGCAAGGTGCATAATTGCTGTATGCTATATTTTCCTATCTGTACAATAGACGTAATTATTTTGTGAAAGTGCTTGCAGAGCTACAGAGAAGTACTAAGTACTTTTCTGAAAGAATAATTTTTCCTTGCTTGCGCTAAACTTAAAACGTTTGGCTGAAAAATAAATCTTATTTTTGTGGCTCAGTTATTGCTGATAAGCCATGTTGCTTTTCTTACTATTGATTTCAACAAGGAAATGATTCTGTACACTAGCCAATTAAAACTGTAACTATGGCTACGTGTCTTCCATCTGCTAAGTAGGGCATTCTGACACTGTTAGAATTTCTGTAACGTAGCAGCATTTTTCCTCGTGAGGAAAAGCTGCAGGATGGGGAGAGAAAGCAGAATAGGAATCTACTCCACAATCTCTGAATGCCACTCTATTATCACTCCCTATTTCAAAGATTCTTATGACCTATCTTCCAGATGCCACCATTTCCTGTCTCTATGCCCAGGGCTGACTGCACTTCCCAAACTCTATTTACATTAAGGATGTTAAAAAGTGGGTAATTGGGTAACTGTGTAACCACAGACTGCTTCTTTCGAAAGAAGCTTTTTTTAAATAATCTTTCGAAAAAGCTTCTTTCGAAAGAGATTGTCTAGATAGCCACCACTTTTTTTCGGAAAAGCAATCTGCTTTTTCAAAAGAAAGCACCCAGGCAATCTGGGTGCTCTCTTTCAAAAAAGCCCTGTTTGAGTTCAAGAACACCTTTTTTCGAAAGAGCTCTTTCAAAAAAAGGTGTTCTTCCTAGTATAATGAGGTTTACTGCTGTCTCAAAAAACGCCACTTTTTTTCCAAAAAAAACCCTGTAGTCTAGACATAGCCTCAGATGTACACGGTTATATACACCCACCTAATACCCCAGGGTCTCTGTAAGGTAGTCACACTATAGTGACAAGCACCTAGGAAAGCCTATAAACTAAAAAGATAGAGGATTTTTGCATTTGCAATTAGCTAAGGTGAGGCTTCCAGGAATGCAATTTAAAAATTTAAATTTGATGTAATTGTCTGGAAAACAAATTGTCTTTGACTTAGTGGAGCTAACGTAACAGATTCTTTCAAAATGACCTTGCTTTCTTTATTCTCAAAGCAGTTCTGTTTTGTTGCTCTATCTTGGTTCTCCAGAGTGGTCAAGAAGGTTGCCCAATACATGTCTGATGTTCTGGAAGACAGTAAAGATAAAGTTCAGGAAAATTTATTGGCTAATGGAGGTAAAGTATTAACTTTGTTCTTCCCAGTGTTTCAGGATTTGGTGCTTTTTTTCCTTCAGACTTAGCAAGTCATGTAAAGAAGCAGACTGAGAACTTAGTTTAAACATGAAAATGCTTTCATCTGTCTCTTGAATAAGTCACTTATTTTGGAGGGGATAAAACCTAGATACAGATCTACATTAAATGCTCACTTCAAAAGTCTTGGTTTCCCTTTGCGTATTGTGGTTTTATACTTCTACCAGTTTAAAGTCCAATTATTTTCTTGCTGTTAATACATTTTTAAAGATTTTGTTTGGGATGGAATATTATATCAGTAATTTGTGTTCGTGTAGCAGGATGTACAAATCATAACTACTAAGATCTTCACGTAAGCTAGTTGAGAATCTCTGCCTACCCTCAAGTTGTCAAGTGACACTTTATCAGGCTAGCTATCTCCTAGAAACAAGACTGGCCATAGTGGTACACAGAGCTGATCCCTCATGTAAGCATTCTATTGCCAAGTAATATATCTGACAAATATTTACTATGGTTTGGAATTTTTATGAAAGGTAGATACAAAATTGAGTTAAAATGACTGCTGAAGTAGTGCCCAGCAAAAAAATAATAATAATAATCTGATACTTGCATATCTGTATATAAACTACTCCCTGCACTTGTGCATGAAGCTGCTAGTCTGTCAGAGCACCAAATTAACGTTGACATTCAAAAAACAGCTTTGGGCAAATCAAGACTTGAATGCTGTAGGTCATGGCGTGGGCAAACATCCTGACCCTCTGAGCCACATAGAGTAATCTGCAGAAGTTTGAGTGCTGGGTGTACCTGCGAGGGCTCAGGACTTCAACTTCATTCTAGCTGAAGCCTCAAGTCCCACCAGGCCTCTCTGTGGGCTGAAGCTCTGAGACCTCCCTCTACAGGGCAGAAACCCCTAGCTCCAGCATCCTGCTGGAGTGCAAAAGCCTCACCCTCCCTCTGCCCCACTCTGGCAGGTTGAGAATGGAGGAGAGGTGTGAAGGGGCTATGTGAGCGAAACTTTAACTGTAAAAAAGCCACAAGCGGCTTATGAGCTGCAGTTTGACCACCGCTGCCATCGGTGGTAGGCAGACATACTATTTTTGTCTTCATCACTTTGCTGTTTCTTAAAGAGAAATCATTGTTGCTTTCTCCAGGTTAGTATTTCTTAAATTTTAATGGGCTACAGAAGTCAATATCTGAAGGCAAGAATCCCAATCAATGCACTTATAGCTTTTTAGATTCAGATGTTCTAATACTGTAAGGAAGGGATGGGCAACCTTTTTTCGGTCAGAGACTGCTGACCCATAGAAAAATCAGTTGGGGGCCACACACAAGTGAGAAGTGCAAACTTCCTCCCCCAACCCTCATTGACGTGGCCCCCAATTGAGAAGGAGAAAGACACTCCTGACATTCCCCTCGCACACCAGAGCCTTGGGGGGGGGGGGGGGGGTCCAGGCTAATAGATTTTGTGTGCTCCAGCCCTGCGGTGGGGGAGGAGGGCTGGAATGCCAGCATAGAGATCTCCAGTGCTGGGAGGGGAGGGAGAAGCCCTGAGCCTCGGGGGCCAAATCTAAGGCAAGCTATGGGTCCCATCCAGCCCCTGGGCCTTAGGTTCCCCACCCCTGCCATTAATATATGTAACGGGGCCAATATATTTGAAAGTCTGCAGTCTTTCTCAGTACTTTCCATGGATCTCACAAAAGTAGGTGACTGGGCAACAAAATGGCAAATTAATTTTAATGTCAATAAATGCAAAGTAAAAAATCCCAACCCTACATACAAAATTATAGGGATTAATTTGATTATAACCACTCGAGAGAGATCTTAGTCATTGTGGCTAGTTCTCTGAAAACATCCACTCCAATGTGCAGCAGCAGTCAAAGCAAACTGAATGTTAAGAATCATTTAAAAAGGGATAGAGAATTTTTTTCTTGCCTCTATATAAATCCATGGCACACCCACATTTTGAATACTGCGTCCAGATGTGGTTGCCTCATCTCAAAAAGATATATTGGTATTGGAAAAAGTTCAGAAAAGGGCAACAAAAATGATTAGAAGTTTGGAATGGGTGCCGTATGAAGAGAGATTAAAGAAGACTGAGACTTTTCAACTTAGAAAAGAGGAGACTAAGGGAGATATGATAGAGTTCTGTAAAATCAGGACTGGTATGGAAAAAAGCGAATAAGGAAAAGTTATGTACATAAGAACTAGGAGTCACCAAGTGAAATGAATAGGTAGCAGGTTTAAAACAAACAAAAGGAAGTTTTTCTTCATGCAGAGCACAGTTAACCTGTGGAACTTCTTTCCAGAGGATGTGGTAGAGACCAGAACTTTAACAGAGTTCAAAAAAGAACTAGATAAATTCATGGAGATTAGGTCCATCAATGGCTATTAGCCAGGATGGATAGGAATAGTGTCCTTAGCCTCTGTCAGAGGCTGGGAATGGGTGACAGGAGAGGGGTTTACTTGATGATTCCTTGTTCTAGTCACTCCTTCTAGGGCATCTGGCATTGTCCACTTTTGGAAGACAGAATGCTAGGTTAGATGGGCCTCTGGTCTGATCCAGTATGGCTGTTGTTATGTTCTTATCAGAAATAATACTGTGGAAAACAAAGTATCAAAGTCTATTATCTTTATTATCAAACTTAACACATTTCATTCCTTCACACTTTCAGTTGACTTGGTTACTTATATAACAAGGTTCCAGTGGGATATGGCCAAGTATCCAATCAAACAGTCTCTGAAGAATATTTCAGAAATAATTGCAAAGGTAAGATCACATCTAATTCAAACTACATATATATTGTATTGCTGTTATGCTTGCTGCAAGAATGTGGTTTGGCAATGATTCTCAATTTTTTCCACTCCATGCTTCTTATGAAATTAGAGGTTTTTCCTCAAGGGTCACTCCCCTTCATCTATTACCTGTTCTGTGACAACTGTATTATTGGCCACAGCAAAAAATACAATGAGACCATATACAAATAAAACGTATGTCTATGCTATGTGTTGGACAGATGGGTTATGTCTCACATTTGATATTTGTGCTCCCCCCCCCCACTGCAAAATTTGTTCTCACCCTGTGCAATCTCCTGGATTTCAGTGAGAATACACAGGCCAGAGCAAATATGACCCCTTAAGTTATTGCTTTTTGTATTAAAACAACAGGAAACTTCAGTATATACTTTCACTGCATTAATAGCACCAGCGTATTTTTCTGTTTGCTTCTGTTCCCTTTGTGTGGTGTCCGAACTAGCTAATGATGGTATTTGCCCAAAAGAAAATCCAGAAAACAGAAGCATCTGCACAGGGCACAAAGGAGAATTGTCTCTGAAAACCCGTAAAAGAATGATGAAGTAGGTTGTGGGTAAAAGGAAGAATCAGTGCCAGAAGGCTGACACGTGCTCTGTAAATATGGTTAGAGCTCTCGTCCATTTTGATCAATTTTACAATAATAGGATTTTTAAAAGAGTAAATGTCATGATTTCATCTATTGAAAATGCACAGTATTGGATTTGTGGCAGAGTTACTGGAGAGGGGTTGTGGTACTGCTACTCTTTTGTGGTGCTGCTGTTGCTGGTGGCTGTCCCTTCAGAGCTGTGCAACAGGAGAGAGTTCTGTGCTATTGTCTGTAGAGCTGGATCCTCAGTCAGTACCTGCCACCCAGCTCTGAAGGCAGTGCAGAAATAAGGGTGGCACTAGCACAGCCCATACTCCTTGCAACCCACCTGCAGCTCCCTTTTGGATTAGGTAGGGATGTTAGCGACTAGTTGAGTAGTGACTTGACTAATCGCACCCCCACCTTGCTGCCTCTATTAGAGAGAGGCAGCAAGGGAGTAGGGAGCAGGAACTGATTCCCTCCAGCACCATCTCCATGGGGGGCAGGGGAGGCAGAGGCACAGCAAAAAAACGGCGCAAGTGGGCACTGCTTGAGTTCCCGCTCGCGCTGTTCCCACTGTAGGCTCTTTTGCTTTTTAAAGGTACAAGAGCCCTCTGGGGCTCTTCTACATTTCAAAAGCAGAAGTGCCACAGGGTCCATGGGGTGAGCGGGGACTCAAGCAAGGGATTTAAAAGCCAGTTCCCTCCAGCACCATCTCCAGGGTGCTGCATGCCTCTGAGGCAGCAGGGGGGAAATAGGGGACGCTGCTGCAAAGCAGCCCTGTTTGCAGCAGTCAGGGCTGTCCACTATAAACAGGGGCTGCTGGACTTAGCACGAGCCAGGACCGAACAGTCTCAACTAGCACTGATCACTTAAAATGCAGAGCTGCAGCACAGGTGGCTCTGGATCCTGCACGAGCCAGGACTGCTCATCACCAGCTGGAGTCAGCTCCTGGAGCTACCCCTGCTGCAGCTCTGTACAGCAGCACTTATTGACTAATTGTAGTTGATACAAATTGCATCTACTAGATGATTAGCCAGATAATGATATTTTAACATCCTTAGGATCAGGACCCTCAATTTAAGAGAGACTCATCTCCCACCATGAAACCTGTATACCACAGGGTAAAAGGGTACACACAACCAGATTTCACAGTCTGTAATTTTCATGGTTGTGAATTTGGTAGGGCCCTAATTATGGTGCATTCCTTAGTTAACAGATTGCATTGTAAGAACCTCTGATTTGAATTTCTTGCTAAATTTATCTTATACGAGTATGTAGCTGATCCAGAATGTAACTGACACTTAGTTTGATGTGCAGTTCAGAATGTAGTAACTGTCATTTCCTAAATTAGATAAAGAACTTAAAAAAACCTCTTTATCAATAATCTTGTATGTTTCTAGGCTTGGTAATTAAACTTCCATAAATTTTGTGTCTACAGTATTTAGTCTTACTGGAAGTATGAAGGCTAGCTTCTGGCTTTGATTAAAAACTGCATGACGTTAATATTTTATATGCAATGTGTTCGTGTTTAAAATTAGGACCATGGATTAATCACAGTTAACTCATAATTAGCTCAAATTAACTATCATTTTAAAAAATAATGTCAGTTTTAATTGCACTGTTGAATAATAGAATATCAATTGACATTTATTAAATTTTGTGGATGTTCTTCTGGATTTTCAGATATGGTTATTTCCATTACAACACAGAATATGAAGTATACATTGCTCACTTTATATTATTTTTATTGCAAATATTTGCACTATAAAAATCTTAAAACAAAAGAAATAGAATTTTTCAATTCAAGTCATATAAGTATTGTAATGCAATCTCTATCATGAAATTGTGCCTTAGAAATGTAGATTTTTTTTTTTTTGGTTACTTAACTTCACTTAAAAACAAAATAATGTTAAACTTTAGAGCCTACAAGTCCACTTGGTTCTACTTCTTGTTCAGCCAGTCACTCAGAAAAATGTGTGTTTACATTTTCAGGAGATAATGCTGCCTATTTCTTGTTTACAGTGTCACCTGAAAGTGAGAATGCGTTCACATGGTACTTTTTGTAGCTAGCATTGGAATGTATTTACATGCCAGATATCCAAAGCACTTGTATGCATTGGCTACCATTCCAGAGGAAATGCTTTCATGCTGTTGATGTTCATTTAACAAAATAATTGTTCGTTTGTGATTGAACTCTTTGGCAGGAGTTCTCCTGCTCTTTTACCTGCATCCTGCCATATATTTCATGTTATATCAGCCTTGGATGATGACCCAGCATATGTTGTTCATTTTTAGAATGCTTTCACTGCAGAGTTGACAAAATGGAAGAAGGTATTAATGTGAAATTTGTAAAGCTAGCTAGAGCACTTGATCCAAGATTTAAGAATCTAAAATGCCTTCCAACATTTGAGAGAAATGAGAAATGGAACATGCTTTCAGAAGTCTTAAAAGAGCAACACTCTGATGTGGAAACCACAGAACCTGAACCATCAACAAAGAAAATCAGCCTTATGCCGGGGGGCATCTGACTCAGATGATCCAAGTGAATATGCATCTGCCTGCACTGCCTTGGATTGTTACCAGGCAGAACCCATCATCAGCATGGACACGTCTTCTGGAATGGTGGTTAAGTCATGAATGGGCATATGAATCTTTAGCACATCTGGCATGTAAATATCTTGTGATGCTGACTATAAGAGAGTGAACACCTCTTCTGACTTTGACTTTGTAAACACAAAACAGACAGCATTATATCCTGAAAATTAAAAAAGCTTGTTGGAGCAATTGGTTGAACAAAAAGTAGGACTGGGTAGACTTGTGGGATCTAAAGTTTTATATTTTATTTTTGAGTGCAGTTTTTTGTTGTTAATTCTACGTTTGTAAGTTCAACTTCCATGACCGAGATTTCATGAAAGATTTGGTGGTGATGGGGGACTTCAACTATCCAGACATATGTTGGGAAACTAACACAGCGGGGCACAGGCTATCCAATAAGTTTCTGGACTGCATTGGAGACAACTTTCTGTTTCAGAAGGTTGAAAAAGCTACCAGAGGAGAAGCTGTTCTGGATTTGATTTTAACAAATAGGGAGGAACTAGTTGAGAACTTGAAAGTGGAAGACCGTATGGGGGACAGTGATCATGAAATAATAGAGTTCATGATCTTAAGGAAAGGTAGAAGGGAGACCAGCACAATTGAGGTAATGGATTTCAGGAAGGCAGATTTTGATAAGCTCAGAGAACTTGTAGGTAAGGTCCCATGGGAAGCAAGACTGAAGGGAAAAACAACTGAGGAGAGTTGGAAGTATTTCAAAGGGACGTTGTTAAGGGCCCAAAAGAAAACAATTCCGCTGTGTAGGAAAGATAGAAAATATGGCAAAAGACTAGCTTGGCTTAACAAGGAGATCTTGCATGATCTCAAAATAAAAAAGGAGTCATATAAAAAATGGAAACTAGGACAAATAACAAAGGATGAATATAGGCAAGCAACACGGGAATGCAGGGGCAAGATTAGAAAGGCAAAGGCACAAAATGAGATCAAACTAGCTACAGGCATAAAGGGAAACAAGAAGACCTTTTATAAATACATTAGAAGCAAGAGGAAGACCAAGGACAGGGTAGGCCCACTGCTCAGTGAGGAGGGAGAAGTAGTAACAGGAAACTTAGAAATGGCGGAGATGCTCAATGACTTTTTTGTTTCGGTCTTCACTGAGAAGTCTGAGGTGTGCCTAACGTAGTGAATACAAGTGGAGAGAGGGTAAGTTTAGAAGATAGGATACACAAAGAACAAGTTAGAAATCACTTAGGAAAGTTAGATGTCAGCAAGTCACCAGGTCCTGATGAAATGCATCCCAGGATACTCAAGGAGCTGATAGAGGAGGTATCTGAGCCTTTAGCTATGATCTTTGAAAAATCATGGAAGACAGGGGAGATTCCAGAAGACTGGAAAAGGGCAAATATTGTGCCCATCTATAAAAAGGGGAATAAGAACAACCCAGGAATCTACAGACGGGTCAGTTTAACATCTGTCCCAGGGAAGATAATGGAGCAGGTAATTAAAGAAATCATATGCAAACACTTGGAAGGTAATAAAGTGATAGGGAATAGCCAGCATGGGTTTGTGAAGAACAAGTCATGCCAAACTAATCTGATAGCTTTCTTTGATAGGATAACGAGCCTTGTGGATAAGGGAGAAGCGGTGGATGTCACATACCTAGACTTTAGTAAGGCATTTGATACGGTCTCGCATGATATTCTTATTGATAAACTAGGCAAATATAACTTAGATAGGGCCACGATAAGGTGGGTGCATAATTGGCTGGATAATCGTAGTCAGAGAGTTGTTAACGGTGCTAAATCCTGATGGAAAGGGATAACAAGTGGAGTTCCGCAAGGGTCTGTTTTGGGACCCGTACTGTTCAATATCTTCATCAATGATGTAGATATTGGGATAGAGAGTACACTTATTAAGTTTGCAGATGATACCAAACTGGGTGGGGTTGCAACTTCTTTGGAGGATAGGGACATAATTCAAAATGACCTTAGCAAGTTAGAGAAATGGTCAGAGGTAAACAGGATGAGGTTTAATAAAGAGAAATGCAAAGTGCTCCACTTAGGAAGGAACAATCAGTTCCATACATACAAGATGGGAAGTGACTGTCTAGGAAGGAGCATGGCGGAAAGGGATCTAGGGGTCATAGTGGACCACAAGTTGAATATGAGTCAACAGTGTGATGCTGTTGCAAAAAAAGCAAATATGATTCTAGGTTGTATTAACAGGTGTGTTGTAAGCAAAACTCGTGAAGTCATTCTGCCGCTCTACTCTGCACTAGTTAGGCCTCAGCTGGAGTATTGTGTCCAGTTCTGGGCGCCACATTTCAAGAAAGATGTGGAGAAATTGGAAAGGGTACAGAGACAAGCGACAAGAATGATTAAAGGTCTAGAGAACATGACCTATGAAGCCAGGCTTCATGAACTGGGCTTGTTTAGTTTGAAAAAAAGAAAATTAAGGGGGGACATGATAGTGGTTTTCAAATATCTAAAAGGGTGTCACAAGGAGGAAGGAGAACATTTGTTCCTCTTGGTTTCTGAGGACAGGACAAGGAGTAATGGGCTTAAAGTGCAGCAAGGGAGGTTTAGATTGGACATTAGGAAAAAATTCCTGTCAGGGTGGTCAAATATTGGAATAAATTGCCAAGGGAGGTGGTGGAATCTTCCTCTCTGGAGATATTTAAGAACAGGTTAGACAGACATCTGTCAGGTATGGTGTAGACGGAGCTTGGTCCTGCGTTGAGGGCGGGGGGCTGGACTCGATGACCTCTCGAGGTCCCTTCCAGTCCTATGATTCTATGATTATTAGTACTTGTATATTTCAATTCACCTCATACTGTTTCGCTTTAGCAGCACAAATATTTGCAAACAAAAATAAAAAGTGAGTACAGTATACTTTGTAATTGAAATCAATATTTTTGGAAATGTAGAAAACATCCAAAAGTATTTAAGAGGTATTATTCTATCATTTAACAGTGTGATTAATCGTGATTAATTTTTTAACCTCTCACTTAGCTAAGACCAATTTCTTTTTAATTGCTTGACCGCTCTAGTTAAAATGTGAAAGTATATAAAGTTATGAGTTTTTTGGATTAATAAAATCATACAATATTAGAACTGGAATGGACCTTGGGAGGATTCTTGAAGAAAGCAGCAGAAGTTAAGACAACTTGTTTCTGGCAATCTGATATAAAATGTTGATCCATTTAAACCCTGGAAAAAAGCTTTACAATAATTTTTCTGGTAGATTTGTGAAAGTCTTGTTGAGCTGATACTTGAGGAAATGAACTGTTTCTGAAATCTGGTTTTGTTTAATAAATAAGAGTATGGAGTTCTTGCTATTAAATCTTCTCTCGTTGTTGGTCCTGCTATGGAAATTAGCTATAAAAATAGTAATCGAAATTTAATTCTCCAGCAGCGGGGGAAAGGAAATTGTGTAGAGAACTACACAAACATAAGTTTAATTTAATTGTGTTTTGCATAGCTCAGATGTAGGCAGGGTAGTGTACTCTGATTTCTCTCCCACTTCCCCACTGTCTTGGAAGTTGCTAAAGTTCTTGCCCACTTTCCACAAAACTGTGCACCACAAACTCGCTTTTGATTTTGTGTGTGTGTGTGTGTGTGTGTGTGTGTGTGTGTGTGTGGTGGGGGTGGGGGGGGGGGGGGGGGAGCCAATATTTTTCATCCATTTTATGAGTTGAGGAAAACCGCAGATGAACTGATAGTGGTTTTTTTAAGTCTGTAGAGAGCATGAAATGATCGTTCTGAGGGCTGACCAGCCACACTGATCTCAATCCAGGCTCTATGGACTTTGCAATTCTGCAGCTGCATACCTGGGAATTTTCTAGATGGCATGAAATTGTACCGTTTTGCTGCAGCCAAGGCCAGACAACTTGTTTGTCACCTTTTCCTTTCAGGACTTGCCTACATTTGCCTCTTACTGCATGGGAATTGCCCACCATTAGAATGTGGATCATGTAGTCAGCCAGTGTCCTGTCTGAGAATGGCCAGCCCCAAATGTGTGAAACCTCACTGTAGGCAGATGTGGTGTAATCTGCTCCACATGAAAGTGTCATGCTGATTCCTAATAGTGAAAGATTACCTTAAACCCTGAAGCCTGAGATATTTTGGAAGGGATATAAAAATCTTGTGCATTAAACATAACTTCTGGTTCTCATTTACCATATGACTATGAAGCTTTTCTCACAAGGGGAAGTTGTTTTGATCACAGTGCACATTCCTTGAACTATTCCATGGAATCATGGAGCAGGGATTTGAGACACCTCAAGTTGAGCCCCGCAACCAGGGAGCAAAAGTTAGTGAAGTGTAGGCTGGCAAAGTAGGTAACCTGAAGAACATAGTAGCTGAGGCCTTGGGAACCAGTGAGATAAGCTACTGAAGCTGGCCTATAAGCTCCCGTGTTCTCTGGCGCATTGAGGAAGTGATTTTGAGTTTAGTCCCTGAGACATAATCTTGGTAGCTGGGAATGGGTTCAGGGTATCTGTTGCTAGCAAGCAAACAAACAAAAACCCTAACCGTGGAAGCAATCATGGTAAAAAATCAACAAAGTTTGTATCCGTGAGTACAATGGAGACATAGCTCTGTTTTTTAATGGGGGGAGAGGAATGGAAATAAGGATGTTTCATGGAAGTAGAATAATTAATTTTGCTATGTGTTTCACTTCTGTTATTTCAGGGTAGATGAGGAGTGGAGGTAGAAGCCTGGATATGTTAATATAAACATAAAGTCCAGTGCTCAGACATCATTGACTTGATGGAATTCATAGCGTTTTGTAGTCCTTAACTCTATAAATACAAATACATTTTTGGCTAACATAGTTGTTAAATAACAATCTCTCTCACAATATATTTATACAGTTATCACCATGTCGTCAGCCGTGGCATTGGATAATTTTAATAGTGGAGATACTGAAAACCATGGAATAAAAATGTAAACCTTGTATTTAATGGAAACCATTTCATGCCTTTTCAAGTTTAACATCAGAACCCTGAGTTCTAACAGCCCTTAATTTGATTCTAATATTGAGCAAATTAGCAATGTGAATATTGTTTAAAAAGTTAAGTGGTTAAACAATTAAAATTACATTGTTTAACAGTTCACTGACGCGGTTCAGGCCTCACCAGGTCTGGGAGTTAACCATAAACGTCGATTAACGTAACAGTAAGTTTAATGCTTATGGACTAATTGGTTAACCTTTTACATCCTTATGTAAACTCATATTGCTATAACTTGAATGGGCTGAGGTGGAGTATTTCAGGACTTGAAAAGGGTGGTATATGGGGTTGCTTTAAATATTGAAGAGACTGACCATATAGTTTCAGTTGGCACATGGTCATATGCTCTCTCCCCTCCTCAGTTTAGCTAAAATGATTGAATAGTGGAAATGGCTGTTGTCATGGGAGAAAACTTGTTCATCTTGGCCTCTGGGGATAGAACAAGAAGCAATGGGCTTAAACTGCAGCAAGGGAGGTTTAGGTTGGACATTAGGAAAAAGTTCCTAGCTGTCAGGGTAGTCAAACACTGGAATAAATTGCCCAGGGAGGTTGTGGAATCTCCATCTCTGGAGATATTTAAGAGTAGGTTAGATAAATGTCTATCAGGGATGGTCTAGACAGTATTTGGTCCTGCCATGAGGGCAGGGGACTACACTCGATCTCTCGAGGTCCCTTCCAGTCCTGGTGTTCTATGATTCTATGTGGCAACACTCTGTATTGAATGTCAGTGAAATCCAAATATAAACTCTCTTCCTAAATTCCATTTGATAAAGGAATATCTATTTTACCATCGCTGTGTCTAAGCTCAAAAGTTCATTAAAGGTCCACAATGACACTGTAAACCTGGAAGGCAGAGTACACCAGGGAGGAAGTAGGCAATATTAAGAGACTAGAGGTGTGGTTAGACATAAAGCTTAATAGAATCTTATAGCAAGATGGCCCTGAGATGGAAAGAGAATCTGTCTGTAATGCCAAAGATGCCCTCTATTTGAAATTAGCACCTAGACTAGGGGTGGGCTAGAGATGGCTTGCAAATCTGATCTGGCCCATGGCCACCTTGCCAGCACCCTTACCATAGAGCAGCTGCATGTGCTTTAAACAGCAGGCTGCTAATTGCTCTGCAAACTGGGCAGGGAGCAGAAAGCTTTCCCCCCAACAAAATTCCCCAAAGGAGATGAGAAATTTTGCTAAAGGCAGGGGCAGTGAATGAAACCTCCTCGTTTCCACCCTCCTGCCTTCCTGTGCTGGAGCAGAGCAATGTGGAGCAGCCCACCCAGCACACAGGTAGGGTTCTTGTAGAGCTGTTGCCTGGGAGTCGCCTAGGTAAGTACCTCCCAGCCAGAGCCTGCCTCTTCCACTCTTTTTCCCCGACCCAGGCCACCACCCAAACCCACTGTATCCCCTCTCCCCACTTCCTCCAGGTCACAACTTCCTCCCAGACCCTGCATTCACGCCTACGCTCTACCCCCTGACCAGAATCCTTTCCTGCATTCATACCCCCTCCCTGACCCGTACCCCATTCCCTGGCCCCAAATCATAACCCCCTTGTTCAGCCAGACTTCCTTTTACACCCCACCCACCATCCCAGATCCTGCGCCTCCTCCACAGAAGTATGGCCCTTGATCACTTACCATTAAAAATTATTACCCACCCAGTCCTAGACTAATGCAATTTGGTATAATCAGACCCAGAGCAATGAGTGAATAAGAGGACAAAATAATCTTGGAGGAAAGAAAGGAGGTAAGACATACCCAATTATCTGTAGGTAATGAAATAAATCCGGCTCTATGATTTTTAATTTTGAAAAGCTTTGATTTTTGACCAGTAATAACAATATTGGACACGGACCAGTGCAGCTTCAGCACAAGCCAAAATATCCTATGGCAGTCTTTACTAAATGAAAAAACTCTCATGAAACATGCTGAAACAGATTCCCCTAATTTTAGTTATAACAAACCGCTACAGACTTGAAGCGAGGTAGCTTGATGTTATGCCAAGATATAAAACAAGACTGAAACTTCCTAAAGGAAATTGGCAAATGACATTTTGATGCAAACTTTGTTACATCTTCCCTTCAAAGTGTACAATCAGGGAACTGCTTCATTTTCAACAGAATGGTGTAGTATAAATCTGAGAATTGGAGCAGGAATTTTCCTACTGGATTTAGACCCATGGTGCATCTACTCCAGTTTTCTTGTTTCTGATACTGGCCAGTGCCATATGCCTTTCTCTGAAGTATAAGAAACTACATTTCAGGCTTTAAGCCAATTTGTATCAAGTAGAGATATGAATGGGAGTAGATTATATGACTTCCGCCTACTGCATGAAGTTTTATATTGCTTCCTAAAATACTGTTAACTATTGTGGAAATCTATGTAAATGTCCATTCCCTTTTTGAATCATACTAAATTCAAGGCCTCACATCCTTTGGCCAAGGAGTGGCTTGGTAGAAGAAATAATAATACGATTAGAAATCAAAGCCAAGCAGGAGGAAGTTAAAAGTATAGTAAGTAGATAGCTTGGTATGTAATAGTGAAGAGAGAATCTACTTGGAAGTTTCAAAAACTGTACTCCTTTTACCATCTGGAAGCTAAACTTGGAGGATCTAATATTAATACAGGTCAACATGTCTGAACTCCCATCAGTGGACATAAGGTTATATGAACATTTATTGGGAAGGGGATTAAATAGGATCACAGCTCATATTTTTTGATTACACAAGTGAAGATCATGTGTTAGAAAATAGCCTGTTCACTATTGTCAGTTGGTCAGTTCCTCTTAAATGGATGAGAGGGAGATATGGTACAAGCGTGTGTGGTAAACTGTTCCTGCAACTATTATATAGTGTTCTTGGCCATATAATGTGCTATAGAATCACCAAACAAAATGGACGAGCAGTTTCAATAGTAGGGTCTCTAAAAGTTTCTTGAATAAATCAAATATCTTGTAAAAATAGTTGGTGTGAAAAAAATACAGATAAATATTATTTGGTAAGGGGGGGATGAGTTAAATATGCATCGCTACAGGACACTTCTGAAAACAAAAGCAGCATGTCCACTTGTGGTTCATAAATGGTAAGTTCCAGCCTACATTACTCACTGGATTGCCTTAAATATTTGCAATAAATTCCTAGTTTTAGAATTGTGTATCAATACAACTTGTTTAGTGCTTTGTTTTTCCAATGTTGTTAAATGCCTGCTATAAATAATGAAATCTAAGTTTGTAGATTTTTCTTTACTGTTTGGAAAAAAAAACTTATTTGCTAAATTTATACTTTTATGAGACTTAAAGTGAACAATTTGGTTTTTGAATCTTGTTTTTTAAAGGGAGTAACCCAGATTGACAATGACTTAAAATCAAGAGCATCAGCATATAACAATCTGAAAGGCAATCTTCAGAACTTGGAAAGAAAGAATGCGTAAGTGATCTTAGACCTTGCTAATACAGAACAAAGAAATGGCTCTTTAACTGCCAAGTGTTGGTAATGTGAATATATGGTACTATATTTCAACTTGATAGGTTTAGAGGTGCCTGTTTCAGAATTCTGGTTGTCATGAAAATTAGCTTGTTTACTGTGGTGAACAAGCCTAAAATAGCTATTTTTACTTCACAGTAGCTATATGAAAACAGTATTCTACTTGCGTGATGCTACTAATTTCATGATTCTGTTGCTAACAGTTTTCTTACGATATAAATATCTACCTAAATTTCTTTAAAAGAAGTTTCTCCTTTTATAATTACGGTCTGAAGAAACCAATTAATATTGCATTTAATATAGTCCTCAAGTACAAACAGTAACAGGTGACTTGTCCTCAAAAGTCCAGATTAGTTAAGCAATGTAGAGATAACATCTTAGATGGGTAAAGATAAAACTTAGTGAAAGTAGAGTCAGAATAACTTTAAATAACTAAGGGCAACGTTCTGTCCTTCCCTTCTTTGTGTAAAAGGTCCTAAATGTAATCAGACCTTGTGTTTCTCTGTGCAGGCATGGCCACACTTCAGTCACATGCTCTATGGGAGGGCATGCCCACTGGCTCTGAGATGCATACAGGCATCAAGGATACCTTTTATTAGAAGTGATTTAGACTCCTAAGTGAAAGTCAGTTGTACTTTTGCCTCTTAAGTCATTTTTGAAAATGGAGCCTACCACTACATAATTGACTTAGGAACTTGATGCCCGCACACCCCATATATGCATTGGTCAGGATTCTCAGCTGCTACCACTCCATAGAGGCTGTAGTAGTGACAGTGGAACCACTGGTAACTTATAAGTAGCCTGTTTTACAGAAACTTCAGGTACAGAAAGAATAATAAGTGCACTGTGCAAACTAGTGATTAGTTCTTGAGTGAAGTACTTTTACAAAGGTTATTAACCAAATACTGAAAGTTAATGAGACCAAATTTAAGATTTGAACTGTATACTGACCATAGCAGTTTTTGTTCTTCTACAGGGGAAGTTTACTAACTAGAAGCCTGGCTGATATTGTAAAAAAAGAGGACTTTGTACTCGATTCAGAATACTTAATTACATTGGTGGTGGTTGTACCAAAGTAAGTAATCTCCTGGTACCAAATATTGAGTAAAAATATAACCAAAATGCAAAAATGTAAGTTATGTAATGTGTTTTGTTAGTGGTAAGAAAGGGTGGTTTATAGTATGGCGTTTTGGACAGTCTTGACACTGAAAACAATGTAGGCAAATCTTTAAATGTTCACCTGTGGCATAATGAGTCTGTGTGGATATTTTCTTGCTGTTGCTAATTTATAGCCCTTTCATAGGAGGTTCTTACTATCAACAGATGCCCTGATAGGAAATTTGAAATTAGGCTCTCAATGTTTTGTATGGAAAGATGACACCTTTTGTTAACATTACAAAAGTTGTCCATATAAAATAATAAAATCCCAGCAAAATACTGAATGAAATTTGGGATTTCTTTTCTCATTTTCCTAAAATATGTACTTACTACTAATGTGCGTGATATTTAAATATTAGCTTATATCAGCTTTTTAATACATTACATTAAATCTGTTTAGTGTCTTTATATTACCTTCTCAAAGAGCTTGAATATTGTCTTTAGATTCATGTAGAACCACTAGCAATTTAAGGAATATTTCTTTCACTGGTCTTGTAACCTCACTAAGTCATCTTAAGCAATGCTCTGACTGGTATGAGTGTCAAGAGGAATTGTCAGGTACATGCTGAGAACTATATAGATAACTTTTGAAAGTAATAGCTTCAAACTGAAAATCTGCCTATCTGCCAAAGTGCTAACTTGAAAATCCAAATCTTTTTTTGTTTTGTTTTTTTTTGTTAAGAGCGAATAGGGTGAAAAAACAAACTGAATATTTCTTGAATCAAAAGCTGAGTAAACTTTTAGGCATTTTGTTTTGCTGCCTTTACGTCACCAAGCTGTCTCTCTTGAGGTGGAGAGGTGATGGTGGGCTTCTAATTTATGATATACAAGTTCAACTTTACTAAATAATTCGTACTGAATAGTGAATTACTAAGTGTAACACCATAGTAAAGGCAATATTATCTATTCTAGTAGCAGTAGTCAGAAAAGTGAGAGTAAAGAACATATTTTTCCTTCTGACTTTGACTAGTGATTTTGGTCAGATTGTATAGGGATGGGTTTCATTGCCCACAACAAGAGCAAAACACTTCACATATCCCATCATGCTAATCTTGAGTTCTGGGTGCATTGTGTCTCTGAAAAACTGGTTCTTAATCTCTGTACTTCTGTTTATCCAGTTCCCAAAAAAAGTGTTGAGAGATTTCATTGAACAGTGTCAGACGTTTTGGAGATCTTCTGAGAGATGTTAAACATGTAATTATTATTGTGTAGCTGTGCCTGATTTTTTAAAAAATCTCTGCCTTTCACTCTTACAAAAAAAGCTGACCTCATATACACAAGTGAATTTGAAAATATGTTTAAAAATAATATACTGTTCCTCCTTAATTTTGAGTTCTCATTTAACAGTGTTTCCTTCACAATATTTTGTGTCCTGAAAAATAAGACAAGAGGGGACCAAGTTCCCTATTTCATGTACTTTTTGATGTCCTCCAACTATCAGAGGGAAACCTGACTAGCAAGAAGATGAAAATTTTTCAAATACTGCAATACTGTCTTAATATTCAGGGGTTCTCTTCCAGCATTTGGTGACCCATTAGGTTTTTACCCTCATTTCATTGTTGTTGTAGCATTAGACTTGAATTATATTTTATTTATTCTGTAGGTCAAATTACAATGACTGGGTTAAACAATATGAAACATTAGCAGAGATGGTAGTTCCACGATCCAGCAAGTAAGTGGCTTATTTATGATTTACCTTTTCAGAAGTAAATCTCTGATTTTCTTTAATTAGGTTTTAGTCATGAGCAAGAGTACCTCTTGACCCTAAATCTTTGGGGCCCTTTATTTGTAATTGGATTTTAATTGCTGATTAGGAATTGATTTTAAAGTAATTACCTACATTATATTATGAAATAGTTAATCTGAGTTCAATTCAATGTATAATATTCTGAAGGTTAAGATTCTCTCTAAATTCTGTAGTTCTTGAAGGTGTCAGTCAGACCCAGTATTTTTAAGGAATGGACTGAAGATTTGAAGCAAGTAAATTCCATGCTTGGTGTAGTGATAGCTGTGTTGCCCTTACTTGAAGGGCTAGACTCAAACAAGTTACATCAGGTTTCCAGTGATGCAGGATGGAATTGGGGATGCAGTTGGATCTGGGCTTGGGACAGGATGGGGGGAGGGGTCTAGTATTGTATGCAGATCAGTAATGTATGTGTTGCACTCTACTACCATGGTGGTCAGTGCATTCCCAGTACAAATGTGAGAGGGAAGAGAGGGTACTGTATATAAAAATGTGGAAGTGACTGTGGAGGTGCAGAGAAATAGTATAGATGCTTGCAAGTGCAGATCTTGGATGTGAGTGTGTATGGGGGGTGAGTTTGGTTAAAGGCTTTGGGGTTCTTTTGTGTGGGGGTTGATGGGAAGAATATTTAGGGACATGCCAGAGGATTGGCTGGGGGAAATAAGATATTTACTTCTTCTTTTTTTAAGTTTCCTGAAGGAAGGGGACATGGACAAATGTATTCCTTCGTCTCCAAGTCATATTAAGCAGAACTGGATTATCTGAAAGTGCCTACATAGGTGGTACATTTAAAAAAAAAAAGTTATTGGGAGAAAAGATCTTATTATGTAAATTTAACACAACAAGTGTGAGAGAAATGATGAGGGAGCAAACAGGGGCAGCAGTAATATAACATGGTAACTTGTGCATGTACAATCTTGATGCCTAACTTCCAGCCCTTTTGTTTTGTTACTTTTGCTGCCTTTCACTACTTGTAAATGGAAGTGAGAATTTTTAGAGGTATTTGAATGTGTTAAGAGAGATGGCTAAGGCAAACAGGGTGTTCCAAGTGTTAAAAACATTATAATTACGGAAGTAAAATTCCTTTTTTGAGGCAGCATTGTTTTCCTTGTAGCTTATTTTGGTAATTAGGTATATTCTTGCATGCTTTGCTCTTAGAGTTGGGGATGGGTAGATGGTATAATCAGGTGGGTTGTGACAGATTTCATGGCAGTGGGGAACAGGCTCAGCCCCTCAAGCTGTTCATCGCAGACATTCTAGTATTTGGGCTTTTAGAAAGATTAACTTTTGTGAAGAAATCTACATTTTGTTGTGATGTTAGCAGGACTCCTTTAGAGCACCTGTTCCAAGGGTATGTCTACACTACCCCGCTAGTTCAAACTAGCGGGGTAATGTAGGCATACCGCAATTACAAATGAAGCCCGGGATTTGAATTTCCCGGGCTTCATTTGCATAAGCGGGGCGTCGCCATTTTTAAATCCCCGCTCGTTCGAACCCCGTGCCGCGCGGCTACACGCGGCACGAACTAGGTAGTTCGAATTAGGTTTCCTAGTTCGAACTACCGTTACTCCTTGTGGAATGAGGAGTAACGGTAGTTCGAACTAGGAAACCTAGTTCGAACTACCTAGTTCGTGCCGCGTGTAGCCGCGCGGCACGGGGTTCGAACGAGCAGGGATTTAAAAATGGCGGCGCCCCGCTTATGCAAATGAAGCCCGGGAAATTCAAATCCCGGGCTTCATTTGCAATTGCGGTATGCCTACATTACCCTCCTATTTCGAAATAGGAGGGTAGTGAAGACATACCCCAAGATGGCTAACATGGACCCATGCCACCCAATCACCTACTTAGTTCACTGCTGGCTCCTGTCCTTCTGTACTTGCATTCATTTCCTTTCACCTAAAAGACACCAAAAATAATGTGACTGTTGAAAACTCTTATGATTGCATATATCAAAATCAGTTCAAGTTCATTTCCAATAAGACAAGGCTTTAAATTGGAGAAATATCAGGTTTAGCACAGCTAACAGTTTTACACCAGAAAGTATTCACTGAAAGTAAACACTAAACAGTATCTTGCTCAAAAAGTACGAAGATGAGTGTTCGAGCTACAGTTACTCTCTAATGTAGCTTAACTTCGGAAATGAAGAACTATAGATGTAGTAGAGCCAGAAATGCTGACTTCTGCTCTAGCTGAGGGTGCTCGACCCCCCCATCTGCCGCCTCTCTGCCCTGCCCCCCATCCCACCTCTTTATCACTTCCTCCCCAGAGCACTCCATATCCCTGCTCCTCACCTTTCCTCCTGGAGTACCCCAAACCCTGTGAAACTGCTGTTTTGCAGCAAGAGGGAAATACTGGGAGGGCGGGGAAGGGATGGGTTAGCAGGGCTGCTGGCAGGTCAGAGATGCTGGGAGGAGATGGCTCAGGGATGAGTTTGGATGCTGAGCACCCACTAATTTTTCCCTGTGTGTGCTCCAGCCCCAAAGCAGTCCCGGATTTGGCACCTCTGAGTACAGTTCTAGAACCATTCATAAGCAACTAAATTGATCTTACTAACTCTGAGCAACTGCAGACTAGAATTTTGATTGCAATACATCAGTCCCATAAAAGTCGAAACCTGAGCATTGTATCACTTTTTCCTTTACACAGTGTTCTTTCTGAGGACCAAGATAGTTACCTGTGTAATGTCACCTTGTTCAGGAAGGCAGTGGATGACTTCAGACACAAAGCCAGGGAATACAAGTAAGATCACTTCTTGAGATTGATTTCCTATTTAAGGGTACTCTATGCAGCCACTTGCCGTTTTTTTATTCCTCTCCAAATATAGGTTTATGGTCCGTGATTTCCAGTATAATGAAGAAGAGATGAAAGCAGACAAAGAAGAAATGAACAGGCTATCTACTGACAAAAAGAAACAATTTGTAAGTTGGCATACACTAAATATTATTTTGGACAGAAATTGCTGTAGCTGAGAATTTAGGCATGAAAAGGTCACTGTGGCAATCATCCTCAGGCCACAAAACTCACACAAGTTCTCTTAAATCATTCCTTTTGGTTTGAGACATACTCCTCAGAGGTAGGGATGTACTTCAGTTGCATATATACTGTTGAATGTCTCCTTGATGTTGAATAAACTCCTCAAAATGGTAAATCATTCACAAACGGACTTTGGTAATATATAAGTGGCTCCACTACATTCATGCTTCAAATATGGTAGGTCCTGGCTATAAGGCCCAATTTATAAAGGCATTGTAGCCTGCCTGCAAACATTACAAATAGCAGCTCATAGTATTACAAAGTATTTTATAAAATATACAATTGTGTCTCTAGTTGAAAAACATGCATTTAGACAGACTGTGACATCCAAGCAGAAAGCTAAAACTAAATTTTCTCCTTTTACATAGAAGAGAAAAACACATTAAATTGTCCTCCCTATAAAGGTTACAATGTATCCAGCCAGATCCTCTGTTCTGGCTAAGGTAAACGAGAATGGGGGTAAACGTGGTGTTTTCTGTCTTTCCCCTGAACTTGTAGTGTGTCACTCTAATCCAGTGATTGAGGCTTGAGCCACAAGTGGTGCTTTCATGTGTCTCCTTTGGCTTTTTGAAGCGCATGATATTAAAACACTGTGATTTAATTAATCTAAATTATTAACCAATCAGGATACTTTTACTGTTAATCCATTGTAATGAATACAGAGGTAATATTTGGTTGCCATTTTGTTGTCCGAAAATATATATATATATATATATATATATATATATATATATATATATATATATATATATAAAAATATGACTATATAAATATATAGTAACTATAGTAAACAGTGAACTTGCAGTACTGTTTCTCTTTTTGGGTAATGCTGATTGCTAATTTGGCTCCTGAACCACTGAGGTTACGTCTACACTACAACTTTTGTCAGAAGAGGCAATGCAAATGAAGCATGGATTAGCGTTTTCTTTCACTTTATTTGCATAATCTCTTCCGATCCCTTTTTTGTGCAAAAACAAGCAGTGTGGATGTTTCCTTTTTGTGCAAAAACCCCTTTTTGCACAAGATCCTTATACTTCCTTTTTGAGGCATAAGGATCTTGCACAAATAGGGGGTTTTACGCAAAAAGGAAACGTCCACACTGCTTGTTTTTGCACAAAAACCCATTGCGCAAAAATGGATCCGAAGAGATTATGCAAATGAAGCGCAAGAAAATGCTATTCTGTGCTTCATTCGCTTTGCCTCTTCAGGCAAAAGTCCTAATGTGGACGTAGCCTCATATCTGAGTATCACTGATCTAACTTGTGCCAGCTGCCCAACAGGCTTAAGGGACCAGTACAGCTCTAGGCATCTCCAGTGCACAAGAAAGCCCTGTCCACATCTCCTTTACCAGCAGCTAATACGTGTAACGTTGATGCTCTGTGAAGTCTGTCTTATTCTATGCACTTAGTAGTATGGTTTCCAAGCTTCAGGGCTGCTTTCTACTGACCAAGTTGAGTAAAGCATGAGGCATGACTCAGGATTGTTTCCCTAATTTTCAGTTAATAGATTTCTATTGACTAAAAACACTGTAACAAAGCGATTAAATACTTCAGTAATAGATATTTGGCTAATCTTAAAATCCAGTGTACTCACAGTAAGCCCAAGGGCAGTTTTCATATATCAATGTGTGTCAGAAGTCACCAGCAGAGTGTCCTGACAGATATTTTACTCCATTCAATTATGGTAACTGTTTGGCTGTGTGTGCTCCCTGTGTATGCTCTGCTATCTCTGCTTAGGTAGCCAGGATAGCAGACTCCGAGAGAGCCCCAAAGACCACAAAATCAGATAAGGATTGAAGGCACCTGAGCCAGGTTTATTGTCAAAGGAAGGATGGTCTTCAGCTCCCCAGATCAGATGTTTACAGTTCTGCTAGTACATATGTGCCCCCTGACAATTGTCTTGGCTCAGTTAGTGACATGGGATTCTTCACTGCTCCATAGGCTGAACAAAGAGAGCCCCTTCAAGACACATTTTTATACACAGGTTCAAATAAGTTACATGTCACTCCTGATGTATCAGAGTATCATATTACCTAGATGCACCTGGTGGTTGGATCAAAAACATCTGTATCCATCATACTGACATTTTAGACTTTGTCCTGAACCTGGTTCGGTATGTCCCTGTTACCTGTGGAGAGTGTTCCTTAACAAGGTGTTTTGTTGTTATCTCTCTGAAATGTGCTTATAGCCTGTGCCTAATACCAAGTAGCATTTCAGTTTGTGCCAAGTTCTGTGAGATGCCTTTTGCTCACAGCTTCACTTTGCTTTATATTTGCAAAGTCTTGATTCTTGTTGTCTAGGCTTGTACCACGTGGGCTTTTGTTTCAGGTCTTCATGTACTGTACTTTTTCTATACTAAAACATTTTGGAGTTAGCTGTCCAGTGCCTGTTCCTTCAATTAAGTTGACTGTGTATGTAGCAATATTGTTTTTAACATTGAGCATCTGTTTAAACACATTTTATTAAGGCTGAATCTTTATTGAAGTGTGTGAATAACTCCCTGTCTCTTCTACTCTCTCTCTCTCCTTCCTTCTCCCTCCACTACCCCCAACAGGGACCTCTAGTTCGGTGGCTGAAAGTGAATTTCAGTGAAGCATTCATTGCATGGATTCATGTGAAAGCATTACGAGTTTTTGTTGAATCCGTTCTAAGGTAAACAGATTTGGAGTTGATTAGCAGGGTTTTGCCTACGTTTTTTAAAACCTACATATAGCTCCACATGGATAACTGAGGATGTAGTGTCCTTGGAGGTATTCTTGTCCTCCTCCTTTAAATGTCTTGGGCTCTCTGTATGTTAGAGCAAGAGGTCCTTGCTGGCTTTAATTGAATGTCTTCTAGAAGAACACTTTCTAGCCTTACAAATGCAAACAATAAATAAAGTGATCTATTTTAAGATACACAGAGAAGACAAAGCCCTTGGTCATATAATCTGTTTGAGCTTTGAGACTTACAAAGTAGCCCAGGACTTCACAGTACAGAAATCACTAGGAATGTAAAAAAATGGTTAAAAATGTAACTGTGTAACTATTAAAAATCCTGTCAGTTACCTGATTAGCTCCCTGGGAGCAGGGCCAGCAGCTGAGAGCCTGTATGCACCAAAAGCTTTTGAGCCTCAAGAGCTGGCTGCACTGGTTTATACTGCAGAGCCTATAGCACAGGGTGACAGCTGGCTCCCTGAGAGTAGGGTAGGGAGCTGGCATTAACCGTAATGGAAACAGATAAGCTAACATTTACCAGTTAACTATTTAAATCGTTACATTTTTGCATCCCTAGGGACCACTAGACTTATTTTCCCCAGTATATAGCTTTATTATTTTCTCATAATTTGCTTTTCTCTTGTTCATAAGTGAACAAGAAGGAAAGTTAATAAGTTGATTAAAATAACTAGATGGATTCTGTTGAGAGAATGGATTTTTAGAGTAGGAACATCTGGTTCACAATTGAAGTTTGCTGCTTTCTAAATTGGATAGTTACTGAAAGCTGCTTGTTACTACATTTATAGTAACAGAACAGTATAAGGAATGATATGAAGCAAGTGATGTAGCAGTGTTGAAAGGATGGCAGGGACTGGTAATAGAATCATAAGTTAATGTGGTAGATCTATTCTACAGTTAGTCCATGCTACAACTATGTACGCCTATTACTTTGGGAGACAAGTAACGGTGTGAGTAAGGGAACTTGAGAGACTAGAAAAAAAATGTTGAAAATAAATATGCACCTAAAGAAATTCAAAGGTTGCTGGGAAAAGGGATTGATAAAAAAGGGGATTATCCTTTCCACACAGGCGAGCTCATTCAAGCTTAATACATTACTTTGTTACTACCCCAAGAATTAGAAGTGGAAGTCTTCAAAACTTAAAAAAAAAAAAATGAAAGGGGGAGCAAAGCTTGGTAAGAATGAATATGGGAAGTAAAAAAAGCGGGTAATTGGGTAACTGTAACTGTGGAATATTTCAATGGTTACACACACATGCAGCTAGCTTTCTGGCGTGCAGAAGCTGCTACCCTACACTGCTGTCTCTTTAGTAGAGGCAGCAGCATGGGGCAGCAGCCAGTGCCTGCCTGCCACCCCACTCCGAGGGAGTTAGCTGCTGTCCCGTGCTAACTGGTTACATCACTAATAGTAATACATAGTAGTATAGTGTTACATCCTTAATAGTAATAACAATTTGGTCTTCCCAAAATTAAAAAAAGATGTTTTAGTCTCAGGAACAAAAAACCTTTAGCAAGGTTTCTTACCTCTAAAAAGTAGTACAGCAGTAGTACGGTAAGAATGAATAAATCTTATGCTACTTGAAAAAAATCTCATTAGAATCTGTCACAGCTTTCTGCTTGCTCCCTCAGGTATGGTTTGCCAGTTAATTTCCAGGCAATGCTCCTTCAACCCAATAAGAAAACAATGAAGAAACTGAGAGAGGTTTTGAATGATTTATACAAACACCTTGACAGCAGTGCAGCAGCTATCATTGATGTAAGTAACATGTGTTATTTTATATAATTGGTGTGTATGGTGTTCAGCTATCACCCACCTTCTGTTCAACATTGATAAGTCTTTTTGGTTTTTTTGTTTTTTTGTTTTTTTTTTAAACAATGCGGGAATGGTCTTCCTAAGTGTTTAGTATTAATCCTCTAAAAGGAATTGCTCCAGGAGAAAGAGATGCAGACTTCTGGGCTTTTCTGGAAGTTATTTAACTTCGCCACCGGCCTCCCAAGCCTGGCCTCAGCCACCTTTCCCGCTGACTGGACTCTTCCCCCACAGCCATAATGGCAGCAGCCCCTCCTCATGCCACACTACCATCATCACTGGCCACCTATGCTTTCCCACTGACCTACCTCTTCCACTGTAGCTCTGTCAGCTGCAGCCACTCCTTCTGCCACACTACCATTGCTGCTGGCCAGGCCTGGCCCCAGCCGTGCACCATGCTACCATCGCCGCTGGCGTCCTGGCTGCCTTTCCAAGTGACTGGCCTCTTCCCCACAACCCTACTGGCTGCAGCCCCTCCTCACACCATCTCTAGCCCCTTCACTCGCCTCCCTCAAGCAGAGACCTTGCACCCCTAGCCCCCTTACTCACTGCCTGGACGAGACTGCACACCCCCAGCCCACTCTCACGCTGTAGTTTTACCCCCACACCCCCCCACCCCTGTGAGTAGAAGCGTGGGGGGAAGTATCAGTGAGGCTTCCCGCGTGCTGCCGCTTTCCTTCCCCCTTTCCTGGCTGGGGGAACAGCAGCACAGGGATGCACTTCAAGAAGGCTTTTCCTACTGCTGTTCCCCCAGCCAGAGGAGGGGGAAGGGAAGTGTCAGCGCGTGGGGAGCCTTGGGGCTTTCTGCTCCCTCCACAAGGAAGCCGGTACTGGTGCTTCAGCCACATGCCCTCCCTCCACCAGTTGGAGCACCAGCATGGACTCCCTGCTGTGGAAGAAGCAAAAGGGGGGCCGGCTGAGCTGGTGAGTGAGGGGACTTGGGGGTGCAGGGTCTCTGCAGGAGACATGTGAGAGGATTGGGGGGCTAGAGTTGCGGGGGCGAGACTGGAGTTCACACCCCCAACCAGTGTTCCCTGTAACATTTTCTAACCTTGGGCAGGTTGAATTTTCTTATGTGCATCACCAGTATTGAGAGTGTCAATGTACACCACTAATACCAGCAACATACACGCACACATATACATATACATATACACACACACACACACACACACACACACACACACACATTTTAAGCAGTCCAAACGTGTGGAATAAAATATATTAAAACAAGACACCTGTGACTAGTTGCTGTAGGTACACTTAGTGACTATAAAGGTGGGAATTAGCTTTCTTCCCCTGAAGGAAGAGTAGAAGCCCCAGAACAAATTAACACATGGCTTCAGGGTTTGTAGTCATTTGCAAATTTTCAAAGAGCTTGCAAATAAGGTGTCATCCTACAAAACAGCTAGCATTACACCTAATACTTGCCACTTCTGACTCATAAAAGCCATAACTCTACCAGATTGCAAAGATCTGGCCTTAATGCAACACAATTTACCATGTATTAATTAGTAACACAGGGTTATGTAACCTACCCCATTCAATCAGCCCCTTCACCTCCCCTTTCCCAGGCCAGAAGGACTGAAGAGACTGCTGGGTTTCTGCCCCTCTCTCTCTTCTGGCAGATGGGACTTTGCTCTACACAAATTAATTATTCTCTCCCTCCTCCCAGCCACTTATGTTCTACTTATTTCGGCTGATTGGCTTCCATTTCAAGCACACGGCAGACAGCATTTAGCTGCTGTTTCTGGTAGCCCCGCCCCGGCCAATCCACTGATCTGCCTGCCTGTGTGGGAGTTTTGAACCTCTGCAGGGCTCAGAACATAGCTGTGCTGCCACTCAGCTGTGCAGCTTAGAGGGAACTTTGCCCCCAGCTCCCTCACTCATAGCCCCCAAGCCAAGACCCCAGATCCCCAGTCCCTTCACTCATCACCCTGCTGAGACCCTGGACCCCCAGCCTCCTCACACACATCCTCTGCTGAGACCTTGCACTCCCAGCCCCCCCATACACCTTCCACCGACACCCCGCACCTCAGTCTGCTTCTGCCCCCTCCCCTCTGGCCAGACACCTACCCCCAGCCCACTTCTGCACCCTCTTCCCTGGCCAGACTCCTCCTAGGGATATAATAGTATGGTTGATTAACCAATAAGCAAAAGCCTGTAGGCTAATTCTATAGACTACATGCATTTCTCACCCCCACCCCCTGCCAGTACATTTTTTAGCAGGCTGTCCAGCAGTCCATCTTAGCCTGGCTTGCACTGGATCCGGGACCTACCCTGTGGCTCTGCATTTAAAGTGTATTAGGAACTGGGCGGGCAGGCAGCCAGGCTCAGGTTTGGCTCATGCCAGGTCTGGGAGCTCAGACTCCCCTCTCCCTTCTCCTTCCTCCCCCCACTCCCGACAGGGGCTGCTGCTACCCCTCACTGCTGCCTCTGTATCAGAGGTAGCATCGTAGAGGGACAGGCAGCCAGTCTGAGAGGGGAGCTAGTTTTTAACTGGTTCCTCTCGCAGACCAGCTTCCACCTGGCACCCCACACTGCTGCCTCTAATACAGAGGTAGCAACGCAGAGTGGCAGAGGACTCCTTGGGAGTGGGGCAGAGCGCACTGGCTGCTGGCCCCATGCCCGGGGATTATAGAATAGTTGAGTAACCAATAAGAATTCATGAGGTTAATCGACTATTCAATTAACCGATATTTAACATCCCTAAATCCTACCCCTAGAGAAAGGCGGGGTTGGCAAGTGTAGCTTTCACGTTCTCTGGCTGCAAAAGCTGCCAGAGAGGTGGGGAGGTTAGTGAGAAGGGGCACAGCCCGCTAGTAATATTTACATTATTATATTTTTTAAAAATGAAGGAAAAGAGTAGTTTGTATTAAAAGAAGGAAAGTGATTCAAACATGAAATAGATCTTGTTGGTAGACAATATTTGTAATTTTTGTCTTGCTAAATTAAAGAGGGGATGCAGGAGTGAGGGCAGGGACCTGGGAGGGTTGCGGGGGGCTGAGCTTACCAGGGCTGCCCATGGTGTCAAATATGGTACTGTTCTAGGCTGGGGCTGAGACAGCCGAGCTGTTCCAGCCTCCAGCTTGTCTGTGGGGAGGCAGGGCTCCAGGGGCCAGCTGTAGCCTCCAGCTGCGCGCACACACCCCCTCCAGCCTGCAGCTGGTCAACACCTGGCATTTCTGAGGGGGGGGAGGGTTCTCCTCTTAGTATTTCTTCTGAGGGGGCAGGGGAGGCAAGCCAGCCTCTTTGGTGGTACCATTTCCGGGGTGTGGGCCAGGGCGTGGTCCTGGGGAGGCTGCAATGGTGGGGCCAGTGGGTGGAGGGGGGGCTCATCCTTCCCCTCCTCTCCCCCGCGTCCCCGGCACCATTTGGGGCAGGTGGGCCACTTACTTGTCCAGTGGCCAGCAAAACAAAGCCCCATCCCCATCTAGACGCTCTCCTGCTGTGAGGCTGCCCCCAGAGATCACTCTGCAGTATAGCTGTCCTCCAATCAGTCCCCTTCCTTTCCATGCTACGGAAAACAATCCCATTCCAGGCACTTCCCATTTTCCTGGCACAACCAAACCCTGACCTTGTTTTAAGATATAAGAGGAAGCTGCATACCTAATTTGGTGGCCCTAGCTGTGGTTTAGGAGGAATTCTTGAACAAACATTTATAGACAGACGCACAAACTCTCTCAAATGTGTATATATGACAAGCAAGGCATATTTAGTAGTTTTAGAATAGATCCAAAGAAGTGAATGGAAATGAAGTCAGAATTACTCTTTCTGCCTCTAGATGTCATGTCATTGCAGTGAAGATTGCACTGATGTTATGGTAACAAAGCCAAATGCCATTTTGTATGAAATATGGCATGTATTACTGTTGCTACTCTACCCATATTTTGTAAGGGAAGATGTTTTTCTGTATCTATTCCATTTTGGGAAGGGTGATAGCAGAGTATCCTTTTCCTCCCTTACATTTATATTTCCCAGACAAAATATAACCCAAGGTTTAAAATTCAAGTCTTTTTTTATTTTTAAGTTTCAGGTCTGGTATGACTTTTGCATCCGAATGTCTGACTGTTATGTAACCTCCCAAATAGGAACCAAATTATATTGTAAAATGTATAGTCATTTTTTCAAAATCTTGTTTCACAGGCAACTATGGATATTCCAGGCTTAAACCTCAGTCAACAGGAGTACTACCCATATGTGTATTACAAGATTGATTGCAATTTGCTGGACTTCAAGTAAACCTTTCTTTATCCTGGCAATCCTCTTATAGTGTTGGTGTAAACAAACAGAAGTGAGGCTGAAGTACAATGATACTTCTAACACTGTTAGTCCTATGCTTGCTTCTTACTCCCTTTACTTAGGTGAATTTTGCCCATGGTGGTCCATCTCTTGTCATTTTCTTGTAAAGAAAAGGTATTACTGCTTTTAATCAATCAAGTCTGTAAATGTACATTGAGAGAATCAGAGTATTTATAAACAGAGTCATTTATTTAAAGAAAAGGGTAATTCCTCTTTCATATAGTGATCTGCATTAATTTCATTTACCGTTGTTCATAAAGACTTCGTTTACAAAGGAAGATAGTGTAAACATTTATGCCATTTTGTTCTCTGTATTTAGTAGATTCACAAGTATTAACGTTGTTGAATTGTGATGTAAAGTATGTGAGATTGATATACAGTCTGTGCTTTCAGAATATTTTAAATTACAGTCCACAAGCACTGTCAGAGAAAATAAAAATATCTGTGCAAATGTATGGTTCATTTCATTGTGATGCATAGAACTGTAGACTTCTACAGCCAAACATTACTACAGCTGATGTAAAGTTGTGATACATGCTTTAGATGACAGTATAGAAATGCAGCTTTCAGTTTAACAAATATTTGATGCGAGGTAAACTAAAATAAACACTTGCATTGTTGTGAGAAATACTGGATCAGATTTTATTCCTATAATTCAAAGTTCCATACACAGACACATGCCCTACTCAGTGTGTGTGTGTGTATATATATAAACACTGTTTTCCCTTATTTGCAACGGCAGCCACTCTTTTTTTTTTTCTTTTTTTTGTAATAATGTTGCATCCAAAATTACAGAGAAAGAACTACAACTTACCTCATAGTCTCATCACACAAGGCAGCATGACCTTTTAATGCTTGAGGGAAAGAGTTTATTAACATTTCCAGTAACTGTTCTCACAGACATTTGTGTTTAAAACTATATGTTCCATTCACCACTTCAACACTGATGGATTCCAAATACAGGATTTATTCTAGTCATCAGCACAAGTCCTGAGCTTTGAAACAATGTTTGGTAAATTGATGCTTTTCTGGAGTGTTGCAGTCTTTTGGAAATTTTTCCCCCCGTCAGCCTTTAAAGGCTCAAAGAAAATAAGTAGTGTGGCCTCTACTTGCTCAGTATAAACACTCTTGCAGGCATGTGTTTGTCTGGCAGACATAGCAGCAGCTTTCATTGAAACTCTTACATCTCTTAAAGGGATGACCTGCTTGTGTGTAAGCACTTCCAAGAGTTTTGAGCTGAAGTAGTAAAGCTCCAAAACAAGATCATTCATATATTCTAAGTCCAAAAGAGATTATTGCAGCCTAGTTTTAACTGCTTTGTGGTACAGACCATTGACCATCTCCCCCAAAATAATTCCTAGAGCATATATCTTAAAAATCTAATCTCAATTTAAAAATTGCTAGTGATTGAGAATCTGTCACATTGGAAATTTTTCCAATGACTGACTATTCTCACCATTTTAAAATATATGCCTTATTTTCTGTCTGTAGTTATCTAGTTTAAAGCTTCAGCTCTCAGGTCATGTTAGACTTTTCTGATTGACAGACGAGCCTATTAAATATTTGTTCTTTGTGTTGGTACTTGTTAAACCATCCCTTTGCCTTTCTTTGTTTAGCGATATAAAGCACATTTTTACTAATCCTTTAATCATTCTCCTGCCTCTTATCTGAACTCACTTTGTCCTAGTTGAATCATGGGCTCCCGAGCTGGACACACACAAATAAATCCCATATCTGTTGGCACTTGAAATACAAGTTCATTTTACATAGTCTGTTATGTACAGGCAGTCCCCGGGTTACGTACAAGATAGTGACTATAGGTTTGTTCTTAAGTTTAATTTGTATGTAAGTCGGAACTGGCTCCAGATTCAGCTGCTGCTGAAACTGATCAGCGGCTGACTACAGGAAGCCCTAGGCAGAGTTACTCTGCCCCCGGCTTCTTGGAATCAGCCGCTGATCAGTTTCAACAGCAGCTGAATCTGGACTCCTGGGACAGAACAGCTGGGGCACTGCCGGGTAGGTCCCCGCAGGACCAACCGGGCAGCACCCCAGCTTCTCTACCCCAGGCGTCCCGCAACAAAAGCCTGGTCTGCTGGGGGGGGGGGGCGCACTAGCTGCGCCCCCTCCCCCTCCAGCACAGCAGGGAGACCCGAGCAAAGCCGCGGAGGCACAGAGGTCCCGCTGCCTCTGCGGCTTTGCTCCGGGGCAAAGGAGCAAAGCCGCACGGGCAGCGGGGTCCTGCCGCCTGTGCGGCTTTGCTCGGGTCTCCCTGCTGTGCTGGGGGGGACTGCCCCCAGCACAGCAGGGAGACAGAAGCAAAGCTGCACAGGTGGGGGACCCAGCACACCAGGGAGACCCGGAGCAGCTTTTCTCGCCCCGGAAGACGCAGTGGCAGGACCGCTGCGCTCTGGGCGGTCCCGCCGCCCGCGAGCTCCAGGACGAGAAAAGCCCCGTTCGTAAGTGCGGATCCGCGTAAGTCGGGGACTGCCTGTACTGTATTCCAGAATGCAATGGGTAGCATGTGATATACATTTAATAATGTGAAGATCTTGTGACTATTTCTCATTTTGTTCTTAAAATGCGCTGGAATAGGTGTTAAGATGCAACTTGAAGAGTTTGGAATAGATAAGGCAATGAGAGTGAGGAGGTTGTTGTATTGCAGTGGAGGAGTAAGCAAAGGGTTTCTTGGTAAAATGGAGACTTTTCTGCCTCATTTCCTGCCCTACCTTTCATATTATCTAGATCAGGGCTTGATTACTACTTTCACATATTACTGCACATGTGTGTTTGTCACTTTACAGTAGAAAGGAGGAGAGGATTCCTGCCCTGAAGAGCTTGTTTAATTTTAGATAGTAACATCAGCAGGACGGAGAAGGAATTCTGTTAATTAGCTATTGTCTCACTTGCAGACAGCATGAAATAAGTGAATCCTTTTGGAAAGATTATGAAAGGGGTTGCAACTTTCCTAATGAATCCCTATATATCCAAACTAGTTTCTTAACAACTTCCTTACCTCCAACTCTATTCCCCGGAATAAAAACATTCTAGTAAACGTTGAATCTTGTTTGAATGAACTGACTGTACTATCCACTTGATCAAAGAAAGGTTAAATAGCAGGTAATCCTATGTAGTCAAGCTTTGTTTCTTTCTCAATCTGTGTAATGCTAGGAAAGACACATTATTAAATTAAATATAAAGAAAAACATGCACAGGCTTGTGCCGAGCATTATATTAAATACTTGTCATCAAGTGTCACAGAAATTTGAAGTCCTGAACTTGACTGCAAAGGTAAGTGAAAGATCAGTGTTTAAAGATCTATGTTATATATTTTAGATACAGCCACATCATACACATCAAGTAGTCCTCAATTTGGTAACAACTAAAAGAGCATGAAGAGTACTTGAAGTGTTAGTTAAACAAAAAACTTAACTGTTTTCAATTTACAAAAAAACATCCTTTGCAAGGCTAATATTCTAGGTTGTATTAACAAGAGTGTTGTATGTAAGATTCCATGAGGTAATTGTTGCACTGATCTTAGTACTGGTAGTGCCTCAGATGTGTCCAATTTTCGATACCACATTTAGGGAAAAATATGGATACATTGAGAAAAGAGGACAAAGAAGAAAACTGAGAAAAGGTTTAGAAAACTAGACCCATTAGGAAAAGTTTTAAAGAACTAGGCAAGCTTAGTGTCAAAAGAAGACACAGTGGTATTTGGGGAAACCTAATATGTCTTCAGATACGGTAAGAGCTGGTATAAAGAGGATGGCGATGAATTGTTCTCCATGTCCACTGAAGGTAGGACAAAAAGTAATGGGTTTAATCTGCAGCAAGAAGGTTTAGGTAGATACTAGGAAGAACATTCTATCAGGATAGTTAAGCTGTGAAATAGACTTCCAAAGGAGATTGTGTAATCCCCATAAATGGAAGTTTTTAAGAACAGGTTGGAGAAACACCTGTCATAGGAAGGCAGATGGAAAGCAGACTGTAGAAGCTTCTGCAGAAAGTCTCTAGTGAAGTGCAGGGATGAGTGTTAACAGATTTATCTATTACTATGGGGTACACCCAGTTATTAGTGTTATTTGTCTGGGGGGGTAATTCTACCAGTGTGCTGTTTGTCACTTGTACTCTCATACAGAGCTCTACTTTTCCCTTTTGCCAGTTCCCTCACAGTGGTGCTCTTCTGCAGGAGCTAGGTTCCCCAAGGCTGGGTTCTTCACGCCTTGGAATCAGATGAACATTGCTCATTAACAGAGCATGTCAGAGAGTACTGGGTTAGTCAGCACTCCCAAGGTGACCCCTTATATTTCCTTGGACACAGTAGGCTGGGTCAAACAGCACTTCCAAGCTACCATCCTCCTTCTCCCACTTCCATGTTAAATTATTCTGGTAGTAACCTGCTTGATGAGCAGACCCCACCAGATTTTTTGATACCTCAGGGATCTTTACAAGAAGAGTTGCTGCAGAGCTAATAGGGGAGCCAAAAACTCCCAGAAGAGAGAGGAGAGTGAAGAGTTTTACCGTGAAAGTTATTTATTTCCAGGTGGTAACCATGCAAACAAACCAGATATTCTTCTTCGAGTAGTGTCCCCGTGGGTGCTCCACTGTAGGTGAAGGGTCGCCCTGAGCCTCAGATCGGAGCTTTGTATAGCAGTTTCCCCTGTTGAGCCACGCATGCCCAGGAGGCTTCTCGAGCCCTTCCCGCCTCCTGAGGAGTGCGGCTCAATCCCCTCCCTTTCAGTTCCTCTTTAACCGCCCTCGTCAGCGGACAGAGCAAACAGGAGCTCCCTGTAAGACACTCTGACTACTCTCCTCTCCCCAGTTTAGTCATAGTTCTTTTCCACTGTTATTCCAAGTTAGCTTTCCTTGGTGGTGTGGTTGTTTTTTTTTTTTTAAAGAAAACTAGTAACAAGAAGAATACACTTACCTAAATCCCCCCTCCCCCAGGGGGCTAGAATCCTCTTCAAACCGGGACTCTGAGGTACTGGCGTTCTCACAGCTGTTCAACACAGGAAAGAAAGAAAAGAGTTTTAACAAAAAAAACCCAACACAAGGAGACAGACGACAACAACAGTAACAGCCAAGTAAATACACAGAACACGCTCAAAGAGGAGGGAACGGGCCATGTCCGGCTCCTCAGGCTTTAAAAAATGTGACCAATGCCGGGATCCTATGGCGGCTTCAGATGGGCATTCAAAGTGCATTCACTGTTTGGGGGAATCTCACTCTCCCCACAGCTGCACTCATTGCAATTCACTCACAGTGAGAGCCAGGAAGGACCGAGAGCTCCGCCTAAGAATGATTTTATTTGAAAAGGCTTTACAGCCCGCTGGGGAATAGGTGGCAACACGACAAGAGCCTCCCCCCCACCCTCCAGAAGTGAGCCGAGGGGCAAACCCTCACCATCCCGCTCCCTACCAGCCTCTTCCTCTCCAAAACATGGAGGAGAGGCACACCAGAGCGGGAGGACCCCTGCCACGAAGGCTTCGGGGCGATCCTCCCACTCTGCACCGGCATCGGGGCGCGCTACAGCTGAGCGGCCCCGGGAGCGCTCCAAGCAGCCGGCACGGCAAGAAAAGCCGGCACTGAAGCAAACTGCGGCACTGCTTCCAGCCCCGACGCTGCCTCAAGCTTCGGCGGCGCCAAAAGCCGCAGCACAGCTTAAAACTGCGGTACCGACTAAAGCCATGGCACCGCAGCAGAGTGAATTACAGCCTGCTAAGCGCCCGGCACCAGCTCCAACTAAGCAGCATGATGCTGCACTAACGCTGCCAGCACAACCAGACAGGCAGCCAGATGAGACTGCTACGGATCAGCCTCAGCAGGAAACTGACTCACACAGCAGCCTTTACTATCAGTGCCTGCCTTCCACATCTTATTCACCTGGGAGGTCCCCATTAAGGCTATCCCCTCCCAGGTCTACATCACTCTTATCTGGCCAAGACACTCCTCTTCCTGAGGATGACCACCACACGTCTTATTCCTCAAGGCATGCATCACCTAGGCAGTCTCGCTTTCACCATTACAGGGCTCCACCACAACAGAACCCATGGCACCCATACTGGTCTTACCCACCCAGCAACACTGGGAGCCATGTGGACGACGCTCCCCAACTCACTCCACTCCATCTCGGAGAAGCTCATCTCGGCCGCAGCCCCTACCTTCAGCAACTCTTTCGGATGAAGAGGCAGACCGAATCTCTGACAATGAATCAGACATTCATTCAATAAATGTCACACATTCTGATGCTCCCGATACACAATCAGATGAGGCCGTAGTACCATCAGATTCTGCACCAATTGATGATCTAAAACAGTTCCAGGAACTATTCAAGAGGGTAGCGACAAGCCAGAATGTCTCCCTGCAAGAGGTCCAGAAGAAACAATACCAATTGCTAAAAAATCTCCATCCTACATTACATAGCAAGATTGCCCTGCCTATAGACGAGGCAATAATGGAGACCTCGGAAGACCTCTGGAAAACACCTGCATCCATTCAACCAACTAATAAGAGAATCGACAGGAAGTACTTTGTCCCATCAAAAGACAACGACTTTCTCTTCACACACCCACAACCTAATTCATTAGTCGTAGACTCAGCACAACAATGTGCAAAGCTCCCACAATACAAGTTGGGCAACGCAGACAAGGACCACAAAAAGTTGGACTCTTTTGGCAAGAAGGTATACTCCTCTTCTACCCTACAACTCAGAATATCAAACTACTCCGCTCTTTTAGCAAATCATGACTTTGACAATTACTCGCAACTGGGAGAACTGGTGCCACATCTCCCTGAGTCCAAAAGATCCATCTTGAAAGCAATAGTTCATGAGGGCCATATGATCGCCCGCACCGCTCTCCAAACCGCAATGGATGTTGCTGACACCACAGCCCGAATTACAGCTACAGCGGTGGTCATGCGTAGAGCTTCTTGGCTCCAGTCGTCAGGAGTTCCCCACGAACTCCAGCCTAAAGTGGAAGATTTACCATTCGACAAGCAAAAGCTATTTGCAGCTACTACGGACGAAATGCTCCATAACAGCAAAAATTCTAAGTCCACACTTCGCACGTTGAGCATGTACACGCCGCCCTATAAACGTGGACGATACACCCCATATAACTCATACAACCGATACCGATATGGGCAATACAATCGACCACAGAGGCCATATGAAGACACTAGACCAAGGCAACGAGGTCCCAGAAGGCGCCCCAACCAGGCCCGCCCACCAACTATCCAACCATCTAAACAACAAATTTGAAGATTTGGTCGAGGACCTGCAACACCTCTTACGATCTACCACGAGTTCAACATGGCCATCTATTCACCCACCGTTTGCGGCCATTCCTTCCTCAATGGGAATCCATAACATCGGACCGCTTGGTTTTAGAGAGAATCCCATTTACCTCTATCCCCTCTACCCTTCCCCCTATCCCGTCCCTCTTCAGGGACCACTCTCACGAAACCCTTCTAAAACAAGAAATCGATCGACGACTCCTCATCGGAGCTGTAGAAAGGGTACCCCGAGAGTTCCACGGGAGAGAGTTTTACTCGAACTATTTCTTAACCGAAAAACGAACAGGGGGTTGGAGACCTATATTGGACCTCCGCAAACTGAACAAGTTTCTCAAGAAACAGCATTTCAAGATGGTCACACTCTCCACAATCATTCCTACGCTAGATCAAGGGGACTAGTTTGCAGCCCTCGACCTCCAAGATGCCTATTTCCATGTAACCATCCACCCCTCCCACAGACGCTACCTACGCTTCACGTTGGGACCAGACCACTTCCAGTACAAGGTTCTTCCCTTTGGTGTCTCATCCGCTCCGAGGGTATTTTCGAAGGTACTGGCGGTCGTAATGGCGTATCTCAGATGACAAAACGTCATCATATTTCCCTATCTAGATGACTGCCTTCTAAAGGGATCCTCGTACACCGAAACAGCCTCTGATACATACGACCACGACCCTCCTCAGTCATCTAGGCCTTCTAATCAACCAAGACAAGTCAACTCTGCACCCGGTTCAAGACAGAGTTCATTGGTGCACGCCTGGACTCAGTTACAGCCCGGGCATACCTACCTCAGCAATGTTTTGCAACTATGCAAGAAATTATAAACGGGATGCTTACAGTTCCTACCATCACGGTACTTACATGCCTCCGACTAATGGGGCACATGGCTTCCACCACCTACGTAGTCCACCATGCTCATCTGCACTTTCGATGTTTTCAGCTCTGGATTGCAACCGTTTATATCCCATCACGACACCCTCGAAACAAAACGGTTACTATACCACCAGACGTGCTGGCATCCTTACGATGGTGGACAGTGCCAAACAATCTTCTGACGGGAATTCCATTCCAACAAACTGAACCCACTATCCAAATCACCACAGATGCTTCCCTGCTCGGCTGGGGGGCACATATGAACGGTCACGAAGATCAAGGCAGGTGGTCCCCAAACGAGACACTCTTACATATCAATCTCCTCGAACTGAGGGCAGTAAGGAATGCCTGTGCACACTTTGCCTCCGACATCGCCAATCACACAGTCCGCATCCTAATGGACAACATCTGCACGATGTTCTACATAAACAGACAGGGTGGAGCCCGCTCCCGCTCCTTATGCGCGGAGGCTATTCGCCTGTGGAACTCGTGCATCCGCAACCAAGTCACCCTTATAGCAGCCTACTTGCCTGGAGTGAACAATATCAAAGCGGACTCCCTCAGCCGAAACTTCACCTCGGACCATGAATGGGAGTTACATACGGAGGTGACGAACTCAATTTTCCACCAGTGGGGATGGCCATTGATAGACCTCTTTGCTTCTACCCAGAACACCAAATGTCCCCAGTTCTGCTCACGTGCGGGGCTTGGCAAACACTCTCTGGGGGATGCCTTCCTAATCAAATGGACAGCCCCCCTACACTACGCCTTCCCTCCCATACCACTCATCCCAAGAGTCCTGCGCAAGATCCTGAGAGACAAAGCCCTAGTCATCCTGATTGCGCCATCATGGTCTCGCCAAACCTGGTACCCATACCTTCACAGGCTAGTGGTCCAGCCTCCCTACCCACTACCGTACCGGATACATCTACTACCTCAGGACGACGGCAGGATATTGCATCCACAACTCAATACCCTGCATCTTCAGGCATGGCTTCTCTCTGGTTCTCGGAGGTAGAAGATCGCTGCTCCCAGCGAGTAAAAGACGTCCTCCTCCACAGCAGGAGACAGTCTACTCGGAAAACTTACCAACAGAAATGGACACGTTTCTGTCAGTGGTGTCAGCAAGCCAAAGTGGAGCCCCGTGCCTCACCACTAGATACCATCCTAGACTACATTCTGGACCTTAAAGCATCAGGACTGTCAATCTCCTCCCTAAGAGTACACCTCTCTGCAATAGCGGCATTTCATACGTCAGTAGATGGCTTCTCCATTTTTAACCATCCTATTACAAAAAGATTCCTCAAGGGACTCCAGAATGTGTACCCACCACATAGGGCCCCACCCCCTTTGTGGGACCTAAATCTTGTTTTGAACTGCCTCACCAGACCTCCCTTTGAGCCACTGGCAACTGTACCAGTTCCTTTCCTTTTTATGAAGGTCTGTTTCCTCTTAGCCATCACCTCCGTCAGGAGGGTGAGCGAACTCGGAGCATTAATGTCAGAGCCTCCTTACACAGTTTTCACAAAGGATAGGGTCATACTTAGACTCCACCCCACGTTTTTGCCAAAGGTCTGTACAGAATTCCATCACAATGAACCGATCGTGTTACCTACCTTTTTCCGAAAACCGCATTCTTCGCAGACAGATGCCAGCCTGCACACTCTGGACATCCGGAGGGCTCTGGCCTTCTTCCTAGAAAGAACAAAACCATTTCGTAAATCTGAAAGACTTTTTAGCTCCATTGCTGAACGATCCAAAGGGACACCAATATCATTTCAACGAATCTCAAAGTGGATATCGACATGCATAATTAAGTGCCACTCTCTGGGCAATAGACCGCTGCTACGCCCACCACGAGCGCATTGTCCTCGAGCCACGGCTGCTTCTACAGCCTTTCTGGGCAATGTCCCCTTAAGAGACATTTACCAGGCAGCAACATGGTCTTCAGATCATACCTTTGCTAAACATTACGCTATTCTTCCACAACTTAAGAGTGACTCAGCAGTTGCCACGGCAGTGCTCTCCACCACTGCCAAACATTGACTCCGGCTCCCTCCAGCCATATACTGGATACTGCTTTGTAGTCACCTACAGTGGAGCACCCACGGGGACACTACTCGAAGAAGAAAAGGGAGTTACTCACCTTGTGCAGTAATGAGTGTTGTTCGAGATGTGTGTCCCCGTGGGTGCTCCACGACCCTCCCTGTCTCCCCTCTGCTCGGAGTCGAAATTACTTGGGCGGAGATGAGGAGGGGGTTGAGCCGCGCTCCTCAGGAGGCGGGAAGGGCTCGATACGCCTCCTGGGCATGCGTGGCTCAACAGGGGAAACTGCTATACAAAGCTCCGATCTGAGGCTCAGGGCGACCCTTCACCTACAGTGGAGCACCCACGGGGACACACATCTCGAAGAACACTCGTTACTGCACAAGGTGAGTAACTCCCTTATCCTAAATCTTACTTAAATCTGATTACAAACATCTGGTTTAGCAAATATAACTGATCACACCAGGCAGGGTCAGAAGGCTATAGCTAGAGATAGATAGCTCTCACCACGCACTGAAGCTTAAATCAATCCGCATTCCCAGGTGGGGGTGGTGGCTAAGGGTAAGGTATGCTTACGGGAATGCAGGGGCAAGATTAGAAAGGCAAAGGCACAAAATGAGATCAAACTAGCTACAGGCATAAAGGGAAACAAGAAGACCTTTTATAAATACATTAGAAGCAAGAGGAAGACCAAGGACAGGGTAGGCCCACTGCTTAGTGAGGAGGGAGAAGCAGTAACAGGAAACTTGGAAATGGCGGAGATGCTCAATGACTTCTTTGTTTCGGTCTTCACCGAGAAGTCTGGAGGTGTGCCTAACGTAGTGAATACAAGCAGAGAGAGGGAAAGTTTAGAAGATAGGATACACAAAGAACAAGTTAAAAATCACTTAGGAAAGTTAGATGTCAGCAAGTCACCAGGTCCTGATGAAATGCATCCCAGGATACTCAAGGAGCTGATAGAGGAGGTATCTGAGCCTTTAGCTATGATCTTTGAAAAATCATGGCAGACAGGGGAGATTCCAGAAGACTGGAAAAGGGCAAATATTGTGCCCATCTATAAAAAGGGGAATAAGAACAACCCAGGAAACTATAGACCGGTCAGTTTAACGTCTGTCCCAGGGAAGATAATGGAGCAGGTAATTAAGGAAATCATATGCAAACACTTGGAAGGTAATAAAGTGATAGGGAATAGCCAGCATGGGTTTGTGAAGAACAAGTCATGCCAAACTAATCTGATAGCTTTCTTTGATAAGATAACGAGCCTTGTGGATAAGGGAGAAGCGGTGGATGTCATATACCTAGACTTTAGTAAGGCATTTGATACGGTCTCGCATGATATTCTTATTGATAAACTAGGCAAATATAACTTAGATAGGGCCACGATAAGGTGGGTGCATAATTGGCTGGATAACCGTAGTCAGAGAGTGGTTGTTAACGGTTCTAAATCCTGCTGGAAAGGGATAACAAGTGGAGTTCCTCAAGGGTCTGTTTTGGGACCCATACTGTTCAATATCTTCATCAATGATGTAGATATTGGGATAGAGAGTACGCTTATTAAGTTTGCAGATGATACCAAACTGGGTGGGGTTGCGACTTCTTTGGAGGATAGGGACATAATTCAGAATGACCTTAGCAAGTTAGAGAAATGGTCGGAGGTAAACAGGATGAGGTTTAATAGAGAGAAATGCAAAGTGCTCCACTTAGGAAGGAACAATCAGTTCCATACATACAAGATGGGAAGCGACTGTCTAGGAAGGAGCATGGCAGAAAGGGATCTAGGGGTCATAGTGGACCACAAGTTGAATATGAGTCAACAGTGTGATGCTGTTGCAAAAAAAGCAAATATGATTCTAGGTTGTATTAACAGGTGTGTTGTAAGCAAAACTCGTGAAGTCATTCTGCCGCTCTACTCTGCACTAGTTAGGCCTCAGCTGGAGTACTGTGTCCAGTTCTGGGCGCCACATTTCAAGAAAGATGTGGAGAAATTGGAAAGGGTACAGAGAAGAGCGACAAGAATGATTAAAGGTTTAGAGAACATGACCTATGAAGCCAGGCTTCATGAACTGGGCTTGTTTAGTTTGGAAAAAAGAAGATTAAGGGGGGACATGATAGCGGCTTTCAAATATCTAAAAGGGTGTCACAAGGAGGAAGGAGAAAATTTGTTCCTCTTGGTTTCTGAGGACAGGACAAGGAGTAATGGGCTTAAAGTGCAGCAGGGGAGGTTTAGATTGGACATTAGGAAAAAATTCCTAACTGTCAGGGTGGTCAAATATTGGAATAAATTGCCAAGGGAGGTGGTGGAATCTCCCTCTCTGGAGATATTTAAGAACAGGTTAGATAGACATCTGTCAGGGATGGTGTAGACAGAGCTTGATCCTGCCTTGAGGGCAGGGGGCTGGACTCGATGACCTCTCGAGGTCCCTTCCAGTCCTATGATTCTATGATTCTATGATTCTATGCTGGAGACGGCAGAGCCCTCAACAGGATCAGTCAGAAAGTAATGAAGTCCCAATGGAACTGACGCAGATGTTTGATCCAGGTATTAGATCTCTTTCTAGAGCATGAATAGGGTTTGTTTTTAATGGGGAAACAATAATGGTTCCAGGAAGAACAATAGGTTTGTTTATGGGTAAGCTCATGGCTCATAAGCATATATCAAAATTGTTTTGTTCAGGGTAGACAATAGGAACTGATCTTCCCTGGCTATGGGTGGTAGTCCTTCAAGAATGCTTGCAATGCAATTAGGCAGCTTATGTATTTGGAATACCAATAATTAGAGGGTGCAGGCTTGCAGAAATTTTGGTGGTGCCCAGAATGCCCAGAGCCCGCATCCCTCTCCCACTTACATTCTCCCTCCACACACACACACACACACACACACACACACACACACACACACACACACACACACACACACACACACACACACACACACACACACACACACACACACACACACACACACACACACACACACACACCTTCCTAAAGCTCTGGGAGGGAGTTTGGGTGCAGGTAAAGGTCTGGGGTACAGCCTGTGGGAGTTCGGTGCAAGAGGAGATCTGGGGTGCAAGCTCCGGAAGGAACAGTGGATACAGGAATGGTAAAGTCTGGGTGCTGGTTCTGGTCTGGGGCAGGGGGTTGGGAGCCTTTGTGCAGGATCTGGGAGGGCATTTGGTGGCTGGATGGGGAAGAGGGTGCAGGCTTTGGAGGGAGTGGGGTGCACAAGGAGGTGGGGGGGGTGCTGTACTTACCTGGGGCATCTCCCTCTGGCAGTGGTTCACAGGTGGAGGGCTGGGTCTCTGGGCCCTCCTGCTGCCCACCTGCTGCCCCTGTATGATACTCTCTTGTGGCCCACGGTGATTCTCCATGCACTGCTCTAGCTGCTGGGAACAGCACATGGTACAGGGACGCACATGCCAACAGCCACAGGGAGCGAGCAGCAGGAAGCCACTCTAACCCCACTGTCAGTGGCATTTTAAGTCACCCAGGGTAGCAGGTGGGTCTGGGGGATATAGGGAGCAGCAGGCAGTAAGTGTTGTGGAGCTTACCCCTGGTCCGGGAATATTCCTGGTGTTTGGACATCATGGGTCCATATAACTTATCTCCTATGCCACTAGAGGATTTATTACTAGAATTAGTCTGATAATTATTGAGCTGGGTGTGTGCAGTGATGGTTTCATTGACATCTACAGCAGATACTCCCCATCATACAATGCTTCCTTGCATTCCTGGTCCCAGTATGCAGTGCAGTTCTTGTCTTGGAATCTCTGTTCTTCATTCTGTAAGGTAACAGAGGTATCTCCTGGTTGCATCTTTGATACAAATGAGGCAAGGAGTTTCCTTAATCCTGTCACCATTGTTTGGAGAGGTTTAGGTGCATGTCTCACTGCTTTTTCATTAAAAAACAGCAAAAGGTCTGGTGGTACTTTATAGACAAAATCTTATCTACCAGGCTTTTTTGGGGATAAAATCTCTGCTTCCACCACCCAAATATTAATAAAGCAACCAGGGAGAGACTACTTGGGAAATCTCACCCCTAAAGTACAAACCAGGACACAAAAATTAACCACTACCAGGTTAATGATAAAAGTTCTCTTTTCTTTTTACCACAATATTCCCATTGCAAGCATAATGACTAGATGGAACAGTAACAAAATAATAAATTCATGGAGGAGAAATTTACCATGGGCCAGGAACTTAGTTACAAAGGAGAGCAAAACCCATTTTAAATGCACAGATGAGATCCCATTTACCAAACCATAAAACAATAAAACCTAATGGATTTATCTAAACTTTATCCTACTTACAGACTGTGAAGAATATTTTCTTAGAGGGAACAAAATACAGGACTATGTAGCACTTTAAAGACTAACGATGGTTTATTAGGTGATGAGCTTTCGTGGGCCAGACCCACTTCCTCAGATCAAATAGTGGAAGAAAATTGTCACAACCATCTATACCAAAGGATACAATTAAAAAAAAAAGAACACATATGAAAAAGACAAATCAAATTTCAGAACAGAAAGGGGATGGGGGGAGGGGAGATAAATGTCCGTGAGCTAATGATATTCGAGGTGATAATTGGGGAAGCTATCTTTGTAATGGGTAAGATAATTAGATTCTTTATTCAGACTCAGGTGTAAAGTGTCGAATTTAAGCATAACAACAGTTCAGAGGATTCTCTTTCAAGTGCAGTCTTAAAAGGCTTTTGAAGCAGGATGCAGGTATTAAGTCATTGAGACAATGTCCTTTCTGGCTGAAATGGCAAGAAACTGTTTTTTCTTTGTGATTCTGTCCAATATCTGTTTTGTGGGCATTGAGCCTTTGGTGAAGTGTCTGAGACGTTTGTCCAATGTACATAGCAGACGGACACTTTCGGCACATGATAGCATAGATTATATTTCTGGATGCGCAGGAATATGTGTTCTTGATCTTATAACTCGGTTAGGTCCAATAATGGTATCAGCAGAGTGAATATGTGGACAAAGCTGGCAATGGGGTTTGTTGCAAGGGAAGGTACCAGGGTTGGTATTAGTGTGGTATGTTCTGTGGTTGTTGGTAAGAATCATCTTGAGGTTAGGAGACTATATGGTTGTGACAGTTTTCTTCCACTCTTTGATATGAGGAAGTGGGTCTGGCCCACGAAAGCTCATCACCTAATAAATCATCTTGTTAGTCTTTAAAGTGCTACATAGTCCTGTATTTTGTTTCAGCTACACCAGACTAACACGGCTACATTTCTATCGCTATTCTTAGAGGGAGACATCCTGTCCCTTTCAATAGCTTCAGAGAGACTACACAGGACAAAGGAGAAGAAAAAAAACAAAAATTCTTTTGTCTCAGTTTGAAATTCCTACCTACATTTCTATTGGCTGCCTGCCACCTGGTTTCGGTAAGGAACTTAGTTAACCCCTTATGATCATGACATGCCCCCCAAATCATAAACGGTGCTGGACAGCTTCTGGCCACACTGGCTGTGATTTCTTCCTGGAGGTCTGAGATAAAACATAGTAAATAAGTACATGTCACCTTAATATACCATTGAATACATGAAAAAAACAAAATTCTTTCAAATCTGTGGAGTACCATGACAGAAGAAGTCTAAACAGAAAGAAGGCTAATACATGAACTGTGTAGCAGTAGATATACTCACATTTCAGTGTATTCTAGTAAAAAAAAAAAAAAAAAAAAAAAAAAGCAATTAGATTCACTTAGGCTACATCTAGACTGCAGGCTTCTTGCCCAATAAGCTTTTTGCGGAAGAGATCTTCCACAAAAACTTCTTACGCAAGAGTGCGTCCACACTGCATGGATGCTCTCACAAGGAAGCTCTGCTTGCCACTAATAGAATGGCCACCAGGGCACCTGTGCTTCTTTCGATAGGCTTTTTTTGCACAAAAAAACCCGTTTCCCGTCCACACACACCTTTTTGCACAAGAGCTCTTGCGCAAAAAGGCTTATTCCTCGTAGAAAGAGGAATAACTATTGCGCAAAAACCCTTCTCTTCTGATTTACTGTAAATTTACTTGTGCAAAAACATGCTTGCAGTGTGGACGCTCTGAATTTTTGTGCAAAAACAACTGTTTTTGCGCAAAAACTTTGCAGTCTAGATATAGCCTTACTGTTTTAAGATACTTCAAACTCTGGGGAACAGTATTTGCTGTTAAAACACTAGAGGGTGCCCCAGTGCTATTATCGAATAATTTCAGGATGAAGAATTATTTGGGTACTTATCTGGTTAAATGAGTTGAATTAAATTGAGATCCTTAGCTTTGTATCCCCAGTGACGATGATTTTATATTTCAGGGGAGCAAGATCAATTTTATAAAAACTACTCTTCTACTAAATTCTGTGGAGGTTTTTTCCCTTCTTGACTTTTCCCTCTAACTAACCAGAGAAGAGCATTTGTGGAGCACTGAAGAGCTGTGATGATTGATATTTACATGTTGCTCAAGAAAAATTAGAATTCTGATTGATTCATAGATTGTTACCCTTCAAGTCTGAAATGTTAATGGAAGGCACCCCAGAGCACACACATATTCTAAAAGGTGAATCCTCTGGACATGCTGTGTCTGTTTCAAGTGCCTGCACAAAACATTGAAGCAGGAGATTGTTATATTGACTTATTCAAATATAGAGTGTTTTCCTTGTGACTGGAGATACTACACTGCCATGTGTGTACTACATTCTGCAGTTCAGTGGTGCTATGGCAGGATCAGTAGTGATTCCACAGTCCTATCTTGTACTCAAAACAGGGATTCAAAATCTTTGTTTTTTTTTTTTTTTTTTTTTTTTTTTTTTTTTTTTTTTTGAAAAATAGAAAATACTTTCTCAAAATTTGTATCATTTGTCTCCTTTGGGCACAAAATATATATTTTGATTATTTGCAAATAAATCTAAGTTTCGGTTAAAATTAATTAAAAACAGATTCCTTTAATATGTGTAACACTTAGCATTCTTTTTGTCCCGAATGATCTTAACAGAATAACACACACACTCCACACGTTCCATGTAGTTAAAATGCAGTTAACTGAAATCTTCTGCATAGGCTATATTCGAAGAAACTAGGTTATAATTAATCAAATTACTGTATCTAATAGCTGATTTGCATTACCGTATTTCCTAGGGGCCCTGGTCATTAACCAGGATTCCATTGTGCTAGGGATGCCCAGAGAGGTGACAGGGTCAAAGCAATGGGCTAGAAAAATGATCTTTGAAGCAATATTCTGAGTGGATACAGAAGATAGCATCTGTCAAGGCCAAAGAAAAAGATACTGCAGTAATCAAGACATGAGAATGAGCACCTGAAAGAGAGTTTTAGCTGCATGGATGGATAGGAAAAGTCATATCTTAGAGATGTCATGCTGAAAGAATCATTGCAATTCAGATATAACTTCAATGTGCAGACCTATAGATGTCTTGAGTCAAAGATGATGCCCAGGTTATGGGTTCATGAGAGGTGAAATGATATCTAGTCCACAGTGATAGAGAAAGGAGATAGGTGTGTATGTGGGGGATAATGGTTTTTTGGGGATGGGGCATGGAGATAAGGTTAAGGTTTTAGCCATGTTGAGCTTTGGCTGCTAGACGTCCATAGGGAAGTGTCAGAGACACAAGCCTAGCTTTTAGTTTAGACAGAAGAATCTAGGTCTACAATAGAGAGTTAGATATGCTGTGTAGTTGAATTAGTATTTGCCAGTTACCCAGAGATAAGGTGTATATGGAGAGGAGCCCTGTGGAATAGAGCCCTGTGGAAACCTGACTGAAAATTGAAGGGGAGATGAGGAGGATCCTTGGAAGAAGTGATTAGAGAGATAGCAGAAGAACCAGGAGAGGACAGTCATAGAAACCAAGGGAGTATTTGTATCCTAAGATCACTCTGAGAGGCTCAGGTAATTCTAAAGGGTGGCACTGTGACATTAGAACTCAACCAATGACCACCCTTCTTTAGAGCTAATCGGCATGCAAAACGTGGCGGTAATGATTCAATGGTATGAGACAGGATGTCACTAGTAGATGACTTGCCCAAATGTCATTGTTCTTTAAAGATTCTGTGGCTGCACATTAGCATGGACATGTGTCCTTGGAAAGCTCCCTACCACACTGCTCTCAAAGGCAGATATGCAGGGGAGTCCTTAAAATGCAGAACCACTGGGACATGCACTTTTGGCTCTCCTTGCTCATCCTGCACCTGTACATGGCCCTGTAAACCAATAAACCAATTGCAAATTAAGGGCCAGAGTCACCACTATTTTTGGCAGCCTTGTTCTGCTCTAGTCTAGTGCTGTAATTCAGCTGTTAAGCATTATGTGACATTTATTCTAATAATTAAAAAATGGTATGGTCACATTCTTTTTAGATTATTTGCTCAATGTTTGTGTATTACACTTTTAATTAAAACAAAGAAATTCCCAAATTACACTTAGGGTATGTCTACACTACCCCGCTAGTTCGAACTAGCGGGGTAATGTAGGCATACCGCACTTGCAAATGAAGCCCAGGAAATTCAAATCCCGGGCTTCATTTGCAAGTGCGGTATGCCTACATTACCCTCCTAGTTCGAACTAGGAGGGTAGTGTAGACATACCCTAAGAAAGGTAAGTTTGAAAGTGTGAATCAGAAATTTGAGTTAAAGAATACAGGTATGATTTAGTAATAGAGATGTAGCCGTGTTAGTCTGGTCTTGCTGAAACAAAAGACAAGACTATGCAACACTTTAAAGACTAACAAGATGGTTTATTTGGTGATGAGCTTTCGTGGGCCAGGATGTGGGTCTGGCCCACGAAAGCTCATCACCTAATAAACCATCTTGTTAGTCTTTAAAGTGCTGCATCATCCTGTCTTTTGTTTCAGGTATGATTTAGTTCTCCCCAAACCATTACAAATTGAGGAAATTTAGAATTAAGGTTCCACTTAAAGGAAATTCAGACATGTTTGGTACTTCACCTGTGCATTTCTTGCCCTAGCATCCTTAATTCCACTGGTAGTGATGCCATCAGAAGGAAAAAATATGAAAAAAGTCAAATCTTTAAAAATCAGTTTTATCTAATGGCATTGCAAATAAATCTAGTTCAGAAAATTTTGAATCATTTCATCAGAAAACGTTGGTTTGTTTAAATTGAAACTTTTCATAGGAAGATACCAGTTTCAATGAAACTTTACTTAGGAAAGGCTTCTCAGATACAGGATGTATTTTCAAAGGGAAGAGGAAAGAGCTCTCCAACCCAACATGTTTTGGGACTGGAAGCTGTTTTCTGTTTTTTTTTTGAAAGAACCCGTACTCCTGAAAAAAATGAGTACAGGTTTTTTCGAAAAAGGGTTGGTTTTTTTCCCCCAAAAGGATGGTCTCTAGACTGCACTTTCACTTTTGAAAAACTCTTTTAAAAAAAAAAAAGTGCTCGGACGCGAATATGCAAATGAAGCACAGGATATTTAAATCTGCGCTCCATTTGCACTTTCGATTTGCCTCGTTTACATTCCTCTTTCGACAGAGGAATGTAGTTTAGACGTGCCCGGAGATTCCACCACCTCCATAGGCAACCTATTCCAGTGCTTCAATACCCTCCTAGTAAAGTACTTTTTCCTAATATCCAACCTAGATCTCTCTCACTGCAGCTTGAGACCATTGCTCCTCATTCTTTCATCTGTCAACTTACGTCACTCAGGGGTGTGAAGAAAACATCATCCCTGAACAACATAAGCTACACTGACAGAAACACGGGTGTGCAGAGCACTATGTTAGTGGGAGAACGTCTCACAATATGGGTCAGCCCCCTCTATAAGAAACAAGGTCTATTTCCATGTTAGAACAACCAAGGACAGAACAACGTTGTTTCCTAATGTTGTTTTTATCTATTTTATCCCTCCATAGCTCATTGTATACCCTTAGCTCTCTCCTGCCCTTTAATATTTAGTGATTTTTTTCTCTTTTCTTCACAATCTACACCCCACTCTTATTTAGTTTCCCTTGTTCGTTGCTTGTTTCTCCTTTTTTCTTGAATTTAAAAACAAACACATTAGCAAAGATTGCAGTTTAGATCAGTTTATGTTGCTAAGCAACAACCTGCCTTTCAGTGCAACCTACTTTCCATATAAGCTCCCCTGTGTTGTATCGTGATCCATGCTCCTCATCTATAGTTATGTAGCAGTCTTACATGTCAGTTTCACTTGCCTGTTTTCAGATGGTGTCCATGGAGCTGGGTGAGAATTTGCGGACGGGGCAGGAATCTTTCATTTATGCTGCTGATTCACTTTTGAAGTTTTATGACCCTCTTAGGTGCAGACATTGGGGCTGGGTGACTTCATAAGAATCTTCTGAGAAAGCAAACATGCCATGAACATTAGTACAAACCTCTCTGCCAGTATTTGCTCTGGAAATGCTTTTTCATCTCTTCACAAAAAAAACCCCTCTTTTGGCTTGCATTATAGGTTTGTCAAACAACTAAACTGTTCACAGGCAACTTGTGACCAGAAAGAGGAGACTCTTGTTTACAAAACATAAGCAGTCTGAATCTGGAAAGAGACAGAACCACAGGATTTAAGATACCACTTATACCGCACAAATTGTGAAAACTCCTAGGGGAAGCATAGATCAGAACTTACTATGGCAAATTATTTTACCAATTTGATCATTAGTCTCCATTGTTTAAAATTACCTGTTTACAAGTGGAGAGGGGGAAACTTAAATGGAGATAAAATACTTGCAAATTTGATGAGTCCTGGTCACCAACATCTGCTGAGGAATCCTTACCTTACTAAAATACATAAAATGAGTCCCTTTATGTTTAGGATTTGACCCAAAGAATTAACCCCAGAAATCTCATGCTGCCTTGTGCATACAAATGTGATCATGGCACACAGTATTATAGTTACGTGGGGTATAGTAAAATATCACTTAGCAGCCCCCCTCAAAAACTGCTAGATGTGTACAGGAAAGGTTGAGTTTCTAATTGTGGGTATGTCTACACTACCCTCCTAGTTCGAACTAGGAGGGTAATGTATGCATACCGCACTTGCTAATGAAGCCCGGGATTTGAATTTCCCGGGCTTCATTAGCATAAGCGGGGAGCCGCCATTTTTAAATCCCCGCTGCTTCGAACCCCGTGCAGCGCGGCTACACGGGGCTCGAACTAGGTAGTTCGGACTAGGGTGCCTATTCCGAACTACCGGTACACCTCGTTTCACGAGGAGTAACGGTAGTTCGGAATAGGCACCTAGTCCGAACTACCTAGTTCGAGCCCCGTGTAGCCGCGCTGCACGGGGTTTGAAGCAGCGGGGATTTAAAAATGGCGGCTCCCCGCTTATGCTCATGAAGCCCGGGAAATTCAAATCCCGGGCTTCATTAGCAAGTGCGGTATGCATACATTACCCCGCTAGTTCGAACTAGCGGGGTAGTGTAGACATACCCTGTTTGAGGAAATAACAGGCTTTCTCTCAGAAACCAAGGAGGAAAGTCTGTATAGCTGGAGCAAGGAAAGACAGGTGGCTTCACACTATGTACTAAGCTACATGCCACCTAATGAGAAAGATTTAGTCTGATTGTTTTACCAAAACAGGAGTAGTAAAAATAGACTATCAAGGACACCTTCAAAGCCTTGTAGACTTTTTAAAAAGGGAAATTTTTCCTCATGGAAAATTTAATGGGAAGAAGAAAAGCCTGGTTTTAAACAATCTCCCTTTAAAAATGCATATAATTTAACAGATAATGATATCCTTTCTATAGAAAGCTAGAGTATGGATAGAATTAGATCCTAAATTCAGGTCCTTATTAGCTTGCCAATCAAGTAGTGTGCACATTGAGTTATGGTATTGTCAGTGACCGTTCAACATGACAATCTTGAATTACTACGCACTCTTGGCAAAATATGTCCATATCAACTCGTGTACTTTTACAACAGGGCATTGATAAGCTGACCCAAGGGTACAAGGATGATTTCCAAACTGTCTGAGCCAAGGTCATGTGGTAGCCAGAGTCATGTTGTGGAGCTCTTGGATGCAGTAGATTCTGTTTCCAGGGCAATGGCTACAAAAATCACAATGCACTGCTTTTCCTGGTTGGCTTTGGTAGGCAGGAATTACAAATGACAATGAAGGGACCTCCCTTGTGAGGAGTGCTCACTCTTTCATGAGAAGACTGATGAGGTGGCCAGGAGATCCCTCAAAGATTCCAGAGCAACACTCAGATCCCTTGGTATCTACACCCTGGTCTCCAGATAAAGCTATTTCAGATCCCATTTCTATCACCAGCAGACATTCTTTCAGTAAAGACTACCTGAACCACTAGGTCCCAAGCAGAGGGAAGAGAATAAAATCCAAGGAGTGGGTCTACCTTCTCTCATCACTGATTTGACTTTGACCAGGCAGTAAAATGTGATTTTTCACTCGAGGCCGAATACCTTTCATTCCATGTTATTCACTCTTTTCAGCAATTTCTGGCTCACTTTCAGTGCACCCACCTGGTCCAACATCACCTCAGACTGCTGGGTCTTGGTTGTGGACTAGAGAAGCTATGCTATGCAATTCCGCTACCCTTCCCCCAACCACTACCCTTCCTTGTCCCTCTTCAGAGACCACTCCCACAAGATTCTACTTCAATGAGAAATGCAGTCTCTCCTTGCTTTCGGCACTGTAAAGGAAGAAAGAAGTTTCTAGTCACAGTATTCCCTCACCCTAAAAAATACTGGGGGATTTCACCCTATGTTCTACAACTGACCCCATAACACTTAATTCAAGATGGTCTCCCTTACATCTATCATATCCTCCCTGGACCACAAAGACTGGTATACTGACTGCAGTGACGCACATTCCATATTGTGATAAGCTCAATAAGTTTGTGTTGAACAACCCCTTCTATATTGGGTTTTGCCCTTCAGACTTTTGACATTATGCTGGGTATCCACAAAGTATCTTGCAGTTGGGCAGCATACCTCAGAAGATGGGCATCTGTGTTTTATTATACTTATGTAACTGACTGTTTAGGGGCTCTTTGCAAATGCAAGTCCAAGCCATCGGTGTGTCCATCTTTCAGCTTTTCACATGTCTGGGCCTGCTAGTGAACGAGAACAAATTCCCATTGATCTCTATGTGGTAATAGAATTAGTCAGGTTCCAAACATGGAGGCAGCGACTGCCTACCTACCAGGGGCAGATGACTGTTTTGCAGGGCCCCCCTTTGCCACAGCGCATGCGCCGTGACGCCATGCGCATGCGCGGTGGCGCCACGGCGCATGTGCAGGGCTTTTTTAAGTGCGGGGGCCAGGGCAGCCGCCCCATTCCACCCTATATCCGCCCCTGCTACCTACCACTTGCCAGGTTTCATACAAAACAAGATCTCTGTTCCCACAAATGGCCCAACCCCATGATGTGCGTGAGAACTTGTCCCACCCTTGCAGAGTCACATGGCAACTATACATTTGTCATCCCATTTGTGGGGTATTGGTCCAATTGCTATCAAAGATAAGGGATTGGCCCATGAAATTTACTTGTTGCCATATGTCTTAACAATTTCCTAAATTATTCCAATGGAAATTGCAGGGTATCTGTCCAGTGCTACCAAATTGTGTCAAAAAGACCTAGAAAATCTTTAGATCCTTTTATTGGCCTTATGAAAAAGGTGTCAAACAAGGAGGGAAGACATTTAGGGCAGAATTGTGCACTGGAGCTCTAAGATCTGATCTACCTCCCATAGGACTTCTGCTACTGAAAAACGGGGGTTTCCGCCCATCCTCCTGAGTTCTGCAATGAAAAAGAGGCACCAGGTGACAAACAGAGACATTTCAAAATTATTAGGGATTCTTTCATGTATCTTGTACATGGGGAGTACAATGTTAAAAACATGCACCCAGCATCATCATACACAGAAGGCTAAGGAGGAAGGAATAGATAATGTGCTGGGACAGAAATGGATAACAGAAGTATGTTTTGATACTGATGCAAATGCTGGTGAGTGACACTGATGAGTCAGCACAGTGGGTGGAAGTAATTTTTATATAATAACAGTATCATCCTTTTTCTTCTACTGCAGTGTCACACAGAAGCAAACACAGGCACTGTACAGCAACCAGTGAGTCAGATCCTGTGTACCAAACTGAAATAGATGAAACCAAAATATTTACAGATATTTCCTATATTTTGTGCAGTAAAGAATTAGTAGTTAGTTCCAAGGGACCTCCACCTCCTGCTTTCCTATGAGCTGACCACATAGCAACCAGAGCTTGTGTGGAAATATCACAGAACAGATGCTGTGGATTCAGCCAGTGTTCAGAGAGAGAGAGAAAGGAGAAATTATTGAAGCTTAAGGGAAACAAAGGCTATTCCTTCATCAGGTGGTGTTTGTTCTTTAACAGCAGTGAGAATCACTACAGTATAGTAAGTCCCCAATTCCATCTACCCTTCCCCCCCTCCCATCCCCACACACCTGTTAAAAGAAGCAATAGATTGCAAGGTGAAGCACTTTAGACAGCAGGAAATACCAAATTAAGGTTTTATCTGCAGCTAGTGCCTTATTCCTTATGCACCTGATGGTTAATGGAGCTATGCTGACTACACTCACAGAGGCTCTGATGCCATACATTTCCTTCAGAAATAAAATTTTCACTCAGGAATGCAATAACGAGAAATAATGCATTGAAACAACAAATCCGACATAACTTTTAGTTTAAAATATGTGCATAAATAAAGTCTATTTTTAAACCATTAGATTGTAAGGCCTGAAGGGATCCATAGGCTGTCTAGTTTCTCTTCCTGCATATCCTTGTACCATAGAATTCCATCTAGGGATGCCAGGCCTGTAACTACTGATGGAGCTAATGCATGACTTTTATAAAGACATCCCACTTGCTGCAGACTCCTAAGTTAAACAAATCTGTTAAATCCTAATGGATCTTCACTAATCACAGACCCTAGGTTTGGCCAAACCACTGAAACACTAGAGCGGCTCAAAAAAAAAAAAGGTTGCACATTTCTTTTTAAGCGCACTGTTGTTTTGTTTTCCTTCTCTTGTATTCAGAACTGGGTTTACTCAAACTTTCAAAAAACCTCACCTTCAAGTAGAGACTGGTCCTGGAAAAAATTCAGTCATAAAAGTGAAAGTTTCAGAAAAGACTTCAGAATGACAATCCCTAATGATACCTGGTCACGATTTTTCAGAAGTAACTAGTGATAGGGGTGATTATATTTTGGTACCCAATCTGAAATACCTTAAAGGAGGGAAGCTGATTTTCAGAATATGTGGAGCATCTGAATAACAGAGCATCTTTAAGAATCTCAAGAAGGGAGATGAAAGAATTGAGTTGTCCAGAACCAACAGTATACACTCAACCTATAATTAAAGCAGCACAGTTACTTGGATTGATGTAGGAGATTGTAGAAGCCTTGTGATGTTTGTCACATACTAGACTAAAACCAAGACACAAACAAGCATCCTTTTGTTTCACAAAGTGACCAAAAGAGTTACAATGTTTTTGAATTATTTTAATTGGAAAAAACCACTCTGCTAATACAATATTAAATCCACCACAGAGTCAAGGGGAAAAAATGGTCTTGAGAAGGGGAACCACACAGCCAGGAAGTTCATGCAAGGGTCCAAAATCTGCCTTAGCCTTCTTGAATATATGCAGCACGTTAGGGTCTTTTCAATACATTATCACCGATGTGACATACTGACATACTACTGATTAAATACAATTTGCAATGGAAATAGAACTGGCTGAGATAATGGAGTATGGATCCAAAGATAGTTTAGGTTAATATTTCTTTTCCAGATTAAATGAAAACTAAGAATCATAGAATCATAGAGCTGGAAGAGACCTCAGGAGGTCATCAAACCAGCCCTCTGCCCAAGGCAGGACCAATCCCAACTAAATCAACCCAGCCATGGCTTTGTCAAGCCAAGACTTAAAAACCTGTAGGGATGGAGATTCCACCACCTCCCTTGGTAACCCATTCCAGTACTTCACCACCCTCCTAGTGAAATAGTTTTTCCTAATATTCAACTTGGACCTCTCCCACTGTAACTTGAGACCATTGTGCCTCGTTCTGCCATCCATCACTACTGTGATCAGCCTTTCTCTATCCTCTTTGGAACCTCCCTTCGGAAAGCTGAACGCTGCTGTCAAATTCCCCTTCACGGTTTTCTTCTGCAGACTAAACAAACCCAAATTCTTCAGTCGCTCCTCATAGGTCTTGCGCTACAGCTCCCTAATCATTTTGGTTGCCCTCCGCTAGATCCTCTCCAATGCGTCCACATCCTTTCTATAGTGGGGGGGGGGGGGGGGGCCAGAACTGGACACAATACTCCAGATGTGGTCTCACCAGAGTCAAATAAAGGGGAATAATCACTTCTCTAGATCTGCTGGCAATGCTCCTCCTAATGCACCCTAACATACCATTAGCTTTCTTGGCTACAAGGGCACACTGTTGACTCACATCCAGCTTCTCATCCACTGTAATTCCCAGGTCCTTTTCTGCAGAACTGCTACTTAGTCGGTCCCCAGTCTGTAACTATGCTTGGGATTCTTCTGTCCCAAGTGCAGGACTCTACACTTGTCCTTGTTGAACTTCATCAGATTTCTTTTGGCCCAATCCTTTAATCTGTCTAGGTTATTCTGGACCCTATCCCTGACCTCCAGCATATCTACCTCTCCCCCTAGCTGAGTGTCATCTGCAAACTTGCTGAAGGTGCATTCCATCCCCTCATCCAGGCTATTAATAAAGATGTTGAACAAAAGCAGTCCTAGAACAGATCCTTAGGGCACTCCGCTAGAAATCGCCCGCCAACCTGATATCGAGCCGTTGATCACTACCCATTGGATCTGACGGTCTAGCCAGCTTTCTATCCATCTTACAGTCCATTTATCCAATCCATGCTCTCTTAACTTGCTGGCAAGAATATTGTGGGAGACAGTATCAAAAGCTTTGCTAAAGTCAAGGTATAGCACATCCACTGACTTTCCTATATCCACAGAGTCAGTTACCTCATCATAGAAGATAATCAGATTAGTCAGGCATGACTTGCCCTTTGTGAATCCATGTTGTCTATTCCTGATCACTTTCCCCTCTTCCAAGTGCTTCAAAATGGATTCCTTGAGGATCCCCTCCATGTTTTTTCCAGGGACTGAGGTAAGGCTGACTGGTCTGTAGTTCCCTGGATGATCCTTCTTCCTTTTTTTTAAAGATGGGCACTACATTTGCCTTTTTCCAATCATCCGGGATCTCTTCCAATCTCCAGATAATGGCCAAAGGCTCTGCAATGACATTTGCCAACTCCCTCAGTACCCTCGGATGCATTACATCCAGACCCATTGATTTGTGTATGTTTAGCTTTTCTAAATAGTTTCTAACTTTTTCCTTGCTTGTAGTACTATAACCCGCTCAGAGCCTTAGTTGTGGAAGAGGACCCATTGTCCTAGATGCAGTATAAGGGCTTACACTTACAATTGAATTATAAGACAAGTGACACCTGATGAATCCAGACAAACAGAGTATTACAAAGAAATGATGAGACAATATTTGGCAGCATAAAAGGAGTGATCTCAGATCCCTATAATTTAAGAATTGTCAAGTTTTGGTAGGCATTATGGCAAAAGAGAATGTTAAGGAGGGATCTGAAGGAGCTTGAGGTAGTGAAGGTTGACAGGGAGCTCCTTACAAGGAGAATAGTGATAGAGATGCAGCCGTGTTAGTCTGGTGTAGCTGAAACAAAAGACAGAACTATGTAGCACTTTAAAGACTAACAAGATGGTTAATCTTGGCAAGACCCACTTCCTCAGATCAATATGTGGAAGAAAATCGACACCACCATATATACCAAAGTGATACAATAAAAAAAAGAACACATGTGAGATTGACAAATCAAATTTTAGAACAGAGTGGGTGTGAGGGGGGAAGGTTAGTTTCTGTGAGGTAATGACATGGGGTGATCTTAAGATAGCTTCCCCAGTTATCACACCTAATGTCATAAAAGCAGGACCAACCCCAACTAAACCACCCCAGCCTGGACTTTGTCAAGCTGGGACTTAAAAACCTTTAGGGATGGAGATTCCAGCACCTCACTAGGTAACCCATTCCAGTGCTTCACCACCCTCCTACTGAAATAGTAAAACAGTCAAGCCTGCATGAGCACGGCCATGACCATGGATTTCCCCACACCTAACTGGTTCCCCACAGAGTGGTAGCTATCCAGCATGGCAAGCTTCCAGAGCACAATAGCGATGCACTTCTGCAGGGGCATGGCAGGTTGCACACAGGTGTCCTGTCACCTGAGGGCAGGAGCGAACCACTTGCAGAGCTCCAGGAAGGTAGCCTTCCGCATGCAGAAGTTCTGGAGTCACTGCAAGTCATCCCACCATTGCAGGACAATGTGGTCCCACCAGTCAAAACTGGTGTCCCTCCACCAGAAATGGTGTTCCATGGTGTGCACAGGATGGAGGAGAAATTGGTGCATCAGGAGCGCTAGGGCCTGGGTGAAGTGGTTCCCCGGTCCGGGCTGGTCATCGTGGTCCTGAAACACCACATGGGTAGCCTGCATGAACTGCACCATGAGGCACAGCATGAGGCCCAAGAGCCTAGCACTGCTTTGCAGCAGCTCTGGCTCCATGGTGTCAGTGCTGTGGCATCCGCAAGGGTGTAGGCAGTTGAGAAGTGGAGTGTGAGATGCGGCTGTAGAGAGGAGCCCCTTTAAGCATGAGTCTCAGATAGCCTCAGAAAGCAGCTACAGGAAGTGAGTGCTCTCCTGATGCCCTCCCCGGAGTGCTTCCAGGGAGCTTTAAATGCATTTCAGGCTCCAATTGGTGTGGATGCACTAGTTCTAAATTATTCTGTGTTATTTCGATGGTGCCTTGTAGTGAGGATACTCTATTTCAAAATACTTATTTTGAGAGTTATTTCAAAATAGGTTATTTCTAAATAATTTCCCAGTGTAGAAATGCCCAAAGAAACTATATATTGCTTCCAAGGGCTCCTGAAGAGAGAAAGGGCCCTGCTAAGACATCTCTGGGCATAAGGTAGTGCCTGCAAAATGGCACCTGTGCTACAGCAGAGAGTTGAACAGGAAGCATAAACACATATGGCTAAAAGGCTATGAAGATCAGATTAGTGTGCAGTATATGAGATGGACTTGTGCTAATGGCTCTGAGAAAGAAAACACAATATACTTCTGCAATAGCCTCCTAGTAGCATGACAACAGGATGACAAATGAAATGTGAAAATGAGAAAATTTTACATTCTCGATTTCACTTTCTGGTCTGTTAAAACACCTGGGGCACTGAAGCAAGGAGAGAAAACAAGCTGTGAGCTTTCTCCACCACTCTTCTATATTCATGAGAGTCTCCATTCTTTTTATGCTGCCCACCTCTTTACAGTGGGTCAGTGGGTCCACTCCATGAATCTGGCTCTATATTCAAGCAGACTCTCTTTTTATGATAACAGTGCATCTCCTTTCTCCATTAATACAATTGTGATAAATGCTCTTACTTCAGAAGTGCGAGTTTGAATGTATAAGGTAATTCTAGAGGACTAACTCACTTGTCCCATTTATCACACTATCACCTTTTCCTTTTTTACATAATACAAAAGTTATTTTCCCACACTTCTCAAGATAGTTAGGATTATTTTAGTACTTGTTTTTCAGGCTGGAATAAAATAAATGTTCTTGTATTGTCTTATTAAGTATCATTAAACTTTGTCATTATGCTATGTCTCAATCAACTAAAAGACTACATTTGCTTTTGATATGTTTCTGTGCTTTCCAGCCATGATCATGGACTACTCAGAAAGCTGTATTTATCTCATGGATTAAATCAGAGGTGCATACAGTGGAAGTTCTGTTTTAGTTCCTTCCTATGGGCCAGAAGTATGATTTTTGCCAGATTTTTTTTTCCTTGCCCAATAAGAAATGAGTTTTGATACAGAGGTGCTTGATTCCTATAAGTCAGTTTATTAAAAGAAGGCTACTGCTGAATGTACAAAACTTAACATGTTATTTATCTTATTTAACAGAGTTAGTGAATGCAAGTTGTTAGCTAAGGTTGTCTAAGTTTTTCCATTTCAATTTTTTTAACTGTTTATGATAACCAAATTTTCATCGTTTAGTCTGAAAGTTAGCAGGTCTTGTCTGTCTTGTTTTTTCTTTTTAAATTTGGGGTAAAACTACTTAGACTTGTGAGTTGGCGGGCAGTGAGAGGAAAATACACTTTTACATTATAAAAGAAGTCTGAGGGGGTATCCCTGTTAGTCTGTAACTTTAAAAACAACACAGTCCTGTGGTACCTTAGAGACTAACAAGCATAAATAGTCATGAGCTTTCATGGGTAAAACCCACTTCATCAGATGAATTGGAGTGGAAATAACGTAGATCGATATAGATATAGATATATATCAGCAGAAGAAGTACCTCTCAATTGTAGGACCAATGCTAATGAGGCTAATTAAGTGAACTGGAAGTATCCAATATTTAGCTTTTAATGTAAAAATGCAGTGTTAAAGGCAAGGGAGACTGGCTTTATAATGTGACATCCAGATAATGTATTTGTTCAACCAGAGAAACTGTCAAATTTGCAGATGAATACCAATTCGGCACTTTCTCTCTGTAGTTGGCTGGTAAAAGTCCTTTGTAGAAGAATGGTTACTTTTAAATCCATGATTGAGTACCCAGGCAGGTTAAAATATTCACCTGCAGGTTTATGTGCTTTACCATTTCTGATGTCTGATCTGTGTCCATTTATGTTTTGTTGTAGAGATTGTCGGGTTTGGCCAATATACCTGGCAGACGGGCATTGCTGGCACTTGATGGTATGTATCACATTAGATGAGGTGCAGTTCTATGAGTCCCTCATGTTGTGGCTTATGTGGTTAGGTTCTGGGAAGGGGTCGCTTATATAGATATGTGGACAGAGTTGGAAATGGGGTTTATTGCAGGGGGTAGGTTCCTGGGTGAGTGTGTCTGAGGTGTGATGTATGGCTGCTGGAAAGAATTTGCTTCAGGTTGGGGGGTTGTCTGTAGGTAAGGATTGACCTGTCTCCCAAAGCCTGTGAGAGTGAGGGATGGTTTTCCAGGATAGGTTGTAGAACTGTCAATAATGCACTGGAGGTTTTAAGTTGGAGGCTGTAGATGATGACCAGTGCTATTCCGTTATTTTTCTTGTTGGGCCTGTCTTGAAGTAGTTACTTTCTGGGTACTTGTCTGGCTCTGTCAATCTGTTTTCTCATTTTCCCAAGTGGGTATTTAAATTTTAAGAATGTATTTTAAGTTTTAAGAAAAATGCAGACGTTTTTAAAAATAGCTTCACAGACTTAATAAGGGATGGTAGAAATCTGCAACAGAGTAAGGCACCTTTAAGTGGTCCAGTGAAAATTCATTTTGATATGACCAAGTCATAACAATTAGAAACCTACTCCACATATACACACTAATTCTACCCTAAAACAATTTTTGTTTGTTTTTAAATAGCCTTAGCTCTGTCCTGTCACTGATTCTTTTGTGTTGGCAAACTGAGTGAAAAAATCAGCCTTGGAAGAAACATATAGAATAAGGATGATTGAACACACTATGGAATGAGCTAGGGATGGAAGATGTTTGAAGGTGAATATGGAATAAGGCAGGACTTACAAAAGATTTTACCTCAGTGTGCACCTTGTTCAGGACCCAGCACTCTACTGCTGTCTAGAAAGTAATTCCACCTGAGCGGAAACAAGATTAAAATCCACTGTTTTGCACAAATTTTCATCCAAAATCTTGAACATTTCCCCAAGGAGCCTTTCCCTGGAACTTCCTGGTTAGTTACTGGACTTCACTATTCTGGATAGCTAACCTGAACCACAGGCTAAGACAATGAGTGAAAGGGGTCCTCTTTAATGGTACCTGCTGGAAACAGAAATGTCTGCAATGACATCCTGTATCAGATCTCATGAGTTAAGCAGGACTGTAATGAGTCAGTACTTGGATGAGAACTTGCTAAGTGGTTGGCTTCAACTGGGACAGTTGTGTGTGATTCAGTGGTGCTCTTCATTCTGAGTCACTTCTAAAGCAGAAGGCACTGTTGGAGGAGATGTAAAATTGAATTCTTTAGTTTATTTAAGAGCTCATACCACAGTTTGAGAGCTGCTAAATTAAGTGGTTTTGTGTGTCTAATTCCAAATGTTAATTATATTCTGGTGACCTAAATTTCCCCAGTTTTTATTGAAGATATACCTTTGCCTACAATTGTGTAGCTTTTCTGAGTGCATTTAAAAGGTAGCTCCCCCTGCATTTCTATAGTGGATGAAGTGATCCCTGTGAATAATTTGCACACCCTCTTATTAAGATTGTTAGAAGAAAAGGTGATCTTTAAATATAAGAGTATCCTATGCCTGGCTTTCAGTCCTGTACTGATAAATCGTTATGCAACAGATACATTATCTAGGGCCATACCGTCCAACACTTTAGCCACTAGCCACAGGTAGCTATTTGACCAGTTGAGTGTGGCTAGCTGGCTCACAAAATTATTTACATTTTCAGAATGTGCCTAGTTCACTATAGCTTCAGAAATGGTGGATACAAGTGTTTTTTGTATCTAGGGCAAAGACGGTTCTCTCCTAAAGCTCCCCACACAATGGGGCATCTGAGAGCTGTAATATAAACATCAAATAACAATCATGAGCCAGAAACATATTACTTTCAGCAGTCCCCTCCTTTGTCAGTATTCACTATGGCAGATTTTCTTTCTGGCTGCTGTCAGTGAAAGTCTTAATGGCCTTTATTCATGAGTGTAGTGGCTTGTTCTCCACTGCTTTGAGAGCAATGGGTTAAAGTGTACATTCCAGTACACGCAGGAGCTGTGGAGGGGTGGCTGGCATTACAGGGCTAAATAGTGTGGGCTGAATTACAAACGGTGGCCGTTCAAGAGCAGCACCAGAGTTAATGCAGCAAGCCGGAGCCAGTCGCTGTTGCCCTCGCACTGTAGGAAAATGAGGGGGCCGGCGGGTTTATGAAATGGGCCGCCGGAACGGGCCAGATTTGCCCTCAAATATTAACGCTGCCTCACCTGTGAACGTAGGGACCCGGCAACTCGGGGACCGCTTCCTCCGCTCTGCCCTCAAATGTGGGCGATTGCTGCTCTCTCCCCGCCCCGGCCGCGCTGGAGGCTGAGGACTTGCGCGGGTCAGACAAGTCGCTGAGGAGCTTTTTCCACAGGCGCCCTCGCAGGCTGTGGCGGGCGGGCAGGGCTGCGCTAGCGAGTCTCCCGCCAGTAGCTCCGGGGCAGAGCGAGGAGGGGCAGGGACCGGACTCGCGGAGGCAGCGGGGCGGGAGAGCGCAGGGCCGAGCAGCGGCAGGGGGAGGCGAGGAAGGGAGACGCAGCCGCCCGGCAGGGGGCACAGCGGGGAGGACGGGAGCGGCGCCCCCGGACCCCTGGCTGACCGGGAGGCGGGATGCAGCGCTGGCAGTGAGCAGCCGGGCGGTCCGGGTGCCGGCGGCAGGATGGGCTGCGGGGGGAGCCGAGCCGATGCCATCGAGCCGCGCTACTACGAGAGCTGGACCCGCGAGACCGAGTCCACCTGGCTGACGAACACGGACACCGAGCCCCCGCCGCCGGCCTGCGGCCACGAGAGCGCCCGCGCCGAGGCCGGGCTGCGGGAGCAGAGCGCGCCGCCCCCGGGTGAGTGATGGGCTGGGAGGGGGTCCGCGGGGCCGCAGCCAGAGCCCCTCATCCCCCGCCGGCTCTGAGCTGGGCCGGAGGGCTCCCACCCCCCAGCCCAGGAGCAGGCGCAGCCCTGGGCCCGTGAGCCGCAGCCCCCGAGCCGCCAGGACAGCCGGCTTTCAAACAGCGGCGCCGACTGCTTTGCTGGGAATCTGGCTGGCAAACAGCGCCTGCTGGAGCTCGCCATGAAACATGCGAGGGGTCGGGGAGATGTAGTGATGTGCGAGTGGCCCTTTCTGTCCCTCCTTACTACGCCGCGGCGCTCGGCCCCGCGCGGCTGGGGGCGTACAGAAAATGTCCTCATATGTGAAGCAGCAGGCATTTGAGTCCACTACCCCCGCGATGGACGGACATGCCTATCTGAATCTCTTTATTCTCTTAGGAGTTCAATCAAACGCGTGAACACGGGATTGTGATTAGCACCAAGTCACTAGTATAGGTTGCCTATTTCTTTTTTTCCCGGGAAACGATTTTTCCCCCCAGCTATTAAGAAATGCAGGCATCTAAGTCTGTACTTTAAAACTTGTTGGTTACAGCAGCACTGCACCTCTCATAAAAAAAAAACCCAAACAAAATCAACCAAACAAACAAATGCTTCACGGGTCCCATAATATGCTTTCTTGTAGTTCTTGTGGACATGCATAACTAGGAACTTTCACATCCCTGCGCTCTTATTAGAAAAGAAGCTTGTTCTTTACCTATCATAATAGTTTTTTTAGGGAGAACATATAAATAGCATTAGTTTTGTGATAATCTCACTGGAAAAAAATGTGGCTTTTTGGTTTCTTGATGCAGAATAAATAGCCTTGCAAAACAATGGATAAGAAGTAGCACCAAATAGCCAAGCCTCCCCCACCCCAAACTGCTCATGAAAATAAAATTCTATGGACCATGACATTGCAGAAAATGAAATCGACCAGATCCAACTGTGTGAAGTAAAACAAATAGCCTAAAATTTTGACTTTTTTATGCTTGTCACATTGTTAACCAGCAATGAATCTAAGAATTTACAGTGGGGAAAAAGAGTGTGAGATTCCAAATGCAAGTGTTAGATAAATTTGATTCTGAAGGCATTTCAATCTGCCTATAGATCATAGAGAGAAAAGAGAAAACAGTTAAATTATTGCTTCTGTTTTTCTGGCAGATTGGGATTGTTCTTCCATTTGTTTGCATTGTTGGGACTGTGTTGGTCCAAGGATATTAGTGAAACGAAGTAGGTGGGGTAACATCTCTTATTGGATCAATGAAAAAAGCTTTCAATCTACATGGAGCTCCTCTTCAAGTCAACTATAATTTCACCCATCTTGTCTCTCTAATACATATGTTCTTGTGTTTCTTCCACTCACGTTTTTAAATACTCCAGATGATGGAAATGCCTAGTATGATGGTCAATATTTCAGGGTGGTCAAATATTGGAATAAATTGCCAAGGGAGGTGGTGGAATCTCCCTCTCTGGAGATATTTAAGAACAGGTTAGATAGACATCTGTCAGGGATGGTGTAGGTGGAGCTTGGTCCTGCCTTGAGGGCGGGGGGCTAGACTCGATGACCTCTTGAGGTCCCTTCCAGTCCATATTCTATGATTCTATGATCAGATGTCATGTTTTTAAAGGGCCAGTCCCATACATGAGCCCTCCTGCAGGTGTCCTGTCTTTTTCTTTAAAAGGGGCAAATTGTCCCATATTTTCTGTCTCCTCCCCCTGCCCCTTACCAGTACTGGCAGGTCCTGCTTCTGGCCAGATCCTTACCAGCCACCTGCCCTCTAGCAGTGAGTGAGGTGAGAGTCCAGTGGCCAGCCATGAGAATAGGTGTGCAAGGCTGGTGGCAGGGTAAAGACACAGTGCATGGGCCAGATGTTTCCCCACTGGTCCATCAGTGGAGCCTCTGCTGTGTGCGTGCTCTCAGTCAACAGGGTCCTGTCCTCCGTCCTGTTTCTAGCTGGCACTGGCTGTTCACCACTGCTGCACATCCATCAGCCCTTTATGTGCTTCCCTTCTCACTGTCCTTTCCCTGCTTTGCCCCTCCAGACTCCTCCACCAGCCCTGCTACTCTTCCATATCCCTGCTAGGGATGTTAAGTAGCGCTTCATTTGCTAGTTGAGTAGTCAATGGAATTTCTATTAACTACTCGACTAGTCGATAAGCACTTCCACATTCCACCTTTGAAATGTACAAGAGCCCTAGCAGGGATGCCGCGGGGACTTGGAGTGCTGCGTGAGCCCAGGGTCAGTGGGAAGCACATAAGGCTTCATCATGCAACTCCTTGGTTCTCTTCACTTGAGTTGTGTCACTGATTTCAGTGGAACTACTAGTACGAGTAAGGGTTTAGAACAGGAGTGGCAAATATTTTCAGAATATTCGCACATCTTTTCTCTCTGCCAGTATATTTAAGTCTGTTTGTGTACTTGCACTAGAAATAAATATGTGTGTAGCCAAGCCTATGGTATTTCATAACATTTTGGTGTAACTTTTTATGAAATAGAATTGCAATACAGTACTTTATGTCTAATTTCATCTTCCATCTCCCTCCATATTTCATCTTTCATTTCTTCCTGTTTTAGTTTCTTTTCTTTAGATTATTTCAGTCTTTTACTTCTTTTTAGCTTGAATGTTTAAAGAAATTAAAAATTTAAACATCTCTGTACTTTTCCCAAGAGTACACATAGAATAAGACTAATTGTTATAAACCAGTAAGTGAAATGTTGAAACTGTAAAAGAACAGATCTTTGACCAGGATCATAACAGAAGTAAAATATACTTACTAAGTAATTCATTGAAGTCCAAAACTGAGCCTTTGATAGCACCAAACAGCCCTGCATATTGAAGAGAGAGAGATGAAAATACAGGCAGCATTATGAAGCATTGCAGGTGGTGAAATTGAAAGAGACCTTTTTAGATAAGTTTGTCTTTTAACTTAGTATGAGTGATTTCTAAGAGTGAGAAATTAGATTTTCTAGCAGAACACTGATAAAAGCCTCCATTTCCTTTTAAACTGAGAACTTGTCACAATCTTTTTTTCCCAAGTTTTTGCTCAGGTTATAGTTGGGCATAATAATAGTGTTATTTTTCCTTAGAAGCATATAAGGCTTCATCATGCAACTCCTTGGTTCTCCTCACTTGAGTTATGTCACTGATTTCAGTGGAACTACTAGTATGAGTAAGGGTTGAGAACAGGGGTGGCAAACCTAAGGCACGGAGGCCAGATGTCACCCCTGGGTTGCCTGGATCTGGCCCCTAGGCTTAGGGCCTCCTCCAGCATTAGGGAGCCCATGCTGGCACTCCAACCTCCCTGCCACCTCCCCACAACTCTTGGCTCCTGACTGATTTTTCTGTGGGTCAGCAGCCACCGACCCAAAAAAGGTTCCCCACCCCCAGTTTAGAAGATCAGACAGTCTCCAGTAGGCTAATCCCCCACAAAAAAAGCTACAGGATAAATATTTTTCAAATAACTACTAAAACCGTAATGTGTCAGTTCATATTTATTTATAATTTGCTGCAAAAAATTTGATACACATCTAGTGTAAATGTAAACAGTCTATTAATTGCAAAACATTACTCTACATCAAAAACCATTAAGAGCTCCATTACCTAAATTGTATCTGAAAGCCAAACTCAGTATTTATTGCTCAGAGGTAGCTTCTTTTAATTCATTCTATGTCCACTCTCTCTGAAGTCAGCTGCCATGTTAAACTCAGATTTTGTTTATTTCAGAAACTGACTTTGATTGCTGAAACAAAATGCTGACTTATTTAAAAGGTCATGTAGTCTCTCCCTTTTGACTGACAGCTTCTCAGAGCACAGAATGTCTCTTATTATGCATTGTTAGAGCATCTTGCATGATGGGATCTACATCTTGCTTTAGGGTGCTGCCTCATTATAAATAATAATTCATATTTTAATTATCAAGAAGGTAAGTTAAGAGGATGCTGTAGTTAGTTAAGACCTAAAAGTAGGTTAAGAGCTAAAAAGTTGCATATTGATTGGCTCAGTACTTCAACTAGTTAAACACTATGGCTACGTCTACACTGGCCCCTTTTCCGAAAGGGGCATGCTAATTTTAAACTTCGTAATAGGGAAATCCGCGGGGGATTTAAATATCCCCCGCGGGATTTAAATAAAGATGTCCGCCGCTTTTTTCCGGCTTGTAGAAAAGCCGGAAAAGAGCGTCTAGACTGGCACTCTTATTCAAAGTAGGAATAAGAGATCCTCCGGAATAGGGCTTTATTCCGGAGGATCGGGCCAGTCTAGACGCACTTTTCCGGCTTTTCTACAAGCCGGAAAAAAGCGGCGGACATCTTTATTTAAATCCCGCGGGGGATATTTAAATCCCCCGCGGATTTCCCTATTACGAAGTTTAAAATTAGCATGCCCCTTTCGGAAAAGGGGCCAGTGTAGACGTAGCCTATTTCTTGATACAGTTAAGATTTCTTTTTTAATAACTTGAGTAATTTTGTTGTTTGACTTGAAAAAACAAACCTTTTTGTATTAGTTTTTATATACTTCACAATTGTAGCATATCAAAGAACATTAGCCTTAGTCTCTGAGGGATAGTACACCTGTATCTGTAGTCTGTATCTGCAAAAACAAGAAGGAGTTGTACGGAACCTTAAAAACTAACATATTTATTTGGGCATACATTTTCTTGGCTAAAAAACACTTCATCAGACACAATACATTTGTCAGTTTTTAATGTGCCATAAGACTCTTCATTGTATTAGCCACGCTATAATTTATGCAAATCAAGGTCAGCTAACCAACAATATCAGGCTGATATTTGGCATAATTGCTTCTATGTAGATGCATTTGTGTGTGCTTATGAAAAAATAGTTTTGTTCTGTTGATTTACTTGAGTAAAATACTGACTAAAGAATGATGATGTTCTACAAATGTGTGATTACTCACAGCGCCGGGAGAGGTTGAGAGATATATCTCTTTGGCATTTAGGCAGAAGATTCCTGATCAAGAATCAGCATACTTGAAATAAAATAAATAAGTTCAAAGCACTGGCCAAATTTTCTGTGGAAGTTTCTGAAAGTTGGCCTTCCCTTTTGTGTTGCTTTACAGCAGGAGAGACTGAAAGGAGATGTAGAAAACCAGGGTAGTTTGAACATTAGTTGCTATAACAACAGAGAGCAATATTGGTATTAACCACAGCTGCAATCATCTGCTGTTCCTTTCACCAGGTAAACATGAAATTAAAAGTTTAACATAAGGGAATAAATGACAATGAGGGTGCAAATGAAAATCTCATCTGGTGAAAAAGAAACATGTTTTATTAAATCATGTCTTTAAATATAATTTACAATAAACAATTTCTGCCAAAAAGCCCATTAATGCAATTGACAGGTTAGATAATATATAATAAGAACATGTTTATGACTTGCTCTATGTTTTTATATCTGTCTCCCCCCCCCCATCTCAATATGTTCATTTAAACTCTGGACTATATAGATAATGTGTCTATAAAGTTCCAGAGTTCATTTAAACTCTGGAATATATAGAATAATTATTCTAGTGTGTAATTGTTTAATAATAAGGAGCATTGTAGTGTCCAGCAAATAATTAGGACATCCTTACTGAGTGTAGATATATTCCAGAATTTTGTATAAATATTTAATGTTCTATTGTATTTTTAGATAATATGGCCCATTCTTTATTTTCAGTGGATTTTATTCTACACACTCAACATCCATTACCCATAACTTCTGCTGGAATATATTGTATTAAATATGTTAAGTTCTCAGCAATGAATAAGAGAGTAAAAGGGAGGAAGAAGAAGAGATGGCAGGAAAATGTCTAGTTTTCAGAAGTTTCAGAGGGGTAGCCATGTTAGTCTGTATCTTTAAAAAAACAATGAGTAGTCCTGGGGGCGGGGGCGGGGAGTGCCTGTCAATTGTAGTGCCAGAGTTAATAAGGCTAATTAAGTGGGCAGGAAGTGTCCCATACTTAGCTTTTGATGTCATTTGGGTGTGGAATGTAAGGATCCATTCAGTTTATGTCTTTGTTCAGGCCATGAGAGAGAGTGTCAAATTTGCATATGAAGGCCAGTTACAGTTTCTCTCTATTGATAGTTTTTGAAATTCCTTTGTAGAAGAATGGCTACTTTTAAATCCATTAATGAGTGCCCAGGTAGGTTATAATGTTCTCCTACAGGTTTTTGTGTATTACCATTTCTGATATCTGATTTGTGTCCATTCCTTTGTCGTAGAGACTGTCCAGTTTGGCCAATATACATGGCAGAGGGGCATTGCTGGCAACTGATGGCATAGATCACATGAGAAAGTGGCCTCTTTATGCAAAGTTGAGCAGACACTCTTTTCAAGCATCAGTATCTGTGCATGCAGGTGATGTATGAAACCACACATTTATTTGTACAGTGGGTTAGTGCAGATGCTGATGCATGCATAAAAGGATAGGTTGGGATAATGCCTGGGTTGAGACTACTTTACTGATCATGATTTGATGGGGATATTCTCCATGTAGGCTTTGAATGGCAGCAGGGCTTACAGAATACTCAGTACCCAGAAAAGAACATATAAATAAACCTCTGTGGCACCAGTACTTACATTACAAACAATATTAAATGTAAAAGCAAGTCAAAAGCAATCTGAAAAAGTGTAAGACACTGCTGCTTCAGAGGAATTAATCTGAACATGTAATTCATATATACCTCATAGTCCAGTGACAGCAAATTCAATTTTTCACAGACTGTCCACCAAAAGATTGATGGGATGTACTGTAGGGGCCACAAGGAAATAACACTCATGCACAGCATAACTACCTTTCTCCTTCAGTTTTCATGCCAAAAACAAGCTTCAGTTCAGCCTGTGAAGCAGGGAATTATAAATAATTATTCTTTTCATCTGCTGCTATTGAGGGTAAACAGGATATTTTGTGTAAAAGTGAAGGGAGCAAACCCACTGGAATTGAAACTACATTAAATATTTGCATTCATAACATCACAGCACAACACAACACATAATACATAACTTGAAATCCACTTAAGGTTTCCACTTTGTTACCTAAACTTTTATTTACAAAACATCAGCTTTAAATTAGACGTTGACCTAGCAGATAAAGAGGAACTGATCACAGAAGTAAAAGTTAATGATAGCTTAGGCACAAATGAACTTGATTTTATTATATTTATAATGTGCAAACATAATAAAGTTCACACCAGTAATGCAACATAACTCCTTCCTCTCCACACACATTGCTTTAATAGGACCAATTTCACAAAGCTGTGAGGAAGAATTTACTTAGAATCATAGAATCATAGAATAATAGGACTGGAAGGGACCTCAAGAGGTCATCGAGTCCAGCCCTCCGCCCTCAAGGCAGGACCAAGCTCCGTCTACACCATCCCTGACAGATGTCTATCTAACCTGTTCTTAAATATCTCCAGAGAGGGAGATTCCACCACCTCCCTTGGCAATTTATTCTAATATTTGACCACCCTGACAGTTAGGAATTTTTTCCTAATGTCCAATCTAAACCTCCCCTGCCGCACTTTAAGCCCATTACTCCTTGTCCTGTCCTCAGAAACCAAGAGGAACAAATTTTCTCCTTCCTCCTTGTGACACCCTTTTAGATATTTGAAAACCACTATCATGTTCCCCCCTTAATCTTCTTTTTTCCAAACTAAACAAGCCCAGTTCATGAAGCCTGGCTTCATAGGTCATGTTCTCTAAACCTTTAATCATTCTTGTCGCTCTTCTCTGTACTCCTGTACGTGAGAGATAATTTGGCTGGGGCTGGTGTGCATAAGACCCTGGGCTGGGGCCACACCATGCTGCCTGTCTGTCCGTCTGGCACTGGGGGTACTGCACTGCCTGCTCAGTGCTCTGGGGCTGAGCATGTTCTGTATGCTGGGGCTCTCGGGCTGTCCTGCCTGTCCAGTGTGCAGGGGCTGGAGGCACATGGCAGGGAGGCAGCAGCCGTGGGGTTGTATGCACCAGGCTCCAGTGTGTGTGTGTGTGTGTGGGGGGGGGCTCAGGTAGAAAGAGGCACGGCTCACCTCCCTCAAGGGTGCATTCACCTGTCATCCATCCTGGTTGTGGGACCCGATCTTGGGAAGCAGTGAATTAAGAAGATTTGGGGTGTCCTGATCAGTAATCAGCTGAACGTGAGCTGACTGCCCTAACCCCACCTCGTCCACCCGAGGCGGGGCACTGCCCCGGTACCAGTGAATTCTGTCACCATCCCTGGCTAATGCAGTTCTGGAACACACAATCAGGGAATCTTGAATAGGATTAAAGAAGTTATTTTGTCTCTCTTTAGCACTGATACAGCTAGAGCTAAAATGTTGTGTCTAGTTCTGGTGTCTGCAGTTTAAGAATGATGTTGATAAATTGGAGATGGTTCACTGAATAGCCATGGGAATGATTAAAGGATAGACTTAGGAAAATAAGAATGGCCATACTGGGTCAGACTAATTCTCCATCTCGCTAATATCCTGTCTTCTAACAGTTGCCAGTGCCAGCTGCTTCAGAAGCAATGAGCAGAAAAGGGTTATTTTGAGTGATCCATAAAAGTCCAAGCTTTTGGCAATTGGACGTTAAGAACTCATAGATCTCAGTCTACTTAACAAAGAGATAGTTAAGATGTGACTTGATTCCAGTCTATAAGTATCTATAAGTGAAACTAATTTTTAATACAATGAAAGCTTGGTTATCCAGCACGCATAGGAAATGCTGGTTGCAGGTTACTTTAATGTGCCATTTATTCAAGCAAAGGGTTAGGTATACTCCGAAGGCAAAGGCAGCTTGAGGCAGGCTGAGGGGGAAGGAGGCGCTTGCTGATGATGTCAGCCAGTAGTCCCAGCTGTCAGAAACCCTGCAACAACCAGTGGTGTCAAGTCGTCTGACTGGACAGGTGGGAGTCAGGCTCGCACACACCTGAAGACATGGCAGCATTGTGGCTGGGGGGAAATGCTGGTTAACAAAGTTTTCTGGTTAACAAAGTGCCGGATAACAAAGCTTTCACTGTAATGGGTTCTTCAGTCTAGCAGAAAAAGGTTTAACTCAATCCAATGGCTGAAAATAAGCATTACTTTTTAACAGTTAGGGTTATTAGCCATTGAAACAATTTACAAGGATCATACATTCTCAATCATTGACAATTTTTCAATCAAGATAGAAAAACATCCAGAGAGATATGTTCCAGAAATTATTTTGGGGAAGTTCTATGGACTGTGCTGTATCAAAAGTCAGACAATGGTTTCTTCTAGTCTTGCTTATTAAGTATGTGAATAGTTTATAAAGTCAATGTATTGCTGGCCATAAAGGGAAAACCTTCATCCAGTTCTACAGATATTGTATAACAATTTTTCATGCCACTTTCGGCACTATCCTTCCAGCGATCAGACTAACACCACCATCTCTGTGAAATTAAGATGGCATTATATTAATGACCTACATTAGAAGCTGGAAATTTGTAGATCAGGAAAAATAACAGTAATATCTCAGTTGAGGAGTAAGGACAGTATTTTAGCAATATTTACTTGGTAAATCCAGTTTTTTCTAACAAGCTTTTATATTGGTTTGATTTATTTATAGCTTCATAGATTCCGAGGCCAAAAGAGGCCACTTTGATCATCTAATCTGACCTCTTATAAAACAGGCTAAAGAGCTTCCCCACATCTTCCAGCCTTTAATCTTCTTTTTGTTAAATTAGTTGAGCTCCTTGAGTCTAGCATTCTAAAGCATGTTTCTAATCCACCAGTCATTCTTGTGGATCTTCTCTGAACCCTCTCCAATTTGCCAACTTAATTCTTGAATTGCAGGCACCAGAACTAGATTCCAGCTCTGACTGCAGCAATGCCAAGTTTAGAAGTGAAATAATTTCTCTACTCCTACTCAAGACTCCACTGTTCATGCATCTCAGGATTGCATTTGCTCTGTGCCTGTAATGCAGCATTATATTATGTTTATGATACTGTATTGCTTAATTATAAAGCAACATAGGAATTGCTGTACTGGATCAGACCTATGGTCCATCTACTCTAGTATCCTGTCTTTATGGATAGCACCAGATACTTCAGAGAAAGGTTTAAAAACCTTGTATTAGGTAGATGTGAGATAACCGGAGCTCAAAACGTTCTCATCCTAATTTCTAATAGTTAGAGATTTAAACTCAGAAGCATTAAGTTGAGAACATCACTTTGGGAGCTCATGTTCAGTTGATTATTAGCAAGACCCCCAATTTTTTTCAGAGACATTGCTTCACAGGATTGATCCTGTAAGTGTGGCCTACATTCTTTATTCCTAGATGTAAATGTTACAATCAAATTGTGTATTGTTTGCTTGCACCAAGTTTACCAAGCCATTCGGATGACTTTTTATCAATAACTTGATCTCTTGTTTACCACTCCTTCAATTTGTGTCATCTGCAAACTTTTCCAGTTATGAGTTTGTTTTCTTGTAGGTCATTGATAAAAATGTTAACTTGCATAGCACCAAGTCCCTCTAGAACAGTGTTTTTTAAACGTTTTAAGACTGAGGAACACCAATCGATAACTTTTTTTATAAGGAACACCAAGGATATTTTGTTGAGAAAAAAAAAGTCAGGGGAAAAGTTATTGAAGAAAAAAAGTCGCCTGCCCCTTTAAGGGTGGCCATTTTTAATTCTGTTGTTCTCTGCAGCACACCTCCAACTGCCTCGTGACACACTGGTGTACCATGGAACACAGTTTAAGAAACACTCCTCTAGAAACACAACTGTTCAATTTTCATTTCAGTTATATTGAGATGTCAGCCAGTTTCCAATCCATTTAATGTGTGCCATGTTAATTTTGTATTCTAATTTTTAATCAGAATACAATGTGATATCAAGTCAAAGGCTTTGCAGTGGTCTATTAATTTACACCATTACCTTTATCAACCAAAACTGCACTCTCATTATATAAAGATAACAAGTTATTTTGACTTGCTCTATTTTCCTTAAATCTTTGTTGGTTGGCATTACAGTAAAACTCCCAATTATCTGCCATCCAGTGGTCCGGCACTCCCAATAGTCCAGCACCAACTGGAACCCATAAGTGCTCCAGCCAGCTGGACAATTGGAGCTGCTTCACGCCACTTCCTCAAGTCCGCTGCTGCCGCTGCTGAAACTGACCAGCTGCGGACCTGGGGAAGCGGTGCGGAGAAGAGCAGCTGGGGTGCTGCTGCGTTGGTCCCTCAGCACTGCCCCTCACCCCCCTGCTCAGCGCCCGGCAGCACCCCAGCTGCTCTGCCCCACAGCTTCCCCATGTCCAACGCTGCTGAAACTGACGAGTGGTGGACTTGGGGAAGCCCTGGGGCAGAACAACTGAGGTGCTGCTTGGTTGGTCCCGTAGCGCTGCTCAGGTGAGGGGTGGTGCTGGGGGACCAACCCGGCAGCACCCCAGCTGCTCTGCCCCACAGCTTCCCCAAGTTTGCCTCTGCTGAAACTGACCAGCAGCGGACTTGGGGAAGCCCTGGGGCAGAGCAGCTGGGGTGCTGCTGGGTTGGTCCCGCAGTGCTGCCGGGTTGGTCCTGCAGTCCTGCCCCTCATCAGCACCTGGTTCGCCCCATGCCGCGCCATTCCCCACCCTCCTCCCAATCCCCTCACAGCATCCCAGCCGGATACTCCGACATCTCCAATAATCTGGCACCCCATGGATCCCAAAGGTGCCGGATTATCGGAAGTCTGCTGTAGTTATATTACACTCCTTTAATTCTTCATCAGTCAAGTTCTACATCAACCTCTCCATTATCTTGCCTGGGATTTATGTCAGGCTACCAAACTATAATTACCTAGGTCATCCATTGAAATCAGAGACTACACATATGCTTAAAATTAAGCACATGTTAAACACCTAGGCCATGTGTACATTAGGAAACTATTTAGAAATTAGTAAATTTGACTTAAACTCCCAATTTAGCAAATTTGAACTAGAGTGTCCTCACTACAGGGAAGCATCAAAATTAATCCGAGGCAGGCTATGTTAACGTGGACATGCTACCTTGGACTTAGAGCCCCAGGAAGCACTGGGGAATAATTAGTTCAAATTACTTTCGTGAGTAATTATTTCAAAATAGCAGCACCGGAGCATCCACACTGCCGTTATTCCAAAATAACTATTTCAGAATCAGTGTTATTCCCAATGAAAAGCAGGAGTACAGATTTCTAATTCCATGGCCCATTATTTTGAATAGTAGTGTGGATGCTCTGCTTATAAATTCAACCTTGGGGAAGGGGTATTTTCAAATAAAGTCCTAGTGTAGACCAGGGACTAGTACGTAGCCTGTATTGGAAGCAGATGTTGCAGGCAAATGCAAATGTGGCAGGGTTGATGAGTAAGGAAAGTGGATGGCCGTATAGTATTTTTTACATGTTGGGATATTGTTTCTTTTGAATACTGGTTCATTTAAATATATATTTGTCAAACACCTAGAGTATGCTGATGGGTTCCTCTAAATAAAAAACATTCCTCTATCCCCTCCAAAATATTGATTTATTTTTGGGGTAAACCAATACCAGAAACCCTGAATGAATAAATCATAATATAAATATTTGACATAATTGAGGGAAGGGAAATTTTATTTACAGCTACACAACCTAATCAAGTCTCACACTAAGCATGGCTGGATCTTTTCAGGGTGAGAGATGCTCAAGGAATACCCATGTATGCATGAAGTGAGGCTTATAGCAGTAGGTGGTATTTTCCCCTAAGTCAGTAGTCTTGTATTGAGCTACTGTGCTGCCAGAGGTGGGGACTTTAGGATGGGCTGTATAAACAAAATGCCACATGATATCATTTGTGGTTTATCAAAGGACCTTGTCATTTTTAATAAAATCCCAGATGAATTCCAGTTTGTATAATTACAGTCTGCCTCCCTAAATTCTCTCTCCAATTCAAAGCAGATGGAGTAGAACTGATTCTACATGGCTTTCCACCTTGTGTAGTCATTTGCACCTTGGGAAAACAAATTCACTGTATGTGTCTTTTGTATGGGCCCTCAGCTGAGGGCATTCCTCACTGTCTCGGTGTCTCCAGGAAAGAGGTGACTAGGTCCTGAACATTTAGGGTATATATAGATAAAAATACCTAAAATTGCATTTGGAAATGTAATGTAAGTTAGTCCCAATCATAGTGTGTAGGTGTAATGTGTTTCATATGTAAACACAGTTTAAAACGCAGGCTGCTGTAGTCTGCACTACTGAAACTTTCTAATGGTATTTAGGGATAGCCTCACGTTGAGCACATAATTATAATCCAGTCTCAAGGTAAGAGAAGTTTGTATACCTGTAACAAGATCAGCAATACAGATGAAGGACTGTCATCATAATAACCTTCCTAGTCCCACTTTCAGGCCTCGTCTGCACTATCACTGGGCCATCCATCTAAGTTACACACTTTTAGCTATGTGAATAACATACCTTAACCACCTGAAGAAAAGTGAAGCTAATGTGAGGACTCGTAACAACTTTCTAAGCAAATTGGCCAAGACTTCCTGGGCAGCAAACCCACAAACTTGCTACATGGGCAGCAAGAAGGACCCATGAGCATCAGGGCCAATCAAAGCTGGGTGTATACATAGTCCAGTCAGTTATAGGAGAGTGGATTCTGACATCAGCGGCAGACTATTCTTCATGCCACATCAATATCACTGAGAAATCTGGGCAAGGCAAGTGGGTCTACAATGGATGCTTTGAAGACTTGTGCTTGTATGGTGATAGGTGTGGTTTTGCCCTGGTCTTCTCAATCATTGAGGCTGTAGCATCCTTACAACAGATATGGGGTTTAGTGGCTTACCTTGGGAAGCCATAGTGCTGCTGTGGATGGAATCATCCCAGTTACAATATTCATGTCAACTGACTTGATGTGAGACAAATGAAGCCAAACCAGAGTACAGCTGCAGAGTATCGGAGAGCTAACTCAGAAGATCAGAGAGTTTGTGGGTTTGCTGCCCAGGAAGTCTTGGCCAATTTGCTTAGAAAGTTGTTACGAGTCCTCACATTAGCTGCGTTTTTCTTCAGGTGGTTAAGATATATAAGAAATTATGCCAAGGCAGTTTGGGCAGGATTCATATTTCAAGTGATGAGAAAAATGTTCAGCATTTTCATGCAGCCCATGAGTACCCAGTTCATACTAGGGAAACTGATGATCCAATCAACAGACAGCATTGTAAGTCTTTTTTAGAACTGAATCTTGGTCATTTGTCAGCCAATATTCCTGATGTAAATCTGCCCCGGAACGTTCAAGCCTTTGAACTAACCCTGAGAATATTGCAACTCAACTTTGAGGGATTGTTGACAGCTAAACACAGCATTTGCAGCAATTATACAGACAATGCTATGTACTGTGAGTGCATGTAAATTTCCCACCAATGGACTTGCATGGAAATGATGGCTTGTCTCTTTTTTGTACAGTAATCAGTATTGTACTCTTGTCCAACAATTTTTGCCAGTTGGCTCAAGTCTTTATTAAGTCTTTAGCATCTAAAACCTATTTTGCCATTTTTCTATTATCAGTAACAGTGTAAGCTTTTAAAACAGGAAATGGATAAATGAAGGTGCTATTTTGTACTGAGGGAGTTTGTAACTGTAAACTTCACTGCAGGAGGTAGGGTTGTTTTCTTTTAAAAAAAGGTTGTTGGATTTAAAAATATATATATCCCTCTAGTCAGTTGATTGATAAGTTCAGTTTTCTGTTTTGCACTCTGCTGGTTAAGTCGAAGTCTTATGTACTTCATCAAGCAAAAGTTATCTTGAGTCTCTTGGTCTTCCTGGAAGATCGCGGATCCTGATTGTGTTGCAGGGCAACCTATCCAAGGGAAAGACTGGCCATCTGCAGCAGTGCAAAATAATTTCTCCGTTTTTATTTTTGACTCTCCATTTTCCCAGCAATATATTGTTGTGTTTCTGTTCCTGCAACCACTAATGTTAACACTTTATTTGTTTTTTCCCACTCCTAGTTCTGTGCCTCCCACCCTGCTGGTCCTAGGGACTGACTTATTTTTAGCACTCCATAAAAATGCTTCCTAACGAGTCATTTCTGGAATTCCCACAAACTTTAACCCACATCAATTGCCTTCCTTTTCTTTTTTACCAAACCTTTCACAGTGTGTCTATTGCATCAATGGACTTCCTATCAGGAAGATCTGACTCTCAGCCTCAAAGAAAAATGATAGCACTCTGTATCTCGCAAATTTCTAGCACAATAAGGTAGTTGGGGCTACCTAATGGTATGGGGTAGCATAGTGTAGTAGTGTGCAATGAATCAGGATTCATATACATTCTCTGGGACCTGAGCTGAAAGCACTGAAAAGGCAACACACTTAGCTGCCAAGAAGATCGACTGCTAATGCCAATTACTTCAATTTATCATTCCTGTATTGGGTGGTGTTGTGATTAACTAACATGTCACGTCATATATAATCATTGAATGCTAAATTGATTTAAATTGGAGGATTATAGAAATATAAAATTGATCAGTAATCAGAAGGAGTAAGAATGCCTTAGGTATCTAAGTAGGTAGGGTTGAAACTTAAGGCCTATAGGTGGAGACATGTAGAATGTCAGCTGGCCTTACTAGCCATTAGGCTTAAGAAATGCTTGACCTAAGTAAGTGACCAAAGAATCATCCTCTGCTACAAGATTACAGGAAAAGATATGTCAATGACTTAATAATTAACTGTAAGAGTAATTTTGACTACAAAATACCTGGTAGTCACATTGTTTTAACACGGACCCTAACTGCAGGGTATACATTGTGCAGAAAAATAAATGGAACTATAACTAACTTATGAAAAATAAAGTTCACCGTTATTGGTACAGAGTATAGTCAGAATCGTGAAAGAGGGGTCCCAAATGGATTAAAATGAATTCCTTGCATGAAAACTCCAAGAGGAACCATCCCACTACTGATTATTAATTGTCAAGGCATCCATCAGGCACTAAGAATACTGTTAAGGACATGCATATGACTAAATGTGTAGCTTTGCATAGATAGTTACATAATTTCTATATGCATGGGCAATCATAGCTTTAATTGCAATTTTAATAAAACTTGAAAAACAGACTAGACCTTGTACATGTGAAAATAGGCATGCTCACTGGCCTGTGTCCTTATGTATCCCTAGAGAGCCTAAATCAGAAGCAAGTAACAGTGGCGACTTTTACTCTGTTGAGCTGGAAACTAGCCACCAGAGCTGAATCTGCAGTGGTGTAATACTGCATTACTAAATTCACTTTAAATCAAGTAAAAGGTTACAGTCACCTTACAGAGCTTTCTGGTGGGTGTATCACATTCAGAAATCATGTTTATGGGCTCCAGAAAAGGGTCTAACACATGATTGAAGAGGAGGAGAGTCAGAAAGGGGAAATATGTGAGGGGATGTTGTGGTAACCCTTGTAGAACTCTGAGAGAATATCTAAAATCACCAATTTGTGTGTGATTTTAGATATTGTTTATTTAAGAAAATAATTGTTTACTGCCCTCTCTAAACAGGAATTAATTGCCTGTTTGCTGTTCTCTAGCAGAGTAAAATAATGGATTCGACATATGGATGTGCAGAATGTAAATACAACATTAATCCAGGATTATATGTACACTATTATTAGAAAACTGTTCTGTGGCAACAAGTGGAGATATGTTATCTCTGATCATGTAAATACATTTTCCAGTGGCTGAATAATGAAAATGGACCCTCTTTTGTTTGCCTGTGGGTTATTTCCAGAGAAGTCACGATAGGAAGTCCTTGATATGAGTTGTTGATTGAAGTGTGAGAGCTAAAAGGATTTCAGCAAGATAAGAAATGAAAGTTAATGTTATATTCTGGTACTTCTGTAACCAGAAACAAGAAAAATCATCATCTCCAAAGTTACATTAAAATTGTTTTAACCCTTGGATAATACAGAAGGAATACTGAATCCCTAGCTACTTTAGACAAACATGTTTTCACCATAGCAACCAAGGAACATATCAGCTGAGTCATTCAGAAGCACTGTCTCCATTCAAAGTAGTGTAATTTTTCATCACTAATTGACTTATTATTGCAGAACCATTTGTGTTGCTGTATTTAGTCTTTGAAAACAATATTGCTGAAACCCTGTGGGAGAGCTCAGAAAAGTTAATAAAGCCGAACACTGTTAAATGTTTCTGATCTCCCTCTTTGCACTGTGGAATCCAGTTTCACTCTTCTAAAGTGCTTCCAGAGGACACTCTCCAGAGGAGGAAGCCATAGAGAACTGGGAGACAAAGAGACACCAGGCTGCCATGCAGGAGGCCCTGGCTTTCTTACTCTTTCTCTCAGAGGATCTATTGAGTGTGGGAGATTGAACCCCTGTTCTGCTAGGAGGAAAAAGTCAAGGCAAATCCTACCCCACAAGGGAAGAATCAGGAGGAAGCTGTTTTTATTTCTTTCTTCTTTACTCTTTTGATTGTGGGACAAGAAGCCAGAAGATCATGGTAGGATCGAGTCCTGTCTGTCACTGGATACCTCTCTGGTTTTGGTAAAAAATCAATGAAGGTTTCATCAGTCAGGCATCCTGATGGGTTCCTGACAGGTCTGCTCTATCAATGATGATAAACTTTTGGCTGCGTGCTTCCCTGTCTAATGTATTAACAATGCGCAATTAGTCAACGTGACAGACTCTGAGAGAGCTCTCAGAGATCACAAATCAGATAAGGATCAAAAGCACCCAGCCAGGTTTATTGCCAACCAACGTACAGTAATAGTTGTCAGTGAAACCTTGCTGCTGCACTACCATGCATATGTACACCATGACAATGGACTAACACTGAATCAATACTATGGATTCAGCATTTTCCCCACTGTCAGCCGACAACCACACTTTGGGTTGCACTTTTATACACAGGTATAGACAGGTTCCACATCACTCGTGACGCATGAAGTTACCACCCCTTACCTCACAGAAGGGAGGTTTCAGTTACTATCCATCATACTGTCACTTTAGACTCAGTCCTGAACCTGGGTTGGTATATATATTATTTGTGAGGTGTGTTTTGGTACCAAGATATTTCTTAATGAGGTGTTCTGTTACGACCCCTCTGGAATGTACTTACAGTCTGTGTTTCTGTAATATCAGCCCTGTTCTTGCCAACTTCTGTGAGCAAGCCCTGCCTCTTGCTCACAGCTTAACTCTGCTTTATATTAACAAAGGTTGGACCATTGCTGTCTATGCCTCATGCCCAGCCAATGCCCTGGGGCAGACAGGGTTGTGGGTTCAAGTCCCGCCTCCCCTGAGTTGGAACTGCCAAAACCAGTTGGCCCTGGGGCAGAAGGGATAAGCTTATGTTTCAGACCCTCATCTTACTACAGAAAGTAGTAAGCTGCGTCTACACTGGCATGATTTTCCGAAAATGCTTTTAATGGAAAAGTTTTCCGTTAAAGCATTTTTGGAAAAGCACGTCTAGATTGGCAGGATGCTTTTGCGGAAAAGCACTTTTTGCGGAAAAGCGTCCGTGGCCAATCTAGATGCGGTTTTCCGCAAAAAAGCCCCGATTGCCATTTTTGCGATCGGGGCTTTTTTGCAGAAAACAGTACTGTGCTGTTTACACTGGCCCTCTTGCGCAAATGATTTGCGCAAGAGGGCTTTTGCCCGAATGGGAGCAGCACAGTATTTCCGCAAGAACACTGACGATCTTACATGAGATCGTCAGTGTTCTTGCGGAAATTCAAACGGCCAGTGTAGGCAGCTGGCAAGTTTTTCCGCAAAATCAAATGATTTTGCAGAAAAACTGGCCAGTCTAGACACAGCCGTAATGTTTACCAAACTCCCAAAGGTGTTGAAAGTGTATGCACAGTTCATTAATGACATAAACCACTTAAGTACTAAGTACTTATTATTTAAGGCCTAATAAAAAGACTGTTGTCAGGTCTGACTAGCACCAGTTTAAACTTTGAAATATGTTTTTTTTTTTTAAAGTTTTACTGCTCTCCTGAACTTGGAAATTCCTTCTGTAACCCAAACGCCTAGGCTAGGTCTGCACTGGACCTGGAAGGTTGGCTTAAGGTATGCAATTATAGCTATGCAAAATGCATATCTGGAATCGGCTTACTTTAAGCCAAGTTGTATGGCATCCACACTGTGGGAGGCCAATGTGATCAAACATTCCCATTGGCTTCTCTTACTCTTCAGAAAAGGAAGAGTACTGTATACCAGTGGAAGCTACCCTAAGCATTTGAATGCTAGAAGAATGCCTTTCAGAGTGTCGATCTTGTGGTAAATATAGATGTGCCCCTTCTGGGTGTGGTTCACTGTCCCAGGAAGTGGCACTGAGAACACTTACAGAGAGAAAGAATGAGTTTGCTCTACAGCCTTAGCTGAGAGCCTGCTGGCTTTTAGCTCAAATGATAGAGGCTCATGCACTAAGTTCCAGATATTCTAGGTTCAGTTCTGCCTGTAGGTATTATACTGACACTCCTTAAAACGAAGACTATAACTTAACATTCAAATTTCAGTGCTAGATGATTAGACAAGTTTTAAACCTGTTACTTTGTGTGGGTGTGGAGGTTGGGGGATAGTGGTTACTGGCATGTTAAGTTTGGTATCATCTGTATTTTCCTTCCAGAACAAATATACCATGATATTTGCCTCTATTTCATGATGGTGCATTGGTGCTTGGGAGTATGTAATGGGATGGTGCCAACTTCTTGTGAGTGTTCCCAGGCCAGGTATGCAGCTGCTGCACTGTCAGTCTGTGGTGACTCGACAGTGGCTTCTCGAGCAGTCTTCAGGGACTCAGCCCTCTGACTGAGTGACACAGTTGGTGTACAAAGAAAAGCAAATCCTTTCTGGGGCATACAGTCCAACCAGGCCTATTTCAGGGCCCTCAATAATATCTTACAGCCCTCCCCAGGCTCAGAGTATGTTAGTCTTTACCTGACCTGGGTATTGAGGCTTCCCAAGGCTTCATCCCCAGAGGCAATAGTTTTGCCCTCTCCAGCCCAAACTTTCCACTGGGCAACGAAGCAGTTAATTCCCCCTTCTTGGGATATGTCACATTTCAATACTCAGGCCACTTCTCTGTGTCTAAGGCTATGTCTAGACTGCAAGCTTCTTTCGGAAGAAGCTTTTCCCAAAGAGATCTTCTGAAAAAGCTTACTTTGAAAGAGAGCATCCCCACAGCAAAAGCGCAACAAAAAAGTGATGTGCTTTTTCGAAAGATAGTGTCCACATTGATTTGATTGGACGCTATCTCGCTTTTTAGTTGTGGTTATTATTTAGTTGTCGTAGAAAGAGGTTTACTGCCATCGGAAAAACCTCTCCATCTTTGAACTTTCTTTCGAAAGAACTCAATGGCAGTGTGGACGCAAGTATTTTTTTCCTGGAAAAACAGCCATTTCCCCAGAAAAACATTGCAGTGTTGACGCACCCTAAATGGCGGAGGGGACTCAGGCACACACACTACTCCTGGTCCCAGTCCAGAGACCCTATGAATAGCAGCCATGTGCCACTGTGTCCTCTTTAAATTTCTCTTTCTGCATCCACAGCTACACTCATTAAATTAAGAGTAGGTGTATGATCCACAGTTAATGTTACTTGGAGCAGGAGAAGCGTATAATATGTATGTACCACTCCAGTCCTCATTGCAGCAGCTCTGTAAAGTTTTCCTAACCATTAATAGCTTCTCAGAGAAACAAGGGGAGGGGGAAATAGAATTTCCACTTGATAACACAAACTCCTCTTGTTGTCACTAAAATAATCTTAATCTTGATGGAAACTGCCTATGGCTATGTCTACACTACAGAGGTGGTTTTTTGGAATAACAGCCGTTTAAAAAAAAACAACAACAAAAAACCTTCACTTAGTCCACACTGCAATCGCGTTCTTTCGAAGAAAAAAACCCCCAAAAGAACAGAGGGGGTTTTCCAATATTGGTAAACCTCTTTCTACAAGGAGGAAGCCTTTTTCCAAAAGAGCTCTTTCGGAAAAAGGCGTGTGTGGATGGGGAAGAGGGAGTTCTTTCGAAAGAAGAGGAAAGAGGAAAAAGCACAGGTGCCCTGATGGCCACTCCATCCATAGTAATCACAACTTAAATGCGAGATAGCGTCCATTCAGTGTGCTAAGGAGAAGTGCTAAGGAGGACAAGTTTTAGTTTTGCGCGCACACACACACACACTCACACACACACAAGGTTGGGGGGAAGTTGAGAAAAAAAGTTTCCTGCCCCTTTAAGGGTGGCCATTTTGAATTTGGTTCTCCACAGCACACCTCCAACTGCCTCGTGACACACTGGTGTGCCACAGCACACAGTTTAAGAAACACTGCTGTAGATATTCCTGGAGATTTATAATCTGGACCAGAAACCTCTTAAAATGTGATTTAGAACATAGTGTTTCCCCCAGCGTGCTGATCAAGCCCACCTTCTTGCCATCTGGGGTTCCCTACCCCCTTGTCCTGCAGGGCCAGAAGCTCACAGTCAAGGCACAGAGTTGGGGTAACCATCCCCCAGCAGAGGAACACAGACACTGAACCATCTCAGCTTTGGGAGAACTCAGCTACAAGTTTGTTGGCAGCATCCAGCAACCCAACCCAGAAAAGGAACCAAAACCCCAGATAGATTTCATCTCATTCTGTGAGAGTTTTACACAGAAAACACTCAAAGATGTCTACCTTTATTAATGAAAAAGGGATATGCACAGTAGTTGCCCCCCAGCCTATGACAATTATTTACACTGGGCCTGATGATAAACAAAAAAGTATAAAAAGTAGGATTTAAATGATTGCGTGTGAAATCAGACAGATCAGAATTACTAAGCCAAAATAAACAAATAATGCCAGCTAATTCTAATACACTGATAGACTTTTTGCATGCAAATTCTTACCCTAGTCATTTTTATCTCAGGCCAGAATTGACTTTTTCTGGTCTGGGCCCAGCAGTTTTGTCTTCACCTTTTTTACTACAGTTCTTTATTTCCAGGTCTCCTCACGTATATCCTCTGAGGGTGGGAAGGCAATTTCAAAAGCCAGCTGAAGACAAAGACCTGATTGCTTTCTGTTCCTTAAATAGATTTCCCCCAAGGTGGGAACCCTTTGTTTAGTCTCCCCACCACCATAGAAAAATACTAGATTCAAGAAGGATTCCAGTACTAGGTGGCCTGGTCACATGTCTTTTTCTAGGACCAACCACAATTTGGGCTTACAGGAAAAATAAAACCATTGAGTACTGAGCCATTAAGTTCTAAAGTATCACTAATAGTCCTCATTAGCACATTTAGAATTAAAACCAGATTCACACTTCCTATTCTAACTTCAAATTCAAGAACCAAAATAGGATATACAGATTCAGCAAAAGTGATATGTTACATTACCTGTTTTGCATAAATCATCTTTGAGTTATGCATATTCATATGCCAATTTTCATGAAACATGGGAGGGAGGTATGATGCATCTTGCAACTTCCAGATGGTGAGAAAAGAAAAAAAGTGTAACCAGTCATTCCTTTATTTGTGACATGGCAGTATTCTATTTGTCTTATAACACTGCCAAATGCTTGCCATCTGGAGAGCAAGATGTTCAGTGTTGGTCCTTTAAGATCTTGTCTGCTCTCTAATCAGGATTCATATATGAATTAATGAAATAGCCAGCATCTAAATTATGTTTCATTTTCTGATTTGTCAACAGAATCTTGAGTTATAGCTTCCATTCCAATGGATTGTTGTTTTGATCATGTCTCACTGGTGATATATGAAGAGGATTGTGTCTGGATCTTCTTTCACATAAGGTGTCACTCAGGCATGGGCAGCATGTATCAAGGGCAGGGGAAGGCTGAACCTCCCCAAAGAGTTGTGGCCCCACCCATGCTGTGTCCCCAGGCCCATTCCTGCTCCCCAACACTGTGTTGCAGAAGGCTCTTTTCGTTCTGCCCAGGCTCCAGGCTGGGACTAATGGGGGCCAGCCCCTGCTCCCGTCTGGGAGTATGCCACCCACCTAGTGCACCACAGCAAGGGGGATACCAACTGCTCAACACTCCAGGGCACCCACCTGAGGCTCTAGGGTGGGAGAAAGAGACTGTGCCACCTGCCCAGCACACTGAAGAGCATGCCATCTGCCTGGTTCTCAGGGCTGGGGGAAGCTGCTCCACCCATTCGCTCTGTACAGTGGGGAGGAACATCTGGGCATCCTGGGGCATGAGAGGGCTGGTGGCTGCACAGGAGGTGCACTCTGGGCTTCAGTGGGAGAGGTGGGCCTTTGGGCAGAAGGGATGGAGTGGGCCAGAAGCTTGCCTGAACCCAGGATTCACCCGCCACCCATACACTCAGGGTTTGTTGTGGCTGCTTAAAATGTGTCTTTAGCCTTCGGACTTCTCAGACATTTCTTCAGCAGCTGTCACTTCCAGACAGTTCCTCCTAGGTAACAGCCTGCTGCCTGAAAGTGTCTTTCATAGGATTACAACCAGCTCAGCAAATCATTCCATTGTTGCTGAACAAGAGTTCTAAAACAGTTACTTACTTTTAGAAAAGCAAACATAATAGCATCCAACTAAAACAAGCATAAAGCCTGCAGTACATCAGTAGATCCTGATAATGGCAATATAACTGATAGCTGGGCTCAATTGAAAGAGAATGGAACTGATATTTGCAGTCCCAGATGGTGACAATTGGTTCATTTCAGATAAGTATTAGACAAAATGTTTAATCTCAGTACAGTATGGCACTCAAGCAGTGAATTCATAGAGGACACAAATGAACCAAGTCTAGCATTTCCATTGTTTATTATCTCCCACAATTCCAAGAAAGATACCTCTCTGCAAAAAAATCTGTTCCATGAAAAACAGAAAGTGGCAGCATACTCAGCTAGTGAATGGATAAAATAACTGTGCCTAATATTGCTACAGTAATACAAATCAATAAAACTGCTTTTTCATAACAGCTCGGACACAATAAAACTGTATTATTATGGGCTCAAAATCCAAAGAGTTGCATGTTGAAAGTAGTGTAGGAGGATAAACCCACAGAAGAAAAAAATCTGATAACTCATGAGTCATGGGGCAGTCCACTCACCAATGGAGCATCTTCTTTTGGCTGCATCTGAAAATTAGCTGTCAGTCTGACACCCCTCTTACAGTCATTCACTCCATCACTCAGTCTCACTGTCTTAGGACTCACCTATTCTTGCTTCATGTGTTGGCCCTCCAATCAGATCATTGTAGTTCTCCCTTTGTGGGTATCAATGTCTCTTAGGACCCACTGTCCCGGGTAGTCTTGCTGTCCACTGCCTCTTAATGGCACCACTGCTCAGGGACTGGTAGGGGAACCCAGATCCATCTTCTATACTGGGTTCCAGTCTAGGGACCCTACAACAATCAGTCAAGATTTGTACAGACCGTTACAGCTGTCTCCCTGAGATGCTTCCTACCTTGCGTTCTCTCATCCTGAGAGTGACTGTAGCTTCTCTCTCTTTGGTCTCCTAGGCTATGTCTAGACTGCAGGCTTCTTTCGAAAGAGGCTCTTTCGAAAGCATCTTTCGAAAGAGCCTCTTTCGAAAGAGAGCGTCTAGACTGCACGGAGAAATTTCGAAAAAGCGGCTTGCTTTTTCGAAAGAAAGCATCCAGTGAGTCTGGATGCTCTCTTTTGAAGAAGCCCTATTTACATTGAAGAACGCCTTCTTTCAAAAGAGGAACTTTCGAAAGAAGGCGTTCTTCCTCGTAAATTGAGGTTTACCGCCATCGAAAGAAAAGCCGCGCTCTTTCGAATTAATTTCGAAAGAACGCGGCTTGAGTCTGGACGCAGGGGAAGTTTTTTCGGGAAAAGGCTACTTTTCCCGAAAAAACCCCTGAGTCTGGACACAGCCCTACTCTCAGCTCCTGAGCTTTATGCAGGCCCCTCCTGTTCCTTCCAGCTGAGCTTCCTCTTTAATTAACTCTCCTTATGCCCTACCTCCTCCTCCAGGTGGAGCCTGGGCAGATAATTGTGCCACCTCGCTACCTTAACTCCTGCAGGCCTTATGTGGGGTGGCTATCCGATTACACTAGGGCTATGTCTAGACTCTCCCCTCTTGCGCAAAGAATATGCAAATGAGGTGAAGCGTCTACACGGCTCCTTTTTGCACAAAAGCCCCCTCTTGCACAAGAGCTGTTCTTCTTGAAAAAAATGCAGAAGAATACCTCTAGCACAAGAGGGGGTTTTTTGCACAAAAAGGAGCCATGTAAACGGCTCCTTTTTGTGCAAAAGCCTCTTGCGCAAAAACAGTCTCGTTAATTATGCAAATGAAGCCCATGCTTCGCCTCATTTGCATGTTTCTTGCACCAAATGGGAGCAGTACAGACATAGCATATGTGTTTGAAATGTCCAAATGCAGTCGTTAACCCTTAACGCTTACAGCACTGTGCATCTTCAAAGCGCTATAGTAGCTCACGCTCATAACACCCCTGGCAGGAAACCAAGTAAGTATTCTTATCTCTGTTTTCAGATGAGGCAATTGAAACAGGGAGTAGAACCAATTTACATAAGTCCATATTAAATCAGTACCAGAGGGAGGCATAGACACAGCAGTGCCTGCCAAGCCTGCATTTGTTCTTGTAAGGAGGCTATGCCATGATAAATACATAAAGGCTATGTCTAGACTGGCATGATTTTCCGGAAATGCTTTTAACGGAAAAGTTTTCCGTTAAAAGCACTTTCAGAAAAGAGTGTCTAGATTGGCATGGACGCTTTTCCGCAAAAGCACTTTTTGCAGAAAAGCGGCCGTGGCCAATCTAGATGCGCTTTTGCGCAAAAAAGCCCCGATCGCCATTTTCGCGATCGGGGCTTTTTTGCGCAAAACAAATCTCAGCTGTCTACACTGGCCCTTTTGCGCAAAAGTTTTGTGCAAAAGGGACTTTTGCCTGAACGGGAGCAGCATAGTATTTCCGCAAAAAGCACTGATTTCTTACAGTAGGAAGTCAGTGCTTTTGTGGAAATTCAAGCGGCCAGTGTAGACAGCTGGCAAGTTTTTCCGGAAAAGTGGCTGATTTTCTGGAAAAACTGGCCAGTCTAGACACAGCCAAACAGTACTTGAGCCCTTGTTCCTAAATAACTAACTGGCTTCCTGTGTCACTTCCTGCAAATCATCTGAATGTGCAACAGTAGTCAAGATTTCTTTATAATCCTGTCCCATGCCAGGTGACTGGGACCAAGAAAAAAAGAGTAGCCTTATTACTATTACTCTGCTGTACACCTTTGTCTGGAGAGCAGCAGGGAGGTGAGAGATTTAAACTGCAAGCTGCTGAAGTAGACTTCCTGATGGTGCAGGAGATGAGGGGAAGTATCAATGCACTACACTGTGCCAGAACATGGTTCATCTTGGCCAGTATCTTCAGGCCAACAGTGACTCATACCAAATGTTCTCAGGGAGTGCACAGAACCAGGCAACTACGGAGTGATCCCCCCGTGTCTCTCACTCCTGGCTTCTGAGGGCCAGAATTTATGGCTGTCCTGAACATAGAGTTGCATCCTTGACCATCTTGGGGTGGACAAGAGGCTGCCAGCGGGTCAAATCTGGCCTACCAAGCCACCGGACCCGGCCTACAGCTGCCTTGCCGGAATCCTTAGGTAGAGAGGGGCTCACACTTTAAAAAGCCAGCTGCTCTCCACTGTGGACGGCTGGAGAGGGAGGGGCGAGACTCTCACATGCTGTTCCTCCCCCCCAGCAAAATATCTTAGCTCCCATTGGCCAATCTCTTAGTTTCTGGCTGAGAGCTGAGAATTTTTTCTGGGAGCAGGGCAATGTGAGAAGGCTTCTCTCTCCCTTCCCCCCCCTCCCCCATGCAGAGCGGAGCCACCTGGAGCAGCGAGTAGCCAGCTGCAAACAGTCTGCCTCAGGTTTCTGCAGGTAAGCGCTTCCCAACCAGAGCCTGCCTCTGGCATCCCACCCCCTCTTTCCCTTCTGACTGCCTGCCCCAGGCTACAACTCAAACCCGCTGTACCCCTTTTTCCACTTCTGCCGTGTCACAACCCCCCCCCCCCCCGACCTTCCATCCCTTCCTACACTCCTTCCCCATGAAAGAATCCTCTCCTGCACTTATACACCCTCCCTGACCCTGCACCCCATTCCACTGCCTCAGGTTACCACCCAAAGCCTCTGCACCCCCTTCACCCATCATCACAACTCCTTCCCAGACCTTACATCCCCTCCTAGAGCCCCTCCCCCAGGGCAAAAGCCTCTCCTGCACCTATACCTCCTACTGGACTGTGCACCCCAAACCCCTGCCCCAGATCACAGCCTCCACCTTCACCTAAACTCCCTCTCAGACCTCTGACCCACTCTTACATCCCAGTCCCCTATCTCTATCCCACACTGCACACTCCCTCCACATAAGTGTGTCCCTTGACCACTTGTCAAAATCTTGGAGTGGCCCTCCAGTAAAAATTGTTGCTCACCCCGATCTTGACTAACAACCATTGATGAACTTAGCCGGGTCTTTTGTCAACCCATCTATACTGACCATCACAGCATCCCAGGGGAATAAGTTCCACGGGTTAATTGGGTGTTGTGTAAAAAGTATTTCTTCTTATTTTTAATAAACCTGCTGCCTATGAATTTCTTCAGGTTTTTGTATTGTGTGAAAGGGTAAATAACACTTTTCCATTCCGTTTTTCTAAACCATTCATGATTTTGTAGACTTTGATCATATCCCACTTAGAAAAAATAACTAAGATTAATCACCTTAATCTTTTAAATCTCTCCTTGAAGCTATTCCATACCCTTTATCATCTTTGTTGCCCTTCTATGATTTTTTTCCAATTCCACTAAATTTTTTTTGAGAGGCAGGAACCAGAACTGGACCCAGAGTTCAAGGTGCGGGCATACCAGGGATATTATATTAGGGGTATTTTCTGTCTTACTTTCTATCCCTTTCCTAATAGTTGGTAGAGTACTGTTAGCATTTTTTACCACTGCTACATAGTGACTCTACAGCTACACTGCTGGTTTTTTGCGGAAGAGAATATGCAAATCACACTCATTTGCCTATCTTCCGATTCTTTTTGCAAAAGAGGTTTTGATGATAAAAAGCCCTGTGTAAATAGGGCCATTTGTCAGGAAAAAAAACCCTTTTTTGCAAGATCCCTTGTTCCTCAGAAATGGAGGTTTACAGGATCTTGCGAAAAACTTATTCTGCAAAAAGAATGGAAAGATATGCAGATGAGAGAGCAATTTGGATAGCCTCTTCCACAGAACAACAGCAGTGTAGCCAGAATGTATGTTTTCAGAGAACTAGCCTAGTGACTCACAGATCTCTTGGTTGGGTGGTAACAGCTAATTTAGAACCTGTCGTAAATAATGGGGATTATTTTTTCCAATGTACATTACTTTGAATTTATCTGTGATTAATTTATTCTGCCATTTTTGCCAAGATCCCTCTGTAATGCCTCACAGTCTGCTTTGGACTTACCGTAACTATCTTGAATAATTTTGTGTCTTCTGCAAACTTTGCCACTTCATTTTTAACCCTCTTTTTCAGATCTTTAACAAATATGTTGAACAGCACAGGTCCTCCTACTCCTGATCCTGGGGGTGCCCACTCTTAACTTCTCTGAATAGTCAATGATAAAACTGGCCATTTCATAGAATCATAGAAGATTAGGGTTAGAAGAGAGGTCATCTAGTCCAACCCTCTGCTCAAACCAGAACCAATCCCAAATAACTCATTTATTCCTCTTACCTTTTGTTTCCTGTCTTTCAACTAGTTTTTGATCCATGAGACGGCCTTCCCTCTTATCCCAATTGGAACTTAGTTTCTATAAGAGCCTTTGATGAGAATCTTGTCAAAGATTTTCTCAAAATCCAAGTATGCTGGCTTAAGCATCTTATGTACATGCTTGTTGACTCCCTCAAAGAATTCTAAGAGGCATGACTTCCCTTTACAAAATCTGTGTTGACTGTCCCCGACAAATCATATTAATCTATGTGTCTGATAATTCTGTTCTTTACTTTTGTTTCTATCAATGTGCCCTATATTGAAGTCAGGCTTACCTGTCTGTAATTTCCAGGATTGCCTCTGAAGTTCTTTGTTACCGATATATGCAGAAATGAGAGACACACCAATTTTTACCTCTCACAGAAAATGACAACTTCTAAGCATTAGGGACTTTAACTTTTTTTTACATAAATGGCAATATTAATGTTAAAAAAGCCAATTCCATGTTTTATTTATACAAACCAAGATTATTTGGATTTTTCTGATTTGTTTTTTCAGAGGACAGTCCTACAGAGAAACTGGTACATGGAAGTTCTAGTTCCATCTGCTGGCAGTTTAGAAAAATGCAATACAATATATTTTTATTAACATTTCTCACGCATTATGCCACTTTCATCACAAAGACTGGAAATGTGGGTGGGACTTTTTCTTCCAGCTTGGACAACTATTTTGATTTGTCCTTCTGTTGCTATTTCAGTTGCTTTTACTTCTCACAGTCATTTCCTTTCACCAAATTAAATTAATAGGCAGCAGGTTTAAAAACAAGCAAAAGGAAGTTTTTCTTCATTCAGCACACAGTCAACCTTTGGAACTCCTTGCCAGATTATGCAGTGAAGGCTAGGAATTTAACAGGATTAAAAAAAGAGTTAGATAGATTCATGGAGGCTAGGTCCATCAATGGCTATTAGCCAGGATGGGTAGGAATGATATCCTAGCCTCTGTTTATCTGGAAATGAGTAACAGGGGAGGGATCACGTGAGGATTACCTGTTGTGTTCCTTCCTTCTGGAGCATCTGGCATCGGCCTCTGTTGGCAGACAGGATGCTGGGCTAGATGGACTGTTGACCCAGTATAGCCATTCTTATGTTCCTTTGGAAACCTGCTACTGAAAATTCTTTCTGTTGATGATGCAGCTTTTCCTGTCAGGTTTATTCCCTGCAGATTTCTGGGCAAGAATACAGAGCTACTTCTCCTTATTTGTCGTATTCTTAATGCTGCACTTGAATTCATATCGGATTTATAACAGTGGGTTTGGTGATGCAATGCATAGTTCAAATAGTAATGTTTTATGGATAGTTCTTCACAATTATTTTCCCTTTATATCTGTGTACACACTCTTACTTCTCTAACTAGGGACCACAGCATTTGTAAAGCCATAAAATAAGATTTTTTTCCTCTTGCCATGTAAGCAAGCCTCTTTATAAATAGAATTGGTTAAGCATTTTTGAACGAAAGTTACAGTAGCCAAAGTGACATATCTAGCCTTATTCTCCCTGCCCCTTGTTATAACTTTTGCCAGAGCCATAAATCAGATTTGAGACCCAGAATTGCAACTAGAAGTTTAATGAAGTGGGCTTATTATAAATGATCATTTAGTTCTGTTAATGGACTGTTTCCTTTAAGCCAACCTGTATCATTTTGTTCTGTTTGCTTTGCAGTACATTCAATTGATCTGAAATAAATTGATTAATAATTTGACTACACATGGGCAAATGTTTTGATCAAATGTGTTTGTGATTATTATGCAATAAGTCCTCAGAAATTAAGGGTACCCTTAAATACATACATATATTTTATTGGAACATTTTCTAGCTACCATTTTTATAAGTAACCCCTAAGATTACTATAACTAAAAGGGATTCAAGGTGACTCCAAGAGATGTTTCTAGTTTTTTTTCCCCAAAGTCTTCCTTTTTATGAATTTGATAGTACTTTCTGTACGGTCAGGATCTTTGTTTCCTTGTACAGTCAGTTAGACTTGTAAGTCACTCTGCATGGCCAAACTCCTGTCCCCATGAAGTCAACAGGACTCTAAAGTGAAAGAAAGGTCAGTGGCTTATAGGATCAGGGCCCCTGTAAGCTCATATCCTCTTTGTCACTGTGTGAAAGACCCACAGAAACATATGATGGGAGAAGCAATGTTAAGACAGGGAAATGTTAAGGTAAAACTCACAAAACTAGGAGGGAGTCACAGGCAGCTTTGCTCTTTAAAACTACTTTTAACTCCTTGTTTTATATAAACTAGGTTTCAAGCTGCAAGTGTTCTTTTGTTAAAAGTTATGTAATAGTTATATAATGCAAAAGATTATCTGTCGTTAGTGTAAACACTTGTTGTAAGGTTCAGTTTGTGATTGTGTGTGTTCTTCTTACTAGGTATGCTGGAGGATGAAAAATCAACTCAGACCTGTATCCCCATGTCTTCAACTGCAAGTGGAATAATTAACACTGAGAAGAAAACTAGCTGTGGTACTCAGTGTACAAAACCTATGGCCCATGCCTCTGGAACTGTAACACAGAAACAGAATGGCTTCAGAACAACAGAGGTATAAAGTTATGTTCCATGATTTTTAGAGCTAGCTTCAATGGTACTAGGATTATTTGTGTGACAGTTCTCCATTTTACAATTAAACCCCATTTAGCATCTCAGAATATGATAAAATACACCTCAGCCACAGCATATTGTCTGAGAAGCTGTAGTTCTGAGGAGAGGCAGATTCTGAAGCTACATTTTCTGACTGGGTGCTTAACTGTGGACAGGGGACAGATCCAGAGCCCCTTACCCCACTGTACAGTAGGATCATCAGACAGGTTCTCTCATATATTTACCTTTGAGATGAGATCTCAAATGAAATTTGAGAAAACACCGAGCACCTGGAAAGGGGAATTTAGAATGGAAGCCACATCTCAACCTTAACTATTGTTTCTTTACCAGCAAACACAATAGTATGTGTGTGTTTATTTTAAGCCTCCTTGTACTATATTATTCCTCATTCACTGCTTCCGCAGCATGGATATATTCCCGTGACCTACACATCCCGTTGTGTCTTTCCATTTAGGTATTGCAGTAGCAGGGCTACAGGAGCACATTCCATGTCAATATGATTTCAAGAGCCACAGGAGGATTGCTGAAAATGAAAAATGCAAATGCTTATCATAATCATGAGTTCATGGAGAAAATCTAACAAATAGAGGATGGTGTAACAGAATCAGTGTAATTATAACATCCACTCTGTAAGAGTGGGCAGAATTTCAGAATTCTATTCTACAAATGATAGAACTGATTTATTATTCTTATTTTTTTTATAAGCAAGAATACAGACATATCAAGAAGAGCTTAATGTAAGCTTGAAAGTTTTTCACCAACAGAAGTTAATACAGTAAAAGTATTACTCACTCATGTCATCTTTCATTTTATTTAGTGCTACTAGAGATAATAGACCAATTCCTGCAACCCTTCAATCATGTGACTTCAATGAGGCTACTCAAATAAGTATGGATTATTGAATAGGGCCCTCTGTCATTGGCTTGAAATGCATTCAATCTTCAACCTTTTTCTGGGAAATAAAGATGCATGCAATCAGATCTTGTTATATCCAAGTGCATAGAGTTTTACACTAAGATGGTTTATACTAAGTCAAATCTTGCTCATCCTACTTAAAAGATTCTATCTCTATTGAGAGGTCATGTTATCTAGTGTACAGCACTGAAGAGGGCTCAGGACACTTGGGTTATATTGTTGGGTGTCACTTGCTCATGCCATGACTCAATTTCCCCATCTGTAAAATCAGAATAAGTCTCATTGAGATGACAAGCAGTGTTCCCTCTAAACTGTGCAGCCCCACAGCTGCTTAATGATCCCTACCCTGCAGGTAGAGAGGGGATATATCCCTGCTGGCTAGGCGTGACTCGCTGTTCTGTCCTCAGCAAAGAACTGCACAAGTCCTGTGCCCCTGGCTGGGCAGGGCTCATTAAACAGCTGTGGGGCTGTGCTGCCATGCACCTTAGAGGGAACACTGATGATAATTGCTAAGTGAAGTATTCGTATTTTTTCAAATATCTATTCTTCTGTTGTCTTGCTGAAACAACTGTAGTACCAGCAAAGGTGTATGTGAATAAAATGAAAAGGATATGGGCTTAAAATGATATTAAACATTAATAATAATGAAGAAAATACAACAGTTGGATACTTAAGGGGTTAATATTGGTTCCAGGATTGATTATATTGAATGAAAGATCCAGAGAAAGTGCGTTGGGAGTTGAAGTTTGCTGATTGACATTAAGTTTCTTTAATTAATTAAATAATCAAATTATAAGAAATACCAGATGGGTGTGAACACATTAGATAAATATAATGTACATTGGCAAAGCTAAGGGCCAAATTTTGTCCTCAATTCCATGGATGTAACTGTCACTGGCTTCCAAAGTAGTTACACTTGTGGAAATGAAGGCAACATTGGGCTAATATAAATAACCTGCAGGAAGAGGATTTCAGCTTCATTAGCCATTCAACAAATGAAATGTTTGCCAGGTTCATAGCAACATTTGAAAAGGCAAATAAGTGAATTAAAACAGAGATAATATAATAAGACCATTTCAAACACTGGTGTGCCCTCATTTATTTTGTCCAGATAGATCACATCACACCTTAAGAAAGGTAACATGAGGATATTATATAGTCTGAAAAGACAGAAAAAGACTTGAATTATTCAAATTAAGGGCAGAATAACGATTTCATAAAACACAAGAAACAAATCATTGAAAATAATGCACAGTAAATTTCCTGCCTATGGAATCAACTACTAGAGTAGCTCAGTGAGGCAACTGCTATCACTAGTTTTCCCAAAAGATAAACCTCTATTTTGCATGGGGAATATATATACAGGCAGTCCCTGGGTTACGTACAAGATAGGGACTGTAGGTTTGTTCTTAAGTTGAATCTGTATGTAAGTCGGAACTGGCATCCAGATTCAGCCACTGCTGAAACTGATCAGTTTCAACAGCGGCTGAATCTGGACACCAATTCCGACTTACATACAGATTCAACTTAAGAACCCCAGGCATCCCCAAGTCAGCTGCTGCTGAAACTGATCAGCAGCTGATTCCAGGAAGCCGGGGCAGAGCAACTCTGCCTCGGGCTTCCTGTAGTCAGCCGCTGGTCAGTTTCAGCAGCGGCTAACTTGGGGACGCCTGGGGCAGAGCAGCTGGGGTGCTGCCAGGTTGGTCCAGTAGCGCCAAGGAGCGGTGCTGCGGGACCAACCGGCAGCGCCCTACCTGCTCTACCACAGGCCCCGGGCTTTGCTCCATGTCTCCCCGGTCTGCTGGGGGGGGGGCACTAGCTGCGTCCCCCCCCCCCCAGCAGACCAGGGAGACGCGGAGCAAAGCGGCGGAGGACCCGGGCTGGACCTGCGGCGCTTCCAGCTGATCTGGAAGCGCCGCGGGTCCGGCCCAGGTCCTCTGCGGCTTTGCTCAGCGTCTCCCTGGTCTGCTGGCTCCCCCAGCAGACCAGGGAGATGGGGAGCAGCTTTTCTCGCCCCGGAGGAAGCAGGTGGCGGGACCAGGCGTCCCGCCGCTCCAGTCCTCCGGGGCGAGAAAATCCTTGTTCGTAACTGCGGATCCGACATAAGTCGGATCCGCGTAACTCAGGGACTGCCTGTACAGTACTCATCCATAGTATATACTGTATTTAAATCTCACCTTGAGGGAAAAGCCCATAACTTCTCCTGTTAAAATAATCAGATTAATATACATGAGCAGAGGTTAATAGAGAAGGATCTCTAATGGGACACATGCTTCACCTTTCTTTGTTCACCACAGAAAGTGCTCAGACTATATAATTTATTCAAGGCCCTCCAGCCAACACTTGTACAGTAGAACATTTCTAATTCAGTAGAATAGCAGTTCTCAAACTTTTTGGTCTCCGGATAAATAAAAATGTATGCGGCACCCCAGCGGTCCACTGATTGTATGTGTTGTACCTATCAAAGTTTCCAGTTTATCAACTTCACTGAGCCCCTGGAGATGTCTCACGGAGCTCTGGGGCTCCACAAAGCAGTTTGAGAAACACTACAGTAGAACATTTCTAATTCCTGTAGTACTATTACCCTCAGGCTGTGTCTACATTGGCATGCTTTTGCGCAAAAGAGACATTGTGTCCCAATGGGTTTACAGACTGCCTGTCTTTATCTATCTGTTGTCTCTTGTTTTATACCAAGATTATAAACTCATTAGGGCAGGGATTGACTTCTTGTTCCATGTTATAGCACAGCAAGTACCATGACAATGGCTCCAGGATGTTATAGTAATATAGATAATTGCTAATCATCATCATCCTCCAAGACAAGAGGCAGAGAGACGGAGGAGCATAAGGAATTAATGTGAGAATATTGGTCATAAGCACATAAGAATGACCATACTGGGATAGACTAAAGATCAACAAGGACTTTACACCTTCACGGGTTGGCCAGCAGAGCTGATTGGATGCAAGAGGAGAATGCTACTGCATCTTGTAAAAGGCAGCTTGCAGCATGCTCCTGGAAAAGAGAGCTTTGACTGAGGTGTGCTCATAGTGGTGTCTAAGATATAGCTTTTTCCTTGTGCAGTCCCATATTCTGGGCTGATCCAGAAGAACTAGGACACCATCAGAAGTACCCATATAACGTTTATTAGCAAAAAGCTCTCATTGACAAAGAAAGTTTGCCCGTTCACTTTAAGGGGATCAAACCTCTTGTTAAGGGACAATTGGTATTACCAGGATCAGATTTGTTGCTAGCAAATAAAATAAATTATTTATGTATTCTGACTTTTAAAATGGAGTGACTTTTCTTTATTGAGGACTGTATTGTAAAGTTCTGTATTCTTTGGAAGTGATTTGGTACAGTTCTGTATCATGTATATTGGACTTAATTCTCTTTTTATACAAATCTAAACTAATTCTGAAAAAACCTATTCTGGTTTAAGACCAGCAGAAACCTAGACAAAACTAAGGTCAAATTCTGTCTCGAACAAAATTTGCTCAACTGCCATATTCTCCAATGGGAGCCCCCCCAGTGCCATCCATGGGCTAAAACTAGTCCCATTGTTGAGGGGGAGACATTTTTCAATCAATGCACAGCAGCATTAATGTTGGTCAAAATGATTTATTGGCTTGGTCCAGTGCCCACTGACAAAGGGAATGTTTCTCTTTATGTCAATCAACTTTGGATGAGGCCAGATAGATCTGCTGTGCGTAATTAAAAATGTATGCCAGATTACAAAAATGGGTGAACACTTGGTCTTTCTGTGTATTTAGCATATTTATTTTGTTAAAACTCAGATAGCTGTTGTAAATGTCACAGTTTGCTGACAGTGTCAAGCTCACTATATTGTTTCAAACTTTTTAACAGGCTAAATGGGACACCAAGAAAATGCCCACAAAAGAAGTTACCATTAATGTTACAAAAAGCATCAGACAAATTGACAGCGACAGAAGAATCACAAAAAATTGTGTCAATTAATGAATTAAAGCGAAGATGGACCTGACAATACTTTGCTGCACTTTAACTGTGACTGATCACTTAAAATTTGAAGATGTTCTGTGTTGAATACAATGGGCAACGGCTGTTGAGTGCCTTGAGACACATTGTCTTAACTAGCAGTAAACAGCTGTGAACACTGTTGGATGTTCAGCCATGAATTTCTCTTGCAATGGCACTGTACAAAAATATAGCAAAATGTGTGCCATTCATGTTTCTCTTTCCCAGTCCTCTGCTATCTAACTGTAGTTTTTCTATGCTGCATTGCTGTTAGAATGAGATTGGACAATTAGAGCTGCAGTTCATCTCACTTTGAAACAGAGAAAGAATTAATCTATGTTATTAGTAAGTAGCCTGAAATGTGTTATCTTCAGTTTTACCAAGTTAAATATCTGACTTTCATTAAAAAAAAAAAAAACCTCAACTCCAGACATCTCAGAAGTAAACACAAATGGCTTCCAATTTTAAACTATGTGTGTGATTCACGAGTCTTACTGTGTTCTGATTAAATTACCTTGTTTGAAGTTAGCTTCTATATCAGAAGAGTTTAGGTCTTGAAAGCAATAATTGTCATGTTGTTACCAATCTAATGACTCTGAAGTTCCCAGTTTCAGCTTATGGGTAACGTCCTCGTTACATTCTGTCGTGACTCTTGCTCAATTCTCCCTTCAGAAAGTACAAACTGAGAATTGTTTAATCAGATTTTGTAACACTCTTCACTTTTCAACTTTAAATATAGATAATCAGACTTCCCCAAATAATTTCTTAATTATGATAATTGCAAGAAGATGATCTTTGATAATTAAATATAATTGATTTGACTATGTCTAAAGAACATGGTCTAGAGAACATGACCTCTGAAGGAAGGCTGAAAGAATTGGGTTTGTTTAGTTTAGAAAAGAGAAGATTGAGGGGGGACATGATAGCAGTTTTCAAGTACAGGCAGTCCTCGGGTTACATCAATCCAACTTACGTCGGATCCCTAGTTACAAACGGGGGGGGGGGAGGGGCACAGCTAGTACGGGGTGCCTCCCACACTGTTGCCACCTCCAGCGGTGCGGGGGGCACTTCCCCCCAGCAGACCAGGGAGACGCGGAGCTGGCGCTCCCCCCCCAGCAGACCAGGGAGACGCAGAGCGGCTTTTCTCACCGTGGAGGACATGGGTCTGCTGGGGGGAACAAGACACCAGCCAAAAGGTGGCACCCCAGAGTGGAAAAATTAATTTCCTAGGGAACAGCAGGAGCAGCAGGTAGTGAGACATTGTGTTATAGTCCCCACCTTGGGAGCAACAGCTCTTTCCCTCTTCAGCACTAGAGCTGCAAGTATCTTGTTAGCATCACGTGAAATTAACAAGTCCCTTCCAACTTGGCAGAGGTGAAGCTGAAAAATTACCCAGTGGTGTTGGTGGGCTAGAATGGGGAGGAGCAGGGCAGAAGGGAAGAGGGGATAAGCCCCAACCCCACACCCTGGCTGGAGCGGAGCAGGGTAAGCCCGGAGGGGATGGGTCTGGTTGCAAAGTGGGTGAGTGGACAATGAGGACCCACCTGTGGCTAAACTCCTGTTCCCAACACAGAATTTTTCTTTAAAATTAATCCTGTGGATAAATTCACACACACACTTCACAGGAAGGGATTTCCATTTTCTGCTCAGCAGAATACAACAACAGCTTTGATTGTATCAATATTTCACTGTGCTCTCCAATGACTATTGATTATACTTAATACCCATTTCACTGAACCATCTGTAGCAAATTCTATTTGGAACAGTAATATGCATTGAATAAACTTTTTTTAGTTATAAAAAACAAAGATTCTGACTATTAAATGAATAACTGGGATCTTTCAGGTACCCCAAAAGGAAGATTTGGATATAGCATGAAACTTATGATCAATTTTTAATTAAAATATCAACCAAAAAAACCATATCAAAACAGTGTGTGTTTTTCTTAGAATAAGGAAGTTGTATGAGAATCAGGGTCTTTTCCACCTAACTCCAGCTCCCCGTCCCCCCCCAAAATATGTACCAGTTCCAACTTACATACAAATTCAACTTAAGAACAAACCTATAGTCCCTATCTTGTACGTAACCCGGGGACTGCCTGTATCTAAAAGGGTGTCATAAGGAGGAGGGAGGAAACTTGTTCTGTCTTCAGAGACCAAGATGAACAAGAAGCAATGGGCTTAAACTGCAGCAAGGGAGGTTTAGGTTAGGAACTTTTTCCTAATGTCCAACTGTCAGGGTGGTTAAACAGTGGAATAAATTGCCCAGGGAGATTATGGAATCTCCATCGCTGGAGATATTTAAGAGTAGGTTAGATAAACGTCTATCAGGGATGCATGGCGTCCTTTACAGCTGCCATCAGGTGCCGCTTGCCCAGCTCCCGCAGCGCTGGCCCCACGGCTCCGGCCAGCAGCGCCCTTCCCCCCATGGCTGCAGAGCCTTGCACGGCCTGGCGTGCGCACCAGCAGTGCTGGCCGTGGCTGGCCTACACGCCAGCGGCCGTGGCCAGCCCGTGCATGTGCCGTGCACCCCAGGGGCAGACCCGGGCAGCACGCCAGACGCCATGGCTGATCTGCGCATGCGCTGTACGCCCCAGGGGGACGCGCCCACGCATGCGCCACATGCCCGGGCCCAGGGCACCAAAAGGGCTCAGGCCGGCCTTGCATAGGACAGGAAGGGGTTGTGACCTGGGGTAGGGAACTGGGATGCAGAAGGAGGTATAGGGGTTTGGGTTGTGACCTAAAGCAGGAGGGGGTTGTGAGCTGGGGCAGAGGAATGGGGTGCAGGATTTGGGAGTGGTTATGGGTTCAGGAGGGGGCAGAAGGTTTGGGTTATGTGAGGTTGCAGTGGGTTGGGGGGAGGGAAGTTCTGGAGTGCCAGAAGCAGGTTCTGACTGGGAGGCTTACATGGGCCACTCCTTGCCAACAGCCCAGCACATTTCTCAGGCAGCCCCCTTGCCTCCCCTGCCCCCACACAAGCTGCAGGGGCCTCATGGGTCTGTGAATAAGAGGCTGAGGGGAGGGGAGAGTGCTGTTTTGTGCACTGCCTATTCTTCAAACAGGCAGCTCCCGTTGGCTAGAAACTCGCCAGTGGGATTGTTCTAAGGGCAGGGACAGTGCACGAAACCTCTTCCCCCTTCTTCTCCACAGCTGTGAAACACAAATGGCCGGCAGGCAGTCTTCTTGAGGCTTCCCGCTGTGTTCACGGGCCGGAAAACTCAGCTCACTGTTCTTGGATTATGTTTGGTTCTGCATTGCTAAGATGAATTTAAAATACTAAAAACATGCTTTTTATTAAAAAAAAAGATAAGCAACTATTGGCAAAGGAATCAGATGTGGGCACAATCATAGCTCCCCTCAAATGGCTTATACGCCAGACTTAAACCTAATATTCTTCATCCCATTAGTGTGCAATTCCTGGGACAGAACTAAGATGGGGCTTTTGGTTTATTGCCATTCCTATAGCATCCTGTGGTCCCTATTAAATTCACCAAGCTTTTCATTGTAGCGGAAGAGTCGTCAAGGGCTGCTTGTTCTGTGTTACTTCCCCCTCCCTGCTGTTGATGACTTTTTGATTAATTTGAGATCTCAAACCTAATAAAACTAGAGTCTCAACTTTAGAAGACTGGATCCAAACTGTATGGTCTGAATTTGTGTCTAATTACAGACAACTTGTAAGATCTCTTGATGTAGCATATTACAAGTCTTATGAAAAGAACCAACAGTATGCATTCAGTGGCAGCTCATCAATACAGGCAAACTAGGCAGTCACCTGGGGCATCAAGAAAAACGGCCATTGAGGGCTTTGGAGGCAGGAGCACTGATCACACATTTTGCCTAGCTCATCTAAGGCTGCTCCTATATGCATTTGCTTTCTCAAGCTAGCTGCATTAATTTTAGTGTAAATGTATGCAAAAGTTTTATTCTTTAGTGACTTATCCATACACATAAGCTGTGTCTAGACTGGCAAGTTTTTCCACAAAAGTGGCTGCTTTTGCAGAAAAACCTGCCAGTTGTCTACACTGGCCGCTTTGAATTTGCACAGGAACACTGATGATCTAATTTAAGATTGTCAGTGTTCTTTTGCAACTACAATGACTCCCCTTACTCTTCCCCCTTCACATGCCCGCTGGCTGCCTTATATAGCCCTCTGGCTAACAAGGCCCACAGCTGCTTCCATTACCCTTTCAGCCATGGGCTCATTCAGCTGGCTGCAATTGGCCTTTTCAGCCATGCTGTAGTGGCAGAGCGCTAGCTTAACCAGCAGTCTGTCAAAGGTACGTCTACACTACATGCTTCTTGAGCAAGAAGCCTTTTGTGCAAAAACTTCTTGTGCAAGAGCATGCCCACACCTCAAAGCACATCACAAAAGTGATGTGCTTTTGCACAAGAGCGTGTCCATACTGCTCAAAAGTAAAACTGGACACTCTGCCCTACGGTAGAAGCACTCTTACCTTAGAGCCTGGATGAGTGAAAATATTCCTTTCTCTCTTTTCTATGAGATCATAGGGGATGACCCTCCTGGAATTCAGCTTGTAGCTGTCCTGCTGAGCACTGTCTGGGAACAAGTGCTTTGGCTCTCTTATAAGAAACCAGCTGTTTCCTTTCCTTCCCATGGAACATATGTCTTTAGTTAGTTCGTTTTGCAAGCCTGCTCCAGCTTTAAGTTTCCTGCAGGCTGCTCCCTTGCTCCTTCTCACTCCTTTTTCTTTCTCACATGGTGGTTTCTAGGAGTCCTGATCATCCTTCAGTAAGGGCATGTCTACACTAGGAAATGATTCTGAAATAACTAAAATTGACATCATAACTCCCAAAATAACAAAATCAAAATAATGTGTCCCCACTACGGGGGAGCATAGAAATTAGTCACAGTTATTTTGAAATAACACATCCACGTTGATTGTAGCCTGCCTCCCAGGGAGAGAAACAAAGGAAGGAGGGGAGGCCAGCCCCTGGCTGGGGGGCAGGGCTGGAAGGGACTTTTTAGTTTCTGTCTGGAATCATGGAGGAGGCAGCCTAAGCAACGGGCTGGGATTTAGGGGCCCAGTATCGCCCATCTCAACGGGGGCTGAGGCATCCTAGGCCTGCCCTGTAACCGGATTACATCTTTGTTGTGCTGTATCCTGGAGAAGCAATAAACTCCCTCTATTCTACTGGCTTGTGGAGTCTGTTTGTGCTATTACGGGGGTGCAAGAGGCGGAGGAACCCCGACGCACCACCACAATTGCATTATTTAACTCTTGCTCTAAAAATTACCTGAAAATTCTTGGTGGTGACTCCTACTTTTGTCTCCTTTTTAATAGAACTGTGAATTGTTGAGATTTTTCCCTCTTCTGCCTGAAAAAGTTTCTGTAGCTAAAATATCATCTGGAACCTAATTGTCTATGCCTAGTGTGTACTTCGACAAGTAGCTTTTTCCTCTTTGATTCATAGCCAAGATGCTGATACAGCAACTGGTTTGTTTTCTGTTGAAAAGGAATAACAATAGAAAGAAATGGCTTTCAGATGTGCCAAAAATTAAGAATTCGGGGGTGGGAGGCACCTGCATTCAGCAGTTGGATGTGTAGCAGAACATGGGACCCGGAGAACAGAATGTTCTGAATATCTGGAGTCAGACTTTGTCCTGAGAGCAGAGCCCTGTGCTGTGAAGCAGTGTGACAGAAGGGGAGCCATTGTAGTGGAAGTCCTAGACAAAGTCAGGTTGAATGGATTCTGTTTAGAATTCCTCAGATGCCTCCCAAGGAGAGCATGGAGCATTAGCAGCTCCACCATGCCTTCAATAAGAGTATCATAGAATCATAGCAATGTATAGCCAGAAGGGAGCCTCGAGCCACTGCACACCTCTTTACCCCATTTAGGGAGGCTAGTGCAGAATAGCATGTGTATTCTCCCAGATACATTTTAGCTAGCTCCTACATAAAGGCATAAAATAAAAATGAAAATGTGTTTTCCCATACCTTGTGCCCCCATATAAGTCTATGTGCAGTCTAGCCCCTCTAAAATACTCGAACATAAAAAACAAACAAGAACCCCCCTGTTTTTGATGACAGTGAGTGTAATAATTTTTGTGAGTGTTCAGTGAGAGGTACTGGCTACTGGAGCGAGTCATCTCTGGGGAACCTCAGAAACTAACGTTCACTGTGATTGTTACTTGTAAGACAAGGTTAAAATGGGCAGAGTCTCAAGGAATTCACTGGTGAGATGGATGGACTGGTGTGACAGAGAGCTGAGACAATTCAAACCCCAACAAAACTCATTCTTGGCAAGGCAGAAGGGCAGGCCCTGGGACTTGGAGATTCTAAGGGGCCTGAGGCTCCCGGTAGAGCCCTGGGCCCCTTTGAGTTGCTGTCAGAGTGCTGGAGCACAAGGCTAGGTGGGCACTCCGCGGGGCTCTGAAAGCTGCAGGCGGCCCAGCGCCAGGGCCAAAATGGCACTGACGGCTGGCTACCTCGCCCCTGCCAAGTCTGCCCAAGAACCCCACTAGGGGTGTAGAGCTGAACCGCCCTCCCCCCCGCTCACCTTGCCCTGGGGCCCATGGTGGCTGTTGGCCCACTGCGAGGGGTAACATGGTGGCTTATGGTTCTGGGTGCCCTGAAGAGCATGTCACAGAAATATCATCCCTATTTTGTACCAGTTCACAGCTATGTTCACCTCTAAGCTTTTTTGTTCAATGTTATTCTTCATTGTATCTGTTCAACGCAGCCTCAGTCTTCCTCTCTTTCCTGTTCCATGGTATGTACGGCTATGTATGGTGTTTCTTTTCACCTCTTTGCTAGCAGTGTAAACAGTTTCTCTTAAGAATGCTACTAACACTTTCTCCAATTCAATAACAGCCTATACTACTGAATTATTGGAAGTTCTTTCATAAACTTAGTATTCTGTTCTTTTCCATTGTGCTTCAAAACAATATCATCAGTATGCTTGCATGCCTTCAGGAACATGCGCTGGGTTCTGTGAAATATTTCATGTGCTGAATTGATACCAAAAGGGAATTTTTATAATCAAATCTTAAACCACTGATTACTAGAATCAGACAGGATGACAGGGGAAGAGTCACTCGATAAATTGCCCTCTTTTGTTTGCTCCTTCTAAAGCTTCTGACTTGATGGCCACTGTTGGAAGTCAGGATATTGGGCCAGATGGACCATTGGTCTGATCTAGTATGGCCATTCTTATGTTCTTAAACCATGTAATAAGTATACAGACCTTATTAGGAATAATAATAATAATAAACTTATTATATAGTGATTTTTCCTCCTCCATATATCTCAAAATGCTCTACAAAGGTCAGTATCAATTTGAACGTCAGCTATAAATTAAGGAAACTAATAATTTATTTCAATCACATCATGTATGATATTCAAGCTGTGGTAATATACACTAATGCAATTAGTGTATATTAAGAGCCAATGTTAGGATTTTTTTTCAGGCAGCTAAAGTAATAAGTAAAAATCCAAGGTGAATTAAATCTAAGAGCCATCTTTCTCCCTTTCCCTACCCTTCAGCAACACCAAGTAAGAGCTGAGAATTCATCTCTTTGGTGGTCCTCATTTTCATTTACAGTGTAAAACAACTGTAAGTGTTTTCATAAATTACTTTTACTCTAAGGGTGCGTCTAGACTGGCAAGATTTTGTGCAAAAGCTGTCTACACTGTCTACACTGTCCACTTGAATTTGTGCAAGAACACTGACAATCTAATATAAGATTGTCAGTGTTCTTGCGTAAATACACTGATGCTCCAGCTCGGGAAAAAGGCCTCTGTTTTGCACAAAAAAGCCCCGATGGTGAAAATGGCGATCGGAGCTTTCTTGCATGAAATCGCGTCTAGACTGGCCACGGATGCTTTTGCGCAAAAGCACTTTTTGCGCAAAGGCACCTGTGCCAATCTAGATGCTCTTTTGCGGAAATACTTTTAATGGAAAAACTTTTCTGTTAAAAGCATTTCCACAAAATCATGCCAGTCTAGACGCAGCCTAAGGGTGTATGTATTTATTCCTGTTTTTTAGGGCAGATATAAATTAAATATATAATTTTAGGCTATTTAAGAATAAATTACTTCTCTGAGTATTCACAAGTGCAAATCATCATTTTCTTTACAGGGACAACATGAATTATGTTCCTGCTGTCCTCATGCAAATTAATAATCTAGAGTCAATCATGCTATTCTAGAATGAATTACATTATTACGGTGATATTGTCATCTACACTAAAGCAGATTTTTATTTTCTTCTGTCTTTTTCCTTTCAAGTTGAGTGACAAATTAAAAATGGCCCTTGGCATGACACAGTCAGAATAAGGGTAGATGTAAATTCTTCTAAATTTGTTTGCATTTGAGAACTCTTTTATGGCCCTTGACAGTTTCGCTTACATAATTCATGTGGAACAGGAACAAAAGCTTAGCTGAATTATTCTCTTCATTCCTATGAGTGTAGAGACATACTAAATCTGCAAGTGGCAAAATCCCCTCTCCTCCCACCTCAAATGCAATTGGTGGAGATGCTCAAAGAGCTACTTCTTGCCAAAAGAGGCACAAATGAGAAAAATGGAAACAGAAAAAAAGAAATGAATTATAAAAACATCAGTACTTTGGGGCAAACTCTGCTATCAGTTATACACAAGTAAATCAGTGATGTCAGTGAAGTCACTCAGAATTACATTATACTGGTATAAATGACAGAAGAATTGGGTTTTTATGTTTTAATAAAAGTGTTGACCACCTTTTGAAGAATGAGTACAGTCACATTGTGGCTTACGTACAAACTGTTCAATGGCAGCTGCACTCCATGTCTGTAGATGAGTTTTGTAGAAAATAATAGATTCATGTGGTATGAAGTCACTGTGAACACATATTGTATAAGTATGACAGCAGAGAAAAACTGGTACCATTCTAGTTAACCTTTCCCTGGTAATCCAGTGTATTATGGGCTCAAACTGCTCTATCATAATTTAAACTCCTTGACACAAGAACTGTTCCTTCCTCCTCTGTTTGTACACGGCAGATAATCTGTCAGTCATCTTTAGCCTACTAACAATCTATTTTCAAATAGTGTGGTAGGGTATGGTCTGTACCTAATAGGCATGTTAGTGTGTAGACGTTTAAACGATTAACTGATAAGCCTAGGCTTATTGATTAATCCATATGACTACATGCCCCCCTTGCTGCCTCTGTATCAGGTGCATCTAGATCACCCATGACTGATGTCTATCTAACCTGCTTTTAAATATCTCTAGTGATGGAGATTCCACCCACCCCCTCGCCCCAGGCAATTTATTCCAGTGTTTAACCACCCTCACAAGTACGAAGATTTTCCTAATGTCCAAACTAAACATCCCTTGCTGCAATTTAAGCCCATTGCTTCTTGTCCTATCCTCAGAGGCCAAGGAGAACAATTTTTCTCCCTCCTCCTTGTAACACTCTTTTAGATCCTTGAAAACTGCTATCATGTCCCCTCTCAGTCTTCTCTTTTATAAACTAAACAAGCCCAGTCCTTTCAGTCTTTGCTCATAGGTCATGTTTCTCTAGTCCTTTAATCATTTTTGTTGCTCTTCTCTGACCTCCAATTTCTCCACATCTGTCTTGAAATGTGGCACCCAGAAGAAGACACAATACTCCAATTGAGGCCTAATCAGTGCAGAACATCCCAACATCCCTACTACCTAACTGCCTTATGATAAGATAACTGTCTCTGTGGATATGGGGAAAGCAGTGGATGTGATATACCTTGACTTCAGTAAAGCTTTTGATACGGACTCCCACAGTAGTCTTGACTGTAAGTTATAGACGTATGGATTGGATGAATGGACTGTAAAGTGTAAAAAAGCTGGCTAGACTGTTGGGCTCAATGGCTGGTGATCAACAGTTCAAAGTCTAGTTAGCAGCTGGTATCAAGTGGAGTGCCCCAGAGATCAGACATGAGGCTGGTTTTGTTCAACATCTGCATTAATGATTTGGATGACGAATGGATTACACCATCAGCAAATGTGTGGATAACATTAAGATGAGGATGGGGAGATAGATATCCTGGAAAGCAGGGTCCAGAGCACTCCCTAGACAAATTGGAGGATTAGGACAAAGGAAATATGATGAGGTTCAACAAGGAGAAATGCAGAGTCATGCACTTAGGATGGAAGAATCTCAAGCTCTGTGTGACAGGGCGCCTGCCCTGCACTGGGCCTTTAAGCCCAAGGCTCAGGCCCCGAGCCTGAGGGAAGCTGGAAGACCAGCTGAGATGGTGAGGCTAATGAGCCCAGCTGCCGGCTATAAAAGGAGAGGCACAGTTGCTGGAGGGGAGGCAGGGCTGACTGCAGAGGCAGCAGGAGCTCCTGGGAGGGCTACAGCTGCAGGAGAGGGACTGGAGAGAGAAGCTCTCCCTCAGCAGTTGCCGGGGACTCCAGGAGAGGCCAGGAGGAAAGCAGAGGCGAGTTGGTGCCACCTGGAGACTACCTGCCGAGGGGACGCCGGCCTGGAGATCGCAGCCAGCTGGGCAAGGACAGGTAGGAAGTGGCCCAGGGCAGGAGCGGGAGGCGCCCCTCCTAGCCCGAGAGACTTGGTGGGTTTTGGCTAGCTAGCCCCACCGAGGGAGTGACCCTATACCCGGTCGCTCACAGGGCCCTGGGCCGGGACCCGGTGGAGTAGGGTGGGCCCGGGTCCCCCTACCGGGGGGGGGTGCCCAGCTACGACGAGAATCTGTTTGGAGACTCGGCCTGTTTAAAGGGCCAGTATAAACTGCGGTGATGCCTATGATGAGCAACCCATACAGACTGTATTCTGCCCTGAGATGGGCTATATGAAGACAGTCAGGGGGCACTGAGGCACACGGGGGTGCGGACCCCCTGACACTCTGCTACAGGCTCGGGATGGAGTGACTAAATAGCAGTTAAGTAGAAAAGGACCTAGGGACATGGGTGGTGAGTTATAAGGGCTCGTGGTGCCCAGGCTCAGGGCAGAATTAAGACCATTAGAGGCCCTAAGCACTGAAAAGATTATGGTGCCCCCCCCCCCCCCCCACACATGTAATTCAAAATAAAAACAACACTATACCGTAAAATCCCTTTTGGTTTTTTTTGGTGCCCCTGCTTTACTGGTGCCCTAAGCACTGCTTAGTCTGCATATTGGGTAATCCAGCCCTGCCCAGGCTCCAGCAATATTTAGAGCCGGGGCCCTGCTCCACCAATATTTGGAGCTGGGTCTCTCCCCCGGCTCTGAATATTGCCTGTCCCCTCACCCCTGCAAGAAGACGCCGGTGGCCGCGGCGTCAGAAGCTGCACAGCCTGGCGTGCCTGGGCGCTGCTGCGCATGCTCCGGCGGCCCCGGGCACTTCAAAAGCCAGGGCCGCACACCATGGAGCCGGTGGAGGACACTGGAGAACTTCGGGTGAGTGCAGCCCCTCCCCACCGCCCGTGTGCCTCCTGCGGCCGGCCACCCCCTCCCGCGCGCACCCCTGCAACTCCCCCCGTGCGCCTTTGTACCCCTACTGCCGGCCGCCATCTCCGGTGCAGCTCTGGCGACAGCAGAGGAGCTGCTCATAGGAGGCGGGGGGCAGCCGGGCTCCCTGCCTCACCAGCGCCACTCGCCCGCCTGAGCCCCAAGCCCGAGAGCTGCCCCCTCAGTGCTGGGGCCCCGGAGTCTCGCCACTGGCCGGGCCGGGCCGCGCCGCAAGGAGTGCCTGGCTGGGCAGGGCTGCAGCAGCCACGCCTAGCGTGCTTGGCTCGGGCTCGAGCTGGGCTGCTGGCGGCCGGGCTCCAGAGTTGCCCACATGGTGGGGGCCCGCTGCTCAGAGCCCACCCAGGGAAAAAATACCGGCCGGGAGGGGCGGGGCAGCGTGGCAGGGCAGGGGAGATGGGGGGCTGGCAGGTGGGGGCAGTGTAGCTAGCCTGAGGAGATGGGGGGGGGGAGGAGATGGCGGGGCTGGCCAGGGGAGATTGGGAGGAGAGCTGGGCGGCAGGAAGCAGGGGTGACTGGGAGGGTGTCGGGGGCAGAAGTGCTGGTTGGGAAGGGTCGGGAAAGCGGTGGGGGGAGCATATCGGCCAGCGGGGAGTGGGACTGACCCTGGCACATTCTGATCCTGGCATACTGTCAGTCCCACGCATGGTCCTGGCGAAGTGCAAGTGAGTCCGGCTGCGGCTCCACAACACACGCAGGCTACGTCTAGACTGGCATGATTTTCCGCAAATGCTTTTAATTAAAAAGTTTTTCCGTTAAAAGCATTTGCAGAAAAGAGCGTCTAGATTGGCACGGACGCTTTTCCGCAAAAGCACTTTTTGTGGAAAAAGCGTCCATGCCAATCTAGACACGGTTTTGTGCAAGAAAGCCCCGATTGCCATTTTCGCCATCGGGGCTTTTTTGCGCAAAACAGTTTTTAGCTGTCTACACTGGCCCTCTTGCGCAAAAACATTTCCGGGAACATCAAAGCATTTGCGCAAGAAGCACGTATTTCAGACAGTAGAACATCAGTGCTTTTGCGCACAATCAAGCGGCCGGTGTAGACAGCTGGCAAGTTTTTGCACAAATGCAGTTGCTTTTGCGGAGAAACTTGCCAGTCTAGATGCAGCCTCAGGGGATGGGACAGGGCTTCTCCTCCACCCCAAGGCATCAGACTCAACCAGGAGTCACCAATTTGGCCCCACACAGCTTGCCATGGGGAGCTAAACTTCCCAGGCAGGTGGGATGTTGAACCTGGAGGATAAATGTGGCTTCCGGTGCCTCCGTGTGCGGGTCCTGCTCAGAGCATTGGGGTCTGTGGTTACTACGGTCTCATGTATCTCTTGGAGACCTTCTGCCTGGCTCTGGGCCAGCAGCTGGAGAAGCTCCACAGACTCCAGCCTCGCAAACTGGAAGGCAGAAGGGGAAGGGGAAAAATAGGAAGGAAGGGGCTTGTGCTGATGGGAGGAAAGGGGGGGCAGGAGAAGAAAGGGGAAGGTATCAAGGGACAGGGTGCAGGAGAGACAAATGCCAGGGGACCAAGTGGAGACAATGAGGAAAAGGGCAGGAAGGGAGAGGTGTCAGTGGGATGGGGGACAGGGTGATGCTGGGAGAAGAGCGGGTAAGAGCACTGGAGGCTAGAGGAGGGAGGGAGAGGTGCTGGGAGAAGGCTTGAAAGAAGGGGTGGGCGTGAGAAAGGTGGGGATGGAGCAAGTCATGTGTGAGGGCACAGAGGGGCATGCGGGGAACGGGGGCAGAGGGTGGTGAGGGGGTGGACATTAGGGGAAAAAGGGGGCAGGGGCAGTGAGGGAAGGGGGAGGGCACTGGGAAGGATAGCTCAGTGGTTTGAGCATTGGCTTACTAAACCCAGGGTTGTGAGTTCAATCCTTGTGAAAGCCATTTAAGGATTTGGGGCAAAAATTTGTCAGGGATGGTACTTAGTCCTGCTGTGAAGGGAGGGGATTGGACTTCATGACCTTTCAAGGTCCCTTCCAGTTCTAGGAGATAGGCAATCTCCATTTAAAAAAAAGAAAGTGTGCCAATGAACTCAGAACTGGTGCACAACACAAAATTCATTCTGCTCATGGGGAGGAAACTCTTAGGCTATGTCTACACTGGTGGCTTCTTGTGCAAGGCTTCTTATGCAAGAAGTCTTGTGCAAGAAAACATCCACACTGCCATGTGTGAGCTGTGCTTTTGCGCAAGAGCATCCATGGCAGTGTGGACACTCTCTTGCCCAAGAAAGCTCCGATGGCCATTTTAGCCATAGGGGTTTCTTGCACAAGAAATCCCCGCTGAGCATGCACACAGCCCTCTTGTGCAAGAGAGCTTACACCTGTAAGAAAAGAGCGTAGCTCTTGAGCAAGACGCCCTCTCTTACCACGCCGTACTGTAAATTTCCTTGCACAAGAGCAGGCGGGCAGTGTGGCTGCTCTGTGGGGTCTTGAGCAAGAATGGCTGTATTTGCACAAGAAGCTGTGAGTGTAGACAGCCTTAGAGGGAACACATCCCCCAGCGCTCTGCCCCCGAGTTAATGTCACACACATTGGGTTAATGCAACTGCAAGATAGCTGCATGCGGGGGCATGAGGAGGGGGTTGGTGGGGGCCAAACTAATCCCTGTTGATAGGAGGATGGTGGGAAAAGCCCTTCAAGAGGGGTAACATGACACCTTTTACTTCTGGTCATGTGTCCATCTTGCCCTGAGCATGTTACTTCCAGAGGCATGGCTAACGGGGAGTGGGGGGTGTTTGCCAGGGGGCGTGGCTAGCAGGGGGGTTGTGTGTTTGCCAAGGGGCGTGGCTAACGGGCCAGGGGGCATGGCTATTGGGACACCACCAAAAATTATACTAACCTGCCGCCCATGCCGAGGGATTACAATAGACAAGAAGCCAGATATGATTCAACAGTGTGCCCTTCTTGTCAAGAAGGCTAATCGCATATTGGGCTGCGTTACTAAGAGCATTGCCAGCAGATCAAGGAAAGTGATTATTCCCCTCTGTTACAGCACTGATGAGGCCACTCATCTGAAGTATTGGGTGCAGTTTTGGGACCCTCACTACACAAAGGATGTGGATAAAAATGATTAGAGGTCTGGGGTAGGGATGTTAAATATCAGTTAATTGAATAGTCAATTAACCTCATGAATTCTTATCAGTTAGTCAACTATTCTATAGTCCCCGGGCAGTCTCTGACCGGAGAGGAGGGGGTCTGAAGTCCCAGACCCTGCACGAGCTGCAGAGGGGTTTGGTGCAGGACCCAGTGTAAGCTGGGACTGAGCTGGGCAGCCTGCTAAAACAATTATTGGCAAGGGGGAGGGGGGAAATGCGTGTAGTGTATAGTATTAACCATAAGCTTTTGCTTATCGGTTAATTGGTTAATCAACTAAACTATACTATATCCCTAGTCTGGGGCATGTGACTTGTGAGGAGAAGCTGAGGGAACAGAGCTTATGTAGTCTGCAGAAGAGCAAAGTGAGGAGGGATTTGAGAGTGGCCTTCAATTACCTGAAGGGAGGTTCCAAAGAGGACGGAGCAAGGCATCTAGTGGCAGATGACAGAACTAGAAACAATGGTTTCAAGTTGTAGTGGAGAAGACCTAAATTGGATATTAGAATAAACTATTTCACTAGGAGGGTGATGAAGCATTGGATTGGATTGCCTAAGGTTTTTAAAGCCAGGCTTGACAAAGTCCTGACTAGAATGATTTATTTGGGGTTAGTCCTGCTTTGAGCAGGGGGTTGGACTAGATGAACTCCTGAGATCTCTTCCAACCCTAATCTTCTCTGATTTTAAGACTTTACATAAAATATCTAAACTATTAGGCACTTTTTGCTTTGATGCAATTCCTTTCTAGTGGAAATTTTTTTCCTCTTCAAAAGCTTCAGAAAACACTGGTGACATGACCTACATCCTTTTCTTTCACACTCATTGATCATTATCTTTCATTGGCTTCTCTCTGACATGATTTCTCTTCTGAAATTTTTTCTCACTGGATGGTTGGTTTGGGCCAAAAATTATGAACAACTTTTTTCTATAAATTCTTAATTGCAAATGTTTCTACTCTGGATATTGATTTCCTCCTCCCCCACAGATGGTAAGATAGGAAAACAGTGAAACAATGAACAAAACAACAAATGGTCAGGAGTACTTTATAGACTAACAAAACATGTAGATGGTATCATGAGCTTTTGTGGGCACAGCCCACTTCTTCAGATGACATGTTTTTTTCTGTAACAGACTAACTCAGCTACCCCCTGAAGCAGTGAAACAATGATTGGTCCTAACCACCAAAGATGAACAGAAAGAGGGTACGTCTACACTACAGTGGTAATTCGAACTAACTTAGTTAACTTAGTCAGTTAATTCGAACTAAGCTAATTCGAATTAGCGCAGCTAGACCTAAAAACTAGTTCGAATTAGCGTTTTGCTAATTCGAACTAGCATGTCCACGTTGAGTGGACCCTGAACAGAGGTTAAGGCTGGCCGGAAGCAGTGCCGGCAGGGCATCAGAGGAGGACTTAGAGCGTGGAGCTGCTGTCTCAGGCTAGCCGAGGGCTGTGCTTAAAGGGACCCGACCCCCACCCCGGACAGACAGTTCTCAGGGGTGCCCCGCTTGCAAAGCAGTCCTGGCTTGGAGTGCCCTGAGTGCCCACACTCGGAACATCGCGACACTCGACTATCAGCCCGGCTGCACTTGCCGCAGGTTGCCATCTGGGGAAAGGGGACAACTGGGGGGCTGCAGGAGAGGTTCCACCCCCAGAAGCCCACAGAGCCAGCCCAGTTCTCCCCATCAGGGGCTCGTACCCCATTCCTCCTTCACCTCCTTCTACTTACCCCTCCCTTGCCCCCCTTCCTGATGTACAAAATAAAGGACAATTGTGTTCAAAAATAGAATCTCTCTTTATTGAACAAAACTGGGGGAGACTGGGAAAAGGAGGTGGGAGGGGGGAAGAGAGCGGGTGGGAGAGGGGAGGGCAACTACAATGATGAGGGGTTTGGAACAGGTCCCATATGAAGAGAGGCTAAAGAGACTGGGACTTTTCAGCTTAGAAAAGAGGAGACGGAGGGGGGGATATGATAGAGGTCTATAAAAGCACGAGTGGTGTGGAGAGGGTGCATACAGAAAAGTTCTTCATTAGTTCCCATAACAGAAGGACTAGAGGACACCAAAGGAAAGGAATGGGTAGCAGGCTTCAAACTAGTAACAGAAAGTTGTTCTTCACAGCAAATAGTCAACCTGTGGAACTCTTTGCTGCAGGAGGCTGTGAAGGCTAGAACTAGAACAGAGATTAAAGAGAAGTGAGATCAATTCATGGAGGTTGGGTCCATGGAGTGGTATTAGCCAGGGGGTAGGAGTGGTGTCCCTGCCCGAAGTTTGTGGAAGGCTGGAGAGGGATGGCACGAGACAAATGGCTTGGTCACTGTCTTTGGTACATCCCCTCCAGTGTCCCTAGGGTTGGCTGCTGTCGGCAGACAGGCTACTGGGCTAGATGGACCTTTGGTCTGACCCAGTACTGACATTCTAAGCTCAGGGTCGGGGGTCTCAGTGGACCACCTTGATTTTCATGCAAACCTGCTCCTGGGTGGCCAGGCTGGCAGCTATCCTGCCCTAGACGGCCGCTTTCCTGTGCCTAGTGCCGAGGTCGTGGACGAGGTCCACGATGTCTGCACTGGACCAGGCGGGTGCTTGCCTCTTGCGGTCCTGGGCAAGCTCCCGGGAGCCGCCAGCCTGGTCCCGGGAAGACGGGAAGGGCTGGGGGGCATCGGGTGGCTGGCTCGAGCCGTGCCAGGTACAGGGTCTGCTGGCTGGGTGCTGGCAGGCTTGCACCTGGCACGGGCACCATAGCCAGCCCGTGCCCCTTTAAGGGCTCCGGGGCCAGGAAGGGGGCATTAGAGTTTCCCTGGTGTTGGCCAGAGTGGCCATCAGGGAAACCTGGGGAGGGCTAGCCTCCCACTAGTTCGAATTAAGGGGCTACACGGCCCTTAATTCGAACTAGTAAGTTCGAACTAGGCTTAGTCCTCGTGGAATGAGGTTTACCTAGTTCGAACTAAGCGCTCCGCTAGTTCGAATTAAGTTTGAACTAGCGGAGCGCTAGTGTAGTGCCTATCAAAGTTAATTCGAACTAACGTCTGTTAATTCGAATTAACTTTGTAGTGTAGACATACCCAGAGAGAGAGACTTAGAACTGCTAGCACAGATCAGCCCTCTCCTAGGCAACAGCGTACATGGTCAGTAAACACATTTTACAGAGACTAGCCTAAAGCAGTACAATTGATATAAATCTTGGGAGTGCAGCAAAATTTCATGAACCTAGCAGGTCACCTGTTACGTGATTGCAGCTACCAAAGGGGGTCTCGACTCCGTCTCATTTGTATTCTATAATGATCTCCAGAAGAACTGCGCCAAATCCTTTTCTGAAAATATAGTTAATATTCTTTATGCTGATTCATTCTTGAGAATGGTACCCTTCAAATGGTTCAGAAAAATCAAATGCATTTTTCCAGCTTGTTGCTCATTCAACATTAAAAGCTGTAAGAATCAGAGCACCTAAACTGTTGCCATAAACAGGAAATATAGCTGGAAAGACAATAACAGTCGAAGGTGACTCACTGCTTGTAATAGGGTAGATTGCTCCTTAGGCTATGCTTACAGTGGTTTGGAGCCTGTGGGAATGAACCTCCTAGTCCAGAGCAACAGACTCAAACTAGTGTAGCGTGCTCTAAAAATAGCTATGTAGACAGCACTTTTAATTTGAGGCTTGGGCTGGACCTCAAGCTCTGAAGCTTGAGGAGGCGGTGGGCTTCAAGGACCAAGATTGAGCCCAAGCCACAACTTCCAAGAACTGTCTAGCTAATTTAGAGTGGTAGTATGAGCCCTGTCCGCCCTGTTATGAGACTCACTGCTTCAGGCTCCAAAACACTGTGTAAGGGAGGTATACCAGCAGTGGTGATGGAACATTTTAATAGTGGTGGTGCTGAAAATCAGCCCCTTAGTCATTTCTGCACCAGTGTTCCCACTACGCACTCTCCCAGCCAGTGGGATGGAGTGGGGGGGACCATTTCCCTACCATCTGGGAGAGACTCACTGCCCTGACCTCAGCAGGGAGCTGCTGCTGTCACTGAGGGAGAAGTGCCCCTCTCTCCTCCACACAGCTCCGTGCACCAGTACTGAGCCCTTGGCTGGATGGTGGCTGTACGAAGCTTAGGGGAACTCTGGTGTTCATGCCCACCCCAGAGCTAGGGCCAGAAGCAGGCTGTATCTCTGACAGGAGTAAGGGGGCCAAGATTGAGGCTACACATGGGGTGGAGATGGGGCCAGCAGCTGGGCCCCTGGGCATAGATCTGGTAGTGGGGCAAAGGCTAGGATCCTGGGTGTGAGGCTGGCAGTGGACTCCCTGGGAGCAGGGCCAGCAGCCAGGATACAGGCAGGGGGCCAAGACCCTGCATGCAGGGCTAGGAGCATAGCCCAGGTGAGGGGCAAGCAGCTTGAACCCCACATACAGGGCTGGAAGCAGAGTCTCATGTAAAACCTGGGGGTGCTGCAGCACTCTCCACACCTTGGAACAGGGATCCTCTGATTCCGCTATAACAGGCAGCAAGATGCTGTGGAGGGTGAGGGACTGCATTGCTTAGGTCAGCAAAGCAAGCTGTAGAGCAGTGGTCTCCAACCTTTTTACACCCAAGATCACTTTTTAAATGACAGACCAAGCCAAGATCTACCGCCCCGCCCCTTCCTTGAAGCCCCGCCCTCTCTATTCTCCTCCTCTCCGTCACTTGCTATCCCCAATCCTTATACTGCTGCTTATTTTTTTTATTCTCCTGTAGGAAGAGGTTTTTCCAACATTTGGCCTGTCGACACTGGACCAAATGTCAGGAAAAAATCCCCTTCTTTTGGAAGCCACCTTATTCATTGTGGAAAGAGGAATATAGGGGTGACCAAAAGAGCCTGTTTGCTCTTCCACTAAAAAAGCGAAAAACAAATGCAACCCTGGATGCAGAAGAGTTTTTCTGGGATATCTCCAGAATCCTGAAAAACTCCTGCAGTCTAGCTGGACCCTTGCTGTGTTGAGACAGGATGTGTAGACTCTGGGGTGGGAATGAGGGATTTGGGTGTGGGAAGGGGTGAGAGGTGCAAGCTCTGGGAGGAAATCTGGATGCAGGAGGAGGTGGAGAAGGGGACACTGGCTCGGGGAGGGGGCTCCAGGCTGGGCAGTGTTGGGATACTAAGCAAGCCACAGGCTTGTGGATGTGAGGGTGCAGGAATTTGGGTTGGGGTATGTGAGGGGCTGAGGGCATGAGGTTCCAGTGTTTGATAGGCTCAGATCTAGGGTCTGGGGAAGGGGGAGTGCAGGAGTGGTTGTGGCCAGATGGAGGCTTGGCCCCAATTGGGGGTTTGTTGGCCAGGCTTCATTTTTAAACAGAATACTATGTTAAACATAAAAAGTTTCTGCATTGTCTTTATTTATGAGAATGGCAGGGAACCTGCATTGAGTCAGGGGTCACTGACCCATAGAAAAGTCATTTGGGAGCAGGGGACATAGTACTGGGGAGGAGAGCTAGGGGGTTCTGGAGCAGGGAACAGGGTGCCAGTGGGGGCAGGGGAGAGCGGGGAGGGTGCCAGGACAGGTTTCTGCAGCAGGGGACAGGGTGCTAGCGGGGGACAGGTTTCTGCAGAGGGGAGCAGGGGGACAGGTTTCTGTAGTAGGAGACGGTGCCAGAAGGAACTGGTTTCTGCAGGGGGGGCAGGGTGCCGGGGGACAAGTTTCTGCGGGGGGGACAGGTTTCTGCAGCGGGGCCGGGGGGGCAAGGGAGAGGGAACAGGGGGCCAGGAGGGCGGGGGACAAGTTTGGGGCAGAGGAGAGGGAACAAGGTTGGGGGCAGGGAGTTCCCTACACCAGCCACGGAGGGAAGCCTCGGGCCCGCACTCCCTCCAGACTGACCACAGGGCAGCCGGGCTGGAGCCAAGAAAAGCGGCTGCTCGGCCAGCTGGCCATGGTGCTCAGCTAGGGTGCCACCAAGCTCCACGTGGGCAGGCGCAGAGGGGAAGCCGCCCAATCAGCTAGAGTGCGGTTCAGCCTCCTCTGTGCTGAACGCCACAGCCAGCAGGCCAGGCAGCTTCTCCTCTGCGCCAGCCCATGTGCAGCGTGGTGCACCCTGGCTGAGCACCATGGCCGGCTGAGCGCCATGGCCAGCTGGCCGGGCAGCTGCTTCTCTTCCCTCCAGCCCGGCTGCCCTGCGCTCAGCCCAGGGAGGCTGCGCCTAGCTCCAGCTGTGAAAGCCACAGTCAGCTGGCTGGGGTGTTTCAGCCCTCCCGACCTCCCAGCTCCCACCATTCCTCACAGCTACTCACCTGTATTGTTGCTCAGTGAGTAGCTGCTCCTCAAAAGAGGAAATCTAATGTAAATGTACTGCGCAGGTGCGCAGTTCAGAGAGGGCTCAAGAGCTATTCTTAGGGTATGTCTACACTACCCTCCTAGTTCGAACTAGGAGGGTAATGTAGGCATACCGCACTTGCAAATGAAGCCCGGGATTTGAATTTCCCGGGCTTCATTTGCATAAGACGGGCGCCGCCATTTTTAAATCCCGGCACGTTCGAACCCCGTGCCGCGCGGCTACACGCGGCACGGACTAGGTAGTTCGGACTAGGCTTCCTAGTCCAAACTACCGTTACTCCTCATTCCACGAGGAGTAGAAGCTAGCTCCTCCTTCCTGAGCCCTTCTTACCTTACTGATCTTTCTCCTCTTGAGCCTGCTACACAGCACCCCTGTCTCTCTGTGCCTCCTGCCCACCAATATCTCTCCCATCAACTCATTCCCCTCTCTTCCAGGGCTTCCTGCCTGCTGAGGATCAGCTGTTCATTGGTTTGCAGTAGACTCTGGAGAACAGAGAGAGGAGTGACGTGAGGTGTGGTGGGGGGAGGGGCAGAATGGGGCAGGAAAAGGCAGGGTGGGGGTAAACTGGGGGCAGGAAGAGGTGGGACAGGGTTAGAAGAGGCAGAGGGTAGAGTCTTGGGGAAGGGGTGAAGTGAGAGTGGGGTCTGGGGCAAAATGAAAGTTGAGCAATTCTAGGGAAAGGAGGAAGCCAGTACTGTGAAAAGAGGTAAGCTAAGGTGCAGGAAAACGGGGAGCATAATAGAGATAATATTACTATAACATTCCCCTTATCCATTTCAGAAACACAGGATAAAAATCACTCAAACCCTTTCCAGTGATCAGTAACATATGTGTGTGTGTCAGATATTCTCTCTTGCTAAATGCTGTGGCCTTAGCATTACAGCTCTACTGCTGCCCAGGAGAATCCCACAATTCTACATTTATTAATCAACATATGACATACTTGTTCACAGAATACACAATATTAAGGCATTCTTTTAGGATTACATGATTGTCTTGGGTTATCTTGGCTTTGCATATTTGTCTTTGCTTTCAAATATGTTTCAAGATTTCTTTATACAATTGACATAAATTCCCAGCAGTTGGATTAAAGAAGAGTTTCTAGTCATTATCAGGTGTTAGGAGAAAAATGTTTTATTTATAAATGGAAAAGTTTTTGTCCTTGATTAATTTTGTATCCTAAAATAAATGGTTTTAACCCTCTGTACTTTCCTTGCTTGTATTTTCAAAAATGTATTTGAAAAAAGACCTGGATAACTATATCTTTTAGTTTAAAGTCTCATGTCAGGACTTACAGGTGGCACTTACTGCTTATTCTATAATGCTTGCTGTTTTTGAATTAGTAAACTTACAGTGTGTCTCAGAATAGTATGATGAAAACATTGACACCTAAATGAATTAGCTAACACTAAAATGTATTTAATTGTAAAACCTGTAATATCCGAAGTAAACTAATCTGGGTTTAAGCACAATAAATCAGTGGAAAAATACAGTTATGCAATTTTTACTAGTGTCCTGAGTGAAATTTAATACTATGTAGAAAACCTATATACTCACTTAAACCCTATTTTGAGAGTTTGGTGCCAGTCCCCTGATCTAGCATGACTATTACAGTTCGTCTCCCGTACATAAGGGCTGTGTCTAGACTGGCAAGTTTTTCCGCAAAATCATATGATTTTGTGGAAAAACTTGCCAGCTGTCTACACTGGCCACTTGAATTTCTGGAAAAGCACTGACGATCTCATGTAAGATCGTCAGTGCTTTTCCGGAAATACGATGCTGCTCCCGTTTGGGCAAAAGTCTTTTTCCGAAAGACTTTTGTGCAAAAGGGCCAGTGTAAACAGCACAGTAGTGTTTTCCGCAAAAAAAGCCCCGATCGCAAAAATGGAGATTGGGGCTTTTTTGCGGAAAACTGTGTCTAGATTGGCCACAGACGCTTTTCCGCAAAAAAGTGCTTTTGCAGAAAAGCATCCTGCCAATCTAGACGTGCTTTTGCGGAAATGCTTTTAATGGAAAACTTTTCCGTTAAAAGCATTTTTGGAAAATCATGCCAGTGTAGACGTAGCCACCAACTATGTAATACTGCATGTTTCACTTAAGCTATCTGTATAGGGTGACCAGCTGTCCCACTTTTAAAGGAACAGTCCCATATTTAAGCCCTCCTGCAGGTTTTCCTATTTTTTTTTAAATGAGCCAATTATCCCATATTGTCTATCTCTCCCCTCCTATAAGTACTGGTGGGTCCTGCTGTTGGCTGGATCCTTGCTCACCAGCTGCCCACCCACCAGCAGTGAGTGTGAGAGAGAGAGTCTAATGGCTGACGATGGTGCTGGAATGCCACGCTGGCAGTTGGGCACAGCTGTAGCATGTGAGGCCAGCCACTCCCCAGGCTGGTCCACCAGTGCTGTCCTTGCTGTGGTGCCTCTTCTTGGCCAGCAGTCCCCCTTTACTTCCTGTCCCATTTCCAGCCGACACTGGCTGCTCCTCAATATCCCCCCAGCAGGGCATTTCTCCCTGCCAGCACTGAGGGGAGAACCCCTGATTGAATCACTCAGCTCACCAACACCCTAGCTGGCAGGCTCCTTCCTTCCCCACTGCCTCTGTCTGGGCTGGCAGCCAGGGAAACCTCAAAACCCTACAATCTAGGGCATTGTCTAGGAGGAGCCAAGCCCTGCATGTGCCAAAGCTCCACACAGCGCTGGTATGGGGAAGCTTTTCCACCCCTCAGCTAAGCTCTGCAGTGGCAGCGAAGAAGTCACTTGCACCCCAACCCTGCAGGCTCCAAAGCAGTCCCCCAGGCTGGTGCATAGTACCCCCTTCACACACTGCCATCACCCTAGATTATGCCCCCAGGGCATGTGGGGCTGCTCTGTCTTCTAGGCACCCGCTCTTGCTGAATCACCTTTATTGCCTGGTTCACTGAAGCCCCAGCAGACAGATTCTCAGGCTAAGACTACACTGGTGTATTTTCTCACGCAAAAACTCTTTTGCAGAAGAGTTCTTCTACAAAAACTCTTCCAGAAGAGAGCGTCTACACTGGCATGTGCTTTTGCGCAAGAAATGTTCTTTTGTGCAAGAGCATCCATGCTAGTGTGGACGCTCTCTTGCGCAAGAAAGCACCGATGGCCATTTTAACCATAGGGCTTTCTTGCGCAAGAAATTCATGTTGCCTGTCTACACTGGCCTCTTCTGGAAGAGCTCTTGCGCAAGAGGGCTTATTCCTGAGCAGGAGCGTAAGAGTTCTCGTGCAAGAAGCCCTGATTTTATACATTAGAATGTCAGTTCACTTGGGCAAGAACATGCAGCCAGTGTAGACAGGCAGCAAGTTTTTGCGCAAGAGCGGCTGCTTTTGCACGAGATCGCACCAGTGTAGACACAGCCTTAGGGTTCTGGAGCTCAATGCATCCTTAGGGCGTATCCCTTTCCAGCCTGCACTTTATCCAGGCATTAGGAAATGACTGGGTTATGTTGGTGGCCAGCAGCAGCTTGGAGATGTTAGCTACTTTTCAACACTGTGTAGGCAGGAAGGGACAAGCTGCCACAGGAGAGTAGGAGGAGGCGGGGAGAAAGAGATGACCTTGTCAATACATTGGCCAGGTCATCTATACACCCCATTCCCACTTCCCTGTGCAGAATGAAGCTCCCATTTTTTCCCTCCTACAGAGTGCTGAAAGGTTGATGCTGGCTAGCCTCTGGTGTGAACCCTGACAGAAATCTGTGAAGGGTGAGGCTATGATCCTGTGTGGCCCCATATGTTGCCTGGGGAAGATACAGCATCAAGCACCTGGAGAGGCATCCCAGTGGCCCAGCCAGGCATGGAGGGTGGAAAGCACTGGGCAGGGAAGGATAGGTCAGCTTAGTCAGTCACCCCTATCCCTTTATGAGGGAGGTAGGTGTGTGTATGTATAAATAACAGGACTCTAGCTGTGCAGTATTTCTTTTTAACGGGCTCAGTCAACATTTGTACTGCATCGTTCTGAATGATTGCCATTGAACTCGCTTGAGTACACGTAATTTCACCAGGTGTCTCATATTCAGCATAGGGAAATATGGTCACAATAGCTTTCAGTCAGTACAGAGAATTTTTTCCTCAGTGTTTGGCTGGTGGGTTTTGCCAAAATATTCATGTTCTGACTGGCCCCATGTTTGGAGTTGGGAAGGAATTTTCAGTGGATCAGATTTGCAGATGTAACCCACACACCAAGTGGATGTGGTTCACTGTCCCATGTAGTGGCACTTTACAGCAAGAGATAAGAATGAGTGAGCTATACAGCATAAACAGAGAGACTCCTGCCTTTATAGCTCAAGCTATAGAGCAGTGGTTCCCAAACTTTTCGGTATCACACCCCCTATCTGATTTTTGAGAAACACTCACGCCCACCCCCCCAATAGCAGCAAAACTTGTTGAGCAAAAAAAAAAAAAAGGAACCTACTGGGGCCAAAAAACAAAAATAGCAGCACAACTTGGGGGTGTTGCCTCGCACCCCCCCTGGAAATTTGGCACCCCCCCCAGGGGGGCATAACCCCCAGTTTGGGAACCCATGCTATAGAGTCTTCTACTCTGAGTTCTAGAGGTTCCCCAAGTTTGAATCTCCCAATGGTGATCACAAGTAGGGGCTAATTCAGGATCTCCACTGGGTTTCTGAAGCTTGGGATGTGCTTCCTTGGTTAGGGGGAGTATGTAAACCACACATCTAGTGGGCGTGGTTCACTGTCCCATATAGTGGCATAGAAAACATAGTTACACAGTGACCTTGGTGGATAAGGTTGCCTTCTCTGCACTATGGGGCACTTGCTGGTTTCAGCTAGCATAAATGGTGGTTTCTCCATAACTTGACATCTTTAAATCATGTATTGAAGACTTCAGTAACTCAGGCTATGTCTATTCTACACTGTTGTTCTTGAAAAAGCTATGCAAATTGCAAACCACAATTTCCACAGGTTTTCATGCTTCTTTTTTCAGAAGAGGCTTTTCTGACATTTGGCCAGTCTACACTGGGCCAACTGTCAGAACCTCTCCCCCCTTTTTTTGGAACATCAAAAAAAAATTTTTGGAAGAGCAAATGTGTTCCCTGGATGCAGCAGAGGAGATATCCTGGAAAAACTCTGTAGTGTAGACATAGCCTCAATCAGACTGTGGATCTGTTACAGGAGTGGATGGATGAGGTTCTATGGCATAGCATTTTTAGGAGGCTAAGTTTTATTTTTGCCTTTCTAGGAAAGTAAGGATAAGGCAGAAGGATATTACAGTTAATAGAAGGCTGTATAAATGTTGGCTGATAAAAGTGGCATGTAAGCACAATATTTTTGTTCCTGGGTATTTAACATGTTTCTTTGTACAAACAAGTATATAGCCACTTAGGGCTTGATGAACCATGGTGAAAGCCGCTCGCCAGCCCCGCACTGCGCATGTGCAAGAGCCACATTGCGCATGTGTGTGCCGCTGGTAAACGGGGTGCCGGGCTGAAATCTACTCTCCAGGGGCGAATAGATTGTCCATCCCTGCTACTTAATGCAAGGGATACTGATGGTTGACAGGCATGCTAGTATCTCTTCTCAGCCCTCCTCCCTGGAGAACATTACCAATGCCAGCAGCAGCTCAGAAGAAAGGGTAGCACTACTATAGCTTGCTACACTTCCTTCTGCGCTGATGCTGGTGGTGACTGACAGTGACTTCAAAGCAGGGTGCCGGCGCTCTCTGGCCACACAGCTTGGAAGGTAGAGTTTCCACCAGCAGTGGCACAGAGGGAAGGATGGCCATACCGTGCCACACCAGTCTTCCGGTTTACAAAGGCAGCCAGTGGTTGTGTGATTTGCTCAAAGCCACACAAGGGATCAGTGGGGCATACAAGGAAATGGATCGCAGGAACCCCGAGCCCCGATATTAGAGTTTATCCTGCTGAGGAAGTTGCACCAATGACTGACAAGGGGCAGTTCACATGGCACAAAAGCTTATTGCCATTCTCAGCTCAGTTGCAGCCTGGCTTATTTCTGGGGCGCCTACGGACACTTTAACTGAGCTCTAGGTTTAAATCATCCCCGTGCACCGCTGGTTGCTAGATAGACAAGCCCAGCGCCGGTGTAGCGAGCAAAACACTAACTTCTCCGAATTTGCTACTTTGGGTGCACTGAGCATGCGCACCCGAACTGAGCAAACTCAGTGTCCCTCGCTGTAGCCGCTGCCCTCTCTCTGCCCTCACTGCCTCCTCAGATTTGCTTCCTCCTCTTCGGAGGTGTTTAAAATGATGAAGGGGGGCAAATTGCAGGGGGGTAGTGTCTGGTTCTGAGCATGGGGCAGAAATTTACCGGCTGGAGGCATCAATCTTCTTTTTTTAGCTGCAGAAGAGGGGCAAAATTTGAAAAATCAGGGGGGTGGGGGGTGGTAGCCTTGGTTAACCCCGGGCTGGGGGACACTGCCAGACCCTGTGTGCAGACAAAACCCCCGTTTACGGAGGGGGAGAGGTGGGAACAGTCACCCAGCAGGACAAGCCACCTGATGTCCTTGTAAATATCAGTTTTCCAGGGGCAAAGTCTTTTTTTTCTTTATTTTCCCTGGACTCTGCCTGTCAGCCCCCGAGCAGGGGGCGGGCTCCTGGGCTTGAGTTCTTAAAGGCACAGGCCTCCCAATTCCTAGACGGTCAATGCTTAGACACCACCGTTCCTCTGTATGTGTACAAGTGTGAAATATTGTACAGACAGTTCCTGTCTCAAACTCTGCCTCTCACTTTTTTAGTATTTAATAGTTTTCTCTTTGTTTCTCTATCAGAAGTCACTGCATCTCCTTTCTCTTGTGTACTATGCTGATATGATAAAGTCCCTCCCATCCACACCCTCTCCTGTACTGCAATCCCCTGACCCATGGCAGATCCCACACCTGTCCCCCAAACTCCCCCTAGCAAGCACCCCTCATGCACCCAAACTCCGTCCCAGATCCTCATCACCAAACATGGGCAAGTATCGGAGGGGTAGCTGTGTTAGTCTGAATATGAAGAATCGTTGAGGAGTCCTGTGGCACTATCTTCAGTTCGTCTATAAGGTGCCACAGGACTCCTCGCCAACATGGCCAAGTGAAATTTTAGTGATTCCTCCTGTAGTCAATGGGGACATGGGTCAGAGAACTCAGAGCAGGGGGCTCCAACATTTTGAAAGTGCAATCCAATATGTACCTTATATATAAATACCCTTTTCCCGCTTCCTTCTTACCCCTTCTCCAAGTCCCAGATCCTGCACCCTCTATCCTCCCTCTCTTGCCCATCCTCAGTCTCTTTCATCAGCCTGGGACAGACGGTTGGGTGCACATGCTCTGGTCTTTGCTTAAGGGATCTGGAGTGTGAGAAGGGCTCTGATCAGCTCTTGGAGCATGCATTTACTGTGATGTTCTAGGTGCAGGCTTTGGCAGGGTATTTGGATGCATGGGTGCTCAGAGCAATGATAAGGGCTTGGATACAGGACTGGGTTCATGCCAGGGGTAGGAGTTAGTGATGTATGCTCCATTTTGTCACTGCTGGTGACTCCTAGATGGTGGTGGAGTGTGCCTAAGGCAGGCTCACCCATGGCCTTGCCCTGTAACACTACCTAAAGCAGCAAGAAAACTCCATCCCTGGTCCTGTGTTGAAAGGATACAGAATGGTTTATGTTGAACCCTGACATCAGCACCCCTCTTTTTCCTCCCCTGCCATGCACACAAAGCAGCAGACTCCCAGGCGTGGTATCAGCTGCAAGGCAAAGTGCAGGACATCCACAGCAGTGGGGGGAGGGGCATTTAAGTGCTGGCACTTGATATCCTCTTGCCCACACCAGTCATGATCACCTGACAGAGGATACAAGATCTACCAGTATATCCCTATCTACTGGTTGGTGACCACTGCCTCATAGCGACTGTGTGTCCAGGGTCAATGTGTCATATCATAAGAACATAAGAACGGACGTACTGGGTCAGACCAAAGGTCCATCTAGCCCAGTATCCTGTCTACCGACTGGCCAGCACCAGGTGCCCCAGAGAGGGTGGACCGAAGACAATGATCAAGCGATTTGTCTCCTGCCATCCCTCTCCAGCCTCTGACAACCAGAGGCCAAGGACACCATTTTATCCCCTGGCTAATAGCCTTTTATGGACCTAACCTCCATGAATTTATCCAGCTTCTCTTTAAACTCTATTATAGTCCTAGCCTTCACAGCCTCCTCTGGCAAGGAGTTCCACAGGTTGACAACACGCTGTGTGAAGAAGAACTTCCTTTTATTAGTTTTAAACCTGCTACCCATTAATTTCATTTGGTGTCCTCTAGTTCTTCTATTATGGGAACTAATAAATAACTTTTCTTTATCGGCCCTCTCCACACCACTCATGATTTTATAGACCTCTATCATATCCCCCCTCAGTCTCCTCTTTTTCTAAACTGAAAAGTCCCAGTCTCTTTAGCCTCCCCTCATATGGGACTCGTTCCAAACCCCTAATCATTTTAGTTGCCCTTTTCTGAACCCTTTCCAAGGCCAAAATATCTTTTTTTAGGTGAGGAGACCACATCTGTACACAGTATTCAAGATGTGGGCGTACCATAGTTTTATACAGGGGCAGTAAGATATTCTGGGTCTTATTTTCTATCCCTTTCCTAATAATTTCTAGCAGCCTATTTGCCTTTTTGACTGCCGCTGCACTATCTGTGGAAGTTGTCATAGAACTGTCCACGATAACTCCAAGATCTCTTTCCTGATTTGTCGTAGCCAAATTAGCCCCCGTCATACTGTACGTATAGTTGGGGTTATTTTTCCCGATGTGCATTACTTTACACTTATCCACATTAAATTTCATTTGCCATTTTGTTGCCCAATCACTCAGTTTGGTGAGATCTTCTTGGAGTCCCTCACAGCCTGCTTCTGTCTTGACTATCCTAAACAGTTTGGTATCATCTGCAAACTTTACTACCTCACTGCTTACCCCTTTCTCCAGATCATTTATGAATAAATTGAAAAGGATTGGTCCCAGGACTGACCCTTGGGATACACCATTAGTTACCCCTCTCCAATCTGAAAATTTACCATTTATTCCTACCTGTCTTTGTTTCCTGTCTTTTAACCAGTTCGCAATCCAAGAAAGGACCTTCCCTCTTATCCCATGGCCATGTAATTTACACAAGTATACTATAATCCAAGTATACTATATCTACTGGATCCCCTTGTCCGCATGTTTGTTAACCCCTTCAAAGAACACTAATAGATTAGTAAGACAGGATTTCCCTTTACAGAAACCATGTTGACTTTTGTCCAACAAATTATGTTCTTCTGCATGCTTCACAATTTTATTCTTTACTATTGTTTCGACTAGTTTGCCTGGTACTGAAGTTAGACTTACCGGTCTGTAATTGCCAGGATCGCCTCTAGAGCCCTTTTTAAATATTGGTGTCACGTTGGCTACCTTCCAGTCATTAGGTACGGAAGCCGATTTAAAGGATAGGTTACAAACCACAGATCATAGCTCAGCAATTTCCCATTTAAGTTCTTTTAGAACCCTTGGATGAATGCCATCCGGTCCCGGAGATTTGTTAACATTAAGTTTTTCTATTTGTTCCAAAACCTCCTCTAATAACACTTCAATCCGGGACAGTTCCTTAGATTCATCACCCACAAAGGACGGTGCAGATTCAGGAATCTCCCCAATGTCCTCAGCCGTGAAGACTGAAGCAAAGAAATCATTTAGTTTCTCCGCAATGGCTTTATCATCCTTGATTGCTCCTTTTATAGCTTGATCATCTAGGGGACCCACAGGCTTTTTAGCAGGCTTCCTGCTTCTAATGTACTTAAAAAACATTTTGTTATTTCTTTTTGAGTTTTTGGCTAGCTGTTCCTCAAAATCTTTTTTTGCTTTTCTTATTACATGTTTACACTTGATTTGACAGTGTTTCTGTTCTTTTCTATTTATCTCACTGGGATTGGACTGCCACTTTTTAAAAGATACCTTTTTGTCCCTCACTGCTTCTTTTACATGGTGGTTAAGCCACGGTGACTCCTTTTTAGGTCTCTTGCTATGTTTTTTAATTTGGGGTAGACATTTAAGTTGAGCCTCTATTATGGTGTCTTTAAAAAGTTTCCATGCAGCTTTCAGGGATTTGGCTCTAGTCACTGTGCCTTTTAATTTCTGTTTAACTAACCTCCTCATTTTTGCATAATTCCCCTTTTTGAAATTAAATGCCAGGGTGCTGGACTGCTGAGGTGTTCTTCCCACCACAGGAATGTTGAATGTTATTATATTATGGTCACTATTCCCAAGCGGTCCTGTAACGGTTATATCCTGGACCTGATCCTGCACTCCACGCAGGACTAAATCGAGAATTGCCTCTCCCCTTGTGGGTTCCTGCACCACCTGCTCCAAGAAGCAGTCATTCATGCCATTGAGAAATTTGATCTCCACTTCTCTTCCTGAGGTGACATGTATCCAGTCAATATGGGGGTAATTAGAATCACCCATTATTATAGAGTTCTTTATTTTGGTAGCCTCTCTAATCTCCCTCAGCATTTCTATGTCAGTATCGCTGTCCTGGTCAGGTGGTCGGTAATATACCCCTACTGCTAATTTTTATTATTATATCACCGCAGGTCCAGCCCTGCTCCACCCAGCCTCGTACAAGGGCACTGCTTACAAACTGACATACAGTAGCCCTCCTGGCACTGAGCTGATGCCATCATGCTTCTTCTTATTGTGGGCAGGCCCATGCCACACTGTGCTACCCTGCCTAGCACCCCTCTAACCCCCTAGACCCAATGCCACAGCACCCAGAGACCCCCACAAATTACTATGCCTATTGCCCTCCCACAGATCGCTATGCCCTGTGCCCTCCCATAATCCCCCGCCCATATTCATTAACTGTTCAGTTCCCCCCATATTCCCACCAGCACAACTGCAGTGCTCCTCAGACCCCACACGCTTCACAGTGCACTGACACCCATAGATCTATCTCCCCCACTGCACATCCCCCCTTCACTTCCCACCACCTCACCAGTCCACTGTCCACAATACCAAGCCTTGATAACAGGCGAGGGTCCAGACCCATCTGTGTTACTGTGCCTGCTGCCACAGTGCCATTGTATTTCCCTTAATAAAACTCCGTTGTGGTGTTTGGCTTGGCTATTTCACAACACCAACAGAAAGTAGAGGGTTGAATCTGAAATCATTGCCTTGATACTGACAGTCCCCTTGAAAAATGGTTAGAGTCCAATCGTCTAGGCTATCCACATTAACAGGGTGGTCAGGCTAATCAGGGAGCAAGGATGCTCTTAGTTTCCTGTGCTCTGTGTGTGCTTAATTACCCTTGTTCAGACACATTTGGCCCCAGCTTAGCATAGAGCTAGTCTTGCCAGATGTTTTCACCAATACTGTGCACACTTCCCATTATGTCACACTGGACATTCCATCGTCCTGATCACATGCTGAAGACAGTGCTATTGAATCAATAATACTTTATAAATTTTTTTCGAAAATAGAAAGTTAAAATAATGGACTGACTGCCTGTGTGTTCAAAACTGTACACCTGGGAACCCTACATAGAGCATTTCTCAGAGCTGAGCTGTGGATCTGAGCAGGGCCAGAGACACAGGTGCCACAAAATCAGCACAGGAAGCATGTCAGTGTTCGTAGCAGAGTCACAGAAGCAGGCCACAGAGCAGACTTGTGCTGTATTCAAAGCTGCAACAACCAGAGCCAGGGTGGCCAGACAATCATCCATGTGAACTAGACGCAGATTAGAATCATTTCTAAGGAACAGTGAAACTGGAGATGAGTCATGGGGTGGAGCTGGAACCATCTGGAGCCAGTTTCATTCAGGGGGACACTGGGCAGTAGTCCTAGTGTATTGAGATTCCCCCAGTCAAGAGTACAGCTGCAACATGAGAGGATTTTTCCAGTGACAGAGCACGTGTCTGAGCCACATCATGTCCGCACTACAGCCAGGTCCTGAGATGGGGCCTGTGACTTGTGATGAACAGAAATAACTTCCCTTGCATTCCTCATACACTGTGATATCCCACCGTGTGCCTTCTAGTGCATTTTTATTTTCCTTTGAGCTTTTCACGGTTCTAATAAAAATATAAAAAAATGTAGCAGTGTCTAGATTGGCAATATTTTGCTCCAAATCATCCCCCCTTTCAGAAAATCTTGCCCCTTTTCTTATCCGGCCTTGAGTATTTGCACAAGAACACTGACCTTCTCTCTGGGAAAATTAAGTGTGAAGAAGGACTTAGAAATAACTTTGTAGTGTAGACGTACCCTAACTAAGAGACGTTAATTCGAATTAACTCAGAGAGGCGCTACACACGCGATCCGCTAGGTCGAACTTAATTAGAACTAGCGGAGCGCTTATTCGAACTAGATAAACCTCATTCTACAAGGACTAACGCCTAGTTCGAATTAATTAGTTCGAATTAATGGCTGTGTAGAATTGATAGAATTGCTAAGCTCACCCCAGTACTATATCTGTAACAGGGACCAATTTTGTGCAGAACCTCACATCCATTACAGTGATATACAATTTTCTCTATAATCTAGTTACAATATATTATTTTTGACAATTAACATTTTTGTTAACTGATTCTTTAAATGCAGTATTGAGTATCAAGTCATAGTCATATGTATGGGTATGACTAGACTACAGGGTTTTGTCAACAGAATTTTTGTCGACAGATACTGTCGACAAAGCTTCTGTCGACAAAGAGCGTCTAGACTACATCCAGTTCTGTCAACAAAGCAAGACGCTTTGTCGACATAACAGTGTGGACACAAAGGACAGTGTAGATGTAATAATGCCTTCTGTCGACAGAACTCTGTCGATAAAAGACATTATTCCTCATAGAATGGTGTTTACATATGTTGACATAACTCAAAGGCAGTGTGGACGCAGGTATAGTTTTGTTGACAAAAGTCCACTTTTGTCGACAAAACCCTGTAGTCTAGACACACCCCAAGTGTTCTACTTATTTCTTTTAATTCACATCCATAATACTTTTTCTACAGTATCTGTTCCACATATATTTTCAACACGCAAAAACTTTCCTGTACTACACACATCATTATGGAAGGTACGTTTACTTGTCCAATATTCATACAGAACTGTTTTATTGTTCATTCATCTGCTTTATGAACTATGAGTTTTAGGGGTTAGGAGGCAGCATTTTATAGGGTAGCTTCTGGAGCAAATGGGAGGAGACATGGAAAAATAGGGCAGAAAGTTGAAGATTATAATGCATGCATTGATAACAGGGAGCATATTTTATTACTAATGTATTTGCAAATACTGTTCTTATTATTACTCGGAATTTATTAGCTTTAAGTACATTTTTTTCTTGTGGTGGCCAGTCCCTTTTCTGTCTGTCAAGTCATGTTTTCTCTTATTTGTCAAGCAATGACTATAACCAAGGTTCTAGGTAATAGCACTCTCAAAAAACATTAGATCATCATTGATGGGATACATCCTTTTTTGGTCACACATCAATTCTGGAGAATTGTGCATGGTCCTTAACTTAATGTATGTCTGTATTGTCAGTGGCTTGACAATCAGGCCATGTTAATATTGTTTGACCTTGCTTATACGTATGCAATATTCATCTCATATTTTCTAATTGAACTCACTGTTATATGGATTGATTTTCCTATTTTCAAATTCACTAACTATTTCCTGTTTTGAACAATTCTCAGGGAAATGTTTTGAGGACCAAAAACCCCAGTTCCTCTGAATTTGTGACCCATGGACCAGGAGCAAAAGGCCCCCGCCCAAGGCAAAACACCAGCATCCCCTGAGTCCGTTAGCAAGGAGGTAGCAAATTGAGAGATTTTTCTACCAAAAAACACAGTTCCTCTGAATTTGTGACCCCTGAGTCCGTTAGACAGGAGGTAGCAAATTGAGAGATTTTTCTACCAAAAAACACAGTTCCTCTGAATTTGTGACCCCTGAGTCCGTTAGACAGGAGGTAGCAAATTGAGAGATTTTTCTGCCAAAAAACACAGTTCCTCTGAATTTGTGACCCCTGAGTCCGTTAGACAGGAGGTAGCAAATTGAGAGATTTTTCTACCAAAAAACACAGTCCCTCTGAATTTGTGACCCCTGAGTCCGTTAGACAGGAGGTAGCAAATTGAGAGATTTTTCTGCCAAAAAACACAGTCCCTCTGAATTTGTGACCCCTGAGTCCGTTAGACAGGAGGTAGCAAATTGAGAGATTTTTCTGCCAAAAAACACAGTTCCTCTGAATTTGTGACCCCTGAGTCCGTTAGACAGGAGGTAGCAAATTGAGAGATTTTTCTACCAAAAAACACAGTCCCTCTGAATTTGCAACCAGCCAGCAAAGGTAGCAATTCCTGAGCAGTTATACCGAATGTCATGTTTGTTTGACAGAAACTGTGACCGTCACAAAAACGGAGCGGTTTCACTTTTTGCCTATACACCGGCCCGCCCAGCGCTCCACCCTGCGGCCGGCTTGGGCCTGCCGGGCGGCGGCGCAGCAGGCGGGGCGTGTCTGTCTGGCCACGCGAAGCTGCGCCCCCCCCCCCCCCGGCTCGCCTCCACGGTCCGGCCCGGCCCACCGGCTTTCAAATATCGCGCGATTGGGCTCCAGGTGAGCGCGCACTTCCCGTTGGGGCTCCGTAGTTCGGCCATTGCAGCTGGGAGCCGCCGTCGTCTTTCTCCCGCCCCGCGAGGCTGAGGTGAAGAGCGAGAGCCTGCGCCGTCAGGGCTCCGCCGCCCCCGCCCTTCGTGTCCCGGGCGGTGGCTGCGCTGTCAGCGGGAGAGGCTCCTTGTCGCGGCAGGGGGACCCGCCTCCTCCTCGTCCTCCGCGGCGCTGTGTCAGGGCGGGGGGGGGACCCTCCTCCGCGGCGCTGTGTCAGGGCGGGGGGGGGGGACCCTCCTCCGCGGCGCTGTGTCAGGGCGGGGGGGGGACCCTCCTCCGCGGCGCTGTGTCAGGGCGGGGGGGGGGACCCTCCTCCGCGGCGCTGTGTCAGGGCGGGGGGGACCCTCCTCCGCGGCGCTGTGTCAGGGCAGGGGGGGGGACCCTCCTCCGCGGCGCTGTGTCAGGGCGGGGGGGACCCTCCTCCGCGGCGCTGTGTCAGGGCGGGGGGGGACCCTCCTCCGCGGCGCTGTGTCAGGGCGGGGGGGGGGGGACGACCCTCCTCCGCGGCGCTGTGTCAGGGCGGGGGGGGGGGGACGACCCTCCTCCGCGGCGCTGTGTCAGGGCGGGGGGGGGGGGGGACCCTCCTCCGCGGCGCTGTGTCAGGGCGGGGGGGGGGGGACGACCCTCCTCCGCGGCGCTGTGTCAGGGCGGGGGGGGGGGGGGACCCTCCTCCGCGGCGCTGTGTCAGGGCCCCGGAAGGGTGCGGGGCCCGGGTCGCGCTGCCTTCGCCGCGGGGCTGGGCTCCCCGAGCCGCGGGGTGAGGGGCGTTGTGCCTGTGCCGGCCGGGGCAGCCCCCGAGGCGGGGACGCGGAGCCGTTTCCTGAGTCCCTCCCCAGGCGCCGCTTCCTAGGGAAGGGCTGGAACCAAGCCCCGGTGGTAGCCCGGCTGTGTCCCCGAGCCGAGCGGCATGGGGGCTACTCGGCTCACCCCCGGCGGGGACGGGAGGATTCTTGCTTGGGAAGCCGATGGCTGTTTACAGGACGGTACATCGGACAGGTACCGCGTGATTGAAAATCTGCCCCTGACCGCCTCTTCCCGCTGATGCTGCGGCTGCTGACTTTAGACTTAGCAAGCCTGACCCAGGGTGAAAGATTTAAAATAAAAAAGATGTATTTAGTGATTTAGAAGACTGGGGGGGCTAGACGAACACCTGTGGTCAGGGATGATCTGGATTGTACTTGCCACAGCATAGGGGCTGGGCCTGATGACTTCTTCCTTCCAGCCCTGTATTTCTGTAATCTTTTTTTTGGGGGGGGGGCTTACTCATTTATCCCAGTATCAAGTGAGAGGTGGGTGAGACTAGGTGATTCCTTTGGGAAATGTGTGGAAGAACTGTCTTCATTTTACAGACTCTCAGAAATCTGTGTCTTCTGCTAGAAAGTGTACTGTCTATTGTACAAAGAGTGGGTAGGGCTGCTAGATGGCTTCAACAAAAAACACTTCACAATCTACATTACATCTTATTTAGAAAATACCGCATGTTTATATTTTCTTAACTTGTTTCCTGAACAGAAAGCTCAAATACTGGACTGTCCAGTTCAAAACCAGACACCTGGCAACCCTAAGAGTGGGCTGTGCCCACGAAAGCATGTGATACCATCTACATGTTTTGTTAGTCTATAAAGTGCTACCAGACAATTTGTTGTTTTTTAAGTTTGTGTAATATACCTTTTTTGTTTTTACAGTTCACAAATAAGAAAACTCTTTCAAGAAATCAAGGTTGTTCAGCATGGGACAGTCCCATGACAAGCAAGGAGCTTGACCAACTTTTCGCTATTCATAATCCAGGCTTTTCCAGAAGAAGAAAAGATAAAGATGGACACTCTTTTTATATGAAAAAATCTCTGTAACCACTGGCCAAACGATGTGCCAAAATCAGAAATCTTAACAAAAATGGGAGTATTTTTATTTTTTGTGACTTACAGTTTAATCTTAAGCCTTATACAAGGGCACAGTCTGTTCACATGTGAACCAGTTACTGTTCCCAGATGTGCAGGAATGACTTACAATATGACATTTTTTCCAAATATGATGGGACATTATGACCAGGACACTGCAGCTGTCCAAATGGAGGTGAGTTACCCTATTCTGTATTGTAATGTAATGGAACAATTTGAAATGAATGATTTGTAAACAAGTTAAATATTTCTGATATTCTGAAAAACTTGGAAGGTAGGTAATGTAAAAACTGGCTGCCCAATTGAAAGAGTTGAAATTGCTCCAGCTTCCTGTATGGAAAGAAAGGGTGTCTTATAGCTGTAGGCTGTCCTATTTAGACCCTTGCAAGCCTCTGTGTGCAAGGAAAGTGGCTTAGGAAGGAATGGACATGCCAGTAGGAGACAATAGCAAACACCACTATGATTATTCTGGGCTTATCAGTGTCACAGACCTGCCCATAGACAAAAGAGGCAGTGTTCTCAGAACTTGGACCAACTCCCTGGTATGCTTAAATTATGCCCAGTGGCAAGTAGAACCTTGACTCTCCAGAATCCAAAGAGTACAAAAATGACTAAGTTCCCTTTTGGACTCCTCCTGAGCACATCTGTCCTCATCCTTACTTCACTTTCTTAAAAAGAACAATGCATTGGTTTTGACAATTGACAAGAGAAGCATTTTTTACCTCCTCTCTCTCCCCCCCCCCCCCCCCCCCCAACAAATTGCTTCTGAAAACTTAGTTTTTCTGGAAAGTTACTATCTGCAGAAAAATATTGTCAGCTGTTACTGTGGTAGGAATGGTCTTGTGACCTGTAAAACAAGTTTTAAACCTGTTTTTAATAATGATTTAATAGGTAGGAGGGAGGGGGAACCTAATACAAGGCTTGAAATACTTACTAGACAGGTACTATCTAGAAGCTAATCAAAATATAGAGGTGGCAGAGGGGCACCAGAAGAAAGTCAAGCGCTTTTGATGTGAGCTTTGGACCCAATAAGGGAGGCTCAGAAAAGAATAGAATAGCAGTGACCAATTCTTCAACGGCTACCAGAGGGGTTGAGTAACTGAGGAGCAAGTTGGGAAGAAAAGAGTCTTTTGGTAGTAGATTTCAGGCCATGCCCATCCTAGCTTGTGATCAATTTCACCCTTATGTGGACCATTTGGGCAGCAGTGAAATTGAAAACCATGCCAATTCAGTATTGGTGCTAGGCACTGGAGCTTTTCTCAGGGATAATGAATGCCGGAAGAAGAATAGAGCAGAAGAGCCCTATGAAACTAACCAGAGTTGTTTAATGTTAATTTTGCTCCTGCTTGGGACAGCTCTGTAGTGGCAGAAGGATTGGAGTTTGTGCATAAGTTAATGTTTGGATGGTTATCCTTGCCACCATAAAGAGTAGAAACCAATTATTTGTAAATGGAAGCTTATATTCTGAAGGAATTTGTCTTAATTCCCACCCCCCTTGCAATGAAAATGATCCGTACAATTGTTCGTAGCTGTTGGTATTTTTTTTTTCAAGATCCAGAAAGCAGAAACATTTAAGACACTGGGCTGAAATAATGTGATTTGGGATCTAATTCTGACTTTGTCACATACCTCTTCTGTGCGGACTTTGCACAAGTTTGTGCATGGAGGGGACCCTTGATATGCAGCTTTATGTGCAGAAAGAGGGTCTGGCCTCCCTTATTTGCACAATTTTTTGTTTTTCTCGTTGTCTTTGACTTTCTGGAGGCCTCCAGACAAGATCTCTCTTGGCAGTCCAGTGGGGTGGCTTAAGGTTGCATATCCTCTTCTCTGGCTTTGTGGTATAGATGATAGCCTGTAGCTCTATGTTACTTTGTCTATATAGTCCACCTTCATTTTCCCCTGGGCATTCACAAAGAGAGAATAAGCTCTTTTGTATAACCTCACTGGAGCCAAGGAAATATGGAGGGGGATCAGAGCTAGTGTAGAGGCACAGGTTGCTCTTCTTTTCCCCATCCTCTTATCTTCTCCCTCCACAGGGTGATGTGGGGAATATTCCATGGTGGAATTATTATTTTTAAAGCCTTCATTGCTATGAGATGATGTGAGGGTGCTCTGCCTTAGCATACCATCTGTAAATAGGCATGCCACTGCTCTACCTTGCAGCACAATTGTGTGGCTAACTCCATTAATATAGGTGGGGTATTTGTATATGGTGATGGGTGACATAGCAAAGTTTATTACTAAATTGATACAGAATTGACACCTAAAGTTCCCCCTCCCCTGTTTCTTAAATCACAATGGAAACATGCTAAACTGCTATCCTCTTTAGGGTAGGGACTGTTGTTACAATAGAACCTCAGCTACAAACCTCCACTTCCAAGATGTAAGCTTTTGAAAAGTTCAGAATTACTAACAACTGAACATTGACTTAATGTAGCTTTGAAACTTTATGATGCAGAAAAAATGCTGCTTTCCTCTTGTGTTAGTAGTTTATGTTTAATGTACTGTATTTGTGAGATTTGTTTTTGTCTCCCTTGCTTGATCCAAATAAGGGGTGTGGTAGACTGGTAAGCTTGTAATTCTGCTCATAACTGAGGTTCTGTTGGCTGATGTGCTTTACAGTAGACCTAAATACAACAACAAATACAGTTTTCTGTTAGTATCATAAGTGAGACCACTTTTCAGGAGGCCAACAAGAAGAACAAACAAGAGAGGGACTCTATTCCGAGAAGCAGTGACTCTGAAAAGAATTTGGAGGGTGTGGTAGTTAATCAACTGACTCTGAGCTTCCAGTGGAACTCTATGGTAAAAATGTTAATGGGGGTCTGGAGTGTATAAACAAGGTAAGATCAGGGAAGTTACATTATCAGTGTGTCTGCTTGAGCATTTGCTGCTGGAATATTGTGACTAAGTTGGGTGTCCTCTAGTCAGAAGTATGTTGACTAACTGTAGAGGGTTTAAAGCCTCAAGGAGGTTACAGGATTGAAAAATGTCAGTTAAAGACTCGAACTCCAACTGGTTATTTTAACAAATAAGGTGAAAGAATATAGGGATATAAAATCATGGCCAAAGGGGGCACATGCGGGGCACTGCTCCAAATTGGAGTTGGGCTGAAAGCGGTCTGCCTGCTGTGGATAGTTATTTAATTTAAGTTTCCAGGCATGTTTTAACAAAGACAAACTATTGACTGTAGGTGAGTACTTAACACACAGAGATCACACTATCTCAATGGTTCCCAACCTTTTCTATACTAGGGACTGGCAAACCTATTCACAAACTTTTGGCAGACTGGCAACATTTTATTTGCATATTCATTATGGAAACGAGTATTCAGATATGCAAATAAAATGTTACTGGTCTGCCAAGTTTGTGAATAGGTTTGCCAGTCCCTGGTATAAGAAGTCTTGGTCCCAGTACCAGTCCTAACCCCAAGAGACCCTCACCCCTCCATTCCCCCCCCCCCCAGCACCGGCCACTGACCCCAGAGTCCCCTGCACCCAACCTCCCAGTGCCAGCCTCTCGCCCTCAGTCCCCTAGTGCCAGCCCCATGCCCTAAACATCTCAGTTGCAATGTCCTGTTTCCAGAGGCCCCTGTCCTAGTCCCCAATATTAGTCCTGTCCACAGTGCCAGCCCTGCCCCTAGGCCCCTCTCATTACAAGCTCAACCCCCCAAACTCCCCTAGTGCCAGCTCCCCATCCTGGATGTCAGTGCCCCTTAGTGTCCTTCTCCCCTCCCCTCCCCCCCCCCCCCCGCGGTGCCTGTCTCGTTTCCCTCCCCTATCCCTGCTGCTGCCTGCCAGCTGAGCACAGAGCGCTTCCCTGCTTGGAGCCGTCAGCTCGCCTCACTGCGGTCCCGGCCCCAGCCACAGCACATCTGTTCGGCCACTTGCCCTCCTGCTGCGTGGGGAACCCCAGCGGGTGGGCTCATTAGCATCTGGGGGCATGGCCCAGCAGACATGGGTTTGTGGCCTGCTGCTGGTCCACAGAGCTGCGGTTTACCACTGGTCCATCTGACCTGTTTTCTTCCTCAAAGGAAATTTGCATAGCATCTTCAAAAGATGACCATAGGAGTTTAAATTAATAATTTTGTTAGATATTAAAAATAATAGACTCCAAGACATTGAATTTTTTTTGTCTATTACAACACTCAGTGACCCACTTGAACCCCTTTCCCAGCTTTTTGTCACCCTTAAATCCTTTCCAGTCACAGGAGGAAGCAAATTGCTTTATTTTTGAATTGTCTTGAAATGTGTTTAGCACAAATACAATCTATTCCATCTTCTATTTAATTGTAGCACTGAGTACATTTCCCATACCTGACGAACAGCTCTTTGTAAGACAGAAAGCTTGTGTCTCAACAGAAGTTGGTCCAACAAAAGATATTACCTCAATCACATTTATTTCTAAAAGTGATGTTTGCAATTTCAGACTATCAGCACACAGACCTTGATAAAAGGGAGTTAAGAGAAGGAAAAACAAGACTCATCTATGAGCAGGAAGAATTGATTTACATATATCTTAACTTGCCAGCAAGTAAGCAGTGATTCTCAAACTGTCAGAACCCTAAAGTGTCTCAGACCCCATTTTAATTGGGGTTGCCAGGGTTGTCTTTAGACTGGCAGGTGCATGGCGTTGAGGCAGAAGTCAAAGGGGTTCAGCCTTGGGTGGAGGGGCACTGGTTACAGGGCTCCTGCCTACGGCTGAAGCTCTTAGGGTTCAACATTGGGATCCTCCTGCCTTTGAGTGGTGGGACTCAGGCTTTGCCCTTACCACCTTGGATGTTAGGACTTAGGGAAACTGGGGGTGGGGAGGGTGTGGCTTAAGCTTCCTTCCCCCTTCTAGGAGATGTAGTAATTTTCAGAAAGGAGTGACTGCAATCAAGTCTATAACCCATGAAATTAGGAATGTATAGATAGATCTCTTAATGCATCTACTATGAATATTAGCAGTAGCCTAAACTGTTTTTCAGTAATTGTGTGACCTTGAGAAACTCAAGATTTAGGGCTTGTCTAGACAGGGAAATTGACCTTCAGTTATAGCAGACTAGTTTATTCCATCTTTACATTATATAGTCAGAATAAACTACTATTCTGCTATAGCTATGATGGACATATCCCTGTTGACAAAACCTAAAAAGGCATAATGGGTCAAATCTAAGGCTTGCTGGATACCTAAGCCCAGGAACTTGTCTTCCATCAATGCTGGGTGCCCCAGAGGGAATGAACAGAATAGGTATTTGAGTGATCTATCCCATCATCCTCTCCTAGCTTCTGGCAACAGAGGCTATAGATGCTATCCCTACCCTTCCTGGCTAATGGCCATCGATGGACCTATCCTCCATGAACTTACTTAGTTCATTTTTTAATCCTATTATAGTCTTGGTCTTCACAACATCCTCTAGCAAAGAATTTGCAGGTTGACTGTGCATTGTGTGAAGAAATCATTTTGTCTGCTTTGAAATCTGACCATTAACTTCATTTGACCCCTAGCTCTCTTTTTATGAGAAGTAAATTACTCTTATTTTCTCTACCCCAGTAATGATTTTATAGCCCTCCATTCTATCCCTATTCAGCTGTCTCTCTTCCAAGCTGAAAAATTCCAGTCTTATTAGTCTTTTCACATGGAAGCTATTCAATTCCCCTTCTCTTCTCCCAGCCCCCCCACCCCCACTCCTTTCCCCTTTTCTGTACCTTTTCCAACTTCAGTATAGTCCTGGATATCAGGAAAACTTCCTGCTTGTAAGAGTCATTCTTTCATATAGAAAGAAATGATGCAAGGCCACTTCCAGAGTATTTTTAAATTAAATCCTGGGATATTTTCCACTTTTTTTTTTTTTTTTTTTTTTTTTTTTTTTTTTAAATAGGGACACAATCCTGCACTGCTAAGGAATGGAGGAAAAAATTCTTATCTGATTTTTCCATGTGCCCGTTAACTATGATTATGGTGGAGAATTAAATTAATCTAATTGCAGCAGCCGGAAAATGAATGACTGTTGTAAGATTTTAAAAATCATATTTGAATTATTGAAGCCGGGCAGAACATAACAAAAGTACTCCAGTACTAAAAACCACTTTATTTTTCCCCTTCTGTAATTTTAATCAATTTAATTTCTCTGATAGATTTCTCTCTCAACTTCAATTTTATCTTGATTGGTTTAACATTGAAGAACAGATCCATGCAACTGAGAGACACTGATATTTGCTTTTAAGGTGCAATATATCTTCAGCACAAGGAGGGGGTTGGTAGGAGAAAAGAAATGCACTGGCTGCAAATGATGAGTGTCGGAAATCTGTAAAATGACTGGCTTAAAATGTTAACACACTGACATGCAAATAGATATTCCAGATAACTTTCACTCAATTTTAAGGAAGAAGATAACGATCATGGATTAACATAGAAAAACTTTGTGGATGGTGGCATAGTATGCTGTACATCTTGGCATATACAATATAGCCAATATAGTTACTCCATGATCTTTATATTAACATCTTAAACCCAAGTACACTAAAGTATTAAAATCTCTTACATAGCTAGTTTGCCACTATTATTTGTGAAATCTATGCTATATAGTACAGCATAGATTTCACAAATAATAGTGGCACACTAGCCATGTAAGAGATTTAAATACTTTAGTGTACTTGGGTTTAAGATGTTAATATAATAAGGTGAAAAGAAATTGAATTATGAATATAAAACAGACAAGTGCTACACAAATTATCCTACGTCTTGCTAATAAGACTGGACAGCTTGCTATTAGTATGTCAAAGTGGTTTGCTTTTTCCACAGAAGTGGTAGGCTGTATCTCCTTAGAATCACTCTGAAAGATCAGGAGGTGAACAGATGTAGGAGCATGAAAGATAGCTAACTTATTTTCCTCCTTTAGTATAGAGTTTTAAATAAATAGCTTATAACAGCAATGCAGGTAGAAGGTGGGAAACTGTTTTGAATCATAATTTGTATGGTGTGGTTGTTGTAATGCTAACTTTTTGCTGGCCCTTAAGGTAGTGATTCAGGTGGCTTTGTTTAACTTTGTGTTCAGTCCTAGTGAAGATTTAATCTTTCACTTCTGGTGGTAAGCATGTCAGTAGAACATGTACTATGCCTTTTGTAACTTCAGGTCAGTATGGCTATTCGTGTACTTAAAGTTAAACATGTATGAAGCAGAGGGAAATAATCCCATTGTTGGGACCTTCCTTCCAGATGATGTTGTCAAGATATCCACTCAGTAGGTGCTGGTTTCCCCTCTAGCTGAAGGAGCTCAGCCCTGCCCCTACTCCTATCTCTTCTCAGAAGCTCCTACCTTTTCCCAACTCTGCTCTACCCTGTTGCACCCCTTCCCTCCCCGCCCCGTTCCAGCCTTTCCCCCATGTGCCTTCTCTGCCTCTTCCATGCCCACTCCTTCTTCCTCATGGAGCTTCCTGAACACCATGGATCAGCTGTTAGCAATGCTCCGGAAGTACAGGGAGGTCAGGAGTTGGTCAGCGAGGCTGCCAACAGGTAAGAGGTGTGGGGGCAGGGAGGCTTGGCTACTAGCAGGTGCTTTAATAGGTGTTCTAGCCCTCAAGCACCCACAGAATGAGCACCTATAGAGTGAGCACCAGTGTCCACTTGCACTGAGCCAGTGGAGGGAACTTGAGTTATTAGGAAGAGACAGGTAATGAGGGATTCAATCGTGAGAGCTCACAAGATTGGGTGACTGGGCAAGAAAATGGCAGATACACATTGGAAAACATCCCATTTATATATGTAAAATGATGGGGGTCTGAATTAGCTGTTCTCACTGAAGAAAGAGATCTTGGATTCCTTATGGATAGTTCTCTGAAAACATCCTCTCATTGTGCAATGACATCCCCTCAATGTGCATTGGCTTCTGTCAGAAGGCTAGATGGACCATTGATTGGTATGAGCCAATATGGCAGTTCCTATGTAAGCCCTTGCAGGATCAGGACATAATACAATATGGAAGAGTCTAATTGCAAATATCAAATCTTAAAAATTTTAAATATAAAGAAATAGTAATAGAACCTAAAACTAACTTGAATTACCTCTTCAGGTAGAGGAAATAGTTTGGTAGTTACATGCAAGGCAGGAGACTTTCAAAGTTAAGTTTAGTCTCCTCAGATGGCGAACATAATTATTGCCAATTGAACCTGTTTTCTTAAAATAAAAATTTGACTTAGAATAGCTTTTTGATTCTTTTTCTCTGGCATTTGAATACTGAGCTACATTGTCTATCTGATTACCGTATCCAATTTCTTTCCAGAAAGACAGTAAATTGATAGCGCTTGAGCAACCTAATGTTTTTAGATGTTGAAACAGGTGGATATTTCTAAAACTTAAGAATTATCTTGAATACATACGTCACACTGTCCGGAGTGGCTCACAACTATCTAACTCTGCACAGACTGTTGGGAAGAAAGGGCAGATGCCCTAAACTGGTGGTGTGTTCTGTAATTAAGACTTCAAGCCAGTAACAAATGTGAATTCCTGGATCACTCTACCAGTCTTACCATGGAGTCCCAGATAGTCGTCTTAGCCTTGCCAGTATATCTTGTTACCTGGACCAACTGAACTTTGTGATTTATACAATGTGATCTTTTTGTTTGTTTTTTGTATCAGGTTTCCTTCAGTCCCAAGAGACCAGTCATTTTACCCATACCTGTTAATACTCCAACTTATTCCCAAGACCATGCTGACAGCCAGATCTATGATTAAACTAACAAACAATTAGTTGAGAGGTGAAAGCAGGTAAAATACAAAAATGAGTGTCATTTTTGTAAATCCAAAATGATAGCAGAGATGTAGTAATCTGCCAGTTTCCCAGAAGTGTTTTCAGGGCTGCCTGGAATAACTTGATCTGTGTCATCTTGTTCAGTTATTCTACCCCAGTGGTCTCCAATCTCTTTACACCCACGATCACTCTTTAAATTGCCGGGCAAGCCAAGATTGACCCCACCCCTTCCTTGAGGTCCCCACCCTCTCCAAACCTTTCCATGGACTACCTGTTGCTAATGAAAACTCACCATTAATTACACCTGAGCCGTCTTGCTAGTGCTGCTGCTGCTGGGTAGAACTGTTTAATTTAAGTTAAACCAATTAAGCATTGTAACTTTCTCATGTTAGTCTATCAAACTTCATTTTAAATAGAGTAAAATATTATTGAACCTTTTGTGTTGGATATGTTTTCTTTATGGCAGGGGTGGGGAACCTTTTTTTGGGTTGGGGGTCACTGACCCACAGAAAAATCAGTTGGGGACCACACAAGTGAGAAGCAAAAAACTCCTCCCAAAACCCCCAACCCTCACTGGTTGTCGGGTTGGTGACCACTATTCTACCCTGCAAGAATCCAAGCAGTCCAGAGATAAAGGATCTTCTTTTGAATTGGTACTTTATCAAGTTGTCTGGATAAGTGTTTCACTTACAGCTTTGCCAAATAGCTAAAAGCTGCCTTTTGGCAACAAAGTAGTGAGTGCATACACACTGATGTGGCTTTTGTTTGTGGGGGAGGGAGCCTGGTTTTGACACACAATACTTTTGCTCCTATGGAACTTTTCATTTCCCTTCCTTTTTATTATTGACAAACAAAGAAGGCCTGGTGTCCACACAAGTTAACCACTTTATTCAACCTCCAGGAGGTATCCCACAATGCCCACCCTGACTGCTCTGGTCAGCAATTTGAACTCCAGTACCCTACAACCAGGTAAAAAATAATCCACTCCTCCTTGCAAGCCCCAAGAATTTTAAATTCTATTTCCTGCTTGCTGGCTCATGTCTTCTCAAGTGACCATGGCTGCGTACCTCATCAAATGCTTCACCACTTGGATCAGCTTGGTGCTTTTGGATATGATCAGTATGGTGGGGAGAAGTCCATGCAGTCCCAGCTGCACTTTCCTGTGGAAATTGGGATACCTATGGGTACACTTCTCAAGGCTTGTGCAAAAAGGGCCAAGCAAAGAAAGGAGCTGAGGCAAGCATACTGAAGCAAAGTAGGCAAATCACTACTCTGGTGCTGCACTTGAGACCTACCATTTCTGTAAGGCACTGGATGCTATCCTCAGGGATGACCCTGCCTCCACCGCCAAGATCCCAGTGTATGCTCTGGAGGGTACAGAGGCAGCAGAAAGACCTAATCCAGAGGATGAAGTTATTCGTGAAAAGGTAGAGGAAGTAGAGCTCCTTTTGGGGTTACCCACTGTGTTCCCTCTAAGCCAAACCAGTGTTCCCTCTAAGATTTTCCATCCTTGGACCAGTTGAAATTTCTTATGTCCAATACTAATATTGAAGTCGTGTGTGGATGTGCACCCACCAGTACTAACAAAAACCATAGCTCTAAATATATATTTTAAATAGTCCATACGTTTGGAAGAAAATATATTAAAGCAAGGGATAATTAACAGGGAGCAATGCTTATGATGATTTTCTTTTTGATTTCATATTAAATAAACACAATGCTTGGCAGTGGGTTGTGCCCATGAAAGCTCATGATACTGTTAATATATTTTTGTTAGCCTAAGATGCTATAGGACCATTGTTGTTTAAGTGGCTTGCTTTTTTTTTTTTTTTAGTTACAGACTAAGAATATGTCTACATTACAGAGTTTTGTTGGAAAAACATCCATTTTTCTGACAGAACTTGAACATCCACACGGCAATTGTGTTCTTCTGCAAGAAAATTGAAAGAACAGAGGGGTTTTTCTGGCAATAGTAATCCTCATTCTACGAGGAAGAAGCTTTTTTGTGAAAGAGCTCTTTCGCAAAAAGGCATGTGGATGGGGAAGAGGGAGTTCTTTCTGAAGAGGGAGAAAGAGGGGAAAAAGCACAGGTGCCCTGGTGGCCATTCTGTCCATAGCAATCACAGCTTACATGCGAGACAGCGCCCATTCAATCTGGACGCTCTCTTTTGAAAAAGCAGATTGTTTTTTTTCGATGCACTTTTGCAGTGTGGATGCTCTTTAAGAAGTTTTTTCGGAAGATATCTTCCAGAAAAGCTTCTGCTGAAAGAAGCCTGTAGTCTAGATGTAGCCTAACATGGTTACTCCTAAGACCTTGGAGTACGTGTATCATATGCCTTTCTTAACAGATGTAGTTTTTTTTAAAGATCTTGCAAATAAGGTTTCATCCTACAAAACAGCTAATATCATACCTAGTACTTGCTGCTTCTGAGTAATAGCAAAAATCTGGCTTTCATGCAATACAGTTTACCATGTATTAATTAGTAATACAGGATTTTAAAAAGTCATTAAGATCAGAGTCTGATATGTGCAATACTCAAAAAAAATTGTTTAAAAGAATCTTTTTCTACCTTAAGCCATTAAGAGAGGGGTGGACAATTTTTGAAGGCGGTGGGGTGGGGGGGAGGGAAGCACTCCAAAAACTTGCTAAGTGATGGAGGGCCGCACTCTTCCATTATATTAATGGAGGTGGTGCAGGAGGTCTGGCATGGGGTTTGGGTGCAGAAGGGAGCTTGGGGTAAGGGATTGGGGTGTGGGATCTGGGAAGGAGTTTGGGTGAAGTGGGGGATTGTGACCTGGGGCAACAGACTGAGGTGAGGAGGCGGTGCAGAGCCACAGAGAGGGTTGTGACTTGGGTCAGGAGTGCTGGAGGGGATGCAGGGATTTGGGCTGTGACCAGGGTTAGCAGATTGGGGTGTAAGGTCTGAGAGAGGTTTGTGACCTGAGGAGGGGATGCAGTGTCTGGGAAGGTGTTTGGGGGCTGGTGCAGGAGTACAGGTGGTTTGGGTTACATGACAAGAGGGGCAAAGGGTTGGGGGAGGGAGGGGCTGGGTGCCAGAGAGAAGCTCTGGCTGGGAGACCTTACCTGGCTCCGAGCCAGCAGTTCAGCAGGTTCCTTAGCCAGAGTCCCTGCCTTCCAGCCCCTGTATGTGCTATGGGGAGCTGCAGGAGCCATGTGTGTTGTGAACTGGGGGATGCAGTGGGAGGGGCACTTCACATGCTGCCTGTCCTGCAAACAGGCAGTGCTATTGGTGGAAACCAGTCAATGGGAGCTACTGGGGGCAGGGGCAGCATGAGAAGCCTCTTACCCCACCCCCCTCCAGGCTCTCAGCATTCACAAACACACATGTGGTCCTGCACCCAGCTTTCTGGAGTGATGTGGGAGCAGGGAGGGGGACTGCGCTGGCTGAAGCTCTCATGGCCGGATCATCTTTTGCCCAGCCCTGGAGTAGAGGCTGGAGTCAGCTTCTTCATTTATGACAGGCAGCAGCTGCTTCTGCTCCTTTTTGAGAGGGCGAGTGCCCCACCCCTGGGTCCTCAGAAGGGGAAGGGTAGGCTGAGAGCTGGCTATAACGTGAAGGCTGCACTGATCAACCGGGAGGGAGAGCGGACAGCTCCATGTGCTGCATCTTTGCCCCGCCACCAGCTTTGCACTCTCACCTGCCTTGTTGGCTACTGAACGCTTCCCCACACTCAATGCTGGTAGGAAGGCAACTGGCCAGCAGCGATCTGGCCAGCAGCAGGACCTGCCAGTACTAGTAGGGGGGGAAACAGGAAAATATTGGACAATTTGCCTGTTTTTAAGAAAAAGGTGGGCTTAAGTACGGGACTTTTCTTTTAGAAACAGGACATCAAGTCACCCTACCTTGATCAAGAAGTTGGAACCTTCACAAAAAATAGACTACTCTTAGTGTAGGGAAGTAAATGTGTACCTGAGTATACAGTTAACCGACAACTCTGCATCAGCTGCAGTGGGGGGTGAGGGAGGCAGGAGCCAGTGCGCATGGGGGCTGTTTCCTGTGAAGACTCCCACTCCCTCTCTGCTGTCTCCCACAGAGGCAGCAGTGTGTGGGTGGGAGGCAGGATTCAGTGCTCGCAGGGAGCCATCTTAAAAGCTGTCTCCCAAGAGCTGCCTGCTCCCCTGTGCTGTGAGGCAGAAGAACAAGGGTGGGGGACAGGTGGAGCTGGCAGGAGGAGTGGGGAGCCGGCTTGTGTAAATGCGTAACTGCTGAAAATTTCAGTGGTTACATGTTTACAAAAATAAACACATTTTAACGTCCCATTTAACACTGCTGATATTTTCTTTTAAAAATTACTAATCAAAATCTCTTTTTTCTTCCTAAAGCCGTTTCTTCCTCTTGTGAACCTCCACTGTTCTCCAGATGTCCACACATTTCTGTGCAAAGCATTTGTGCCAGCCTGCATTGAGCAAATACATGTGATTCACCCTTGTCGAAGCATTTGTGAGAGAGTGTATTCGGACTGTAAACAATTGATAGACACTTTTGGGATGACCTGGCCTGAGGAACTGGAATGTAACAGGTATAACACCTTTTATTCTAACAGGCAATGAAGTTGACATTTTCAGACACACCAGATTTGACTCATAGGCTAGTTCTACACTACAAAGAAAAGTCGGAAAAAGATACACAAATTGTGAACTGCATTTTGCGTATTTCCTGCTTTTCTTTCAAAAGAGGAAAAATTTGGCATGTCTACACAGCGCCAAATTTTCAGAAAAACCTTCTCTTTCAAGCCATCCCTTCTTCATGGAACAGGTTTACAGGGATGGCAGAAGAACGTGTCTGCTTTTCCAAAAAAATTTTTGGAAAAGCAGACGTGTTCCTTGGACGCAGCATAGAACTGCAGTCTAGACATAGCCATAGTTGAACTGAAAATTTGTGGCAGAGAATGTGTTAATAGTTGCTTCAGAGAAATCCCCATATTAATGGGGACCCTGGAAGATCATCTGAGCAAGAGAGGAATCTCTCTTCAAGAAACTTTATTAAACTGATTTCTTGGATTTCTGGTTGATGATTTTGTCTTTTGTTAGAATGAAGTCCTGCAGATTGGCTAGTAGTATCATATATTTCTGTCTTCTTCCTTATCTGTAAAATGGGATAAAAATACTTGAGAGGTTTTATGAAGAATTGTTGTTTAAGGACAGAAAAGACTAACTGATCATCAAGTCTGTCCTCCATTACTTGTGAGGGAATTCTGCATCCCAAAAAATAAAAGTTCTGTGCACAATATTTTAAAATTTGGCCAAATTCTGCAAATTGTATTTGTCTGTAAATATATGTGGAGGTTCCAGCATGGCAATGGGGAGCACAGGCCACTGGCTACATGGACTTGGAAGATCACCCTACAGCAGGGCTACTCAACTTCAGAAGCCCTGGGAGCCACAATGATACTCTCAGCACTTGCTGAGGGCCGCAGCTTAAGTGTTTCATATATATGCAACTAGCTTCTTTCAGACTGATGGGCATGAATATAAAGATTAAGGCAAGACTACACAACATGCAGGCCCCATTTAAGTCAGTTCTGCTGACAGTAATAAAATGCAATATTTACCTGATTTCCACCCATATGACAAAACCTTTTATGAGCAATGATAGTCCAGGAATTTAACTACTAAAACACATATCAACAGAAGACCATTACATTGACTACGTTTTTGTTTTGGCTCCCACCTGTGGGCCGTGTGGTGAGCCCTGCATAAACCCAAACAAATGGGCCATGGGCCACATGAGGCCTGTGGGCTGAGTAGCCCTGCTCTACAGCCTCTTCCCCAGGTCATGGACTCAGTAGAGGGCTGCACCTGACCTTGACATAATGCAAGGGCCTACTCTGCTCCAAGAACCTCCCTGTCTATGACCTGGACATCAGATTTGGGGAAGACAGGTTCAGCCCAGGAAAAGCTATGTACATACAGGGATCAAGGTGTTGGTTGAGATGGTTTTGTGTGGCTGGGGGGGGTGGGGGTGGAAAGTGTGGCACTTTGTGTGTGGGCAGCTTGTGGGGGGTGCATGGGTACTATAACTGCAGAAAAGTCCAGGTGAAGGTAGTTGAAGATTAGCATCAGGGGGTGAGGTGTCTGGGATTGAAGGAATGGAATTTGGGGGGAATGTCAGGTTTGGGGAGGCTCAGTGGAGAGTCTAGAAGCTAGGTGGCTTGGGCTTTATGAGATGGGAGTTTGAGTGGGGGGGGGGCTCAGTGAGGGGTGGTCCAGGTCCAGGGGGTGTGTGTATGAGAATTCAAGTGTATGGGATTCAGCGAGGGGTGGTTTGGGAGCAAGGGTGGGGATCTGGATGCAGGGGTTAGGCTTAGTAGGGTGGAAGTTTGGGGGGGGGGGAATAAGACATGATGGGTCTGGATATTGGGTGTCCAGCTGCACAAGTGGTGGACAGGGGAAACATCTCCCCGTACAGTGACTCCTACCCAACAGTAGAGGAGTGATGAGGCAGGAAGCAGGTATGCAGAGATTCCTGCCACCATGGGAGGTTTTTTGGGGTAGGACTGATCTAGTCCTCACTGCTCCTTGCAGCAGCAGAAGTCCTATCATTCTCCTGCCCCCCTGGACTAACAGCTGGGTCCAACACAGAGTAGAAGCTGCCCGCAGAGTTGTCTCTGCCCTGACCCCTGCAGTAATTTACCTCTCCCGACAGCTGCTCTGGGTGCTTGAAATGATGCGCCCACTCTGTTGGGGAAGGGCATACGACCACTCTTCTATATCTCAGGTCATTAACACTACCCAGCACCATCCACACACTAAATCCAGCAACTGAAATTTAGACCCAAATAGTACATCCTCCCATAGACTAATTGTATAGTGCTATGAAATATAAATCACTCTGTCTATTCATCAGTAAGTACCAGAATGCTTTTATTTTAATCTTAACCATTTAGCTGAACAAATTAAACCTCCCATTACTTTATCCATAATTACTTCATGCCAAGATTCAGTATTTCACAAAAATCTTATCTTTGTTTCTTCTAACTCCCAGAGAGATCATGATAAATTCATAGTTCTTAGGGCCTGAAGGAATCATTATCATTTAGTCTGACCTTCTGCACTCCTGTAGGCACTTCCAGACCATGGTAAGTCATCTCTTTCCTGTGCACATCCACAGGGAAGAGAGTCTGGGTTTGTACGGACACAAAAGCAGGGGACATGCTTAGTGGCAAAATGGAAACACAGTATGGAGGCCTATGGGATATTGAAGCTCTGCAGCATTTTACGTCTGCCACTGAGCACAGCTTTAACCCTCTCTTAGAATTGTTCTCCAGAAGTAGCCATCCTAAAATCTTATTCAGTATATCTTCTAAATGATATTTTAAAATCAAATACTTAATTTTTTTCCAAGAACCATTGCTTCTCTAAATTATACTACTAGTTAACACTATCTTCTACTCATATGTGAAGTGAGGTAGTATTCTCCATTAAATTCTTAACTAGCACGAAAATACCTTTGGAGTTAGCAGTAAATGGCATTGTAGGCCAAAGACTGAATGAGCATAATTAGTGTTAAGAGTGACAGGCACTAATGAGAACTGTAAGATCGACAGGGTTAGAACAGGGGCTGTTAATGAGTTTAGAGAGGGAGTTGGGAAGGGGAGTGAGATACATTCGCTGTTCTTTAACATCTTTTCACTACGCTCCTTCCCTTCAAGGAGGCATTTAATAACAACTGAGGAATCTCTCAGACGGAAGGCAGGTATGGATAGTGATAGGTTTGGTGCTGTTACCTGCACAGCACGTGCCTTGTTTGTCTTCATCCCAGAAGAAAGAAAAAGGATTGCATCTGCATTAAGTGCAAGCTGGTCACCATTATGGAAGAAAAAATTAGAGGACTGGAAGCCCAAGTATCGACCCTACGTTCTATCAGAGAGGACGAAGACTTCCTCGATAGAAGGCAGCGTTTAATCCTGCAGGCACAGCAGGCTGAAGAGCCACTCAGGGCAGTACAAGACAAGGAAGAAAACTAGCAGCATGTAACCTCCAGAAGGAGAAGGCCAACTCAGGTATCCCCCATTCTTGTAGAGGTAAGTAACCGCTTTCAGGCTCTCTCTACAGGCACTGTGGTGGAGTATGCTTTGGCAGGGACCTCTCGGGGAAGAAATCAGAAGGGAACACCATCTACCAAAAGGCATGGGATGCATAGTCCTAGAGATGGGAGTTCCACGACCACCCCGTCACCCTCCAAAAGAAGACAGGTGGTGGTGGTCGGGGACTTCCTGCTAAGAGAAACGGAGTCCTCCATCTGCCGTCCAGACCTGCAATCTCGAGAATTGTGTTGCTTACCGGGAGCTCACATTAAGGATGTGACCAAGAGTCTTCCGAAAGTGATTAAGCCTTCGGATCGCTACCCCTTCCCTGCTTCTCCATGTAGGAACTAACGATACGGCCAAGAATGACCTTGCGCGGGTCACAGCAGATTACGTAGCGCTGGGAAGAAGGATCAAGGAATTTGAAGTGCAAGTGGTGGTCTCATCCATCCTTCTGGTTGAAGGAAAAGGTCTGGATAGGGATTGTCGAATTGAGGACGTAAATGCGTGGTTGCGCAGGTGGTGTCGCAGAGAGGGCTTTGGTTTCTTCGACCATGTGACTCTGTTCCGGGCACAAGGATTTTTAGGAAGAGATGGTATCCACCTAACCAAGAGAGGAAAGAGCATCTTCGTGGGCAGGCTTGCAAACCTAGTGAGGAGGGCTTTAAACTAGGTTTGTTGGGGGATGGTGACCAAAGCCTTCAGGTAAGTGAGGAAGTCGGACATCAGGAAAAATCACAAGGCAGAACGAGTAATGAAGGAGGACCCCTGATTCGGATGGACAAGGCAGGGAGATCAACTGGTTATCTAAGGTGTTTGTACACCAATGTGAGAAGCCTGGGAAACAAACAGGAAGAATTAGAAGCCCTGGCCCAGTCGAAGAACTATGATTTGATTGGAATAGCGGAGACTTGGTGGGATGACTTGCATGACTGGAGCACTGTCATGGAAGGGTATAAACTGTTCAGGAAGAACAGGCGGGGGAGAAAAGGAGGAGGAGTTGTATTGTATGTAAGAGAGCAGTATGATTGCTCGGAGCTCCAGTACTTAGAGGGAGAAAAGACTGTTGAGAGTCTATGGGTTAAATTTAGAGGTGGAAGCAATAGGGGTGATGTTGTGGCTGGTGTCTGCTATAGACCGCTGAATCAGGTGGATGAGGTAGACGAAGCTTTCTTTGGACAACTGAGAGAAGCTTACAGATCACAGGCCCTGATTCTCATGGGTGACTTCAATCACCCTGACATCTGTTGGGAGACCAATACAGCAGTACACAGACAATCCAGGAAGCTTTTGGATAACTTCTTGGTACATGTGCTGAAGGAACTGACCCAGGGCCATGCGCAGCTTGACCTGCTGCTCCCAAACAGGGAGGAACTAGTAGGGGAAGTAGAGGTGGGTGATAACCTGGGAAGCAGTGATCATGAGATGATAGATTTCAGGATCCTGACCAAAAGAAGAAAGGAGAGTAGCAAAATACACACCCTGGACTTCAGAAGAGCAGACTTTGACTCCCTCAGAGAACTTATGGGCAGGATTTCCTGGGATGCTTACATGAAGGGGAAAGGAGTCCAGGAGAGCTGGCAGTATTTTAAAGAAGCCTTATTAAAGGCACAGGAAGAAATCATCCCGATGCGCAGCAAGAAAAGCAAATATGGTGGGTGACCACATTGGCTTACTGGAGACATCCATGGTGAGCTTAAACACAAAAAGGAAGCTTACAAGAAGTGGAAACTTGGACGGATAACTAGGAGGAGTATAAATATATTGCTCAAGAATGCAGGGGTATTATCAGAAAGGCAAAAGCACAATTGGAATTACAGTTAGCAAGGAATGTGAAGGATAACATGAAAGGTTTCTGCAGGCATGTTAGCAATAAGAGGGTGATCAGAGAGAGTGTGGGGCCCTTACTGGATGAGGGAGTAACCTAGGGTACGTCTAAACTACATGCCTCTGTCGGCAGAGGCATGTAGATTTGTTTTTTTGGCAAAGGCAAATGAAGCCGCGATTTAAATGATCGCGGCTTCATTTACATTTACATGGCTGCCGCGCTGAGCCGACAAACAGCTGATCAGCTGTTTGTCCGCTCAGCGCGCTAGTCTGGACGCTCCCCTGCCGACATCAAAGCCCTTTGTCGACAGCCCCGGTAAACCTCATCCCACAAGGAATAACGGGGCTGCCGACAAAGGGCTTTGATGTCGGCAGGAGAGCGTCCAGACTAGCGCGCTGAGCGGACAAACAGCTGATCAGCTGTTTGTCGGCTCAGCGCGGCAGCCATGTAAATGTAAATGAAGCCGCGAACATTTAAATCGTGGCTTCATTTGCCTTTGCCTATGTGTCTAATCTACATGCCTCTGACGACAGAGGCATGTAGTCTAGACACAGCCCTAGTGCCATGATGATGTGGGAAAAGCTGAAGCACTCAATGCTTTCTTTGCCTCTGTCTCCACGGACAAGGTCAGCTCCCAGTCAAATGCACTAGGCAACTAGGCAATGGGAAGGAGGTGGACAGCCCTTGGTGGGGGAAAAAACAAGTTAGGAACTATTTAGAAAAGCGAAACATACACAAGTCCATGGGCCTGGATTTAATGCATCCGAGGGTACTGAGGGAGTTGGCCAATGTAATTGCAGAGCCTTTGGCCGTTATCTTTGAAAACTCATGGAGATCGGGAGAGATCCCGGATGACTGGAAAAAAGCAAACGTAGTGCCCATCTTTTAAAAAGGGAAGAAGGACAATCCAGGGAACTACAGACCAGTCAGTCTTACCTCAGTCTCTGGAAAAAATATGGAGGGGATCCTCAAGGAATCCATTTTGAAACATTTGGAAGAGGGGAACGTGATCAGAAATAGCCAACATGGATTCATGAAGGACAAGTCGTGCCTGACAATCTGATTAGCTTCTATGATAAGGTAACTGGCTCTGTGGATATGGGAATGTCAGTGGATGTGCTATACCTTGACTTTAGCAAAGCTTTTGATACAGTCTCCCACAATATTCTTGCCAGCAAGTTAAAGGAGTATGGATTGGATAAATGGACTGTAAATTGCATAGAAAGCTGGCTAGACTGTCAGGCCCAAGGGGTAGTGATCAACGGCTCGATGTCAGGTTTGTGGTCGATTTCTAGCAGAGTGCCCCAAGGATCAGTTCTTGAACCAGTTTTGTTCAACATCTTTATTAATGACCTGGATCAGGGAATGGATTGCACCCTCAGCAAGTTTGCAGATGACACTAAGCTAAGGGGAGAGATAGATACGCTGGAGGGCAGGGATAGGGTCCAGAGTGATCTGGACAGATTAGAGGATTGGGCCAAAAGAAACCTGATGAGGTTCCACAAGGACAAGTGTAGAGTCCTGCATTTGGGACGGAAGAATCCCAAGTATTGTTACAGGCTGCGGACTGACTGGCTAAGTAGCAGTTCTGCAGAAAAGGACCTGGGGATTACAGTGGCTGAGAAGGTGGATGAGAGTCAATAGTGTGCCCTTGTAGCCAAGAAGGCTAATGCTATATTAGGAGGAGCATTGCCAGCAGATCCAGATAAGTGATTATTCCCCTTTATTTGGCTCTGGTGAGACCACATCTGGAATATTGTGTCCAGTTCTGGGCCCCCCACTATAGAAAGGATGTGGATGCATTGGAGAGGGTCCAGTGGAGGGCGACCAAAATGATTACTGGGCTGGAGCACATGACCTATGAGGAGAGACTGAGGGATTTGGGTTTGTTTATTCTGTAGAAGTGAGAGGGGATATGATAGCAGCCTTCAACTTCCTGTAGGGAGGTTCCAAAGAGGATGGAGAAACGCTGTTCTCAGTAGTGAGTGATGGATGGCAGAACAAGGAGCAATGGTCTCAAGTTAGTGGGGGAGGTCCAGGTTGGATATTAGGAAAACCTATTTCACTAGGAGGGTGGTGAAGCCCTGGAATGGGTTACCTAGGGAAATAGTGGAGTCTCCATCCCTATAGGTGTTTAAATCTTGGCTTGACAAAGCCCTGGCTGGGTTGATTTAGTTGGGATTGGTCCTGCCTTGGGCAGGGGACTGGACTTGATGACATCCTGAGGTCTCTTCCAGCTCTATGATTCTATAGACACTCCTGACTCCTTAGAGGTTTTCCTATTAGAACAAGGATAAAGGAATTTTGTAAGTTGGTAAGATAAGCTTGTACTGTAGTGCATGATGTTCCTGCTGTACGATGAAAAAAAATGTCAGTCTCTAGAATTCTCAGGCCAGCCTAACTTGTCCAGAAGAAGCTTTGTTAATAGTGATAATGCATGAGAAGCAAAGGGCCCAAGTTGAGTTTGTCCATTTAGTATTTGGGGAGGGGGGGGGGAGAAGTCTTTCTTATTTTAAACTGAGCACATTTGTTATGGAAATAACTTGAAAATCATTATCATGGAACTCCACATGCTTCTTAATAGGATTTCTCTCTTGTGGAATTTTTACACTAATTGGTGAGTAGTTGTATACATGAGTAGTGCCATTGTGAGCAATGTGCTCCAACTCAAGTAAAGATTGCACAGTCTAGCCATAGGATATTAAGTTCATGACCTGCTAATGCTGAAATAGTCATTATAAAACAGATACAGTTATTTTGGCCAAATTCTAACAAGCTTAACTTTAAAAAAAAAAAAAAAGTAAATAATTACAATTGTGTTCGACTTTTATACTAGCTGCTCTTTTTATTTTTCCTATCTTTTCAGTTAGATTATTTTGAGTAATGTATTATGAAGATCAAAGTTCTTCTCAGTTTTATGACAGGAAAAACTTACTCTAGTAGAGACAGTGAGTAGATAAGTTATTTAATGACTATTTGAACTAACCAACCAACCTACCAATGGAGGTGCTAAAGGTTCTTAACAGCCTCTTGTAACTATTTGAACTATCTACTCACTGTCTCCTTTTTTTTTTTTCTTTCCTCCCCTCACCTTTTTCCTTCTTCTCTCCCTCCCCTATTTATTCATGGATCTGGACTTATACTCTGGTCATCTGAAGAAGTGGGTTTTGCCCACAGAAGCTCATGATACCATCTTGTTTGTTAGTCTTTAAGGTACTTGTTGAGGGGCGCGGCGCCAATGCCCCCCCCAGGGGTGCGCAGGCCCCACCCCGCTCCGCTCTAAGCCCCAAAATCCCCGTCTAGCGTGCTCCCTATCACCATCCTACCCCACGTCTGGCAGGGTTGGTCTGTCTAAGCTTGCCCACTCCTGGGGGCGTTCTGGCCGGCGAGGAGAGGTCGGGGGGCTCGGGTCTGCCTTCACTCTGAGCCCCAACCCAGGGCCCTAAGGACTGGGGCTCTGCGCCCCAGTTCCAGTTGGTGGGGGGAGGGAACTTCCACCCAGCAACACACCAACCCCCAGGTTCCAACACCCTGCCCTGGGTCGCTTCCTACCTCCCCTGCCAAGTCGCCGGGACAGCCCTGTCCATGGGTCTCCGTAGGAACGGCCCAGGATGCCTCTGTCCTGCCTCCCGGCAGTGGTCTCCTCCCCCTCTTGTTGGCGGTGGTGCCTCATTTAAGCGTCCCACCGCCGCTACGACTCGTGCATCAGGGGCGGGAATGCCCCCCCCTCCTTTGCTGGTGCCGCCCCCGCCGAGGGGCGCCTGCGCCGTCCCGGGCCGCAACGGTTCGCCGGCTCCAAGGTCTCCCTGTCCTGCTGGGGCCGGGGATACCCAGCCAGCCCGCACCCCGGGCTCTGCCCCCGCCCGCGGCGGAGCAAGCCGCACAGGGCCGAAACCGGCACGGGACTGCTGCTGCTCCCCAGCACGCCAGGGACGTGCAGGGTGTGGGCGCGGGCACTGCCCCGTCACAGTACTACTAGACTATTTGTTATTTTTTAAGTTTTTCCTGTTACAGAGTAATTTGGCTACCCCTCTAAAGTTTTATGACAGATAGTCCTCACCATCTGACTGCATCTGTTGAACGTTTTCCCCTGTGGCAAAGTGCTATCAACTGATATGAAACCAAGCAGATCCATTAGTGATGGCAGATCGAATATTAAAAGATCATCCATCCAGGCTTATTGGAGGCACAGGCTATCCAATAAGTTTCTGGACTGCATTGGAGACAACTTTCTGTTTCAGAAGGTTGAAAAAGCTACCAGAGGAGAAGCTGTTCTGGATTTGGTTTTAACAAATAGGGAGGAACTAGTTGAGAACTTGAAAGTGGAAGACAGTATAGGGGACAGTGATCACGAAATAATAGAGTTCATGATCTTAAGGAAAGGTAGAAGGGAGACCACCACAATTGAGGTTATGGATTTCAGGAAGGCAGATTTTGATAAGCTCAGAGAACTTGTAGGTAAGGTCCCATGGGAAGCAAGACTGAAGGGAAAAACAACTGAGGAGAGTTGGAAGTATTTCAAAGGGACGTTGTTAAGGGCCCAAAAGCAAACAATTCCGCTGTGTAGGAAAGATAGAAAATATGGCAAAAGACCAGCTTGGCTTAACAAGGAGATCTTGCATGATCTCAAAATAAAAAAGGAGTCATATAAAAAATGGAAACTAGGACAACTAACAAAGGATGAATATAGGCAAGCAACACGGGAATGCAGGGGCAAGATTAGAAAGGCAAAGGCACAAAATGAGATCAAACTAGCTACAGGCATAAAGGGAAACAAGAAGACCTTTTATAAATACATTAAAAGCAAGAGGAAGACCAAGGACAGGGTAGGCCCACTGCTTAGCGAGGAGGGAGAAGCAGTAACAGGGAACTTGGAAATGGCGGAGATGCTCAATGACTTCTTTGTTTCGGTCTTCACCGAGAAGTCTGGAGGTGTGCCTAACGTAGTGAATACAAGCAGAGAGAGGGTAAGTTTAGAAGATAGGATACACAAAGAACAAGTTAAAAATCACTTAGGAAAGTTAGATGTCAGCAAGTCACCAGGTCCTGATGAAATGCATCCCAGGATACTCAAGGAGCTGATAGAGGAGGTATCTGAGCCTTTAGCTATGATCTTTGAAAAATCATGGCAGACAGGGGAGATTCCAGAAGACTGGAAAAGGGCAAATATTGTGCCCATCTATAAAAAGGGGAATAAGAACAACCCAGGAAATTATAGACCGGTCAGTTTAACGTCTGTCCCAGGGAAGATAATGGAGCAGGTAATTAAGGAAATCGTATGCAAACACTTGGAAAGTAATAAAGTGATAGGGAATAGCCAGCATGGGTTTGTGAAGAACAAGTCATGCCAAACTAATCTGATAGCTTTCTTTGAAAAGATAACGAGCCTTGTGGATAAGGGAGAAGCGGTGGATGTCATATACCTAGACTTTAGTAAGGCATTTGATACGGTCTCGCATGATATTCTTATTGATAAACTAGGCAAATATAACTTAGATAGGGCCACGATAAGGTGGGTGCATAATTGGCTGGATAACCGTAGTCAGAGAGTTGTTGTTAACGGTTCTAAATCCTGCTGGAAAGGGATAACAAGTGGAGTTCCTCAAGGGTCTGTTTTGGGACCCGTACTATTCAATATCTTCATCAATGATGTAGATATTGGGATAGAGAGTACTCTTATTAAGTTTGCAGATGATACCAAACTGGGTGGGGTTGCAACTTCTTTGGAGGATAGGGACATAATTCAAAATGACCTTAGCAAGTTAGAGAAATGGTCAGAGGTAAACAGGATGAGGTTTAATAAGGAGAAATGCAGAGTGCTCCACTTAGGAAGGAACAATCAGTTCCATACATACAAGATGGGAAGCGACTGTCTAGGAAGGAGCATGGCGGAAAGGGATCTAGGGGTCATAGTGGACCACAAGTTGAATATGAGTCAACAGTGTGATGCTGTTGCAAAAAAAGCAAATATGATTCTAGGTTGTATCAACAGGTGTGTTGTAAGCAAAACTCGTGAAGTCATTCTGCCGCTCTATTCTGCACTAGTTAGGCCTCAGCTGGAGTACTGTGTCCAGTTCTGGGCGCCACATTTCAAGAAAGATGTGGAGAAATTGGAAAGGGTACAGAGAAGAGCGACAAGAATGATTAAAGGTTTAGAGAACATGACCTATGAAGCCAGGCTTCATGAACTGGGCTTGTTTAGTTTGGAAAAAAGAAGATTAAGGGGGGACATGATAGCGGTTTTCAAATATCTAAAAGGGTGTCACAAGGAGGAAGGCGAAAATTTGTTCCTCTTGGTTTCTGAGGACAGGACAAGGAGTAATGGGCTTAAAGTGCAGCAGGGGAGGTTTAGATTGGACATTAGGAAAAAATTCCTAACTGTCAGGGTGGTCAAATATTGGAATAAATTGCCAAGGGAGGTGGTGGAATCTCCCTCTCTGGAGATATTTAAGAACAGGTTAGATAGACATCTGTCAGGGATGGTGTAGACGGAGCTTGATCCTGCCTTGAGGGCGGGGGGCTGGACTCGATGACCTCTCGAGGTCCCTTCCAGTCCTATTATTCTATGATTCTATGATTCTATGATCCATTTATAGTAATGAGCCTCTTCCTTTTTGAATGGATTTTACATGGCTCTTACTCTGGGACTTCCACAAAATGCTCTAAATTCCCACTGGCCTGAATGATTTAGCCCTTCTTTCATCTCATCATCTTGATGTCTTGATTTCAAATTAATTAGCACAGTAAGGGGCCTTACAGACTGAGAACAACAGGAGCAGGAAGAAGTGTGGAGACATTGGATACCCTGGGAAGAGAGCCTTTTGAGAGTAGGTGATTTGAAACACAATCAAACCACTATTGGCCAATTTTTAATTGCTGACAATGAAAGCAGTGATATTTCTAACTGTATATTCTAGATGTTCAACACTTTGTCATCTTTATGTGGTTTGAAGCTTGCATTATTTCTCAAACATTAATTTGTCAACGAGATATAAACATCTACAAATTAAATAATTTGTGTTCAGATGTTCTTCTAAACTTAAAGATTAAAGATTTTATTTAGCTACAGTAAAAGTTTTTGTAAATGAAACCTGACTTTGTTTTCATAAACTAAGTTTTGGAACATGTATAAAAATATATCACTTAGGGTATGTCTACACTACCCTCCTAATTCGAACTAGGAGGGTAATGTAGGCATACCGCACTTGCAAATGAAGCCCGGGATTTGAATTTCCCGGGCTTCATTTGCATAAACTGGGTGCCGCCATTTTTAAATCCCTGCTCGTTCGAACCCCGTGCCGCGCGGCTACACGCGGCACGGAGTAGCTAGTTCGGATTAGGCTTCCTAATCCGAACTACCGTTACTCCTCATTTCACGAGGAGTACAGCTAGTTCGGATTAGGAAGCCTAATCCGAACTAGCTACTCCGTGCCGCGTGTAGCCGCGCGGCACGGGGTTCGAACGAGCAGGGATTTAAAAATGGCGGCACCCAGTTTATGCAAATGAAGCCCGGGAAATTCAAATCCCGGGCTTCATTTGCAAGTGCGGTATGCCTACATTACCCTCCTAGTTCGAATTAGGAGGGTAGTGTAGACATACCCTCTGAAATGGCTTTTTCACACTTAGGAAGAATAGCAGTAAAATAAGGGTGACAGTGAAAGAGTATTAATGTACACTCACTTTTCTTAATCTGTGTAGACTGGAGGATTGTGATGAAACTGCTCCTGTCACTGCTGCCGTAACCACAAAGGTCCATGGAACACACAAGACCCCAAGGCAGGCTCGAAGGGATTATGGATTTTGGTGTCCACGGCATCTGCAAACCTCTAATGGACAAAGCTACAAATTTTTGGGAATTGATCACTGTGCACCCCCATGTCCCAATATGTATTTCAAAAATTATGAACTGGATGTTGCCAAAAGCTTCATTGGAATAGTTTCAATTTTTTGCCTTTGTGCTACTCTGTTCACATTCCTGACTTTTCTGATTGATGTTAAAAGGTTCAGGTACCCAGAGAGGCCAATAATATATTATTCAGTCTGTTACAGTATAGTATCTCTGATGTACTTCATTGGATTTTTGCTGGGAAATAGAAGTGCTTGTAACAAGGCAGATAAAAAGTTAGAAATTGGTGAAACAGTTGTTCTTGGCTCTCAAAACAAAGCCTGCACTGTCCTTTTTATGGTTTTGTATTTTTTTACTATGGCAGGAACTATATGGTGGGTGATTCTGACGATCACTTGGTTCTTAGCAGCTGGAAGAAAATGGAGCTGTGAAGCTATTGAACAAAAGGCAATGTGGTTCCATGCAGTTGCATGGGGCATACCTGGTTTTCTCACCATTATGCTTCTTGCCATGAACAAAGTTGAAGGGGACAATATCAGTGGAGTTTGCTTTGTTGGTCTCTATGACCTGGATGCATCTCGATACTTTGTCCTTCTGCCTTTGTGCTTTTGTGTTTTTGTTGGTCTCTCTCTCCTTTTAGCTGGAATTATTTCTTTAAATCATGTTCGGCAAGTCATACAGCATGATGGTAGAAACCAAGAGAAGCTAAAGAAGTTTATGATTCGAATTGGAGTCTTCAGTGGCTTATACCTGGTACCACTGGTGGCACTTCTTGGATGTTATGTTTATGAGCAGATGTATAGGAGAATCTGGGAGACCACATGGGTTTTTGACCATTGTGCTCAGTACCATATTCCCTGCCCTTATGAGGTAAGGAGTAATGTTTTGTATACTTCATAATGTAATGTTCACATTAAAAAGACTTACTGAGATTCACTGTGTAGCATTTAGTGGGTAAACCGTAAGCTAAGCTAAGCAAACCAACGAAGCACAACACAATATAATATTTACAGACCCATAAAACATTTAAATAAATAGGCTGAACCAGTATTTCTATTGAAATCTCCTGCTAATAAGGTTGGTAGCACCTGATACTTAAAATCATGTTAGAGTCATGAGTTAGAATTTTTAATTAAGTTATTTGGACTTAATCATAAAGAAACTGTTAATGAAGGAAACTTTTTACAGTAAACTTCCGATAATCCAGCACCTTTAGGACCCAGGGGGTGCCGGATTATCAGATATGCCGGAGTACTGGAAGGGGGGCTATGAAGGGTCTGGAGGGGCGGCGGGGAACTGCGCAGCATGGGAGAGGGCAGTGTTGCAGGACCAACCCGGCAGCACTCCAGCTGCTCTGCCCCCGGATTCCCCAAGTCAGCCGCTGGTCAGTTTCAGCAGTGGCTGATGGCCAGAGCAGCTGGGTGCTGCCGGGTTGGTCCCATAGCGCTGCCCCTCACCTGGAGTGCTCTGACCCAGGGCTTCCCCAAGTCCACCACTGCTGAAACTGACCAGCAGCGGACTTGGGGAAGCTGGGGGCAGAGCAGCTCCAATTGTCTGGCTGGCTAGAGCACTTCCAGGTTCCAAGTTGTTGCCGGACTATCAGGAGTGCTGGACCACTGGATGCCGGACAATTGGAGTTTTACTGTACATAATAGCCAGGGCTCGCTGAACCTCAGTGAGCCCTGCTCACCAGCCGCGCTGTCTGGCAATCTGTGCATGCGCAGATCGCCTGAACCCGGCTCTTTGGGGTTGCAATCTACTCGCCGTAGGCGAGTAGATTGTATTATTTGTCGAGCCCTGATAAAAGCTATTCATGAAAACTGCTCTTCCAAATTTTCAAATGCGTGCCTCAAGTTATTCTGTATTTCTGACAATAAAGCTGCCTTGAAATCGATACCTAATTATGGATTAAATTAGCCATTCAAATTAGAACACCTTAGTCAAAGCCAGATTTGATTAAAATAATTTTTGTCTTTTCTTAAATTGTACAAGTACAAAATACTGAGTTTTTTCACTCTTTATTTCTCACAACTTTGCATGTTTGCAAGCTGAATTTTGGTAATGTGAATTAAAGTATTAGAAATTTTAAAAATATGTATATTACTTGCTGAGATGTTCAAGTTCAAAATGTGATTTGAGATTAAAGTCTTTAAAAGGCTTTAATATGCATACTAACTTCACATAAATAGTACTCTCTATGGATTACATTTTGTTTCTAATACATTCACTTCTCTGTCATCTCAAATAATTTTTGGTCTATGCCTCCCTATATTTGAGCTGGTGTTTAAAAAGGAAATAACAGTAAAGAATTGTTAATTTTTCTTGTCAGATTATGAACTTAATTTGCCTTGCATCCCACCGTAAAAGTTTGTACTGCAACGAACTACCATAAAAACAAAGAAACACAACTTTCTTAGAACATTAGGGCTTCATCCTGCAAGTTTCTGAAGACCCTCTACTCTTATTGAAGTCAATGAGAATTAAGAGGATAGCCTTTCATAGGACTGGGCCCTTAATACTTATTTTTGCTCCCATTTAAAATCAATGGCAAAACATCCTCTGTCTTCAGTGGATACAGGAGATTTCAACTTAAATCTTTTCAATTTAAACCCTCCAAAATAAGGAAGATCAGCAAATTTGCCTTGCTGTGCTTAAATATAGCAGCACAAGTAAGAAATTAATCACATCATTCTCAAGGATTATTTAGAAACAGAACAAACATATGCAATCAAACAAATATTATCCCAAGAAATATTACAATTGGATCTGTTCCTTGTGTTGTACTTTGTTTTCCAGTGACAAAACCTATTAACTACAAGTGGCTTCACTTTTTACACTGATTATTTAAAAACAAAACAAAAACTTTATCTCAACAATTACGGGTTCCTAGCTAGAATGACTAGCACTTTGAAGTCCAGGATACAGAGACAAATGGATTAATCAAAATAACATTACATTTGGAGGATGGGAGAGGAACTTAAATAACCATTTAATGAATTAAATCTCAGCAACTGTCATCCCCTTTTACACACAAGTGGGTTAATTTTGCAGTAAACAGCAAAAAACAGTTGTATACTGTCCTGAAGCTCTCTCAAGAACCCAATTCATTCAATTAATCCTACTCTCCTCTCAACTCTCCATTATTTCCTCTGTATCCAGAGGAAGCTCCCAAATATACGAGTGGTGGAGAAACTGCTTAATGATACTGTTCTCCCCTTTAATTAATCTTTTTTTCCAGTTTTTAAAAAAATGCTCCCCTTCTGCATCACCAGCCATCAGCTACATCTCCGCAAGCAAAGATTAACAAGATCTGACTTGATTGTGAATGTTTTAGTTCATGCCATAGTGTACTTTTGAGTGCAGCAAAGCTGCTATAAAATAGAAAGACCTCAGTATGCTCTTGTACATGGTTTCTGTTCATTTTCTGCACTTTGTCAAAAGTGTGTGTGTGTCTTTATTACATTTTGTTATCTTCTAGGCAAAGACATTAGCTAGACCAGAAATATTTTTATTTCTGGTGAAGTACCTGATGACACTAATTGTTGGCATCTCTCCAGTCTTCTGGGTGGGAAGTAAAAAGACCTGTTCTGAATGGGCCAGTTTTTTCAACAGAAGTCGCAAGAGAGAGTAAGAGCAACTCTTTGTATGTGGTACTGATAAGTTTAAAAAAAGTATTGTATTTGTACATATGTTCCGTTAAATATATGTGAGGTAATATAGGCAAGTTTTTGCAGTTGGAGATAGGTAAAATGGAGTCAGTTCATGTATTATGACTACCTGATTGGGCCCTAAAATGTACTTCCCTGCTGACATGGTTCTTTTAATTGAGCAAAAGAAATGTTGTTGCTTTTTAACACTGACTAATATGGCTCTGACTTTCAGTCAAATCAGGAAAGACTGTTTGGCCTATCCAGTCAGACTGCTTTCATTTTGCAGGTCTGCTGCTTACATCATTTGCACTGATACTTTTACTGTATCATGCAGTGATAGTCCCTCTGCCACTGTTCTTGGTAGCTTACTCTGCTGCCCTAATTCTCTTACTATTTGTAATGTCCTGCCTTTCTTTTTCTTCTGTTGTTTCAGATCACTGTTTCTTCTGCACAAGAGTAATTCCATTCCTCTATTTAAATTTACCTAGAGTTCTCTTATGTGGGAGATACATAGACTATATCCTTTTTGATACAAGGAGACTATAAATTTAGGTCCCGTCCCTTGTAATTATGGTATCCTTTTCTCTTTCCTCTAATTCATTTTTCTTCAGGTTTCCTATATTCTTCCTAAACTGTGGATGTATTTTTAGAACTTTTATTTCCTTGAACTTGCCTAGCCAACATTACTTTGAGTTTCCTTTAGCTCCTTTTATTTAAAATCTGCATTCCTGGATGGTGAGCTTATAGCTTCCTTTCCACCTCCCTACTTTTCCATTTCCTGTGTAAGTCCTTCTTACATTTCAACTGTAAATTACTTTCAGCTAAGCGATTTAAAAAATGTTTTCCATTTTATACTACTTACCTTTTTTTCACTTTAATAAAGTTTGGTTTAAGAAAACGTAACTTGATGACATAGCTACCTATAAGCTGATCCTGCTCTTCTTTGTTACAAGGTTAGTCACATTCAAGTTGTTGGAACTATTTGCAAGAGTGAGGCATGTTTGATTTGGCTCTTCTGTTATAAAATTTAATTGCCTCATACACATAAATTACTTAGTAGCCACTTCTTCCACATTTCCGCCCAGTCATCAGAGGTTATCATTTCGTCAGTGTTGATTAGCATTAGAGCCATGTTTGTTACATTAGATCACCCCTTTGTTACTTCCGTAATATTTTGAAATAAGAAGCAATCTTCTGCTGTCTTTTACCCCGGGGATAAGTTTAAATTAAGATTTGCAACATCAGCTATTTTAATTGCATAGCTTAAGTCGAAGTATCTTAACTCGAATTTTGGTGCTGTCCACATCGCGGGAAGTCGAAGGGAGCATACTATCCCTTCGACTTCCCTTATTCGTCATAAAAGCAGGACTACCGGCATCAACGGGAGTGCCCTCTCAGTTCAAATTAGCATATCTTCACTAGACTCTCTAATTCGAACCCTGGAAGATCAGCTGCTTCGATCTTGTCTGTAGTGTAGACATGGCCTAAGTGATTTTTGATGAACTAGTCATATGCTTTTGTTTATTCTTTCAGTCCAATCAGTGAGAGCCGAAGAGTATTGCAAGAATCATGTGAATTTTTCTTGAAGCACAATTCTAAAGCTAAACATAAAAAGAAGCACTACAAATCCAGTTCACACAAACTGAAAGTTATTTCTAAGTCTATGGGGACTAGTACAGGTGCTACAACAAATCATGGAACTTCTGCAGTGGCTATTACTAATTACAATTACTTAAGTCAAGAGAATGTCACAGAAATAAAAACATCACGAGAAACATCTGAGAGAGAAATGGAGGAAGCTAGAACATCGACCCAAAAAGTGGAGGAGGAGAATATTGGTGGTGAACATGTGCTACAAATATCTATTTCTAAACTGGCTATGGAACAGCTGGAGAAGAGCAGCAAGACAGACAACATGTATGATATGATTAGCTTATCTGAGAGTATGAGAAGAATGGGTGAAGGAAGGTAAGATATTCTTATTTTTTATCTAATTTTGGACTTGAGTTTTCTGATGTGTACAAACTACCAATACAATGATATATTTTTGTATCCTTTTCTTTGAAAAAAGATTGTTCAGTAACTAAAAATAGTTGCAAAGAGAAAGCAATTCTTATAAACTACTTTCCACATGACCTTTCCAGCAGAGGTTTGAAGTAGTAGAGCTTTTGGCTCTTGGGATAGGATGTACCTTATGTTTAGGGCCCTGCTAATTTCACAGCCATGAAAAATGTATCATGGACTGTGAAGCCCTTCCCCTTGTATGATCTCTCCCATGCTGCTGGAAGCACCCTATCTAGTAGCTCCTAGCTGGAACCAAGTTGGGGAGAGACGGGACTTATCTTTCCCTTAAGTGGTCAGACTTGGGGGCTTATCAGACCCACCTTGGAGTGCCTCTCCCTGCTGCAGGACTCTCTGGACCTGCGCAGTAAGCCCCAGAGGTTCCTGCAACTGGAGGAAGCTTGTGGAGGTGAGTCCAACCTTCTCCCAAGAGTAACCATGTGGGGAAAGGCCAAGTCCTGTCTCTCTTCAGCCCAGCCGATGCTCACAGCTAGGAGGCCCCAGGTGGGATATTTCCAGCAGCAAATGGGAGATCAGATCTACCTCCAGCTCCATAAGCTGCCTGCTGCTGCAGGAAGCTCCGTGATTACTGCCTTCAGAAACCAACTCTGAAGGTAGCACAGTCGTAAGGGTAGCAATCCTATGACTCCCCTCCCTCTACAACAAGTTTGTGACCTGCCATAAAACTCTTTTGGGTCAGGACCCCCTTAGTTACAACACCATGGAATTTCAGATTTAAACATTTGAAAAGGTAAAATTTACCAAATTTTCAAATCCTGTGGCCGAGAAATTGACCAGAATGGACCATGAATTTAGTAGGGCTCTACTTATATTGCTGAACGGTAACCTGTAAGGCCAATAAAGGAACAGCACTGACAGACTGTGAAAAGTATTCTTGTCAAGCATTGGACAGGGAAATGGGTGGCTGATCATTAGTGGTGACCCTTTGAATTCAGGGACAGAAAGGCCTATTAAACAGCCAAGGAAAGAGTATTCAGAACTCTATTATTGTCTCTTTAAAAGAGTGTTGTTGATTCAATGTATATTATTATCATTTTGTTGCTAAATGAGTTTGTGTTAGTCTAAAATATCATATGGTTAGTAGTACTTCAGTGTGTTTTGTTTTTGTTTGTAATTTATATAGGGTGTCTCCTAAAAGCGATTTTACTGAAACTCAGCCATTGCAAGTCAGTAATTCTCAGCTACCCAATGTTTCACAACCAGACAGTACCAGAGACTCCATATCAATGCTTGTCCACTCAGCTTCAAATACTAGAAAAGATCAGGATTCTGGAAACAGTTTAAATCCATGAAAGATTAGAATTTCTACATGAATTATTTCAGTCTATGAAACTGTCGTGGGTTTGTATTACACTGGAAGTTAGTGATGCTATGTGCCTTATAAAAATACCAGATTCATATCCCTTGTTTTGCACTTAACCATTAAGCTGCATTGGGTTTAACCTCATAAGAGAATAATGGAAACTGAAGTTCTAATAGCACTCAACTGGACCAGTCACCAGCAATTTAAGAGAAAAAGAAATAGTTTTTTTTCTTTTCCCATACCTGAACATGCTGTTAAAATACATTAAAAATGTATCAAAGACCATTGTGTTATTTTGAAGCAAAAATATTTAATTTGTTTCATGGATGTCTTTCAATCTTCCTATTAACATTTATTTTTCTTTTTAAAGTAACTACATCTTAAACAGCTGCGTCATTTAGAATAATTAGAAATTGCACAAATCTATGGATGCATTTGATGTATATATGTACTAATTTTAGCATTGTATTATGGTAGTTTCTACACTGAATTTGAAAATGACTGACTGAAATTTTAATGATTTGTAGTTAAAATTAATCTTGTAAAATAGCTTATTTTTATAAGCTCAGAATTAAGAACTACTGTTTTGTTTATGTTGAACAAATCTCATAACTATGGTACTTCCTTCAAGTACCAGTAAGGTCAACAATATTGTGCTGATCAAATGACATCATTTCCTTCTGAGCAAATAGTTAGTATGGGATAACATAAGCACTAATATAGCCTCCACATTTAGGGCAAAATTGTGTCTGGGCACTCCACATATGAGAGAGGAAAGACACCTTTTACCCCAAAACAGACTGAGGTTACCCACAGAATAGCTCATCTTGGGCGCATCTAGATAGCGGCGCTATTTTGTCTTTTAAACAAGCCCATTATTTTGAAATAGTTTTCAAAATAATGGTCTTGCTTTTCCAATGTCCCTGTAAACCTCATTCCACAAGGATTGAGGGACATTTTGGAATTGTGGTTTATTTAGAAATTTGGCACCATGTAGACAGCACCATATTTCATAATAACATAAGCTATTTTGAGTGTATTTCAAAATAGAAGCTACACAATTTGCGTAGCTCTAATTGTGTAGCTTATTTCTAGCTAAGGGTGCAGTATAGTTGCAACTCTCTTCTCCCTCTCCCAGGTTTACTAAGGTACCTTTCAAGGTAAGCTACAAATTTATTAATCCAGGAGTGGGCAATAATTTTTGGATGGGGGGGGGGATTACTCCAAGAATTTGGAAAGTAGTCAAGGGCTGCACACTTCCATGATATTAATATAGGAAGTGCGGGGTCTGGGATGGAGGTTGGGTGCAGAAGGGAGCGAGTTTGGCTGAAGGAGGCAGTTGTGACCTGGAGCACTGGACTGAGGTATAGGGGTTTAGATTGTGACCTAGGGCAGAGAATTCGAGTATAGCAGGAGGTACAGGGATTTGGGTTGTGAGCTAGGGCAGGAGGGGATTATGATCTGGGACAGAGTTGAGGTGTCAGATCTGGGAGAGGTTATGGGTGCAGGAGGGGGGGCAGAGGATTTGGGTAAGTGGAGCCAGGGGGCAATGGCAGAGGGTTTGGGAAGGGAGGGGCTGGGGTGCAAGAGGTAGGATCTGGCCAGGAGACTTACCAGCCAGCAGCCCATTCCTGAATCAGCCTCCCTGCTAGTCAGTGTTCCCTCTAAGCTGTGTGATTAATCAGTCCCGCCCAGTTAGTCAGCTCCATGCATGGAACCCTGAGCCTCTGACTGGGCAGGGCTGATTAATCACCTGTGCTGCTGAGCAGAGGGAACAGTGGCTGCTTGCTCTGCCCCAGCACAGGCTGTAGCCATGTGTTCTGGAGCCCCTTGTGCTTCACTGCTGTCTGTTATTGAAACAGGCAGCTCCCACTGGCCAGTTTCTGGCCAGAAACAGGCCAATGAGGATTGTGCTGGGGGCGGGAGCAGCTCCTAAAACTTTCCTCCCTCCCCTCTGGACTCTGTTTTTAAAGAAAAACCGCCCCGTAGCCGTGTTTCTGAGTGGCGTGCGGGAAGGGTGCGAGAAATGAGGAGCCTACCAGGGACTCCCTACAGCATCTGTGGGCCAGATCTGGTGGCTTGGTGAGTCGGATCTGCCTCGCAGACTGAATTTTGCCCAGGCCTATATTAATATATTTCTGCAAGGTAAAAAGGAGCCCTGCCCTAGAGGAACTACTTGGGTTTAATTAGGAGTTCTCTTCAAGAGACTCCCTAGAACAGCTTAGACCTATAATCCCTGGGAGGACATGGATAGGGCCTTCAGTTGCAATTGATTGACACTCAGCAACTACATTTTCTAAAACAAAAGTATATTTTATTTACCATAAATTATATTACCTGTTACAATAATCTAAACATAAATCCCTTTTATTGGCACAGTCCTTGGGTATAGGCTAAAAGCATCTGAACTATGATAACATAGTTGTTAGAGCAATATTGAATGACTGCTTTGCATGTGATCAGTCCCTTGTAGTTTGCTGACAGCAGTCTCTATACCATAGATTTCATACATTAACCTAATACTCATGACACACTCATCTTTATTAATAACTCAAACACATGTATTCAAACAACATTACTATTGTTATTTTATAATATAGCTAGTAAACTTACTCTGTTGTTCTGTTGGCGCTTTTCCTTCTGAGGGGCAGAGGTTCCTTCTGTCACAGCTATACTGTTGCTGCTGGGGATGTGGCTGCTGCTATTGTTTTCTTGTTCTGCCACAAAACCCATAAACTACTTACAAGACAAACCTTTTATTCTAATAACTTTTCAACTCTACCTCATACCTCTTTCTTCCTCTGGAATCCTGCCTTTTATTGATTTCTGCCAGCTATCAGATGCTCATTCTATTGGCTACTTTTTCACTCTTTTCTTTATATAATCCAATCATAAGTGTTTGCTGAGTTATTGTTATTTACTACTTCTGATTATGGTTTATACTGAATATTATGGGCTGTTTACTTTTATGGTCTGTAACCGTTGTCCCATATTTATTCTGAACATGCTTAGGTGATCTTTTGCCTGCTTCTTTTTGGAGCATACTCTGTTTTTTTTACTTGGGTGCATGCCAATATTCCATATATACCAAACTATAAAAAATTACCTTACTCTTTCCGTGTGCATGAACACAATCCAATTCTATTTTCCTGCCAATTTAGTTAATCTTATCTAATTATTTTTCCTTATTTTCAGCTAATGGTGGCAAAATGATTCCTGAATTGTTGTGCTGAAAAAAAACAGAATAGAGTAGTTTAAAAATCTCTTGCTATCACTACACAAGGACTGAGATAAGGGAAACCAGGACTGGGAGAAATTAGTGTCAGCATCAGTGCAAAGAGATGGGGCTGAGAAGAGGCTGAGGTAGAACTGTGCCTGACTTGTTCACTGTTCTTTCCAAAAAGATGCAGCCTTGTGCATTCTGTACAAGAATTGTGCACGAGGTGCAGCTCCACTTCAGAAAGGATGCTTCCCTGAGGTTCTTCTGCGGTGGTGTTCCACTAACCTCCAGTGAGGAGGCACAACAAAGCTCTTAAGTACACAAGAACAGCACATTCTGAAGCACATTTTTCTAAAATCCAGTATGTTAAAGTTTCTCTGTGGAGAACTATGACCTTGAAGAAAAATAAACTCCTGGATATTAAAGTGCAAATTCATCTGATGAGGTTTTCACTTAAAACTAGGGTTGCCAGATGGTTTCAGAAAAAATACCGAAAAAAGCCAACACACCCAGCGTAGCCCTTTTAAGAAATGTGTGGTGAGGCTTTTTGGCCCTAACAGACTGCTGGCAGCCTCCCGCCATCTTGCCTCCTTGTGTGGGGCTGGACAGCTTGCCTGTGAACCCGATAAGCACTAGGGTTGCCAGGCTGCCTCCGTATTGAGCTGGACAACCCAGGATTTGCCTCCTGGCCAGGAAAAAATAAGAAAGTACCAGACATTTTAGGTGTCCGGTATTTTCTGAATTTTCTTTTTTTTTTTACTGGACAGGAGGCGAAAATACCAAAGTGTCCAGTTCAATACCAGGCACCTAGCAACCCTACTTAGAACAGGAAAGTAATGCATTTTCCACATGCCATAATTTTTACATGCTGTAATGGTCTGTCTGTATATACAGGAATGCTAGATTTTATTTAGATTTTTTTTTTTTTTGTTATTAGGGCCCAATTCCCCAGATCGTAATCTTTTTTATTGAAGGGTCAGTCCATTGTTTTCAGTGGAACATGTCATGTGAGTAATACCACTAGAATGGATAAAGGTTGCAGGACAGGTCCTTTGAGTGAAATTCTATCTCTAGTGAAGTCAATGGGGCTACGTCTACACTGGCCCCTTTTCCGGAAGGGGCATGTAAATTTCACTAGTCGTCGTAGGGAAATCCGCGGGGGATTTAAATATCCCCCGCGGCATTTAAATAAAAATGTCCGCCGCTTTTTTCCGGCTTTTAAAAAAGCCGGAAAAGAGCGTCTAGACTGGCCCCGATCCTCCGGAAAAAGTGCCTTTGAAGTAGGAATAAGACCCTCCGGACATTTTTATTTAAATGCCGCGGGGGATATTTAAATCCCCCGCGGATTTCCCTACGACGACTAGTGAAATTTACATGCCCCTTCCGGAAAAGGGGCCAGTGTAGACGTAGCCTGGGAGTTTTGCTGTTGAGTTCAGTGAAGCCACAATTTCACCTTCCATCTGTAACACTAACGTTGATGCATTATATAGGGATCTTCTGCATTTTGCCTTATTGGTAACAAGGGCTTTTAATGTGACACATGCACTTTGATCTGATAGTGATGCTATTACATTCCATTTTGAACAGCTATTTTGAGTGGTGGTTTGAACACTCAAGCAAATTCGCATACAAAAGAAAGGTCATATAAATACTGATTGAATAAGAATTTGTAGTTCTGATAAACCAAAGTTACTTGTTTTATCTACTGTATATTGAAATTTGAATATGTTTGTAGTATTATGTCTTCTGCATTTTATCATTTGTAATTTATTGCTTTAAATAAGCTGTTCATTTTTAGCGCACAATATTCTTGCTGCTGAAAAAGAACAAGAAAAGTCTGAAATATCCTCTGAAGCAATACTAAATATTCTTCTTTCTTTTAGTCGCCTGTTTGTAAACTGGAAACTTATATATTTGTTTTGTTAGTAATAAAATATTCTGTTGTACAATAGAAGCTTTTGGGTTGATTTTATTGTTAATACTTTGTTCTCATTCATTGGCTTTATTTCCCCTGTGGTCATAGTATTTCAGCACCTCACAGTCTCTAAAGTGTTTTTCCTTGGAACACTTCTGTGAGAGAATTCTTCCCTATTACTGTTTTGTAGATAGGGAAATGAGACCTAAAGAGAGAAAGTGATTTGCCAAAGTTAATTGTAAATCTGTGGCAAAGCAGATCTTATCCTAACCACTGGACCATTCTTCCTTTCTTTGGTTCTAATCAGAGGCCTCCTTTAGAGTACAGTAATTGTGGCCTTACATGGTGTCATTTTGATGTCAGTGCACAAGTGCATGTCAGTAGTTTGACTTGAGATGCTTTTAATATGCATTTAAAAAAAATTGAAAAAGGAATACAAGAGCACTAAAAAGTTGAGTAAGAATACCTGGGTTTGCATTACACTGCATTCTCAAAGCACTGTAAAATGTTAACAGATTAATAGTCATAACTATTTGAGGTATTGCATGTATTCTTATGTTACAGATGGAGAACCAGACAAACATGCTCAAGATAAAATCTCAGCAAGTCAATAGTAGAGCCATATTTTAGACCTCCCATGTTCCAGTGCCCCAGCATACACAGTAGTTGAACATGAGCGACAAGTGCAAAGCTGTAGCTAAGGCAGCAAACATGATCCTGGGAGATATATAAGTAGGGGAATATCAAATAGCAAGAGAGAGGTAGGGAGAAATTATTGTGTCAATGTCTGGTATCCACACTTAGTTTGAAAATTGGTCAGGTGCCACAAAGAAAACTGCAAGTTCTTCCATTTTCATAGCCACCAAACTCAGTGTTTCACATGCAGCCAAGCCTTTTAACTGAGCAAGAAACTTTGAACTGGGAATTGTTTAAATATTCCCAGTTCAATTTCTTAAGTGAAACTAAAAAGCAAATCTAGCTTTCTACAAAGCACCGAAGACTTCAGGAGCTGAATGAAATGAGGAATCGTATTTCCCTTTGAAGCTTGACCACTCACCACACAATCGCATAAAGCCACACATCACAGGAAAATGCTGCATGCATAAACTGGCAGTAGCTGCTGTGCTCAATAGTGCTTTGAAGATGTCAAACTGTGTTTTGTTCAGCTCTGTTTATTAGCAAAAATCTTTGCCAAAACTAGCCTTCTGGCACTAGCGAAAACTTAGAGGACTGGCACCAAAGGTGATTTATGGTGTAGAATCTCACATATAAAATGTTCCTTTCTGCCTGTAGCTGTTTTTGCATGTCAACTTGCTTTCCTCTGTCCCCTTCTCACACTTTTTTATTTTTGTCATTATACAAGCCTTGGACTTCACTGTACAGGCAGTCCCCGAGTTACGTGGATCGACTTACGACGGATCCGCAGTTACGAACGGGGCCCTCCCTCTCCCTGGTCTCCAGGCAGGGGCTTCCTGTAGTCAGCCACTGGTCAGTTTCAGCAGCGGCTGACTTGGGGACGCCTGGGGCAGAGCAGCTGGGGTGCTGCTGGGTTGGTCCAGTAGCGCCCAGAGCGGCGCTACGGGACCAACCGGCAGCGCCCCAGCTGCTGTACCACAGGCGTTCGGAGCAAAGGCGCGGAGCACGGGGGCAGTGGGACAGCCCAGACGCGTCTGGGTTGTCAGCTGCCCGCGTGCTCCGCGGCTTTGCTCTGCTTTGCTCCCCGTCCCCCTGGTCTACAGACCAGGGGGACGGGGAGCAAAGCAGAGCAAAGACACGGAGCCCGAGGGAAGCAGGACAGCCACGGCACGTCTGGGCTGTCCCGCTGCCCCCGTGCTCTGCGCCTTTGCTCCGGACGCCTGTGGTACAGCTGCTGGGGCGCTGACGGTTGGTCCCGTAGCGCCGCTCTGGGCGCTACTGGACCAACCCAGCAGCACCCCAGCTGCTCTGCCCCAGGCGTCCCCAAGTCAGCCGCTGCTGAAACTGACCAGTGGCTGACTACAGGAAGCCCCTGCCCCGGGCTTCCTGGAATCAGCGGCTGATCAGTTTCAGCAGCAGCTGACTTGGGGATGCCTGGGGTTCTTAAGTTGAATCTGTATGTAAGTCAGAACTGGCGTCCAGATTCAGCTGCTGTTGAAACTGATCAGTTTCAGCAGCGGCTGAATCTGAACTCCAGTTCCGACTTACATACAGATTCAACTTAAGAACAAACCTACAGTCCCTATCTTGTACGTAACCTGGGGACTGCCTGTAACATAATTTTGTTTAAAAATCAAAGAAGTCCAGCACCTCCCTACACTTCCCCTTAATCTGTTGCCTCCTTTCAGCTGGCAGCTGCATTAGGAGATACTTTTTTATGCAAAACTAGAGAAATGAAATCAAAATCTGATGAGTAAATTTAAGAGCCATTTTCTGCACACTGCAAATGTATCAGTGTATTAATCCAAGTTCATTTTCTATCACTAATAGGAGTGTTAATCATATTTTCAAATATTATACATTGAAATATAAATTTTTTGACAATGACAATTGAGTCAGACTACTTCACTATGTTTGTTCTCTGCAGTTCAAATTTGTTCAAGAAATAAACCTAAAAACCAGCACGCCTATAAAAAAGGAATGCATATAAGAAGAGGGCAAAAGTTTTTATTTTACTTCACTTTTTTCAGATTCAAGTCTTTGTTGGATGTAGAATATGTTTGGGGCACTATTAATGGTAGTAATGTAATTTACTATATATTTGAGAGAGCTCTTGTACATTTCAAAGAAGGAATGCGGACTTCCGCATACAGCCCGGGGCCAGTGGGAAGTCCCACTGACGCCAGGCTGCACGCAGGTGCCTCCTTTGAAATGTACAAGATTCCCCAGGGGGGGCTCTTGTGCATTTCAAAACCATGGAGCCTGGGGTCAGTGGGGGACTCAGAGTCCCCCGCTGACCCTGGTCTCCATGCTATGCTGCATGCCGTGAGGAGCCTGGGGTCAGCGGGGGACTCCCTCACCCCCGGCTCCTCTGGCGGGGGGGTGGACTTCTCCCACACCCAGGAGCTTTCCCCTCCTTGGCTGTGGCCGCCACCCTTTTGAATCCATGACAGCTGCCCCTTTGAAATGCCACCTCTGGCGTTTCACAGGGGCAGTGCCGTGGAGCCCAGTGTCAGCTGAGGACTCCCAGCTGATCCTGGGCTCCGTGGACAGTGGAACCCGGGGTCAGCTGGGGAATCCCCAGCTGATCTCGGGTTCTGGGGAAATGCCACGCAGAGCCCGGGATCAGTTGGGATGTCCCCAGCTGACCCTGGCCTCCATGGCTGCCCCTTTGAAACGCTGTCTTAGGATTTCAAAGCAGCAGCACTGCACCGCTGTGCAGCACTGCCACTATCTCATATAGGCATCAAGGGTGGGCAGAGAAATCGACTAGTCGACAGAGTATCCGATAAGCAAATGCTTATTGGATAGTTGACTAGTCAACTTGTCTTTAGCATCCCTAGGTCTGAGTAGACAAAAGAAATTGAAGAACCAGTGAAGTACGGAGTCAATCTCACAAGCATCAATGCCTGTTCTCATGCTAATGGAAGGATAGACCCACAGAACACTCTCCATGCAATGATCGGTGGTTTTCCTAGCTAACACAGTAAGGCTAGGTCTACATCGCAATGTTAAATTGGAAAAAGAAACGCAATTTGCGATACGCAAGTTGCGTATCTTTTTCTGATTTACTTTTGAAAGAGGCTCCTTCAAAATTTGGCACATCTACATGGCACCAAATGTTGAAAAAAGTGCTCTTTCAACACATCCCTTATTCCTCGTAGAACGAGGTTTACAGGGACTGTGAAAGGGCACGTCTTTTTTTTCGAAATTTTTTTCAAAAAAGCGGACGCCTTCCTTGGATGCAGTGTCGCTTTTCCGGGATACCTCCAGTATCCTGAAAAAGCAATGCAGTCTAGAAGTAGCCTAACTTTTGTGGGACTGTGTGCAGGAGCATCTAGACTTTAGGATCAGATGAGCTTATTTGGCTTTGAACAGTTAGAATGATCAATATTTAAATAGCTAAAAAGGGGAAAACTAGTGACTGCTTAGGGCTGTGGTTATTTCCCACCCATACTTTTTAACTGCTGCCAGGTGCATTGCCTTTACTCTAAATTACTTGGTACTTATTTACTACATTACATTGCCTAGGGAGATTGTGACATCACCATCATTGGAGATTTAAAAAAGCAGGTTAGACAAACACCTATCAAGGATGTTCTAGATAATATATAGTCCTGTCTTGAGTGCAGGGGACTGGACTAGATGACTTTTCAAGGTCCCTTTCAGTTCTATGATTCCATGATTTTAAATTACTTAAATGTGAAAATGTAAGCTATAGCAATATCCTGCCTTTCCAAGAGAGTAAAGCAAATTTTAAAAGTACAAAGGGTGAAGTTAATCTCTTTGCAGACATCCAGCACTAGGTATGTATTTTGAGGACTTATGTAGAGTATAGGCTGTAAACTCTCTACCCAGGGGTGATTTATTGCATGCGTTGCTTGCTTAGAAAGGGAATATATGATAGTTCAAAATTTCAGATTTTTTTCAAAAACAATGTTACCCACTCCCAGGAGGCCACCCCGAGTTCGGGTACGCCAGCGTCCTAAACAGAGGGCTCGCCTCGTGACTGACCGCCTAGCCGCGGTCTATGGCCTGTAGCTTAGTGTGCTTCGGGCCTACCTGGACCCGAGGGGCCGGGAAGGGGGCTCGGGCCCTCCCACTCTCCGAGCCCCGACCCAGGGCCCTAAGACGGGGACGCCTGTCCCTTGTCAGTGGAGGGGGTCGAGTTCCCCAAACCCTCCACTCGCGGGGTTCGCGGCCCCGCCCTGGGTCCCTTCTTCCCGGCTAAGCCTCAGTCGGTTCCCCAGCGAGGGGATAGATTCACTCGGAGCCCCTTCCTTTGGCGAGGGTCCGGCCGCGAAGGTTCCCTCACCCCCGGCTCCTCTGGCGGGGGGGTGGACTTCTCCCACACCCAGGAGTTTTCCTCTCCTTGGCTGTGGCCGCTGCCCTTTTGAATCCCCCGCCCTTCCGTCTCCTGGGCCGGCGTTGTCCCGGGGTTTAGGGCCCCGCCCTTCCTGGCGTCCCGCCCGTCGCCTCCACTGACGTCATCCGCAGGCGTCGGGCTGACCTGCGGATTGCCAGCCGCGTCGGCCCTTGGCGTGGCTCCCGGACTCCCCGCGGTCCGCCCCCCTTCGTCCGCCCCCCCTCTTAGGCGCTTGTTCCCTGCCCCGGCGTCCGGTTCAGTGCGGGGTGGCGTGGACGAGCCGCCTACCCCGTCACAAACAAAAATCACATTCTAATGAGTAAATGAACTGACACATTATAAAATCATTACATCTGCCAACAGAATTAGTTTGAGTAAATTCTTAAAAGGTTACATGTCTTGAAAAGAGCTACTATACATAATCTTATCCAAAAGGCTATACCCCCTAAATCAGGGATGGGCAATAATTTTTGACCGGGGGCCACTTCACAAATTTTTTAAGTGGCCCGGGCTGCCCCAGAAGGGGCAGGGCCAGGACACTTTCGTGCTTCTCCACCCACAGACCCTGATTGGTCTGGGGGTGGGGGAGCATGCAAAGTCTTTGTGTCCCCCCCCCTATTCCTAAGAGAACCGCCAGCTGTTCAGAACAGCTGGTGGTTCCCTCTAGGTGCCCATGCTGCTGTTAGTGGGAGGAGACTTTGCATGCTCCCCCCTTCTGCTCCCCGGTCAATCAGGGCCTGGGGAGGGGGAGCACGTGAAGTCTCTCATTCCCTCCCCCCACCCTGCAAGGGAGTGCTACGCTTATAGAATCATAGAATAATAGGACTGGAAGGGACCTCGAGAGGTCATTGAGTCCAGCCCCCCGCCCTCAAGGCAGGACCAAGCTCCGTCTACACCATCCCTGACAGATGTCTATCTAACCTGTTCTTAAATATCTCCAGAGAGGGAGATTCCATCACCTCCCTTGGCAATTTATTCCAATATTTGACCACCCTGACAGTTAGGAACTTTTTCCTAATGTCCAATCTAAACCTCCCCTGCTGCACTTTTAAGCCCATTACTCCCTGTCCTGTCCTCAGAAACCAAGAGGAACAAATTTTCTCCTTCCTCCTTGTGACACCCTTTTAGATATTTGAAAACCACTATCATGTCCCCCCTTAATCTTCTTTTTTCCAAACTAAACAAGCCCAGTTCATGAAGCCTGGCTTCATAGGTCATGTTCTCTAGACTTTTAATCATTCTTGTCGCTCTTCTCTGTACCCTTTCCAATTTCTCCACATCTTTCTTGAAATGTGGCGCCCAGAACTGGACACAGTACTCCAGCTGAGGCCTAACTAGTGCAGAGTAGAGCGGCAGAATGACTTCACGAGTTTTGCTTACAACACACCTGTTGATACAACCTAGAATCATATTTGCTTTTTTTGCAACAGCATCACACTGCATCTGACGAAGTGGGTCTTTGCCCACGAAAGCTTATGCTCCTACACTTCAGTTAGTCTATAAGGTGCCACAGGACTACTCGTCGCTTTAGCATCACGCTGTTGACTCATATTCAACTTGTGGTCCACTATGACCCCTAGATCCCTTTCCGCCATGCTCCTTCCTAGACAGTCGCTTCCCATCTTGTATGTATGGAACTGATTGTTCCTTCCTAAGTGGAGCACTTTGCATTTCTCTTTATTAAACCTCATCCTGTTTACCTCTGACCATTTCTCTAACTTGCTAAGGTCATTTTGAATTATGTCCCTATCCTCCAAAGAAGTTGCAACCCCACCCAGTTTGGTATCATCTGCAAACTTAATAAGCGTACTCTCTATCCCAATATCTACATCATTGATGAAGATATTGAACAGTACGGGTCCCAAAACAGATCCTTGAGGAACTCCACTTGTTATCCCTTTCCAGCAGGATTTAGAACCATTAACAACAACTCTCTGACTACGGTTATCCAGCCAATTATGCACCCACCTTATCGTGGTCCTATCTAAGTTATATTTGCCTAGTTTATCAATAAGAATATCATGCGAGACCGTATCAAATGCCTTACTAAAGTCTAGGTATGTGACATCCACCGCTTCTCCCTTATCCACAAGGCTCGTTATCCTATCAAAGAAAGCTATCAGATTAGTTTGGCATGACTTGCTCTTCACAAACCCATGCTGGCTATTCCCTATCACTTTATTACCTTCCAAGTGTTTGCATATGATTTCCTTAATTACCTGCTCCATTATCTTCCCTGGGACAGACGTTAAACTGACCGGTCTGTAGTTTCCTGGGTTGTTCTTATTCCCCTTTTTATAGATGGGCACAATATTTGCCCTTTTCCAGTCTTCTGGAATCTCCCCTGTCTGCCAAAGAGCAGAGTCTTTTATACTGTTCTGAGGATCTTTGTAAGAAAATTAAATATATTTCCTAGCCTGCAGTAAGTTTTAGTTCCTAGAAAGCTCATATTTTGGCTTTCCACCACTGCAGTACAAACTGTTCTTTTTTTCACGAATCAAACACAGAGGCTACACAGTACCATTTGAAATACCTCCCTACTCTTATCGGATCACAACCCTTTTAAAAAACCTAACTTTTACACATTTTCACATACTACTTAGACTAGACATATAGAACATAATGAAGAGAGAAACAAGATTCCCTTATATTTAAACAGTCCAACTACAACACCTAGCCCAGAATATCAGCGAAAACAAATACAATCAAAACAAAACAAAAAACCCCTAAGCTAAAACATGTGATCACTGAATTTAAAAGCATGCACTAAATTCCTATCTACAAGATATATTCTACTTCAACCAGTAATGATGAGTTTGATGCAGGAAGTTCTATGGGTTGTAATATGAAAGAGCTCTGCCTAGAATTATCAAAATAGTTCTCTTTGGCCTTTATTATCTATCTATCAATCATGTAATGCAATGTGAATACTACACCTAAACTGTGCAATGATAACTGTTCTGAGATGTGCAATTAGGTAGCACTTAAGTAAGTAAAAAAACCAAAACACCAAACCCATATGTTATGCAGTCTGTCAGGATTCAGACTGCATTAGATCTGGGAGTGTGCCTACTTTCATTTCTCCCAGATGGCAATCCAGAAAGGCAGACAAATGAGAACTGAGCATTTACAGTAGACTACTTCCTGGAACTTGCAGCATCTCTGATGTACACCATTCTTCACTGACTCATTTTTCTCACTCTCAATGCTCAAAAACATCCAATCTTCCTTAAATAAACTGAACATATGCTGTAAACTTCTTTCAATAGAAAAAAGCTCATTGGGCTGTCAGAGTAAGGAAAAAATTCTGAGTGTTAATGGTTTTAGTTCTCAAGGGTTACTAAAACAGATGAGGATAACATAATTCACAATGGAAATACTTACTTCAACCATGGATGCAAATATTATTAAGCATTATTTAATGCCATATATGTATATAGCAGGTCCACATGAGTAATCGTTCCAAGCCATTACTATCTATTGTTGGCCATTGTGAAATGAGTTGGAGGTTTCAGTGCATTTCCCAATGGCTTATACCTCACAAAATCACCACCCCACAGAGCTCTAATTGTTTTTAGCAGGGCACTATATAAATATGAGGCATACTAAGAGAGAAAATGCAGACTGCCCTGAGGTTCAGCTTTGTTTCTTCATCTGAGCCCCTGACAAACTGATATTTCCTGGAGTCAATTCAGTCAGCCTGAAAAAAAATCACAGACACACACTCTCTCTCTCTCTCTCATGGTTTTTCTTGCATGAATATAAAGCACTGAGACTCCCAGGAGCAAAATCCAAACAGAGCTGGCACTGAGTATCTGAGTCCCGGTCTACACTATTTCAAAATAACTCCTTACGCTATCAAATTTTGAAATAATAGGCTGATTATTTTCAAATAATAACTCCTGTTTTCCATGAGGAATAACACTTATTTTGAAATAGTTATTTTGGCATAGTGGTAATGTGGATGCTCCACTGCTGCTATTTCAAAATAACTACTCCCCGCAGTCATTCAAAGTAATTACTCCCCAGTGCTTACTGGGGCTCTAAGTCAAGGTATCGCATCCACATTAAGGGACCCTGCTTGGACTTAATTTCAAGACTTCCCTGTAGTGTGGACACGCTATTTCACATTATTTCAGGAGTTATTATTTTGAAATAAGTTATTTAAAAATAATTTTATAGTATAGACATGTCCTGAATGTATTTCAGCTAGTGGCATAAACCAGATAGAGGGTAGTCAAGAAGGGAAATGCCTATCCCACAATATACTAAGTCCTCTTTGGAAGACTAGGTAAAGAAGATGTCTTGATCCAACGGTTGGAAAGGCACTGCAGCAACATATTGTGGAGGATGTAGGGCTTGACAAAGCACAAAAGATGTGAATGACTATCAACTGTGGCTAATGAAGCTCCTAATCTTTGGAACCTTTCATACCACTGATCTTCAACTTTACCAGCTAAAACAATAAGATGAGTCCCATGCAATGGTTTTCTTACTTAAAAAGCCTCACACCGAGGCATTTGCAGTATGAATATATAACACTAATGTGAAATATTCAGGAATATTTACCCCTGTGGAAACCTTACCTATATAATCCTACTCAGGCTGCTGTCTGCATGGGTCATTTATCAAGTAACTGTCTGATTCTTCCAGTCCTAATGGGCAGTAACATATAATGTAATTTATTTTGCCTTGGCTTTTATTTCTAATATGACTGAATAATAAAATGTTTTAATTTATGCAATGTGAGATGCTTTGTATTGGTTTCAAGTATCAGAGGGGTAGCCGTGTTAGTCTGAATCTGCAAAAGCGGCGAAGAGTCCTGTGGCACCTTATAGACTAACTGAAGTGTTGGATGCATCTGACGAAGTGGGTCTTTGCCCACGAAAGCTTATGCTCCAACACTTCAGTTAGTCTATAAGGTGCCACGGGACTCCTCGCTGCCTTTGTATTGGTTGTACAGTGGATTTCCGATAATCTGGCACCTTTAGGACCCAGGGGGTGCCGGATTATCAGATATGCCGGACTATCGGAAAGGGGAGCTATGAAGGGGGTGGGGTGGGGTGGGGGGGGATGCCGCTTCCTGGAGTCAGCCGCTGATCAGTTTCAGCAGTGGCTGACTTGGGGACGCCTGGGGCAGAGCAGCTAGGGTGCTGCCGGGTTGGTCTCGCAGCACTGCCCCTCGGCGCTGCGGGACCAACCCGGCAGCACTCCAGCTGCTCTGCCCCAGGCATCCCCAAGAGCAGCTGGGCTGCTGCCAGGTTGGTCCTGCAGCCCCGAGGGGCAGCACTACGGGACCAACCCGGCAGCACCCCAGCTGCTCTGCCCCTGGCTTCCCCGATTCAGCTGCTGGTCAGTTTCAGCAGTGGCTGAATCGGGGAAGCCGGGCGCAGAGCAGCTCCAATTGTCCGGCAGCCAGAGCACTTCCGGGTTCCTGATGGTGCCGGAGCATCAGGAGTTCTGGAGCATTGGATGCCGGATCAATGGAGCTTTACTGTAGTTCTTAGTACTGTGGCATTTCCGTGAGCAAGTAGATCAAAAATACTCAGTGGGAGGCAATATCATGTTATTTCATAAAAGTCTAATTTTCTACTGCTGGGAGAAAGGATTTTGTGCCCTCTACATGCCACACCTGTTAAAATGACATAGAACCTGTCATCTAAACATTTATATTAAGATAGTATTTTCAAAATTATGATACTCATGCCTCTTCTGGGAATCTTTGCTGTAGCTAAAATAGCAAAATTCTCCCTCCTATAGAATTAATTGTGCTGTGAGTTCCTGGAGAAATACCTCAAAGATTTAAAAGCGGAATTGTAATAAAGGCATCTATGTCAGACGCATTATGGAAAAATGGAGGAGATATGAAAAGTATAAAGCATCTTCCAAATATAGACCTATGTGGTAATTTTCTCTGTTAGTCTATTTTCTGCATGGCAGCCATATTGACTCACAGGACAGCAACAACTCCACAAATATATTTTAAAATGTAGTTTAAATATGAATTTGCAGAAGACTTTTGACAGTATCTTTGGCAGACATTTCCAACATTTAAAATTAGTTCATTAATATCATTATATGTTTTTAGTGGTGTGACAGACAAGGGTGGCAGAGTCTACCCAAAAGTGTGAGAGAGGGCAGGACCCCTCATTCCCACCCACTCCTTCTGTTTGAGGCTCTGCCCCTGCTACACATGGTTTCCAGAACCCCCAACTCTCTCACTTCAAATGGCATCAGGAATAAATCAATAGGAACATAGCAAATCTGTCTGATTAAGGATTCAATGCAAGAAAACATGCTTTTGTCACACACACACATAAGCAAGAGGGTTAGAACATCCCAGGTATTTAGCTAACATCTGGAATGGTATTGAGTAATTAACAGCAGGTTTGCCGTAGCCAGTTGCTCACCCTTAAAGGAGAAAAGATGGTATGAAAACTGCCTTTCAAATTGGCTTCGGATGACTGCTCCGAAGTACACTATCTTAGCTAATTTTTTACAACTAACTTCTGCAAAACACGTAGGCTACGTCTAGACTGGCATGATTTTCCGGAAATGCTTTTAACAGAAAAGTTTTCCGTTAAAAGCATTTTCGGAAAAGAGCGTCTAGATTGGCATGGACGTTTTTCCGCAAAAACACTTTTTGCGGAAAAGCATCCGTGCCAATCTAGATGCGCTTTCACGCAAAAAAGCCCCAATCGCCATTTTAGCCATCGGGGCTTTTTTGCGCAAAACAGTACACTGGCCCTCTTGCGCAAATGATTTGCGCAAGAGGGCTTTTGCCCGAACGGGAGCAGCATAGTATTTCCGCAAGAACACTGACAATCTTACATGACATCGTCAGTGTTCTTGCGGAAATTCAAGTGGTCAGTGTAGACAGTTGGCAAGTTTTTCCGCAAAAGTAGCTGATTTTGCGGAAAAACTGGCCAGTCTAGACACAGCCGTAGGTTATAATCATCTTTACTGATTTACTGTTTTTCCTAACTTTCAATAAACTTCTGGTATCAGAGGAACACAGACTCAAGGTTTTCCAATCACCAGTTGTTAGTTTCACTTGTCTAATTTTTTGTCCCCCTCCTCCCATTCTGATGAGCAGAAGCTGTTAACTAGTTTTGACCTTGTTTCTAAAAGCCTGTCTTTAAATTAACCCTTCATTATGTGGTGTTTTATTTCATTACTACATGGTGGCTAAATGCACATAATATGGTTACCATTGGTTTAATTATATTCTGGAATATACACCCCTCTTAAATCTAGGGCAACACTCCCAGACAAACTGGAACAAGGTGGGAACAGTGGATAGGGTTGCCAGATGGTTTCAACAAAAATACTGAACACACTTGACATGACATCACAATCTACATTACATCTCATTTAGAAAATATTGGACATTTATATTTTCTCATTTATATTTTTTCAATTTGTTTCCCAAACAGAAAACTCAAATACTGGACTGTCCAGTTCAAAACTGGACACCTGGCAACCGTAACGGTGGACCCTCCATCTGCCTGAGTTCACAGGGTTGAGAGTAGCACCTGGTCCATGTTCCTGTCCCACAGGCTCCCACCCAGGGCAGGTGGAGGGTCCATAGCACAGCATCCCACGGCTGCCCTCATGGTTCTTACCATGGCTAGGCTGCATCCTTCCAGCCAGAGGCAGGACCAGGTAAGAGCCACACTATGCATGTGGGGAGCTGCAGACCCTCCTGCCCCATGGGGTGGGGACTGCTCTCAACCCTCTCCCAATCCCAGGTGGTAAAGGATCCATGGTGCCCCACAGCTGCCCAGTATCCTCATCTGGGCTCCGATAGCAGCCAGCCTAACCAGGGGATGAGGCCTTGGTGGGGAGGGAGGGAGCAGGAGAAAAAGGGGGTCTGGTGGGCTAAGGTTGCCAGGTTTCAACAGGAATGCTTGGTCGAAAAGGGACCCTGGTGACTCTAGGCAGCACTGCTGATTGGGCGGTTAAAGGTCCAGTCAACAACACGACAGAGCTAAGGCAGGCTCCCTGCCTGTCCTGGCTCTGCACAACCCCTGGAAGTGGCTGGCATGTCCCTCTGACCCCTTGGCCCGGGGTTGATCAGGGAAGCTCCACATATTGCCCCTGCCCCCAGCGCAGACTCCACAGCTCCCATTGGTTGGGAACCTGTGGGCATGGGCAGTGTGCACAGCACAGAGCCACCGGCTGTGCCTCTGACTAGAACAGGGGTGGACAAAAGCCCCTCAGCGGGCCAGATCCTGCTGCCTAGGGCTTTGATCTGACCTGTGCATCTGTTCCAGGCTCTTCCCCCAGCGCGTTGCCTAGGAGCCAGACCCTAGGAGCCAGACCCATGAGCCCTTTCATCTGCTTCTATTTAAAGGGCTTGCACTTTCCCTGAGCCTGCCAGCCCTCACACGCCACCCAACCTGGCGTGAGCCACTCACCCCACCCAAACTCCTTGCCCTGCCCTACTCACACTCCAACTTGCACTTACATTTCTTACAGGGACCGTACTATTGTAATCCCCCTGTCCCTACCTTGTGCCTGCCAAGGGGGGTTGTAATATGATAGTACCTATACAAAATTTAAATTACTTTCACCCCTGGGACTCTCACTCCTGGTGGTACAGTTCTGACTCAGGGTGTTGGACACAGGTAGTACAGTTGTCTGACTCAGAGAAGACAGGGTGCGGGGCAAAGGCAGTACAGTCGTCGGTGGGACCAGGGAGCGCAGGGTGCGGGGCACAGGCGGTACAGCTGTCGGGGGACCCAGGGAGCGCAGGGTGCGGGGCACAGGCGGTACAGCTGTCGGGGGACCCAGGGAGCGCGGGGTGCGGGGCACAGGTGGTACAGCCGTCGGGGGACCCAGGGAGCGCAGGGTGCGGGGCTCAGGCGGTACAGCCGTCGGGGGGACCCAGGGAGCGCGGGGTGCGGGGCACAGGCGGTACAGCCGTCGGGGGACCCAGGGAGCGCAGGGAGCGGGGCACAGGCGGTACAGCCGTCGGGGGACCCAGGGAGTGCAGGGTGCGGGGCTCAGGCGGTACAGCCGTCGGGGGGACCCAGGGAGCGCGGGGTGCGGGGCAGAGGCGGTACAGCCGTCGGGGGACCCAGGGAGCGCGGGGTGCGGGGCACAGGCGGTACAGCCGTCGGGGGACCCAGGGAGCGCGGGGTGCGGGGCACAGGCGGTACAGCCGTCGGGGGACCCAGGGAGCGCGGGGTGCGGGGCTCAGGCGGTACAGCCGTCGGGGGACCCAGGGAGCGCGGGGTGCGGGGCACAGGCGGTACAGCCGTCGGGGGACCCAGGGAGCGCAGGGTGCGGGGCACAGGCGGTACAGCCGTCGGGGGACCCAGGGAGCGCAGGGTGCGGGGCACAGGCGGTACAGCCGTCGGGGGACCCAGGGAGCGCAGGGTGCGGGGCACAGGCGGTACAGCCGTCGGGGGGACCCAGGGAGCGCAGGGTGCGGGGCTCAGGCGGTACAGCCGTCGGGGGGACCCAGGGAGCGCAGGGTGCGGGGCTCAGGCGGTACAGCCGTCGGGGGACTCAGAGAGCGCAGGGTGCGGGGCTCAGGCGGTACAGCCGTCGGGGGGACCCAGGGAGCGCAGGGTGCGGGGCACAGGCGGTACAGCCGTCGGGGGACCCAGGGAGCGCAGGGTGCGGGGCACAGGCGGTACAGCCGTCGGGGGGACCCAGGGAGCGCAGGGTGCGGGGCTCAGGCGGTACAGCCGTCGGGGGGACCTAGGGAGCGCAGGGTGCAGGGCTCAGGCGGTACAGCCGTCGGGGGACCCAGGGAGCGCGGGGTGCGGGGCTCAGGCGGTACAGCCGTCGGGGGACTCAGGGAGCGCAGGGTGCAGGGCTCAGGCGGTACAGCCGTCGGGGGGACCCAGGGAGCGCGGGGTGCGGGGCTCAGGCGGTACAGCCGTCGGGGGGACCCAGGGAGCGCGGGGTGCGGGGCTCAGGCGGTACAGCCGTCGGGGGACCCAGGGAGCGCGGGGTGCGGGGCACAGGCGGTACAGCTGTCGGGGGACCCAGGGAGCGCAGGGTGCGGGGCACAGGCGGTACAGCCGTCGGGGGACCCAGGGAGCGCGGGGTGCGGGGCTCAGGCGGTACAGCCGTCGGGGGACCCAGGGAGCGCGGGGTGCGGGGCACAGGCGGTACAGCCGTCGGGGGACCCAGGGAGCGCAGGGTGCGGGGCTCAGGCGGTACAGCCGTCGGGGGACCCAGGGAGCGCGGGGTGCGGGGCACAGGCGGTACAGCCGTCGGGGGACCCAGGGAGCGCGGGGTGCGGGGCACAGGCGGTACAGCCGTCGGGGGACCCAGGGAGCGCGGGGTGCGGGGCACAGGCGGTACAGCCGTCAGGGGACCCAGGGAGCGGGGCACAGGCGGTACAGCCGTCGGGGGACCCAGGGTGCGGGGCTCAGGCGGTACAGCCGTCGGGGGACCCAGGGAGCGCGGGGTGCGGGGCACAGGCGGTACAGCCGTCGGGGGACCCAGGGTGCGGGGCTCAGGCGGTACAGCCGTCGGGGGACCCAGGGAGCGCGGGGTGCGGGGCACAGGCGGTACAGCCGTCGGGGGACCCAGGGTGCGGGGCTCAGGCGGTACAGCCGTCGGGGGACCCAGGGAGCGCAGGGTGCGGGGCACAGGCGGTACAGCCGTCGGGGGACCCAGGGAGCGCAGGGTGCGGGGCACAGGCGGTACAGCCGTCGGGGGACCCAGGGAGCGCGGGGTGCGGGGCACAGGCGGTACAGCCGTCGGGGGACCCAGGGAGCGCGGGGTGCGGGGCACAGGCGGTACAGCCGTCGGGGGACCCAGGGAGCGCAGGGTGCGGGGCACAGGCGGTACAGCCGTCGGGGGACCCAGGGAGCGCAGGGTGCGGGGCACAGGCGGTACAGCCGTCGGGGGACCCAGGGAGCGCGGGGTGCGGGGCACAGGCGGTACAGCCGTCGGGGGACCCAGGGAGCGCAGGGTGCGGGGCACAGGCGGTACAGCCGTCGGGGGACCCAGGGAGCGCGGGGTGCGGGGCACAGGCGGTACAGCCGTCGGGGGACCCAGGGAGCGCAGGGTGCGGGGCTCAGGCGGTACAGCCGTCGGGGGACCCAGGGAGCGCAGGGTGCGGGGCTCAGGCGGTACAGCCGTCGGGGGACCCAGGGAGCGCAGGGTGCGGGGCACAGGCGGTACAGCCGTCGGGGGACCCAGGGAGCGCAGGGTGCGGGGCTCAGGCGGTACAGCCGTCGGGGGACCCAGGGAGCGCAGGGTGCGGGGCACAGGCGGTACAGCCGTCGGGGGACCCAGGGTGCGGGGCTCAGGCGGTACAGCCGTCGGGGGACCCAGGGAGCTCGGGGTAAGGGGCACAGGCGGTACAGCCGTCGGGGGGACCCAGGGAGCCGGGCACAGGCGGTCCAGGCTGTGACTGGTGCCAGTGCTCAGGGTCAGTGGCAGCCCGCGCCCCGAGGTGCCGGCTGCCCTGGGCCTGTGGCGGGCCGAGCAGGGGCGGGACCCGGCGGCCTGTGGCTCTGGCCTGGCTGCCGGGTGGGAGTCGCTCTGCCGCGTTGCAGAGAGGCTGGAAATTCCTGGCGTCCCCAGGGAAGCAGCTGCGGCGCGGGTCTGTGAAAGGCTCATTCATGCAGCGCGCTGCCGCGGGACGCTGCAGACACTGACTCACCGCCCCCTCCGCTCCCAGCCTGCGCGGCCTCCCTGCCCGGCTCCGCGAGCCCAGCCCCGCACCATGCGCTCCCCGCGCGCCGCCGCCGCCTGGCTGCTGCTGCCCGCGCTGCTGCTGCTTGCCCCGCCGCTCGGGGAGTCGGAGAGCCCGAAAGGGAAGCACAAGCTGCTGCGCCAGAAGGAGGTGGTGGACGTGGTGAGTCCGGCCGCGGCTCGGAAATAGGGGCCGGGGAGGGCATAGGATGGGGCTAGGGGTATGGGACGGGCAGGGCGGGATGGCGGGAGGCTGGAGCGGGGCTTGGGCCATAGGGGCCTTGGGGAGCGGCTGGAGTGTGGGCCTGGGGACAGAGAGTTCTGAAGTGGGGGAGCTGCTGGACAAGGTTAGGGAGATGTGGTGGATCTGAGGGGAAAGTAACAAGTGAGAATCTTCCCTGCTGCTTCTTCGTTCCCACCCAGTCCTCTCTATCCCAGGGAGGGCTAGTCCAGCTCTGGGGTCCGGTCTCTGCAACGTGTCCATTGCTGGGAGAACAGCTCTTTCTGCCAACCAGGACAGTCCTCCTCCCAAACCCAGTTGTAACTTAAAGATGTGAACATAGTCTCAGTTATGCTGGGTCATATGCTGGGGAGGATGAATAATTTGATTTTTTCTTCTTTTCTGCATTATATTGCTCACTGATTGTGATGATGCAGGGAAATGATATCAAATGGATTTGTCTTCATGGAAGATATTTATTTCCAGAGGCAGATGGTGTTTCTTCAGATTTGTACATAGCAGAGTCTGGAGTCTGTGGTTAAAGTAATGCATACCCTTCTCTCCAGTCATGTCCGCAGGAGGAAGCAAGGCCAATTTAATGTGGCTGGACTAAAAGAGTGGACTATGAACTGCTATTCTTCCTTACTTCATCCAAGCAAAACTGAAATTTTAAGCCCTAATTAACTAACTTAGAATAGTAAATAAAGGACAAGATAAAGCTAAAAGGTTACTTTAAAGCTAAAAATCTACAAACATTGCAAAACTCTTATTATATTAAATGCCGTGTTCCCATGTAAACAAATTCACATTGGTGTTTATACATGGCACATTTCTAGATTCTGTTTCATTGTAACTACCAATTATAATTCAATGAAGGCTATAGAGTAACATGCTGTTTTCTTCCCTCCAGACTAAGGCAAGTCTTTGCAGGGACATACTCACTAACAATTTTATTTTCTTTAGGATGGAGAGGATGCTGCTGTTTTTGGTACATTGATAGCATTATCAGCACATGTATATCGACCATATATACTTCAATGTGAGGGCTATCATTGGTTTTAGTCTGAAAGCCATCTGTGTTCCATGCAGCTTTGATGCCATCTCACTTTCATTATTTAACATTTTTTGAATATAAGGAATAATGAGGTAATGGGAAATTAAAGGTGTTAAATCTTGTATCTTAAGCTGTCTGTGAGCAAATGGTTTTTGTACCCTTCATTTTGAATATTTGCCTGACACAACATTCTGCTTTTCAGCCTTGGCTGGCTGAGATCTGTAACTCAGATGACTTAGTGGAAGCTAAGGAAACATAGGATATACTGTGTCAGCTAAAATGACTTTAACACAGAGTCCTTCAAAAGTAGAACCATAAACATGACAAACGGCTGCCTTGCTTCAACAGACACTACATTGTCATTTTGCAACCAGATGTTCGTTTTACTTCAAAAGCATATTTGAAAAAAAGTGATCTGGTCAGTACAGATTCATTTGGCTGAAGAGGAGACTAAAGACCGTGTAATTCTTTTGCATAGGGGAGTTGCTGCGTCTGCAATGTTTAAATCACCATCTCTGGGTCTATTCAAAATGTCTTTAATGTTAAATCTCTATAGAGCAACCTCTTTTTGGCTAGTGCTGCCCCCTGATGGAATCTAAAACTAAAATGTCCAGATCAGTTAAAATATGCTCAAACAGGGATTTATCAACTCATCTATTTACATAGTTTTGCAACATTCTGCATAAAAAGCACTAGTAAAGTCAGTACAAACTAAAATTTCATACTGTAAAATTTTGTTGATATTGTTCTATAAACTATACACTGAAATATAAGTACATTCTTTATATTCCAATTGATTTATTTTATAATTACTGAGGGGCTGTGCCCCAGGCTTGCTATGCTCACCAACCCCCTTTTCGCCGATCGCTTTTGTGGCCAGAAAGCCTATTAATTTTGCACTGAGCCCAGTGTAGTAAGGTTACCAATGTAGTAGGTCACTGATGTAGTAAATCAGGATTTACTGTTGTGGTGTCCTGACAGGCCTCCTGTGCCATCAAGTGTGCCCTGTTGACTTGCGCAAGTAGTCAATCCAGCAGACTCCAAGAAAGCCCCCAAAGACCACAAATCAGATAAGGATCTAAGATGCCAGGTTTATTGTTAAGCACTGTACAGTAATAGTTGTCAGTGACTCTATCAAACCACTACTTATATGTACCCCGTAACAATGGACTCAGCTTAATCAGTGGGAAGCTCCCACTGCCCCCTCAGACTGTCTCCCCAAGACACCACTTTATATACAGGTACAAGCAAATTACACGTCTCTCCTGCTGTGTCAGGTTACCACCCTCTGATGCTACTTAGATACTACCGATCACCCTGTACCTCGTGGTTTGATTAGATCTTCTCGGTTACTGCCCATCTTTGCTGGGTGGCAGCGCTCCAGATGTGCCCTTCCAGCTGGCAGACGAGCTCCTGCTGCAAGGCTGAGACATGCTCTGTGCAGACAAGGCACAATGGAGAGACATGGAACCATGGGGGCGCCCCCAGCTTTACATGCCTGCGCTCTACTGAGAACTAGATTTGGGTCACATGGGAAGAGAGCCTGGTAATCTGGGGCGCTAGACCTTGTCCCAGAGCTCCATGCCCCAACAGCTCACCCTCCTCCTTCCATCCCTATCCCCAACTACAACCTCCATTCCTACATCCCCATCCCCTTACCTCAGTTCCTACAACCACCCATCCTCCCTAACTCTTCCCTCTCCACCCCATACTACATATCCCTCCCCCACCTCCTTCTTCCATTTCTATATCCCCTTTACCCCCACCATCTGACAGAGGTGGACGGAGGGATGCAGGAAAAAAATTTTATATATGGAGAAAGAGAGAGATGGTAAAAATAAGTAAGCAAGACATTTTTCAGTAATAGTATGCTGTAATACTTTTGTATTTTTATGTCTAATTTTGTAGGCTGTTAGTTTCTGAGACTGAGGTGACACTTCGGGGTATATAAGACAAATCAGACTCCTCAAAGGGGTAAGGTTGAGAGGCACGGATTTAAAGCAAAGAATAGCTAAACAGCATATTTTAGTTGTAAGAACATTCTTCTCACACGTTCTAGGTAGGGGGCCCAATCCTGTAAAGAGCTGAGTACTCCCAAATTTTACTAAGTTAAACTTGCGTATTATTTTTTCTATTCATCTGTCATATTAAGAAATCAGAACCAGACATTACAACCAGATTCAATATTAAACGCAAAATGTATCAAATAAATTAGTACTGTAAGAAATGAAAATGTCTTTATATAATTGTGTCTTGCTTATTAGTTTTCTAGATGCCTCTGAGACCACACTTAATAGTCATTGGGCCTTATGTTTTACTGTCATGGTTCTTGTTACGCTGAGATTGGGGCCCTCTAATGCTAAACTTTATTCCAGGGTTTCCCAGCCTATAGGCTGGGACCCAAATATGGGTCGCCATTAAGTTTCAAAAAGGTCACCAAGTGTCTCCCCAGGTACGTCTGCCCTCTCTCCTCCCCCCATTTTTGAATTGCCTTGGGTCACCAAGTCTTCCTGAATTGTCAAAATGGGTCCCCATCTGGAAAAGGTTGGGAACTGCTGCTTTATTCAAATATAGGCTGAGACAGTCCCTGCCCTGAAGAGTTTATAAACTAAATAGACAAGTAAGACAAAAGGAAGTGAAGAAGGAATGTAACACACAAGCAGAAGGAACTATGTTATGATTTGAAGGTGTCATGTTAGTTGCATAATTCTCTTTCCATTGTCTGTGTTTTTGGGTTTGGTGGATGGGGATTGGCTGAACAAAAGAACACAAGGGAGGGAAATAAGCATGAGACAGAAGTTGAAAAAAGCATGAGAGATTAGGTGACTCCTATTGCCCTTCCCTATGGAGGGGTGAGGATTGGAATAAGTACCTTGTCAGCAGATGGGAAAGAATGTTCAGGATAAAAAAAATGTAGTGGACACCAGCAGTGTCTGAAGGTTCTTTTTGTAGCTTCTAGGTATGCTTCTCCTGGCTTTGCCTGCACCCCCACATTGTTTCCTCCCTGGACTTATTACTCCCAATTTGCATGCATAGGAGACAGATGACACTGTGTGGGGTCCACCCTGCACAACTATCGGTCCTAAGAATTGTTCAGGGTTTGGAAGTGGGCGGAGAGAAGAAATAACCCTATTAGGATTTCATCATCTTCTCTACTAAATGTTATGTTTACACTGTTAATAGAATAGTGTACCTAAAATGTTAAAGCAAATACTATCATAGTTTGAGGCCTACAATTGACAATATTAATATTGTAATCTGGGGAACATTTTTGCAATTATTATTGTATTTCCATTGCATTGTTATACACTTTTCCATGTCATTTTGTAGTTAGCACATACGAGTTTTTTCTATTAATGAACTACCATCCTGCCCCAATAATAGCAAATTCAAATGCCAGTTTTAACACATTCATTTAATTGTTACTGTTTGAGAAGCAATGTCATTTCTTGTCACTCTTTCCTAATAAAGGAATTTTTATGGCTTTTTATAGAAGTACTTCTACAAAGTAAGCAATATTGCTTTTGAGCCTTAGAATCAATACACGAAGTGTGAAAAATGTTTTTTTTCCCCAGTATAATGGAATGTGTTTACAAGGACCAGGTGGTGTTCCTGGACGAGATGGAAACCCTGGAATCAATGGAATCCCTGGGACACCTGGAATCCCTGGTCGGGATGGACTGAAAGGAGAAAAAGGAGAATGTATGCGAGAAAGCTTTGAAGAGTCTTGGACACCCAACTTTAAACAGTGTTCATGGAGTGCACTGAATTATGGCATAGATCTTGGGAAAATTGCAGTAAGTAATCATCCATGACGCTGCAATCTGATGTTAAAGCAACATCACAGCAGATAATTGGGTACATCTACACAGCAGCACTATTTTGGGATAATATCCTTTATCCTGAAATAGCATTCTGCACATCTTAACAGGAAGCCCTTTATTTCAAAATACATTCGAAATAATGGGCTTATTATTCCAACATCCTGTAAAGCTCATTGCACAAGGATTAAGGGACTCGTCGGAATAGCACTCTATTTTGAAATTAGCACTATTTAGTCAGCACCAAAATTTCTAAACAGGGTATCTTGATATAAGCTACACAATTTGCATAGCTCAAATTGTGTAGCTTATTTCAGACTACACGCTACTGTGTAGACACATCTATTGATGGATTCACAACAAAATACTGATGGAAACTTTCTTCAACATTCAAGGTTCTTTAACAAGGTTCAAAAAAGAGCTAGATAAATTTATGGAGGTTAGGTCCATCAATACTTATTCTCCAGGATGGATAGGAATGGTGCCTGTTTGTCACAGGCTGTAAATGGGTGACAGGAGAGGAACCACTAGAGGATTACCTGTTCTGTTCACTCCCTTTGGGGCATCTGGCATTGGCCACTGTCAGAACACAGGATACTGGATCTGACCCAGTATGGCTGTTCTTAAGGTTGATCCCATCTAGACTTTTAGTTCAGGCCCATTTCTGTTATATGTAATAACTGTTTGGACACTCCAGGTAGCTTATTTCAATAATAAAGCTTCAGGTGAAAGAGCTGTGCTGTTCTGGGTACATACAGCAAACCTGTATTCAGAAACAGAAATGGAAGCAAGGTTTTTCCTACATGGACTGTAAAAGTAACTGGCTAACTTACTGTTGAGATTGGTGCAGCACTGACAAATCCTAACCAGTTCAATAAAAATATTATGGTACTTATTACAGGCCTCCAAGTATGAAATTTTAAAATGAGAAAAAAATGGAACTATTCATAGATTCAGAAGATAACTGGGAAGAAAAAAAAATCCCAGACCTGTAGCAGCTACATGTCAAGCCTGAAATTGGCACCCTTACTTTGTTTAACTAGTACAGTTGCAGCCACAGTGTTGAGAATCAACTTAATAGATACCATAAATATCTGAATTTCCATTTACTCTAGAACTGCCCCATAGTGGGCCCAATCAGCAAAATATTCAGCAAAGGGTAGGTGGAGAAGCATCAGACTGGACTCACTTTAAGTCACCAGTTTTAATCAAGATATTAACCAGCAGGCAGGAAATCTTGATTTCAATAATTGATTTTAGTGTGTTTGATTTTTATACTATTGAGTCATATTGCTAAAAGTTTATTCTGAGTGGTGGGTAACCATTAAAATGTGTTAATTGGCAACTAAATATACTATTTACATGAAATTTTATAATTTTGCTATTTACATGTAAGAAATTATACAGCATAATTTTTATTTATTCAGATTTTTAATTTTTACATTGTCAGAAATAATGGTGTATTTCTTATTACAAGATTTTTTTTTACTTGTGATTTTAAACTTTACCTGAATGGAAATGGGAATTCAAGTAATACATTCACACATTTTATTAAATAAAACTAGAATAGGGAGCGCACGCACACACCCTCACCCCCAAAAACATGCTTTCCATTTACCTGTTGTTGTTGACGTGATTATTTCTAGTTGTCATGTCCTTCAAAATTTTAGAACTAGGTGATATCTTCTGAGACCATTTCCTTTTTCATAAACTGGAAAAGGAAAACAGGTTTTCTGCTTTTTCTAACTCCTAATCAGCTTCTTAACTTTCAAACAAATCAGTGAATTGAACTAGTTAAATACACTGTAATGAAAATATTCTGTACCTTCAGAAAAGGCTACTGCTGTCACAGGATGGTTTAACACTGCAGCAAACTCTAGTGTCTATATGCTGAGCCAGTACCGGTAGCTGGATGCTTTTTAAAAATAAGTTAAGGCTTTAATAAAACTGGTCATAAGTTTAATTAACTTTTAAAAGCAAATATTTTAAATTTTGAAAATCTGATTTAAATAATCCTTATTATAAAAAAATAAATTTATCCATCCTGTACAGCATCAAGGTAGATTGTCATCTTTCCATCAACCTCTCCTGGCTAACCTTTTGTGCCAAGTGTGGACTGTGAGAGCTGGTAACACTATCCTCTCCTGCAAGGGAGTTTGAAAAAGAAGGGGGAAGGGAAAACCCCAAAGATATTTAGATACCTAGCTTGACAGCATATATTGTCTATTAAAATAGAAGATCTTAACTTCACCCATCTTTTGGGGTGTTTGGAACACAGATCAATCACTGTCTTGTGGCATTGACTTATTTGCCAACATGCTTAAAAAAAAAGGCAGAAGAATGAAGGGGGGGGGGGGAGAGAGGAACAGTGAAGGAGATTAATATATTTTTAAAATATAATTAGTAAGTGGATTCAAAAGTCACAGCCAACAATTTGTTCTTATTTTCCTTAGGAATGTACATTCACAAAGATGCGCTCTAATAGTGCTCTAAGAGTACTCTTCAGTGGATCACTTCGACTCAAATGCAAAAATGCATGTTGCCAGCGTTGGTATTTTACATTTAATGGAGCAGAATGCTCTGGGCCACTTCCAATTGAAGCCATAGTTTATTTAGACCAAGGAAGCCCAGAGCTGAATTCAACTATTAACATACATCGCACTTCTTCAGGTATGTATGTCAAAGCTATGTGCTCAAAAATGGCATTCAAGAAGAAGGTAACAGTGACTCAGGGAACCTCATACGAATCTTCATTTAGAAGTCCAGGGCTCATAAAGGGGAGGCAGAAGTACAGTTGCTAGTTGCTGATTTTTCACACCTTTGTCAGAATTCAGTACCAGTATTAAAAATATAGTAACTGCATTTTTTGTGGCTTTGGGTTTATTACCACTCAATGTTTATGATTTTACTAGATTTAATGTCACTTTAAGTACATTCAACCCCCCTCCCTCAAGCTTTAATATGATTCAAGATACAAAAGATGTGTGTGGCAACTGCAGTATAACTAAATAGCATCGTGCTTTGGTAAGACTGGAATACCAGTGTCATCTTGGACATGTGTTGTCTTTTGTAAAGTTTTGTACATCAGGTATGGAACTGTCTTCCCAAGAATTTTGCATACAAGGCTAATTTCTGCAGGAATTTCCCCATATACACCCATCTTCACCAGTGAAACCTATCATGTTAAAAGTTACCTACATCTTACATGAAGCCATCTTTGAAGAAAAGGGCAAATCACAACGCTTCTTATTGATCTTTTAATATTGAACATAGGGAAAATGGGAGTAACCAGTAAACAAATGCCTATACCACATACCCCCTTTATACCTTGAACTATAGCCAGGGCTACTTGCCCATGGTGAGTAGATTTCAGCCGGTCGCTCCGTGAGCCCCATTTAACAGCGCTGCGCGCATGCGCGATGTCGGTCTGGCGCATGAGCGGTTCAGGCCTGGCGAGTAGCTCTCACCGTGGTTTGTCAAGCTCTGACTATAGCCATATAAAAAAGAAACAGGAAGCAAATGGTCTGGTGGCACTTTATAGACTAACAAAACATGTAGATGGTATCATGAGCTTTCATGGGCACAGCCCACTTCTTCAGTCGACCGTGCCCACAGATGGCTGTGCCCACGAAAGCTCACTTGCTTGCTGTTTGTTTTCTGTAACAGACCAACTTGGCTACCCCCCCTGAAGCTCCTATAGCCATATAGTGAGAGATATGTATATAAAACCAGATGCTGCAGTACAGAGAATATTCACCACACAGCGGCAGAATAGACCACAAGATTTCACAGGAAGACATCTTTTGCTGGTAAAAGGCCATAGGGTATGGGGAAGCTAGCAGCTCAGCTCTTTGCCTATGACAGAAGGCCTCTGACTATCTGGTCTCATTCCCCAGGATAATATTTCTCCACATAACAAGAAAATCCATTAAAAACTTGTACTATGGCCACAGAGCATCAGAATGGGTTTGTTACCATTGAATTCATGTCTCTGATTAGCACTACCATTGCAATGAGGACTGTTGAAAAAGTGAACAGAAACAAGAAACTGTGTCTGGTTAAAAACTACTCCTATAGCAGAAGATCATTAAAAATCAGTTAGTTTATACCGAGGCCCTTGGTAGAATACAATACCTGCTCCCTCCTCCCCCGAAGATTTAAACAGTAGCAACATACTAACCCTAATTAATGCAGTTTCTACAGAGTTACACTAAACTGGTGTTCTTTGGCATATTAACTAAGTCAGGATATGAGAAAAAAAAATCAGTGAAATAAGTGATATTAATTATTTGAAATAACATGTTTGTCTTTAAACAGTTGAAGGTCTGTGCGAAGGAATCAATGCTGGTTTGGTGGATGTTGCTATCTGGGTTGGTACTTGTGCAGATTACCCAAGAGGTGATGCTTCTACCGGATGGAATTCAGTTTCTCGTATCATCATTGAAGAGCTGCCAAAATAGAAGTTTTTTTTCCAAGTTGCTTTATAACCTCCATTGTTCCCAAGCCCTCATATCAATTTTTATACACATTTTGTACAATGTATTTTGAAATTTAATATTTCTGTAAAGCTTTGTAAGCATCTGGCCAGAATGGACAAACGTGGTTACAAGCACCCTCGTTGAATTTTTCCAGCTTAAGTGTTAAACATGTAGCCACATAACCATTAAATATACCTGGCAAGTTTTCGTACCATAGTTTTAGAACAAACATTAGTAACGGTCGTCCAATAATTTTATTATACACTCAATATCTACCATTGTAAAAACTGTAGATTAAATCTTTTTATATCTGTTAAATAAATAAGACATTTTACAAAGAGAGCCAAAAATCCAGGCTAATTTATTGACAACAAAATGCAAAGGGTTTTTACATGGCTGTTATGAACATGTGTTTTAGAGTAGCTTAACAATTAGACATGAAAGTAACAACTATGGGGAAAATACTAGACATTCTTCATTTTAGATTTCAAGAGCATTACTCAAAAGCATTAAGTCACATTATATGAACCTGATTATACTACTGTAGCACCAGATTATTCAACTTTACTATAGTTGATTCATCTTTCATTAATGTCAGAGTGTCAGATCCAGGCCAACAGTAAACATCAAATTGCAGTTTAAAGATTATGTTTGCACCATACCATTTGAGCACTCTTCCCCTGCAGTAAGTTAAATAACTCATTAAGAGATTCTCAACACCCAATTTCTTTTTAGTATGAAGGTCAAAAAAGACTAATAATGGTGAATACAGTGGACAATTTTACTGCAGCAAACATTGATTTACCTTAATTAAGGTATTTCATTTCCCCAACAAAGTAGTTTACATCATAGTCTTCTTAGCCAGTCACCACCTAATTTGCTGTTAAGATAATTATAATTTAGCAGCACAAAATGGAAAAAATAAGTATTTAAAAGTGGGTGTAAATACTTCACACTACATGACCTTCAGAATAGTTTTGCAAGTAGCAGAAGCCAATCGTGCTACAAAAATGATGTGTTCAGTCTTGTAAAACTAGATAAAGAAAATAACCACACTGATTATTCAAGCATTTCTCATAGCTAACTGTAGCATTCCAAGTATTCACTCCCAAGTGCACAGTACCCACAAAAATGGGGTTCTTGTATTAGTACAATTTAAAAAATGCTATGTCGTTAAAAACTCACATTTTACATTAAGGACACAAACCAAAGGAAAAGTCACAAAAGCATGTATGACATGCAGAAATGTAGAGACTAGTTTTCTCTAGAATAAAAAAAAAATCTGCACAGCTTAAATTTGGGTTTTGACCCAAAAATGGCACCCAAAGAGTATCCCATCCCTGCTGAATGCCAGCAATTTCATAATTTAGATATTTATATTCTCAGGACTGTATGAACCACTCTTAAAATTTTGAGCACTCTCAATTCAAACATCTGAACTTTTTCAATGTTCTCATTCTAGGCTTACAAAAAGGAAATCAATTCCTCTACTCCAAATTAATTCTAATGTATAAAGAACTTCTCCAAGTTTAGGTTGGCTTGCTATCAAAGGGTGAGCTTTCAGAATAATCAATTTCCTGAGCAATATACAATGCAAATCAGTTGCAGGGCTCCAAGTTATTTAACTGAATAATTCTTGTATTAACATTTATATTTCCTGCCTCTCATTTGATACTTTGTACAAAACAATTGAATGTTTTCATGGTGTATATACAGGAATAAATCTTCCTGATGCACAGTTAAGAATAACTAATGTCTGCTAACTCTGAAAAGCATATACCTTGATCCTGACCCAGTGCTGACGTTATGACAATCAATATCCTAAAAGGCAAGATGGCTTTTTCCCTTTTATAAAAGGCAGGTTCTCTAATGGACAGTGAAAGACAGCAGAAATGCATGAATTTCTACACAGTGATTTCAAGCAATACTCTGAATAAATAAGACCAACATTTTGAAATATATATGTTTAAAATAAGGCTTTGAAAACTGCTGTTACTTACAAACACTAGTGCAAAAACAGCCAAGCTGTGTGTTAAACAGGTCTGTGTGTCTGTACATGTGCACTGACTTCAATGTGAACTCAACATAGAGTTTATATGTACTCTCCATAACTAAGAGCTAAAATTTGCCTTTCCCTCTAAGAGGAAAAACTGGAGACATGGTCCATAACAGCATGATTTAGGCCTGGTACTACAAAATATTTGCAAGATGCCTTGGACATTACACTAAAGTTGGGAGTTTAGCAAATGTTAATATAATGGTCAGGGTGAACAGTACTTTTCCTCACCTTTCTCCAGCCACTCAGTACCGTGAAGTTACTCTAAATGTTGGTGCAGTCCCCGTGCAATCTCTCCAGTAAGCCAGAGTTTGCACAACTGCAAATCAGGGCATTCATAATTCTGAAACCTGACAAATGACACATGGATGGGATTTAGAAAACTCCAGCTCACCACGTGTTCAAACGTGTACTATAGGGCAGGGGTGGGCAATAATTTTTTGCCCAGGGCCACTTCAAAAATTTCTGAAGTGGCCCCAGGCCACACCAGAACGGACAGGGCCTCAAGCGGAAGGGGTGGGGCAAGAATGCTTCGAGCTTCCCCACCCCCAAACCATGATTGGTCTGGGGGAGCCCATTTATCTACCTCTTCCCACTAAGCACCCATGCCCCTGGCAGTGGGAAGAGACTTCCAGTGCTCCCCCACCCCCAGGCCAATCAGGGTCTGGGGGCGGGGAAGCACGTGAAGCCTCCTCCCAGGAGCACGCGACACTTTGAAATGCTGTGTGCTCCTGGCAAGGCAAAGGAAACTTAGTGCACTTCCCCACCCCCAGACCCTAATTGGCCTGGGGGTGGGGGAGTAGCAGGGCTTCCACAGGACAGATCAACTCGCTTGGTGGGCTGGATCCTGCCCGCTGAGGCCCTTTTGCCCAGGGAGACAACTGAAGAGAGGCCCTGTGTTTGACAGATCTACGATATCAAAAGTTGTGGCAGGTTGTCCTTATAACCCCACTGAATTAACCCTGGATATTATCAGCTTCTTGCTTTGTAGAGGAAAAGCTGATTTAGAAAGATCAGTTCATTGACGGACAGAGCTGTTGCAAGTCTGCTTTTATACAGTCACTGTTCTGTTTTAAGGTTGGGATGGAGATGATGTTTCAGGCAGAGAGAGGCTGCTGATTCAGAGACAAGAAGGGAATAGAGTGGGCAGGACAGCTCCAGTAGAACAGAAGTCCATTTGGATTGTTTTGGTCTTCAAATTCTTGCACTGATTACTGGTGCAGTTCACAATCTCAAGACAGAAGTATTGTACAACAGTCTCACGGATTACAAGTTTCAAAAAAAGGACAGTAAACTCCTCTTGATGCAAATGCCTCACTTTAATTTAATCATTCTCTTTTCTAAAATTTAGCAAAAAATTAGATACATTTTCATACACTACAAATGTAATACAGCAGGCAGGAGTCACTCTGAGTAGATTAGGGATGATTCCTTTGTAAAATCCATGAACTCCTTCTTTCCTTTGGTGGGGAAAAAGGGCATTTTTAAGCACATCTGAATGATAATCACTGAGACAAACGTGGAAGTCTAGGATGCCTTTCCCCACCCTCAATATGCAGTCTTACACGTATTCATTGTCATCAAGGGCTAGACTTTCAAAACACCACTGCCAACCCACTAGAGGGTTTATATAGATTTAACTAAATCCAGGACAGCAATATAGACCCACACTCCTGAGTAATGTAGTTATACTGACCTAACCCTGAGCAGAAACTGCTATGTCAATGGGAGACCTTGTCCCATCAATATAGCTACTGCATCTTGGGGAGGTGGATAACTACTCTGATGGGAGACACTCTTCCCAGTGGTTTGTTAGCATTTTCACTGAAGTGCTGTAGCAGCTCACCACCCTGGCCAAAGAACCTCTGGCATCAGCTAGGCCAGGCAGCCAGGGAATCTGGCCCCAGCTGGGGAACCTCCAGCTATAGTGGGGCTTCTGGTGACAGGTGGCCTGGCTGGGGACCCTCTCTCCTGTGGCAGTAGGGCTGGGGGCAGCAGAGCGGCCTCAGCTGGGAACCCCAGGATATCCCTGATGGCAGCGGAGCCGGATCGGGCAGCACTGGCTGTGGAACCCCGGGCTGAAGCACAGCTGGGGAATCCCAGGGAGTCCAGGCTGGGCAGTCCCGGCCGTGAAACCCCCAGTGGCAGCGGGGCTGGCAGTGGTTGGGTGGCCCTAGACCAGGAACCCTGGAAAACACCATGTGACAGCACTCCTGGCAGTGGCCAGGCTGTCCCATACAGGTACCCCAACGGATCTTGGGTCAATGTTCAGGAAGTAGGGTGGGGAGACTGTGCCAGGTCAGCATTAGCTGGGCCAATGGCAAGGCAGGGAGCCCAATGGAGAGGAACCCAGGAGCAGAACAGCCAGCAGGGAAGCATTGACCTCCCCTGGTCTGGCAAACTCCTTGGTTTGGGACAGCTCAGGTCCTGAGGGTGCTGGACCAGGGATGTCTAACCTATAATAAAAAGCAGTAATAAAAACGCACCACTGAAGTCAGCAGATACAACACTGACTACATACTGGGAGCAGATCTGTTAATTAAGGTGATGTCATTTTCACAGAACTACATTTTTACTTCTCTGTGCCTACCTCCAAGTCCTGCGAATAACATCAACCATTCCAGAGTACCTATTGTGTTGATCCTGAAGTCGGGCTCGCACTACTTGATATGGGTACGTTGCTGACACAGCAAATATTTTGGACAGTGCTGCCATGGTAATGTATTCTAATGAAGTCTAAAATTATAACAAAAGTTACCAATGTTAGTTTAAGTCAAATTATGAACAACTGAATAAAATGCTGGAAATCAAAGTGCTTTCTACACCATAAACAAAACAGTAATTAAGATTTTTTTCCCTCTAAGAAGGGTATTCAGCAGGGGTGGAGAACCTAAGGCCTGGAGTCGGATGCAACCGCTGGCTTGCCTGGATCCGGTCCCCAAGGCTCAGGGCTCCCCCCAAGCATTGGGGAGCCCACACTGGCCCTCCATTCCCTCTCCCCTCACCCCACACAGGGCTGGAACACACAAAATCTATTAGCTTGGGCCCCCCATGGCTCTGGTGTACAAGAGGAATGGGGGGAAGCGGGGCAGTGTCTTATTCCTTTTCAGTCATGGGCCACGTCAGTGAGGGGTTTTTTTTGGTTCCTCTCACTTGTGTGTGGTCCCCCAATTAATTTTTCTGTAGGTCATCAGTCCCCAACCCAAAAAAGATTCCCCACCCCTGGCTTACAAGGTCCAACAAGTATTGATATTTATTACACATTAATACTGGTGTTAGAGATACTTATTTTGATGTAAAAATATCAATACTGGATGTTCTCTTTTATACCACAACCGTAATATAATACTTAAGTAATATACTAAGAAAGTAATCTGTAATATACTTTTAGGATAGTTACTTTTGTATTTGTTTATACTTGTGAAACTATAGTTAATTAAATACAAATTAATTAAAAGAAAAGAAAAAAGGATTTCCCAAGTCTCCAAAACTAGAAATGGTAAGTGGATTTCCGCAACAGGTAAAAACAGTGCTGATGGGCTTGTGATGAGGTAATTTGTTCTAAAAGTTGAAATTTTCTTTACGTGATCTGCCAAAAAAGGTTACCATAACATTAATAGTAATAAAATTGGCAGTTTGTGGCAATTACAAAACCAGTACATTGTCATCTGATAGGCATTCCAGACATACAGTTCAGGATTCCATATACTCACATACTATAATGTACAGATGTTTCTATTTCAAGACAGCTTACCAATTTTGTATCCAATAGTCTGTTTCTATGTTTATTGTATCTCAATTTCAGCTCCTCATATGCCATGAACTGAAGTGCTCCATGTGAAGTTCCAAACAGACCAGGCACAAATCCCTAAAGAATTTTTATAAAACAAACAAACAAGTTAACCTGTAACTTTTGAAAGCTAGACAACCTGATGCATCAGTTTATTCCAACATATGCTCTGCACTCCGCCCATCCCAATACACAACTCATACATTTATAATGTAGAAGAATTTAAAGGCTACAGCCAAATTGGGCTCCACTGTGCTACACACCATACAAACATGGAATAAGTAACAGCCCCTGCCAGAAAAAGCTTACAGCTGTAATGTCCCCACCTCCTTCCCATAAGAGGCTGAAACTTATCCAGGATAGAAGACTGCATCCCAGAAGTGTTGCTGCTCTGGTATCAGGTGACCTTCTCTTGAGCAGAGAGGAGGCTGGAGGGAGGGAACTAAACTAACAGCCCCAAATGTCCATACAGAGGCGAGCGCTGATTGGAAGAGAGAAAATGGGTCTATATCCCTCTGGGGTGACAGTTTAGATCCAGGGTGTCTAATATGCTAGCCACATGAGGCTATTTGGCCAGTTGAGTGTGGCTAGTTCACTACAGCAGTAGCCATTATAGTAGCAGCCATTATAGTAGCTGCTGTTTCAGAACTGGTTGGACACCATGGGTTTAGATGGACAAGGTGGCTGAGGCAGTATCTTTTATTGCATCAACTTCCATGGGGGCGGGGGGAGGGGAGAAACAAGCAGTGTTCCCTGTAAATTGTACACTTGTGCAGCTGCTCAGAAGAGATTCCAATGCCACACAGCTGATTAGCAGAGCGCCTGCAGCTAGTTTTTGTTTCTACTGGTGGTGCACATTTGTATTTGCCTTGGTGCATATACCACAATTTATTCTGCACATGGATCGAAAAAGATTAGAGAGAACATTGGAAACATGCTTTCCATCTACATGAGCTCTTTTAAGTAAAATAAAAATAAACATATTACCACATCCATCTTGTCTCTAATAACCTGGGGTCAGCATAGCTACAACACTGCAAATAGTTGAGAAATACGCTGGTAGGAGGTAGCCCCACCTTTGAGGTGACCATGGAAAGGGCCCTATCTCATTTGACATGGAGCACTAGAGAGGAAAGGACCATCCAGCTCCACTCACAGACTGACTTTTCCCCCCTCTAATTTCCCCAATTCTCATTTGGGAAACTCCATCAAACTGTGTTCCCATAGGGCCTGCCATGCCATCATGAGAGCAGGGACAGGCAGTTCAGCTGGCTGCGACAGCCTGATCGCTGACAGTTATCACATCCAGAAGGAAAAATAGAAAAATCTCATAGCTAAGATTGTTACCCCAGCAGAGAAGGATTCAGACCATTCCTTGGTGCTGAAAAGATATCCACAGGTAGCTCTGTGGATCATCAGATCCCTCAGACAAGAAGGTCATCAGCCCACAGTGCCTTCAACGTACACAAGTACAAGTAGCTGGACGCAGAACTGAAATGGTACGGGGATGACATAATGAGAGTCAGGGAGACTTTGTGGTTGGTTGTATTAAGTGACCAAAAGAAAATAAAGAGGGTTATAGATTCCTTTACAAATAGTGGTGTCCAGATATTTTAGAAATCTAGCCATGTTCATGTATACTTATTTAGTATATCTTCTTCCTGACATTTTTTGTCTTTACAATTTTTATTGTTTAATAAAGCTTACTGGTGTGATTTGGACATTTGAGAATTGTGTACTTATTAAAAAAATTAGGATATCCCTTATTAGGGTGGGTTACCAATCACTTCCCAGGAGGCACTGCCATTGGGGTAGAAGTCTGAATAATCCAAGTCTCTTGTAGGGAATCGTCAGTTCAACACAGTCACAAAGGCAGAATAACCCTGGACCTCAAGAGACCAAGCAAAGTCCACCCCTCCTGAGAGTGACAGCACTTCTGAGGTGCTTGGGTGTGTGGAACAGGGAGGAATAGCAGAATCTAAAAGATAGGACAGGTGAACAAGGCACATAATTGGCCGGGGCAGACAAGATGACAACTCATAGGATGGGTTCAGGTTCTTAGCCAGTCACTAGCAGTGATTACTACTTGCCAGTGCCTGCAATGTCCACGATGCTATCAGGTTGTGTTCTTGTGAATACAACACAAAATGTCTGGCCCTTTAAGGGAAGTAGGGTCCAGCAATTTATTAAGTTTAATCATTAGTTATTTTATACTATTAGTCACTGATGAAAATGTTGAATAGCATTGGGCCTACTACTAATCCATGAGGAACTCAACTAGAAATACTAGTATATTTAACAAGTTTTTCATTGTATAAATACTATATAATTTAAAAAATAAGCACTATATAGCTAGAGTAATGCAAAACCTGATATTGGATTCAGCTGATTGAGTAGTAAAAGATATGAATATAATTAATGCTAGTCAACATGGGTTTCATCTCTGAGATGTCAAGTTTGGTTGATAAAGGTAATTGTGTAGCACTAATTTAGTGCTAATCCACATTTTCAACAGTGACTAATAGTATAAATTGGTGATCAGTACCTTAGAACTTTAGTTGTTCTAATCAAACTACTGTGGAAGAATAGGTTTACTGGCTCTTAGCTACTATGGATAGGTTACTGAATATTCATCTTCCTTATTTGCTGAGGGAAATCTGATCTCATCATTCTGAGACTGTTATAACAGGTAGGGATGTTAGATAGCTTGTAATTGAATAGTTGTGTAACCACATGAAACCAGCCTATCATTATCCAGGTCATCCCATTTGCCCCCCTCCTTTCTAATATTGGCACAATACTAGCACTCTTCCAGTCCTCTGGAATTTCCCTGATATTCAAGGTTTACTGAGGAAAAAAAACATTAGCAGTACAGATTCTCTCAGCCAACTCTTTTAGGACACCAGCAGGCCTGGATAACGTTCACTCAAATGTAGTTATCAAAGGCATTTTCTTTCACAGTTACTAATGTACTTGGAAAGCATTATCTCTGCCAAATACAGAACGGAAATATTTGCACTTCTTCATTTTCTCCCATCATCATCATCATCATCAACAATTATATCATTTCCATAGGTCTATCAACGATTGCTAGGATTTTGTTCATAATATAATTTAAAACACCTTATTGTCCTTCGCCCTGACAATCATCGATTTTCATTGATTTCAAAGAATACAAGGGGAATTGCAAATGATGTAGTGTAGAAGAATTGATAAGGGAAGCCTTCCTTTTCCAATTGTTACATATTGCTTTTTTATTTCTAATTGCTGCTGTCATTTCATCACTGACCTGGGATGAACCTGAAGATGCAAGTTTGGAGGCACCAAGGCCACAGAGGAGATTACACTAGCAGAAGCATGAGAATTAAAAAAAACCTCTGTTAAGGGTTTACATATCCTCTTGACAAAAGAATTTATTGTTAATCAGCAGCTTTAATCTATGGAAAAAACCAAAATGTGCTATGCAGTTGGCATGCTCAAACCAAGTGATTTTTATTTTGAGTTTCAAAATATATTTGGGATTTCTCTTAAAACCCCAGCACCTTAGGGTCTTGTGATTATATTTACTTACTTTTTAATTTTTTATACCTAACGGTTATGGAGAAAAACTAGAGAACACGAATCTTGAAGAAAACTAAAACATTAATATAGGTTTAAAACCAATCGTATGACATTTTGGGGCCAAAATCTTGATTTCTTATGCTTAGGTTCTGGGACTAATATGATGGCTCTTAATACTTGGCAATACCATCCTACTGTTTACTGGGCCTCAATCCTTTCAAACAAAGGAGTTCTGACAGATGAAGTCTCCTGGAGTTTGCTGCTGGGCAAGGCATATTATGTGATAGCTGGACTATAAGAAAAGAGCCGTTTTTGCGTCAGTTTGGCAGTCTCTCCCTGGTCTTTCCACCATAGAAACAACCTAGTGTCCCTTTCTCTGGTCTCTTTACCCAAAAAAGAGCCTAAAAGATGGAATACAGAAAGAAGGTGAACAGAACAGAACAGAACGAACCTTAGTGTCAAGCATCTGAAGGAAAAGGCTTGAGGCAATACAGTAAGGGTGCAGGCGTCAAACCTCGCACTAGGCACTTGAGCTTATTTTAGGGCTGCAAGCTAGGTCAAACGAAGCCTCCTTCACCCTGCATCAACAGAATGACTACTGACTGGGCCTGGGGAGAATCAAGAAACAACACTTTAGCTCAGGGAACACAGGTTATTGAGAAACTCTGTATAAACAGGGAAAATGAACTACCAATCCCAGACAGGGCAGAAAATTGTAGATGCAAAGCCTTCTCTGCAACAGGCTAGAGAGAAAGCTCCTGTTTCAGGGCATGCTTCAGAGCAACTCTGCATCACTGAGGTGTGAAAGATACGCATTTTGCTTTTGGGGTAATTACAGTCCAGATGGGAGATATCTTTACTGTCCTTTTGCTGGAGGGCTAGATTCCAAGTCTCTCACCCACCAGATGATGACTGCAGCCCACAAGGTATAGAAGAGGTAGTGAAATATGAGAAGTAAGAACTGGTTAGACTCAACTATGGAGAATGAGGAAGGGTAACCTTATCTGCAAACAGTTATCTGAAGATAATACTGAATACACATTTGTATTCCTGGATCACAGAATCTCTACTGCATACTAAATAAAGTTTCTTTGCTTTACACCTCATTGTTTTAAAAAAAAAAGGCCTGCAGGAGTCTATATTAGAACAACAGGCCAAGACAGCCTTAATCTCAAGCAAATATTGCTTGGTGTTGATATTTACATAGGTTGCCTGCTTTAGATAACAGCTATTACAGGATCTTTCAAAAGGAAGTACCTAGCTTATATCCCTACTCTTGTAGGTAAGGTTATCACTAAAGGGAGGCATCTAAGATCAAGACATATGCTAAACACATGGAAAATCTGAACAGCAATTCAATGGAACATAATTTAAGAAGTTAAAACAGATGCAAGAAATGAGAACTGATCAACATGGAACCGAACAAACATTTATCCAGGCACACACAAGCATCTCAGTGTCTTCAGGTTAAGTAGTAAGTGATGTACCGTATATTCCGGCGTACAAGACGACCTCTGATGTTAAAAAACATCCCCCAAAAATCGGGGGTCGTCTTGTACGCCGGATGCCCCGCCGCCGGAGCCCCTCCGCGGCTTTGAAAGCCTCGGGGGAAGCCGGCGGCGGGGCATCCCAGGCGCGCATGGGCTGCCCCCCCGCCGGAGCCCCTCCGCGGCTTTGAAAGCCTCGGGGGAAGCCGGCGGCGGGGCATCCCAGGCGCGCATGGGCTGCCCCCCCGCCGGAGCCCCTCCGCGCCGCCGCGGAGGGGCTCCGGCGGGGGGGCAGCCCATGCGCGCCTGGGATGCCCCGCCGCCGGCTTCCCCCGAGGCTTTCAAAGCCGCGGAGGGGCTCCGGCGGGGGGGCAGCCCATGCGCGCCTGGGATGCCCCGCCGCCGGCTTCCCCCGAGGCTTTCAAAGCCGCGGAGGGGCTCCGGCGGGGGGGCAGCCCATGCGCGCCTGGGATGCCCCCCCGCCGGCTTCCCCCGAGGCTTTCAAAGCCGCGGAGGGGCTCCGGCGGGGGGGCAGCCCATGCGCGCCTGGGATGCCCCCCCGCCGGCTTCCCCCGAGGCTTTCAAAGCCGCGGAGGGGCAGCCCAGGCGCTCCTGGCGGCTTTGCTCCCGGTGCCTCTGGTCTGCTGGGGACCATCTCCAGCAGACCAGGGACACCGGGAGCAAAGGAGGCGGAGGGGCGCTGGGGTATAAGATGAAACCCTATCTTTTAATTAAAAAGATAGGGGGTCGTCTTATACACCCAGTCGCCCTATACGCCGGAAAATACGGTATCTTTTTTCAGAGTTACAGAACTTGGCATTCATTGATTGGTACCTGCTATTAGGGATTGTCAACATGCAGACAACTACATGCACTCCCTCCCCCCTTGCTGCCCGTGTCAGTGGCAGTCGGTGTCCATGAGGAACTGGCTTAAAGCTGCCTGCCCCCCTCACTACCCATGCTGCTGCACAGGGAGCCAGCTTTCAAGCAGGCTCCCGACACGTACCGGCTCCATAGACCCACCTTCCCCCCTCTTGCTGCCTCCTACAGAGGCAGTGGGGTTCGGAGGGGCAGGCAGGAGCTGGTACTTGGTAGGGATGTAGCCACTAGTCGACTACCCAATAAGCAAATGCCAGTCCCCCCCCCCCCCCAGCACCATCTCCACCGGGGGCAGGGGAGGCAGAGGGAAAATAATGTGAGTGGGGACTGAAATAGTCCGGCTTGCACTGTCCCGACTGCTGCCTGTGGCTCCTGTAAATTTCAAAGCAAGAGGCGCAGAGGAGAACCTGCTGCCTCTCTCCTTTTGAAAGGTATACGAGTCGCCCATGGCTCCTGTACCTTTCAAAGGGAGAGGCGCAGCCGGGGTAGCGAGTGTCCTCCTTAACGACTAATTGATAGAAATTCCATCAACTACTCAATTAGCCGATTAACTGAAATTTAACATCCGTAGTGCTGGCGGCACTGGTTTAAAAGCCAGTTTCCCCGTCCCCCCCCACCGGCTCCACAGTGCCACTTATCCCCCCTGCATTGCTGCCTCTAATAGAGGCAGCAGCATTGGGGGGGGGGGGGAGGGGAGATAGAGGTGTTGTGTGCAGCAGGGGGGCTGCTTCGTGGCAGCAGCCTCTGTCTATGGGGAACTCGGCTCCCTCGCAGACAAGGGCTACAGTTGCCCCACGCTGCTGCTTCTGTATCAGAGGTAACAGTGCGGGGCGGGAGCCAATTATCGCAGGAAGCCATTTTTTAAAACTGGCTCCCCTCACAGACTGGTTCCCGCCTGACACCCCACACTGCTGCCTCTGATAGAGACACAGCTGTGAGGGGTGGCAGGGGGTTCCCTGGGAGTGGGGTCGGCGTGTACTGGCTGCCAGCCCTGCCCTAGGGGCTATTGAATCATCATGTAATAGCATGTAATTGAATAGTAGTGTAACCACATGAAATTTTAGCCATCTAACAACCCTACTTGCTATATCAATCTCAGAATACTGAGATCAGATTTCTATCAGCAAATAAGGGAGATGAACATTCAGTAACCTACTCATAGTAGCTAAGAGCCAGTAAACCTATTCCTCCACGGTAGTTTGATTAGAACAACCAGCGTTCTTCAAGTCTCTAAGGTACTGATGACTATCCAGTGTCATGACCTGAATGAGGGAAGGCAGAATGAAGTTCAAATCTAGTTTTTATTTTTTTCCCTTAAATAAATTATCACATGGGGAGAATAAAAGAGCTACAGCGGCAGTTGGGTAGCTAGTTGCTGTAGCCAAATTTAAAATTCTACAAAATATTTGGATCTTGATGACAACACTTTACAGGCCTCAATGTCTGTAAATGGGATGAGTGAGGTAACTGTAGTATTGTCCATAAAAATGGAAGGAAGATTAATAACTCTGTTTCAGTCATACTTCATTTAAGACAATGATTGGACATTCACGAGATGTCAGAAAGACAAGCAGAGATGGGACTGGATGTGGGGGAACAGTTTGATCAGTAACAGCATCAATCTGCAGTAGAAATTATGCTCTGTTGCTGACACCTCAGTTCTCCAATGACTAGAAGGAATATTACAGAAGAAAAATTCATGATTATTAAGCCAAAGCAGTTCTGGCTTCAACTTTTCCATTTTAGCTATACTCCTCTCACTTTAGCCCATACTGCTTTTGTCCATACACCTCATAGCCTTCCCTCTTCTAGTTTCACTACTGCTTATCTTTTTGCAACCTCTGCTTACCATTATAATCCTTTTCTGACAGCAGTCTTCTCATGTGGTAGAAACAGGCTTATGAGACAATGAAAGGCAGCTTTTAAAATAACATGTTTCTTTCCAATTCCACAAGAGCCACCGTGCTATTACATCTGTGAAATTCCAGAATTCCTATCCATAATGCTAAATTATATTACCTTATATAAGCCACGTATACCCTCCAGCTTGTATATCTTTATTAGAGCATCAAACATTCCTTTGTACTGGTGCTTCGATGATTCAATGCCAGTATCATATTGTAACACAAGCCGCGTCTTCGTTACCCATATCGGGTTTGTGATACAGAGGGTCATGACTCCTAAGAACAGATGGAAGTTACACTAATATTAACAATGCCAGCTATGAAGGTTTGCACCAGTTTGTTCAGTTCAGTACAACATACAAAGTTCTACTATAACATCCATCCATCCTACAAGAGTACTCAACAAGAAAAATTTAGGCAACCTACTCTTTTCCTCTGGACTTTTGAGACAATAATTTATGGGGTCTATGCAGAGGTGCATGCAGCAGACCACAGGACTCCCTGTGTACCCCCTGCATTAGAACCAATGATATACCTCCTTTACTCCACCCTGGTTCAAACAGTGGAATCTGGACATAAGAAGTTTGTTTTATTTTATATGTGCTTTAATCACCACAATTCATCCTTATGGTACACGAATCTTGTAAATTAAACAAATGTGCACAGAAATAAAATATTCATGTAGTGAACCACTTAGAGCTATCAGAATGATTGACCTGATGTAGTTTAACAGATTATTTTAAGTCATAGGACTTTAATGTAATGACAAACTAATACTATTTAATGAGTGGGTGTCTCACTAAACTAAATATTAAAGCAATATTGTACAGCAACAAGAATTCCTTCAAAGCTCCCAGATTAATGTCTACATCAGAAAAACATATAAAAACATTATGAATGATTTAGACTAAAAATCGCCATAAACAAATAATTGTATTTTGTAGGTAAGATATTTTCAGCTGTAGATTGGACCTGTAGTGTCAATCAGATCTGGAATTCAGATCCTTTTAACACCTGAATAATAAAATTGATCTGAATTCTAGATCTTATTGACACTATAGGTCCAAGTCACCGCTCAAAGCCAATGAAGTTATTGCACTGACTTCAAAAGATGCCTGACTGGATCCAATATCTGTGTGTGTCTTCCAAGTTCTCAAAATGAACTTTAATACATTTAATAATTTTTGGCCTTTTATTTCACAGCTGCATATAGTCTAAGCACTAGTATTTGTATAAAATATTAAGAAAAGAGATCTATGCATCCATAAAACATTTAAGGAGTTGCTGTTTATGAATAAAACTGTAGAGTACACAGCTGTCCAATTAAACATTATTATTTATTAATTTATAAGTGAGTGCAGCTGGACTGAAACACTTGCACTTGCCATCTGGAAGAAAAAACAACATTGACAAAGGCAAAAACAACATATGGATAGGCTGGAAGTAAACATTAATCTTGTTTGCACTTTCCTCACCAGCCTCAGCAGCTGACACTAGGTGTTCGGTTGCACCGAGACTTTCCAGCTTTCTTTCTTCCTTGTAGGCTTTGATGGCATTATAACTAGAAAAAAGTAAAACATAGATAGAAGAAATACATATAATTTAGGAAAAGACTGTATATTTCTTTATTCACCCTTACAGAGCAGAGAGAGTCAAAGGCTAACCTGTCTTAGGAGATGCAATACAAGTTGCTGAATTGTAGCTTTCGGCTATTTAAATATCTTTTACAACAGTATCCTTAAAATGACAGAATATTCCTAGATGACAGAAATGGGACTACACCCTGTAACTTTCATCTGAACTCAAGAATTAGTTTGTATGAATTGTAAAAGACTGCTTCTTCATAAAACCTAGGCTGCAGATATCTTTTCTAGCACTACATTACTTAGATCTGCTGGACTGACCTCATGCCCCCAGTTTGAATTCTGGATTTTGGGTGAACTTTCTCTTGGAGGTTAACACGTAGAAGTCAGAAGAGAATCTTAGAATTCTAGAACTGGAAGGGGCCATGAGAGGTCACTGACTCCAGTCCCCTGCCCTCACGGCAAGAACCAAGCACTGTCTAGATCATCCCTGATAGATAAATATCTCCAGTGATGGATAGATAAGAGCAGGTTGGAGATTCCACAACCTCCCTAGGCAATTTATTCCAGCGTTTAACCACCCTGACTGTTAGGAAGTTTTTCCTAATGGCCAACCTAAACCTCCCTTGTTGAAATTTAAGCCCATTGCTTCTTGTCCTATCATCGGAGGTCAAGGAAAACAATTTTTCTCCTTGTAACACCCCTTTTAGATACTTGAAAACCACTATCATGTCCCCTGTCTGTCTTCTCTTTTCTAAATTAAACAAGCCCAATTCTTTCAGTATTCCCTCATAGCTCATGTATTCTAGACCTTTAATCATTCATGTTGCTCTTCTCTGGACCTTCTCCAAATCTTTCTTGAAACGTGGTGCCCAGAACTAGATACAATACTCCACTTGAGGCCTAATGAGCGCAGAGTAGAGTGGAAGAATGACTTCTTGTGTCTTTCTCACAACAGTCCTGTTAATGCATCCCAGAATCATGTTTGCTTTTTTTTGTGACAGCATCGCACTGGTTACTCTTGTTTAATTTGTGGTCCACTATGACCCCTAAATCCCTTTCAGCAGTACTCCTTCCTAGACAGTTGTTTCCCATTCTGTATGTGTAAAACTGATTGTTCCTTCCTAAGTGGAGTACTTGGCATTTGTCCTTATTTCATCCTATTTACCGCACACCATTTCTCCAGTTTGTCCAGATCATTTTGAATTTTGACTCTAACCTCCAAAGCACTTTAAATCTGTCCCAGTTTGGTGGTATCTGCAAACTTAATAATTGTACTCTCTACGCCATCATCTAAATCATTGATGAAGATATTGAACAGAACTGGTCCCAAATCAGACACCTGCGGAACCACTCATTATGCCTTTCCAGCATGACTGCAAACTGTTAATAACTACTCTCTGAATAAGCTCTAAATAATCAGAACAGTTTTACAGAGTTGCAGCAAATAATTGTTCTCTATTTGAATTAGTTCTGGGCAGCGGGGAATCAGTTGCCATTTTACAGTTAATGAACAAATTTAACACTCTATACATTGAACAAAAGACCCCAAAGGGCAAAAAACCATCACCTCAAAAGAAATTTTGAGAAGCTGACTAGCACACATTGATTTCTTTACACGTCTTTCTTTTCAGCTTCAGTAAACTAACTTACAGTGCCTATTTAATCACTAATATCTATTGAAATTCAGGTTCTTATTTTCTATTTAGCATAAATTATTTCAGGTTTAAGAAAAAAGGATTCACAATGCTTGACCAAAAGAGCTTCCATATTAGGTCAGACAGTAATCCATTTTGCCTACTATCCTATCTCTAACAGAGGCCAGTACAAGAGCTTCAGGGAAAAACATAGAACAGGACAAATATGTTGTGAACTACCCTATTTTGTTCTCTACACTCTGGTTACAGGACTTAGGGTTGGTCCTGAACATGTGGTTTCATCCCTGATCATCTTAGTTAATAGTCATTGATGGACCTATTTTCCATGAACCTACCTATCTCTTTTTGGAACCCAGTTATACTTTTGGCCATCACAACATCCAATTACAATTATTTCTACAGATTAATTGTGAGTTTTATGAAAAGTGATTCCTTATTTGTATTAAAATCATTTATTAATTTCATAGAGTGACCCCTGGTTTTTGCATGTAGAATAGTGATAGAAATGTAGCCGTGTTAGTCTGGGGTAGCTGAAGCAAAATGCAGGACAATGTAGCACTTTAAAGACTAACAAGATGGTTTATTAGATGATGAGCTTTCGTGGGCCAGACCCACTTGATCTGAGGAAGTGGGTCTGGCCCACGAAAGCTCATCATCTAATAAACCATCTTGTTAGTCTTTCAAGTGCTACATCGTCCTGCATTTTGCCCTGGTTTTTGGACAGCATGAAATTTGTCTATTCATGTTCTCCACACTATTCATTATTTTATAGACCTCTCTTATATCCCTACTTAGAAGTCTCCTTTCCAAGTGAACAGACTCAATCCTTTTAGTTTCTTCTCATATGGAAACCAGTCCATACCTTTGATTATCTTGCTATTCTCTGAACCTTTTCCAGTTCCGCTATATCCTTTTTCAGATGGGACAAACAGAATTGGACACACTATCCCAGGAGTGGAGATACCATGGATTTATGAAATCGTAATATATCCCCTTCCTAGTAGTTCCTAACATACTGGGAGACTTTTAGATTGCTGTTGTGCATGGAGCGGAAATTTTCAGAGAACTATCCATGCTGACTCCAATATCTCATTTAATTTACCATTTTGTTACCCTCTGTAACTCCTCACAGTAGGGATGTTAAATAGCATATAACTGTATAGTTGTGTAATCGCATCAAATTTTAGTGGTTACATGAGTATTCGATAGTCCCCAGAGGCAGGGCTGGCAGCCAACGTGCTCCCAGCCCCACTCCCGGGAAGCCCCTTACCACCTTGCGCTGTTGCCTCTCTAGCAGAGGCAGCAGTGCAGGGGGGCAAGCAGGAGCAGGTCCACAAGGGGAGCTGGTTTAAAAACCAGCTCTGCATGAAGACCGACTCCCATCTACCACCCTGCACTGATGCCTCTGATACACAGGCAGCAGCACGGGGTGGCACCAGCTCCTGTCCGTGTGGGGTCTGAGCTCCCCACAGACAGAAGCTGCTTCGCAGCAACCTCCCTTGCCTCCCGACTCTGCGCTGCTGCCTTCACTGTTATACAGGCAGTCCCCGAGTTACGCGGATCCGACTTATATCGGATCCGCAGTTACGAACGGGGCTTTTCTCGCCCCGGAAGACGGGAGCGGCAGGACGCCCAGATGCGCCGCGGTCCGCCGCCCCCATCCTCCGGGGCGAGAAAAGCTGCTCCCCGTCTCCCTGGTCTGCAGGGAGACGGGGAGCAAAGCCTTGGAGCACGCCCGCAGCGGGACCAGCAGACCAGGGAGATGGGGAGCAAAGCCTCGGAGCACACCAGCAGTGGGACAGCTGCTGTGCGCCTGGACTGTCCCACTGCCCGCGTGCTCTGCGGCTTTGCTCCGCGTCTCCCAGGTCAGCAGACCAGGGAGACGGAGCAAAGCCATGGAGGACTTGGGCGGTCCCGCCACCCCCATCTCCCTGGTCTGCTGGGTGGGAGGGGGGTGCAGCTAGTGCCCCCCCCCAGAAGACCAGGCTTTTCTTGCGTACCCCTGGGGTAGAGCAGCTGGGGGCTGCCGGGTTGGTCCGGACCAACCCGGCAGCACCCCAGCTGCTCTGCCCCAGGCGTCCTGATTCAGCCGCTGCTGGTCAGTTTCAGCAGCGGCTGAATCAGGACGCCTGGGGCAGAGCAGATGGGGGGCTGCTGGGTTGCTCCAGTAGCGCCGAGGAGCCGCGCTACTGGAGCAACCCAGCAGCACCCCAGCTGCTCTGCCCCAGGCGTCCCCAAGTCAGCTGCTGCTGAAACTGACCAGCGGCTGACTACATGAAGCCCGAGGCAGAGATGCTCTGCCCCAGGCTTCCTGGAATCAGCCGCTAATCAGTTTCAGCAGCAGCTGACTTGGGGACGCCTGGGTTTCTTAAGTTGAATCTGTATGTAAGTCAGAACTGGCGTCCAGATTCAGCCGCGGTTGAAACTGATCAGTTTCAGCAGCGGCTGACGCCAGTTCCGACTTACATACAGATTCAACTTAAGAACAAACCTACAGTCCCTATCTTGTATGTAACCCGGGGACTGCCTGTATACCTGCAACAAAACTTGTGCCAAGTAGGACACATGGCCAGAAAGCATTAAACGATCTCAGGCCAAATGACCCAAAGTCAACCTGTAGAAACAGGTGAGAAAAGCATAAATGCTAATTAAAGCCATACAATGCTTTAAACAGTGCTTTTAACAATAGTTAAACACTGGAAAGAATTGCCTAGGAAGGTAGCAGAATCTCCATCATTGGAGATATTTAAGAGCAGGTTAGATAGGCATTTGTCAGGGATGATTTATATAGTGCTTGGTCCTACTGTGAAGGCAGAGGATTGGACTTGATGATCTCTCAAGGTCCCTTCCAGGTTTAGTATTCTATGATTCTAGCTAGGCTAGAACTTAGAAATACAAACCTATATTAGAAATTAGAGGCAATACTAGTTATGTGTGTTTATCTTATATATGCTAACCATGTAAATGGACATTTCCGGTCTATTGCTACAACTGATGGTTCAGTGATTAAAGGGGAATATTAACATTTAGATGAATCATAATGTCACTGTCAACATTTTGTGATAAACTGCTTAAAGATTATGTGTAATTACTATGAGGTTACATCAAAAGAGTATTGTGTTTCCCAGGCCAATAGGCTGCTGCTGCAAATATATAAAGGCCCATGGGTCCTAAACCTGTTGGTCTCATATCTACTTGGATGCACCTGAGGAAAGCTGCAAGACATAAGATCTCAGGATACTGGGGTGCCCTGGAAAATTATTATTAATCTGGAGTGTATTCATAAGAAAATGGTATGTATGACATAGGAGCTAATTGTTCTACCCCACTCAGCACTGATCAGCAATGGCCATTGATTTAGGATCCCAGATCTGCTTGAGATTTCATACAGGAGAAACCTAAATCATAAGGACTGAGGTCACAGTCATTGGATGGGAATCACCCCGGGTATGGGTTTTGGACTATGACCATGGACTAAATTCTAAGAGAACTTTTGCAAGTACAAGATCACCATCTCTGTTACGTAACACAATTTCAAGAATTGAATCCGTATCTATAAACATACAGAATTTTTAACCAACACTCGTTCTTTAATACATTTTTGTTTAGTTAATAAGAATTGGCTATAACTGTGGGTTTGAGATAAGGTCTGAAATATTTATTCATCTGGAAGGTAAAGTAGCCTACCCTTTGGGATTAGTTGGGATGTTAGAGTAACTGAATAAAAATGATCTTATCAGTTAGTAGCAAGTTAATGGTGTTCATTACACTCAGCTGGTTGCCAGGGAGGTGGCTTTGCAGCAGCAGGGAAGCTACCTCCCCCTGGATCTGGACTAGCAAGGGCTGGCAGCCCCACTCTGGGGAGGCTTCACTGGGGGCTCTCCAGCATAAAGCTTATTTAACTTTTAAAGTGAACAGCCTGCAGCGTGTAACCACTGAGATTTTCAGCAGCTACATGGTTACCTATTTAACTGAATTTTAACATCCCTAGAGATTAGTAGAACTTTATTTGACAGGAGTGTCTGGGTTATGGCCTGAGACTGGGTACTTTAAGGGAACTGAGTGGTTTGGACTGCAGAGTGATCAATAAGGGAATACAGAAGCTGTTTAGTGCTACTAAATATAAGTTTTGGAGTAACCACCATCTTTGGGGATTGTCATCCCATATCTTGAAGTGCACCCTAATTGAGTCACCTCAGCTGGTGCCCCGGGGACTCTGCATATCACAGGGGGTACACAACTGGTTGAAAGACTGCTCCCAAAAAGTAGTTATCAGTGCTGATGGTCGTACCAGAAAAATATACCCAGTGGGGTCCTGCAGTAGTGTATCCTGGGTCCAGAACGCCTCAACATTTTCATTAAGGACTTAAATAATGGAATAGGGAGAATGGTTATAAAATCTGCAGATTATATGAGGCTGAGATGGATAGCAAGTACTATGGAGTATAGGATTAGAATTAAAAATGACCTTGACAAACTGGAGAATTTTTATGAAATCAACAAGATGAAAATCAGTAAAGGCAAATGATGTCAAAGAAAAAACAAATGCAAGTAACTGCTAGACAGCAATATGCACTCTGGGCCAGCATATGATCATCAGGGCTCGACAAATGATACAATCTACTTGCCCGTGCCGAGTAGATTGTAACCCGGAAGAGCTGGGTTCGGGCGATCTGCGCACGTGCAGAATGATCTGCGCATGCGCAGATTGCTGGACAGCGCGGCTGGCAAGCAGGACTCACCGCGGTTCGGCGAACCCTGATGATCATATTGTCGCAGCTGTGAAAGGATGTTATTATTCTGGAGCATATGAATAGGAATGTAGCATGTATGACATAGAAGGCAATTGTTCTACTCCACTCAGCACTGGTTAGGCCTCAGATGGAGAATCATATCTAGTTGTACATGGCAGGTAATAAGAAAACATGGACATATTAGAGAGAGGAGAGTAACAAAAATGATAAAAGGCCTATAAGGAAGGCTGTGTGTACAATAATAAGGCTATGTGGGTATGTTTAGTCCTGAGCTGGAGGTAAAGAGGGACATGACGTAACAGTCTTCAAATAATAAGCGCAATTATAAAGAAGAGTATGATCAATTGCTCTCCATATCCACTGATGGTAGGAAATTAGTAATAAGCTTAAGCTATAGCAAGGGAAATTTAAGTTAGATATTAAGAAACTTTCTGACTATAAGGAAATTAAATAGTAGAACAGGCTACCAAAGGAGTTTATGCAAACCCTGTCATGGAAAGACTTGAAGAACAAATTAAACAACTATTAGGGATGGTCTAAGTGTACTTGAACCTACACTAGAGTGGAGGGATAGACTACATGACCTCTTGAAGTCCCTTTTAGACCTATACTGCCATTTTCTCTATTTGTTGACTACGTTTTAAAGGAAGTCGAACCACTGACCTGGTAAAAAAAAAAAATCACTGGCTAAGCATCTGGAACCCAAGTTTGCTGAAGTGCTAAACTAGCTTTTAAGTGCACTGCCCCCTACTGAGGGTGCAGAATGACTTTTTTCCATTTTAGTCCATTCAAATAGTTCAATGACAAGTTCAATCAAAGTTAAGAATCTGATTGAGAATGAGAAAAACAAGAACAGGAAAACCTGTTTTCCCTATTCCAATTCATGAATAAAAATGGGATGTGAGAAGATATGCTAGTTCTAAAATCTTGAAGGATTTGGTGACCAGAAAATATGTGTCAAATTACTAAACACAGATAGCATTTCCTTAAAGCAATATGTTTTAAATACATTACGTTTTGATAATCTTTTTCTTATGTATCCAGCACATTTAAGGTAGTTTAATTTAATAAAAGCTATTTTAAAATGCTTTTTGATGCATTTATTTGAATTTCAATTACCATTCAAATATTAGAAAAGATGCAAATAACAATTAATCTAATAAATGCATCATTCTTCGTTTTCTAATAAAATGTAAAAAACCAGAGACACTGAATGTGTTTTGCACTACATAATTTCTTAAGAAAGTGTATAGACATATAAACTACCACATTTCCCATCAAGGTTTTATTTAGCTGTAATTTAGCACTTCTGAATGTTTATATTACTCAATGAGAATGAACCTTTCTTTAGGAAAGCTACAGAAGAAATGCAAGACTATATTAAAAGTGATTTAACTCAAGCCTCCTGCTTGCTAATTGAAATAATTTGATTAGCTGGTTAAATTATGATTAAAACTTTAATTTAATCAATTCAGCCTTTTCACTAGAGCACACTACCCTCTGAGGCACGCACTACAATTTACAAGTCCCTATCCCAAACTGCTTACAGTGTAAATAAGACTTCAAATAGCAAGTGATGACAAAGGGTAACTTTTATGTACCCCCTTCCCCAAAATCAAAGCATCACTTACGATCAAGCATCATTTTGCATAGAATATTAATATTCTACAGATCCACTTACAAGAAAAAGTAGAGTCCCCAGGAGGCACCTGCACCCCATATGTTTGGGGTCACTCCTTTATACAGGCCTTGTAATCCTTCTTGCTTCCAAACAGTGGTCAAACAATGTAGAATTCCATTATATTTTGGTCTCAATTCCAACCCATCACTTACTATTAAAAAAAAATAAGAGATTACATTAGAAAAACAACATTCCATAAATTGAGAAATTGAACTATATAAAACCCACAAGGCAAATACCTTCTTCCCTACGTGGAGTGATAAAGGAAGTTATAGTGAACCTCCCGACATAACTAATAATGGTAGAGCCTTGGACTTACAGGAACGGAGAAACTCTAAACAAAACGTTATGGTTGGTCTTTCAAAAGATTACAATGGAACATTGACTTAATGTAGTTTTGAAACTTACTATGCAGAAGATAAATGCTGCTTTTAATCATTTAAATTTAAATAAAGCAAGCACAGAAACACTTTCTATACTTTGCCAAATCTTTTTAAAGACTTTTCCTTATATTTTAGCAGTTTACATTTAACACAGTGTAAACAGAATTGTATTATTGTATAAAATTGAAGACTAGTATGATCATTAATTAATTGTTATGTTATGATGGTGATGAGCCTAATGTAACCTTGTATCTATCTTGGCTGGGTGTGGATATACATATATAATTATTGTAAGAACACTGCATTGCTGACTTATGTACTGATTTGTTTCATTTTAAAGTTCAAACTGTAAATGAATATTCATCAGCTTAAACTGTTAGCTCGATGAATATTCATAGGAACGGTTGTTGTTTCATTAATATGTAATTAATATGTCCCACAACCAATCATTTTAAAGCTATGCAAAAGAGCATCTTGTACAGACCAATCACTTCAAAACAGAACCCTCATGCATATGCATGAGTCTAACCTATAAAGGCCTGAGCAACACCCGTTTTGCTGTTGCGTCGGGCTAGGTGTAGGTTAGACTAGTGCATGAGAGGTGTATGTGTGTGGTCTAACGTCTTGTCCCGGGTTGTATGAGTGAGGTTTAGCATCATCTACGAGTTAAGCCAAGCGGAAGGCTTGGTCTTATATTCTGATAATCTTACTTAATTAGGTTTAGGTTAGATAGTTTAGATTTTAGATAGATTAGATCTCGTTGTCGAGTCTGTCTGTCAGGCAGCGTCGGTCACAGCACGTCTGCCATCGTCGTGCCTCTTCGGCGGGTGCGTTGCGAGTTAGTTAGGGTATTATTTTAGGATAAGTGTAGGATAGGTTAGTTTAGAGTCTAGTGTCCATCGCCGTTCCAGCTGTGCCGAAGTGCAGGAAGAAGCCTAAGGTCTCAGTGCAGGAGAACACATCGCTCCTGATTCCAGTGCTTCGAGGGACCTCCTGGCTGCTCCTCTCCCGAGGCTTTCAACTAGCCAACGGATTGAGGATGAAAGGTTATCCCATGCAAAGTTTGGTTGCGGTAGCTGTTATAGTGTCCAAGTTATTAGTGCACAAACTTACAAACATTCTCCTTTATATATTAGATATGCACACTAACTGTTGGGTGCCACAGTGGCACACATCCAAACAAGTGCACATGACATCAATATTGGTGCACAGGACAAAACTCACTCTGTTCACAGATGGAAAATCTTAGAGGGAACACTGATTCAGCCTTGATCTAAAGATCAAGCTAAAGCAAACACTGTGACTTCTCCAACTTTATTAAGACTTGGTAGCAATTAGAAAGTCAGGTAAAAGTTTTTCAACCAGAATGGCTTCCTGGATTACAGTACTTTTGCAGCAGAACTAAACTCTTTTCAGAAATGGTAGTCTGGTAACAGAAACACAGAAAGCATTTTCTGTTTATTATATCCATTCTTTGATATGTCTCATGTACATAACATGTGACAAAGACTAAGACTGGGGAAAGAAATGGCTCAGCAAGATCTCAAAATAATAGGGAAGCTAGAGCCTGGAACATATATTAGGGTGGTCAGTGAATTTGTTGTTTAGCCATACAATCTTAAACTCATGTTATCAATATCATTTCAACATTCTCCTAATCACCCTAATTAACTGTAGTTAGATATCTGGAAGATGGGAATTCCTACCCAAGCCTGCTTTAAAACTTTCAGGGTACATCTACACTTGCTCCCTAGTTCGAGCTAGGGATGCAAATGTAGGCAACAGAAATTGCTAATGAAGCAGGGATTTAAATATCCCACCCTTCATTAGCATAATCTTGCCTGCATGTTATTCCGCTCAACAGCTGATTCGAACCAGGAAGTGCACTCTGGGACGTGTTAGTTTGTCAAGCCTCGTGGTTCGAATGAATGCTGCTACTCAAAAAAAAAATGAGGAGTAACATTAGTTCGAACCAAGGGATTTGATTTGAACTAACACATTCCAAAGCACATTAGCAATTTCGGTCGGCTACAGTTGCATCCCTAGCTCGAACTAGGGAGCAAGTGTAGATGTACCCTCACTTTAATTAATAAATTCAATTTTTTTAACCACTCCTGATTTCTGGTTGACAGCAGAGGCTGGAGATTTCTGGGCTCAATCCTGGCACAGATAAATTAAACCTATCACCTCCATCTCATGTACACAGTATCAGTGAGAATCCATCTTGGGGTTGTGGACACAGTTTTGGTATTACAGTCTCAGCCAATCTTTCACAGGGACAGCTCAAATCCCCTTCCCCTGGTTGATTAGTGACATTGTGGGGCTAAAACCCAGCACCTGTAGCCACGAACACCAGAAATAAAGAGATTGCTGGAAATCACCTGGACCATAGGAGTTTTTTAATCACTGGATGAGATTTATGTTTCTTTTTGCACCAGAGGCATCAGCATGCTCCTCCAGCCAATTATTTCTGGGGATTAAAAAAGAGCATGTGAAGGGCCCATGCTGGTGACAGAAGGAGCCCAAGTCTCAGAGATTTGGGATACAAACTCTAGTCACACCATAAAGCTCTTGAGAAACAGCCAGCATCTGAGGTTTGGGAAATCACAAATGCAATCTAAAATGGAACTGTCAAACTCCATGAGCAAAGACGGAATGCAAAACTTAGAGGGGTCTGTGGCAGTTAACAGCTGAGCTCATTTACAAGACAATTCTAACTAGCATTGCCGAATTAAGGCCAAAATGTGATATTAGATGTCATGGAAAGAAACTTACAAGGCAGGAAGGAGACAAAATTTAGAGGAAGGGACATTGTCTTGTTAAAAACATTACTTGTATTTCCAGCCTATTGAAACTAGTTTATTTTTCATAATCTATGCCATCTGCTGCGAGTCTATCAATAAGCTTTTCAATATGGAAATAAATCTTGTCAATTTTGTTTCTACTCAGTCAGTTTCACTTTCCAGTATCCTAATGCTATGCAAAATGCTCCATCTGTAAGTTTAGGAAAAAGTGTTTCAATCCACACCAAAAAAGTATAAGTCCCCTTAAATCCATTAAGTGTTACAGAAAACATTATATATTTTAAAACTCTTCAAAATGTCACAGCTTTTAATTTGAGACTAAATTATCCACAAATCAATTTAAAATAAATGCAAAGAAATAAAGCAATTTTTAACCTGTACACAGACAAAATAAAATAGAGGCTTCAAAAGGAAGAACACATTAATCACACCAACAGTAGCACATCTGAAAGATTCAATGGGTAGACAAGTTAGTCTGTACAGGATAAGCGTAAAACACAACAAATAATGTGGAAGCACTTTAAAGACTAACAAAACATGTAGATATGTCTTTAAAGTGCTACCAGATTATTTGTTATTTGTTCTTGCGTAAGTTTTTCATCTGAAAGAGTATGACATCTTTCCTGCCTGAAAAACTGCAATTCTAACTTAACTCTCTGCTGACTAGCACCACATCCTACAACAACTGAACTAAACTAAATACGTTTGCCACTACAATTTCATGTATTGGTTCTAAAGATAGTAAAACTGCCCAGTTACATACCATGAGAAAAGTTAGTATAACACATATGGAATTTAATATTGTATGCCACATCCAAACAAGATAAATACTTATTATAATGATGTATTTAGGTTAAGTGTCCTTTGACAGCTTCTTAGATCTAGTCAGTGTAACAAGATTAGTTACAGTTTAGTACTACTTAGATTCTCAATCCTAGGACCAGGCTGCTCAAGATTTGCTGTAAACATAGGGCCTTCTTAGCTCCCACTCACTCCCTCTCTTCATCTCTCACAAGAAGTGTTGAGGTGTGGCTGATTTCCAGCACCCCATGGCACCAGAAAAGGAGGAGCAGGCAACACCTTTCCCAGTTAGCTAAAAATATTCCAGCTGCAAGGCAAAAATCTATGCCTAATGGGGAGGTGTCCCAGCCTGTTTGCCAGAAGCTGGGAACGGGCAACAGGAGAAGAATCACTTAATACTGTTCTGTCTCCATTCCCTCTAAGGCACCTGGCCTTGGCCACTGTCGGAAGCCAGGATACTGGACTAGATGGCCTCTTGGTCCAAACCCAGAGTGGGCTGTCTTATGTTAGAAGCAGACTACGAGACCAGGCTAGAATACAGATTGTGACTCAGTTTCCCCAACAGGCGGAGGAGCCACGCAAGGAGGATGCCCTTTCTGCAGGGAACGGGTGGGGGGAGGGGACCAGAGGGAGGCTCACCAGCAAAGCGGATCTTCACCAGGTCCAGCGGGTGCAGCACCAGAGTGGAGGCGACCCCTCCGCTCAGACCCGCCACCAGGTTCTCGTACCGCACGTGTCTGAACAGGGGCCGCATGGGGGGGCCCGGCGGGGACCCTACCGAGCACACCGGCCCCCGCGCGCCCGGCGCCGCACTCATGGCGCCGCAGCAGAGGCCGAAAGGGCGTGGGCGGGCCCGCCGAGCCGGCCACGCTCCCTAGCTGGCGGGTGGGGCCGAGCCGCTCACGTGGTCAGAGGTGAGACACGAAGACCTCTGACTTCTGCCCCCGGGTGGCGGCACGCGGGAGGCTTGAGGGCGTGTCACGTGAACCCTACGCCATCCCTTCCGGTCGTTTTTGCGGTCCATGGGCTCTGCCCCGGAAGTAGTTCGGGCAGGTTCTAGTCCATACCACTGCCGCGAGGATGAGGGTGAAGGTGCTGAGCCGGAACCCGGATGATTACGTCCGCGAGACCAAGCAGGATCTGCAGCGCGGTGAGCGCGCGCGCGCGCGGGGCCGTGGCGGTTGCTTGGGGAGCGGAGGGGGCCTCAGCGGTCCGCGCGACGGGCCGGTGCTCGGGGCAACCCCGGCGCAGAGCCCCGTTCTCCCGGGAGCGCGGGGGTGGGTCGGCCGCGTGTGTGTGCAGCGGCCCTGCCTGGGAATAAGTGCAGACAACAGCGGGGGCAGCGCCAAGCCGACTCCCCACCCCGGCGTGTGCGCGCCAGGGACTGGCCTCGAGTGCTACGCGCCCCTGCTGGTGTCGGCAGCGGTCCGGCCCCCGTTCAGCGTGTGGCTGGGCCGTGCTCTGGCGTCGGACGTCGTCGTGTGTGTACTTCAGTGCACGTGGGGACCCTCGCTCCCTGCGCGCCGCCGCGCCTTGCGCTGCCTCAGGACCTTTGTGCCCCCGTGTGGGTCTCCCCCTTGTCCTGGTCGAGTATCTGGCGCGTTGATGAAGTTCCCGTTCCGCTCGCTGCGTGAGGCAGGGAGGTATCGTGAGGCAGGCGCCACAGATTGGTAAATGAGAGGGAGGATAAGCCAGCACCTCTAGAATCATCCGAAATCCCGAGAGCTTCTATAACTAGATGCCTGTGGCTGTGTTGACTGATGTACAGAAATGCTGAGCACTAATAGTTCCTGTTGATTTCTGTGGGAGTTGAGAATAAGGTTATGTCTACACTGGAAAGATTTGGTGACGAAAGTGCTGTCGACATGCAAAATTGCCAAAACTTAAAACTCACCAACCCTGTTTTTCTGCCACATTGTTAGCTCCCCTATTGACAGAAAAAGCAAAGCAATGTGGGTAAGTATTACACACTACCTGGTGTCACCTTCAGTTGCTAAGCACTGTGGGAATGTTAGGACATAACACTAGGCATTTTGGGAACATGAAAAACATTTTGGCAGTCACCTCATCTCTTTGCTTCCCAGCCCTTCCTGGGTTTCTAGCTGACTTAAGCACCACTTGAATGACAGTCCTTGCTGCAAACTCCAGCATCTGCTGTGAGAAATCTTGGATCCCAGACTTTTCTCACATGTTGTGTTCAATGTGTTTAGGATATTGCACATAGCAGCAGAGCTGCTTACGCACTTAATAGCAGAGGATGAAGACTCAAATGCTGACGACAGCATGACTGTGATAGCAGTGAAGTGGCATTGCATTGGGCTGTCCCAGAGAAGCTCTGCAGAGTAGAACTTTGCTTTTGGGCTAGGGAAACCAGCACTGTGTGGTGTGTTCACATTGTCATGCTGTTAGAAGATGAAGACCATGGCTACAGAACTTTTGGCTGCATAAAGTAACCTTGGAGCTGTGTGCTGAGCTGGCCCCTGAACTGTGGCACAAGGGAACCCAAATGAGAGCTGCTGTCTTGGCAGAGAAGCGTGTTGCAATTGCTTTGTGTCAGCGTTTCCCAAACTATGGGCCGTGGCCCTGTATCAGGCCTCAGGAGAAAATCACTGGGCCTCAGCGTGGTTGCCGGGGTGTTCTGCGCTCCCAGAGTGTCCGTGTGGTGCTGGGTCCCCCAAGCCCTTGGCTGGCCTGGGCGGAGTCTGCAGCCAGATGTTCCGACTCCCAACAGAGTCCTAGCTAGGGGAGGAGGGGAGAGCTGGCCACTGGAAGCAGCACTGGACAGGGGAATCGAGGCAGGGTGGGCTGGGGAGATTGGGGGGCTGGTGGAAGCAGGGCTGCCGGGGGGCATGAGGTCGGTGGTAGGAGCTGGCTGGGAAAGATGCGGGGGGGGGGGGGGGGGGAGGAGAAGCAGCCGCCGGAAGCAGGGCTGGATGCGGGCAGCGGGGCTGGCCAAAGGAGATTGGGAGGAGAAGCGGGGGAGAACTGGCTGTCCGGGAGGGGGTTGGGGGAAGTGGGGCTGGCCAGAGGCGCAGTGGGGGGAGCAGTAGTGGGCAGTGAATCGGCCATATGCAGATCTCAGGGCGCTGCCCCTCTCCCCCTTGATAAGACACTTACTCTTGATAAGACACTTCAGCATTTCATTTTGGTCTTCCGATAGCACAAGAGCCGTGGTCACCAACTGGTTGATTGCGAGCGACTGGTCGCTCGCGAGGGCTCGACCAGTCAGTCGTGAGGCATTCAGGGGGGCCCCCGTCCTCCCCCACCCCTGAGAAGCCCCACTACCTACTTCCAGCGAAAATGGAGGTAGTACCGGCTTCCTGCGGAGTGGGCGGAAGTCCTGCAGCTGCGTGCCACTTCCGGGTGTTCTGGAAGTGTTCTGGCTGCTCCCCTCCCTCAGGTCTGTGGCACCGCGCTGGGGTGGGGAAGGGAAGGGGAGTTGGCCCCAGAGGTGGTGCGCACCGGGCCTTCCCTGTGAGGCGGGAGGGAGAGTTGGTCCCGGAGGAGGTATGCATGGGGGCTTCCCTCCTCTGTGGGGGATGGAGTCCTGGGAGGAGGCTGGTGCAGGGGACTCCCTGCCCCCACTGGCACCCTGTCCCCTGCTGCAGAACCCTATTGCCTCTCCCCGGCACCCTGTCCCTCTCTTCTGTTCCCCCACTGGCACCCTGTCCCCTGCTGCAGAGCCCTATCCCCTTCCCATGGCATCCTGTCCCCTCTCTCCTGTTCCCCGCTAGCACCCTGTCCCCTGCTGTAGAACCGTGCCCTCACCCCAGTATCCTGTCCACTGCTACCCTGTTCCTTGCTGCAGAACCCTGTCCCTTCTCCCCTGGCATCCTGTCCCCTCTCTCCTGTGCCCTGTTGCAGAATCCTGCCCCATCTCAGCACTCTGTCCCCTGCCCCAGCACCTACTAGCACCGTTCCCCACTACCATGTCCCCTGCTCCCACCAGCACAATTGGGGCCACATTAGGAGGGTGGGGGGGGGGGATTTGCATCTCCCTTGTGTGGCCCCAATTTACTTTTCTGTGGGTTAGTAACCCAATGACACAAAACAGGTTCCCTGCCCTTCTCATGAATAAAGACAATGCAGAAACTTTTTGTGTTTGACTTAGTATTTTATTTAAAAATGAAGCCTGGCCAATTAAACCCCCAATTGGGGCCAAGCCCCCATCTGGCCGCAGCATTATAACACTCCTGCACCCCAGCCTGACCCTAGATCTGAGCCATCATACACAGGAACCCCCTGCCCTGAGCCCCTCACATACCTAAACCCAAATTCCTGCACCCTCACAACCACAAGCCTATGGCTTGCTTAGTACTGCAACCCTCCATCTGACCCCAACACTCCCTAGCCTGGAACCCCTTCCCAGAGCTTGCACGTCTCACCCCTTCCCACACCCAAATCCCTTATTCCCACCCCAGAGCCCACACATCCTGTCTCAACCCACTGAGGGTACGGCTAGACTGCAGGAGTTTTTCCAGGATTCCAGAGATATCCTGGAAAAACTCTTTTGCATCCAGGGATGCATTTGTTCTGCTTTTTTTAGTGGAAGAGCAAACATGCTCTTTCGGTAACCCCTATATTCCTCGTTCGACGAGGAATAAGGGAGATTCCAAAAGAAGAGGTTTTTCTAACATTTGGTCCAGTCTAGACAGGCCAAATTTTGGAAAAAACCACTTCCTACAGAAGAATTGGAAAAAAAAAGTGGCAGTGTAGAGTGTATAAGGGCTGGGGATAGCAAGTGATGAAGAGGAGGAAAATAGAAAGGGTGGGGCTTTAAGGAAGGGGTGTGGTCTTAGGATGGGGCGGTAGATCTTTGCTTGTTCTGAGGTTTAAAAAGTGATCTTGGGTGTTAAAAAGGTTGGAGACCACTGCACTAGAGCAATTTACTGCCCTGCATGGCTGCTGCTCACACTACTCCTCCTCCCCTGCTTGCACAGCAACTTATCCTGCACCTCTTCCCTTGCTTCGTGACTCTGCATCTCTTTCCTTACTTCATGCTCCATGTCCAGTTGCTGAGTCCTCATAAACCCTGGGATTTGAGAACAATTCCTTACTGCCTGGCATACAGGTTATTGCTGGATTGAGCCCCATCTCCTCATCCACTTCCATCTCCTCATCAGTAACTTCGTCTGTCTCTGGGCTCTCTCATGCTTCTGACTCTGTATTATGGGAAATATCCACCCAGGATTGCATCCAGTTCTTTATAAAAATGGCATATTTTAGGTGCAGCACCAGAACAGTTATTTGCCTCCGTTGCCTTTTGTTACACCTGCCAGAATTCCTTATCTTGGCTGTGCATTGTAAAGTGTTGCTCATGCCCCTTCTCACACAAGGCTCAAGAAATGTGACCATAAATGTTCCAGTTCCTACAGGTCACTCGCACTTGTGATTGCACCAATTCTATACTCCACACACTGATAAAATCCAAAAGCTCTGGAGTACTCCAAGCAGATGAGCATCTTGAGCCATAACCAACCCCGTTTCCCTGAGAAGATTCTACACAATGAGCCGGACACTAATAAGTGGATTTTAAAATTCCCAGGCTTTGCAGTTGGGTTGGGAACTTTGCATCTGTTTGTGGCTGCAGAGCAGTGGAGTTCTAAGCGCTGGCCAGAGTGGCTAATTGGGCATGTGGAAAACATGCTGGAGTTCAATAAACTCAACAAAAACCCTATTTTAGTACAGTGTATGATTGTCAACAGTAAAGGGAGCTGGAAGTTTTTTGTCGCCAGAACTGGGCACTTGTTGCGACTTTTGTTGCATTGCAATGTGAACATTCTCTGGGTTTTGTCACCAAGAAGTGTGTGTGTGTGTATATATTTTTTGCAACAAAACTTGCTAGTGTAGACAAGGCCTGAAAATCCAGTCCTCGGTGTTTCAGATTAGGTAAATTAGAGATTAACAGTTTAACCAATAAGATCATGCTTATCACTTAATGGTGTCAATTAAACTCAGCCAGCTCTTGGGTAGTTAACTTTGCTGCGGCAGGGCATCAAAGCTCCCTCCCCAGGAGCCCAGCAGACAAGGGCTGCCAGTTCTGCTCCCAAGGAAGTAGCTTTGCTGCTGCAGCAAAGCCGCCTCTCTGGGAGTCAGGTGGGTAGGAGCTGCAGCTCTTACCAGAGGCAACTGTGTCACAGGCAATGGTGTTGAGCCAGATTAATTTAAGGCAGCTTCTCACCAGCTCCTGCCTGCCCAGAGCAGCAGGCAGCACTCTTGGAGCCCATTGTTTGTGGGTAGCCAGCTTTTAAGCTGTCTCCCTGTGTGTAGCGGGAGCCTGCCTGTAACCATGAATGTAACCAATGAGCCTGGGCTCATCAGTTAAACTGTGTCAATGGTTACATTTTCACATTCCTAATACTGGCTTTGCTTTGGTTCTTTGAGCAGGGTATGTTTCATGACAGGCAAGGTCATTCTAACATTCAGTTACCAGCCTGTTCACATGACTAGCATAAATCCAGTGTTTAGGGAAATGTGAGCATTTTAATTTTAGCTCTTTGTGAAATAAAACACAAGGTTGATCTCTAAAAGTAAAAATTAAAAAAAAATACTTGACAGTATCCTAAACTCAAAAAAGCTAGTAGAGTTAACTCTAAACTTAAATAAACATTTCAGTAGCAGGTGATCCCATGTATCACTTTGTAATTATCAACCTGACAGAACTCCTAGTGTTGCAGGAAAATGTATTGTTGCCATCATGGCAGAGAAAATCAAAGGGGAATTAATCTGAGTTCCACTTAATCACTCCTTCTGTGGTGCAAGTTGGTTCTTACAATTATCGCTCTTATTCCAGTGCCAAGAAACTATGATCCAGCATTGCATCCGTTTGAGGTTCCACGAGAGTATGTTCGAGCCCTGAATGCAACAAAATTAGAACGTGTGTTTGCAAAACCTTTTCTTGCTTCACTGGATGGGCACAGGGATGGAGTTAATTGTATGGCTAAGCATCCAAAGAGTTTATCTACAATACTTTCTGGGGCATGTGATGGAGAGGTAAGATATTTATTTTTGCAAATTTAATTTTTAAAATATTTTGTAGATAAGAATACCTGTACTGAGTCAGACCAATAGTCCATCTAGACTAGTACCCTGCCTTCCAACAGTGGCCTTTGCCAAATGCTTCAGAGGAATGAACAGAACAGGGCATTATAGAGCGATTCATCCCCTGTTGTTCAGTCCCAGCTTCGGTCAGTCAGAAGCTTAGAACGCAGAGCATAAGGTTAGCTCCTTAGCCATAACATCATGATTTTAGACTTCTATCATATTCTGCCTAACCGGGTTGTGAATATGTACCCATTTATACAATTAACCAATGAGCCTGAGCTCATTGGTTAATTATAACGGTTACATGCAGCAGCAGCACCCCACCACCCCGGCCTCTGTATCAGAGGCAGTGTAGGGGGACAGGTGACTACGCTGGTGCTCATATGCATGGGGAGGTGGCTTAAAAGAGGCAGCAGTATGTAGAAGGGCAGATAAGCACAGGCTCCCATGGAGCTGCCTGCTCCCCACACTTTTGCCTCTGATATGGAGGCTGCAAGGGAGGGAACAGGCATGAGCCAGTTGGCTCACGGAGAGCTGGCTTAAAACTTGGCTTCCCATGAGCACCAGCTTCCATCTCCTCCCCATCTCATGTGTAAACATGTAGCCGCTCTAAATTTCAGCGGTTACAGGTTTACAAAAAATAAACAAGTTTTAATATCCCTACTGTCTAAATCACCTGTTTTCTAAATTGAACAGTCCCAGTCTTTTTACTTTCTCCATCTGAAAGCTGTTCCATATCTCTAATAATTTTTGTTGTCTGTCTCTGTACTTTTTCTATATCTAATATATCCCCTTTTTAGATGATGCAATCGGAACTGCACACAGTATTCAAGATGTGGGCATACCATGGATGTATATAGTGGCATTATGATATTAACTGTCTTATTATCTATTCCTTTTCTAATGGTTTCTAACATCATTACTTTTTTTTCCATGATCTCTACATGAGTGGATGTTTTTATAAAGCTATTCTCAGCAACTCTAAGATCTTTTTTGAGTTGTAACAGCTAATTTAAACCCCATCATTTTGTACGTACTGCTAGATTATATTTTCCAATGTGCATTACTTTGCATTTATCAACATTGAATTTCATCTGCCATTTTGTTGCCCAGTCACTCACTTTTGTGAAATTCCTTTTGAATTCTTTTGTCATCTTTGCACTTAACTATTTTGAATAATTTTGTATCATTTGCAGACTTTGCCATCTCACCATTTATCCCTTTTTCCAGATCATTTATGAATATATGGAACCACACTGTTCCCACTACGGATTCTTGGGAGACCCTGCTGTTTACTTTTCTCCACTGTGAAAACTAACCATTTATTCCTACCCTTTGTTTCCTGTCTTTTAAACAATTAGGGTATGTCTACACAGCGGGGCTATTTCAAGACCTATTTCGGCATGCCTGTAACACTCATTCCACGAGGTGTGAGGGATGTCTCAAAATAGTGCATTATTTCAAAATTTGGCACTGTGTAGATGCACCATATTTCAAAATATGCTATTTCAAAATTCAATCGCAATTTGTGTAGCACTTCTCCCCCCCCCCCCAACATATTGTGTTCATCTGTGTGTCTGATTATTCTGTTTTTTACTAGAGATTCAACCCTTTGCCCGATAATGAAAGTAGGAATTGCTACGGTTGCTTCTGGAGCCTTCTTTAAAAATTGGCATTATATTAGCTATCTTTCTGTTATCTGGTACAGAGGCTGAATTAAGTGATAGGTTATGTGCAACAGTTAGCTTTGCAGCTTTTTGAGTTCCTTTAGAACGGTTGGGTGAATCCAAAAAGACCTCTATTGGCACATCTGAGGAATTGTTTCCTAAAAATAATGGCTCAGGTGTGGGACTCTCCCTCACATCCTCTGCAGTGAAGAAGAATAATGCGGCCAATTCATTAGCTTCTGTCCAATGCCTTTGTCTTCCTTAAGTGCTCCTTCAGCATGTTGTTTGTCCAGTTGACCCCACTAATTGTGTGGCAAACTTCTGCTGATGATCTGTTTAACTATTTTTGCTATTAGTATCTGTCTTTTCCTGGTTGTTCTTCAAATTCTTTTTTGACCGTCCCAGAGTTTTTGTCTTTGAATTTTTCCTGGTAGGATTTGACTTGAATATATTTGTCCTGAGCCTTTGTTCACAGTTGTCATTTTTAAGCTTCTGCATATAGCAAGAAAGCTAAATATTACTCTCTATTTTTGTATTCAAAAGCTTCAGAGGGGTAGCGGAGTTAGTCTATAACAGGAAAAACTTAAAAAATAATGAATAGACTAGTAGCACCTTAAAGACTAAGGTATTGTATTGTTACAGGTATCAAATAAGAGTACTGGTAACTGTTTTTAATTATTACAGAATAAACTCATCATTTTTCTCCCCACTTGATTTACTTTGTGCTCTGAATCTGTCATGTACATTGTTGAAATTGTTTAGTCATTTTATTTCCCGTTATTTATGAGTATTACATATATAATTATGGGGGCGGGGGACAAAACTTTTTTAGAAATGGTGGGTAGATGAATTGAAAGCACGTGCATAAATATATAGGAAGCATTTTGGGACTCAGTATTGTAGAATGAAAGATGTCTTGGACATTAACACAAAATAAAATATAACCTAAGTACATTTTTAATTCATTTCAGTTGGACTAAAAAAAACCCCTGAAATAAAAATATTTATTAGAGAGAAACAGACGTTGGAGATGTAATCAGAAACTTCTGAGTTAACATGTTTACTATGTAACTGTAAAATTGTAAAAGTATTGTTCTTTCCCATTGAAGTATGAAAGAACTATTGAAATGAAATCGACTTTTTTCCATTGTATCCAAAAGATTATTCTCTTGGATTTCTCCTTTTATAAGATGGCTCTATTTTTCTCAGAAAATTTGTGCATATTCTTTTGTATAATTTTATGTATTTAAAGGGAGTAGAAAAATCCCAATGGGACCTGAATTTCAAAGTAGCTACAACTATTGTGATGCAGTATGACTATATAAGAAGTGACATCATTGGTGTCTTAACTTGTTTGTGGACTGCAATGTAATTACAACTTTTCAAAAATATCACACTCTCGGATAGGAACATGCCCTTTGACATGACAATTTATGACATCTTATAATTAGAAAACTACTAAACGGAAACATGTTTTGGTATGCTATTAACAGGTTAAAATTTGGAACTTGACCAAGCGGGAATGTATCCGTACTTTACAAGCACATGAAGGCTTTGTACGAGGGATATGTGCGCGTTTTTGTGGTACTTCTTTCTTCACTGTAAGTATACTGTTGGTATGACCTGTAGAGCAATATTTCAAGGCATAATTGCATTGTTTGTTTTCCAGTCAGAAACTTACTGTAGTGAGGTGACAAGCTTCTCTGTTATAGAATGTTTAAAATGGCAATAGTTTTTAGGAATAGCTTCCACTAAACTCCATTTATATTGCAAACCAGACCTTTTCTGTCTCTAAACAAAAATATTTTGCTCTACAAGAAGTTTGTTAACCAATACTAGCAATTTTTTGGTATTTTTCTTTTAATGAGGGAAATTCAAGTTCTTTTACTTGTTGGTTTTGTATGTAAACCTGGATTCATTGAAAAACATGAATGGTTGCTATAATTGGTTGAATAATTAAATTAAAAAATGTTACATCAATAAAACTCCCTTTTGTTATTTTATATGAAATATGAGTTCAAGTGCACATAAACTGTGATAAAATATTAGCATTTGGTGTTCAAATGAAAACAGGAATAACATCTGATAGTGAATGAAGTACAGAGAACAGAGTGAGTTGATGGGTGTTCTTGTTAACAAAAATCCCTTATGTCCATCTACAACATTAAAACGTGTACCCACTGCTCTGAAGTAGACATGAGGAAGAAAAGAGAGGTTTCAAAAGTTGTATAATTTAGGAGCTTGATTTGTGTAAATAGAATAAATATGTGTTTAAATAATTGAAAGAGCTAGCTGTATACATTTTTCTCCAATACTTCCAGGTTGGTGATGATAAAACTATAAAGCACTGGAAAATAAATGGCCCAGAAAATGGGGAAGAAGAAGAACCACTGCATACAATTCTTGGAAAGGTATACAAACTTTGTTTTGGTTTCACACTTCTATTCTCTTGATGCAATTCCAAAGTATATTGTGTTACTACTTAAGTTACTTATGCGTGAACTAGTGGGATGGAAGCTGATTAATTATATATTTGGGATTTACATTTCTGCATCTGTTCCTGGCAATATTTATGCAGTCAGAGTGAATCTGGAAAAATTTTTTGTATGTGGACAGGATTTGTGTTTGAGGTGACTCTTGAATTACATCTCTCATTAACATTGCTATGAAGACAAGTCCTTAAAGTGCTCTGTTTAGCTTATACAAAAAAATTGAGATTACATTAATACGATGTGTAAGTTCCTTCATGGGGAGAAAATACCAAGTACTAAAGGGCTCTTTATTTTAGCAGAGAAAGGCATAGCAAGAACGGATGACTATATACTGAAGTCAGACAAATGAAAAATAGGAATTAGGACAGATTTTTAACTGTGAAGGAGGTTAACCATTAGAACAAACTACCTGTCCAAGTGATGGATTCTCCATCTCTTGATATCATCTTGTTGACTGGATGCTTTTCAGGAAGACAGACTTAGCCAAATACAAGTTATTCTTAGATAGGAGTTATTGGTATCAGCACTGGGTTAAATGGGTGAAATTATTATAGGTCATCAGACAGGAAGTCAGACTAGATGATGATGGTTTCTTCTGGCCTGCATCTATGAGATGTGATTGTGGTTTTATTTTAAGTATTAAAAGAAAGTTGGATATATGTCATCCTCCACCCAGTGCACATAGTTATTTGTATGTGATGTATAATAATTCTTTTCAAAATATTCTGAGCTTTAGAGAGAGTTAAAAATTAATTATGGGTAAAGCCATAAGGAAAATTGTTAACAGAAGATTCAGCTATACATATAGGAGACCTATTTGACTTAACTGCCTCTGGAAATCAACTAAATATTTTTAAGTTTTTTTCCTTCATATACATTTTAAATATGTTGTATTTCAGAGTAAAATGATCAGTCAGGCTGGTTTCAAACTGTCTGAGTGGCCTCTTAATATGGGTTTCACTATATAGCATCAAAGAAAATTTACAAAAAAGAACTTGCACACAGAAAATGAAAGGCTACAATATTCTTAAAATGGGTAAATATGAAAGATTGCAACATGTCTGTGCAGCAGGAGGCTACAGTTTGGTTATAAGAACGGCCGTACTAGGTCAGACCAAAGGTCCTTCTAGCCCAGTATCCTGTCTGCCGACAGTGGCCAACACCAGGTGCCCCAGAGAGGGTGGACCGAAGACAGTGATCAAGCAATTTGTCTCCTGCCATCTCTCTCCAGCCTCTGACAAACAGAGGCCAAGGACACCTCTGGCTAATAGCCTTTTATGGACCTAACCTCCATGAAATTATCTAGCTTCTCTTTAAACTCTGTTATAGTCCTAGCCTTCACAGCCTCCTCTGGCAAGGAGTTCCACAGGTTGACTACATGCTGTGTGAAGAAGCACTTTCTTTTATTAGTTTTAAACCTGCTCCCCATTAATTTCATTTGGTGTCCTCTAGTTCTTCTATTTAGGGAACTAATAAATAACTTTTCTTTATCGGCCCTCTCCATACCACTCATGATTTTATAGACCTCTATCATATCCCCCCTCAGTCTCCTCTTTTCTAAACTGAAAAGTCCCAGTCGCTTTAACCTCTCCTCATATGGGACCCGTTCCAAACCCCTAATCATTTTAGTTGCCCTTTTCTGAACCCTTTCCAAGGCCAAAATATCTTTTTTGAGGTGAGGAGACCACATCTGTACACCGTATTCAAGATGTGGGCGTACCATAGTTTTATACAGGGGCAGTAAGATATTCTGGGTCTTACTTTCTATCCCTTTCCTAATAATTCCTAGCATCCTATTTGCCTTTTTGACCGCTGCTGCACACTGCGTGGAAGTTTTCAGAGAACTGTCCACGATAACGCCAAGATCATAGCCAAATTAGCCCCCATCATACTGTACATATAGTTGGGGTTATTTTTCCCGATGTGCATTACTTTACACTTTAAATTTCATTTGCCATTTTGTTGCCCAATCACTCAGTTTGGTGAGATCTTCTTGGAGTCCCTCATAGTCTGCTTCTGTCTTCACTATCCTAAACAGTTTTGTATCATCTGCACTGCTTACCCCCTTTTCCAGATCATTTATGAATAAGTTGAAAAGGATTGGTCCCAGGACTGACCCTTGGGGGACACCACTAGTTACCCCCTCTCCAATCTGAAAATTTACCATCAGTAAATTTACCATAGTCATCAGTACTTTAAATAATAAATGTAAGAACTTGAAAAATTCATTATACAAAGATGAGTTGATCATTCTTGTAACTAAGTTTTTTGCCTTTATAGACTGTGTACACAGGAATTGATCACCATTGGAAGGAAGGTGTTTTTGCAACTTGTGGTCATCAAGTAGACATCTGGGATGAACAAAGGAGCAGTCCTGTGTGTTCTTTGGCATGGGGTGTTGATAGCATAAGCAGTGTTAAATTTAATCCCATTGAGGTAGTGTTTTCTTTATACATATTATATGTCAATGTATGATTTAATCAGTACAAGGACTACATTATGTTGATGTTCAGGGGTTCATATTAAACTTTGTTTGTTCCAAATTAAATTTCCCAGACAGCATTTTTAACACCTGATACATAGCTTTAAGTGGCAATATTGCCTGAATAGTTAATAGTGAAGGAGTTTACTGGATGTATCCATACTAAATCAGTGACCAACATGGTGTTGAGGGGAACATTTTTATTGACTGTAGTAAGTATTTTAAATACCCATTTTAAAAAGTTAATCGGTTAAATTATATAATTTTAATAATCCAACTGGTTAACTGTGGAGGGCTAGTGCAAAGCAGCTGGGCTGCTCCAGGCAGGGGCCCCTGTAGCTGCGGTTCTGCCGCTCAGTCCTCCATGGGAAGATTAACTGGTTACCAGTTAAGCATGCCTGTAAGGCTAATGCTTACCAGATAAACAGTTAACCTTTTACAGCCTTAGAATGTACCATGCTTTAGATTAGATGGTGTATATGTGAGAGTCCCGGGGGAAAATGGATGGGTTCTGATTTCTTGTTTGGCACAAAGTTATTTCTAAAATAGCCCTCAGATTCCCTGTGTAGGTACATAAAACTTTTGACACCAACATTTTTTGACAGAGAAAATTCAAGACTCTGTTCCTGGTCTGTGACTGCCTTTCTTCAGAGAGTTTTATTGAAATATCAAGAGTCATGTGTTAGAAAACAATGGCAATATCTGTACTTAAATTAGCAAAACAGCGTTGATTAGATATTTGGTATAAAATATATACTAATTGAAAATATCTACTCACTGTCCTATTTTTGGTTTGCTTTCATCACTTTAGAAAGTGGTACCTGATATAATGGCATAATTATTTTTTAGACCTATCTTTTGGGAAGCTGTGCTTCAGATAGAAATATTGTGCTGTATGACATGAGGCAATCAACTCCATTAAAGAAGGTAACTTTATTTTCTTTGTGTTTTTGTAAAGATTTGTTCATAAAAGATTGATAGCAGTTTTGGTAATTCAACACTTCAGTAGCATGTTCACATGGAAAGACCCCAGATAGTGTAAAGTTAGTTCTTGGCATAGGGCTTGTCTATATTTGTCACTTAAAAAAGAAAAAACATCTTTTTTGTATAAAAACTGGGAGTTATTGTCAATGAATTTTTGCAGTGAGACTCTGAAGTTTCACCACAAAAAGAAAACCACTTCCATGAGAGGTGTACAGCTCTTTCCAGCGATGCTTTTGTCGTGATGTGCAAGTGAAGAACTATTCTTCCCGTTCATAGAACTTTTAGCCTCCACAGGGTATTCCACAGTGCCTGGGTGACCGATTGCTGTAGCCAGAATCTCTACTGTCAGGTAAACTGAAGTCCGACCCATCTCCTGAAACTTTGAACTCTCCTTTCTATTTTCTTAGCAAGTGCACACTTATCGTTGCTCTCATCAGGGATGGAGGTGTTGCAAATGTAAATACTTTGACGCCTGTGACCCTAAGTTAGTACACAAACCAGTGCTTTTCTTTTACCAGTTCCGTATCACTGGTGAAACTGCTCTGCAAGTGTAGACATAGCCAGTAAGCATAGGGGATTTTGAATGAAATGGAAGTTCTTTGAGTGTGTTCTCTCTTTAATTTGAACCTTTTAACCTAATCTGGGGTTAAGATTTGGGGATTTAAACCATGCAAAGGGATAAAAAAGGGTCTTGTTTTCATATCAGATTGACTGTCATGCTCTCTCTATAACTTGTGCCCAGTCTGACACACATTGACAGTGAGTTTTAATTGATTTTGTTTAATGTAATGCTTCTACACCTAACTTTATTTTTCTTAGCAGAGGGGGAGGCAAAGTAACTTTTTTTTAACTCTTAAAAGATTTTCAGTCGAAAAGTAGACCCAATTTAGGCTGTACTGAAAAACTGAGCTTGCACACATTTATAAATGGAAATACATTTTTTTAGCTTGCTTGAGTTAAATACTGTAGTGTGATCAATACATTTCTACTTAACCGAATAAATATTTGTCAAATAATGTTTATATACATTGTTTTATACACACTTGTCTTTACAAAAATATTTTAGGCAAACCATTAAGTGCAAGATAATTCACAGTTGAGTATTTATGAACAGGTATTGTGGTTAATAGATTCAACAACTGACTCGTCTTGATGACAGTTGTGTTTGTATGGAAGCCCAGTATATACACCTATTGTGCCTTTTTTAAAATACTGGCCTTCTTTAGAATAGAAATCAATTAAAGCATCCAATACTTGTCACAATGAGATTCAATCCTTGATGTAGATTGCCTCTGGAAATTAGTGTTTTGTAGTGCAGAATCTGGACTTTCCTATTGAAATGGTCACACACAGAAATATGCTTCTAAACTTCAAGAGATCCATGATATTATAAATCTATAGCAGTATAGTAAGAACTGGGCTATACATTTATTTTTGTGGCTCTGGTGTAAACTGTGCAAAGTTCAATTACTGTCAGTTAGTTAAAAAGACCCTGAAATTTTTATCCACTAATAACAAGCTAAGAAGAAAGGGAGGGGGCAGGGAGAGTTGTATAGAATAAAAATTAAATACAAAACTTTGACTTGGATTACAGTTAACCTACTGAGTTGTGGAAATTCTGTTTGAATTGCTCACTTATTAATAAATTCTGTGTTATCTATTTAATATGTGGCAGGAAGAATCACTATGTTCAGATAACTCTTGTGATATCGTGGTTGGAAGCTCCATCCCTTGTACTTTCAGCAGAGACCAGAGTTAATCTATTATTAGATAACATTAGATTTTTTTCCTTGCCCCCAACAGTTTCCCAGCTGTCATGATCATTGCAGGACTCTACTTCAAGGTGGAAGAATAGAACATATGTCTTCCTAATACCTTTCATCCAATTGGCTATGAGCAAAGTGTGTGTGTTCTTCCTAGGGTAGCTGTCAGCTACATCCCTTGTACTTTAAGATGAAGCTGGTCTCTTCTGTGGCCATCTGGTTTCCACAAGCTCAGGATGCAAAATTCCTGACTGTTGAAGCAATTTACTGCCAGTGTCACAGGGCCCATTTTTTATTTGTATATCTACGGTATTATAATAATTGCACCCACCCAAAACTGCTAAGAACTTCTTAAAACTAATAAAGACATCATCAGTGGCCTGCAGAATTAATAAACAGTATTTTTTGACATAATACAAAGACATAATAAAGCGGGGGCGCGAGGAGTAGTTGCAGAAAGGACGGAGTCAGTATTAATTTGTTGTGGCTACTTAGCAAAGATTAATCCATTGCATCATTCCTCAAAGGTGACTTTTATGAGATAAATACATTGAATAGATAAGTAGACTTTAAACTGTGAAGTTCCTGTTTGCAGCATGGAAGAAGTGGGTCTTCAGGAAGGCATTTAAAACTAGCTCAATGGACCAGCTCAGGAATGGTATTCCCTGCACATGACATAGCCCTTCTGCGTGACACCTCTCTACAGAGAACTTTAATTGCAGTATAGTCTGAAGGAAAGATCTCCTAATTTAAGATAGAAAGTCCTGAGTCCTAATCCTTGCACTGCGACTTAAATGCTCTGTGGCCTCAGGTATGGGACTTCACCTTTCTGCTTCGGTTTCTGCATCTGAGAATGGAATTGTTTACCTGGTTTCCAAATATATTGGGAGATTTAGTGCGTTAGGAGAATGGCCACTATTTATTACTTATAACAATGTAATAATATGCAACTTTTCTCAGGTTATCTTGGACATGAGGACAAATACACTCTGTTGGAACCCCATGGAAGCTTTTATTTTCACTTCAGCAAATGAGGACCATAAGTAAGCATGATTTCACTTTTTAATTGTCCCTGTTAGTTTATTTACCTAAATCTTACTAGTTCATCCTTATTCTACAATATTTTTATAAAGTCACTTTTCATGTTTGATTCACTTAAATATATGACTAATTAGAGAATTATACGTTTTGTTGTTTTTAAAACTTGTATTAAATAGAATGTCACATTTTCCCTATGAAACAATAGCTGGAATTAATACACTGTCTTTTACTAAAAATTAGCCATCATTTTGTTCTCCAGTGGCTTAGCGCAGCAGTCCTTATTTGGCATTAGTCAGTGAGAGAGTTGAAAAACTGCATGACTTGTACCCTACATTTACAAGCACATACTAAGGAGGGCTGTGGGACTATGTATGCACAAGCTACTGTTGTACAGGCAGTCACCGGGTTACGTACAAGATAGGGACTGTAGGTTTGTTCTTAAGTTGAATCTGTATGTAAGTCAGAACTGGCGTCCAGATTCAGCTGCTGCTGAAACTGACCGCCAGTTCCGACTTACATACAGAATCAACTTAAGAACCCCAAGCGTCCCCAAGACAGCTGCTGCTGAAACTAATCAGCAGCTGATTCCAGGAAGCCTGGGGAAGAGCAACTCTGCCTCGGGCTTCCTGTAGTCAGCGCTGGTCAGTTTCAGCAGCAGCTGACTTGGGGACGCCTGGGGCAGAGCAGCTGGGGTGCTGCTGGATTGCTCCAGTAGCGCCGCTCCTCGGCGCTACTGGACCAACCCAGCAACACCCCATCTGCTCTGCCCCAGGCGTCCTGATTCAGCCGCTGCTGAAACTGACCAGCGCTGACTACAGGAAGCCCGAGGCAGAGTTGCGGCTGAATTAGGACGCCTGGGGCAGAGCAGCTGGGGTGCTGCCGGGTTGGTCCAGTAGCACCCAGAGCGGCGCTGTGGGACCAACCGGCAGCACCCCAGCTGCTCTGCCACAGGCGTCCGGAGAAAAGCCTAGTCTGCTGGGGGAGAGGAGGGGGGCGTACTAGCTGCGCGCCCCCCCCCCCCAGCAGACCAGGAAGATGCGGGCGGCGGACCGAGACACGCCGTGGTCCCGCCGCCTGGGTCCTCCGCAGCTTTGCTCGCAGTCTCCCTGTCTGCTGGAGACCAGCAGACCAGGGAGACCGGGAGCAAAGCCTCTGAGGACGCCAGCAGTGGGACAGCCGCGGGGCGTCTGGGCTGTCCCGCTGCCCGAGCCCCTCCGCAGCTTTGCTCCGCGTCTTCCTGGTCTGCAGACCAGGGAGACGCGGAGAAAGCCCCGGAGTACATGGGCGGCAGGACCGCAAGGTCCCACAGTCCGTGTCCTCCGGGGCGAGCCCCGTTCGTAACTGTGGATCCGACATAAGTCGGATCCGCGTAAGTCGGGGACTGCCTGTACTTCCAACTTTCTTTCTCTAACTAAATCTGTTGTTCCTATATTAACAAGATTTGTCTGTCCTTGATTGCCTGTATTATTTATCTGCACTAAAAGTTATGCGTGATCGTCAAAATGAGAGGGACTCTGTCTGTAGGAAGAGGAAATGGGGATATAAAATAGCAGTTCTTGAGTCATTGTTTTAGCTCACAATAAGAAAAAGTGAATAGATATAAGCATAACCGACAATGGCGCTTGGAAATTAAACATCGATTATTCAGCCACTGGCAATGGAAGTGGTTTTTTTTTTTTTTAAACTTACCAGCGCTCATGAATCCTGCCACAGTGTGCTAATCAGCTATTTTGGCATGAATATTTAAAAAAAAAAAATCCCCTTCTTGATATGTTTCACAAAAAGTTTTAGTACTTATCCTTTGGTAGCTTTTCCTGTCTCCCAAAAGCACTGTTTTATTTTTGGAAGGCACTGGCCACTTGAGTGGTTAATATGATGTCGGAAAAAGCCTTCTCTCTCTCTATTGGTGGTTAAACCCAGAAGCACTCCAGATATACTTCATACCTTTCTTTCCAATGAGCCAGGAGTCCAATAACAGAGATCACTGCTTTCTTCCAGAATGTATTAATGTAGTTATTCTTCTTGAGAATTCTTTTCCAAAGACTTGGTAACTGGCCATGTCCTTGAAAAGGGGCATATATTGGATGTTTTGTTCCATCCTTATTTGGTGATGAAGTAAGGCCTTCTAAGCAGCTTAGTACAACTCTTCACTTGTAGCACCACTCAAGTGAACAAATCTTTGCAAAGTTGGCACCACTATTCATTCCTCTAATTTGTGTTTTAAAAATAAAGCAGGTAACAATTCTTGTGTACTGTTGTACATCTTCAACACTTTGTACAAGCTTTAGTTAATTAAATGGTGGAACAGCAGATGTGAGTGGGAGAATTATGAGAAGTGGTGGCTGCCAGTATATATATTTAAAAAAAAAAAGACTTTATCAGATTAATTCGTTATCTATTCAGCTATAGTGGAGAGAGTGAACATTGTAGATTAAGAATGTTAAAAAGTGTGTTTTGGAGGTTTTATTTGTAAATGCGTGGCCGTTGCAATTTTCAGTATTTACATGTTTCCGCATGAGGGGTGGAGCAGGTGGCTCTATGGGAGCTGGTGCATGTGGGGAGCCAGCTTTCCCTGATGCAGAGGCAAGGGGGTAGGGCGGGAGCCAGTACTCGCAGGGAGCTGCCTGGCCCCTTTTTCCTTGCTGGTACAGACGCAGCAGTGTGGGGGGGGAGGAAGGTGGAGCCACATGTAACTGTTTATCCATGTATCCTAATACATCCCTATTATAGAATGTTAGTCACAACAAATGTTCTGTATCATTGTGAATAAAGCACCCTCGAATGCTGGTGCTATGCATTTTTATAATTCACTTAGTGAGTTCAGGTTGCCATATATCATTGTTAGGTTCTCTCTGTGAAGAGGTCTGTCTTTTATATGTGAAAGAGCATTCTTAGGGCTTGAATACAAAGTAAATTCACACCCTACCTTAATCTAAATTAAAAGTACAGTAGTTCTTCCAGAATAACTCTGTGTAGACAAGCCCTTTACTAATTTCTCAAACCCATTTAGGCAGTGGTTGAAAAAATCTGCTTGCTCATTCTTTTGGGGAACTTTCCCTGGTGACTGGGGAGGCGTAAGCCAACTTCTGCATAACTGCCTTTTTTTTTTTAGTTCCAAATATAAACTAAGCTTGTGTTGGCAGAGCTGCAGTGCCTCTGCTCCTGCTACCTTTTTCAAGCAGCAACAGAATTAAATTAACAAGATTGTTCATTTTTACTGATACTATTCTGAACTTGCAATTCAACTAATTTCCTGCTGTTGTTGTATGTATTAAAGCAGCACTTGGAGTGAACAAAATGCTACACAAAGATTTAGGCAGACAGCCCCTGTTGCATACTATTTTCATTCAAGAAAAGCTCTTTTTAAAGGAAGTTTGTGTGGGGAAGAGAGGCTGGGTGATGCAGTGTTACAAGATGCCTCTATCTGCACATATATATTGAAAACACAAACTAATTATCCCAATTCCAGCTCTGGCTAGTCATTAATGTCTGGTTTCTTACAGGTGACATGGTTAAAAGGGGTTTTGAGTAGGCATTTGAATTAGGAGTTGCTTTTAAGCTGGCTTAAAAGCCGGTTCCCCTCCAGCACCATTTGCAGGAGGTAGAGGCACAGCAGAAACAGCATGAGCAGGGTCTGAAGCAATCCCTGCTTGCGCCACTTCTGCAGAAATTCTACTTTTAAAATGTACAAGAGCCCTGCCAGGTCTCTTGTACATTTCAAAGTCTCAGGTGCCACAGGGAGTATGGGGCCAGAGAGGTCCCCTGCTGATCCCACACTCCCTGTGGGGCTTCCTTTTGAAATGTACAAGATCTCCACTGGGGCTGTACATTTCAAAAGGAATCCCCACGCTCCCTGAGGGGCTTCCGTTTTTGAACTCTAGCAAGAGCCCGGCAGGGCTTTTGCTGCAGTTCAAAGGTGGAGGCGCCCTTATACACTAATTGATGGAAATCCCATCGACTGTTTGATTAATTAGTTAATCTAAGTTTAACACGCCTAGTGGAGAGTTTGTGCTATGTGTCCTGTCCTAACTCTTAAATGGATTGATGGTGCCTGCAAGTCTGAGAAACTGGGCTGAGGGGAGCAGATTGCAAAGGGGTAGGTTGGGGAAAGTGGGTGGGTGGGTGCTGGCATCTTTGCAGTCAGGTGGAGTTGGTGGGGCTGTTGGTTTGGGGTGTCTCCCTGACCGACTTTCTGCAGTTCAGATTGCAATCCTCTCTGTTTTGGTTGGAGGAGGGGCGAGAGAGGGGAGAAGCAGGCTGCATGGGTGGGTGTGCGCATGCTGGGATATTTGCATGATTATATTTCAAACAAAGCTTACGTAGTTGTTAATGGCTTTAGGTAAGAAAGAAAAAGATACTTTAAGAGAACTTTTTTGGAGAGTTGTAGATTCTAAAACTGATCTGAATGATTTTTTTTAATCCTGTGTTACTAATTAATACTTGGTAAATTGTATTGCATTAAGGCTGGATCTCTGCTATGTGGTAGAGTTCTAGCTCTTTTCAGTCAGGAGTAGCAAGTACTAGGTGCAATGCTATTTGTTTTGTAGGACAAAACCTGATTTGCAAGCTCTTTGAAACATGCATCTGTCAACAACCCTCATGCCATGTGTTAATTTGCACTGGGGTTTCTACTCTTTGAGTTAGTAACACACAGAAGGTGAAAGTTTCAAACCAGGAAAATTTTTATGTTTTTACCGGTCTGTTTCACTTGTTCTTGTATAGCTTGGAATCTAAACATTCCCCAGAGAAACTGTATAAGCCTGAGTGAATGCCTTTTACTCTCCTTTCCAGTATCAGTAAATATTGTATTAGTATTTGCAAGAAGAGCATGACTATTTCTAGTTGACTCAAATCATAGAATCATAGAATAATAGGACTGGAAGGGACCTCAAGAGGTCATCGAGTCCAGCCCCCCGCCCTCAAGGCAGGACCAAGCTCCACCTACACCATCCCTGACAGATGTCTATCTAACCTGTTCTTAAATATCTCCAGAGAGGGAGATTCCACCACCTCCCTTGGCAATTTATTCCAATATTTGACCACCCTGACAGTTAGGAAAGATTTGTTTAACATCAAAGATTTGTTTAACATCTTAAGCTGAGCTATGTGTGGTTAATATGCATTTTGGTGTGTTTACTAGCTTGAGTTGTTAGAAAGAATGATGATACATGTACTGCAAGATTAATGTTAATTTTCTTTTTACTTAATTTCATGTTAAATATCATCATAAGCATTGTTCCTTGTTAAACTATCCCTTGTTTTAATACACTCCCTCAATATTGGTATTGCACATAAGAAATTTCAACTGCCCAAAAGAAAATTAAAGCATGGTGTCGTCTTAAATAGTGAATGTTTTTTATTTTTTAATTTTTTTACAGCTTATATACATTTGATATGCGCTTTCTGGAATCACCTGTCATGGTTCACATGGATCATGTATCTGCAATTCTTGATGTGGATTACTCCCCCACTGGGAAAGAGTTTGTGTCTGCCAGCTTTGATAAATCTATTCGCATTTTTCCTGTAGACAAAGGTCACAGCAGGTTAGTGACTTTTTTTTTTCAGGTCTATCTCTTGGGTCTCTTCCCCTACAAAGATGCTTAGCTCTCTATTGATTATACAGATTAATGATTCCCATTGCATACCTTTCAACATAGGAATGAATGTAAATAATAAATCATCTACATGTTTATTAAATGTTTGATGGAAACTACTATTTAATTAATAGTAAATTTTATATTCTAGTTTTGGGTTAAAAATATAAGTGGAATCAAGGATTAATTTTTCTAGCCTTTTAAATCATGTGGTTTCTCTTCTCATTGATATTTCTGGTAGTAAGGTGCCATGGGCAGAAATAATAGTCTAAGTGAATAGTCTAAGAGTATTTCATGTGGAACAAATACCCAGGAGACATCACATCATGAAATAAAGAAGTGTAAGCCGCCTATGTTACTTCCTTGCCAAGCAATATATTTGTTGCTAGCACACCTTTGATTTCTGCTCTCACCTCAGACCTCTACTGCTTTCCAGATATGTCTGTCTTTGAGTATCAATTCTGAATTATAATTCCTCAGTGTATTAGTTTGCATTTATCCCAGCCAAATCTCATTTTATTTCCTGCCTTTATTTCTAATCTGTGTAAGTCACTTTGTATTATGTCTCTGTTATCACTGATGTGTGCAGCACCCAAGGGTTTGTAGCATTTGTCTTTTAGGGGCTGTATTTTTCCTCCTTTGAATGATTACATATAATCAGAAATAAAAGATTCCTGGGAAGGCATTTTGGACACTTCTCCTATCTAGTTCATTTCCAATTACTACCTTTTTGTCCAGGCTTCTTTAACCAGGGGTTTTATCTATGTGAGAGTGTTTGTATAAAAAAAAAATAAGATTTTTTTACGTAAGTTTTCATAAAGCAGCATATTAACTACTGCACAAGTTTAGATTTCATCCTCCGTATACTCCTTTCATTATTTTTTCAACTGGATCAAAATCAAAGAAAGTTGTCAGGTTTGCCTGGCATCATTTGTTCTCCGGAAACCTGTTCTGTTTTGTTTGTGTGTAGTTCCATTATTCTTTACTGCTATAGGTTCTTCCTATTTTGTGTTCTTGCTGCTTTATTTTACTACAGAAGTCTTGCCAAATAGCATTTTCAAGACTTACTCTTTTTTTAAAGATGTCTTTTCTCAAAAGTAGTTGCCAGCGGTTTAACTTTATTAATTATTTCCTCTAGGATGTTGGGGTGAATGTTAACAAGCTTATTATGGGGAGTCTGTTTTATTGACAACTTTGTTAACATCTTCTCCAAATTGTTCATTTGCCCCTTTATCTTATTATAGGCCAGCTTTCTTTCGCTCAGGGTTCTTGATAACTAATCAGTGGTGGAATTGTATTGCAGATAGTAATAGAGATGTAGCTGTGTTAGTCTAGTCTAGCTGAAACAAAAAACAGGACTATGTAGCACTTTAAAGACTAACAAGATGGTTTATTAGGTGATGAGCTTTCATGGGCCAGACCCACTTCCTCAGATCAAATTGTGGAAGAAAATAGGCATGACCATATATACCAAAGGGATACAATCAAAAAAAGTAAACACATATAAAAAGGACAAATCAAATTGACACTTTACGCCGGGGTCTTAATAAAGACGCTAATTACCCTACCCATTACAAAGATAGCTTCCCCAATTATCACCTCTAATATCATTACCTCCCAGACATTTATTTCCCCTTCCCCCATCCTCCCTCTGTTCTGAAATTTGATTTGTCATGCCTATTTTCTTCCACAATTTGATCTGAGGAAGTGGGTCTGGCCCACGAAAGCTCATCACCTAATAAACCATCTTGTTAGTCTAAAGTGCTACATAGTCCTGGTTTTTTTTGTATTGCAGATGCACACTGTAATTCCCTGACTGTTTTTTAAATTTTTATATTGCTAAGCTAAGTGGTAGTAGCTGTTCCTCTTATATGTATGTTTGTTTGTTTTTTTTATAGAAGTTAATATAAAAAAGTGGATATCAAGAGAGAGGCAATTGCCTTTGTGATACATTAGTCAGTTAATATCCCTATTCAATCCTCAGTTGATCGTACAGATAGGACCTTACTGGTCTGGCACCCTTGGGACCTGAGCGATCCTGGATGAGGGAATTTGCCAGACCAGGGAAGGTCCCCTGCTGCCTACCTCCAGTTGGGCGACACAGGTGTCCTGGTCCCGCTGTCATAATTGCTGTTCTGGCCCCACTGTTGGCACGGCGGCATGCAGCCCCAATTGGGTTGCCGTTGCCACAGATGGGCTACCCATGCTGGGCTGCTGTGGCTCGGCCTTGCCGTCAGGCCATGGATGTTGCCCGATGAGAGAGTCCCAGTTTAGGGAGGTGTAACCTGTATTGAATTCTTCGGATTGAATAAGGATCTTAACTGGTTAACGTGCTACAAAGGCAATTTCCCCTCTCTTGATATGTACGTTTCCACATCAGCTGCTATGAATGAACCATTTTCACCCTGACTTCGTTAACCTCATATACATAAGTACCCTCTTTCTTTTGGTGTCCTTATATACACTCATGCCTCTATAAACTTCACTCCAGTTCATTTGATGACGTGTTTTACCCATGAAAGCTTATTCCCTAATAAATCTGTTGGTCTCTAAGGCTTACGCCTACATTGCAGTGCCCATTATTTCAAAATATAATTGGCTCACTATTCTGATGTCCCTGTAAAGCTCATTCAATGAGAAGTAAGCAGCCAAAATGAGTAGGGGGCTAGAGCACATGGCCTATGAGGAGATGCTGAGGGATTTATGCTTATTTAGTCTGCAGAAGAGAGTAGTGAGGTGTGATTTGTTAGCAGCTTCCTGAAGGGAGGTTCCAAAGAGGATGGAGAGAGGCTATACTCAGTAGTGACTGATGGCAGAACAAGGAGCAATGGTCTCAAGTTACAGTGGGGGAGGTATAGGTTGGATATTAGGAAAAACTATTTCACTAGGAGGGTGGTGAAGGACTGAAATGGGTTACCTAGGGAGGTGGTGGAATCTCCATCCCTAGAGGTTAAGTCTTGGCTTGACAAAGCCCTGGCTGGGTTGATTTAGTTGGGATTGGTCCTGCTTTCGGCAGGGGGCTGGACTTGATGACCTCCTGAGGTCTCTTCCAGCACTATGGTTCTATGATTTTGAGACATTTTGTAATAGTGATTTATTTCAAAATAAGTGCTGTGTAGACAGCGCCAAATTTCAAAATAAGCTATTTCGAAATTGATTTGAGGTAAGCTGTGTAATTTGTGTAGCTCAAATAGCATAGCTTATTTCAAGCTACGGGTACAGTGTATACAAACATACCCTAAGGTGCCAGAGGACTCGTTTTCATAGCTACAGACTAACACGGCTACCCCCCTGAGACTGTACTTACTCTTTGCAAGCCCATACTGAAGCCTGTACCACTTTACTTACACTAGAATTATTACCCATGCTCAGGGTTTGCCGAACCACGGCGAGTCCTGCTTGCCAGCTGCGCTGTCCGGCGATCTGCGCATGCGCAGATAGCCCAAACCCAGCTCTTCCGGGTTGCATTATTTGTTGAGCCTTGCCCATGCTAACTAAATTAAAATTGCTATAGATTATGTCTATCCCACATGCTTTCTCTCCTAAATGGGAGAAGAGCCTTTTGTGGAAGACCTTACATGTTCTGAGGAAGCTGTAAGCACTCTCATTGGTGTTCTCAAATTCAGCCTTGAAGATACACGTCCTTAAATGTGTACACAACTCCCGCAAATGTACACAGATATGAAAAGGCAAATTTTATGGCCAGACTCTAAGGTGATGTAAATTGGTGCAATTCCTTTGAAGTTTATGGTACTGTGTTTACACAAGGGCTACCTCTACATTACAAGGTTTTTGTGCAAAACCAGTGGTTTTTGCACAAAAACTTGGGGAGCATTCACACCTCAAATAAGCTCTTGCGCAATTAAATGGGCAGTTACATGGCAGGACAGGGGACTTTTCCCACCATAGGTAAACCATTTTTTCCGAGGCATAACTGCTTTTAGAGCTACAGCTATTGTGCATGAAGTCAAGAAGCCCCTATGGAAAAAAGCACAGGTGCTCTGATGGCCATTCTGTAAATGGATATCAGAACTTTTTTGCGCTTTTGCAATGTGCTTTGAGATGTGGATGTGCTCTTGTGTGAGAAGCTTTTGCGCAAAAGTTCTAGCACAATAGTCTTCTTGCGCAAGAAGCCTGTAGTGTAGATGTAGCCAAGGTGAGGTTGTAGCCCTTGATAGATGATATTTAACTTTGTATAGTTCTTGACCAGTGTTTCCTCTAACATTTTCTATGCTTGGTTGGGTTGAATTTTCTTTTGGGTGGGTTGAAATTTCTTATGTGCAACACTAGTATTGAGGTAGTGTGTGGATGTGCACCACCCACCCCTTCTTTTCACCAATACACACACACACACACACACACACACACACACACACACACACACACACACACACACACACACACATTTTAATCAATCCATATGCATGAAAGAAAATATATTAAAACAAGACACCAGTGTCTAGTTGCTGAGAGATACCCTTAGTGCTGTGGTTCTCAACTGGTGGTCCATGGAGACTTTTTCAGTGGTCCGCAGGAACATTGCCCAAAGCCACACGGCGTGAGCAGGCACTGCCATTAGGCTGTTTTACGCCGTGTTCACACACATGCGGCGCATCATCCATAGAGTCACCTAGGACGCAACCGCATTGTGTTGCCAGTGACTTCTGTCTGAGGCTCTGAGTGTCAGTGTAGCAGCCGCTGTCATGCTGAGCAGTTGCTGTGTCATTCGTCCTGTGCTACATGTGCTGTTTTACAGGTATGGTGTAGTTTGTTGTTAATGTCAATGACAGGAAGAAATGTCAAGCGCAAGTATTCGGAGGACTACAACAAATTTGGCTTCACTTGTCAAGAAAAAGGAGGTGTGGATTTGCCACAATGTATTATTTGTTTCAAAGTCTTGGGGAATGACTCAATGAAGCCGACTAAGCTGAAACTCCATCTTGAGAAGTGTCACCCCAACTTGTTGCAAAAGTATGAAGATTATTTTGAGCGGCGGTTATCAGGTCTGAAATGAACATAACATAAGAGCATAAGAACGGCCGTACTGGGTCAGACCAAAGGTCCATCTAGCCCAGTATCCTGTCTACCGACAGTGGCCAGCACCAGGTGCCCCAGAGAGGGTGGACCGAAGACAATGATCAAGCGATTTGTCTCCTGCCATCCCTCTCTAGCCTCTGACAAACAGAGGCCAAGGACACCATTTTTATCCCTTGGCTAATAGCCTTTTATGGACCTAACCTCCATGAATTTATCCAGCTTCTCTTTAAACTCTATTATAGTCCCAGCCTTCACAGCCTCCTCTGGCAAGGAGTTCCACAGGTTGACTACATGCTGTGTGAAGAAGAACTTTCTTTTATTAGTTTTAAACCTGCTACCCATTAATTTCATTTGGTGTCCTCTAGTTCTTCTATTATGGGAACTAATAAATAACTTTTCTTTATCGGCCCTCTCCATACCATTCATGATTTTATAGACCTCTATCATATCCCCCCTCAGTCTCCTCTTTTCTAAACTGAAAAGTCCCAGTCATTTTAACCTCTCCTCATATGGGACCCGTTCCAAACCCCTAATCATTTTAGTTGCCCTTTTCTGAACCCTTTCCAAGGCCAAAATATCTTTTTTGAGGTGAGGAGACCACATCTGTACACCGTATTCAAGATGTGGGCGTACCATAGTGCAAAAGAGATGGTGCGGCTTGTTGTTGGCGAGGAAGCAGCAAGGAAGCTGAATGATATATCTGTCTCTAGTGACATAGTATCAAGACGGATAAATGAGATATCCCAGAACATCAGTGAACAAGTTGTGGATGAAATAAGGAAGTCTCCATTGTTTGCCGTACAATTGGATGAATCGACTGACGTCGCATTGTGCCCTCAGCTATTGGTGTTCACACGATACATGGTTGAAGGAGACTTCAAAGACGAGTTTCTTTTTTGTAAGACTCTTGATACCACGACACAGGCTTAGGATGTGATGGAAATTGTTAATTTCTTTGAAGTACTTGGTCTGGATTGGGTAAATCTTGTGGGTGTCACCACGGATGGTGCACCTGCCATGCTGGGCTCAAGATCGGGCTTCCAAACACTGGTGAAACAGCATGCTTCAATGGTAACCGGAGTTCATTGCTTCATTCATAGGGAAGCTTTGGCATCAAAAACATTGCCTGATCAACTGAACACCATTTTCAAAGGGTTGGTGAAAGTGGTGAATCACATCAAATAATTGGCTCTGAACACAGACCGGTCAGTTTAACGTCTGTCCCAGGGAAGATAATGGAGCAGGTAATTAAGGAAATCATATGCAAACACTTGGAAGGTAATAAAGTGATAGGGAATAGCCAGCATGGGTTTGTGAAGAACAAGTCATGCCAAACTAATCTGATAGCTTTCTTTGATAAGATAACGAGCCTTGTGGATAAGGGAGAAGCGGTGGATGTCATATACCTAGACTTTAGTAAGGCATTTGATACGGTCTCGCATGATATTCTTATCGATAAACTAGGCAAATATAACTTAGATAGGGCCACGATAAGGTGGGTGCATAATTGGCTGGATAACCGTAGTCAGAGAGTTGTTGTTAATGGTTCTAAATCCTGCTGGAAAGGGATAACAAGTGGAGTTCCTCAAGGGTTTGTTTTGGGACCCGTACTGTTCAATATCTTCATCAATGATGTAGATATTGGGATAGAGAGTACGCTTATTAAGTTTGCAGATGATACCAAACTGGGTGGGGTTGCAACTTCTTTGGAGGATAGGGACATAATTCAAAATGACCTTAGCAAGTTAGAGAAATGGTCAGAGGTAAACAGGATGAGGTTTAATAAAGAGAAATGCAAAGTGCTCCACTTAGGAAGGAACAATCAGTTCCATACATACAAGATGGGAAGCTACTGTCTAGGAAGGAGCATGGCGGAAAGGGATCTAGGGGTCATAGTGGACCACAAGTTGAATATGAGCCAACAGTGTGATGCTGTTGCAAAAAAAGCAAATATGATTCTAGGTTGTATCAACAGGTGTGTTGTAAGCAAAACTCGTGAAGTCATTCTGCCGCTCTACTCTGCACTAGTTAGGCCTCAGCTGGAGTACTGTGTCCAGTTCTGGGCGCCACATTTCAAGAAAGATGTGGAGAAATTGGAAAGGGTACAGAGAAGAGCGACAAGAATGATTAAAGGTCTAGAGAACATGACCTATGAAGCCAGGCTTCATGAACTGGGCTTGTTTAGTTTGGAAAAAAGAGGATTAAGGGGGGACATGATAGCGGTTTTCAAATATCTAAAAGGGTGTCACAAGGAGGAAGGCGAAAATTTGTTCCTCTTGGTTTCTGAGGACAAGGACAAGGAGTAATGGGCTTAAAGTGCAGCAGGGGAGGTTTAGATTGGACATTAGGAAAAAATTCCTAACTGTCAGGGTGGTCAAATATTGGAATAAATTGCCAAGGGAGGTGGTGGAATCTCCCTCTCTGGAGATATTTAAGAACAGGTTAGATAGACATCTGTCAGGGATGGTGTAGACGGAGCTTGATCCTGCCTTGAGGGCGGGGGGCTGGACTCGATGACCTCTCGAGGTCCCTTCCAGTCCTATTATTCTATGATTCTATGAACACCAAGCTGTTCAAAAGATTTTGCCTGGACATGGGCTCTGACTTTGATGTGTTGCTGTTCTACACTTCTGTATGGTGGTTGTCAGCAGGGAACGTACTCAGCAGAGTTTTTCAATTGAGAGAGGAGTTGGATTTATTTCTCTAGGCTCAAGGGAAAGAGGAATTCCAAAATGTGCTGACGCAGTCAAATTTAGAACTTGCGTATCTTGTCGATATTTTTGGAATCTTGAACAAACTGAATCTTCAGCTGCAAGGGAAAGGTGCAAATCTGTTCTCTCACCAAAGCATCATCAAGGCTTTTCTTGACATATTGGAACTCTGGATTGTAAGAGTCGAAGGCAATAATTTGGTTCAATTTCCATATGTGGATGCCATGGTCGGGGGGGAAAAGGAAGCCATTTGGACGCTAATTTTCGATCATTTACGGAAGCTACAAGACGAATTGCAACGATACTTTCCGGAGGTGGACAGGACAAGGGATGGATTATCTTTCATCAGGAATCCTTTTACAACAGATGTTAATAGTGTTCCAGAGGATCTGCAGGAGGAATTCTTGGATCTGAAAAATGATTTTGCAGCTCAAGATGTGTACCAGCATGGGAGTTACCCAAATCTGTTAGCACATGCAGTCAGATTTCTTTTGCCATTTGCATCAACTTATATGTGTGAGACTGGATTTTCGTGTTTGTTGCATGTTAAGCCCAAACAGAGGAATCGGCTTGCAGTGGATTATCAAGTACCACTCCAAACATTGAAAAGTTTGTCAGTGAGAAGAGGATCCAAAAATCTGTTAGTAAGAAATAAATTTCAAACCAAAATGTTCATTGTCTGCTCTTTTTTTATCATGTCTCAAAAAGGAGGTGGTCCATGAAAATTTTTTTATTGACCTGGTGGTCCGTGAACTGAAACGAGTTGAGAGCCACTGCCTTAGTGACTACAGAGGTGCTATACAAAGGTAGGGTATCAGCCTTCTTCCACTCAAGGAAGAGTAGAAGCCCCATATTAACATATGACTTCAGGGTTTGTACACATTTGCATGTTTCAAAGAGCTTGCAAATAAGTTTTATAATACAAAACTAGCATCACACCTAGTACTTGCTACTTCTGACTGATAAAAGCCAGAACTCTGCCACGTAGCAAAGATCTGGTCTTAATGCAATTCAGTTTACCATGTATTAATTAGTAACACAGGATTATAAAAAATCATTAAAATCAGAGTTTTAGATATCTGCAAAACTCCAAAAAAAAAATTCTGTAGAAAGAATATTTTTCTTTCTTAAACCACTAACACCTATGTAAACTTTGTGTGAAATATAATCATGCAAATGTCCTCCTAGCACATGTCCCATGCAGCCTGCTTTTTTCCCCCCCTCCCTCAAACCCAACCTAATAGAGAGGACTGCAGTGAGTCAGGACACCCCAACAAACAGTCCCCTGCCTCCACCTCACTGCACAGATGCCAGCACCCACCTACGCCTTCTTTTCCCCACCTACCCCATGCAGCCAGCTCCTTACCTCCCGCTTCCTAGCCCAGGAGGGTTGAAGAGACTGTTGTGTTTCTGCCTGTCTCTCTCTCCTCTGGCAGATGGAACTCTTCAAGCTCTCCTCTCTTCTGACTTCCCCCAAGCCAATTAATTAATTACTTCCTCCCTCCCACTGGCCACTTATTACCTGCTTATCTCATCTGCATTTCTGCTCTGGGAGCTCTTCAGTTCAGCTCCTCGCCAGTCAGCTGAGCTCCCTGCCTGCACGAGAAGCATTGAACCTCTGGGTGGGGCTCAGAAAATAGCTGTGCAGTTGCATAGCCATGTAGCTTTGAGGGAACTTTGTTCTCGACTTACTGTTTTACATACCCAGTAGTTTGGATTTTAATGGAGGCATCTTGGTTCAGTGTTTTGGATGATGCAATGAGTCTCAAGACCTAGACATAATCTTGGCTCTGCAATTGCTTTCCTGTGTAGCTAGATTAAACCACTTAACTTCTGTGTGCCTAAGGGCTTATCTATGTTTGGAGCTATTCGGGAATACCCCCATTTGTTGTTTTAATTCTGTAGTAAGTGTGCCTTGATGTATTTTAATCTAGCCCAATGGATTAAGTGAAACAGGAAAAAAAAAGGCACTTTTACTTTGGAGTGTGTTTACAAATGGATCTGGTCCAGAATAGCTGTTGTGCCTTAAAATCATACCCTAACTTAATTTGAATTATTTTTTTAAGCATAGATAGCATTTATTTTGACAGTTCTAAAATAGCAATAATGGTACTTAGCCACTACTGTAATGTATTTTGGGCCTGATCTAAAGTCCACTTAGGTCACTAGATTCCCCCTTTTTTGTATAAAAGGCACTATAAGTGTTAAAACTATTTTTATCTGTTTTTTTTGTTTAATTATCAAATATGGATTTAAATACTAAAAAAGTTAGTTTGAAGGTTAAAACATGAAGTTTGACTAAATGTTCATTGTTAAATTATAGAACATTGATACATATAAGACATAGTACAACTTTGTTAAATTATTTATGTATCTGAAATAGATTTATTGCTCTGTGTAAATGTTATTGATCCACTTGTTCGCTTAGTAAATATTGAATGAAATCCAAATTGAAGTTTGTTTTCAATGTAACATTTAGACATTTTCACTCATAAGTTAGCTGAAAGATCAAGTTTGTTGAACAAAAAAAAATGGAGCATTTCTGAAGGTTGGCACTGATTTATTTTTCAACTGTAGCTAGTAATGTTGAAGGAAAGGTTGATTTGTTAGTCTGCAGAAATTGATTGTTAGTTATTCGTTTAAAAGCAACATTGCTGTTCTGAATTATTCACCTGTTTGTCAACAATGGTCAATCACCCATGTGTGCTGAACCATTTTTATTTTAATCTGTTTTCTCCTATAGTTCTGCAAATTCCTCATTGACTGACAAAGGAGGAGGCTAGAGTTCTGGGGGTAAAGGATGAAAATTACAGGGAATAAGTAACTGACACATCTCCAAATTCATATTAATGTTTTGAGATTTCAAACCTCTCTATTCACTCATTCACAGTATTGGTGCCAGGCAAACTAAGTTTATCTCTACAATTCCCATACTCAGACTTACTCAGTATGACATTATACTAATAAATACCATTGAAAGTGCAATTTATAAAGAAATAGTTGTCTGGGATTTGTAATTATTGCATGTCCATATGACAGACTTTGAGAGGCTAAAGACAGCAATTCTTCTGCTAATTAGATGTTATGGAAAAGATGAACCTGTTTAAGTATTATCCAGATGATGTTTTGTAAGTAGAGTCTACGTGGAATTTAATTGGAGAACTTGGTATGTATCAATTTTGGAGACTATTCTCTTCTAAACAAAACCATTTTAATGGGTAATGGTTTATTGTAGACCAAATATTTGGACTTTGAAGAGAGAGAGCTTCATGATATTGGAAAGGCAGCAAATAATCAGGAAAGCAATTATAACACATTTTCTAATGTTTCTTCTTGCTTCTTTCAGAGAGGTATATCATACAAAGAGAATGCAGCATGTCATCACCGTCAAGTGGACCTCTGACAACAAATACATTCTATGTGGCTCAGATGAGATGAACATTCGTCTGTGGAAAGCTAATGCTTCTGAAAAACTGGGCGTGGTAAGATTTTGTGCTTGCTTAATCAGTTATCTCAAGATTATTGGAAAAAAACCCACTGTCTCATATATTAAACTTCTAAAAATTCAGAACTTTTAATCAGGAAAATTTTAATTTTTTTGAAAATTTTAAGATGAGCAAATTAGAATACTCAATGTAGGCAAATATTTCACTTTTTAAATGGAGGTTTACTGATACCTCCATTGTTTATAAAAATAAAGAATCACTCATTTTTGCCCTGTAAAATAGTTCTTTATCATATTTATTTAAGTAAACTGTTCAGCTTTCAGGCTGAACAGGATTTGAGCCTTCTCCCTTTATGACACATGTATGAATTCAGTCCTGGGCAGTAGTGACAGAAGTCAAATTCTGTCTCTCTCACCAGCAGAAGTTAGTCCGATAAAAGATATTACCTCACTCACCTTGTTTCACTAATATCATGGACCATAATGGCTATAACAACGCTTTATGCACATTATGGCTTGACTTACATCCAGTGTAATTACATTAGAGTGGGGTCATTATTTTCCAAAGACTGTTCTGTGGTCTGTGTGAAATAAATTTGTATTCTTTGTCTAGTTCCTGTTGAGGTTTGTCCTATATATACTGGAAACTTGCTGTAATATATCTGAATATCTGTCTAGTTAATCCATGAGAACTCTTAATATAGATGTGCGTAAATCAGTCTGTTCAGTGTAGTAAACTAATCTGTTTTAAGTGTGACTTAAAATGATTTTAACCATGTCTGTTAGAGGTTGATATCAGCATAATTAGACAAGCTTTTTATTTACTTCAATCCAAGTTGTGTAGTGTAGAAAAGGGCAAAAAGCAATGCTACCATAGCTGATGCTAATTTGTATGCTCCTGACCAGACTTAGTAAGAAGATCAAGGTTTGAATGGGCATGGAGACTGAAACTGCCCTGTCCCTCTTTTGGAGAAGTCTGTTCAGATCAGTGGAGGCAAATGAGTAGGACAGTTGAGAGATGCTTGCATGGCTGTTGTTTATTATATATCTTTCTGTAGAGCTGTCAGTCTGGTTTGTTTCAAGGTAATGCAATTTCTTCTGAAAAGTCAGGGAGGGAGGAATCTTAAACTATAATCTGATAGGCAAAAATATGTAGCCTATAAACATTTTATAATTGAAATTAAATTTCAGTTAAATGTCGATTGACCATTTTTCTTCATTTGGGCTGCTGCGGTGGTCATTTTGGTCTGTACTTTGGTGTATTTATAGGGAGTTTTAAACACCCCCGGTTTTGGAGAACGTATGATGTCTACATCGTTCTTGTCTAAAAAAACTGAGGAGTCTGGTGGCACTTTAAAGACAATTTATCGGGGTTTTAGAGCATAGGATTTCGTGAGCTACAGCTCACTTCCTTGATACTGAAGAGAAAAAGAAAGAAAGACAGAAAGAGGGGAAAGAAAGGATTTAGAGATGGGATATATTAATTAGCACTGATGTCATGCTCCCATCTCTTTCCTTCTTTCCTTTCTCTCTGTCTCTCTCTTTTCTTTTTCTTCATCATCTGAGGCCAGGGAAAATTGACATTGCTGTGATTGATCTTCTGGAGTTTGATTTAGCTGGTCTAGTTAAGACTCACTAAATCAAACTCAAAGGGCATCCCTATCAATGGCCAGTGCTCCTGCGAGGAGTAAGAGGAGTAAGGGAAGCTGACGTGAGCGTTTGCTCCCATTGGCCTCCTGCTGTGGGGAAAGCAGGGAAACTCGAATCAAGGTATGTCTACTCCAGTTACATAATAAACATAGCTGGAGTAGCATATCTTGATTCAATCTTCTCCATTAATGTAGACTTGACCTGAGGCAATGAGTTGTAGCTCACGAAAGCTTATGTTTTAATACCCTAATAAATTTGTTAGTCTTTAAAAGTGTCACCAGACTCCTTACTGTTTTTGCTGAAACAGACTAACACGGCTATCTCTCTGAAACCTCTGTTCTTCTCTGTTGCTGTTGATTGTGTGTGGAAGGGGCTCAGTGGAGAGCAACATAACATGTTGAAAATAATTAGTTTATTCCTTTGTTTGCTTATCATATACAATACAGATGCATCCTCTCACTTGGCATCACAGCATGAGCCAAAACTCCATCTACTTCATTCATCTATATACTGAGAAAAGCACTGCATTTACTATCTCCATCCTGCATATGGTTCTAAAACTGGTGCTATTCAGAAAAAGGTTTAATGACCACCTTTACTCTGCCCACTCTTCACACAGTGGGCCCAGATGAGTATCTAAAGTAGTAGTTCTCAGCCTTTCCCTTTCAAGAGACTGATTTGTCTTTCATACCCCAAATTTCACCTCACTTAAAAACTCAGGCTTTGGTTTCAGCCCCCTGTACCAGGGCTTGGGCTTTCTGCAAGTCTATCGCTGGCACTGGCAACCGCATTAAAATGAACTTGCCCACAGTTTGAGAGCTTCGATATATTATATAGAATGGTGTAAACAAATCATTGTATGACATTTTAGTTTGTACTGAGTTTTCTAGTACATTTGATGTAGCCTGTGGTAAAACCAGGGAAATATCTAGATTAGGGATGTGAACAGGTAACCAGTTAATCTTACTGGGTGAGCTTACCAGGTACCGATTAACTGATACCTTGGAGCAGCTCCCTGCACACAGGGCTGATGATTGCTCCTGCTGCCAGCCCACTGTGTAGGGGAGCAGGGAGCAGAAATCTGTCCACCCCTGCTATGTGTGGCTGCAAGCTCCTGCTGCCAGCCCCCCACGTGCGGGGGCGAGGGGGTAAGCTGGCAGTGGCAGCCCAGGAGTCTTGCGCAGGGGAACTGGCAGCAAGAGGTTTAACTGATTAAGAGGATTTTACCTTCCTAATCTAAATAGTACCCCATGGAAGACCTCTGTGTACCCCTGGTTGAGAATCACTGATCTAAAGCATACTGATAGATGTATGACTAACATTTGATATGAATGATGTGGGTATTTTTATTACAAAATGTACAATATTCAATAATCCCTGTTAGGTGAACAGAGGAGCTACGTCTACTCTTCAGGCTTCTTGCGCAAGAAGTCTTTTACGCAAGATTTTGCGCAAGAGCACGTCCACACCTCAAAGCGCATTGCAAAAGCCATGTGCTTTTGCGGAAGAGAGCATTCACGCTACATGGACGCTCTTGCGCAAAAATCCTGTGATTGCCATTCACAGAATGGCCATCTGAGCACCTGTGCTTTTTCTGATAGACTTTTTTTTGTGCAAGAAACCCCTGCAGAGCATCCACATGTGCCTTTTTGTGCAAGAGCTGTAGTGCAAAAAGGAGTTATGCCTCATAAAAGGAGGTTTACCTACACTGGAAAAAGCCCTCTTTTCTGCTGTATTACTGCCAGTTTACTTGCACAAAAGCTCATTTGAGGTGTGGATGCTCCGTAGGTTTTTGCGCAAAAACCTTGCAGTGTGGACGTAACCAGGAAGAATACATGATCTGGAGTAAGGTTATTACACAGAATCTTTAGCTGCAGTTTCTTGGAGCTGTATTTTATTGACTACTGGTGGCCGTGGACTATAGTCTAAGAACTGCTGCTTTGAGGTTTTTAGGAAGGGTACTTTGTTTTAAGAAAGTATGGACAAAAACAGCATATCTTTTACATGTAATGAACATTGCTATGTAAAGCTAACTATTCTGAACTATTTTAAAATAATTGAGTTGTAAGCTTGGTATGCAGTATGTTGTTTTCTGTACCATTTGCATAATTTAATGTAAGGATGCCACACTGATTACTATTTTATCATTTGTATTACTGTACTGTCCAACAGCTTCAGTTATGGTATAGCTACTTTGTGTTGGGTGCTGTACAAACACATAGTATGAATGCCCTGTTGAATTAATATGTTCCAATAATTGTATATTTGAAGCATAAAACCCCTCCTAGAAATTGATACCTCATAGCCTCCCCAGATGCCTCATAGCCCCCCCTTCTTCTTCGAGTGATGTCCCTGTGGGTGCTCCACTACAGGTGTCGGGCTCGTCCCGGCGCCGCAAACAGGAAAGTTTTTGCCAGCAGTAGCCCTCTCCGGAGGACCGCGCATGCGCAGAGCGTCCTGCAGCGTTCGCGCCTTTTCTGTGTCGCGCAGTCTGACTCGCCAGTTCCTCCTAACTGTCCACGGCCGCAGACGGACTTGGAACACGCTCCTCTCCTGAGGAGAAATCGTATCGTTTATTCGTTTTTTCTTTCCCAGTTAGCCCCTTCCTACATAGTGTTAGTTAGTAGTTAATAGTTTAAAAAAAAAATTTATCTTGCCGTTATAACCTCTGAGGGCCGCTCTGACCAGCTCCTCAAGTTCTTTCTTCCCCCGGAGACCGCCGCACTAAACATGTCCGGCTCTCCCAGCTTTAAGAAATGCGCTTCGTGCGGGGACGCCATGCCAGTCTCCGATGGCCACTCCCGCTGTATTCACTGCCTGGGAGAGGGCCACATCCCCCAGAAATGCGGTCACTGTTCCAAGCTGACCGCGTGGACGAGGCGGGACAGAGAAATGCGCCTGAAGATGCTACTCTTCAATAAGGCGCTTCAGCCCCCGTCAGTAGAAGAATGGGAAGCTCCAGCCCCGCATAAGTCCAGGGACGGAAAAAGCTCCGCTCTGTCCAGGAGCCTAAGTGCAGGAGAGACACAAGGCTCATCAGGCTACCCTCCCACATAGGGAGTGGACAAGTTACCCAAAGCCCGTAGTATGTCGGCGCCGAGCCCCGCACTCTCAGTGCTCTCGGTTCCGCCAGGTCGCCCGGAATCGGCACCGAATCTCTGAGCGGCACCGCAGCCAGATACCGTTGCCTCATGAAGACTCTGACTAACCCGGCACCGAGAGTCAACCTGGCACCGAAGCCTAAGCAGGCACCGAAGACTAAACCGCAACCAGTGCAGACACTGGAGATGGCACTGAGAAAGCACTTGGCACCCAGATCAACCCGCCCTCATTCAAGACCTGGGGATGTGGCTATGCTGCACATACAGGGCACGCCTGCACCTGCCCGCACCGACCACCCATTGTGTGCGGCTGAACTGGCACCGTCCGTCGTTTCGGCACCGGCCCCTACGGGCCCACAACCCCACGGCTCGGGGGACGATACGGCACCACCATCCCCATCCTCCGCACTTCGGTCACCACGCCTCCCAGAGGAAGTTTCTGACTTTGCCTCGGTCGTCTCCATTCCGTGTAGTCCAATCCCCAGGGCTCCCCCATCCACGGGGGTACCGACTAAGGCGCAAAGGAAGACTCACCATCCCCGTACACCATCCCCCAGTCCTGACAGGGAAGCGTTTTCCCCTGAGCCATTGCTCTCACCTTGCCAAAGACGGCGGGACCACCATTACGGTTATTCTCCTACATACCGTTGCTACAGATCCCCGAGGCAATCTATTACATCGCCGCATTACCACCGTACGTACTACTCGAGATCTCCATATCACCATTCACACCGCTCACGATCCCCGCGATCTCCTCCTCGCTCCCGTTACTATCGCCACAGGAGCGTCGCTTCTTACTCTCCATAATATTCACACCGTGACTCTCGTTATCGTATGTACACCTCACCCCATCGTGATTGTTCATGTTCAGTTACAAGACGCTCACCCTCGTCTCCAGAGCGGCAGCAATTATTCTCACCATGACCAATGACTCAGGACTCTATTCTGCCGACTCAATGCCCACCGACGCCTACTGGTGATGGGTAAACAGCCTCTGCCCCACATTACGATATCACTCAGTCACCTGTAGCAGAGCAACAGCCCATGGCTTCTCCAACAGATGTCTCTTCCTCTTCCCCGGATGACGCGGTGTTCAATGACGAACCCTCTCTCATGGATGATTACAAACAATTCCATGAGCTTTTTAAATGGGTAGCATATTCACAAAACCTACGTACCTCCGAGGCGCCATAGAAGCAGCATGCCCTCCTCAGAAACTTACAACAATCCAACAAATCGAAACTAGCTCTCCCTTTCAATGCCGCTATCCTTGAAGTAGCTAATGACAGCTGGCAAACCCCGGCATCTGTGCCCCCTACCAATAAACGCACAGACAGGAAATACTTTATTGACGCCAAAGATGCAGAATTTCTTTTTACTCACCCCGCCCCTAATTTCATCGTTGTCGACGCAGCACAGCAAAAGGCAAAGTCCGCGCAATCGAGAAACTCTGCTGCGGACAAGGAAGCTAAGCGTCTGGACTTGCTCGGCAGGAAGGTATATTCGTCGGCAACAGCCACACTGAGGATGGCCAACTACTCCGCCCAACTTGCTAACCACGACTTTGATAATTACTCGAAGTTGGTGCCTTTGATACAACATCTGCCAGACTCCAAAAGGGATGTACTGAAATCCATTGTTCAGGAGTGTTATACAGCAGCCCGTAATGCACTCCAGATATCTCTGGATATTGCCGACTCGGCTTCCCGCACTACGGCGACATCGGTCGTCATGCGACGTGCCTCTTGGCTCCACCTTGCTTCTGTGCCAAAAGATCTACAGCCCAAGGTGGAGGACCTTCCATTTGATCGAGCCTCCCTGTTTGCCCAGAACACGGATCAAGTGTTCCATTCTGGAAAAGACTCCCGAACTACATTAAGAACCCTCGGGATGTACACTCCGCCTTTTGGGTGCAGGAGAGCATGGCCGTATAACAGACAAAGGCCTTATTATTATTATTATTCCACCCAACGCTTCAGGCCCTTCCACCAACATAAACAAAGGCAGCGCCCCCAACATCGCAGCCAGCAGCCTAATAAGCATCCGAATCAACAACAACCTCGGCAGCAAGTTTGACGCCCTTGTCGAGGGTCTGCGTACCATCCCCCTATTGGAGTCTCCATCACGAGTAACCAAGCTTTTCCACCGCCGCCTGAACCCTTATTGCCGCCGTTGGTTCACCATCACCATGGACCGTTGGGTCAGGGAGATCGTAACCTCGGGACTCACCATTCCCTTCTCCACTCTACCTCCCACCAACCCCCCATCCCTGTCCCTTTTCAGGGACCCCTCTCACGAATTTCTGTTACGTCAGGAGGTCATGCACCTACTTACCATAGGTGCGGTAGAAGTAGTTCCTTCCGAGTTCCGAGGCAGAGGCTTCTATTCCCGGTACTTCCTCACCGAGAAGAAGTCTGGCGGATGGAGACCGATCCTGGATCTTCGTGGCCTCAACCGCCACCTGCGAAGACAGAAATTCAAAATGGTTACCTTGGGCTCCATCATCCCAGCACTACACAAAGGGGATTGGTTCGCGTCCCTCGATCTACAGGACGCATACTTCCATATTGCCGTCCATCCAGCTCACAGGAGATTTCTACGCTTTACCGTGGGCAATGATCATTACCAATACTCGGTGCTCCCCTTTGGCCTATCCGCAGCCCCAAGAGTGTTTTCGAAGACCCTGGCAGTCATAGCTGCGTACCTTCGTCGAGCCGGCATCACCATCTTTCCCTATCTCGACGACTGCCTCCTCATGACCCCCTCGATGCAAGAGGCCGAGACCGCAGTTACCGCTACAAGAGGTATCTTCGAGACTCTTGGACTAATCATCAATCTACCAAAATCTTCTCTGGTCCCGTCCCAGTCCATTGTTTTCATTGGAGCCAGACTAGATTCTACAACCGCTATGGCGTACCTACCCATAGACAGAGCCCACGCCATCCAATACCTATCGAGCGTCCTGCTTACTGCCCCAGCAGTCTCATACCTCACCTGCCTGAAACTGTTAGGCCACATGGCCTCCACTACGTATGTCATAGCCCACGCTCGCCTTCGCATGCGGTGCCTGCAACATTGGCTTCTCGCAACCTACAGACCCGGTATTACCAATATCAACAGGCTCACGCCTGTCCCTGCCCGCGTCAAGGACTCGCTCGCATGGTGGCTCCACCCTGCCAATACTCTTGCTGGTGTCCCCTTCCGGGCTCAACCCCCGTCAATCCAGCTTACCACGGATGCGTCCCTTGTAGGCTGGGGAGCACATATGCTACAACACCGGGTTCAAGGCTTGTGGTCCCACCAGGAATCCCTACTCCATATAAACTTCCTGGAGCTCAGAGCAGTTTTCAACGCTTGCCGCCACTTCGTCCACCAGATCCAGGGAACCACACTACAGGTCCTTATGGACAACATATGCACTGTATACTACATCAATCGACAGGGCGGAGCCAGATCCAGGACCTTGTGTGCGGAATCAGTGCGCCTTTGGAACTGGGCGATTCGCCACAGTGTCACTCTCACAGCCTCTTATCTCTCCGGCAAGGTCAATACAATTGCAGATGCACTCAGCAGATCCTTCCAATCCCAACACGAATGGGAACTCCTCGACTACGTAGCCCGCGATCTGTTTCAGTTATGGGGCTACCCAGAAATCGACCTCTTTGCCACTCGCGACAATAAGAAATGTCGCGCTTACTGCTCAAGAGCGGGCATAGGCAGCCAATCGATGAGAGATGCCTTCCTGCTCAATTGGGGGACATACCATCTCCTATACGCCTTTCCCCCGATTCCGCTGATACCCTGAGTAATAGGGAAAATACTATCCGACGCAGCGACAGTAATCCTGGTGGCTCCCTTCTGGCCTTGCCAGACATGGCTGATGCAACTCATGCAGATGTCGCTATCCAGACCTCAACGACTTCCACAGCTGAGCAACTTGATCTCGCAGCAACGCGGCAATCTTCTCCATCCGAACATCGACCGTATGCATCTGACAGGTTGGCTCCTAACTGGCTCCTAGGCCTTGAGCTAACCTGCTCCCAAGCAGTCAGAGACGTACTGGTACAAAGCAGACGTCACAGCACTCAGAGATCTTACCTCTACAAGTGGCGTCGCTTCTATATTTGGTGCCAATCACAAACCATCGATCCTCTCAAAGCACATATCCAATGCATCCTAGACTATATACTCCATTTACATTCGCAAGGCTTGGCAGTCGCTTCCCTAAGAGTACATTTGGCGGCGATTTTGGCCTTCCATGCTCCGATAGAGGGTTTTTCCGTCTTCTCTCATCCACTTACGAAGAGGTTCTTTAAGGGTATTTCCAATTTCTACCCACCGCATAGGCCTATCTCAGAACCATGGGACCTTACCCTCATACTGGACACTCTTACCCGTCCACCATTTGAACCACTCGCAACTTGTGATTTACAGACTCTCACTATTAAAGTTGCCTTTCTCCTTGCGATCACTTCAGCTCGACGAGTCTCCGAGCTCGCAGCACTCTCCGCCAATCCTCCCTATACAGTATTCACTCAACAGGGCGTCTCACTGAGATGTCACCCAGCCTTCGTGCCAAAGGTTAATTCGTCATTCCATGTCAATGAGCCTTTCCTACCTTCTACCCCAAGCCACATGCTACACCTGAAGAAGCCCGCTGGCATACGTTAGATGTCAGAAGGGCGTTGGCATTCTATTTGGACAGAACGCGTCCCTTCCGGAAGTCTCCACGATTACTATTATCAGTGGCGACCCGCTCTAAAGGTCATCAACTGTCGTCACAACGTATATCGTCGCATATCGTTAACTGCATCACTCGCTGCTACACCCTCAGGGGCAGGCCCCTACCCTGTCCACCAACAGCACACTCAACCAGGAGTATGGCTGCCTCCACAGCATTCCTAAAGAACGTCCCGCTACGTTACATATGCCGTGCAGCAACATGGTCGTCCTCATCCACGTTTGCTCGACATTATGCCCTTGACAGTCTCAAAGCTGCAGACATAGCAGTCGCTCAGGCAGTTCTTTCTTCTGTGCACACATAATTCCGAAGCACGACCAGCTGTTTGGGTGATTGCTTCATACTCACCTGTAGTGGAGCACCCACGGGGACATCACTCGAAGAAGAAGAAATTGTTACTCACCTTGTGCAGTAACATCTGTTCTTCAAGATGTGTATCCCCGTGGGTGCTCCACGACCCGCCCTCCTCCCTGCTTCGGAGCTCTGTCTTTCTCTGTTTCAGATGTTCCGGCTAGGAGGAAATGGCGAGTCGGACCATGCGATGCAGAAAAGTCGCGAACGCTGCGGGACGCTCTGCACATGTTCGGTCCTCCGGAGGGGGCTACTGCTGGCAAAAACTTCCCAGTTTGCGGCGCCGGGATGAGCCCGACACCTGTAGTGGAGCACCCACGGGGGGACACATCTCGAAGAACAGATGTTACTGCACAAGGTGAGTAACAATTTCTTCCAATAGTCCGGCTCTGCCCCAGGCGTCCCCGATTCAGCTGCTGCTGGTCCGTTTCAGCAGTGGCTGAATCGGAGACGCCTGCGGCAGAGCAGCTGGGGTGCTGCTGGGTTGGTCCGGTAGTGCCGCCCCTCGGCGCTGCGAGACCAACCCGGCAGCACCTCAGCTGCTCTTGGGGACGCCTGGGACAGAACAGCCGGCGTGCTGCCGGGTTGGTCCCGTAGCACCGAGGGGCGGCGCTACGGGACCAACCCGGCAGCACCCCAGCTGCTATGCCCCCGGCTTCTCCGATTCAGCTGCTGGTCAGTTTCAGCAGCGGCTGAATCGGGGAAGCTGGGCGCAGAGCAGCTCCAATGGTCTGGCTGCCCGAGCGCTTCCGGGTTCCTGATGGTGCCGGACCATCAGGAGTGCTAGAGCATTGGATGCCGGACTAATGGAGTTTTACTGTACAAGAGTAGGCTTCCTACGAGCCTGTGGAATTGAATCTCTGTTGTTGGAGGTTAGATGTACATCTGCCAGTAATGGTCTAAGTTTACTTGGTCCTGGGTCAGTGCAAGGGTCTTGATTGGGTGACCTGTCAAGTGACCGTATAAGAGCTACTTCTGAGAGAAAATTTTCAAAAGTGCCAAACTGTCTTAAATCATAAACCCCATTGCCTTTCAGTGAAACTTTGGAAGATAAGTCACTTAGACCCTTTTGAAAATGTTCTTTATGCTAGTGTATTGCTTTTGGTTAAGATCATGTGTATAACAAGTCAAATAGATGAAGTTAAATTCTGAAGTAATGATAAATTCTAGCTGGTTTGATGCATAGATGCATGATAAAGAAGACCAGGCTTATTAGCAGAAGTACCTAGGTTTTGGCCACGTACTAGGTAGAAGGGCATCACCAAGCTGGCAAAAGAGTTTTGAGCTGTGGTGTGCATATTCTTTGACCTAGCAACAATCCTGCACAGATTTTTTTCTTATTTAGATTAGAGGGTTAATACCTAATGTGCCTCTCAGTGTGGTATCTAAGCATAGGAGTATGTTGAAATTGGAGACACTGTGTGGGTCTCTAATACAATGTGGGTTCTTATCCATATAGTTTTTGTTACATTCATGTGTGACTGTTTGTGGTATGTAGACTAACCAAAATTTGGCCCCACCAGCTTTTGTGACTGAGCTTGTCACTTCAGTGCATAGATGTACGTATCTGTTACATTGCATGAGCAACAGAACTGAGAACAATATAGAAATTCTAATGCTGTTGTATATCAATCAGAAAACCAGTGTGCACCCTCATCTGGAATTTTATGCCACTGTGGTAAAGCAGAGCAGTCCAGCTGGGAGATGGTGGGAAGGTAGAACAGGCTGCTGGGTTGCTCTGCTTCCTGCCATTGCGGTGAGGGTGAGGGTGGGGGAATGATTTCTGCTGCCCCGCCACCACGACTAAGATAAAGGCTCATCACGTGGTCCATAGGATGGTTGAGGTGGCTGTGTCTGATAATTCTGCAAAAAATGTCAGGCATATATGTAATAAATCCTGGGGTGTTGTGGATGCAGTATTTTTCTTTGGTAGGAGGGCTTGATTGAATGATGCATACAAATATCATTCCATTTCAAAATGAGATACTATATTGAACTAAGATTAACATATGCTGCGGAGGCCTTGGTCATTGTGGTGATTTATAATTGCTAATAACAATTTACTTTTTTTCTTATAAAATTCTTCTTTGATTTGTGCATAGTCTTTTACTTCCCATTAGGCACAAGAGAAATGAGATGTGTGATGCTTATTTTGTGGCTGATGAATGTCTGATTGGAAACTTGTACTTGCAGCACTGTGGCTGCCCCACTATTCATCAGTTCTGATATGCATGTTTCCTTTGTTTTGTTAATGCATTTGGCATTGCTCTCATTACGCAAAATCAGTGAAATGTTCACGAATCAAAGCCTCTGCAGGAGCCAGAGGCATACCATGTCTGCACTCCGCTGACAATTAAATCTACGTGATTGTGTATAAGGATTGGAGTTACACTAAACCTAGTTGTTAGAGCCACAGGAAAGATTGGCCTTTTAAATACAATTTTAACACTCTGGTACTTCAAAATAGAAACTAAACTCTTTTCAGTAGCTACACAAAAGTAAATTTTAAAATAGGTCTTTGTAGCTTAAAAAAACATTCACCATAGGCTTCATAATAGCTACAATTTACAATTCAGGTTCTTTAGAGTCCTATTACAGTATAATCTGGAGTACTTCAAGTGACTTCTAATGTAGAGGTCTAGGAATTTAAAGGAGGGGACTGACTGCCTTTAGTATGATTTTGAGAAATAAGCATTTAACAAAATTTACATCTGAGTGAAAAGTGGAAAATGCAACATTAATGGAATAAAATAAATAAGTATATCTTGGAAGTGCTCTTGTTTTCTGAATTATAGAACAGGGCACACTGAATCTTCACCAGCGGTTGGCAACCTTTTCAAACCAGAGAGCCAAACTACATCAAAATTCAGAAGTAGAAGTCAAAAAAGTGCCAGTATAAGAGTGCTTATTTGCATGACTGAAAATACACAACTTAATATTATTGATAATTGACATGATGATTAATAATAGCATAAATGAAACATTATTCTCACAGACTTTATTTAATGGGACTTCTGCTGTTGCTGGGGGTGCAGTTTGTGGGTATGGGGTGCAGGAGTCAGAGTTGGAGTGCATGAGGGGCTTAAGGCAGGGAGCTGGGATGTGTACGAAGTGCAGGAGGCAGGGCAGGGCACTAGGGATGGGAAGTAGAGTATGTGGGTTGGCCCTAAGGCCAGATTATTTTACCTGGCTGTGTTGAGATGTATCAAAATGAATAGGGGTCTGGGATTGACTATACATCAATGGGTAAGGGGTCTAGCCAGAACAAGCGTTGTCATTGCCCTTTAAACATGTTTTTCACCTTTGTTCTGGCAGCCTTGAAAGATGGTTGCACCGAACAGTGTCTTGTTTTGCCTTCGCATTTGTCTGTAAAAACATTTTCAGGGTTGAAGCGCTTTCTCCCTCCCTATAAGCTACTGATTAAGACAGTAAGTAATACTGATTCAACTAAAAACCAATAAACAAGTAACAGGGGTGGGTAGAATTGTATTAATCACCTACTTATTAATATTCATTGTTTCGGAGTTAACATTACTTACTACCTTATTTAGTAGTGATAGACGTGTGAATTAACATACTAAAGTAGATAAAAGGGTGTGATTGGCACCAGGTTGTTGTCACTCGGACGTTGTGTTGAATGTTCCATTTACCCCATCTGCTCCTGGGTTGCCTGTTTCTTCTCTAACCGGCTGAGGCTGGGCTACTATGCCCAGGCAGCAGTGGCTGTCCGAGGGACTGGGCCAGGGTCGCTGTAGCTGGATTGTGGCCTTCCCTCAGACCCATGCCACACAAGAGGGGGGCCAATGCCAGCCCGTCCTGCAGCCAGACGGGGGGCCAGACTGCGGGATCTGCCCCAGGATTAGGGCCAGGGAAAGGAGGCTGTGGCCAGGTGGGGACTGGGCCTTGATTGGGGGCCTTGTTGGCCAGGCAGCTGCGGCTGGATCCCAAGCTGGGCTGCTGCGGCTGGGCTGTTGCAGCTGTTGCAGGCTGCCGTGGCTGGGCTACAGTCTGCCCCAGGAGCATGGTGGCTGGGGACAGACTGGGGCTGTCAGGTGGGCTGAAGCTGGGCCACTGTGGCTAGATGGAGGCATCTGCTGCTGCCAGCCCCTCTCACTATCCTAGCTTGGAGCGTGCATGCGTCCCCTAGAGTGCACCATCTGCCGGCCCTTTAAACGAGCAGAGTCCTGCAGCCAGCTCTTGCCAGAGTGCACTGCCATACTTTCACCTCTGGTTAAAGGAGAAATAGACAAAAAAGGCCATCTTGACATGAGTAATTACACATTTTTTAAATTTTGAATTAATTTTTCATTTTGATTTTAAAAGTTGCATGTATTTTGGAATGACAGGAGAGCCATATTTGGTTCTATACTGAGCCACAGGTTACTGACCCCTGATCTACACTGAAGCTCTGAAGATCTTTACTAAACTTGGAATTGTTAAGGCATTTGGTAACTTCTAATTCAGCAATCCATAAAAGATGAATCTTTAATGGGATTACTGACTGAAGTAAAAGCAGCAGAGCTGGCCTCGGGTTAGTTCTGTTATCTCTCCTATAAATATAAGGAATAGACTGAAAACAGAGCAGGAGACTAACCAAATAAAGTGCTTTTTAGGAATGCTTTGTATTCTGTAAATGCAAAAGCATTAGCGTGAGGAGAAACCTGGTGGCACTTAGGGTTGCTGTTTACAATTGCTATCCTATAGGAGATACGGAATCAGCAAAAAATTGTGATTTAAGGATTGAGTGAGATTTGAAGGAAAGTGCATTTACAGCCCCTTGTTTCTTGATTTAGCAAATCACATTGGCAATCGAGCATTAAGATGTGTGCTTTCAATCAACAGTATCAGTAATTTTCATTTTGTGAAATAAAGCTAACACATAAGTAGTCCTGTGTAGTATGTGTGACGTGCCATAGCTTTAGGAGTGATTTCTTGAGCTTGTGATGAAATGTAAATGTTAATTAGCCACTTAGCTGAAACTTCATCCTGCTGTTTAACAAGTCTGTGTGAGTTGACATTGTTAATCAATTGTCCTTTGACAGAAGGAAAATTTTGCTAAATTGTAAGTAAGCTTTACATCAGGGTGGGCAAGATATGGCCAATGGGCCAAATCAGGCCCACCAAACCATTTGATCTGTCCTGTGGCCTGCCTCAGCAGGGAGGGCGGAGGCAAGAGACTTTGCATGCTTTGCCTCTCCCAGGCCCCAGTTGGCTTGGCGACAGGGTAGCAAAAGAAGTGTCCACCCCTTGCCTGCCGCCACGGGTGGTTGGTACATAGCTGGAACTGTGCGCTGTTCAAAATGGCTGGTGGTCCCCTCTATGCTCCGTGTGCTCCTGGTGGCAGGAGGGTGAGTAGGAGATTTTGTGTGTTTTCCCCCTGCCCGTGGCCAATCATCACAGTTGGAGGCAGGGAAGCGTGCAAAGTCTCTCGTCCCCTGCCAGGGTTGCCATCCTGGTACCATCAGCCATTTTGGACAGCTGGTGGCTTCGTCTATGTGCCATGCGCCGCTGGTGGAGAGCGAGAGACTTTGCGCGCTTCCCTACCCTCACCTGCGATGATTGACCTGAGGGCAGGGAAGCATGCAAAATCTCCTCCTCTACCGCACCAGGGGCATGTGGCATGTCGCAGGAACCACCAGTTGTTCAAAATAGCTGGTGGTTCCCTCTAGATCAGTGGTTCTCAACTCGTTTCAGTCCACTGACCACCAGGCCAATCAAAAAATTTTCGTGGACCACCTCCAGCACATGTAGCACAGGATGAACAACACAGCAACCACTCAGCACGACAGTGGCAGCTACACTGATGCTCAGAGTCTCAGATGGAAGTTACTGGCAGCACAATGCGGTTGCATCCTAGGTGACAGTATGGATGATGCGCTGCATGCTTGTGAACACGGCGTAAAACAGCCTAACGGCAGTGCCTGCTCACACCATGTGACTTTGGACAATGTTCCTGTGAACCACCCAGTGGTCCACGGACCACCAGTTGAGAATCACCGCTCTAGATGCTGCATGACCCTGGCAGGGGACAAAAGACTTCATGTGCTCCCCCATCCCTAGAACTGAATTAGCTTGGGGGCAGGGGAGTATGCCCCCCACGGAAGCATGGCTCTAAGCAGCACATGGAAGGAACCCATGTGGCTGGGCTGCTACAGGAGGGAGCCTGCCTCAGGGACCCCGTTGGACTGCTGGCTGGGAGCCACCAAGGTAAGCAACTCCCGGCCACAGCCTGCCTCTTGCATCCCAGCCTTTGCCGTTTCTTAACTCCCTGCCCCAGGTCCTCACCCCTCTCTGCCCTAGGTTACCCAAATTCTCTGCATGCTGCCCCAGATCACAATTCCCTCCAGACCCTACACCCCCTGCCACACCCATCCCCCAGGTCAAAATTCATTCCTGCACCCCTACTCCTTCCCAGGCCCAGCACCTTAATCCCCTGCCCAAGGTCACAACCCCCTACTTCATCTAAACTTCCTCTGATCCCACACCCTCTCCCGCACATCAATCCCCTACCCCAAACTCACTTCCAACCCAACATCCATCCTAAACCCCTCTCCCAAAGGAAATGGCGTGTGTTGCCTGAACAGCTCGGTCTGTGGCACCCAATAACTTAGTTCCACGGCCTTTCTGCATGGTGGGGGTAAGGGGGGAGGTCAGGAGACCTGGGTCTGCACATCTCTGACTGTGCAGACAGCGCTCTCTGCCCTGGGACTCCCCGCACCCTCCCTTCCCCTCTCCTCCGCACAGGACGGCATCATGGAAGTAAGTTGCTGGAGTGCAACAGCCCCGCTGTTCACGCAGCACGCACACCAGCTGTTTGGGGAGGGGAAATGCAGTCCCACACTTCCTGGAACCCAGAGGTGCTGCAGGATTGCCAGGTACGGGTCCCAGCTGCCCCTGTCCCGTGTCCAGACCCCCCAGGAGTACCCTGTCCCCACCAGTACTGTCCCTAGCACCCTGTTCCCGGCCCCAGCATCCTTCCACCCACCCCAGCAGCACCCTGCTTACCCTGTCCCCAACACCCTGCCATCCACCCTAGCACCCACCATCACTCTGTTCCTTGTCCCAGTTCCTTGTCCCACCCCAGTGCCCAACAGGACCATGTCCCTGACCCCAGCATCCTGTCTCAGCACCCCGCCACCTGTGCCAGCATCCTGCCACCCAGCAGCACCCTCTCCCCGGCCCCAGCACCCACTAGCACCCTGTCCCTTGCCCCCACCAGCACATTTGGGACCACATTAGTGAGGCTTGGGGGTTTTGGAGGGTTTTTTTTGCATCTCACGTGTGTGGCCCCAACTGATTTTTCTGTGGGTCAGTGACCCTTGACTCAAAACAGGTTCCCCACCTCTCTCATAAATAAATGCTAATACCTTTTGAGTTTGACATAATTTATTTAAAAATGAAGCCTGGCCAACATGCCCCCACTTGGGGCCAAATCCCCATCTCACTGCAGCATCATAACACTCCTGCACCACCTGACCCCAAACCTGAGCCTATCATACACTGGAACCCCCTGTCCTGAGCCTCTTACATCCCCAAACTCCTGCATCCCCACATCCTTGGTCTTCTGCCACAACACTCCTGCACCATCTATACATCACAAATCTGTGTCCTGAGCCCATCATACTCACAGCCTCCTTGCCCTGAGCCTGTCACATATCCAACCCAAACTCCCGCACCCTCACATCCACAAGCCTATGACTTGCTCGGCACCCCAACCTTCCCCAACCTTTTTTGATTGACAAACCATGGGGTTCCTTGTAATTCTATGGCCAAATAAAATTGGGAAACACTGCCCTAGATAATCTGGATCAGGTCTCATTGTGCTAGGCGCTATACAAACACATAGTAGGAGATAGGGATGCTAATCATTAACTGGTGGAGGCTGGAGAAGCTCCCTTCCTGCCATAGGGCCTGCCATGTGTAGAGAGCACTCCAGCCAATGGGAGCAGTCCCCATCCATGGTGGGGAGACTGCTTTGCCCCCCCCCCCCCCCCCCCCCGCTCCTGTCTAACTGGTTAACTAGTTAAACTTAACTAATTAAATGGGATTTTACATCCCTAGTAGGAGAGAGTCCTTGCAAACTCTGTAGGGGCAATCTAAACTAAGACAAGATGTAAGAAAGGGGTGTCTCCAACAAATGGAATAGCTTGTGGGCATGGTGGGTAGGTGGAGTCTCAAAGATTTTAAAAAAATCTAATTTGCTGTTTAAATGTCTACTGACTATTAATTAGCTGTAACCATTTGACAATTTGTTATAGGCATTATGGTCAATTTTGAGTATCCTGGCTTTGTGTTGCATCATTCATGAACATTGCTTCATCAATGACAAGTGTTCACAATTTAGGAGGGACTTCCCCTGTGACTGAATGAGGTATCTTTATATGACCCCCGGCCACTTGAAATGGGAGTAAGAAGACACATCTTGAGCCAAAGTTTCTTTCTTGTCCAATTAACTCTGCTAACTCTGGACTAACTCTGCTAGGTAGGTCCATCCATCACTTAACCAGTAACTGTAAATCTGAGCTAAACTAACAAAATCAAATGTTGTAGGTAACAATTGTCCTTGAGCTTAAAGTGTCTTTTTTGTTTTACTCACTTTTACATTTGGGTGCTGAGTCTGCCCCTTAAAAATAATCTGTGTGTAGTTTCTGATGCAAATCAGCCTCTGTGTTTAGGCTTTTTTCTTCATTGTTTATGTTATCAAGGCTTGGTCTACACTACAAACGTACGTTGGTATAACTACCGATGCTCCTGAGTAATGTAGCTAGGCTGACCTAACCCCTGGTGTAGATAGTGCTATGTTGACGACTGAGGGCTTCTCCAACTGACATAACTACTACCTTTTAGGGAGCTGGAGTATCTGTGCCAACAGGAAAAGTTCTCTGTTGTTATAGGTAATGTCTTCAGTAAGTGATGTACACTACTGGTGTAGGGAAGCCCTTAGACTGGGATAGGGATTTAAGCAACTAGTTGACTATCTGATAGGCAACTAGCGTGTCGACTATCCAATAAGTAAAAGCTTTTCTCCCCACCCCCCTTTGCTACCTGTATTAGAAAGAGGCAGTAAGGGGAGGGGAAACGAAGCGGTGCTGGTGGGAGCTGTCTTAAAAGCCAGTTCCCCCAGCTCCAGCAGAAGGGTCAGGTGTGCAGCAGCGGCGTTCCACCTTTGAAATGTACAAGAATCCCCGCTGGGGTTCTTGTACATTTCAAAGCGGAAGCACTGCATGGAGCTTGGGGCCAGCGGGGGGACTCAGAGAGAGTCCCCTGCTGGCCCAGGATCCATTCGGCATTTCAAAGACAGAATGCCGCACAGAACTTCCACCTTTGAATTGTAGCAACAACCAGGCGTGCTCTTGCTACATTTCAAAGCAGAAGCTCCCTTATCAACTAATTGAATAGTTGATGGAAATTCCATTGACTGTTCGATCAGTTGATTAATCTAATTTTAACATCCCTAGATTGGGGTAGGCAGTAATTTTTGATGAGGGAGGCACTCCAAGATTTTGGTAAGTGGCCAAGGGTCACACTTTTCTATGGAAGAGATGCATAGTCTGGGATGGAGGTTGGGTGCAGAAGGGAGCTTAGGGTAGGAGTTTGGGATATAGGAGAGGGTTTAGGGTCTGAGAGGGAGTTATGACCAGGGACAGAGGATTGGGATGCAGGATCCAGGAGGGAGTGGTGACCTGGGAAAGAAGAGTGCAGAGGGTTTGGGTAGTGACCTGGGACAGGGAGTTGGGGTGTGGGAAAAGGTGAGGTGCCAGGTGCAGGCCCTGACCAGGAGGTGCTTACCTAGGCAGCTCTTAGCCAGCAGCCCAGTGGGACTCTCAGGGAGACTCCCTGCCTGCTGCAGCCCCAGTCTTACAGTGGCTGGCTGCTCCCTCTGTGTGCCTCTTGGTGCTGGGGCTGGGAGCTGACTTTGCATGCTGCACCTGCCCCCAGGCCAGTCATAGCAGCCCCTTTTGGGGGCTGAGGCAGTGCACAAAGTCCTTCTCCTCTTCCCAGCACTTGGCACAGAGAGGCACATGGAAGAAGTAACCAGCCACTTTGAGCCTGGAGCTGCTGCAGCAGCCAGGAAGCCTGCTGAGAGTCCTGGTGAGGCGGGCTGGATCCAAAGGCTTGGTGGGCCAGCATCTTGCCCCTGCCTGCCTTAGATGTAGGTCAGATGTACAATAAGTTTCAGGGTAACAAAATAAGTAGCAGTAAATTTAATATCCAGTTAGTTTAATTAGTAATAGGGAATAAGTATAAATAAAAGCGAGCTGCGGTAAGAGCCATTGCCAAAATATGTCTGGTTTCTGATAAATGTTGCCTTTAGAATTTAGCTTTCCTAACCTAAAAGACATTATCTGGGTAGGACAGAGAGTAGTTGAGTTGCCGAAGTCCTACTTTTTTTAAAAGTGAAGTACAAGTGCAGTCGTATTTAAAAGGAGCATGATTTCAGCTCCTTAGCTATTCCCTTTCAACAGAGTGCTTTGGATAAGGACTCTTTTTGAGAAATGCCTGTCTAAATTCTGTGCAGAGTGTCGAGGGCACTCAAAATGATTGGGCTGTATCTCTCATACTAAGGCCATGCCTAGACTTGTCGTGATACAGCTACAGTGCTGAAGCTGTGCCCCTAAAGTGCTGGAGCATAGATGCTTTCCACATTGATGGAAGGGATTTTTCAATTGATGCTGTTAATCCATCTCTACAAGAGGCGGTAGCTAGATCAGTGGACAAATTCGTCTATTGGCCTAGCTGTTTCTACACAAGGGGTTAGGTCAATTTAACTACAGCATTCAGAACATGACATTTTTCACAGCCCTGAACAATCAGTGTAGGGTGGACAACAGTAGAGAGAGTTGATTCTAGGATAGATTTTACCAGCACTGAGAATAAAGATGCCATTTTTAGAGGTTTTTCACTCCACACTTCTGTTCCTAGCAATCACTCCTACAGAAGCACACATTAATCTCCTTCCTTCACTTCCTTCATCACTTATTATTTTTTTTGTCCTTTTTATTTCTCGTTCCAATCGGTTTAGGGATTGTAGAGATTTTTATGGTCAAACCTATACTGGAATTATTTTGCATCGTACTGTTACACTTCTTTTATGAATAGGAGTGGAGTTTTTGTTTGATGAAAATTGATCTTATATTTGCCAGAACACCAGAACACAGTGTCTACACACTGTTGCTGATTATGGATGTGCACATAGATTTGAAGTGCCTTAAGGTAGGACTTGTCACTCATCCATGAAATTGTATACATTCTAATGCTTTAGTCTCTAAACGCTATAGCCCTGGTCCTGCAAGTCTGTTGTGCGTGGGTGGCTCTCTCTCTCCTTGCAGAAAGCACCATGGAAGTCAATGGAATTCTGTCCAGGTTCTGCTTGCAGGATGGGAGTCCATTTGCCTCTTTTTATCCGTTTTCTCTGGTACATGTATCTTCATCTTTGGAGGTCATTTAGTTGTTAATTTTAGCCATTTGGGCATCATTATCTTTGGTGATATGTGGTTAAAGTTGCTATGCATATTATGGAGACAATCATCTACGCTTCGCAATTAGGCAGTACATGTCCAGATATAAGTAAGTGTATAAAAGGCATATAAAGAAATCTGAAAACGATGTAGCAGACTTTAAAATAATTGACTGTGTTTGTATCAATTTTTTTAACATGACATTCTAGATGCTTCATACATTAATTTACAGGATCTTTTTAGTCAGCAAGGTTACACTAAATCAGCAACTATTTGTTCTTCTTAAATTCAATTAAAGAAAATCATTTATTTTAATTAAAATAAAAGCCCATTAATTTGGATTGTGTTGGCAGTTTGCTGCACGGTGACAGTGCCTGAGATTTATTGCAACTGAACCAGCTATTTAGGCTGGCTTAGTAGAATGAACTTGACTTTATGAGGTGGTGGGAGAATTATCCAGTAATCCTGCTGGTTTGCTCACTGATTGAAATTTAGGAAATGATCCCAGATGTAAGTAGAAAGATGTGTTTAATGGATTAGAAGATGTAGAAACCAAATTTTATATTTTTACTACTTTTATATTTGAAAACATGTTTTCTGTTTTAAGACAATGAATAACTGGCAGCAGCACATTTGGCAATCTAGATTATCACTCCGGGGGGGGGGGGGGGATTTTTTGTTAACATAATTAATGAGTTGGAAGCAAGCTATTTCACACTTTTTTGGTCTCAGTCTGTAAGTGAAGTGTATTTTCAGAATTTATTAAACATTTCCTTCTGAGAAATTCTATTAAAGGTGATCTCTAAAAGGGAAAAGAATTGGGGGGGCGGGGGGGGGAAGCGCTTTAAAAGCAAAACCAAAAACATGTACATGGAGGGGTGAGTTACTGTTTATTCTTTTATGTTAACAATTCAGATGTTGTCTGCCCTGGAATTCCCTGTAGTAAGGGCTCTCAAACTTAATTGCACCATGACCACATTCTGACAATAAAAAATTGCTACATGACCCTGGGAGGACAGGGGGATGGGACCAAAGCCTAAGCCCTACCATCCAAGGGTTTCAACCTAGTCATGCCACCCAAGGTTGAAGCCCTACTAGAGAACTAGTGAAACTGAGTCGCATTGAAAGCTGAACAATACAAGCTGTTTACACTATCCTTAATTTTTCTAAAATTTCCCTCTAGTTCTAAGTTGAAATATTTAGAGGGGAAGGAAGGAAGACAAATGTATGTACCTCCTAACAATGGGAAGGGCTTTTAGTCAAACTCTGGGAGAGCTGGGGAATAAGGATGTTAAATTACTGAGTAATTTACTAGTTGAGTAATCGATAGACTGTTCATTGACTACTCAACTAGTCGATAGGGCTCTTGTGCATTTCAGAGGAGGAGTGCGGAACTCCATGTGCAGCCCGGGGACAGTGGGAAGTCCTGCTGACTCTGGGCTCCATGAGGACGCTTACCCTTTGAAACGGGGACTGGTACTGTGCTTTGTGCAGCATTTCCGCAGAATCCGAGGTCATCTGGGGACTCCCCAGTGGACCCCGGGCTCTGCTCGCTTTGAAATTCTGCACTGAAATGTGGGATCAGCTGGGGAGTCCTTAGCTGATCCTGGGTTCCGTGGAAATGCCATGCGGAGCCTGGGGTCAGCTGGGGACTGATCCCAGGCTCCGTGCGGCATTTCCTCCAAACCTGGGGGCTCCACTCAGCATTTCAAAGCAGCAGTGCCATACGGAACCCGGATCAACTGGGGATTCCCCAGCTGACTCGGGTTCCGTGGAAATGCAGCAGGGAGCCCAGGGTCAGCTAGGGAGTCCCCAGCTGACCCCGGGCTCCAGGCTGCACTTCCTCTTTGAAACACCATGGCAGCATTTCAAAGCGGCAGCACCTCACAATTGATCCTGGGCTCTATGTGGTGCTGCCCCTTTGGAGAAAAGACAGCCTCACCAAATCGAGCACTGGCCTTAAAATTGACATGACTGAGCAAATGTTGAAAGAGACTTAACCGAGATGAGCCAGAAAATAGGATGGACCTTGAATAGGATTATTTCTCATTAATCCTTGCAGAAAAGGAGATAAAACAGAGAGAATTTTTTAGCACCGCTAAATCAATATTTAAGGTTTGAAAACTAGAACAAAATGTTATTGAAAACCAAATTGACTGTAGCACTTTTTGTTAAAGCATAGGGAATGTTAAGAATTTATTGGGATGAAGAAACAAAATATTACTTGATGGAATTCTTGATTTATGGACACTAGCAATGCCAGGTAAATCTATTAGTGATAAATAAACATCACTGCATATATGCAATATGATCAAGTTAAAACTTACAGTTCCCAATGGACTAATTCCATTAAAATAGATGAAAATTCTGGGTAGGCCTAGAACATGCCCCATATCCACTGAAGATAACATTCCCGTTGTAAAGAGAGGCTTTAGCAAGACATGTTGATAGCAGTTTCTCCAGGTACAATAGATAAGAACTGAAAAGGCTTTGAATCTTTTGGGTTTCATAACAAAAGCTCATCATTTGGTTAGAGAGAGGTGTTAATATTTTTTTTTCATTTGTTGTTATATACTCCTCATTCTCCCCTAGTTTAACAGGGCTAATCCTTTGCCCTGAGAAATACTAGCAAGTCACTAGTTTCCTTTCCCCCTCCCACCTCTGTGGCAGAATGAAGTTTGCTCATAGAAAAATGTATTTTAACTTTTGTGAAACTTAAAATTATAGTACTATATTCTGCATGCAAGCAGTGGGTAACAAAATAACAATTTAAAAAAATATTTACTAGTATTATAGTTTCTTCTTTTAGGTTTATAACATAGAGAGAAAAATGGCCAGAAGAAACCACTTTAGCTGTCTAAACTTGTTTGTAGAGAAGTTCATGTTATTGCAACCTGTGCTGTTTATAACACATTTATGTCTTCTGTAGCTTGCACCACGAGAGAGAGCAGCTATGAATTACAACCAAAAGTTGAAAGAGAAGTTCCAACACCATCCTCAGATCAAACGCATAGCTCGTCACCGTCACTTGCCCAAAGCTATCTACAGCCAGGCCAAGCAGCAGCGCATCATGCGGGAAGCTTGTCGGCGGAAGTATGACTCTTTTTCTGTCTTTTTTTTTTCTTCATTATGTATTGGTAAAAGAGATGTTACCCCATTGTTGTGGCAACAGTCCATAGGGACTCTAACAAGGGAACAGCTCTTATGAATGACTAGTATCAATTTGGTCAAGCAAATAAATCAGCTATTAGACTGATAGTTAGAGTCTGTGGAGTAGTAAGTGCAGATCCAGCTGCCAGTAGGAGCAAAGACTAGCTTGCTTCCTGGGCCCTCTGAAAGGTTGAGAGAGGACATAAGGTCATAGATGGAGACCGCATCCCCTATCAGCTCTTTTGTGTAGTCATGTCAGAGGAATTAGGGTTGCTTTGGGAGAATGAGGGTGTTCTGGCTCCTTGGCTGTGCTCAGTCTTAGTATCAGTGTGAAAATTTTCACTTTACTGGAGCACCTCTATCGGTTCCTGGGAGTAGAAAGCATCTGTGCATGTCTATTGCCATTGTACTGAAAGAGAAGTTGGCTGACACATGCATGGAGGAATGGGAGGTGCTGTGATTGAACATGTTTGTTACACTCTGGTGTCCACGCTTCCCAGCTGATCATCCTGTTTACAGCTATCTATAAATCAATCAATCAATCAATCTGTGCACTAAGAAAGGAGGCTCTTAAAAATGTGAACTTTAGTAAGTTTTCCAATTTAACACAGTTTTAGATGGACACTGTTCTTTTTTAAAAGGAATTTTTTGTAATACAGGCAGTCCCCGGGTTACATGGATCCGACTTACATCAGATCCCTACTTACAAACGGGGTGAGGCAACCCCACACTAGCTGCTTCCCCCCAGCAGACCAGGGAGACGCGAAGCTAGCGTGCCCCCCCCTCTCTTCCGCAGCAGACCAGGGAGATGTGGAGCGGCTTTTCTCAGCAGACACCTCAGCTTGAGAATAAAGGACTGAGGGAAGTGAGGTGTGGGAGAATAAAACTGAGCTCTGGAGAAATGTTTGGCTAGAGTTTCCCCTATAATATGTACCAGTTCCGACTTGCATACAAATTCAACTTAAGAACAAACCTACAGTCCCTATCTTGTACGTAACCCGGGGACTGCCTGTACTTAATAATCTCAATTGATTTTGATTCTGAAATCATGCATTTTTAGGAACTGTGGAACACTTTGCCATAGTATCCTAAGCAAAAGCTAGAATTTCTGACCTTGAACACCTATTGCTGATATTATCAATCTCACTTTTCTCTTTGTCATGTCTGTTTCCAGGGAACTGAATCGCCGTAAACACAGCAAGCCGGGGTCCTCACCATTTGTGTCAGAAAAGAAGAAGCACATTGTGGCTGTAGTGAAATAACTTTTTTTGCTGGTTTACAGCATTGTGTGTAATTTTTGTATTTAAACAATTAGCTACACTGTACAAAAGTAAGGATCTGCTGCAGACCCAGCCACAAGTGATGTGGCTCATTTTTCTTCTTTGTATCCCCCTCCTCCTATTTCTCAAGTCATTATCCAGTTTGAGAATTCAGAATACTTGGTTTTATAAAGTCCTGTAATCAAACTTGTGGCTGGTGTAAATTGACCCAGCCCTATATATTTCAGTGAAACTTCACTTGAAATATCAGCAGAGAATTTGACTGTTGGGGTGATATATCAGTATATCAGCTCTCTCCCCTGCCACCTTCTCCTACAAAAAAAAAAAAGGTGAACATATTTCATCATTGCCTATGGCAAATAGATTTCCCTGATGTTAGAAATTATAAACTATATATTTTTAATGACAATTATAAAAAAGGAAAAATATTTGTTAGAAATGAAGAAAATGAATATCACACACAATGAGATAAATCAGGATTACATTCTATGTCAGTAAGGGTATGTCTACATTGCATTCCTCTGCCGAGAGAGGAATGCAAAGGAACGAAATTGCAAATGAAGTGCAGATTTGAATTTCCCGCACTTCATTTGCATAATCACGTCTGGGCACTATTTTGAAATACCCTATTTTGAAAAAAATGTTGTCTAGATGCGTTTATTTTGAAAGAAAACCCTTCTTTCGAAATTACCCTTAAACCTCATTTTATAAGAGGAATGCAATGTAGACATATCCTAACTTTATACTGTGCTTATTATTGTGCAGCATATTCTTTTTTTCTCTGATTGAGAGGGATTGGACAGTACTCAGAGCAATGTAAATAATAGGGCTGTTGTATGATGATCATATTAATAATTGTTGAATAAATGTGTTTACACTTCTCTTAAAATTACTCAGTGTATCTCTTTCATCTGGGTCTTAGAAAACCTTGAAATTTCCTTCATGTGAGATGCATTGTAAACCTCTTGTTTAAGGTAACAAACAATTCTTTCATCCCAAAGTTCTTTAATTTGTGTGTGAGTATCACTTCACACCCAGCAGTGAATAGAAGCAGCTTCCTATTGAAATGACAGAATAATTTAGTTGGACAGATTGTAATTTTTCACACTGGAATTCAAGAAGGCTACTTGGTCTAATAGCTCTGTCCTTGGAGAAAATTTTGAGATATTTAACAGCCATAAATATTAATTTGATACTTAAGTTAAAAACATGGTGTTGAGAAGCACTGTGCTGCTGGAGATACAGTACTGTCTTTAGAATGAGTATTAACTGAGGCCCTTAATCTTTTTTGATTAATAAAAATTCTGTGTAAAATTTTCAAAAGCACCCATGTCCCATTTTCAACAGTGACCTAAACACTTAAATATCATTAACTTTCAATGAGGCTTAGGCGCCTCAGAATTTGACTGTGAGGGTCTAAAGATACAGAAGGATGTCTAGAGCAATGGTGCCCAAACTTCTGTTGCATCTCCTCCTTAGGTGTAATGGAACCACTACATGCTCCTCCTCCTTTGACTGCACAATTAACTTATCAGTAGAGCTTGGGCTGAAGGTGAAGCTGGGGGCTGACCTGAGGTGGGACTGCCCACGGGATCAGAGGGAATGAGGGTGAAGCTCAGATGGGCCTAGAGTTGGGATGGAGGCAGAGCATGGGATGTAGTAAAGTCTAGGGATGGAGTAGGGGGGAAAAGTAGAGCTGTGTCTGAGCTGAGCTGGGTTCGGGGCTGAGTGGTGCTCCCCATTTCCCATAGAGGCTGGCCTGGTCTCTGTCATGCAACCTTCCAAATATTCCTCCGTGCTCCTGAGGGAGACATGTCCCACAGTTTGGGGACCACTGGTCCAGAGGGATTTTCAAAAGCATTTAGATACCAGCCACCACTGATTTCAATAGGAGGTAGGTGCCTATGCACTTTTGAAAATTCCAGAAAAAGCCTGCCATTTTTAAAATAGGACTTCAGGTATTTTTGAAAACTCTGTCCCCTCTAACACTTTTTACTGATAGCCTTCAGAACCTGCCATAGCCCCAGTTTGGAATAACTTTATTTTGCTCCCTTTATAGCCTCCTCTTTATTTAACTGTATGGGTAAAGCAGTTGCAAAGTATTTGTCACGAGAATATGAAAAACAGTTACAGTTTAAAATAGCTGAGTGGATAGAGTAGAGATTACTGTTCTTATCCTCAGGACAAAGTAAATATAGTCTTTCAAAGCAAGGCTGCAATCTTGATAGAGTAACTTCTACTTCATGACTTCCAGAAAACATCAAATTAGAAGTGGAACTGAGTAGCAGCCTCCATATACAGGCTGCCTAACACTTTCCATTATAAAAGGTTTTTCAGCCTTTGCTAAGGAGGTCTAATGTACCTGTGCATTATGACAGTCTCTAATTACATGATCATACTGGTTTTGCACTTTCAAAGCTCCTGGCTTAATTGTAGCACAGGCTGGATACCAAAGTGAGCAGAACCAGGGTTGTATGGGCAACTTAGAAGTTTGGAAATGACGGATTTTGAGGGCTGTACTTGGCAATTTAACCAGCATTATAGAAGTTTGAAAATGTACTATATATAGTCACTGTACTACCAATATCTCAGTATTTGTTTGTAAAGTGATTTTGATGGCTACTTCTGAAGATAAAAATGTTATGTGCATGTGTTGATTTACATAAACATTGTATATGGGATTTTTAGTCTTGAGTCCATTCACAAGAACATCACAGTATTTGCTGATCCATTTGAGTTAAATTGCAGATATTAGCCTTTTGTAAACAAAACCAGGATAAATTCTTATTGTTTTTGTAAGATTTGGGGAACTATCAGTCAGGATGCTTGTATTAATGTAGTTCATTCTAACTATCTAATACATCTGATAAAGCTAACCTCCATTTACATATCTAGTAGCCTTTGCAATTGGCCTTTTGTAATGATTGTAAGCTACAGTTGTTGGTTGTGTATTCCAGACTGAGTCCACCATAGTGGACTTCTTTTTCTTTGGAGAAGCATGTGTAACCTTATCCTGGGCAGGGGCCAAGTGGTGACTCCACAAACATGGCAATGGGGGGCATAAGAGGTCATTTGCTCTGTTGGCTGCCCACATCACAGGGCTCAACATAGCAAGGAAAGCTGGCTCTGCAGAGCAACTTGTGGGTGGATGGGAGGGAATGACAGGACAGGATAGGCCCATGTGCCTGAGAATATACTGTGTTATAAACCTGATGCAGTTCACTCCCTACCCAAAGCCACGGTTAATTCAGTAACAGTAAGCTGCCATTGGGTATGACAAAGCCATGGTTCATCCAAGAGCAACTTGTCTGTACAGCCAGTATTAATAGGTTTTTGCAAAAATTATCAGCCTTTTTAATTTGTGTTTTACTTGTAATTTCGAAATTGCCACATAAGAGCATCCCATAGCTCTTTGATGCAAGGACATTTTAGGGTACATTTGAATTCACACCCAGGAACCTGTAGTGATCCTCAAACCCAGTCATCAGACTTTGGATTGTGGGGCTCACACTAGTGCTCTAAATATAGCTGCTTAGATAGCACTTTGATGTTGCAGCTCAGGCTCTGAAGCATAGGGAGGGGGTAGGTTTCAAAAACTGAGCTCTAGCCTGAATCAAAGCCCCATCTACCCAGCTATTTTTAAAGAGCAAGTGCGAGACCCACAACCCAAAATCTGATGATTCAGGCTGGGAAGGCTCACTGAAGCACAGATCATAGACTTATGACATTATGCAACTTTTGAGTTGGGACAGGGGAGTTGTATCTTGACTTGTAGTAACTTGGAAAGGATATATAGAAATCATCCCACAGTTACTAACCATAACATGTTTTCATTCAGATCTATGGTGGAGCTTTGTGTGTTTGGATTTGTCCAAGAATGTAGAATAGTAATAGAGATGTAGCCATGCTAGTCTGATCTTACTGAAACAAAAGACAGGACTATGCAGCACTTTCAAGACTAATAAGATGTTTTTTTAGGTGATGAGCTTTCGTGGGCCAGACCCACTTCCTCAGATCAAATTGTGGAAGAAAATTGCCGTGACCCTATATACCAAAGGGATACAATTAAAAAAAAAAGTGAACACATATAAAAAAGACAAATCAGATTTTAGAACGGGGGGATGAGAGGGCAAGGTTCATGTCTATGAGGTAATGATGTTAGAGGTGATAATTGGGGAAGCTATTATAAGATATCTAATAGCTTCCCCAATTATCACCTCTAACATCATTACCTCATAGACATTAACCTTGCCCCCTCATTCCCCCTCTGTTCTAAAATCTGATTTGTCTTTTTTATGTGTGTTCACTTTTTTTTAATTGTATCCCTTTGGTATATAGGGTCATGCCAATTTTCTTCCACAATTTGATCTGAGGAAGTGGGTCTGGCCCACGAAAGCTCATCATCTAATAAATCATCTTTTTAGTCTTGGAAGTGTTGCATAGTCCTGTCTTTTGTCCAAGCATGTAGACCAAGCTCTCAGTTGTGTGGTTCATTATGGAGCTATTACTAACCATTTTTAGCATAAGGATAGTAATGCAAGTCCCCTGCTAGATTAAAAGTTAAAATAGCTCTTCATTTAAATTCCTGCAAAGTTACTGTAAGCCTCTAATGCCACAGCACCGTACAAACAAAAAAGGCAGTTCCTGCCCAGAGAGTTTACAAGAGGAGTGTCAAGTACTTTGTCTGTCTACCAAAACCACAACTTAAAATAGAAGTAGATTTTTATCATTAGCTCAAGCATGGTGTATTTTTTTAAAATTAGAATAATAAAATATTTATGAAATTGAAACCAAGATGGACGCTCCTAGAAGACAAAAGCCAGTGAAGACTATAGTCTGCTGCCTGTCAACTAATTATTTCAGAGTTTGATTATTGAAGTCATTTGCAAATCTTCCAGTGATTTAATGGGTCAGGATCAGGGCCACAATGACTTTAAGCAGAGAGACTGGGATGATGTGTTGTGTAGTGAATGTTTGCTAATGGATTTTTGTACACAATTTTCAAACTAAAGGGATCATTATGATGTTTTTAGCCATTATTAACTTAGTCAGTTTGCCTATTCCTTTAACAATCTGGTTATCCCTTCTTCCTACATTTTAAAAACTGCAAAAGAGCAAAGGATTTCAAAAGAAGGAAAAGAGGAAATGTCTAAAAGAAAAATGTTCTCATTGCTTAACATTTCTTTTTAATATTGTATTTTTAAGAAGTGATCTTAAATTCTAGTTTGTCACCAGGCACCTGAAATGTGATCTGTTCTTACAGGTGAAAAAATTGTGCCATGGATTGTGTTTAGGGGTCTTGAATTCTTTGTCAGTTTCATTCAATTAAATCCTAGATGCATATCTAGTATTTTATCTTGAGCACCACTGATTTCTTTTTAGAAAGCTCCGGGGCTGCAGCTCTTGATTTCATCACAGCTATTCTGATTGAATGTTATCTGGCAGTCTATTTTCAGTATCTTGCTCCATGGTACAAAGGTCATCTTAAGCTAATGTTCCAATAGAGATGGAGGATATTAAACTAGTGATTGTTTACACTGAGAAGAACTTGGCATTGTTCGCCAATTATTCATTTGTGCACAAGAATAAAATGATATTAAATGATATTCCAGAAATTAAAAATTACTCTTTCAAGTCATGGTCACTTACATGAAATTCTACACTGGCTAAAAGAGACACATGGATTTATAGAATTTACAACTTAAGAAAACAGCAGATTTGTGCAGGTGTGCATGCATACAAATGCTATAGAATATGTATGTCAGCTTAAGTATTTTGTATCTTATTTGAACTAAAAGAAAATGCTGATATCCTATTTCCAGGATTTTGCTATACAGGCAGTCCCCGGGTTACATGGATCCAACTTACATCAGATCCCTACTTACAAACGGGGTGAGGCAACCCTGCACTAGTTGCTTCCCCCCAGCAGACCAGGGAGACGCGAAGCTAGCGCCCCCCCCCCCCCCCCCCCGCGCAGCAGACCAGGGAGACAAGGAGCAGCTTTTCTCAGCAGACACCTCAGCTTGAGAATAAAGGACTGAGGGAAGTGAGGTATGGGAGAATAAAACTGAGCTCTGGAGAAATGTTTGGCTAGAGTTTCCCCTATAATATGTACCAGTTCCGACTTACATACAAATTCAACTTAAGAACAAACCTACAGTCCCTATCTTGTACGTAACCCGGGGACTGCCTGTATATGACATAATGCTTATAAATAAGCAGAACGACAGAAGATATGGGAAAATATGCAAATATCAGCTGAGTCAAACATAGGTGCCTGAATCCTACTTAGGGAAATTTTCTGTATGCAGAATCTAGGGTGTATATATACCATCAAAAGAAGTTACTTGTCAATTGTAGGATCAGTGTTAATGAAGCTATTTAAGTCAGGCTGGATGTGTCTCATTCGCAGCATATAATATGGAGATTTGAATGTCAAAGGCTGAGAAATTGCCTTCGTAGTACATTAACCAGTTCAGATCTTTATTCAAGCCCAAGTTGATAGTGTTGAACTTGAAGCCCCCCAACCCTGTGACTCCTTCATACCCCCACAGCTCCATCCCTTGCACTGAGCCCCTCCTTACCCCCAACCCTGACTGCTGCACCCACCACACCCCCACGCTTCTGCCCTGACTCCTGCACCCTCCACATCTGCCCTGAAGGAGCTGGAGCAACACCAGGTAAATCTTCTAGAAATGTCACATTAAAGGAACTGTGAGGTTGGCTTTCCAAGCAAGTTAGATCCGCATCATTATTCACGTGTTTCCAGCTGTCTATTTTATCCTAGTGAGTTTAAGTAAACTTGACATATTAAAAATAAGCACATTTTTAAAGTTTGAATAAACTATTTTTTTCACTGTGGATGCATGTGTTCTGAGGTTCTGCATATCTGGAACCAAATAAATTGCTACAGAATACTCTGAAAATAATGTAAGGCAGTAGAAGTTAAGGCAAAGTAAACTTCTTCCTTCAAATTTTTGCCAGTATTCCTATATGAGTAGATGTTATTTATTTTGTGACAATATTTCTTTTGCAAACTTAAAACAACATTAAATCAGGGAGGCAAATCCACTAGATTAGAGCTTGGGAACTAATATTCAGATACTCATTTTTAAAATTTATTTATTTCCGTAGAGCTATTTTCTATCTGTGGATCTATCTGTCTATATGTTTTTTCAAGAACTCCTAAACAATAAGAGGTGGGACCACCAAATTCAGAAATCAGTTTGGTAGTGCCAGGAAAATGGGATATGCCTGGAATGGGATTGCTGCTCATACAATCATACAGAAAAGAGACAAGAATCATCAGGCAGGTGAAAAGAGCTGGCTAGGGGCACTCCTCCCCCACATCTGGGACTGTCTCAGCCCCGAGCCTCCCACACCCAGGTGTCCTTTAGAGAGGGCTGAAGCCCTACTCCAATTCATACAGGAACATTGCTGGATGCTCCCCTTCATCAGGGAGCAAAAGGAAAGTGCTCAGTTTGCTGCATTCCTCACTTTGGCTGGGGAGCGCAGGGGACAGACAAACCTGGACTTGCCCCAGCTGGGGGACATGCACCTCTTCTTTGGCTGTGCCAGCTGGAGCTGCAGTGGCTAAAGAGAGGTGCTTCTCAGCTGGCCCCAAGATGCTGCAGTGAGAGAGGGCTGGGGTTTCCCTCTCTCCCCAGGGCAGCCTGCGTCCTGAACCCCTCATCCCTAGCCCCACCCAGAGCAATGATTTAAATGGGAAAAAAAATTAAGTTGAGGACCCAAGCAATGCCTGGTAAATCATCTAGTAACTTAATCTGATGAAGATTTGAATGTGAGTTTCTGTGTAGAATTGGCTTATGATGAAAGTCTCTTTAATTTAGATTGCTGAATAATTAGTGCTAGCTATGCTGCTTAGAAATAGGTCTAGCATGAAATGGATAATGATACAGTAATTGTGTAGGAAAGACAGGTGTTCTTATCTAACCTAGATGTCTTGGTTTGTGTGGTGAAATGGTCACTAGACTTTTTACAATACACATACATCGAGTGTACGTTGAATCCCTACTGAAATTGTGTAATATGTGCAATAAAAGGGAAGGGATGAAAGAACTTATTGATGGATGTGATTTCCATCCAATTTAATTGTCTTTTAGCAAATGCCCACACTGGGAATTCAGAGCCTTTTCGCAACTTGATTATTTTGTCGTTTCACATATTTGATTAATTTACAAAACATTAATGTGTTAACAATATAGAATGAATGAGCATGTATTTATATTTTAATTGAAAGCATTAGCCAGAAAGACTAAGCATATTCTATCCATATTAATGTATTCTATTTATGTTGATTGACTTAATACAGACCAACATAGGCTGGACCAAGTGTTAGAAACAGTCTTCAATGTGGAGGAAGTAATTCACAGGGTAAATTTTAAAATATTTTATCCTAAACAGATCTAGGTTTAATATTTCTCTAAAAAGATACATTTGTAGCCTCATGTGAGGACACAATTTACAGGCTTTTTAGTTACATAAAATAACTATCTAGCAACAACATATTATTCCCATTATTATTTAATTTGGCTGTACAGCCAAACAGTTGTTTTGGAAAGTAATAATCATATTTAGGGAATAAGAGTTGAGTGAGAAGAAATGGAAAGATTTGACATATGGCAAATGCTGTGATATGATGCGTCAAAAGACAGTAAATGCCATTTTCCGTCTGTGTGTGAGTGTTTGCCCTGCACTAGACCTTTAAGGGCAAAGCCCCAGCCCTGAGTGAGGGCTCTTGCTAATGAGGGCCCAGCTGGGGCCTATATGAAGAAGGGCTCCTTGAGGAAAGGGGAAGCTCACTCTTGCTCTGGCTAAAGAGCAGGAGGGGCCTGGCTGCCTGGAGATAGAGCAGGGCTGGGGAAGGAAGGCGGGGCTGGGGAAACTCTGGCCAAGCAAGCCCCCAGGCTGCAAGGCCTGAAGCTACTGGGTCTGTGAGGAACAGCCATGGTAGGCAAAGGCAGCAGGTCCACACCCCTTTGCTAGTGATGAGTGGCCATTACAGACTGCACTTTGCTCCTGAGGCAAGGGCTAGATGAAGTCTGGCAGTGGGTCACTGAGGCAAGGTAGGTACAGGTGACCTGAGTGTTTCCTGGGAGGAGAACAGGATGCCCTGGGGAAGGGAGGACCCTGGAGTGCAAGCAGGATAAAGAACCCCTGCGCTCAGAGAGACTGAGTGGGCACTGCCGGAGGGCAGTGTCCTGAAGAGGATGCTGCGGTTAAGGAGGAACATGGGGAGACACTAGCTAGAGGGAGGCATCTCGTGAGTCAACAAGCTAATTCCCAGAGCAACCAGCTGGAGGCGCCATGGTGGTAAGTCTGTCCCGTGACATGATCTATGGGAATATGACAAAATTTCAAATAAGATTAATGAAACCTCAACTGAAGTTTGACATAAAGGGTATTTCCAGACACATTGGCTATGTCTAGACTACAGGTTTTTTCCAGGATACCTCCTGGAAAAACTGCTGCATCCAGGCAGCTCGTCTGCTCCACTGCTTTTTTTGTGGAAGAGCAGATGCGCTCTTTCAAAAGCCTCTTCCGAAAAAACTATTGGAAAAAGGTATGCAAATTGTGGAGCACAATTTGCATACCTTTTTCTGATAAAGCCCTGTAGTGTAGACATAAGCATTGTGTAGACTGAGATTTCGAAATTCCTCTCCAGGCCATTCTGTGTCCCTGTAGGAAGCTTCTAGAGGATAAAGGATTCAGGGTCTTTTGTGAGATGACCGTGAGTGAGAGAAAGGAGACAAAGGGGGCGGGCTGATGGTGATGGGGAAAGGACAAGAAAGCACAGAGAAGTGACCCAGGTTAGAATGTCCCTATAGAATGAAATAAATTGCCTGAGACAATTCAAAGCCTGTGCTAGCTACTAAGTCAAAGTGTGTGTCTGACACCTTTGTAATCAATATCCAGGTCAGAGCAACCAATCACATATCAGAGGTTCCAAAATTGTGTTTCATGGATTAATTGCTAACAAGATACAGAAATCCAGTTACATGATGTTGGCATCTCCACTTGTTTCCAGCTGCTAAATTTCATTTAAGACAGTTAAAAGTATACTGTCCTAGAATTATTTTTCCAAGTAAGCAGTTGTTAGCTGTGCTTGCCACAGTTAACTTATGTGATTTTGAGTGGGAAAGGAACTGATGCTTTATTAAGATGTGATCTATATGTTTTTGGTTATATTATTTAGCATATAGGAAATACTTACTAGATTCTCCTAAATTTCACTTTGCTCTGATAGCATCAAGCCAACAATTTCTATATTACCATTTGGAAACTATTGCTTTGGTTATTTTCCATCCATCATCAGCTCCAAAACATATTCAAAAGAAAATAAATTAGGGTACATCTACAGTACAGTGTTATTTCAAAATATCTAATTTCAAAATAGTTAATTCGAAATAAGATATTTTGAAATAACGTGTCTACACACTATGCATTTTGAAATAGCATTTTGCTATATCGAAATAGTGCTTCCACACTGATTGGACGCTGAATCGTATTTAAGGGCAGGCGAAACCACTTCTGGCAGGGCATCAGGTCAGGAGTTAAATTGTGTGGCTGCTGCCTGAGGCTGAAGCCTGTGCTTAAAGGGGCCCCCTTGGACAGCCGGTTCTCAGGTTTCCTTGCTTGTTTGCCTACTTCGCTGAGGGACAGAAAAGCATTTTTTTCCTCTGTGAGCTCTGGTTGCCCTCACTCAGGACACCACAGCACTCTGCAGCATGGAGCCGGAGCTGCCCCTGGGCGCACTCATGCTTCTTTTGGATGTGTTGCTGTGAGCTTGGCAGCAGTTTCTGCAGGTTGCCTCACAGCATCTGCTGCAGCCCGACCCCCAGGCTGTCATCCGGACCCTCCTGGGGTACATGGAAGAGCAGCTGCAGCTCCTGGATGCCAGTGGGCTGTGCCCAAGGCCAGATTAAGGGGGGGGGGCTTGCCGGGCAGCTGCCTGGGGTGCCAACCCATGGGGGGGCGCCTGATGGCAGCTGTAAGGTGTGCAGCGCGCTGGGGGGTGGGGCTGTGCAGCACGCTGGGGGGCAGGTCTGCACATCCACTATGCGCCCAGGGGTGGAGCTGCGCATGTGTTGCGTGCCTGCTGCCTGGGGCGCAGGAATGGCTCGAGCCGGCCCTGGTCGCTCTGCATCTGGTGTCTGGACACCAGCAGCAACTGGTGAGACCACATTGTACTGGAGTGCTGGGGAGACCTACAATGGACCCAAAACTTTAGGCTGAAGAAGGACACTTTCATGGAGCTCTGCGAGTGGCTTGTCTCTGCTCTACAGTGACGGGACATGCACATGAGGCCTGCCATTCTCCTCCAGAAGCATGTGGCCATCCATGCCAGATAGCTACCGATCTGTGGGGAACAAGTTCAGCATGGGGAGATCCACTATCTGAGCAGTGCTCTTGCTGGCCACTGTGACAGGAGGGGGTGTGTGCAAGGAGGGGATGGGCTGTCCTAGGGAAATGAGGGGGAGGTGGTGAAAGTCCCCTACCTGGGAGGGTTTGTTCTGTCCCGTCGTGGCCAGATTACAGGGGGGGTTGCTCCTGGGGCACGGGGAGCGGGGCAGTGGCACGGAGGGGGCACTCCCTGGCACCCCAGTGACTCTCAGTTTTGTGTGTCACTCTACAGGTGGTCAAGGCCACCACTAGAGTGCTGCTCCGCAGAGTCATCTGCCTCACTGATGTGGATGTGGTGATAAGAGGTGTTTGGCAGCTTGGGCTTCCCCAACTGCGGGGGGAGGCATACACATCCCCATCCGTGCCCCAGACCACCGGACCTCCCTGTATATAAACCAGAAGGGATACTTCTCCATCATCCTGCAGGCTGTATCTGACCACCGGGGCCACTTCATGGACATTAATGTGGGCTAGTCTGGCAAAGCACATGATGCACGGGTTTACCGCAACTCATCTGTGTGCCAGAGGCTGCACACCGGGTCAGTCTTCCTCTACCTCCACATCAGGGTCAGGGACATGGACATGCCTGTGTGGCTGATGGGGGATGTGGCCTATCCCCTACAACCCTGGCTCATGAAGCCCTACACAGGACACCTCAACCCTTTCCGACAGGCCTTTAATGCCAGGCTCAGCAGGGCCTGCATTGTGGTGCAGGGTGCCTTTGGCTGGCTGAAGGCCTGTTTTACATGCCTCCTCACCCACCTGGATCTCTCTGAGCGGAATATTCCGCACGTGGTGGCAGCGTGCTGTGTGAGGCACAATTTGTGCAAGAGGAAGGGGGAGGCTTTCTGCCAGTTTGGATGGCAGAGGCTGACCACTTGGCCGGCCTGTACATGCAGCTCTGCACAGCTGCCAGCCGGGAGGTCCATTGGGGGGCTGTCCGTGTCCAGGAGGCCCTGCAGGAGAGCTTCCAGATGGAGGAGGACTACAGTCTCCCTGGTGTGCCCCACTGAGGGTTTGTGCCTCATTCCAACCTCACGTCTTTCCACTTACCCCTCCCTAGCCCCCCTTCCCAATGTAAAATAAAGACGTGTTGAAGAAAACAAACTCTCTTTATTGAACAAAACTGGGGTGAGGTGGGGGAAAGAAGGTGGGAGAGAGGAGGCAAGAGGGTGGAAAGGGGAGGGGTAAACATGGGAGAAGGGAGCTGGCAGGGGGAGGCATGGGGAACAAGGGGAAGGAGAAGCTTGGGTTGGGGGTCTTGCTGGCCCACCTGCCTCCCAGCACTGCGGGTGCAGGGGCCTTGGTGTCCCCGAGGGAGTGGAGGAAGAAGCGGGAGGGGGAGGAGGAGTGGGAGCAGGGCTGGAGCAGCAGAAGGCACCAATCTGTGCACCAGGGTCTGCAGGTGGTCACACATGGCATGGCTCTGGGCTAGCGGCTCCTGCCAGCTCTCCCGCCGGAGCTGCAGGTCTTCATGTACCCGGGAATCCAGGGTGAGGTGCTGGCCTTGCAGTATCCCCAGGTGCTGCCACTGGTATTTCTCCTGGTTACAGGTCAGTCTGCTGGCCCTGGTGCGGGAGGATGTCCTGGGCGGGGTGGTGCGCCCTGCACTCGCAATGGCTGTGGAAAAACATGAGAAGTGGTCAGTTATCCCTTGGGACACAGTGGGTGAAGCTCAGCCCCCCTCTGCAAGGTGAGAACGGCAGGTCTCTGCACCATCGAAGCCGATGTGCTTGCACACAGGCCATGTTTGGCATGTCCTGCTATCCCTGGGAGTGGGAGCTGGCCCAGGACTGCACCCATGTCCCTGTGCTGTATATAGTGTGGGAGGGGAGATGTGCCCTGCCTCTGCATAGAGGGGGCTCGTGGAGGGAGGGCATCATGCAGTGTCCCTCCCTGGGGTCAGGAGCATGTCATGTGCCTTCATACATACAAGCGTGTGGGTAACAGGCCAGGGCCCCAGGGTTGCTGGCTCATGCTGGGCCGGGGCAGTGACTGCTGGCTCTGGGCTGGCAGGCTTGCAGCTGGCACAGGCACTGTGGCCAGAGTCTACCCCTTTAAGGGCTCTGGGGCTGTGGGGGGGAGGGGAAGGAAGAGGAGGAGAGGAGTTTTCCTGGTTTGGCCCAGAGTGTCCAGCAGGACACCCTGGGAAGGCTGCACCCATGCCCCTGTCCTGTATATAGTGTGGGGGTGGTGGGGGGAGATGTGCCCTGCCTCTCTGTAGAGGGGGCTTCTGGAGGGAGGGCAGTGTGCAGTTTCCCACCCTGGGGTCAGGAGCATGTAATCTGCCTTCATACATACACGCGTGTGGGTAACAGGCTGGGGCCACATGCACAGGTTGCTGCGTGATCCATGGTCAGGAAGGGCACGCCGTCTCTGGTCTCCCTCTTCTCCCCCGCCCCCCACTTCCCGCATAAGGGGACAGTGATGGCACTCTCATGCCGTTGCCTCCCTGGCCTCGGATGACACCGGTGACAGGCCCGCTGGGACGGCTCAGGGGTCCTGGGTGCATGGCACGCTCCCTCCAGGCTCCTGCGGCTCCTGGGCCCTTCTCCTTCTTCTCCTCCATTTCCTGGTCAGGGCCCTCTGCCCCAGGGTCGATGACCACCTTGGGGGCATGGACCATCCTGCCCCTCAGGATGTGGTCTAGGGCATCAAAATAGGGGCAGGGGTCTGGGTCTGCCCCTGGTTGGGAGATGCCCCCTATGGCCTTGGCATAGGTCTGCCGCAGCTCCTTTATTTTCTTGCAAACCTGCTTCTAGGTTTGCATGTGGCCTTTGGTGGTCAGGCTGGCAACCATCCGCCTGTAGACGGTTGAGTTCCTCCATTTAGTACGGAGATCATGGATGTTGGCGGCATTCCTCCAAACCTGAATTAGGTCCATGATCTCCGCACTGGACCAGGCAGGCGCCTGCCTTTTCCAGCCCCTGGCAGGCTCCTGGGAGCTGGCAGACTGGTCCTGGGGACCGGCGAAGGGCTGGCTGGCACTGGCTGCCTGGTTCATGCTGGGGCCACTGGGTCAGGTGCAGTGACTGCTGGCTCTAAGCTGGCAGGCTTGGAGCTGGCACGGGCACTGTGGCCAGAGTCTGCCTCTTTAAGGGCTCCGGGGAGCCGGGGGAGGAGAGGAGTTTTCCTGTTTGGGGCCAGAGTGGCCAGCAGGGCACCCTGGGAAGGACTGGAGGCCCCCTATTTCAAAATAAGCATCTGCACAGTGCTTATTTCGAAATAGCAATTTCGAAATTGGTGCTATTCCTCATGAAATGAGGTTTACCAATTTTGAAATAAGCCCTCCGCTATTTTGATTTAATTTTGATTTAGCGGTTTGGCTGTGTAGACACTGGTAAAGTTATTTTGAAATAACTTTGCTGTGTAGACATACCTGAAGATTCTGTAAGGAGGGAGTGAAAGTTTCCACTGATGACAGTTTGTGGGAAGTTTGAAGAAGAGCTCTATGGAAGGGTAAAACAAGTTGTGAAGGCAAATGAGGCTGCTGGATTGAATTAAACAGATATGTATGAAAGGACAAACTTAGTTATGGATCTTGGTCATAAGGCTGAGAAGAAATGCACAGAAATCTAGAAAAAGTGAAAGTCGTACTTCAAGTGCTACACACTAAATATATATCAAAACAGATGCAGTTTAACAGTGTGGTAAACATTTTGGTGGAAATTCATACCATGTCTCCTCTGCTGCCCATCCATCAGCCTTTATGTGCTTCCCCTCTCACTGTCCTCTGCCTGCTTTGTTTTTTCATTCCTCCCCTTCCTCCATTTGGTGCATATCCTGCTCCCAGCACTGTGTGGAGAACCAGCCCCTTAATAGAGCACTGAGCTTACCAAGATGCCTAGCCAGAAGGCTCCGTCTCCGTCCTTCTCCCACTGCCTTTGGCTGGGCCAGTGCATCAGGAAAGGCCAAGACCCTCTGGCCTAAGGCACTGACCAGGAAGAGCTAAACCCTGTATATGCTGAAGTCCCGCACAGTGCTGGCATGGGGAAGCCTCTCCACTCGTCAGCTAAACTCTGGAGTGGTGGTGGTGGGGAGAGGAGGTGATTTCCAGCCTGTTCACCTGCAGGCTTCCCACCAGCCCTTAGGACAGAGGCTAACCATCCTCTTCACCCACTCACCGTGCTGAGTCCTGCTCTATCCTGAAGCTGCTCTCCCGTGCTGAGCCACCTCTCTGACTGGGTTCGCTGAAGCCCCTCCTTCAGCGTTCCCTGGGCCCTGGTGTACAATGCCTCCTTATGGCTTAATCCCTTCCTGCCTATGCTGTAGCCAGGGGACAGGAGATGGCTGGGTAATCTGGGGGCCATCAGCAGCCTGAAGATGTTAGCTGCCTTTTGACACTGTACAGGCAGGAACAAGTTGCTTTCAGCCACATTGGAGTTGTGGCAGGGAGAAGAGATGAGCTCTGCTTCATCATCCTTTCTCCCCACTCCTCTCCTGCAGCAGGAAGCAGCTTATCCCTTCCACCCCACACATCCAACCCTGCATTCCCCCCCACCCACATGTTACCCCTGGAAGAAGCTGTGCCAGTTACCAGGAGAGGTGGGTCTGTCCTGGGAGCCCAACCAGGCTTGGAGGGCAGAGAGTGCCATACAGGAAGGATTGGATCAGTCAGTCACGCTCTCCCTTCCCACATGTGAGAGAAGAATATGGGAGTGTAATGATGTTGATTGGCATTAATTATATTACCTCCTTTTCACTTTTTTATTGAGTCCTATGTGTGCCATTCCATTATTATAGCCTGATAGGCTAATAATTACCTGAGTAATCCTATTAATCTTTTTATTTAAATATTGGCAAAACATTAGCTTTCTTCCAGTCTCCTGGAAGATCCATAATTTTCTAAGACGTCTTGAAAAAAATCAACAGTATTACTCCTCGGCCAGATCTTAAAACTCTTGGATGCAAGTTATCTGGACCTGCTGATTTAAAAATGTCTAATTTTGGCAGCTGCTGTTAAACAGCCTCTTGACTATTGAAAAGGAAAGTATTTTTTTGTCGTCATATGATATAACTACATCATCCGGCTTTTTCACAAATATAGGACAAATATTTATAGAATATTTCTGTGTTGTCAGCAGTATTATTGACAATTCTACCATAAAATAGTCTGAGGAATATTCTCCTAAGAAAGGATGATCTTTCAGTTCTTAAAAAAAAAATTCCTGAATATCCCACTATGTGTTTGGTCTTATCTATGCACTTTCAGGTGTCACCCACTATGACTGCTTCCCTGTTACAAGGCAGAGAGAGCCATAAGCAGCTTCTCCCAGATAATTATTTCTAATTGGCAGTGGGGTTGCTGGTATGCAAGTCTACACCAAAGGGAATCAGGTATCTTTAGTGCCATGAGAGGACATCAGGGAAGACAAAATCTGGCATCTAAAACTGGAGGATCAGAGGAGAGAAGAGCCTTATGGGTGGAGGAGTGATTAGCATAGTGCAGCAGTGGTTTTTTTGGCATGCATTGAGGTGGCCAAAAGGCAGAAGTTTGGGTTTGTAGGGCGGTAGGAGTATCAAGTCACAGAGTGGGAGAGAAGGACCATACCAGCAGTTTTTCTCTCTAAATTTGAGCTGTGCTGACAGGAAACATCAGTAAAAAAATTTCTATTACCATCTAAGATAAAATCTTTTTCTAAAGAGGGAGGAGGAGGTATAATCTAGTACTCAGTTGATGGTGAAAAAATTCAATAGTTCAGCTGATAGCTGAGGGTGTATCTATTCTAGACTACACTTTTTTTTAAAGTGGTCTTTATTCGAAAAAAACTTCCCCTGCGTCTAGACTGCCACCAAGTTCTTTCAAAATTAAATCAAAACCTCATTTTACGAGGCTACGTCTAGACTGAAAGCCTCTTTCAAAAAAGAATGTCTAGACTACAGCTAGTACTTTCAAAAAAGCAAACAACTTTTTCAAAAGAGAGCACCCAGGCAGTCTGGATGCTCTCTTTCAAAAAAGCCCTGTTTGCGTTCAAGAACGCCTTTTTTCAAAAGAGCACTTTTGAAAAAAGGCATTCTTCCTCATAAAATGAGGTTTACCACGGTTGAAAAAAACGCCGTGTTCTTTCAATTTAAGTTTGAAAGAACTCAGCGGCAGTCTAGACGCAAGGGACGTTTTTTCGAAAAAAGGCCACTTTTTTAAAAAAAACCACTGTAGTCTAGACACACCCCCAAGGAAGAACGTCTAGACATAGCCTAAAGGTTTCTAGACCAGCTATTTCAGGAATAGTGCCTTCATTGTTTTTGTATCACTTAAAGCAAAATGTAACTTTGGCAAAGAAAACCACCAGCAATACTTGCAGTTGCATCATTGTCAATAGAGAAATTAAAATCAGGAAATATGAGGACATTCCTAATAAACCAGTTCTTTTAAATAATCCTTGTTATGGCTGTCTACAAGAATCCAGCTGCTTCAATACAAATATTTTTTTGCATGGAGCAGTAAATTGGATTAAGATATTTGTGTCAGAACTGTGGAATACATTTAATACAATTGTTGGGAAAGTTCAACTTTGACTTCAAATTATGGTTTAGTAAAGATTTTTTTTTCAGGAATAAAAAGAGTAAAAAAGCAAAATTCTGGTCCAATGACAATTTTTAGAATTATGAAGCAGCATGTGCTAATTTGCTGCATCAAACATCTATCTTTTTTGTTTTTGCAGTTTTATTTTATCCCGTTTATGCCAATGGTATGCTCAACATGTAATTTTACTGAGCTGCAAATGCAGCAGACATGTCCTCATAATGAAGATTGGGGCTGGGTCAAAATGTAACAGGATACACTGAGATACCAGCAAGCTCAGATAGCAAGGTAATGGGCATGGTATAAAAGCCCAGACAGAATAGATTAGACATTTGTCTTCACTAAATGCAGCATACGAAAGTTGTTTTCTTTTTTTAAAGGTTTCTACTAAAATATTGCTTAATAAGCAAGAAATTGATACCCAATTTGGAAAGAGTTAACATCATACTAGAATGCTAAAATAAGTAGTTAAATCTTTTATAGAGAGAGTGCTACTAGAATAAAATTGCAAATTATTTAAGCTCTCATTTTTTAAAATATATATAAAACTCCAGAATAAAGTTGGTTATTTTAGCTCCTGCTATTATTTGCTCATAATCTAAACTTCTAGTCTGGCTTCATTTGGTTTAATTTACATAGGAAGCAACTTTTATGTCTTGCCTTGTGCACTTTTTAAATGTTGTTTTACTCCACAAACTTTTTTTTTCATACATTCTCTGTACTCTTCTGAAGTAAAAGAAAATTCTGACTTATGAAATATGTCTCTACAATTCTTACAGCTGCAGGATGTGTGATTACTAATTTTGTAAGCTGAAACTGTTTTGTCTTTCAACTGATTCTTCAAGAAATTCCTAAAGGTTTTTAGTAGCTACAATAACGTCAACCACAAACACGAGACAGAGTAAATATCAGGCTTTTAAGCATAATATAAAAATAACAGAAGTTGCAGTGATGTCAAAACCCCACAAGAATAAGATCATATGGTTTACTTGTAATTACAAGAAACTCTTAATGGAAGTATAGGCCGATATGTAGTCTATATAAATATAGTCTGTATAAGTATTAGATAGTAGTTTGTATATATAGTAGAATAGTGTTTTGCCTATACATTTTGTGTGCTTCTGTTTTACCCTGCCAGCCACCTTACCTGACTAGCAGGTAGTAACAACCTGTAGGTAAGCGGCATACTTCTATGTTAAGGCAGGAAGAGACCGTAACTTAGTAAGATTGTTTCTTTTATCTTAGATTGGTGTCTCAAACTCATGACCCATGGACCAGAGAATATTTGCAATCCAGTTGGGAAACCTGACAGCAACCAATCCTCAAAAGTCAGGTGGGCATGAAAGCTACAGGCACAACTACAAGAGATCCAGCTCGTTAAAAAAGAATCTAGAGTTCATTGGAGGTAAGAGAGATCTTATAGCAAGACAGAAAGACTTCCACCTGATCTCACAGATGGTGCAAAATAGAAGAGATTCTCCATTTACATGATGCAACAGCAACTTTTATCAATATCCACTTCAGTCCCAAATGTCCTGGACTGTCTATTCTTCCTGAACCTGTCTAAGCTCTATCAGCTTGTTTATAATGTGCCTACTGACCATTTGCAAATCACCCACCAGTACAAGATTATCCCACAATTATCCCTCATTCTACAGCACTGAAATTCCTGAAGGGCCTCTCAAGCTTATTCCCATTTCCAGGGCTTCAATTTTGTTCTAACTGGCTTACTGGCATTGCCCCCATCAAACTCCTAGCAACCTGCTCCTTTTATCACCTATCCACAGAGATGGCATTGCTGGGAGCCGTTACCTTGGCCAGAAGAATCAGTAAAATACATAAGAACGGTCATACTGGGTCAGACCAATGGTCCATCTAGCCTGAATCCTGACTTCTCACAATGGCCAATTCTAAGTGCTTCAGAGGGAATGAATGAACTTGGAAATTATCAAGTGATCCATGCCCTAACATCCACTCCTAGGCTACATCTACACTACAGAGTTTTTCTGAAAAAACTCCACTTTGCAATCGCATTCTTCACACTGCAATCGCATTCTTTCGGAAAAAAAATGGAAAGAACAGAGGTTTTTTTCTGACATTTGTAAATCTCTTTCTGCGAGGGAGGAGCGTTTTTCTGAAAGAGCTCTTTCAGAAAAAGGCATGTGTGGACGGGGAAGAGGGAGTTATTTTGAAAGAAGAGGAAAGAGGAAAAAAGCACAGGTGCCCTAGTTTTTTCAGAAGATCTCTTCCGGAAAAGCTTCTTCCGAAAGAAGCCTGTGGTCTAGACATAGCCCTAGTGTCTGGCGATTTGAGGCCGGGGCACCCAGAAGGTAGGATTTCATCCTGGACCATATTGGCTAAAAGCCATTGATGGATCTATCCTCATGAACTTATCTAATTATTTTTTAACTCTGTTATACTTTGGCTTTCACAACTCCTTGGCAATAAATATCCCCAGGTTGATTGTGTGTTATGTGAAGAAGTACTTAATTTTGTTTATTTTAATCCTGCTGCCTGTTAATTTCATTGAGTGACACCTAGCAGTTGTGTTATGGGAATCATAGAATACTAGAACTAGAAAGGACCTCGAGAAGTCATCGAGTCCAGTCCCCTGCCCTGACGGCAGGACCCAGTATCATCTAGACCATTCCTGATAGATGTCTATCCAACCTGCTCTTAAATATCTCCCAGAGATGGAGGTTCCACAGCCTCCCTAGGCAACTTATTCCAGTGTTTAACCACCCTGACAGTTAGGAAGTTTTTCCTAATGTCCAACCTAAACCTCCCTTGCTGCAATTTAAGCCCATTGCTTCTTGTCCTATCCTCAGAAGCCAAGAAGAACAATTTTTCTTCCTCCTAATTGTATGGAAGTAGTAAATAACACTTCCCTGTATACTTTTCCACATCATTCATGATTTTGTAGGCCTCTATGAATTTCTTCTCCCATCCACAATGATCTCTTCTGTAAATTGAAAAATCCCAATCTTTTTAATCGCTCCTTCCATGGAAACTTTTCCATACCCTCATTAATTTCTCTCTGCCATTTTTGATTCTAATGTATCTTTTTTGAAAGGGGCAACCAAAACTGCATGTAATGTTCAAGATGCTGGTTTGGATATATATAATGCTATTATAATGTTTTCTGTCTTCTCTATTCCTTTCCTACAAGCCTTCACAGTGGACCCTCCTTAAATTATATTCCATACAGACACCATCCACATTTAGGTACCATCTGATGTTTCATATTTTTACCTCGGGCAGTAATCCACCTGCTGGTCTTCTTTAAGAAGTTTCACTTCACTTCAGGTGAGATAAAATTTCACATTCTGGATATGGCAAGAGTTTTATTCTTTATTGGTCAGAACAAAGTAATTTAAAATGTCTCCCATACTGTGTGGCTGTGTCTACACTGCACCCCTTTTTCGTAAAAGGGATGCAAATTAGACATATCGCAATTGCAAATGAAGCGGGGATTTAAAACTCCCTCACTTCATTTGCATAAAAATGGCTGCCGCTTTTTTCCGGCTCGGAGCTTTGCCGGAAAAAAGCGCCAGTCTAGACGTGGATCTTTCGGAAAATAAAGCCTTTTCCGAAAGATCCCTTATCCCTTATCATTTTAAGAGGGATAAGGGATCTTTCAGAAAAGGCTTTATTTTCCGAAAGATCCCCGTCTAGACTGGCGCTTTTTTCCGGCAAAGCTCCAAGCTGGAAAAAAGCGGCAGCCATATTTATGCTAATGAAGCGGGGGAGATTTAAATCCCCGCTTCATTTGCAATTGCAATATGTCTAATTTGCATCCCTTTTACGAAAAAGGGATGCAGTCTAGACACAGCCTATGATTTTACCAGAAAGAAGTATGGGATAATCTATTTCCACCCAGAGATTATCCAAGTGAATCTTCAATTGTATTTAAATTTGCTATCGGATGGCCAAAAATAACTCTATAGGCCAAAATCAGGGTCCATTCTATTAGGAGGCATGTAACCCCAGCAGCTTCCCTAGGTATTTCCCAATAGCTGAAATAAGCAGAGCTGTGAATTGAAATTCTTGTCACCCATTCACCTTTCATTTTCTTTAGTCCAGGCTTCCAGATCAGATGCCAGATTCAGTAGAGCTGTCCTGAAGTCACTCTTTCAACAGGAGCAGGGTGAGGAGTCTTTAGAGGCTACTTGATGGTGATGAAGTGGAATCAGTGTGGACAATCACTCACAACAACAACAAAAACCCAGTTACTTCTCACTGTGACAGGCCCAGGCCCCTGGAATATCACCTGAGGTGCTTGGATATCACTGAGTCCCCCTTTTCTGGCAGCCTGTGTCATAATCAGGAATGCTGACCAGCACCTGGTGCCTATGGGGTTAATTCATGTACCTAGCCAAGGTGTTGGGCAGTCAGCCAATAACAATGCAGGTAAGAAATTCAAACTGGAAAAGAGGGGTTTCTCTCTTCTTTTTTTTGTTTTTTGTTTGAGTTTCAGAGCAGTTTCTCCCAGCTATTGAGGGAGATGGGTGACACTTCTTTCTCCAAGAATGGACTTCTTAAAATGTGTAAGTAAGGAAAAGTTCAGATAGTCTATCAGGGTTTATTGTTTTCCTTATTTGTGGGGTTGGAAATAATGTCTGAGCTTGCTCATTTTTTTTTCTCTTTCGTAACTAAGTCTTACAGCCCAGGGGGGTTTCCTTGAGTATCTATAGCAATGATGGCTCTTTCCACCTAGCCAAATTACTATGCTTGCTTTGTTTTGTTTTGATGATAAAAGTTTTGTTTTGATAATAAAATATTGTGTTTTTTAAATTTCAATTAACTGATATTGGTTGATTGTTGTGTCCTTAGGACTCAGTGCCTAGTTACAAGGTCCATTGTTGTCTGTGGATTCCCTCTGTTTTTCACAACTCCAAGCAAGTTTGACTTTAGGGAGGGGATTTCTCAAGTGATCTCTTCCCTCATTTTCTTGGAATTACTTGGGTGGTGGCAGCGAGTCCCCCAAAATCTGGGTATTAGGATTTTGTGGGAAGAAGTTTTTGTACCAAAGCCTGCAGAGGCAAGGTTTTGGAGTGTTCTTATGGACCCCCAACTTCTGCATGCATTGTGCCAGAGTGGGGAACAGCCTTGACAGCCTGGGATCCCTTTTACCTAGTCTTGCTGAATCAGGCTCTCCAGCCTCTTCTAGAAAAACCCACAGGCAAGGCCACACTCAGTTGTAGATATAGACACAGAGATCAGCTCTGGGAGGACTCAGTGTAAGGGATTTACTCCAGTACCCAGATGTTCACCCCCTCTTTAAGGTACAAACCCAAAATTAAATTATGATCTCTCCTTCCTTAATGTGAAAGAAAATATACACAGCTTCTTGACCCCCTTCTCCAGCTGGAAATTACATAAACTGGATTATAAACAAGAAAAATGTATTAATTGAAAGTAGAAGGTAGATTTTAAGTGGCAATAAACAGAACAAACAAGGTGAATTCAGGAAATAAACAAAAACACTTGCTATCCATAGTACATTACAGAAGTTGGCTGCTACTAATATTTTTCACTGTAAATATTGTTCAAGAAAGATTTTTCACAGGCCAAACAAATCTTTCCAGCCTGGATCAGTAACTGTTCCCTTCCTCAGTCCAATCTTTGATCTCAGGTTTTTTCAGGTATTCTTTTGGGGTGGAGATGCATGAAATGCCTTCTTCCCTCACTTTATACAGGCAGTCCCCGGGTTACGTACAAGATAGAGACTGTAGGTTTGTTCTTAAGTTGAATCTGTATGTAAGTTGGAACTGGCGTCAGCCGCTGCTGAAACTGATCAGTTTCAACCGCGGCTGAATCTGGATGCCAGTTCTGACTTACATACAGATTCAACTTAAGAACCCCAGGCGTCCCCAAGTCAGCTGCTGCTGAAACTGATCAGCGGCTGATTCCAGGAAGCCTGGGGCAGAGCAACTCTGCCTCGGGCTTCCTGTAGTCAGCCGCTGGTCAGTTTCAGCAGCGGCTGACTTGGGAACGCCTGGGGCAGAGCAGCTGGGGTGCTGCTGGGTTGCTCCAGTAGCACGGCTCCTCGGCGCTACTGGAGCAACCCAGCAGCACCCCAGGTGCTCTGCCCCAGGCATCCTGATTCAGCCACTGCTGAAACTGACCAGCAGCGGCTGAATCAGGATGCCTGGGGCAGAGCAGCTGGGGTGCTGCCGGATTGGTCTGGAGCGGCGCTGCGGGACCAACCCAGCAGCCCCCAGCTGCTCTACCCCAGGGGTAGGCAAGAAAAGCCTGGTCTGCTGGGGGGGGGGGCACTAGCAGCACCCCAGCACTAGCTGCACCCCCCCAGCAGACCAGGGAGACGGGGGGTGGCGGGACCGCCCAAATCCTCCACGGCTTTGCTCCGTCTCCCTGGTCTGCTGACCTGGGAGACGCGGAGCAAAGCCGCAGAGCATGCGGGCAGCGGGACAGTCCAGGCGCGCTGCAGCTGACCCACTGCTGGCGTGCTCCGAGGCTTTGCTCATCTCCCTGGTCTGCTGGTCAGACCAGGGAGACGGGGAGCAAAGCCGCGGAGCACTCCCGCAGTGGGACAGCCTTGGGCTGTCCCGCTGCGGGCGTGCTCCGCGGCTTTGCTCCCGGTCTTCCTGGTCTGCAGGGATGTCCCGTCAGATCCGCGTAACTCGGGGACTGCCTGTATATAATTTCCATAAGGCAGGAAACCTTTAGTTGATTCCCCCCACCTGCTTGAGGGAAAAGTACAGAATTCAAGATGGGTTCAAGTATCAGTTAGGGCTCCTGTAGCCATTCTTCCTAGGTTGACCTACACATTCACAGGAAGATTAAGCTCTTTTACAGTTTATTGCTTTGCCATTGTTATACCTGAAGGTCTGATAATAAGCTTCACCTGGCATGAACACATTTGCAGTATAAATCTACAGTTCATATTCCTAACTTCAGATACAGAAATGATACATGCATACAAATGGGATAGTCACATCCAACGATACCTTACATGAGCCATCGTGCATAAAGCATGTCTTAGTTATGACATATTCATATCATAAGCATATTTTCATAAAGCATATGGAATGCCACATCACACTTACTATATGTTTCAGTGTTTGAAGAAACAAAAACAAGTGAAGCTAACACACAAGTCACAAAGCTATTGCATTAAAAATGCAGATCCCAATGTTTTACACAGAGAAATATAAGAGGAAAATATGATTATGCCAAATAACAAGTGCCACAATCAAAGCCACACCAAACAATTTATCAAGCAGAAATAAGATGATAAACAAAACTATGTGAGAGATCTCTAGCCATGTACCCAAACCTCCCTCATTGCTAACTAGATGTGCGAGCCCACTTTTGCTATTCTGAGGAGTCACACAGTAGTCTGTTACAAAGATCCATTTTGGGTATCCTTTGCAGCATTGAAAGGTTTTGAACTCTTAGGCCCTGACTATTGGGTAAGACAGTGAAGAAGGACGCTTGCTCCTCCATGATGGAAACTATGGTGTATTGGCCAACTGAACTACTTTGAGTAACAGTTTGGCAAACTGTGGCTGTTGCTGCTTCCACCTTGAAATGGAGTGGAATATTTTCTGCCGCAAGCAATCTTTATCTGCATAGATGACATCATTTGGATTTGGCGTGAATTAGCTGTATTTTTAAAGGCAGAAATTAGGAGACAAATGTCCTGCAATTTCTGGTTGAATGTTGTTTACTTGAAATGCCAGAGATGATGCTGGGAGAGCATCAGCCTGCCACCTGCACGTTGGATCCATCTGACTTATGGTTAGTGAAAGGAAGTAGAAAACATCAGCTCCATTATTGCTTTAGATCATTGTTTTCTTAGAGAAGGAAGTTTGCCGGCTTCATTGAAACAAGGTGGTGAAACCATTTTTGTTGGTGTGGTCTTGCTAATTTTCAGTGTGTCCCAACCTTCTATCTTTGGGCCCAGGCATTGTAAAATTTGTAGGAAAAAGCAGCACTGTCATCTGTAATCTTCAAACTTGCTTTATCTTTTTAGTCAATTTTAGGCCTGTAGATTAAATATCTAAAGATAAATAGAAATCAAATGTTCTTTTATGTCTGTCAGGAGTCTGTAAACCTTTGACAATAGAAGACTATGAAGGAGGAGTCCCTGGGAAATTCTTGACAGTCCCTGTTAAAATGCCAACAATTATAATTGCTAGAGTATTAGTTGTTCACCACCCCCTATGTGCTTGTCACTATAAGACACAGTGAAAAAGACAGTCTTTAAAAGAGTATACAGTCTGAAAAGAAGATAAGACATGCTGACGGAACCAGAGGAAGGGGAGGTAGTGAGAGCTTTCTTTCTTTCTTGCTCTTTCTCTCCCTCTCATGTACTAATAGGGAAGAAAGGGCTATTGAGGTGGGCTAGGTTTAAGGCATATGAGATACTATAGTAATTTTCAGACATTGTGAGCATCTGAATCATATCACTATAGCAACCTATGGGGTCTAGGATTTGTAAGTGTATAGAACCAGATACACCCACACCCATACACACACCACATTTTGTGAGCCAGAGTAGATCTGCTGGCCATGCCCCAGGCTTCAAAGCCTATCCACTTTTTTTTCTTGTGGTAAACCATGAAACTTGCAATGAATATCTTCTCCATGGTACACAGAAAGCTGTATAGTCTGAGGGTACGTCTACACTTGCTCCCTAGTTTGAACTAGGGATGCAAATGTAGCCGACCGAAATTGCTAATGAAACGGGGATTTAAATATCCTGTGCTTCCTTAGCATAATCTTGCCTGCGTGCTATTCCACTCACCAGCTGATTCAAACCAGGAAGTGCACTCTGGGACACGTTGGTTTGAATCAAACCCCGTGGTTCAAACTAACATTGCTCCTCAAAAAATGAGGAGTAACGTTAGTTCGAACCAAGGGGTTTGATTCGAACTAACGCGTCCTGGAGCACACTTCCTGATTCGAATCAGCTGGCGAGCAGAATAGCACACAGGTGAGATTATGTTAACAAAGCACGGGATATTTAAATCCCCGCTTCATTAGTAATTTCAGCCGGCTACATTTTCATCCCTAGTCTGAACTAGGGAGCAAGTGTAGACGTACCCTGGTGTGCATTGTGTCTTGTTTCGGCCCCCAACCATATCAGAATTTTAACCTCCTTTCTTTGTAACATTCTGTTTGAAGAAATATGAGCCATATAGCTATTCCAATACACTTATGTAGGCTTTATAAGTATTAGTACAGTTACTCATTTTTTTTCCATCTCAAAGAAAACTGATTTTGAAAGCATGACCCACTTTATGTAAGATGCAAAAAGTGCAAGGCAGGCTTTGAAAGCTGGCATTCTGTCTAATGTAATCTCTCAATGATAAATACATCAGTCTCACTGAGACTGAGGGAACTGCCTTCAACTCTAAAGAAAGTTCACTTAAACTTTTTTTAAGATGCAAGTTGCAGTCGCAAAGATGGAAACTGATATTTTATCATCCCTTTTCCCAGTTTCCAAAACCAACCATGTGGACAGACTTCACCTCTTGCACAGAGATAAACAATGTATTCAGGTTACTTTTTAATATCCTGTACAATCAGGAAAGCTGAAAGACAAGGCAAACTCTTAAACCTTTCAACTATCAAAACGAATACTTAAATTACATATTATTTTTAGCAGTGCACAAATCCTAAAGTATATTTCTCCCATAATCTTTTATGAGATTCTAATGGACAGTGTATAATAAAGAATGGTTTGACTTCTCATCTGTACTTATTAACTTTCTTATAATGAATGCAAATATTTCGGTGGAAATAGTATTAAAATATAACCATACAGTGAAATCTTTTGTGAGTCTTTCCATTACTATCTGGCAGGACACTTGTCTGGAGAGAAGTGACTATAGTATTACCATGCATTTGCTGACTCTAATTTGGTCTAATGCAATTTTCCCCTTAGCATAGTAAAATGTCAGATTTGATTAATGCTGGTCTTTATAAACTTTCAAGCTGCACTTTTATATTTGATTTTAATCTGAGGTATGTCAGTGAGCACCACAGGGACCATCTTCAGAAAAAGGGACTAGAAAGTGTCAGATGAGCACTAATGGTCTCTGTGCACAAGGAAAAAATTGTAGTCCAATTAGATATTAACCTTTATAATTCTAATGACTCTGCCTTTGGAATATAAAATGAACTTGTATAATATACTGACTCCTTTCCTCATGGTACACCACGCTAAAATTGTGATGGTGAACTCTTTTTGTTTTAAATACAATGGATTTAATTGTTCTCTTAACAGATCTGCTGCTGGAAGCAGTTTAGCGATGTTTCCATCTCCGACTCCCCCTGTCATCTGAATTAAATGAGGTGCATGATATGTTTTTGTGGCTTCTTGGCAGATGTGGAGTCCAGGCAGGAATGACATTTTCTATTTAGAAATTTAGCTACAAAAATATTTTATGACCGTCTCTCTCAGGTACATTCTCATTGCAAAGAAAACCATATGCCAATTCCAAGAGAGTTAACTTTATGTGAAAACCTCAGATGCTTTAATCAGAATTGATACTGGGATTTGAAATACAATGGACAAATTCAAGCTGAAAAATATCTACCTCTCACTCACCCACAGGCAAAAACATTAACACTTAGGGTGTGTCTAGACTACAGAGTTTTGTCGACAAAAGTGGACTTTTGTCGACAAAACTATACCTGCGTCCACACTACCGCTGAGTTCTGTCGACATAACGTCGACAGAACTCAGCAGTTTTGTCGACGTATGTAAACCTCATTTTACGAGGAATAACACCTTCTGTTGACAGAGTTTCTGTCGACAGAAGGTGTTATTGAATGGAAACTGTCCTTTGCGTCCAGACTACCATGTCGACAAAAGCAGCTTGCTTTGTCGACAGAACTCAATGTAGTCTGGACGCGCTTTGTCGACGGAAGTTTTGTCGACAGTATCTGTCGACAAAACTTCTGTCGACAGAAGCCTGTAGTCTAGACGTACCCTTAGATACATAAATTAGGCATATACACCCATATTAGGTGCCTACATAACTGATGTAATAGACCCCCTATGTTTTATTAAGTTTGGCTTATGAATATAAATATGCATAATTTGAAGATGCTTTAAACAAAACACATGTAACTTAACAATTTTAATCTTACCATCAACTGGATCTGTATATCCTATTTTTGTGCATGAATCATTCTTATATGAAAAGTTAGAAATGTGAAATCTGACACTGTTTATAGTTTTAAATGTGCTACTGACAGTCATTACTGATGTCTCCCAGCCACCCCAGAAGCCTTAACAATTGGGTGATCAACTTAATGATTTGTAAATAGCCTTGTTTGTTCTGTAAGTCCGAAAGTGATTGGATTAATAAGTTATGTGGCCATACCATCTGGTACTGGGATTTCATTTTTGACCAGGTACTCTTCCATGGAAGGGAGAATGTAGAACAAAAGATTCCCCACCTGGGGAGAAGACTATTTAAGAAGGGAAAGTTATCAGGTCTTTGTCTTTGGCAGGCATGACACACTCCAAAAGAGGACTGAGGACCCAGGTCAGAATGAAAGATCATCTTTGACTTGAAGATTATGCCTAGAACAAGGATGGCTCTTCAGGGTGAGAATATGCTTGCAATACAGTTTTTAGCGTAATAAAACTAGCTATGCATTTTCTTTTTCTTTTTAGTAACTTTGATTGGTTGCAAGTGAAAACAGACCTATTAAAATCCTTCAAAAACACTTTTGTTTACTATCAAGACCAGTGTAAATAATTGTTACTTGAGGAGGGGGCACAGGCAATCATTGTACATATTTCTCTTTCATTGATAAAGACGGTGGATATTATCATGAGCTTTCTGTGTGTAAAACTTTTACTCAGAGAAAGACAGATTTATTTGGGGATTTTGATCCCTTTTGAAGTTTGGTTTCCTGGGTGCTGAGCTCTAGAACTACATCCTCACAGAGCTGAAGTGGTTCAGTGTCTGCATTCAGGAGGGCAGTAACCCCAACTCTGTGCCTTGTCTGTGGGAGACAAGAGAATCTGGCCCAGCAGGACAGGGTGATGGGAGCACCAGAGAGTAACAAGGCAGGTGTCAGTGGCATAATCAGCACACTAGGGAACAATCCCAACAGGTATTCTGTGACCACACCCCTCTCACAACTGATTTTCACAGTTACTGATTTTCACAGATGCTGAGCCTCCATAGTTCCCACTGACTTCATTGGTAGCTGTGGATACATAGCACCTGTTGAATGGGCTGGAGTGATACCAAGATAAAGAAAAAAAATCTAATATATATTACATTTCTTTTTAAAAAATAAGCAAGGTCTGAATCAATGCTTCCCTTACAGCCAGCTGGAATGGGAAGGAAATCCTGGGTGTGGTTATGTAAATACAGTTCACTCAGTTTGCTTAGGCCTGCTAGATATTCAACGGTTAGAAGGTGTTTTGCCCATTGTAACCAATTTGGCTGTGGGGTCACAAACTATGTTAATGCTAAATGCAGGAAATGTAAGATATGAACACCAATGCTTGCAGTTATTAGGGGAATGCAAAAGTCAGACTGTGTTTAACTCAGTTCAAAGGAGAGACACTGTCAGTGTAAATACACTTAGATGTTCAGAGGCTCCTCTTCCAAAGCCCTATAGATTAAGCGGGGGAGGGAGATGAGTCAGCAGGCTGCATGTCCTCCAGGAATGAGCCATCAGACTGGTTCATCCTGTTTCTCCCCACTGTTTCAATGAGAAAGTTAAAGAAAGGCTCCATAAGGAGTCTCTTTTGTATGTAAATTTACTCCAGTGGATGCTGGAATCTCTTGTGGCTGATCTGTTCTTTGGGCTAAGAGCTGAAATCACTGAAAGCTGAAATGACTAGGTTTGGCCCAGAGCCAAATCCACCACAAGCCAGCAGGAGATGCAACAAGGAGCTAGCAGGGTGGTGATGGAGAGGTGTGAGGAGAAGCTAGCAAAGCAGCGGCAGCGAGAGGTGACGAATGGTCAGCAGAACGGCACCAGAGGGCAGCGAGCAGGTGGATGGTGATCAGCAGAGTGGATGAAATGCCTTCTAATCTCTCCTACCCCCACTCAGGATGGGAGGTGAACTCTGCAGATCATCTCTGAACTATGGTCTGCCCTGACCAAGGGCAGCAACTGTGAGTGGGGTGCAAAGGAGGGTTGGGTCTGTGAAGAGGACATTTATATTTCTGGACTTAAGAGGAAAAAGACATTGCCCAACCCACTTGAGCTGGGATGTTTACTCGTGGTTTTGGTTATAAACTTTGTGGTGTTTTCCCAAATTAACGCCACATTACTTCTCTCCCCTTTTATTAAAAGGTTTTTTTCCACACTCGGGCTCCGTGCTTGCGAGTAGGGAAGCATTGCCTCTCAGAGGCACCCGGGGTGCTCTGAGAATTTCCAGGTTATTGGATAGGGGCTCAAGCCAATTCTGTGATGGATGGATGGTGGGGAACTCCTTGAAATTGAACTCGGCTCTGGCTGCTGCTGGTGCTACCTGGCAGAAGGGTTACAAATATAATCTGGGACTATAAACATTAAAATGTCTTAATTTTATAGCCCACAAACATAAAAATATGGTGTGACATGGGAGGGGTACAGGAGATGGTAGAAGAGAAATATTAGCTCTAGATTGAGTAAATTTCTGTTCCCAAGGTAAACTAAAAGGAGCTAGTGCAGAACCAGCAGGAACATGCTAGAATCAATCAGGACAATTCAGCACCTGGAGCCAGTTAGAAGATTTCCAGAGTCAAGGAGTGAGAACATGTAAAGCCAATTAAGAACCAGCTGAGACTGGTTAAAAAGAGCTAATCTTAAGTTATTTCAATGTATGTGAGGAGTTTGAAGATAGAAGAAGCTGTGGAGACTCTGAGGCCACATCTATGCTTACCAGTGGATTGACACTCCAGAAGTTGATCATCTGGTATTGGATTTAGTGGGTCTAGTAGAGACCCATAAATTAAATGCTGAGTGCAGCTTTGGCCAGCATTTGGTATTTCTCCTTTGTGAGGAGTAAGGGAAGCCAATGGGAGTGTTCACTCCTGTGGGCCTCCCACTGTGTGGATGGCGCAGAAACATGATTTAAGATACGTACACTTCAGCTACGTAATTAACATAGCTGAAGTTGCATATCTTAATTCAACCTCCCGCTGTAGTGTGGACCAGGCCCGAGAGGAGAAAGGGTACGTCTAGACTACAGGCTTCTGTCGATAAAGAGCATCTAGACTACATTCAGTTCTGTCGACAAAGCAAGCTGCTTTGTCAACATGGCGGTGTAGACGCAAAGGACAGTTTAGATGCAATAACGCCTTCTGTCGACAGAACTCTGTCGACAAAAGGTGTTATTCCTCATAAAATGTCGACAGAACTCAGCAGCAGTGTAGACACAGGTTTAGTTTTGTCGACAAAGTCCACTTTTGTCGACAAAACCCTGTAATCTAGACACACCCAAAGTGAAAGGAGGTACCAGGAGGAAGAACCTGTGGTAAGGAAGATGCTGGTGGGAGGGCTGTTGGGAAGTGACTCAGAGATTCGTAGCTGTCATGCAGCTGTTACCAGAACAACAAGAAGTTCTTTGGCACCTTATAGACTAACAGATATATTGGAGCATAAGCTTTTGTGGGCAAAAAAGATATATGCTCCAATATATCTGTTAGTCTGTAAGGTGCCACAGGACTTCTCATTGTTCTTGCAGATTCAGACTAACACAGCTACCCCTCTGACACCTGTTACCAGAGACATCGCAGACATCTGCTATCAGAGTCTCTGGGCTGGAACCTGAAGTAGAAGGTGGGCCTGGCTCCCCATTTCAGTGCTAGAAAGAGACTGGATTCGGTACAAGGGTTTGTCCTACCCTGTACCACTTGGAAGGGGCTATTGACATTTGGTTTCCTTTTTTTCCCATGCTGGCCAATGATGAGAATAGCTCAACAAACAACAAGTGTCTAAACTGAGGGCTGCTGTGAGCTTCTGAGGCAATTAATATGCCTGAACGTGCAGGACCCGCCAAGGGTGAGGAATAGCTTTGTCACAATGGCTATTGCAAACTGAAACTACAGAGCGGAAATAAGGTTGTTTGGGTACCCTAACTGTGCATTTCCATAACTAAGTGTGGTTGGATTTCTGTTAATTTGAACTTTAATACTGAATTTCCTAGATATATGTTGTTTGATTTGAGGACAATTATAGTATGCCTATGATATATATTAGCCTAGCTTACTGATAAATATTCTTAGCATTATTGTTATTTTTGTTTAAAAATTGATTAATGATCTGGAAATGGAGCTGAGCAGTTTAATAGCAATTTTTTGATGCAAAATTACTTGGGTAAGTAAAATCTAGGATGATGTAAAAATTAGAATAACCTACCAAAGCCTGTAAGCAGGCAATGTAATGGCAGATGACAACTAGAATTTTTCCACCTGGTGAGTTAGTTTGTGGCACGCTGGGGCACCAGCTTGCTAACTCACCATGTGTACTCTGCTAAAGCATAGTGCAAGTCCCACACTGAAGCTTAGCCCACTGCACTTTTTAAGCAGGTGCACTCAGGGGAGCTGACAGAATTGCTGGGCAGATGAGGTAGGGCAGAGGTGGAAGGGGCAGGACCTTGGGTAGAAGGAGCAGGACTGGGGCAGCCAGGTCCCAATGCTGCCTGGACTGTGCTGCCCCCCCCTGTTGCCAGCCCTTAATGCTGCCTGGAGTGTGCCACCTGGAGCTCATGGCTCTGGCCACCACCACTGCTGCAGTAGCAGCAACCAGGAGCTCTGGGCCCCAGTGCAGTTGCCCCTTTGCATGGTAAATTTACCCCTGGTTGCCAAGCATTAATTTGCCATGTAAAATACAAAAGATTTTGTATTTTGTGTAAAAGAGGAATTTAGTTTCCATACCTGTAACCCTGTGGGCCCTGGATAGCTTCTAGACATATTGCAGCATCAGACATGAAATGTTTGCTATAATTTCCTGGATATAGTCCCCGAGGCTCTGGGCTTCCCCTCCACCCGAGCACCCCCCCCCCACCAGCATTGAAGTTCCCACTCTGGTGTTCCTGCCCCTTCCTCCTGCCATTCCTCATGGAGTTGGAGCACACAACATCTACTAGCCTGGGCCCCCCTAGGCTCTGGTATGCAAGGGGAATGTGAGGAGTGTCTTTCTCCTCAGCTGGGGCCCATGCCAGTGAGGGTTTGTTTGGGGTTTTTTTGCTATTTGTGTGCAGTCCCCAACTGATTTTTCTGTTGGTCAGCGGGCCCCAACCCAAAAAAGGTTCCCCACCCCAGCGCTATTGCAATAGAGAAAGTCTTACTGATATTAACTCTAGTGGGCAAAAGTTGGTATAGGTTGCCATTCCTCTTGACACAGCAGAATGCTGGTTCTATTGTTGTGAGAGAAACACAGACAGGTGGACTACATAGTTATGCAGCTACGGGAGGATCAGCAGTGGCTACAAATCTTTTGCACGCTTAAGGCCACTTTAATGGATATTTGCAAATTGAGTTCTCTTGTCCTGAAGCACACCAATACCAGAATGAGACCCGTTCTGACAATTGAGAAGTGAGGGGTAATAGCCCTACGGAAGCTTGCAGTGCTAGATAGCTACTGGTCAGTTGGGAATCAATTCTGAGTGGGTAAATCTATAGTGGGGGCTGCTGTGATCCAAACAGTCAAGGTAATCAATGCCCTTATGCTACAAAAGGTAGTGACTCTAGGAAATGTGCAGGACATAGTGGAGGGCTTTGCCAAAGTGGGGTTCCCTAACTGTGGTGGAGTGATAGAAAAAATGCACATGCCTATCTTGACACCTGACAGCCATGTCAAGGAATACTTAAATCACAAGGGGTACTTCTCAATGATTCTGGAGGTGCTGGAATCAGAAGGATGACATTAACATGGGGTGGTTGGGAAAGGTGCATGACCCACACATCTTCAGAAAGCTGCAAGAGGGAACTTTCTTCCCAAACTGGAAAATTACCATCAGAGGTGTTGAAATGCCAATGGTGATCCTTGGAGATCCAGCCTATCTACCCCTTGCTCCCATGAATCATGAAGTTGTACACAGGCAGCCTTCACCATAGTAAAGAACAGTTCAACTACAGGCTGCGAAAGTGCAGAATGGTGGTAGAATGTGTTTTTGGATGTTTAAAGGGAAGATTTCACAGTGTATTGACTAGGTTAGACCTCAGCAAAAGCAACATTCCTATTGTTGTGGCAGCCTGCTGTGTACTCCATAATATATGTGAAAGTAAGGGGGGAAATTTTATGCCAAGGTGAAGGGGTCAAGACAGAGTGCTCAGCCACTAATAATGAGCAGCCAGACGCCAGGGCAATAAGAAGAGCACATTGAGAGGCACTGCAAATCAGAGAAGCTTTGTGAATGGCCAGACAGTGATATGACAGTCATGCATGTTGCTCTTAACGAAGTGTTCCCCTACATTGTGAGCTTGCCTGTAAACTCTGTATAATGATACACCCTATGCAACACAAGCAGGAAGGTGCTGTTGTTCAGAAATGGTACATTTTTATTTAGGAAATACAAGGAAGCATGAACAGAAAATGAGTTCTGGGTGGGAGCTTTGAGGAAAGGGGACGAAGGGAGGGAGGGAGGAAAGGAAAGCAGTGTATTACAATTCTCCTGTTCAGCAATCACACATGTGTGAGAATGACAGCCTTTTGTTCTGGGAAACATCCTGGTGGATTGAGTGTAAGACTGCCCTTGACGCTCTCCTCTTCCCGAAATGTAGGGCACCTGGGAGAGGAAGCTATGGAATTTGATGAGGAGAGAATGTGGTTCAGACTAAGCTTCATCTTTACAGGGAAGAATTGGAGATATAATTATTTAATTGACAAAGTTACCAGCTCATTTATTGTTAGCTGCTATGAAGAGGTAATGGAAACAAATGTAGGTGGGTCTCTATTAAATGAGGGTTTTCGAAACCAGATTGAAGTTCTGATAATTCATAGGAAGCTCCCTTTGTACAGCAGTGTTGAGGAACCTGAAGACAGCAGGATTGATTTTTCTAGGAGGATGAGACCAGAAAACTTGGATTAATTACTCAGAGTATATACGAGTATACCTTTGGGCAATTGAGATTTGATTCTTTATGGAGGCCACCCAAAAGATATGGAGTATGTATCTGACCACAGTCAGTTGGAGTGAATTTAGACGGAAGGTTATAAATGTCAGGTGAACAAATCCAATAGAACATTGAAAGAGAAAGATTAAAAACTGGGAATCTGATTTTCAGATGTGCCCACCAGTCCAGTTGAAGTAAACAGGAGCAGTAGGTACTCAGGACCTCTGGAAAACAAGCTCAGCATTTTTAGAAATGTCACGAATGAGAGAATAACTAATAAATGTTTCTTGAAAAAGAGTTCCAAAGCTAATAGAACCCAGTGTGGATATTTTGTTTGTTTGGTTAATTATCTATTGCTGTTATTGCTGTTATTCTGGACTGTGTGGGAAGAAGTTTGCTTCATGTCAAGTACATTTTCAACAGTAAGTCATCCAGCTAACATAGTTATCAATAACAGCATGAGAGAAAATTATATGCAAGATGACATTGACATAAATAGATAATGTTTCCCCTTAATTGCAGGAAAATGAGAACAATGATGGCTAGATCTGATGACTGAAAGAGAAAGTAGATTTTTTTTTGAAAACTACAGAGTATTAAAAGATTAAGTGGGACCATTTCTATAATGAGTCATAAAATAATTTCTGTTCTCGATCTTACTTTGCTTACAAAGTAAATACCTGGATAAGGTTCTAAAGATGTATTTGATTTTGGTTCCTATTCTCTGATTTAATTTATAATAATTTTATTGACAGAAGATATGGAAGGAAGAGGTAAAATCTGATGTTTAAACTAAGGTTGAGAATACTTATCAGTAATTTAAGGGCTAAAAAAACCACAGGCATATTGAAATTTTCAAAACCAATCATTATAAACATAGAAAATTTAGAGTTAAGAAACTTAAAAATAAATGTAAACATATCAATGTATATAATGCACACAAACAACCTTAAATCTGCCTTATAATGATATCATGCTTTAACCATAGCTACGATTAATGCAATTTTAGTGTTTGTAGTCTCAGATTAGAGTAAACTGATTTTATAGACATTTTTTCATATCCTTTCTGCCTTGTGACATTGGCAGTTGCTAATACAACATCATGACCTGGCAGAGTGGAGAGAGTTGTCATAGTAGCAGGTTCTACTGATTTTTCAGATTGTTCTTAGAGTGTGGTGATGAGTGATTACTTCTCCTTCCTGAACGCTAAAGTGGAGAATCTGACAGGGACCAGTCCTGTTGACTCTTCTCTTCAGCACTTGCTATCCCATTAAGATCATGAGATGCTATGTGCGCTCACTAATATATTCCCTGTGCTCATGATACTTATCTCTACATTTTCTGTTACTGACTCAGACTCTTATGCAGTGTCTGGAAAAAATTGGGCATTGCAAGAAAGACGCCCAATCTGGAAAGACGAAGTCCAATCTGGAAAGACGAAGATAATGGTTATTGGCAGTTGGAAGTATTTTGAGGATCTGGCAAAAGCTATAATTCTATCATTTGACTGCATCTGCTCAACTAGTCAGGGCCGACAAATAATACAATCTATTCACCTGTGGCGAGTAGATTGTAACCCGGAAGAACTGGGTTTGGGCGATCTCATGCGCAGCTCGCCGGACAGCCCTGAGCATAAGAATGGTTCATAATCAAGGGGTCGTACAGACTCCTTACTATCCCTATATGTTCAAGTCACATCAGGTAACAGAATATCTTTCTTTCACCTAAGGCTGACAATTAAGAACATAAGAAGGGTCATACTAGACCAGAGTGATCTAGCCCAGTATCCTGTCTTCCCACAGTGATCAATGCCAAGTGGCCCAGAGGGTACAAAAAGACTTACTAGGGGAAATTCAAGATATTGGTTATCTTTCAGATAGTTACACTTGAATGGTCTAGGCATAGAGTGTTGAAAGGACAGCTCTGCCATTTTTAACTTACCATAGATCTGTGTACCTTCAGACTAGAACTTAGTTGTCCTAAAGATTTAATGCTTATGAGTGCTGGTAGCAGAATGTTTTGATATTTAGACTATTGCTTTAGAATTCATGCCTTGTGGAAACACAATTAAGAATAAATCTGGCCACTTTTAGAAAGAGACATCATTGTGCTCAGGCTAATCAATGTGGCTACATTTTTGTTTCCTAGCCCAGTAGAAAAGATGCTGGTAGCAGAGATTATACTACTTGGTCTCTTACTGGGATTTTGAATCTCTGTTTAAATTTTTTAATATCATGTTGATGGACACTAAATAAAGCTTGTCATAATAATCAAACTGACCAGGAACACCTTCTATTACACATCATGTGGAAGAATGTCAACTGACTATATTAATGTACTTGTAATAAATATATTGAAAATCAATAGATTTGGACTATGTGATTCTCTAAGTCTTCATCCAGATATGTTGTTTGCCATTTATTTTTGCAAAATGGCACTTTTCACCAACCATTGTTCTTTTCCAAGATATGATTGCTTCTTACAGAAATTATGGGTCAGGGAGAATGAGTATATGGCAAGAGAGCTTTGACAGTCTTGCTCCAGTGTAGTGGTTCTCAACTCTCTGCCCATGGACCACTTGCAGCTCCTCAGCATACAGCTGTAGCTCATGTGACATCCTCAGGACCATACAGGTAGTATTGGATGTAGCCCACATAGCATATTGTGGACTGCATATGTGACCCACAATGATCACTAGGTTGAAACCCTGTGTTTGAAACTTGTTCCCTATCATACAGGAAAGATTCAGTTATGCATGAAAACTTTCACCTCTATGCCCTTTCTTTTCCATTATAATGCCCTTCTGAATTTCTGCTTTTAAGACTCAAAAGAACCCCAAACCATACCTTTCTTGGCAAATCTTATCCTTTGCATCTGCAGAATGATGATCCAATTATGAGTCTGTGGCATATAAAGGTAGTTTAAGTAAACTGAGATGAAGAACCTCTGACAACTGACAGAGAAAGCAAAGCAACTAAAAGGAACAAGGGAAAGAAATAAATTGAAAGTATTAAGAAAAAAAGCACAGTACTATATGTAAAGGGAAACAAGAAAAATAGGAAATTAATTTGAATAAATTAGTATGAGACAGAAAATAGATGTTAGATATATTAATCAAAGCAGAGTATTAAAACGGTACTTAGCATAGTAGAAGCCATGGGAATAACATTATTTAAAGAAACATAAAAAATGTTCCTGTAGCACTTTAGGCTACGTCTAGACTGTAGGCTTCTTTCGGAAGAAGCTTTTTTGGAAGAGATCTTCTGAAAAAAACTTCTGAAAGAGAGTGTCTACACAGCAAAAGTGCATCAAAAAAGTGATCTGCTTTTTCGAAAGCTAGCGTCCACACAATGTACGCTATATCGAATTTAAGCTGTGATTACTATGGACGGAGTGGCCACCACTAGGGCACATGTGCTTTTTCCTCTTTCCTCTTCTTTCGAAAGAACGCCCTCTTCCCCATCCACACACACCTTTTCCTGAAAGAGCTTTCAGAAAAAGGCTTCTTCCTCATAGAAAAAGATTTACCCGTGTCAGAAAAAATCCTCTGTTCTTTTGATTTTTTTTTTAAAAGAACGAGATTGCAGTGTGGACATAAGTGAAGTTTTTTTTTGGAAAAATGGCTGTTTTTCTGAAAAAACTCTGCAGTGTAGACACACCCTTAGAGACAAACAAAAATATATAAATAGCATCATGACCTTTCCTGGGCACAACCCACTTCCTCAGATGACAAATATTTGTCATCTGAGGAAGTGGGTTGTGCCCAGGAAAGCTCGTGATACTATTTATATATTTTTGTTAGTCTCTAATGTGCTACAGGACCATTGTTAGTTTAAAATTATTTTATTTTCGTTACAGACTTTTCGTTACAGACTAACATAGTTTCTCGCTGAGATTAAAGAATATACATTTGTTTTGTTTCATAGGACTCGCTGTTGAATTAATCTTTTTAGTAGGCTACACTGATTCTAGACAAACATCATTATGGTACCTCGGTAACTAAGTACAAATTTGAACTTTTCAGAGTTTGGATTGTGGGTGGGTGGTTTTTTTTTTTCATCCTCTCCTACACTTTTTGTTGGACCTAAGTGATGGGTCCTTGTACTGTTTTTTGGCTTCTGAAGGAGAAAAAATGAAATCAGTAAGAACTGGAACCATCTCCACAAGGACTCCACCATCTCCACGTGTTAACAGCCAGGCTGACAGCGACCGTTCCAGAACCCCTCAGGTCGCGGCAGAGCTCAGCTCAGACGCTTTCAGTAATTGTACTGTTGTGACTCTTGTTATTGGTTATGTCCCTGTGTGTGAATAAAGATAGTGGCGTGCTCCCCTCCATTTACCGGTAGACTACACTCGCCCCCGGTTAGCTCCTATTCCCCTTTGTACTTTCGCTTCACCGCCCTTTAGCCTCCAGCTCTCCTCCTTCCCCAAGGGCTACTGCAGCTCACCAGCTTCCCCAGCCACTTCGCCCTCTCGTAACACCCTTCTCCCTAATCCGATTTCTCTGGCCGCCTTTCCCACTCTCACTCTCTGCCTCCCCGCCCTGCCTCCTAGCTCCTCTCCACCTCCGCCTCTCCGAAGAGCCCGGGCAGCGTCTTCTCCTCGCCTCCTCCCTCCGTGCATCCGCCCCTTGAGCAACTGGGCTCGGTACTCCCAGCGCGTCGCTGGCGCTTGGCTCCTCCTCATCCTTCCTCGCGTGATTTTTATCGCGTCCATTTTTGTGCATTTATAAATAAATAACAGTCACATTAATTACTCTTCCTCCACCTGGCGTCGATTGCCCCGGGAGCCAGAGCTCCGCACCAGGAAGCAGCGTCGCTCCGGGCCAGACGGGGAGGGGGCGGTGCAGCGAGCCGGCAGGAGGATGTGGAGCGGTCTCCCGTGACTCCAGCTCTCAGTGCGGCGATGGGTTAGGCGGCGTGCATCCGGCAGCCGAAAGAAGAGCAGCCGAGCGCGGCGAAGGCGGCGAGGCCCGCGCAGGAGCAGCTGCAGGAGGCGGCGGCGGCCGGTCGCGGCGCCCCCCACACAGCGCCCTCCATGGACCTCCGGGTGGAATTATGAGCCGGCTCCAGCTGCCGGCGGCTGGGACTCGCGCAGCCAAAGGGGTTTGCCCCCGCCCGCTCGGCGCTCTGTGGAGGCGGCTGGGCTCCTTTCTCACACACCTGCAGCCGCCGCCGCCGCCCTCTTCGGACTCTTCCCCCGGTGCCGCCGGGGTTAGCGTAAGCTGGCATCGCGCCTTCTCCTGGGGTGAATCCCGTCTCTCCGCTGCCTGTGTGGCCGGCCCTCGCTGCCCCTGCCCTCAGGTCTCCGGCCGTTCCATTGCCCCGGCCCGGGTCCCCAGGCTGCCTCTTCATTCTGCTTCTGCCCCCTCCCCGCGCCTCGCTCCCCTGGCCCTGCTTCCTCCCCTCCGGAGTAGGCAGCGTGCGTGTGAGGCCGGGCTTCCCCGGTCAGCCCCCTCCCCGGGGCGCTGTTGATTCATCAGGCGGGCCATTGATCAGCCAGCGCTGACTTGTATGTATTGCTCCCCGCGCCGGCGGCTGCCGCTCCTGCCGCTCCAGCGAGCCCCGGCTCTCCTGTCGCGTGGCTGAGCTCCGCCAAACATGTCGGCTCCCCTCGGACCCCGGGGCGGCCCTGCGCCGCCTCCGCCTCAGGCTCCTCAGGCGGAGATGCCCGACCTCAGCCACCTCACGGAGGAGGAGAGGAAGATCATCCTGGCCGTCATGGAGCGGCAGAAGAAGGAGGAAGAGAAGGAGCAGTCCGTGCTCAAGTAAGGGCAGCCCCTCGTCCCCACCCGCTCAGGGCCGCGGAGAGGGCCGGGCAGGCGGTTTCGGCCCCAGCCCCGGAGGCGTTCGGGTGGTGGGCGCTTGAGTCTGCCGGGGGCCTCGCCGCCGGGCGGGTGCCGAGGAGGGTGAGGAGGTGGGGAAGGGAGGCCGCTCGCCTGTGGTATTTGCTCCGTGTCCCCGCTGCCTTGCCCTATTCCTCCTCCCCTCCCCGCTCTCTGGGGGCAGGGGGAGGCGGCTGGCATCGGGCAGGGACTGGGGCTAGGCACCCAACATGGCCGCGCAGGTGCTGCTGTTCTAACCCGGCGCGGGAATGGCAAAGGGGCTAGGCAGTGGGGGAGCGGCCGGATGGCGGGTGAGAGGCCGCGGACTCGGTCCTGGCTGCGAGCCGGGCTCTGAGCTTGGGGCGCGACCCTGGTGCCACTTGCCCCCGCACCCCGGGCCGGAGATGTGTGGCCGGGGCCTATGCTCTGACTGTCGGTTTGCAAGAGCCGCCATCTTCCTCTATCAGCGTCGCCCACCCGCCCCTCTCCGCGGCTCTTCCTACCCAAAAAGGGGTCTCCCCCGGGTGGGGACTGAGCCCCTTGCACCTGTGGGTCCTTAGTGCCCTGTCCCGGCTGCCAAGCACACGCAGGGCGGGGGCCTGCATGCTGCCGGCGGCCGAGAAGCTGAGGAGAGAAGCACGTTTCCACAGCGGCTCTGTAACTTCAGCACCCGGGAGCTGTCCAGATTGGGGCGGGGGAGAGGAGAGGGAGAGCGGTTTATGGCCCTGCTTGCCTTCCTTGTCTCTCCATCACCTTACCCCTTCTGTCTGCAGGCGGACCCTGCTCTCAGCAGTTCTCAGTGGTGGTGGTGGTGGGGGGGGGGGGGGTCTTGTCTCGGAAGGCTTTACAGTTTGAATACATTTTTGTTTCTTGGAAGTGCAGTGTGAAGTGAAGGCTGCTAAGGAAATGGAAACTTTTTCTTGTAATCTTCAGTTATTTTTTACCGAAGGCAGGTGGGGAGTGGTTCATAGCTATTGCTTGCAGGTTAATGTGAAGATTTTGGGTTTGTAATCTGAATCCATATTGTTGTCTCATGTGTCTGCTTAAGAAATACATGTAAATACTCACCAACACCACATTCATCTCTAACAATTTAAAAGTATAAAACCACACTACTGTATATGGTGTTATGTTTGGAAATATGAAAAGGCCGGAAAAGAGCAGGACACTATTTTTCACAGTACCTGGACTTAATGCAAAAAAGAGAGAACTTGACTGGTTGTGAAGGGGCTCAGTCACAGAAGTCCCATTGGGATTGTATTCCAGTTTGCTTATTATGCCACTGATGCCCGCCTCTTTGCTTTACCATGGTGTCCTGCTGGGCCAGATCCTCTGGTCTCCTGTCAGACAAGGCACAGAGTCAGGGTAACTGCTCCCCCTGAAAAGCAGTGCAGACACTGAACTACTTCAGGTCTGGGAGGATGTAGTTCTAGGGCTCAGCACCTTAAATGGGACCAAAATCCCACAAATAAATCCGTATTTTTTGTATAAAATGTACAGAGGGGAAGCTTATCAAATAAGCTCCCTTTATTAATGAATGAGAGATATGCACAGTGCTTGCTTCCCCACCAGGTAACAATTATTTACACTGGATCTGATAATAAATAAAAGTGTTTTTATTAAGTACAAACAGTAGGATTTAAGGGGTTGCAAGTGAAAACAGACATATCAATGTAAGTTACTAATGAATACAAATGAAAAGAAAATGCATAGGTAGTAGGCATGTGAATGGGTAACTGATTAATCTTAACAGGTGATGCTTACCAGGAAATGGTTAACTGCTACCTGGGAGCAGTCCCGTGCCTGTGGCCCACTGTGGACAGAAGGCTGCCCCAGCCTTGTGGGGCTGCTGTCTTTCAGCCCGTGCAGTCTGGGAGTCGGCAGCCTCGTGCAGTGCTGGAAGTGGCAGTGCCCCCACCCTCGGCTGCCCCTTCCAGTCCCATGTGAGGCTGCCAACTCCCAGCCTGCAAGCCTGTATGGGCTGGGAGCTAGCAGCCTTACCCCACCCCGCTGCTGCTTCTGGCCCCTTGTGAGGCTTCTGACGCCTAGCCCACATGGGCTGGGAGCTGGCAGCCCAGTGCAGGGTTGGAAGCAGCTGGCTGAAGCAGCCCCTGCCTGCGGCCCAGGGGCCACTCCAGCCTGCCTGTCCTGTTTATTCAGTTTAGTGGTTAAACTTAACAGTAAATTGGATTTTACATCCATAATAGTTAGTTCTAATTCACTAAGAAACGTATTGCCTGCATAGTCTTACCCTAAAGAACTGTTCTTATTTCAGACCTAATCTTCAAGTCAGAGACAAACTCTTTTACCCTGACTTGGGTCTTCAGCCTCTTTAAAGCTTTCTGTCTCCTTTGGATGTGCCAGGCAGTTTCCCAGGCCAGATGAAGATAAAAGGGGATTGCTTCCCCTTGCTTAAATAGACTCTCCCCCAGGGTGGGAAACTTTTATTTTACATCCCTCCACTTCCTGGAAAAATATCAGATTCAAAATGGATTACAGCAGCAGGTGGTGTGGTCACATGTCTCTCCTGATCAACCACCTTCCAGACTTACAGGACAAACAAGGCTGTTTACAAGTCATTGAGTTGATCACCCAGTCATTAGGCTTGTAGGACACCAGTGATCACTCTCATTAGCGCATTCAAAACTTTAAAGAGACTCACCTCTTTACTAACTTCACATACAAGAATGATACATGCACCAAATTAGGATATACAGATCTAGCAAATTGTAACATTACAGTTGATAGGTTATATGAGGTATTTTGTCTAAAGTATCTTAGAGTTATGCATATTTACATTCATCAGCCAATCTGATACTAAAAGTTATCTCTGGGCCTTAATGCTTGTTTGGAAATGTGTGTGTTTCAGTCCTTGTTTCATTAGAAACATGCCAGTGGAAATTTTAAATAACAGTTATTAAAGGCAGAAGAGTTCTCCACTTCTTAAATCCTTTTCTATGTCCCTCTACTTTAAAAAATTCTTTAATATGTCAATGTTTTGAAGAACACCAGTGTGAATTAAACAGTGAAAATTAAATTGCATATCTAATTTTGTCATTCTAATTCCAAATAATCAAAAGTAATTCAGAGTATTAAATAGTTGACTTTTTAATATTAGATAATTCACACTATTGTGGCACCATATCTTAAAGTAATTAAAAGATTTGTTTTATTTTTTTTAACAAGGCGGTTAATGGTTAACTGGGGGCACTTCGCATAGGCCATTGTTGGCAGACAGGATACTGGGCTAGATGGACCTTTGGTCTGACCCAGTATGGCTGTTCTTATGTTCTTTCTTGGGCTTAATCAGTGAGACTTACTGGTTATCGTTAACTGGTAGGGGCTGCAGCAGTCCCCCACATACTGAACCCCCAGCAGGAGCAGCCCTTGTCTGTGATGGGCCCACAGTGCACTGCTGGTAGAGGTACTCCAGACTGACCGGAGCAGCCACCCATCTACCATCTGTAATTAGTTAATCAGTTACACTTAATGTTTAACCAGTTAACCAATTAGATGGGATTTTACATCTTTATTTCTGAGTAATATGGGAAAATCAAAATAATAGAATGTATATTTGTAATTTAAAAATCTTGTTGTGTTTTAATACATTAACAAAAGTAAAATAAGTTATCAATCATGGGGATAGCTTCAATATATAATAGTGTAGTTGCATTAAAGATTAACATATATTGTCAGCAATTTTGTTTTGGATTCCATATTGGTTGTGTTTTTATAAATTGTATTTACTATAAGAAAGTAAGACTATCATTGACTTTTTACAGTGAACAAGCATATTTAATTCTAAAATCTAAACATATGTTGTATTATGCATGGCTAGGTGCTGGAACTAGTGCTGCTGCACTCCCTGGCTTGGAGTGGTTTCCATTATATACAGTGTTTACAGTTTGGATCTATGGTCTCTATCAAAATTGTTCGACACCGTTGCATGCATGTTTTAAATGTGTTTTATATGCATCTAATTTTTTAGAAATAAGGTTGTTACAAGGCTAAGAATTGTGAACATTAACTCTAATATGAATATTACAGGCAGGGTAATTTCTCAGTATTTTAAGAAAGGGAGATGCTCCAACTAACATCAAATGATTTAAGTGTAAACAGATTTTCTATTCTTTTTTAATTTAAGTTTACTCTGTTATCTGAGAACACATTCAGCACAGAAGGAAGTTTGTGAGGGAAAGGAATGCATGCAGTTGCAAAATAAAGTAAGGTGATACCACATCTTTCGTTACTTAGAACTTTGAAAGAAGCTATGAAGCTTAATTTCAATTTGTTTTCACACTCAAATCTATTGCTGGAGCTATGTCAATTTATACCCGCTGAAAAGCTGACCCAACATCTTCCCATTAAGGAATGTCATTGCTATATTTTCAGCTTTTCACTTGACACGGGAGTGTGTTGATGGTGCAATGGAGGCTGAGAGTTGTGAGTAAGGAGTTGGAAAGACTGTATGCCAAAACATGTATGTACAGGATGGACTGAAACAACTATTTTATAGAAGTATTGTTGTCAATGGGAATTATATAGTGCGGGGGTTCCCAAACTTTTTGACATGGGGACCAGTAAATCCATTCATGAGTTTTTGGAGGATGGGTTACATTCATTTGCATATTTGAATATTCATCAAGCAAATGATGAATATTCAAATACGTTGTTTCTGGTCCTCTCAAAGCCCCCAGTGCCAGCTTTTGATATGGTCTTCCACAATGTTCTTCCCAGCAAGTTAAGGGAATATGGATTGGATAAATGGACTGTAAAATGGATAGAAAGCTGGCTAGACCAGGGTTTCCCACATTTTTTTTACTTTAGTTGGAACCCGTTTTTTTTCAGTACTCTTTTTTGCATCTCAAAAATATAAATGCATATAAAAAAAAGAATTAAAAGTGAATACATTTTCAGTGTTTCACCCGGTTGCATCCTCCGCTCAGCCTTGGCCAGGGCTTGGGGGATCTGGCGCCGCATGGGCACTCCAGGAGGCGGGAGCAGGAGCAGATTGGAGGCAGGGTATCTGGCTAGGAGGAAGGGTGTAAGGTGGGGTAGGATTGCCAGGTGTCCAGTTTTGTACCGGACAGTCCAGTATTTGAGGGTTCTGTCCAGGAAACAAATTGAGAAAAATACCGGACATATAAAATGTCCGGTATTTTCTAATTAGGCAAGTTTTATTATAATTAGATGTATCAGTCTGTAGCTGCAAACTGCCTGGCTTGTAGATGTGCTCATGCTTTGTGAGTGTGTCTACCAGCCAGGCAGTTCACAACTACTCAAGGGAGGCTATGGGCGGGGGCAAAATGAAATCCCTGGGGCCAGACTCACTCATGTGCCCAGGTCTGCATGTGCCTGGGTCAGTCCCGCTTCCCAATTCATTCCCCCCGACATGCTTCTCCTCCTGATCTCCCCTGGCCAGCCCCACTGCCCCCATCCAGCCCTGCTTCCGGCAGCTGGTTCTCCCGTCCTCCTCCTCCTGATCTCCGCCGGCCAGCCCCCCCCCCCCCCCCCGCCCCCCATCCAGTCCTGCTTCTACTGCCCACCCGCCCCAATCTCCACCGGACAACCCTGCTGCCCCCAACCCTGCTTCTGCCGGCCTGCTCCCAGCCCTGCTTCCGCTGGCTGGCCGTCCCCCCGCAATCTCCACCAGAGAGCCCCGCTGCCCCCAACCCTGCTTCCCGGTGGCCGGTTCTTTCCCCCTCGCCCCGCCACACACTTCCTTCCAGCCCACCCCGCCCTACTCCCCTGCTGGCAGCCACACTGAGGCCCAGTATTTTTTTCCTGTGGCCTGGTACTGGGCTGCAGCCCATAGTTTGGGAAACGCTGATATAGTGGATTAATAGTAATTTATAGGACCTTGAAGTAATATGGTTTCATGTAAAAACATTATCAGTGTTATTTTCTAAAGACATTTTATACATTTTATTTAATGTGAAATATGCACTTGATAGTTTCAAAGCACTGTCTATTCTGTATTTGCTAGAAAAATACCATACAAAAACTTGTTCTGCTTTCTTAGGTAAATATTTTGCAGTTTAACTTTGTTGACAAGTATGTTCCCCAATTTCTGAAAGAATACAAGAACATTAATATAGCATATTTTAACTATTCTTATTGTTACGATGCAGGTAGTCAGAATCAAATTCTGCCCTTCTTATTCAATCAAAATTTCCATTGAAGGCAAACTTCCTTCGAAGTGACTTTTGTCTGAGTAAGAAATGCAGGCTGAATCATTCCATTCAATGAAAATAAAACATAGGATGGTAAAATTATGTTGGGAATTCTGAGCTGATACTTGAAGAGATCTTGTAATAACAATATTATTAGAGAGTCAAGGATGTGTAACTGCCACCACGCATATTTGAACTTAGGAGCTCTACAGCTTGAACTATAAAGCCATTTGACTCTAAGCCAAGGCTGTAGAACTCCCTTGTTCTAATCTATCATTGTAAGTGGTCTAAGTGCCACTACATGGAACAGTGAACCACACTAGGGTTATGTCTAGACTGCAGGCTTCTTTCGGAAGAAGCTTTTCCGGAAGAGATCTTCCAAAAAAACTTCTTCCAAAAGAGAACATCCATACTGACAAAGCCCATCGAAAAAGCGATCTTTTTTTGAAAGATAGCATCCATTTAATGTGGATGTTATCTCGAATTTAAGCTGTGATTACTTTGGACAGAGTGGCCACCAGGGCACCTGTGCTTTTTCCTCTTTCCTCTTCTTTTGAAAGAACTCCATCTTCCCTGTCCACACACGCCTTTTTCCGAAAGAGCTCCTTTAGAAAAAGGCTTCTTCCTTATAGAAAGAGGTTTACTGATGTCAGAAAACCTCCCTCTGTTCTTTCGATTTTTTTTCCCTAAAGAACACGATTGCAGTGTGAACGTAAGTGAAGTTTTTTTTAAAAAACAGCCATTTAAAAAAAAAAAAAAACCCCTCTGTAGTGCAGGTTTGTGGGTTACAGATGGTCTTCCTGTAACTTTTGTGGGAATGTATGATAACAATGTCAGTATGAGGGGCTGGCCACTCTCTCCACACTGCTACTCTTTTCTGGAGTTGGGGTACCTGCTGTAGAATTTGTATCTGAAAGAGTTAATTTTGATAAGGTCAACATAAACTCCTGCAGAGATCTGTTGGAAAATGACATATAAAGTGGCTGTTTACTAGATCTGCTCTCTTTTGGCAGGCCCTACCTCATAAATGCACACAGTTGTAGCTATGCAGTATTCCCATGAAGCAGGGGTAGGGCACGATACTGTGCTGCATTTCTTTGAGCCGCCCCTCTGGAAGTTTTGATGCTACTAGTGTGGGGTTTCTGATTTTTTTTATCTCTGCTTTGTTGCATGTTGATTTGATTTAGTGTAAGAGTTGCTGCAGCTGGCCCTTAGTTAAGTTTGCTATTCTATAGTTAGCTTAGGCTATGTCTAGACTACAAAGAAATGTCTGAAAAAGATATGCAAATTGCGAATCACAATTTGCGTATCTTTTTCACTTTTCTTCCAAAAGAGGCTTTTCCAACGTTTGGCCTGTCTACACTGGGCCAAATGTCAGTAAAAAGCCTCTTTTGGACATCCCTGCTTCCTCGTAGAACAAGGAAAAACGCGTCTGCTTTTCCTGAAAAAACGCGTCTGCTTTTCCGAAATTTTTCCTTGGACGCGGCAGGATTTTCCAGGATCCCGGAAAAACTCTGCAGTCTAGATGTACCCTTAGTCTGTTGTGTGTGTTTTTTCCTGATCAACTGTAGACCTAAACTTGAAATTCTTTGCTTTTGGTGATTAGTGTTTCAACTGTTAACCATTTAAACATATATTATTATAATTTATTTGTGAAGCAATGTGTCTTTACTAAAAATTAGAACTATGTTTTGATATTGAACTTTCATTTTAATCTGGAAAAATGCACATTTAAAAATGATCTTTCCATAGAAAAAACACTTTGCTGAGTTCTAACAAAAGTATTTGAATTAATAGGCAAAGCAGTGTGGTATAAAGATACAAAGTTATTTAATTTAGGCAACTTGATAGCAAAAGATTATTGAGCACCGTTTAATATATATAATGTCTATGTAATATTGACAGGCAGAACTGAACCTGGCACCTCTTGAGCTTAGCACATGAGCCTCTACTATATGAGCTAAAATAAAAGCCTGATGACTTTCAGCTAAAGATGTAGAGCAGGCCCATTCTTTGGGCTCAACTAGACTACGCTGAAGTTTCGAAAGAGGATATGCAAATTCCGATCTCACTTTCAAAAGCGGAGTGGTTTTTTTGGCAACCCCTCCTTTTTCAAAAAGCTGTATAAACCTAATTTTTTGAGGAAGAGCAGCTTTTCAAAAAAAGGGGGAAAGGGTTTTCGAGAAAACAACTTGCTTTCAAAACTGAGATAGGAAGAAGATATGCAAAGTCCTCAGGAATTTGCATATCTTCTTTCAAAACATCAGTGTAGTCTAGATGAGCCCTTTCTGTTTGTTAGTGGTATAAGTGCCACTACTTGGGACTAAAAGTCTTAGAGGGGTAGCTGTGTTAGTCTATAAGGGCACGTCTACACAGCAACATTATTTTGAAATAACTTAGTCCGCGACTACACATCCAGCTGTTATTTTGAAATAATGTCAAAATACTGTTGAACAGGAGGATTTCTTACTCTGATTTCTGTAACCCTCATTTATGACCCCAGTCTTGTGTGGTCCCGAGCGTGCTTTAGTTTTCACTGAATTGGTTGGCATTGAGGATACTTTGCAGGATTGGGTCCTGTTTTTAGGAAAAAAAGGTAAATTAAGTCGCTGTATGAATCTGACTTTTGTGTGGAAGAGCAACTTGAGGGGAATGCTCACTGGGAGGCCTTACACAGGGTAGTAAGGGGACAACATTATTGAATAAAAAATTTGGGAGTGGTCCGTAATGTGCTTGTCCAGGTTAACTGCAGTGTCATCAATGGTTGGGAGCTATTTCAGGTGACCAGGCTCTTATGGTCTATAAAAACTGGGATAAAACATTGTTCTGTGTAAAAACCAACAGTAACAGGTTCTGAAAACATGTGTATTGTGTTGTTTCAGAGATATATGGGGACTGGAAGAGGAGGTAGATATGGGTATGCATCTAGAGCAAAGAGAATATATATGCACCAGCAGCAGGACAATCGGCATCAACAGGAGCATCCTCTCAATTTGAATTAGGGTTTCTTCACTAGACCTGCTTATCTGTAGTATAGACATGGCCTAACTGAGCACTGTCTGAAATATGGGTGTTGTCATGCTACTTCCTTTTTAGGAGTTGGGAAATAGAGCCCTAGAAGGATAGAGTTGCTCTGTCATCTTTTAAATTATAGAGAACTTTGTCTGTCCCATTGCTTTGAAGAGGCTTTCCCTCAAATGGGAGTTCCTCAGTTATTGTCTGAACCTCTGAAGGAATTGCAGAGAACTGAAGCTAGGACCATGACCGCCTGTTTATTTCAGTAGCCATGGTGTGCCTTACTGCAGTGGTATGCAACCCATGGATTGCAACCCCCCAAGGGGGTTGTGGATATCTTCCTGGGAGGTCGCCATAGTGGTGGGCATAAGCCCTGGCTGCCCGGATCTTAGTGCCACGCTGCCGCCAACAACTGGGCCCAGCCCCCAGCCAGCCAGATCTAAGCACTGCGCAGCGGGGCTGCTAACATCCGGGCCCAGCCCCTGGCTGGTCAGATCTAAGCGCCAAGCCACTCAAATTATGATGGGGGTCGCGACACGAGTACAATAAAATATGGGGGTTGTGGTTGAAAAAAGGTTGTGCACCACTGCCCTACTGTATCATGTGTCCAGTGAAGTTTGTTGAGATGTTTGATCAATTATTTGGCCCTAAGCTATTTCAGCAGCTCTTGCTGTTTCTTGAGTAACTGATAAACTCAGACAATTTGTTCCACATTAAAAAGCACTCGATAATTTGCTGTTTTCATTTGAAGGCTTGCTGAAAAGATCTGGGTTTATGGGATCTGTTTTCCTTGGGGTGACTTTATTGGATGTAGCTATTTTATTCTCTCCTGTATTGCTTGCCTGATGCAGGATGAGAGTAAGTGTTCAAATCCTTTGCCGTTTTAGAGGCAGTTGAGATGGAAGAATACCTATGCCAGATGGATTTGGCAGGTTCCAGAGGGCCATTTTTTTCCTGGTGTTAGTTAATGCAATATGTTTAAGAGCTTGTGGTGTTTTTCTTGAATAGCCCCCAGGGAAATGTCTAAGATTTCTACCATGCACTTTAAGTACCTGAAAACTTTATTAATCTGCAAAGACAAATGTTGGTAGATTTGCTGCCTCATCCAAAGAAGATGAGGATATTACAGATAGGACTGGATACTCTTTCTCTGGAATATTCTTCAGTACTTTCTTCCCTGCCCCCCAAAAAAAGTTATGCTGCAGGCTTTATTTTGAGGAAGTTCTATGGCTGGTGTTATATTGGAGATCAAAATAGATGCTCACAATGGTCCCTTCTGGCCTTGTAATCTATTAAATTGTAATTGAGGTATATAATAATTTAGGACTGTAGTCAACATTTCTTATTCAGGTAGTATTCCCATGATTTCATTGTGTGTGTTGTTGAGTAGAGGGTGAAAATTGGAGCATTCAGGTTTTACACTACTTGTTGTTTTGTTTTTTGTGTATGTGTGCTGTACAACACTATGTATATGGTGAAAAGATTACTTTAAAAGTAACGTCTTGAAACAGTGGAAAATAGAAAGTACAAGAAAATATAAGAGGAAGGAACTTGAGTGAGGAAGGGCCTGACACTGCTTTTTCCTGTCTTTTTGTTTCTTTTCCTCTTCTCTCGTTTTCTCCTTGATTCTTCCACGTGCCTTTGCCATCTCTTCCTCCTTTCCATAAAGTTTCTAGAACATTTTGGATGCTGGATAAATAAGAAAGCAGTGAACTTACTTTCTGTCAGTGACTAAGCAGAATGTGTTTGTAGATCAGGCACAATCCAAATAGGTAGTTGTGAATAGGAATAGAGAATTGATTTTACAGTGGATATAGTGTTGATGAGACTAGTACTGGAATAACATGTACAGCTCTGATATCCAAATTTTTAAGTTGAAAAATTAGAGAGGTACAGAAAAGAACCACAACAATTATTTGAGGGCTATAGAAAATGAGATGAGAAACTTAAGAGTTAAATATGTTTAGTTTATCAAAGAGAAGGTTGATAGGTGTTTGATTACAAGTGAGTATGTACTTTAACAGGAGAAAATACCAGGTAAGAGAGGGCTCTTTTTTCCAAAGAAAAAGACAGGACAAAAACAAGTGGCGTGAAGCCATAGCCAGAGAAATTCAATCGAAAAATAAGGTAACATTTTAATAGTGAAGATGATTAACATGAAAACAAAATATCAAGGGAAGTGATGGATTCTCTGTCATGTGATGTCTTTAGATTAAGACTTGATGTCTTTCTATAAATTATTTGTTAGTCAAACACAAGTTTTTCATTCAATACAGGGGTAACAGTAAAATTTAATGGCCTTTGATATATACAGGAGTCCTGACTACTTGATCATATCACCCATTTAACATTAACCTCTATGAATATGGTAGGAGACTGGATTGGCTTACCGGGGAAATCCTTGGTGAACTTAAGCACAAAAAGGGAGCTTACAAAAAGTAGAAACTTGGACAGATGACTACGGAGGAGTATAAATGTATAGCTCAAGAATGCAGGGGAGTTATCAGGAAGGCGAAAGCGCAATTGGAATTGCAACTTGCAAGGTATGTGAAGGATAACAAGAGAGGGTTTTTACAGGCATGTTAGCAAGAAGAAGGTGATCAGAGGGTGTGGGCCCCTACTGGATGAGGGTGGTAACCTAGTGACAGATGATGTGGGGAAAGCTGAAGTACTTAATACTTTCCTTGCCTCTGTCTTCACGGACAAGGTCAGCTCCCAGACTAATGTGCTAAGTGATGCAATATGGGACAAAGGTGGACAGCTTTTGGTGCGGAAAGAACAGGTTAGGAACTATTTAGAAATGTTAAACATACATAAATCCATGGGTCTGGACTTAATACATCTGAGGATACTGAGGGAGTTGGCAAATGTAATTGAGGAGCCTTTGGCCATAATCTTTGAAAAGTCGTGGAGTTAAGGAGAGATCCCGGATGATTGGAAAAAGGCAAATGTAGTGCCCATCTTTAAGAAAAGGAAGAAGGACAATCCAGGGAACTATAGGCCAGAAAGTCTTACCTCAGTCCCTGGAAAAATCATGGAGGGGATCTCAAGGAATCCATTTTGAAGCACTTGGAAGAGGGGAAGGTGATCAGGAATAGTCAGCATGGATTCATGAAGGGCAAGTCATGCCTGACCAATCTGATTAGCTTCTATGATGAGGTAACTGGCTCTGTGGATATGGGGAAGTCAGTGGATGTGATATACCTTGACTTTAGCAAGGTTTTTGATACTGTCTCCCACAATATTCTTGCCAGCAAGTTAAGGGAATGTGGATTGGATAAATGGACGGTAAGATGGATAGAAAGCTGGCTGGAAGGTCATGCCCAGCGGGTAGTGATAAATGACTCAATGTCAGGATGGCGGTTGGTTTATAGCGGAGTGCCCCAAGGTTCAGTTCTGGGACCGGTTGTGTTCAACATCTTTATTAATGACCTGGATGAGGGGATGGATTGCACCCTCAGAAAGTTTGCAGATGACACTAAGCTAGAGGGAGAGGTAGATATGCTGGAGGGCAGGGATAGAGTCCAGAGTGACTAGGCAAATTGGAGGATTGGGCCACAAGAAATCTGATGAGGTTCAACAAGGACAAGTGTAGAGTCCTGCACTTGGGACAGAAGAATCCCAAGAATTGTTACAGGCTGGAGACCAACTGGCTAAGTAACAGTGTTGTGGAAAAGGACCTGGGGATTACAGTGGATGAGAAGCTGGATGTGAGTCCACAGTGTGCCCTTGTAGCCAAGAAGGCTAATGGCATATTAGGTTGCATTAAGAGGAGCATTGCCAGTTGATCCAGAGATGTGATTATTCCTCTTTACTCTGCTCTGGTGAGGCCACATCTGGAGTATTGTGTCCAGTTCTGGGCTCCCAATTACAGGAAGGATGTGGATGCATTGGAGAGGGTCCAGCGGAGGGCAACCAAAATGATTAGGGGGCTGGAGCATATGATCTACGAGGAGAGGCTGAGGGAGTTGGGTCTATTTAGTCTGCAGAAGAGAAGAGTTAGGGGGGATTTGATAGCAGCCTTCAACTTTCTGAAGGGAGGTTCCAAAGAGGATGGAGAAAGGCTGTTCTCAGTAGTGACGGATGGCAGAACAAGGAACAATGGTCTCAAGTTGCGGTGGGAGGGGTCCAGGTTGGATATTAGGAATAACCATTTTACTAGGAGTGTGGTGAAGCACTGGAATGGGTTACTTTGGGAAGTAGTGGAGTCTCCATCCCTAGAGGTGTTTAAGTCTCGGTTTGACAAAGCCCTGGCTGGGTTGATTTAATTGGGATTGGTCGTGCCTTGGGCAGGGGGCTGGACTTGATGGCCTTCTAAGGTCTCTTCCAGCTCTATGATTTTATGAATCCATGAGAGAGAAAATTTAAAACCTATTAAAACATTGACTTTTTTTTGCATTGAAACTAAAGCCTCATTATGGTATATGTCATAAGTTCTAAATTGTATAAAACAAAATTGTCTAACGGGATTTAAATAGTTTATTTCCCTCAAACCACTTTTGAAATATTTGTAGTGAACATAACCATTTTCTCTTTTCATAATGAGAAGAAAAATGTAATTAAGTTCTATGTTTGAAATTTAAGGTAGTGGGATTACTTATGTATAAAGGTATTCGTGGGCATAAAGCTTCATTCTGCATTTTAATGGTAGGCACAAGAGCTCCGTGGGAGTTTTTTTTTTCAAGCTGGGTGCCAGCATCCCCTGCTGGCATGCTTGAAATACCAGAGATTATTGAGAGGTGAGCTCGGTACACTCTTTATCATCTCTCTGTTTCTGGAAGGCTGTTTTGCCTTTCTGTGTCTCTTTCTCTCTTTCTAGTCTAGTGGTTCTCAAACTGTGGTAATGGTCTGCAGCTGCCTTACAGGTGGTCTGTGGCTTGAGGCTCAATCCCCTTCCCCCCTTGGAGTGAGGAGCCCTGGCTGGGGCTCCTGCCTTGCACCCACTCTCTCCCCCAGCAAGGTTGGAACACCAGCACCGGCTTCCCATGGTGGGGGGAAAGCCCCAAGCCTCGCTGCAGGATCTGGCTCGAAGAGGGAGCAAGTAGTTCCACACACTGCTGCTTCCCCTCTTCCCGGCTGAGATAATGGCAATGCATGGATGCTCTTCCTGGAGGCTTTTCAGCTGCTTCCATTGGCCAGAATAACAGTGAATGAGAGCAGTGGGAGGTCGTGGACAATGGAAGCGGTGCCTGGCACCCTCCATCTCTCTCATGCCCAGACCTGAACCCCTGTCCCACTCATGTACCCCCTCTCCCTACTGAGACTCCACACCTACAGCCCATTCCTGCATTCTCCCTTGCTCCTGCTACTTCCCTTACTCCTGCACTCTCCTTCCTGGGCACAGAGTCCATCCCCAGACCGCTCCTGTACCCTCTTTCCTGGCCAGACCTCAGGTACAATAGGAGAACAGCAACGTATGGTTTACAACAATGCAATCCTTAGGCCTGGAGAATGAACACATTTGTCATCACCCTGGATTGGTCTTCTGCTTTTATATGTACCAATGATAATCAGGGTGGCATGGAAGATATATCCGAACTGAGCAAAAGTAACAATGATTTCCCTCCATATTGGCCCTGACATCCATGGTTCCCCAGATTTCTTCTGATGTCTGTTCTCCACCCCTGGTCCCAGCCAATCTTTCAAGATTTGATTCATCAGGGCACTTTCACTCACCCTAACCTCCAACATCTGAGACACATTGCATGGAACCTGAATATTCTTTTCTAAACAAGGTCTGTTCCTAATACAAATATATTTCTTGCTCAAATTCTAAAAATGGTCATTGAATCATGCTTGTAAGGAGATTTGGGAAGTGTGATGCTTCTGAGGTGTATGACTATGCCTCTACCAGAAAGAGTTTGGAATTCCTCATAGATGGCTTTTTCAGTTTGGGTTTAACTACAAGCCCTTAGGGTCTGTCTTGCTAAGGAAAAATTTCTGCTCAATGGAGCTGGCACCCTTGAAAGATAGGAAGGATAAGGGGGCTCCTGAAGGTAGTGAGGTCAGGGGGCTCCTGCAGTGGCCCCGTGGATAAGGTATTTGCCTCTGGAGCTGGAGGTTGAGGAGAGTAGATAGTGGCTACTTCAAGCCAGAGGCTAGAACAATGTGGATGAAGCTTGTCCTATCTCTAGGTTAAATGTTATAAATATTGGAGAGAATTTTTCATTTAGATTCTTCCTCCTAAGGAGACAGTTTGTTAAGACTGTGACATAAACCAGCAGTTCAATTAACATTGTAATTTCTCTCCTGAGCTCACATATTGTCATTCTCCCCCTCTGCCAATATCATGTGATAAAGAGATTACAACTTTGGATGTGAATGTCTTGCTTTCTGTAAGTTGGTCATTGCCTTAATACTAACATTATACTGTGGCTACATCACCTATGCACAACCTTTTGACTTTTAGTCTGTTTCTGTAAGTTTAACATGAATACTGCTAAATAAATTCTAATATCTGCAACATCTAAAGGGTAAATTCAGTACTGTGGACAACTAGAAAAACTTGTATCTGCATCTTATGTGGCATGGAAATCAAATGACTTTTTGCCAAATCAAGCCCTCAGACAGTGTTTAAAAATTCAGTATGCTGTCATTAATTTGGTTAGTCATTGTGATTATGATTCACTCCATTCTGTGTAACCAACTGCTGCACAGTGACAGCTCAACTATACATTACCTAACAGCTAAAAAACCAGCATCCTGTCACATTAAGAAGGCTGAGAATTATATTCTACTGAACACTGATGTCTTGAACCAACATAAAAGTAATTAATGAAAATCCTTATTTTTCTAATGAGTGATACACTATATTTGAAAGATAGCTACAAAAAGTTTAATCTATTTTAGAGTAAATATTCCCTTTTATTTTCATGCATAGAATATTTCTTTTTGCTTTTTAATATTTTTTTTCTGCTTTTATCACTTTCATTAGTTGGCTTGTGAAATATCATCAATATTTGGAGGGGCATTGCTAATAAATGTGTTTAAAATATAATACAAGCTGTAGATTCACAGATCTAAATACACCAGAATTGGAGACATTTTCTTAGCATTCATATCTTCTATATGGCATTGGAAGAGCATTGTCAGAGGATAATTCTGTTACCTATCACCTTAATAGATGAGTGTTTTGAAAATATTTGCAAATACATATTAAGTAATGTAGAGGTAATCTGTCTTTATGAAACTTTAAAATTACCCCCCCTCAATGTATTTTGAAAAAAAGTTATATTTTCCCCTAGTATCTATGTGTTAAATATTCCTGTGGAAAGGGATCTGGGGGGGCATAATTGATCACAAGCTAAATATAAGTCAATAGTATAACACTATTGCAAAAGAAGCAAACATCATTTTAAGATGTATTAGCAGGAATGTTGTAAGCAAGCCACAAAAAAGTAATTCTTCAGTTCTCTAAACTCACTAGACCTCATCTGGAGTATATGTCTAGTTCTGGGTGCCACTTTTCAGGAAATAATTAGACAAATTGGAGAAAGTCAAGAGAAGAGCAACAAAAATGATTAAAGATCTAGAAAACATCTATGAGGGAAGATTTAAAACATTGTTTCTGTAGTCTGGGAAAGAGAAGACAGAGGGGACGTGATAATTTTCAAGTGCATGAAAGGTTGTTAGGAGGAGGGAGAAGAAAATTGTCTCCTCTGAAGATGGAACAAGAAGCAATGGGTTTTAATTGCAGCAAGGGCAATTTAGATTGGACATTAGGAAGTTCTTTATAAATGTCAGGGTAGTTAAACATTGGAATAAATTGCCCACCTATCGGGGATGGTGAGATTATACTTATTTTTTTCCTTGAGTGCAGGAGACTGGACTAGAAGACCTATTGAGGTCTCTTCCAGACCTACAATTCTATTATTTTGGCTGAATTATGTTTTTCAGATTCAAAGAAATGCATGACAGAAAATCAGAGAGGAAAGGGCTGAAAGTTTTATGCCTAGTACTGGCATTGATAGAGCAGGTGCTCTGTAGGCATTCAGCCAAGAAGGGATATTTCAGGGTAGAGTTCAGAAATAATGCTTTAATATATTGGGTGGCAATGAGGCATATTCTCTGTGCAGTTTATTAATATCGCAGACAAAAAAATCAGAATTTATATAGGCCTCTGCATAGGAGCAGCCCTAGATGAACTGCTGGCAACTGGCACCCTAGGCGAAACACGTGATCGGTGCCCCTATCTCCAAACCCCTCAATGGCCGTTTAATTTGGTGCCCTAGGCAACAGCCTAGTTCACGCCTATGCACGGGCCACCACTGCATGCAGGCAGTCCTAGGTGAATGGATTATAGAGGAACGATGATAGTTCTATGGCAGCATGGTGGAATATAGCTCTTAACAACTCCATACAGGCAGTCCCTGGGTTACGTACAAGATAGGGACTGTAGGTTTGTTCTTCAGTTGAATCTGTATGTAAGTAGGAACTGGCGTCCAGATTCAGCCGCTGCTGAAACTGACCAGCAGCTGACTACAGGAAGCCCGAGGCAGAGTTGCTCTGCCCCGGGGTTCCTGGAATCAGCCGCTGATCAGTTTCAACAGGCTGAATCGGGACGCCAGTTCCGACTTACATACAGATTCAACTTAAGAACCCCAGGCGTCCCCAAGTCAGCTGCTGCTGAAACTGATCAGCGGCTGATTCCAGGAAGCCCGGGGCAGAGCAACTCTGCCTTGGGCTTCCTGTAGTCAGCACTGGTCAGTTTCAGCAGCGGCAGAATCAGGACGCCTGGGGCAGAGCAGCTGGGGTGCTGCTGGGTTGCTCCAGTAGCGCCGCTCCTCGGCGCTACTGGACCAACCCAGCGGCATCCAAGCTGCTCTGCCCCAGGTGTCCTGATTCAGCCGCTGCTGAAACTGACCAGCAGCGGCTGAATCAGGACGCCTGGGGCAGAGCAGCTGGGGTGCTGCCAGGTTGGTCCACTAGCGCCCAGAGCGGCGCTGCGGGACCAACCGGCAGCACCCCAGCTGCTCTACCACAGGTGTCCGGAGAAAAGCCTGGTCTGCTGGGGGGGAGGGGTGCACTAGCTGCCCCCCCCCCCCCAGCAGACCAGGGAGACGCGGAGCAGCTTTTCTCACCCCGGAGGATGCGGGCGGAGGGACCGCGGCGCATCTGGGCGTCCTGCCGCTCCCGTCCTCCAGGGCGAGAAAAACCCCGTTCGTAACTGCGGATCCGACCTAAGTCGGATCCGCATAACTCGGGGACTGCCTGTATTGTACTTTTGCATTTCTGTTATCCACATAGCATGTTTGAGACATACTACAGTAAACTGTTACTTATATATCTGAAAAATATTCCCAAACACAAATATTCGCTTGTATGAAACTGATTTTATATTCAGATCTGTTTGTGTCTAGGAAAAAAAATTAACCCTTTGCCAGATAATTGAATTAACAATTAATAACATCAGGTAAGGGCACTTTTCTGTTTAAGGATACATTTGTTTGATAGAAACTGGACTTGTAATTATCACAATTGGAAATGCATTTTGATTGATCAGATAAAAATAACTTTTTTTTTAGTACTTAGGCCCTGATTCTGCAAACACTTATGCATGTGCTTAACTTTGTGCATAGGAGTAGTCCTACTGAGTTAAATGGAATTAAGTTTTCAAAGGGGATATTGTTTAACTGGTTAACTGATAAGAGGGAAGGTGGCTGGTGGTGGTGGTAGTGAGGTATGCTCCAGCCTGGCTGGAGCAGCCCCGTTGCCTGCTGTGGCTGGGCTGGAACTGTTCATCCTCCTCCAGCTGTGGACAGAGGCTGGCCAGGTTGGAGTGCCCCTGCCTGTGGTGTGCCTGCATTAGCCCCACCTCTGATAGATGCTGTTCCAGCCGGGCTGGAATACTCCCCACCCATGGTGGGCCCTGTGAGACTGAAGCAGCCCCCACTGGTTAACTGAAACTGGTAAGCTTCACCTTTAATGGTTAATTGGTTAAACATTCACATCCCTAGTGTGCAAGTGTTTACACTACCATGGTTGTAGTCATTTATAAGCTTCTATTTATACAGAGTCTAAAACTGTGGTAGGTATTTTACAGCACAGCATTAAAGAAGAAAAAAATGCCATCACACCTGCTCCAAAGAGCTGTCAATCTTTTTATGGAAGCAACACTCTTAGTTTGATGGTTAATAAGGAGTAGTTTGCATTTAAAGCAGGAATTCAGCCACTTTGTTACAAATGAAGAATATAGCCAATCTTTTCCAAAATTATAACAATTATTTTTTGAATACAGAATGCATTTAATTAATTTAATATATATTTGAGTTTATCTGTGAGCAAGTGAGTGTCTGTCTGTCTGTCCGTTCAAGAACACTTAAATGATAAAAGCTAGGACCACCAAACTTGGTATGCAACTTCCTTTTATCATAAGGTAAAGCAAGGTAAGGGCGCGCGTGTGTGTGTGTGTGTGTGTTGAAGCTCTCCGCTCATGTGTATGGGGATGCATAAATCCATATAGAAAAGAGACAGAATCACCAGGAAGGTGAAAGGAGCTTGCTGGAGGTGCACTCCTGCCCCATCTAGGACTGCCCCGGCCCCGAGCCTCCCACCGCCAAGGTGAGCTTCAGCTCTCCTGCTCTTCCTAAAGAACCTCTCCCATTTGTATGGGAACATTTGCTCTCTATTCCTCTTTGTCAGGGAGCAAGGGGTAAATGCACAGTTTGCTCCATTCCTCAGTCTGGCTGGGGAACACAGGGGGATCTTCCCCAGCTGTGGGATATGCACCTCTTCCCTGGTTGTGCCTGATGGAACTCCAGCAGCCATGGAGAGGTGCTTCTCACCTGGCTCCAAGCTGCTGTGGTGAGAGAGGATAGTTCTTTGTTCCTGGGGAAGCCTGCATACTAAACCACTCATACTCAGTCTCACCACAGATCCATGATTTAAATGAGGAAATCCAAAAATTAATTGAGTTAAGGACCGGAGCAACACTGGTTAAATCGTCTAGTAAGGAATACAGGTTAATTAATTTGAGTACATGGCTCTTTTAATAAATTGAGCATTGATAGAATTTTTTTGTTCTCAAGTGATCTTAGAAACAGAGTAACACAGACTGGCACACTTCCCATAAAATTACAACACATTGAAATCTCATGCATTAGCTACATTGCAAGAAGTTTTCATATGGTTGTTCATTTTTTGCCATTCTTTATAACTGAGAGCTTTTTCTTGAACAGAGGCTGAAGAATAATATTCTATTTTAGAGAAATCCATGAAGATTTTCTTTTTCAAAGTTGGCTGCCTTTTCGTATTGCTCTGAATGAGTGAGGCTAATAAGTCCTCGGTAAAGATGCCTTTTTTTAAACATGGTGACTATTGTTTCCATTGGGAGGACAGCCAATGGCAACCTTTTCTCAGGGAAAATGGTGACACCGGATTCCAAGAGGGAGAAAAAAAAAATGAAAAAAAAATCTAATGTGCCTTAAAAATCAGTTAATCTAAACTGGGATATTTATGTAATAGTCGTAATTGTTATTGCCTGGTGTCATTACTGTGTGAAATTAAATTTAAGTAGGTGCTTTACTTGCACACTTCTATACTTTTTAAACATGTTTGGACCTCCTTTAATTTTAACCTTAATTCTGAGTTTCCAATGCTCATTTTGGTGATAATTACAATACCCCATTCAGTATTTTTACCTTCAAATGACTGATACATATTTCAAACTTAGTTCCAGTTTAATCTATTTTTGTATCTGGGAATCTGAGGTGGTGGCATAAACAAAATGGGGGAAGGCATTTCAACATTTTGATTCTTTGGATTAAAAAAACCCTGTATTGGTTAGCATTATTATTGAACTCTTGCCTGTTGGTCTGAGTAGAGAGTGCCCTTGAATTCATAATTAATTTTGCATTGGTTTAACATGTTAACATTTGTACAAATGAGAACTTATTACATGTATAATACATGACATTCATTATTAACATGTGCATTGTTTTTTTCTGGTGTGGAATAATATTACTGCACACTTCTAGTGCCTTTATTAGAAGATCTTAAAATGCATTGCACACACTAATGCATTTCACAGATGCCAAGGCTGTTCACCATTCTGCCACTTTGAGTGCAGAAGGTGGGGGCCTACAAGAATTTTTTTAAAATTGTCTCTATAGGCTTCTGCTTAAAAACTCCCCAAGATCACAGATTCCTTGACCTTGGGTGGCATGCTGCTACCACCTAAGTGTACAACCCCTTTTCCTGATTGGACGAAGAATTACTTGGGAAATTCTTCTTGTGGGGGTACCCTAAGCTATTTTACCCTCCCTCAAGAGAGAGCTTGAAAACAAAGTATAATTTTTAATAGCTGACCTCTCAATCTCTGGCATGTGTACAAAGATCTTACTGGTTTGTAGGACACAGGAATCAGATAATAGCCTTAAAAAGATGATTTTTACAAACAAAAAATAGCATACTTGGTAAAGCATACATAGTTGCCAGGTGTTCCGGAACAACTGAGAAAACAGATTAAAACACAGGGAATGGTTTACTGGGGATTCAGCTTTAGTTACAGAGTATGGAAGGGGCACATGGACTCAGCACAGAGGAATTGAACTGAACAACAATACAAAGAAAATAACCTCATTGTGTCTGTCTAAAATATTCCTGATTTACTCACATATCTGTAATTCCCAGGTTCAGTCCTTTTCTAGGTGTGTGTATTCCTTTTCAAGACATAGGTATCCCTGCCTGGTTCAGTTCATCTTTCTCCCCTAGAACCTGGTTTGAACTCACAAAAGAACCTGCAGCAGGAAGATTCTCTTTCAATACAAATCTCAAGACTTTCTTCCATTGGTACTCCTGGCTTCCTGTCAACACTTCCTTGATACCCAGTGTTCTGGGTTTAACCCTTTAGTTACTGAATGCTGGGATGTTTAGAAAAGAGTACTACCCCTCCTATCTATCACAACAGAGAAGTAAACGGAAATATAGAGTGATAACGTGATTTGTATTAGAATGATCTGAAAATACAATATGGATAATATGAGGCTCACTTTTTTCAGAACTGGCCTTTAATTTTAAAGGAAGTTAACAAAGAGTAGCAAGTATCAGAGGGGTAGCCGTGTTAGTCTGAATCTGCAAAAGCGGCGAGGAGTCCTGTGGCACCTTATAGACTAACTGAAGTGTTGGAGCATAACCATCAGATTATAGAGTAGCAGAACCATCAGATTACTTTAGTTACATTGTTCTGGATAGATTGTATATGAGTAGAGTAAGATGTATGGCGTAAAATAAACTTTTTCATTTCCTTATAAGGTGTCTGTGTACCTGTCTATAGCACAGATGCTGCATCCATGCTGCATATTATCTAGCACAGTGGTTTTGAAACATTTCCAAGCCATGACACCTCTTTGGATCACTAACATTTTTATGTTTCCCTCCCCAAAACTGCAATCACTGGTAATGATTAGTGATGTTAGACTGACTGAGAAAAGCTGAGGCCAGCATTTTCATAGCTGCTTCTATTTTTTAGTGCTCAATTTGAGTCATTTGTGGTCTCATTTACAGAGATGCTAAATAAAGTTGTCAGTTTCATTCACTGCAAAGTTAGTAGCAAAAGAAAAGAAAAAAACTCTTCTAAAATAAACAACCCCAAACAAGACCACACACCCATGGAAAATGCGAAAGGGGGGGGGGGGGGGGGGCATCATTAATTTCATTGCACTCAATGGCAAAAAAAATATAGAAATGTTGGAAAAAATAAAGGAAAATTGTTTTATTTTGAGTCCTATGAAACAGAAACAACTTATTTTTTTCCATTTTTTTACCGCATCTACAACTGAGGTCTTGTACTTCCCGTTTGACTTATGTCTGGACATGTGGGTGCAAAGATCTTAACACGAGCATTTCAGATTAGAAGCAACTTTGAAAATTTTGGTCTGGATGCAGCATAGTATAGGCTTCTGTGTACTATTTGGGCAATTGAAAGGTCTCTTGCATGTCATGTCTCTTATATAGTGTCATGAATTTTCACCTTTTTTCTTACTCAGTTTATTCCAATATGCTGCTGCTACCATTGTCATTCCTAAAGTTCCTGTTGTATTACCATCCTCTCCACATTTGAATGTGACTTTATTACTTAGATGTTAGAGAAGCCTGAATATTTTGTCTGTAGGATTCTCATTCCTGGGTGTTGACTTTCAAATTGGTCTAGGTTGAACTTCCCACTGTTTTTTATTTCATGGGTCAGTGATAACCATATTAGACTATCTTGACATGCCACTCTTGCAATTTTCAATCATTTTCTTCTTAGCTATGGTCTGTAAAGGAGATGTCTGCAGGAGCTGCACTTGCTCACATACTGTTCTGGCTTTTCTGCATCTAGCCATATAGTCCGAAAGTGTGCAGTTTAACCCCACCTGCTTCAGGCAGCGTTCTCTTCAAAGCAATAAACTTTTTTGACAAACAAATTACATTTATGCTGCAATCCTGATTTGGAAACCACTATCCTTTTTAAAAAGATAAATATGAAATTTCGGTTTTTAGAGGCATTGGTAATTTAGCATCTTCTTCCTATAAGCTCAGATTAGTTTAAAATATCTCATTCTTTTATTGTCAAAATAGAAATCTTAACTCCCAGTGTGTCATGCAATTCCTTTAACTGAGATCAAAACAAACACACACATGCACAATAGCTGTTTTGTAAATACAAAATCCAAATCTTTCTGAAGAATTGACTGTTTTGGAAAGTTGTAGTATAAAGTTATGCTTTTATAATGAACTATAACAGTCATTTCTTGGGGGAAGCTTATCTATCTGCTCCATACATGCAACACCCTGTTCTCACTCTGTGTTGCATGTTAATAACTAGTGTGTAGGTGCACTGGAGTGTTTATAGTAATCCTATATTTTCCTAAGGTTGATATAAAACTCTCCTAGGTTTGTGTGCCTAAATTCTGTGGAAGTCAACAAAATGTAGGGGATTAATTTCCCCCCATTTAAAAATATGTAGAGGTATTGATGTTCAAATCCCTATGTGTATTTCAGTGGTTAGGAAGAGAAAAAAGTAAGAGCTTTGCTTTGAAATGAGTCTAGAATGGTGTTTTTTATTATCCTTATCTGTTTTCATGTATGAGTACTGCAACCCCCTCTCCTCTTCTTTGGCCTTTATTAGGGATCATGGCATTATAGATACTAGTACAGGAAGGGCAGGGTCAGCCCGAGCCATTCTTGCGCCCCGGGCAGTGGGCGTGTAGAACATGTGTGGCCCTGACCCGGGCGCGTGGCACCTGATTAACATGTACAGGGCGCTGCGTCCCCAGGTGCACGGCCCATGTGCAGCCCCGGACACGTGGTGCATGCGCAGCCCCACCCCCGCGTGTGCAGCGCATGCGCGGTCCTGCCCCCAGGTGGCAAACTATGGAGGGGCGCCTGACATGGCTCTTCTTACCACTTCAATCAGGCGCCTCCCATAGGCTGGCACCCTGGGCAGGTGCCCCCCCTAATCTGGCCCTAAAGAAGGGACCTCAAGAGCTCATCAAGTCCAGTTCCCTGCCCTCACAGTAGGACCAAGTGCCATCTAGATCATCCCTGAAAGATGTTTATCTAACCTGCTCTTAAATATTTCTAGTGATGGAGATTCCACAACTTCCCTAAGCAATTTATTCCAGTGTTTAACCACCCTGAGGGTATGTCTAGACTACATCTCTGTTGGCAGAGGGTTGCAGATTAGGTAGGTAGACATTGCAAATGACGCAGGGATTTAAATATCCCATGCCTAATTTGCAGGAGGCATAAGGGATCTGTCGAAAAGGCTTTCTTTCTCAACAGATCCCCCTCTAGAGTGCCACTTTTTGCCGACAAAGTGCTGAGTTGGCAAAACTCGGTGGCCATTTTTATGCAAATTAGGCATGGGATATTTAAATCCCTGCCTCATTTGCAATGTCAACCTGCCTAATCTGCATCCCTCTGCTGACAGAGGAATGCAGTCTAGACATACCCTGAGAGTTAGAAAGTTGTTTCTTAATGTCCAACCTAAACCTCCCTTGCTGTAGTTTAAGCCCATTGATTTTTGTCATATCATCAGAGGCCAAGGAGAACATATTTTTTACCTCTTCATTTTAATACCCTTTTAGATACTTGAAAACTGATATCATGTCCCCTCTGTCTTCTCTTTTCTAAACTAAACAAGCCCAATTCTTTCAGTCTTCCTTCATAGCTTGATAGTTGGGAGATTTCAGTTATCCCTATATTGAGTGGATACATGTCACCTCAGGATGGGATGCAGAGATAAAATTTCATGATACGTTAAATGACTGCTTCTTGGAGCAGCCGGTTCTGGAACCCACAAGAGGAGAAGCTATTCTTGATTTAGTCCTAAGTGGAGCACGGGATCTAGTTCAAGATGTGAATATAAGTGGAAATAGTGACCATAATGTAGTCACTTGGAAATAGTGACCATAATGTAATAAAATTTAATTTTATGTGTTGTTTAATTTGTTGTTAACGGTGCTAAATCCTGCTGGAAAGGGATAACAAGTGGAGTTCCGCAAGGGTCTGTTTTGGGACCCATACTGTTCAATATCTTCATCAATGATGTAGATATTGGGATAGAGAGTACGCTTATTAAGTTTGCAGATGATACCAAACTGGGTGGGGTTGCAACTTCTTTGGAGGATAGGGACATAATTCAAAATGACCTTAGCAAGTTAGAGAAATGGTCAGAGGTAAACAGGATGAGGTTTAATAAAGAGAAATGCAAAGTGCTCCACTTAGGAAGGAACAATCAGTTCCATACATACAAGATGGACTGTCTAGGAAGGAGCATGGCGGAAAGGGATCTAGGGGTCATAGTGGACCACAAGTTGAATATGAGTCAACAGTGTGATGCTGTTGCAAAAAAAGCAAATATGATTCTAGGTTGTATCAACAGGTGTGTTGTAAGCAAAACTCATGAAGTCATTCTGCCGCTCTACTCTGCACTAGTTAGGCCTCAGCTGGAGTACTGTGTCCAGTTCTGGGCGCCACATTTCAAGAAAGATGTGGAGAAATTGGAAAGGGTACAGAGTAGAGCGACAAGAATGATTAAAGGTTTAGAGAACATGACCTATGAAGCCAGGCTTCATGAACTGGGCTTGTTTAGTTTGGAAAAAAGAAGATTAAGGGGGGACATGATAGCAGTTTTCAAATATCTAAAAGGGTGTCACAAGGAGGAAGGAGAAAATTTGTTCCTCTTGGTTTCTGAGGACAGGACAAGGAGTAATGGGCTTAAAGTGCAGCAAGGGAGGTTTAGATTGGACATTAGGAAAAAATTCCTAACTGTCAGGGTGGTCAAATATTGGAATAAATTGCCAAGGGAGGTGGTGGAATCTCCCTCTCTGGAGATATTTAAGAACAGGTTAGATAGACATCTGTCAGGGATGGTGTAGACGGAGCTTGGTCCTGCCTTGAGGGTGGGGGGCTGGACTCGATGACCTCTCGAGGTCCCTTCCAGTCCTATTATTCTATGAAAATTTAACATCCCTGTGGTGGAAAAAACACCTCAGCAGCCCAACACTGTGGCATTTAATATCAGAAAGGGGAACTACATAAAAACGAGGAAATTAGTTAAACAGAAATGAAAAGGTATAGTGACAAATGTAAAATCTCTGCAAGATGCATAGAAACTTTTCAAAGACACCATAATAGAAGCCCAACTTAAATGTATACCCCAAATTTAAAAACACAGTAAGAGAACCAAAAAAGTGCCACTGTGGCTTGGCTTAACCAGGTAACAAAAGCAGTAAAAAGATATCTTTTAAAAAAGTGGAAGTCAAATCCTAGTGAGGAAAATAGAAAGGACCATAAACTTTGTCCAATCAAGTGTAAAAAATATAAGAAAAGCCAAAACATAGTTTGAAGATCAGCTAGCCAAAAACTCAAAATGTCATAGTAAAATGTTTAAGTACATGAGCAGCAGGAAGCCAGCTAAACAACCAGTGGGGCTCTTTGACGATCAAGATGCTAAAGGACCCTCAAAGATGATAAAGTCTTAGCAGAGAAGCTAAATGAATTCTTTGCTTTGGTCTTCACGGCAGAGGATATTGGGGACATTCCCAAACCTGAGACATTCTTTTTAGGTGACAAATCTAAGGAATTGTCTCAAATTGAGGTGTCATTAGAAGAGGTTTTGAAACAAATTGATAAACTTAACAGTAACAAGTCACTAGGACCGAGTTCGGAAATAACTGAAATGGGAAATTGCAGAACTATTAACTGGTTTGTAACTTATCCTTTAAATTGGCTTCCATACCTAATGATTGGTAGATAGCTAATGGGACACCAATATTTAAAAAGGGCTCTGGAGGTGATCTTGGCAATTACAGACCGGTAAATCTAACTCCAGCACTGAGCAAATTAGTTGAAACTATAGTAAAGAATAAAATTGTCAGACACATGGATGGATATAATTTGTTGGGGGAAAGTCAACATGGTTTCTATAAAGGGAAATCATGTCTTACTAATCTGCTAGAGTTGTTTGAGGGGGTCAACAAATATGTAGATAAGGGGGATCCAGTGAATATAGTAGATTTAGATTTCCAGAAAGCCTTTGACAAGGTCCCTCACTAAAGGCTCTTAAGTAAATTAAGTTGTCCTTTGGTAAGAGGGAAGGTCCTTTTGTGGACTGATAACTGGTTAAAAGACAGGAAACAAAGGGTAGGAATAAATGGTAAGTTTTCATAGTGGAGAGAGGTAACTAGTCTGTCCTGAGACCCATTCTAGTCAACTTACTTATAAATGATCTAGAGAAAGGGGTAAACAGTGAGAAGCCAAAATTTGCAGATGATACTAAACTGCTCAAGATAGTTAAGGCCAAAGCAGACTGTGAAGAGGTTCAAAAAGATCTCACCAAGCTAAGTGATTGGGCAACAAAATGGCAAATGACATTTAATGTTGATAAATGTAAAGTAATGCACCTTGGAAAACATAATCCCAACTATATATACAGTATGATGGGGACTAATTTGGCTACAACTACTCAAGAGAGATCTTGGAGTCATTGTGGATAGTTCTCTGAAAACATCCACTCAGTGTGCAGCGGCAGTAAAAAAAGCAAATAGAATGTTAGGAGTCATTAAAAAAGGGCTAGAGAATAAAACAGAAAATATCTTATTGCCTCTATAGAAAACCATGGTATGCCCACATCTTGAATACTGCGTACAGATGTGATTGCCTCATTTCAAAAATGATATGTTGGCATTGGAAAAGGTTCAGAAAAGGGCAACAAAAATGAGTAGGGGTTTGGAATGGGTCCCATATGAAGAGAGATTAAAAAGACTTGGACTTTTCATCTTAGAAAAGAGGAGATTAAGGGTGGACATGATAGAGGTTAATAAAATCAGGACTGGTATGGAGAAAGTGAATAAGGAAGAGTTATTTACGTATTCCCACAATATAAGAAGTAGAGGTCACCAAATGAAATTAATAGGCAGAACGTTTAAAAGAAACAAAAGGACATTTTTCTTCACTCAGTGCACTGTCATCCTATGGAACTCCTTGTAAGAGGATGCAGTGAAAGCTAGAACTAGTTTCAAAAAAAGAGCTAGATAGCCACTGATGGACCTAACTTCCATGAATCTGTTAGCCAGGATGGGTAGGAATGGTATCCCTATGCTCTATTTCTCTGGAAGTGGGTGACAGGGGAGGGATCATGTGAGGAGTCCCTGTTGTGATCCCTTCCTCCGGGGAATCTGGTATTGGCCACTGTTGGCAGACAGGATACTGGGCTAGATGGACCATTGCTCTGACCCAGTACAGGCAATCCACAAGTTATGTGGATCCGACTTATGTCGGATCCCTACATACGAACTGGGCTTTTCTTGCCCTGGAGGACACGGGCGGCGGGACCGCCCAGACGCGCCGCGGTCCTGCCACCCTGCCACCTCTGTGGCGAGAAAAGCTGCTCCGCGTCTCCCTGGTCTGCTGGGGGAGTCCCCCCAGCAGACCAGGGAGATGTGGAGAAGCCATGGAGGACTCAGGTGGCGGGACTGCGGCGCATCTCGGCGGTCACGCCGCCTGCGTCTCCCTGGTTTGCTGGGGGAAGTCCTGCCGCCCGCGTCCTCCGCAGCAAGAAAAGCTGCTCCACGTCTCCCTGGTCTTCTGGGGGGGCCTCCCCAGCAGACCAGGGAGACCAGAGCAAAGCTGCAGAGGACGTGGGCAGCGGGACCGCGAGACGCGCTGCGGTCCCGCTGCCCGCGTCCTCCGCGGCTTTGCTCTGCGTCTCCCTGCTCTGCTGGGGGGGGGGGGGGGGCGCAGCTAGTGCGCCCCCCCCCCCCCACAGCAGACCAGGCTTTTCTTGCCGATGCCTGTGGCGCTACTGGACCAACCCGGCAGCACCCCAGTTGCTCTGCCCCAGGCATCCCCAAGTCAGCCTCTGCTGAAACTGACCAGTGGCTGACTACAGGAATACTGTAGTCAGCCACTGGTCAGTTTCATCAGCAGCTGACTTGGGAACACCTGGGGTAGAGCATCTGGGGTGCGGGGACCTACCCGGCAGCACCCCAGCTGCTTTGTCCCAGGCGTCCAGATTCAGCCGCTGTTGAAACTGATCAGCGGCTGATTCCAGGAAGCCCGTGGCAGAGCAGCTCTGCCTCGGGCTTCCTGTAGTCAGCCACTGGTCAGTTTCAACAGCGGCTGAATCTGGACGCCAGTTCCGACTTACATACAAATTCAACTTAAGAACAAACCTACAGTCCCTATCTTGTATGTAACCCGGGGACTGCCTGTATGGCCGTTCTTATGTTCTTATAGGTCATGATTTCTAGGCCTTTAATCATTTGTGTTGCTCTTCTCTGGACCATCTCCAATTTTTCAACATCTTTCTTGAAATGTGGCGTTTAGAACTGGACACAATACTCCAACTGAGGCCTAATCAGTGCAGAGAAGAGCAGAAAAGTTACTTGCATCCCAGAATCATGTTTGATTTTTTTGCAACAGTGTTACACTGTTGACTCATGTTTAACATGTGGTGCACTCTGACCCCTAGCTCTCTTTCAGTAATATTCCTTCCTTCAGGGTTATCTGAAGAAGTGGGTTTTGCCCATGAAAGCTCATGATACCATCTATATGTTTTGTTAGTTTTTAAGATGCTACTGGACTATTTTTTGTTTTTTAAGTTTTTCCTTCCTAGACAGTCACTTTCCATTCTGTATGTGTGAAACTGATTTTTTTCTTCCTAAGTGGAGTACTTTGCATTTGTCCTCATTAAACTGCATCCTATTTACTTCAGACCATTTCTCCACTTTGTCTAGATCATATTGAATTTTGCCCCTACTCTCCAAAGCATTTGCAACCCCTTCTAGGTTGGTATCACCTGCAAACTAATAAGCGTACTCTCTATGCCAATATCTAAATAGTTCACAAAGATATTGAACAGAACCACTCCCAGATCAGACCCCTGCAAAACCCCGCTTGTTATGCCCTTCCAGCATAACTGTGAACCATTAATAACTACTCTTCGAGTATGACAAGTAGTCCTGTAGCACCTTATAGACTAAAAGATGTATTGGAGCATAAGCTTTCATGGGCATCTGATGAACGCATCTTTGCCCACAAAAGCTTATGCTCTAATACATCTTTTAGTCTATAAGGTACTACAGGACTACTTGTCGCTTTTGCAGATCCAGACTAACATGGCTACCCCTCTGATACTTGTCTCCGAGTATGATTATCCAGCTAGTTATGCACCCACCTTTTAGTAGCCCCATCTAGGTTGTATTTCCCTAGTTTATTGATAAGAAGGTCATGCTAGATCATATCACATCTTTACTAAAGTCTAAGTATACCACACCCACTGCTTCTCCGTTATCCACAAGGCTTGATATCATATCAAAGAAAGCTATCAAAGTGGTTTGGCATAACTTGTTCTTTACAAATTCATGTTTGCTGTTGCTATCATCTTATTTTCTTTCAGATGTTTGCAGATGAATTTCTTAATTACTTGCTCTAGTTTCTTCCCTGGAATAGAAGTTAAACTGACTGGTTGGGTTGTTATTTCCCTTTTTATAGATGGGCACTATATTTGCCCTTTTCTACTCTTCTGGTAACTCTCCTAACTTCCATGACTTTTCAAAGATGATAGCTTAGGTCTCCGGTACCTCCTCTATCAGTTCCTTGAGTATTCTAGAATGCATTTCATCAGGCCCTGGTGACTTGAAGACATCTAACCTGTGAAGCAAATTGAATATAGTGCCCTGGAGATTCCAAACTCATTTACTATGGATTCAAGGACCTGTGGTGAGATCTGAGGCATGGGGAGCAAAATACATATATCTATAAGAGGTCCAGTGTGCAGTAGCAAGGCATATGAGTTTTAGTATTTTTTCATAGGTTGTTTAAGGACTGATGGATATGTTTCTTGATTGAAAAGAGGGATCTGGTTTCTTGGAATTAAATTGCTGGTGGGGAAAATGACCTTTCAATTGTTCCTAATTATATAATGAGTTTTATATTAATGTTTTGTAATGTTTCCTTAATATATGCCCATATATTTTAAATGAATACACATGAACAATTTTTGTTGTAATTTAACCTGCTATCAATAAATTAAAATGGCTAGTTCTGTACATTACAAACCTTATGGATAGATTAAAAATACAATTTAAAAGTCTTGGGCTATAAAATTTAGTATCAATTAATTCAAAACTTTTTATTTGTTTAGTATTTGTCTAAGAATCCCAGGCAGGACCCAGAACCTTACTGTAATAGGAACTGTGCAAATGTATAATAAAAAGATGTCCCTACCCCTTAAAATTTACAGTCAAAGAAATTGTAAAATGTCTAATTGATCTGTTTAAAATTATGGACATTTTTCTTAAGATTCTGGTCTTGCAAACTGATCTGCATAGGTGTTGTGGAGGCCCATGTATAGTTAATAGAAGTATTTTTAAAAATAACTATTTATAGCATAAGCAATTTAAAAAATATCATAAAGCACTAATACATGTACATCATATCATAAGAGTGATATCTCTTTGTATTTCTAATTATTTCTCTAATTTAGTGTGACTTTGCCTGTTCCAGTGGAAAACTATCTATTGTCTAGCAGCTGCTTACAGATGTGAGATTAATTCTTCAGGTCCTTTAGTGAATATTTTCACTGGGAAGCCTCAGTAGGATTACCAAAGATCAGATAGTTTTAAATACGTATTCAACAATTTGTAATATTTGGTTATAAATAGTACCCAATATTCTTTAATAACTAGACATAACCTTTATATATGTATGAAATCATTTCCCTCTACTTTTTAAAATATCTATCCCATGATAATGTTTAGCTTAAAGGTACTAGTACCACTGAAGAAGGGGTCAATTAAAGTTTGGTTTTCTTTTTTTTTTTTTTTTTTTTAATAAGAAATGTTTCTTTGGTAGACAACTTTTCAACCTTATGTATTTCAAGGCTCTTCAGTCTTCAGAACTCTGTGGGTTAAAATCTCAATTATTTGGATTTGGTTTAATTGACGACAGTAAATACAATAGAACTTAATTTTTCCAAGCCTCCATTATCTAGGTGTCTGTTTTAATGGAAATGGATGTTGGGGCTGATAGCCTATGCCCCAATGTGCAAGAATTGGGGCTTTATATATATTCTTTTAAGATGATAAGGAGAGGATATGTTTTCATGCTTTTCTGGGAGGTGTAAGCTAGTTTAAAATCAACTCTGCATCTAAAAATAAGGGAAAGAAAGATCTTTGTTCATTGTTCTGATCATCCACATTTTTTTGGTCTCATCCCCAACTACATGAAAGAAACTTAAAAATATATACCTTATTTCTAGCCTGAATATATATATATATATATATATATAGCTTCAATTGCCAGATATTTTGCATAATTTCAGAGTGTGGAGAATCTAAGCTATGGAGATTATGGTAATAAAAAGTGTTATCGGCAGACATTTCACAAGAGCGATTCAACTTTGGGGGAGTCAAATCTCAAAAAATACTGACTGTACAGCAAAGTATAATATATATAAATTCACAATGAAGGGAATGTTAATCTCAATTTCTAAATTATGAAATAACGGGTCTATTATAAATATTTTCAGATACAGCAATTGGCTTAATTGGATTCATAATGAAAGTAGCTCATCTTTGAATATAATGCTTCTCAGTTTAATTATTGATTGTTAATTAGACCTTCAGTAGATGACATTTGCGTCAGTTATTCAAGCCATTCTTTGTTCAATTTATTCAGGAAGTTTTAATAAAATGCTTGAAAAAGATTTCTGGATTGTAAAGGTAATATAAATCATATTACATCTCTCAGAAGTGGTAATTATGTAATAAGTATTTGACCAACATTTTAATTTTGGTATACAAAAGAGATTATAATCCTTTCTGTTAAGGATAATGAATACTTTCCTAAAAATATGCAATAACAGATGAATACCTTTGCTTTTGCTCTGAGAGCCCTTTTCTCAAACATTTTGGTACCCCAATATATATATTTTAAAATACACTGTTCTCTCTTACTTAATTAGTCCAGTATATAAAAATGGTGTCTGATTGCCTTCACAAAAAACAGGACTATGTAGCACTTTAAAGACTAACAAGATGGTTTATTAGGTGATGAGCTTTCTTGGGCCAGACCCACTTCCTCAGATCAAATAGTGGAAGAAAATAGTCACAACATATATACCAAAGGATACAATTAAAAAAATGAACACATATGAAAAGGACAAATCAAATTTCAGAACAGAAGGGGATGGGGGAGGAGGGGAAGGTAAATATCTGTGAGCTAATGATATTAGAGGTGATAATTGGGGAAGCTATCTTTGTAATGGGTAAGATAATTGATGTCTTTGTTTAAGCTTAGGTGTAAAGTGTCGAATTTAAGCATGAATGACAGTTCAGAGGATTCTCTTTCAAGTGTAGTCTTAAAAGGTCTTTGAAGCAGAATGCAGGTAATCAAGTCGTTGAGACAATGTCCTTTCTGGTTGAAATGTCAAGAAACTGTTTTTTCTTTGTGATTCTGTCTAATATCTGTTTTGTGGGCATTGATTCTTTGGCGAAGTGTCTGAGACGTTTGTCCAATGTACATGGCAGACGGACACTTTCGACACATGATAGCATAAATTATATTTCTGGATGAGGTATATATGGTTGTGACAATTTTCTTCCACTATTTGATCTGAGGAAGTGGGTCTGACCCACGAAAGCTCATCACCTAATAAACCATCTTGTTAGTCTTTAAAGTGCTACATAGTCCTGTTTTTTGTTTCAGCTACACCAGACTAACACGGCTACATTTCTATCACTGACTGCCTTCAGTTATTCTTATCCCAATATTTTATTTCTAACTCTTTAGTATGAGTTCTTTTCCCCACTGGAATGAATGTGGGTAGTAAGGACAAGAACACAACCCAACTTGGAATTAAATACATCTAATTCAATCAAGTATGGTACAAAACAGATAAATTTGAAAAGGAGGTTTTTAAGAGGTACATTTGATGTTTGTTAGCTTAAACCTTTATTTTGTACCCATTTACCAGTTTAGATTGAAATGATGTTCTTCAATACTTATGATGAACAGGCAGCAGCACCAATCAAAAGTAGATGCTGAATGCTATCAGTTTCTGATTGTGTACATGCTCACTCTCTTGTGCTGCTGTAACCTGGCTTTTGCATTCTCTCAAGCTCTCAAAGATGCTTATAGCAACTCTTAGGACTGGTTTCTGGAGCAGTTGTATTTTTTCCTTGGTTGTTTTATTCCAGATACATGAGATCCAGTTATTGACAAGGCAAAGATAGAGTGCAGGAAAGTAAGAAAACATTTGTGGGACTGCTTGTATTATTGTTTGATGGGAATGATCTTGGAGCCCTTCTAAAAATTTCATGCTCTGGAGATAATAACCAGGGAATTGGGCCTTTTTGGCACCTGAGCTTGAAGACTCACTGTGTATTGAGCTTCCTGCTGCTCTAGGGTTGTTACACTCTCTTTTTGTTTCAGGTAGAGTCCAGTCTTCATGTTAATCTAAAATCTTAAAAAAGCCTGCATCTATAAACAGATGGCACCTGTAATAGTAGTATGAAGTGCTGAACCAGAGCAGTCCTTAGGGGTTGTAGGGCCCATGGTGGAAATGACAACACTTGGACTGATCTGTGAGGAATAAGGATCTTGCACAAAAGGTTTTTTTTTTTTGCGCAAAACGGACCTGTCTACACTGCTTGTTTTTGCACAAAAACCTCTTGCACAAAAAGCATTGACAGAGAATATGCAAATGACAGCATGACAAATGCTAATGAGCACTTCATTAGCATACTCTCTGCCAGAAAAGCCTGCAGTGTAGACATAGCCTCACTTCAGGGTCCAACTATGCTGGTCTATGGCATGGGGCCTGGAGCAGCTACCTTGATTTGCCATCCCCCAGGAACAACTCTATGCTGAATACAGTTTAAGGGCACAACCATGCTCTAGGTTGTGCGCCCAGTAAGAGAATAAGTCTCTTCCTACTTCCCTGAAAGGATTATTTATATTGTAGAGTACTGCTGCCTCTTCAGGATTGCCACTCCCTCTTCTGTACAGGTGGGTTTGGAAGCTTGAGGGACAGAAATGGGCTTTGAAGTATTTACTCTGCCCCTAAATATGCCAGCCATCTGAAATGGCATGGAGAAAGAAGTGAACTGAAAGTGGAATAGGATTGGTGTGGATTACTCTTTAACCCCCCTATTCTCTTGCCTCTCCTCTCCACATACCCACTTGTTCTAAATTGGGAATGGATAATTTTTAGTGTGCTTCTGGGGTATCATAACTAAATACGATCTCTTTCCCATGACAAATACAATCTAACTATAAGGTAGCGCTTACATTGTCCTCAGACAGGAGGTCTTTTTGCCTCCCTATTGCTTTTCTATTTATTCTCCCATTGTAATCTATACTTGAGAAAAGATGCCGTTACCTGGAAGTTTCACTGAAGAGATGGGTCATGCATTTTAACCTAAACAGTTGAATTTGGGTTTAGTCTAATGACTTCCGATAAATACTCAAAACTGGTGTCCCAGAGCTGAGAATGCTCTGCACTTGGTCCTGAGAATCTTGCCTGGGATTTCCTTTTCTGCATTGGGTTGGTGGGTTTTTGATTAATCAGAAGAGTCTAAAATAGCAAATTTTGGAATTTTGTCCTGAACTTGAATTTGTAACCATAGATGCTACGTCTAGACTGGCATGATTTTCCAAAAATGCTTTTAACGGAAAAGTTTTCCATTAAAAGCATTTTCGGAAAAGCACATCTAGATTGGCAGGATGCTTTTCTGCAAAAGCACTTTTTGCGGAAACGCGTCCGTGGCCAATCTAGACACAGTTTTCCGCAAAAAAGTCCCGATCGGGGCTTTTTTCGGAAAACAGTATTATGCTGTCTACATTGGCCCTTTGCGCAAAAGTCTTTCGGAAAAAGACTTTTGCCCGAACGGGAGCAGCATAGTATTTCTGGAAAAGCACTGATGATTTTACAGGAGATCGTCAGTGCTTTTCCGGAAATTCAAGTGGCCAGTGTAGACAACTGGCAAGTTTTTCCGCAAAATCATATGATGGAAAAACTTGCCAGTCTAGACACAGCCACAGTGTATGGCAAGATATGTCCTGACAGATCTTTCTTACCTTCTAGGTATGTTGCTATTTGTTGTACAAGCCGTTACTTCCCGTGGCTTTCACTTTCAACCCCAGTAGTAAAAGCAATCTAATCAGGAAGCGATAAAAGAATGAAATATAATACTAGTATCCTCATCTAAGAGGAAAGAATGAAGTTTCCTGGCTAGTTAAGGTTGTAAAGAAGACACCCTTTGTCACTGCTTCAAGCTATGCTTCCTAAAGATGTGAGGAGATCCAGCATGATCTTCAAGGCTCTTCATGATGAGGTCACTCTTAATAGTATAATTTTTCTATTGTAATGGAGTAATTAGTTCTGATCTCACACCCACAATGTTTCATGGTGCTTGGGGAAGCAAATCAGCTGCCACAGGATGTGGTGTGAGGAATGGTCGGAGCTGGGAGTCCTGGCACCTGGAGTGAAAAACTCAGACCACACCATCATCATCACGACCACCAGAACCATTTTGGAAAGGACCTTGAAGGACACCATCCGCTGCCACTATGCAGACAACCTGAAATGGAAGCAGGACCTGAGCAGAGTCTTTGAGGTAACTTGCAAATGGGATGCCAGCAACCTCTTCCTCCCTAGGGGTGGCTTCACCCGGTTCACAAATGGGTGGTTCATCTCCTCAACAGAGCTGTTCATCATGGGAACAGGGACAAGTGGTGCAGGGAGTGTGGCTTTGCCAAGGAGACTCTGCTCCAGGTCCTAATCAGCTGCTAGCTCCACTCTGAAGCTTGGAAGCTGCACCACAATGCCACTGAAGATTGACTCGTCAGTCATCCTGCCATCCCTCAGGAAGATTTCTGTCAACTCTGCCATCCCCAAAACAGCCAGCAATGCCCAAACATCATTGTCATCAACAAGGAGCATCAGGGTGGAGGTCATGGTGCTCTTTGAGAACAGGACCTGGCCTTTTCTTGGGGCCTGATATCAGAAGGTGGAGATGTACCCCCTCTGGCTGACACTCTCAGGTTCTGAGGTGCAAATCCATGCCCTGATCGTTGGAGCCCTGGGTGTTTGGGTTCCTAATAATGAGCTTGTGTTGAGAGCATGTGGAGTTGGTTGATGCTACGTGTGGCAGCTCATGGTGTCTGATGCCATCAGATGGTTGAGGGACATATACATGACAGTCACAGAACATTGACAGTACCAAGATGGATGAGCAGGACTGCTGATGAGGAACACACAGAAGTAGCTCATATTCTTCCTTGTCAGACCATATCTTCCTACAAAGAGCCTATACCAGATACTGATTGACTGAAGGACAATCTGCACCCATTTACATTAAGGATATTAACGGGTAACAGGTTAGCTGGTAAACCTCACCCTTACCACATGATGCTTATTGGACAACAGTTAACCAGTGCCTGGGAGCAGCTCCCCCACCTGTGGCTGTGGGTGGAACGCTGCTCTAGCCCTGCAGGGCCCACCATGTTGTGGGCTGGAGCAGCAGCCCTGCAGAGCTGGCACAGGCAGCAGCCTCCAGGAGTCTTGTGTGTGGCCAATGCAGGTGGCAGCCCACTTGGACGCCTGTTTAATCTATTAACTGGTTAAACGTAATCTTTAACTGGTTAACTGATTAATTGGGATTTTACATCCTTAATTTACATACCTGCTTACCATGACTAAATCTGTAAAATTTCCAATGGATGATGTACCCAAGAACTTATTCACTACCACCTAAAAACCTGCACACTTAAATCTGAGTCTAAACTGGTTATATACTATATGTACCTTGTGACTTTCTAAACATGACTTTAAATGTTTGATAATCCAAGCATAACCCACAACGTATGGAGCCTTTTCTCTAAAACTATGTAACATATACATTTTCATTTCAGACAGTGTGAATAAAAATTTCTTTACTCACCTACTGGAAAACTATTGCTTTCCTATTTATGATCTAAAATTATCCCTCAAATATAGGATAATTGAATGCTTTAATATCCTGTACAAATAGAGACTAATGACTAAATTTTGCTCTTTTCCTGTGCAATACCAATGAATTCAGTGTGGTAAAGTGTACTTGGCAAGAGTACAATTTGTCTCATTGTATGCATAATCTGGGTCTTTCACTGGTTTATCAAAACAATTAAATACAATCAGTCCACACAGCAATAGTTGTTATTCATTCTGACTCGGGTGTATTGTCCGACAGCAGAGTTAGAAAACCTCCAGCCATCTGCTAAATCAAACATGTGTAAAAGAGACAAAAGCGTCCATCCAGATTGAGCATGTGGTTTCAAATAATATCTGTCCATTCTAGCTACCTAGCTATCACTTGATGAAATCAACACTTTGCCAACATGTGACGCTGATAAGACGCTGGGCTAGGTACTCGGGTATGTAACCTGTCTCCTTATCTAAAACTTATAATATTTAAATATTCTTTTCCATTTCTAGTATCAGAGGGGTAGCCGTGTTAGTCTGAATCTGCAAAAGCGACGAGGAGTCCTGTGGCACCTTATAGACTAACTGAAGTGTAGGAGCATAAGCTTTCGTGGGCAAAGACCCACTTCGTCAGATGCATGTAGTGGAAATTTCCAGAGGCAGGAATAAATATGCAGGCCAGGATCAGGCTGGAGATGATGAGGTGATCCAATCAAGGAGGATGAGGCCCACTTCTAGCAGCTGATCTGGAGGTGTGAATTCCAAGAGAATAGAAGCTGCTTTTGTAGTTAGCAAGCCATTCACAGTCTTTGTTTAATCCAGAGTTGATTGTGTCAAACTTAAAGATGAACTGTAGCTCAGCAGTTTCTCTTTGAAGTCTGGTCCTGAAGTTTTTTTGCTGCAGGATGGCTACTTTTAGATCTGCAATTGTGTGTCCAGGAAGATTGAAGTGTTCCCCTACAGGTTTTTGTATGTTGCCATTCCTAATATCAGATTTGTGTCCATTGATTCTTTTACGTAGGGACTGTCCTGTTTGGCCGATGTATATAGCAGTGGGGCATTGTTGGCACATGATGGCATATATTACGTTGGTGGATGTGCAGGAGAATGTACCAGTGACAGTATGGCTGATCTGGTTAGGTCCTGTGATGGTGTTGCTGGTGTATATATGTGAGCAGAGTTGGCACCGAGGTTTGTTGCAAGGATTGGTTCCTGAGTTCGAGTTATTATGGTGCGGTGTGTAGTTGCTGGTGAGAATATGCTTCAGGTTGGCGGGTTGTCTGTGGGCAAGGACCGGCCTACCTCCCAAGGCCTGTGAGAGCGAGGGATCATTGTCCAGGATGGGCTGAAGATCGCTAATGAGGCACTCTTACTGAAGGACTGTCTGGCTATGTGGACTCTCTGCTCAGACCCTACGCCACCAGCACTCCCAGTTACCTTCGTGACACTACGGATTTCCTGAGAAAACTACAATGCATAGGTGATCTTCCAGAAAACACCATCCTAGCCACCATGGATGTAGAGGCTCTCTACACTAACATCCCACATGCAGATGGAGTACAAGCTGTCAGGAACAGTATTCCTGATGATGCCACAGCACAACTGGTGGCTGAACTCTGTGAATTTATCCTCACACACAACTATTTCAGATTTGGTGACAACATATACCTCCAGACCAGTGGCACTGCTATGGGCACCCGCATGGCCCCACAATACGCCAACATTTTTATGTCTGACCTGGAACAACGCTTCCTCAGCTCTCGTCCACTTACACCCCTTCTCTACCTACGCTACATCGATGACATCTTCATCATCTGGACCCATGGGAAGGAGACTCTGGAAGAATTTCACCATGATTTCAACAGCTTCCACCCCACCATCAACCTCAGCATGGACCAATCTACACGGGAGGTCCATTTCCTGGACACCACGATACAAATAAGTGACGGTCATATCAATACCACCCTATACAGAAAACCTACCGACCGCTATACTTACCTGCATGCCTCCAGTTTCCATCCCGGACACACCACACGATCCATTGTTTACAGCCAAGCACTGAGGTACAACCGCATATGCTCCAACCCCTCAGACAGAGACCTACACCTACAAGACCTTCAACAAGCATTCTGTAAACTGCGATACCCACACGAGGAAGTGAGGAGACAGATTGACAGAGCCAGACGTGTACCCAGAAGCCTCCTGCTACGGGACAAGCCCAAGAAAGAAACCAACAGAACACCACTGGCCATCACCTATAGTCCCCAGCTAAAACCTCTCCAACGCATCATTAGCGATCTTCAGCCCATCCTGGACAATGATCCCTCGCTCTCACAGGCCTTGGGAGGTAGGCCGGTCCTTGCCCACAGACAACCCGCCAACCTGAAGCATATTCTCACCAGCAACTACACACCGCACCATAATAACTCGAACTCAGGAACCAATCCTTGCAACAAACCTCGGTGCCAACTCTGCCCACATATATACACCAGCAACACCATCACAGGACCTAACCAGATCAGCCATACTGTCACTGGTACATTCTCCTGCACATCCACCAACGTAATATATGCCATCATGTGCCAACAATGCCCCACTGCTATATACATCGGCCAAACAGGACAGTCCCTACGTAAAAGAATCAATGGACACAAATCTGATATTAGGAATGGCAACATACAAAAACCTGTAGGGGAACACTTCAATCTTCCTGGACACACAATTGCAGATCTAAAAGTAGCCATCCTGCAGCAAAAAAACTTCAGGACCAGACTTCAAAGAGAAACTGCTGAGCTACAGTTCATCTTTAAGTTTGACACAATCAACTCTGGATTAAACAAAGACTGTGAATGGCTTGCTAACTACAAAAGCAGCTTCTATTCTCTTGGAATTCACACCTCCAGATCAGCTGCTAGAAGTGGGCCTCATCCTCCTTGATTGGATCACCTCATCATCTCCAGCCTGATCCTGGCCTGCATATTTATTCCTGCCTCTGGAAATTTCCACTACATGCATCTGACGAAGTGGGTCTTTGCCCACGAAAGCTTATGCTCCTACACTTCAGTTAGTCTATAAGGTGCCACAGGACTCCTCGTCGCTTTTCCATTTCTAGACACACAGTCATTTAATAGAGATTTCTCACTGTTGTTTGCACCTGTAACAAACAACTTTCAGTCATCTCATTTGGAATAAGAATCCTGTTTAAAATCCTCAGAAAATTAATTAGTTATTCCCATGTTCACACAAGAGTAAAGAGATGAATTAAACTGGCATCCCTTTCTGCTTCTTCACCTGATTTAATTTAGATTCTGAGCTCTTCGGGGCAAGGACAGACTCTTTGTCTTCTGTGGGTACTAGTTTAGTAATTGTTTACCTTTCTGATGATTTTATAAAAATGTAACACTAACTTCCTTTTGTGATTAAAATTTTGTGCTCTCTTGTGTGTACTGCTCCCATTAATTTTTAAAACACCCAGAGTAATTGATTCATCGAGAATACAAGGAAAAGCAACAATAAATATTACAATTGAATAAAGAAACAGAAAATAAATGTATTCTTAGGATTAACAGTCACTTAAAACCAATATTATTTTAAAGATGAGTAGTCCTGTAACACTATATACATATTTTTCCTAGTCTCTAAAGTATCATGAGCTTTCATGGGCAAAATCCACTATATACATATTTTTGTTAGTCTGTAAGGGCATGTCTACACTTGGGAGTTATTTTGAAATAACAAGGCGAATGTCCACACTACCAAGCCCATTATTTAAAAATAAAAGGCTTGTTATTTTGAAATAATTCCTGCTTGTGAAGAGGAATAGTGCTATTTCGAAACTGTTCTTTCAAGAGTTATTATTTTGAAATAACCCCTTAGTGTACACACGCCCTAAGGTGTTACAGAACTATTTGTTGTTTTTAAAGTTACAGACTAACATGCCTACCCCTCTGATTCTTTCAAAGAACAGCAGGGTTTGTTTTTCTATGTCTTTAAATAGAATAGACGAATTCTATGCCTTTAAATAATGCTGACTGCCAGGCCAAGGCACTCCCCCCCCGCATGTATCACTGACTAGAATTCAAACAGATTAAGGTGAGATTTTTTTTCTTTTTACTTTTAAATGAAAATACCTTTGTCATTGTAGCAGTTACCAATATTTGAAAATTTTAACCAGCAATAGTTTTCTGGACAAGCTAAGGTCAGAGCCAATGCCTTCTGTCCCCATCTCCACTTTCTTATACCTTCCTCTGCCTTTATGGAGTAAGCTTGATGCGCATTCAGGCTCCTTTCCTATTAATAGCTCAGTGGCCCATTCACATAGTCCTTACTGAATGTCCTTCACTATCAGTAGTATCAGTTCTAATTCTGCCTTTTTTCTTCTGTTATGAACAGTCAAGAAGTGGCTGCAGGAGGAGGAAATGGAGTTGACAGCTATGTATGTCTGAGGGGAAGAAAGAAAAGTAGTCAGGGGCATGATGGAGAAGGCTGCTGAGCTACATGTAAGGGGACTGTTAGCCCCTTACTAAAACTCTGTGGGAGTCTTTGGTTCGCCAGCTCCCAGTGTCAAAAGGGGAAGTGTCCATGAGAAATCAGGGCCCTGAGACTGACAGACTCCAGAGACAATGGAAAGCAGCCAACACTCCAGCTCGGCCTGATTGACAGGTTGGATAGGCCAGTGAGGAAAGTGAGAGGCCAGGCCCTGTCCTCCCCGTGAGCTGGGATTTTTTCTGGATCTCTGAGCAAGGAGAGAGCTGAGAGACAACTAAGAGGAGCAAGCTGTGCTGAGGGGCAGTCCTGCAGCAACAGAGCCAGGCACACACAGCTCAAGGAGTGCAGACCCTGTGTTGAGCAGCAGACAGGCAGTGCTCAGAGAGCCAAAAGGGACAGAGAAGCAACACAAGGAGCTGGAGACTGGCAAAGCAGCACAGCCTGCAGCTGGGTGTGGTGAGCAGCTGGGACCAGTAAAGTGCAGGGAGAGGCTCTGGGCAGGGAGATATCACCAGCCAAGAGGCCCAGCAGGCCAGACTGGGAGAGGGGTCTGGCCACTTAGAGCTTGAGGCTGTGTGGTCACTGCCAGAGCAAGCGTGTCCAGCCTGCAGCCCCCCTGCAGCACATCCAGGACTTCTAAGGGGCCTATAAGGAAGAGACTGTGGACTGTCCTTACACTCTGCAGACTGCTGTTTTGATGTCCCTGTGCTACAGAGCAGGGCTGTGTGTTCTCATTTAACCATTCTAATTTTTTCTTATTCTTTTCTCTTTAATCAGTTGATGTTTAATAAATAGTATTTCCTTTGAACCTTATGAAATGATCACTGGGCCAAGAAAGCATGCAGTGTGAAGAGAGCACCTCGGAGTGGGGACACCCTAACTCCTGCCCCCAGTGACTACAAGGTCGGGGATTAAGCCCCAGGAAACCTGAGCCCAGCCTTGTTGGGGTTTCGAGGACTCTGCTAATCAGGAGAGTGGAGGGGGAGCCCTCAGGATCAGGGAAGCCGAGGGGTAAAGGAAGTGGGAGCGGGGACTCAGATCATTTGGCCGGGGTGGTATAGAAGCCAGGAAAGTTCCCCACAATAGCAGGACCATTCCCCCGCTTACATACAGAGAGATGGACAACTTGGTGAAGAAAAAACCTTCTTCTATACAGTGCTGGGATGTTAGCTGAAACAGCAGTACTCTGGGTTAAGTATTGAAAATTTGAGCCTGTCCTGGCCAAAAAGATTCTGTTGGAAGATGCTGACTTAGGGTATGTCTAGACTACAAGTCACTTTCGAAAGAAAGTGTCAAGACTACAGCCAGTACTTTCGAAAAAGCAAGCTGCTCTTTTTTTTTTTTTTTTTAAAAGCACAGTTTGCTTTACAGAGTGCCTTTTTTCAAAAAGAGCACTTTCGAAAAAAAGGTGTTATTCCTTGTAAAATGAGGTTTTCCACGGTCCAAAAAAAACCTGCCAGGTTCTTTCGATTTACTTTAGAAAGAACGCAGCAGGAGTCTAGATGCAGGAGAAGTTTTTTCGAAAAAAGGCCACTTACTGTACTAGCTGAATGCCTGGTCCTCTGCCCTTATGAGGAAAATGTTCAAGCTCTAAGAGAAGCCTACACTCGGTTTCCCTTTTTCATACCAATAGGAGATTGTCAAGGTGTCCTGAGAAAAGCCACAGCCTTTTCTTTTCCTTAGACTTGTTTATTTAATCAGTTTACCTAAGATCTGTAAAGCCCTGCATGTACACAGATATCTGCTTTATATTCAGAGATGTGGTTGCAGATATCCGTAGCTCATTTTTGTGGACATGGATGCAGTTAACATTTTCTATCTAGAATCCTGCAAATTTGCAGATATCCACTTTTTATCTGCGGGTATTCACATCTGTGGATGTGTCTATTCACAGATCATTTTGCAGGTGCAGATCCCAATTTTGTATCTGCACAGGTCTCTAAAGATATAAGGAATGCCTCCTACATATAATGAAGCAGCCACTTTTTTTGAAAGTCAGCTGGAATCGTGAGCTCTTTTAGAAAGCATTTTATGGGGTGGAGGTTGTATTTCAGTCATGGCTTTATACTTTATGTATTAACCATTTGACTTCAGCCTCTGCATCTGGTTTCCTTGGCAAATCGCAAATAAGTGAAAGCTGTCATGGCTAACTTTTATTTAGTTTCCAACTTCTTGATTGATGCCTTGCTGTTGCCCTGCCCCTTCTACAATGAATACATTCATGAAGAGATGGACCCTCTTGTCAAGGCCCTGATGTCACATGTTTCTGATGAAGAAATTCATCATCTGCTTTTAAAGATGGGAAGCTTCCTTATCAAGGAGGTCTGAGATCAAACTATTTAGGGCCTCTGTATGTAAAAGACTATCACACTTTAACCCAGGAAGTTTTCTTTGCTGTCCTTTTCACCCTGATTTGTTTAAGTCCACAGAGATACCTTGTCTTCTAGAAAAATTTAAAAATGTATCAGAGGGCCTTTTATGCAAATCTGATGGAACAGACCCAAGCTGAAATAGTCTATTAGATTGGCTCTGGAGATTTGATTGTAGGGAAGTAAGCTATCCCTAGCCTCCTCTATTTGAGGAATAGACATTGTTTCTTCTAGCAGCAATGCAGAATACAGTAATTCCTTGCTTAACACGTGCCTGCTTAACACATTTTCGTGATAGCATGATTTTTTTTTTAGGGAACTTTTTCGAACACCACAACCCATCCCTGCAATAACACGATTTTCCCTACCGGCTGGCCGGTTGCCAGCAGCTGTGCGGGGCTTCCCCTGCCTCCTTACAAAGTGGTGGAGGTTCACTGCTCACCACTCCATTTCCCAGTGACCCCTCCTCGCTGGACATGAGGCATCCAGCCAGAGGGGGTCGCCGGGGAATGGCGCAGAGCGGCAAACCTCTGCCGCTTTGCAGGGTGGCAGGAGAAGCCCTGCGCAGCTGCCGGCGACTGGCCAGCTGGGGAAACCCAGCCACTGGCTGTAAACGGGGGGCAGAAGAGAGGGAGTGAAGCATCTCCAGAGGGGGTCGCTGGGGAATGGCATGGTGAGCAGTGAACCTCTGGAGGTAGGGGGAAGCCCCACGCAGCTGCCGGCGACCGGCCAGCTGAGGAAATCCAGCCGCCGGCTGCAAGCCCTCTTCCCTGTCCTTCCCTTCCCTTCTGTAGAGCCAAACACCTCCCCTCCCTGCTATAACCCAGTCCTCTTTCTCCCCCAACCTTATGTCCCGGTCCCAGCTGCCAAAAAGTACAGGCTGGAGTTGCGAGCACACGTGAGCTTGAAACGCAACCCCCACCTTTTCCATTATTTTCAATGGGAAAACTGACCCCTCATAACATGTTTTCACTTAGCATGATCATTTTCCGAAACTTATCTACCATGTTAAATGAGGAATTACTGTATCATAAAGGACTATTGGGCGCTGTCGGTGATCTCTCCAGGATACTTTGTGATGTTCTAGTTTTTCTCATTCCTGCAGACTTGTTCCAATTCTTATTTCCTACTAGACAGAGAAGCAGGTAGTAATGGGGTTTAATCTCCTGGATCCCAGCTTTGTCTCGGACAAGAATTGGAGAATTTTTTGAGGGGAGGGGTTGGTGGTCTTGTTTGTGGTGTTAGAGATAGTGAAGTTTCGATCCGTCCTTAGTCTTGATGTGGCTCATTCATAGATTCCAAGGCTAGAAGTGTCTACTGTGATCATGTAGTTTGACCTTCTGAATTATATGGGACACAGAACGTCTCAAAAATAATTCCTAGATTTTATCTTTAGGATAAACATCCGATCTTCATTTAAAAATTGCCAGTAATGGAGAATCCATCACAGTTATTGGTAAATTGTTCCAATGGTTAATTAGCATCACAGTTAAAAAGTCTATTTCCAATCTGAATATGTATAGCTTTAACTTCCAGCAATTAGATGGTATTATGCTTTTGTTTGCTAGATAAGAGCCCCTTTTAAAATATTTTTTCCCTTGTAGGTACTTATAGACTGTTGTTAAGTGACTCATTAACTGTCTTTCTGTTGAACTAATAAGATTGACCTCTTTGAGGTTATTAGTACAAGGCATTTTTCCTAATTCTGTAATCATTCTTGGCTCTTCTCTGAACCCTCTCCAATTCATCAACATCCTTTTTGAATTGCAGCCACTTGAACTGGACACAGTAATCTACTTGCAGTTGCTTCTGTGCCAAGTATAGAGGTAAAACAACTGCTCTGTTTCTACTTGAGATGCCCCTATTTTTGTACCTCAGATTTGCATTAATTGTTTTGGATATATCAGTAGAGTAGAAGATCATAGTCAGCTTCTTACCCATTGGTCTTTTAACCCAAAGCTCTCTGTAACTTTACTCTGTGCAAGGTGGTATCAGGAAACAAATCTATGAAGACATGGCTGTCCAGCTGATAGATGTTTTGGGCTGTATGCCAGCCAAGAATACTCTTACTTATCGCTCTACTTTTCTTAATCTCAAGCACATGTCCACACCCACAGTCCTCAATAATTATTGAAATTTGATGTGGTGCTCAAGTGGTTAATGGCAGCCTTCTGACTGACCCATCTTTCAGTTACCACTGAGGAATCTAAACTGTATCTATGAAAAGTCCCCTTTATTTATCCTATCAAGTCGAAAATGACATAGACATAAAAAATCTTGTTAGGTATGCAGTCTCAAAGCCAGATGTATGCCTTGAGGCCCTGACAAAACACATTTCAGAAGACAAATTTAGAGACTGTTCTTGCTCTTGTCCTAAAAGACCCCAACACATCAAAGAGAGATGTCATCACCTTAGATTGGGAAAATTGATGTCCATGTGGGCAGGTGACTTCTCCAGATATATGGTATCACATTATCTTTCATATACCTGGTCCTATGGTCTGGGCAATGTGTTTTGCTCTTACTGAACTATCTTCTGGTTCAGGGGACTCTGTACATGAGAGAGCGACAGACCAAGATAATCCTCAAGGCATACATCTGGCTTTGAAACCTTCATAAATCTCAGTTTGATAAGTTGAATGTAAAGGCTGATCCCCTTATAGATCAGGATCCTTGATCTGAGCGAGGTCTCATGGAATTTCCAACCCATAAAGACTAGGGACTTTGTGGTGTTCATTGATCTCTGAGGTTCCCACAGAAGAGGCATCTTTCTGGAGAGAAGTGAGATTGTCTTCCTAAGGCTTCAAGTCATGGGTGGCAAACCAAGTAATAGCAATTTCAGTTGAAAAGACTGAGATCATGTTATGAATCAACAATCAGATCAGCACTAGGAGCAAGAGGTGAGTGTACAAAAATCTGTGTTCCCGAGGAACTAAACACAATGCAGTCTGGTATAGGTCCAGATGATTCACTTGCTTGATATGCTCAGTCAGAGTCAAAATTCTTTCTTCCCTCCCTCCCCCAAATGGGAATTGAGCCAAATGGACTTTTTGCAAGTGCTGTGGCAAGCTATCACTTGATTTGTTTTTGACACCAAGAGACCAATCTTCTCCTGTTTTGCAGTTGCTACAAAAAGGAAATGGCCTGAGTGACCTACACATTTCGGGTATGTCTAAACTACATGGCTCCGCTAACGGATCCATGTAGATTAGTTTATGCGAAAAAGGGAAATGAAGCTGCGATTTAAATAATCGCCGCTTCATTTAAATCAAAATGGCCACCATGCTGTGCCGATCAGCTGATTGTTGGCACAGCGCAGCAGTCTAGACAGGGATCTGCCGACCCTAGAACCCTTCATTGGCAGATCCTTTATGCCTTGTGAAATCTGACCCTAATGGTAAGAGATTCCTGTCTATATCCCAGTATCCTAGGCCAAGGGCCAGTGTGTCTCAGGACCCCAGAAAAGTGATATTTAAAAGCCTTTCTCCCTAAATATATTTCCCAGATTTCTACGTGCTGTTAAACAGGTTACTCTATTTGCTTAAATTCAGAAAGACTTCTGCAGATGGAATCTGACATTTAAAAAAACTATCAACTGCTGGTGTGCCAGTTAAGGGTTGAGAGCACTTTCTGGCTCTCATCCCAATTACTGATATGTATAGATCAGGAATATTTGCAGAGCACTTGGTACTGGTCTGCAGAGTGCCAGCCTGTGACATGGTGTTTAGCCCTCCTGTTGGTTTCTACCTTCCAAATAGCATTACAAAATAGCTGAGATGCTTAAATATGTTGCCAATTTTTTTTTTTACCATTTATGCCATTGGCTCAGGGATGGTACTTGATTGTGAATGGGAGGCTCTATCTATTAAGGTGTAGTCTACACTATCAAAAGCTTTGAAAAGTGTTGTAAAGTGTGAGGAAAGCGAACTAAATATAGAATTAAATATTCATTGGTTAAGTAATTTTAATTAACCAATTAAATTACACTCATAGTTTTCTCAGTTCTATAGATCTATGGTTTAACAGTTTATATTAAGAATCCTTAAGAGTTTAAATTTCTTTAAACTAAATATTACAATACATAGATTAAAAAGGATCTATTTAATGTGAATAAAAACGGTTGATTCTTAATACAAATATTTGATTAATTTTTTAATCAAGCTAAATATAACAGTACAATCTATGGGATGAGTTCGGACCCAATCAACAAAATACTCCAAATTAAGAATTTAAAGAGTTGTGTACTCCAAGCCAACCTTTTCATTCCCATTCATCAACACAGATAATGCAGATAGTAACTTAAAACTATCTTTGCTATAAATAATCACAGATTTCCAGAAATTCTGGGAACTATTTAACTGAAAGAAAATACAGGTATGGCAGTCTATTCTATTTATCAAATACAGGTGGTGTGGAGGTAGATTACACAGATCATCTTAGCAGTAGGCAATGACAAATTCTTGAAGAAAGAAGGAAATTCAGGTCAGGTTTCATCTATGGCATTATTGACAGCTATGGTGGTGTTCTGGAAATCAATAGCAAGTTATCTTAAAACTGGACTCTGAAAGGCAGACAGTAATGATTGATATGGTATTACTATTTTGTAAGTTACAGTTGCCATAATTTGACTTCTTTCTTAGGTGCTTTGTCTTGGAAACTCAGCATCAGTTAAGGAAGTTCTGATGTTACTTAAGATCAGTCTTTATCCATGATGATCACTTTCAGTCATTCTCTGATACCTCTTTCAGGAGTCTTCAAGAATTCACCACAGTTTTAGTGTCATTGGAAATCTAATTTGATCATTTACCTCCTAAATCACAAGACCTTCCAGATTAGTAGGCAAAGTAGCATTTCAGAATATTTTATTTACCATGATCATTTGTAAAAATGACATGGCCGGACATGACCCAATGTACAGACAATGATCTTAGTGTATTTATATTTTGATATATATTTGGTGCTTATTCCAATAAATACTTAGTCAATGAATAGCTATAATAACTCTGCCAAAATAGTTTTAGAAGAGAAATATAGCACTTTCACTTCCCTATTTACCCCCCAACTACCCAAAACAACAACAAAAAAAAGACCCCCTCCACCCAATTTGTTCTTCTATAATCCGCTTCTTTACTGTCCAATTTAACTTGATAGTTCATAGAGATTTTAAACCTTCTATTTAGTGGTTCTCCAAAAGTATGTAAATTGTCCTCACAAAATAGGTGACATATAAGATCACTCAGTTCTGGTAATAATCTTAGTTATGATTTTGACTGACAGAAACAAAATACTATTTAACTTCCAGTCAAGAACAAGTATTTTTCATATAAAACTACCTAAGGCAAATCTGGTAAAATTTGGAAAATTTACCTTTGTTATAAAATTTCCATTTTATTGGTTAGGATTTTGGTAAAGATTTTCTGTTTGCATGAAAGGAGCGATATGGGTGACAATTAGAATACAGAACGTCTATATATGGTTACAGATTACTTCACTGGGAATCTTATTACATTGGTATATGTGCCTATAATTCAGATAACAGAACAGATGGAGGTCTGTTCTTTCCAAGTGTTGTTTTGTTTTAATCTTTCAATAGAAATTTCAATTTTTAATTGTAAATTTGGGGAAATTTGGCATTGTTGCATTTTCTACCATAGAGAAGCTTGTAAAGCTTTAAAAATACTGATATATGTCTGTATTAATTTGTAGGGAATTCTAATTCTAATAAGGGCAGAGCTTGAATACCTGCCAGCCAGGCTGTTTAATCTAGTACTCAGAAATCAATGTGGAAGAGTAGGGTGTTTGTCCTAAGAGTGAGTTCCAGGATCAACAACCTTTTCAAAAGCTGAGGACTCCCACTGTTAACTGTTTGCTGCTGAGAAGGGTGTGTGTGTGTGTGTGTGTGTGTGTGCGTGCATATGGCCTGTTTTGCCTCCATGATTAACTCTTTCCTTTGTGCACTAAAGGTGCACAGGTGGCTACTCCTCTACATGGCCTGGGCATTGTGGCGTGACCATTATCTCTCTTGTGCTTGCAGCTGCCTGCTCTCAAGTCAGGTGCCAACACTTTGACTGGGTATAGCCCACAGCAGCCCAGAGCTGCAATTGCATGGAGAGTCTACTCAGCTCTAGGCTGGAGCATGCCTAATACAGATGTGGAATTTTTGAAGAATTTAGCTACTAAAATACTCAAGAGCATTCACAAACTGCAATTTTTTTAGCAGCTTATCAGTTGGTTAGCAAAAAGCACATAATTGATTCTAAGCATCCCCTGACCCTTCCAAATTTGAAGCCACCAGAATTGTTTAAACATGGGTAAAACATCAAACTAAACCATTTTTCCTTAGGCATGTTCTTGGAAATGGCTGAACCAGTTTACCTGAAAAATATATATTTAAAAAAAAGCCAATCTAAGGCAGTCTTCCAGCATGGACATACTTACCCAAATGGATGTAGTTTAGCAAAAGGGTAAACAACTGAAAACAGGATCTTGCAACATTATTAATAGGCTGCTATTGATCTTGCCTATAATTAAATATATACACACACACACACCAAATTTTTTTGTTTTACTGATACACCATTTGGCGTTTGCATTCTGTTAGTTTTCTAAAATTTTCTATGATAGATCTTAAAGATGCTCATCCTCTAATACAGGAATTATTCTGTGGACCCAAGTAGTATATTTACATGAAGCGGATGAGAAGTATTTAAATGAGAATATTTAAAAAATCTTCCATATATATGCTAGTGGATTGCAGAGGCTAAACATATTAATAATGTTTACTGCAACAAGTAATATATCTACATTTGGTAAAATTCTCCTTAAAGCAACATTAAATGGTGATTTTGAATAAACCTAAGTTTTTACTCCAGTTACAAACAGCATTTTTTTTTCAAAGCTGTTTGATTTTGAAGAAACTGATGGTGGTGATAATTTTAAGTTTAAGTATGCATCTTTTAAACAAGCATGTTTTAGTATAGTTCAAGAAATGTAAATAATTACAGCACTTCAGAGCTTAAGCCCTTCATTTTGTTTTCCCTTCCAGAATGGATATTATAGTGGTTCTGCTTACAAATGTCTTATGTTAGGTTATTTTGTAGTTCTGTAGTGTTGTAATTTCCACTCATAAAAATACATCAGTACTAAGAATATAGTTTAAATGAAGTTTTTAAATCTCTGTTGATTCATTTGGTTTGCTATGAAAGCCCAGTCATTTTGGGAATATAAAACAAGCACAAATATTAAGTTTGTGTGTGATATATTGCCACAAAGAAGATTTTGATTCATAAAAATAAACTGGTTCATCTTTGATATTTGTCAAAACACATACAGGCTAGCTCTCTGCAATCTGGAATATCATGCCTCTAGTAGAGAAGGTTTTGGAACAACTTGATAAACTAAACAGTAACATGTTACCAGGATCAGATGGCATTCACTTAAGAATTCTGAAAAAACTCAAATGTGAATTTGAGGAACTACTAATTGTGGTTTGTAATCTATCCTTTAAATCATTATCTGTACCAAATGACTTGAGGATAGCTAATGTGACGCTAATTTTTAAAATAGGCTGTGGAGGTGATCCTGTCAATTATAAGCTAGTAAGTAAGTCTAACTTCAGTACTGGGCAAGTTTGTTGAAACTAGAGATATCTTGGAGTCTCTATGGATAGTTCTCTGAAAACATCCATTCAAAAAAAGCAAACAGGATGTTAGGAATCATTAAAGAAGGGATAGAGAATAAGACAGAATTGTCAGACATATTGATGAACATAATTTGTTGCGAAAAAAATCAACAAGGTTACTGTAAAGGGAAATCACATCTCATCAATATACTAGAATTCTTTGAGAGGGTCAACAAGCATGTGGACAAGGAGGATCCAGTGGATATAGTGTACTTAGATTTTCAGAAAGTCTTTGACAGGGTCCCTCACCAAAAGCTCTTAAGAAAAGTAAGTTGTCATGGTATAAGATGAAAGATCCTCTCATGGATTGATACCTGGTTAAAAGATAGGAAGTAAAGGGTAGGAATAAATGGTCATTTTTCAGACTGGAGAGAAGTAAGTATCGGTGTCCACCAGGGATCCTTTTTGGGACCAATCCTATTAAACATATTCATAAAAATCTGGAGAAGGGGGTAAACAGTGAGGTAAGCAATATTTGTAGATGATAAAAAACTGTTTAAGATAGCAGACTGAAGAGCTTCAAAAGGATCTCACCAAACAAAGTGATTTGGCAACAAAATGGCAAATGAAATGTAATGTTGATAAATGTAAAGAAATGCACATTGGAAAAAATAATCCCAACACTATAGACAATATGGTGGGGAATAAATTAGCTATAACCACTCATGAGAGATCTTGGAGTCATTATTGATAGTTCTCTGAAAACAAGCCCTCAGTGTGTAGCAGCAGTCAAAAAAGCAAACAGAATGCTAGGAATAATTTAAAAAGGGATAGAGAATAAGACAGAGGATATCTTATTGCCTTTATATAAATTCATGGTATTTCCACAGCTTGAATACTGTATGTAGATGCAATCACCTGATCTTAAAAAAGATACCTTGGCACTAGAAAAAGTTCAGCAAAGTGCAACCAAAAAAAAAATTAGGGGCATGAGACAGCTGTCATATGAGGAGAAATTAATAAGACTGGAACTTTTCAGGTTGGAAAAGAAATGACTAAGTGGGGATATGACAGAGGTCTATGAAATCATAACTGGTATGGAGAAAGTACATAAAGAAAAGTTATTTACTTGTTCCCATCACGCAAGGCTCAGAAGTCACCAAATGAAATTAATAGGTAGCAGGTTTTAAACAAACAAAAGGAAGTATTTCTTCACGCAACACACAATCAACCTGTGGAACTCCTTGCCAGAGGATGTTGTGAAGACCAGGACTTTAACAGGGTTAAAAAAGAACTAGATAAATTCATGGAAGATAGGACCATCAATGGCTATTATCTAAGATGAGCAAGCAGGGCCTGTCCTAACCAATTGACATCCCCAGGCAAATTTCTTTTTGTGGCTCTTACAACAATAGGCTGTGTTAGCCCAAATATTTGAAAAATTTTCTTTGATCTTTAAGTTTGCATATATGGTAATGAAATATTTTAAAGAAGCATTTCAAATTATTTTTATAGATATATTAATTATTACAGGTAGTTAACGTTTGGTCTCGCCCTGGGCGACAAAATTCCTTGCTGTGGCATTGCATCTCATTTTCATTTAAAAGAATTAGAGACACTCACCTACACCTTTCTGACTGTCGGATGAGATGCACTTCTGAAGAATGAGAACTTATCTAGTGTGGTTGATTGATTTGCTCTTCAAAGAAAGGCGACGAAAAATTGCCACAGTGATTTTTATGCAATTAATAGGGTTCCTGTCTTGCAGCTGCTCTTGCTGCCTTGCACCCTGGGCCCGGCTGGGAAATACAGACACTAGGGGGAGCTGTCCGGAGACGTGAGACTCTCCCGGGAGTGTCTGGTGGGGAGGGAGAGGCAGATGTGGGGAGCCAGAGGTGGGTTCCTGCACCGGAGAGTGAGAAGCCGCCTCAGTGCAGGGCAGAGCGCTGGGCAGGGCAGGCGGGGCAACTTGTGCTGTGAGAACACAGCCTGGGGCTGTAGTGACATAGGAACAGTCTGGAGCACATGTTGGGGGAAAGGTACCGCTGAGTGCCAAGGGCTTTGCTGTAGCAGGCACACTGCTGACAGAGGGAAGGGAGACAGACAGATGCTGGGCCTTGCTACTGGGAGTGAGACTTACTCTGTGGGGCAGCGTCTGTCAGGGCTGGATCCCGAACCGCCCTTCCTACCGACTAAGCAAGCCAGCCCGTGACTTCACTTTGAGCTTCCCTGGCAACCTGTTTCATATATTAATTGCTGCCAAGAAAACATGAAAGACATCTGGCCAAAGCTCATGCAATTTTTCCCATTATATATACAATTCATTGTTACATTTTGGCGGCCCCTTGAAAATGGCGGCCCCGGGGGACTGCCCGGCTCGCCCACCCCTAAGACCAGCTCTCTGAGCAAGAATTATGTTCCTATCCTCTATTTGTCAGAAGCTGGGAATGGGTGAGAGGGGATGGATCACTTGATATTTACCTATTCTGTTCATTCCCTCTGGGGCACTAGGCATTGGCCACTGTCAGAAGACAGGATACTACATTAGATGGATCTTTGGTCTGACCCTGTCTGGCCACTCTTATGTACAGTTTTCCAACATGTATCAATGCCATTCTTAATACAGATTCTATTATGTTTGAATATACAATTTCTGCATTATTTAGAAATTCTACAAATGTGCAGTAGAATAAGTGTTCAGAATGACCATTTACTAGCTGGCATGCTGTTATTTCTTTGCATTTTAGTTATGAATTGAAAAAGTATCAATGCTAACAAATTCTAACATTAGTGTATATTTGATGCAGATTAAGTCATGGTGTTCTGAAATGCTGAAAGCCCTATGTTTGAGAAGAAAAGTCTTTGTATATCAGTTTAAATATGCTTAAAGAAAGTTGTGTAAAATCATGATCAACTGGCTATTATGAATTCACTGAGAAATTAACTGCAGTGTGAAAAAACAAATACTTTGATGGTTTGTGGAAGCAGTGTTTTTACTTCCTCATTTTTATTGAGATTGCCATTTTATTTAAACTTTATATGATCCCTGCAGCTTTTTTCAATATATATGCACTAAATACACGAGGGAGGGGTGAATTCTGCACCAAAAAGTTAAATTATGCATTTTTTTAAATAAAAAAATAACAGAATACAATCACACCAGTTTTAATTAGGTATTTTTAAATAAATTACAAAGTATCAGCAAATTTATCTGTAACAATACAAAGAGTAGACAATAAAATGGCAGCAGTTTACTATATTTATTTGTGTTTCTGCAGGTACAGGTGATTGGTGATTGTGGCCAACGGGAGCTGCATTCTCAGCCAATGGGAGCTGCTGGAAGTGGTGCAGACTGGGACTCTGCTTCCTGCAGCTCCCATTGGCTAGGAATGGTGATCCGTGACCAATAGGAGCTGCAATTGCCTGTACCTGTGGAGGCATAAGTAAATATAGCGGCAGTGGCCCACCAGGGGCTAACCAGATCCATCTGTGGGCCAGTATTTGTCCATCCCTGCAATACTGACAAGATAAAGTTTCCCCTCAGGAGTAGAGAGTTAAAGAAACCCCTATGACAACCCAGTTCCTGTTTCTCTGTTATGCTTTTCTTGTGTGCTTCCATCTAGATGTGTCACATGTGCCATATCGGGGGAGGGGGCTCCTATTTCAGACACCCACATCCCATACCTTGAAGAGCCCAGCTTTCCCCAGCCTGTCCCCCCAAAGCTCAGTTGTAGGACATCCCCCTGACCGGACACCTTCACCTCCTGCCTCCTCAAATTCTAAGAATCCAGATAGAAACAGCCTGATGCTAGATCCCAGACTTATCTGGAGTTTATATTACCCCATCTACTTTCTTCAGAATGTGCTGGAAACTCTCCAGCTTCATCTGCCCCTCGATAGTATCCTGTATTGAAAGCAGGAGAGCTAGGCTCTGCTGGGTCCATCATCACCAAGTGATGGCCATCTGCTCTAAAACACCAATTCTGTGGGGAAGAATGAAATTCTGTGTACAACTATATGCAAACTCTGCAATGCACAGTGGTGCCGAATTCCCAGACTCAGCAGTAACTAAATCAAAACTGCCCCAGCACTTGAGATTACTTTAATGGGACTGAAGCCACAGGCTATTTGTCATTCAAGATAACTGCTGTTTTTCCACAGCTGTTGCATGTTGAAGTGAGGAAGGGAGGAAACTGAGAGGGGGATGTGGGCACAGGGGGTTCATGAAGCAAACTGAGAGGGTGCAAGGGAATATGGAAATGTGGAGGGCAGAAGACTGATTAGAAAAGGTCAGAAGTCTGGGTTTAGGTGAATATAGGTAGCCGATATGGATACTTCTGTGGTGTTTAGAGGGAACATGTCAGTGGATCAGGAAGGCTGGCAAGGAGACTGAATACTAAAAGAAGAGATTGCTGTGCGCGCTAGAGATTTGACAATGGTATCTGTAGTTCCTCCTTCCAAAATTTTTTGTATTGGAAGGAGGATCTTCTAGTTTAAGAAATGCCATACTAATGGCGTCTCCTTTTGAAATGTTGCAGTACCCTGTAAAAAATATTTAGGGGCATTTTAGAGGCTTGTAGATGCTGGTTGCTGTGGCTTAAAAGGAAATTTGGTCAACTTACACAGAAGGTAAAATTTTGCAAAACAACAACAAAAACCACTCCTACAATTCAACGAACAGTAGTTCTCTTTACCCTCTACTTTATAAGTATAATCAAGCACTCTATATCCAACACCAAATGCTTTTTACTCTGATTTTAGATCTGTTTTAAAGGTGATTCTTTGAAGTGTAGTTTCAGCATTACAATAGCTCATAAAATGGAAGATTAAATGACTTGTTCATGGTGTGACAGGGTCAGAGCAAAAGTCTATGAAAAAAGGTAGTGGAGGAGAACTATATAAGCCTCAGACTGAGGAGATTTCTGTTCCCAGAGTAACAGGGAGAAGTGGGTTTAAACCAGCAGAGGAGACAGGGGCAGTAGAACACCTGGGGCTAATTGAACAGGCCTGCAGTCAGGACAGCCTGAGCTAATTAGGATATCTTGGAGTAATTAAGAAAACCAGTTCAGACAGTCTATAAAAAACTTTGCCTGCTGTTAGGGTGCACATGTAGCTGAGAGGACAGAGGAAAGTGCTGCTGAGAGTAGGAGGAAAGATGACAACTGAACACTAAAAGGATGAACCGGAGAGAGGGAAGGTACTGGCGAAGTAGCCCAGGGGTCTTGGAGCTGTCTTATAGCAGGTGTCTGGGATTCACACAGGCAGCTACTTTTACAGGAACCTGGGCTGGATCCCGGAGTATAGTCAGGCCCAGGTTCCCCCCAAAACCCACCTCTGCATTTCCACTCCGGGAGAAGGACTGTGGAGTTTATTCTCCATTTTACCATATATTGGCTGATGATGAAAATAGCTCAACAAACAGCAAACTGAAGACCTAAGCATGGTGCCTAAAATTGTGGGCTGCTGTGAGCCTCTGAGGCAAGCAAATCCACCAGGAGGCACAGGACGCACCAAGTTTTCAGAGGAGCATTGTCACAATCAGTGTTCCCTCTAAGATTTTCCATCCATCCTCTCTGATCCTTGCACCTGCCTTTCCCTTTCCCTCCTGTGCCCACTCCATCTCTAGCCCCCAATCCTTCTCCTACCACCTCTCTCTACCCACCTGTCCTGCCTCTCTCCTCTGCCCTCTAGTGCCTGTCCCTCCATTCCACTCCAGTCCCCATGTCTGCCCTTTTGTTTCACCCTCACAGTCCCTCTCGCACCTGCAGCTTACTTTACCCCCTGTACCCTCTCCTGTTCCTTCTCTCACTGCCCCTGCCCTCCTAACACCTGCCCCCTTGCCCTCTTCCTCCCTGGTGCCCACCCCCTCACCATGCTCTGCCCCAGTTCTCCTCACATCCCTCTATGCCCTCACACATGACTTGCTCCAACACCTCCTTTCAACCCCTTTTCTCCTGGCACTGAGTCCTCCCCTCTCCTCTTCCTTCCTCTTGCCCACATTGCCCCTCCCCTCCCCTCTCCTAGCATCACCCTGTCCCCTCCCCACTCCCACCACCACTGACACCTTCCCATTCTTTCCCACCCCCTCTCCTCCTGCATTTTCCTCTCATCTCCTCTTGGCCCCCTGGAATTTGTCTCTTCTCCACCCTGCCCCTTGGTGCCTTCCCCTCCTCTCCTCACCCCCCACTTTTCCTTTAGTTATCCCACTGCCCCTTCCCATACCTTCTGCCTTCCTGAGACCTGCTGAGTGGGGAAGCATGTCAGGTGGCTGCCCTGTGTGCCAGGGCTGGAGCTGGGGCTATGGTGCTATTTTTAGTACTGTAGCCCTAGCCCAGGAGCAACTGCACTGTGGCCCGACTCCAGTCCCAGAACATGGGGCAGCTGCCTGCCCACCTGCCCAGGCCTGGAATAGCTGGGGTTGTAACCACGGTACAAAAAATAGCACCGTGGTCCTGGCTCCCGTCCTGGCACACGAGACAGTGTGTTCCTTGTGCCAAGATTCAAGCCAGGGCTGTGGTACTATTTTTAGTACTGCAGTCCTGGCCTTAGCAGCTCCCAGGGGCTGGGCCACACAACGGGTGTCTGCTCTGTGTGCTGGGACTGGAGCCAGGCCATGGTGCTATTTTTAGTACTGCAGCCCAGGCTCCAGCTCCAATACCTGCCATGCAGGCTGTGTGGTGGCTGCCCAGCTGCTCCTGGGGTGGGCAGTCATCTGCCACGTGGCCCCACCTCTCATTTGCATATATATTCTTTGATTCTCAGGCCAGGAAGGACCATAGTGATCATCCAGTCTGAACTCATGCATAATGTAGGCCACGAACTTCATTGTGCTTTATTGTGCTCCACGCAAATGAGGCCATCCCTCCCATCCCTGAATGACTTCAGCCAGGGGCTTGGGGCTTCCCTCCTACCACCCACCTTCCCCTCCATGCTGCTTTTGCCTGGGGTTTCCCTCTCCCCTCACGTGGCTTTTGCCTGGGGCTCAGGGCTTCTTTCTCCTTCCCCTTCCATGTGGCTTCTATCAGGGGCCTGTGGCTCATGGCTCCTCACCACACCATGTGGAAATGTAATACTCTATACCCTCACACCATCACTTTTGACTAATATCATTTGTGTAAAATATTTAAATTCTAAAGTCTGAGATTGTCTACAAAGTTCCCTTTTGTGAGGTTTGTTTGTATTTTAGTCTTAGTAGATCTTCATCAGCTTTTCAGTGGGGTACAGTTCCCATTGACTTTTGATGTTACAGGTTGAACCTCCCTTGTCTGGTACCCTGGTCCCAAACAAGGGAATTTGCCAGACCAGGTGAGGTCAGGCATCTTGCCTGTCCTGGAGCTCCCTGCCTGGAAGCTGCCCCAGGAGAACCTGGAGACCTGACCTCCTTGGGCCCACCTGCCTGAGTCTGCTCCCCCAGCCCACTTGCAGGGATCTGCTCCTTGTCCCAAGCCCTGCACAGTGTGGTAGCTGCTCCCAGCGGTTCCCCGGTCCGCATGATGCAGCAACAGCTGCTCCCAGGGTTTCCCATGCACGACAGTGGCAGCTGCTCCTGGGGTTCCCTGGACCCATGTGTGGTGGTGGCAGCTGCTCCCAAGACTCTATACTCAGAGTTCACTGCCCCTGCAGGCTGTCACCAACGAAACTGGCTCCGCTCCCAGCCACTCTCAGTGTCTGCTGCTGGGCTCTCTGATGCCAGACCAGGGAGTTCCGGACAAGAGAGGCTCAACCGGTACTCAAGTATTTAAAAATGTAGCTTCTGAGCTGGATGTAGTGCAGCTTGTATTTGTTTGAAACGTCTTTTTTTGATATAAATATGCAAACCCTGCTACTTGTGTGTGTGCATGGGGGGATGGGGTAGGGTAGGGGAAGGCAGGTTTGTATATTGAAATAGGGATTTTATAGCGTAAATGTGTAAATGGCTCATCTCTTAATCTTCATGGTTACATACAGCCTCCCTCTCCCCCCCCCACGCGCACTGCTGCCTCCGAATCAGAGCAGTTATTGTGTTTTCTAATCTTTGGCCAGGTCTTTATTGTAATTTTTATAAGCTTCGGCCAGGTCTTTATTGTAATGTTTATAAGGAGGTGATCCATAGGGGGAACTTGGAAATAATCACTTATTTTTAAGAAATAAATTGCCTGTGTCACTTTATTAAACATTTTTTATTTCCAGGCAAATGCTGTCCATGAACTCTTGGGCCCAGTTTGAAATGTATTTTAATTTAGCGATAGCCTAATATCTCCCTTTGTTTTGGGAGTCCATTTAACTCAATATGTGATGTATTCCTCATGCCTTCCTTCCATAAGAAAGGAGTGTCTGTGACAGTTTCCTCCACCCTGACTTTATGAAATTGACTTAGACACAAATATGCATAACTTGAAGATGCTTTGGACAAAATACCTTATGTAATCTATCAATTTTAATGTCACAATCTTCTATATCTTATTTTGGTGTATGTATCAAATTTGTATGTAAAATTAGAAATGTGGAGTATGTAATGGTTTTAAAAGTGCAAATGAAAACCATCAAGGGTGTTTCCTTCAATGTCTGGGTGATCACTTGTGAACAGCTCCTTGCTATGTCTAGACTGGCATGATTTTCCACAAATGCTTTTAACGGAAAAGTTTTTCCATTAAAAGCATTTGCGGAAAAGAGCATCTAGATTGGCACGGACGCTTTTCCGCAAAAGCACTTTTTGCGGAAAAACGTCTATGCCAATCTAGACGCGGTTTTGCGCAAGAAAGCCCTGATCGCCGTTTTTTGCGCAAGAGGACTTTTGCCCGAACGGGAGCAGCATAGCATTTCTGCAAGAACACTGAGAATCTTACATGAGATAATCAGTGTTCTTGCGGAAGTTCAAGCGGCCAGTGTAAACAGCTGGCAAGTTTTTCCGTAAAAGCAGCTGCTTTTGCGGAAAAACTTGCCAGTCAGACGCAGCCCTTTCGTTTAAGTTTTAGCAATGGTTCCTCTAAGTAAGACATGTGATCACCCTAACTGGTAGAGTCTGACCAGCTAATTTTCCATGGAAGGGTGAAATGTAGAGACATACAATTCCTGTCCAAAAGGTAGGTTATTTAGGATGCAAAGTTTTCAGGCCCTTGGTCTTTGGCTGGCAAGTCACTCCCAAGAGAATGAACCAGAAGACTTTCCCTGGTGTCACAGGACAGACTCACTGCTATGGCACCTCCACCCGGTACTCCTGGGAATTAGCACATCGATTCACTGGATACCTCCCTCTAGCTGGTGTCTCCCCGTGTTCTTGTTTCCCTCTCTAGCCCAGACCCATGTCATTCTTGGACCATGACATTCTCTTCAGGACACTGCCCTCCGGCAGTGCCCACTCCAGTGTCTGAGCCCCCTTCCGGGGTGGGTGTTTATCCAGCTTTGCACTCCAGGGTCCTCCTCTCCGCAGGGGCACCCAGTTCTCTTCCTAGGCAACACTGAGGCTATGTCTACACTGGCGGGTTCTTGTACAAGAACATCTTGCGCAAGAGTTCCTGCGCAAGAATTCTTGCACAAGAACTCGTCCGCATTGCCATGTTCTTTTGCTCAAGAGCATCCATGGCAGTGTGGATGCTCTCTTGCTCAAGAAAGCTCTGATGGCCATTTTAGCCATAGGGCTTTCTTGTGCAAGAAACCCCTGCCGCGCGTCCACACTGCCCTCTTGCGCAAGACGGCTTACACTTGTTAGAAAAGAGTGTAGCTCTTGTGCAAGAAGCCCTCTCTTCCCATGCTTTACTGTAAATCTTATTGTGCAAGAGCAGGCGGGCCGTGTGGACACTCTGTAGGATCTTGCGCAAGAACCCACCAGTGTAGACATAGCCTCAGTTCCTCTGTACCCACCTTGCCTCAGTGACCCACTGCCAGTCTTCACCCAGCTCCTGCCTCAGGGACAAACTGCAGTCTGTAATGGCCACTCATCACTGGCAAAGGGGTGGTGACCTGCTGTCTTTGCCTAATACAGCTGCCTCTCTGCAGCCCTAGTGGTTTCAGGCCTTGCTTCGGGTCCTGCAGCCTGGGAACTAGTTTGGTCAGAGCTTCCCCAACCCCACTTTCCTTCCCCAGCAATGCTCTGCTTCCCTAGCTGCCAGGTCCCTCTGGCTCTCTATTCAGAGCAGCAATAAGTTCTCCCCTCCCTCCAGGAGCCCTTCTTTATATAGCCCCCAGCTGGGTCCTCATTAGGACAACTGTCTGAGTTACCTCTTTGCTCTCAGCCCTCACTCTGGGTTGGTTTTTGCCCTTAAAGGGTCACTGCAGGGCAAGTACCCTGTCACACCTGGCTTGGAGATTTAGCTGAAATAAGAACTGTTTTAGGGTAATTTTATACTGAGGTTTTAGTGTGTTAGAACTAGCTGTGCATTTTCTGTTATTTTAAATTTGTAATTCACTTTGTTCTGTTTTCACTTGAAACCACTTAAATCCTACTGTTTGTATTTAATAAAATCACTTTTATTTACTATGATAGTTACCTGGGAGAAAAATAGGGTTGCCAAGTGTCCGGTTTTCTATCGGACAATCTGGTATTTGCGCCCTCTGTCCGGTAGAAAAATTCAGAAAATACATGTGTAATGTCCGGTATTTTCTGAATTTCTGGCTGGGCGCTGACGGAAGCCTGGCAAGGGCGGGGAAGCAGCTGGGAGGCGGGACTGTGATTGGCGCTGGGAGCCCTGTGGTGGAGTGCAAAAGCAGGGTAGGGTAGGGTGGGGGCAGTGGCTGGGACTCCCAGCCACTCCCCCCACCCAGCTTCTGCACACAACCAGAGGCTCCCAGCACTGATCGTGGCCCCGCCTCCCAGCTAGGAGCCTCTGGCTGCGTGCAGAAGCTGGGGGGGAGTGGCTGGGAGCCACTCCTCCCCTGCCCTCGCCCGGCTTCTACTAGCAACTAGAGGGAGTGCCTGCCGGGGGCACAGCCTGTTGGACTCCAGCTGCGGCCAGTGGCTGCACCCCCCACCCGCTCTCCTTCCCACCACCCTTCCTCCCAGCCAGGCGCACGGGCCCCCCCCTTCCGCCCCCCACAATTAAGTGTGTCCCCCACAATTAAGTGTGTCTGGTTTCTTTTGGGGGGGGGGTCCTACCTGGTAACCCTAAAGAAAAATCAGTTTATACATCTTCCTTTCATTGTTAAAGGGGGCTTACCTGAATGATTTATTTGGGATTCTGATCCCATTTGGGAAGTAGGTTTCCTGAAAGCTGTGCCCAAAATTTCATTGTCCTCAGTTGTGAACAGGTTCAGTATCTATATTGCTCTTGGGGAGGAGGAGGGTGGGGAGAGGGGTAGTGATCACCCTCAGCCAAGGTACAGAGCTGAGACCAGGAGATCTGGCCCAGCGGGACAGGGTGGTGAGAAGTCTCAGAATGCAAAGAGGCAAATATCACTGGATTAGGGGTGCTTCCTGAAGTGCTGCCAAAGGGGTATTCTGTGACCGCACCCTGTCAGTGATAATTCCATTTAAGTTAAAAGAAAGTACTTACATTAACATGAGGTAATGGGATAGCATATAGTATTTTGGGCAGAGTATTCTTTTATTACAGTCCTTTACTCAATAGAAAAAAATCCTATCATTATCCAAGTAGTTATTTCTTAACTGCTGCCATAACAGTTATCATAGAATGTTTATACAAATCCTTTAATTCCATGAAAAGTCATATTCCCAAGTATATAGTTTTCTCCTTTGCTTTTTTAAAAGTGAAATGAATGAGATGGGAATATGTGTTTAGAATGAGAGCTATTAAGAGTCAGAGCATTTTATTTTATCCCTGAAGTATGATGCAAAAAAATATCAGATTTGCATTAATCCTGAGACAGAGAACTCAGCTTTCATTATGCAACCAAACAACTCATCATCACAAAGGAAGTTTGAACCCTTACACATTTATATTGATACTAGCCATAAAGTCAGACACTTTTGGTACTAACTAGAAAGGGATGTAGTGGTTGGTTATATGTTGTGAATGGAGTTAACTGCAAAATGCTTGAGAGAAATTATACAAAGTTTTTACCAGGTTTGAGAAGCTTCTTCATTAAATTTCTGCACTATAGTCATCATAAAATCTCTTTCCACTATGCCAAAACCCTTTTCAGCATCTGTAGGTATAATCAGAAATTGCTTAGCAGAGCATTTCACATGGTAAGATATATTCAATAGCCCTTTTAATGTACTATCAGGCTCTCCCCTTGTGACAAATCCTGCTTGATAAATGTCTACAAGACATTTTAAAAAACCTTCCCAGATAATTTTATTTCTTAACCAACAATCTTTGCAGCCACATGTATTAATGGTACCTGCTTATGTGATGCACATTTGGTTAGGATCTTGGCTTAGCTTTGGTATTAGTGTTATACATGCTTCATATATGGAAGATGGAAGTTAATAACGCTGATTGAATATTCTTCAGCAAAACAGTTTTTCATTGTAAAAAGCATGTTAGTCAAAATCTCTAAACGTTTCTGTGAAACATGTTGAATTTGACAGATATTAGAAGGAATAAATTAAATAAATTATTAAAATTTCCAGATTATGGCAGCTGCTTCTTGTAACCAGATTTGTATGGTAATGCCACTTTTCCAATTTTATATGGATTATTTTGTCTGTTTTGGTGACAAAGAAATGGACTATTTAGGTGTCAATGTTTACATTGTGAAAAAACAAGCACCACATCACTTATTTTGTTGTTTCTTCACTGAGTATGTCTGTCGTAGTGCTGCAACTGCTTTAATATTACCTGGTGCTGCTTACCCCACTGCTTACTTTCTTCCTTCCTTTACTATGAAGCAGTGTTCTGTAAGGAATACTCCCCTCTCCCCCATAAATCAGATAGGACTATCTTCTCCTGACATTTAGATTTTTTTCCTGGGGGTGGGAATCAAGAGGTGATATGTCAGCAGAATTTTTATTATAAAACAAGAGAGGGTATTCATAGGACCTCCTGGGTGAATCTATACTGCACAGTAACTCAAAATAAGATACACAAGTTGAACTATGCAGAATGCGTACTTTCAAATCTATTTTGAAATAGCATCAAATGATGAAATAAGCTATCTATACAGAGCCAAATTTCGAAATAAATTTTGTCTATTTTGAAACATCCCTTACTCCTCGTAGAATGAGGTTTACAGGGACATTGATATAGCAAGCCTGAAATAAAGGACATGCTGTGAAGACACAGGATAGCTATTTCAGGATACTCTGGTATCCTGAAATAGCATTGCAGTATAGATGTAACCCCTGATGCTGAAATGAGCACATCACATGATCCCTTCCCCCCCACCCAGCCTCACAAAAAATCTCTGTTGCATAAATTTAATTGCTGAAATTTTTGATCCAGTGGAAAAATCCCTCCTTATAAAACCTGTTCTGGGCTAAGAATAGCACAAGGATCCTGCTGTCTATTGTGCAGAATGTTAATAAAACTGGAATCATTATATTTTTGAATCAGGAAACTATTTAAGTACTGAAGTCCATTTATTTCAGTTGTTTTATTTTAATCCTATGAAATAGCTCTAGTGCTGTAGTAATACTAAGCCTTTTCAGAAATAGAGAAATTATTGATTAAGCCACAGTGATCTAGAACACACATGAAATTTTAACCAGATTGGCCACCAGTCAAACACTCCCACAGGGCCAGAGGTCATTTTTTCTCTCCTCTCTTAATAGCACTTCAAAGCTGTTTCAAATAATCCCTACAAGAAGCCCCATTTATTTAGTCCTCTGGTACATACTATCCCTCTATGCCTCAAACTCAGGTCAGTGTCTCCTGATTAATCCAAAATAATACAAAACAAAAACTCACAGTCTTCATCCCAGCTGGCCTTTTAAGTCTCTGTACTGCTTGCATAGCATCTCTTACAGGCTTCTGTGCCTGGAGAATTTTTCTCCAATCTCTCCTGCTTCTTAAGCTTTTCCCTTGTTGATTCAGAGCCCTACAGGAACCTTCTTGCTCCCCACAGTGTCCTCATTAAGGGTGTTAAGAGGTGGGTAATTGACTAATCGTGCAGTCAATACAATTTGTATCAAAAACATGATTATTCAATAAGGGAATGCACTCTCAGCTCATGCTGGTCCAGGAGTTACCCCCACTGCAGCATAAATGTAGTGGGAGCTGAGTGCATAGGCATCCCAGCTGCTACTACATTTAAACTGCAGAGGCGCAGCTGGGATAGGTCCCAGACTGGCACGAGCTGGGACTGCTGCAGCTCTGCATTTTAAATGTAGTAAGAGCCAGGCTGCTTGTGTGTTTGGCAGTCTCTTCTATAACCCCCGCTGCTGCCTTTGATAGAGGCAGCAGTCCGGGGTGTGTGTAGGGCGGGTGGCACTACAGAGATGGTGCTGGAGGGAACCGGGACTTAATACATTTAAAATGCCAGCCGGCTCTTACTACATTTAAAATGCAGAGCTGCAGCAGTCCTGGACTGGTATGAGCTGGAACTGAGTTGAGCTGGCTGGAGCAGCCTCTGTTCACTGCAATTGGAGCTGGCTGTGAACAGGAATTACTGCCTGCCTCTCCCTCCTCAACGTCCTCATCCTCCCCTCCTCAATCTCAACACCCCCCCACCTCAACCTCCACACCCTCCTCCCCATCCCCTCAGGGACGCCGAGGCCCCCACACCCGTCGTACTGAGAGACATGTGGCCCAACGAGACCCCCACTCCTGAGTGCTGAGCTTCCCCTCCCCTTTCCTCCCCTTGCTTCCCCCTTCCAGTTCCCTCCTCCCAGTTTCCCGCCTCCTTTCCCCAGTCTCCCCAGAGGTTCATCCCCCCCGCTCTCCCTGCAGTTTTGTTAAATAAACAGAGTTTCTATTTTTGAAAAAAAAAGTGTATTTTATTTGACATCAGGAAGGCGGGGTTTGAGAGGGGTAAGTGGAAGGACATGAGGAAGGAATGGGGCACAAGCCCCCAGTGGGGCAGACCAGGGAGACTGTTAATGCTCCTCAGGGAAGAAGCTCTCCCGCAGAGCCCCTTGGATACTGACAGCCCCCTAATGGACCTCGCGGATGGCAGCCTGCAGCAAGTGCAGCTGGGCTGATGGTAACGACCCCACAAGATGCACCAGCGTGCTATGGGGCAGCTCTGACTCCATGTGGCCGAGTGCTGTGGTGTCCCTAGTGCAGGCACTCAGGGCACTCCAAGACAGGACTGCTTTGCTATCCCTCATCGAGGTAGACAAGCAAGCGGGGAACCCTGAGAACTGTCTGTCCAGGGTGGGGGTAGGGTCCCTTTAAGCACGGAGCTAAGTTAGCCTCAGGCAGCACACCCAACACTAAGTCCTAACCTGATGTCCTGCCGGCACTGGTTCCGGCCAGCCTTAACTTTGGTTCAGGGTCCACTTAGTGTGGACTTGCTATTTCGAAATAGCAAAACACTATTTCAAAATAGTTTGTGTATAGCTGCGTTATTTTGAATTAGCTTAATTTGAATAAACTGATTCAAATTAAGTTAACTCGAATTAACACTGTAGTGTAGACATACCCTGAGACTAACAAATATATCATGAGCTTCCATGGGTAAAATGACATCAGATGAGTTGGAGTGGAAATTATGGAATTTAGAGTATATGTAACAGCAAAAGCAGTTACTTGCCAATTGTAGGACCAGTGTTAATGATGCTAATAAAGTCAGATTGGTGGCAGTTGGGCCACTCAGTTTTTGAAATGTAAATGCGAAATTACTATGGGAAATTGCCTTTGTTGTGTCTTAACTCAGCTTTGATAAGTAGAGCCTACAAACCCTTGGATATCCGGATACACTAATAAGATATCTGCCAATAATTTTTGCACATCATGGACTGGATGCGGATACACATTTTTGTATCCGCAAGACCCCCAACCATCAGCAGCATCATGAGTTAAGCAGAAAGGTCATCACACAACATCAGAATTTACTGGGTTTAAAGAGGGAGAGAGAAAGTTTCATTTATTCTCTGTCTACTTATTTGAAGGCAAGAAGTTTGTTTAACTAACACTTTAAGTACTATGAAGATTTTATCTAAAATTTGCATACAATCACAATCAATACATATTCAAATTTAGCCTTATAAAACAGCAGTATTCACTTACTATAGAAAAAGAAGAGTTTGGGAGAGAAATATTTATCAGTAATGCTGTTTGGGAACACAATCCATGAATTATAAGTGAAAAATGTAGTGCAAAAAGAAGTCAAACAATTGTTTTTAATTTAAATTAAATAGTTCCTGCTTCTCAAATTTTCACACTAAAAATGAGAAATGTAATTTTACATAAAAATTATTTGCAAAGTTTTACATCTGAACAACTAATCACATTTTTCATCCATCGTCTAGTTAAACAATTCATAAAATGTAGAATGTAAAATGTATGGGTGTGTCTAGACAGGCAAGATTCTTCCTGTGCCCACTGCTCCATGATGTGGGTCAGGGCTCTCAGGGCCCCCAGGTGCTTCTCTCAGTACCCCTGCTGTGTTGCGGTCATCCTATGGAGCCCTCGGGTGTGGGAGCATGTCCCAGGGTGGGATGGTGTGCCCTGCGCATACAGCTGGTGTGGCTGTGGAGAAAGAAGAGAAGTGGTCAGTTCTCCCTGGGGACACAGTGGGTGAAGCCCAGTCCCCCTCTGCAAGGTGAGGATGACCGTGCCCTGCACCGTCACAGCCGTTGTGCTTGCACAGAGGCAATGGTTGGAATGTCCGGCTATCCCCGGGAGTGGGAGCTGCCCCGAGACCGCACCCATGCACCTGTGCTGTGTATAGTGCAGCCGAGGTGAGGTGAGGGGATGTCCCCTGCCTCTGTGTAGAGGGGGCTTGTGAAGGGAGGGCATCCTGCTGTGTCCCGCCTCGGGGTCAGGAGCATGTCAGGTCTCTTCACTCACATGTGGCTATCAGGCCACAGCCCCTGTGTGGCACGCAGCTGGAGCCACCTGCCCAGGGGTGGCATGGCATGTGCTTGCACGTGCACAGGTTGCGGCATGATCTGTGGTAAGCAAGGCCCACGTGTGCAGTCCCTGGTCTCCCTCCTCACCGCCCACCCCCCGGAAAGGGGACAATGATGGCACTTACATGATGTGGCCTCCCCAGATGACCCTGGTGACTCCGCTGCTGGGACAGCTCGGGGGTCTGGCTGGTGTGGCATGCTCCATGGAGGTTCTTCCTCTGCCCCCTGGTCAGGGCCACCTGGTCCGGGCCCTCTGGACCCAGCTCGCTGCCCCCTGGAGTGGCATGGAACGTCCCACCCCCCAGGATGCGGTCCAGTGCCTCGAATGAGGTCCAGGTGTCTGCCCCTACTGAGGAGCTGCCCCGAGTGGCCCTGGCGTACCCCTGCTGCAGCTCTTTAATTTTCAGGCGCACCTGCTCCTGGGTGCTCCTGTGGCCTTTCTGGGCCATGGTGGCAGCTATGCGGCCGTAGACAGCAGCATTCCTCTGTCTAGCGCGGAGATCATGGACATTGGGGGCCTGCCCCCAAACCTCAATGAGGTCCATGATCTCCTCACTAGTCCAGGAGGGATCGTGGCGTTTATGACCCCTGGCTGGCTCCTGGGTGCTGGGGGACTAGGCGGGGGACGGCTGGCTGGCACTGGCTGCCCGGCTCATGGTGGGGTCACTGGGTCAGGGGTAGAGACTGCTGGCAGGCCTGGATCTGGCACATGCAATCTGGCCAGACTCCGGGGCTGGGGGGAGGAGAGGATTTTTCCTGGTTTGGCCCAGAGTGTCCACCAGGGGAAACTGGGAAGGGCTGGAGGCCAGCTAATTCAAATTAAGTGTCTACACAGCAGTTATTTCAAATTAGCTATTTCAAATTTGGCATTACTCCTTGTAGAATGAGGTTTACTAAATTTGAATTAAGCACTCCGCTATTTCGAAGTAATTTCAAAATAGCGGTTTGCAAGTATAGATGCTATTAAAGTTAATTTGAAATAACGGCTGTTATTTTGAATTAACTTTGCAGTGTAGACATACCTTAAGGTACCACAGGACTGCTCATTGTTTATAAAGTTACAGACTAACACGGCTACTCCCTGAGTATTTTTAGCAGGATAGCTTGATAAAAGGAGGTGTGAGAGTGTCTCTTCCAGCTGGGAAGCATACCCTCATCTCTATGCGTAGATGTACCCATAAAATAATAATCTGTTCCTGTCCCAAAGATCTGACAAGACTAATTAAACACAGGATATACTGATACAATATATAGCAAAGTGATCCAGGTGATGACCTTCAATTATCCTATTAGTGCCATAATTTTTTCCTGACCCTTTTATGAGTAGTGGGGTGGCTTTGTTTTTATTCAATGCAGTGTTGTTAGAAGTGGAATCACTAGATTACAAAACCAAAGGAAATCAGAGGGAACTTGGAAGGGACAGAAGAAAGAAGAGCGGTATGAAGGGTAGGTGGAGTGAAGCTCAGGTGAAGAGAAACTGAGAGAGAAGATAAAAGGCATTTGAGGAAATAGTCAATCAGTACAGGCAGAAAATGAAGTTAAAAAATGTACAAGTAGTATCCTTGTACTATGGAGAAGGACTATCCCTCTGTGTTGTGATGGCTCTATTTATGTGACTGAAAATTACATTGGAGTGTTTGCTGTCATGTTGCACTATGAGAGACAATGTAAATGAGATAAATATCTTTTAGTGTACCAACATCCATTGGTAGAAGCTATAAGCTTTCAGGCATCACAGAGCTCTTTTTCAAGGTCTAGGTAAAGGAAATCAGAGTTAACTATAAGTTGGGACGATAGTTAAGCATAACGCTGTGGAGACCACTTAAACCTTAATTGCCCGCTTCTTTTTAACAGACTCTGAGGCTATATTGTCTCACTGTAATTTTCCCTTTATTTTTCACACCTAGTGTAATTATTCAAAGTACTTTGCACTCATTTGATTCATTGCCATATTACATCACAAACACTTCAGAAATACTTCGGACATATACTACTAGACCTCCATCTCTTCTCATTTTTTCTTTCTTCTGTGTAAATTGTACCTATCAGTATTTATAATCCACTTATAATCATATAATCAGAATTGTTACACACTTCAAATTATAATCTCTGCCTTTAACACTGCAAGTTTGTTAGAAATTTTTTATAGAAATTAAGGCTGTCAAGCAATTGCAAATTAATATTGATTAATCATGTGATTAATCATGCTGTTAATAGAATATAATGTATTTAAATATTTTTGGATGTTTTCTACATTTTCAAATATATTGATTTCAATTATAACTGAGCAAAAATGCTCACTTTATATTATTTCGATTACAGGTATTAGCAATGTAAAAATAAATACAGGTTGTACCTCCTTTAACTGGTCCAGAAATATCCTGGTCCAGCAATATCCTTGGTCCGTCATGGACCATGGACGTTCCTAGACCACAGAGCCCAGGAACAGGGAGTTCTGGTGGCAGGGCAGGAGAGCTGTAGGTGATTCAGCTGTGAGTGTAGTATGTATGGGTATGTCTACACTACAAAGTTAGTTCGAACTAATGTCCGTTAGTTCGAACTAACTTTCATAGGCGCTACACTAGCGCTCCGTTAGTTCGAATTTAATTCGAACTAACGGAGCGCTTAGTTCGAACTAGGTAAACCTCATTTTACGAGGATTAAACCTAGTTCTAACTAGCTAGTTCGAATTAAGGGGTGTGTAGCCCCTTAATTCGAACTAGTGGGAGGCTAGCCCTCCCCAGGTTTCCCTGGTGGCCACTCTGGCCAACACCAGGAAAACTCTACTGCCCCCCTCCCGGCCCCGGACCCCTTAAAGGGGCACGGGCTGGCTATGGTGCCCGTGCCAGGTGCAAGCCTGCCAGCACCCAGCCAGCAGACCCTGCACCTGGCACGGATTGAGCCACCCACCCGATGCCCCCCAGCCCTCCCCCTCTTCCCGGGACAAGGCTGGCGGCTCCCGGGAGCTTGCCCGGGACCGCAAGAGGCGGGCACCCGCCTGGTCTAGTGCAGACATCGTGGACCTCGTCCACGATCTCCGCACTAGGCACAGGAAAGTGGCCGGCTTGGGCAGGATAGCTGCCAGCCTGGCCACCCAGGAGCAGGTGTGCAAGAGAATCAAGGGCGTCCACTGAGACCCCCGACCCTGAGCCCTGAGCTTACAATGGCCGTCCTGGGTCAGACCAAAGGTCCATCTAGCCCAGTAGCCTGTCTGCTGACAGCGGCCAACCCTAGGGACCCTGGAGGGGATGGACCGAAGACAGTGACCAAGCCATTTGTCTCGTGCCATCCCTCTCCAGCCTTCCACAAACCTTGGGCAGGGACACCACTCCTACCCCCTGGCTAATACCACTCCATGGACCCAACCTCCATGACTTGATCTCACTTCCCTTTAAACTCTGTTCCAGTTCTAGCCTTCACAGCCTCCTGCAGCAAGGAGTTCCACAGGTTGACTCTTTGCTTTGTGAAGAACAACTTTCTGTTACTACTTTGAAGCCTGCTACCCATTCCTTTCCTTTGGTGTCCTCTAGTCCTTCTTTATGGGAACTAATGAAGAACTTTTCTGTATGCACTCTCTCCACCCCACTCCTGCTTTTACAGACCTCTATCCTTCCCTCCTCCGTCTCCTCTTTTCTAAGCTGAAAAGTCCCAGTTTCTTTAGCCTCTCTTCATATGGGACCTGTTCCCAACCCCTGATCATTTTAGTTGCCCTCCCCTCTCCCAGCCTCTCTCTTCCCCTCTCCCACCTCCTTTTCCCAGTCTCCCCCAGTTTTGTTCAATAAAGACAGATTCCATTTTGGAAGACATGTTATCTTTATTTTGTACATCAAGAAGAGGGGCTAGGGAAGGGTAAGTGGAAGGAGGTGAGGGAGGAATGGGGTACGAGCCCCCGATGGGGAGGACTGGGCTGGCTCTGCAGGCTTCTGGGGGTGGAAGCTCTCCTGCAGCCCCTCAATTCCCCCTCTCTCCAGATGGCAGCCTGCGGCAAGTGCAGCCGGGCTGATGGCCGAGTGGTGTGATGTGCCGAGTGTGGGCACTCAGGGCACTCCAAGCCAGGACTGCTTTGCAAGCGGGGCACCCCTGAGAACTGTCTGTCCGGGGTGGGGGTCGGGACCCGTTAAGCACAGCCCTCGGCTAGCCTGAGACAGCATCTGCATGCTCTAAGTCCTCCTTTGATGCCCTACCGGCACTGCTTCCGGCCATCCTTAATGTGGACGCGCTAGTTCGAATTAGCAAAATGCTAATTCGAACTAGTTTTTAGTTCTAGATGCGTTAGTTTGAATTAGCTTAGTTCGAATTAGCGCTGTAGTGTAGACATACCCTATGTGTGTGTGGGGTGGTGGGGAGGACAGATGACATGGTGGGGAGTTCTGGTTCTACCAGAACTCCTTGACCAAAGCAGCCAGGGAAATCTAACCTGGCAATAGCTGTGGAGCTCTCGCTGTGGCCAGGGAGCTCTGACCCCAGTGGCGGCCAGGGAGCTCTGGCCTGAGCCCTGGCCTCGGCTATGGAGCTCCAGCCCCATCCTGGCTCCAGCAGCTGGAGAGCTCCAGCCCCAGCGGCAGCCAGGGAATTGTGGCCCAGGCCATGGAACTTTGTCCCCATTCCTCCACTCGGGCCCCGGCCATGGACCTCTGGCCCCAGCCTTGGAGCCAAGCAGCTACGGACCTCTGGCCCAGTTGTGCAGCTCTGTTCATGGTGCTCTGGCCCTGGTAGTAGTGGGGCCAGTGGCATCTAGAGAGCCTGGGAGGGTCTGGGGCAACAGTGAGAGCAGACTGGAGCCTTAGCCCAGTGGCAGTATGGGCCACGAGGGGAGGGACCTTCCCTTGTCTAGAAAACCCCTCGTTCAGGACCAGTTAGATCTCAAGGGTTCTGGGCCAGCTAGGTCCAACCTGTACTATGTTTCAATTCACCTGATACAAATACTGTAGTGTAATCTTTTTATCATGAAAGTTGAACTTACAAATATAGAATTATGATAAAAAATAACTCAATTCAAAAGTAAAACTATGTAAACATTTAGAACCTAAAGTCCACTCAGTCCTACTTCTTGTTTAACCAAATGCTCAGACAAACACATTTATTTACAATTTGCTGGAAGTAATCATAGAATACTAGAACTGGAAGGGACCTTGGGAGATCAAGTCCAGTCCCCTGCTCTAATGGCAGGACCAAACTCCGTCTAGATCATCCCTGTTAGATGTCTATCCAACCTGCTTTTAAATATTTCCAATGATAGAGATTCCACAACCTCCCTAGGCAATTTATTTCAGTGTTTAACCACCACTTAGGAAGTTTTTCTTAATATCCAACCTAGCCCTCCAGTCTGTTGCTTCTTGTCCTATCAGCAGAGGCCAAGGAGAACAAATTTTCTGCCTCCTCTTTGTAACAGCCTTTAAGATACCTGGAAACTGCTATCATGTCCTCTCTCAGTCTTCTCTTTCCTAAACTAAACAAACCCAATTATTTCAGTCTTTCCTCATAGCTCATATTTTCAAGACTGTTAATCATTTTTGTTTTTCCTCTCTAGACCTCCTTCAGTTTTTCCACATCTTTCTTGAAATGTGATACCCAGAACTGGACACAATATTCCAACTGAGACCTAATCAGTGCAGAAAAAGTACTTCTCCTGTCTTGCTCGCAATACTCCTGTTAATGCATCCCAGAATCATGTTTGCTCTTTTTGCAACAGTGTCACACTATTGACTCATATTTAGCTTGTGGTCCATTATGACACCTAGTACCTTTCTGCAGTACTCCTTCCTAGACAGTGCACTTTCCTTTCTGTACGTGTGAAACAGATTGTTCCTACCTAAGTGTAGTACTTTGCATTTGTCCTCGTTGATGTTCATCCTGTTTACCTCAGACCATTTCTCTAGTTTGTCCAGATAATTTTGAATTATGACCTATGCTCCAAAGCAGTTGCAACCCCTCCCAGCTTGGTATCATCCACAAACTTTACAAGTATACTCTTTATGCCAATATCTAAATTGTTGAGGAATATATATAACAGAACCAATCCCAAAACAGACCCTTGTGTAACCCTACTTGTTATACCCTTCCAGTATGACTGTGGACCATTTATAACTACTCTCTGAGGTATGTCTACCCTACAAAGTTAATTCAAACTAACAGCCGTTAGTTCGAATTAACTTTAATAGGTGCTACACATGCAAACCACTAGTTCGAACTTAATTCGAACTAGCAAAGCGCTTAATTCGAACTAGGTAAACCTCATTCTACGAGGACTAACTCCTAGTTCGAATTAAATAGTTTGAATTAAGGGCCGTGTAGCCACTTAATTTGAACTACTGGGAGGCTAGCCCTTCCCAGCTTGCCCTGGTGGCCACTCTGGGCACAACCAGGAAAACTCTTCTGCCCCTCTCCCAGCCCTGGAGCCCTTAAAGGGCCACGGTCTGGCTACGGTGTTTGTGCCAGTTGCAAGCCTGCCAGCACCCAGCCAGCAGAACCTGCACCTAGCACGGCATGAGCCAGCCACCCGCTGCCACCCAGCCCTCCCCCTCTTCCCAGGACCAGGCTGGCGGCTCACAGGAGCCTGCCCGGGGCTGCAAGAGGCGGGTGCCCGCCTGGTCTAGTGAGGAGATCGTGGACCTCATCGAGGTTTGGGTGCAAGCCTCCAACGTCCATGATCTCCGCACTAGCCACAGGAACGCGGCTGTCTACAGCCACATGGCTGATAGCCTGGCCGCCAGAGGCCACATGCGGACCCGGGAGCAGGTCCGCTGCAAGGTCAAGGACCTGCGGCAGTCCTACTCCAGGGCCCCTCAGCCAGAGGCTGACCCAGAGGCCTGCCCCCACTTTGAGGCCCTGGACCGCATCCTGGGGGCTCACGCCGTCCACACCCCCCGGGTGGTGATCGACCCCGGGGAAGAGGGACCCGTCCTGGACACGGAGGAGGAGGACGCCGAGAGCCAGGAGCCTGCAGGGAGCCTACCCAGGACCCCCGAGGCACCCCACAGAGCACATCAGCTGTGTCATCCGAGGCCACGGAGGGCTCCACATGTGAGTGCCATCATGCTCCCCTTATGTGTACGGGGGCTTGGGGGAAGAAGGAGCCCAGGGACTGTGCGCTTGGGACTTGCCCACCATGGAGCAGCTGCTGGGTGTCATGCAGGGGCTCTGGCCTTGCAGAGGGGGGCTGGGTTTCACCCACCGTGTCCCCAGGGAGAACTGACCACTGCTCTTGTTTCACCACAGCCGCAGCACCTGGAACTGCAGGGTGCACCACCCTGCCTGCAACAGCCACCCGCACCCGGGCCAGCAGGCACGCCAGGAACCTGGAGGACTACTAGCGGCGGCACCTGCGGCTACTGGAGCACCAGATCTGCATCCAGGAGCACTGGGTCCAGGAGGACCTGCGGCTGCGGCAGAGGAGCTTGGAGGTGCTGGAGGAGCAGAGCCGTGCCCTCAGAGGTCACCTCCAGACTCTGGTGGACAGGTTCCTGCCTCCTCCTGCTCCAACCCCTGCGGCCGCCCCAGCTCTTGCTCCTCCTCCCATCCCTGCTCCCCCTCCCGCTTCCTCTGCACCCCCTGTCCCTCCTGCCCCACCCTCCACACCCACTCCCCCCCGACGCCCCTGCACCTGCAGTGCTGCGAGATGGGAGAGCCAGCAGGACCCCCCAAGCCTGAGCTTTCCCTTCCCTTTCCTTCTTCCCCTTCCTCCCCTTTCCAGCTCCCTCCTCCCAGGTTTCCCCCACCCTCACTCTTCCCTCCCCCCACCCCAGTTATGTAAAATAAAAAGAGATTTTGGTTGTCAAAACAGGTGTCTTTATTTGACATTAGGAAGGGGGCTTAGGGAGGGGAAAGAGGAAAGGGGGGAGGGTGGAAGAAGGCCCCAGTGGGGCATGCAGGGAAAGTTCAGTCCTCCTCCTCCACCTGGAAGCTCTCCCTCAGGGCTTCCCGGATCCGGATGGCCCCCCGCTGGGCTTCCCGGACGGCGGCGGTGAGGGGCTGAGCGTAGTGGCCAGTCATGCGCTTAGCCTCAGCCATCCAGGCTGGCAGGAAAGCCTCCCCCTTTCGCTCACACAAATTGTGCAGCACACAACATGCTGCCACCACGAGAGGGATATTGTGCTCGGTAAGGTCGAGGCAGGTGAGGAGGCACCTAAATCTGGCTTTCAGTCAGCCAAAGCCTCCCTCGATCATGATGCGGGCTCTGGTTAGCCTGGCATTGAAGGCCTGGCGGGAGGGGTTGAGGTGCCCCATGTACGGCTTCATGAGCCAGGGCTGTAGGGGATAGGCCGCATCCCCCACCAGGCAGAGGGGCATGTCCATGTCCCTGACCCTGATGTGGAGGTAGAGGAAGACCGACCCGGTGTGCAGCCTCTGACACACGGAGGAGTTCCGGAACACCCGTGCGTCGTGTGCCTTGCTGGACCAGCCTACATTAATGTCCGTGAACTGGCCCTGGTGGTCACACACAGCCTGCAGGATCACGGAGAAGTACCCCTTTCGGTTGATGTACTGGGAGGCCTGATGTTCCAGGGCACGGATGGGGATGTGCGTCCCGTCGATGGCCCTCCCACAGTTGGGGAAGCTGAGGGCGCCGAACCCCCAGATGATGGTGTCCGGGTCAGCGAGGAGGACCACCCTGTGGAGCAGCACTGGGTTGATGGCCTTGACCACCTGCAGAGGGACACAGCAAACCGTGAATCATTGGGGCGCCCGGGTGGCTGGGAGTGTTCGTTCCCTGGCTCTGCCCGCACCCCGCTCCTGGAAGCAACTCCCGCAGGTGGCGTGTAGTACGGCCGGGACAGACGAAACCCTCTGGTGTGGGCACTTTCGCCTCCTCCCCCCCCATTTTCCCTGGGGCGGTCCATCCCCTCCTTGCAGCCCCCCTCCCCCCCGGCCCAGTGGCCGGTGGGTGCTGTACATGCATGAGCACTGCTCCGACAGTGGATCTCCCCACACTGAACTGGTTCCCGACGGATCGGTAGCTGTCTGGCGTGGAGAGCTTCCAGAGGCCGATGGCCACATGCTTCTGGAGGGGGATGGCGGGCCTCATGAGAGTGTCCTGTCGCTGCAGAGCAGGGGGAAGCCACTCGCAGAGCTCCAAGAAGGTGTCCCTCTTCATCCTGAAGTTCTGGGTCCACTGTCTGTCTCCCCAGTGCTCCAGGATGATGCGGTCCCACCAGTCACTGTTGGTGTCCAGACGCCAGATGCAGCGGGGCACGCTGGCATCCGGGCACTGCTGCCGCTCCTCCACAACCTCCGGGGAGGCCAGGGGGAGAGGCAGGGGCCTGATGTGCACCAGGTGGTGCAAGGCAGCCTCCACCCATTGCTGGCAGGCTTGCATCAGCAAGTCCAAAAAGTGCACCAAATAGCCCAGGGTGAGCTCTGGCTCCATGTTGCCAACTGTGGTGGCATCCCCAATGGGAACCACTGACACAGACAGGTGAAGAGAAAAACACTTTGCTGTCCCTCGGTGAGGTAGGCAAGCAAGCGGAAAAGCTGAGAACTGGCTGTCCGGGGGGGGGTCGGTCCCTTTAAGCACGAGCCTCAGACAACAGCCACACAAAGCAACTACTGACCTGATGCCCTGCCGGAACCGGTTTCAGCTGCCCTTAAATGTGACCCAGCGTCCAATCAGTGTGGACGCGCTAGTTCGAATTAGAAAAACGCTAATTCGAACTAGTTTTTAAGTCTAGATGTGCTAATTCGAAAGTGAAAGTGAGAACTTGTTCTCGCATGGCACTGTTGTAGCTGACATTGCAAGATATTTATGTGCTAGATATGCTAAAGATTCATATGTCCCTTTCTGCTTCAGTCAACATTCCAGAGGACATGTGTCTATGCTGATGATGGCAGTTGTTCAATAATAATCCAAAACAAAGTGGACCAGCAAATATGTTCATTTTCATCATCTGAGTCAGATGCCACCAGCAGAAGGTTGATTTTCTTTTTTGGTGATCAGGTTCTGTAATTTTCACTTTGGAATATTGCTTAAGACTTCTGAAAGCATTCTCCACAACTTCTCTGATTGTGGAAGGCACTTGAGATTCTTAAACCCTGGGTTGAGTGCTGTAGCTATATTTAGAAATCTCACATTCATGTTTTGTCAAATCTGCTGTGAAAGTGCTCTTAAAATGAACATGTGCTGGGTCATGATCCAACATGAAATATATGGCAGTTTGTGGGTAAAACAGAACAGGAGACATGCAGTTCTTTCCCAAGGAGTTCAGTCACAAATTTAAAACATTATTTTTTCAACGAGCATCATCAGCATGGAAAGAAGTCCTCTGGAATGGTGGGCAAAATATGAAGGATATATGCATAGAATATTTGGCAGATAAATACCCTGCAGTGTGGGCTATAAAAGAGCTTTGCAAATGCCTGTTCTCACTTACAGGTGAGATTATAAACAAGAAGAGGGCAGCATTATCTCCTACACATTGTAACTAAACTTGTTTTTGTTTAGTGATTGGCTGGACAAGAAGTAGAACTGAGTGGTATTGTAGGCTCTAAAAGTTTTATGTTATTTTATTTTTGAGTGAAGTTACAAATGTAGATCGTTTTGTTATATAAGTTATGCTTTCACAATAAGAGATTGCCCTAGAGTACTTATTTTAACTGAATTGAAAAATACTGTTTCTTTTGTATATTATTTCATAGTGCTAATATTTATAATCAAAATCATAATATAAAATGAACATTATGCTCTTTGTAATAGAAATCAATATTTGAAAATGTAAACATTCAAAATATTTATTAAATTCAATTTATATTCTATTAACAGTGTAATTAATTACAATTATTTTTAAAATCACATTTTATTTTTGAGTTAGTCATATGAGTTAACTGCAATTAATTATCAATCCCAATAAAAAATTTTCAGTATGTCGGTTCTCCTTTTCTTATACTTAATCTTCTACAAAGAAAGGCCACATTATTTGACTTAAGTAAAATTTTCCAGATGCCAATGTTCTGTCTGATTTTTTTCCATCCATGTGTGTATTTTTTCCATCCATTTGTAGAATAAATTTTTGTATGCGCATCAAGACAAGTGCAAGTGTGTGCCACCAATAGAAACAAAAAACCTAGCTGTGGGTCCTCTGCTAATCAGCTGGGCAGCATTTAAATCACTCCTGAGTGGCAGCCCAAGTGTTCAACTTACAAGGAACACTGCTCCATACCACTCTTTCTGTCTAGCCATTTTTATCCTGCCACTTTTGAAGCCCTGACATCAGTATCCCTCAAATAGAGCATAAATAGTATTTTCTTGTACTCTTTGTGGCAGGGTTAACTTCTTGCTGTTTGAATGTACAGTGCCATGCACAATGGGGTCCCAGTTTTCCTTGAGATTCCCAGGTGTTACTCTAATACTAAAAATCAAGTCAAAATGTTGAAAAAAATATTTTTCTGGGAAAGGTCATACAAAATAGGTAAACCTGAAACTAATAAAAGCCTAACACTTTGAGATACTAACACTTTAAAAATATAACAGCAATTTTAACATGTTTCTAAATAATGTATTAAAAAAAAAGTAACTGCTATGACAGCTGTAACAACTTGCTATGTCCAACTATTACCTAGAGGGTTTTTTTTTGTGTTTTGTTTTTGTGTGTGGTTTTTTTAGAATTCGCTTCTAGCAGGTTGAGTTTGATCATTGTTAGCTTACTGAAGCTTTAGCAGGAACTGGGTTTCTGTAGACTTTAAACCAGATTTGCCACCGTGCTGATGCAGCATCAGAAGGGAGATGAATTGTCCCTACCTTCTTAAGGGGCTCCTGGGAAGTTGTGCAAAGCCCCAGTCGGCTCATTCTGAGGTGCAGGTTCATCCCAGGCATACTGTCTTTGGTCACAATCTATTTCTAGTCGACTCTCACTTTCTCAGAACCCTGTCTTCCCCATCCTCCTGCCGTGTTGCTATTCAATGCAGGGAGTATAGTTACAGGTACATTCATATGTCTTGTGACTCTTATGTACTTGGGTAGTTAGCACAAATAGACCATAAAGAAATGATGAATGGTGCCCTGGATCTCTTTGCACAATGGTACTGTCAGAGGGTTTTGATGGGGGATGTCATGCAGTACCCAGCAGGTCTGTTAAAATGCGTTTATTCAGGTAAATGTGTAACTTCTGAAAATGTCAGCAGTTACACATTTACATGTTTGTGCGGGGGAGGCAGCTCCCTCAGAACTGCCCCTCCCCCCCCGGACTGCTGTCTCTGTATCAGATGTATCAACGTGGGAGTGGGGGCAGGAGGGAGATAGTGGTTGCAGTGGAGTCCTCTGCATCTGTATCAAAGGCTGCAGTATGGGAAGCTTGGGAGCGTGGGGGGAGACTACTCCATGGGAGCTGGTACATGTGGGGAGCTGACTTAAAAGCCTGCTCCCCACAAGTACTGGCTCCTACCTGCCCCTCCCCCCCATATTGCTGCCTCCGATACAGAGGCAGCAGCACCAGGGTGGGGGATGAGTGTAACTGCATGTTAATCGATGAGCCCAGGTTCATTAGTTAACCTTGTACACATTTACACTTTTACATCCCCAGTCTCCAGATGTATTACCCTTTTTTTGTATTTGAGGAAATTAAGGAAAGCATCATGGACAGTAGCACTTCCTCATCTCATTTACACAAATAAGAGTTCCCATTGTGGGGAAGGTGCAACAGCTGTCTTATTTTCAGGTAGAAAATCAGCTGCAAACGAAGGCACCTTCCAAGTGCAGATCAATTATACGTGGTTATTGCTAGTACTGTAGAGTGAAGAGGAGGAAATACCTATCTGACACCCATGAACATTAAGATGATGTATTAGTATTTTTGCACATCTTGCAAACTGTATTTAAGGTGTTGCTGAGGAATCCTTACATGACAGCTTTTACTGCTTGTTAATGATCACGTGAAAGAGAATATTTTCATACTTGTATTAAATAACAGCTATTGGAAGAAATAATTTCAGAATTAGGTCAGCTTACACACTAGCCATTTTCAGTAAATTTTGTGAACAACAAATGTTAGAAATGCTTTGCTCACTTATGTATCTCAGTAACAGCTCATTCCATATTAAACAAAGAAAGATCAATGGCATCTGTCACAAACCACCTGTCAGGTTGCCTGGTATTTCTGATTTTAGATGTGTTTTTGCTTTAGGCAAGAACTCGTTTATCGGAAGTATGTTGCAAGTTTTAGTACAAATATTTGTCCTGTTTTAATAAAATTCTACAACCAGTATATTTATATGTTCAATTCCAAAAAACTGTGGCATTAACTTTAAACATAATTGTAATGTTTTCCACACTTATAATTCCAAAAGTATCCTCAACTCCTCTTTGAAAGTGAGAATTGCTAATTTTCAATCCCTTTAATTCTCAGAGAAAATTTCCTACCATCCTCATCGAATTTCTCTGAAAAGATTCATTAACAGTGTTAAAATGCTAACAGTCTTTACAAAATACAAAATAGTGTATTTACTGTTATTATATACTGTGTGCAGCACTGTGATTTCACATAGAATATTATATGACATCAACAAACTGTAATATTAAAAAGAAATGAGTATTAGTCTGGGAGCAGAAGCAGCTACTTTCCATTGAAATACACTTGGAGAAGCACTAGTGATGGTGTTTCACTGGGAAACTGCTGCTTTCTGTCTGAGTCTTAGGCCTTGTGTTCACTACCAAATTTTGTGTCCAAATATTGCTTTTGGATGACAAAACAGTAAGACCATATACACTACAATGTGACTTTTGTCAGGAAACATGCATGGTTTTAGTGACCAAAATTTTCCATCCCAACAAGAAACTTTTCTTTTACCCTTTATTTATTGTTTACAAACTGCCAATGTGGACACTACATCTGCTTTTATCAGCCTCCTCTAAGTATCTCACAATGCCCATGCTGACTGCACTGGTCAGCAGTTTAAGCTCTGCTGCCCTGCAGGCAGGTGAACAATTTGCCCCTACCCCTTGCAAGCTTCAGGAATTTTAAATTTTATTTCCTGCTTGCTGGCTTGGCAGGAGATGTCTCATTGCGCCATCCCAGATGACTATAGCTGGCTATTGCACAAAATGCTCTCCTACTTGGATCACTGCAGAGCTATTGGATTTGATCAGTTTATGGGGAGAGAATACTGTGAAGTTCCAGTTGTGCATTACCCGTAGGAATTGGGATACCTCTGAGCACATTTCTTGAGGCTTGTGCAAAAAGGGCTATGATCAGGACACTACTTAATGTAGAGTGACGATGAAGGAGCTGAGTCCAATGTACCAGGAGGTGAAGGAGGCAAACCTTCACTTTGGAGCTGCATCTAAGACCTGCTGTTTCTGTTAGGAGCTGGATATTGTCCTTGATGGTGACTGCCAGGAGCCCCATGGATACTCCAGTCACTTGTGCAGGTACCAAAGTGGCACACAGGTGAGCTGCATATACAGCAGGGTGGAAGCTGCGAGTATGCAGTAGTTATACCCTTGTTTCTCTGTTTACCCTCACAGTGAGATGTCTCAGGGCTGTAACAAGGGGGGACAAGTGGGGTGCTTGCCCCAGGTGCATCATAATCAGGGATACAAAGATGCATCAGCAAAAATAATAAGCTGCAAAAGTAAAGAGCATGATGCATGCTAACCTAAGGAGAGGGGGCGCATAAGTAATATTTGCCCTGGGCAAACTAATCTGATATCTGAATTAAAAAATTAGCCAGCTAACAGTATCTATAGTAAGTTACAATCAGTCTTGTTTATGTTTTTTATATCAACGTTGCATAAATGAAGCTGATATTAATCTTTTACTTTGCCAAGGGTATATTTACCAATTCATTAAATACAGTATTTAATACAGTAATGGGTTTCTTCATAGATATAAAGGTGAGAAAGGACCAGTATTATAATTTAGTCTACTTCCTGAATAACACAAGCCTTTTTACTTCACACATTAACTCCTGCATCAAATCCAGTCTTTTGAGGCTGATCTAGAAAGACATCAAATCATGATTAAAATATTTCAAGTGGTGGAGAATGGTTCCAGTGTTTAATTACTCCTTCTGTTATATTTTTACATCTTATTTATAGTCTGAATTTGTTTTCCAACTCCAGATTTGAGTAATTGTATACAGGCAGTCCCCGGGTTATGTACAAGATAGGGACTATAGGTTTGTTCTTAAGTTGAATTTGTATGTAAGTCGGAACTGGCTCCAGATTCAGCTGCTGCCACTGAAACTGACCAGGGGCTGACTACAGGAAGCCAGAGGCAGAGTTGCTCTGCCCCCAGCTTCCTGGAATCAGCCTGATCAGTTTCAACAGCTGCTGAATCTGGAGCCTGGGACAGAACAGCTGGGGCGCTGCCCGGTAGGTTCCCACAGGACCAACCCGGCAGCACCCCAGTTGCTCTACCTGAGGCGTCCCGCAACAAAAGCCTGGTCTGCTGGGGGGGAGGCACACTAGCTGCACCCCCTCTCCCCTCCCAGCAGACCAGGGAGACCCGAGCAAAGCCGGCCAGGCGGCGGGGGTCCCACTGCCTCGGCGGCTTTGCTCCTGGGCAAACGAGCAAAGCCGGCCAAGCGGCGGCTTTGCTTGGGTGTCCCTGGTCTGCTGGGGGGGGTCCATCAGCTTTGCTGGACCCCCCCGCCCCAGCAGACCAGGGGGACAGGAGCAAAGCTGCCCAGGCGGCGGGGGTCCCGCTGCCTGGGCGGCTTTGCTCCCGGGCAAACGAGCAAAGCCGGCCAAGCGGCGGCTTTGCTTGGGTGTCCCTGGTCTGCTGGGGGGGTCCAGCGGCTTTGCTGGACCCCCCCCAGCAGACCAGGGGGACCGGGAGAAGCTTTTCTCGCCCCGGAGGACACGGGTGGTGACCCGCCGCCCGTGAGCTCCGGGGCGAGAAAAGCCCAGTTCGTAAGTCGGGGACTGCCTGTATTATGATACTGTTTGCTAAGTTATTTTCCTTTCATTGAGCTTAATAGATCACGCTTCTTAAGTCTCACCATGACAAAGTGATGCATCAGCCAGTGTACTGCTTTATGAGTGGCTGAGGAATTTTAAAGTTTTCCTTCTTTGTGGCCTCACTAAGTAGCCATTCAGGTCTGCTGGTGGTTCCCATTGTTTTATGACTTTGCCTTCTAGCCAGGTCACTTTTTCACTCATCCCTTTGGATATGTCTAGACTACATGCTGGCAGAGGCATGTAAATTAGACTACCTGACATAGTCAATGAAGCAGGGATTTAAATATCCCCTGCGTCATTAAAAGAAAAATGGCCACCACGCTGTGCCGGCTCAGCTGATCGTCGGCACAGCGCAGCAATCAAGACGCAGATTGGTTTGCAAGGAAAGCCTTTGCCGACTATCCCTTATGCCTTGTGAAACGAGGTTTACAGGATCGGTCGGCAAAGGCTGGCAGACGCATGTAGTCTAGACATACCCTTTCAGAGTAAGTCAAAGTCAGGTACATTAACAATCTGGAAGTCTTTTGTCTAGGTAGCAGGCTGACTCTAAGCCCAATAGTCTTTATTGCTACCCATGGACTTAAACTCAAAGCAGTGGTAACTTAGCTGTTTCATTCTAGGCAGTGTCAGAAATAAATCAGCGGGAATGTAGTTCTTCTGAATGATGAATTTATATATAGATAAGCATGCTCTTATCTAAAACTGCTATTTATTAACTTCAGGCAGATACGGGCATAAGCAATAGGTCTAGAACATCCCAGATAAATACCTAAAATTTGAGATTACATTGACTAATTAGCAGTTTCCATGTCAGGGAGTAGGGTGTCAGGTAAATAAGTCTCTCTCAGGTTAGCTTCAAAGAACTGCTCCAATAGTCTTCTATTATTTAGTCTTTTTATAACTAACTTTTACCAAACACATTGTTGTTAATGTATTATTTATAAGTTGTTTATTGAAGTTAGGAGAACTGATTTACCCAGTAGGAGTTGTTATGAACTATCTTAGCATAATAAGCTTCTATTCCAAAACTACCCAAGATTGTCTCTATCCACTTCTTTTCTTTCAATAATCAATAATTTGTTGATTCTTTTCCCCCCTCCTCCCATTGTGATTAGCAGAAACTTTAAGCCAGTAGCTCGTGTTTGACCTTGACTCCAAACGTCCTGCTTGTTCAATTTAACCTTTAACTATGTGAGTTCTTTTTCATTAACTAAGCATGGCTGAATGCACACAGTATGGCTTTGAGTAGCTTGACCTAGTTCTTGGGTAAGACTCCTCCACTTAAAGGTCATATATCTTAATATTAAAAATATGGGTCAGACTGCAAAGCTACCCATGGTGCATCACTCTGAGTTGACAACAGGCTTCTTACTGGGACTGCGCTACTTTGGATAACATTTGATTCTTCCCCGTAGTGAGGACATGGACCTTCAGAGTCTCAAAGTCGGTTGCCAAGAAATCAGCCATGTTAGATTTGACCTTATCTTATAGTGTAGATGTGCCCAAAGACTTTTATATATGTATTATAAGTTCAGTTGGTTACATTTGGCTCAAGTCTCTTAACAAAGACCAAGCAAGAATTTTCTCACTGGCACTCTTGGGATTCACCTTGATTTTGCCTTGTTAAAGACCAACTGCAACTTAGGTACTTATCTTCAGGTCTATAGAATTCCAGCTTTGTAACTGATTGATCTTCCTCTTTGTCCACCATGTTAGTCCTAGGAATACATGTAGTAATTCATACATAATTTTGCATATACACCTCCAAAATATTTTCTACAAAATTCATAATGGTATGAGAAAAATATTTTCTAAGCTAAATATTATTATAAAATAGAGTGAGAAAAATAGCTAGCTAAAGCTGAATGTAAATACACCAGGAAGAAGAGCAGATCAGCTAAAACAATCTATACATATGTAACCGCCCCTCTTTCCTCCTTGAGTTACTTGGGAGCAGGCAATGCTCCCCTGCGTGCCTGGGCATCTGATGAGTACCCCAGTGGTGATGTTGGATAGCTGGGGGATCCACCCCTATGCTGCAGTCCCTTGCTTATTAAGGAATATACAATGGCGGTGCCTCCACCTGGCTGGTCCCTGTACACATTTAATGGTGTGCCTTGAGAGCCTCCAGAAATAAATTTATTCCAGTAATAATCTGAATCTATCCCCAAAACAACAATTATAAATAATATACATCTAATTGATTAAATTAGAATTAACACCTTTACTTAACAACTTAAAGAAACAGGGTTTAACAGACTAAAATTGAATACAATCACTTAACAAAGTACACAGAAATAAATGAAACGTATCTAACTGGCATTTACACTGCCACCATTTGTCTCACCGCAGAGTGTGCACTTCTCTGGATCTCAAGAGTCCCAGACACTCACTTGCATGGGTGCGCTTGAATGTCTGCAGCTGGAGTGGAGACAACACTGTGCAGGTTGTGTGTGTGACAATCCAAGCTAGGCAGTCCAGCAGCTCTGGTTCACTGGGCAGATCACTCTGGCTACATCTAGACTACAATGTTTTATCAGAAAAAGGTATGCAAATTGCACTCCACAATTTGCATAATTTTTTTCTGATAGTTTTGTTGGAAGAGGCTTTTCTTAAATTTGGCCTATCTACACTGGGCCAAATTTTGGAAAAACCTCATCTTTTGGAAGAGCCCTTCTTCCTCATGGAAGGAGGAAGACAGGGTTTCCGAAAAAGCATGTCTGCTCTTCTGTACAAAAATAAATAAATAAATAAATAAAAATGGAAGAGCAGACACATTCCCTGGACACTGTGGAGTTTTTCCAGTGTACCTCTCGTATCCTGGAAACCCCCCCCCCCGTAGTCTAGATCAGTGTGTCTCAACCTTTTTTTATAAAGTACCCCTTTAAAAATAAGTACCCCCCAGTACCTTCAGTTTTTAGACACACTTTTTTTTTCTATCATTGCAACACATTTGTTTAAACAATTGTAATTGTAATCGGGCAGATGATGAAATTTTTGGGTGTAAAAGTACAAAAATAATAAAGGGCAGTCAAACTTAAAACAAAAATTCAGTTTTCTTTAAATTTCAGCTGTGTTGATGTACTCCTCAGACTTCTCTCAAGTACCCCTAAGGGTACTTATATCACTGGTTGAGAAACACTGGTTTAGATGTAGCTTCTGCCTCTCTTCAGACCCAGAGTCTTCTGTGCTCTGTCCCAGGCAGCACTTTCCCAAATAGCCACCGTTACTTCTATGTAGGCTCTTCTCAATCATAAGGACAGCCAGGGTCTCTCTCCTCCAAGAACAATCACACCAACAGCCCCTGAGGCAGCTTGCTAGATCAAAGCCCTAGCAGGTTCTCAGCAGCAGGCTCTAGCTTCTAGCAGCAACTCCTCAACTGGAAAAGGCTCCGCTCTACAAATTGAAACCCACCAACCCTCTCTCTCCACTGCCTGTAAGAGAGCAACAGTTTCCCTCCTTTTTCTTCAAGGCATCGTGGGAGTTGTAGTCTCTAGATTGCAGCACAAAGGATCCTCCCAGTAAAAGTCAGAGGCTCCTATAGTAAAGAGAGCAACACATATTAAAAGGTTCTATTCCGCTAGCATTGCCTCAGTGCTTCCTGGGGTCAGGTTTAGTCAGTTATTCATTTTTCTGATTTTAGCCAGGATTTGAGGAAGCTGGGACATGGTCTGTTTTGACCTAAAGGAGATGAAAAGTTGAGTAACATCATTGCCACTTCATCCTGTGTTGTATCAGCTGAATAATGCAGAAACAAGACTGAGGTTTATAAGATTCCATATGTTATAATTTTAAATGCAAAAGAGCAGTTGCCTATTCAGTTCACTTCGAAGAGAAGAACCTGAGACATTTAATAGTATAACCATACGTCTTGTCAGCCTTTTGGCTGCAGGACTATTTTTTTACTAATAATTTTATGGGTGGCTTGGTTATAAAATGGAAGGATTGAAAACTGGTCTGTGGGCTGCATCTGACCCATCAGCCCTCGAACTCTCACTGGAGAGCTGGGTCTGGGGCATGCCATGGCTCTGCACAGCAGCAGCATGTCCCCCTTCTGGCCAGTTCCTACACCTAGGTACAGCCAGAGGGCTTTATACACTGCCCCTCTCCTAAGCACCATCTCCGCAGCTACCACTGGTTACAGGGGAGTGTCTGTGGTTGTGGGAGCAGTGCACAGAGCCACCTGGCTACGCCTCTGCATAGAAGCTGGCTAGAACAGGGACTTGCTGCTGTTTCCAGGAGCTGTTGGAGGAGGTAAGTGGAGCCTGGAACCTTAACCTCCTTTCCCAGGCCTTTCCCCTCCTGCCCTCTGAAAATGTCAGCCCCAATCTGGAGTGCCATCTTGCACCCCAATCTTCTCATACTCAGCTGCACCCCTGAGCCTGCAAGAGTCCTCACCCTCTCATTTACTCCAACCCCCTACTCCAGGCTAGTGGCCCCCCCTGCACCCTGAACCCTCATTTCTGGCCCCACCACAGAACTTGCATCCCCAGCCTGAGTTCTCACCCCCTCCCACACTCAAACCCTAATACTGTGAGCATTCATGACCCTTCATACAATTTCCATATTCTGATGCGGCCCTTGGACCAAAAAGTTTGCCCACACCTGCTATAAGGTGTAGACTGCAAGGTCTTTAGTAGTTTCAGATTATTCCCTATTCTCCAGGCGTATGGAGGAAGACTTGTATAGTCAAGGAGATACTGAGAATATATTTTTAGGGATTTTATCTATTCACTACTTTCTCCATTCAGGAAGGAGAGGGTCAAACTTGTGGATGGTAGCTGTGACTTCCTTGACTGTTGCTTGTATGAATGGACCAAATTCTTCAAAGGAGTTTTATGTTTTTGGTTCTGAGCTTAACTTGTTCATGGTAGTCCATGAAACTTCCAAGTAGCTTGTGAGACTAGGACTTGACCTTAAAATAGTAAATGTAAACATATGCAAGAGTAAGGAAAGCAAAATGTTAAGCTTTTTGTTGCAATAATAACTTAAGCATATGACAAATTTGTATTATTTTTTTACAAGGTAAGCTGCTTGATATACTGTGTGTCCAACACAAACAACTTAAGGATGTAGTGGAAACTATATCTTTTTCATTTACCTGATATGTGGTTGTAGGCCTGTTTAATTTATAATCTCAGGATGAAGTTTTCAAAAGCATATAAATGACTTAAAAGCACAAGTAGTACTGAAAGGAAATGGAACTTGTCCTCAGAAATCATTTAGATACTTTTGAAAACTCCACTTCTTGGCTACGTCTACACTACATGCTTCTTGCGCAAGAAACCCCTCTGGAGCGTCCACACTTGCCTTTTTTATGCAAGAACTCTTGCGGAAAAGGGAGTTATGCCTCTTAAAAGGAGGTTTACCTACAGCAGAAAAAGCCCTCTGTTCTGCTGTTTTACTCTTGATTTCCTTGTGCAAAAGCGCATTTGAGGTGTGGACGCTCCATGGGTTTTTGCGCAAAAACCTTGTCGTGTAGACGTAGCCTTAGTGTTGAGTGAATGTAGGTTTTTACATGTACTCAATATTTCTGTTTCTCAAAGCAGAAATGATTTTTTTTCTTGCTGAGAAGAAAGAGCTCAACAAATGGTGTTATTCATTATGTGCCAACATCATGCACAGCAGAATGCAGAACGAAGAGGAGCACTTTTCTCCAGGAATCTACAGTCTGCACTAGGGATGTAAGAGTAGTCAATTAGTTGACTACCCAATAAGCCTGGGCTTATCAGGCAGGCAAGCTGATTACTCACAATTGCCTCTGTATCAGAGCAGCAAGGGGGGTGAAGCAGGAGCCAGTGCTGGAGGGAACCATCTGAAAAGTGCAGTGGTCAGTGTGCGGTTTAAAAATGCAGCAGCAGTGCAGTAGTCAGGGAAGACTGTTCCGGCAGCAACCCCTGTCCACAGTGTGTCGCAGCTGAGACCCCCTATGGACAAGTGCTGCTTTGATGAAACAACTCCCCAACTCAACTCCCCTCTGAGACCCTCTGGGGACAAAGGTTGCTTTGCAGGGTCTGGCCATGAACAGAAGCTGCTCCACAGCAGCTCCTGTCCACTGGCCTGGGGTGTGGGGAGGTGTCTCAGATTCCCATTGGGACCATCTGGCCAGGGCCTGCTGGACCTGGCCCGAGCCAGGACTGAGCAATCCTGACTCAGTCCTGGCTTGCACTGGCACCAGGAACTACCTCCACTGTGGCTGTCCAGTTGAAATGTAGTAGGAGCCAGGCTGCCTGCATGCCTGGCTCTTACTATATTTAAACTGTACAGCTGCAGTGAGGGTAGCGCCTTCCCTTATCGACTAATCATGAAGTATCGACTACACGATTACTCAGTTACCCACCTCTTAACATCGTTAATCTGCACTATCTTTGCTTTAATGTGGAGTTGGCATATTTTTACAGAGTCAATCCAGATGAGTTTCTTACACTTACTTTTTAAAAAGGTGGTTTTTAAGATTATAAAAAGTTCTCATCCATTGTCTTTTTTTCTTTTATACTACTGGTGTGTGTTAAAGAAAACACTGAAGTGTGAACTTCAATTTTCTGCTGAAGGACATTTACTTGAAATTGTGAATAATTATAATCATGTTTGTGACTGTAAAATAGTGTTCATTACCGGTGATTTTAGTAAGACACTGCTGATGTCCACATTCTTACAGCTGCATTGAACTACTTGTCTATCCTGCTGTTGATGTCATTTTGTATTTACTGACTTTCATTTGCATATTGTTTCTTCATGAATGATAGTCCTATTCATTGTAAATGCATATCAACTACAAATAGACATGAATGAATGTTTCTAATTAGCTAGTAACAGGAACAGTGAGTCCCTGCTTTACAATAATGATTTATGGATTAAATGATCTGAAGCTGTGACTCAGGATTCAGTTATTAAACATTCAGCATTTCTCTTCAAACAGTTTGAATAACCAACCCATTTTTATACAGAGTGACACACACAAAGATAAATATTGTATAGATAGCATTGTATTTATATTCTGATTGTGGAATAGAAGTAAACATTACAGATAAAGCTGATTTATTAGACAAGGGACATGCAGTAGATCTAATTTATCTGGAACAGGCCCACCACTGCGGGGGAACGAGGAGGCCCAGCAATTCAAAGGGGTATAGGACTCCCAGCCATTACCACTGCTGCTACTGTGGCAGTGATGCGGCTGGAGCCCCAGGCCCTTTAAATGGCTACTGGAGTACTGTACTGCATGCACTGTGCAGCTCTGGTGTGTGTCGGGGCAGGAAGTGCTGTGTTCATGTGGTTCTAGGGTGTGGGAGGGGCGCACTGTGTTCTGGGCAGTGCCCCCAGGCCTGCCCTTTCACCTGAGGCCCTGCTTTTTCAGGGAGCATGGAACCAGCTCCCCCCCCCCCACTTTGTGCAGGGGATTGCGAAGGCTGTTGGAGCCCTTGATCTGGACTTTAGTCCAGACCCAGTAGCACAGGGGAAATTATTAGTTAAATTAGAGAAGAGGGGGGAATAGTACCAAAATTGCAGGGTGATTAAGGAACGGGTTAATGAGAGAACAACGGGTTGTACTGGAAGGAGAACTGTTGGGCAGGCGAGAGGGTACTAGTGGAGTTCCTCAAGGATCAATCTTGAGCACCTTATTTACATTTTATTTAATATTTTCATTAATGACCTTGTCATAAAAAGTAGGAGTGTGCTAATAAAATTTGCTGATGGTACAAAGTTAGAGAACTTGTTTACCAATAAAGAGGAGGATTGGAATATTATACAGGAAGAATAGGTAGCCTATAGGACTGAAAAAGCAGAAATAGGGGGAACTTTAGTTGTACAAAGTTCAAGATCAAAAAATTTCTGCTATAGGCTGGGGACTCTTCAGTTGGAAAAAACATAGGAGTAGAGAGACCTGGGGTATTAATCACAGAATGTCTACAATCAGTCAGTGTAACTTGCCATAAAAACGGCAAATGCAATTATAGGCTGTGTAACGCGTGGCATTTCCAGTAGGGATATCACCATGGTTATGGTTAACCAGCAAAGACTGCAGTAGCCCCCCCACACCTGGCCAGAACAGCCCTCACCTGTAGCAGTGGGGCAGGGGGGCCACTCCAGCTAACCCCTGTTTAATCAGTTAACAAGTTAAACATAATGTATAAATTGTTAATTAATTAAACAGGATTTTACATCCCTAATTTCCACTAGACAAGGGAGGTATTAATACTGTTGTGTAAGGCACTAAGAAGAACTCATCTGGAATACAGGCAGTCCCCGACTTACGCGGATCCGACTTATGTCGGATCCGCACTTACGAACGGAGCTTTCTCGCCCCGGAAGTCGGGGCGAGAAAGCCCCGTTCGTAAGCTGCTCCGGTGCCCCTGGTCTGCTGGAGACCGTCTCCAGCAGACCAGGGGCACCGGGCGGGTTCCCGCGCTTCTGAGGCTTTGCCAGAGCAAAGCCTCAGAAGCGCGGGAACCGCTGCTGCTGCCCCTTGAGACCCGGTGCCTGTGGTCTGCTGGGGACGGTCCCCAGCAGACCACAGGCACCTGGACTGAAGCCGCAGCCACGGGGGGTCCCGCGCCTCTGAGGCTTTGCCAGAGCAAAGCCTCAGAGGCGCGGGGAACCGCCGCTGCTGCCGCTCCAGTCTGGGTGCCTGTGGTCTGCTGGGGACGGTCCCCAGCAGACCACAGGCACCCTGACTGAAGCCGCAGCCGCGGGGGGGTCCCGCGCCTCTGAGGCTTTGCCAGAGCAAAGCTTCAGAGGCGCGGGGAACCGCCGCTGCTGCCGCTTCAGTCAAAGCGGCAGCAGCGGCGGTTCCCCGCGCCTCTGAGGCTTTGCTCTGGCAAAGCCTCAGAAGCGCGGGACCCCCCCGCGGCTGCGGCTTCAGTCAGGGTGCCTGTGGTCTGCTGGGGACCGTCCCCAGCAGACCACAGGCACCCAGACTGGAGCGGCAGCAGCGGCGGTTCCCCGCGCCTCTGAGGCTTTGCTCTGGCAAAGCCTCAGAGGCGCGGGACCCCCCGCGGCTGCGGCTTCAGTCCGGGTGCCTGTGGTCTGCTGGGGGCCGTTCCCAGCAGACCACAGGCACCCAGACTGAAGCCGCAGCCGTGGCGGGGTCCCTGCCTCTGAGGCTTTGCCAGAGCAAAGCCTCAGAGGCGCGGCACCCCGCTACCGCTGCGGCTCTGCTCCCCGTGTCCCTGGTCTGCTGGGGGGGGGGAACGCAGCTAGTGTGCTCCCCCCCCCCAGCAGACCAGGCTTTTGTTTTGGACTCTGTGGCAGAGCAGCTGGGGCACTGCCGATTGGTCCTGCAGCGCCCGTGGGCACTACTGGACCAACCCGGCAGCACCCCAGCTGCTCTGCCCCAGGTCCTGATTCAGCCGCTGCTGGTCAGTTTCAGCAGCGGCTGAATCAGGACGTCTGGGGCAGAGCAGATGGGGTGCTGCTGGGTTGGTCCAGTAGCACCCCAGCTGCTCTGCCCCAGGCGTCCCCAAGTCAGCTTCTGCTGAAACTGACCAGCGCTGACTACTGGAAGCCGGAGGCAGAGTTGCTCTGCCCCGGGCTTCCTGGAATCAGCTGCTGATCAGTTTCAGCAGCAGCTGACTTGGGGACGCCTGGGGTTCTTAAGTTGATTCTGTATGTAAGTCAGAACTGGCGGTCAGTTTCAGCAGTGTCTGAATCTGGACGCCAGTTCCGACTTACATACAGATTCAACTTAAGAACAAACCTACAGTCCCTATCTTGTACGTAACCCGGGGACTGCCTGTAACGTGTAAAGTTCTGGTCATCCATCTTCAGCAGAGATTCAAACTTGGACAGATGGCAGAAAGACTGTTTGACTCTCTGTTTCCCTGATCATCCTATCTTATTAGAGTAGCCAAAAAGAGCTTCTCATGGTTAGCAGGTGAGCCTACAGACTTGCTAGGCCCCTGGGTAAGGGATTTGTGTGTGGGCCCAGTTCCATGCTCCCAGAAGGGAAGGGGCAGGGCCGGGAAGCTGGCCCTCAGTGCCATCCGAACTGTGTCATCCCATCCTCTCAGCTCCGGAGTACACCACCCAGGGCTTTGGTGGTGATTTAAAGGGTCCAGAGCACCAGCTGCTGCTAACCTTTGAATTGCCAGGCCCTGGGGCAGTTGTCCCCTTTTTTCTCCCCTCCTCCCTACCCATTGGTGGGCTTGATCCTTAGTCTAGCAAAATAAAGCCTGAGAGGGGATATGATTGCTCTCTGTAAATACAGCAAGAAGGCAATCACCAGGGAGAAAGAAGAACTATGTAAGGAAAAGGACAATGTTGGCATAAAAACAGATTGATTTAAACAAGCCATGAATAAATGTAGGTTAGAAATTAGAAGAGTGTTCAATCAGAAGAGTGAGCAGTAGAGGGACAAACAACTAGTTTTTGATAAAATTTGACATACGTATGACTGGGTGTACACGATATTCCCTACAATAGCAGGGGCTGGGACTTGATGATCAAGGATATATATATCTTTCAGTCCTATGTTCCTATTAGTTGAGGCCACAAAGCACTTCAAATTCTTCCAGAAAAGGATGATGCTGATGGGGGGAAAGCCTCTGGCACTGTCTCTTATTCCTCTGCAGCAGGGTTTATTGGGGAAGCAACCTGCAGCCCAAATAGGCATAATAGAGTGAGCCATCAACAGGTTGATTTTTATAATTATATTATTTAGCTGATTTTTTGCAGCTAGTAAACAATCAAAACAGTAAAAACTTTAAAAACAACAATAGTCTAGTAGCACCTTAAAGACTAACAAAACATGTAGATGGTATCATGAGCTTTCATGGGCAAAACCCACCTTTTATTTAAATTTTGTGGCTAAGTTTAGTGTTTGAGGAAAAAAGTAATAGATTAATAGTACAAGACTGGTGTTGGGCAAGTTTCTAAACACAGAATCAGGTTAATTTCTGGAGCTGAGCGATAGCACCCTCTACTATTTTAACTTTTGGCCTTATCATACGGATAATGATCTAGGTAATGCCATCTTGGAAACAACCAACATAAGAAAAAGACATATCAATTCATTTTCAGTGCAATCCATTAGAGAGTTTATTTATTACATCTTGAATGAAAAAGTGATAGTAAATATAAAATTATTCTAAGCTCAACAGAAAATGAGAGAATAAAACAAAATAAAAGCAAAAATGTAATTTGTTTTAAAGATATATTTTTATCTGTAAAGGATGTATTTTCATGCCCATCTTTGAATTTTTTGTAAACTTGGAATGGATTCCTATAGAACAGCGGTTCTCAAACTTTTTGGGCTCCAGAGCCCTTTACACGTGTAAAAATGTATGTGGAGCCCCAGCGGTCCACTCATTGTATATGTGTTGTATCTATCGATGTTTCCAGTTTGTCAACCTCGTGGAGCCCCTGGAGATGTCTCACGGAGCCCTGGCTCCATGGAGCACAGTTTGAGAAACACTGGCCTAAACAAATATTTGACTAACCTGTTTCATTCAAAATGCAAGCTTTTTTTTGGAGTCAATTGTAGTAATATTATTGTCTCATATTAAGGATCATATCTGTAGAACATGTTTTCCCCCAAACCACTGTGTCCTGTCAGACATATTAATGAAATCTTAAAAAACAACCCAACTCCACCTTCTGGAATAAATTCTATTTTTATCTACTTTGCTGTACTTAAACAGAAGATTCCTCTATTTGAATCATCTGCAGCAGGACTGGCTTGAGCAGCTCTGCAGCTGCAGCCAGTGGTTAACCAGTTAAATAAATCTTTTAACTGATTAACTATTTTAGTGGATTTATACATCCCTAGTCTGTGGTGCATTAGGGCTATGGGGGGCTCCCTATCTGGCCTTGCTCTGTGTGGCTCCCAGGAAGCAGCTGGCATTTCCCTGCAGCTCTTAAGTACTTGTGAGTGCCTGAAGTACCAGTTCAGTAACTCCCATTGGCTGAGAACCACAATCAGTTATTAGGATTTCTTAAAACATTTATTAACAACAGAGGCACAACAAATTTAAACCAACAAAACTGTGCATTTAACATATATGATTTCTCAGAATCTAAACTAATACAGAGGCAGTAGCACAGGGTGGCATCAGTCGCTGTCCATGGGAGTCTGAGCTCTCCATGGACAGATTCTGTTGCAGGGGAGGGGGAGGCTGCCCTGAAGCCGACTCTGTCCACAGTGGCCCAAGCTTTTAAGATGGCTCCCCCCTAGTGCTGCCAGATGATTTCATCAAAAATACTGGACACACTTGACAGAACATAACAATCTACATTACATCTCATTTAGAAAATACCGGACATTTATATTTTTTCATTTATATTTTCTCAATTTGTTTCCCTAACAGAAAGTTCAAATACTGGACTGTCTGGTTCAAAATTGGACACCTGGCAACCCTACTCCCTGCAGTGCTGGCTCCTGCTTTCCCCTCCTCTTGCTGCCTCTGCATCAGAGGCAGCAAGGGAGGGAAAATGTAAGTAGTCGACCAGATAACCGATAAGCCAAGGCTTATTGGTTAATCAGCTAGTCAACTACTCATTCGCATCCCTAGCAGCCACATTCTTTTTTTGTCTTCTCACCTGTTTCTCTCCCTCACTTTGTTTTTTCATGTCTAAATTCTAGAATGTAATCTTACATTCAGGGCAGAGACTGTGTCTATTTGTATTGTAGTATGGTTTTGTTTTCAATGCAGTATAATTATTGGGCTATACTTAATTATTGTGTAACAATATTAGCAATATTACCATTTCTTACCATGCATTCTCAGTGGAGAAAACTATCAGACAGAGGTACTCCTATAACCTGAGGCCGAAACAGAGTTGTTATTGGGAATACATGACAATATGCTCACTGCAACTCATTTTGGTAGGCCTTCGGCTGGCTGGCCAGAAGAATGGGGATTGTTGCCCCACTGAGTGCTCTCTCTAAAGCTGATCACAGAGGGGGGAAAAAGAGGAAACTTTACCCAGACAGAGATGGAAAGCCTTGACTGGAAAATGGTTGGATCATGCTCAGACAATTCATTGACTTAATGTCTCTTTATAACTGTTATATTTATACAATTAGCATGCATAATTTTCAAATTGAGTACTATGATTTAGCAAGTAACTTAAATTGATCTGTTTTCAAACTTATTTTAATAACATACTGTGAAAAATCAAAAAATATTGACAGAATACCTAATATATGAAGTCTTATTAACATTACAAAGTTTAAATCAATTATACTGTTTGAAAATTAATGTTAAGAATTGAATTCAGAGCTACCCGGATGCCCTGAAGCAAACAATCATATTATCATGCACATAGGAAAGTACAGAGTTGGGATGCCATCTGCTGTTGAAGGAGAGGCACAGAACAAGGAACTCAGAAAATGACATAAATGGCAAGAATTGCTTTTTAAATATTTAATTAAGAAATACACTTGTAATGTCTAAGTCTAACCCTATAGTCTTTTATATGTCTCATTAAAAAACAACTCTGTACTACATCTTTAATAGTTATTGTATATTTTATATTTCTCAACTGATAATTTTTTAATTATTTCAATATACTAGTTTTAGCATAATTTTAAAAATGTTTTAATTTTTTTATACAGAGTTTATTAAGAATTACAACCAGTCTAAAAAAGATCTAGACATAAACACGAAAACATTTGAATTGTTTTCCATGTATTTTTCATTTTGAAAGTCACAGCGAAAAAAATCCAGACACTATAATAAATATTCAGGCATAGTCTTTAAAGCAGTACTTGTAACCAGCAATTTAGATCAACTTAAATAATTGCTATTTATGTATAATAATTGTGTTTCACTGTGTATGCCTATGTAGCTCCCTAATTCCGAAAACACACACACACAACGAAAGGGAAACTCCCTGATTGAGCTGCATTGTACATTCTCAAAAGTGTTTCATTTAAATGTAATATTTTTTTAAAAACAATTCCTTCCTGTGATAGAGTAATATAAAATTGCACACTTTTTGTAGTATGACAACCATGCTAGCATTTTGTTGTGAAAATATCATGACCAGTGAGTTTTGTTTTGGCGAAATTGTGCATAGGGACCTTTTGTAGACTAACGGGTAAATCTACATTACAATTCATAGAGACTGAAAAGTTCATGACTTACTAACATGAAGTTGTTACCAAAGAGACATCAATAAATCAGTGACAAAAAATAAAAGAGACACTTGTATGCATTGCTTTCTGTCATTTAATACTGACACTGACATTGCAGAGTAGGGCTAAATTCTGTTAATCAAAATAAAATTATCTGAGAATTTTCAGTTCATGACGGAGAAGTAATAGTACAGTATAACACCATGAAGAACAGGAGAGACAGGAGTAGGAAGTCATACAGAATCTCTATTGTAATTTCTTTCATATGGCTTGTTAACGAGAAGAAAATTAATTGTAATTGAAACATTTTAGTGTATTTAAAAGTTTTTATTCCTTCTACCTAGAAAGGGTTCCACTAAAACAACATACTGATTTTGATTGGGATCTCCTGTTCTCAAAATTGGAGTAGTTCTATTATGGTTTTCCTAATACAAAAAGTATGTAAATGAACTACTAGGAGCTAAATTTGTAAAAGCTTTTAAAAATGATATTTTATACAATTCAGGAACTATTAGGAGCTTGCTTGTTCTTTTCTGACTACTCACCTGAAGCCCATAAAATGTTTCTGATTAGATCTCTCCTCCTAGCAGGTTTTTCACTGGCATTCTACAAGAAGTTAGTTCTGCTTTTGCCTTTAAAAACGAAAACTAACTGATTCTGAATTTACAATTATTTTTCTTACATAGACATAATGTAAGCAACTAGTAGGTTACAGCAAATTTATCCAGTGAGGATCAGATTTATAAAGCTCCTAGTTAAAAGAAATTAGCAGAGAGGCACAGAATCTGTTATTTATATAACATGAAGAAAAATGTGAAAACATTTCCTTTGTCTTTAATTTCTAAAATCTATTAGTATTGTTTTCATGGATCCTTATATACAATATTGGTTTGAGGCAGCAACCTAATACTCAAGTTACCATTGCTAATTTTGTTTCTTTTTGTGTCATGATTCCCTCAGCGGACACAAGATGCCCAAGTGTGAAGCAGCTGGCATAGTCACCACAGGGTGACCAATTACCATACTGTAATTGTGGAATCTGAAATACCATTGTTATTTGCTAAACTTAGGGAAAAGCTGCAATATCTCATATTGAATAATGTGGTAATTTTTTGGCAACTGTTCCATTTTTTTTAACAGTGACCTCTGTATCTCACTTTCTTTAATGTGTCTTCTTGCTCCCATTTTTTGATGATCATCAAAACTTTGAGGATTGATGTTAGTCTTCCATTTATCTGATACCTGAATTAATTTACTGAAATCTCACATAATATGGTTAACACTTAGTGTGGATTTTGCTTCTTATGGCTGTTGCACTGGTTTCTCATCCGTATTTGTTGACTTGTAAATTTGGCATACATTCAGTAGGTTAACAATCAAAACCAAATTGTGAAGGAGGAATGCTGAAAGACTTGAAAGTGAGAGGGGAGCAGCTCAGCATTAAGAAAGAAGAGGAACTCAATAACTCCTGTAGAAGGTGAACAATCATCAATAGAGCCATTCACTGGTCAGGTGGAAGTATGGAAGGTCTTTTCCCAGTTGCAAATACAGTTCTATCTTCAGTGCTCTGCAATGATTGCAATTTGCTAGTCTTTCCCTTTAGCACCGGGAACTTGGGATGTAGGTCCTTGAATAGTTAGGGTCTTCCACAGAAGGGTTCTCTCCTGATATGAAGGCTTCTGTTATCACATCTTCTTGGAGTGGGCTCTGGTTGAGGGCCCAATAATGGGCAGGTATGCTCTGCGTTGCTGGGTGTTCGCAGCCACCCCAGATCACTTCCTACCCAAATCTTCTTTTCATCCAGGCCATTGACTAATATATTAAATAGGTTAGGACTCAGAAGTCAACCTTGTGGGACTGTACTGGAAACAGACCATTTACAATTACATTTTGAGAGCTATGAGCCATTCATTTAATTCATTTAATGTGTGCCAATTTAATTTTATATAATTCTAAAATTTTAATCATTATGTCATTCAACACCAAGTCAAACTCTTTACAGAAGTCTGGTATATCAACACGATGACCTTTATCAACCACACTTGTAATCTAATAAAAAATGAGGTTACTTTATTAGGAATGATTTTTTTCATAAACCTGTGTTGATTGGTATTAATTATACTAGTCTCCTTTAATTCTTAATAAAGCAAATCCTATATCAACCATGCCATAATCTTGCCTGAGATCGATGTCAGGCTGATAGGCCTATAATTAGGTCCTCCCATTTCAATATTAGCACAACATTAGCTTTCTTCCATACTTCTGGAATTTCCCCAAATACCCACAGATTTCTTTGATCCTTATCTAAAACATGGTTTTACTATGGCTTCTTTATTTTGTATTGATTTTCGTGAAAATGTCTCCACTCCAAAGAAGCTTTTTGTGAACAAAACCTCTTTAAAATAGTCACTAACAGGATGTCTAAATATAAGATTCTTGTACTGTATTCCAACTCGTGCCCACTTCTCTGTTAAACATATAGAAGCAACAGTTGACATAAAGATTTAGACTTGATTAAAATGTAATTGAGAATTGAGTATAATCATAAAAATGAACAAAATTAATTAGCAAATTAATTAAAGTTCTATTATGACCTCTACTGTTCTCTGTAACATAATTAGGAAAATCAATTCAGCTTGCTTTTAAGATTTAAATATCCAGTTAATGTGCCAATTATATTTAACCTACTTCACTCTAGTTTAGGAATAAAACATAATTTATTAAACACTTTTAATTACAACTTTTTACCCATGGCAATACTCAAGTGCTCCTTTTGATATTCTGTGTCTTTTTCTGGCTATTTTTCAACTGAAGAGGTCTCTTCTGTCCAAAAGATAGCATTATTCACACAGGTTTGACTGTGTCCTGTTACTTAGATAAAAATAGTCATGCTAACCTGTCAGATTCAGGAGCAAGCTGTGCAATTTCTACACTTTGCTTGTTAATTTCTGAAGGGAGTTTTTGAAAATAAAAAACAAGCAAGCAAAGTTACCTAGAGAAGATACTAAATGCCATTAGGAAAACTTTTATATTGTCCAATTCTCTGTATGTGTTGTATGCACAACATACATTTAATCTTCAGAAGCAAATAGGATGCTAGGAATTATTAAGAAAGGGATAGAAAATAAGACAGAATATCTTACTGCCCCTGTATAAAACTATGATACGTCCACATCTTGAATACTGTGTACAGATGTGGTCTCCTCACCTCAAAAAAGATATTTTGGCCTTGGAAAGGATTCAGAAAAGGGCAACTAAAATGATTAGGGGTTTGGAATGGGTCCCATATGAAGAGAAGGTTAAAACGAAGTCATGGATTCTGTGACCTGTATGACTTCTCAAGTGGCCAGTGTGGCTGAACCCAGGACTACACAAACAGCTGGTAAGAGGGCCAGCTGCTCATGTGGTCTCCAGGACAACTACACTGGCTGCTGCTGGAGCAGCTCTACAGCCAGCCTTTTGGCTGGCCCTGGAGCTAGCCATAGCAGCCGCTGCTGGAGTGGGTAGGGGTCAGCTGCACTAGTAGGTGTGGTTGGCCCAGGGGACACCTGAGCAACAGTCCCCAGAGTGGCCAGAATAGCTGCAGATCTGGTTGCCCTAGCAACTGTAACAGCTGACCCTGCCTATCCCCCAAGCAATGACCCTGCATAGCTGCAGTTCTCTGTGGCGCCTTTTCGCAGTAGCAATCTCCTGCAATAGCAGTTGCCCCAAAATTTAGTCAGGGGTTTTTACAGTATAAATCATGGACAGGTCATGAATTAAAAATTTTTTTTGTCCATGACATTTACTAAAAATACACTTGACTAAATTGTAACCATAGTTATAACACCTTTTGGAATAATAATACATTTATGATTTCTTCCCAGAAAGGTAAAGTATGAGTTAATGGCTGAGATGCAAACTATAATTCAAAAGACTTGGGTCAAGTCCCTGCTTTACCACTGACTTGGTGTGAGTGGGCGCCGCCACAGTCCTGCCGCACCGCTCCTCTATGTCCCCTTGAGTCCCCTTCAAGTGTTCCCCCAACGTCACTTTCAATGTCCCTTTCGCTCACCGCTCCGTCAATACCTCTGTTGTTCATTTTAGTCTGCTGCCTCCAGCACCGTGCCTTCCAGGAGGCGGTGCTCAGACTCCTTTCTTTTCTCTGTCCTCACTCTGGGGAAGAGGGTGCGAGAGAAGAACCAACCGAGCTTCTTCCTTCTTCCTTCCCTCTCCCCACCACTCGCCTGCCTTGGTGCAGTTTTTGAATGCCGGCGCCATTTCCCACGCTGGCATGCCTCCCAGTGCCCCTGCTCCCCCTGGGTCCAACTGTCCACCGGTTTGCAGGCCTGCTGGCGTGCATTCATGCCGTGATGTTGTCTCTCTGTGCGCCGCCTCTGCACATGCGTCGCAAGCCCAAAACGGCGGTGGTCTGCTGGCTGCGAGTGTGGTGCCGCCAGCGGGACTAGTGAAGGGGCTGAGACCCCCATCACACACCTCCCCCTTTCTATCTGGGTTCCCTTTGAAAAGTTCATCTGTGGGCTAGCACCTTGAGAGAAAATCTGCATTACCATTAGTCGTTTCTGACTTATGTAATTCTACAAATCTATAAGGTTGAAGTGCCAAATGCCATCTCATAATCTGTGGATTAGTATCCTTCATCGAGTTTAGCCATTTTAGGGGTGCATGATCTGTCACTAGCTGAAATTCATTTCTCCAGAGGTAATATAAAGTCTCTATTGCCCATTTGGCCGCTAGGGCTTCTTTCTTTATGGTTGCATACTGTTGCTCTCTGGGCAGTAACTTCCGACTTAAGTATAAGACCGGATGTTCTACCCCTCCCTGTTTTTGGGATAAGACAGCTCCCAGCCCCACATCTGAGGCATCTGTTTGGAGCATAAAAGTCTCGTTATAATTTGTTTGTACTAGCATGGGGGCCCATGTCAATTCCTGTTTTAGGGCTCGGAATGCTTGTTCACAGCGGTCATTCCACCGGATCTTCTGGGGCTGTGTATTCTTTGTTAATTCAGTGAGAGGAGCGGCCAGGGTGGCAAAGTTAGGTATAAATTTCCAGTAATATCTGGACAACCCTAAAAAGTGCCGTGCCTGTCTTTTTGTGGTCGGAGCACTATGTCCCCGCACGGCCTCCCCTTTATCTATCTGTTGTTTCAGCTTGCCTCCCCCTACTACATAGCCGAGGTAAGCTACCTCCCTCCATCCAAAAAAAACACTTATGGGGGTTTGCCGTCAACTTTGCCTCCACCAGGGCCTCGAGTACTGCTCTTAGATGTTCTAGGTGTTGTTCCCATGAGTTGCTGTAAACAATAATATCATCAATATATGCAGCTGCATATGCTAAATGTTCGTACAGTACCTTATCTATTAGGCGCTGGAATGTGGCCGCAGCCCCATTTAATCCAATAGGCATTGTAAGAAAGTGGTATAACCCGAAAGGGGTAGCAAATGCCATCTTTTCTTGTGAAGCTGGTGTTAACGGGATCTGCCAATAGCCCTTGGTAAGATCCAGCGTTGATAGATATTGGGCGTTCCCTAGCTGCTCTAGCAATTCATTTACTCCCAGGATAGGGTATGCATTAAAACGGGAGATCGCGTTCATCTATGGAAATTTATGCAAAATCTGGCGATCCATCCGGTTTGGGGACCAGGACTTTGGGACTTCTCCGTCCACTTCGGGATTCTTCAATCATGCCCATCTTTAACATTCAATCCAATTCCGCTTGTACAGGTTCCCATAGCTTTGTAGGGAGGGGCCGTAGTGCATCCCGCATCTTCTGTCCTGGGAACGTCTGGATATGGTGGTACATTAATGGTGTCTTCCCGGGTTGTGTTGACAGGACCATTGGAAATTCTTGCAGCAGGGCTGTCACCTCTTCTCTTTGCTGTGGAATCAGGTCTTCCCCTAGATTTATGTCTGTCACTACCTCCATGTCGCTTTCCCAATGGCCCAACTCCGGTTCCGAGGCCTGCAAGGTAATCATCATCCCCTCCTGTGCTGTCCATTTCTTTAACAGATTGACATGATATATTTGGATATCCTTACATTTCCCTGAGAGTCTGATCTCATAATCCACGGACCCTACTTGCCGCAAGACTTCGAAGGGCCCTTGCCACTTTGCCAACAGCTTGGAGTCTGCGGTGGGCAGAAGCAGAAGCACCCAGTCCCCAGGTTGGAATGTACGGGGCTTGACCCCCCTGATTATAATATTGGGCCTGCCTTTCCTGGGCCTGTATTAAGCTCTCTTTAGCTATCTCACCCACTGTTTTTAACTAGTGTCTTAAGTCCCAAATATAAGACACTGTGCCTTTCACCCTAGAGTCCTGCTCCTCCCAGGTCTCCTTTATCGGGTCTAATATTCCCCGGGGCTGTCTCCCATACAATAATTCAAAAGGGAAGAACCCCGTCAAAGCCTGAGGTACTTTCCGAATGGCAAAGAGCAAGGTGGAGAGTAAAAGGTCCCAGTCGCGCGGGTCTAGGTCTACAAACCGAAGTCTCATTCCCTTTAATGTTCTATTAAACCATTCTACTAGCCTGTCGGTTTGGGGGTGATACACCAATGTCCGCAGGGCTTTAATCCTTAAAAGGTGACATAACTCTCCCATAAGTTTCGTTGATACGTTAGTGCCCTGATCTGTTAACATTTCTCTCGGGATACTCATGCAGGCAAATATCTTCACTAGCTCGGTCGCCAATGTGACAGCCGTGGTATTACGAAGTGGCACAGCCTCTGGGTAACAGGTCGCATAATTTATAAGCACCGTGATATATTGATTGCCTCGCCGAGATTTTTCCAAAGGCCCCACTAAGTCTAGGGTAACTCTTTCAAAAGGCATATCTACCCAAAGGTGCTAGGGGTGCACTAGGCTTTGTCCCCGGGCCTGCTTTCTGGCATTCTGGGCAGGACGCACAATAGTCTCTGACTTCCCGGTAGATGCCCGGCCAGAAGAATCTTTGTACGAGCTGCTAGAGAGTTTTCTCTCAGCCCACATGCCCCACCCACAGGTTCATATGGGCCAATTCTAGGACTTGTCTCCTGTACTGGCCAGTCACTAATAGTTGCCGGACTTCCCCTTGCCTGCTGGGGTGCCCCTCAGTTCTATACAGTCGATCAGCTCTTACCTCAAACTGGGGTGATGTCTTTTGTCCTTGCCATTCCAGGGAAGGTTCCTCTGGAGTTGTCACCTGCTCCCACACGTTCTTCAGAGTGGGGTCTTCTTGCTGTTCCCAGAGGAAATCCTCCCCAGCTGCGATGCCTTCGACCTCCAATGACCGCATCACCTCCTCCTCCCCTCCTGGAGCTGGAGTTACCTCGGTCCCATGTCCTCTCTCCCTGTGGTTTGGAAGGGTCTCTGTCCTTGCCCTCCCCCCCACTCCCTCATGAAGTGTTTAAATCCGTGCCAATCTCTCCCTAATAGCATGGGATAAACTAGTTCTGGCACCACTACGACCCGGCAGGTGCCGCCACTTCCCCATCATAGACTCATAGACTCATAGTCATTGAGGTCAGAAGGGACCATTATGATCATCTAGTCTGACCCCTGCACAGGCCGCAGGCCACAGAATCTCACCCGCCCCTCCTAGAATAATCCTCTCACCTATATCTCAGATATTGAAGCCTTCAAATACTTTGAAGACCCCAAGATGCAGAGAATCCTTCAGCTGTGATCTGTACCCAATGCTACAGAGGAAGGCGAAAAACCTCCAGGGCCTCTGCCAATCTACCCTGGAGGAAAATTCCTTCCATACCCCAGATATGGCAATCAGCTAAACCCTGAGCATGTGGGCAAGACTCACCAGCCAGACACCCAGAAAATTCTCTATAGTAACTCCTATCATCCCTCCATTGACCTATTTACCACTGATAATGAATGGTCAAAGATCATGTTATCTCACCAAACCATCCCCTTCATAAACTGCCTTTCAGCGGTCTGTTGGGTATGCTTAGACTGATCCCCATCCATTTTAGTCATTCAGGGGAGTATCCTGTCCACTCCCCGTTCGTTCAGTGGCTTATAGGAAACTAAATCTACACACTCCAAAGAAGGGGTCTGTTGGGTCTAGAGTGTCAGACCTTATCAGCAGCTCATGAAATAAGGGGAGTCGTCACTCCCTCACATATCTGCTTGGTCTCGAGGTTCAGCTGACCTCCCTTGTGTTCAGAACTCCCTTGTGGGAGAGCCCTGGTGCGGCTGGAATCAGCTTACTTCTCTGAGACCTGGGCAGCGGCATTCACACTCCACTCATTTCATTCACACTCAGCATGCTTTTCACACAGAAATTTTCCTCCCACATTTAGATGCATCTCTCTTTATGGACCTCGTCCACATTTGGGGCAGCAACCAACACTGTTCCCCCCAGGGGCAGCAAACAACACGTTTTCCCCCAGAACCACAGCAGTTCCCAGCACTGCATAAACCTAGGTGCCTTATGTCCGGACGCAATACAATTTTCTTGCCGTATCCGGGGCGGCACCACCAAAACCACAGCAGTTCCCCAGCATTGCATAAACTTAGGTCTACTCGGGGGTAACAAAACAACCTCCCCGGAACCACTTTGCGTCTGACCTTGTTGTAGATTCAAGAAGTTCGGATGGCGTGAGCCCACAAGAAGCAGACAACCCTACAGGCAGTCCTCCGTCACACCCCAGTAGAGATTTCTCTTACCTCTCATTTGGTGCCCCGGGAGTGAAAGGAGACGGTCTGCTGCCGCTGTCGCTGTCGCTGTCTTCAATCGGGCATTGCCATCCAAATCACGGCATCAAATTGTGGAAGAAAACATTGTCCTCACTCTGCATTTGTAAGCAACAAGTAGCCAGAGGCAGTTTTATTACGAGCTGCTGCAAGGGAAAAACTGGTTCGGACCGGGAGGGTCCTGAGGCAGATCTTCGAATACAAGCAATTATGAAGCAGTTTATATACTATCCATTAGATATAATAACAATAACAATCTCCTTCCCATTACAAACACCAATGGCTAACAGTTATTTTAGTTCCACCCAGATACTCCTTATCTCAAGATCCCTGCCAGAGTCAGCATTCTATCCTTATCTCCTTATGGAGGCGAGAGGCAAAGGCAGCGTCTTATTACAGCTCTCAGGTTGTCAGGCCACAGACTTAGCCTGGCTCTTGTTCTCTTGTTAACAAGACCAAGATGGCTGCACACAAATTCCCTTATTCCCTTTTCCTGCCTCCACACAAGTATGTTGTGCGAGTAAATACTTGTGAAATATTGTGAGGTGCCGAGATACTTTAGTGCTGGGGGGGGGGGGGGGGTCCTATAAGTACCCAAATGACCATACCACAAAATCTTTTAAAAATACCAAGATTATGTGTAAGGATATTTCTTTGACCTTGATTGTTCTTTATTTCAGTCAGTCTTATGAAATCGATAACCTTTCTTTCCATGACTAAATTGCCATTAATGTAGGGGTAGGCAAACATTTTGGCCTGAGGGCCACATTGGGGTTCCAAAATTGTATGAAGGGACAGGTATGAAAGGCTAGGGAAGATCACGCCTCTCCAAATAACTGGGCATGGCCTAGCCCCCATGCCCTGTCTGATCTCCTAATGCAGATCAGCAATCAAGAAAATGGATTTCCTCTGGTGTCCTAGTTCCACTCATCTTTTTTCTGTAGATTGATAGTTCTGCATTGGTAAAGTCAGGCTAATAGAGGTGGCCTCCATTACGGTTTTCATAGTTTAAAAAAAAAAACACCATATCTTTTCAAGAAGAAAAAAATTCAAGATGGGTATGTCCCCTTGCATCTTTGATTTGAGATTTTTGGTAGCAGTGCCCTTTCTTCCTGCATAGGCTTCCTACATATCCTGTGCCTTGTAAACAGGTAATCTGCCCTTAGTTCTTAATCACCTTAGTTCAGAGATGGAGTTGAGCATGTGCTTGTTATCTGCATACCTGTTTTCACCCTTTGTTAGTGTTTTACTACTTTTTAGTAGTACTGTAGTAGGTTTAATGCCATATAGTTGGAATGTTTGTTCCCCGTTTGTTTTCCTACACACGTTTTCCTCCCTCGTTGAGGGTCTTGAACAACTTTTTCTTCTGTTGGAGACACATTGGATTTAAAAGATGCATCTCTTGTTGAGAAACAATCCAGATCAGTGATGTGCAGTCTCACTGCATTTATTTCTTGAGAGATCTCACATTCATGAGAAGTTTAAAATCTGCTCTTCTTTTAAGGGAAGACACTGTAAAACCAGGGAGCTTAAGTATATGCTATTTAGGGCTGTGTTTCTCAAAGTAGGCCCACTTTGAGAAAGCTGCTAACAGGCCTATCCTATTTGTTTACTTAATGGCTTTACAGCCATGGAGAGTAGTGGCTCTCATTGGCTGCAGTTTACAGTTTGCAGCCAAAGGGAGCTGCAGGAAGCATCAGCCCATGCCATGCCCCTTCCAGTGACTCCCCTTAGCTACAAATGACAAACGGTGGCCAATGGGAGCCAGAAGGGTCTGTGGCTGCAAAACCATTAAGTAAACAAACCAGAGTAGCCCATTAGCAACTTTCTCAGAGTGGAGCTATGGCCCACTTTGAGAAACTTTGATTTAGGGTGACCAGATGTCCCTATTTACTCTATTTTATCTATTTTACCCAGCTGTCCTTATTTACCAGGAATATTTCTGGTATTTAGGGCTTTGTCTTATACAGGTGCCTATTACCCCCCACCCACATCCCAATTCTTCATTTTCAAAGTCTTCCAAATGCCTGATAGTCAGCATTCCTGTGCATTCCGGGACAGGCATAAGGATCTTGTGCAATACGGGGTTTTTGTGCAAAAACCCCGTGTGCAAAAAGTAACAGCAGAAAATATGCTAATGATGTCACAAAAACATGTAGTGTAGACAAAACCATAGAGTAAATGACACTCAAGGTTATTTAAGAGATAGCAGCACCAAATTTAAAACTCCTTAGTTATGTTTAGAACGTTCTTTCATTATCTTTATATAGGCATTACAACACTGATTATCAAAAGGTCTTTAAATCATTGAACATTTTTGATAATCATGGACTTGGTTAATTAGGAGAGTCAGAATGAAGTTTCCTCTCAGAGCTTTCATGCTGGCAGCCCTCCTCTTCAGCTACCTGCTGGTTGTTCATTACCATCTGGGTTTTGGGAACCTGGAGTGCAATGCAGTGCAAATTACAAATCCTGAGGACAGTGCTGAGTTTAATCAGCTTTGTAATGCATAATGCATATGTATGTCAAATAATTGGAATGCATGCAATTATGTTTATTACAAACAGATGCACTTTTACAAGTTTTTACATGGAAATCAACATTTGGACAATATTTTCTCAGGCTTCGTCTACACAGCCGGGTTTGCCGGCAGTGAGTATGCAAATGAGGTATGGGTTACCATATCGCCGTTCCCCGTTTGCATAATTTATGCAAGCCAGTTTTGCACAAAAGGTTTTTGTGGGGGGTAAAAAAGTAGTGTAGACGGGGGGGTTTTTTGCACAAAAACTCCGTTTTCCGCAAGATCCTTATGCTTCTCCCATAGAGGCATAAGGATCTTGCACAAAATGGGGTTTTTGCACAACACCCCACCCGTCCACACTACTTTTTTTTCCGCAAAAACCCTCTGCGCAAAACCGGTGTGCATAAATTATGCAAACGGGGAACGGCGATATGGTAACCCATACCTCATTTGCATACTCACTGCCTGCAAAACTGGCAGAGTAGATGTAGCCTCCGAGCTGCACTATTTGGTTCTACAGGGCCAGAGGGACAGGGCTATCTGGGCCCATTAATTTCCTTTAACTCCTTTCAGCTGAGTATGGGGTTTGTAAACCCCATCTCAAATACTTTATGAACTTTCACTCATTTTTTACAGTTTAACTCACATTAGTGTAAATTTATAGGCCTTGTTATCAAAACAGATCTCACCACCTCATTTGTACTAGTAGTATGGTATGTAGTGAATGAGGCAGGGGATTGCAGGAAGAAACAGAATGGCTTCATGGTTTACGTAGTTGAATGGTGCCCTGCAAAACTGATTTCTATCCCTAATTCTGCCACAGAGTGCACATCCCTTTTAATAAAAATTGTTTACTAGTTGCGTGTCCCTTATTTTATTAATGCCCAACTAGAGTTTCCTGAGATCAGATTTGAAGAAGTGTACTTATGATAACAATTGAAATCCACCAGAAAGATGTACTAAATATATAAAATGTAAAATACTTTGAAAAATCAGTTTCTAGGCGGCTCAGATTGTGCATTCAGACTTAGTGTGCATTCAGAATTAGTGGACATTTATATCTAAGTCAGCTTAATTCTTCTGTGCTTCTGCTGCCCATCTGTAAAATGAACATAATTTTATCTTATAAGTACGTTATGAAAATTATTTTGTTAATATTTGTTCTGAGCACCAAAGAAAAGTCCACTTGAAAAGTAATTATGAGGTATTCAGTGCAGAGATGGCATGTGAGAAAAAAGGCTTGAACCTTAGGTTGAATGAGGATGGTAAAAAGAAATATTGAATAGCTACCCATTTAATGGGCGCTATTCATTCTGGGCACTGATCGAGGCAGGGTTCTTGTGGAAAAAGTAGTATTTGATCATCTGAGTAAAGACTTCTTAAGAATGCATAAATACACTTCACTAAAAATATATGGGCTGAATCAAAGTTGCACATGGGAACGTTAGTACAGACATTTCCTAGTTTGCATCTGTATGCTTGATTGTTCAACTGGAACTTTCTTTTAAGCCATGTCTAATATTGTGATATACAAAAGAGGAAAAGCCGTGATAGGACGTTATTGATTCTGTGTGGTATGTCATGTCTCTGATGTAGTAAATGAATTATTTTTAGAATATCATGTTCTAACCTGATGTGTCACTGGCTCTTCTCATGGACCACTCTCCTAGTTCTGTTTCTTCTGGATATTCTTTGAACTTTTTTCACAGTAGTAATTCACTATGGCATAATAGAAAGCAGGAAACAGTGTGAATTTTTGGCACCAGTTATAGTAAACTTTTATGACTTTCTGTAGTTCAGAAAATGAGACCATAAGGGTGCATCTACACTGCAGTATAACTCAAAATAAGATACACAATCTGAGCTACACAAATTGCGTATCTTATTTTGATGATATTTTGAAATAGCTTATTTCGTCATTTGGCACAGTCTACACAGTACCAAATTTCCAAATAAAGCGTTATTCCAAAATGTTCCTTACTCCTCATAGAATGAGGTTTACAGGGACATCAGAATAGCAAGCCCAAAATAATGGGCTTGCTGTTAGACATGGGATAGCTATTTTGGGATATTCTGGTATCCCGAAATAGTGTTGCAGTGTAGACGTAGCATGTGTATGTGGCCCTTGTTGTGTGAGATGGGAGTGTAATTAGGTGTTGGTAGAGCACTGACTAGCATACTCAAATCTAAGCATGTACGTCAACTGAAATGTTTGTCAAGGATATTTGTCCTTATTAGAATAGTCAATATATATTGAGGGTAATAAATAGCTATTAGCCTTTTTCAAGTACTCCTAAGTTTTATACAACTAAAACTGGCTGCTTTAATTTTCATAGCTGTTCTGTACACTAATGTTTATGAAATAGTGAAACAATCTTCTAATGTAATCTATTGGTTCAGGAAACTAAATTTTAAATAATTGGTTAAGAATGTAAATTCATTTTGAATTACAGTCAGTAAGAATTTAACTATATATGTAGATCGTGAATATTTGTATCCCTCAGATATATAAAAAGTATAAATATTAATATATTATCTTATGATTAAAAAACCATCTTTTCCCATTTCGTAGGTTAATATATTTCTAAAAATGTTCAAATGTGCTAAATTATTTTGTCTAAAAATTAGGAATAAATCACAGTACATCACTCTACTCATTTTCAACAGAATTTTAGATATTAATATTACCGGGGTTTTTTTTAGTCTTAGTGGAAGTTAATAAAGAAAAAAGTTCACTACAAATATATGGGCATGTATCAAGTAAATCTAGTTTAATAGAAAATTAAACTGTTTTGCCCATTGGATATAGATTATAGAACTGCAGGTAGAAACTGTTTTCCAGTACATTGCACTCAGTTGTGCAAACTTATTTTTTTAGGATCAAAGAAGAGCAAAAACCACAGCTGGCACAGTAAGTAAAATATCTTAAAAGTGCAGTAGGCTTGACTTTTCTACCTTTGCCATGTTCTGCTTTCTGCACCTTTGATGGTATTAGCTTTCACTAATACCTGATAGGCTGCAGCTAGTTTGTCATCTGCTTACTGATTGGCTTGTAAGAGAGCTGCCTGCAGCTTCTTACTTCATCCACATGTTAGCTGGATGTAGTTTCCTGCTGCCTGCTTGTGGATTGGTTCAGTGCAAAACTTTATATTTCCCTTACATCCTTAGTGGCTGATTTATTATTGCAGCTAACATTCCCATTGGCTATAGCTTTTCCGCCTGTATATTTCTATTATTATTGGGTAAGAAAACATTTAAACTAGTATGATTTATTTGGTTATTCAGTCACATTATTTGCTTATTTAAACAGGTGGTTTCCCTTTAGTGGGATCACTGAGCTGGTAAATAACGTTCTTCAGCCACAGCAAAAACAACAAAATGAAAAGGAGCCCCAGACGTAAGTAAGCTGCTCTCTGCAGACTAATTAATGTCTCTGTAGCATTAAAACATACTGGAGAGTATGTGTAAAATACTTTCCCATTCATAGCATCCTTATAAGAACATTTACAAGCTGACACTAACTTTGCTTTCAGAGCTTTGATTGGCAAAAAAAAAAAAAAAATATGAAAATTAAATGAGAGCCCACTTTTACCAGTCAGTTAGATTAGGGGAAAAAAACTTAGGAACTCTCACTGCTCCATTTAAGGCCTTTCCCTGAAAGTGCTCTTTGGAAAAGCTTCCAGTGAAGTTAACGTGAGTTATGTGCATGGAAAGCTTGAATTACCAGACATGTAGTGTTATATGTAGCATGTCTATGTTGATACACAACATTTATAATATGGGTCATGCATAGAATGCTATAAAATATACATAATACATTTGAAGAGCTGGGAAATTTCCATTTCATTTTTTCATTACATTGAAATATCTGTAAAGTTTTTGAGCTTTGATAGATATGAGGTGAAATCCTAGTGCTATTGTAGTCAATGAGAGTCTTACTGTTGACTTCACAGACCAGGATTTCACTGATTGTCTTTTTTACAGAGCCATGCCATGATGGATTTCCTTTAAAGAGAACCTTATGAGAAATTAACTGTTTTTGCCATTTGAAAATTTTAAGCTTGAACAGAACCTGGCAAAGCTAGGAGATTCAGACTTACAGTTAAACTTAAATCATGCAGCTGCAAATACAGTGAAAAAAGTTAAGAATAACTTTAATTTCATAGTTCCTAGATTTTCTAAATGTTTCAAGCTTAATGTTACCCAAGTATAACTTTTTAATTTGTGGAGCTTTATTTTGTTTTGCTTATTTTATGGAAAAAAATCTTGTTGATTTTTCTAAAGAATTTGTATACTTTTTAGGCACATCAGTATGTGGTTTTAAAATATGCATTTTTATTATTATAAGAATATTTAAAAAATTGCACAGGAGAACAATTTATGGAATTGGATATACCTGCGAGTGTATCAGAAAACTAATTGAGTGCAAAATGTCATGTGAAACTTTAAACATTTCATCCCGAAATTTTTTCAAGGCAAGCAATAGCCTCCTACAGGGAGTAAATAATGGAAATGTTGACAACGTAGACTACAGCAGCAGCAGAAATGTTTTATTATAAAGTTATACATTTTTATTACTTATATGTTCCCACACATGCACTTTATTTCAGTTTTATTCATAATTTTCATTGATTCCTGAAGTATCTCATTACTGTATCTAATTTTACTTAATTATACTGTAGGCTGTATTATTTTGCAGTGATCAATTGAGTAATATTCACTTGTAACTGATTATTATAGTTGGCTGATAAATAGCATGATTTAGTATATGCCATTAGAATCAGAAAAAATGGGAAAATTAGAAAAATAGTCATCATAATCCAACTATGATAGGTTATCCATTAAAAATTTCTATAGAATAGTGTCTAATTTGTAATACTAAAACAATACATTTTGGTAAAATGTATAGAAGATGGCATTATTTCTTCATGGAATATAACTGTTTTAGTTACTGCTTACATTCAGCTCACTTTGCTTAGAGATTACTGAAAACACTGAGACATTTATCCTAGTGAACATTGAGCCAAATTCTATTCTGGTATATGTGCAATTCCCATTGAAACGGCATCATGACAGCAGAGCTCCTAGAACTCAGGACAGAGCTGGTCAAAGAGTTCAGAAAAAATTCTGCAACATTTTTGAGATTTCAAAGTTGTTTTCTGTTTTATAGGGTTCAAATTTGTTATTTTAAATTTGTTTTTAGCCACAAAATATTTTGGAAAAAAATACAAAATTTTGATTTTTTTTTGTTTCTCCTCCATTTTTCTTTTTCTTGTCAATGAGTACAATAAAATGATGTCCTGGTGTGCATGCATTTTCTCCACTCTGCAACTTTTCAAAGGTGAGAGAACTTTGAAAAGTTACAAAATGGCTTAAAGAAAGAGAAGAAAAATGAGGAAATGGGGGGAAAAAACCCAAAACATTATTCATTCTGTTATATTCAGTAATGAAAATCAAGGAGGATAAAAGTGTGAAAGGCAAAAATGTCACAATTTTCAATTTAAATGAAAAAGTGGAAACTTTTTTTAAACCAACACAAGTTTTCATGAAAGTTTTATGTTTTGGAAAAAGGCCATTTTTCAGGACAAAAAAAGCCTTAATTAAGAGTAAAATTTGGTGACAATCTATGAACAAAGTGGTAAAATATAAATATTACATTTTTTCACTATTTAAAAGATGTTCTTTTGATAGTGACAAGTATCTTCAGACAAAATAAGCTTACAAAATCTGATAGAGGATAACATTTTTAAAATTCAGTTATGTCGTGAAAACTTTGTATGTGATTTCTTCAGATATTCAGTAACAATTATTCAGAAGTCATAGAAGAATCTGATCTTTTAACCATTATTTAGCTGAGGTTAATGGGATTACTTGGATGAATTAGGGCTGTTAGTTTGATTGTAATATGTTTCTTTAACAGGAAATATAAAAAACTTTAGAAAGTCTACTATTTTTCAAGACATAAAAGTACTGCATTTTGTATTATTTCAGAAACGTTATTGAACACCTTAGTACCTATAATATCTGAAAACCTGTGTATAAAAATACTACAGTTAATCCAGTTGTTTTTGGCAAACAGGGCTGTGTGCAGATAGCAAACAGGGGTATGTGCAGATGAGAAGAGGGAGAATTAGGGGGCTAAATTTATTTCTGCAGTTCCTAAGATGAAATCAGTGGGGAAAGGGAGAAAGGTGTAGCAGAGGCACTGAGGGTATGTCTATACTACCCCGCTAGTTCGAACTAGCAGGGTAATGTAGGCATACCGCACTTGCAAATGAAGTCCGGGATTTGAATTTCCCGGACTTCATTTGCATAAGCGGGGCGCCGCCATTTTTAAAACCCCGCTCGTTCGAACCCCGTACAGCGCGGCTACACGGGGCACGAACTAGGTAGTTCGAACTAGGCTTCCTAGTTCGAACTACCGTTACTCCTCGTGGAATGAGGAGTAACGGTAGTTCGAACTAGGAAGCCTAGTTCGAACTACCTAGTTCGTGCCCCGTGTAGCCACGCTGCATGGGGTTCGAACGAGCGGGGTTTTAAAAATGGCGGCGCCCCGCTTATGCAAATGAAGCCCGGGAAATTCAAATCCCGGGCTTCATTTGCAAGTGCGGTATGCCTACATTACCCTCCTAGTTCGAACTAGGAGGGTAGTGTAGACATACCCTGAAGGAATTATCCATTTCATTAGGGTCTGAATTCCACTTCTGTGTCTACTGGAAACATATACAGGAAACTATGGGAATGGGGAAATGCAGACTAGATGAAGAAGTCAGTAAAGCATTCCATGCATGTATTACAAGCAAAAATAAACTGCCAAAATTTATATATGCATAAAATACTCTGTAACTGACACTTAATATAGCAGTGCTATTCATAAGTGCTACATAATGTTCTTCTGGAGCATATGGGAAATAATATACAGGTTGGATCTCCCAGGACTGACACTCTCCGGACCTGACTGGTTCTGAATGAGGGAATTTATTGGCCTAGGGGAAGTCTCTTTCCATTGGTTCCCCAGCCCGCCACCAGCTCTGATTCGAGTTTACCTGGTCACCATGCTAATGTCCCCAGCCGGGCTTCCTGCCACTGGCCCCTGCTACCCTGCCAGGCTGCCATACTGCCCCAGTCCCAGGACCCTCCAACTGGGCTGCTGCACTGCTGTGGCCCCACCTGGTTTCCCATGCCGGGCTGCCATGATCCTGGCTCCTCTGCTGGGCTGCTGCGGCCCCGGCTCCTCTTCTGGGCTGCTGTGGCCCCAGGCCTAGCTCTGCTGCTGGGCTGCTGCTAGCCCCACGGGCCCCAGGCTCCCAGCTGCTGGCTCTCCTACTGCCTGTCTCCCGGCTACCAGGGCTCTCTGGCCTGGGAACATTCACAAATGTTTCCAGATCAGAGAGTCCCAATTTAGGGAAGTGCAACCTGTAGAAGAATTTCTAGATAAACCAGTACATGAACATGATGATTTTGCTATGCTGCTGTATATGAACTAGAAGTACCATGGCCTACAAACAAACTTTCTCATTTGAACTAAAAATTACGGTACGTCTATCAGAGATATCCCAAAATAGCTATCCCATGTCTACACACGCTGCCCGTTATTTTGAAATATTTTTTAAAATAACGGACATGCTACTTCACCATCCCAGTAAACCTTGTTGTACGAGGGTTAAGGGATGGCTTGAAATAGCTCATTATTTCAAAATTTGGTACTGCATAGATGCGCCAAATTTAAAAATAAGCTATTTTGAAATAGATTTGAGATAAGATATGCAATTTGCATAGCGCAAATTGCGTATCTTATTTTGAGGTTAGGATGCTGTGTAGACACACCCTTAGTGGATAAACTGAAAAAAGGAAAATCCAATTGAAACTTTACTTTTCTCATTTATTATTGGTAACATAATTAAGTTAAAGTGTTTGGTTTGTGTTTTTAAACTGATTTTTTTAGTTGACAGGCATTTTTATAAATATAGGTTAATTTGCCTGGGTCAATATGTCTTCTCTGTGAGGGCTAGCTCAAAAAAATAAAAACAAAAACAAACCCAGACTCCCCCTTCAAAATGACTGACTTAGGTTGTACCCAGTGTGCTATGTTCTCCCTAAGACATATCCCAAACTACTCTGTCATGCCAGCATAGAGAGGTGGAGAAGAAGAAATAGGTGATGTGCTCAGAATTGGTACATTTGTGAAAAAGTTAATGTAATCCTGTATAGAAATGTCTTGTTAAATGGGAAAGAGAAACCTGCAATGTTTTCTCAGTTAGAACTGTGGTAAAAGGGGAGACATACGGATTCCTGAAAGGACTGACATTATTAACACTACAGAATTCTGACCATGGTTACATTCCATGGTTCAATTCTTACATTCCATGGTTCAATTCTGAGGCATAAGTAGTAATGCCAGCATTTCAATTCATGTTGATTCTATTACTGGTATAACTGAGCTGGGTTCCTTAACTTTTTTTTCTGCATATTATTCTACAGATTATTGTTATAGCTGGAGATTGATGGGGGAACCTGGGAATTAGCATGGAGCTGGCTATGCTAACTCTGTCTAGAGTTTTTGACTAATGCATGCCACTGTAGTATCTGAGCACCTCATACTGTACCAAATTCTGCTGCTTATGTATCTGAGGCAACAACACAAGGATGGCAGCCAGGTCACTGGGGGCAAGGGCTTCAGGCAGGAGCTGGTGTGTTCTGGGAGCCAGTTTATAAGATTTTCAGAAGTTACACATTTACCCAGGGTCGGCCCAAGCCATTTTGGCATCCTGGGCCCCAGGTGCATGGTGCCGCCCCCGGGATGCACGGCCCCACCCAGGGGCAGATGAGAGTGCTACGGGGCCCAGGGATGTGACGCGGGACCCCGGGCAGCGAAATTTCGCGGGCCTCCCCCTTTGACACGGCGCATGTGCGGGGCCTCGGGAAGCGCAGGGCCCAGGGCAGCCACTCCACTCGCTCTGCCCTAAATCCGCTGCTGGCCCACCTCCAGTTGCACGACGCATGCGCAGGCCCAGCCCTGGGGCATGTGGGCAGACACACAGTGCATGCGTTGCCCAGTTGGCCCGCCCACCGCCGATGGCACACAGCCTGGGGCTGCCTGCGGCGGGCTGCTCCTGGCCGTGCAGGGCCCTGAGGCTGCAGGGGGAAGGGCGCTGCTGGCCGGTGCTGCGGGGGTTAACACGGCCCCCCCCCTGGGCTGCCGCTGCAGCCCACCGGGAGTCGGGCGCCCCCCATAGGTTGGCACCCTGGACAGCTGCCCGGCTAGCCCACCCCTTAGTCCGTCCCTGTGTTTACCCAATTACAGTAAACTTCCGATAATCCGGCACCTTTAGGACCCAGGGGGTGCCGGATTATCAGATATGCCGGACTATCAGAAGGGGGGGGGGACTATGAGGGGTCTGGAGTGGGGTGGGAGGGGATGCCACCCCAGGCCCCTCATAGCCCCCCCTTACGACAGTCCGGCTCTACCCCAGGCGTCCCTGATTCAGCCGCTGCTGAAACAGATCAGCGGCTGATTCCAGGAAGCCCGGGGCAGAGCTGCTCTGCCCGGGGCTTCCTGGAATCAGCCGCTGATCTGTTTCAGCAGCGGCTGAATCAGGGACCCCTGGGGCAGAGCAGCTGGGGTCCTGCTGGGTTGGTCCCACAGCGCCGAGGGGCGGCGCTACGAGACCAACCCCCCAGCACCCCAGCTGCTCTGCCCCAGGCATCTGGATTCAGCCTGCTGGTGAAAGTGATGCTGCTGGTCAGTTTCAGCAGCGGCTGAATCCCGACGCCTGGGGCAAAGCAGCTGGGGTGCTGCCGGGTTGGTCCCGCAGCGCCGCCCCTCGGCGCTGCGGGACCAACCCGGCAGCACCCCAGCTGCTCTGCCCCAGGGGTCCCCAAGTCAGCCGCTGCTGAAACAGATCAGCGGCTGATTCCAGGAAGCCCGGGGAAGAGCTGCTCTGCCCGGGGCTTCCTGGAATCAGCCACTGATCTGTTTCAGCAGCGGCTGAATCGGGGACCCCTGGGGTAGAGCAGCTGGGGTCCTGCTGGGTTGGTCCCGCAGCGCCATCCTTTGGCGCTGCGGGACCAACCCGGCAGCACTCCAGCTGCTCTGCCCCAGGCATCCCCAAGAGCAGCTGGGGTGCTGCCGGGTTGGTCCCGCAGCTCCGAGGGGCAGCGCTATGAGACTAACACAGCAGCACCCCAGCTGTTCTGCTCCCGGCTTCCCCGATTCAGCTGCTGGTCAGTTTCAGCAGCAGCTGAATGGGGGAAGCCTGGCTGGCTGCCCCAGCACTTCCAGGTTCCTGATGGTGCCGGACCATCAGGAGTCCCGGAGCATTGGATGCCGGACTAATGGAGTTTTACTGTACTTGCTTTTTACATCCCTAAATGTCCACTTATCATGAGTATGGCCAAGTTTTTCACAGTTCTATAAAGTTTGTTTACAGCCACCAATCTTGGCTTTCAGTGTTCTGTGCTATTATTTAGCTCTAATTTTCCCCAAATGTCTTCTAAGAACCCAGTAAACAGTGGAAGTATTAGTAATGCTGCTTGCTAGATAATATTGACCTCTGGTGTTCCAGCAAATTCTCTGGTTCAGCACTCGTTAGGTCATGAGAGTGCCAGACTAGAGAGGTTCAACCTGTAATGGAGTCTATAGTGGACTGCATGTCTCTTGTTCTCTTCCCTTTTAGGAGTAAAACTGATCCAACTTCTGGTGCTGTCTATTTGGGGAATATATAGTGTTAATACTGTGAATGTCATTCTTGTTATGTTGTAAAGGCTTTTTCTAATAGAAAGTTTTCATAGCATTTTCTAAACATAGTCAAACTACGAATTTGCTTGCTTGACCCTAGGAGTTTATTGCCTGCCCTCTTGTCTGAGAATGCTTTGTACCCCAGGTCTCACATACTTCATCTAGGGTTCTGTGTTTTGCATTGTCCCAGAAGTTTGTATGTCAGCCAAGAATTTTTCATACTGAAGACATCATCAGCTGCCCAGCTAATTCAGCTTTATGGCCTCCCTTTCACCTTCAGCATATGGCTCATTGTTGATTAATGCAAATAGATTTAGTGTATATATTCTGTAAAAAGCATATTAATATGTTTGACTTCACTGGGAGTTGCAGGTACTCAGTATACCTTAAGATTTGGGCCTGAGTTTACATGTTATGTAATTGTATTCTGTAGTAAGCTCCCTTCCGAAAAGAAGGTTTATGAAATTTGTTTCTTAAAGGAATGTTCAGAATATAAATATTTTATTTCTTCATGTGGACATGTTGGTTTATGTTTTGTAGGGTTGCATAATATATTCATTATTATTTTAGTAAAGCAACTTGTATTATTAAAGACAATTTTAGAATATAGTAATGCCATATTTTAAATATATTGAGGTGCCTAAATAACATTTAAGGTTAAAAAGTACGTACAAACACTTTAACAATTTTCAAAACTATTTTTTGAAATACGTAAATATATTTTTCTTTTGGTGCACATGTGTAAAACCCACTATTACTAAAGAAAGTTTAGGAGTAGAGGAGAATATACACTTAATCAATGACTGAAAAAACTTAAAACATAACAAATAGTCTTGGAGCACCTCAGAGAATAACAAAAATGTAGATGGTATCATGAGCTTTCATGGCACAATCCACTTCTTCAGATGAATAGAGTTTTGGGGTCCAGTTTTGAAATAAATAGCAAAGAAAGAGAGGGGATGGGCGTGGAGAGAAGGAAAAAGAAGGGGGGGAAAAAAGTCAATTAGAGTGTCCATGCTAAATGAAGCTGAGAGAATGGAGACTAAGTCCTCTTAAGTACCCTGTACTTGTTTTTTTATGTCATTAGGAGGTGGAATGTAGCAGGCCATCCATTCAAGGTCTTTGTTTAGACCTCTGTTGCAAGTATGAAACTTGTAAATGAATACGGTAACTTTGAGATCTATTAATGAGTGTCCAGGCAAGTTAAAATAGTCCCCCAACAGGTTTCTGTGTGTTACCTTTTCGAATTTCTGACTTGTGTCCATTAATCCTTTGTTGTAGAGACTGTTCAGTTTGGCCAATATACATGGCAGAGGGGCTTTGCTGGCACTTGATGGCATGATTACATTGGTGAATGTGCAGTTGTATGAGCTTCTGAGGTGGTGGTTTATGTGATTAGGTCCTGTGATGATGTCACTTGTATAGATATGTGGACAGTGTTGACAGCAGATTCCGAAGTGTGACAATCTGTAGACTCAAAAGTCAGTTGGGTTAGTGTGAAGTGATAGGAATTGCTACAAGCATGATTGGAGGTCTTTTTGATCCGAATATTACCAGGTTCTGTCCAGGGGATTTGTGGTCCCTGGTATTTGTGACAGCAAAGCATATATTGATGCCATGCGATAAGTTCTAGACCGCTGGGATATCATAAGTAACTCAACCAATCATTACCCTTACTTTACAGTTAATTTTCATGCTACAATTTCTTTGTTGTATTTATTATTTGGCCCAACTGTCACAGTTCTTCAGAATTATCTATACAGTAGCACATACATTAATCCCAAACACACCTCAATACAGTATACACCCCTCACTCACCAGCTCTAATGCACACAACTCTCTCAGCACCACACAAACCACACACAGACTAACACAACTACCCACATAAGAGCAGAATCCATACACACACACAGTAATCCCAAATATTACATTGAATTCTAGAATGCATGAAGAGTCAGTGTGAACCAATGAAAATTGTGACAAGCAAAGTCGAGAGTTCTTCTTTATTAGAATATCACTAGGTTCAATCATCACACATGGTGTGTTGCTATCTGATTTTTAAGTTTTTGGTTATTTTGAGGTTTTTTACTTACATGATTTCATGAATTATATCTGTGACAGGATTTCAGCTACTAGTTTCAAATAAAACCTCTGTCAGAAGGCATTATGAATTATTTATGTATATATTTATTCATTATCTAAACAATTTGACTCAAGAAAGTATTTTCTTGTACTTGTAAGATTAGTTTTGAGCAGAGGAGGGTAGTTAGTAAAAGTACACTAGGTATCACAAAACAGTGACCGCATATGGAAAAAGATTTCTCAAATCAAGCTTGTTAAATTCCATGCTTTCTGTCTGCTTATAACAATAGTATGTTACTAGACAGATACCTTGAGTTTTTTATGAGGTTATTGTTACTTTTGTAGGGAGATGATGATGGATGAAATTTGTTACAAAATGAGATGTTACAGGATCTTAATTTTTCTACAAGATAAATCTCCACAAACCAAGGTAATTCTTTTATTATTAGCCAAACCCAATATATTATAAAGCAAATATTTTCAGTAAATGTTCATTTATTAAATATTTGTGCTATCACTGGCCAAGAACCTTAAATAAGCAGTTAGGGGATTGTTTATTAATTTTAGTTTTGTTTCTGGAAATAAACTAAACCTTGAAATAAATGGATGTTCAATCACTCCAGAATGATATAAAAGTTTTTCTAGGCAAGTTTTTGAGTAATATTTGATTTCTACATACATACTCATTCACTGAGATCTGCTGCTCACAGTCTTACACTTTCATTATGTGTATCCTGCCCTACTGGAATAGAGTGGCCTCTAGTTATAGTGTGAAAAATTTGGGATTATAAACATTTATCTTATAGTCATTATGTACTGTATCTGTACAGCAGACAATATCATTATTTCATGGATCTCCCTCAAGTCCTGTTGCATAAAATAGATCAAAGAAGTGAAATAAATTATACATCTTAAGAAGCTATAACATTGCTTCAGTTTATGACCTCCATGCCATCTTATTAACCCCCTTGCAGAACACTTGACAAGTAGAGATTTTTGGTATGATATACATCATTTTCTGTGTAAAAGTACAAAATGGCCATTAAAGGAAATGATGGGAATATGTTTATCAGTGTCTGAAAAAATTCTTTAAAATAGATTGCCACATTGATAGTTAAAGTAAAATATATCAAAAAAGATATATTGAAATGTCTCAAACAATTAATAGAAACAAATGGTTGATTATTGTTTGAATTTTGGACATGATGCATAAGTGTTTTCATAACTTTCAAATAATTGGGAAGTCCACCAGTAGATTATTTATTTCAAGAACAGAAATAAATGAACATAGATAACTAATAAATGATTGTGGTGTATTTTATTGATATCATGTTTAGTTCCTGGAAAAACTGGTTTTCAATAGCAATGAATTTTCACTGCTTTTTAGTAGCACTTTATAAAAACAGCACTTAAGTTCGTGTACTCCCTCTGCGGCAACTTTTCTTAAGAAGAAAATGTGTCCGTTTAGCTGACATATAAGATAGTACAAATATGCACCCTTGTTCAAATCCATTGTTTACATTTGCAAATAAAAACTACATTAATATTAAGGTAAAGTTGAAAGTAAATATGAGTAATTCACAGTAAGACAAAAATACAGCGATGTTCTAATTATCCCAAAAATGAAAAATATATGACATAGAGAATTAATCTTAACTTTAAAAGAAATCTAAACATAACATATGGAAATGCAAATATAAACACTCAGACAATGATTGCAACACATCTTTAAGTGCGAGTTGGTATTGTCCAGCTTGCTGTGGTGACGCTGACTCATCCCTAGTGACTAGAAAGGCTGGAGAATTGAAAAGGGGCAAGCCTGGAAGGAGAAGCCCTTTTTCCCCAAACCAAGTGGAGTAGTATACACCATTCCTCTCCTTAGAGAAGGCACAAATACCAAGTTTAGTCAGGACCTGTTGTGGACATCATGCCAGTTTTCTAGAGAGGCTGGGAAGGAATTTTTTTGGTGACTACTAAATTGGCCAAGGTTGGAGTAGGATTTTTTTTTCACAGTCCCCTCAGAGGATTTGGAAAGACTCTGCTATGTTGAGTAGGGAAGGGAAGGGAGTGAGGCTATGGCAGGGGTGGACAATAAGTTTTTTGCTGGGGGCCACTTCGGAAATGTTTGAAGTGGCACCGGGCCTCATAGGTAGGGACAGGGTATTAGGCAGAAGGGTTGTGGCCAAGATATTTCCAGATTCTCCATCCCCGACAATGATTGGTCTGGGGATAAGGGAGTGCCTTTCCCCCTACCCCATGTTCCCCCAAGAAGCCCATGCCCCTGGTGTGGGAGGAAATTTCCCTCGCTCTCCTGCCCTTAAGCCAATTAGGGCCTGGGGGTGAGGGAGCACGCAAAGCCTCCTGTGCTCTCACCCCCCACCCCCTGCAAGCAGGACATCAGTTGTTATAATTTACTCTTATTTGTTACAGTCATAAAATATATACACTTCTGTATGCCATTTATGGATTTAAAGAATGCAGTAAGTCCAACAATATTTGATTTCAGGAATGAAAGTTTTGGAAAATTAAAACATCTAATGAATAACATCTGATTAAAAGAATATAAAATCCCCACAATAGGAAAAACCTGAAGAATCTTAAAACACCATAATTGCTTAAAATAAAATAAAATAAAATAAAAAAAATAAAAAAAAATAAAAGGCAGTGTGGCTTTATCAGGAACTGCTTGAAGATTAAAAGAAAAGATAACTTACACTGAACATGGAAAAAGGAGGAGATAACCAAGCAATAATACTCAGGTGAGACTTTCTGTAAAAGAGAGGAAGAAAATATATTCTATTCTATTCTATTCTATTCTATTCTATTCTATTCTATTCTATTCTATTCTATTCTATTCTATTCTATTCTCAGGAAAATGATAAAAGCAACAAAAAGCAGAATGAGTTAATCCTAGCTTCCGTAGCATAAGAAAGGTTTTTATAAATAAAATAAAAGTTATACTAGAGAGAGAAAATAATTTCATTAAAGAACAAGACAGGACTGAAATGTGTCATTTTAAACTGTCTAATATACCAAACTCATTATTAACTATCTAAAAACTTAAAAAACAGTGAATAGTCCTGTAGTACCTCATTTTGTGAGGAGTAACGTTAGTTTGAACCAAGGAGTTTGGTTCGAACTAACGTGTTCCGGCGCGCACTTCCTGGTTCGAATCAGTAGTGATTCGAACTAGTGCACCGGAGAGATCATGGTAATGAAGAGTGGGATATTTAAATCCCCACTTAATTGACTATTTTGAATGCCTGCATTTGCATCCCTAGTTTGAACTAGGGTACAAGTGTAGACATACCCTTAAAGACTAACAAAAATGTAGATGGTATCATGAGCACAACCTACTTCTTCAGATGAATGGAGTTAAGCGGTCCAGGGTGCAAATAAATAGCAGAGAAAGAGAGGGGATGGGGAAGAAAAGGGAAGGGAAAAAAATGTAGAAAAAAAATGGTCAAATAGTGTCCATGCTAAATGAGGTTAATAGAGTGGTCTCTAAGTATTTCAAGTACCCAGTACTTAGCTTTTTATGTTATTAGGATGTGGAAAGTAGCAGCCCATCCAGGTCAGATGTTTGTTTAAACCTCTATTCAAGGTGTTAGATTTGTAAATTAAACTAAGTTCTGCAGTTTCTCTCTCCAAGTGATTTTTGAAATTATTTGAAATAATATAGACACTTTTAGATCCATTAGTGAGTACCCGGGCAAGTTGAAATGTTCCCGATCAGGTTTCTGTGTGTGTTACCATTTTGAATATCTGATTTGTGTTCATTAATCCTTTGTCATAGAGACTGTCCAGTTTGGCCAGTATACATGACAGAGGGCATTGCTGGCAGAGGATGGCATAGATCGCATTGGTGAATGTGTATTATATGAGCCTCTGACGTAGTGGCACAGCCTCAAAAACAATTCTAACATTATAATCAGAGGCTGATAAAACTACAAGGGTGCTGTAGTTACCATGAACAGAACAGATTATGAACAGGAGACTCGCAGACAACTCACCAACACCAGATTCTGCAGGCTTCTCTCTTTTGATCCCACTAAAGAATACCAAAAAAACCCCAAAGCCCACCTGCTCATGAAACTTCATGCTACAACTCAGGACCAAATCTACACAAACATGCTCCCCAAAGATAGGGTATGATCTTATTGATAGTGTTTAAATGCAGTCTCATCAATACAATAGTTTATAAGTTGCTTGTCTTTTAGAATGTTCTAAGGATGTTGAAGACTAGTCAACGAGTTGACTATCTGATAAGCATTTATCAGAAACTCCAAGGCAGCAGCTGCATTGCTGATCCTCGGATCAGTTGTGTGGCGGGATGCCCCTTTAAAACACCGCCTCTGTGGAGATTTAAAGGAGCAGCCCTGGAGCCAGGGGTCAGCTGGAAAATCCACAGCCGAGCCCGGGCTCCCCTCCTGCCCTTTTGATTCACACAAAGGTGGCATTTTAAAGGGGTAGCCTGCTGCACAGTTGATCCTTGGATCAGCTTTGCAGCAGGCTGCCCCTTTGAAACTGCTGCCTCCACATGATTCAAAGGGGCAAGAGGGGAGCCCAGGCTCAGCTGGGGACTCCTAGCTGACTCCAGGCTCCCCTCGGCACTTCCCCAGGACCTGGGATTAGCTAGGGAGTCCCCAGCTGACCTCGGGTTCCAGAGAAGTGCTGAGTGGAACCCTGGGTCAGCTGGTGATTCCCCAACTGATTCTGGGTTCACAGGGAGACTGGGATCAGCTGTGCGGTGGGCTGCCCCTTTAAAATGCCACCTCCATGTGAATCAAAGGGGAAGGAGGGGAGTCTGGGGTCAGCTGTGGACTCCCCAGCTGACCCCAGGCTCTCCGTGGCTTTTCCCCAGCACTTGGGATCAGCAGAGGAGTCTCTAGCTGATCCTGGGTACACAGGGAGCCCCGGGGTCAGCGGGGGACTCTGAGTCCCCCGCTGATCCTGGTCTCCATGGCTTTGAAATGCACAAGAGCCCACACTGGAGACTTTTGTGCATTTCAAAGCAGGCACCCGTATGCAGCCCGGAGTCAGCAGGACTTCCCCTGGCCCCGGGTTGTACGCGGAGTTCTGCATTCCTCCTTTGAAATGCACAAGAGCCTTGCTGGGGCTGTTGTGCATTTTGAAGAAGGAATATGGAAGTGCCTATCCACTAGTCGACTAGTTGATGGAAATTCCATCGACTAGTCGACAAGTCAATTATCCACATTTGAACGTCCTTAGAATGTTCATTTGTCTCTAATTTCAAATTCAAGCAGATCACTAGAGGGTCCTTTAAGAGCAACATTTAAAATGAACTGATATTGAGAGCAGCGCTTGACACAGAAAAATGTCCAAGGGTTGTGGGTAAACAGTATTTCACATAGTCATCTGTTCAGCATCATATGACGTATACTCATCACAGTGTTCTTGATCCCCCCACTTGCATACAATGCCTGCTATTATCTGTGTATTAATTGTAATGGATCTTGGGTAACAAAAGGCATGTTCAGCAGCCATAGTGGTTGCTCAGTATTGCAGTCTTACAACCCTCACATATCCTTAGTGATTGATGAACTTTAATTGAGAGGTAAATGGATTAAGTATATAACTGGATTTTAATCCTATCTCTGCTGCCATTTTGGGGTTGGCTTGGACAAGTCATTTAACTGCTGTGTCTAGGTTTCTGTATTTGAAAAATTATGATCATACTTTTCAGAAATACTGTGAGATTAATGTTTACACAGTACTGTGAAGATTTAAAGCAGTAATTACTAATTATTCAATTCCTACATATTTTGATTTGGCTAAAATAGAAAAATTGTCACATATCTTCAATTTATTTTAATGTGTTCATTTAACCGAGTAAAAGTTGGGAGTGAGGGATCACTTTTGGGATAAAAGGAAGGTCCAACCTTAGAAGTTAATAACAGAACCAATTGTTCCTCACCTTACTCATGCAAATAGTCCTACTGAATTTGAATAATGTGAATAGGATTTTCTGCATAGTCACCAAATCCCTTGCTAATACAAAAATGTAATTTCTTTAATTTTAATGGCAAAATAAATGGTTTGAATTGCATTTTCACTTTATTTACAAAGGTTTATTCCTTTTGACTTACTGGAAGATCTTGTTATAAAAACAAATGGTGTGTTTATGTGCATACAGCCTGTTTTAGGAGTATGAACGCTAACAGTCCCCTGGGGATGATTTCAGGAGCTCTCTCACTATTGCCCTACAACTAGTGTAGCTCCACTGCTGCAACAGTAGGAGTTCTGGTGTAGACAAAGCTCAGGCCTTCTTTAATTTCATGAATTCTTTAATTCATGACCTGCTCTGGGCAAGGTTAAACAACAAGGTGGTACTTCTAAGCCCTGTCTACACTAGGGCTCTTAATGTTGCCCACACTTCTCTCATGTTCATTAAAAGGAAAACCATCAAGATAAGAACAATACTGTCACAGTAGTAAAAGGATAGGGGTTACTTAATAATTGAAAACTCTCATGAAAGTTGCAAATGATGTGGAATGATGTCAAGGGGCGTTAAGTTTCAGAGCTAAAATAGAATGACCTACTACTTTGTACACATTTATTTCAGTTATGTTAAATAAAGTATTATAGAAAGTTTTGTATACAATAGTAAGGGTAAAAAAATCTTTAACACAGCAACTTTGTACTATTGTTTGTTTTTCTAATAATATGGACACAATGGTTATAACTAGCTAATGCACATCTACAGATGATGCAAATAAAGTAACCTGAGTGACTTCTTAGAAATATTATCTCTGGTAGAGAGTCTCTTCATGAATGCAATAATGTTTCAATGTACTTAAGAGTCAGAGACTCTTTGAAGTACATTTTGTAAATATTGTATGCCTCTTAAAAGTAACTGTTACTTTAACTATTATGTAAAGTAAATAAAAAATATAACTTACTGAAACAGGTAACTGTGGCCCTTTTGTATGGGGAGGCTTACAGAACTATGATGATAAAGCAATAAATGGAATAGTTGTAAAGTAGTGAGACTGAAATTTTAAAAAGGAAGGTGTAGTAATTTAAACCGTGCCAAAAAAGAAACTTTTGCATGATGAAACTTTTTCTTGCTCTCTTTATCTGAAATAAAGTTTGATTATTTAAAGATAAAGTTGGTGTTAAATTTGCCAACACAGGCTAAAACCTTCTTCAGCCTGTCTAGTTAAGGTCCTGCTTTCTTGATTGCCAAGATTCAGGTGATTATGGAATTCAATAGGACGAGTAAAATCTAAAAGGATCAGACAGGTGCTTTTATTACTGTCTTAACATTTTAATTATAAAATACGTATGACCAGAGAAGTGTGTGTGTGTTGTGAGAACTGGGAGTTGGGAGGAGCACATATAGTAATGGTCATAGAAGTAAAAAAGTTAGGATTTATAAAGGCAAGAAACATATTGATGCCATAGATATGCCCTCATTTGTGTTCAGTTCTGGTGACCCCATCTAAAAAAGACATAGGAAATAGGAAACACTTAAAGACCTTTTACCTCTTGGTGAGATGTTGCACACACCAATGGTCATGCTACCTGGATAATACCCAGCAGTATGTCTCATTATGCAGAGGCAAACCAGTAACAAAAAGCTTTCAGAAAGACTAGAAGGCATCAGCTCCTTGATTAAGTATAGCTGGCTCAAATTAAATCGATGCAAAACTGTGGTGAGACTGTTTAGAAGGAGAAAATGCTTTGAGTAGTTAGATAGGATTCTGTACTGTACTTCCACTGAGACATCTGCCCTCCTTTCCCAAATAATCGAAGTGGTATTAAGCCTTAGAATTCTGTCCAACTTTATCCCTAAATCTAGATGATCAGGGTGACACGACTAACAATATCCTGGATGAACTGTATGCAATTAAGATAAACTTTATTGAATTTAAGCTTTACAAATTAGGTATAATACATTTAGCATACATTGTGTTAAAATGCAATTATGTACCTATTTTTGAGTAATTATATGTAACTACTCGAGGAAGAAGAAGGTGCTCATGTAATTCCTCTAGTTATCAGCCCTTTGAAGTCATCCCCCTGGAGAGTTTGGTATACAGTACTTCAAACTTCAGGGACCAACTGACAGATAAAGTATTTTTGGATAAGTAGTCTGGTTTTAATCAGTCTCAAGACCTTGTTCCTGATCCAGCAAATGCACTGGACTTCTTGTCCATGGAGAAGCACAATCCTTAGGGGAATGAGTTGGAATGACTTGGTCTACTGAAGTGCCATAAGGTTGTGTGTTGGCTATGAGCTAAAGCTGTGATGAACTTGATATCACAAAGAAACCCGTTAGGTGATGTATTGAAGAACTGCTCCTGCCAGAGCCAGTATTAGGTTTGGGTGATTTCTGGTAAGCATGGTAGCTTGGTTCCTTTATTGTATTTAATACATTTTCTCTGAAGTGCCTTTAGCTTAACAATAAAACAGGCTTTTAAAAAAAGAGCTGTATGATAATTAACTGTGGGCAGTACTTCTTGGGCAGCCTCTCTCTTCTGGGAGTAACACAGTGAAGGCAGGGAACTGTTCATCCTGGAGATACCCTTATTTGGAGCAACTGACGTGCTTGTCTCACTTAAGGCGGATGACGGCCAGGAGAATCAGAAGCCTGAGAGTGGGTGCCCTTGCTGTAACATAAAGGGTGAGTACAGGTGTGGTTGCCCTGAATGGTGACAATCAGTTAGCTTTCAGCAATAATAAGCCATTAAGGCTCTTTCCACTTGCAGTTTGCTAGGAAATTCTAATCCTCCTTCCTAGAGGAGGAGCTGGCCAAAACGATCCATGAGCTTTGTCACTTAGAGTCTGGACTACTGTAACTCAGGGCTTGTCTCCACAGACATTACATTCAAAACAAGCTTCAGTGTGAATCTATCAAGCACTGACTGACCATGTGGAGCTTGCTGACTCACACTAGCAGTTCCTTAGTGTGCTTTGGTCTACCCCACTTTCAGTGTTTTACTAATAGCAAAAGGAAATGGGTAAACTAACCTATACTAATCTCCACATTCCTCAAAAGAGAAAGGGGTTTATCCACATTTACCCTCTACTTACTACAATCCTGCCTACTTTGAAACGGGAGTAGATCAAAGCTCACTAAAGAACTGTTAAAACAAAAAACAGGACTGTGTAGTGTTACACAGTCCTGTTTTTTGTTTCAGCTGCACCAGACTAACACGGCTACATTTCTACCACTAAAGAACTGTTAGTGTGAACCAACAAGGTTCACACCTCCTTAGTGAAACAAATTGTTGTGAGCACATCACCTCTCAGCTATGGTCCCTCCACTTTCCTGTGTTGGTCCTGATTATCTTCAAAGGCAAGAATGATTCAGTACTCAACTACATCAGCAACCCACCAAGACAATTCCTTTGGTACAGTGCAGCTTGCAAATATCATGAAGTAGCATGTGAAGCTGGTAATAATGGATTTTCAGGCAAGGGAAATTGGCTATGAAACAAGCTTGCAGAGTTTCCTGAAATTGGTCAGATACTAGATTTTCCATTTAGAAAAAAAAAAACATTTTCACTATACCTAACATGATGATTATATAAAGAGAACAAAAAATGTCCAGAAAACATGCCTTATCTATGAGAAGAAGAGGAGACAACTTCTTGAATTCTGTTAGGCTATGTCTATACTGCAAGCCTCTTTCGAAAAAGAGCATCTAGACTGCAAGCAGTACTTTTGAAAAAGCAAGCCACTTTTTCGAAAGAAAGCAGCAAGTGAGTCTGGATGCTCTCTTTCTAAAAAGCCCTGTTGGCATTCAAGAACGCCTTTTTTCGAAAGAGCACTTTCGAAAAAAAGCGTTCTTCCTCGTGAAATGAGGTTTACCACCGTCGAAAGAAAAGCCGCATTCTTTCGATTTAATTTCAAAAGAACACGGCTGCAGTCTAGACGCAGGTGAAGTTTTTTCGAAAAAAGGCTACTTTTTTCGAAAAAACCCCTGAGTCTGGACACAGCCTTAGGGACAACATGTAGATTTAATTTACCTGGTCAATGCTTAGATAATAAAGTAAGAAGAACTATTGAGAACTCTACTACAAATCTGAAAGGTCCAGAGATGGATGTCAAAATGACTATTGTCTTGAAAATGCATCACACATATGCCTAAATGTTGCTGAGAGAAAGAGGCATTTCCATTGGCACCCCCCACTGTTTCAAACCCGTCCATAAGCTCTTGAATATGGCTCCTCCATTTAGTTAGATTTCAGTGCTGCTCAGCTCCTGTAGCACAGGAATTTGGAAAATTCCCTGTGCAATTATGAACATTTCCCTACATTAGGAAATTATTTGAAAATAACAAAATTTGACATAACTCCTGATTTAACAACATTGAAATAGTGTATCCTCACTGCAGAGAAGTATCAAAATTAGTGAGAATCATGTTGAAATAGTGTGTCCATACTGATAGGAGCCTGCCTCAGCCTTAGAGCCCCTAGAAGCATTCTGGGCACCAGGAGGGTGGAGTCATCCTGTGGTTGCTTGGTCAGGCAAGCTGCAACACATGCTTATAGGGGCTCCTCTATAAAGCAGCGCTCTCATGCCACTCCTCCACAGCTTTCCCCTCATGAAACACAAAATGGATGCAGTGTGCTCTGGTTGTTGCAGCACTCACAACATAGAGCCAGAGCTGCTGCAAAGCAGCACTAGGTTCCCAGGCCTCGTGCTGCACTTCATGGCACAGTTCGTCCAGACTGCCCTCATGCTGTTTCAGCAGGACAAGGACCAGCCTGGACCACAGGCCCTGCTCACCCAGGTTCTGGCACTCCTGCTGCTGCGCATGCCCTTCACTCCCCTGGACACTGTGTAACACCGCATCTGGTGGCGGGAGACTAGTTCGGGCAGGTGGGATCACATCGTCCTGCAGCTATGGAATGACCAGCAATGGCTCCAGAACTTCCACCTGTAGAAGGCCACCTTCCTCAAATCTGTATAATATATACTTTCAAATAGAAAATATTAATAAAGGAGAGAGGCAAAACATATGGGCTGTGTCTAGACTGCATCCCTTTTCCGTAAAAGTGATGCAAATTAGACAATTGCAAATGAAGCGGGGATTTAAATCCCCCCCGCTTCATTTGCATAAACATGGCTGCCGCTTTTTTCCAGCTCGGAGCTTTGCCGGAAAAAAGCGCCAGTCTAGACGCAGATCTTTTGGAAAATAACGCCTTTTCTGAAAGATCCCTTATTTCTCTTAAAATAAGGAATAAGGGATCTTTTGGAAAAGGCTTTATTTTCCGAAAGATCCGCGTCTAGACTGGCGCTTTTTTGCGGCAAAGCGCCGAGCCGGAAAAAAGCGGCAGACATTTTTATGCAAATGAAGCAGGGGGGATTTAAATCCCTGCTTCATTTGCAATTGCGATGTGTCTAATTTGCACCTCTTTTACGGAAAAGGGATGCAGTCTAGACACAGCCATGTTGTTTAAAGTACATATAGTTGTAGTTTCATACATGACCTTGAAACAAAGTTAGAGGTGATTAGTAAACCAAAGTGTACATATGTATGGCAATGCAAAAACTATTTGCATATATTTGAATTATGGAATTGCAAAGGGATAATGGCTTTTACGTAGATAAGAATAAATCAATAAAACCACTGACGACAACAACAATATAATTAATAATAATGCTCTGCACATTACAAAGAAGCACAATACTTAATGGACTAAAATATACACTCAAGGTTAATTGTAAATAACACATTTTAAATAAGAAACACAATGTTTGGCAGGAATAAAGAGGCAAGCAAGCTCTCAAAGATTGCATGTGTTATATGGAAATGTGCAATGCTGCTAGTATAATTATAAACTATACTTCCAGAGTTAAATTCTGCTTTCATTTACACCCATGCAGCTCCACTGAAATCCAGTATTCCATAGACTGCATTACTGTGTGTGTGTGTGTGTGTGTGTGTGTGTGTGTGTGTGTGTGTGTACACATTATCATAACTTAAAATAAGGTAAGGGTATGGTTGTGCCAGGAAAATGGGATGCTCCTGAAATGGGATTGCTTCTCATAAAACCGTACTGAAAAGAGACAGATTCACCAGCCAGGTAAAAGGGGCTGGCTGGGGCACTCCCACATTCAGGACTGCCCCAGTCCCAAGCCTCCCACCCTTGGGATGAAGAGGAGGTCTGAAAGTTCCTTCCCCCTTTCCGACTCCTTTTACAGGAACATTGCTGGCTGTTCCCCTTGGTCAGAGAGCAAGGGGAAAGTTCACAGTTTGCTGCATACCTTGCTCTAGCTGGGGGACACAGGAGACAGACAAACCTTGATCTGCTGCAGCCCGGGGACATGCACCCCTTCCATGGCTGTGTTCTCTGCAGTTGCAGCCGCCACGGAGAGGCACTTCTCACCTGACCCCAAGCTGCTGTCCTCTCTTCCTGGGGCAGCCTTCATACTGAACTCCTTATCTCCAGTCCCACCCCAGAGAAATGATTTAAATAAAGCATGTACATTTTCATTTTATTTAAAAAAATAATTGAGTTTAGTACCTGAGCAATGCCAAATAAATCTTCTAGTATTTAATAAAAGAAAATTTAGTTCATATAAAGTCTTAGAGCAACCACTATGGCAATTTTATTCATTTACTATCTTTACAATTCAGGAAAGACATTTGTATTAAAATTCTTGGTGCAACTAATTTAACATGGAGTTTAATATGCTTGTGAACAGGCACATCATATTAACTATATACAGGCAGACCCCGAGTTACGCGGATCCGACTTACGTCGGATCCGCAGTTACGAACGGGGCACTTCCTCTCCCTGGTCTCGAGCAGACCAGGGAGAGGAAGCAAAGCGGCGGCGGAACGCGCGGCCAGCTGACAGCCCAGACGCGTCAGCTGGCTGCGCGTTCTGCCGCTCTGCTCTGCTCCGCTCCGCTCCGCTCTGCTCCGCTCTGCTTCCCCTCCCCCTGGTCTGCAAACCATGGGGGGGGGGGGGGGGGAAGCAGAGCGGAGCACGCGGCCAGCTGACAGCCCAGATGCGTCTGGGCTGTCAGCTGGCCGCGCGTTCCGCCGCTCTGCTCTACTCTGCTCCCCCTCCCCCTGGTCTGCAGACCTGGGGGACGGGGAGCAAAGCAGAGCAAAGCCACGGAGCCCGAGGGCAGCAGGATAGCCACGGCGCGTCTGGGCTGTCCCGCTGCCCGCGTGTTCCGCCGCTTTGCTCCCCGTCCCCCTGGTCTGCAGACCAGGGGGACGGGAGCAAAGCAGAGCAAAGCCACGGAGCCCGAGGGCAGCAGGATAGCCATGGCGCGTCTGGGCTGTCCCGCTGCCCCCGTGCTCCGCAGCTTTGCTCCGGACGCCTGTGGTACAGCAGCTGGGGCGCTGCCGGTTGGTCCCGTAGCGCCGCTCTGGGTGCCACTGGACCAACCCAGCAGCACCCCAGCTGCTCTGCCCCAGGTGTCGCCTAGTCAGCAGCTGCTGAAAATGACCAGTGGCTGACTACAGGAAGCCCCTGCCCCGGGCTTCCTGGAATCAGCCGCTGATCAGTTTCAGCAGCAGCTGACTTGGGGATGCCTGGGGTTCTTAAGTTGAATCTGTATGTAAGTCAGAACTGGCGTCCAGATTCAGCCACTGTTGAAACTGATCAGTTTCAGCAGCGGCTGAATCTGGACGCCAGTTCCGACTTACATACAGATTCAACTTAAGAACAAACCTACAGTCCCTATCTTGTACGTAACCCGGGGACTGCCTGTATGTAACAACAAGTATCATCATTTTCTGACTTTTGGGATTTAAACATTTTCATCTTTTGTTTTTCCCCTCTCAATGAATATTGGTGTAGAAATGCACCACGAGGAGTAACAGTAGTTTGAAATAGGAAGCCTAATCTGAGCTACCTAGTTCGTGCCGCGTGTAGTTGCGCGGCACGGAGTCCGCACTAGCGGACATTTAAAAATGGCGGCACCCGGCAATATGCAAATGAAGCCTGGGAAATTCAAATCCCAGGCTTCATTTGCAACTCCGGTTGCCTACATTACCACCCTAGTTCAAACTAGGGTGGTAGTGTAGACATACCCAATCTGCGTTATAGGGTAAAATCATGGCTCCATTTAAGGTAATGGGAGTTTTGCTGTTGACTTAAATGAAGCTAAGATTTCACTCCTAATATTCAGGTGGAGCTCCTCTGAAAATCATATTATATGTGTAACTAGTTAGAAATCTTACGAGTCAGTGTAGTTCAAATTTACTGAGGTGGTAATGTTTTTGGAGTGCAAAAGTAGAAAGATTGCTGTTTGTGTTGTAGTGACCAATTAATAGATCCACTTTGTTGATAATCACCAGGATCCAGGCTAAAAGAAACAGATTTTAAAAATAATAATGGTAATAGTACTTAGCTCTAGAATTGTAGTCCCTGGACTAACTGGTTTGCTTCTAACCCATGTTTTTCATTCTACTTGTGAAAAAGTTAGGCAGTACTATTTTCAGAAGGTGATGGAAGGTGTGTATATCATCCCTAGAATGGCTCTTCTTTCTTCCTAAGAGCTGAAAAGAATTTTCTTGGGACATCTTAGTCCAGTTGAGGGCTACCAGTGACTTTGCAAAAAAATAAAATAAAATAAAGGGTCTATGTTTGTGTGTGTGTTTCTGAGCTAGTGAGCTGAGCTGCACTAGGGGTAAATGTTTCCTTTGGGTGGCAGGTTTCTCCCCATAGGGGAAGCAACCAAGCTAACTGAATGCTTGAGAACAGGCTGGCACCTATTAGCTAGTGTAGCAAGGCAACACTTCTGAAGAGGAGGCAGGGAAAATATTCCCTTTTTGTATTATTAATTTGTTTCTTTTGTTTGACTGAAGAGTGGTGTTTGGCCCTACTCTGAAGTAGGGATGTTAGATAGCGTGTAATTGAATAGTTGTTTATCTGCATGAAAATTTAGTGGTTACACGACTATTCGATAGTTGCTGCGGGCAGGGCTAGCAGCCAGTGTGCTCCTGGCCCCACTCCTGGGGAGTCCTCTACCATCCCATGTTGCTGCATCTCTGAGAGGCAGCAGCGTGGGGTGGCAAGCAGGAGCTGGACCATGAGGGGAGCTGGTTTGAAAATCAGCTTCCTGTGCAGTCTAGCTCCCCTTGCCACACTGCACTGATGCCTCTGTATCAGAGAAAGCAGCGTGGGGTGACAGCAGCCCTGTCTGCAGGGAGTCTGAGCTCCCCGAGGGACAGAGGCTGCTCCAGCATGCCATAGAGGCTGCTCCATGGGATGCCAGAGAAACCTGTCTCCATGGGGAGCTCGGATCCCCGTGGACAGGTGCTGGTGATGGGGAGCAGCCTTTGCCCGTGACAGTTTCCCCTGCCCGCACCGCGCACTGCTGCCTCTGCTAGAGACAGCAGCACGGGGAGTGGAGGTGGAGGTGGCACTCCATATCCGGTGCTGGGGGAACCGGCTTTTAAGTCAGCTTCCCCGAGCTCCTGCCTGCCCCCCACTACTGCCTCTGTAGGAGACAGCAAGGGGGGACAGGTGGGTTTGTGGAGCTGGAACACATGGGAAGCCAGCTTGAAAGCCAGTTCCCAGCATATATTGGCTACTGCCTGCCCCCTCGTTCTCTGTGCTACTGCCTGTCTATCACAGGCAGCAGTGCAGAAGTAGTGGTGGGGAAGTGGATCTGGTGCTCACGAAGAGCCAGCTCTTCACAGGCATTGTGTCCCATTTTCTCCCTCCCTTGCTGCCTCGGGGCATGTCTAAACTACTTTTTTTTCTGAAAGAAGAGATGCAACTTCAGTGCTAATTTGCATATCTTCTTCTGATCACATTTTTGAAACCAGGTCTTCTGAAAGTGAAAGTAGTGTGGACGTGAGTTTTTTTGGGGAAAAAAACCCTTTTCAAAAAACCGCGTATACCTCCTTTTTTTAGGAAGAGTGGTTTTTTTTGAAAAAGGGTTTTTTTTTCCAAAAAAACCCCCGAGTCCAGACTACTTTCACTTTTGAAAGACTTGCTTCCAAAAATGTGATCGGAGAAGATATGCAAATTAGTGCCGAATTTGCATTTCTCCTTTCGGAAAAACAACAATGTAGTCTAGACTTGCCCTCGCTATCAGAGGCAGCAAGGGTCGGGGGAGGGTAATGCGTGTAGTCAACAAGATTAACTTGTAAGTCCAAGCTTCTTGGTTAATTGTGTAGTTGTCTACACGATGACATCCCTATTCTGAAGCCCATTTCGTAAATATTGAAAAATAAAGCAAAATGAGGAATAAAACATTCTAAGGAGGGGAATTGACTTACTTTAGGCTCTGCCTCTCCAAACAGCAGAGGGAGAAATGCTAAGCCCAATGAGGCAAAGGAAGTGCTTAGCCACATACTTGAAGCCTTAATTTTTCCTACATTATCTATTTGGATTGAAAAAGAATTGTTATTCAATATAAATAACCAAATGCAGTTTTAGGTGTTATTTTTCTCTTTTCATATAATGATAGTGGAACCATGAAAGCAGCAGTTAGAATTGTATCTTAGGGTTTTATTTAGTCCAGAGCAGAGGAAATAGCCATGTGAATGTCTGAGACGCCTACAGGAATTTTCAACTGAAGTTGTATGATAAAAAACTATTTTATTTTGGAAAAGGATTGGAGTATTTTGGATCAAAGTATTTTGTATCATTGATTTATATCTTGATATTCAATGGCAGTTAAGGAAATTAGTCTCCCAGATTTAATTTCCTCTTGGAGACTGGTTATATTGCTCTGTATTCTGCTTCATGTATATTTGTTTTATAATCTCATCTGTGAAACGTCTGAGAAAGATAAAGAACCAAACAAATGTGAAGCTTTCATATACATTCTTCATTTTGCTTAAACACACTATTTTGTATGTTTTGGATTATAAACTTAGTGGGACAGAAACTATGTCTTCTTGTGCACTTGCAGAGTGCCTAACACAATGTGGTCTTTCAGGAACACATATAATCAATATTAATATATTACCTGCATCTTTAGAAGCTAGATACAAAACTCATTCCGCTGGAGTCTAGGTATCCTTGGTAGCATCACTTAAGCACCTGCCTATGTATGGTTTCTTTTTCTTCTCATTGGTTTTACAGAGCAGGAGTCTATCTAGTCTTGCTTTTTATGGTCACTTGCTTGAACACAGAAAGGCTTTTGACTTCAGGGGGGTTACTTCTATGCTAGAGGGTTAAGCAAATGCTTCAGTACCTTGTTGAGTTTGGGCCTATGTAAGGATGATCATGTTATATATGTGCACTTTGAGACTTATTAATAAATGCAATGTATAAATCAAAATGGCAAAGTAAAAACAATATGTTAGTATATTCAATATCATTATTGAATTAGCGCACATTGGCACTTTATAAAACCCAGATTAGACAAGGGCCAGAGTTTTCTAACCTGAGTGCCAAAAGTTAGCTTCTGAATCACATTTAGAATCACTGAAAACCTGCAGATTCCATTTTCTTCTGTGTGAGCTGCACTGTGAAAGAGAGCACAAAATTTCCTCCTTAGGGTTTAATTTAGTTAGATACACTACAAATAACTAAGGAACAAGCTATATTTTTAGCCAAAAGAGGTGAATTTATAGCAAGAAAGAATCAGTATGAAAAGAGGCCTGAAGATGAAAGTGTGAGAATACTGCACTGAAGAAAGAGGGTTAGCAGAAGAAATGAGAGTTGAAGCGTTGTTAGGGGTGGAGCTGTACAGATCCTTAAAGGTGAGGACAAGGAAAAAGAGTCAGAGTATGAAAGTGATTCTATGAGGAGGGAGGATGAATGGCGTGAATGCAGAGACAGATTAATCATTGTTCAGTAGACCCACAATATTTCATAGTAATGACTCAAAACATCTTAATAATACTACCGTTGTAACTGTATTTGTATTGTGATTATAGTGTTTTGGAGCAGTACTGTAGAACAATGGTTAAGTGCTTCCTCTGGATTCGCAACTCCCAGAATGCCCCCCAAAATCATCCTGCAATGCCTCACATTTCACAAATCTGTGGGATAGAGATCATGGGAATAAGCAATGGAAGACTTTTGGGTGTCTGGAGTGGGACAGTTTCTTCTGCTGTCAGGAGATAGTGTTGCTGAGTACATGGAAAAGCTCCTGTGGGCTCTTTCGGAGGTGGATGGGTGTCTGTCAATGTGCTTTTTTTTTTACCATGAAAATGAGCATTGTATTGTCTGGAAGGCTCAGCAGCAGTAGAAAGCTACTTCTGTAGAATTCCAGAGGATTATTTTTCTTCTTTTAATAAGCATCAGACCTCTTAACTAGAGTCCCTTGTAGCTGTTGGATGTCAGCTAGGATATGCAATTTCCAGTCTACAATATGCAGCCTTATCAGGGATATCAGATGCCTAGTCATAAAGTCACTAGCCAGTCATACCAAACAAACTCTTGTTTCTTTCTGGCCATTTGTATGAGTGTGTGTATGTGCATAATATATACTATAATGTTATGTGCTAAAACAATCCAGTATATATGCACTGGGTATGACACACAATTGTCCCTCCCCTTACACGGCATACATATAAAATGTACATAAATGTTGTGAATGACAGGAATGAAGCAGATCTGAATAACCTGGCAGCTCTTGGGAGATGCTTCCACTATCCATATCTTCTAAATCCTGTTTTTAAATACAATTTTTTTAACACTTTTTCTGCATGGTATTGATTTACTTGGTGATTCAGAAATATTGTGTACAAATCACTATCATCTCCTCCTTTTTCTACCACCAACTTTGGGTAGGACTGAAGTAATGAGCAAATTCCATCCTGTTTTGAGCTGCCATTTGAGCAGGCATTTGGAGGGTTGCCTATACTGTGTCGTACCTGTTTCTTTGGACAGCCACAGCCTCTCTCACTGTGCACTCTTCCATACAGAGCTATTTTAGGTTGTCAGTGTGGGTCCAGACTAGCAACATGGCCAAACCTGTAGTTGGCACCTTTTAATGATTGTAGCCACACTGCACATTGTCTTTTATGAGTGTCATTGTTTCATTTGTCATAGTGAATATGATGGGGTAGAGTAGCCCGGAAGCCCTGTGTTGGAGACTTGTAACACCCTGCCTCAGGGAAAAGAGCAGAGGAGATGACCTTCAGGCAAGCTAGAGTGGCTGCTTCCACTGTAGCCAGTCAGGGCCCAGCAAGCCAGTATAAAGAAGCTGCTTGGGTCAGGGCCTAGCAGTTCCTCTCTGGAGCTCAGGATAGGCAAACCCAGGGATTGATTGACTGACCGAGAAGGCAGCAGTATATTGGATAGCTCAGTGTGTAGGGTGGATTGCAGATGCAGCTGAAGCCCAAGACTGGTGTCTGAAAACCATGTGTGGTGAGTTAAGGAGAATTGCAGGACCTTTGACAAAGTGCTATGAGGACTTGGAGATAAAGCCCTGAAAGTGGGCAAGATTGGAACAGATTCTTGGGCAAGTAGTGCTGGGAGCAAGTAGCAGTGGACAGTAAGGACACTTAGGATGTGTCTACACAGCAAAGTTATTTTGGAATAATGGCCGTTATTGCAAAATAACTATGGGTATGTCTACACTACCACCCTAGTTCGAACTAGGGTGGTAATGTAGGCAACCGGAGTTGCAAATGAAGCCCGGAATTTGAATTTCCCGGGCTTCATTTGCATAAAGCCGGGCACTGCCATTTTTAAATGTCCGCTAGTGCGGACTCCGTGCTGCGCGGCTACGCGTGGCACGGACTAGGTAGTTCGGACTAGGCTTCCTAGTCCGAACTACCGTTACTCCTCGTGAAACTAGGAAGCCTAACCGCTAGTGTGGACTCCGTGCTGCGCGGCTACGCGTGGCACGGACTAGGTAGTTCGGACTAGGCTTCCTAGTCCGAACTACCGTTACTCCTCGTGAAACTAGGAAGCCTAATCCGAACTACCTAGTCCTTGGCACGGAGTCACAATGGGATGTTGGAGAGAGGGTAAGCCCTTTACAGTGGCTGTGTCTACACTGGGCCACTTATTCCAGAAAATCAGCCACTTTTCCGGAATAAGCTGCGTGCTGTCTATACTGGCCCTTGAATTTCTGGAAAAGCAACGATGCTTTACTGTACAAAATCAGCCGCTATTCCGGAAAAACTATTCTGCTCCCGCTCGAGCATAAGTCCGTATTCTGGAACACTGTTCCGGAAAAGGGCCAGTGTAGACAGCCCCGTAGTCTTTTCCGGAAAAAAGCCCCAATCGCGAAAATGGCTATCGGGGCTCTTTTCCGGAAAAGCGCGTCTACATTGGCCACAGACGCTTTCCCGGAAAAGGGCTTTTCTGGAAAAGCAGCCTGCTAATTTAGACGCTCCTTTTCCGGAAAAACTGAAAAAGGAATAGTATTCTGTTTTAAGCATTTCCGGAAATTCATGCCAGTGTAGACACAGCCAGTATGTTTAGCCTTGTCAAGCTTAGAATATGGTGGATGCCCCCGCCCATTTCAAATATTTGTAGCTTTTGCTTCAGGTACTAGTAAAATCTACCATGTTTCATTGGAAATTCTAGTGGGAGATAATGATGACAGCTTGAGTATTATTGCCTGCTATGTGCTTCTTACTCCTATGTGAATGAGTTTTTGAGCAAACATATTGCCAGGGAGCAGGAAACAGTGAGTGGAGCAGGTCATTATTGCCCATGCCTAGAGAGCCATAGCATTTTTGTGGGATTACTCAGTGTATTTTGTGACATATACATTTTAGAGTGTAATGATCCCTTTTATCTTCTCAGAAATAGGGATATAAGAGTTTAACTGATTAACCAGTTAACCGACAAGCTGATCCTAATGCTTATCAGTTAAACTCGAAGGCAGCCTGTGGGGGCTGGTGGCCAGCAGTCTTCCAGCATCTTTCCCTCTTTAGGCCTGTATCTCCAGGTAGCAGCAGTGGCAGCCAGGAGCCCTGGGCCCTGAGACAACTGTTTCTTTTGCCCATCTCCCTCACTGGCCTGCAGCTAGCCCTTTTTTTCTGATTTCACTTTCAGGATATCTCACTGCTGTTATATCCAATAGCTGGTCACACATTAGAGCAGTGTTATTAATCAGTGAAGCCCCCTTTACAGTAGCTGGACTTACTTGTTATGTATTTTGCACATGATCACTGCTGAGAGTCCACAATCTCAGCCCTTATGTTTAGTCGTGTTAAAATGGATGATGTAAGGTATAGCTTTGTGTAACATATGAAGGAAGTGCGTTCTGCTAGCCATAAATTAAATCTTTTCAGATTTTCTTTACTGTAGTATTTCTTATTTAACCTTTTTTGAAAAGTTAAGCACAAATTTATGCATGAACCCGAATAAAACTTTTCATTGATCTATTTCCTTTTGCAGGAAATTGCATCAACAATTTGAAATGTATAAGGAGCAAGTGAAGAAGATGGGTGAAGAATCGCAGCAGCAGCAGGAGCAGAAGGGTGATGCCCCCACCTGTGGTATTTGCCACAAAACAAAATTTGCTGATGGCTGTGGCCATAACTGTTCATATTGCCAAACTAAATTCTGTGCACGTTGTGGAGGAAGAGTATCTTTACGCTCAAATAAGGTATGGAATTTATTTATAATAAGTATTGCTGAATTTTTCTACCGATGTTGCTTAATGTAAAGTGTGATGTAAGTTGGTATAGAAGTTCTTTGAAGATTATTATTGTAATTTGTGTATGGTTAGTTACTTTAGTTATAGAAAATATATCAATAGAAAAAATGGCTCTCATAGGACATACCTGTGCCTGTCCACAAGTTTGATATCTGTTGTTCAGAATCATTAATAATGCCTTTTAGTTATTGTACAAACAACTTTTCCTTCAAGGAGGAAACTTCTTTAAGACTTTTGTTCCTTTGAGATAAAATCTTCATTAGAACTGTGGTCCACCTGTGGATCAGTGAATATATTTTTTTCAATTTATTACCTAATTCAATTTTGCAAATGGATAAGAAGGCCATGCTGGGTCAGACCAACAGTCCATCCAGCCCAGTTTCCTGTCTGCTGACAGTGGCCAATACCAGAGGGGTTATCCCTCCCCTGTCACTCATCTCCAGAGAAACAGAAGCTAGGGACACCATGCCTACCAATCCTGACTAATAGCCATTGATGGACCTAACCTCCATGAAACTATCTAGCTCTTTTTTCAACCCTGTTAAAGTCCTGGTCTTCACCACATCTTCTGGCAAGGAGTTCTAGAGGTTGACTATGCAGTAAAGTGAAGTAAAACTTCCTTTTGTTTGTTTTAAACCTTCAGCCTATTAATTTTATTTGGTGACCCCTAGTTCTTATACTGTGGGAATAAGTAAATATCTTTTCCTTATTCACTTTTTCCATACCAGTCCTGATTTTATAGACCTATATCATATCCTGCCTTAGTCTTCTCTTTTCTAAGCTGAAAAGTCCAAGTCTTTTCAATCTCTCTTCATATGGGACCCGTTCCAAACCCCTAATCATTTTGTTGTCCTTTTCTGAGCCTTTTCCAATGCCAATATATCTTTTTTGAGATGAGGCGACCACATCTGTATGCAGTATTCAAGATGTGGGTGTGCCATGGTTTTATATAGAGGCAGTAAGATATTTTCTGTTTTATTATCTAGCCCTTTTTTAATGATTCCTAATATTCTATATGCAATTTTGACTGCCGCTTCACACTGAGTGGATGTTTTCAGAGAACTATCCACAGTGACTCCAAGATCTCTCTCTTGAGTAGTTGTAGCTAAATTAGTCCCCATCATATTGTATGTATAGTTGGGATTATTTTTTCTAATGTGCATTATTTTACATTTATCAACATTAAATTTCATTTGCCATTTTGTTGTCGAATCACTTAGTTTGGTGAAATCTTTTTGAAGCTTTTCACAGTCTGCTTTGGTCTTAATTGTCTTGAGCTGTTTGGTTTTGTCTGCAAATTTTGCCACCTCACTATTTACCGCTTTCTCTAGATCATTTATAAATAAATCGAATAGTATTGGTCCCAGGATAGACACTTGGGGGACCCCACTAGTTATCTCTCTCCACTCGGAAAACTTACCATTTATTTTCACCCTTTGTTTCCTGTCTTTTAACCAGTTATAAATTCATAAGAGGACCTTTCCTTTTATCACACGATAACTTACATACACATGGATAATTGTTCCTCTGTGGATCCAATCACAGAATCAGGGCCTAAATTTGGAAGGAAAGAAACTTATTTAGTTACAATCATTTTGAGGTATACATAGTTAGAAGTTAGAGTAAGGAATTGTTCCTGGCTCTGTCTGACCCAGATTCATTTGGACAAGCCTTTTAACTTTATCTTATCTCAGTTTGGTAATGGGTATTATCAGGGCTCGATGATCATGGCGAAAACCACTCGTCAGCCCCGCACTACACATGTGAGACCTGCACTGTGCATGCATGGACTGCCAGTGAACGGGGAGACTGGCTGAAATCTCCTCGCCACGGGCGAGTAGATTAGCATATTTGTCGAGCCCTGGGTATTATATTTACATACCTCCGTAATATCAGTTGAGGGAGCTATTTAAATGATGTTTGTAAACTACTTTTTTCACTGCACTGCTGCACATTTAGATGTGGCCTTAGAGTAGGGGTGGGCAATAATTTTTGGAGGGAAACCACTCCAAGAATTTGGTAAATGGTCAAGGGCTTCACTCTTCCATGATATTAATGGAGGAAATGCAGGGTGTGGGACCTTTGGTGCATAAGGGAGCTTGGGGTAAGGAGATTGGGGTGTAGGAGGGGGTGTGGGGGTGTGGGATCTGAGAGGAAGTTTAAGTGTGATATCAATGGGCCTTATGCATGCATCTTGAAAGGTGTGTTCTGTGGGTTTCAACAATTGTATTAGTGGAGATGTCATCAAGTTTTGCAACTTTTGTTCTTGCAGAATCTGGTGCTGCTTTGAGTAGGAGTGTCTTGGTCTGTCGGGATCTTGCTTCTGATAAGGTTAGAGAGGTTGGGGGTTGTTTGAAGACCACAAAAGAGGGATCAAGTACAGCTTATAGTTGTTTGGTGGTAGTCCGTATGGGTTCCAGTGTGGGATGGTAAGTGACAACTAAAGGCATACTGTCAGAGAGGGGTTTATTTCTGTATTGAAACAAAACTCCCTCCGACCACACACTGCTAATTTTCACAGGAAATGATATGATACAAACATACCATATCATTAGTGCATGAACACTTTTCACAAAACAAACCTTCTTTATCAGACCGAGCAATCCATAGTCTCAAAGGAAATGTTCGCAACACTTTCAAAAGTGGTGCCTAAGAGCTTACATTCATAACTTTGTTAGACACTAAAATTCATGGTCTTAAGACACTGGATTTATGGTTTATTACAATAATTGGTAACTCATTAATCCCCCCTTTTTGTCCTGTTACTATGTGGGTGCTAAAGGGCCACAGCATCTCAAAAAGTCCCTTAGAATTTGCTAATTGTGTATGTTAAATGATGTGTTTGATCATGTATTTAGCTGAGACACTATGAGTGTCTTTACCCAGATCTGTGGAAAAGCTCTGTGTAGATCGAAAGCTTTTCTCTATTGCCAACAAAAGTTGATCCAGTAAAAGATATTGCATCACCTGCAGTGTCTTTCTAATATCCTGGGACCTTCATGGCTGCAGCAACACTTTATACTTCTTTTAGGTCATGTCTACACTACAGATAAGATTGAAGCAGCCAGAGTTGATCTTCTGGGCTATGTCTACACTCGCGGCTTCTTGCGCGAGTAATATGCAAATGAGGCTAAGCGTGGAATATTGCCGAGCCTCATTTGCATACCTAATGAGCCACCAATTTTTTCAGAAGAGGCTCTTGCGCAAGAAGGAGCGTCCCCTTCTTGCGCAAGAAAAACCCTCTTGCGCAATGCTGTTCTTCCTGAAAAGTAATAGGTGTAACGGCATTGCGCAAGAGGGTTTTTCTTGCACCAGAAGAGGCCGTGTAGATGCTCCTTCTTGCGCAAGAGCCTCTTCTGAAAAAAAAGGTGGCTTATTAGGTGTGCAAATGAGGCTCGGCAATATTCCACGCTTAGCCTCATTTGCATATTACTCCCGCAAGAAGCCGTGAGTGTAGATATAGCCCTGGTGTTTGAATTAGCGGGTCTAATGAAGACACACTAATTCAAATTGAGAGGGCGCTCCCATTGATGCTGCTAGTCCTGCTTTTACGAGGCATAAGGGAAGTCTAAGGGAGAATGTGCTCCCTTTGACTTCATGCAGTGTGGATGGTGCCAAATTTTGAGTGAAGATACTTTGACTTAAGCTACGCAATGAATGTAGCTGAAGTTGTGTATATTAATTCAAACTTGTTCCCTAGTGTAGAGCAGGCCTTAGAGTGGCCACAAAGGGCCACTACAGCCTAAAAGGCAGATGATTAATGGATATGAATGGAGCATGCAACGTGATTGGAGAGTATGCTGAAAGTATTCCATGGAGCAAACCTTTCAGTAAACCTAGTCCTTGTATTGTGTAATTTTATTACTTTTGCCTTCATTCATCTAGTGATAGTCATGCTCCCTAGTTGCCCTAATGTACATTCAGGGAAGAAATTGTCTCCCTATGTGTACATACAATACCATGTATAAAGACCCTCCTATTCTATTTGTGGCCTTTTGGGCATAACTGCAATACAAATGAACTTAAATTAGCTAAAGACATAAAGGGTAACAAAACATTCTAGAAATATATTTATTTATTTTGAGTTTCACCAAGAGGGTTGGTAGTGATTGGATGCCTAAGATAGGGAATGTCAGTGAAAATGAAATAGATTTAGAAGTTTTAAAATAGTAAAAAAAAAAAAAGTTAAAAATTACTTATACATGCTAGATGTCTTCAACTCACCAAGGCCTGATGAAATGCATCCTGGAATAATCAAGGAACTGACTGAGGAGATAGCTCAGCCATTAGCTATTGGTTTTTTAAAAGTCTTAGAAGAGGGAAGAGATTCCAGAAGACTGGAAAAGGGCACATATAGAGCCCATCTATAAAAAGGGAAATAAGGGCAACCCAAGGAACTACAGACAAGTCAGCTTAACTTCTGTGCCAGGAAAAATAATGGAGCAAATCATTAAGGAATCCATTTGCAAACATCGGGGAGAAAATAAGGTTATATGTAACAAGCTAGCATGGATTTTTAAAGAACAAATCATGTTAAGCCAACCTGGTAGCTTTCTTTGACAGGATAATAAGCTTTGTGGATAACAGGGAAGTGATAGATTTAGTATAACTAGACTTTACTTAAACCTTCCATACAGTCTCACATAACCTCCTCATTAAGAAGCTAGGGAAATACAACTGAGATGAGCTCCTACAAGGTGGGTGCACAATGGGTTGAATAACCATTCCCAAAGAGTTATCAGTGGTCCAAAAGATATTCTGGGAGGGCATAATGAGTGGGGTTCTGCATGGATCAGTTTTGAGACTAGTTCTGTAGAACATCTTCATCAGTGATTTAGATAATGGCATAGACAGTTTGCAGTCAATACCAGGCTATGAGAGTTTGCAAGTGCTTTGGAGGAAACTTTGAATATTCAAAATGATTTGGACAAACTGGAGGAATGGTCTGAGCTAGATAAGATGACATTCAACTGGGATAAATGCAAAATACTCCACCTAGGAAGGAACAATCACTTGCACACATACAAAATGGGAAATGACTACCTAGGACAGAATATTGCAAAAGGGACCTAGGAGTCATAGTGGACCACAAGCTAAATATAAGTCAACAGTGTGGCATTGTAGCAAACAAAATAAACATAATTCTGGGATGTATTAGCAGGAGTGTTGTAAGTATGGAAGAAAACAAGGTCCTCACTCTGCGTTTAGCAAGCAATAAGCCAGAGGCAGTTTATTTTGTGCAATTGCAAGGGAAGCTGTGACTGGACAGGGGGAGGGGATCACCCCCTTCCCTGGGCAGATCTTCCAATACAAAGAGTAAAAGCATCAGTGTTACAGTACATACAACAATGGCTAGACAATTATCTCTTAGCTCCTCCCAGATGCTACCTTATCTTCAAGGTTCTCACTGGAGTCTGCATTCCATCCTTATCTCTGTATGGAAGCGAGAGGCAAAGGCAGCGCTTTTTACAGTTCTTGCGCTGTCAGACTACAGACTTAGCCTGACTCTTGCTCTGTTACTGACAAACCTAAGATGGCTGCACACAAATCCCCTTTTCCCCCTTTCTCTGCCTCCACACTCCCCCCTTTTGTGCTTTCAGCACAACTACCTGTTTAAATCTCTATATTCATTAGGTGTGGTATTTGTTTTCAAATCAATGGGATTGGTCTAATAGATTTTGGTTGGTTGCAATGGCAATACATGATTAGTATAAACATAAAACTATTTCTATTATTACACCTCTTACAATAAAATGTGCCTAAAATAAGTAAAAGCAATAAAATCATTAATATCCCCAATATAATTTTATGATGGGGTTATTTCCTAATCTTAATAACATAACACAATAGATCATAACTAGTACACAAGAGAGATGTTCTATAGACTGTATGGAAAGCATGCTTCTGAATTTGATATGCGTTTTGGAGTACATGAATTTGACCTTGTAATTCAGAGATTTTCTGGACCTCTGGTAGGAGTGAAGGCAGATTTTGGAATCGGTCAGGTATTAAAGTAATCTAATTAAAGGGTATTGGGAACCTAAGGATTAATTGCATTTAAAAGCCAATTGGGGAGCCAATTAATTGCATTTAAAAGCCAACATGCTGATGGTACCTGTCCATAAGCACAGAGCCCGGACCCTGGAAGAAACCCAAACCACCACTCAATATCACATTCCCAAGATCAGACCCCACAAGTCTCTCCTTGTCAGTGTACAATACTTTGCCTCTTCCACCAGGGCCAGTTCTTAATGTCTTTTGTAGACAGAAATCTCTGGGTTTTGGTGGTGTCAGCGGAGCGGGCATTCCTTCCTCTTTCCTGGAGTAGTTGTGGTTCAGCATCATGCAGGGGAGAGGTTACTAGCACATCACCCTATAATATTTTGGTTCTTCTGGCAGACATCGAATGTATGGTAATTCTGTCAGTGGATAAGGGAGAGGTTACTAGCACGGGAAGTAATTCTTCCCCCGACTGTGAGCTAATTAGGTCTCAACTGGAGTATCAAGTCCAGTTCTGAATGTCACAGTTTAGGAAAGATGTGGACAAATTAGAGAAGTTCCAGAGAAGAGCAAGAAAATTATAAAAGCTCTAGAAAACATAGCCTGTGTGGAATGACTGAAAAAATTGGGCTTGTTTACTGTGGAAAAGAGAAGACTGAGGTGACATGATAACAGCTTTAACTAACTAAAAGGTTGTTATAAAGAGGAGGGTGAAAAACGTATTCTCCTTAACCTCTGAGAATAGGACAAGAAGCAATGGGAGGTTTAGGTTGACCATTAGGAAAAACTTCCTAACTGTCAGGATGGTTAAGCACTGCAATAAATTGACTGGATGCTACACAGCAGCAAAGATTTATGAAGTACCCTTGGCATGTATACCCCACTTTATCAGCATAAGTGGTACACCCCATACAACCGTAACAGATATGGACAGTATAACTAACCACCACAAAGGTCATACAAAGACACCTGACCAAGACAATGTCCATATGTAGGATTGGGATTTTATATTTATATTTCAGGTTTAATAATGTAGTAATGTATGACTTAATTTCATCCTGCCAGCCACCCTTTTTATTGGGTTTGAAGGTTTATAAATCAGCAAATATTTTGCCAATTTGTCTTCCAAATCGGCTATGGTGTGGCCATCAGGTATTGCTTGTTCTGTCCATGGGCTGTGGCCAAACTTCTGTAAGATTTGTTTAAAAGGGGTAGTCTCTTGTACACACGGCAGCTTTTTCAGCTCCACCTGAGCATTGTCCTTAGGGGACTACTTTCGTCTGAACATTTTGTATTCATGTTCTTTGGTTGTTATTTCTAATTATTTTAAGATCTCGTATTTGCCCATGCCAGTGCCAGGGCTTATGATCTTAACCTGTTCTGGGCCAGAGGGAGAGACGTTAAGCTTCCCTCTGTATTACTCAGCCTACTACCATCAAGGGTTCATACACCAAACATAAAAATCCCTCCCAGGATCAGAACAAGAAACACTAAGGGTATGTCTACACTACAGCACTAATTTGAACTAACTTAATTCGAATTAGTTAATTCGACTAAACTAATTCGAACTAGTGCATCTAGACCTAAAAACTAATTCGAATTAGCATTTTGCTCATTCGAAATAGCATGTCCACATTGAGTGGACCCTGAACCGAAGTTAAGGCTGGTTGGAACCAGTGTTGGCAGGGCATCAGGTTAGGATTTAAAGCGTGGAACTGCTGCCTCAGGCTAGCCGAGGGCTGTGCTTAAAGGGACCTGAACCACACCCCGGACAGACAGTTCTCAGGGTTCCCCTCTTGCTTTTCTACCTCGATGAGGGACAGCAAAGCAGTCCTGTCTTGGAGTGCCCTGAGTGCCCACACTCGGCACATCACAGCACTCGGCCATCAGCTCGGCTGCACTTGTCGCAGGCTGCCATCCGGGGGAGTCAATCGGGAGGCTGTCAGGATCCAGGAGGCTCTGCAGGAGAGCTTCCACCCCGAGGAGCCCGCAGAGCCACCCAAGTCCTCCCCATCAGGGGCTCATGCCCCATTCCTCCCTCACCACCTTCCACTTACCCCTCCCTAGCCCCCCTTCCTGATGTAAAAAATAAAGGACGCGTGTGTTCAAAAATAGAAACTCTCTTTATTTAATAAAACTGGGGGTGGTGTGTGTGGGGGGGATTAACCTCTTGGGAGATTGGGAAAAGGAGAGGGTGAAGAGAGGGGAAGAGAGAGGGTGGGAGAGGGGAGAGGGAAACCTGGGAGGAGGGAGCTGAAAAGGGGAAGCCAGGGGAAGAAGGAGGAGGGGAAGTATAAAACTATGGTATGCCATGTCTTCAGTACTGTGTACAGATGTGGTCTCCTCACCTCAAAAAAGATATTTTGGCCTTGGAAAGGGTTCAGAAAAGGGCAACTAAAATGATTAGGGGTTTGGAACAGGTCTCATATGAAGAGAGGCTAAAGAGACTTGGACTTTTCAGCTTAGAAAAGAGGAGACTGAGGGGGGAGTATGATAGAGGTCTATACAATCATGAGTGGTGTGGAGAGGGTGAATAAAGAAAAGTTCTTCATTAGTTCTCATAATAGAAGAACTAGAGGACACCAAATGAAATGAATGGACAGCAGCTTTAAAACTAATAACAGAAAGTTCTTCTTCACACAGCACATAGTCAACCTGTGGAACTCCTTGCCACAGAAGGCTGTGAAGGGTAGAACTATAACAGAGTTTAAAGAGAAGTTAGATAAATTCATGGAGGTTGGGTCCATGGAGTGCTATTAGCCAGGGGGTAGGAACGGTGTCCCTGGCCTCTGTTTGTTGAAGGCTGGAGATGGATGGCATGAGACAAATCGCTTGGTCATTGTCTTTGGTCCATCCCCTCCGGGGTACTTAATGCTGGCCGCAGTTGGCAGACAGGCTACTGGGCTAGATGGACCTTTGGTCTGACCCAGTACGGCCATTCTTATGTTCTTATGTTCTAAGCTCAGTGCTCAGGGTCAGGGGTCTCACTGGACCAACTTGATTTTCATGCAGACCTGCTCCTGGGTTCGCATGTGGCTTTGGTGGCCAGGCTGGCAGCTATCCTGCCCTAGATGGCTCCATTCCTGCACCTAGTCCAGAGGTCGTGGACGTTGGAGGCCTCCACCCAAACCTCGATGAGGTCCACGATCTCCGCAGTAGACCAGGCGGGCGCCCGCCACTTGTGGCCCCGGGCAGGCTCCTGTGAGCCGCCAGCCTGGTCCTGGGAAGAGGCAGAGGGCTGGGTGGTAGCGGGTGGCTGGCTCATGCCATTTCAGGTCCAGGGTCTGCTGGCTGGGTGCTGGCAGGCTTACAGCTGGCACAAGCACTGTAGCCCTACCGTGCCCCTTTAAGGGCTCCGGGGCTGGGAGGGGGGCAGAAAAGTTTCCCTGGTTTGGCCCAGAGTGGCCACCAGGGCAACCTGGGAAGGTCTAGCCTCCAACTAGTTTGAATTAAGTGGCTACACAGCCCTTAATTCGAACTACTTAATTCAAACTAGACGTTACTCCTCGTAGAATGAGGTTTACCTAGTTTGAATTAAGCGCTCCGCTAGTTCGATTTAAATTCAGACTAGCGGTTTGTATGTATAGCTGCTATTAAAGTTAGTTAATTCGAACAGCCGTTAGTTCGAATTAACTTTGTAGTGTAGCCATACCCAGCATTCTCCTTTTGTGCTCAGTCTTGCTACAGTTGAGAGTGTATGCACCTAGGATATTTTTTGGTTTGGAGTGAGGATCTCTAAGTCCTCCTCCTACTGCCCAACCTTGCTACGATCGGGGGTATACCCACCTTCAATTATTCTGCCTCCCCCAGCAGTCTGGGGTAGAGAGAGGGATGCTAAACCTTTCTCCTGTTACTCAGCCCTGCTATGACTAAGGGTGTGTATACCTTGTAATAAAAAATTCTCAATTCATAAAATACCAACAACGAATACAATATTGATCACAAATGGTTTATTGACCGGTATCTCTATGACTGGGGGTGTGCATGCCTGAATGATCAATCACCTTTAAGTATATGGTATATCTTTTTAGCAATATTGTCAATAATTACAGCACATATTCTTCCCCTTTTTGCAATTCTCCACCAAAAATTTTATGCTCATACAAAGTACACAAGATCTTTTATAGTGGAGAAGGCAGCACGCCGCATTTATCGAGAATACAACAGTTAGCATCTGCTTTTCAGTCACCCACACATAAACACACCATGCACATAATCCTGCCAGTCGAGCCTAGATCAATCTAGTGGCCAGCCAGATTGATCGCAGAGGGGAGCTGGACTTTGTCAGTCACGATCTGATGCTCTTGGAGTTGGTGGCAAGACGAACCCAAAGTCTCATGGCAAAGCACCTCTTTTTATAGTTCTTTTTTTCTGTTGAAGTCTATGGATTCTGCTGTCAGTTTGTGACTGGTTACTCCTTAATTGGTGTTATCTTTTGATGTTAACATTCCAAAACAACTCCGAGAGGGTAATCCTGTCCTGGATTGAGTTAATCAATTGTCTTTAGGGGTGCCAGCATTCACCTTAGGGTCGTCAGTCTGCCCTTCCTTAATCATGGATGTGCGTTGATGGTTCTCTGGCATCGATAAGTCTCATTAATTTTCTTCACCCTTCCTCTCTTGACCATCTGGTTTTAACAACGGCCTTCACACCTTATCTTTTTCTGATGCATACATTCCTCATTCACACAAACAGTCTTTTACAGAGACCTTCAAAGGTATACCAACAACCGTGTTTTATACTGAGCAATAAAAAAGCATTGTAAATTAAACCATACTAAATCTTGTAATCAAAACAGTTCACATTGTGGCCTGGGCCTTCAACATTCCTCTAATCTTATTCACATAGACACAATACAAGATCCTGTCTCTTACTTACTAAACCTTAAAACCAAGAAATGTATATTTAACTAAAAGGCCTAATGGTCTGTCCCTGCCTTAATATTAGTACAGATACTGGCAGTCTGTCACGTGTTTCTACCAATGCCCCAGAGTGTCACAAAAAAGGGTGGCTGGCAGAATGAAATTAAGTCATACATTACTACATTATTAAACCTGAAATATAAATATAAAATCCCACTCCTATACACAGAGGAGGCGTTCTAACCGGGGCTGCCCTTCTGGTACCCAGTCCCCAAAACAGCAGGTTTGAGGGTGTGGTTGAGGATCTGCACGACCTCACCATTCAATGCCATCACAGCTGTGCCATCTTTTTTCTCACCAGTTATGCCCCTTTCTACCACACGGGGGCTATGTCTAGACTACATGGCTCCATCGTTGGAGTCATGTAAAATAGTTTACTCGGCAAAGTCAAAGAAGCAGGGATTTAAATAATCCCCGTGTGACGGACTGGGCCATGTCTGGGCACAGCTGAGGGCGCCTGCTCAGGGCGAATGTCTCAACTTTGGGGCTCCTTACTGCCCCCAGACTGGTGACCTCTCCAAACAGGCCACAAACCAGTCCCATAGAGCGCTTCAGCAACCTGCCTGAAGCCTCCCGAGCAAAACCCCTCCGACACCCCAGCAATATCCGTGCCTCAGATGGCCCCGGGCCTATACACAGGTGGGGGGGTTTTAGCATCCAATCCCACCTACCCCGAACAAGTTCTGTCCAGTTCCAAGAAACCAGCCACAGATCCTTGGTCAATTTACCCTCTGGACCTTACCCACGCTGGGCCAATCCTTTAGAATCTATATCTAAAGGTTTATTATTACAATAAAGAAACGCATGAGAGTAAGGTTGTTAAAGAATAGTATGTTACATGCACCGAATCTCCCAGTTCTCGATGCAGGCTCTAGCAGAGATGTTACAGCTGCTGGTTTAAAAGTTCTTGTTGCACATCCTAGGGTCAGGATGGGTTCACAGGTCTTCCGGGCTCTTCGATCCCTGCAGTGCTGCCTCTGGGATGAAGTGCTGAGCTGAGAACAAAAATGGCATCGACCACATGGCCTCTTTATACCCCCTTCCTGGCCTCTTCTGGTCTCAGCCGGTCACTTGGTCCTCAACCTCTCTCTGCTGGCAGCTCTTAGGTCTCCGCCCTCATGCTTTAGGTGTGTCTTTGGCCCATCAAGTGCCATTGTTCCACAGGGCTTCGCTAATCAGCCTGTCCATAGCAATGCTCAACCACATTCGGAGAAATATTCAGCTTCCACACGGATTACAGATTCCTATCTACACACACAGACATTATACACTCACATAAATAGCGTACACAGGATCAGCAAACAACAAGTTCCATTCAATACCCCACATGGCTCCCTTTTATACCAATTTCTGGGGCCAACACCCCCACCTACGGGTGCAGCAGCGATCTGGCTGCTTCCCTCCAATTCGGTAATGTGACACCCCGCTTCATTAAAATAAAAATGGCCGCCGTGCTGTGCCGACGATCAGCTGAGCCTGCACAGTGCGGCAGTCTAGTTGACCACACAGTCAACAAGGGAAGTCTTTGTCTGGTATCAGGTCAATGTATGAGTGGGAGGCAATGACCCAGACAAAATCCGTCACAACTGGATAGAGTAGCATTGGTCTACAATCCATCAACACTGGAAAGCATCGATCTACATTCCATCGGTCTACACTCCAACTCTGGATAGCATTGGTCTACACTCTACACAAGAGAGTTACTATGCTCCTAGATGATCTTCTGTCTTTATGATGGTGGACGTGAGCAGACAATCTTCTAATAGGGATCCCCTTCCACCAGCCCCAACCAATGGTGCAAATTACAAAGGATGTAACCCTTCTGGGATGGGGTGCCCATCTGAATGACCATTTGTCCAAGGCAAATGGTCTCCACATGAGACATCGCTGCACATCAATCTTCTGGAGCTCAAAGCAATAAGAAATGCCTGTGCATACTTTTCTCCCAAGATTTCCAACCGTACAGTCCAGATCCTCACGGACAATATCTCCACAATGTTTTACATAAACAGACAAGGTGGTGTGCGTTCTTGTTCCCTATGTGCAAAGGCCATCTGCTTGTGGAATTGTTGCATCCGTAATCGTGTTACACTCGTAGCATCATACCTACCTGGGGCCAACTATACCACTGCAGACTCTGATCTGCAGTTTCTCCATAGATCATGAATGGGGAGCTGCATCATGATATCATAACCTCAATCTTCTCCCGATGGGGTTGGCAGCCCAAAGACCTCTTTGCTTCTCCCCAGAATGCTAAATTCCCCCAATTCTGCTCCTGAGTAGGATTTGGAAAAGGCTCCCTCAGAGACATGTTCCTAATCTGTTGGAGCACCCTACTACATTACACCTTTCCCCATATACTGCTTATTCCATGAGTCCTCCACAAGATCCACACAGACAAGGCACGTGTCATTTTAATAGTCCCATCTTGGTCAAGACAAACCTGGTTTCCATACCTGCACCGACCATCAATTCAATCTTCCCTACCCATTGCCACGCTGTTGTGACCTCCTCTCTCAGAATCGTGGGATGATGCTGCATCCCCAGCCACACACTCTTCATCTTCAAACATGGCTCCTATCTGGTTCTGGAACTTAGAGACCCGATGTTCCCAGCAGGTGAAGGATGTTCTCCTCCACAAGAAAGACTTGCCTACAAAAATGGGCATGCTTCTCTCTGTGGTGCCAGAGGTTGCTGATTGACCCTTACACATCCCCACTCAATGCCATCCTGGACTATATATTAGAACTCGAGACATCGGGGCTATCACAAAGGCTATCACTTTCTTCACTAAGGGTATGTCTACACTACCCCGCTAGTTTGAACTAGCAGGGTAATGTAGGCATACCGCACTTGCAAATGAAGCCCGGGATTTGAATTTCCTGGGCTTCATTTGCATAAACTGGGCGCCGCCATTTTTAAATCCCTGCTCGTTCGAACCCCGTGCCGCGCGGCTACACGCGGCACGAACTAGGTAGTTCGGACTAGGCTTCCTAGTCCGAACTACCGTTACTCCTCATTCCACGAGTAGTAATGGTAGTTCGGACTAGGACGCCTAGTCCGAACTACTTAGTTCGTGCCGTGTGTAGCTGCGCGGCACAGGGTTCGAACGAGCAGGGATTTAAAAATGGCAGCGCCCAGTTTATGCAAATGAAGCCCGGGAAATTCAAATCCCGGGCTTCATTTGCAAGTGCGGTATGCCTACATTACCCTCCTAGTTTGAACTAGGAGGGTAGTGTAGACATACCCTAAGAGTCTACCTCTCGCAATAACAGCATTCTGTGCTCTTGTTGACGGACTCTTGATATTTGCTCACTCTGTCAGAAAAAGATTCCTTAAAGGTTTCTGGAACCTGTACCTGCCTCATAGGAACCCACCATCCCCATGGGACTTGAACTTTGTTCTAAATTGCTTGACCAGGCCTCCCTTTAAACCTATGGCCATCATTGCACTTCCCTTCCTTTTTATGAAGGTCTGTTTTCTGTTACCTCAGTAAGGAGAGTTGATGAACTTGGGGCCTATGGCAGAGCCCTCCTATGCGGCCTTCACAAAGGACAGAGTTACTCTAAGACCGCATTCCTCATTTCTATCAAAAGTTTCTACGGCATTTCATGTGAATGAACCCATCATATTGCCTACTGTCTTCCCAAAGCCTCATGCATTACCTACAGACTTGATGCTGCACACATCTGACGAACACTGGCCTTCTTTTTAGAGAGAACACAAGCCTTCCATAAATCTCAATGACTACACCTATTTCATCCCAGCATTTCTTGAAATGGATATCGACTTGCATAGTCAAATGTCACACTATCGCCAATAAGCCTCGATAAAACCCACTATGAGCACATACTACTCATGCTACAGTGGCCTCCACGGCCTCCTTGAATAATGTTCCCCTCAGAGACATTTACTGTGCTGTTTTGTGGTCATCAGACCATACTTCCACCAAACATTATGTGATCCTACCACAACTGGCATCTGAAGACTGCTACTGCAGTCTTGTCCACCACCACTAAACACTGACTCCAACTCCCACTATCCAAGTCAAACACTGCTCTCTAGTCACCAACAGTGGAGCACCCGCAGGGACATAACTCAAAGAAGAAAAGGGAGTTACTCATTTTGTGCAGTAATGACTCTTCTTCGAGATGTGTGTCCCTGTGGGTACTCCATAGCCCTTCCTCCTCTCTACTTGGAGTCTTAATTAGTTGAGCATAGATGAGGAACTGAAGGGGAGGGGTTGGGCCACGCACATCAGGCGCTAAGGCGCGAACGCCACAAGACATCTCCTGTGCATGTGCAGCTCAATGAGGTAAACTGCTTTGCAAGGATCTGATCTGCAGCACTGGGCAACCTGTCACCAACAGTGGAGTACCCACGGGGACACACATCTCTAAGAACAGTTGTTATTGCACAAAGTGAGTAACTCTCTTTTCTGGATCCTGACATGAGTACAGGAGGCTGGCCTTGATGAGCTCCGGAGGTGCCTACCCTGTCTTTGGTCTTTCTGTTGCTTCTGATGTATTTGTAGAATGTTTTCTTGTTGCCCTTTATGTGTCTTGCTAGATTGAGTTGATTTTGTGCCTTAACCTTTCTAATTTTGTCTTTATATGCTCATGTTATGTGTTTATTTTCATCCTTTGGAGTCTGACCTAGTTTCCACTTTTTATAGGACTCTTTTTATGTTTAGATAATTCAAATCTCCAGGTTAAGCCAAGGTTGTCTCTTGCCATACTGCCTATTTTTCCTACACAGTGGAATAGATTGCTCTGGTGCCCTTAAAATGTTCTTTTGAACCACTGCCAACTATCTTCAATTGTTTTTTCTCTTAAACTTGCTCCCCATGGGAACTTACCTACCAGCTTCCTGAGTTTGCTAAAATCTGTCTTTTGCTGTTTTTCCTGCTACCATATCTTAGAATCATGAACTCTTATCATTCCATGATCAATTTTACCCAAGGTACTTTCTACTTTCTCAACCAGAATTTGTTCTTTGACCCTTATCTTTTAGAGGGAGGAGAGATATTTTTGTATTACACATAAAATATACATAGACTAGAAAATTTACCTGGTATTGCCTGGATCTCTCAAAGCAGGGGCCTGGTGGTGTGGGGGATGCAGGGCATGTGGGGCTGTGTGTGCAGGAGGTTTTGGGTGGGGTGTGTGTTTGGGAGTGAGGGTTGAGAGTGTGGAGAGGGTCAGGGCAAGGGATGGGAGGTGCAGGAGTCAGGATAGGGGATGAGGAGAGGTTCAGGGCAGGGGATGGGTATGGCCGCTGGCTTCTCCTCCAGGGGTGGCCCATGGAAGCAGGGACAGCACACACCATCTCCTGGCTCATCCTCGGAGGTCAGCAGGGGCTCTCACCCATCTCCCTCGTCCAGCCCTGTTTGGAGAGTGCTTTCTCCGTCCTCTCCCGGGCTGGCAGGGGCCATCTTCTTCCCTGGCCCCTCCCTGGGTGGAGGGAGGCTCTTTTCCTAATCCCCCAGCCCTTCCTGCTGTGGTCCCTGCTGTGTCAGCTCTAGCCAAAACTGCACTCCTGGCTGGGGCTGTGCTCTCCACCACCATCCCCAACTGGGGCTATATTCCTCACTGCCAGCCCAGCCCCTGAACCTCTCTGATCCAGCAACATCCATGGTCCTGCTGGACTATGGGTAGATTACTTCTGTATATAGATATAAAATATATGTACGTGTGTCTACAGTTATATGTGTAACATACACTGTACAAAAATGTTTTTAGTTTTGTACAGTGCCTATTGCAGTGTTTGTTGTTACTTTGGGACAATATTCAAGCTAGTAACTATGAAAGAACAAGATTTTTGTAGAGATGGTGTACCTCAAGGTTTCAGCTAACTACCTGGCAGGGATAGGATGTTTCCCCTCAAATGTATTCTGTTACTTGTTATAATCTCCTTCCTCTAAATCCTATGCTTCACACGGGTTTCTCACTCATCCACCACAGTCTGAGATTGAAGGGATATTTCTGAGATGTTGTGTTTTTCCCCCTGGATTCTATTTGTGTATACTCCTAGCTATTTCTTGACCAGTTTCCTTTATTGAAACTAAAAGTTGGACATTGTTGTGACCTCTTGATTCTAAAATGGTTCAGCATCTCATGGAATGATCTGGTCACCAAAGTACAGGCAGTTGTTGGTGTGCACCTTTTGTAGATTTACCACTGTCATTAAGAGGGTTAACATTTTTGAGTTGTGGAAGTTTCATTCTGGAAGCTACAAAACCAAAAGGAGACTGCGTGGCACATCACCTCTACCATTAAGTTGAATTTCAAGAACTAACTTATTTAACAAATATTACACTCTTTAATATATTATCTATCTTTGGCAGGCAGGTTTATTATGAACAATTTTGCATTCTTTAAAGAATTAAACATGTCATGCCAGTTGTGAATCTTTTCTGTCATTGGTTTGGTCTATATACAATAATGCTATTTTTGCTCATCTGTATTGACTTTTCTCCTCCTCGTTGTGTATTATGAGTTATTCTTCTTGAAGGTGAATTTAAAAAAATATTTTATCTAAAAAAAACTAGTAAATGTGAAACACAGATCAACAAAACAATTAATATTGTGAAAAGGTACCATGTTCTAATTGTGTAGTTAGGTTGATATATAATTGTTAAAATATTTCACAGTTAAAAAATAGAAAATAAATGAAAATTATTATAATAATCAGGGCTCACCGAACCACGGCAAGCCCTGCTAGCCAGATGCGCTGTCTGGCGATCTGTGCATGCGCAGATCCTTCTGCATCGCCCAAACACGGCTCTTTCAGGTTGCAATCTACTCGCCATAGGCGAGTAGATTGCATTATTTGTCGAGCCCTGATGATAATCATATTTTTAAAATAGGTATCTGAGTTTGGCATACATTTATTTAGGCCACTGGATATAATTTATGTTGGCTCTAACTTTTGAAATAAACTCAGGTAAGAGTGAGAAAATAATCCATCTTGGTTGTAAGAACAGACTTCATAAACATATATACATGACCAGACTCAGAGACTGATTAAAAAAACTGATAGTCTAATGGCATAGTATCTTAAAAACGGAGGGCATGATTCCAGGTTACCTCAAAGAATTGTCTGTGCAAATCATAGGCAAGGTGGGACCCTTATTCTCTTTAAGAGAAAGTACTTTCAAAACTCTTATTCAGCATAATTTCCAGTCAGTTTCTGGAAATATTGTTATAACAGTAGCACATTCTCCTGAATCTCAGTAGAGTTCATGTACTGTAAGCAAGAAGAGTTCTTTTTAGTGATGAATAGGGAAAGATAAATGTACAAAATGAGAAATTAAAATGTATTATTTATTTTATTTTTAAGTAGCAATAAGGAAGAAACAGTTCTACCTCAACACACATTTATAGTCTGAACCAAAAGAATAAACTGTAAGGCCTGGTCAACACTAGGACATTATTTCAAAATAACACCTCCCCTCAAGTTCGAATTTGCAAGCAGTACATCCACAATACCAACTCAGTTATTCCAGAGTAAAGGGCTGCAGATTTCTGTACTCCTGCTTTTCATGAGGAATAGTGTTAATTCTGAAGTTATAAGTCCAAAATAATGTTAGCGTGGATGCTCTGGTGCCTCTAATTTGAAGTAATTGGCCTCCAGGAAGCCTCCTGCAGCTCCCCAGGGTGTTTCCTGCGACACTAAGTCCGAGGTAGAGTGTCCACATTATCAGAGCCTGCCTTGGTTTATGTTAGATTCTTCTCCATAGTAAGAACATGCAAGTTTGAATTTGTAAAATTGGGAGTCCAGAAGTCGAATTTAGTAAATTTGAAATAATCTGCTAGTGTCTAATAGGTCTAAAACAAGCAGATTATATATGTGAATAAACATGAGCTCAAACATCTTGTTTTTTAACCTCTTTCCTTTTTTATTTTTTTTAAATTTTAAACCTTGTCCATCCATTTTTTTTTATTTCCTAGCCCTTGTCATTAGTTTATTTTACGTTTTAAAACCATTGGCTATCTTTTCAAAAAATATTACTCGTATATGTTTTACATTTTTGTATATTACTTTTGGCCTTTCCGTTTTTCTGTTTTTGCACAGGTTTAACTTTAACCATTCCTTATGCTTTAAATGTTTAAAATTAACCTTTTAGGTAATTAATTAGTCATGTCAAATTTCTATTTTAAAATTTAAACTCATCTCCCTCGCACCTATCTATTTCCAATAACTTGTGGTTTTGATTTAATTCCATTTTATTATTCGTCTTCACTGTCACTTGTCTGTTCAGAATATTTCACTTGTGGCTGTCACAGAAAAAGAATCCAAAACCAGTTGGCACTTTAAGGTTCCTTGTGTCCAAAGGTGTGCATGGCCTTTCCTAGTCACCCTGAATCTCGTTGCTAGAAGCTCCTGGCATTGTTCATGTTCCTATAAGGTGGGGAGTATCTCTTTGGGACTCAGTATTGGAGTTAGGACATCCTAGGTATGGCTACACTGTGCTTTTTTCCTGAAAAAGGTATGTAAATTGCACTTGTATTTGCATATCTTCTTCCAATTCTTTTTCTGGAAGAGGATTTTCTGATATTTGGCCTGTCTACATGAGGCCAAATGTTGGAAAAATCCCCTGTTTCGGAAGCCCCATGTATGCCTCGTTTTACGAGGAATAAGGGGGCTTCTGAAAGAGGGCTTTTTCCGAAATTTGGCCTCGTGTAGACAAGCCAAATATCAGAAAATCCTCTTCTGGAAAAAATCAGAAGATACGCAAATACAAGCACAATTTGCTTACCTTCTTCGAAAAAAACCCAACAACCCACCGTGTAGCCGTACCCCCTGACATCTCATAGGACATCCACATGGTTTCTCCTTTCCCAATCTAAATCTCTCCACTCAGGCTCCTGTGAGCCAGGGAGTCCTGCCATGAATCCAGGTCAAGGGATAAACATGGCCTTTTGCAGTACAACAGATACAGTAGTCACACTTTAAAAATTCTATATTTTAAAAGTCTTTATAATTTTCAGTGATATACCTTACCTATATAATAGGGAATACTACTAGAAATAGTTAAATCTTTGAAAATATTTAACATTTAACCTGCCATACATTGACATTTTCAACAGCTAGTATATAAAACAAAACTGTTTGTATACTGATGCCTGAATGAGAGCCCTAATGGAACAAATAGAAAGTGTCCACCTATTTAACTATGCAATTAAGTGCTTAATAGCATACCTAAGTTTAGATTATGGGCAAGTATAACTAACTTGAGTTATCAAAAAACTTTTCATTTATAAAGCTTTGTTCTCTTTTCACATCAGTTTTGATTGAAATAATTTTGAATACTTTTTATTTTCTAAAATGTCTCACCAAGAATAATAATATGGCAATATTAATACAATCATATATTTTCGTAAGTCTGCAAAGGAAAAAAAGCACAAGACAATATAGAGTAATGTATATCCAACATAACATAATAAACAGCTGGAGAAAATGTGTCTTAATTATATCTAGGATTTAAACTCTGATTTTATGATTGATATGAAGTTATGTCACTGTCAGTCTTTTATTTGCAACTGCATTGGTCTATAATCCTTCTAAATGATTTTCCCACACAGATTCCCATTGACTTCAAGCCAATGGGCTTCTCTGCAAGCATGCAAGGGTTCCATCCATGCTGATCATTTGCAGGATTAAGACTTAACATATCTGGGCCAAATCCTGCATTCTGTATTCATGTGACTGACTAATTTGTTTTAATAAAGCAGGTGGAATTTTACTGTTCAGTTGCTTTTATTACAATATTTTTTTCTTTGTGCATGTATATATATCTCAACTTTCTTTGAAAATGTATCCTAAAATAATTTGAAGAAAACCAGTAAAGTAACATCCCTTTCACCATATACTTTTCATGATTAAAAGAAAGAAAAAGCTGTATATCAGTCAATTTTTTTGAAATTCATTTATTTTATACTAACAAATACTAGTGCTTGGTTTCAATATGAAAATAACTATCTTTCCTTCTTTGTCTTTTTCTGTCCTTTCTTTCTTGCTTTCATGGATATGAACTCCAGGAGGACAAAGTGGTTAGAGCCTTTTTCTGTCTAACATTTATTTTTATGAGTATTCTTAATGCTTAAAGGCTAGATTTTGCCTTCAATTTAAACTTTAAAGTGTTGTAAATACTATGCATGAAAATTCTTTTAAGAAACCTATGAGCATGCACTTGTTTTCCTTTTTTAATTTTTCAATATGATATACCATCATGTGCATTTTAGAACAAGAAAAGGGTTCATTGAGTCAATATTTATATTTTTTGGTCCAGAAGTATTTTAAATAGTTTTACAACTTCATAAATTTGTATTCATAAATGTGATAATATCAGTTTTGTTCACAATGATAGCTTGGATTACATTAAGAATGCCCCCACGATTAACATTTAATTTTTTATTTAATTTTATCCTTCTCATTTTGATGGAATGACAGCTCAGTAGTTTGATTTTCAGAGTAATTCAAAACATTAATCATCAAGTATTATCAACAAAGCATATCTGTCCTAAACTTTGAAGAATGAACAGCTTATTAGATTCTATTTAATCACTATAATATTGTGGAGTTAAGAATTAGCAGATAATTTATATTTGCCCTTTAAACTGTAAGCACAAGTCCTGCACATAATATTTTGAGCGTAATGTTGAAACAATGTTAAAAGTTATGCATGCCACTAATACATTGCTAGTTTGTTTTGTGAATACTAACCCTAAAATATCCTGTTAAAATACTGATTTTATTATAGTTATGCTTAGGAGAGGGTGCGTAAGAGTATACGAATATGCCTGAACAGCTTTAAACATTTATTGAAATGAATTAAATTTCATTTAAAAATACAAACAAAAAATCTTGACTAAACTAAATCTACTTTTACAGGAGAGTGACAGCAATGCATTGTAAACTCAACTGCCAATATTCAAGCCCATGTTCTCTGGTGCTTAGCAATTAAATCTCTGTCAGTTGCAGACTAAAAAGTTCTTTACAGTTTACACATGTCCAAATGGGTACACATAGAACAAATTCTCCCACTTAAATAAATAGAGGTTTACTTCCACTGTTCATTGGGAATTGCTTAGGACCCACAAATTATGTCTACACTGGGATTAAAACACCTTACTGTCCTATGTGAGCTGACTAAGCATGATGGGGCTTGGGCTATGGGCCTGTTTAATTGCAGTGTAGCTGTTCAGGCTCAGTCTGAATCCAGGCTCTGGGAACTTCTCTCAGAAAGTTCCAAACTTTGGGCTTTGGCCTGGGCCCAAACATCTACATAGCAATTTTACTGCCTGTCACCGTGCCTCTGTGGGTCACAGCTAAGTATCAGATTTGGGATAAACTGCTAATAAATGAGTCAGACTCACCTCAAGTGCTTATTCTTCCATAACATATACCAAGCCAGTAACAAAAGTAAAGATCTGTCTCATTACTGTAGTCTTCTTTGGCATCCCAGCCCTTGTTTCACCACCCAGACATTAGATTTGATGTGTGTCTATATAATACCAAATTCACCAGACAAAAGGTTCTTTTAATCCAAGGAGATCAGGCACACAGCCAGGTCAATATATAACTCAGATCTTACCTAATAATCAATCCCTTAGAATCTAATAACTAAAGGTGTATTTATAAGAGAAAAGAAAGAGAAGTCAAGGAAAACTAATATATACAGGCATTGCAAAGTTTTTGGATTGGGATTGTAGCAGTGATGGAATCTTGATCCATCATTTACAAGTTACATCTTGTAAAATTTCTCGTAATTTACAAAAGATTGGAAGGTCCTTAGTCTATTGGTTGGAATGCTCCTTTTACTGTCCAGAGATTAGTTTAGTAAGGGTATGTCTACACTACCACCCTAGTTCGAACTTGAAGGCATTCAAAGTTGCAAAGGAAGCCCGGGATTTAAATATCCCGGGCTTCATTTGCATCTTGCCGGGTGCCGCCATTTTTAAATCCCCGTTAGTGCGGACTCCGTGCCCGCGGCTACACGCGGCACGGAGTAGGTAGTTTGAATTAGGCTTTCTAATTCGAACTACCGTTATTCCTCGTGGAATGAGGTGTACCAGTAGTTCGAATTAGAAAGCCTAATTCGAACTACCTACTCCGTGCCACGTGTAGCCGCAGGCACGGAGTCCGCACTAACAGGGATTTAAAAATGGCGGCACCTGGCAAGATGCAAATGAAGCCCAGGATATTTAAATCCCGGGCTTCATTTGCAACTTCGAATGCCTACATTAACCACCCTAGTTCGAATTAGAGTGGTAGTGTAGACATACCCTGAGATAGTAAGCCTTCATTTAAAAAATGCTGTGAAGGGGATACCCAAATATCTGAGTTTATGATGTATGTATAATGATGGTTACATTTCAGGAGTAAAGGGGCTGTGTGTGAATTTTGGGAGCAGTTACTATTTAGATTACCTTTTAATAAGTGCATTTTAGATTGCTTTAAGTATCCAGTTCTACTGATTTTAGAATTGTATGCTTGGAAATAAAGAAGATATAGAGCTGAATGCATATTTTGGGAAAGACACTCTCTGTTCCAGAGCAGTGTGAGTCTAAGGAAGGGTACAAGAAGCTCTCCTTCCATTTACATCTGTGAAGGGAACAGCAGTAATCTTGGTTTTGTACTCTGTACCATGAAGAGAGCTTCTGTATTCCTTAGAGTCTTGCACTAAAACATCCACAGAATGGATATCCTGTATAATGTTTGGTGTTTGTGACATAAGAAATGGATTATATCATTATTATTATATCATTATTATTATACCGACATGGAAAAGTCATATTATTTGTTGTCCCTCATTTTCCAGTACTACACGAATGTGACATAAAATTGAGTTAAGTCCAACATCTTAAGGGTCATGTTCTGTTTTTGGTAATGATAATATGGTGTCTTGAACCCAGAATATTCTTAAATATAGCTATAGATACTGAGGATAGCTAACATTGATTGAACACTGACCATATGTGATGTGCATCAAGAAACTCCTCCCATAATTTAATCTGCAGCACCCAGATCCATGCAGAGATGAGAAACAGAGAAATAGTTTACCCAGCCTTGTGCCATAGGGATCCTGTCAGCAGTGACAAGATTTCAGGAGAAGGATTGGGGCACTGTTCAGTGTGCAATGTGCGTAGAGGTAGGCTGTTGATGGTAGCATATGCAACAGTTAGATGGGGACTGCTCATAGCCTCTGGGTGTCAAATACAATGCCCATTCTATTATTGAATGTGTATGATTAGGATTTAGTTAGATGCACCTAGTAAGACACTCACATACATTAAAAAATCCTGCTTTGCTGTTCATGTGGAAGGTTTCTGTGCACTCCTCTTTCTTTTTCTTACAGCACCCCTCTTGCTTTAAATCATTGTTTCTACATATTTGTACTTCATGTGCACATTTCTGCTAATGTTAACAATGATGATGATGTTGGTTTGATGAAACAAGTTAAAAAACAAAACCAAATCCCAGCCATGCCTCAGTATTGTATAATTGGATATAACAAAATATGTTTGCCTAATGGAGGACCAAACTTATAAGGAAAGAAACAATCTATTCTTCTTTGAGTGATGGTCCCTAAATGGATTCCAACATGGGATCTGGAAGGTTTAGTTGATGCACATGTGAGTAGTGGAACCCCTCTTGCTCATAGAGGAGGATATAATGGATTGTGCAGGTCAATGCCTCTCCAGTTCCCTTTTAATGTTACCTGACTAAAATTGGAACCCCTGTTCCTTTCCTCTCTTAGCTTTACTAAGATAGTGACTTTGTCTGTTTTGCCTTCCCTGTATGTAGTTAAATTTTTGTCTTGTTTTGTATCCTGAGTTTAGTGTTGAAGTTAGGTTCTTCATCAAGTCATGTCTCTATGGGTGCTCCAATGTAGGTATGGTAGCACTCCTGCACCTGGGATTAGGGGAATCTTCGGTAGCAGTATCTGTTGGACTGCACCTGTGCTCTTCCCCATTTCATGCTATAACTGTGGCTATAGAGTGCTGTCATTCAACCACCCTCAGTTCCTTCTCAACTGCTCTTGGAATCTCTAGCAGAAGCCTTCATACACCTGTAGAACCTTTAGTGATAATAGTGCCTTTGTTGCAAGTTCTTAGTAAGTACACGTTACCTTTATTCTTTTCTCCCTTTTCTCTCATTTTTTTTCTTTTGCTGTTTCCTCCCTGTTACATTTTAGATTAGCATAGGTTTCCTTTTCTGCACCTTTCGCTATTGGGAAATTCTCCCTACGTGGGGTTATGCCAGGATCCTCCAGGGTTAGAAGGTGCCTCTTCTGTCCTGAGGCCATCTCTGTGAGTGGTGGCTACTCACAGTGCAGCCATTGTTTGCATGAGGGGCCTGTATCACAGAAGTGTACCCTTGTCTCAAATTGAAGGCATGGTCCAGGAAGGACCATGAATTGAAAAGAAAACCTTTACTGATGGAGAGCTTGTGACCAGCCTCACACTCTGGCCCCAATATCTTTCCTCCATAGTGGTCCATCAGCACTGGCATTTGCTGACCCCCAACTACAAAAAGAAAATTTACGCTGTCACCAAGAGTATGGCTAGACTACATGGCTCCGTCAATGGAGCCATGTAAACTAGTTTATCTGGCATAAGCAAAGAAGCGGGGATTTAAATAATCCCCGCTTCATTAAAATAAACGTGGCCACCATGCTGTGCCGACGATCAGCTGATCCGGCACAGCACAGCAGTCTAGCCATGGATCTGTTGGCTGGGGACGCCTTTGCTGACCGATCCCTTATGCCTCGTGAAACAAGGTTTACTGGATCGGTTGGCAAAGGCTTCTCCAGCCGACAGATCCACGTCTAGACTGCCGCGCTGTGCTGGATCAGCTGATTGTTGGCCCAGCACAGCGGCCATGTTTATTTTAATGAAGTGGGGATTATTTAAATCCCCGCTTCTTTGACTATGCCTGGTAAACTAGTTTACATGGCTCCTTCGACGGAGCCATGTAGTCTAGACATACCCCAAGATGAGAAGGGACATATAAAGACAAATTAAAAATCCCCAAATTGGTGCCAACTGTTTCAACAGAACAAATGACTTTGAGAGTATTGGCACCAATGACACCTCCAACATAAGCATAGCACTTGGTGTCATCTACTAGTCATTAAACAGAATGCACTCTAACTTTGACACTGTCAACATCCAAAACATCTGCACCATTACTTAGACCTTCCACAGCACCCATATACAGAACCACCAGTATCTATGATCTTATGCCAGTACTGCAAGAGTCCTGCTTTCCAAGAGTCCTGATTGTTTCTGACATTCCATAGTCTCTGTTCCTCTGTACTGAGCAACCAATGGTTAATGCCTCTCCAGGACTAGCCATAAGGAAAATGTTGCTCTTAGCAAAATGTTGGTGCCCAGAGTGGTTGTGGTACCCCTCCTATTGCATATGGCCTCATGAGCTCCCCAGACTCACACCCTCTTTTGCCTCTAAGCTGTGTCCCCTTTGCCTCAATCCTAGGGTACATCTAGACCACAGGCTTTTGTCGACAGATACTGTCGACAAAGCTTCTGTCAACAAAGAGCATCTAGACTACATCCGGTTCTGTCAACAAAGCAAGCCGCTTTGTCGAGATGAGAGTGTAGACGCAAAGGACAGTGTAGATGAAATAACGCCTTCTGTTAACAGAACTCTGTCGACAAAAGGCATTATTCCTCGTAGAATGAGGTTTACCACCATCGACAAAACTGGCGAGTTCTGTCGACGTTATGTCGACAGAACTCGGTGGTAGTGTAGACAGAGGTATAGTTTTGTCGACAAAAGTCCACAGCGGTATCCGTGCATTACTACTCCTCCCCTCAATGTTCCTCCAGTAACACAAAGCAGGGAGAAATCTGTCCCCTCCCCCATGCAGTGCTCCTTTGCCAAGTGGGAGCAGTTTCTGACCTTCTATGATGCTGCATGATGCTTGACCATGGTACCCCTAGGTGGTCACCCGGGTGACCAACTCCAAAGGTCAGTGCTGGAAATTCAGCTTATACCATACCATTCTCCTTCACTGTCCAGGATGACACCATTCTTATCCAGCAAGGAGGAAGTGAAGGAATACTCAGTTGTGCCTCTCTCACCCCACATCATACTATGGGGCTCTCTCTACACAGAGAATTATACTCTCAAACTTGATATCCAGAGACCAGAGGGTGAACCAGGTCCTTGGTATGGGCCTCATTGATATAACCCCATGTGCTTATTCCCACACATTGGCCCTGTTGGGCAATAAACCCATCATCCCACTACTTCCAACATCAGTTGATGATTCAGGTTCGAGAATTGTTGCAAAGGATTGCTAACTCTCTTCAAATTCCACTGTAGAATGATAGAGAGCAACATCAGAAGTTGCTTGACATATTGCAGGCTTCCATGTTGGCAAAGATGGTACTTCCAATCAATGAGGCCTTGTTGTATCCGTGCAAGAACGATCTGGCAGAGCCCAGAATCAATATTGCCTACTTGTAAGTGAGCGGAGAAGAAGTATGTCCCTGCCAAGGATATGGAATTCTTACACTCAGATCCTACTCCAAACTCCCCCATGGTCAATGCAGTGCACAAGAAACTGTGCTACTGTTGTCCTAAGATAACTATATGACAAGGACTGCAAGACACTAGACCTCTTTGGTCACAAGGCATATTATTCAGCTATGCTCTAGTTTCAAATAGCTAATTATGAGGCACCTCTATTCAAATGTAATCACATGAACTATTCCAAATTCAATTAGTTTAGTCAACATCTCTCAGAGGACAAGAAAAGCAGTTCCAGGCACTAGTGACAGAAGAACAGTTGGCATATATGATGTACAAGCCTCTTTGTATGCTGCAGATACAGTGGCCTGATCCATTGTGATATCTCTTGTAATGAGACGGGCTTCATGGCTTCACCTCTGCAGGGAAATGCAGACCACTGAAGGAGCAGAAGTTCGACACCGTATAGATTCAACCACAAGGGCTTATTACGCATAGCGCTTGCAGAGTGTCACTTCACTTATTAAGCTCAGTGAGACTGCCAAACAATGGATTACTATAGATTACATAGAGTGCTAATGGGCGGAGAGAAGCAGGTGGGAGTTCCCGAGTCCCTGAATAGGTCCTAGCAGCAAGACATAATGAGCACAGTAAGCCAATAATCTAAAAGGTTACATCATTGCTCCATCCATAGCTCAGGTTAACGTTTGCTAATACACAGGTGTTATCCCTCAAAATTCTCCTCTTGCAACGTGGAATTTAAATCCTGATTTCAGGTCCTTAGAAATGACGGTGGCACTTCCCAGATGGGTTGGCCCACAGGTACATTCCTAGAGGGTTTTAAAGCAAAAAGAACAGTAAACAGTACATAGCAATGACAATTGTGTAGAGTTTATCAATGCATCCTCTTGAGCTTGGGTTGGCATCTGTGAAGGAGGATGCCATAATTCAGGCTGACTCTGGTTGGCATTCAGGGAGTATGTACTTGTTATCTCTTTCTGAACCATGAGACTCTGAGGCCCCTCTCTGTGAATTAAGTGCCCGTAACTCATGATAAGTCCCCAATTACTGCTCCCCACCTGGGGTTGTGCTGTCTTAGCTTGTTTATGGCTGGTTAAACAAACATGTCTGTTTCTTACTTATCTCAACCTTTCTTTAGCCATGTATTGTCCATTGTTAACTAGGCCTCAGACCAGGCCTGTGGAGTTTGTGCATATGTGAAAGATTCTTAACAGAGACTGTGGTCAAGATCTTACATATATATTATTGGGATTTTGGTCCTTCAGCCACTGCGGAAGATCTTCTGTTGGAAGGATTCAAACTCTTTGCCGAGTACACCGATGAGTCCCTTCATTAACTAAAATATTACAGAGCCACATTGTGCTCACTCAGTATCTATACACCAGCACTAAAGAGAGAAAATAAAGGTAGATATCAACCTGCTCCAAGATCTCAGCATCCCACATTTCACCCCTCAACAGCATTATGATTTGCATTGCAAGTGACAGAGACCTCCTCTCAAACTTCTCTATCCTTTTTTAGAGATCTTTCTTACAAGTACAGGAGACGAAATAGCCTACCTTCTGTAACTGGGAGCCATAGAACTAGTCCCATTCCAACACAGAGGGAAAGGCTTTTATTCTTACCATTTTCTAATTAAATCCAGTGGGTGGAAACCTATCCTAGATTTGAGGAATCTCAACAAGTTTGTCAAACTACAATGATTCAAGATGGTCACACTATCAACACTGGAACAGAGGCACCGATTCTCAGTCCTCAACCTTCAAAACAAGTATTTCCAAATTACCACACACCTTTCCCACAGGAGGTTCCTCAGATTTGACTTGGAATCTGATCATTATCAATACAAGGTACTATCCTTTGGCCTCTTTACAGCACCCAAAGTGTTTTCCAAAGTCCTGGCAGTGATGGCAGTGCACCTCCTCAAACAAGGGATTATAATATTTCCATACCTAAAAGACTGCCTCATCAAGGCTCCATCCAAAGTTGGCAGGCTTGAAGCCATAACAAAAATGATGGGCTTTTCTCAAAACTCAGAATCCAGATAAACATACACAATAAATGGGACACCAATTTAACAGCAAGAGGCTCCTACTTGATGCTGTAGAGGCCAGAGCTTCTACTTTATTGAGGCTCCTACTTGATGCTGTAGAGGCCAGAGCTTTCCTCCTGACTCAGATTCTACACAATAATCAGTCTTACCTCCACCATGAGAACCAGTCCACAGATCTTCACCAGGAATTGCCTATACTTGCATGCTTTTTGTCAGTGACCAAATTTGTGCCAGATTACATATGTATTGCCTCAAGGGATGTCTTCAAACAGCTTGAACAAACTTCTCTCTATACATAGCTTGAACAAATGTCTCTCGATACAGCTCAAGGTCAAGGAATTATTAGAATTGTGAACACAGCCCCAGAATGGCTACATATGGATTCCTTTTGTCCAACCTCCACCGCCCTTGATACTGATGCATCCCTGCTAAATTGGAGAATAGATCTACAGATCCAAATAGTATAAGCCATGTAGTCCATATCACAACATATTCCTGGAGATTCTGGAAAATAAATCCACTCACCACACTCAAAATCACCAAATATGCACAATTCTGTTCAAGAGCACATCTAGGTCACACATCTCTGGGGAATGCCTTATTTGTTACATGGAATGCACTCCTTTTCTACACATTTACACCCTTTCCTGTACTATTCAAAATTATTCATGAGATGCAAGTGGAACAAACCAACGTAATTCTCATAGTCCCACCACAGCCATGACAGGTCCTTACATCTTGTACATCTTGTACACGATGGTTTGTCCACCTACGATTGATTTCATACCTTCTCTTGCAGGATTAAAGACAAATTCTCCAATTCTCCATCTGAATCTCTACAATTCCTCCATCTAAAGGCCTGGCTCCTTCATGGAAAGAATTGGGTTTGTTTAGTTTAGAAAAGAGAAGATTGAGGGCGGACATGATAGCAGTTTTCAGGTATCTAAAAGGGTGTCATGAGGAGGCGGGAGAAAACTTGTTCATCTTGGCCTCTGAGGATAGAACAAGAAGCAATGGGCTTAAACTACAGCAAGGGAGGTTTAGGTTGGACATTAGGAAAAACTTTCTAACTGTCAGCGTGGTCAAACACTGGAATAAATTGCCCAGGGAGGTTGTGGAAGCTCCATCTCTGGAGATATTTAAGAGTAGGTTAGATAAATGTCTATCAGAGATGGTCTAGTCAGTACTTGGTCCTGCCATGAGGGCAGGGGACTGGATTCAATGGCTTAGTATTCTATGATTCTGTGATTCTATGATCCAGAGGTGATCTGTTTAAAAGAATCACCTTTATTTCTTCTGAATAGCAGACATTCCACAAGACACTATACGTACCTATGTAAGTGAAAACATTCTGGATGTGGTATGACAATAAACATGTCTCAGAAATGAACACTCCTTTACCACTCATTCTGGATTACATTCTAGAGCTCAAAAAATAAGCGCTATCCATAAACTATATTCACATACAAACTGTCTATTATTGTATTCCTATACAAGACAGAAGGTCATTTGGTATTTAACCACCAAATTACAAAAAGATTCCCTAAGGGCCTTGAAAACCTTTATCAGAAATATGAGATTCCATTTCAACTTGGGATCTCAGCCTAATTTTATACTGTCTCACCAATTCCCCCATTTGAACCTATTGCAACCTGCTGCTACACAGACCTGTTCATGAAAACAGTCTTTCATAGGCATTACATCTGCCCAAAAGATAGAAGAAATAGGTTTACTCATGGTGTATCCCCATTCACAATTTTCTAAAAAGTTAAGTTCATATTACAACTAGGGCTATCAAATAAGTAAAAATAATTTCGATTCATTGCAGTTTTAATCGCACTTAAAAATAGAATAATACCATTTATTTAAATATTTGTGGGTGTTTTCTATATTTTCAAATGATTGATTTCAGTTGCAACACTATGCAGAGTGTACACTTGCTCACTTTATATTTTTCTAACAAATATTTGCACAGTAAAAAGATAAAGAAATATTATGTTTAAATTAATTTAAAACAAATACGGTAGCGCAATCTTTTTACTATGAAAGTGCAACCTACAAATGCATATTTTTTTACATAACTTCAATAAGAAAAAACAACAATGTAGAAGTTTAGAGTCTACAAGTTCACTCAGTCCTACCTCTTGTTAAGCAATCACTAAGATAAATAAGTTTAACTATAATTTACAGGAGGTAATGCTGCCTGATGTTTGTTCACAATGTCACCTGAAAGTGAGAACAGGCATTCACATTGGACTTTCGTAATGGTGTTGCAAGGTATTTGCATGTCAGACATCTTAGCTGTCAGATGACCTCTTTCTTGTCTTTTACATTGACAAAACCAAATTGTTCTGAGAATTGCAACATGTATGCCTCTCTGGGTACATCTAGACTGCAGAGTTTTTCCGGGATACCTCAGATATCCCAGAAAAACTCTGCCACATCCAAGGAATGCGTCTTCTCTTCCGAAATTTTTTTCAGAAGAGCAGATGTGTTTTTTCGACATCCCTGTAAACCTAGTTTTATGAGGAAGAGGGATGTTCCAAAAAAGTTTTTTTTTTTTTTTTCTGACATTTGGCCCAGTATAGACGGGCCAAATGTCGGAAAAGCCTCTTCTGAAAAAAGAAGCAGAAAAAGCTACACAAATTGCAGTTTGCGATTTGCGTATCTTTTCCGGAAGAACTGTGTAGTCTAGACACAGTGTCTGTTGCTGAAAGATCAAAGGGATTGACCAAATCTAAACAAAAGCTTTCTAAATGAATCTCAGAGTGCATCCGTTTTTGCTACTGATGACACAAACTTCAGCCTTCACTTGGAACTCAGAGGCATTCCACTTGATCACTATCCATGTTGATACTAATAATGTACCTATTATGGACATTTATAAGGCAGCTACTTAGGTAACCAGGGACACCTTCCAACACTATGCAATCATCTACAACATGGTATTAACACCCTACTAGGACTCAGTGTCTTATGCTCCTTAGTAGATGTTACTTCAAAGTCCCAACCTTCCAACTAGGGACACTGTTCTACAGTCATCTACAGTGGATCTCCCATAGGTTTACTACTTGCAGAAGAGAGGGTTATTCACTTTGGCTATGTCTACACTAAAGGGTTTTTGCGCAAGAAAATCTACAGTCAGTTGACAGAACAGAGGGCTTTTTGTGGTGTAGGTATACCTCCTTTTACAAGGCATAACTCCTTTTTGCACAAAAGTTCTTGCACAAAAAGATGTGTGTGGACGCTCATCAGGGGTTTCTTGTGCAAAAAGAGCCTATCACAAAAAGCACAGATGCTCTGATAGCCATTCTGTGAATGGCAATCAGAACTTTCTTGCACAAGAGTGTCCATGCAGTGTGGACTCTCTCTTGAACAAAAGCACATTGCTTTTGTGATCTGCTTTTGCGGTATGGACGCGCTTTTGCACAAGAAGTTTTTGTGGAAGTTTTTGCACAAAAACTCTGCAGTGTAGACAAAGTCTCTGCAATTATTGAGGTTCTTTGAGATGTGTATTCCTGTGTGTGCCCCAGTACCTGCCCTCCTCTCCTCTACTTCAGAATTAAAGTGTTAGACTCTGTGATACAGTGGTTGAACCTACAGTGCTATATAGCCATGGCTTACAGCACAAGACTAGGAATAGCACTTGTGCAGCCCAGTAGATACTGCTACTGAAATCTCTGATTACAGATGAAGGGATGCTTCTACATCTGCAAGTGAGCACCCATAGGAACATAAATATTGAAGTGCCTGTAACTGCACAGAGTAATCCTTTCTTAGCTCAGTCCCAGAGTATTTCACCTACTGGGACACCTTCCCTCCTGAGTATATGCTTCAGGAACCCAGATTTTAAAACTGACTCCACCTGCAGGCACTATGCTTGCAACTCCCATTAATCATGATTTTCAGCTAATGTGAGCTGTAGAACTGGAGCCTGAGGTGGAACTGAGCTAGCACCTAGATGATATGTCTAGACTGCATCCCTCTGTCGGCAGAGGGATGCAGTTTAGGCAGGTCGACATTGCAAATGAGGCAGAGATTTAAATATCCCGTGCCTAATTTGCATGAAAATGGCCACCGTGTTTTGCCAACTCAGCACTTTGTCGGCAAAAAGCGGCAGTCTAGAGGGGGATCTGTCGAGAAAGAAAGCCTTTTTCGACAGATCCTATAAACCTCCTTGTGCTGAGTCAGAAAAATGCGGTGGCCATTTTTATGCAAATCAGGCATGGGATATTTAAATCCCTGCCTCATTTGCAATGTCGACCTGCAGAGGGATGCAGTCTAGACATACCCAGAGTTAGTTGCCATTTACCAGGAGCAGGGGTAGGGAACCTACTCAAGTCCTGTCAACCTTCACCTTCAAGCCATATCCCTCCTGAGCATCTGCGATACCCCAGGGCCACCCACATGAACTGCATCCTCCCCAAGTTTTAGTCAGGGGTATATAGCAGATGTCATGAACAGGTGAATTTTTGTGTACTGCCCATTACCTTCCATGATATTTGCTAAAAATACACATGAGTAAAATGTAACCTTAATGATCAGCACCGATGGTGCTTGTACTGCCTTGGTGAAGCTCACATGACTACCTGCTATTCCATCAGCCACTCATTCCCATCCTGGATGTGGAAAGCCAGGTAATTTAATCTCTAAAAGCTCCTCATGGAGCAAGCTATGTGTCCATGTCTGCAGTCAGATCCAAGATTGTCCTGTCAGAAGAGAAAAGCAGTTTTGCCTCCCCGACCCATGACTGGCCAGGAGCGAAGTTGTATGTTGACCTCACTGCTCAAAGTCTTAGGATGCCCTTGATAGAGTGTAAAGTCAATCACCAGCAAGATCTGCTGGCACCACCCACAGTTCTGGTCATTGCTCTGTCATAGCCACCATTTGCATGGCCAACACCACCCAGACCCTGTGAGCCTGGATGCCCAACCACATGGAATGGCTGATATAAATTGAGGAGTTGCTCTTGCCATATCCAAGTTTCCCCTCTACTGTCCAGACCAGTCACTGCTGTCATGTCATCTCTGGAAGATGAACTGTTGCTCCTTCTGCCCCAGAGGCACATCCCTCCCATCTACTTTGGACTGCTGCTACCAACAGCTCTGCCTCTTCTGGACCCATCCTCCAATTTCAAGGACTTTTCAGAGCAGAAGCCTTTGTTCTCACTAGCCTCCAGATGGAGTCCAGGCTCATGGAACAGACCACCTAACCTCCTGGCAAATGACACAACACACCTGGGTGATGCCTGTTACTGCCCTTACTGGCTGTCTTGGGACCCCTACTGTGTTCATGCCATTTTGTCCACAACATCATGCTATATAACCCGGTGCACCCCAAGGTGCTGTTCATCTATAAGAAGGAGGAAGAAGTGACACTGGTACTACCAGTGCCCACTGCAGCACTTTCTTCCTCAGATGAGGTGCTACTTCCAGCCTATCTCTCCCCACTGACAATATCAAGAGCTCCTGAAATGTGTTGGTGAATATCGCCCTCTCTTTGTGATATACCTTTGGAGGTTAAGGACACCCAGCATGAGTTGTTGGATATCCTCCAGCCTCAGGGACTCTTGTCTATGGCCCTCCCCCTTACCAAGGGTGTCCTCTAGCTGACCAAGACAGTGTCACATATGTACAATCTCCAAGGCTGTGTCTATACTGGCACCTTTTCCCGGAAATGCTTAAAACGGAACAGTTTTCCGTTATGAGTATTTCCGGAAAAAGAGCATCTACATTGGCAGGATGCTTTTCCGGAAAAGCCCTTTTTCTGGAAAAGCGTCCGTGGCCAATGTAGACGCGCTTTTCCGGAAAAAAGCCCCGATCGTCATTTTCGCGATCGGGGCTTTTTTGCGGAAAAGACTACTGTGCTGTCTACACTGGCCCTTTTCCGGAACAGTTTTCCAGAAAAAGGACTTTTGCCCGAGCAGGAGCAGCATAGTTTTTCCGGAAAAGCAGCTGATTTCTTACAGTAAATCGTCACTGCTTTTCCGGAAATTCAAGGAGCCAGTGTAGACAGCTCGCAGCTTATTCCAGAAAAGCGCCTGCTTTTCCGGAATAAGTGGCCCAGTGTAGACACAGCCCAAGAGTACAGAGTGATGATACTTTGTTCTTACCAAAAGGGCAGAATTTCTCATTACCCATCTAATCCTTTATTCCTTGGTTGTCCATGCCAGGGTGGAGCAAAACTGTCAACACCCCCACAAATCCACTTCCCTGGACGGGGCAGCCAAATATGTGGACTTGCTTGGTTGCAAGATATACTTCTCTGCAGGCTTTCAGTTCAGGATTGCCAGTGACCAGGTTTTCCTGGCAAATATGATTTTAATAAACTTAATAAGCTGGTGGAGTTTAAAGACCATCTTCCACTGGATCAGTAGCAACAATTCCAGGTTCTCCTTGATGAAGGACACCTGGTGGCCAAAGTGTACCTATAGATTGCAGTGGATGCAGAAAATACAGCCTTCCATTCACTGGCTATTGTTCTCATGGGGGACTTTAATCACCCTGACATCTTTTGGGAGACCAATACAGCAGTACACAGACAATCCAGGAAGTTTTTGGAGAATGTTGGGGATAACTTCTTGGTACAAGAGCTGAAGGAACTGACCAGGGGCCATGCACAATTTGATCTGCTGCTCACAACAGGGAGGAACTAGTAGCGGAAGTAAAGATGGGTAACAACCTGGGAAGCAGTGATCATGAGATGATAGATTTCAGGATCCTGACCAAAGTAAGAAAGGAGAGTAGCAAAATACACACTCTGGACTTCAGAAAAGCAGACTTTGACTCCCTCAGGGAACTGATGGGCAGGATTCCCTGGGATGCTTACATCACGGGGAAAGGTGTCCAGGAGAGCTGATGGTGATCAGAGAGGGTGTGCGGCCCTTATTGGATGAGGGAGGTAACCTACTGACAGATGATGTGGGAAAAACTGAAGTACTCAATGCTTTCTTTGCCTCGGTCTTCATAGAGAAGATCAGCTCCCAGACTAATGCACTAGGCAATGTAGTATGGGAAGGAGGTGGACAGCCCTTGGTGGGGAAAGAACAAGTTAGGAACTATTTAGAAAAGCTAAACATACACAAATCCATGGGCCTGGATTTAAGGCAGCCGAGGGTACTGAGAGAGTTGGCAAATGTCATTGTGGAGTTGTTGGTCATTATTTTTGAAAACTCATGGAGATTGGGAGAGATCCTGGATGATTGGAAAAAGGCAAACGTAGTACCCATCTTTAAAAAAGGGAAGAAGGACAATCCAGGGAACTACAGACTAGTCAGCCTTACCTCAGTCCCCGGAAAAACCATGGAGGGGATCCTCAAGGAATTCATTTTGAAGCTCTTGGAAGAGAGGAAAGTGATTAGGAATAATCAACATGGATTCACGAAGGGCAAGTTGTTCCTGACCAATCTGATTAGCTTCTATGATAAGGTATCTGGCTCTGTGGATATGGGGAAGTGAGTGGATGTGATATACCTTGACTTTAGCAAAGATTTTGATATGGTCTCCCACAATATTCTTGCCAGCAAGTTAAGGGAATATGGATTGGATACATGGACTGTAAGATGGATAGATAGCTGGCCAGACTGTTGGGCCCAATGAGTAATGATCAACAGCTCAATATTGGGTTGGCGGTCGGTTTCTAGTGGAGTGCCCCAAGGATCTGTTCTAGGACCTGTTTTACTCAACATCTTTATTAATGACCTGGATGAGGGGATGGATTGCATCCTCAGCAGGTTTGCAGATGACACTAAGTTAGGGGGAGAGGTAGATACTCTGGAGGGCAAGGATAGGGTCCAGAGTGACCTGGACAGATTAGAGGATTGGGCCAAAAGAAATCTGATGAGGTTCAACAAGGACAAGTGTAGAGTCCTGCACTTGAGATGGAAGAATCCCAAGCATTGTTACAGGCTGGGGACTGACTGGCTAAGTAACGGTTCTGCAGAAAAGGACCTGGGGATTACAGTGGATGAGAAGCTGGATATAAGTCAACAGTGTGCCTTTGTAGCCAAGAAGGCTAATGGCATATTAGGGTGCATTAGGAGGAGCATTGCCAGCAGATCCAGAGAAGTGATTATTCCCCTTTATTGGTCTTTGGTGAGACCACACCTGGAGTATTGTGTCCAGTTCTGGGCCCCCCACTATAGAAAGGATGTGGATGCATTGGAGAGGGTCCAGTGGAGGGCGACCAAAATGATTAGGAGGCTGGAGCACATGACCTATGAGGAGAGACTGAAGGATTTGGGTTTGTTTAGTCTTCAGAAGAGAAGAGTGAGGGGGGATTTGATAGCAACCTTCAACTTCCTGAAGGGAGGTTCCAAAGAGGATGGAGAAAGGCTGTTACCAGTAGTGATGGATGGCAGAACAAGGAACAATGGTCTCAACTTACAGTGGGAGAGGTCTAGGTTGGATATTAGGAAAAACCATTTCACTAGGAGGTTGGTGAAGTACTGGAATGGGTTACCTAGGGAGGTGGTGGAATCTCCATCCCTAGAGGTGTTTAAGTCTTGCCTTGACAAAGCCCTGGCTGGGTTGATTTAGTTGGGATTGGTCCTGCCTTGGGCAGGCGGCTGGACTTGATGACCTCCTGAGGTCTCTTCCAGCACTATGATTCTATGGTACTGTACTCCTGGCTGCAGCCCTCTGGTCTCCTCCACAGGGGGCTTGTCTTTCAAATGACACAGTCTTTTTAGAATCTTAGAAAATTAGGATAGGAAGAGACATTAGTAGGTAATCTAGTTCAAACCTTTGCTTTTAGTGACATAACTGAGTCTTTGCACTTTTTCAAGGAGTCCTGTGCCACACTGCAGTCACTTGTATATACACTCCTATGGTAAGACACTGCCTGCACTGTCAGTCATACCATCCCTGTTGGCCAGACTCCTACTCACTTTACTGTCAGTGCCTGTAAAAGGAACTGAATTGTTGACAGTACTCCCAAAGGCAATGCTACCCCACTGTTGCCATATCTTTGTCTCTCCCTTAGCAATTGCTTAAGTTTGTTTTGTTGACCATGTTGGGAACTGCAACCTTTTCCCCACTCCTGTTATGGTGCCTCCCATGTTATTTTAGCAGGCCATCTTGCCCTTTTCATCCACCGACAGATTACCATGGATGGTTGGGTATTGGAGATCATCCAACTTGGAGACCTGTCCCTCTTCCTGGTTAGGGATGAGCCTGATTTTATTTCTGTTCTTAAAACTGGGTAGCATCCACCCAGGGGTGGCCCGTGGATTCAGGCAAACTTGGCAGTTGCCTAGGGCTCTGCATTCAATGGGGCGCCCAATGATGACGTCCTGCCATTGAGGGCTATGGAGGTGGGGGCGCCGATCGCACATTCCACCTAGGGCACCAGCTGCTGGCAGTTCAACTCGAGTTGTCTTCCGGACAATGGTTTTTCAACGCTTCAGCCCTCTAACTGAGTCTCATACACTGTGTTTCCAGGGTTTGCAGTATTTTTTTCATTGCCCTGATATAGAGCTGTAAACACTGCCACCTTTAACAGCCCAACAGGGCCCCTTCTCAGTACTCTTCATAGGTGTTCTTTCAGTAACTCTCACCTTGATCAGTCTTCAGCCAGACCAGCATGACCTGTCATGGTACCCTTGCCTGGTCTAGCTAAGTTCTGGGCTCAGTCTGCTTGCACTGTCCTGTCCAAGGTCCTGCTACTCTTCCAGTCAGTCAGGCACCAGGGCTATGTCTACATTTGCGGCTTCTTGTGCGAGTAATATGCAAATGAGGCTAAGCGTGGAATATTGTCGAGCCTCATTTGCATATCTAATGAGCCACCATTTTTTTCAAAAGAGGCTCTTGCACAAGAAGGAGCATCTACACTGCCCCTTCTTGTGCAAGAAAAACCCTCATGCGCAATGCCGTTACACCTATTACTTTTCAGGAAGAATGGCATTATGCAAGAGGGTTTTTCTTGCGCAAGAAGGGGCAGTGTAGATGCTCCTTCTTGCGCAAGAGCCACTTCTGAAAATAATGGTGGCTTATTAGGCATGCAAATGAGGCTCAGCGGTATTCCAAGCTTAGACTCATTTGCATATTACTCGTGCAAGAAGCCGCGAGTGTAGACATAGCCCAGGTGTTTGGAAGAGGTTTAAAAAAAAGCAAAGAAAATAGCAGCCTCTCAAGTGCAACACTCGTGGATTGCTGTATTTATAGGGCAAGCAATAATGCAGCCATGGATGTGGCTGATATTCTCATTATGACCTTTTCCTGCCTATTATTTTTGGGAAGATTAACAAGTAAACAACCTGCAATAATTTCTTGATGTGACAGAAACTTCAAATATCGGCATTATGAGTAGTTTCTGTAAGCTTTAAAGTTCTGATTTCACGTTATTCGTTAGCACTGTAAGTGGCATCATCCCATAACTTACTTGTTAATGAATTCTGAACATGCAAAACACATTTATGTGTGTTCCTGACTCCCACCGATTATGCTAATTTTTGGTTGAAATCTGGCATGTAGTTAATTAGGGTGCAGATGTGAATATCTTCTCACAGCCAGATACAGATACTGGCATTATGCATTTGTAATAGCAAAGAAATAAGAAATACCTGGCCTGATCATGTAGGGAACTGAACCAACCAAACAAAAAAGGGATCAATGGAAAGCCTCCTTTAAACAAAATTACTGCTTTTAATATTAATAACTAAACTGCTATTCTGCTGGAAAAAAATTCTAAGCACTGAGAGATTTTTTTAATTACCAAATTACAAAAAAAATATGCATGTCTCTTCCATATTTCTTCAGGTTATTTTAAGATGTTGCTTTGTTACTAAAAAATAATATAATATCATAAGAACATATATAGTTAAGTTGCATGTGATTTTTTTCAAATGTAGAGATCTTTGCAATTATAGAGCAAGAAGTCTAAACAGTTCTTGAGCATTAAGTTATATTTGCCACCTGTTGCAGTATTCAAGAAACCATATCAAGTGCGATTAAGTTCCAAGTGTAGACCTTTATCAAAGTTAGTTCAGCAAATCCCTTGTTTCAGTCACAGGTGTGTAACTGCACACCTAGGATTCTTTGAGCACAGTTGGACATTATGGCACAGCAGGAGACTCTATGAATATTTAATCAGCTAAATTTGGCTTCAGTGGCTGGAAACCAGCACCTATATATATATAAATAATGAAGTCATTACTAGTAATAGAGTAAAGTAGAAAACATACCCTCGTTTTCTCTTTTTCTTGAGCTGTTTGTTTAGAGCTTTATTTGTATAATGTCTGCAAGGAGTACTTTGCTGATAGTCTGAGGAATTAAGTGAAAAAGGTTTGACTTACACTTGGAATAAGATTTCTGATTTATACCAAGTCAATGTGTTTGCCTTTTGTTTCTAACTGCTGTGTGAAAATAGGAATTTATGTGTCAAGCACATCGTAACTGGAGAGGCAAGTGCAATAGCTAATACAAGTGGCTTTATGCAGATTTCTGTGTTTTAACAAGGTTTTGCCAAAGTTTAAAGAATTAGGATTTGAAACCTACACATTCCTTGGCTTTTGTAATTATGGAGATAACTTCATTCAGGATAAAGGAGCTCCACGGAGAAGCCTGGATTTCAGGTAGTTAATTGAATTTCCGTCAATTGATGTGTTCTCATGTTTGTGGATTCTTGTAAACATAGTTTCAATATAGTTAAGATATTTTTGTCACTGTCAATCTTTAATACATTAACTACATAAATGTTTTAAACAGTATGCATAAGATCAATAAAAATCTTGAGTCATTCTGGTGTAACAAAAAGCACCTTAAGTATAAATATTACTAAAAATTTGTAATTATGACAGTCATAAATGTCATCTTGTTACTTGAAATTAAAATATTAACTATCAATGTGATAAATTTGCCACTAATATGTAGAGGCATCTACCACATATCTTTACATATTTGAGCATCTTGGGAACCATTCATCAACAACCTTCTTTTATCTGCTCATCTTCCACTTTACCTCAATAGACCCATACCTTTACGGTCATGACTGGTTAATTAAGGCATTCCTGCTCCTAAACATTTCAATCATGTGAATAGCAAGGGGTATTTTGAGTATTATTACCAATTTTTTTGCATAGCTTTCATATAGTTTTTACATAGGGAAAATATAAATTATCTATAGTGTCTTTCCCAAAGATCAAATCAGCTTCTACAGTGTTTTGGGAGTTCAGGTTTAAATAACTTTTTCACAGCTTGTATAGTAGTGCATTGATCTTGGGTTTTAAATCATCTTTAGTACTGTAAACCATGTGGGGAAACTTACATATTCACTAATAACTTGTTTTTTTTATTCTGTCTATCAATAGGAAAATTGTATTGCCTTCCTAAGTTCGTCTCAGGTGTGGTTTTGTTTGTTTGTTTGTTTTTTGGCAGACAGTACAGTACTGGGAAAGTTAGAAAAAAACTGCTACATATCAGATATCCTGACCTTAATTGTTTCAATAAAGGAATATTGCTACTGAATGGATGTTGTAAACATACATGCTTTTAAAGGAACAAGTAAAATTGGCTAGTCATTTATCATATAGGTCCATCAACCTCACTATTGTATAATATATTTTAAAGAAATATCCAAAACAGAGCAAAGTTAGTTTACTTTTCCTCTACAGGTCAGAGTTGTACTTTTGTTTTTGAATGAGAGGCAAACAAGATTTACTTTTTGAGGTAATCCAAATGTGCAGGGTTTCTTAACTTATTTACCTTAATTGCATGTGTGGTTGATTAGTAATAATCATAATAATTAATACATAATTAATAATACTGTGATCCAAGAACTTTAGACTTATTTTAATCTAATTATGCCAAATGTTATTTTTGGACAGTATGTTTAAACCACTTTGCAAAGAACGATATTGAGGCAAGTATACATTGATCTCATTATGAATTAAAAGTTGCCTGCAACAGTAACAATTTAGAAACATTTAATCATTTATTTTTATTATTTTTTATTATTGATAGTCATGTATTAATTATTTTTAGTATGCCCTTCCTGGTGGTTTCTGGGTGCCTCACAAATTTATGAAGCAAACTAGATTTTTAAAAAATGACCGAGTCATCACTGCTTCCTGTTTTAGTACATCACTTCTCAGGATGAATTATAAAGAGGTTATTTGGGAAATGACTTTGTAAGTGGATGCATTTTAATCTGTGTAGTAAAGATGAGGAGACTTGGATTCAGCAATATGCGTCATAATATATAATACTTACATAGGCATGTATCTTTATTCAGAAGTGTCCTGCGTCTCATTTCCAGACAGCTAAACCTGATTGTGTCACCTTTTGAGCACAGTTGACATGCTGATTAACAAATCTTGAGATAGTCGCTAAGATAATTGGGTCTTTACCCAATGTATTGAAACCCAACATAGAATCTGGAACAATGTTGTACAGTGATGAGGTTAACTCAGGAGATGGTTTTCTGCAGAGTATACCAACTCAGTTTTCAGTCATTCACTGGTAGAAATCATTGCAATTAGGGATGTTAATGATTAACTGCTTAACCAATACTCCTTATCTTTAATGAGTGAGGCTTATTGCTTACATTTAACCAGCGAGGGCTTGGGTGGACCCCCTGCCTGCTGCGGGCAGGGGACTGCTCCAGGTGCACAAAGCCCGCCACAGGGAGCGAAACGTCTATAATAGCCCACTTGGTGCTTGGTTGTGGGGGCGCGATAGTCTCTCAGGGCTTGCACCTTATCTATCACTGGCTTAAGTTTTCCTCAACTTACCGTGTATCCTAAGTACGTAACTTCTCCTTGCCCCAGGTGGTACTTCCCTGGGTTAACCGTCAAGCCGGCATCCCCGAGGGAGGTTAACACTGCCCTCAGGTGCCTCAGATGGCCCTCCCAGGACTCACTATAAATTATAATATCGTCTATATCGGCCGCTGCGTAGAGGTTGTATCCTGGGAGGACCCGATCCACTAACCGTTGAAACGTTGCTGTGGCCCCATGTAGCCCGAAGGGCATCCTCACAAATTGGTATAGCCCAAAAGGGGTTGAGAACACCGTTTTCTCTTTGGACGCGGGGGTTAATGGTATTTGCCAATACCCTTTTGTTAAGTCCAGTGTAGAATATAACGGGATCTCCCTATCCGCTCTAGCAGTTCATCTACCCTTGGCATGGGGTAAGCATCGAACCTGGAAATGGCATTTACCTTCCTAAAATTGATGCAAAACCGTATTGCCCCCCCGGGTTTTGGCACGACGACTATGGGGCTTCGCCACTCACTCTTTGACTCCTCGATTACCCCTAATTTGAGCCTGTTTTGGACCTCCTTCTGTATGGTCTCCCATAATTTACAGGGCAACGGGCATATTTGATCTCTAACTTTCTGCCCCAGCACGGTTGCTATGTGGTGGCTAGACCATCTTGTATACCCGGGGGTCTCTGATATCACCCGGGGGAATTCTTGCAGGAGCTGCATTATTGCCTCCTGCTGTTGCGCCTCTAAGTCTTGCCCCACATCCACCTCAGGACGAGGCCCCTCCTGGCTGGCTCAGGGACCCAACTTGGGTTCAGGCGGATGCGGCATGATAAACAAGGCCTCCCACGGATACCACCTTTTCAACAGGTTCACGTGGTATATTTGGGTTCTCCTACATCTCCCTTCTAACTGGATCTCATAATCAACAGGGCCCACCTGTCTAACCACCTCGAAGGGTCCCAGCCACTTTGCTAACAGCTTTGATTCCCTGGCGGGTAGTAGTAATAGAACCCTATCTCCGGGTGCAAAAACCTGCATTTTGGCTCTTAGATCATAATTTCTCGTCTGTTGTTCTTGTGCCTTTAAGAGGTTTTCCTTAGCATACCTCCCTAGTTCTTGGAACTTTTCCCGCAGCTGCAAGATATACTGCACTGACCCCGCAACCCTTGTCTCTTGTTCCTCCCAAGACTCTTTTAAAAGATCGAGTATACCTTGGGGATTTCTCCTGTATAGTAGCTCAAAAGGGGAAAAAACGGTCGAGGCATGGGGGACCTCTCTGGTTGCAAACAACAGGGCTGGCAACTGCTGGTCCCAGCCCTTCTGGTCTTCCTCTACAAAACGCCGCAGCATTGCCTTCAAAGTCTGGTTAAATCGCTCCACCAATCCATCTGTCTGTGGATGGTAAACCAAGGTTCATATCGTCCGAACGCTTAACAAGTGGGCCAACTCTGCCATCAATTTAGAGGACACATTTGTCCCTTGGTCTGTTAAAATCTCCCTGGATATGCCTACTTGGGAGAAAACGACCACTAATTCATTAGCTATCACTGATGCCATCGAACTGCGCAAGGGGATCGCCTCTGGATAATGGGTGGCGTAATCGACAATCACTAATATATATTGGAACCCATTCTTTCCAGGGGTCCTACCAGGTCTAGCCCGATCCTTTCGAACAGGACGCCCACCACGGGCAAGGCCAACAGCAGCGCCTTGTGGGGTGGGCATAGATCTGCCTGCTGACACTCCAGGCAGGATTCACAAAACTCCTTAACCTCCCTATGGATCCCCGGCCAAAAGAAACTCCGGGTTATTCATTGGAGTGTCTTTTCCTGTTCCAGGTGCCCAGCCCAGGGGTTCGTGTGTCCCATCTCTAAGACCGTCTGCCTCCACCCCTTCGGGACGAGTAATTGGGCTACCTCCTCCTGGTCTTTCTGCCCCCTTGTAATTTGATAGAGGCGGTCTGCACGTGCCTCGGGCCTGGGGGTCTCTCCATGGGTCACCTCCTGGCTAGTGGTTTGTTCCCATGCCCAGGTTAAGCTGGGGTCCTCTCGTTGTTCTCTCATGAAGTCCTCGCCTCCGTCGGTCAGGGTCACTTCCCTCAGATCCCCAGCATCTGAGCTTTCCCCTGCCAGCCCCCCTTTGGGTGGCTCCCCTCGGCCCTCTCCTGGAGGGCGGACTTTACGGGCACCAATCTTCTACTGCCTGGAGGAACCCGGGCCAGTCCCGTCCCAGCAACACTGGGTACATCAGGCATGGGGTCAAGGCCACCCGAGCTAATCTCTCTACTCCATCCACCGCTATCATAATCCAAGTGGTGGGTTAGGTTTTCATGTTCCTGTGAATGCACTGCATGTGGACTGGATCCCCCGCGGGGCTGGGGTGCTACACTAACTCAGTGCGTACCAGTCTGGCTACTGCCCGAATCTACTAATGCGGGTACCTCCTTACCCTCTATCTTTACGTGTACCAGCATCTTTTGGAAATCCAGGGGTCGCGCCCGGGCTGCTACAGTGATGGCACGTACGTGCAGTCCATAAAAGCGCACTCCCGGTGGAAATGTCCCTCTTGGCTGCACTCGTAACAAGCAGTCGTTGAGGGGGGGTTTGCTTTAGGGGCACCATCCCCCTCAGTTGCGGGGGGAATTCTGATTCTCTCCCTCTCTCCTACGGGGGGGCTCTCCCGAGGCCATCCCAGTCTTCGAAGTTCCCCCTTTTGCCCGTTGCCTGGCCTGCTCCTACCTCTTGAGGCCCGCCTGTGTAACCCTAGGCTTTCCTTACCTCCCTTGGTTGGGGCTTCCCTACCTCCCCGCCCTCTCCCATCCACATCTTCGGCCACTAAATAATCCTCCATTAAGGTCACGGCCTCTGGGAGGGTGGTGGGGTGGTTCCGCTTTACGAAGCGCTGGGCCTCTGTTGGGAGGGTCTTCACCAACTGCTCCAGGATGATAGCTTCTGCCACCTGGGCCGCAGAATGCTTTTTGGGTTCTAGCCACCGCCAAGCCAGTTCCTTAAGACACTGTGCGAAAAGTCGGAGGCGTGTCCCTGCAGTATAGTGTTCTTGTCGAAATTTCTGACGATATGTCTCGGGCGTTATCTCGGTCTGGTCTAGGATAGCCTCCTTGACCTTATAATAATTCAGCACCTCATGTTCATCCATACTTCTGTAGGCTAACTGGGCTGGCCCGATCAGGTACGGGGTGAGGATAGTAGCCCACTACTCAGCTGGCCAGCGGGCCGCGGTGGCCACCCACTCAAACATCACCAGGAAGGCCTCAGGTTCGTCTTGGGGTCCCATCCTTGCAAGCCATTGGGGGAGGCAACCCCGGGTCAGATCCCTCCTCCTCTACTATCTGCGCTCCTTGGCTGGATCGGGACATCGTCATCCACTTCTGGAACCACTGGTCCTGCTGGGCCCTTTGTTGTTCAGCCAGCTCACATATCAGCTGCCTCTGTTGCTGGGCTGCTAGCTGCTGAAATATCTGGGCCTGCTGACGCTGGTTCTCGGTCATCCACTCTAACACCTTCGCGGTATCCATTTCCCCCTGTTCCTGTCAAGGAGGGTGTCTATGTCCCCGTACCCCTTCTCGTCAGGGTATGAGATCGATACCCGCATTCTCCACCACATGTCGAGGGGCGTGCCGCGGAGGTTCCACCTACCTCCTCCTGGCACCGCCTCCCTTTTCCTCTTTCCCTCTGGGCAGGTGGGCAAAAGGGGCATGGGGGGGCCCAGCCCCCCCTCCCTATGCCTCCTGATCCCCTGGGCATGCTGGCTATTCCACCAACCCTTCGACCGTGCTGCCCCTGCCTAGTGGGTCTCTGTCCGAGGGGCCCCCACCCAAGGAGGGGGGTATTCTGCCCAGTGTCCCAGATGGGCCATCACACTCGCCGCGGCCCCTCCAGGTCACTCCGCTCCTTTCTGTCTTCCCTCTGGGCGAGGGAGGGGGAAGAGGAGTGGGTAGGGGGATCCGGGCCTGCCCTCACCTCCGTGCCCCAATCCAGGGTACTAGGGGTCAGAGAACACCGACTCTTTAAGGCTGGAGCAGGATTCCACTCTGCAAGTCTCCAGCCACGCGGGACAAGCCCGCCTTGGGTTCCTTCCTACCCCTCCCTTTCTCTCAGACTGGGGTACCTGGTTCTCTGGCGTCTCCAGCTGGGACGCCGTCTGCTTCCCCAGGGGGGCGCTGCCTCAGCCCATCGCTCGGCTGCAGGCTGCTCCTCTCCCGGCCAGGGGGTCAGACCGCTCCCCCCGACAGGTGGACCCACCGGCTCTTTGTGCTGCCGGTAGGGTGCCTCCTCCGTCGCCTCCGGCTCTCCCCTGTCTCCTGCTCCAGAGGGCAGTCCTCTCCACCTTCCCCCAGTTGTGCTGCCGGCGTTTAAAGTGCCCGGCATGTGGTGCGATCATGTGCCGCACGTGTGCGGGGGAGGGGCCCGGCAACCAGGATTCCCGGCTGCTGCGTCTGCCCAGTGTTGGGGCGTCCATGCTCCATCACACACTGTCAAATTAAGTGTAAAACTGTAATATGAAAAGCAAGAAAAGATTTTGAGGAACAGCTAGCCAAAAACTCAAAAAACAATAGCAAAATGTTTTTTAAGTACATTAGAAGCAGGAAGCCTGCTAAAAAACCAGTGGGTCCCCTACACAATCAAGATACAAAGGAGCAATCAAGGATGATAAAGCCATTGTGGAGAAGCTAAATGATTTCTTTGCATCAGTCTTCATGGCTGAGGATGTTAAAGAGATTCCCAAACCTGCACCGTCCTTTGTGGGAGATGAATTTGAGGAACTGTCCTGGATCAGTAGAGGAGGTTTTGCAACAAATAGAAAAACGTAATGTTAACAAATCACTGGGACCAGATAGCATTCACCCAAGGGTTCTAAAGGAACTCAAATGGGAAATTGCAGAACTGTTAACCATGGTTTGTAATCTATCCTTCAAATCAGCTTCCATACCTATTGACTGGAAGATAGCTAATGTGACACCAATATTTAAAAAGGGCTCTAGAGGTGATCCTGGCAATTACAGACCGATAAGTCTAACGTTGGTACAGGACAAATTAGTCAAAACAATAGTTAAGAATAACATTGTTAGGCACGTAGAAGAACATAATGGCTGTGTCTACACTGGGCCACTTATTCCGGAAAAGCAGGCGCTTTTCCAGAATAACTTGCCAGCTGTCTACACTGGCCGCTTGCTTTTCCGGAAAAGCAATGACGATCTACTGTAAAATTGTCAGTGTATTTCCGGAAAAACTATGCTGCTCCCATTCGGGCAAAAGTCCTTTTCCGGAAAAACTATTCCAGAAAAGGGCCAGTGTAGACAGCACAGTAGTCTTTTCCGCAAAAAAGCCCCGATCGCGAAAATGACGATCGGGGCTTTTTTCCGGAAAAGCGCGTCTACATTGGCCACGGACGCTTTTCCAGAAAAAGTGCTTTTCCGGAAAAGCATCCTGCCACTGTAGACGCGCTTTTTCCGGAAATACTTATAACGGAAAACTGTTCCATTTTAACCATTTTCGGAAAAGGGTGCCAGTATAGACGTAGCCAATTTGTTGGGCAAAAGTCAACATGATTTCTGTAAAGGGAAATCATGTCTTACTAATCTATTACAGTTCTTTGAAGGGGTTAACAAACATGCGGACAAGGGGGATCCAGTAGATATAGTATACTTAGATTTTCAGAAAGTCTTTGACAAAGTCCCTCACCAAAGGGATAAGAGGAAAGGTCCTTTCATGGATTGACAACTGGTTAAAAGACAGGAAACAGACCAGGAAAATGTCAATCATGATAAATTGTATGGGTTCCTATATAAGTGCTGGCTCCTATTTCTGCTATACCCATAGTTGTACCCCATTGACCAATCTGTGAACAATTGTATCTATGAAATCACACCCTATACAACATTGTAATAAATTTTGTGCAAAATATGCCTTGTGAGGTATCATGAAAATTCATAATTTGTTGGTAAGTAATATCATAGTTTAATGTAGAAACATTAAATGTAAAATTATGAACATAAGCAGAAATATGACTGAAATGTGTTTATCAGAAAAGTTTGGAAATGAGGTAAAGCTGTTATTCAAAAACAAAAGATAAGCTGATCCTTCTAGCCAGGTGTTATCAAAGCTGATTGACCATCACCAGTCAAGTGACTATTTTTTGGCAGTGAAAGTGACAGGAATAGCAGGAAGTTAGCTTTGCATTTTAATAAACAACATGAGCCTTTTTTACAACAAGACTCTATGCCTTCCTCTTTACATCTGGAAGGAACTTTATCTTGGGTAAGTATCAGGAAAATACATCTCAGAGGGTGACTGGACTAAAACAGTGAGGTCCAAAACACCCGAAGTATTCTCTCTCTCTTTCTTTCACTCTCACTCTAGTTCTTTCAACTAAGCAGACAAAAGAACTAGCCCTGTGGACTTTGAGGACAGATGGGGTGTGTCTAGACTACCTAGTTTTGTCGACAAAAGTGGACTTTTGTCGACAAAACTATACCAGCGTCTACACTACCGCTGAGTTCTGTCGACATAACGTCGACAGAACTCAGCAGTTTTGTCGACGCTGGTATACCTCATTTTACGAGGCATAACACCTTCTGTTGACAGAACTCTGTCGACAGAAGGTGTTATTGCCTGTAACATTGTGTCCAGACTACGGAGTTCTGTCGACAAAGCAGCTTGCTTTGTCGACAGAACTCAATGTGTCTGGACGCTCTTTGTTGACGGAAGTTTTGTCGACAGTATCTGTCGACAAAACTTCCGTCGACAAAACGCGGTAGTCTAGACGTACCCATGGTGACTTGAGTATTTAGTCAGCAATTTGCTGGGAACTTGTGGTAAGGGAGTTTGCCTTGAACCAAATCTAGTTTAAATTTTAGCACTAGAAAACTCTGATAACCATTTCTGATTGGTTTCTGATGTACTAATTGAAAATCTTTGTAGTTGAATAAATTTATTTAATTCTTTAATCAGAGCTAATCCAGTGATCTGTTTAAACTGAATTGTTTGGCAGTTCCAATTAAAGTAGTATACACTTGTGCATTGACTCGCTAGAGGCAACAGACTTCTGACTCCCAAACTGTCCAGGGAAGGACTGCAGAACACATGTTTTGGGGAAAACTCATAACTGAGAATGTGCTGTGGTTATGCTGCAAGTGGTAATGTAGGCTGCTAGAAGCCAGAGTGTAACTAAGGCACAGCTGGCAGATACTCAGGTATGACCTGCATGGTTTTTGGCTGTTCATTAGGGGCCCAGGTTGGGAGCTACAGCAGTAAAATTTTCAAGGCAGGTGGTGACACAACCCCTCATTAGTCTGGATTGCACCCAAGTGGGATTGATTATTAACCTGCTTAGAATCACTGGATGCCTTAATCAACCTGTGCATCAAGATCAATTGCTTAACCAAATGCTCCCAAGGAAAAAGATGATCTTCCAGATTCCTGCCAACTCTGATTGAGTTCTGCCTCCGTTGCTCAAACCCATGCAAGTTGATCAGGCCCAACCCGACCTCTGTAATGTGGAGAAAAAATGATGCTGAGTCAATCTATGCATTTATTGTAGGGAGCCAGAACACTGCATAAAGCTGCCCTGCTGAGGTCCGATCTGTGCTCTGGTCAAGAAATGCCAAGCCTGAGTCTTGATTGGTGTGTATGTGTGTGTGTTGGGCTGAGTGGTGTTCATTCTTTCTTCAATTATGTTTGACGCATGCATGTTTTACATCCCCAGGATATTCCAGAAAGCCTCTGGATGACGTTAATTCTTGAATTTTATCATTTTTTGGGTAGTCAAGGTGTTGGCAATAGCTCAATGTCTGAATGAGGGTAATTCCAATATAAAATGGACTGTGGTCAAGTAAAAGGTGGACCACTGAAGTACATTTTAAGTTACACTTTGGCCTCACAGGCTATGTCTACACTACAAGGTTTTTGCACAAGAATGGCTGTTTTTGTGCAAAAAATGGCAGAGCGTCCATACCTCAAGCTCGTTTTTGTGCTCCCCCCCCCAAAAAAACCAGTAAATCGACAGGATAGAGGGTTTTTGCCAGTAGAGTTATTCCTCTCCCCATGAGGAATAACTCCTTTTTGTGCTACAGCTCTTGCACAAAAAGACATGTATAGACGCTCCCACGGGGGGTTCTTGCGCAAAAAGACCTTATTAGAAAAAGCATAGATGCTCTGATGGCCATTCTGTTAATGGCAATCAGAGCTTTCTTGTGTAAGAGCTTCCATGCAGTGTGGACGCTTTTTTGTGCAAAAGCACATCACTTTTGCGATACGCTTTTGAGGTGTAGATGCGCTTTTGCGCAAGAAGTTTTTGCAGAAGATCTCTTCCACAAAAAGCTTCTTGCGCAAAAACCCTGCAGCGTAGACAAAGCCACGGTTTTTCAAGTGACAGAGTGAGGGTTTTTGAAGCACTGGATTTCAGTCACCAAACTTTGAAATACATATCAAGTATCCATGAACTTTTCAGTGGCCTTCAGAGAGGATGCTTGCACTGAAAGCCCAATGTCATCTGCATAGGTGAATTTACGGGATAATGTGAATATATGGAATTTTGCTGGTATAGTGCAGGCACTAAAGTGGATCACTTCAAGAAGCTGTATTCAATCTCCATCGTTTGCACTATGGTCTATGGTGAATTTTCTGTTACTCTGCATCTTGGTGATGAATCTGATAGTTGATTGCCATGAGAAAACTAATACTAACTTTGGCAGGAGACCTTTGCACCATACAGTTTCATGTGTAGAAGAAAGATCAAAGAATGCTGCTGCTGTTTTTAATTGTTGCTGAAAGCCAGATTCTATATACGTACCTAAGCTAACACCTGATCACAGCAGTTGTGAGCAGTTCTAAATCTGGCCTATTCTTTGGAAAGTAGTTGCTCCAGGATCATCTGTGACCTTTGAAACAGGAGCTGTTCCAATAGTTTATAATGACTGCTAAGGAGGAAAGATGGGGCGTGTGGCTTTTTGGCTTCTTTTTCAGGCTTTAATATGGTTGATGTTGCAGAGAGAGTCTGCCAGTCACCTTCTTGCATTAAGACCAGAGTTCTTCAGGAAGTTTAGATATATTCAATTCATTCCTTCTGCTTTCTTAGACTTAGTACTGGAGACAACTTTGCTCACTTTATCTATTGTATGCAGGCAGAAAGGAATGAAGACAACTGGCACTGATTCAGTGTTTGATAAAGTTGGTTACGGACTTGCCACATAATGTTCTCCTTATCAGCTGCCTCATGAAGCATGGATAATGACCATTGACATTGTTCAGTTTGATGCTTTAGCAGTCATAAACCACTGGTTAGCATTAATCAGAGAGTGCCCACTAAAAAGTAGTATTTGTTTCCCCAGTAATTCAAACTTTTTTTTCAAGCAATCTGTGTACAATAGGTTCAGAAAAGGGCAACAAAATGATTAGAGGTTTGGAAGGGGTCCCATTATGAAGAGAGATTAAAAAGACTTGGACTTTTCAGCTTAGAAAAGAAGAGGCTGAGGGGGATATGATAGAGGTCTATAAAATCATGACTGGTGTGGACAAAGTGAATAAAGAAAAGTTATTTACTTATTCCCACAATATAAGAACTAGGGGTCACCAAATGAAATTAATAGACAGCAAGTTTAAAACAAACAAAATGAAGTTTTTCCTTGCACAGTTAACCTGTGGAACTCCTTGCCAAAGGATGTGGTGAAGACCAGGAGTTTAACAGGGTTCAAGAAAAAACTAGATAGATTCATGGAGGCTTGGTCCATCAATGGCTATTAGCCAGGATGGGTAGGAATGGTGCCCATAGTCTCTGTCTGGAAATGGATAACAGGAGAGGGATCACATGAGGAATACCTGCTATATTCCCTCCCTCTGGGGTATCTGTATTGGCCTCTGTTGGCAGACAGGATACTGGGCTAGTTGGACCTTTTGTCTGACACAGTATGGCCCTTCTTATGTAATATATTCTGAAATTAGTTTCCTCAACCACTATAAGCAAACTTGAGGTCAATAAAAATATGAAAATTCTTTTGATTCAAAAGGCTTCTTAAGGTACATGCTTGTGCACTACAGGAAAATACTGAACACTTTATGACCTCTGTCTTGCACCAATAGCATTAGAATGTCCAAAGCTGCTGGTATGTTTCTGAAAAGCTCTTGGAAGCTTCAGTGTCTTAGAAAGAAACTGAGGACTAGTCAAAACAACCTTCTCAAGAATAATAGATTAATCTCTCATTTTCTGAGTCAGACTATGTCCAGAAGTAACCCCTGCCAAGAGAAACAGAGGTTAAACAATCATTCACAAAAATCCCTTATCATTATTTTGAAAATGTGCAAAAGAGGAAAGGCCCAGAACAGTTTGGAATCAGAGAGAAGTATGGAAAAGTTGACCCAGTTTGCAGTAGGAAAAAATCAGATATGTCCACTTTGTCCAATGTAACAGATTTGAATTTATACATAATCTTAACGTGTTAAGAGACTTTTCTTATATCCTCCAAGGACTGTCCTGAAGCAGCTGACTCGTGCTTCTGAGTCCCAGTGCTGTTTCAGCAGTTTATATTTCAAATTTCCAACAGTGACCAAAACAGAAATTGAACTTGTCAAAGAAACCTATTTTTCATAGGATGACTTCATTTATTGTGCTATTCCAACATGGCATTGACTCCTTTAGCATCAATAATAGGTAAAAAAGACTGACATTAGTAAATCTGATTAGTAAAATTGGTGCTTGGCCAACTACAAGCTCATCTAATTGAAACTAACATTGTAGACCTGGCATAATCTGGATTCAGGCCAGGTTTTCCTGTTTAAATAAGTGTTTTATCGGGCTGGAATATGATGAGAAAATAAAATGTTTAAAAAACTTTGCCACATTCTGGGAAACTCCATGGCGTATAAGCAATAAACAGCACATTATTTCAACCTGCTCCTGGCACCTGGGATCCAGTTTTTTGGCCTAAAATCCACCTTTAATTTATTTTTATTATTACAGCTAAATTGCCTAAATACTGCAATAACGTTATAAAAATAATTATACCAAATAAAAGGTAGAAAGTGTTTCTTGTTAAATAGATCCAAAACAGCTTTTGTTAAATATGGTTTAGCTTTATTTAAGTACCTAATTTCTGCTACAAACATACAGGGCAAGTGACAAACTCAACATGTGTTTGGCCTTTTTAAAGATAAATTTTCATCTCTTATTTAAATGTAAGCAGGTTATCTGGCCTGATTGTTCTTGGAATATAGGACACCTATGATCCCAGTCAAACTTGTAACTAGAACACAAACAAATAAAAGATCTGTGGTTTTGGTTATACCCCTCTATTGATAATCTCAAATATGTTGAAATTATTATAAAACCAATATTTTTCATATAATTTAATGTGATATGTTCTGTATTTTTACTATTATACTGCAGAATAGCAAATGGCAGTTATTTGTAAGATATAGCAGTCTTAACTTTCGTATAATTATTGTAAAGATATAAAATAAAAGTGACTTGGAATTTCAATCCATTTGATTAAATTTAAAATGTCTTTCTATTTTAAAAGAAATCTGGAGGCAGAGATTATTTAAAAATAAGCAATATTTTATGTGTTTCAATTACAAACAAATTTAAAATAGTGGATATGTTTTGGTCCATTGCTAAGAAGAATTAGTATTACATACTGCCAAGTGGTAAATTGCACTATAAGAAAGTATATGAAGTTCACAGGTCTTAGTCTAGCTATGTCTGATATTGCTACAGCTGTGTCACTCTAACCCTTTATGCAAATATTCACCGTCCTTCTTCAGACACTGGCTGATATTAGATACTAGAGTGATATGTATGTCTTTGGGGGGTCTGCTTGTATTTCTAATTATATTAAAATAGTTGCTGTGCGAGTAGGGAATCAAGTTATTTATTCAAAAAGCTTGATGCAAATGTAGAAGTACTAGCAACCAGTGTTCTTCAGATGTGATGATAATCAGAATCTTATCCTATTATGTCCATTAAATATTGATGGAGTAAAGGAAACCCCATGCAAACATGGTTTTTTTTTTGGTATAGTTAAGACTATATAGTCCAAATAAGGTAGAGATTTGAGGTAAATCTATATCTGAACTTCAGTTTTGGCAAGTATTTGGCTGAAAACAGGTAGTTATGTACAAAAAGAAAATATATTTTGAAAAATAAACTTAATTAAGAATTAATAGTGAAATGTCATCTTTGATAAATCTTCTGTAGTTATTGACAAGAATATCAGCAATACCTATTGTAGGCACTAGATGGTGCTTCAGCCTTTAAAGTGAATTAATATATTTCTGTTTCAAAAGAGACCAGCAACCTTTTAGGATGCAAGTTTTTTTAATAATTTCCAAAAATGTTAATTATTAGAAGTGTAATAGAGCAGAGTTTTGTTTTCCCCCCATTTAAGATGGACACTGTACTAGTATTTTATAATAATTCACATCCCGAATCTTCCATTGTGGTATAGAAGATAGGCAGACATTGTTTTCTTGTTTGTGTTTTTTCCCAGGCTGTTGTTAATCAATGGATAGAGAAGTTAAAATGTAGTTTGCAAATTGTCATAAGATTATGATTTTATCAAAGTATTAATCTGTCCTCTTTAGTTTTAAAACAAAATATAATCTTAGCATATTGTGTGTGCTACTGTAATAAATATTTAAAATAAATATTATATAAATAAATATATAAAATAAATATTTTTGTAACAGGTATCAACTCTCTCCTCTAATAAATCACAGCCATAGTGTCTTTGTGTACGTTAAAAGTATGTTTGCATATGTGACAGTGACATTTTGTTATTTAATGTTATTTTATAATAATACTGTAACTACTTATCTTAACAATCTGCACATCCAAATATAAGAAGCAGTTTGCCTCATAAATAAATTATAGAATGTATTTTATAATAAGGGTTAGTTATAGCTGGTATTTCTCATTAGCACTCTTGTAAAATGATGAAAAACGTCTGAAAAAACAAAGGTCTATATATTTTGTTATGCTGTATTTAAAAGTTTATTTTAGAATGGAACTTTAATATAGCTTTTTATTTTCAGTTTCCTTTATTTTCATGTTTTTTAGTTTTTTTTTAACATTTATAGTGTAATTTCATTTAGGTCTGTATCATTTTTCTGTGCAAGTCTATAAGAAACATTGTGAAATATCTTTGGAGACAGTTGGATTTTGCTGAAAGTCAGCTGTATATGTTATGATTGCTTCCCTGGAGTGTGATCAGAAACAAAGGAGCTGATGCAGTCTCAATGGCCGTCTGTGAAAAACAGATTCCAAACTTTAGAGATGAAAATAAAATGACAAACCAGGATATCACAGATTCCTATCTCTAAGGTTGGGTGGTGCCTTTAAAGAAAGGGGCAGATGTTGATCGAAATTTTATCATGAAAATAGCTGTTTCCTGAGCTGTCTAGTGGCATTGGCAACTGTTCTGCCATGTGCTGAGCTAGGCTTTCAGTTACACAGTGCAGTAGAGGGTGGGATTACTGCAGAGATAGCTCATTAAATTACAGAGGGCTATAAGGGAAGAAATTTGGTATGTTTCTAACTGACAGCCACTCTGGCTAACCGGAACACAATGGATAACTCCTGGAGGGGGCAATCTCCAACAATCTTCCATTGAAAGAACTCATCACTATACCACATTGCAGAGGTTCCCAAACTTTTTGACATGGGGACCAGTAAATCCATTCACAAGCTTTTGGAGGACCGGTAACATTCATTTGCATATTTGCATATTCATTAAGCAAATGATGAATATTCAAATAAGTTGTTTCTGGTCCTCCCAAAGCCCCCAGTGCCAGCGTTAGCAAAGCTTTTTATACAGTCACCCACAATATTCTGGCCAGCAAGTTAAGGGAATATGGATTGGATAAATGGACTGTAAGATTGATAGAAAGCTGGCTAGATCAGGGTTTCCCAAACTTTTTACTTTAGTTGGAATCCATTTTTTTTCAGTACTGTTTTATGCAGCCCAAAAATATAAACACATATAAAAAGAAGAATGGAAAATGAATAAATTGTCAGTGTTTCACCGGGGTGCATCCTTCACCCAGCCTAGGCCAGGGTTTGGGGAACCCGTCGCTGCATAGGCACTCCAGGAGGCGGGAGCAGGAGCAGATTGGGGGTAGGGTATCTAGCTAGGAGGGACGGTGCAAGGAAGGGTAGGGTTGCCAGGTGTCTGTTTTTGTACAGACTGGTATTTGAAGGTTTTGTCTGGGACACAAATTGAGAAATTACCAGACATATACAATGTCCGGTATTTTCTAATTAGGTTTTATTATAAATAGGCGTATCAGTCCTTAGCTGCGAACTGCCTGGCTGGTAGATGTGTTCATGCTGTCTGAGTGTGTGTCTACCTGCCAGGCAGTTTGCAACTACTCGAGGGAGGGTATTTTGGGGGAGGGGGGGCAAAATGGAATCCCTGTCCAGACTCACTCGTCTGCCAGGGTCTGCAGGGTCTGCATGTGCCCAGGACAGTCCTGCTCCCCCCCTTCTCATCCCGATCCAGCCCTGCTGCCCTCGTCCAGCCCTGCTTCCGGCGGCTGGTTCCCCCCACCCCCCACCAATCTCTCCCGGTCAGCCCCACTCCCCCAACAACCCCCCGGACCAGCCCCGCTGTCCTCGTCCAGCCCTGCTTCCGGCAGCTGGTTCTCCCATCCTCCTTCTCCTGATCTCTCCCAGCCAGCCCCTCCGCCCCCCGGACCAGCCCTGGTTCTGCCGTCTACCTTCCCTGATCTCCGTTGGACTGCCCCACTGCCCCCAACCCTGCTTCTGCCACTTGCCCGCTCGCCCCTCCACCCCATCTCGGCGGGACAGCCCTGCTACCCCCAACCCTGCTTCCACCGGCTGCCCACCCAGATCTCTGCAGGACAGCCCCGCTGCCTCCAACCTTGATTCCGCCGGCCGCCAGCCCCCCAGCCCCGATCTCCAAGGGACAGCCCTGCTGCACCCAACCCTGCTTCCGCCAGCTGCCCACCTACCCCCCATCTCCGTGGGACAACCCTGCTACCCCCAACCCTGGTTCCCGGTGGCCGGTTCCTCCTCCCCACACCTCCTTCCAGCCCTCTCCACTCTGCTCCCCTCCCGGCAGCCATGCTGAGGCCCGGTATTTTTTTCCGGGCCACGGCCCATAGTCTGGGAAATGCTGCCACATTGCTTTGTGGCAAAGATGAAAATACTAGTCATAATGAAATGCCTCTTTTTATATGAAAAAATGTAGCTAGGAACTAAGGAATTATATGATGAGTGGTTCATCTTGTGCTACTTTGTTTCAGTGACATTTAAAATTTTTGACAATACCAACAAAATATTGTGAGAAGACTTTCAAGGATCAGATATTGCAGCAGGTTACTCATTTAAAATTGCCACTGACTTCTATGCCTGATTAATTACAGTGTCATACATTGGAAAAATGTAGTGCTTTATTCGGTGGAAACACTGCCTGTGCAGAAGGTAGTAAGACACATTATAGCTATTGCTGGGTGGAAAATGGTTTCTTTGTCGAGTGATGTCCCTGTGCGTGCTCTGCTCTGGGTGCTGGTACATCCTTGTGCCAGTGACCAGAGATTTTTCTAGCAGTACCCTGCCTTGCTGCACATGTAGGGTATGTCTAGACTGCGTCCCTCTGTCGGCAGAGGGATGCAGATTAGGCAGGTCGACATTGCAAATGAGGCAGAGATTTAAATATCCCGTGCCTAATTTGCATAAAATGGCCACCATGTTTTGCTGACTCAGCACTTTGTCAGCAAAAAGTGGCAGTCTAGAGGGGGATCTGTTGAGAAAGAAAGCCTTTTTCAACAGTTCCTGTAAACCTCCTACCGCAAGACCATTTTTATGCAAATTTGGTGCAGGATATTTAAATCCCTGCCTCATTTGCAATGTCAACCTGCCTAATCTGCATCCCTCCACCGACCGAGGGATGCAGTCTAAACAAACATAGAGTCTCCTCATTCCTTTTTGGTGTCTGTTAGGTGCGTGCACGGTGCCTCAGTTCCTTCTCTACACCCTCAGCAACAGAAGGAGCTCTCGGTCAGTTGCCATTTTTGCACCTGAAATAACAACAACAAAAAAAATGGTTAAATTCCTAGTTTTCTCTCATATCCAAGTTTTTTACACCTACTTTACCTGTTTGTTTCCTCAAAAAAAACCCCAAACAAACTAAAAAACCTGAACAAACAAAAAAACCCACCTCAGTTCATTCATCATTCTTTGTTTCAACATGCCCAGCTCCCCAGGTTTCAAACACTGCAACTCCTGTTGAGAGGCCATGCCAATGTCGGATCGCCATTCTTCCTATATGAAGTGCCTGGGAGAGGCACATATGGTACAGAAGTGTTTGCACAGTTCGAACATCACGGCCAGAGCTAGGCGGGATCGTTCCAACAGGTTCAAAACATACTTGTATGAGAAATCACTAAAACCACTCCACAATTACTTTCCTTCTAGGACCAAGGACACAGACAAGGCCAGAGGTATGGACAAAAATCATCCCGCTACCTCTTTGGATGAGGCAACAGTGAAAGGCTGGGTTTCTCTGGCTAAATTACTGCCTCCAGCATTGAGCTCATCCAGAGTGAGTGTAGGCGACAAGCCCAGCACCTCAGGCATAGCACTGCCTAAACAACTGGGGCTGCATACAAGGTCTCACTTTAAACCAAGGCACCTATGGCACAGCCATCCACCATACTGACCAAACACCATAAATTGGCACAGAAGATGGCACCAGAGACAGTGCTGGACATGGCACCCAGGAAACTCTGCACTGACATGCCTCCTCTTTGGGTGCCAACGCTGACCCCATCTTCGGCACTGTCGGCACTGCCACGTGACTGTTCCAGGCACTCTACAAGATTGGCAACCCACACTTCCTCGGCATCACCTTCACCAGCATCTTTGGTGCATTCAATACATTTGCCTCAATCACCAGTCCCATCGCTCTCCCTCAGCGAGTTAGACACAGGTCAATAGTTGTTTATCATCTCAGAACTCTACTCCTACCCAGAGGCATCCCCCATGGGAGTCCCATTCCACAAGACCACCACACGGTCCACCACCACCTCAATGATACTGTCATCATTGGCCTTATCTACTGCCTCCATACCTGGGTCAGTGGAATCCTTGGGACATGTGGTCCTCTCTAGGAGCCACTATAGTGCTCTGTCTACACAAGCCAAAAGACCGCCACATTCTCCCAAGCCTACACCTAGAAACGTGGCACTGAACTCCCCTAATGTCTGCTGTCAGAAGAGGAAGACTCTCTCTCCGAGGGTGTAGACAGATCTCCACTTCACAATTCCTCTTCATCCCTAGACAGGTCATCATTCCTACCACCCCACCACCAACAGGTGACACCAAACGATTCCAGGAACTGTTCAAGAGGGTGGCTTCAGCACAGGTACTGGATTTACAGGAGGTTCACTCTCCAACCTGTCCCTTGGCCAGGAGTGCTCTTCCTATGGATGAGGCCATCATGGATCCTCCCAATAATATCTGGCAGGCAGTAGCATCTGTCATGCCCACCAATAAAAGGGCTGACCAAAAATACTTTGTCTTGGCCAAAGGGATGGACTTTTTATATTCCCACCCATCACCTAACACACTGGTCATGGACTCAGTCCGACATAAAGTGAAGCACCCAAATATGAGGTTTACTCCCCAGGATATAGATTATAAGTGCTTAGACATCCTGGGTAGAAAAGTTTACTTGTTAGCGACTTTACAACTCAGGGTTGAGAACTTGCCAACCATGACTACTCTAACTATTCCAAACTTCAGGAGTGCTCTCAATTCCTTTGTGAGCAGAAAAGAATCGAGCTCAACAGCATTATTCAGGAGGGTCGTACCATTGCCTGCACTGCTTTACAGTTGGCAATGAACGTGGCAGACCCATCAGCTTGCACTACTACAACTGCCATTGTCATGAGTAGAGCCTCATTGCTCCAAGCTTCAGGAATCCCACAAGAGCTGCAGCAGAAAGTAGAAGACCTTCCATCTGATAAAAAATAACCTGTTTGCAGCTAAAATAGATGAAGTTTTACACCCCCTGAAAGATTCCCAGTCAACTTTAAGAACCGTAGACATGTACACACCGCCTAACAAGAGACTCAAGTATAACAACTATCCGAGACCCAGAAAGCCTTACAGACAAGCACCATGATATGACGTTAGTCAGAAATATAGACCTCAGAGATGCAAACCTCAGCATCAGCAACAGTTGTAGCGATCCAATTTTCATCTTCCAAACAACAAATCTGAAGGTTTGGTTGAGTGCCAGAGAGAAATCCCCACTGCTTCAACACCATCATCTTCCCATCTACAATTTACCCACTGGCTTCAGTCCTTTGTACACCAATGGACAGAGATAACATCTGACCACTGGATACTATAGATCATCAAAGTGGACTATTCCATTTCCTTCATTTCCATGCCCCCAACCTCCCCCCTCCTTCTCTCTCTTCAGGGACCCTCTCACGAGGTCCTGTTCCAACAAGAAGTTCAACACCTCCTGCAAACAGGAGCCATAGAGCTGGTGCCATTGTTTTTTGAGGGGAGAGGGTTCTGCTCAAAGTATTTCCTAACACAGAAGAAAACAGGCAGATGGAGACCCATTTTAGATCTCAGGAAACTCAACAAGTACGTAATGTACAGGAGGTTCAAGATGGTGACACTAGCAACAATTATACCTGCATTCGATCATGGGGATTGGCTCTCGACCCTCAACCTTCAGGATGCCTATTTCCACATAATGATTCATCCAGTGCACAGACAATTTTTACTTTTCATAGTGGGCAACCAACATTATCAGTACCACGTTCTCCCATTTGGTCTCTCGACAGCACCCAAAGTTCTCTCAAAAACTCTGGCTGTAGTAACTGCACATCTCCACTATCTCGGAGCAATAATATTCCCTTATCTGGACAATTGCCTTATAAAGGGTACTTTGTTCTAGGAAACTCAGGACATGGTCAACACAACCATTTCTCTTCTACTCAACCTCAGATTCCACATCAACTATCAAAAATCCATGCTCCAGCCAACACAAACTCTTGAGTTTATAGGAGCGTGCCTTGATTCTACATCAGCCACAGCAACATTACCTAGATAAAGATTCAAGGCCCTCACAGCCCTTACAGCTGTGGCACACACAATGCTGACTATGATAGTACACTAATACCTCCAAATTCTAGGTCACCACATATGTGGTGAGGCTGGCCAGACTGCACATGAGACGTTTACAAGCCTGGCTCACCACAGTCTATATCCCTTCCAGGGATTCCCTACACAAAACTGTTACCATGCCACCACATGTCTTCACTTCATTGCATTAGTGGATATAGCTTCAGAACATGTTACATGGAGTTTCCTTTCAACAATCTGTTCCCACAGTTACTGTTACAATAGACACATCTCTCATAGGATGGGATCTCAACTTGGGCCTCATATGGTACAAAGGATGTGGTCCTTCCACGAACAACCTCTCCACATCAACCTTCTCAAGCTCAGGGCTGTACATTATACCTGTTGCCATTTCCCTCCGTTCATAACCCAGAAAAAGATCAACATCATGACAAACAACATAGCATGCATGTATTACATCAAGCGGTATGGGGGAGCCTGATCCACCTCCCTCTGTACACAGGCCTGTTGAAACTGTGGGATTGGTGCATCACACACTGCGTTGACCCAATTGCCACGTACCTACTCAAGGCACTCAGGCTGTGTCTAGACTACACCCCTCTGTCGACAGAGAGATGCAAATCAATCACGTCGAAATTGCTAATGAAGTGGGGATTTAGATATCCCGTGCTTCATTAGCATAAACATGGCTGCCGTTTTTTTCAAAATGGAGCTTTTTCGAAAAAAACCCGGCAGTCTAGATGTGGATCTGTCGAAAAATAAACCCTTGTTCAACAGATCCTGTAAAGGTTTAAACGGATTTATTTTTCAACAGATCCACATCTAGACTGCTGGGGTTTTTTTTCTGAAAAAGCTCCATTTCGAAAAAAAAGCAGTGGCCATGTTTATGCTAATGAAGCATAGGATATTTAAATCCCTGCTTCATTAGCAATTTCACTGTGCTTGATTTGCATCCCTCTATCAACAGAGGGATGCAGTCTAGACGTAGCCTCAGTGTGATGGTGGACAACCTCAGTTGCATCTTTTCAGACTAGCATGAGTGGGAACTAGGTTCTCAAGCCCTTCAAGATATCTTTTGCAAATGAGGACAACCAGACATAGACCTGTTTGCAACCAGATCTAACTGAAAGTGCCATCTATTCTGCTCCAGAGTAGCCCTGGGCAGGGGTTCTCTAGGAGATGCTTTCCTCCTATACTGGGACACTCCTCTCCTATACGCGTTCCCACTGCTACCTCTTATCCACCAAGTAATAATGAAAATCAGACAAGACTGAGTACAGGTAATACTGGTTCCACCAGCATGATGGAGATAGACCTGGTTTTCTTAGGTTGGTGGCCACAGAGCTTCACACCTTTCCTCCGCATCAGATCTCCTGACTCAACATCATGGCAGAACTCTCCATCCTGATCCCGGGAAACTTCCCCTGAAGGCATGGCTCCTCCATGGCTCCAGGATGCTGAAGTTACCAGCTCAGACAGGGTAAAACAAATACTTATCAACAGTAGGAGAGAATCCACCAGAAAGACATACGTCTACAAGTAGACGGGGTTCTCCCAATGTGTAAGACAGAACCACTGTATGTCACCTGACACTATACCTATTCCAATGATATTAGACTACCTTTTGGGACTAAGGGAAGCAGGGCTCTCTTCAACACAATAAAGGTTCATGCAGCAGTGATAACAGCCTTCCACAAAACCACTGATAGCACTTCAATTTTTGCACATCCCATCACCAAGTGTTTTCTTATGGTACGCCCACCAACTCCTATATGGGACCTGAATCATGTCCTGAAGAGCTTAACTAAACCACCCTTTGAACCATTAGCAATCTGTTCCTGGCTACATCTCTCCACGAAGGTGGCCTTTCTAGTGGCCATAACTTCTAGCGTGAGAGTGGGTGAGTTAGAGGCATTAATGGCTGACCACCATACACGATATTCGCTAAGGACAGAGTAACTCTCCAACCCCATCGCAAATTCCTCCCTAAGGTCCTAACTCCTTTCTATATCAGTGAACCCATACACTTACCTGCATTCTGTCCCAAGCCGCACACTGATCCATTGCAGACAGCATTGCACTCCTTAGATGTCCAACGAGCACTTGCCTTTTACCTCGGCTGAATGAGACCCCGAAGGAAGTCAACAAAACTCTTCTTATTGTTTGCAGAGCACTTCAAAGGTCAAGCTGTCTCCTCTCAATGAATGTTGAAATGGATCTCGTCTTGCATTCATACTTGCTATATCATCCAAAACAAGCAACTGCCAAGTATCATAAATATATCACTCCCCCAGAGTGGTTGCTTCTACAGCTTTCTTTAACAATGTACCTCTAGAGGACATTTTCAAGGCAGCAACTTGGTCATCTGAGCACACTTTTGCAAAACACTACACTCTTACTTCCACTATTGCTCCATCAACATCAGTGGGATAACTGGTGCTGTCCACAATTTCAGGGGCAGGGTTCCAAACCTGCCTCCATGATACGAACACTGCTTTGTAGTCACTCAGAGTGGAGCACCCATGGGGACATCACTCAAAGAAGAAAAGAGAGTTACTCACTCTGTGCTATGGGGGTTCTTTGAGCACCTACGGGGACACACGTCTCAACTTCCCTCCCTGCTTCCCCTACTCTAGCCCTCTTTGGGGGCTAGAACCAAGGTAAAGAAGGAACAGAGGTGCCACACCATGCGTGCACCTAACAGACACCAATGGCATGAGAAGACATTATTGCGCATGCATGGTGTGGCAGGGCACTGCTAAAAAAATCTCCAGGCACCGGCACGAGGATGAATCAACTCCCAGAGGAGCACACATCTCGAATAAACCCTGTTATTGCACAGCAAGAGTAACTTTCTCTTTCCCATTCCATGAACATTTTTAGTTTTTCCCCCTCTCTGTTACGTTGCCGCAATGGAAACCTTTCTGATTTTTTCATGAAAAAAAACAGAGTTAGAACAAGAAGATCCCATAATAACCTAATGGTTAGTATAGTCATCTGAGTTGTGTAAGACCTAACTTCAAGTCTCTGCTCTTTCTCATTCTGTAACTATTTAGCTATTGTAGGCCAGTGGCTCTCAACCTTTCCACACAACTGTACCCCTTTTAGGAGTTTGATTTGTCTTGCATGCCCTCAAATTATGCCTCACTTAAAACCTACTTGCTTGCAAAAATAGACATGCAAATAAAAAAGTGTCACAGCATGCTATTACTGAAAGACTGCTTCATTTTTTATTTTACCATATAATTATAAAATCAATTGAAATATAAATATTGTACTTAAGTTTCAGGGTTCAGTATATAGCACAGTATAAACAAGTCATTATCTGTATGAAAATGTAATTTGTACTGACTTTGTTAATACTTTTTATGTAGCCTGTATAAAACTAGGTAGATATCTAGATGGGATGATACCTCCTGAAAGACCAATGCATATGTCCAGGGGTTCACATGCTTCTATTTGAGAAGCACTATTCTAGGTGGTCTCTTGTACTTTCATTCATTTTGACTAGAAATTCTAGCTCAGACTTGAACAACCTTCGGGACAAAAGTTTCATCAAATCTTTCCCATAAAAAGTTTTGATTGATTGTTTTGTATTTAGAAGACAGTCAAATCTGACAGGTCAAGAGATTCACTGGTATTCATTGTGGGAAAATAATGCCTATCTCAAACATATACCTGAGGGAGTTCATCTACTTTTGACACTTTGATAAGCTTCATATAGTTTGTCATGTCAATAAAATCCCACTTAGTTGAACTGAAATGAGTTCTTAAAACTTGAATATTAATATGGGGATAATGCCACAGTCAAAATGAAAAGGAAACTCCTTCATAATGAAAAGGAAAAACTATCTTTTCAGTTTGATGCCTTTCTCTGTACTGGAGCTCTCTACTTGACTAAAACAGTGAGGGTACATCTACACTACACGCTTATTTTGAAATAAGCTATTCCAGAATAGTCATTCTAAAAGAGTTTATTTTGAAATAGCACATCTACGCTCCAAGAAGCCTTAAAATTAGTCTGAGGCAGGTTTCCCTAATGTAGACGTACTATCTCAATTTAGAGCCCCAGGAGATACTGGGAAGGAATAACTTATAATGGCCTTGGTCAGGGGCTATTTCGAAATATCTATTTTGGAATAGGCATTATTCCTCATAGACTCGTAGACTTTAAGGTCAGAAGGGACCACCATGATCATATAGTCGGATCCCCTGCACAATGCATAGAATGAAGTTTACAGATTTTGGAATAAGCTGTCCATTATTTCGAAATTATTTCAAAATAATGGAATGGCTGTGTAGACGTTCGCGTTGTTATTTCAAAATAATGCTAGTTATCTTGAAATAACAGTGCAGTGTAAGCGCACCCTGAATATTATACCTTACTGGTTTGATCATCTAGTTAGTTACATTTACTAAAAAACTAGTTAAGAGCGTTAAGCAAGTTCTGGTTGAGTGTGTTATTGTGCAAAATAAAAATGAATGGCAAATCAAACTATGGTTAGTGGGGATTATCAGCCATGTATACGTCTAGGTGTGGTTATCCTGAAAAATATCTACATTACATATATAAAAATGTCAGCACAAATACCACAAAATAGGAAAAGGAAGTGTACAAAAAAGAAGCTGATAGTTGAGACATATAAAAAGAGGAAGGAATTAAAGACCACATTAGTGAATGAGTACTATATAAATGAATTGTTTAAAAAAATCTGAAACATATGTTATTATAATGGGTTTATAAAGTATTACTTTTGGTTTTACTCTTTGTACCAGTTCTGCCATATAGATGTACATGTTTGCTTTGTACTGTGATAAGATTAGGTCCAAATTACTAAGTGCTGGAAATGACCTGAACTAGTGTAATCAATTACAATCTCAAGACCCTGTGGGCAAGCATATTTTATTATAACAAAAATAGTTAAATAATAGTTATGTAATCGTTACATAATTGAGAAGTTTCAATAAATTTTTGACTAATCAGTTATTAATATAAAACAAGTTAAATAATCTCTTCACTTCATTGTTAAAAATCATTCTAATAAATATTGACTTTTTACCTTTGTGTCTATTAAATCAATTTAATTTACAACAGTTTAAAAATCAAGTCAGATGCCCCATTTAGCCCTAAATTAAACATAGAGGTCCAAGTAGTAAGCTTGTGACATTGGCATATCAAAGCTGAAGTCCGTCGAATTATATTTATCTGCACATCTGAAGATCTAATCTAAAGTTTGTAACCCTGATTTTTCTTTAATTTAATCAATTTTCTTATATTTTATCCCCTCTTATTGCTTCTATCACTTTACCTTTATCACTTAATAATAATCCCCCCCCCCATTTTCACATTTTACAAATCTATCTAGCCTCTTTCCAATTACTGTAAATGCAAAAGCAACAATGAAAGCAAAAATAGTTTCTTTCATAGTATTTTACTGAAGGAACTTTTCTTTCCACATTTGTCAGAATATATTTTAACCTTTTTTTTAACTTGTTTGTAACTTTATTTTAAATAAGTGAAGTTATACTTATTTTTTGTACTAACAGAACTAGCAGCTCAAGTGACACATGCTTGACTTAAACATTTTTATTTTTGTATTCTTTGAGAAAACTGATATGTTTTTCATTACCTTATGCACAGGTAATGTGGGTATGTAATTTGTGCCGAAAACAACAAGAAATCCTCACGAAATCAGGAGCCTGGTTCTACAACAGTGGATCAAATACACCTCAGCAGCCTGATCAAGAACGTATTAGAGGGCTGCGGAACGAGGAAGCACCTCAGGAGAAAAAAGCAAAGCTGCAGGAGCAGGCTCAATATCAAGGACCCTTAGGTGATATAACCACACCAGCTTTGGACAAAAATAGATCTCAACCACTCACAAGACAAGACTCAATTAAAAATGGCTCAGAAATGAAGCACCAGGTTGCAAGTGATATAACTTCGGACAGGTAAGGAACTGTTTCATTTTTATACTGATAAGAGGGTTCAGATTGTTCTTTTAAGCAGTTGTAATTGGAATTGGTAGCAACTAAAGAGCCTTTCACTGTGTTCATTAGAGTGCAGACATCATGTTTTCTTCTTCATTCTCTTCTTTAAATGTATGAGCCAAAAAATGATAGTCATGACACGCTTGAAAATGTTATGCTGAAAGTGCACATTGTGCTTAGGTCATTTTCCCTGTACAAAACATTCTTTGTATACTCGTTATAAAATATTGAGTCCAAAATTTTGTGTGATCACTAACTTTCTGGCATTATTATTGTGATTATTGCCAGTATTTTAAAAGTAAGGCATGACAAAGTGTGTTGTTTTTGGAAGTTAGTAGTCATTCAGATTGTCAGGATGTTATTTTGCCTAATGCCTGCTGTATTTTAAATGCAAGATTGTAATTCCTTTGAGTGATGACATCAGTACTGCATCTTCTTCAGATTTTCCAACCCCAGATTTAAACCTCATTTCCCTTTGTTAATTAAAAAAGTCATGATTCTTTCATCTTAGTGTCATCTATTACAGGCTGAAACGATAACTATTTTAAACATTAATATAATTATAACTTTCTTCCGACCCACCTCACCAAATTCTTATTCCTATTTTCTGTCTTGGTTGAAAAAAAGTTAAATATAATTAACTAGATCTTTTTGCTTCACCTATTCTTGCTGCTGCCCTTTGCTCTGATTTCAGTTGACAGGTTCAGCGCTGAGTGGCTCCAAGTGCTCCTTAATTATATTCACTGTCTCTGAGCTGCACAATACTGAAGCTGGCAGTTGGACTCATTGCTAAAGAGCAGCAAGCACAATGGGAGACAAAAAAAGAATTATTCTATTTCTGTTTTTTTTCTTAATGATTCCTAGTAAATGAATTTATGCATTCCTTATAGCAGTATAAGAAGAGAGGTACCCCATCTCTTCATGTCTAAAACTCTAAGTATAGGTATAATATAAATATGCACAGTTCAAAATAAAATAGACCAATAGAAAAAATACTCTGTCCTTAATTTTCATCCATTCCCATTAAAGCATCAATACCCAAATTGCTGATTAACTATATGGTGAATTGCTTGACTACACTTGCTTCATTATAAAATATATTCAAGAGACAAAATAATCAATATCAGTCATGTTTATTGCTAAAAGCCATTAATAATATAGTGTGGGGAAAAAGGTTCAATACTATACAAGTCTCCGGGAAACTGTCTCACACAGTGTTGTTACATTTACCTTATATGGAAGATATGCTCTCAAAGTTAATTTCAGTTAGGAGTGTTTATAAAATCCATTTAATCCCTTCCTCCTGATCCCTTAAATTTTCTGTTCCTTTCCTTATCTTGTTTTAGCATTCCCGGTTCTGGTCCATGAAGTTACTTCCCCCAGCTTGTACCAAATGTATATTGATTTTTTTCCAAGTTTCCTCTTTCTTATGCCAAATACTGAGCTATACTATTGTAAGTTATTATGAAATGTAGCTTACCATAAGTGAACAGAACTCTGGGGAAAAAATACAGGCCCATTCAGCTTTTATTATTGCAGGCATTGACATTGTGGTATATACTAACCTAATGTGTGTTGGATGACAAACACTGCTCTTCAGATACAGTCTCCTCTTTCAGTTTTATTTGGATACTTAGTCATTCTATTCTATCTTATTCTATTTTAACTAAATACAATCGTGTGTAACAACCACACCTAAAATTGTATCTATGATAAGTGCTGCACACTCTTAAGTTTTAGAGGGTCTTCTAAGTATGGAGAAAATCTCCCTTAATTTTTCTGTGATTGTACCATCTTCATGTTCATTGAGACAGTCTTCCTTCCATGAAAGGAATGCTTGAAAAAGGATACCTTCTGATGCATGAACATTTCTTTCCTGAGCTGGCCAGAGTGTCTGTTAGAGAAGGATGCCAGTCTCTTCCTCTGTTAAGGTCTCTAAGAGGTGCTGGGTTAAAATACAGGGCCTGAACTAAGTTTCAAACATGAATCTTTATGTGACAGTGTGTTGCATTACTAATGTAACAGTCTTAACAGTATCAATTTTTCTATAAGGAAGTATTATTTTATTTAAAACAAAATATTAAAAGTAAAGGCTTTCATTTCATTTCATTTTATTTTACATTTATTTTTTTATTAAAAGAGTATTTAGTATTTTATTAATATTCAAAAGTTTTTTAAATTATAAAGTACTTTGGGGGTATTGACCAATGGAGCAGTACTTATTAGCCTATAAGTATTATTTCTCCTTTTTGATTGCTGATCATACTCTAAGAACCTCTTTCCATCTTCTAATCACTCCTAGTTTGGTAAAGCTAGCATTTCCAAAATATCAAAGAGTGTGGAGCTTGATTTTGTATCTTCTATTAAGAATATAAATTAGAATGCTGAATAATTAAGATATTGTATCTCTTTAATAGCAACTAAAAGATCAAAATGACCAATCACAAGGTAAGCATATGGATGTGATATTATCTTGGATAGACTTTTATTGTAAAAGAGCTCAATCAAGGGAATGAGTTTTTCCTGACTAGAATGACAAGCTACTTTCGTTCCTTTCCACTTTTCTGAAAAAGATAAACCCAAAAGAGAAAGAAACAAATCAAAATGACCCCACTGACAGTGAAGTAGCAATAATGGGGCCAAAATTTTAAGAAGGAGACTTGTATCCAGAGCACAGTAAGTACAGTAATCAGAAAGTGAACAAGAATATAAAAAATATCACAGTATGTTTCCTGGCTTTTTTCATTGTCTCCAAATTTGTTAGTGTGTTTACATCCAGACTTAATTTTCTAAAACAATAAAATAAAATAATTTATTTTATGTGTGAGAAAACGTTCATTATCCCTAAAGAATCCCCAAGGCTGGGGTGCATTGTTGCTTTCTTATGAACCTGACATAGTGTGCTGAACTATTTTCAAAATGCTGCATAAGAGTTATAGGTACCCTTTATAAATAGGTACCCAACAACACATACAAAGGCTATACAATTTTTTATTTTCTTAAAATATTAATTTGTTAGTGTAGACTGATGTATTGTATGTAATTTTAAAGTGTCAAATGTGGATTTTAGTTTGTGAGAGAGATTTGGTTCATTATTTTTCCTGTATGTACAGTAAGTAGCTAGTACAGTATGGCTGAGGATATGAATTTTATACTGTCTGTTTCTTCATAACATATAAGAAAGAACAGGTATGCTTACCAGATGATTATACTTTTCTAGTTACGTATGAAAATTGGTGCCTTTAATTTGTTTTGAGTCTTTGCTTACGGAGACCCACAGCATCCATTAATCTCAGTTGCAGTAGTCTGCACTTAACACTTGAGTATTATCAGGCTCCAGTTGTTTCAGTTTGGGCACCCAGAAAATGAGGACTACACGGTTAGTGGCCTTCTGAAAAAATACTATTGTAAGTGACTTGCTCAGCATCATATGAGAAATCTGTGGCTGAGTTAAGAATAGAGCTGAGCTCTTGTGTGTAGCATTCACCTTCTTAATCATGAAACCATAATTGTTTATGCCTTGTTCTCTATCACTGCCCAGTTATTCCTTTCTCCCACCTTTCATCTCTTTGTCTTTCTTCTTTGGTTGCAAGTTCTTTGAAGTAGACATCATATCTTCTTGAATATCTGTTTATGTTTTAGTGCTACTGCGATAGTAATAATCTTGATTAAAACAATAGTCAATATTAACAGTACCTTGACTAATATTTTGTTCCTACGACATGCACAAAACTCCCATTTGATATCCATGTGTACACTGTGGCTGTAGGAAGAGCTAGGAATTGGAGTGGAGATGCTGTTTTATTGACTCAAGAGCAGAAGTTTGCCTTAAAACTCTGAGATGGGTTTTAAGGCAACATTTAGATTTGACCTTCCTCTGGACTGTTAGGAAAAGTGGTTTTAGTTTGGGACCATGCCTATCAGAAACAGAGGTGAATGTCTACATACAGAAAATTGTACTTGTCACCACAAGATCAGTCTTCCATTATTGAATCTGTTTCTAGTCTATATTTGGTAGTTAGTTTAAGGTATGCCTTAAAGTATTTTATGTTGTTGTTTGTGAAATAAATCTATGGAAAAGTTAAAGCCAGAAGGATTATGATTGGATTCAGTATGGCATTGGTTTGGATCAGTGATCATTCATAAATGCTAGACTGACATTGTTTGTGTTGTGCAGAGATTTTATGCAACATGCAGACAGGAAGTATATAGTGTTGAAAGATTTAACCAGATTTTGAGCAAAGCATAGGTATTGGTGGGGACAGAGAGCCATAGCCTTGGAAAACTAGGGAGGAATGTGAGTCTAAGAAAAGTAATCTAAAAACGTTAATAGAATCTAAACAGTGACAGCAGAAGGTCCATTTTGAGGTCTGCTGTGCACAGATGGGTTATTTATGCTGCTAAACATTGCAGTTATTCAATTTGTATTATCCATTTTATTATTTTCCGGGATTAATCAAAAGGTTTCTTTTTTATTTTACTTTTGTTAACAGCACTATGCAGTCTGTCATTGTCCTCCAAACCAACTCTAAAGGGCTACGTCTAGACTGGCATGATTTTCCGCAAATGCTTTTAATGGAAAAGTTTTCCGTTAAAAGCATTTTCGGAACAGAGCATCTAGATTGGCACGGACACTTTTCTGCAAAAGCATTTTTTGCGGAAAAGCGTCCGTGGCCAATCTAGATGCACTTTTCCGCAAAAAAGCCCCGATCGCCATTTTCGCGATCGGGGCTTTTTTGCGGAAAACAAATCTCAGCTGTCTACACTGGCCCTTTTGCGCAAAAGTTTTGCTCAAAAGGGACTTTTGCCCGAATGAGAGCAGCATAGTATTTCCACAAAAAGCACTGATTTCTTATAGTAGGAAGTCAGTGCTTTTGCGGAAATTCAAGCGGCCAGTGTAGACAGCTGGCAAGTTTTTCCAGAAAAGCGGCTGATTTTCCGGAAAAACAGGCCAGTCTAGACACAGCCTAGCTGTTTTCTAATATAATGTATTTCCATCCCTGCAATTACTATGATCTTAATGCCATCTGGATAGAAATACTTTCCTTTTTGAAGCAACCTGTAATAGTTCTTCATTAATCATTTTGCAGTGGACATTCAGTCTTTCCCCTCCTCTTCCAAAACCAAGACATATCAAGATAACACTCTGCAATTAAAGAGAAGGGAAGGGAGGTTCTTGTGTTTGCTCCCAAATTCAGTCTGTGTGCATGGCACCACAATCTTGTTTGTCTGGAGTTCAGACATGGAGTTATTCATGTGGAGTGAGTAACAGATGTTTTATTTGAATACTATTATGAGCATGAAATAAGAAGCTACGCCTCCCCCTGTGCCGATACGGAAAACATAACCTTCAGAGATGACATAACAGAGACTCAGCTACTCAGTAGGAATGGGTTATTTAACTGAGACAAATAAGAGTTGGCTACATACTTGTTCATCCATTGTTCTTTCCATCCAAAAGCCAAACACTTTCAAAGGTTTGAATAAGATTGGTTAACTTCTTTTAAAAAATATTTCTCATATATCTGTACTTACTGTATCTGGCCAAAATACTATAGGGAAGGCTATTCTGAGACTATATCCTACCTAGTTCAACACAGTGAAAATATCGTAAGAAATTTTTTCATGAAATTTCCAGTGTTGAATTAACTTTGCTTTTGCAGCATCCATTTAACAATCTGCCATGTTGAAGAAAGAGAGAAGGTGTTTATTTTCTGGATGAAGTGGGGAGTTATCACGGTGAATTGGTTTGGAGAAAGATTAGTAGATTGGGTTCTCTGTCTCTTTTTCACGCTAACAGAAGGGAAATAAAATGAAATCAGTAAGCCAAAACACTTTTTTTTTCTGGAGTGATCAAGCAACATTATAACAGCAGTAGCTGCTTTCCAGGCCAACAGACATAGATAGCACAAAACCTGTAGTCTTTCCCTTCACATAAAAACAGATGCACCTGTATTCTTAATATACACTGTCTCTCTGCTTCTTGTTTTTCTGCAATAAAAATTGATTGCTCATAGTGGCTTTCTTTACTAGGAGCCAAAGGACAATGTTTACATTCCGTTGTCTACATCAGGCAGCTGGGATAACTGAACCTGTCTTCTACATCCCAGGTGAAGGCCCTAACCTCTGGGCTACAGGTTATAAAAGGAAGCATCCAAAATCATGTTTTATTTGACTAGACATGGACATTTTGACTTGAGTTTTTTTCAGTATTTCATTTTTTGTCACTGCAAGCAAATTTTAAAAATAATCCATTATTTATTCATCTCTACTGCTAAAAGGCTCAGCAGTCATGGAGCTTGTCCAGTCTTCATGTATACTGGATTATGGTATATAAATAAATAAATAAATAAAATTTAAAACAGCACCCTGCCTTGCAAGTATAAAATGAGCAAGTAGCCTAGCCTATCTAGTAGGAGGTTCATAAAGTACCTCAGAAATTTTCTGTGTGGAAGATTATTTAAGTTTCTTTGTTTCTCAAGTATCACCAAGATCAGCATAAGGAAACTGATGATAGCATCACATTTCTCATAGTTATGATGTTCCTGCTGGTGCTAGAGTAGGGGTGGGGAACCGTTTTTGGTCGGGGGCCACACAAGTGAGAAGCAAAAAAGAAAAAACAAACCCTCACTGATGTGGCCCCTGGCTGAGAAGGAGAAAGACACTCCTCACATTCCCTTCACACATGAGAGCTCAAGCAAGCCGGGGGCTGCATCCGGACCCTGGGACTTGGGCTCTGATGCACCTTCTTACTAAAGTCTGAGGTCCTATGATCTAGATCCTGAGTGCTTCCTGACCTGAGTCATATTGATTTGTGTGTGGCTATAAGTTGGGTTTGGGCTGAAACCTGACTCAAAACCCAGGCTTCATTTGCAGTGTAAACATACCCTTTGAGCACTCTGAGCACATTCTGTAACTTAAAACAAAATCCATAAAAGCCAAATTTCACCCCATATCCAAGGTTTTTCTTTTTCTATTCCTGGGTCTCAGCAGATGTGTCAGACTCTTCTGAGTTAACTGTTATTTTAAAACCTTGTTCCCTGGGATATTTTAGAGGCAGATACAATACATTGCAGCTCATCTTTAACCCTGGGAAGATATGAAGAATGCAAGATCTGCAGACTGCCATAGCTCAATTGTTACTATGTGATCTGATGAGGTTCTATAACCCACACATCTAGACTACGTCTACACTGCTGGTTTTTTGTGTGTGGCAGAAGTTATGCAAATCGTGCTCTCATTTGATATCTTCTGTTGATCCTTTTTGTGGAATATGTTTTGCTGCTAAAAAGCCCCAGGTAGACGGGAACATTTGTTGGGGAAAAAAAATCCTTTTGTGCAAGAGCCGTTATTTCTAAAAAATGAGGTTTACAGGATCTTGCGCAAAAGGTTTTTTTTTTTTTTTTTTTTTTTTTTTTTTTTTACAAATGGCCCTTTCTATACAGATCTCTTTAGCGGCAAAAAGGAATGGCAGAAGATATACAAATGAGAGCACGATTTTCATATCTTCTGCCTCAAAAAATAGCAGTGTAGACATAGCCCGTGTGGTTCACTGTCCCATGGTAGTGGCACTTAGACCACTTACAGCGAGAGTTAAGAACAAGGAAGCTCTACAGCCTAAGCCAGGGGTCTCCAAACTTTTCAGCCCGAGGGCCGCATTAACTATCAAACAGCAGTTCGGGGGCCGACTACACTCTTGAGGTCCAAATAAAAAACAATCAAAACATGGATGTTGTTTTTAATTATTTATTTAATATTATTTTATTCAGTTATTATTTAATAACACATTGATACACTACACATGAACACCTGTATTAGTGTGAATGGTGAAATTGTTTCCTGGATGCCAAAATAGCAGACATTTCTGGCTTTAGATTTGTTGTCCCTAACATCAACAGTGACCTGAGATTATCATCGGACAAGTTTGTTCTCAAATTGTTCTTCACGTATTTCATTCTTGAAAATGTTTGTTCACACAGGTATGTTGTTCCAAAGATTGAAAGGTACCTTGATGCAAAAATTTGACTGTGAACGGAAGTAGAAAAAGTAAGCAGCGAATAAGGTTTTGCAATGTAATGATCGGTTGGAAAACATAACGCACTACTGCGTGCCTCTATTTTAATTCGGTAAAAACATAACGTCCACGTAAGCGGCGGCTGATCTTGGCAGGATACACGTAAATTTCCGTAATTTTTTTTCCGTGGACAAAAAGGTCTCCACGGGCCGGATGAGAGGGCCTCGCGGGCCGCATCCGGCCCGCGGGCCGTAGTTTGGAGACCCCTGGCCTAAGCTGAGAGCCAGCTGGCTTTATAGCTCAAGCTGTAGAGGCGCCTACACTAAGCTCCAAAGATCCCAGCTTCAACACCATCTGGTGGTGGTTACACTTCCATAGTGTCATATTGGCACAGAGAGAGACATGGTAAGAAGGAGAGGGCCAAGAATGTGGCAGAAGAAAGGGATAATTGGAGTAACAGAATAGAGAATGGTACTCAATAGCTTTATGGTGAAAGAGACTGCTCGTGTGAGGGGGACGGTTAAGAGTCAGAGAGCAAATGTATTTTGAAGAACTGATCAGTATTCTGTATCGGGTTAGGGAACTTGGTGAAGGATCTGGCTGAATTGAGGAGGAAAAAAGGGGAAAATATGAGTAATTATAGAGAAGGGTGGAGGAGGAATTATAGAATCATGGAATATTAGAACTGGAAGGCACCTTGAGAGGTCATTGAGTCCAGTCTCCTGCCCTCTTGTCAGGACCAACCACTGTATAGACCAGGGCTACTCAAAATGTGGCCCATTTGTTTGTGGCCTCCAGTGCGGTTTGGGTTTACGCCAGGCTCAACATGCAGCCCGCAGATGGGATCCTTTGAACATGGCCTCCACTGGGAACACGCTGCACAACGGTGAGTCAATATACAGGCAGTCCCCGGGTTACGTACAAGATAGGGACTGTAGGTTTGTTCTTAAGTTGAATCTGTATGTAAGTCGGAACTGGCGTCCAGATTCAGCCACTGCTGAAACTGATCAGTTTCAACAGCGGCTGAATCTGGACGCCAGTTCTGACTTACATACAGATTCAACTTAAGAACCCCAGGCATCCCCAAGTCAGCTGCTCCTGAAACTGATCAGCGGCTGATTCCAGGAAGCCCGGGGCAGGGGCTTCGTGTAGTCAGCCACTGGTCAGTTTCAGCAGCGGCTGACTTAGGGACGCCTGGGGCAGAGCAGCTTGGGTGCTGCCGGGTTGGTCCAGTAGCGCCCAGAGCAGCACTACGGGACCAACCGGCAGCGCCCCAGCTGCTGTACCACAGGTGTCCGGAGCAAAGCCGCAGAGCACGGGGGCAGCGGGACAGCCCAGATGCGCCGTGGCTGTCCTGCTGCCCTCGGGCTCTGCGGCTTTGCTCTCCTTTGCTCCCCGTCCCCCTGGTCTACAGACCAGGGGGACGGGGAGCAAAGCGGCGGAACACGCGGGCAGCGGACAGCCCAGATGCGTCAGGGGGACGGGGAGCAAAGCAGAGCAAAGCCGCGGAGCACGCTGGAGACCAGGGAGAGGGAGGGCCCCGTTCGTAACTGCGGATCCGACATAAGTCGGATCCGCGTAACTCGAGGACTGCCTGTAATGGTCTTTTCTGTTGATATGCGTTTTAGTAGTTGAATTCCTGGACTGTCATTGCTCATTAAAAGTGATATCATATGAGTGGAAATTGGGTAAATATTGCATTTTATTAATATGAGCAGAACTGACTTAAATGGGGCCTGCGTATTGTGTAGTCTTGCCTTAATCTTTCACACATGTCAGTGTGAAAGAAGCTATTTGCATATATTTCCATGTATATGCAACCATATTTAAATTGCAGCCCTCAGCATGTGCTGTGAGTATTATTGTGGCCCCCGGGGCTTCCAAAGTTGAGTACACCTGGTCTAGACCATCCCTGATAGATATCTATCTAATCTGCTCTTAAATATCTCTAGAGATGGAGATTCTACAAACTCCCTAGGCAATTTATTCCAGTGTTTAACCACCCTGGCAGTTAGGAAGTTTTTCCTAATGTCCAACCTAAACCTCCCTTGCTATAATTTAAGCCCATTGCTTCTTGTCCCATCCTCAGAGGGCAAGGAGAACATGTAGGCTGCTCTTGCGAAGTCATTGTTGCTTGACACTTACGCCTTTTATTAAGATCTCACTAATGATTAACCAGGCAAAAGTCCATCACAACAGATGGACCTGAACACTGGGAGCTCAAAGTCCACGTATGTGCAGGGAATATGGTGTTGTGTGCAGAATCTTGCATAACCTTCATGCATCTGACGAAGTGGGTCTTTGCCCACAAAAGCTTATGCTCTAATACATCTGTTAGTCTATGAGGTGCCACAGGACCTCTTGTCATTTTTGCCTAACCTTCTCATTAACGAACTGGGAAAATATAGTAGATGGAGTATATACTATAAGATGGGTGTACAACTGGTTTTATAACCTTTCCACCAGAGTAATTATCAATGGTTCATAGTTATGCTGGAAGGGCGTAATGAGTGGGTATGGCAGGGATCAGTTCTGGGACTAATTCTGTTCAATATCTTCAAAAGTAAACTTGATTTGACTAAATAAAAAATTGCTTATCCTCTTGTGGGTTTCAGAACCAGCTGCTCCAAGAAACAGTCATTTAAGGTATCAAGAGACTTTATCTCTGCATCCCACCCTGAGGAGTTGTGTACCTAGTCATTATGGGGAAAGTTGAAATCCCCCACTATTACTGAGTTTTTTATTTTTATAACCTCTCTAATCTCCCTTAGCATTTCATAGTCACTATCACTATCCTGATCAGGTGGTCGGTAATATATCCCTACTGCTAGATCTTATTATTAGAGTATGGAATTACTATTCATAGAGATTCTATGGAAAAGTTTAGTTCATTGAAGATTTTTACTTAATTTACTTCTACATTTTCTTTCACGTATAGTGCCAGTCTCCCATCAGCATGACCTGTTCTATCCTTCCTATATATTTTGTACCCCGATATGACTGTGTCCCATTGATTGTCCTTATTCCACCAAGTTTCTGTGATGCCTATTATATCAATATCCTCCTTTAATACAAGTCATTCTAGTTCACCCATCATACTTTTTAGACTTCTAGTGTTTGTATGTAAGCACTTTAAAAATGTGTCCCTATTTATCTGCCATTTCCTGATGTGTTAGACACTTTTTCATTTGACTGTTTCTCATCTGATCTTACCTATATTTTATCATCTTCCATCCTCTCCTCCTTGCTAGAACATGAAGAATCTCTATTGATAGACCCTCCCCCGGAGATATCTCTGTCCAAGCCATGTGCTCCTCCATACCTGTTGGCTTTCCCCAAGCCCTTAGTTTAAAAACTGTTCCTCAATTTTTTTAAAGTTAAGTGCCAGCAATCTGGTTCAATTTTGATTTAGATGTAGCTCATCCTTCCTATATAGGTTGATTTTCTCCTCTACTGTAGACCTGGCCTTAGGAAGGAACAATCAGTTGGACACAATCAAAATGGGATATGACTGTGTAGGAAGATCTACTGTGGAAAGGGATTTGGGGATCCTAATGGACTACAAGCTAAATATTAGTCAACAATGTAATGCTGTTGCAAAAAATGAGAAGCCAACATCACTCTGAGATGTATTGTCAGGAATAAGCAGGTCACAAAAAGTCATTCTTCTGCTCTATTCTCCACTGATTACGCCTCAACTGGAGTATTGTGTCCAGTTCTGGGCACCACATTGAAGAAAAGATGTGGACAAATTGGAAAAAGTCCAGAGAATAGCAACAAATATGATTGAAAGTCTAGAAAACATGACCTATGAGAGACAATTGAAAGAACTGTTTTTTTTTAATCTAGAAAGAAAAAGACTGAGAGGGGATGTGATAACAGTCTTCAAATGCGTTGTTGCAAGGAGGAGGGAGAAAAGTTATTCTCCTTAACTTTTGATGATAAGACAAGAAAGAATGGTCTTAAATTGCAGAAAAGAAGGTTTAGATTAGACAGTAGGAAAAACTTTCTAACTTTCAGGGGTAGTTAAGAACTGGAATAAATTGCCTAGGAAAGCTGTGAAATCTCCATCTTTGGAGATTTTAAAGATTAGGTTAGACAAACATATTTCAGAGATGGTCTAGATGGTGCTTGGTCCTACCATGAGTGCTGAGAACTGGACTTGATGACCTCTCAAGATTCCTCCTAGTTCTGTGATTCAATGAACATGTTGAAATGGTTGTTGTTCCCAGACTTAGTTAACTAAAGTGGATATGTTATTAACAATTCAGTTTTGATCAGTATTGACTTGAACAATCAAACAAACAAAAACTCAGCCTCCCCTCTAAATAATTATAATTTATAAATAGCACCAGTATAGGAAAAGTCAATGGGACCGAAAGGAGAATTCAAGTGTAGATTTGGCTTTAGTTGCTCAGTGGGAATTGTCTTTAGGTGGGACACAACAAATGTCTTCACCTAAGTGACTTCAGATTCTATATTGACAAGGTGCATAAATGAATTTCATAGGTGTAAGGAATGTGTAATATCAAGTCTAAGTAAAGCTATTGAAATGAAAAGCAATCCAGTAAGAAAAGAGCATCTGCTACATAAAAATCAGGAACAATAGGTAAAGTTAAGGTTAAAAAATATGGATGAACTAACATGTACCTGTACAGGATAATTAGCTGTGGGAAAAGAAAAACTGCCAAAGCCAAGCTGTCAAACCATAAACTACATGAAAATACAAACTGTCAAATACAAGCTGTTGAGGTTTTTTTTACAGTGACTTAATGACGTTTTTTGCGTAATATTAATTAAAAGCGTGGCTTCTAAGTGGTAGTTGAGTAAGGGAGTATCAAAATTTCATCAGATGTAGGTTCTATAAGCCATTTATGTATCAAAATTATCCATATGTTCATATTGTCTCCTAAATATTTGGGCCAAAATATTGAAATGCTGTTTGCCTGGCATGAGAGGTCTTTGGCCTTTATTTCCAATATACTGAGCCAAAAAAAGTCCATTTGGCAATGCAACAGTCCTGAGTCAGACTCCAAGCCTGCCATCGCTCCACATGATTCTTGGAAGTAGTGAGATGCTCCCACTCCAGGTACTATGTTTAGGGGCCGCCAGTAGGGTTGCCAGGTGTCCGGTTTTGAACCGGACGTCCGGTATTTGAGCTTTCTGTCTGGGAAACAAATTGAGAAAATACCGGACATATAAATGTCCCGTATTTTCTAATTAAATAAGTTTTATTATTATCATGAGTATCAGTACATAGTTGCATACTGCCTGGCTGGTAGACATGTTCACACTGTGTGAGAGTGTCTACCCGCCAGGCAGTACGCAACTACACAGTAGTGAGGAAGGGTGTGGGGGTGGGACTGGGGCAGGATGGAATCCCCGGGGCCGGACTCACCCATGCACCTCGCTGGGACCGTGTGCGGGACGGGCGGTGCCCCAGGATCTGCGTGTGCCCGGGCTAGCCATGCTCCCCGCTGGCCGGTTTCCCTCCCCTGCTCCTCCCTCAGCCAGCCCCGCTCCCCGCCGGCCGGTTTCCCCCATTCTCCCCCAGCCAGCCCCACTCCCCTGACCCCCTCCTGGCCAGCCCCACTCCCCGCCGTCCAGTTCCCCCCCAGTCAGCCCCACTCACCCCCAATCTCCTCCTGGCCAGCCTTCCTTCCTGACAGCCATTCCCCTCCGATCTCCCCTGGCCAGCCCCGCTCCCCCCAACCTCTTCCCGGCCAGCCCCCTCATCTGAGATCAAGTGTGTCCAGTATTTTTTTGAAACCATCTGGTAACCCTAGCAGCCAGAGGGCTCTGTATGTTGCCCCTCCGCAAGTGCTGGCTCTGAAGCTTCCCTTGGACAACAGGAGCTGCAGGGGAGGTGCCTGCAGACTGGATAGCACACAGAGCAGAGACACTTGGCTGTGCCTCCACATAGGAACTAGAAGGAGGACATGTTGCTGCTTCCTGGAGCTGCTTGATGAAAGTGCTACCTGAAGCCTGCACCCCCAAGTGCCCAAGCCCTTGTCCCAGTCCTGATTTCCCTCATACCTTCCAAATCCCTTAGTTTCAGCCTAGACCATCCTCTTATATCCCAAATCCCTCATTCCCGGCTCCACACCAGACTCTGTACCCCCAGCCAGAACCCTCACACCTCCCCTCACCTCAACACCCTGCTCCACCCTAGAGATCTTTCTGCACCCTGAACCATGCATTTCTAGCCCCACACTGGAACCTGTTAACCCAGCCTAGAGCTGGTTCTTCCTTCTACAACCCAATCCCCTGCCTCAGTCCAGATCCTCCTTCCATAGGATGATTTCCTCAGCTCTACTCCTCACCTCAGAGCCTGCCCTGCACTCCAACACCTTAATCCCTTGCTCTATCCCAGAGCCTGTACCCACAGCCATAGCCCTCACCTCCTTCTGCACTCCAACCCCATAGCCAGCCAGGTAAAATAAGTAAATGAGTGAGGTTGGAGAAAATGAGTGACTGTGAGGGAGGGAGGATGGAGTGAGCCGGGGCATGGCCTCAAAGAAGGGGAGGGACAGGGACATGGCCTCAGAGGAGGGATAGGGCTGGGGGTAGGGAAAGGGTATTTGGTTTTGTCTGAGTAGAAAATTGGCAGCATTATTTAACAATGAAGACCGTGGGGTCTCAAGTTGAGCAAAACAGAAGCAAACTCAGAGGCTACATTTTAACATTTTGCCTTCATCTTTTTTGAAGAAGCAGTGATATTTTCAGTTTTTTTTATCAGATGACTATAAAAATATTAGTCAAGAATCAAACTGACAATGCAACATTTACATTTCTAATATTTATAGTTCATAGCATTGGCAACTGTGAGAGGTATCATATAAAAAAACTGGTACACAAATACAGTATCTGCAGTCTGTAGATCTGTTAATTTGCATATGTAAGTGTCTTCTTGTTATGAACTTTGTTGACCATAATAAATAAGAAATCAGTTGTCAGGTAAACAGAAAAATGTATTGAAAATGCTGACATTTCATAAAATTAGCACAAATATTCAGGCAATTTTTATAGGTAAGTTTGAAATTAAGTCTTAGGGCTGAAGTTTGTCCTTGGATGGGGGCACAGAGTACCCATTAATACTAATAATGCCTATTTCATGTATAACACTTTCCATCAGTAGATTTCTAAGCGCATCACAATCTTTTAATATATTTATCCTCATAACACCACTGTGAGGTGGGGAAGCATTATTGTCCACATTTTACAGATGGAGGACTGAGGCATAGAGAGGATAAATAACTGGTTACATAGGGGCTGTGTCTAGACTGGCAACTGCTTTTGCGGAAAAACTTGCCAGCTGTCTACACTGGCCACTTGAATTTCCGCAAGAACACTGATGATCTCATGTAAGAAATCAGTGCTTCTTGCGGAAATACTATGCTGCTCCCGATGGGCAAAAGTCCTTTTGCCCAAAAGCTTTTGCGCAAAAGGGCCAGTGTAGACAGCTCAGATTTGTTTTGCGCAAAAAAGCCCTGATCGTGAAAATGGCGATCGGGGCTTTCTTGTGCAAAACCGCGTCTAGATTGGCATGGACACTTTTCCGCAAAAAGTGCTTTTGCGGAAAAGTGTCCATGCTAATCTAGATGCTCTTTTCCACAAATGCTTTTAACGGAAAACTTTTCCGTTAAAAGCATTTGAGGAAAATCATGCTAGTCTAGACGTAGCCAGGCAGTCTAGAGAAGAGCTGGAGATTCAATCCAGATCTTCCACCTTTTAGGCCCATGCCTTAACCACTGGACAGTCCTTCCCCATTGATTGACTTAAGGTCATCGATGCGCAACTTCACCCTAGTGAGTGGGCCTCTTCATCTCAGTGAAACACAAGAATGTTGTAACTAAGGGTGCATCTTGACAGCATCCCCCTTATTTTGAAATACCTTTCGAAATAGTGGGTGAGCTATTCTGATGTCCCAGTAAACCTCTTTCCAATAAGGATTAAGGGACATTTCAGAATAGTGCTGTATTTCAAAATACACTAAAAATAAGGCACGCAATTTGCATAGCTCAAATTATGTAGCTTATTTTGAGCTATGAGTTAAGTGTAGACTCACCCTAGGCTACCTTCCCAGGATAGAGTAGTTTTGCTAACTACACTTGTGTAACTAGAATTTGCGGGTTGTGCTGACTGAACCATAGCAGCACTTTGATTGGATACAGAGGGAGTGCACGGCTCTCACAGTCAGTGTTGTGTGAAATCAGCATACACCTCACTTCATGTGCCTTTTTTTTATGTGCACGTCATTTGAGTAAAACTGGTAGGATAAAAACAAATCTGGCAATTCTTCGCGTGGGCAACGTTAAAAAAAATGTCTCACAGGCTATACATAGAATCCTGATGGGTTACATGCAGCCCTCAGACCACAGGTTGCCCATCATTGACTTAGATGCTACAAGAGAAGGAAAAATGCATAATATCAGAGGAACACATCCAATGTTCTCAGCATCTAGTTTAAGACTGAGAGTGGGGCAACTCTCATACCAGCATCTTAGGCTTAAATTTGTCCCTGTCTCCCCCTCTCTCTTCAATCAATTCATACCCCCTGGTATTTAGCTCACTGATTATCTTTATAACTAGCTCAAAGGAATCCCCTTTTAAGAATTCTGAAATAAAATCTTTATATATGCAGATTGCTGTTTCAGTATTTCTCTGCATTTTGTGCTGTGTCTCAATTAGAGAGATAATGATAGTCAGACTAACCCCTTTTAATAGAATCTCCACACCTCTTTTAGACATTTCTAGTATATAATAATGTGGATCTGTTTCACTATCACCCATATGGCTATTTCCAGTTTTTAAATACTGGCAGTACTTTTCTTTTCTCAAGCAAGCAGGGTTTAGTAGCTCACTGAAGCTGGAAGTGGAATGAAAGTAAGTTCAGTTCTGGTCTTGGCTGTAGGAAGGAGCTGCAACATGAAGGAAGGAGGTAGGCAAAGAAAATCCATCTCAGATACAGTGGAAGAATCAGCAGCTGGATGTTGGTGAAAAAGAAAAAAAGAAAAATCTTTCATCATGTCATTGCAACAGACAGAAAATTAAACAAAACAAAACATAACAAAACAAAAGACTTACTAGACATTTACCAGTCAATGGACTAAATCTACTAACAAGAAGTAGATATAAAAGGCTATGAGGGAGATGGCACCTGTCTACAAGATTTAGTTGCAGAGCTCTTATGAGAAGTCCAGTCACCATTGCTGCTGGTGAAGAATTGTCATTTCTACCCACAATTCTGTCTTTGACCTTGTTTTGAGGGCTTAATCTTTTATATCTCTAGCTAGTAGTTTATAAATTGCAGCTCCACCTCAATCTAGTTTCTGGAAGGATGAGGAAGCTTTTCAGCTCTTCTACCCATGGTATTCCTTGTGTGCTGTAGGGCTTTAATTCTGTCTGCTACTCTATTTCCTAACTGCTGCTACTCATATAATTTAAAATAGAATCAGAAGTAACTATGACTTCGACAAAATTCTAGACAATTTTATTTCTGCATGCGTATAGAACCCTGCAAATCTGCAGATATCTGCATTACATCCACATCTGTAGATGTGGATGCGAGTGCAGATAAGAGCGGCCCATGAGTATCCACAAATCATTTTTGCAGACGCAGATACCAATTTTGTGTCTGTGCAGGGTTCTACCTACCTGACCTGTATGTCTGCAGTGAAACTAACCAGTCTTATTGGTTTCATGCTGCTTTTGCTACTTAGCAAAGCTATAAGCAGCAGCAAATATGTTGAGCAGTCAGGAAAACAATACTGCATCGATTTACATTAGATTCACATATGGTTATCTTCTGAGCAAAAGGGGAGAAATGTTTTAAATTAAAGCTTAAATTCTGCCAAAATTTATATCATAGGCCTCAGACTAAGTTTCCTTTGTGCCACTAACTAGTACGTAAGTAGATTTTTAAGGTTCTTTCATCAATAAATTAAATTATTTTTCCCAAGTAGAAACCCACTATAGTGCAATATGAAAAATAGGCCTAAGTATACTGTTGTTTTTTTAAAGTTAATCAGTGTTTTGAAATGAATTTGAGTAATATATGTATAACAAAGAAGCCGGATCCCTACATTAAATGCAAATCTCAACTTAGCCTTAACCATGGAGCCATGACCATTACCTTCATAACGAGCACATCTGTGTTTATGATTATATTAATTTAAGGGAATTTAATTTTTATTATTTAATGTGGTTGTCATTATTTCTGATAACTGTAACTTAATATTTAGCTTTTTTCCCTTTTCTATCTTTTTGGATGTTATGACCAGGGTTCCAGGGGAACCAATTGAGGTTACACAATTAGAACCAAACTGCAAAGAGTGGGGCAGGCAATTTCCCAAACTGGTGGCTGTTTCAAAGCTTAGATTTAACAAGCCAGCACAAAACTGCTTTTGTAACACCTTATTAGTTTCCCAGAATCCAACAACACAGTTCCCTTAAAGTATCCCAGCTTTAGGCCTCTACCTAGACACTCAACTCAGATATGATGAGGATCTCTGAAGATCTTATTCATCATATAAGAAAGTTCTACCAGTCACAAAGGTTCAAAAACAATTCCTCGTAGATCAATGAATATTTCAGATCTTACTCCAAATACATTCTTACAACAAATTCTTATTAACTAAACTAAAATTTATTGAAAAAGAAGAGAGAGAGGTTATGGTTTAAAAGATCAATATACACATAGGCATGAAATAACCCTTAAACCTCATTTTTTAAGTACTAAGGGTTATTTCGAGATAAGGTTTTTTTTTTTTTTTTTTCAAAATAACTCTGTCTAGACTGCATTTTTTCTTTCAGAATAGGGTATTTTGAAAAAGTGGCCAGCCACGATTATGCAAATGATGCACGGGAAATTCAAATCTGTGTTTCATTTGCAATTTCACTCACCTGCATTTGCATTCCTCTCTTGAAAGAGGAATGCAGTGTAGACAGACCCAAGTAGTCCTGCAAAAAGGCTTTCTGTAACATGAATGTCTAGAATAAACACAGTTTCTTTATTCTTAGCATTGAGCAGAATCAACACAATTTGTGATCTCATTATTGTTCTATTGGAGCACATCTCTAGGGCTATGTCTAGACCAGGTAGCATTTTCAAAAGAGGATATGCAAATTCCATGGAAATTTGCATATCTTCTTCCAATCGCACTTTCAAAAGAGAAAGTAGTCTAGATGTGTGTTTTTTTTTAAAAAAAACCTTTTTCGAAAAAGCTGCTTTTCCTTCAAAAAGGAGATTTACATGGTTTTTTTGAAAAAGGGTTTTTTCCCCAAAAAACCCCCGCATCCAGACTATTTTCACTTTCGAAAGATCCTCTTTTGAAAGTGAGATTGGAAGAAGATTTGCAAATTCCTGTAGAATTTGCATATCCTCTTTCAAAAAAACCCAACAACATAGTTTAGACGTGCCCTAGGAATTTTATGCTGAATCATGTCTTTGATTGCGCTATGACAGTGATTTGTTTGAGTATTATCTTGATGGCATTCTTTATGCTGAGTCAACTTCTTGAATCAAAGTTCAAATTGTTATTAGAGGAAAAATGTGGCATGGTAGTTTATTTTCTGCTCTAAAGGGAAAAAAACCCTATGAGTATAAAAGAAGACATTAGTTTGCAGGTACCAATGAAAAGTAAGATGAAATAAAATTTGCACGTGATACAAAATTACTGTCAGGATCCTGACAAGGGTAATCAGGCCCAATGGTAAAAGTTGGCTCAAAGTTGAGGCTGAGTGTAGCAGAGGAGTTTGTAATCAAGTTATCAAGTTCCAGGCTGGGGTCAATTCCAAGGATCAGAGCCTGAGTCAGGTTTCAGAGTCCCAAGTTAGCAGGCAAAGTTGAAGTCAGGACTTCAGAAGCAGAAATGGTCATAGCAGCTTCAGGAGATGCCCATTGATGCCCAGACATTTCCTGGAACACTTTCTCAGTTTATATAGGCTGGGGAGACAATAAAGAGCTATGAATTTGCTGCCTGTCAGGCCCCTTGTAGGTTGTGGGTAGTGAAGCATGAGCAAGTTATAGCACTGGTAGGTGGAAGCAAGAAGACATCTGCCATCTGGTAGCTCTGAAGGCCTCAGTCTGAGACCTGCTGGGAATAAAAATGTAAAATTGGCCACTAAAGCATATAAGCGTAAATAGAAAAAAAATCCAACTTTCTTTGCTAAAACTGGGGGCCAAAGTCCTTGGATCAGAAAGTACTAACCATGTACATAAAGTACCTTTATTTGCGGACATACTTAATTCCATTAATCCTGACAGCCATGTCATCAAGTGATTTCCTGATGTTAATGAACTTTGCTGAATCATACCTTTAGACTCCTAACAGCCAGAATCATAAGAGCTATTTTAGTTTACAGTAGGAATCATTACTAATTCAATAACTTTCCATTTAGCCTTTCCACAGCATTGAGAAATTTGCTCCTCAATAAAATCCCGATAATCATGTCTGCTTGAAAAGGAACGTAGGGTGTATAACAATTTCCATTCTTAGATAATATCCTTGTAGGAGAATAGTCCAAACAGAACCATTACATACATCCAACTTATAACATTTCTAGAGAAAAAGCCCTAACTTTCTTGGCCTTCTACATTTGGGAGTGTAAATATATTCCACATTTGTGTTGGTTTGTTTGTCTTGGAGGAGATTTTCTAAATTCTAAACTATAATTCCTCAAGTAAAGGAAACATAAACCCAAACTATTTGATTTAAATGCTAAGGAGAATGGTTCCTTGCAGAGAGATTTTTCTCTAGAAAAGACTTCTACATGTGAAAACAACAAAGACTGAACAATTTGATTCTTCCTAGGGGAGAAATGTATCATGCCAGAAGAATGGGGGGAAGAGAAATATAGAATCCCTTAGCTAATTTAATTATCTTGTAAATGCTCAGATTACATGGTAAAGATAGCATAAATACAGAAAAGACAAAGAAAACAGAGAGAACCTGTACAGAAAATTATTTCCCCCTCTTCCTAACTCAGATGCTTTCATCCATGGGTTTCAGAGACAGTATTAATGTAGGAGATTACACTATAGAGTCAATCACAAGATCATCATGATATGTGCTATTTGTCAAAGGATAGAGACTCCACTTGGAATCACATTCATCATGTGCTGGGGAATTGGCTCAAACATCAGACCATTTGTTTAGCACGTGAAAAGTCGCAGGACCTATGCCTCCATATTCTCTGGTGCTTAAAAATGGTGATGGACATGCTATAAGAAACTCTATAGAACAAAAAACTTTAAGATAATAATTTGGCCCACGGAGTATTCTCTAGAGAGTTTTTCAAAACTGTTTGGTGTTCAGCTTAATTGAAAATAGCAATACCAGCATTTCAATCTTATTTAACAAAGATGCTCTGGACAATATAGAACCTCAGTGTTGTAGTGAATGATGCACTGTCACAGAATCAGTCTTACTAACTCTCATATGCTTATCTTGTGACTTTTATACTCCCTCAAATAGTTCAACAAACAAACAAACAAACAAACAAAAGGTCTCAGTTGTATTAATAGTTGTTCAGTGATTCAGGAGGCTACGATTCTCAGAAATAATCATGGAGAAAGTGACAAAACTTCTGAAAAAAACTTAACCCCCCCCCTAATAGTCTAGCAACACCTTAAAGACTAACAAAACATGTAGATGGTATCATGAGCTTTCATGGGCATAATCCACTTCTTCACTTGAATGGGGCATTAAAGGTCCAGTTCCAAAATAAATAGTAGGGGATGGGGGGAGGGGAGGAAGGAAGGGAAAAAGGGAAAAAAAGTAAATTTGAGTGTTCATGTTACATGAAGCTGATAGAAAAGATGCTAATTGTTCTTAAGCACCCATTGTTTGTTTTTTTAAGTCACTACTGAAATTTCCCTCAAGTGCAAGCTTGTAGAAATAAGGCTCTCTGTGGCAGGTGCATACATTTTTCCTGAGCCATTTTTCTCTAAAATGAAGTTTATTTATTTGGAAATTAATATTGTTGAACATCACCAAGCAAATTGTGCATTACAATGATAAAAAAATCAATTATAAAATACCAAAATCTGTACCATTCAATTTAAAAGCAAGTAATGGAGCCACTACTACTTCTACTCAGTGAGATGAAAATCCATAGTATTACAGGCAGTCCCCGGGTTACATACAAGATAGGGACTGTAGGTTTGTTCTTAAGTTGAATCTGTATGTAAGTCGGAACTGGCGTCCAGATTCAGCCGCTGCTGAAACTGATCAGTTTCAACAGCGGCTGAATCTGGACGCCAGTTCTGACTTACATAGAGATTCAACTTAAGAACCCCAGGCATCCCCAAGTCAGCTGCTGCTGAAACTGATCAGCGGCTGATTCCCGGAAGCCCAGGGCAGAGGCTTCCTGTAGTCAGCCACTGGTCAGTTTCAGCAGTGGCTGACTTAGGGACGCCTGGGGCAGAGCAGCTGGGGTGCTTCTGGGTTGGTCCAGTAGCACCGCCGCTCCTCGGCGCTACTGGACCAACCCAGCAGCACCCAAGCTGCTCTGCCCCAGGCGTCCTGATTCAGCGCTGCTGAAACTGACCAGCAGTGGCTGAATCAGGACGCCTGGGGCAGAGCAGCTGGGGTGCTGCCGGGTTGGTCTAGTAGCGCCCAGAGCGGCGCTACGGGACCAACCGGCAGCGCCCCAGCTGCTGTACCACAGGCATCCGGAGCAAAGCCGCGGAGCACGGGGGCAGCAGGACAGCCCAGACGCGCCGTGGCTGTCCTGCTGCCCTCGGGCTCCGCGGCTTTGCTCTGCTTTGCTCCCCGTCTCCCTGGTCTGCAGACCAGGGGGACGGGGAGCAAAGCAGAGCAAAGCCGCGGAGCACGCGGGCAGCGGACAGCCCAGACGCATCTGGGCTGTCCGCTGCCCACATGTTCCGCCGCTTTGCTTCCTCTCCCTGGTCTGCTGGAGACCAGGGAGAGGGAGGGCCCCGTTCGTAACTGCGGATCCGACATAAGTCAAATCCGCGTAACTCGGGGACTGCCTGTAGAGGAAGAAATTTTGCAAAAAGTGAACACTTGCATCATACTTTAATGCGTGTTAATCTCATGCTCTGGGGGAATTACTATAGAGAGCAAGTTCCAAAGTATGCTTTTCAGTGAAGTGCCTACTCCTATCTGTGAATTGGTTTAAACCCTGCAACTGAAAGCAAAAGCAACCTTGGGGATCAGAATTCCAATGATGAAAAAGGAAGTAAAGTAATCTCTGCAATGGGATCCCAGAATACATACAGTTTTAGAATGTAACCAATAGCTTAAATTGCAGTAAAAGTAAATAATCAGTTCAGTGCATAGAGAGAGCATTTGTGATTTGCACTAATACCTCCCCCATTCAGTGGAAAATAAATACAGTCAAGGGATCATCTCTCACTTTCATTCAGCAAAAACTCCACTTCTCATTTGTTCAAAGATTTGCTTATGATTCCATTATGATTACGCAAGATTTCACAGACCACAAGAATCTGTTGATACTTACAGGTCTTTATTTCTGTTCTGCCTTTCTGAGGTTTGAGTATATATGATGACAGTAAAAGTTTTTTGAACAAAGTCTCTGGACTATTCCGTTTGAAATATTTAAAGTATCTCATGTAAGGTTTTAGAATACAGATTAGCACTTGCTAGGCTTTTGCACATTAATGACCTGCCATAAATTTTCATTTTTATTTTTTCTTGCTCTTTTAAAAACATTTGGATCAGGGCTCTTGCTACATTTCAAAGCAGAAGTGCCCTGGGGAGCACAGGGACAGCAGGGAACTCAAACAGTCCCCTGCTGGTTCCATGCTCCCTGTACGCTTTGCTTTTGAAATGTGCAAGAGCCCCACAGGGGGCTCTTGCACGTTTCAAAAGCAGGGAGCAGGGGGACTACTTGAGTTCCCTGCTTGCCCTGTGCTCCCCATGACACTTCTGCCCTTAAAATGTACAAGAGCCCAGAGGGGCTCTTGTATGTTTCAAAGATGGAGGTGCCCTTATTGACTAATTGAGTAGTTGATGGAAATTCCATCAAGTATTTGATTAGTTGATTAATCTAAAGTTAACAACCCTATGCTAGTCATAAAGGTATTATAAAATTTGGCTTTGTCTTAACATAATGAGATATAGTAAAATTATTTTAGAAATATGAATATGAAGTCTCTCCATATTTTAAAGCTTTTTTGAGTCATATATGATGAGTTAAAACCTAAAAAATTACAATGTTGATTAGATTTCAGGTTACAGAGAATCCACCATTTCCACTAGTTTTAAGGGTGCAAATGATTTTGTGCCCCTTTTCACCAAAGGAAGGTGAAAAGCCTCTCTGTCAATCTGACCCAGAGGAAAATTTCTTCCTAACTTCCAGCTTCACGATGGTCATACTACCCACCCTCATATATATAGTAGCCCAATGTCAGTGACTCTGTAACGCTGAAACACTGCCTGTTGCCTCATGCCGTGCTGCATGGAGAGCGTGAGGCCCAAATGGCTGCTTGCACCGCTTGCTCCTGCGCGGTGGCCTGGCTGAGTGGCGCAGAAGTCAGCCGAGCACCACAGCGGGAGGTGAAGAGGGGCGGGGCATTGATGTTCATGGCCAGGGGGCGGGGCCTGGAGCTGCTGTCATGCTGCACATCACCGTCCAGCCCCCCTTCGCCTTCCGCCGTGGTGCTCAGCTGACTTCTGCGCTGCTCAGCCAGGCTGCTGCGGGAGAGCCCAAACAGCCGCTTGCTCTGCTTGCTCCCCCGTGACAGCCCAGCTGAGCGGTGCAGAAGTCAGCTGAGCACCACGGCGGAAGGCCGAAGGGGGGCTGGACGGTGATGTGCAGCATGACAGCAGCTCCAGGCCCCGCCCCCTGGCCATGAACATCAATGCCCCGCCCCTCTTCACCTCCCGCTGTGGTGCTCGGCTGACTTCTGCGCCACTCAGCCAGGCCACCGCGCAGGAGCAAGCGGTGCAAGCAGCCATTTGGGCCTCACGCTCTCCATGCAGCACGGCATGAGGCAACAGGCAGCGTTTCAGCGTTACAGAGTCACTGACATTGGGCTACTATATATATGAATATGAAATGGTGTAGGTAGCCGCTCAGCTGGGCTGCCACGCAAGAGCAAGCAGTGCAAACAGCCATTTGGGCTCCGCACTCCCCATGCAGGAGGAGGAGGAGAAGAGAAAGAGAGAGTGAGAGGCAGGAGGAGGAGGAGAAGAGAGCATGAGAGGCAGGATGGGGAGGAGAAGAGAAAGAGAGATGGAGAGAGAGGCAGGAGACGGAGGAGAACTGAGAGAGAGGGGGGGAGGTAGTAGGAGAAGGGGAGAGAGAGAGAGAGAGAGAGAGAGAGAGAGAGAGACGGAGCGAGAGACCAGAGGCTCAGGAGAGAAGACCGAGATAGAAAGGGAATAGGATGCAGAGGAGAGACCTGAAAATCCCGTTTTATGACCGGCTAATTGGCTAGTAATCTCAGAATTAGAAAGAGGGGACTGGTTTTCTGCCTTTGATGTTCAGGATGTGCATTTTCATATAACCACCCATCCCTCATTCTGGCATTTTCTCTGATTTGTAATAGGCCCACATAATTTCCAAAATGATCGCCTTTCTTTTGGCCTAGTCACTGACACTCAAGCTCTTTTTTTTTTAAGGTTCTTGCCATTGAGTCTGTACATCTATGCAGGATTTTCTTCTATCTGGATGATTGCCTGCTCAAAACACCAACATAGTAGGTGGTGAGAGTTGCGGCAGAATAGATATTCACTCTCTCTATGTGATTAGGCCTCCATATAAATTCACAAAATTCCAACAAATAGAGTTCTTTGGACCTCCCTCAACTCTCTTGACATGATGCCTTCTCTGTGATAACAGCAATTCCTCATATTGACCAACTTGATTGCTTAAGTACAAATCAACCCACAAGCCACTGTCAGAACATGCCTACACTTATTAGACTTCTTGGCTTCTATGATTTATTTTGTCAGATACTCACAACTCCCTCTGAGTTGCAGGCCAGTCAGCTTAATGTCTTTACCAGGAAAAATAATAGAACAAATAATTAAGGAATCCCTTTGAAAACTTCTGTAAGATGATAAGGTGATAAGCAATAGGCAGCATAGATTTATTAAGAACAAATCATATCATAGCTTTCTTTGTCAGGGTAACGAGACTCATGGATAAGAAGAAGCAGTAGATGTGGCATTTCTAGACTGTAAGTAAGTCTTTTGATACAGTCTTGCATGACCTTCTCATTAATAAATGAGGGAAATATAACTTAGATAGAGCTACTGTAAGGTGGACGTAGATCTGATTGGATAACCATTCCCAGAGAGTAGTTATCAATGGTTCACAGTCATGCTGCAAGGGCATAATGAGTGGGGTTCAGCAGAGATCAGTTCTGGGTCCAGTTCTGTTTAATATCTTCATTAATTATGTAGATAAAGGCATAGAGAATACATTTATATGGTTTATGGATGATATCAAGCTGGGAGGGTTGCAGGTATTTTGGAGGATAGGATGAAAATTCAAAACGATCTGGACAAACTGGAGAAATGGTCTGAAGTAAATAGGATGAAATGTAACAAGGACAAATGCAAAACACTCCACTTAGGAAGGAACAATCAGTTGTACACATACAAAATGGAACATGGCTGTTAATTAAGGAGTACTGTGGAAAGAGATCTAGAGGTCATAGTGGACCACAAGCAATCTTTTTCAAAGATAAAGTTTCTTTGATACCATTTCCTAAGTTTTTGCTCAAGATCAGCTCATCATTTCCTCTGTCAGCTTATCCAATATTCTCCCCTAAACTTGAAGGCTATGTCTACACTGGCCCCATAAAACGGAAGAGGCATGCAAAGCAGGTAAGTCAGAAAAGGGAAATCCGCGGGGGATTTAAATATCCCCCGCGGATTTAAATAAACATGTCTGCCGCTTTTTTTCCGGCTTGGGGAAAAGCCGGAAAAAAGCATCTAGACTGGCGCGATCCTCCGGAATAAAGCCCTTTTCTGGAGGATCTCTTATTCCTACTTTTTTGAGTCATATATGATGAGTTAAAACCTAAAAAATTCCTACTTTCAGGTAGGAATAAGAGATCCTCCGGAAAAGGACTTTATTCCGGAGGATCGCGCCAGTCTAGACGCTTTTTTCCGGCTTTTCCCCAAGCCGGAAAAAAAGCGGCGGACATGTTTATTTAAATCCGCGGGGGATATTTAAATCCCCCGCTGATTTCCCTATTCTGACTTACATGCTTTGCATGCCTCTTCCGTTTTATGGGGCCAGTGTAGACGTAGCCAAACAGAATAGGCTACAATCAAGTCTACATACCCTGGATATAGGCAGGGCAATTGCCTTTTACATAGATAGAACAAAAGCATTCCATGGATCTCTGAAATTGTCTCAATCACTGAATGATCCAAAGGAAATGCCATATCTACACAGAGACTTTCCATCTGGATTTCAAATTGCATGAAACTGTTACTCCCAATATGGTCTACAACCATGCGGATTTACACACATTCCACCAGGACCTTTATATCATTCCTTAACACTGTCCCCATTGCAGAAATCTGTGCTACAGAGACTGAAAGCCGGGCTTCAGCACATATTCAATATTCAGCACATACTCAATATTTACTCAATATTACACTGAAGAGCAACAGGCAACCTTAGATGACCTGTTTGGATTCACTGTACTCTCATCTGTTATGATTTCAACTTTGAAGCCCCCTCCTCCTGCCGAAGGGTACTGCTCTGATGTCCCCTACAGTGGAGTATCTACAGGGACATCACTTGAAGAATGAGAGAAAATTACTCACCTAGGCTATGTCTACATTGCACTCTCTTGTGCAATAACATATGCAAATGAGGCATGACAATAATATCTCTGCACCTCATTTTAATACCTAATGAGCTGTCATTTTTGTGCAAAAACCCCCTCTTGTGCAAGAGCCGTTCTGTCTGAAAATAAGCAGCCGATATTCCTCGCCATATTACTGCACAAGGTACCTTTCTCTTCCATATCCTTGTTCCCATTAACAAGCCTACCACTACCATTAAATTCTTCATTAGCAATATTAAAAATGGAGGCTAAGTATTTGTTTATGGGACATGTCTGGAGTATCTTTAATCTCCATTCCATCTTCAGTGTTTAGCAGTCCCCTTTCTTTCCTTCTTTTCTTTTTATTTATATATCGATGAAACCTTTTACTATTGGTTTAAATTCCCTTTAAAAGGTTCAATGCTTGGATTTTTGGCAATTTTTACTTTTCCTCCTACATTTTCTGACATCCAAGAAGCAGCTTTCCTTGCTGTTCCATCCCATCTTCCATTCCTTGTAGGTTTTCTGCTTTTTCTTGGATTCTGTCTACACTACAAGATAAAGTCAAATCTATTAAAATCATTTTCTGGTCAGCTCTTTTTATGAATTTGAAGGTCCATGACCCTACTGTCCAGAAGAATTCAACTTATTTCGAAGTAGTGTGTGTCGATTAGGGAGACTGCCGTTGGCTTTGAGAGTAATATACTCTGGGTAGCTATGCCACTGTGCCTGCACCACTTTGCATTCTGGGTTATGCTCAGTGCACGCTGGGACCAAAACTGTGCAGCAGTTGGTTATGGGTTCATATCATCAGCGCCCCATAATTTGCTCATTAACTCCCTCCCCATTTGCTTGAGATCAATGGGAAGCAGTCTTTTTGCATCCTTTTTGGCCCTTTTTACCTGGGCAGATGCCATAGCAGCACAAACATGGCCCCCCTCATGTATCCCATTTTGCATCAAACCATTGTGATGTTAAAGTCTACCTTGGTGCACCTAATGGTGCAGGATTTTGATTTCCTCCATCTCGGGGTGCCATAGGCATGCTGTACATCAGGAGTGGGCAATAAAAAAGACAGCCCACAGGGTTAGTTCCTGATGGGCTGCCACCTCTAGGTTTACCTGCACCTCCATAGGTATTGGAGGATTACAGCTCTGCTTGGCTGGGAATCACTGTTCATGGCCAATGTGAGTGGTGGGAAGCATTGTGGCCTAGGATGCCACTTCCTGCTGCTTACATTGTCCACAAATGGTGATTCACGGCCAACGAGACCCACAATCCTCCAATACCCACAGAGGTGCAGTTAAACATGGAGTTGGGAGCCCACCAGGGACTAACCTTGCAGTCCGGCTCTGGCCTGTGGATCGGAATTTTCCCACCTCTGCTCTACAGGCAAGCCCTTGAATTCAGCAAAATCGAAACACAGCTGGAATTTGATCCTATAGAAATAGTGGAACACCAGTTCTGGTGCCATGAGACAAGCACAGACTGATAAGACCATATAGTGCTGCAGGTTTGGGATGATCAACATTGGCTGCAAAACTTCCACATGTGCAAGGACACTTTCATGGAACCTGAAGTGCAGGGAAACCCAAATGAGACCTACTTTGTCCATGGAGAATGATAGAATCATAGAATACTAGAACTGGAAGAGACCTTAAGAGGTCATCGAGTCCAGTCCCCTGCCCTCATAGTAGGACTCAATACTGTCTAGACCATCCCATATAAATATCTATCTAATCTGCTCTTAACTATCTCCAGAGATAGAGATTCCACAACCTCCCTAGGCAACTTATTTCAGTATTTCACCACTCTGACAGTTAGAAAGTTTTTCCTAATGTCCAACCTAAACCTCCCTTGCCGCAGTTTAAGCCCATTGCTTCTTGTCCTATCCTCAGAGGCTAAGGAGAACAATTGTTCTCCCTCCTCCTTGTGACACCCTTTTAAATATCTGAAAACCGCCATCATGTCCCCTCTCAGTCTTCTCCTTACCAAACTTAACAAGCCCAATTCTTTCAGTTTTCCTTCATAGGTCAGTATGTGGCAATTGCCTTGTGGAAACTTGCAATGCCAGATAGCGACCAGTCAGTTTGGAATCAATTTGAAGTTAAGAATTCTACAGCAGGGGCTGTTGTTATACAAGTAGCCAACACAATCAATACCATTCTGCTATGGAGAGTAGTGACTCTGGGAAATGAGGATACCATAGTGGATGGCTTTGCCATGATGGGGTTCCGTAACTGCAGCAGGGTGATAGATGGAACGCACATCCCCATCTTGCTACCCGACGACCTGGCCAAGGAGTACATAAACCACAAGAGGTACTTCTCAATGTTGGTGCAGGTGTTGGTGGATCACAAGGGCCATTTCACTGTCATCAAAGTGGAATGGTAGGGAAAGATGCATGATGCACGCATCTTTAAGAATTCCTGCCTATTCAGAAATATGCATGGTGAAACTTTTTTTCCCAGACTGGAAAATTAGAATCAGGCAGGTGGAAATGCCAATAGTGATCATTGACGACCTAGTCTACCCCTTGCGCTTGAGGCTCATGAAGCCCTACATGGCAGCCTGGACCCCAGTAAGGAACAATTCAATTACAGTCAGAGCAAGTGCAGAATGATTGTTGAATCTGCTTTTGGGTATTCAAAGGAAAGGTTTAGGAATCTACTGACTAAGGCCGTGTCCAGACTCAGGGGTTTTTTCGGGAAAAGTAGCCTTTTCCCAAAAAAACTTCCCCTGCATCCAGACTCAAGCCGCGTTCTTTCGAAATTATTTCGAAAGAACGTGGCTTTTCTTTCTATGGCGGTAAACCTCAATTTACGAGGAAGAACGCCTTCTTTCGAAAGTTCCTCTTTCGAAAGAAGGCGTTCTTCAATGTAAAGAGGCCGTCTTCGAAAGAGAGCATCCAGACTCGCTGGGTGCTCTCTTTCGAAAAAGCGGATTTCTCTTTCGAAAGATCCGCCTGCAGTCTAGACGCGATCTTTTGAAAGAGGCTCTTTCGAAAGATGCTTTCGAAAGAGCCTCTTTCGAAAGAAGCCTGCAGTCTAGACATAGCCTAGGTGAGACCTCAGTGAATGCAACATTCCCTTTGTGGTGGCAGCCTACTATGTGCTCCATAATCTTTGTGAGAGTAAGGGGGAAAGTTATCTATCGGGGGGGAGAGGGGGGCTGAGGCAGAGCATGTAGCCAGAGATTTAAGCAGCCAGACACCAGGTTGATAATGAGAGCACAGTGTGGGGCAGTGCAAATCAGAGAGGCTCTGAAAGAAGGTTTTATGAATGGCCAGTTTTGAGAGTTATGCATGTTGCTCTCGGTGAGAAGCCCGTGCATTTAGTGTGTTTGCCTTCAATTCCCCACCCCACGACTGCAATATAAGCCATAAAGAGAGATTTTCAGAAATCATGCCTTTTTATTTAGGGAAGACATCAGGGACAGAAAATAAGTTCATGGTGGGTTCCAAAGGGGTGTGTGTGTCAAAAACATGAGAAGGACAGCCTTTTGCCTCCCAAGCCCATGAAGGCTAAGTGTGAGGCTGTCCCTGAGTTTCCCCACCCTGTGACTTGAGACCCCTGGGGGTGGACGCTATGGAACTCTGTGAGGAGAGAAAGTTGTGCATGGGGTGGGCTGTGTTCTTTTCCAGGCTCTCTGCCGGGTGCTCCATCATTGAAATCGGGGATGAAAAGATAATTTCCTGTTGCTTCACTTGCAGTTCCCTGCATGCTTTCCTGTCCTGCTGCTCTACTATCCTCTCCTGCCTCTCTACCTCCATCTCCCCCAGGAATGTATTTCTCCATTCTACTTGCTTCTTGAGCATATTTTCTCTTGTCTGGTTTTGCCAGTGGATTTGTGCAAGACAGACAGCTGCTGGAGCCAGGGGAGTATGCATTAAGCTGCCTGCTATTCCCACTGTAATAAAAAGTTTCAAGGGCACTGTGATGTGGCCACTCTGCTGCCCCGCACTGCTGCTGTGCTGTCCCCAGAGGCAGCCCTACGCTCCCTGCTGGGACCCAAGGAGAAGGGGAAGAAGCGGCGGGGGCATCCTGGCCACTGCCGAGACCGCGCATGCCCGGGATTGTCGGCAGTGCCGGCCCAGGCAAGGGCCAGCAGGGAATGGGAGAGTGAGAGGAGCCAAGGATGCTGATGTGGCAGTGGGATGTTCAAAAGAGGTGCTGCTGCCAGGAGAAGGGGTCGCCGGAAGGAGACTGGAGGGGCGACCCTGAGTCACAGCGTGAGAACCAGGAAGGTAGGAAGTGACCCAGAGCAGGGTAGCAACCTGCGGGGTTGGTGCGTTGCAGGGTGGAACCCCCACCAACCGGAACTGGGACACTGGTCCCAGTCCTTATGGCCCTGGGTTGGGGTTCGGAGGGAGGGCAGGCCCGAGCCCCGCTACCTTCCCCTGCCGACTAGCCAAAAGTCAGATGGGAGGCGGAGGATTTTGGGACGACGGCGTTGTCAGGCTGTTGATGATGCAGGTGATGGGGAGCACAGAGAGGGTACTTGGCCCGGTGGGGCCACGGGCAGCGAGTGAACTGACGGAACCCAGGCGGGGTAGCCCCCTGCCCACTGACAGACACATATGACAGGAGATACACTGTGGAGCCTAAAACCTAATCTGTTAACCTACAGTGAAGGTCTCTGTAAAGACAATGGCGATATGTTCTGTGCAAGACCAAAGTCATGCTTTAAAGCAACCACTGTACAGCAAGTATACAACAGAGTTCTAAAGGGAACATCTGGATTCATGTGGTTTGGAGGCAAGCATGGTAAGGGGCCTGCCAGGGAACGATCTTGCAGGTGGGAGGAGGGACAGGGTTCAGTCATGTTGGGGTGGCAAGGTGGAGGCTCACACAGCTCCCTCTTCTGTGTCCACCACACCGTACTTCCCAAGAGAGTGCTACTTTCCCATCACGCAGAAGCCTGCAGATAGGAGGGTGGAGAAAGAGAGAGGGTGCCAGAGGCTGAAGCCAGACTAGCAGCAGAGGAACCAGCTAATAGCTTCCCCATCTTCATCCAGGTTGCCACACGAGATATCAGTGTTCTCTGAATCACACAGAGTGATAGGGAGCTCATGCTGACTGAATGTTGCCAGAAACCCAGGCCTTATGTTACAATGCTGAAAAGTTCTTGGCTCTCCCCACTCACTGGCTGGCCATTCTCCTCATTCTCCTCCTCCCCATCCACCACCATGCTGTCTTCTGTGCTGCTGCCTGAAATGTCTAGGGTGGACTCTATAGTCTGGTCTGGGAAGCTGGTTGGGTCCCTGCTAAGAGTTCATGTATCTGATTGTAGAATTGGCATGTTTATGGTACTGTGCTAGACCATCCATTTGCTTTCTTTGTCCTGTTGTAGGACTACCTCAGCTCCTTTATTTTAACTCAGCACTTCTGAGAGTTCCTGGAGTATCCTTTGTCCACAAGCACTATGCTATCTTAGCATAGATATCGCTGTTTCTTTTGCTGTTTCAGAGCTTAGAGAGAATGATTCCTCTCCCTACATCTCAAAATCTCCTGCATACTCTGTGCTGGCACTCTTTTTCACCCTTAGGAATCGGCACTTGAACTTATGGAAGTCATGGCCACATGTGCTGCTCAGGTGTGCCGCCTGATCTGAGGTGTGTTCTTTGCACTGGCCATGCAGGAAATGAAATTCAAACTTTCCCAGAGCTTTTCCTGTTCACTTGGAGAGCAGTAGAGGCATAAGTTCTAGTCACAGTGGGACACTGTAGGATGCCTCATGGAGGCCAAGATCCTTTTTCAACACTGGGTCTATATTACCATGAATTTGACTATGCCAAGTAGAATTTTCCATTACTCTTTGTGAAAAGCAAGAGTACCAAAATTAACTTCAATGGCCCTTAAAGTCAATGGAATGCCCTTGGTTGTGTGGACTCTTTGTTTAGAAAATTGACCCTAAGTGGTTAATCTAAACTCCTAGGGTACGTCTAGACTACAGGCTTTTGTCGACAGAAGCTTTGTCGACAGATACTGTCGACAAAGCTTCTGTCGACAAAGAGCGTCTAGACTACACCCAGTTCTGTCGACAAAGTAGCTTGCTTTGTCGACATGACAGTGTAGATGCAAAGGACAGTATAGATGCAATAACACCTTCTGTCGACAGAACTCTGTCGACTAAAGGCATTATTCCTCGTAGAATGAGGTTTACAGCCATCAACAAAACTGCTGAGTTCTGTCGACGTTATGTCGACAGAGCTCAGTGGCAGTGTAGATGCAGGTATAGTTTTGTCGACAAAAGTCCACTTTTGTCAACAAAACCCTGTAGTCTAGACATGCCCCTAGTGTAGACCAGGCCTTGATCACTTGTTTTATTGCTTGTTCATCCAGCTTGGCTTGCAACCCTTCCCTATGATTTTTTTTTTCATTTTGCTTGGGAGGGAGGCACCAGAAAGTTTCTGTAGCTCTGTCTTACAGTAATTCCAAGATACTAATATTGCAGTGTTGAATACCTACAGAGGCTCAGACTAAGATTCAAGCATTATTTTGAAATTTTCTAATTAAGGATGTATATGATAAAGAATAACTGTAGGACATCTGGAGTACATATTATGTCATTAATATGAATATTAAAATTAATCGATAATAACTCCTGGAGTCTTTATGGTGTATTAGTTTAAGTGCTTTTAAAATATATATCTACTGTACATGATTAATTATAACAGTAACCATAACAATAATATAAAGAAGAAAGAATAAATAATGATTTTAAGCTCTCTCTGTCATTTACATACACAAGAGACTTGTTCTTCCTATTTATTACCTGTCTACAATTCCTGAGCCCTATAGTCCTTTCAGAAGGGCAAGTAAATTCTGGTCCAGTTAGAGTTCTAAGTGAAATTCTGCTGATTTGAAGTTTATAGGGAGCATGCACAAAGACCTGCTGATTTCCAAGTCCAGCCTCTTCCTGTACATCTCTAATTGTGAGTTATCTAGTTATCTATAAGCTCCCAGATACAGGGAGTTATTACAGAACCACCATGCCTATACTATGACTTTAACCCTTTTTTCATGTTTCTGCTCTGTTCCACCAATGTAAATCATAAGTAACTTATTTAACACAATGGAGTCACATTAATGTACAGTATAAATAAGAGTAGAATTAGGCCTTTATGGTTCTTTGCTCTCTTTTGAATTGTATTCCTTAACCACTAAATATAGAATAGGAATCATGAAATCTTTATGAGGATTAGATATGAAAAATAAGAGGGAAAGTTATACTTTTTTTTTTTAAGTTGTAAGTGTTGGCTGACATTTTGTATTGGTTTTTATTTTATCTGGAAAGTTTTGCCCATTTCTTCCTTCAACTTATATGTTAAGGTACTTGAAAATTCCATTGAAATTTTGATCTAAGGAAGCTTATCTAAACCTAGTTTTTAGTTAAAATATTTTGGAAATAAGTATTGTTTCAGGCTTATTTGGTCTCAGGCAACTCATATATTTCTAAATGAAACGCCTACAGATAAAAATTAATAAATACTCTGTTTGTATAAATGACATTAATATTGAAATATTTATAAGGAATATGTTACATTTTCCCATTTGTGTTGGGTTTCTTTTGTTTGTTTCTTATATCTCGCTAAACGTGGAAAATAAAACTAGAATGGTAAGGCCAGTTTCTGTTTCTCATGCAGGGTCAGAATAATATCAATCAGAGGACTTTCTGCATGGGGAGAAGCATATTTCCCATTGATTGTAGTGGGAGCAACATTAGACTCAATATTCCATTGTTTGGGTTTCCAGCAGTTCAGGGAAATGTTAAAAAAATCTGAATTAATTCAAATTAAAACAAAAATTATTTAAATATTTCTATTAAGATTAAATTATGTAATTATCTTCTCTCCCCCCCCCCAAACAAATTTTAAATTTGGCCATATATAATGGATTTGTGAACCTCTGAAATTTGGTGACAGCAAAGTCACAAAAATAATCTAATTTCCTAATTATGTACAATTTAGAGGGCATTCCTTTCCAAATTGTAACAATTAGGTAAATTTTGTGTTTAAATTGCTTGATGTCACCTATATATCAATTTTAAAAAGCCAGAATGGTCAGTAGTTAGTAGTTAATCCCCTACTCTTTACCTCTGAGACTGGGACTAGTCATTTGGAAATGAATTATTCAATCTCATCACAAAACTGCAGCACATAATTAGGCATAGTTGGCATTCTCTGCTAAGGAAAACTCCAAGACTGAACTGGAATCTGTTATCCAAAGCTGACTTCTGGGATTTGTGAAATCTACATTTATCGACTTTTGGGGGGAAATGTCAAGGTTAATTTCAGCTTTCATTAAAAAAAAAAGGCATTTTCTTTTCTTTTTTTTTTTTGCTGCACATTCCTTGGGCTCAAATACATCAATGATGATCACGTTAAAAAGATCTAGATTAATTTCAAGGTCCAAAATGTAAACTGGTCACTAGGTGAAAAGTTTACCCTTTTGTTGTTTTCCTATAGATAAATGGATTGTTCCTGGTCTCTTTATAATTATCCAGGACTAGTTTTTCAGCTTGTGAAACTCAAGATCTTGAGTTATTTTGGTGTAACCACCTGACCTGGCAGTAGAGTGCTGCCCAAAGTGCCTCCATCAGCACTAGGGACATAATAATACCTTCTCTGAAGCCTAATGACAGCCTTCAGGTGAGCTTCTATTTCAGGGCCTGATCTAAAGTCAATTGAAGTTAATGGGATGATTCCTACTGATTTCAATGGGTTTTGGATCAGAACTCTGCTGAGCAGCAAGTGTGGATTCTGGCCACAAAGAAAGGGCAGCTCAGAATCTCAGAAAAAATACAATTTAGCGGATTATGCACACTAATTGAAAGGAAAAGATTGGGATTTGTACCTCTGAAACCTGGCTCCAAAACTTAGTTCCATTTATGGCCTAGCTCAGATTATTTAAACTTCAAACATTGGTTTTCCTAAGTTAGTATTCTTTGTAACCATGCTTATCTTCATTTAGTATAGTTAGTAGTTAAAATAATTAGTTAAATAGCTGTCCATTGGCAATTTGTTATTAATTTAGTTTTTCCTGAATTAGGCTTCTGGTACTGGTATGGCTTCCTCTAGGTTCCAGAGAGATTTAAGTGTTGTTCTTTGTAACATAGCATATCTGCTGCAGAACAGATTCCAAAATTTATCTTCTCTGATCTCACAACTTGAGTCAAATCCAGACACCATGCCTTGCCTTTCTCAGATATGTAGTCTTTATGATATCGAATGCATGCAAGTCTGGCTGAAATAGTTGTTTATCCAAGAAGGGATGGGATTAAAATGTGACCTGGCTGGGGGGTTGAGTTATGGAAGAGGTGGCCAGCCACAAAGGAGCACCACAGCAGAGAATAAAATTTTCTAGTGCGTTGAAGACATCATTTTTGATGCCTATCACTTCAGTCAGAAAGAAGGGAGATTCAAACCCTAATAGCTGTCCCTCCTAATAGGTGTCTCTAAAAACTCATCCATAGTTTCTTCCTGACATGAGTCACCAATTCCATAAGAATTAACAAATTCACCTGTGTATTTTCTTTCCCAAGCCACATACTTCCAAGATAGAAGTAACAATCTTCATCTTGACATTCCATCTTCAACATACAAAGTGGATCATGTCTTTGTCAAGACTCTTTGCTGCTATAGTGGAAAGAATGAAAGACAAAGCAATCTCATTTCAGACACTATCAAAATGGATGCTTGGCACTATAAGAACCCTATCAATTAACCAAACTAGTACCACCTACTACTCTCAGGGCTCACTCTACTAGAGCTCAAGCAGCTTCAGTGGTATCATTGAAGAACGTTTCTACCTTGGACATTTTTGTTTCAGCCATCTGGGAAGGTCTGTTCATACACTTATGAAGCATTATTCTATTATTGAAGTCTGCAGACCCAATGTTGTGCTGCACTCCTAAGACTCCAAGCACCTACCTCCATTGCTCTGGCTCACTGCTTGGGCATGACAAGAATAATTAAATGATTAAAAAACATGCTTTTATAGTGGTAGAGTCACGGAGCCAAATTAATTTAGTTTAACAAAGAGAAGGTTAAGAGAGTGAGTTGTTTACAGTCTATAAGTAAACACATGGTGAACAAATATTTAATAGTAGGCTCTTCAGTCTCATGGTGAAAAGTATGTAAGGTCCAGGACTTGTTCTGGTTCAGTCTTTGTTTCTCAGGTGTTTACAGGAGTCTTCTTGTGTGGGGCATGAAGAGTAACCGATGATGTCACTCCCTACCCTATATAGTTTTAGCATATGGCAGGAATCCTTTGTTTCCAAGCGTGGTTCCCAGAGCAGTTTGTGGAAAAATATAGTCATTTCAAGATGAAGTACAGATTTATGTGGGTCTGTGGCCTAACTAGTACCCCGGTTCTAGGGAATCTACAGTACCCCTTCTGGGCTTGCTGTCTGAGTCGCAATCTCTCCACCCACTCCAAGTCTTTGATTCTTCCGATGCTTAGACTACATCTAGACTACAAAGAAAAATCGGAAAAAGATACACAAACTACGAACCACAATTTGCGTATCTTTTCCCGTTTTTCTTTCGGAAGAGGCTTTTCCAAAATATGGCACATTTACACAGTGCCAAATTTCAGAAAAACCTACTCTTCTGAGCCATCCCTTCTTCCTCGTAAAACAAGGTTTACAGGGATGGCGAAAGAATGCGTCCAGTTTTCCAAAAACATTTTTTTGAAAAGCGCTGCAATCTAGATGTACCCTGTGTCTCTTTGTCCAGCCTGTCCCAGTTCCTCCCTCACATTTCTTCTTCTGATCTGTCTCTTGTAAGATATGTTCCTATATAGAGAGATTTTATATATAGAGGTATATAAAATCATGAGTGGTGTGGAGAGGGCAGATAAAGAAAAGTTATTTATTAGTTCCCATAATAGAAGAACTAGAGGACACCAAATGAAATTAATTTGGTAGCAGGTTTAAAATGAATAAAAGAAAGTTCTTCACACAGCGTGTAGTCAATCTGTGGAACTCCTTGCCAGAGGAGGCTGTGAAGGCTAGGACTATAACAGAGTTTAAAGAGAAGCTAGATAATTTCATGGAGGTTAGGTCCATAAAAGGCTATTAGCCAGGGGATAGAAATGGTGTCCCTGGCCTCTGTTTGTCAGAGGCTGGAGAAGGATGGCAGGAGACAAATCGCTTGATCATTGTCTTCAGTCCACCCTCTCTGGGGCACCTGGTGCTGGCCACTGTCAGCAGCCAGGCTACTGGGCTAGATGGACCTTTGGTCTGACCCAGTGCGGCCATTCTTATGTTCTTATGTTCCTCTTCTGTTTGCCTTAATTTCCATGATAATGATTCTTAGTCCCGGTCTCCTTGTCCAACTACTTGCAATCTTTCCAATTGTGTCAGATCTTCGTCTGGATCTTAGTGTTCCCCTCTCTCCCATCCTCTTGGCTCCCAGCCTCCCTACCCAACTAGTTTCATCCTCCCCTCTGGCTGCCAGTCCCAGTCTCTTGCCAGCCGGTCTTAACCCCATTTTCTCTTCCATCCCAGTTTAACCTGCCTCACTGTCCCAATATACTTATTTCTTTCCACCCTGCTTGTGCTTTTGTGCTCTTTACCATAGCAGAAAATGGATCCACTTTTACTTTCTTCCAGTACCATGTAAGAAAACTCTTCTCACTCAACCCTCCTTGTCAGGACCCCCTGTGTAAATAGATAGGTCTTAAATGTGCCCTGAAACTGAACAAACTGTGATTCTATCATACATAAGACATTCAAGAACATGTACTGTCTGAAAGATAGTGAGGTCGATAGTAAGGTCATAATCTTAAAGCGGTAGTTCTCAAACATTTTGGCCCATGGACCGTCTGGCTTTCCACAGACCCGCAGTTGCTAATGGAACCTCACCGTTAATTACATAATTATGCCAGAGCCATGTTGCTAGTGCTACAGCTAGGGAGAACAGTTTAATTTAAGTTATTATACAGATTATGTGTTTTAACTTTCTCGCGTTAGTTTATCAAACTTCATTTTAAATAAATTAAAATATTAAGTCTAGCACTAAAGGTTTCAATGTTTTCTTTATTTATGGCAGAGGTGGGGAATCTTTTTTTGGGTCAGGGAACACTCACCCACAGAAAAATCAGTTGGGAACCACACAAGTGAAAAGCAAAAAAACTCCAAAACACTCCAACCCTCAGTGATGTGGCCCCCACTGAGACACCTCACCCCTCTGATGCCCCAGCTCCACAGGGTGAGGGGAAGGGACAGAGAGGACTGAGGTTCAGGGCTTCCCACAGACAAGATTTACTTTTCTGGGCTTCCAGTATTAGTGAATTTATGGACCTCCCCTTAGGCTTTGGGATGGGGACAAAAAGGAGGGGTTCATTGAGTAGGACAGGGCTGCCAGTGAGTGGGTTAGGGATGGGGGTGAAGGATATGGGAAGGAGCTGGGGTGCAGAAGGGGGAGAGGTTGTGAGATCTGGGTGGGAAGTGGGGTGCAGAAGCAGGCTGGGAGTAGAGTGTCTGGCCAGGGTGAGGGAGCAGGATCAATGGTGGATGTAAGAGCAGGATGCGGATAGGTGTCTGGCCGGGGGAAGAGTGTTGGAGCAAGCTGAGGATACGTGGCCTTTGTGGGGGGAGGAGAATGAGTGAGAGGGATTGGAGTGCAGGGGTCTGGGTGTGAGGGGGGATGCTTACCTGGCTTTGTGCCCCCTTGCAGAGGGCACACCAGCTAAGCTTGAGTTCATCTCACCCCGCAGTGTTCCAGCTGGGCTCTGTGCAGCCCTGGCTGGCACTGAAGCAACAGTTCTAAGGCACTGTGGTCCAGGAGCAGCTCCACCAGCTTTGCTTTGGACCCACCTTGGCCTGTCCTCCCTCCTATCCTTTATGCTGCCCCATCCTCAGCCAGTCTCCCAAAGGCCCATGGTCCTGCTGCTCTTTTCAGCTTTCTCAGAGGACCCAAGGGGATTGGAAACTCTCTCCCTCGCCTATGTTATATAGGCCAGGGTTCGAAGCTTGTTTCAAGCCAACCCCCTGGTTTAGCTTTGCTCCTGGGCAGCCCCTCAACAGCAACTGTTCCTGGCAGTGGCGGCCACTGTAACAAAGAAGAGGAGGCCTGGATATGGTACAGCTGGACTGGGGGGCCCATGGTCCAGAGGCAGTCCCATGAGGGGAGGGAGGAGACTGCACAGCACATGGTAGTGGGGCAGGAGGTAGCGGGGGCTTGCTGGATGGTGGCGTGCTCTGCACTGGAACTCAGGGAATGCTGTGGTGTGAGCCATAGCTGGCAATGAGGGGTCATTGGTGGGGGTGGGCTGCCATTGGAAGACACAGCACCTGCCCAGGCTGGCAGGGAGAGTGAGCAGCCAGACCCTCCTGGCCTACAGCATGGCAATTAGAGTAATGCCATATTTGGGGCATCTTTCCTGAGGACCACCTATAAAACCACACTTTGAGAACCACTGTCTTAAAGAGTTTATAATGAGGAGAGTAGGTGGAGGTGGCATATTCAATTATTTCCTCTTATCAATTGAATTTTGTGACCAGTACTTCATTCAAATTTACTCAACTATTGTTGTAGTGCAGAGATAATAAGTTAGCTGAAAGCCCATGCTATTGCCTGGGTGTATTTCTTAAAACATTGAAAAAGGCTGAGAGAAAAAAACTTGGATGATAACAGACTGAAAATACTAGTGTTGAGCGAACCTGGTGATATTCTAAACATGGGGACTGTGTCTAGATTGCACCCCTTTTGCGGAAAAGGGATGCAGATTAGCCACAGTGCAATTGCAAATGAAGCGGGGATTTAAATCTTCCCCACTTCATTTGCATGAACATAGCTGCCGCTTTTTTCCAGCTCGGGGCTTTGCCGGCAAAAAGCGCCAGTCTGGAGGGGATCTTTTGGAAAATAAAGCCTTTTCCGAAAGATCCCTTATTCCTGGATGCCAACTATGAGCATTTTGAGTTGGGTGATGTGAACAAGGTCACCAATCAATGTAGTCATGTAGTTGAAATTGTGACTAAAACATCCATACTACCAGTCTTATACCTTATCAGAGGACCACACTACCTCAGTACTATTAACAGACTGTCACAAGCCTAGTAATTGTATGAGGCTTGGACGATATTTAACAAGAAGCAGTTATGCATCTTGATTGATATAATAAAATCTACAGCTGCGCATCTTTGTGATGAAGTGTAGGTAGACTAATTTCAATACATTACATTAAAATGTCATTTTCCCACTCATCCAGGTTAGCTAGGGTTCAGGAATCAAGTTCTCATTCTTTTTCTTATAGTAAAATATTCAGAAATAATGTGCTTTATATTAATGAGTTACTAGAAATTGTCCTGTGTAGCTATGCTTCAACTTTGCCTCCTCTTTTTCACCATTTGCATGGCAATATGTTTATCAGATATTAACATAGTTCAGTGATGCATGGTATCTTGCTATTGTTTGAATTAAAGATACTACAGACTATTTCTCCCAATATTCTCTAGTATGGACTTTGATAATATTTGTCTTGATTTAGTTCATAATGTTTCTCCATTGTGTTTTCTGAAACATTATTTAAGATAAGTATTAGTGGGGAATTCTCTACATCCCTTGCACAAACTTGGAAATGTTTCCCATTTCCCAACCTTTTCCTGTAAAAATTCTGTGTCGTGGCTGCCATCCTTCTGGCCTGGGAAGACTGGATAGGGACTCCCTTCTGAGCCCTTCAATGCAGTTTTTTAATTAGTTGGAAGGTTGCTTATTTCCTTTTCCCTGGGGGCTAAATCTCTTTCCTTGCTCAAGCTTAATAATAGCCCTCATTTTACGATCATTTATTTGGGGATTTTGTAATTAGCTGGTAAGATGTTTAAAGCAGCACATAGACAATAAAAGATTCTAAGGAAAATCTTATTAATTGATAATGTTCAGTTTGACAGTAGTCAGATATATTGTGATATTCTGGTATAATTTGACCTGATTATTGAAAAGAAAAAAACAATTTGCAATCATGAACAATTACTTGTCAGATTTTAAACAGTGTTCACTGAGCAGCACATTATACTGCAAAATCTAACTGTATTCCATCAAATGAACAGTTCTGTCTCCTGCTCACTGACTTACTCTACTGCACATGCACCAAAGCAATAGGTTTCTAAGCCTATAGCTTTCCCTGGGGTTAAGCAGGCCTGGAGTACTTGATGCAATGGTTGTCTTGATCACTACTAACATGGCTGATTATGTGTAATAAACTTTGAAAATGTGCTGAATGCTACTTATTTTGGAGTATATTGTAAATCTAAATGACAATTCATTTTGGATTATTTTTTAATATCTGTAACAAATCAGTGCCTCAATGTATAGTGTGTTACTGAACAGTATTACAAAATAGAATTCAGAATAAATGTAAATAGTTAAGAGCTGAATAGCCTATTATCTCATGCAAGGTACAGCATAGCTTTTCAAATATTAGAGAGAAAAGGCCTATTCTCATTATTACATATAACCATATGAAGAGTACAATAGCTATTTTAGCATGGTCTGTCTGTCCTGTATTGCTGTCTTCACATTAAAAAAAAAAAAAAAAAAGAACGACATATTTGGTCAGTAGGGTTGGTCATTTTTATAGGAGAGGGAAAGATGAGAAAATGCAGAAAGCTTCCTCCTCTTCGACAGTAGTGATACTGTGAGGATGCCTTGTCCTCATTTTTATTACTTTTGAGATTTTATTGCTGGCAGCCAGATGTGCTGAAACTCCTGACGGCAGCATCTATTCACTGCGTGTTTTTAATAGGCTTAGAGAAATATGAGTAGAGTACATGAAAGCAGCTCAGCTTCACACTTCAGCTGGGAATGCCCAAAAGCTTACTGCTGTTTAGAATTCTTGCTACAGTCAGGAGAAAGCCGCACCGGTACTAAATCTTCTACGACTGAATTAGAAGAATAATGACTGTACAATTAACTATCAACCCCTGCTCATTTAGGCACAGTTTTTACAGAGATCAGGAGAAATATGGAACTTGACTAGCATGTTTGCATTTGATGGTGTCTGCAAAATAGATGACTTTTAAGACAGGCGGGGAGAAAAAATAAAAGGGAAGGAAAGAAAGAAAATGCAATTTGAGACATTGCGCCAGGTCTGCAATTCTGTTTTATCTCATTTTCATGGGGTTTTCTCATCCCCTCAAAATGTTTTACAAAATGATCTTTTTGGACAAACACTGAACAACACTAGGTAAGTAGAAATAAAGCATTTTTCCTTTAGCATTTCTATGCTGATGACAACATTATATCTTTGTGTATATTTTCTGGTAGAGAACCTCTATCACTTTTAAATATTAATATTGGTAATATCATGCTTTATATAAGTATTTAAATGAAACTTGTTTTGCAGGAATAAAACCAGCTTAATTAAAATAATATATTTAAGATGTATATGTCTCTTTGAAACCTATTAGCTACCATTACCAGGCAGCATTATTAGATGTAATCCTAAAAACATACTAAATATTCAGACAAATATATCTGAGAAAACAATTTTTATGCATCTATGGCACTGAACATATTACAGCTATAAGGATATGGCTATTTAATCATAAATAATTTGCTGGAAGATGTATATCAAGCAGCCCTACATATCATTTGCAAAATATACAGAAAACACTTTCATGTTTTCAGAAGACTTGTATTTGAGTATAGTGATTATCAATAATCCTTTTAGCTAGCCATAAGATCAGAAGATCAGTAGATGCTTTGCAATAGGTCAGTCAGTTCTGAAGGCTATTTTGTTATGAACAGCTATTGCTTTATGGGAAGTGGAGACAGCAGAGTGGTGTTGCTTATCCTTGTGATGGGGTAGTTGAATTCTAAACAGGTTTTTAGTTTATTTTTTTGCGGTGAATTCTATACAGTATTACTAATTACTTTTATTGCATTTATTCAGTAAACACATTCTATGCAAATAATGTCTAGAACTTTTCCCCTATGATTATTAAATATTAAAGATTAAAGGAATCCAGTTGTGTCTAAAAGAATATGTGGAGGCAGAGGAAGGAGAGAAAGAATTCTGTAGTTTTGCATAGTGATAATTCATTAATGGAAACATTCTGGAAAAAGGGGAAAGTAATGGTATACAGAGCATATAAATAACATTTAAATATTCCCTTATCTATCAGTAAGAAAGGCTCCTGTTAAAGTGAATTTTCTTTTTCTTAAATACCATCATATTTCCACTTAAAAATAAAAAAAAAACTATTGTCTGTTTATTTCACAGATTGAGGATTTCCATTAATGCTAATATTTTTATATAAATTAATATATTTATTTAATGTTGTTCTTCACAAGTTTTACTATGTAGAAGATAATTTTATAATTAGGCATAGAAATTTATAAAGCTGGCATTTGTAATCATGTTTAATTTAGGGACAATAGCAAAGTAAAGTTAACCCATGTAAGGAATTTAGATATCTTTTCAAGCATAAAAGAAAATCTGTAGTAAAAGGTAAGATATTTTCCTAACATGGCTTTTTTTTTTGCATGCTTTGGCATCTTTAAAGATCTACAGAATGGAGCAATAATTTGTCTATTATCAACTGTGCTTGTAAAACAGTGCACATCCTCAAGTGCATAGTCTTAGGCCTGCAGCTACCAACAGAATAAGCAACTGTTCTCAGCATCCATAAACCTATTCCTGATTTGCTCATTTCTGCTTTTGCAGTAATCAGAGTGCTTGCTCTCTCTCTCTCTCTCTCTCTCTCTCTCTCTCTCTCTCTCTCTCTGTGTGTGTGTGTGTGTGTGTGTGTGTGTGTGTGCGTGTGTGTGTGTAAGAGAGAAGCTTCAAATGATACAGTTTCAAATAATAAAAGACATTCAGAAAAATATTTTATCGCATTTAATATGGTTGAGACTTAAAAATTGTTTATTCCAAGGGACTGGTTAATGAAAGATTGCCAGGAAACTCAAACTTAAACTCAAGATTATTTATAATTTTAGATGAGGATACTTCTACCTCTTTAGACAGTAATTTGGTGTTTTTTCACACTGGTGATTTTGGGTTCAGACAGTCTTGCTGCGGTGCTCTTTTTAACAGCATAGAGAGACTAAACTATGGTTACTGTGATAATTAAATTGAAACTGTCTGATTAACTGAACATTATTTAAGACTATTGTGTAAATAGGGTTTTTCTGTCTTTTGGATAGGTATCAGTATTTTAAACTTGCTCCTTGATGCTATTGTTCTATAGAAATGATTTATTTAATGGACACCAAAAGTAATAGGTTTTCCCTAAATTTGTTTTGGGAGTTACTTACGTAAGTGATTTTTATTGCTCTAAGCTAATTGCTCAAACACTGAGTTAATTTTTTAAGAACCATGGGGAGGTAAGCACATAAATATCTTTACAAATAACAAGTTGTGTTTTGAAATGTAGGAATGTCCCAAGACCTAAAGTTAATTGTCAATTTATGGGATTAAACAGAAATAATTCTTGTGCTTTTTCATTTATTTTTTCTATTCAGTTTTCAGTTTTTATATTTTCAAAAGTCAGACTATAGAAAGATAACTACTGACAGATTGAGCATTAAATAATTGTGTTAATACATAAACTAGAATAGGAAAAAAAGCATACTAATGCAGCATAAAATACATTATAAAATGCAAACTAAGGATCGCAAGGAGAGAAAGTAGATGCATAAAACCTTAGCAAGAGACAACATTTATTACTGTCTTAACATGTTCTATGTTCTTAAGTTAGAGGACTTTAGACTTTTTTGGAGGGCATAAGGAAAGCTGCTATTTTGTTCTGAGAATCATTGAGCATCCCAGCATTGGCTCCCCAAATCTACCAACACCTACTAGCAAGAATGTATATATCAAGCTTGAAGTTAACCCCCGCCCCCCACCCCCCACCGCTGCCTCCCCTTTAGAAATCTTACTTGGACTGGCTGTCGTTTTAATATTTATTATTTATATTATAGCATCATGTAGAAGCCGCAACTGAAATTAAACTCTTGTGGTAGAATGATGCTACAGGTACTATTTAGCTGGGAGTTTAGTTAGTATCCTCTAAATAAACTTAAACTCTGTTTCATAAGCTGCTTTGGTGGTGTGCAAACATGCAATGTTCTGTATGCTGTGCCCTCCTCCAGATGTTGAGTGTCACTTCCCTGACATTCACAATTCCAGCTAGCAGAAGCAGTAAGAGAACTTCAGAAACTCTGGTCTTCTGGATTGTGGAACATGTTGATACATACTTGTGCATAGGTTTACATAGGATCTTTTGATCTAACTGTGATTATTATTGTGATAGTCACTAGAATTTTTCTGCATATGTTATGTATTTGCTCTCCAGTTGGCAACTAGCTAGTGCATGGAATAAAGCTCCCTGATTTTTGTTTTTATCTTGCAGTTGAAATAAAAAGTGCACAAGCAGCAAATCAATACATCTTTATCCTGTTTTTTTCTTTAAAAAAACTCATTTGTCTTTGTCATTTGTCTTTATAACAAAATACTTATATTTGCCCCAATCCAATTTTAAAGGCAGAGTCTAAATGACCCTTTGATTTTTGGCCTCTAAATATTTGTGATGACTAACCTAATTTATTTTGAAGTACTGAGAATACCAACTCTGAATGGTAGTTAAGTCTTCTAAAGCTCTTAATCATTGGATATATTTATTGGATTTTCAGGTTGTTATTCTACATTTAAAACTGAGTGCAAAAATACTCTATTGTCAGATGCTCTATTTGTAGCAGCATATTTTTTGCACTGCATTGGAGTTAACAATTGCTTTGGGCAATATTCAAATTAACACACCACTGCATAATTATGACCAAAATAGATATAAACTGCACACCATAACATCAGTGCAATTTACCATTTGCAGTGTATATTAATAGGGGAGGGGTTTTTTTTAGGAATAGAAATGAAGTAGTACTACTCCCCCTTCTATTTTATTACTTTGATACTTGCAATGTGAAAGCAAATTTGTTGTGCGGATTGGCCACACAGGGGCATAAGACATCTAACATTTTCCCAGAATAGATAGCAAAAAGGTTGCTTTTACCACAGAGGCACAGTAGTGATTTGTATTTTCATGTTATAGGATTAGAAGGAATAAAATTAAATAAGTAAGCAGTAAAATACGTTTTATTTAACTAAAAACAAACAGGCTTGGAGTTTTTTAGGATTATGTGCTTATTGAAGGGGAGTGGATGATAAGCATGTTTGGAGGTGATATTTATTGTTATATGCTTTTTTTTTTCAGAAGAGGTTAACTATCAGCTCTAAAATATAGCTTGCAGGTGAAGTCAGACTTTTAACTGAATACAATAATTCTGGGAGTAAAGTGTTATTTAGTTTGCAAAAGAATATTTTGGTCCATGGCTTTTGTCTTCCAAATATAATTTACTATCAGTTTGTGTTATAATGAAGCCATCATGTGATGTCCAGGATTATTGGCATAGACATTTGTTATTCATCATAGTGCACTAATGATTACTTTGACATTGAAGGAGCAAGAGTGCTTGCTTTGTTTTCTTTTATTAATTTGGAAATAGTTTTGTAGTTATATATACACAATATGCACCATTTATGTGATTTGGACTCATTAAAACACAGCCATATGTGTGATATAACTCTGAGGGTATATTGTGTTGATATATTCTATGATTCCAAAACACAAAGAGAAAAACATGCTGTTTGCATTAGAACTGAGAATATTACCTATTCTGACTATACTAACACACAATAATAAGCAGCAACTAGATCTGCCTCCCCATACTTTCAAAATTTGGCATGCCATACCTCTTTAAAGATTTTATTGCTGAGTTTTTCATATCTTCCTTGTTTTTTTTATTTTTTACTGCATCAAGGTAATTCTATTTTAACTATGTCCTGACAGCTGTGACTGATCAGCTTGGTCGTATACAAAAACCTGCAGTGTTGGACAAAGTGTTGTTCCCATTTTAAGATGTAGATAATTTTAAATGATTGACAGGATGAGAATGTGTACAATTTTATTATGTTTTTTGTTCTTTTATCAGTTTGTGTCTTGCACAGTAAACATGGCACTAAACTAATACCAGTAGTATCATCTCCGTTTTGCTTCAGTACAACATTTGCAAAGCAGTAGCTTGTGATCAGGTTGTGTACTGGATTATTGGTTATTCTTATTGTTGTGTCTGGTTCTCATGGTTTCACAATGCTCATTGACCTTTGACATTGATTGAAAACCAGAGTTGCATAAAGATGTGTGGATAATTTTAAAGCCAACACAGAATACTGTAGTAAAGGCAGTCCCTGGGTTACGTGGATCTGACTTACGACGGATCCCTACATACGAATGGGGCTTTTCTCGCCACGGAGGACGCGGGCGGCGGGACCACCCAGACGCGCCGTGGTCCCGCCGCCCGCGTCCTCTGCGGCGAGAAAAGATGCTCCGCGTCTCCCTGGTCTGCGGGGGGGGGGGGGGCGCCCAGCAGACCAAGGAGACGTGGAGCAAAGCTGCAGAGGATGTGGGCGGCGGGACTGTGCCGCGTCTCGGCTGTCCTGCCACCCGCGTCTTCCTGGTCTGCTGGGGGTGGGCACAGCTAGTGCGCCCCTCCCAGCAGACCAGGCTTTTCTCACCGACGCCTGGGGTAGAGCAGCTGGGGGGCTGCCGGATTGGTCCCACAGCGCCGAGGTGCGGCGCTGCGGGGACCTACCTGGCAGCGCCCCAGCTGCTCTGCCCCAGGTGTTCCCAAGTCAGCTGCTGTTGAAACTGATCAGCGGCTGATTCCAGGAAGCCCGGGGCAGAGCAGCTCTGCCTCGGGCTTCCTGTAGTTAGCCGCTGGTCAGTTTCAGCAGCGGCTGACTTGGGAACGCCTGGGACAGAGCAGCTGGGGTACTGCTGGGTTGGTCCATTAGCGCCGAGGAGCGGCGCTGCGGGACGAACCCAGCAGCACCCCAGCTGCTCTGCCCCAGGCGTGTCCGATTCAGCCGCTGCTGGTCAGTTTCAACAGCGGCTGAATCTGGACGCCTTTTCCGACTTAGATACAAATGTAACTTAAGAACAAACCTACAGCCCCTATCTTGTACGTAAGCCGGGGACTGCCTATATTGAAAAGATGGTTTCTTGATTGAAGAAATAACAGCACTTTGCATTTGCATAACATTTTCCAAAAAGCTATGTACATATTAACTTATTTTTACTTGCATACAAAAATTCTGGAATCAAAGTCCTATTTAAAAGAAATTACTTTCAAAGAAGATGAATTATTAAGAGTTGTAAACAGCCAACACCAGCCTTAAAAACATTCTGATTTCTGGAATTTTAGGAGTGACTCTCTCTGAATGGTTTACTACTGTGTCCATTGCAACCTTTATGCAAGGGGATGTTTGGCTAGCTGAAAGAAGAGGAGCATTGCTTCTTTAAGGATTTCTTACAATGTGTGTGTGTGGGAATTTACAGGGATGGACAAGAAATAGTTGGAGTACAGTCAGGGGAAGCTCACTGCTTTTCATATTGTTTGGAAGAGTGAATGTGTTTTGTGGGGAAGATATTTATAACTCATGCAGGCTAGAGAGGCCATTTTTTACTGGTATAGGACAGGCATCACCCACCCACCCGCCAATGAATTTGGCAAAAGGACTGGGTTCTCTCTTGACCCATTGTGGGCATTATGCTATTTGCCCTTTTCAGAGGGGTCAACATCCACCACGGTCCCAGGGGCAAGGTGGAGGGGGGGTCGGCTTTACACCCCTGAAAGGGGTAGGGTTTTGATCAGAAAGGACTGGGCTGAAGGAAGTCAGCCCTTAGTGCCTGCTCTTGGAGTGGCGCTCTGGTGACAATTCAAAGGGGCCCAGAGCTCTGGCTGCTGCTGCTGCCACAGTAGTGGTGGCATCCAGAAGTTCCAGGTCCCTTTGAATTCCTGGGGATCAGGATAACTGACCCTTTTGTCCCCTTCCCCCCATCAGTGGGCCTGGCTCCTTTCCTTTGGGAGGTGGGGAAGGAATTTTTCTTTCACTGCCAGAATGACTGAGATGCCATAGGTTTTTTTCACCTTCCTTTCCCACAACAGGTCTGGGACCCAGTGAAGTGGAGTGGGGGTTAGGTTATAATTTTGCAACTTAATATGTAAAACTTGTGGCAGATGTCCCATGCAGCTATTCGGTTATTAAGGGGATATACGAAATGAACTGCAAAAGAATCTGAAGGAAAGCATCCCATAAGGGAGTGGAGGAGGGGAGTTTAGGGCTCCTGTGTCTGGAACAGCTGCTCAGCTTTCTGTTTTCTTGAAAAGAATAGGAGCAGAATGAGAGGCATTGACTTTCTGGTTCCCCCAGGGGTGCTTGACATCCATTACACCCCAAACCCGACCCCCACCCAACAACTTCCCCCCAGGCTCCACTATACCTCTTCCTATACCTGCTCTGCCCCTGCCCCACCTCTTTGCATCCTGTTCCACCCCTCCTATAAATGCACCCGGCCCTTGCTCTGCTTCTTCCTGTCCCTGCTCATCTCATCCCCCACTACCTCATGCACTGAATAGCTGATCACTGATGGATGGGAAATGCTGAGGGGGAGGTGGAGGAGTTGATTGGCAGGGTGTGCTGGTGGGCATTAAATGCTGGAGGAAGGGGGTGGACCTGATCAGGCTCACTGTGGATGCTGAGCACCCTCTATTGTTTTTTCTTCAGTTGGTACCTGTGAGTGAAGCTGCCACTCATTTATCTGCCCTCAGATTATTAGATTAGAGAGATTCTTCTTCCCAGTGGTTCTGTTCTCTCTTATCTACTGTCCATTGCCACTGTTAAAAATAGGATCCCCCCATTCTGCCATAGATAACAGGAGGGTTTCTTCCAGAACATTCCCAACTTTCTGTCTCTTCCAGTTATGAGGGGAATGTCGCTTCCTGTCCTTTGTCTTAAGAGCTACAGATTTCACAGTAGGCACAAATGCTCTGCTTCTCAGACTCGATTAGAACTGAGGGCTTTTGCAGTACCAGGTTTCTCAATGTACTCTTCAGGCAACAAATGCTTTTCTTTGTTGATCATATAAAAGTCTACCTGAGCTATTCCCTTCCACCTGGAAGAAAAAAAAAGAGAGGTAGCTTGCTATCATGTCCATAAGTAATATAATATATTAAATTAACACATTTCAATGCTTATAATTTTAAAACTGCTAAAATATTTGTTCAGATTTGATGTGATATTTGAGTCTTGGTAAGATCCATAAAAGTTCAACTATTTTTGAGTTATCCAAATTCATTTCTGATAAGAACATTTTGGGTTTTATCTCTGAAAACTCATGGCCTAATAAATTTGTTAGTCTCTAAGGCCATATCTACACTACAGATAAGATTGAAGGAGCCAATCTTCTGAGGTTCAAATTAGTGGGCCTAGTGAAGACACTCTAATTTGAATAGATAGGATTCTCCCATTGATGCCAGTAGTTATACTTCTATGAGAAGTAAGGGAAATTCCTGCACCAAATTTGAGTTAAGATACTTTGACTTTATGCAATTAACCTCACTCTTCAAGCAGTCCTGTCCTGCTCAGTAGTTTCTAAAAATGAGGCCTTTTTAAGATATTGCAAGTTGTGCTTCCAGAATCTGAGGCATTCAAAATCACCAATCATTTCTGAAAATCTTGGTTACAGAGCTTAAAGGATACTTGCTGTGCACAGAGTACACAAGAAAGTAGTGGTAGAGTTGGTATTAAAACCCATTTTGTCTTTCACCATTTCATTCTTATCCATTCTCTGTCCTTTTGTGTCCTTTCCAGGGTCAGAGGAACTCTGAAAATTTATGGCACTATATAGATGACAATGATAATGATTATTTTCCCCCTCTGTAATAATAGTTGTAATGCATCATAGGAACATGATCTTCTGGGAAGTAAAATTTTCCTTACTTAGACTGTAAATAGGTGTAAATTTAGCCCTGGTCTACACTTTGAAGTAATAAGTGGAGCGTCCTCACTACCAAGCCTGTTATTACATAACAATGGGCTGGTTATTTCAAAATCTGTCTTAGTGTGGTCGCTCTGCTGCTGCTATTTCAAAATAACTACTCCCCAAAATAATTTGAAGTTATTACTCACTAGTGCTTCCTGGGGCTCTAAGTAGAGGTAGTGTATCTACAATAACGGAGTTTGCCTTGGACTAATTTCAAGCTCCCCCAGAGTGGAGACATGCTATTTCAATGTTATGTTGGGAGTTATTATTTTGAATGTAGTTATTTTGAAATAATTTCCTCATGTAGAGATGCCCTTAAAGTTTTATGGCTGTTCCTTTCTGTCCTAACAATGTGCATAAAGGGGGTGCTCAGAGTCATTGATTAAACAGTAAACCCGGTATATGATGAGAACCACTGCAAGGCAGGGGTTGTAGCACTACTCCCAGCACCTTAATTCCAGCACGTATGGTAGTTCCCTAAAGAAGGCACTAGATCATTAAACATGCTCACACTGACAGTACTTTAAGAGAACAATATGTTCAATGCACACAAATAAACATATATACTTCTAATTAATATCAAGTGTTACAAAACAAATGTTTTCTGTTTTTTTGAAACAACAGCTAAGCAAAATGCTGTCCTCAAAACTATTCTAGGATGTGGAACCTGGGTGGAGAAAGCTGCATAATTGATCCTGCTTCCATTACTGGCTTGCTGAAGCAGTCAGTGGGATGCAAAAGGGTTGCTTCCTACAGTGTGGGCTCTCCTGCTATTGATTTCTGGATTTACTGGCTTTTTTCACTTCTGATCTACTTGGGCTGGGGTGATATTGCATAAGAAGATAAAATTGCACAGGAAGCACTGCCAAAGCAAAAAGCAAAACAGAGCAAAAGCCCCTCAGCCACTACTTGAGCTCAGAAAGATGCTATACAAATAAGTAAGGGCAATTTGGATGCCATTGCTCTGAAAAAAAGTGAAAATTGAGACTTTTCCTAAACAAAATACAAATGATGAACAAAGATCAAGAAAGTGACATGACTTACTACGTCACATTAAAGTCTTAACATTGCTTCTGGGGCTTTAACAAAGAAAAGGGTAACTATTGCAGAATAAATCTAGAGTCCAAAATCATGTCAAATCAGTCTGATAGCTTTCTTTTCTAGGATATCAAGCCTTGTGGATAAGAGAGAAGCAGTGGACGTGGTATACCTAGACTTTAGTAAGGCATTTGACATGGTCTTGCATGCCCTTCTTATTAATAAACTAGGGAAATGCAACCTAGAGGGGCTGCTGTAAGGTTGATTATCCAGCCAGTTGTGCACCTTTCTAAGAGAGTAGTTATTAATGGTTCACAATCATGCTGGAAGGGCATAATAAATGAGGTTCCGCAGGGGTCTGTTTTGGGACTGGTTCTGTTCAATATTTTCATCAATGATTTAGATGATGGCATAGAGAGTATGATTATTAAGTTTGCAGATGACACGACATTGGAAGGGGTTGCAAGTGCTTTGGAAAATAGGGTCAAAATTCAAAATGATCTGGACAAACTAGAGAAATGGTCTGAGATAAACAGGATGCAGTTTCATAAGGACAAATGCAAAGGACTCCACTTAGGGAGGAACCATCAGTTTCACCCACACAGAATGGGAAATGATTGTCTAGGAAGGAGTACTGCAGAAAGGGACTTAGGGGTCATAGTGGATGACAAGTTAAATACAGGCAGTCCCTGGGTTACGTACAAGATAGGGACTGTAGGTTTGTTCTTAAGTTGAATCTGTATGTAAGTCGGAACTGGCGTCCAGATTCAGCCGCTGCTGAAACTGACCAGCGGCTGACTTCAGGAAGCCCGAGGCAGAGTTGCTCTGCCCCAGGCTTCCTGGAATTGGCCTCTGATCAGTTTCAACAGGCTGAATCTGGACGCCAGTTCCGACTTACATACAGATTCAACTTAAGAACCCCAGGCGTCCCCAAGTCAGCTGCTGCTGAAACTGATCAGCGGCTGATTCCAGGAAGCCCGGGGCAGAGCAACTCTGCCTCGGGCTTCCTCTAGTCAGCGCTGGTCAGTTTCAGCAGCGGTTGACTTGGGGACGCCTGGGGCAGAGCAGCTGGGGTGCTGCTGGGTTGCTCCAGTAGCGCCGCTCCTTGGTGCTACTGGACCAACCCACCAGCACCCCAGCTGCTCTGCCCTAGGCGTCCTGATTCAGCCGCTGCTGAAACTGACCAGCAGTGGCTGAATCAGGACGCCTGGGGCAGAGCAGCTGGGGTGCTGCCGGGTTGGTTCAGTAGCGCCCAGAGCGGTGCTGCGGGACCAACCTGCAGCGCCCCAGCTGCTCTACCACAGGCGTCCGGAGAAAAGCCTGGTCTGCTGGGGGGGGGGGGGGCGCAGCTAGGGAGACACGGGCGGCGGACCGGGACGCACCGCGGTCCCGCCGCCTGGGTCCTCCGCAGCTTTGCTCCCTGTCTCCCTGGTCTGCTGGAGACCAAAGCCTCTGAGGACGCCGGTAGCGGGACAGCTGTGGCGCGTCTGCTGCCCGCGTGCTCCCCGGCTTTGCTCCCCGCCTCCCTCAGCAGACCAGGGAGACGGGCAGCAAACCCCGTTCGTAACTGCGGATCTGACGTAAGTTGGATCCGCGTAACTCGGGGACTGCCTGTATGAGTAAACAGTGTGAGGACAAGTTAACATGAGTCAACAGTGTGACTAAATGAATTGGGCTTGTTTAGTTTGGAAAAGAGAAGATTGAGAAGGGGACATTTTTCAAGTATCTAAAAGAGTGTTACACGGAGGAGGCAGAAAAATTGTTCTTAGCCACTGAGGATAGGACAAGAAGCAATGGGATTAAATTGCAGCAAGGGAGATTTAGGTTGGACATTAGGAAAAACTTTCTAACTGTCAAGGTGGTTAAACACTGGAATAAATTGCCTATGGAGGTTGTGGAATCCCCATCTCAGGAGATATTCAAGAACAGTTACCCCTTTTAAGAAAAAAAATAAGTATCCTCCATATCTACAATTTTCAGACACTAAATGTGTCTACACTAAATGTGACTTGCAGGGAAGGTCACATGCATGCTCCTGTGGGGAGGTGAAGTGCCAGGACACTCCAGCTGTCTGGAAGTGGGGGTGCTACAAAGTTTGACTCTGAAATTAAATTGGACCCCCCCATGAGAACTCCTTGACAAGCCCAGCCACATGCACCAAGACTAGGGATGTCAATTGACCTGTGTTAATGCCTACAGTTAACGCAGGACAGGATCAACATGTTAATTTTTAAATGCATTAATCGCAGGTGTTAATGCTGCACTGCTCCTTTGAAGTGCTGCTCCCCAGCTGATCCCTGGCTCTGCTGTTGCAAAGCCCTTTTGAAGTGCCGGCACTCCAGCTGATCCATGGCTCTGCTTGCGCTGCCCCTTTGAAGTGCCATTTTGGTGCTTTAAAGGGACAGCACATTAGGATCTGGGGATCAGCTGGGGACTCCAGCTGATCCCTGGCTCCACTGTTGCAAAGCCCCTTTGAAGCACCAGAGCGGCACTGAAAAGGGGCTTTTCAATGTGGAACCAGGGATCAGCTGGAGTCCCCAGCTGATTCCAGGCTCCTAATGTGCTGCCCCTTGGAAACAGCACTTTCAAGGGGCAGCACTGCATGGAGCCCGGGGTAAGCTGGGAATTTCAGCTGATCCTGGGCTCTGTGCAGCGCTGTCCCATTGAAAAGCTGTGGCAGCATTTGAAATGGGAGGCACACACAGTTAATCGTGCAATTAATCACTATTAAAGTTTTTTAATCACTTTACAGTCCTAACCGAGACTCTTGTCTTTTCTCCTCACATGCTACTTGGAGCGCTGCTCTCTCCCCACCCCCACTTCTCTTCCCTGGGCCCTGCTGTAACGGGTGGCGAAGGGATTGCAAAAAGAAGACAACCAGCAGCCCTCACACATGGGGCGGATATCGCAGCATCAGTCGCCAGGGGCTGAAAAGGAAAGTTTTCTCTCCTGAGGGAGGAGTCTCCATAGCCCGAGGTGCCCCTGTATTCACAGCCCCTAGGAGCGGCCAGACCAGTCTCCCACAGCCACCTGCTACAGGCCAGGGATAGAGCCCTCCATGGAGAAGGAAGACTCCTCCCCTCCCCACAGCAGCTGCCACTGCCATCCTCGCCTGCCCAGATAGAGCTGCTGCCTCGCTCTAGCAATCCACATGCGCTCCCCAGGCACTGGCTCCCTGCCCCTAGCCTGCTCCTGTCCCCTCCACCCTGGCCAGACACCGTGCCCCCAGCCTGCTTTTGCCCTCTCCCCTGTTCCTGCCCCCTCACCCTTAGCCAGATAGCCTGCCCCCAGCCCGCTCCTCGCCCCTACCCTCAGCCAGACACTCTGCCCAATTGGGGCCCAGCACTCATCTGGCCACAGTGTCCTGTCCTCAGCCCCAATCCTGGGGCAGGCCCCATGGTCCAGCTCCCATCTGGCCGCAGGAAGGTCTGGTGGCAGTCCCTCTCCTGCTGCAGCACAGGTAGGAGGAGAGGCAAATGATCCATCTGCAGCAGAGAGATGGGGGTTGGTGAGGGTAGTGAGCAGTGGGTACAGCCCCCCTCCAGTCTATTTATTCACAAACAAGCTGATATTCATACTATAACGTATATTCATAACATATGCTTTAATTGGAAAGTAAGTCCATTAATAGAGTAAGAATAATTGTATGCATGGATTATCTGTAATGGTAACCTAAATCTATATTTTTAAATAAGTCTTGGGAGAAAGGAATATGTTGTTGTTGAAGCACAGGACTTCGTGCCTCTGTCATACTTCTTTTATAATGTTGGACAAGTCACTTTGCTTCAGTTTACCTATATATAATATAGCGATAATACTTCATGAACATTGCAAGGTTTTATAAATATTTGTAAAGTGTTTTAAGATTCATGGATGGAAGGTGGTATAGAAATATTGGAGAATTTAGATGTTTTGTTTAGGGTTTTATTACATTTTCCAATACTAGACTAATGTAAAATAAATAAACCTTAAATATAAGGTTTGAGTGTTTTTAAGAAAATTCTTTGTAAGAGAGCAGAGAAGCTTACATATTAGTCAAATTAATGGAGATGTAGAAGGCTAGTACAAGGCCTAAGTAAACCTAGCATGTAGGCTATGCAGATAATCTGCTGGCTGCACCCTTCTCTATATGTTACAGAGAAGAATTCCACACTAGCTTTTCATTTGTCACTATGAATTGTAAAGGATTGCAGATCTGAATTTCTATACATTTTTTGGCTCCAGTACTTCTATGCAAATGGTTCCAAGAGATAATGGCTGTTATTCTAGCTCACTGGCTATAGCAGTAGCCACCCAGATATAAGAGCAACCCTACTGAGTCAGGTCCATCTACCCCAATATCCTGTTTTTGGACAGTGGCCAATGCCAGATACCCCAGAGGGAGTGAACAGAACAGGTAATCATAGAATCATAAAATACTAGGACTGGAAGGGACCTCGAGAGGTCATCGAGTCCTGTCCCCTGCCCTCATGGAAGGCCAAATACTGTCTAGACCATCCCTGATAGACATTTATCTAACTTACTCTTAAATATCTCCACAGATGGAGATTCCACAACCTCCCTGGGCAACTTATTCCAGTGTCTGACTACCCTGACAGTTAGGAACTTTTTCCTAACGTCCAACCTAAACCTCCCTTGCTCCAGTTTAAGCCCATTGCTTCTTGTTCTATCCTCAGAGGCCAAGATGAACAACTTTTCTCCCTCCTCCTTATGACACCCTTTTAGATACCTGAAAACTGCTATCATGTCCGCCCTCAATCTTCTCTTTTCTAAACTAAACAAACCCAATTCTTTCAGCCTTCCTTCATAGGTCATGTTCTCTAGACCTTTAATCATTCTTGTTGCTCTTCTCTGGACCCTCTCCAGTTTCTCCATATCTTTCTTGAAATGTGGTGCCCAGAACTGGACACAATACTCTAACTAGCCTAACTAGCACAGAGTAGAGCGGAAGAATGACTTCTTGTGTCTTGCTCACAACACACCTGCATCCCATAATCATGTTTGCTTTTTTTGCAACAGCATCACACTGCTGACTCATATTCAGCTTGTGGTCCACTATAACCCCTAGAGCCCTTTCTGCTATGTTCGTAACCATCAAGTGGTCCACCCCCTGTCATCCATTTCCAGCCTCTGACAACCCTTGTTAAAGTCCTGGTCTTCACAACATCCTCTGACAAGGAGTTCCACAGATTGACTATGTGCTGCATGAAGAGAAACTTCCTTGTTTGTTTTAAACCTGCTACTTATTAATTTCATTTGGTGACCCCTAGTTTTTATGTTATGGGACTAGGTAAATAACTTTTCTTCATTCACTTTTTCCATACATGTCATGATTTTATAGACCTCTCTCATATCCCCCCTTAATTTCTTCTTTTCTAAGCTGAAATCCAGGCTTTTTAATCTCTGCTCCTATGGTACCTGTTCCAAACCCCTATTCACTTTTGTTGCCCTTTTCTGAACCTTTTCTAATGCCAATATATCTTTTTGAGATGAGGCGACCACATCTGTATGCAGTATTCAAGATGTGGGCATGCCATGGACTTCTATACAAGCAATAAAATATTATGTCTTATTCCCTCTCCCTTTTTTCTTGATTCCTAACATTCTGTTTGCTTTTTTGACTATCTTGTATGTATACTTGGGATTATTTTTCCAGTGTACATCACTTTGCATTTATCCGCATTAAATTTCATTTACCATTTTGTTGGCCAGTCACATAATTTTGTGAGATTCTTTTGAAGCTCTTCACAGTCTGCTATGTTCTTAACTTTCTTGAGCAGTTTAGTATCATCTGCAAATGTTGCTACCTCACAGTTTACCCCTTTCTCCAGATTGTTTATAAACAGATTAAATAGGACTAGTCCCAGGATGGACCCTTGATTGTTTTCTTTTAACCAGTTATCAATCCATAAGAAGACCTTCCCTCTTTTCCCATGACAACTAACTTTACTTAAGAGCTTTTGATGAGGTACCTTGTAAAAGGATTTCTGGAAATCTAAGTACACCATATCCATTGGATCCTCCTTGTCCACATGCTTGTTGACTCCCTCAAGAACTCTACTAGCTTAGTAAGGAATGATTTCCCTTTGCAGAATCCATGTTGACTTTTCCCCAACAAATTATGTTAATCTATATGTCTGACAATTCTACTCTTACCTATCATTTTGACTAATTTGCCTAGTATTGGCATTAGACTTCCTGGACTGTAATTGTCAGGATCATCTCTAGAGCCCTTTTAAAATCACACTAGTGATCTTCCAGTCATTAGGTACAGAAGCTGATTTAAAGGGTAGGTTACAAACCACAGTTAATAGTTCTGCAATTTCACATTTGAGTTTTTCAGAACGCTTGGGTGAATGCCATTTGGACTCAGTGACGTTTTACTGTTAAATTTATCAATTTATTCCAAAACCACCTCTAATGACACCTTAATCTGGGATAATTCCTCAGATTTGTCACCTAAAAATAATGGCTCAGATTTGGGAATCTCCTTATTATCCTCAGCTGTGAAGACACCACACAGTAGTTTCCCTCTTTACTCTCAGTGAGGAGTGAGAGCAGGGGCATGCTCAGAAATTTAACTTAGACACCTTATGCTCTGTACCACCCCTTTGCCTCTTGACAGGATATCATTCTTCTTTTCCTGACCACTCCAGCAGCAGCAGCTCACTTTCCTTCCCACAGCCTCAGGACTGGGAGGAGCATGATGGGGCAGGAGGAGTTCTGTGGCACAACGATTATTGGGGGTATGTGCCCCTGCTTGACTCTCTGTTTGTACACTCCTGTGATGGGATGATTAATAATTTGTTTTGCTTCAAGCTCCTTGCTTGAATACAGCCAGCGCAAACTTCATTGCTTATATACAGCAAGTGAAAGTTTGAAGCAACTGTTTTAGTTCAGACTGAGGATTCATTAAGGTGAGGGAAACCAGATTTCCAGCTTCAGTTGACATGAACTAAGTTTAAAAAAAAGTAGAAGTTAGGTTTCTAAACCTTTATCAGGTATATATGTGCATACATTACATACGGTTTTGCAGCTTCAGTTCAACAATTTTCAAATTTGGAAGTCAGAGGATAATGGATTGGGCTTATTTGTGCTTCAGAAATGCATTTCTTTGTAGTTCATTATAAGTGCTACAAAAATTGATGAAAAATTAATCTTTGATTTCTGGGAGAGAAAGTATGGAGAAGGAATGGAATTTCTTGTTCCATGTATCACGAAATTTTGAAGATTTTAATAACTGTACTTAGACATCTTGTAAACCAGAGCTACTAAACTTTGGAAGCCCCAGGGGCCACAATGGTACTCCTTGCACATGCTGAGGGCCAAAACTTAAGTGTGGTTGCATATACATGGAAATATATATGCAAATATATGCAAATAGCTTCTTTCACACTGACAGGCATGTATAGAAAGATTAAGGCAAGACTACACTGCACACAGGCCGCATTTAAGTCAGTTCTGCTGATATTAATAAAATGCAATATTTACCTAATTTCCACCCATATGACAGCACTTTTAATGAGCAATGACAGTCCAGGAATTTAACTACTAAAATGCATACCAAGAGAAGACCATTATATTGACTACTTTTTTGTTTTGGCTCCCACCCGCAGGTTACATGTTGAGCCCCACGTAACCCCAAACTCCACTTTGGGCCACAAACAAATGGGCCACAGGCCATATGTGGCCCACAGGCCACATGTTGAGTAGTCCTGTTGTAAACAGTTAAATCCACAATTGCTCTATGTAATATAATATGGGTTTGATAATTATATTAAGTAACAACAAATATGCTGCCTGCAAGTAATTTTTTTGTGCACAGATAAAAGAGAATGCTTCAGAATTTTCCAGATTTCAACTGGCAAAGAGACCGAGGACAGGTCTACACTAGAGGATAATTTCAAATTAGCATACACAATTCCAGCTACATTAATTGCATAGCTAGAGTCGATGTACCTTAATTTGAACTTTTGCATTGTTTCGACAGTGGGAGGATGATGGAAGAAATGATTCTGTCAACCTCCCTAACTCCTCACAAGCAGTAGGAGTACAGGCATCGATGAGGGTCCCCTCAACATTTGATTTAGTGGGTCCTTACTAGACTCACTAAATCAAACGCTAGAAGATTGACCTCTGGAGCATTGACCTCTGCAGGCAAGTATAGATATGGCCTGAGCAACAAGTAGAAAATAATTTCATAAATAGAATGTATTATCTGTAAAGGTCAACAGGCCATAATAATGTGTCCTGTTCTGCTCCCACTATGCCAGTCAGGGAGCACCAAAGGAGCAGAAACTATTTTCAAGTACCTTGCTGTGGATTCCTATAGCATAAGCTAGTCCAAATAGGAATGAAGACCCTATTGCTGGCTATTATGCCTCCCTTTCCACAACTACTGCAGATCTTTTTCTCCTTTGTCACCTGACGTGGGTAGGGAAAATGGGAGCCATCCGTGGCAAGGATCTATTTCAGTCTCAAGCAGAGTTATTAGACTTGTCTTATTCTTCCTTAGGCTCCCACAGCACATCAGGGAAGCAGGCACTGAAGAAACAGGAGCTACTTTTGCTTACTCCTCTGCCATGTAGCAATAACCAGTTGGACATGACTCCCGCCCCCTCCATTGGCATCTAGCCAGCTGAACATACCCCTCTGCTTTCCCCCTTCCCTTGACCCTAGCTGTTTTAGCTACAGCTTATTTTAGGTGTTAAGCAGTATGGTTTATGTTAGTTTTTTTGCCATGTTTTCTTGTTATGTTAACCCATACCATTTATGTTAGGTTTATTGTTGTTACATCAAGGACATAAGGCCAGACTTTGCTTAGAAACCATATTGCGTACTGTATTGCTTATGAATATGTGTGTAGCCTGTGGAATGAGTGTGAAGTGTGAATGAGGAATACCCAATCAAAGGTAGTTTAGGATTTATAACCTTTTAAGGCATATAAGGACCCCACAAAGTATATAAATCAACTGGTGAGTGGCCAGGAAAATCTCTCTCGGATACAATGTAATAGCACAGCAGAAACCTGGGACCAGCCCAGAGAATATAAAGCCTCCTGCAGATCCGAAGGGATTACCCAGGGAACCTCATGGCTAAGTCTCCGGGAAGTTGATGCCTGGCCAGCACTCCAGCCACCTGCAAAATCAAAAGTAATCTACACCACACTTGCACCCTGCCTCTAAACCAGCCAGCATGAATGATATGTGTGTGTGGGTGTGAGTATCACCTTACCCTTAAGAATCTGTACCAATAAACAACCCCCAAAGAAATACTGCTCCCGCTGGCCTGTTCCTCTTCTTGATCTCCCTGGCCAGTGCCGCTGCATCCCTCCCTGCCAGGTCTGCTTCCCGCCCCCCCCTTCCTCCCGGCCCCCTGCCCTGCATCCCCCCTGCCAGCTGTGCTTCCCCCTCCCCCTTCCTCCTGACCCCCCTTCCTCCCGGCCAGTGCCACTGCACCCCTCTGCCCCCACCAGCTCTGCTTCCTGCTCCCCCTTCCTCCCAGCCTCCCCCGCTGCACCCCCTCACCAGCTCTGCTTCCTGCTCCCCCTTCCGCCCGGCCAGTGCCGCTGCATCCCCTCTGCCCCCGCCAGCTCTGCTTCCCGCTCCCCTTTCCTCCCGGCCACCCTCACGGTTCCCGATCCCCCACAGCTGTGCTTCCTGCCCCCCTTACTCCCAGCCAACCCCACCCTCTTCCAGCCGGTCCTCCCTCCCCCGATATCCCGCAGCCAGCCCCGTTCCACCTGACCTTCCCCACAACCAGCCCTGCTTCCCGTTGGCCCCCCATCTCCCCCAGCCAGCCCCATTGTTGCGCCCCCCCTGTTAGCTGTTTCCAGGCCCCTCCCCCCTTCCCAGCCAGCACTGCTTCCTTCCTGCCCCTCCCCCCATGAAGCTCAACAACTTAGGTCCCCCCTCCCTTTTTTTTTCCTTACACAAAATGTTTTCCTGGTGGTTTTTTTTTTTGGGGGGGGGGGTGTTCAGTATTTTCTTTCAGCCATCTGGCAACCCTATCCTCAGCATGTCCGAGGAAGTGCAACAGTAGCAGGCATCAAGTGGCAGAGCTGCTGAACTGCTACTCAGTTTTGATCAGGACATGTATATGAATGAAGACAGATTCAAGGACTAACTCATGATGTAAAGGTGGTGAGAGGCAATGCCCCTTGTCTCCTTGCCATAATGATGGGGCTAATTCAAACACATTTGACTATTACTAGCTTGGGCTAAGGGAACATATTTTCAATTCATAATGAAGTGCAAATTTTCTTTTTAATCACATTAGAAGTCCACAAGGCTGAGCTCTGAGGCAAAAAGATTCATAGATTGGCAGATTAATATAGACTATATCACTGCTTATAGGAACAAAGTAGATGAGGTAATATGTTTTACTTAATCAGCTTCTGTTGGTGAGAGATGAGCTTTTGAGACACATACAGAGATCTTCCTCAGGTCTGGGAATCAGAATCAGAAGTGTACAATTGGAAGGAATCTCAATAGATCATCTAGTCCAGTTTTCTGCACTCACGGCAGGACTATGTAATAACTATAGCATCCCTGACAAATGGCTGTCTAACCTGTTCTTGAAAACTTCCAGTGATGAAATTCCACAGCCTCACTAGGTAATTTGCTGCAATGTTTAACTCTTTTGATAGTTAAGAAGTTTTTACTAATGTCCAACTTAAACCTCTCTTGCCACAATTAAAGATCACTGCTTTTTGTACTATCACCAGAAGGTAAGGAGAACAGTTTTTTACCGTCTTCCCTGTAAAAACATTTTATGTACTTAAAATGTTTTACCTCTACCAGTCTTCTCTCCTCCAGACTAACTAAATCAATTTTTTCAATCTTTCCTCATAGATCATGTTTTGTATACCTTTAATTGTTTTTTGCTGATCTCCTCTAGACTTTCTCCACTTTGTTCACATCTTTCTTGAAATGTGGAACCCAGAACTGGTCACAATACTCCAGCTGAGACCTTATCAGAATGGAGTAGAGTGGGAAAATTATTTATTTTGTCTTGCTTACAACACTTATGCTAATACATCCCCAGAATGATGTTTGTTTGTTTTTCCAACGATATTACACTGTTGACTCATTCAGCTTGTGATCTCTACTTAGCAGTCCTTATTTCCCAAACTGCATGGTATGGTTAAAAAAGCCAAGCCCTCTTGATGATACTATCTACGCAGCCATGCATTCACCTCCAGAATGCAAGTCTCTGCATAAGCCCCTACCCTTAAGAATACAAGAACAGCCATCCTGGGTCAGACCAAAGGTCCATCTCACCTGTCTTTAGATAGTGACCAATGACAGGTGGCCCAGATGGAATCCATTCAATGTGAAGCATCAGTCAAAAATGCTAATAAAATTATAGAAACTATTAGGAAAGTAATAGACAATAACACAGGAAGAATATTGCCTTTACAAAAATGCACAGTAAGCCCACATCATAAATATTGAATGCAGATGTGGTCACCTCAACTCAAGAAAGATATATTGCAATTGAAAAAGATTCAGAAAAGAGCAACAAAAATTATTAGGGATATGGAACAGCTTCCGTATGACAAGAAATTAATGCGACTGGGACTATTCATCTTGGAAAGACATGACTAATATGATAGAATTTTACAAAGTCATGACTAATATGGAGAAAGTAAATAAAGAATGTTATTTACTCCTTATAATACAAGAACTAGGGGGTCACCAAATGAAATAGGCAGCAGCTTTAAAACAAACAAAGGAAGGTTTTTCTTCATACTGTGCATATTCAATCTGTGGAGTGCCTTGCTAGTGGATGTTATGAAGGCCAAGATTAAAACCAGGTTAAAAAAAGGACTAGATAGAATACATCCATCAATGGCTGGACATGTTCTTATCTGCAGGAATGATGTCCCTACCTACATTGTGTCAGAAGCTGGGAATGGATGACAGGAGTTGGATTACTTGATGATTACCGTTCAGTTCACTCCCTCTGAGGGACCTGGAATATGGTCACTGTCTGGAGACAGAATACTGGACTGATGAACCTTTGGTCTGACCCAGTGTGCCATTCTTATGTTCTTCTATCTAAACCCCACCCCCTGAACATGAAAGCTGGATACAGCCAGTCCCCGAGTTGTGAACGGTCGACTTACGGCCATTTGCAGTTACGACTGAACCTGTCGTAAATGGCGGACCCCGAGTTACAAACACGATCCGCACTTACGAACAGCATGGTTGTGTGTAATTCTATGGGTCCCACTTACGAACAAACCGAGTTACGACCAATTGCTTGGTCCATAACCGGTTCGTAAGTCGGAGAGAAGCTGTACATACAAAGTGAGAATTTTATATTAGAGCAGTGGTCCCCAACCTTTTGAGGTTGTCGGGCGCCAGGGGGCGTGGCCGTTTGCCCGCCGGGCGTCAGGGGGCGGGGACACTAGCGCGCCCGGGGGCAGGGCCCCCTCCAAGGGCCACGTGCCCAGGGCCGGCGCTCCCCCCCGCCCCGCCGAGTGCCACGCGCCCGGGGCCGGCGCTCCCCCCTGCCCCGCCGAGTGCCGCGCGCCCGGGGCCGGCACTCCCCCTCTCCCGCCGAGTGCCGCGCGCCCGGCGCTCCCCCCCGCCCCGCCGAGTGCTGCGCGCCCGGGGCCGGCGCTCCCCCACTCCTGCCGAGTGCCGCGCGCCCGGGGCCGGCGCTCCCCCCCTCCTGCCGAGTGCCGCGCGCCCGGGGCCGGCGCTCCCCCCGCCGAGGGCCCGGGGCCGGCGCTCCCCCCCGCCGCGTGCCCGGGGCCGGCGCCCGCCCCCGCCGAGTGCCGCGCGCCCGGTGCTCCCCCCGCCAAGCGCGCTCCCCCCGCAAACGCCCGTGCGCCATGTGCCCGGGGCCAGGCCAGCCCCGAGCACCTGGCGGGTGCATTGGGCACCGTGTTGGGGACCACGGTATTAGAGTATAATTTTACAAATTAATTAGTGCTCTTCATATCCCAAGAGTTAACTTTAATATTAATGTTTAAAGAATTAGATTATTATTTTATTAAACATTTAGAGAACAACTATGCCATGACTTATATCTGTTCAGTGCTACTAATGTGAATGTAGTTGCACGGGTTTAAATACATACCAAAATTAAATTCTTATAAGCCATTAAAAGTACACATATCATTCTGAAATAATAGTGGAGATAGACAGCCCCTGAAGACCTTAAAATTTATTGCATATATAATAATGTCTTACACCATCAATTCAGGTAAAAAGACGATGAAGCAGTCCAGGGGTCAAACTGGATTAGTTTGCAGCAACTTGGCAAACCAGTATTTTGTTTTTGGTGATGACACAGATCATACATTCCATAATCTGAGATTTAAACAAGTGAGTAATCAATCTTGTATTTCGTCCTGGTAGCTGTAAAGATGTGAACTAAATACTATCTCTAAAGACCAAATGCTATTACATTTGTACATAGCAGTTTTGGCCAAACTTGCTAACCCTCTGAGCCACATTTGACAATCTTCACAAGTTCGAGAGTCAAGAGGGTGCATCTGGCAGGGCTCAGGGCTTCAGCTCTATATCCCTCTTATACCATCCTGCTACAAGGCAGAAGTCCCATGTTTCCCCTGCCTATTTCTGGTAGCTGGAGAATAGGAGGACATGTGGTGCTCTGTATGCCACACTTTAACTATAAAAATCTGCATGCAGCTCACAAGCCACAGTTTGGCCACCTATGGAATATAGCATTAGTAGGGCCCTTGCTAGTATACAGTGTTCATTTGTGGTGTTCACATTCCCAATGAATGTTGACAAATTGGAAAGACTTTAGATAAGACTTACAAGAATTATTCAAGGTCTGGAAAACTTGCCCTATTATGACAGCCTAAAAAATTCGGATCCATTTAGAGGTGATTTGATTACCATCTATAAATAATGAGGGGCTGTGCTTCTTGCTCTCTATGCTTACCAAACCCCCTCTCTCTGGAGGGCAGGGAGCTCCAGCTCTCTCCTCAACCGCTGGGGAAGGCCAGGCTCAGGAGTAGTAGCCCTGGCCTGCCTCTTCCTGTCCCCTGGCTGCCGGGCCCAGGCAAGTCCAGCCCCTGCTCCCCACCCCAGCCGGCCTGAGGCCACGCCAGCCCTGGCTCTCTTCCCTTGGCTGGTAGGGTGTGTGTGTGTCTGGGTCGAGGCCTAGCCAGGCCTCGTGCTTTCCTCCCAGCCACCAAGGGGGGTTCGGGCCAAGGCCTTGCGAACCCCAGCTCTCTCCCTCTGTCTGCTGGGGGGAGGGGCAAGGTCATGTCGAGGCAGCCCAGGCTCCCCCACCCCCAAGCACCAGAGAGGGGTAAGGAGGGAGGCTGTGGCACAGCAGCCCGGGGTCCCAAGCAGAAGGGGAAGGGGAAGGGGGAAGGCAGGTGAGACACAAGAGTGATGAGATGAATCACTTTGCCATCTTGCAGGAATTTTTTTTATATATACATAGAGGCTACGTCTACACTGGCCCCTTTTCCGGAAGGGGCATGTAAATTTCACTAGTCGTCGTAGGGAAATCCGCGGGGGATTTAAATATCCCCCGCGGCATTTAAATAAAAATGTCCGCCGCTTTTTTCCGGCTTTTAAAAAAGCCGGAAAAGAGCGTCTAGACTGGCCCCGATCCTCCGGAAAAAGCGCCCTTTTCTGGAGGCTCTTATTCCTACTTCAAAGTGGTCAAGACTTAGAGTCCATTAATTGACTTCAAATTCCATTCCTCCACTTTCCCCCCCAGTTCTTCAAAGTAGGAATAAGAGCCTCCGGAAAAGGGCGCTTTTTCCGGAGGATCGGGGCCAGTCTAGACGCTCTTTTCCGGCTTTTTTAAAAGCCGGAAAAAAGCGGCGGACATTTTTATTTAAATGCCGCGGGGGATATTTAAATCCCCTGCGGATTTCCCTACGACGACTCGTGAAATTTACATGCCCCTTCCGGAAGAGGGGCCAGTGTAGACGTAGCCAGAGAGATTATATGTGGAAAACATTTCTAATGTTATTAAGATCTTTAAATTAGTAGGAAAATAAATGGAATAATCCTGTGGTTGGAAACTGAAGCTAGACAAATTCAGGCTAGAAATCAGGCACACACTTTTAATAGAGATGATAACCAACCATTGAAACAATTTATGTAGGTATGTGGTGAATTGTCCATTACTTGAACTCTTTATATTGAAAGTGAATGCTTTTCTAAAAACTCCATTTTTCCCTCCAGGTTTTTCATCATTTCTTTGTGCTAAAATAAATTCCTTTTGACACAGGGGATTATATAAACCAGGTGATTTAAATTTTTAATGGGGAAGAAAAGCAGATATATTTTCTTGCACTTTAAGTGCTTCCCTAGCCCAGTTCCTTAAATATAAGCACTCTGAGGCTTACCTTTCCGGTTCAACTTAACTACATCTGCTGACCTGAATAGCAAGATTCAGTTTCTACTAAAATCAATAGAAAGACTCTAATTGACTTCACTGGCAGCTGGGTTAGACCCTATAATCATATCCTCTAGATCCATTCCCCCTTCATAGTTAGTCTAATGTATTTCTGACAATTTCAGATCTACAAAAGGAGTTCCTGTGAAACAACCTCTCAGTTTAACTCAGACAGTTGCTTATATCCGAGTCTTTATCATTTTAAAAAGTCACAGAGAAGTTGTAGTGAAGTGGGAAAGGACATGGGATATGAATCTTCTAACCTTAAAAGGTGTCAACCTGTCATTTGCTGTCTGTTAAATCCAATTTCAATTTATGGCAAAATAATAGAACAAATATTGAGAGAATATCTGAAAACATAACGGCTGTGTCTACACTGGCACCTTTTTCTGGAAATGCTTAAAACGGAACAGTTTTCCGTTTTAAGTTTTTCCGGAAAAGGAGCATCTACATTGGCCCCAGAGTTACCGTTATAACGATGCACTTTTCCAGAAAAGCGCGTCTACATTGGCGGCGCGCTTTTCCGGAAAAGTAGAAGCCCGGAGCCATTTTGAAGAGGACAAAGGCCACCAGACCTTTCCGGGGGTGGGGCCAGAGCGCTGTTCAGACACGTGCTTAAAGGGGTCTCGCCGGACAGCCGTTGGTCTCCTGCTCCCATGCCTTGGGGCCTCTGCCGGGGACTGACACCCTTCGCAGGGTCGGTGGTTGCCCTCTGAGTTTTGGGGACACCACCCTTTGGCCTCCAACTGCGTTTTGTTTTTTCTGCCCTGCTCTGTCTGCTATGGAGCCGTGGGTGGCCGCGTACCTGCTCGGGCCCCTGTTTCAGCTGTACAAGTGCCTGCTGCTCGTGCTGGAGGCCGGTGCCATTGTGTACATGTACCAGGAGGCAGAGATCGCCTTGGACTCCCTCACCAGGGAGTCCCTGGCAACCATGTCACATCAGCACCCCACCGTAGAGAGGCCCGTCTGGAGTTTCGAGAGCAGCACCGACTGGTGGGACCGGGTGGTCCTCGGATTATGGGACGACCAGCAATGGATCCGGAATTTCCAGACGAGAAAGCGGACCTTCCTGCAGCTGTGCACCTGGCTCACCCCCGCGCTGCAGAGAGCCGCCACCCGGCTGCGGGCACCCATCCCTGTGAACAAGAGGGTTGCCATCGCGCTGTGGAAGCTGGCCACACCGGACAGCTACCGCTCGGTGGCACAGCAGTTCGGGGTGGGAAGATCAACCGTCGGAGTGATTGTCGTGGAGGTAAGTCCCAGGGGGAGTGGGGTAGGGGGAGGGTGCTGCACTCTAGGCCCAGGGACAGCAAGATTCCAGGCTGGGTCACCCAGGGGTTTGGGCCGTCCCTCCCTTGCACAGGCCCGCTGGTGGTGGGGGTGGCCATGGGGGCCCTGGTGTGTGTGTGTGTGTGCGTGTGTGGACAGAGGGAATCAAGGGGGGGCCCAAGGGAGTGCACTCTCACCCCTGCCATATGTGATGTGTTCCCTTGTGTTTCTCTGCACCCTTCTGCAGGTCGTCCATGCCATCAATGACGTCCTGCTCCCGCAAATCATCTGCCTGTGCGAAGTGGATGATACCATGGCCGGCTTCGCTGCCCTCGGGTTCCCCAACTGTGGGGGAGCCCTGGATGCCACCCACATCCCCATCCGGGCCCCGGAGCATCGAGCGGGCCATTTCATGAACCACAAGGGGTACTGCTCCATTGTTCTGCAGGCCCTCATGGACCACCGGGGCTGCTTCGTGGACATTTACGGGGGCTGGTCTGGCCGGGCACACAACGCCCGCATCCTCCGGAACTCTGGACTGTTTCGCAGGTTGGAGGCGGGCACCTACTTCCCCTGGCGGGACTTGACTGTCGGGGATGTGCCTATGCCCATCTGCGTCATCGGGGATGCGGCCTACCCCCTGATGCCCTGGCTAATGCGGCTGTACACGGGGCAGCCAGACCAGAACCGGGCCCGGTTCAACGACCCCCTCAACTGGGCCCGAAACCCAGTGGAGCTGGCCTTTGGACGTTTAAAAGCCCGCTTCCATTGTCTGCTCACCCATCTCGAGATGGGTGAGCAGAATGCAACGGAGGTACTGGCCGCGTGCTGCGTGCTCCACAACATTGTGGAGTGCAGTGGGGAGGCCTTCCTCCCTGCATGGATGGCAGCCGAGGCACAGACCTTGGAACAGCCTGACACAGCTGCCATCCGCCAGGCGCGCCAGGATGCAGTGCGCATCAGAGAGGCCCTGGTGGACATGTTTGCCTAAGCCCCGTAGTAGGGTCGCCTGGGTCTCCCCAGACTACTCCCTCCCATCCCCTACCTTTCCCCACCTTCTCCCCTTACCTCCCCCCCAATTGTAAAGCGTCCTGTTAAAGCACATCGTGACTGTTCTTCGGGTGCATCGGGCTTAGGTAGGGTTTTTCTTTTTAGTTTAGGCTAGGGTTTAGGCCACAATTGCCTGTCCTGAAGAACAGCCAAGAGGATTCGGGGTTCGTGTGGAAGGCTCAAGTCAGTGTACCTGATTCCACTCGTCTTCCGTCAAGGGATCTCCTGGCTGTTCCTCTCCTGAGGCCCGGAAGGACCAAAGGATTGAGGTGGCCAGCAACACTACCCAATTGTCCTCCCTGCGCCTAGACTATGTTTAATAATCTGTAGTGTGCATCTTTTCACCGTTCTTGCTTGTTTGTTAGCTATGTAAATATAGTTTGTGGTTTACATTTTACTGAAAAGTCTCAGTATTTCTTTATGTGCCACAAACCAATGGCCACTTACAAAGGGCCCCCCCAGTGATAGAGTAAAGAAGTTGTTGTCCACAGTTTGTAACCCTGTTAAATTTAAGTGGCTAATTGGCATCTCAAATCATTTCTTACAGTTACTAGAGTAACACAAGAACCAACACAAGAATGAACTGAAAAATAGACAACTTTTTATTTACAAGGGGGGGGGGGAAGACCTTCAACTGGGACAGGGAGGGGGGGCAGTTACTGCGACAGGCGGCCCCTGCGAACGCTCCTCCGGGGGGGGACCTGCATATGCTGGGCAGACCGCATCGGGGCAGCCTGCACGGGGAGGTTGCCAGGAGCAGGGGCAGGGGCAGGAACAGGGGCAGGAGCTGGGATAGGAGGGGGCATGGGCTGTGCTCCGGGAGGGATGGCGGGGGCATGCGGTCCGGCCATGCCATAGTGGATGGCGTGCACTAAATGTGCCGTGAGCATGTCCATCGAGCTGTGCATCCCTCGGCACTCAGTGAGGAAGGCAGCCCAGCTCTCCTGCCGCCACTGCAGGTCCCTCTGCACCCGCTCTTCAATGGAGTCCTGGATTCCCTCCATGGCGGTCACATGGTGGCGCAGAAGCTGGTCCCTCTGACGCAGCCTGTGCCTCCGGGGTTGGCCAGCTGGGGGTGCCGCTGCTGCCGCAGTGGAGGGTCTGGTGCTGGGTGCCACTGCAGGGAAGAGAAGAAAGGATGGGTCAGTCAGGCAGGCCGTCCACTGTCCCCACACCTCATGCCCTCCACCCCTGAGCCCAGGTGACCCCACAGTTGTGTGGGTTGGGCCCACTCTCTTCCCCTCCTGCCCCCGTGTTGTATGTTGGCAAGGAGGACTGCCCCTGGAGTAGGGTCCTCCCTCCAGTATTGTAAGCACCGGTCTGTATCCTGGCCCCATGGAGGGCGGGAGGGTTCTTGTACTGCGTTCACCTGTGGAACTCCCTGCCAGTGGAGACTGTGAAAAGCTTTGGGCTAATCAGTGGTGTTTGACAGGGAGCGAGATGCATCCCCACACAGTGCCTGGGAGCACATCTGGCAGAGGCGCTCTGGGCTCTCAGATCCCCTCGCGTGGGATATCTCCTGAACGGAACCAGAGGAGTGAGTGGGTGAGGGGGGGTGTCCCATCCTTGCAGCAAAACTCAGGGGCCCTTCTCCCTCCCACTATCCCTCCCACAAGGCCCACTCAGGACATGTGTAGCCCAGGGACATGTGTGGCCACAGTGGGGACTTCCCTCGGGGAACCAGCCACGGCACCGGGAGCAGGCGAGGGACTGTGACGCTGCGGTTTTCCCAGGAGCAGCTGGCTGTGCCTCACAGCCAGGCATGGGACAGTGTGCCGTTCTCCATGCTGCACCCTTGGCGGAGGTGCGGGCTTGGGGCTGAGTCCCTGGGGCCCTGGCCGGTTCCAGCCGGCATCCACCCTTCCCCCTGGTCCCGCCAAATGTGTGTGAACAGCACGGTCCCAGGCATGCCCTGCAGCTGCCTGCCGCGCCCAGGTGCTGCTCAGTCACCAGACTGCACGTGGTTGCACGTGCTGCTTGCTGCCTCATGCTACGCAGCGTGCAGCTCACGTGGCCTGAGTGACATGCTCTTCCCCTCTCCCCTCCGGGCGCCTGGCTCTCCCCCCCCCCGCCCTCCACCCCCTGCCCTTTGGGGGTGCAATCTGCAAACACTCACCAGTGGGTTCCTCCCCGGCCTCGGCCTCAGAGGAGCTGCTGGAGGGGTCCTGCTGGGTGGCAATGCTGGCCTCCTCTCCAGCCGCCGCGCCGCCGCTGTCCTCTCCCTCCTCCGGCTCGGTGGGTCGGATGATGGGGGGGCGCTGGCAGGTGTCCACTGGGACTGGCAGACCTTGTGGGGCTGGCTGGCCCAGAAACGCATTCATCCTCTCATAGTAGGGGCAGGCATCTGGTCCTGCCCCCCTCCCCTCGCTGGCCCGCACGTACCCCAGCCGCAGCTCCTTCACCTTGGAGCGGACCTGCTCACAATTGTGGCTGGGGTGTCCCTGCTGCGCAAGGTTGTTGGCCATCTGGGTGTAAATGTCAACATTGCGTCGGCGTGAATGCAGGTCGTGGAGACCCTCCTCCTCCTGTCAGAGATCCAGGAGGGTCTCTAGCTCCCTGGGGGTCCAGGATGGGGCCCGGCTTTTGCGGCCCCTGGGGGCCTCTTGAGCTGGGGGTGCAGGTGGCTCAGCACCCGGAGCTGCCATGCTGGGCTGTGAGGTGAATGCTGGGCAGCACAGAGGCACATGGCAGAGCTCAGGCCGCAGGTCTGAGGCAGGCTCCTGCCACGTGCGCCCAGCTGCCTCCAAGCTCTTTAACAGCTCGGGTTACCAGGAAGTCCAGGGCTCCTACGGGGTCTCGTGGCGTCCAAACCACTTTTTTCCGTTTCTTCTGCTTTTCCGGAAAAGCTGTCTACACTGGCCCTTTACCAGAAAAGCTTTTCCGGAAAAAGGACTTTTGCCCGAGCGGGAGCAGCGTAGCTTTTCCGGAAAAGCAGCTGATTTTGTACAGTACAGCGTCGTTGCTTTTCCGGAAATTCAAGCGGCTCAGTGTAGACACAGCCCTAGAGGTTAATGGAGCAAAGACAAATAATCTCTGAATTTACAGAGATTAATCTCCTTAGACAAACTCTATTGTTATTTTGATAAAAATTAAATTAGTGAATAAAGAAAATGCAATAGAACTGTGCTCTAAAATTGTTCGGTACTTTAAAAATGAATTCCAATAGATCTGAATATGAGTTCTATTACATGTATTGAAAAATGACAGAAGGACTGTTAAAAATAGGTGAAAAGTTGTGGCAATGCATGGAATGGGAATGCCACAGAGATTAGCTGATCTAAATCAACATCTTTATCAACATCTTTATTAATGAACAACAAAGAGGGGTAAATATTTTAATTAAATGCACAGGTGATAGTAATTGGGATTGTTGCCAATAGCAGAGAGGAAATAAATAATTAATAGAATGAAACTGTTTATTGCTAGAAAATAAAATGAGATATATCTTGAAAAAATGGAGGTTAAGAAACCAGTTCAGCAAGGTTTTTGAGCATGTGCTTTGCTTTAAATTTGTGATTAGTCCCACTGAAGTCAATGAGACTACTGCAATTAGGGTGAGGCATTTGATGATTGCATGTTCTGTTCATTCCCTTTCAAGCACCTGGCATTGTCTCTGGCCACTGTTGGAAGACAGGATTCTGGCCAGATGAATCATTGATCTGACCTATGCTTTTCATATGTTTTAATAGGCCTAGACATGTGTAAAATAGGCAGGTGCTTCTTGAATCAGAGCCTAAGATCTGTGGGTGGAAAAAACTGGGTAGAATCTATTCAGTGGTAGAGTCAGATTTGGTTTTAGATGGTATCTGGCTTCTATGCTCATATCCCTTCATTGTGCCTCCTCCAGACACACACCTGGAGCCTGGCATAAATTTGAGGAAAGATCTCTAGGAAGAATCAGGCTTCTGACTTCACTCCTTTCCATTTCCCTGCCTGCATTGGGGAATATGAGCTCTTCACTCTTTAGGGGTGGTAGAGTGGCTTTAGTCCCCAGGTTCTTTAGGAGACATGACTGTTTGGTCTTATATTAGGTTCATGATTCTCTGCCATGTTATGGCCCTAGTCCTTTTGTAAAGCAGTAATACCAAAAGTGAGCTGGGTACTTAAGATGACCTTGCAATGTTGCATGGCAGCAAAACAGGCAATCCAGTATTGGGTTCATTTGCAAGTTCGAATGTCTACATTAGCCACCCTAGTTGGAAGTAGGGTGGCTAGTGTAGCCATATCCTTGGATACAGCTCCACTGAGTATTAGAGAAAATGATGTCATGTCTGAAAAGATTTAATATAATACCAACAAAAATGATATGAAACTAAATAATTGACTTTAATGAGGTGAAATTAAAAATGCTATGCCTGGCTTTCTTATTTAGTGGTGTTATTTCAACAAACATTTGTTTAAAGTTGTCCAACAAAATAAAAATGGACTGGAATTTCGCTATGTGAAATATCTCTTTCTTTACATCTGCTTGGGACAGTTAGGCTATATCTAGACTGCAGGCTTCTTTTGGAAGAAACTTTTCTGGAATAGATCTCTCGCATATAAGGCCACCCAGAACCACTTCAGGCAGGGTTTTAGGTCACCATTTGCTTCCGGGTGCTGGTGCCGAAGCCTAGCTGAGATGCGTGCTTAAAGGGACCCCTCTGGACAGCCATTCCTCTGCGTCTGCTGCACACTTGCCTACGTCTTTGAGGGACAGCAAAGCTCTTGCAGTGCATACTTTGGTTTCCCAGCTTTTTTGGATGACACAGCATTTTTCTTTGTGCCTGGGCATGCGATGGCCTCATATGGCCATAGTGCAATTTCTGCAGCAGTTTGTGCAGGCTACTTTCCTGGTCCTGCATGAGCTTGACTCAGAGCTTGTTCTGGAGACCCTCTCCATGTGTGTGGGAGCAAGACCCGTGCAACCGCACACAACAGTCAAGAGGCATTTTTGGAGTCTGGACACCACTTCTGACTGGTTGGACCAGCTGGTCATGGAATGGTGGGACAATCAGCAGTGGCTCCAAAACTTCCGCATATGGAAGGCCACCTTTTTGGAGCTGTGTGCCTGGCTTGCCCCTGGCCTCTGACGACGCGACACCTACCTGTGCCCCCACCCCCACCCAGGAGAAGTGGGTTGCAATAGCCATCTGGAAGCTCGCCGCCCCAAACAGCTACCAGTTGGTGGGCAACCAGTTTGGCGTAGGGAAGTCCACCATCGGGGCTCGCCTCATAATGGTAAGGAACTCTTGGGCTGCAGTCCCTGCATGGGGCGGGGAGGAGTCCTGGAGAAGGGGGACTGTAGGGAAAGCGGGGTAGGGGAGTGGAGAGGCCTAGGGATGGGGGGGAAGCCCTGTCCCTGGGAGTTGTGTCGTTCTGCCCGCACACAGCACTGCTGCTGGGGGGGGTGGCCTCATAGGGGGTGGCTCCAGGGGTTTTTTGGGGAGGAGGAGAAGGAGCAGGTACCTCCCAAGGGCTCAGACACTCCCTCTCATTTTCTGTTTTGTGTGTGGTTTTGGTCTCCTTCTGCAGGTTGTTAGGGCCATCAACTCCATCCTACTGTGCCATGACATCTGCCTGGGAGATCTGGACCCGATTGTCACAGGATTTGCCACCCTGGGGTTCCTGAACCGCGGTGGAGCCAGTTTAACTCCCACCTCAGCAGGTGGAGCCATAGATGGGACCCATATCCCGATCCATGGACCTGAACATTGAGTGGCCCAGTATATCAACCGCAGGCCCTGGTCATCCACCGTGGACAGTTTATAGACATTTTTGTCAGTGGTTGGGCAGAGCACATGATGCCTGCATCTTTCAAAATTCCAGCCTCTATGGCAAGCTGGAGGCGGTCACATTCTTCTTCTGCCGTGACTTTGCAGTTCGGGATGTGCAGATGCCACTGTGCATCGTGGGGAATGTGGCCTACTCCCTGATGCAGGGGCTGATGAAGCTGTACAACAGCCACCTGGACCCCAGCAGGGACCAGTTTAACTCCCACCTCAGCAGGTGGAGTGCACCTTCGGCTACCTCAAGGTGCTGTTCAGGTGACTCCTGACCCACCTCGACGTGGGGGAGCACAACATCCCCGAGGTTGTCTCAGAATGTTGTGTCCTTCACTACATTGTGGAGAGGAAGGGGGAGGCATTCCTTCCGGGGTGGGGGGCAGAGGCCAGCTGCAAGGGGAGACCCTTTGAGCAGTCACAGACAGCTGCCATCCACCAGGCCCATCAGGCCGAAGTGCGCATCCGGGATGCCCTGCGGGAGAGTTTCTCTCAAGGACTCCAGTAATTTTCCCAGGGCTTCTCCAGTAGGGGCCTCTGGCTTGCTCCAATATCCATTTCCCACCACAACCCCACCTTTCGCCCCTTCCCTGACCTCAGAATAAAGACACCTGTTTGGATTTGAACAGAACAAATTTTGTATTAATCTTTCATTAAAAAAAGCTGGAGATGGGGAGGGAGCTAAACACCTGGAGGGAGGTTCATAACCTGGAGTGGGGCTCAGGGCTGGGAGTAGTGTGGGGGGTGGCTGGATGTCCCACTTCGGGTGCAGGGACCTGGTCGAATTTGGGATTGGGTGGGTCCTGGGATCACAGGGGAGTGGTCGGGGGGGGGGGGGGGACCTGGAGTGGGGTCAGGGATGACAGTGGATCGGGGGGGCATGGGCATTGCTCGGAGAGGGGACATGGGCATCACTTGGGGACAGGGAGAGAGGGAACGAGCATAGCAGGAGGGGCAGGAGGGTTGGAGGCAGGAGCAGGGACAGCATCCCGGTGTGTCATCATTTTCCACATAATGGCACACACATTGTCGCCCTGCTGCATGAGCTGATCCCACATGCAGGTCTGCTGGTCTGCGTCCTCCCGGACCTTCTGCGCCACCCTCTGACAAACAGAGGCCAGGGACACCGTTTCTATTCCCTGGCTAATAGCATTTTATGGACCTAACCTCCATGAAATTATCTAGCTTCTCTTTAAACTCAGTTACAGTCCTAGCCTTCACAGCCTCCTCTGGCAAGGAGTTCCACAGGTTGACTACATGCTATGTGAAAAATAACTTTATTTTATTAGTTTTAAACCTGCTATCCATTAACTTCATTTGGTGTCTTCTAGTTCTTCTGTTATGGGAACTAATACATAACTTTTCTTTATTTGCCTCTCCACACCACTTATGATTTTATATACCTCTATCATATCCCCCCTCAGTCTCCTCTTTTCTAAACTGAAAAGTCCCAGTTGCTTTAACCTCTCTTCATATGGGACTCATTCCAAACCCCTAATCATTTTAGTTGCCCTTTTCTGAAACCTTTCCAAGGCCAAAGTATCTTTTTTGAGGTGAGGAGACCATATCTGTACACAGTATTCAAGATGTGGGTGTACCATAGTTTTATACAGGGGCAGTAAGCTATTTTGTGTCTTAAATATCATCCTTGCAGACACTGTCCCTGAGGCCAGATCCTCCTCTGTGAGCACCAACCGTCCTCAGGCCAGAGGATGGGGAGAGTCCCAGGAGCAAGGCAATGTGTAGCCTGCACTGCAGGCTTTGCCTCAGAGGGGCCCTCAGGGGCCCAGGGATCTATGCTGGCTGCTGGCCTCACTCCATGGACAAGCAGGCAAGGGAAGTGTCTGGCCACTATGGGATCCCAGGGGTGCCGGAGGAGGAGCCAGGAGCAGCCTGGCCCTCCTTGGAGCCTGCACACACACCTGTGCCTTGCAGCACTGTCCACAGGAGTGGGTGGTGCCTCGGACATGCAGGCCCACCCGTGTGCTATGTGCAGCACTCCTTGGTGTGTCTGGGGTCGTGTTTGTGCCCTTGTGGCTAGCCTGCTTCTAGCTGTGGTAGGTGGTGGGAGGGCATCCCCCCGGGACCAGATGTGTGTGTGGACTCCCCTGAGCCTGGGAGCAGGAGCCTGGGTGGGCTCAGGGGCTGCTTGCTGAGTCTACATGACACACACTAATGCTGCACATGGTTCCACATGCATGGACTGCAGCACAATGTCCAGCCCGAGCAGACCAAGCAACGCTTGCACTCCTCCCCCTCTTCTCCCACCTCCCCCACCCTGTGTGTGTGACAAACTGAGAGTACTCACCTGAAGCTCTCACCCTGGTGTCAGATGAAGCCTGAAACACATCCTGGCTCATGGCAACCTGCTCCAGGACAGCATCACTGTGGCCGTGTTGTCCTCCTCCTCCTCCAGCCCTTGCTGTCCCTTGTCTTCCTCCTCCTCCTTCTCCTTTTCTGTGAGCTCCGGCCAGGTGACAATGGGTGTCTCCAGCCCAGAGTCTATCACGACGGGTGGGGAAATGGCTTCCCCACCCCCCAGGATCTAGTGGAGCTCCTGGTAATAGAGGCAGGTGTGGGATCTTGACCCGATGTGCAAGCTGCGCTCTCTGGCCCTCACATATCCCTGGTGGAACTCCTTCACCTTACTCTGGATCTGTTCTAAGGTCTGGGGTGGGTGTCCCCACTCCTCCAGGGACTCCGCCATCCAGCCATAAATTTCTGCATTGCAGCATTTGGAGCAGAGACCCTGTAGGGTCTCCTCCTCCCTCCATAGCTCTAGGAGGGACAGAATCCCCATTCCAGACCTTGAGGGTGCCTGCCACTTGGAACCCTTCAGTGGGTCCTGGGAGCCCAGTGCTGCGCCTTGCAAGGTCCAGAGGGAATCTCAGGGGGCTTGTGGCTGTGCCATGGGTCAGCAGACCTGTGGCAGGGAGAGCCGCATGGTCAGGGTGCCGCTCCAGGGCCGGCTTCCAGCCACAAGGCTTGTCCAGGGTGCCTGCAGTTTTAAGAGGGGCCAGGAGACAGGAAATGAGTTCTGATTACTTTGGATGGATTGGCCACCAGGGCACATATGTTATTTCCTGGAGGCCGCTTCTTTAAAAAAAAAAACCCTCTTCCTCATCCACACGCCTTTTCCAAAAGAGTTCTTTCAGAAAAGGCGTTCTTCCTCACAGAAAGAGGTTTACTGCTGTTGGAAAAACCCCTCTGTTCTTTCAATTTTTTTTGAAAGAATGCAATTGGAGTGTGAACATAATTGAAGTTTTTTCAGAAAAACAGCCATTTTTCCGAAAAAACTACCGTTACTCCTCATTGCAGGAGTATAGCATATCCATTGAGTATAGCATGCCCATTGATAAGACTGGTAATGGCACTGCCTGTATTGCAGGAGGAGTAATGGTAGTTCAAATTAGGAGCTTTAATTCGAACTACCTAGCCCGTGCCGCGTGTAGCCAGGGACAGGTAGTTCGAACTATGGGGCATTTAAAAATGGCGGCGCCCGGGAACATGCAAATAAAGCCCAGGATATTTAAATCCCGGGCTTCATTTGCAAGTTCGAATGCCTACATTAGCCACCCTAGTTTGAACTAGGGTGGCAGTGTAGACATATCCCAAGAGACTTAATCTCCTTTGATCAAAAGGTTTACTCTTTGATCAAAAGGTTTGCTTTGCAGTTCAGGATCTCAAACTACTCAGCTCTGCTGGCTAAGTATGATTTCCACAATTGCTCCAAACTTAGGGACTTTGTGGATGATATTCTGTGGACAAAGAGGCCCAATTTGCAGCTATTGTTTCCAAGGAACAAGTTATTTCTCAAGCTGCCCCCCTAAGCAGCACTTAATACTGCAGATAGAACCACGGTCACCGCTATTGTAATCCAGAGAGTTTCCTGGTTCTCCCCAGCCACCTTCCCTTGAGAAATACAATCCACAGTTGAGGACTTGTCCTTTGACCACATGAAACTGTTTGCGGCCAAGTCCAACAAAGTCCTCAATACCATTGAGGACTCTCACGCAGCTCTCCATACTCTTGACATACATACTCCCATCAATCAATGCAGGCAGTACCATTACCAGCCTTATCAATGGGCATGCTATCCTGCCTGACGGCAGGATAACAATGCCAGCAGGAATAGAACCCAGCCTCAGAGATAGACAGTCGTCAGGCTCGGGCCCTCAACCACCGCTGGCCAACAAACACATTTTAGCCTTGGTCGAGGGCTCTGAAAACCCCCTAAAAGTTTCAATACCAACAATGACCACGCAAATCTTCCTAAACCACCTCCGCCCATTTACTACCAATGGGCCTCCATCACCTCAGACAGATGAGTGCTTGACATCATTCTATGAGGTTACATCATCCCATTCCTCTCCAAGACCCCCACCAACTCTCATACCCCGTTCCCCTTCAGGGAGCCTGCTTCAATAAGAGCACCTGTTAAATCTAGGGACCATAGAACCGGTCCTGCAACAGCACAAGGGAGCAGGCTTCTATTCTTATTATTTTTAGGCCAATTCTAGACTTACACAACTGCATAAGTTTGTCAAGACTCAACATTTTTGCACGGTCACTTTATCAATAATCATTCTGGCATTGCAACAACGGGACTGGTTTTCAGTCCTCAACCTCCAGGATGCTTACTTTCATGTTTTAATACATCCTGCTCACAGGAGATTCTTAAGATTCAGGGTAGGCATGGAACACTACCAATATCACATTCTACCTTTTGGGCTGTCCACGGCCCCTTGAGTTTTCTCCAAGGTGCTTGCCGTGGTCACAGTGCATCTTTACTCCATGGGAATAACTATATTCCCTTATCTAGATGGCTGCCTTCTCAAGGCTACATCTTAGAGTCGGCTCACATAACAGCAATAACCATAGAGTGCTTCCAAAATTTGGGCCTTTGCATAAACTGGGTAAAATAATCCCTTGACCCTTCCCAGACTATACAGTTCATTGGGGCCAGCCTGGATTCCTGGGTGGCATGAGCCTTCCTACCTCATGACAGATTCCTCATCATTCAGACTCTGGCCACAACAATTTATTTTTCAACACGTACCACAGCCAAGGACTGCCTACAGCTTCTTGGGCACATGACTGCTACAACCTTTGTGGTGTCACCTGCTCGACTCCACATGTGCTGCCTACAGCTCTGGTTCACTGCCTTATACAAGCTGTACAGACATCCCATGTTGCTCCCGCTCACCATACAACACAAGGTCAAGATGTCTCTCCTCTGGTGGACCAAAGAATCCAATCTCTGTGCAGGGGTCCCATTCCTGTAATGTTCCTCTTCCTGCACAATTACAACAGATGATTCACTAACTGGCTAGGGCACTCACCTTCTAGACCAGACTGTCCAGGGCCTTTGGTCAACACAAGAGAGGTCCCTACTTATAAATCTCTTGGAATTTCGCACTGAACACAATGCTTGCAGGCACTTCCTGCCTTCCATTGCTGACAAACATGTCCATGTCTTCAAAGACAACATTGCCTGTGTCTTCTATATCAACAGATAAGGGGGAGCCAGGACTTCATCCCTGTGTACCAAGGCCTTAAACTGTGGAACTTTTACATCACTCACAATATCCACCTGTTTGCAGTTCAAATACCAGGTGTCAACAAATGTAACAGTGGACACTCTCAGCAGGCACTTTCCGCAGCATTACAGATGGGTACTCAATAGTGTGATTCCTGTTTTGCAAATGGGGTTGCCCATCAGTAGACCTATTTGCAACACCTCACAATACCAAATGCACACAATTTTGCTCCTGAGTGGGCATAGGGACAGGATCACTTGGAGATGCCTTCCTCATTCCATGGAATCACAAGCTCGCTTATGTCTTTCCCCTGATACCACTTCTTACCAAAATCTTTCAGAAGATCAGAACAGAAGGGTCAACAATCATACTGATAGACATCACATAGCCAAGACAACCATGGTATCCATTCTTGCTCAGGATGTCAGGCTGTGCTCATGGTATCCATTCCTGCTCATTTACAGACCCATCATTGTCTCTCTCCAGCACAATCTCATCACACTGTAATCTGTAGTTTACAGCCAGGCCCTAAAATACAAACAGATTTGCTCCAATCTCTTAGAAAGAGACAAACAACTACAGGATCTATATAGATACGGTGACCATATTTTCTGAACCAAAAATAGTGACACGTTAGCCATACCCCTGGCCTCATTAGCCATCTCCCTTGATTCCTTATCCACAGCTGTCCTGTGAAAGAGAGAACAACTCCTGCAGCTTGAGGTCAGGTGAGACGCGCCTGTCCGACAGACACGCAAATAGACAAACTGTCTGAAATATAGAGTAGATAGCTGTTTCTTTCTCCATCCCTGCCTCCTGCTGGCTCAGTGAGGTTACACTTGTCCTGGTTCCAATCTCTGGCCTCTTGCTGCTCCCCTATGATCAATTCTACAGTATAACTGTCACTCCTACCAGCTTCCTCCCTTTCCATTTTATGAGAAACAATCAAATTCCAGGCACATCCCATTGTTCTGTCATAACCAAACCATTATCTTGCTTTAAGTTATAAGAGGAAGCTGCATACCAAATTTGGTGGTCCCCATTCCACCAAAAGGAGCTGAACTGAGATTTGACCCTCCTGGAACGCTGGTATCAGAGGATTAAACAATAAATGAGGAGTATCCAAAGAGGAAGCCCTGGGGGTGCTGCTTCACTCCGGAGCAGGAACCTATATGTAAACTTGCTAGCTAGGATTAGGGATGTTAGATATTGTGTAATTGAATAGTTGTGTAACTGCATTCAATTTTAGTGGTTACATGACTATTCGATAGTCCCCAGGGTTGGATCTGGCAGCCAGTGTGCTCCAGCCCCACTCCCAGGGAGCCTCTTGGTACCTCACACTGCTGCCTCTCTATCAGAAGAAGCAATACTGGGTGGTGGGTAGGACTTGGTCCACAAGGGGAGCCAATTTAAAAACCAGCTCCCCTCGCAGGGTGGCTCCCCACAGGCAGGGACTGCTGCCAAGAAGCACCTTTTGCCTGCAGTGGGCCCAGGCTCACCGTGGACAGAGGCTGCTCCGTGGGATGCAGAGCAGCCTGTATCCTCAGGGAGCTCAGACCCCCCCCCCCATGAATAGATGCTGCTTGTAGCAGCCTCCTCTGCCCTTCCCTCCCCCCCCTGCTACCTATGATAGAGGCATCAGCATTGGGTGGGGGTGGAATACAGGCAGCACTGTGAGCTGGTGCTGGGGGGAACTGTCTTTTAAGCCAGCTCCCCCCAGCACTGACTCCTGCTTGCTCCCCCTCACTGCTTCCATAGGAGGCAGTGAGGGGTGGGGGCAGGTGCATTCACAGGAGCCCATACATGATGGGAGCTGGCTTGAAAGCCGGCTTCCCATGTCTGTTGGCTCCAGCCTGCCCCTCTCACCCTCTGGGCTGCTGCCTCTCTATCAGAGGCAGCAGCATGGGAATAAGGGTGGGGCAGGTGGATCCAGTGCTCATGGGGACCTACTTAAAGCAGCTCATCACGGGCACCAGCCCTCTCTGCCCCACTAGCAGACTGAGAGAGTCCTGTTGGTCAAACTGTACTGAACATATTCAAAAATCTGTCCAGTTCAATGTGGCCCACTTGTGGGTGCTGAGCTCTTGAAATTCTAGGCCATCATGCGAAGATGCCAGTACATCAATAAGATAAATTAGAGCAGTTTTCTCAGAGCTACTGAGCTGAGGATTATAACCCCTCAATTCTACCTTAAAAGTCAACTAATATTGAAAATGAGGGAGAAGTGCAGTGAATGAATGTGACATATACCTACTCGAATGCTCCTCATATGGTTCGTGGCTGCTTGATACTTGTTCCGTAAATGTGGAATCTAGAGAAGTAAAGCTTATAGAACCTTCTTACTGGATGTTGAGATGATATATCCAGCATTTGAAATGATTGTGCTTAGTGAGCATAGCAGTCAAATCTTTATTTAAATGTGCTTGGTGTTTGAATGTTCAGAAGAAAATCACTATTTATAAAATGCAGAAGTTAATAAGCTTTATTCTTCACCATGTCTATCCTCCTTTATATCACTGCAAGTCCATTGGCTCCAATGAAGTCACATTAGTGTACGAGAGTAGAGAATCAGGCCTAATATTGTTACTTCTGTTGCACATGACCCACTTGATATATACTTAAAAACTGAGTACATTCTAGGGACATTAATAATTTCCATAAAAAACTGTAGTGCTTTTCTTACAGGTAGATAGTGTTTTTGTTTCACAGGAAAAGAAGTTCAATTAGAGCTGGAACTAGTTTATAAACTGGATTTTTGTGATTTGTTCAGAAATGTATTTTTATTTTAAATGCCTTTAAACATATGCATTAATTGTTTTTGCATGCCTCATAATTAGCTATTAAAGGCAGCCTCAGCTTTGGCTTTTTCATTTTTGTAAGAAATTCACTATTGTGGCATTGTATAGTTCACTTCAAGTACTGGACATGTCATGCATGTATGATGTTTTATGCAGATGTAGGATGTACATAATATCTTCCACTGTCTTTGCTGGTTTATGAAATTACTCTGAGACACAAGATTCTGATAAAAGATGGATCAATAGTCAGTGTTTGCTCTGTTAGCGTTGCTGTGAATTTTGTAAATGTAATCATACTGTGAAGTAATTAGTGCATCATGTTTTCAACATGGTAAGGTATTCATGTAGCCTCTGGCTTCAACATGAGTATTCTATACATGAAAATGCTGTTGATGAGACAAATATAAGTCAAGTATAATTTTAATTTTATCTTTTAACATTTACAAGTTTATATCATAAAGGAAAATTGTTCACTTGACAAACTGTAGTATGAAGGACCAAAAGATTAAATGTCTTCAGGCAATACATCTATCCTAACCCTTACACTATTTTTGAATATTTAATGGTTGAGTAGAGTTTTCAACCACAAGCAGAGGTAAACTAAACTAAACTAAAACAATTATATTGTATTCAATTTAAGTCTGCTAAAGAACAAAGTGCCTTTTTCTAATTAGAGAGCAAGGACATTATTCAGGTTTTACTGTGTTTTAAGTGCTTTATTAGTTATTTATAAGATGCTACAAGAAGCATTATTCTCCTGCTAATTTCAAAAGATGCTTTGCAGACTCCATAAAAATGTCAGAGGAAACTGATGTTGTTTTGAGGTGGAAACACTGACCTTAAACTTAATAATGTAGCAGTTATAGTATAAGATGAGAAAGCATGATGTATTCAGCTAATGAGAATAATCAGAACTTGAAGTATTTTATATCTGTATATATTTCAATTAACAGTCTCCAAATAATTGAACCAGCCCTAATTAGATCAACTAATCTGGATTATCACATTTAAATAGGTTTGTATTTTCTAAATAGACATATTTCTTCGAGTGAGTGCTCATGTGCATTCCAATAGGTGTGTGTGCATTCCAATAGGATCATTGGAAGGTTTTTCCCCTTGCAGTACCCATTGGGTCAGCTATGGAGCCCCCTGGAGTGGTACTTCCATCATGCGGTATATAGGGCTTTGCCGATCCCAGTTCTCAGTTCTTTCCTACCACCAGTGATGGTCAATGGAATACTTGTTCTCTTGTTCTACAAGACAATGCTAGCTGTTTTTGATCTTCGTATATTTAGTCAGTTAAGTGTTAATTGTTCCAGTAGTTAGGATTACCAGGTGTCTGGTTTTGAACCAGACAGTCCAGTATTTGAGCTTTCTGTTCAGGAAACAAATTGAGAAAATATAAATGAGAAAATATAAATGTCCGGTATATTCTAAATAAGATGTAGTGTAGATTGTGATGTAATGTCAAGTGCGTCTGGTATTTTTGTTGAAATCATCTGGCAACTCTAATAGTAGTAGATAGTAGACAATAATATCTTGTTTGAGGGTTGCCCCCCATTTATTTTGTTCTTCTTTTGGTGCTTCCCCTGGGCATGCAGCAGGGGTTCAACCACTGTGACTTTTGTGACAAGCCTATTGCCTATGGGGGACCTGTATACAGCTTGCCTAAAATGCTTAAATGAAGGACACTAGACTGATAAGTGCAGTATTTGCAGGAGTTTCAAGTTGAGAACTAAGGGAGAGGGGGACCAGCACTTGAAACTCCTGCTTATCGAGTCAGTATTCAGACCCTTGGTGCTGACCTCTTAAGTGTGCAGTATACTGGCCTGATCAGCACCAAGGAAAGAAGGAATCAAGGAGCACTGGCACTGTTTCCCAACCCATAAGGCCAACTTCTCAGTCTGAAACTACTTCCAGTCCCTGATGCTGTAAAGAAGTCCACGTCAGACAGAGGTCGCTCTCTAGCCCGGAAGACCAGTAGTCACTACGTCCTGGTACATCCCATGATGGGATGCCGTAAAGACAGTGTGGCAGCCCCAGCACCATCGACGGAACTATCAAGTCCAAGCTAGATAGATTTGTGTGTGAAGTATTGGAGGAGGATCTGGACCACCCTCCACCACGAACACTTTTGAGGCCTCCAGGGATCTTCTCCAACAGTGGATCAACACTTGAAGCTCATGCCAATGACTGCCCAGAAAGCAGCACTGCTGTCAGTGCAGCCCTCTCTTCTGGTATCAACATATCCAGCACTGACACAGGAGCTTATGGCAGTGGTCCTGCTTCAGCACCAAGGCAAATCAGTCACATTGTGGAGACACTCCCCAGTGCCATTGGGCACTGCACCACCTTGTTCCAGCTCTGAGTATACATCAGAGTTGGAGGCAGTCTTCTGTTTCCTGTAGTGTCCAGTACCACTCCCGTTCTCGATCCCACCACCACTCCCGACACTGACATTGGAAAGCTCCCGTGCACTGTAAGCTTCTAAGAACATAAGAATGGTCATACTGGGTCAGACCAAAGATCCAAATTCCCCAGAGGGAATGAACAGAACAGGTAATTATCAAGTGATCCCATCCCTGTCACCTACTCCCAGCTTCTGACAGAGGCTAGGGACACTATTCCTACCCATCCTGGCTAATAAGCATTGATGGATCTATCCTCCATTAAATTATCTAGTTCTTTTTGTAACCCTGTTAAAGTCCTGGTCTTCACAACATCCTCTGGCAAGAAGTTCCACAGCTTAACTGTGCATTGCGTGAAGAAATATTTCTTTTTTTGTTTGTTTTAAAAATAACTCTTAAAATGAGTGAGAATGCTAAGTAGATCTAACTAGTGCATGGCAAGCCAAGCTCAGATAATTTATATGGAAAAGTTTTCTGTCTGCTATTAAGAATGATAAGAATCTTTACATGCAAGTCAAATCTGCTTCTGTGTTCAGAAGGAGAAAAATGTTGGTAATTACTATTAACCTTTACTTGTATAATTATGGATTCTATTTGAGTTAGGAGATTCACTATGTTTCCCTGCAATTAACGTCTAAACTAGTGCAAGCAGTCATTAGAATTAATTCTTCTACTATTTTTTTTTAGTTTTTTAAATAAATAGGGAGGAAGGGCTCAAACCAAGATTATAAAGTTCCCAGCATCTCACAATTCTTTATCTTCTACTGGATTATACTTTGAATATTCGAGGCTGTATCTTAATCTGAAACATGTGAGTTCACATTAATGAAGAGAAATGTATTTTAATTTAAATCCTCAAATTAGTAGGTTAATTTTCTATTTTGCTTTTGTGATGCTCCCCAAGGTTGTGGGGCTCTTCCCCCACTACCTGCCCTTATCATGAAGACATTTATGGTCCTGGACACTTGTTATTATTAAAAACAATGGCACTTCTCATAAGAATCAGATTGCTATCTACATGTTATGTCCAGATTGCATCTCTGTAATTATATATCTCACTCTTTACATTTCCATAATAGTTTTAATCAGCAGCCTAAGTTGTGGGGTCATCATATGTACTAGTACATCTGCTCTGTAGCTGCTGGTAACCAGCCTTCCTTCCACTGCATTTTTGGATATAGGTAAATTAATTTCTTTAAATCCTTTAAAGCTCTCAAAGGGTGTTATGAGACTTAATTATTTAACGATTGTAAAACACATGCTCTTTTTGGAAGGAACAATATAGACATAAAGATATTTATTATTCTCTTTCTTTTCTTTGCACTGTTCTCTGTCTCCCAGCACAATTCCACAATTCCTGAAAAAATGAGGAGTACGGGTTCTTTCCAAAAAGGGCTTTTTTTCTAAAGAACCCCATCTAGACTGCGGTTTCACTTTCGAAAACCCCTTTTTTGAAATAGCGATTGGACCCGAATATGCAAATGAAGCACGGGATATTTAAATCTCTGCTTCATTTGCATTTTCGATTGGGCTCATTTACATTCTTCTTTGGACAGAGGAAGGTAGTCTAGAAGAGCCCTCAGTGTGGACACTATCTTTCAAAAAAGCAGATCTGTTTTTCTATGTGTTTTTGTGTGTGGATGCTCTCTTTCGGAAGAAGTTTTTTTCGGAAGATCTCTTCTGAAAAGCCTGCAGTCTAGACATAGCCTCTCTCTGACTCTGCTGCTTCACCATGGCTACATCTATACAGTGGATACTCCCGGTATCCCAAAATAGCTATTCCATATCTTTTCAGTAAGCCTGTTATTTCAAAATATAACAGACTCGCTATTCTGACCTCCCTGTAAAACTGGTTGACGAGTAAGGGACATTTCAGAATAGCGCTCTATTTCGAAATTTGGCACTGTGTAGACAGCACCAAATTTTGAAATTAGCTATTTTGAAATTAACTCAAAATAAGTTACACAATTTGCATAGCTCAAATTGTGTAGCTTATTTTCCATTCCAGGTGCAGTGTAGAATGCACCCCATTGGATTAGGAAGAGGAGAAGCAGGAAAAAACCCTGCTTTCTAATTTAGTGCATCTAAACTTTGAAGCCTTGTTCACAGACAAAAGAGAACATTGCCATTGTGTGTGTGTTTATGCAGATAAAATGATATAATGAATTTTATTTACATGAGTGGGCAAAAGAAAATGTAAAGAGTTTGAGTTCAATAGACTGACAGAAAAATAAAATTCTTGTGGAGAATGTCTTGGAGGAAGGACATGTTCATTATGCCCATGAATGCTACATTTTTGACTGTCTCCCTGAAAACATGATTCAACTTTTTTTTGGGAGGGGTGGGGTGGCTTGGGGGTAGATGAAGGGAAAAATCTATTTAGATAATACAGGGGCACTGTCAACTTAAAATCTAGTGAGTTTTTTAAAATAACTTGTTATATAGGCCTGGCTGAGTCACCCTGGTGAATGCTCAGCAGCATAATTGGACATTAACTTGGGATCCTACATGTTTCCAAGCTACTGGGTAGGGGCAGAATTTAGTCATTGTTTCTAACTCTGGATTCCTAAAGTCTTGAGTGCAGAATTCCTCTTTGATCCCCTTCCATGGGATGTGGGGCTCTGCAGTCCAGCTCCCCTATGCCCTAAAACTCATGCAGAGCACTCCCAGGCTGTGTCTAGACTACATCCCTCTTTCGACAGAGGGATGTAAATTAGACACTTCGAAATTTCAAATAAAGCGGGATGTAACGGAGGGGCCCACCCTCCGTTTCTCTCAGTTTCTCTCAGTTTCTCCACCGCTCCCCTTTGTTCGCTGTGGCACCCTCGATTTTCTTGCCAATGGGGAATAGGGGGTCCGGGCCCACCCACTCTCCCGGACCCCAGCCCAGGGCCCTAAGGACAGGATCACTGGGTCATGTCCTGCTGGTGGGGCACTTGCCCGAAACTCACCAGCACGCAAGCTCCTCGCCCTGCCCTGGGCTGCTTCCTATTCCCCTCTCCCCGTTCAGACCCTCCGGCTCCGGCTCCCCCGTGACTCCCCTACCAGTCTTGGTCCCAGCCGCGTGGGTCCGTCTTCTCTCCTCCCTAGTCTGTTTCCTCTACCTCCTCCACTCCCGCGTCCTCCGCCCCCTTCTCCCCTACTCCTGGCCCAGCTAGATTTTAAATGTCCACGCTGGCATTCCGACGTGGTGACGTCGGTCACCGTGCACATTAGCTCTGCTTCTTCCCCCGTCACCCAGCTCCCTGCCAGTAGCGGACCTTTCATGCCGCTCCTCAGCTGGGCGGCAGTGGCAGAGCACGCGCCGCACATTGCCCTTACCCCTCGGGCCGTCCCGAGGAGTGTTAGGGCGACCGCGGGTTCAGTGCGGGGTGGGTCGGCATCCGGGGGGTGGAGGCAGCCTGCCCCATCACATGGGGATTTAAATATCTTGCACTTCATTTGCATAATCGCATAATGGCGCTCTTTCAAAAAAGCACCATTTTGAAAGTAAAACTGCAGTCTAGAGGTGGTTCTTTCGAAAACATCAGGCTTTTTCGAAAGATCCTGTACTCCTCAAAAAATGAGGTTTACAGGATCTTTCGAAAAAGCCTGCCATTTTCGAAAAAACCATGTCTAGGGTTAGAAGAATCTTATACAAGAGTTACAGAAGAACAAAAACATATGCCCACTACTCTTTTGCTGAGTTTATGCTCACTCTGCTTTGTGAATCTACGTGTTAGCTAGGTAGTCCCTCCTGCAGTTCTCCTCTTGTCTGAAGATGTTTGGTAGGTGAGAGAGTAGGAGAGCTTGGACAGCTTCTACTTTTATATCAGGTTTGTCCCTCTGTTGTATGAGTGATAAGCTTCAGTGCCTGGTTAACCAGGAAGACTTCCCCAAGTGAAACTGGTAAAAACAATACACTTTAAGTTGGTGACTTCCTTTATAACAACACAATTGTTAAAACAAATGGTGATGGCTTTTGTGTTAGTCACTGAAGAGAGCACCAGTCCTTGGTCTGTGCTTGACCTCTTTAGGCAGTTATAGTTATATATTCAAAATGTAAGCCATGTCTTCTTCAAATTGATGGCTCTAATGTCAAGTGAAGGTCGCAGTTTGATATACAGCTACCAATCACTCTCAGAGCTAATGGTTCAGGCATTTATTGATAATAAACTATGTATTGTTTAAATAAATGTTCATAAAAGTCAGATTGGAGCCCATTGTTCTAGGAACTGTAAAAATCCATGGTAAGAGGCAGTCTATGTCCTGAAGAGTTAAAGCCACAATATTCATACACCTCCATCCAGGCACATCTCTGCATCCATGCAGAACTAGTGGAGTAAGTGGGATCTATGGAGGCAGAAAAATCTGCCCTTTTGGATCCAATTGCAGAATCTGGGCCTAAATTAAGATGATTCAACAGTTTGTTGTAAGAAACGAGCAGGTATTGAAAGAGAGGGAACATGAGGGTATCAATTACAGGAGTAGTTACATAGACTAGGCACAACATGTAGTATTAATGTTTTTTTATAAGGAAGATATACATTTTGTGTCAGAGATCTGGCTGTGCCCACGGGTCCTATGCTTCTGACAGATAGTATTCAGCCTCAGAGGCTTGCTGTGACTCTCCACACAGCCTCTTCTTTTTTCGAGAGGCTGGGGTCACAGCCTATTGAGCCATACTCATGACAGGCTAGTCCATAGTATGGGTGAAACTCCTTTATAGTCCTGATCTCCCTACCCAGGGACAGACTCTGTTGTGGCACGGAAAGGGTTGAAGGGAAACCCGGGCCTTCCCAATACTCTGGGTTCCGGCACAGGGATCCTAAGGTAGTGGCAACAGGTGGGGAAACCCTCCACACCCAAGCTGGCAGCTTCTTCTGTCAGCCACTTCCCCAAATCATCCCTCCTAGTACCTTTCCTCTGGTACCTGAGCAAGCACTCTGCCTTGCTCATAGTCTTCAACTCTCTTAGGGTATGTCTACACTACCCTCCTATTTCGAAATAGGAGGGTAATGTAGGCATACCGCAATTGCAAATGAAGCCCGGGATTTGAATTTCCCGGGCTTCATTTGCATAAGCCGGGCGCCGCCATTTTTAAATCCCGGCTGGTTCGAACCCCGTGCCGCGCGGCTACACGCGGCACGAACTAGGTAGTTCGAACTAGGAAGCCTAGTTCGAACAACCTAGTTCGTGCCGCGTGTAGCCGCGCGGCACGGGGTTCGAACCAGCCGGGATTTAAAAATGGCGGCGCCCGTCTTATGCAAATGAAGCCCGGGAAATTCAAATCCCGGGCTTCATTTGCAATTGCGGTATGCCTACATTACCCTCCTATTTCGAAATAGGAGGGTAGTGTAGACATACCCTTATAGTAGAGCTCCTTTCTCTCAGACCTTGGGCTCCTTCTCTCTTCCGAAACTACTTGCACATCATTGAACCAACAGAAGAGGAGCCCTTTTAAGCTAGTCCCAATTGGTTCTTGATTGGCCCCAGATGTTCTGATTAGCTTGACTCCTTTGGGTCTGGAAGGTTCCTAATTGGCTTTAGGTGTTCCAACTGGCCTGATTGTTCAGACTGATTCTGGAAAGTTCCTGCTGGTTCTTGGCAAGCCCCTGCCAGTTTACACAGGGAACAGAAACCTAGGGTATGTCTACACTAGCCTCCTAGTACGATCTAGGGAGGCTAATGAGGGTGACTGAAATTGCTAATGAAGCACGGGATTTAAATATCCTGTGCTTCATTAACATGTTCCCAGACGGTCGCCATTTTAGAAATTGACTAGCCTGAAGTAACTGCCCGCATCTACATGCAGCACTGAAATGGGATTCCGAATTAAAGCCCTAAATCAAATTAGCTGTTATTCCTCCTGGAATGAGGTTTACCAGCTAATTCAATTTAAGGGCTTTAATTCGGAATCCCGTTTCACTGCCGCGTGTAGACATGGACAGTTACTTCAGACTAGTCAATTTCTAATGTAAGCGGGGTCAGGGTAAACTCTATCCTGACATCTGGTGGTGAACTGTGGCAAGTGGTACAAAGAGACTTCAGGGGCGGAGCCCAGTTTGCATAGACACACCCACCCAGTCTAGTATGTGCTCATAGCAGCCCAAATGGTCACTTTGGCCACTGTGGGATCCCAGTCTCTCTGTTATTGAGGCAGGGGGGATAAAAGTGTTGTTACCCTGATTATGCGAATCAAGGTTAATGGACTGGTGGAACTGTTTATGACAGAGGGATTCGCCATAAACTAAGTAGCACTCGCTAGACAAGGGGCATGGGTTCCAAACCCAGTCAAATTGAGAGAGGCTGGGGACAGGTTTTTGTACCTGGTGGTGGGGCCCTGTCTGAGGGCCTGAACAACAGCAATTGCACCTCCTCCTCTCTCCACTGTGGCATATCAGAGTTCATTTGGATTCCATTAGGAATCTAGTTGTGAGCTGTAGAGTTAACTTCATTGTGGGCCAGTGGAGCACTAGTGCTAAGGCTCCTCTGTTATGAGCTGAAATCACTGTGTGCTGAGGGGAGCCTGGCGCTGTGCTGCGGACGAGAGCTGAAATCACTGTGTGCTGAGGGGAGCCTGGCGCTGTGCTGCGGATGAGAGCTGAAATCACTGTTGCTGTGGAGAGCCTGGCGCTGTGCTGCTGGGCTACTAGCAGTGCAGCTTGCAAGGGACAACCAGCAAAGCGCAGGCGGACAGCAGAGCAGTTTGCTGGGACGACCGGTGAGTGCAGGTGGACAGCAGATGCAGCTGGCGGGGGCGACTTGCGAGTGCGGGCAGACAGCAGATGCAGCTGGCGGGGACGACCTGCGGCTGGTAGGAGCGGCAGCAGACAGCCGGTGGAGCAGCGGCAGGAGCGACCAGCTGGCAGCCAGGAGCGTGGACTGAGACGGTTGGCAGAGCCCGACAGTGAAGGCGGCTCACTGGACGACAGGCGGAGCCACCACCGGACCACGTAAGGTGCATCGATCCCCACCCCTCCAGGTTGGGATGGTGAAACTCTGCCAGGTGAACTTTTGAACCCTGGGGCGGCACTGACCCGGAGCAGAGACTTTTGGGGTGTTGGACTTTTGGGACTTTGGGGGGATTTGTGGCTGGGGGGAGGGCCTTTGCTCGTGTTTGGTCTGTAAATTCGAGTTGTGGTGTTTCCCCAATTTAATGCAGTAGTCAGTTACCTCATGTTATTAAAGGTTTGCTACTATACTGAGGCTCTGTGCTTGCAAGAGGGGAAGAATTGCCTCTTTTGAGGCACCCAGAGGTGTATGTAAGATTTCCCAGGTCACTGGGTGGGGGCTCGAGCCGGTGTTGTATTACCTTGTTGGGAGGAGACCCCTAGATACTGAACCCGGCCCTTGCTGCTATTTACTCTTGCTGCTATTTACTCGGCCTGGCAGAAGGGTTACACTAAAATGGTGACTACCCGGGAACATGCAAATGAAGCACGGGATATTTAAATCCCGTGCTTCATTAGCAATTTCGGTCACCCTCATTAACCCCCCTAGATCGAACTAGGGGGCTAGTATAGACATACCCCTACTTAATGTTGTACTAACATATTTCCCTTCTAGTTCTCTCCTGTAGATGGGAGAGGGTCCTTTAGATGTGGGCAGGCTTATGTCCTCCTACCTCTCCAATCCTAATAGGATCACTCTCCTGTGGCCCTCTGGCCTGACCCTATCACAATGCATAGTGACATTATTGGTCCCTGTCTAATCATTGTCTTCCAACAGCAAGTTCCTCTGCCAGTTTTGATGGTTTTATATAATATTTTCTTCGAGTAACTGTTAATAGATATTCTACTATTTACCCCATGTGCTTGAGATCAGAATCTTTTGAACAGTTGTGGCCATGTCTATACCTGGAGTACCCTCGTGCCCTTCCAAGAGCATAAGGGGCAGAGCAGGGCCAACTGTCTTTCAATTCCTCCTTACCATTTAGCTCTGTGTGATAGGAGTATGAGTAGAATGTCTTTTCACTCTTGCATTTGGCTAGCTTTTTTGTTATATAGTTTTAAATCTTAATACACATAGTAGTTGGTTTATGATTTTTTTTTCCACAATAAGCTTTAATTTAGATTTTTTATGCCCAGTATGACACTTCAGCGCCTATGTCTGAGCTCTCCAGTTTATATATGTCTTCTGGCAACAAAAATTATTGCAGAATCCCAGAAAGAGGGATTGAAATCTGAGCTTCCCTGAGCCCACTGCCCCAGGCTGGATGTAGGGAGGGGGTAACACTAAAGCCTGGGCCCCACTAGTGCAAAGGGTCAGGGGGAGACCAGTGGGAGGCTTGGCTCAGGCTTCAGCATTGGCCCTGGATAATGGGTCTTGGAGTCTGGCTTCTTGCCCAGTGTGGTGGGGTCCCCAGCCCTCCACCTCTCCTCCCCTCCATGAGGTTAAAGCAGGCCCTGAGTCCAGCACAATTCACAGGCCCCAAGGCCTAGTCTGTGCCCTGAAGGGATGGGGTAGGGGGATCTGGGCCCTCCCTCTCCACCAGACCCCAACCCAGGGCCCTAGTAGTGGTGGGTGGTTCCCACCACCAACTCAGTGGGGAGTTCTCCCCGAAATGCACCGAGCCCACTGGGGGGTTACCTGCCCCTTGCCCTGGGTTGCTTCTTACCCCAGCCCTGTGGCCAACGGAAACCCCACTTGGCAACGCTGGGCTGGCAGCGGCAATTTCAGCAGGTCGCATGTCTGTGGCAGCAGCGAAGGGGTTGTCCACTGCAGCGGGGCAGGCAGCCCCCCAGAGTTGGCATTGTTGGTGTGCTCAACCCAGGGATGGTAGCATCAATGGCAGCGGCGGTGGTCCCAACGGCTCTGTTTCCAGCAGCAGGTCTGACTGTGGCTCTGCAGTTTGGGCCAGAGCTCCTTCCTCCCCAGAGGTCCACCCCAACTGAGCAGCCCGGCAGCCTTTTATACTGGGCTGCACTGCGAGCATGCCCAGCAGGGCTGTGGGGGAGGGGCGTATTCTACCCAATAGGCGGGCTCTCCTCCCCCCTGTTCAGTGCGGGGCAGGCTAGCCCGTCACACCCAGGTACTAGCAAGTCTAATGCAAGCCTTGGCAAGCCCATTAAAACAGGATCAGAATCTACTTTGGGGTCCCAACCCATAGGTTGAGAATTGCTGACTTATTCCCTTTACCTTCAGCTATAGACAGTTTTAAGATGGAAAAGGCTCCTTGTTTCATGGTCTTAGATGGTATCACGGTAGTAATAACTGTCATTCTAGTTGATGTTTGGGATTCTGCTGGAGCCTGTAGGGGTGACAGTATCATCTGGGTCCCTTTTTCTCTGTCCAGTTCTGGTCAGGACTCCTTTCAGTATCAGGATGGTCAAAGCCCGGAGTCTCAGGAAATATAGGGGGTGGCAGTCATGATATTGAAGCATGCTCTAGCTGTGTTTGTGCCTATTCTTTCTGTGCTTCTTATTCTTTTGAACTTTCCCCACAAAATCTTTTTTCTAAGGACTCAAAAAGGGAGTGATGATGCACAAGGCTTTCTCCTCATTATTTTGTCCACCAATTAGAATCAATATCCAACATATCAGTTCTTATTCATTAATTGTGGGTACTACATCTCCTATTTTTTACAAACATAGTTTCAACATAGTCCTTGAGTATATCAGCTTGGACTTCTCATTGCACAAATACAGTCATAATCCCTTTTGTACATTTTCCTGGCAACATTTGTTCTTATAGGTTACTGTGACATCTTAAGAACTTTTTACAGTGGAACTCAAAATTCAGCTACATTTCTAAGCCTTGCTGTGTCAACCTCCCCTCAGATTAGTTCTCTATGTCAGTGCATACAGTGACCATCTCCACACGTCTGGTTTGAAGTTGTAGTTGAGGACTACATGTACCCATTACTGATATCCCATTTGAAGACCACTTATTTTATTTACTGGAGGCAAATTCTGAAATAGTTATTTTGAAATAATGGTAGTGTGGATGCACTGGTGCTGCTATTTTGAAATAATTGGCCTCCAGAGGCCTCTCACAGCTGTAGCTCTGACCACTTTAGCCACACCAGGTGTCTCTACTGGTCTCCTACCGCGGAGCTATGAAAGTCCCAGCAAGAGGAGAAGGGCTTCACACATGTGGCAGCTTTACATGCCCTCTGTGAGAGACCATGACCCGAGGCAGAGATTAGTGACCCCAGTGCTCCCTTGGACTCTCCAACAGTTGCTAGCGTTTCTGATGCTCCCACACTTCCTTTGCACAGGGATACAGGAGAACTCTGGCCTGGACTGGTGCGGAGATCCTGGACCTCATTGAGGTGTGCAGGGAGGAGTCCAACCTCTAGGACTTCCGCACCAAGAAAAGGAATATGGATAACTATGGCCAGATTGCTGCCAGCCTAAGGAAGGGCACACTAGGACCCTCAACCATTGTTGCATGAAAATAGAAGAGCTGCGTCAGGCCTAGCACAAGGCCAGGAAGCAAAGCAGGTGTGCTGGGATGGCACTGCACACCTGCCACTACTATGACCAGCTTGATGCCATCCTGATAGGGGGGGGGCAGTCACCTTTCCTGCTGTCATCGTTGAGTCCTGCTGAACACACCTGGTGTCAGCCTGCAGGAGGGTGGGATGGTGGAAGAGGCCAGACAAGCAACCATGCCTGCCAGTCAGGAGCTACTTCTCACTTTAGATCTGGTCTCCCCATCCCAGGATGTCGTCCAGGCTTCTAAGGAACCCAGGGAGGGCAAAAGAGCACTTCAGATGACAGGCTGTGAGTGTCTTCATGCTTCTGTTGTGGCCTATTCGGTCTGGGGTTGCACAACAGCCTGTTCACATGGAGTGCCAGTTAGGAGTACTCAGCTTCATAATGCTCTCACATAGGAACCTCTTAGTCCTTCTCACAAGGTTTCTACAGAGGCCTACCTTATTCTGCCTTCCATGTTGGGATACCTTCCCACAACAAGCCACCACTATGTAGTCTGTGGTCATGGACCCACACAGCAGTGCCACACACGACACAGGGTCATGCCCGTGCTCTATCAGCATTCACTCCCAGTCAAGTGTAGTGATGAGGAGGAGACTGAATTTGTGCATGGGAACCCAATGGAAGGAGAAAGAGAAGGAAGGAAGCCGAGCTGCCCCATCCCCCCATTCCACCCGCATGATCCTGGCCTGGCTGGCACTTCCCCAGGCCTGCTTGCCCCTGGGCAGTCAGTGTTGTGATGCTCCCCTAGAATGTCTGTGCACCTGCTGGAAAGTGCCTGCTGTCTAGGCAACATATGGCCTTGCTTGAAGCACATCACCATCGTCTGAACCGAGGCCTTTGATGTCAGTGCAGAGATTAGGGCTAGGCTTCATACACAGTGTCTCCTGTGATGACTGCCCTTGTAATTTTTCTTCACATCTGGGGGAGCTGCGAGCTTGGTGTGTCCCTCACCTCCCACTCCATCTACCTGATTGAGCAGGATCCGCAGGTGAAAATGCACCTGGGAGGAGCACATGTGGGACCAGATGGCCTGCCTGCAGTCCCTCATCCAGGGACTCGAGGAAGAGTGCCAAGAGTGGGCTGCCGACTGGGAGGAGCCCCAGGCTGACTGGGAGCAGTGCCAGGCTGACTTGGAGTAGTGAAATGCCACCTGGGATGAGCTGGTATGCCTCGGTAATGGAAAGCATGATGTCATGCATAGAGTGGGCCACCAGCCACCTCCCCACCTGCCCAATGGCTGCCCCTTCAAAGCTCCTCAGGGACCACTTCAGCCCCTAAACACAGGGCAGCAGTCCCTCGAGGACAGCTGAAGCTTCTATACCATTGGGAGTGGCAGGTGCCACTCCCAGATCCATCCCCTTATTTCTCCCCCCTCCCCGTCACCCATGCTAAGTTCTTTTCTGAGTCCCACCCTTGTTGTATGTCCCCCAAATAAAGACTCCTGTTTTTCTACAACACTATTTACAACCACAGGACTTCTTGTTCTTTACACTCTTTATTGTTTGCTCTACAGGGGAGAAGGTGTGGTTGGAAGGGAGGGCAGGGGAAGGTAGGGATGGAGGATACAAGGAACACACAGGGAATACAGGGGCACCTTGTGGAGAGGCATGGGAGAGAGCCTCAGAACTGGCCTTTCATGAAACTCTTATTCAAGCCTTCTCTGATGAGCACTGCCCCTTGCTGTGCTCTCCTGATGGCACTAAGGTCTGGCTTCTCAAACTCCCTGCCCAGACATTCAGCCTCAGCCTCCCACCATGGCAGAAACATCTCCCCCTTGCTTTCATACAGGTTGTGGAGCACACAACAGGCCACTACTAAGAGGGGTATGTTGTGCTATCTGAGGTCTAAATGGGTGAGGAGACTCCTTAACCTCCCCTTTAAATGGTCAAATACACATTTGACACACATGTTGCACCTGCTCAGCCTGGCATTGAAGTGCTCCTTGCTGGGATTCAGTCTGCCCATGTAGGGTATCATGAGCCAGGAGAGCAAGGGGTAGGCTGCGTTGCCCAGGATGACAATGGGCATGTCTACCTCTGTGACTCTGATTGTGCAGTCAGAGGAAAAAGTGCTCGTGTGCATCTTTTGGAACAGGCAGGAGTTCCAGAAGATGTGGCTGTCATACACCTCTCCCAACCATCCAACATTGATGTCGGTGAAGTGTCGGTGAAATGTGATTTATGAGGGCCTGCAATACCATGGAAAAGTACTCCTTCCTGTTGACAAAATCCGAGGCTCAGTGGTCAGGGGCCAGGATGGAGATGTACCTGCTTTCTATGCTCCTCTCCCCCCTCCACAGTTGGGGAAGCCTATGGCTGCGAAGTCATTTCCAATGGTGTCCACATTCCCCAGAGTGATGATCCTCTATAGTAGCATGTGGTTGATGGCCTTGGCTACTAGTATAAGCATGGCTGTGGATTTCCTCACACCAAACTGGTTTCCAGTAGAGCAGTAGCTATCTGGTGTGGCGAACTTACACAGGGTGATGGCTACACACTTCTGCATGGGGATGATGGGTCTCATGCAGGTGTCCTGTCACGTGAGGGCAGGGGTGAATCACTCACAGAACTCAAGGAAGGTGGCCTTCTGCATGTGGAAGTTCTGCAGCCACTGCTGATCATCTCATCCATGCAGGACGATGCAGTCCCACCAGTCCGAGATTGTCTCCCTCTGCCAGAAACGGCATTCCACAGAATCCAGGGGATTGGTATGTACAACAGCATGAGCACCAGGACCTGTGTGAGCAGGGTCTGTGGTCCATGCTGGGGTTTGTCCTCTTGGTCCTGGGCCTCATCCTGCTGGAGCAACATGCAGGCAGTTTGGAAGTACTGCGCCATGAGGTGAAGCACAAGGCCCATGAGTCTGGCATTGCTTTGCAGCAACTCTGGCTTCATGATTTGAGAGCTGTGGCATCTTCAAGGGCAACCAGAGCACAAGAAAGCATGTGCCCACTGCATCACTTTTGTGTCATGGCAGGGGGAAGCAGTGGAGGAATGGCCTGTGAGATGTGGCTGTAGAGAGGAACCCCTATAAGCACGCATCGCAGATTTCTGGACCAAGCAGCCACAGGAACTATCTGCCCTCTTGGTGCCCTCCCCAAAGTGCTTCCAGGGGCTCTAAGTCTGAGGCAGGCTCCGTTCATTGTGGATGCTCTATTTTGGATTAATTTGAACTAATTTCGATGCTTCCCTGTAGTAAGGACAAGCTAGTTTGAATTTGTTAAATCATGAATTAAGTCGAATTTATTCATTTCACAATGGTTTCCTAGTGTAGTCATGGCCTTAGTTGCATCTAGGTTGGACGTCCATCTTGGCAGAGCTGTCTCACAGTCATTAGAATGGTAGAGTCTATGCAGCCAGGTCTTGCACATCAGGTCACTGCTTGTGAGTCACCAAGAGTGGAATACATATGGACAACCACTTGAAGAAGGTTACATAACTTACAGTAATTGGGGATCTACCTGATATGTTGTCCTTTACTATTTCTTCCATTTCCCACTGCCTTGTCCCTTGTGCAGTTTGAAAGACCCCAATAAATAAGGGCAACTAAATGTTTATACAGGAGAAACTGTGAAACTGCTTATATATGAAGTGCTGGCAAATGCAAAAATAAACTAAATGAAGGAAAAGAAAAATTATTCTCTCTCTAATTCCTTTCATTTATAGTAATTTAGGCATTATTTGTAAATACCAGGTAAACATGTCAAATAGAAGTGTGATTAAGATGATGTACCTTTTAAAGCTTTTTCCCTACTGTAAAAATCTTCCATGTAGCTGATCAGTATTTATCCCTCTACTAAGAAATCTACCATATATTTGCATTTCAGTCTGTTTGTTCAATAACTCCTACTAAATGGTAAGAACTAGGACCACCACAGCGTCATAAGAACAGCCATACTGGATCAGACCAAAGATACATCTAGCCCAGGATTCTGTCTGCTGACAATGACCAGTGCCAGATGCCCCAGAGGGAGTGAACAGAACAGGGAATCTTCAAGCAGTCACTCTCCTATCACCCATTCCCAGCCTCTGACAAAGGCTAGGGACACAATTCCTATCCATCCTGGCTAATAGCTCTTGATGGACCTGACCTCACAACCTCCTCTGGCAAGGAGTTCCACAGGCTGACCATTTGCTGTGTGAAAAAAACCTTCCTTTTGTTTGTTTTAAACCCACTACATATTAATTTAATTTGGTGACCCCTAGTTCTTATGTTATGGGAACAAATAAATACATTTTCCTTATTCACTTTTTCCATACCAGTCATGTTTTTACAGACCTTTATCATATTTCCTGTTAGTCTCCTCTTTTCTAAGCTGAAAAGTCCCAGTCTTATTAATCTCTCTTCATAGGGGACCCATTTCAAACCACTAATCATTTTTGTTGCCCTTTTCTGAACCTTTTCCAATGCCAATATATCTTTTTTTGAGATGAGGTGACCACATCTATATGCAGTATTCAAGATGTGGGCATACCATAATTTGATATTGAGGCAATAAGATATTCTCTCTCTTATTCTTTATCCTTTTTTAATGATTCTCAGTATTCTGTTTGATTTTCTGACTGCTGCTGCACATTGAGTGGATGTTTTCTGAGAATTATCCACAGTTACTCTAAAATCTCTCTCTTGAGTAGTTACAGTTAAATTAGTCCCCATTATAATGTATATATAGTTCCTCTTATCATAACTTAAAGGTGAGTGTTTGGTTGTTCCAGGAAAATGGAATGTGCCTGGAATGGGATTGCTTCTCATAAACCTATACAAAATGGAGACAGAAATACCAAACTAGTGAAAAGGGCTGGCTGGGGGTGCCCCCCATCTAGGACTGTCCCAGCCCCGAGCCTCCCACCTCTCAGATACCCTTTATAGGGAGTCGGCTCAGGCTCCCACCCCAGTTCATACAGGAACATTTCTGACTGTTCCCCTTCATCAGGGAGCAAGGGGAAAGTGCACAGTTTGTCACATTCCTCACTCTAGCTGGGGAGTGCAGGGGACAGATGAACCTGGACCTGCCTCAGCTGGGGGACATGCACCTCTCCCGTAGCTGCAATTGCTGGAGCTGCAGCGGCCATGGAGAGGTGCTTCTCACCTGGCCCCAAGCTACTGAGAGGGGACTGGGGTAGTCCTCTCTCCCTGGGGAAGCCTGCATACTGAGCCCCTCATCACCAGACCCATCCATGAGCAATGATTTCAATGAAGCATGTACATTTTCATTTTATTTTCCAAAATACAAAAATTAATTGAGTTAAGAACCTGAGCAATGCCAGGAAAATCATCTAGTACTGTTATATTTATTAAAACACCTAAATAGAACCAGCTTGTGATGGCTATATGTTCAGGTCAATTGATATGTCCTGAAGTACATTACTCGCAGCACATTTCAATTTTGTAATAACTTTTTAACAAAGCTTTTAAGTTCTAGCAAAAACCAGATTCTTCTGATCATATATATAGTAGCCCAGTGTCTGAGAGTCTGTAATGCCGAAATGCTGGCTGTTCCCTCTGGGGGGTGCTGTTGCCTGAAATTTTGGCTGTTCCCTCTGGGCGGCGCTGTTGCTGATATGCTGGCTGTTCCCTCTGGGTGGTGCTGTTGCCTGAGTTACGTTCTTTGCCTCCCACCTTGGCCCTCGGCTGACTTCTGTGCCAAGCACCTGGGCCACTGCAAGGGAGCAAGCAGCACAAGTGGCCGCATGGGGAGAGCGGGGCCCAAATGGCCACTTGCGCTGCTTGCTCCCCCGTGAAGGCCCGGCTGAGCGGCGCAGAAGTCAGCCGAGCACCATGGCGGGAGGGGAAGGGGGCGGGGCGGTGACCTACACAGCCAGGGGGCAGGGCCTAGCCATGTAGGTCACCACCCCACCCTCCTTTACATTCCCCCTTCACCTCCTGCCATGGCACTCGGCTGACTTCTGTGCCACCCTGCTAGGCCACCGTGGGGAAGCCCAAACAGCCGCTTGCTCTGCTTGCTTCCCTGCAAAAGCCTGGCTGAGAGGTGCAGAAGTCAGCCAAGCACCATGGCGGGAGGCGAAGGGGGACGTGGCGGTGACGTACACGGCCAGGGGGCGGTGCCTCGATAAGCGTGCATCCCCAACGGAGACAGAGGAGAGCGGAGAGAGAGTAAGAGGCAGGAGGGGGAGAAGAGAAAGAGAGAGACAGAGAGAGAGGCAGGAGGCGGAAGAGAGCTGAGAGAGGGGGGGAGGCAGTAGGAGGAGGAGAGAGAGAGAAAGAGACACGGAGCGAGAGACTGGAGGCTCAGGAGAAAAGACCGACATGGAGGAGAGATCTGAAAATCCCGTCTTATGACGGGCTAATTGGCTAGTTTAAAATAAATACCCAAATACTCATTATTTTCTTTTTCTTAAAAACAAACCATAAAATCTGGTTGGCTGTTCCTTAGATTTTTCATCATCTTGTATATCTGTAGTATATAAGTACTGAATAAATATATTATTATTAGTCTTTATGAGACTTCTGTAGAAGAGACCCCTGTGATGATGTAAAATACTTGGACTTTTACAGAACTGGTAAAAACCAAAAGCTTTCTAAAGCCTTTGAACTTCTTTCTAAGCTTTTAAATTCAGGGTACTATTAATAATATTTTGGAATTTAGTGCTCCACTACATTTTACCTTCATTGCAAATTAAATACAGGCAGTCCCCGGGTTACGTACAAGATAGGGACTGTATGTTTGTTCTTAAGTTGAATTTGTATGTAAGTCGGAACTGGTACATATTGTAGGTGAAACTCTAGCCAAACATTTCTCCAGAGCTCAGTTTTATTCTCCCACACCTCACTTCCCTCAGTCCTTTATTCTCAAGCTGAGGTGTCTGCTGAGAAAAGCCGCTCCGCGTCTCCCTGGTCTGCTGGGTGAGGCGCTAGCTTCATGTCTCCCTGGTCTGCTAGGGGGAAAAGCAGCTAGTGCAGGGTTGCCTCACCCCATTTGTAAGTAGGGATCCGATGTAAGTCGGATCCATGTAACCCAGGGACTGCCTGTACTGTACATGAAAAAAATCCCGTGATTTCTGTAGCTACTATTTCTGTTTGACTGTTTTCAAAAATAAGACCAAAGCAGAATACTTATATTCTACAATATTTTATATGATCTTTTTATTTTCATTTACAAACTGTGAGGCCTCCACTAAATATGGTTTTGTTTTACAATACATAAAATGCTCCCAAACAATCCAGCCATGACTGGATATATCTCTCTTCTTTCTCTCTCTTTTTTTTGACCAGTTGCATACTTTTTCTTTTTTTGAGAGAGAGAGACACAAATATAGGCTGAGGCATATCATTTTACATTCTTTGATTAAATTGGGTTAGCTACTTCTTATTTTTAAAAGATTTTTTTAAAAGAGCTTGCTTTTGTAGCAGTGCACATGCCTTTACATTTTGTGTATTCAAAGTGACCAAGTATTTTGTTATATTTATAAGTGCAATACGAGAAATTAAACAAAGTTTAAATACATGGGTTATATGCTGGAAAGATATTTATGTTCATATTTTTATTGTATCCCTTAGCATGAACTTTTTAAAATATATGATTTTATTGTGGGTTTTAAGGATCTTTTTCAAGTAAAAATCAGTAAATCTGCAGGGTTTTTTTTTTTTTTGTTCTTTCAACTGTTAAAGTATAGCATAGTCCTAGCATGTATTCAAGTTTTGATGACGTGAGAAGTTTGGAGTGTCAGAGACAACAGGCTAAATACAGTCATTATTTAAAAAACTTTATCCATTCCCCAATAAAAAATTCTTTGAATGTTTCCAAAAATATGTGCATTAGTAGACTATAAAAATACTTTTACCCTAAAACTACCATATGTAGTTTTTTCTTAGGGGTGCTGATATTTAAGAAAACCAGTTTAGGGAAAATGCGTTAAATAATTTATAGCAGAGATGTTAACACCATGATAATAGTGTTACAGCTATTTTAACAGCCAGGAAAAACAATTTGCATCTAAATATTAGAAACCTTTTTAATTTTTTTCAGTTAGATAGTTCCTTCAACAATGTGTTTTTATGACCTGATGATACGAGAAAGATTGACTCGTATCAGTTGCCTTCATGAGATGAATGCAATGGATAGATAGCTCCTAGATAATTACAGTGGTCCCAACAACCTTCTCCTTTAGTACATATTTAAACATTATTTTCAATTGGAATTTAAATTGAGGTGTACTGAGTTATGGTAATGAAGAGATTTTTAAATAGATTTAATTAAGAGTTCTACTCAAGCAATTCTATCTAATTCTTGTGTTTACCATTGTATAGAGAGTAGCCTTTGTAGAGACAGAGAAGATTCCATTTGCTATATTAGAAAAAAATAACATGAGCTGTAATAGTAGATATTTGGGATCTAAAGGTGTTAAAATTCATATATCCTGCATAAGGTCACAGAGCAGTTTTTAAACTAAGAGATGGGGGAGAGCTGATTGGTACAGAGGAGCACATGGATCGTATAGAGACTTCTCTTAGAGGAGAGTCTCTTGATAGAGATTCTCTAGGTTTTAGTCAGGAGGAGAGGATGGAAGAGGATAAAGTATGGGCCAGATCAGATGAAAAACATTCACATAAAAAAGAATCTGGCACATCAGAAAAGGGCAGACAAATAAACAGTGACAAGTTTTTAAAGTGATTGTACACAAATGCTAGAAGTCTAAATAATAATATGGGTGAACTAGAGTGCCTTGTGTTAAAGGAGGATATTGATATAATAGGCATCACAGAAACCTGGTGGAGTGAGAACAATCAAAGGGACACAATCATACCAGGTACAAAATATATTGGAAGGACAGAACAGGTTGCAGGTTGGGGAGTGGCACTATATGTGAAAGAAAATGTAGAATCAAATGAAGTAAAAATCTGAAATGAATGAACACGTTCCATAGAATCTCTATGGATAATAATTCCATGCTCTAATAAGAATATAACACTAGGGATCTATTATTGACCACCTGACCAGGACAGTGATAGTGACTATGAAGTGTAAGGGAGATTAGAGAGACTATCAAAATAAAGAACTCAATAATAGTGGGGGATATCAATTATCCCCATGCTAATTGGGTACATGTCACCTCAGGATGAAATGCAGACAAAATTTCTTGATACCTTAAATGACTGCTTCTTGGAGCAGCTGGTACAGCAACCCACAAGGGGAGAGGCAATTCTCAATTTAGTCCTGAGTGGAGCGCAAGAACTGGTCCAAGAAGTAACTATAACATGACCGCTTGGAAATAGCGACCATAATATAATAATATTTAACATTCCTGTAGTGGGAAGAACACCTCAGCAGCCCAAGACTGTGGCATTTAATTTCAGAAAGGGAAACTATGCAAAAATGAGGCGGTTACTTAAACAGAAATTAAAAGATACAGTAACTAAAGTAAAATCTCTGCAAGCTGCATGGACACTTTTCAAAGACACCATAATAGAGGCCCAACTTAAATGTATACCCCAAATTAAAAAACACAGTAAAAGAACTAAATAAGAGACACTGGGGCTTAACAACTATATAAAAGAAGCAGTGAGAGATAAAAAGGCATCTTTTAAAAAGTGGAAGTCAATCTGTAGTGAGGTAAATATAAAGGAGTACAAACATTGCCAAATTAAGCCAAAGCCAAAAAGGAGTTTGAAGAAGAGCTAGCCAAAACCTCAAAAGGTAATAACACATTTTTTTAAGTACATCAGAAGCAGGAAACAATCAGTGGGGCCCCTGGACAATCGAGATACAAAAGGAGCACTTATAGATGATAAAGTCATTGCAGAGAAACTAAATGAATTATTTGCTTCAGTCTTCATGGCTGAGGATGTTAGGGAGATTCCCAAACCTGACCAATCCTTTGTAGATAACAAATCTGAGGAATTGTCCCAGATTGAAGTGTCATTAGAGGAGGTTTTGGAATTAATTGATAAACTTAACAGTAACAAGTCACCGGGACCAGATGACATTCACCCAAGAGCTCTGAAAGAACTCAAATGTGAAATTGCTGAACTATTAACTATGGTTTGTAACCTATCCTTTAAATCAGCTTCTGTACCCAATGACTGGAAGATAGCTAATGTAACGCCAATATTTAAAAAAGGACACTAGAGTCGATCCCAGCAATTACAGTTAGTAAGTCTAATGTCAGTACCGGGCAAATTATTTGAAACAATAGTAAAGAATCAAATTGTCGGACACACAGAAGAACCTAATTTGTTGGGCAAAAGTCAACATGGTTTCTGTAAAGGGAAATCATGTCTTACTAATCTATTAGAGTTCTTTGAAAGGGTCAACAAACATGTGGACAAGGAGGATCCAGTAGATATAGTGTACTTAGGTTTCCAGAAAGCCTTTGACGAGGTCCCTCACCAAAGGCTTTTATGTAAATTAAGTTGTCATGCGATAAGAGGGAAGATCCTTTCATGGATTGAGAACTGGTTAAAAGACAGGAAACAAAGGATAGGAATAAATGGTAAAATTTCAGAATGGAGGGGGTAATTAGTGGTGTTCCCCAAGGGTCAGTCCTAGGACCAATCCTATTCAACTTATTCATAAATGATCTGGAGAAAAGGGTAAACAGTGAGGTGGCAAAGTTTGCAGACGATACTAAACTGCTCAAGATAGTTCAGACCAAAGCAGACTGTGAAGAACTTCAAAAAGATCTCACAAAACTAAGTGATTGGGCAACAAAATAGCAAATGAAATGTAATGTGGATAAATGTAAAGTAATGCAAATTGGAAACAATAACCCCAACTATAAATACAATATGATGGGGGCTAATTTAGCTGCAGCTAATCAGGAAAGAGATCTTGGAGTCATCGTGGATAGTTCTCTGAAGACGTCCTCGCAGTGTGCAGCGGCAATCAAAAAACCAAACAGGATGTTAGGGATCATTAAAAAAGGGATAAAGGATAAGACAGAGAATATCTTATTGCCCTTATATAAATCCATGGTACACCCACGTCTTGAGTACTGCATACAGATGTGGTCTCCTCATCTCAAAAAAGATATACTGGTATTAGAAAAGGTTCAGAGAAGGGCAACTAAAATTATTAGGGGTTTGGAACGGGTCCCATATGAGGAGAGATTAAAAAGACTGGGACTTTTCAGCTTGGAAAATAGGAGACTAAGAAGGGATATGATAGAGGTCTATAAAATCATGAGTGGTATGGAGAAAGTGAATAAGGAAAAGTTATTTACTTGTTCCCATAATATAAGAACTTGGGGCCACCAAATGAAATTAATGAGCAGGAGGTTTAAAACAAATAAAAGGAAGTTCTTTTTCACACAATGCACAGTCAACCTGTGGATCTCCTTGTCTGAGGAAGTTGTGAAGGTTAGGACTATAACACGGTTTAAAAGATAACTAGTCATAAAACTGGTCATAAAACTCTTGCAATTTATGGCATTTGGTTACTCTTGTGTGATTATGGAGTGGATGCTTTGGGTCTTTCATCTGCCATGATCTTTCACTTTGGCTTGCTACCTTACTCCTGAGATCAGGTGGTGCTATGCCAGCTAATAAGTGGAGGCTATCATATGGTGTTGGTTTCAGACATTCTGTTAATCCATGACAGCTGTTGTTTAGAACAGTCTAGTTTCTTAGCATGGCTGAATTATTCCCATACTGTACATGTGTGTTTTGTTATGGAGTAGCACAAGGCAGTAGAAGTAGTTTGCTGAGTAGCTGAGTTGGTTACCTCAAATTGGAGGGCCAACTTTCAGAGGCTGTTTGTACAATTGCTAACTTTCCTTTTCATCTTTTCTACATGGGCTGTGGAGGAAAGTGTTGAGAACAATGTCATTCCCAGATAGACAGGATTTGGGTTATTAGTCACTAGGATTCTTTCCCAGGTGATGGTTAGTTTCTGCTTGGGTTCTGGATGGTGCAGTTGAAAGACCATCGCCTGTGTCTTGGTCAGGTTAGAGTGAAACTTGTTCTTATTGTAATGAGAGACTGCTCAATGCACATGCCAGTATGGTCTCAACATTGGTGAGGTCCAGCTCTTGTGACATGATGCATAGTTCATCATCAGCATATATTATGCTCTTTGTATTGCTTTGTATGGGCTGCTCATTGGAATATATGTTGAAGAAGATTACCCGAGCAGAAGGATGGGCAATAATTTTTGTAAGGGGGACCACTTCACCAATGTTGGTAGTGGCTGCTGGCCAGCCCCAGAAGGGGTGGGGCTTTGGGCAAAAGGGGTGGTTCCCTCTAGGCACCACGTGCTGAATGGGGAGGAGAGACTGCGTGCTCCGCCGTGGGTCAGAGGATGATTGCCCAGAGGGACCTGCCAGCCATTTTTGAACAACTGGAGGTTCCCTCTGGCTCTGCACATCCCTGATGGGAGAGGAGACTTTGTACACTCCCCTGCTCCCAGGCCCCAATTGACCCTGCCAGGGCATGCAACATCTAAAGGGAATCATCAGAGAAGGAGGGGAGGAGACTTCTCATGCTCCCCCACTCCTGAGTCTTGATTGGCTTGGGGATGGGCCTCCAGCTGGATCAAATGGCATGGTGAGCTGGAGCTATATCTTGCCCACTGCTGGCCTATTGTCATCCCTGTCTTAAAACTTTCTTCTATATTCTGGGTGATATTTAATATTTGGCCTGTACAAGACTTTTCTGGTCTAAATCTGGCATGTTTCTGTTCTAGATACTCTTTCATATGAGGTAAAAGGTGAATGAGGATGAGGCATTCATAAAGTTTATGGAGGAGGCATAGAAGTGATAATGGCTTAAAATTCTTTGGATCAGAGGCATCCTTCCCTGGTTCCAGTAGGGCTATTACATGGGCTTGTTGCCACAATTTAGGTAACCTAAGAGTTGATGTGCAATTATTAAAAAAATATAATACCATAACTTGGTTATGTGGTCAAAGTGCTTAATTTGCTCCTTCCATATGTCATTGAGACCTACTGCTATACCATTCTTCAAGTGTTTTATACTGCCATTCCTTTAATTTGATATATGAGGCTCTGAAATTATTTTCTGCTAGATCAATTTGCCATCTGATTAGTATTTTAGGCTGTTTGTTGAGAGCTTTCACATTAAGCAGAAAGAAGCTGGTGTGCCACCTAGTTGGCTGTGATTTTGTGGTTTTGCTCTACTTTCTTTGGGTCAGAATTCAGCTTACAAATGGTCTACCATGTTTTCTACTAATGTGAGTCATGTTTGTTCCTTCAATCAATTCTTTCCATTTCTATTGCCTTTCTTCTTGGAGGTTGTTAGTTAGGACTGTCCCTGCTGCAATAGTGTCTTCAGAAAAAGTAAATTGTTAGTGGTAGTATGGCATATGTTTTACTGTACCAAAAAAAAATTACAACTCAATCCTGCAATTAGATCTATGTTGTTGTATTCTCATGTTGAGAATACAACAACATAGAATTCCTCTAATTACATAGAAATTTTCATGGGCATAAGTTTCCTCCCAGTGTGGAATCTTAGATATTTAACAACTCAAAATGATCTTAAAATGTGTCTGTCTAGCTGAATTGCCAGCAGTCTACCAATTAAAAGGGTTGACATTATCATTTTATTTATAGGCATAAATTACCTATACATTGGCCCATTTTTATCTTCCTGACATACTTCTTGTGATATACTGAAAATTTGCCAATATCTTTAATTGTTTCTGGAATTGCAAAAAGGTTATTTCTACTTGCACATCTAAGTGCTTCTAAAAATTTGGCTCCTCACATCTTACAATATATTTTAGAAATGTGTGTCTGTCTGTCTGTCCGTCCCTCTGTTTGTTCAAGAACTCCTCCTAAATGGTAAGAACTAAGCCTACCAAATTTGATATGCAGCTTTCTCTTATCATAACTTAAAACAAGATAAGGGTTTAGTTTTGCCAGGACAATGGGACGTGCCTGGAATTCAATTGTTTCCCATAAAATGGAAAGGGAGGTGTCTGGTAGTAAGAACATTTATACTATAGAATGACCACTGTGACGGACTGGGCCGGGTCTGGGCATAGCTGAGGACATCTGCTCAGGGCGAATTGCTCAAATTCGAGGTTCTCTATAGTCCCCAGACTGGGGACCCTCCCAAATAGGCCACAAACCAGTCCCATAGAGCGCTTCAGCTGCCTGCTTGGCCAGCCAGAAGCCTCATGAGCAAAACCCCTTCAACACCCCAGAAATATTCATGCCCCAGATGGGCCCAGGCCTCATACACAGGTGAGGTGTTTTAGAGCCCAATCTCACCTTCCCCAAACAAGTTCTGTCCAGTTCCAAGAAACCAGCCACAGATCCCAGGTCAATTTACCCTCTGTACCTTACCCACAAGCTAACGCTGAGCCAATCCTTTAGAATCTAAAATCTAAAGGTTTATTACTGAAAGAATGAAAAGCATGAGAGTAACGGTGTGTCTAGACTACTGAGTTTTGTCGACAAAAGTGGGCTTTTGTCAACAAAACTATACCAGCGTCTACACTACCGCTGAGTTCTGTCAACATAACATTTTGTCGACGCGGTATACCTCATTTTACGAGGCATAACACCTTCTGTCGACAGAGTTCTGTCGACAGAAGGTGTTATTGCCTGTAGGGTTGCGTCTAGACTACAGGGTTCTGTCGACAAAGCAGCTTGCTTTGTCGACAGAACTCAATGTGTCTGGACGCTCTCTGTCGACAGAAGTTTTGTCGACAGATACTGTCAACAAATCTTCCGTCTACAAAACCCTGTAGTCTAGACGTACCCTAAGATTATTAACGTATCATACTTTACGTGCATTGAATCTCCCAGTTCTCGATGCAGGCTCGCAGCAGAGATGTTGTAACTGCTGGCTTAAAAGTCCTTGGTATACATCTTATGTCTGGATGGGTCCTCAGTCCTTCCTGGCTCATGATTCCCTGTGAGACCGCATCTGGGGTCAGGAACAGATCTGAAGACAAAAGGGAGGCTGCCACATGGCATCTTTACACCTCCTTCCTGGTCTCTTCTTGGGTGCAGCAGGTCACCTGGCCCGTGGCCTATCCCTATGTCCCCTGCTGGTAGCCCTTAGGTATCAGTCACCATTCTTGAGGTATGTCCTTGGCCTATAGAGGGCTATTGTTCCATGGAGACTTGCTCATTAGCATGTCCATAGGCTGAGCATTCTTCGTCTATTGCTCAATCCCATACAGAGAAACTTCCAGTATTAACACAGAATACACATTCATAACTCCACACACAGACATTATACAAATATATAAAGAGCATATACTGAATCAGTAGAAGGCAAGCTTTCATTTGACACCTTACATGGCCCCCTTTGTACCAACTTTTGGGGCAACCCCTCCCCCCATGGGTGCAGCAGTGATATGGCTGCTCCCCTCAAAATCCAGTTACGTGACAACCACATCGGGAAGGGGGGGGCAGCAAGAGGGCAGAGACAGAGACCAGGACAGCTATAACCCCATTTGGCCAGCAGGGGGAAGGGTTAAATAAAGGGGCAGCTATCTACTCTATATTTCAGAAAGTATGTCTGTGTGTCTGTCTCCGCACTGAGGGGCATGCTCCCCTGCTGTGCCTGCTGCAGTAACCATGGACCGGTGCTTCTCTTCCTGGCCCAAAACAGCAGCAGGGAGAGAGGGCTGGGGTTGTCCTCTCTCCCAGGGGCAGCCTGAATATTAACTCCCTTTCCCTCAGCCCTACCCTAGAACAATTATTTAAATTAAGAAAAACAAATGTTATTTAAGTTAAGGACCTGGGCCACACCAGATATATCTTCTAATAAGGAAAATTTAACCCTTGTGAAAGAAAGAAAGAAAGAAAGAAAGAAAGAAAGAAAGAAAGAAAGAAAGAAAGAAAGAAAGAAAGAAAGAAAGAAAGAAAGAAAGAAAGAAAGAAAGAAAGAAAGAAAGAAAGAAAGAAAGAAAGAAAGAAAGAAAGAAAGGGTCTTTACACACAGATATTTTTCTTGGCTGTCAGCAGTGATGCTAATAGAAAGTGTTCAGAGATAAAGCAGGTCAAATGAAGCTATGGTATAACTCGACGGTATTGGTTTGAACTGAATTATACCAGAGTTATATTTGCTCAGTATCTTTAATTTTCAGCCTCCTTTTACTTCCAGCAACAAAATCAACTAAATTGGAAGCTCTAGTAAAAAGGAAAAGCATACAGTGATCCATGGAATAATTATTTCCAATTCAGTCAGTGTTTGCTGCTGAAAAAAATATTCCCAGTTTCCTTAAAGTTTAAAGAGATTGTGTCTCCTTTCTGTTTGATTCTATGAACAAGTCTTAATAGGTCCCTTGAAGGTATTTGTTTAACTCTTGTGTCAGTATGTATTGCATTACCAAATGCTGGAATGTGGGGATATTTTCTCTCAAGGGAAATGTGTGACATCTTTAAGGTTGTGTAAAGGGTAAAAGCTATTTTGTAATCCCAGCACATGATACCAGACAGATATCACTCTCTGTATTAATAAAAGAGAAAATCTTTAATAATACTTTGCACCATTAATCATATTAATTTTATATTTATCAGTGTAAGATCAACTGCAAAACATTCTCCCCTACCCATCCAGTTTTTATATTACCTAACATTGAGCATTTCGTAAGAAAATGATAATTCTGGCAGTTTTAATAGGTGAGGTGTTTCTCAGGAAGATAATTAATTATACCACAGATTTTTAAATAGATTTTTTATTAAAAGCAATAATTTCAGCTTGATTTCTGAACTTCTGACACTGATTTGTCTTCATTTGGTAGGAAGAATCTCGATTGGTATTTAAAAATCCCCAATAACGACAGCATTGCTGCCATTGAAATACAAATATTGAAATTACAATTCCTTAACTGTTGAAGATGATCCTTTTTAAAATAATAGCTTTTCTAGACCCTTTATAGCAGATGGTTGTTAACTATTTATTTTTATTTTTCAAAAAAACCCCATGATTTTTCTGTATTTTTTTATGAATGTTGTAAATATATTATATTTTCTCCCTTAGGAGATTTTCCTATTATAATCTCAATAATTCTTATTATTTATTAGATAACAATTAACATCATAATTTGTCAAAAGATAAACCTAAAAATGTTCACAAAAATAGCAAAAGAAAACAAAAATGAAAATCACTTGCTTCTTAACAAGGATTTAAGCAGAACATTAAGGTTAAATTTTATATTACCAGGGCAATAGTGATAGGCTCAAGAAGCATAGTAAAGCAATCTGAAAAACCCTAAAACAATATACAAAGAACTCTGTCAGCCTGATTATTCTCTAGCAAATTTATCTCTGCTCGGTTTTGCCAAGAAGTGGGGGGTTAAGCCACCCTAATATATTGTGGCTGTGTAACCGGTTCAGTCCTGTCAGCAAGCGCACCTTAGCGGCTTCAAGGGGGCTCGCAACAATGACCTAGCCCACTCGGGGTGAGATACAGTCCAGTTGGAGGTGGCTTATTTCCCTGACCATGTCCCTCATTGGCAGTCTTGTTCACTCATCCTGGATCTGATGTTGTCCCATGACATGCTCAGTATAGATATCTCTGGACCCCCGAATGTTACACCCCAAATTAGTCTGGAAGCCCTGTGCTGCTGTTATTTATACTAATGCAATCTGACTAATTCACATTCTAATGGTACCACACTTTAGCATAGATGCCCTCTGACAGAGCAGAAGGGCAGAGTTGTATTAGAAAAAGCAACCAGCAAGAAAATATAAGATAAAGTAGAGGACTATTGAATTGCTTGAATTTATCAGTCTAAATGAGTGAGAAAGAAGGAAGGTAACTCTATTTTCAAACAGAGAGTCAGTATCTCTTTCTTATATTTCTTACAACAGAATTACAAAGAGATGGTCACTAGTTCCCTTTGCTGGCAAACAGATGTTTCCTATTCTACCCATACCTCTACCAGTTTCTGCAAAATGCCTAGATTCAGATCTGTGGTTGTGTACATATAGCTAATATTTGTCAACATAATCTGTCACCATGTTCTTTGTTCCTGGAACATGCACTGTTTCCAAATATAGATTTTTTTGTTCACAATTCTTTGGATATTTGCATTAATTGATTTCTTATCCATGCAGACTTATACTGTTCTTTCCTGATCAGATAAGGTCTGTATACTGTATTAGAGACTTTCAAAAGCCACATATGAATAATATGCAGAATTCTGAAAGCTGCTAAAGTCTTCCAGATTATTGATGCTCATTAGTTGATAGTCCATTTTTCTCTACTGCAGACCAGTAACCTTACCTGAATTGTCCATTTAGCAATACTCTCCGGTACAGCCTTGGAAAGCTCTCTCCAAAACAATGTGTGATGAAAGTGACTGAAAACAATAAAACTGAAGAGTTATCATTAGTGACCTCCAGCACAAGTCCAGCTGCAATTCTCTTCTCTTAGACTAACCTTGTGATCCCAATTTTTTGTTTATTTCTCTCCTGGAGCAGACACTTTTGCAGCCCACATAATAAAAGTTGTCATCTAAAATATTGGTAGTGATGATAGATATAATCTTAGGAGAGAGACTAACTTTCATTAACTAAAGTGTCTTTTTCTCTAGTTATGATTTTTTGGCACAGCTATAGTTTTTCCTCTCTTTAATGAAAGAATTTCTGTAGGTGTGTGGTGGGGTAACCTGCCCCGCCTCCTTCAATCCCAAGGCCGGGACCTTTAACTGCCGGCCCCGCGGCCTAGTCCTTCATTCACATGCCCAGCGGGCTAGTCCTTCATTCACATGCTCAGCGGCCTAGTCCTTCATTCACAGGCCCAGCGGCCTAGTCCTTTAAATGCAGGCCCAGTGGCCTAGTCCTTCAACGGGATCCCCTCATCGTCCGGGATCTGGGAGGAAGGAGTACGGGGGCCCAGGCCCTCCCTCTCCACCGGCCCCCAACCCAGGGCCCTATCAGTGGCGGGTGGTTCCCACCACTGGTTCAGCAGGGAGCTCTCCCCGAAACTCGCTGAGCCCGCTAGGTCCTTTCCTGGTTCCTGCCCTGGGTTGCTTCCTACCCCCTCACCCTGGCCGACAGCGGTCCCACCTGTAGATGCAGGCCTGGCGACAGCAGCCACATTGGCAGGCGTGGCTTGGGCGACAGAAGTGGCTGGGGCAGTGACGGCTTCTAGGGGGCTGCACAATGTAGCTGGGGTTGCAGGCTGGCTCGGCCCAGAGACAACAGTGGCAGGGGTAACTGTTCTAGCTCCTCTGGTCCCAACTACACTGGCTGTGGCTCCGGTCTCTGGAGAGGAGCTCCTTCCCCTCCCGCGGCCACCCCCAACTGGTCAGCCCAGCAGCCTTTTATACGTGGGCTGCACTGTGAGCATGCCGAGCAGGGCTGTGGGGGAGGGGCGTTTTCTACCCAATAGGCGGGCTCTCTGCCCCCAGGTTCAGTGTGGGGCTGGCCCGCCCCGTCACAAGGTATGTAAACCAAATTAATAGTTAAGCTCCAAAATTCCAACTCTCTAAGTAGCATTGATTTTTCTTGATTTACCACAAGCCCTAAAGCAGTAAGGAAGTGGCCGACTACTTTGTAATGAAATGATAAGAAGTTCTTGAGACTGCTATTAATAGCATATCAGTTAAATATACCAATAATCTAATTCCATTGCTTGGGGAGACATCACCCTTATGATTAAGGTAAACAACCTCATTGCCACAGACAGGCTACATACAATTCATTCAATTTGGTACATTTTCCCTTCCCAGAAGTCTATAACCTATATATTGTACCTGTCATACATTAGTTCACATGGCTATGCATTTAAACAAAAAATTGTGTAGTTCATGAATTATTCTGTGCAACCTTCAAATCTTTCAAGCTATCCATTCTGAATGTTTTCATTCTTTAAAAAGTTAAAAATCAACCTGGCTGCACATTCTCCTCAGGTTTTCTTTATTGTAAAAAGACTGCTCCCCACTTTCTGCTTCATATGTCACCTCAAACAACCCATGCTTCATAATGTCTTTCATCTCCCCACTCAAAGTTGACCTGGACTCCTTGTCTAATGAAACATCCTGAGGCTGTCATACTTGGAAAATGCTTCCTTGAAATACATATTTATCTTTTCTTGCTGCCTAAGGTAACAATGTGTATATTGACTAACTTCTAAATGATGATACCTTCCAGAAATATGCCAGTAGGTGTGCTGATGTACTACTGCTAGTAATTTAAAAGCTGTTGTTAGCAGCTTCACAGTGTTTTAACACATCTCTTTCTTTATCAGAATGTATCATTTTTTGTTAACTGATCATAAAATCATAGAATAATAGGACTGGAAGGGACCTCGAGAGGTCATCGAGTCCAGCCCCCCGCCCTCAAGGCAGGACCAAGCTCCGTCTGCACCATCCCTGACAGATGTCTATCTAACCTGTTCTTAAATATCTCCAGAGAGGGAGATTCCACCACCTCCCTTGGCAATTTATTCCAATATTTGACCACCCTGACAGTTAGGAAGTTTTTCCTAATGTCCAATCTAAACCTCCCCTGTTGCACTTTAAGCCCATTACTCCTTGTCCTGTCCTCAGAAACCAAGAGGAACAAATTTTCTCCTTCCTCTTTGTGACACCCTTTTAGATATTTGAAAACCGCTATCATGTCCCCCCTTAATCTTCTTTTTTCCAAACTAAACAAGCCCAGTTCATGAAGCCTGGCTTCATAGGTCATGTTCTTTAAACCTTTAATCATTCTTGTCGCTCTTCTCTGTACCCTTTCCAATTTCTCCACATCTTTCTTGAAATGAGGCGCCCAGAACTGGACACAGTACTCCAGCTGAGGCCTAACTAGTGCAGAGTAGAGCGGCAGAATGACTTCACGAGTTTTGCTTACAACACACCTGTTGATACAACCTAGAATCATATTTGCTTTTTTTGCAACAGCATCACACTGTTGACTCATATTCAACTTGTGGTCCACTATGACCCCTAGATCCCTTTCCGCCATGCTCCTTCCTAGACAGTCGCTTCCCATCTTGTATGTATGGAACTGATTGTTCCTCCTAAGTGGAGCACTTTGCATTTCTCTTTATTAAACCTCATCCTGTTTACCTCTGACCATTTCTCTAACTTGCTAAGGTCATTTTGAATTATGTCCCTATCCTCCAAAGAAGTTGCAACCCCACCTAGTTTGGTATCATCTGCAAACTTAATAAGAGTACTCTCTATCCCAATATCTACATCATTGATGAAGATATTGAACAGTACGGGTCCCAAAACAGACCATTGAGGAACTCCACTTGTTATCCCTTTCCAGCAGGATTTAGAACCATTAACAACAACTCTCTGACTACGGTTATCCAACCAATTATGCACCCACCTTATCGTGGCACTATCTAAGTTATATTTGCCTAGTTTATCAATAAGAATATCATGCAAGACTGATGGGAGACTGAATTATAGCCAATGGCTCTAGTCAATCCACTGCACTTCTATTTGATAGTTGGGCATTGTATAAGGCACCCAGCTGCCACACCACTGAACAATGCTGACCCATGTTTTTTCCCCATCAGGCATTTGGACTTTTTGATGGCTTAGGTTGTCTTCTTTAATTATTTCTCAGAACATTTTCTAGAGGTCAAATAAATACTCAGGTGTCCCATTCTCAGTTCTACAACAGTTCTTATACCCCAGCAGCTGAACGGGTCAACAGACATCTTTCAGATAGTTACAAATCACTCAATGGTGATGCCTCGAATTCCCCCAGTATTTTTCATTCAGAATAGGACAATAGAATATCAAAATCAAACAGCTGGGAATTGGGTTTGAAATATACTGATTGACTTTTTTCTCCTCTTACTGTGCGTCTTCCTATATCCACAGCTCAACTTGGCTTCTAATTTTCTTCTTTAATTTTATTCATCCTGTTGGTATTCCTGTCAATTTATTGAATAGAAGATTTAAATCTTGTACCATAACAAACTGTAATAGTAAAAACTACTTCTCATTTCCATAGTGCTTTTCATCCAAGGCTCTGTAAGCCCTTACAAATATAAATTAATTATGCCTAAAATCAGCTTTATAGATAGAAAATTTGAGACACAGAGGTCTTTCAGTAATGTATCTTGGTTCATAGAAGAAATGACTGAGAACAATAAATGCATCCCAGATATTCTAATTCCCATTGCTGGGCTTTAGCCATAAGCTCATGCTTCATATCCTGACTTTGGATGATCCTGAAAAATCCAGTCTGTCAGATAGTTACAAATCACTCAATGGTGATGCCTCGAATTCCCCCAGTATATGTTTGTGACAGGATTGTGAAGATGTATTACTATTTGTGTATTGTGGATGCTATTTATAATTACTGATGTATACAAGCAAGTTTACAAATATGTATTCTGTAATCTCACTGTGTGAGAAAATCCAGGTCATTCTTTTTTTTCTTTAGGCTGGTTTGAGGAATGCTGAACCATATTTTTCCCCAGCAGAACTCCAAAACATTAGCTTGTACATTCTACTTCACTCATGGCTTCATACGTGCAGTACTTGAGCTCTGTTTATGCTCTGTGTAGGGTCCTTGTGGTTTTACTAATTTTTTATGGTCATCTGTTCCTATTATACATTTCGGCTGTGTCTAGACTGCATCCCTTTTCCATAAAATTGCAAATGAAGCAGGGATTTAAATCTCCCCCACTTTATTAGCATAAAAATGGCTGCCGCTTTTTTCCGGCTTTGCCGGCTTTGCCGGAAAAAAGCACCAATCTAAACGCACCAATCTAAACGTGGACCTTTCGGAAAATAAAGCCTTTTCCAAAAGATCTCTTATCCTTTATTTTAAGAGGGATAAGGGATCTTTGAGAAAAGGCTTTATTTTCCAAAAGATCCGTGTCTAGACTGGCGCTTTAAATCCCCGCTTCATTTGCAATTGCGATATGTCTAATTTGCATCCCTTTTACAGAAAAGGGATGCAGTCTAGACACAGCCTCCCACTTTAACTTTTCTTAGTTGTGTTCACTTTATACTGTCATATGTAGCTTCATCTTTTGGTTATGTTTGTTATCTTGTGAAAAATCTGGATTTAGAGCACCGTGAAGAAAAGTTAATCAGTTCTTGCTGCTATGGTTCAAGTGTGAAGAGAATCATACCCTAACAAGACATATCAATATCTTCTTATGAGTCATTTGATTTATGATTGTGTAGATAGTTGTTTGCATTTTTCATTTGTCTTGTCATTTTTAAGTGGATTATTTCTTTATAATTACCCTTTCCACCAACCATAAGACTTTCCTTGCAACATTCTTAACAAAATATAAAATGCTTCAAAATGTTCAGAAATATCTACGTGGTAAATGGTTCTGGTAGTAAACTAACTAAACACAGTTTACCTTTGAAAATTAGCAGCAATATATATGATGATGGACTTCCCCTAATAGTTGAGAATTAACATACCCATGAGAATGCCATCTCTTCATGCTCCTTGTCTTCACCACTCTCCCATCTAAGGTGGGGAGAATCTTAAGCTTTTTCTGAATCTGAGTTTTCCTGTGAGATACCACATTGTCATGGCTAGTATGTTTTCTAAATGACATTTAAACTGAGAGGCTGTGCTTTCAATCCACAAATTCTGTTAAAGGTGAAGTCTGTTTTTAGTAGATAGACGGAGTCTTAATTATGAAATAATAAAAAGAAATTGGCATGGGCCAGAGTACTTTTTCAGAAAGTACTGCAGAACTCTTTATTATAATGCAAATGAGGATATCCATGTATTTGTTTTACATTCTTGTCACATTTCTATCTGCTTCTGAAGGTGTGTTCTGATGCTTGCCAGTTGTCAGAAATTTTCACTGATTTTTCAAATTAGCTAATATAGCAAAAATAATTTAAAGTGAGTATTTTCAGTTCAGCAATACATTCAGCACATAAAACTGAAGTAGGTCCTGTAGCTGGTTTTAACCTACGTTTTCAAAAAGAATATCAAAATGTATCTAACAAATATTTTAAAATAATAAATATTATGCAATTTTATGAGACAAATATCACAACACGATGAGAGGTTGAAAAGGTGTACCATTAAAATACAAATATTAAAATCAGGCAGTTGCAAGCACAGTTTTTAAAAATGCTTGGGCCTGGCATTTTGCAGGCAGTACTACTGTAGCACGGCACTAATCAGCTAAGTACCATAATCCTCCTTGTAGGGTAAATTCTTACTTGACCTCCAGCTATATACAGCACATGGTAACAGTATTAAACTATAACCCTTCTCTCATACTCAACAGCTTAACCACTGGGTAAACTCTCTGACTTGAATTATTAGTATAGTTTTGTTTTCCGCACTGTAGCTTTTTCTACTTGCTTTATATCTTGTAATTGTATTTTGGAGGGAAAAGGAGAGTAAGCAAATACCCAGTAAGTTGTGTCTACTAATTAAGAGACTGTTCATACGATTACATTGAAGCTAGAAGGATTAAATGAAAGTGCTAGTCAGCACAGAAATTGATGTATTCTAATGATCATGATGCTTCCCACTTCCCAGATGTGCAATGGCTGATCAAAAGGTAATTCCAGGAAAAAAAAAATGCTGAATGTGCTTTGTGAAAACAATGTATTATGCTCAGTATTTATTGTCCTTTTTGGGGGGAATTAGGAAATGTTATTTATTTTAAACAAAAAAAAACTTATTTCAGGCATTGGAAGATAATTTACTGAGCAGTGGCACAGGAATGCAGCTGTTGTGTCTTTAGCAAAATCTCAAACCCTTGCTAATTTTTAAATGCAGTATTTTAATTTGAATGACAATATATGCAAGCTTACTGAATTTCTTTGCAAAACTGCATTTGGTTTAGTTGTAGTTTATGCAAACTTTTGTAATTCTAATATTAATATTTTGTAATTCTAATATTAATATTAGTGTTTTCCTGTGTCTCAAATTCCATTTCTTTTCAGTTCAGTACATAGTTTGTGGACATACTCCCTTTGTATTTATGTGATCTCTTTTATACTGAGGACTCCATTATTGTTTAACAAACTATCTTTTTTTGTTTTTTACTACTGTATTAATGATAGACAAGCCCCATTCTTCTCTCACAGATTACAATCAGAGCAAGATTGAACCTAATAATTTCCATGTGCAGTTTGACTAGTTAATTTAGTAAAGGAATTTAGCATTTTAGTGTTATATTGAACACATTAAATACATTGTTTTCTGGAAAAAGTAGGTCAACTACAGTTCACATAGCTATAAAACAGAATGTTTAGTGATCAGTAACTATGAAAATGTTTGCAAAACACTAAAAAGCAAAGAAAATTTCTGGAATATTTAATCTATGTTATATGGGAAAAGTGTTCATCAGTGAAACTGACTTATAGACTTTGAAATATTTAAACTATTAATTTATATCTGTTATTATTTTCATAGTTGTTTGTGACATTGAATTCTCAAGTGTGTGTGTGATGTTTCCAGTTACTTTCTAAGCATGGTATATCAAATAAAATCAAGTTTGGAGCTACAGTTCAAAATTACCATATGATCTTCAAAGAGGACATTTTTTAAACTTTATATTTCAACTATAAAAGTAATTCTGCTCATTTATCGAGGTTAATTCTATTTGCATTTCTCTAAGTTAAATAGTTAAATTAATAATATTTCTTGTAAATATTAGTCATGATATGTCAGTATCATTTCCCCACATGCAACGTTCTTTGATGAAATAAAGAAAATGTATTAGTAATGTACTTGAAATTTGTGATTTTAAAATAAAGGAATAATGGATAGAAGATTTGCAGTCAGCAGAAGGACTGTCTAAAATTTTTTTTTTATTTTTAACTGGCAGAATACTTTATTATTTTTGTTATAGGCAGCAACTTCTCTTTCTCAGTTTAGCCAGTTATATACAAGTCCTATACAAGTTAATGATTCTCTACGGAATGAGTGGTATTGTGGAATAAACATGTATAGGATGCTGCATTTTTATAAGGTGTATATGATTTCACAATTAAAGTCCAGGTTGTTTTGTATACCTCTGCAATCACATCCTGTTCAAAATGAGGTTGTTATAAGTTACAAATGTCATTATGTTAATAATTTAGTTACCACAAACTTCCTTTTACTTTGTTGATACCAGATTGAGCCCATATAGTCAGTGTTTTCCTATATTCCAGTTAAAGCGTACATAGATTATCAACTGCAATGTGATTTTTCATGCTTCAGTAAATTTTATAACCTTCCTTGCAGGCTTAACTCATTATTGTTTGAAAATTCTGAGATATAAAGCATTACTGAGGTGCAAGGTATTCTTACAAAATGTAGTTTCTAATGAGATTATGGAATTGAGAAATTAAGAGATAGTTCAGATAAATTTTATTTAGTGATTTGCTTACACAATTCAATGCTGGACCAACTGTAGCACTGTCTTCTCAAAGGAATATTAAAGAAGTCTGTAAAATGAATATATTTTCTGTGTATTACACTGTAGCCTGTTGAATTGATTCAGCATAAAAAACACAGGGTCATCTGCAGTGTTCCCTCTAAAATTTTCCATCCCTGAGTAGAATGGGTTTTGTCTTGTGCACCAATATTGAGGTCATGTGCGCTTATTCGGATGCATGCCTCTGTGGCACCCAACTTATTAACAAATACCTTATAAATATCTTAGGGTATGTCTACACTACCACCCTAGTTCGAAATAGGGTGGTAATGTAGGCAACCGGAGTTGCAAATGAAGCCCGGGATTTGAATTTCCTGGGCTTCATTTGCATAAAGCCGGGCACCGCCATTTTTAAATGTCCGCTAGTGCGGACTCCGTGCTGCGCAGCTACACGCGGCACGGACTAGGTAGTTCGGACTAGGCTTCCTAGTAGGAATAAGAGATCCTCTAGAAAAGGGCTTTATTCCGGAGGATCGCACCAGTCTAGACGCTTTTTTTCTGGCTTTTCCCCAAGCCGGAAAAAAAGCGGTGGACATATTTATTTAAATCCGCAGGGGATATTTAAATCCCCCGCGGATTTCCCTATCCTGACTTACCTGATTTGCATGGCTTTTCCGGAAATTGTGGCCAGTGTAGACGTAGCCTATGTGATAATCAGGAGAAGGTACATCTGGGAAGAAAGTGAACGTAGTTTCAAGCATTTTTAGAAGAAGAGGTTAATAGTCTTATAAACTGGAGCAATATCAGTTTATTGAAATGTATGCAAAATGGTAACTTATACAGAATATGATTCAGCAATACTGCATTAGCAACACTATGTACACAGAATGAGAAAATTACTGAAATTAATACAGATACAGCAGTAACACTTACAAAACAGATAAAATTTGGCTGGATTAATTAGTTTTAAAAGGGAAATATAAGGAAATCATATATATAGTAGCCCAATGTCTGAGACTCTGTAATGCTGTAGCATTACGTTTTGCCTCTGAGGGGCACTGTTGCCTCTTGCCATGACGCTCAGCTGACTTTTGCACTGCTTGCGCCGCTTACACGGAATGAGGTTTAACTGTTAATTCGAACTAAGGGGTTTATTTTGAAATCATGCTTCTCTGCCGCATGTAGATGCGGGCAGTTATTCCGGGCTAGTCAGTTTCCAAAATGGTGACTGCCTGGGAACATGCTAATGAAGCGTGGGATATTTAAATCCCATGCTTCATTTGAAATTTCGGTCACCCTCATTAGCCTCCCTAGTTTGAACTAGGGGGCTAGTATAGACGTACCCTTCACAGGGGAGCAAGCGAAGGAAGTGGCTGTTTGGGCTCCCCCACGGCGGCCCGGCTGAGCGGGGCACAACTCAGCCAAGCACCACGGCAGGAGGCAACGGGGGGCAGGGCAGTGAAGTACATGGCTGGGCCCCACACCCTGGCCGTGAACAGAACTTGGTCAGGTGATGGGGCGCAGAAACGAGGGGGAGGGGGAGGGGAAGGAGGAGGAGGGAGGACAACTGGGAGGTTGCAGGATCAGTGCTGGGGTGAAGGGAAACAGTGCAGGGGGGCAGTTGGAGTAGGCAGCCGCTCTGCCGGGCTGCCGCGCAGGAGCTAGCGGTGCAAACAGCCATTTGGGCTCCGGGCTCCCCATGCAGGAGGGGGAGGAGAAGAGAAAGAGAGTGAGAGGCAGGAGGGGGAGAAGAGAAAGAGAGATGGAGAGAGAGGCAGGAGATGGAGGAGAGCTGAGAGAGAGAGAGGGGGAGGCAGTAGGAGGGGGGGGGGGGGAGAGAGAGAGACAGAGCAAGAGACCGGAGGCTCAGGAGAGAAGACCGAGATAGAAAGGGAATAGGACATGGAGGAGAGACCTGAAAATCCTGTTTTATGATGGGCTAATTGGCTAGTATTTTAATAGAAGAATCTCATTGTAGAAGCACAGAAAAGACCCTGAATATTTCAGCCTGATCTCAACTGTGCAGGATTCTCTTTTTAGATCCAGATCCATGATGTTTTGAGCATTCAGCTTCTACTCTTTCAGTGGCATTTGAGGATTTATACCCTGCATAGAGAATTAACTAAAATCAGGGGTAACCCCTCAGAATTTTTTTACATAATAATGACCATCAATTTCTGTGGAGTTATATCTGCTGCAGCTATTTACCTCAGTTCCTCACTTGACAAGTTCATGCAATACTCAGTCACTGCCTTCAGCTTCAGCCTCTCCATCACTGAGAGGTGACATGGGCTGCTGGAAATGGAGCAAGTCTGGGTAGGTTCCCCAGGGTTAGCCTTGGTGCAAGAGTTGTCTTATAACTACCCACACTGACCACTCTGGTTAGGCCCCGTTAGCTCTTCCTCAGATGAAAGGCATGGTAGGGCCAAAACTTAGTGAGTTGCATTGCAGCCTAGTTCAGAGGGGTTGCAGCACCCTCTGACATGATGCAAAGCCAAATCTGAGCAGTGCTCCAACACCATGTATTCCATGTTTCACTACCACTCCCTGAATTTTACTCCCTCATGTTGACAGAGGTCCAGTGGGCTACACATGAATGGGCAGTAGGATGGCTTGTTCTCCTCTTTCCCAATATAAATGGACAAATAGCACTTTGTCACTTGGGTCCAAGTATCGTATGCATCCTTTTGGGATCCAAACATGGAAGGTTAGGGTTGCCAAATTGTTTCAACAAAAATACTGGTCACACTTGACATTACATCACAATCTACATTACATCTTACTTTGAAAATACTGGACATTTATATTTTCTCAATTTGTTTCTCGAACAGAATGCTCAAATACTGGACTGTCCGGTTCAAACCCAGACACCTGGCAACCCTATGCAAGGCCCGAAATGTCTCCAGTTCAGGTCCAGGCACTATTTTTTGCATATATTTAAGGGATGTTTTCTTAGCTACTTCCCTAAATCTTACTGGAGGTTAGGAACCTCTGCATTTTTGAAAATCTCACTAGTGCCTGTCTTTATCTTTAGGCACCTAGATACCTTTAAAATATGGCCCTTAAAACCTATTAATTGTTAAGCAGTCACTCAAAAGACCCAAAATATTAATAGCCAAATAAAGTGATTATCTAATAAAGGAGGAAGAAAGTGTGTTCCTTATATTTGGAGACTTTTTGGGGGTGGTCTCTTACAGCAGAGCAGTATATAATATGAAATAAATAATATAATATAAAATATAAAAGCAGGCCATATATAATATAAAATAAAAGGGGAAATGACTTTTCCCCTTTACTGAAACAAATGCACCTACAGTAAAAAGTCAGTATAGTTTTTCTGATGCTGGATATATGAAAAGTATTTCTCAACAAACTCCTTTTAAGTCTTCATAGATACTGAGGATAATTTGTCAGATCTATAACACTGAAATATTTGTAACTTTAAAAATCCAGAAAAATTAAATATTTTTTTTACAACAGACACACCAACGAAAACCTCAATAAAGTAAATACATCATCTTTCCAATTCTATTGCATTTATGTATGATGGAAACCTTTTGAAATTGACTTTCAAATTTATATTTGTATTTCAGTAATTTAGTTTTGTAAGAAATGAAAAGCAAGCATTTTGTTAAGTATAATGAGACTATGCAACTATGCAACTAATGATTATATTTATTAATAGATTACTATAGTCTAGGCTAAACCAAGTTTATGTTTATCTATACAATAACATCTCAGCTTTGTGAAAACTGTAAGCATTTGTATATACATTTGGTGTCCAAACCAAAGTACAACTGTGGATTTTCCTTTTGGAGTCTCATCAAGCTTAGGCTGCTTCCCCTGAAATAATTACCATCAGAGGAGGGGGGAATTATTCCTTCTCTACATTGCTTTAAATATTTACCGTCCAACTTTTCCAGCACAGTGTGCGGAAGAGAATTGAGTAAATTCACTGTTTGAACAGAAAAACAGCTGAGCTTCTTGCATTTCTATGGTACTAGTGATGTCACTGGCATGTTGTCAACAAGCCCCCCCCCCATATGAAGTTAAGCCTGAGACACACAGCTAATGTCATAGGGTATGTCTACACTACCCTCCTATTTCGAAATAGGAGGGTAATGTAGGCATACCGCAATTGCAAATGAAGCCCGGGATTTGAATTTCCCGGGCTTCATTTGCATAAGCGGGGCACCGCCATTTTTAAATCCCCACTCGTTCGAACCCCGTGCCGCGCGGCTACACGCGGCACGAACTAGGTAGTTTGAACTAGGCATTCCACGAGGAGTAACGGTAGTTCGAACTAGGAAGCCTAGTTTGAACTACCTAGTTCGTGCCGCGTGTAGCCGCGCGGCACGGGGTTCGAACCAGCCGGGATTTAAAAATGGCAGCGCCCCACTTATGCAAATGAAGCCCGGGAAATTCAAATCCCGGGCTTCATTTGCAATTGCGGTATGCCTACATTACCCCACTAGTTCGAACTAGCGGGGTAGTGTAGACATACCCATAGATCTGTAAAAGAAAAAAAAGGAAGACTTTAAAAATATGCTAGTGTGAATTAATAGCAAACATATGTGAAGGTTGATAGGATTTTTTTTCTTTGCAGTTCATCTTTGATCTCTCAGTTTTCACTTCTGTAAAATTAAGATAATATTTATCAAATGTGCCTCATATCTGTGTTTAAATACAGTATTTGTGAAACCCTTGTAAGTTGAAAAATACTATATTTGTTATTTAAAAGGAGCAGAAATCAAGCTGCCTGTGCTCATTTTATAGCCAAATCTTGACCTTTTCAAAAAATGTGTTAATTTGCACATCAGAATTATTTGCAAGTCTGGTTTAGCTTTAAATGTGCCAATGGACTTCTATGAATACAGCAGTAATGATTTCCCTTGGTGCGTCTAAGTGAGGGAACAAAATGAAGGGTTTTTATAAGACACCTTAAAAGTAGTTAACAGCAAAGAATGGATTAGTCAAAAGCTCATAATGATCAGCGGGAATTAGATTGTAATCTAAAAATAACAACAGCTCTATAAGGTGGTGTTGTAGCCATATCGATCCTAGGATATTAGAGAGATAAGATGAGATTCTACTCTGAGAAAGGTGAAGTTGCAGGTAAGGCACCTGTGTGGGTTCACTGTGAGACCAGGAAGTGGTCAAATTATGAATGGTAGGAGAGAAAGCAGCAAAATAAAGACAGTAGACTTCAAAAAGGCATGCTTTAGCAAATTCAGAAGTTTGGTAGGAAAGATCCAATGGGAAGCAAATTGAAGTGAAGGAAAGAGTTTAGGACATTTGGCAATTTTTTAAAAGAGACATGATTAAGATTGGAAGAGCAAACAATGCCTATGTATAGAAAAGACAGAGAGAGGCCACCCTGGCTTATCCAAGAAATTTTCAATGACCTGAAACCTAGAAAAGAGTCATACAAGAAATGGAAACTAGTTCATATTACAAAGGATTAATATAATAAACCAATACCAAGTGTAGGGACAACATTAAAAAGGCCAAATCAAAATTGAGATTAAGCTAGCCATGGATATAAAACATAACAATAAAGCATTTTACAAATGAATGGGAAGCACAAGGAAGACCAGGAACACTATTAACTGAGGAGGGAAAAAACAATAACAGAAAATGCAGTGATGGCCAAAATGTTAAATTCTTCTTTTGTTTTATTTTCATCTAAAAAGTTAGCTTTGTTTGGAGGCATAACATAGAGAACATGGAACACATCCAGCCCACTTAATTAGCTTCATTAACACGGGTCCTGAAATTGACAGGCACTTCTTTGGCTATTTTATTTATATATATATATATATATATATAGGTTTCTGTTATTTCCACTGCAATTCGTCTGATGAAGTCGAGTTTACCTATGAAAACTCATGATTCTATCTATTATGGTTAGTCTCTAAGGGTATGTCTACACTAGTCCCCTAGTTTGAACTAGGGAGGCTAATGTAGGCATTCGAAGTTGCAAATGAAGCCCGGGATTTAAATATCTTGGGCTTTATTTGCACCTTCCCATCCGGTCACCATTTTTACATTCCACTAGTCTGAAGTAACTTCCCTCGGCTACACGCAGCGGTGAAACGGCAATTCGAACTAAGTCCTGTTATTTTGAAATAACTTTGCTGTGTAGAGGTACTCTTAGGGTGTGTCTAGATTACATGGCTCCATTGATGAAGCCATGTAGATGAGTTTACTCGGCAAAGGGAAATGAAGCAGTGATTTAAATAATCGCCGCTTCATTTACATCAAAATGGCCGCCGCGCAGTGCCAATCAGCTGTTTATCGGCATAGTGCGGCAATCTAGACGGGGATCTGCTGACCCCAGACCTCCTTCATTGGCAGATCCTTTATGCCTTGTGAAACGAGGCTTACAGGATCTGGTGATGAAGGGTTCTGGGGTTGGCAGATCCCCTTCTAGACTGCTGTGCTGTGTCGACAAACAGCTGATCGGCACAGCGCGGCAGCCATTTTGATGTAAATGAAGCGGCGATTATTTAAATCACTGCTTCATTTCCCTTTGCCGAGTAAACTCATCTACATGGCTTCATCAATGGAGCCATGTAATCTAGACACACCCTAAGAGTACCTCTACACAGCAAAGTTATTTCAAAATAACAGCCGTTATTTCGAAATAACTTTCCTAGCGTCTACACAACCAAACCACTATTTTGAAATTAATTTGAAATAGTGGAGCGCTTATTTCAAATTGGGTAAACCTCATTCCACAAGGAATAATGCCAAATTCGAAATAGCTAAATCGAAATAAGCGCTGTGTAGACGCTTAATCTGCAATGGGGGCCTCCAGCCCTTCCCAGGGTGCTCTGGTGGCCACTCTGGACACAACCAGGAAAACTCTTCTGCTCCCCGCCCAGCCCTTAAAGGGGTAGACTCTGGCCACAGTGCCTGTGCCAGCTGCAAGCCTGCCAGCACAGAGCCAGCATTCCATGCACCTGGCCCAGCATGAGCCAGCAACCCACTGGCACCCAGCCTTCCACCACTCCCTAGGAGCAGGCTGGCAGCTCCCAAGAGCCTGCCAGGGGCCGCAAAAGGCGGGCGCCTTCCTGGTCTAGTGTGGAGATTGTGGACCTCATTGAGGTTTGGGGCGAAGCCTCCAATGTCCATGATCTCTGCACTAGATGCAGGAATGCCGCCACGTACAGGCGAATGGCTGACAGCCTGGCCACCAAAGGCCACATGTACAGCCAGGAGCAGGTGCGTATGAAAATCAAAGAGCTGCGGCAGGCCTATGCCAGGGCCTCAGGGGGCAGATCCTAACCAGAGGCTGACCCAGACCTCTGCCCCTATTATGATGCCCTAGACCGCATACTGGGAGGTCAGAAGGTCCATGCTCCCCAGGTGGTCATTGACCCTAGGGCCGAGGGCCCTGCCCATGACACCGAGGAGAAGGAGGAGGAGGACTACGGCCAGCAGTCGCAGGAGCCTGAAGGGAGCATGGCACTCACCCAGGACCCCTGAAGCATCACAGAACCCATGTCACCAGTGTCATCTGAGGCCTGGGAGCCCTCGACATGTGAGTGCCATAACTATCCCCTTATGAAGGGTGGGGGGAGGGGAGGGAGAGGGAGACCAGGGACCGCGTGTGTGGGCCTTGCTGACCACGTTGCATGCAGCAACCTATGCATATGCTGTGCCACCCTGGGCATGTGACCCCGGCTGGCTGCCACACAGGGGCCCTGGCCTGTTACCCACACGCGTGTACGTATGAAGGCACATGACATACTACTGACCCCGGGGAGGGACACTGCACGATGCCTTCCCTCCACGAGCCCCCTCTACACAGAGGCAGGGCACATCTCCCCTTCCCCTCTACCCTGACAATAGATACAGCACAGTGGCATAGGTGCAGTCCTGGGCCAGTTCACACTCCCAGAGATAGCAGGACATGCCAAACATGGCCTGTGTGCAAGCACGTCGGTTACGATGGTGTGGAGACCTGTCGCCCTCGCCATGCAGAGGGGGACTGGGCTTCACCCGCCGTGTCCCCAGGGATAACTGACCACTTCTCTTGTTTCTCTACAACTGCAGCAGCTACAATTGAAAGGTGCACCACCCTGCCCAGGACAGCCTCCCGCACCCGGGCCAGCAGGAGGAGTAACCAGGAGGAGTACCAGTGGCAGCATCTGGGGATCCTATGAGGCCAGCACTGCACCCTCGACCACTGGATACATGAAAACCTGCAGCTGCGGTGAGAGAGCTGGCGAGAATTGCTTGCCCAGGGCCGTGCCATCTCCGACACCTGCAGACCCACCCTGGTGCAGAGATTGCTGCCTCCTGCTGCTCCAGCCCCAGCTTCTGCCCCAGCTCCCACTCCTCCTCCCACTTCTTCCTCCCTCCCGCTACGTACCCCACCCTCCATACCCGCTCCCCCTGGGAACGCCGAGGCCCCCTAACGCGCAGTGCTGGGAGACAGGTGGGCCAGCAAGACCCCCAACCCTGAGCTTCTCCTTCCCCTTCCTCCCCTCACCTTCCCCTTCTAGGTTTCCCCCTCCCACCTCCTTTCCCACCTCCCCCAGTTATGTTCAATAAACAGAGTTTGTTTTTGTCAACACATGTGTCTTTATTTAATAGGAAAGGGGGTTAGGGAGGGGTCAGTGAAAGGATGTGAGGGTGAAATGAGGCACAAGCCCACAGTGGGGCACACCAGGGAGACTTTAGCCCTCCTTCAGGTGGAAGCTCTCACGCAGGGTCTCCCGGATACGGACAGCCCCACAGCTGGCAGCCATGCGGGGCTGCGCATACAGGCCAGCCAAGTGGTCGGCCTCTGCCATCCAGCCTGGCAGGAAAGCCTCCCCCTTCCTCTCGCACAAATTATGCAGCTCACAACACGCTGCTACCACGTGCGGAATAGTCCTCATCCCCCACCAGGCACACCCACGTCCACAACCCTGATGTGGTGGTCGGGGAAAAAAGTCCCGGCGTGCAGCCTTTGGCAGATGGAGGAGCTGCGGTAAACCCGTGAGTCGTGTGCTTTGCCGGACCAGCCCACGTTAATGTCCACAAACTGGTCCCGGTGGTCAGACACAGCCTGCAGGATGACCAAGAAGTATCCCTTCTGGTTGATGTACAGGGAGGCCTGGAGGTCTGGCGCACAGGTGGGTATTTGTGTCCCGTAGATTGCGTTCCCCCCCCCCGCAGTTGGGGAAGCCCAGGGCACCAAACCCCTTGATCACTGCGTCCACATCAGTGAGGCGGATGACTCTGTGGAGCAGCACTCTGTTGATGGCCTTGACCATGTGCAGAGGGACACACAAAACCACCAACAGTCACTGGGGTGCCTGGATGGCTGAGAGTTCTCTTTCCCTGCCACTGCCCCACGCTCCCACTCTCAGGAGCAACCCCCCACTGCAATCCTGGCCACCGAAAGCAGTCCATAGTGCGGGTGGGACAGAACAAACCCTCCCGTGGAGGGGACTTGCACCCGCCCTTTTCCCTAGGGCAGCTCATCCCCTCCTTGCACCCCCTCTCCTGGCACAGTGGCTGGAGATTGCCATACCTGCATGAGCACTGCTCCGACGGTGGAACTTCCCACACCGAACTGGTTCGCCACAGATCGGTAGCTATCTGGCATGGAGAGCTTCCAGAGGGTGATGGCCACATGCTTGTGTAGGGGAATGGCAGGCCTCATATGCATGTCCCGTCACCGCAGAGCAGTGACGAGCTACTCACAGAGCTCGAGTGTCCTTCTTCATCCTGAAGTTCTGGGTCCATTGTTTGTCTCCCCAGTGCTCCAGGATGATGTGGTCCCAGCAGTCGCTGCTGGTGTCCAGACACCAGATGCAGCGGGGCACGCTGGCATCTGGGAGCTACAGCTGCTCCTCCCTGTCCCCCAGGACAGTCTGGAGGATGGTGTGGGGGTTGGGCTGCATCAGATACTGCGAGGCAGCCTACAGAAAGCACAACCAGGCTTGCAACAACACGTCCAAAAGAAGCACCAGAGTGCTCAGGGGTAGCTCTGGCTCCATTTGGTGTCCCGAGTCAGGGCAACCAAAGCAGACAGAGACAAAAATGCTTTGCTGTCTGTCAGGGGGTGTGCCCCTGACAGGGGTCACGGCCCCCTTCTACTGGCCCGTGCCTCGGTCCAGGCCCTTCTCTCAGGGCATATACAGTACTCAAAGTCTCAAAAGTCCCAGCCCCTCTCTCAGGGCATATACGGTACCCAAAGTCTCAAAAGTCCCGGCCCCTCTCTCAGGGCATATATGGTAGTAGAGGCCTAGCCGCTCGAAGAAGCCTCTCCTGGCCCGGGGTTTGATTATCCCGGGCAGGGGGAATGAGTGGTAGGGGGACCCGGGCCCTCCCTCTCCACTGGGTCCCAGCCCAGGACCCTTTATGCAGGGCCTATGGCTCCTGCCGGCTCAGCGGGGAATCCGGCCGATACACGCCAAGCCAAACTTTGTATCCTTTGCCCTGGGCTGCTTCCTACCACGCCCTGGTTCCCCTGGGGTCCATTTGCCTCTGAGGCAGTACTTGCCGGTGTTGTGGGCATGCTCCTGTCACCCTGGGGCGGTGGCTGCTTTCTCTGTGTCAGGGTCAGGCATGAGCAGCGACTCCAGTCTCAGCGGCTGCAGAAACACTGGCCCGGCCTGGTCTACCCCCTCACCCTGCGGTCTCCCTGACTGCAGGGATCCCTCTACTTTTATACCCGGCCTCTGCTGGGAGCATGCCCAGCAGGATCGGAGGGGCGGGGCCTTCTCAGCCAGCTGGGCCTGGGCTACCCCCTGTCCGTCAGTGTGGGGCCTGTCCGCCCCGTCACACTGTCCCTCAGCGAGGTAGGCAAACAAGCAGGAAAAGCTGAGAACCAGCTGTCCAGGGGGATCCCTTTAAGCACAAGCCTCAGATAACCTCAGGAAGCAGCCACAGAAAGTAACTACTGACCCGATGCCCTACTGGACGCAGTTTCAGCTGGCCTTAAATGCAATTCAGCATCCAATCAGTGTGGATGTGCTATTTTGAAATAACAGAATGCTATTTCAAAATGCATTTTGTGTATAGATGCGTTATTTTGAAATACTTTATTTTGAATTAACTATTTTGAAATAAGATATTTTGAAATAATGCTGTAGTGTAGACATACCTAAGGGTATGTCTACACAGCAAAGTTATTTTGGAATAATGTCTGTTATTCCAAAATAACTATGCAAGTATCTACATAGCAATAGCATTATTTCAAAATAATTTCAAAATAATGGGAGGCTTATTTTGGTGTTAGTAAACCTCATTCTATGAGGAATAATGTCTCTTCCAAAATAGCTATTTTGAAATAGGAGGCTGTATAGACAGGGCAGATGCAGTTACTTTGCAATAAGGGTCCTCCAGTCCTTCCCAAGGTGCCCTACTGTCTGCTCTGTCCACACTCAGGGTACGTCTAGACTACATGCCTCTGTCGCCAGAGGCATGTAGATTAGGCTACCCGACACAGTAAAATGAAGCGGCGATTTAAATAATCGCCACTTCATTTAAATTTACATGGCTGCTGCGCTGAGCCGACAAACAGCTGATTAGCTGTTTGTCGGCTCAGCGAGATAGTCTGGACGCGCGGGTGTCGACAGCAAAGGTATTTGTCGACCACCCAGGTAAACCTCATCCCAGGAGGTTTACCTGGGTGGTCGACAAATACCTTTGATGTCGGCAGGGGAGCATCCAGACTATCGCGCTGAGCCGACAAACAGCTGATGAGCTGTTTGTCGGCTCAGCGCAGCAGCCATGTAAATTTAAATGAAGCGGCGATTATTTAAATCGCCGCTTCATTTTACTGTGTCGGGTAGCCTAATCTACATGCCTCTGGCGACAGAGGCATGTAGTCTAGACATACCCTCGGACAAACTCTATAGTCCCTCCTTCCCCTGGAGCCCTTAAAGCTGGCACCTCAAGGGAAAAGGCTTGTGGCTAGCAGGAGGCCCCGACAGCCCTGAACCACCAAGCAGCTGCCACAGCTTCCCTTTGGGTGACATGATCCAGTCTGTAGCTCCCACCAAGCCCTCAACTGGCTCCCAGGCACCTGCCCAGAGCCAAAAGAGATGTGCACCTTCCTAGTCTCGTGCGGAGATCCTGGACTTATTAAATTTTGGGGTGATGAGACCAACCTCCAGGATTTCCGCACCAAGCGCAGGAATGCTAATGTCTATGACTGCATGGCCGAGAACTTGACCAACAAGGGGTTCATCCGTACCCAGGAGCAGGTGTGGATGAAAGTCAAAGAGCTCTGTCAGGCATATGTCATGGCCAGGGAGGCCAGCTCCCACTCTGGGACAGAATCTCATACCTGCCCCTGCAATGAGGACCTGGACTACATCCTGGGGGTGCACAGTCCCATCATCCCTTTCCCCTGGTAGTGGACTTGGGGCTCGAAACAGTCCTCCTCCTCCTCCTGAGGGACAGAGAAGAGGAGGAGGAGGAGGAGCAGGACGACACCAACACGATGACTGTCCTGATCCTGGAGCCAGTACCCCATGCTGTGGACGTGTCCCAGGCATCGTCTGAAGCTGGGGAATGGACAGCACATGAGTGCCATCACGTTCCCTTCACACGGGGTGGAGGTGATGGGTGGCGAGGGGTAGCTGGGCACTTCTTGCTTGGCCCATGGGGCCTAGGGATCACACAGAAGCCTGTGTATGTAGGAGCTCATGCCATGCCGCTCCTGGCCACTCAGCATCAGGGGGCTGCCACAGAGGACTCTTGTGTTATTGGCCACAGGGTGTCTGTAGAGGCTTGCCGTACTCATGATACCGGGATGGAACACTCTCCCTCCAAAAGCCACCTACGCTCAGGATACGAGAGTGGGACACCCTCCATCCAGCATCTGAACTGTGCCTTCAAATGCCCAAAGGCACCCTCAACAACCATGCGCGCTCTGCTGAACCTGGCGTTGAACCGTTCCTGAGGGTGGTTGAGGTGGCCAGTGTATGGCTTCATGAACCAGGGCAAGAGAGGATAGGCTGCTTCCTACACTATGCACATGGGCATGTCCACGTCCCCAACCCTGATGGTGCAGAGGAAGAAAAATGTTCTGGCATGCAGCTTCTCGAAGATGCTCGAGTTGTGAAAGACACGGGCATCATGTGCCTTCCCTGATCACCTGACATAGGTGTCCATAAACTGGCCTCGGTGGTCTGTGATGGTCTGCAGGACTATCAAAAATTATCCTTTCTGGTTGATGTAGAGAGATGCCTGGTGGTCAGGGGCCTGAATGGGGATGTGGGTGCAATTAATAGCCCCTCCTCCCTCCCGCAGTTGGGGAAGCCCATGTGGGCAAAGCTGGCGACAGTGGTGTCCATATCGCCGAGCTGGATGACCCTGCACAACAGTATGGTGTTGATGGCCCACACCACCTATAGAAGGAGACAGACAGTGAATCACACCGGAGCCAGGGCTCTTGGGAGGTCCCCCAGCACACCCCTGCTCCCCCCACACCAACAAACACCAGAAGCAACCCCCCCACTTACCCCATCCCCAGGCAAGGCTTTGTGAGGGCAGTTCTGAAAAGGCTCCCCCCCCGCCATCTCCACTTTTCCTAGGGAATCCCATTCCAGCAGTCCACCCTCCCTCCTGTGACAGTAGCCTGAGAGCAACATACCTACATGAGGAGAGCCCCGATGGTCAGTCTTCCCACGCTGAACTGGTTCCCGATGGATCGGTAGCTATTCGGTGTGGCAAGCTTCCAGAGAGCTATGGCAACACACTTCTGGAGGGGGATGGCAGGCCTCATGTGACCTGAGGGCAGGGGAGAGCCACTCAGAGCTCCAGAAATGTGTCTTTCCTCATCCTGAAATTCTGAAGCCACTGCTGGTCTTCCCACTGCTCCATGATGAGCCGGTCCCACCAGTTGGCACTGGTGTCCAGACATCACAATCAGCAGTGCACGGTGGGAAGGTGGGATTCGGTTGTATGAGCTGTACCTGCAGAGATCCAAGAAAGGTCTCCCAGAGGAGCTGGGGGTGGGCTTCCCACACAGCCTGGCTGGCAGCCTGCAGAAACTGCTGTATTACTTGCAGCATAAGCTGCAATATCCATAGACTGCCAAGAGGCAGCTTTGGCTCAATAGCTGGCAAGCTGAGGTGTCTGCAAGGGCAACCACAGCAGGCAAAAGGAAAGGTTTTGCTGTCCCTTGAGGAGATAGGCAAAGGGAAAAAAGCTGGAAACACTGCTGTACAGGGGGTCCTTTTAAGCAAGAGCCTCAGATAGCTTCAAGCAGCAGCCACACGAAGTGGGTGCTGACCTGATGCCTTGCCTGAAGTGGTTCCGGGTGGCCTTAAGTGTGATTCAGTGTCCAATGAGCGTGGACACTCTATTTTGAAATAGCTAAGCACTACTACATTTGGCATTTAGACACACTATTTCAAAATATCTTCTTAAATAGCGTATTTCAAAATAAATGTGCCATGTAGACATAGCCTAAAGTGCCACAAGATTGCTCATTGTTTTTATAGAGAACATCAGTATAACTGGGGTAGGAGCTGATACTAAAATAGGGAAGGAACAAGCTAGATATCTTCAAGTTGGCAGGCCTGTTGAAATACATCCTAAAATACCCAGGAAAAAGGATGAAGAAATCCCTTAGTCATTGGTGTTTATCCTTAAGAAATAAGGATGGAAGACATAATTGAGGACTGGAAAAAAAGCAAATATAATACCTGTCTTTTAAAACAACAATAAAGACAAGCCATCTTAACTTCAGTGCCTGGAAAAGTAATGGAGCAATTAATCAAACGTTCAGTTTGTAAGCACCTAGAAGAAAATAAGATAAGTAACAGTCAATGTGGATTTGTAAAGAACAAATCATATAACCCAATCTAATATTCCTCTACAGGAATGGTGGGAAGTGGTAAATATGGTATATCTTGGCTTAAGTATGGCTTCTTATACTATCTCTCATAACCTTCTGTAAACTAGATATAGACCGAGTCTAAATGAACCTACTATAAAGTACTATGAAGTGCACAATTGACTGGAAAACCTCACTTGCAGAGTAGTTATCAGTTGCTCACAATTGAGCCAGAAGGGCATATTGAGTGGAGTCCCACAGGAATCAGATCTAGGTCTGGTTTTATTCAATATCTTCATGAATTATTTAGATAATGGCCTAGAGAGTACACGTTTAAAGTTTTTCAGATGGTATCAAGCTAGGAGGGGTTACAAGTGCTTTGAAAAACAGGATTTAAATTTAAAATGATTGTGACCAGAGAAATGGTCTGAAATAAATAGGATGAAATTCAATAAGGAAAATACGCAGCACTGTAATAGGGAAGGAAAAATTGTAGAAATACAAAACAGGAAATGACTGCATAAAGAGGAGTACTGCAGAAAAGAAGCTGGTTTTTATTGTGGATCACACACTAAGTAAGGCTCAACAGCATAATACTGTTGCAAAAAAAACCCCACCAAAAATAAAAAAAAACAAAGAACAAACATTATCCTGGGATGTATTAGAAGGAGTGGTGTAAGAGACACAATAAGTAATTCTTCCATGCTAATGCCTCAGCTGGAGTAATGTGTGTAATTGGAGAAACTATAGAAGAGAACAACAAAAATAATTAAAGGGCTAGAAAACATGACCTACAAGTAAATATTGGAAGAAATGGGTTTCTTTAGATTGTAAAAGAAAAAAAAAAGATTAATGGGGGACATAACAGTCTTTAGGAACATAAAAGGATGTTTTACAGGAAATGATAAATTGTTCTTTTTTTTACCACTGAGGACACGTTATGAAGAAATGGGCTAAAATTTAGAAAAGGAGATTTAGGATAATTATTAAGAGAAACTTCCTAAGTGTAAGAGTTGTTGAACAGTAGAATAAATTACTCTACAATAGGGGAAATGTGAAATCTCCATCATTGGATGCTTTAATCAACAGGTGAGACGAACACATGTCAGGGATGGTGTAGATCAGGGCTACTCAACTTTGGAAGCCCCAGGGACCAGAATGATACTCACAGCACATGCCGAGGGCTGCAACATAAGTGTGGTTGCATATACATGCAAATATGTATGGAAATAGCTGCTTTCACACTGACAGGCATAAATACAAAGATTAAGGCAAGACTGCACACCACACAGGCCTGATTTAAGTCAGTTCTGCTGATATTAATAAAATGCAATATTTAATCAATTTCCATCCAATTGACAGCACTTTTAATGAGCAATGACATTCCTGGAATTTAATTATTAAAACACATATCAACAGAAGACCATTATATTGATCAATTAGGTTTTTTTGGCTCCCGCCTGCTGGCTTCATGTTGAGTCCCTCGTAAACCCAAACTGCACTGTGGGCCTCAAACAAACAGGCTGCAGGCCACATGTAGCCTATGGGAGGCGTGTTGATTAGCTCTGGTCTAGATAATATTTAGTCCTGCCTAGGTGCATGGGACAGGACTAGATAATCTATTGAGATCTCTTCCAGTCCTATATTTCTATAGTATATAATTAACTTATACTTTTATTGGCTTTACATTTACACGATGACTTATGTCATATAGAAGTTTGTAAGATGGCTGTCACGTTATAGAAGTGGCATGAGTACTTACATTCTGTTTTTGAAATGTTTAGTTGTTATGGCATTAACAATTTTTCTTTTTAATATTTTTGGCTTCAGTGAATTGTGAACCTTTAAGAAATATACAACATGGCAAATTCTCTTTAAGTTTCTGCAAAATAATAAAATAAAATAAAATAAAATAAAATAAAATAAAATAAAATAAAATAAAATAAAGAGGTGCGAGCACACATGCAATCAGGAAAGAAGTATGGAATGATTGTGTTTGAATCCGCTAACCACAGTACCTTCTTAGTCCATGTTAAGTAACAGATATATTTATGTTATTGGGAGCATGGTCAGAATTCTCTTACCTGTTGTTTGTCTTTATTACTTAGGAAAAGAAGCCCATCAGTATCGAGAGATCAGAACAGAAGATACGACCAAAGGGACGAGAGAGACGAATACTCACAATATGCTACATCAGACAGTGCAATGCCAAGGTCACCATCAGATTATACAGATAGACGATCACAACGTGGGTCTCAGCTATACGAAGAACCTGAACTTGGTGACTACAGAGATTCTAACAGAAGAATTCACAGACATTCCAAAGAGTATTCTGTAGAGGAAGATGATGTGCAGAACAGAGAAGAATATGAGAGGCAGAGGCGAGAAGAGGAATACCAGGCACGGTACCGAAGTGATCCTAATTTGGCTCGTTATCCTGTCAAACCACAACCATATGAGGAACAAATGCGTATTCATGCTGAAGTGTCCCGAGCACGCCATGAACGAAGACACAGTGATGTGTCATTGGCAAACACTGAACTGGAAGAGTCCCGGATATCTATGTTGAGGATGGAACGACCGTCAAGGCAAAGATCTATATCTGAGCGCAGAGCTCCCATGGAAAACCAACGTTCCTATTCGGTGGAAAGAACTAGAGAGGCTCAGGAACCAAGTCCCAATCGTCAGAGGACAACAAATCATAGCCCTCCAACACCTAGGAGGAGTCCAATTCCTCTGGATAGACCAGACATGAGGCGCACTGATTCATTAAGGAAACAGCAGCATTTGGATCCCAGTTCTGCTGTTCGGAAAACAAAACGTGAAAAAATGGAAACTATGTTAAGGAATGATTCACTCAGCTCAGATCAATCTGAGTCAGTAAGGCCTCCACCACCAAAGCCACATAAAACAAAAAAAGGAGGTAAAATGCGTCAGGTTTCATTGAGCAGCTCAGAAGAAGAATTGGCTTCTACTCCAGAATATACGAGCTGTGATGATGTAGAGATTGAAAGTGAAAGTGTTAGTGAAAAAGGTAAGATTTAAAACCTTTTTTACTATTGCAATATTTAATATGGGCCATTGTTTATTCCATTGTATTTTTATTTTATTTAATATACCAGATTAAATCATGTGACCTATATAGCAGTTCCCATGTGCTTTTCAGTTTCAATTTTCAATTTTATTTTATTTTTTGCTTTTTTTATGTTCAAATATGTTTAATGACAAATTTCAGTAAGGGTCACATGGAAAAGAGCAGTGCAGTTTATAAATTCATTTGGATACACTACTTATTTTTGAAAGGGACAACTGTGTCTGTGGAAAATTTTCAATTAGCTCTTTCAAATATCTGGGTTTTGTGGTCACATAAGATTTTCTTGGTCGAATGATTGGATGAAATCACAAATCTGTCAAAAGGCTACATTTTTAATGATGTTGGCTGAAACAGTAAAACATTTAGGATCAAATTCTTCCTTCATTTATGCTTGCGAAAGGTGAGTGACTTCAGAGTGGTTGCAAGGGTGAAAAAGAGAGAAGAATATGACCCCTATTTGTTAAATATGTGAATCTATTTAGCTGAGTGAATAGGAGATGAAATTTTGTGGTTCATATGGATTGTGCTTCAGAGTAAACATTCTAATTTTATGTTCCTGTAGTAGAAATGCTGATCTGACCACTCTGTTAATCAGAAAGTCAATTTGACTGTTTGTTAGGTGCATGCAAAAATGACTCTATTAATCTAACATTACAAAAATATCATTTCTTCCCCACTACAGACTAGAATGGTTTGAATTTGCTGATGTAAAAACCATATGAAAAGTCAGAACAGCAAAACTGGACTTGGAGTCTGAGTAGTCTTTAGGGATGCAAACTTTTTGAGTGCAGAAAATAAAACACCCTTGCCACATCCCTGTCCTGCCCCTTCTTCAAGGCCCCCCACTTCATCTCCCTCCTTTGCTCTCTCTCCTCCAACCTTGTTCACTTGTATATCTACACTACAGCATTTTTTCAAAATATCTTATTTTGAAATAGTTAATTCGAAACAAGATATTTCGAAATAACGCGTCTACACACAAAACACATTTCGAAATAGCGTTTTGCTATTTTGAAATAGTGCGTCCACACTGACTGGAGCTGAATTGAATTTAAGGTCAGCCGGAACCAGGTCCGGCAGGGCATCAGGTCAGGAGTTAATTTGTGCTTAAAGGGACCCCTCCACCCCCCGGACAGCCGGTTCTCAGCTTTCCCTGCTTGCTTGCCTACCTCAATGAGGGACAGCAAAGAATTTTGTCTCTGTGTGCTCTGGTTGACCTCACTAGGGACATCACAGCACTCTGCAACATGGAGCCAGAGCTGCCCTTGGGCACTCTGGTGCTTCTCTTGGACGTGTTGCTGTGAGCCTGGCTGCACTTTCTGCAGGCTGCCATCTGGGATGTCCATCGGGGGGCTGTCAATATCCGGGAGGCCCTGTGGGAGAGCTTCCACCCTGAGGAGCACTAAGAGCCTCCCTGGTCTGCCCCGCCCCACTGGGGGCCTGTGCCTCATTCCTCCCCCATGTCCTTCCACTTTCCCCTCCCTAACCCCCCTTCCTGATGTAATATAAAATACATGTATTTTCATGAACACAAACTTTATTTAACAAAACTGCGGGGAGAGAGGAGGTGGGAGGGGCGGGGGATGAAACTCTGGTGAGACAGGGGAAAGACGGTGGGAGAGGGGAGAAGATAGGGTGGAAGAGGGGAGGGGGAAATCTGGGAGGACGGAGCTGGAAGGGGAAAGCAAGGTAAGAAGGGGGAGGGAAGCTCAGGGCTCAGGGTTGGGGGTCTTGCCGGACATACTTGATTTTCATGCAAACCTACTCCTGGGTTCGCATGTGGCCTTTGGTGGCCACGCTGGCAGCTATCCTGCCATAGACGGACGCATTCCTCCATCTAGTGCGGAGATCATGGATGTTGGGGGCATCCCCCCCCAAACCTGAATAAGGTCCATGATCTCCACCCTGGACCAGGAAGGTGACCGCCTTCTCTGGGCCCTGGCAGGCTCCTGGGAACTGGCAGACTGCTCCTGGGGAGCGGTGGAGGGCTGGCTGCCAGTGGCTTGCTGGGTCATGTTTTGGGGCCACTGGGTCGGAGCAGTGACTGCTGGCTCTGGGCTGGCAGGCTTGGAGCTGACACTGTCACTGTGGCCAGAGTCAATCCCTTTAAGGGATCTGGGGAGGAGGGAGGGAGAGGAGTGTTCTTGGTTGAGGCTGGAGTGGCCACCAGGGTACCCTGGGAACGCTGGAGGCCCCCTATTTTGAAATAAATGTCTACACAGCACTTAATTTGAAATAGCTATTCCAAATTTGGCATTATTCCTCATAGAATGAGGTTTACCAAACTCGAAATAAGCACTCCACTATTTCGATTTAATTTCGAAATAGCAGTTTGGCTGTGTAGATGCTAGTAAAGTTATTTTGAAATAATGGCTGTTATTGCGAAATAACTTTGCTGTGTAGACAAACCCCTGCTCATTTTCACCAGGCTGTGGCAGAAAACTAGGGGGCAGGAGTGGGTGAGGGCTCCAAGGTGGGGCTGGAGATGACGGGTTTGTGGTACAGGAAGAGGATCTAGGGATACGTCTACACTAGCTTGTTAGTTCGAGCTAGGTAGGGTAATTAGGGCAAGCGGAGTTGCAAATGAAGCCTGGGATTTAAATATCCTGGGCTTCATTTGCATGTTCCCGGGTGCTGCCATTTTTAAATCCCCCTTTGTCCGAACTCCTTGCCCGCGGCTACATGCAGCACGGACTAAGTAGTTGGAATTAAAGATCCTAATTCAAACTACCGTTACTCCTTGTGGAATGAGGGCAGCCCCAGCCCTGGAGCATGGAGAGGGAAGAGGACATGTGGCTCCAGCCTCTCCACCATACACTGGCAGCAGCAATGCTCCATCCCCAGAATGCCTCCTGTAGAATGAATCCTGTAGAATGAATCCGAACTACCGTTACTCCTCGTGAAACTAGGAAGCCTAGTCCGAACTACCTAGTCTGTGCCGCGTGTAGCCGTGCGGCATGGAATCTGCACTAGCGGACATTTAAAAATGGCGGCGCCCGGCTTTATGCAAATGAAGCCCAGGAAATTCAAATCCTGGGCTTCATTTGCAACTCCGGTTGCCTACATTACCACCGTAGTTCGAACTAGGGTGTTAGTGTAGACATACCCGCAGTTTGGGAAGGCGATGCCTTCCCCCGCCTAGTATACTGGAAGCCCCTGTACACATCCCTTTTGTTCCAATATTTTTTTAAATAGCAAATTTTCTAAATGTCTTGACTGCTCCAACAAAATTAGCCCCAAACAAAATATGCTAACTTTATGCTCAGAACTAGGATTAGAATACAGTAGTACCTTGGTCTCAGAGTTGTATGTTTGGTCTACTGCACAAGCCAATCTCTTGCTTGCTAAGCTTCCCTGTCTTTTCAACACTGGCAATATTGGCAACTAATCATAGAAAAACAGAGTTGGAAGAGTCCTCAGGAGTTCACCAAGTCCAGTCCCCAACTGTATCATTCCAGGCAAGGCTTTGTCAAGCCGGGATGTAAAAACCTCTAGGGATCGAGATTCCACCACTTCCCCAGGTAACCCATCCCAGTGCTTCACCACCCTCCTATTTAAATAGTTTTTTTTCTAATATCCAACCTAGACCTCCCCTACTGCTCCTCCTTCTGTCATCTGTCACCACTGAGAACAGCCTCTCTCCATCCTCTTTTGAACCCCCCTTCAGGTAGTTGAAGGCTGCAATGAAATCCCACCTCATTCTTCTGTAGACTAAATAAATCCAAATTCCTCGGCCTCTCCTCATAAGTCTTGTGCTGTAGCCCCCTAACCATTTTTGTTACCTTTCACTGGACTCTCTCCAGTGCGTCCACATCCTTTACGTAATGGGAACCCCAGAATTGGACACACTACTCCAAAAGTGGCCTCACTAGTGCTGAATAAAGAGGAATAATAATTTCCAAAGATCAACTGGCAATGCTCCTATTAATGCACCCCAACATACTGCTAGCCTTTTTAGCTACAAGGGCACACTGTTGACTCATATCCAACTTCTCATCCACAGTAATCCCCAGGTCTTTTTCTGTGAAACTGCTGCTTAGTCAGTTGGTCCCCAGCCTATAGCAGTGCTTTGGAATCTTCCATCCCTTGTCCTTGTTGAACCTCATCAGATTTCTTTTGGCCCAATCCTCCAATTTGTCTAGGTCACTCTGGATGCTATCCCTGCCCTCCAACGTATCTAACTAGCTTAGTGTCATCTTCAAACTTGCTGAGGGTGCAATCCATCCCCACATCCAGGTCATTAATAAAGATGTTGAACATAACTGGTCCCAGAACCAACCCTTGGGGCACTCCACTTGAAACTGACTGCTAACCAGACATCTAGCCGTTGATCACTACCTATTGGGCCCTATGATCTAGCCAGCTTTCTATCCACCTGATAGTCCATTTATCCAATCCATACTTCTTTAACTTGCTGGCAAGAATATTGTGGGAGACTGTATCAAAAGCTTTGCTAAAGTCGAGGTATATCACATCCACTGCCTTCCCCATGTCCACAAAGCCAATTACCTTGTCATAAGACGGAAATGTGTTGGTCAGGCAGGACTTGTCCTTGCTGAATCCATGTTGACTATTCCTGATCAATTTCTTCTCTTCCAAGTGCTTCAAAATGGATTCCTTGTAGATCCCTTCCATGATTTTTCCTGGGGACTGAGGTGAGGCTGACCAATTTATAATTTCCTGGATTCTCCTTCTTCCTCTTTTAAAAGATGGGCACTATGTTTTCCTTTTTCCAATCATCCAGAATCTCCCCTGATTGCCATGAGTTTTCAGAGATAATGTCCAATGGCTCTGCAGTCACATCAGCCAGCTCTGTCAGCATGCTCAGATGTTTTAGATCTAGCCCATGGATTTGTGAGAGTCAAGCTTTTCTAAATAGTTCTTAATCTGTTTTTTCTTCACCGAGGACTACCCACCTTGTCTCCATACTGCTCTGCCCAGTGCAGCAGTCTGGGAGCTGACCTTGTCTGTAAAGACACAGGCCAAAAAAAAAAAAGCATCAAGTACATAATCTTTTCCCAAATCATCTGTCACTAGGTTACACCTTCCCTGACCACCTTCTTATTGCTAGCATGCCTTTCTTGCTACCCTTCACCTGCCTTGCTAGCTGCAATTCCAATTGTGCTTTGGCCTTCCTGATTATACTCCTGCATGCTCAAACAACATATTTATACTTTTCCCTAATCCTCTGACCAAGTTTCCACTTCTTGCAAGCTTCCTTTTTGTGTTTAAGCTCGGCAGAGATTTCATTATTAATCCAAACTGGTTGCCTACCATGTTTGCTTTTCTTACTGTACATTGAGATGGTGTGTTCCTGCATCTTCAATAGGTCTTCTTTAAAATACAGCCAGATCTCCTGAACTCCATTCCCCCTCATGATAGTGTCCCGGGGATACTGCCTATCAGTTTCCTGAAGGAGTCAAAGTCTGCTTTTCCGAATTCCAGCGTCTGTATTTTGCTACTCTCCTTTCTTCTTTTAGTTAGGAACCTGAACTTGACTGTCTCATGATCACTGCTGCCCATGTTGCCACCCACGTCGATTTTCCCTACCAAATCCTCCCTGTTTGTGAGCAGCATGTTGAGCTGAGCATGTCCCTTGTTGGTTTGTTCAGGAGTTGTACCAGGAAACTGTCCCCAACTTTCTCTAAAACTTCCTGGATTGTCTGTGTGTTGCTGTGTATTGTCTCAAGTTCCCTTTGAGAACCAGGACTTATGCTGAGAAAGCTTCTGCTGGTTGTCTGAAAAAAGCTTCATCTTCTTCATGCATGCGATCTGGTGATCTATATCAGGGTATGTCTACACTACAATGTTAGTTCGAACTAACGGACGTTAGTTCGAACTAACATTCATAGCCACTACACTAGCGCTCCGCTAGTTCGAATTTGAATCGAACTAGCGGAGCGCTTAATTCGAACTAGGAAAACCTCATTTTACGAGGATTAAGCCTAGTTCGAACTTACTAGTTCGAATTAAGGGGTGTATAGCCCCTTAATTTGAACTAGTGGGAGGCTAGCCCTCCCCAGGTTTCCCTGGTGGCCACTCTGGCCAACACCAGGGAAACTCTATGCCCCCCTCCCGGCCCCGGACCCCTTAAAGGGGCACGGGCTGGCTACGGTGCCCGTGCCAGGTGCAAGCCTGCCAGCACCCAGCCAGCAGACCCTGCACCTGGCACGGCACAGAGCCACCCACCCGATGTCCCCCAGCCCACCCCCTCTTCCTGGGACCAGGGTGGCGGCTCCCGGGAGCTTGCCCTGGACCGCAAGAGGCGGGCACCTTCCTGGGCTAGTGCGGACATCGTGGACCTTGTCTACGATCTCCGCACTAGGCACAGGAAAGTGGCCGTCTAGGGCAGGAGAGCTGCCAGCCTGGCCATCCAGGAGCAGGTGTGCATGAAAATCAAGGGGGTCCACTGAGACCCCCGACCCTGAGCCCTGAGCTTACAATGGCAGTCCTGGGTCAGACCAAAGGTCCATCTAGCCCAGTAGCCTGTCTGCCGACAGCGGCCAACCCTAGGGACCCTGGAGGGGATGGACCAAAGACAGTGACCAAGCCATTTGTCTCGTGCCATCCCTCTCCAGCCTTCCACCAACTTTGGGCAGGGACACCACTCCTACCCCTGGCTAAGACTACTCCATGGACCCAACCTCCATGACTTGATCTCACTTCCCTTTCAACTCTGTTCTAGTTGTAGCCTTCACAGCCTCCTGCAGCAAGGAGTTCCGCAGGTTAACTATTTGCTTTGTGAAGAACAACTTTCTCTTACTAGTTTCAAGCCTGCTACCCATTCCTTTCCTTTGGTGTCCTATAGTCCTTCTTTATGGGAACTCAGGAAGAACTTTTCTGTATGCACCCTCTCCACCCAACTCCTGCTTTTAGAGACCTCTATCCTGTCCCCCCTCCGTCTCCTCTTTTCTAAGCTGAACAGTCCCAGTCTCTGTAGCCTCTCTTCATCTGGGACCTGTTCCCAACCCCTGATCATGTTAGTTGCCCTCCCCTCTCCCAGCCTTTCTCTTCCCCTCTCCCACCTCCTTTTCCCAGTCTCCCCCAGTTTTGTTCAATAAAGACAGAGTCAATGTTGGAAGAAATGTTATCTTTATTTTGTACATCAATAAGAAGGGGGGCTAGGGAAGGGTAAGTGGAAGGAGGTGAGGGAGGAATGGGGTATGAGCCCCCGATGGGGAGGACTGGGCTGGCTCTGCGGGCTTCTGGGGGTGGAAGCTCTCCTGCAGCCCCCCGATTGCCCCCTCTCCCCAGATGGCAGCCTGCAGCAAGTGCAGCCAGGCTGATGGCCGAGTGGTGTGATGTGCGCAGTGTGGGTACTCCGGGCAATCCAAGCCAGGACTGGTTTTCAAGCGGGGCACCCCTTAGAACTGTCTGTCCGGGGTGGGGGTCGGGACCCTTTAAGCGCAGCCCTCGGCTAGCCTGAGACAGCATCTCCACGCTCTAAGTCCTCCTCTGATGCCCTGCCGGCACTGCTTCCGGCCATCCTTAAGCCCTGTTCAGAGTCCACTCAATGTGGACTTGCTAGTTCGAATTAGCAAAACGCTAATTCGAACTAGTTTTTAGTTCTAGACGCGTTTGTTCGAATTAGCTTAGTTCGAATTAACTAATTCGAACTAAGTTAGTTCGAATTAGCGCTGTAGTGTAGACATACCCTCAGATATCCACCATGACATCACCCTTGTTTTTCCCAAAGTGTTTTTCCCACTTCTAAACTTAACTCAAAGACTCAACAGGCTTTTCTCCCATTTTATACTGGAGCACTGAGCAATCATACTGCATCTTTTCTCCCTTGCCTGTCCTTCCTGAACATTTGATACCCTTCCATGACAATGCACCTTCCTACCTGTATTTCTTTCCAATATCCGACTTACCTTAGGGCTTAGGTGATCATCTCCCAACAAACGTAGTTTAAAGCCCTAGTTTAAATCAGAAAATCCTGCTCAGCTGTCAGAAATTTACAAGACAGAACTTACTGTAGCAGTGTTTTATATCTATAAATGACTTGACTTAAAAAAACTTGGACTTTTCGTCTTAGAAAAGAGGAGACTAAGGGGGGGATATGATAGAGGTTTATAAAATCATGACTGGTGTGGAAAAAGTGAATAAGGAAAATTTATTTACTTATTCCCACAGTATAAGAACTAAGGGTCACCAAATGAAATTAATAGGCAGCAGGTTTAAAAAAAACAAAAGGAAGTTTTTCTTCACTCAATGCACATTCAATCTCAGGAACTCCATGCCAGAGGATGTGATGTAGGCCAGGACTTCAACAGGGTTCACAAAAGAACTTCATAGATTCATGGAAGTTAGGTCCATCAATGGCTATTAGCCAGGATGAGTAGGAATAATGTCCCTAGCCTCAGTCTCTTTGGAGGTGGATGACAGGGGAGGGATCATGCCAGGACTACCTGTTGTGTTCCTTCCCTCTGGGCATCTGGTATTGGCCACTGTCGGCTGACAGAATACTGGGTTGGATGGACTGTTGGTCTGACCCGGTATGGTCATTCTTATGTTCTTATCAATCGTTCTGGGGTCTCCTCAGAATTGAGTTCTCTGCGGTTGAGAGTTTTTACAGGCCCCAAACATCTGTGTTAAATGTCTACAGGGAATTCTGTGAATAATCCTCAAACTTTAGGAAAAGTTGCATTGACAAACTTTCAGTTTTGTCAGTCATTTTGTTTTCAGTGAAGTCCTTGAATGGGAAAGAGCTATCCTGACTTCTTTTTTTCAGAAAAATCTGAAATTCGTCTTGCTATTTTAGGTGCAAATGCAGTTACAACCTGCAGCCATGGGCCTGAAAAGCTTTCTCTGTGTACATGTAAGAGCTTCAGCGTGAGTGCTTTAAGAAGTATTGAATGTCTTTGAGTTCCGTATATAGTATGTCCCCTTTAAGACTGAGTGCGGGGATAGGAACAGGGGAGTGGTTGAGCACTAAGACCCAGGGAAAGCATTGCTTTCCCCTTGGTTGGCAGCCATTTTGTGCTGGCAGCCTTGTGGAACCAGGTAAGCATGGGGTCTAGGGTCAAGGGGTGTTGGGAGCCAGGGGGGAATCGGGGGTGGGGGGGAGGCTGGGCACTGAGTGTTTGTAGGGTTGCCAGGTGCCTGGCATTTTCGCCTCATGGCTGGGGAAAAATGCAGAAAATACTGGACATTTTAGGTGACCGGTATTCTCTGAATTCTTTTACTGAACAGGAGGCGAAAATACTGGACTGTCCAGGTGAATATCGGACACCTGGCAACCCATACGATTTAATTTCACTTCATGGAGGGAAGGAAATGTACAGATATAAAACAATTTATGGAATTTATCATTGTTAATATTCTGGCAATAAAGTATAGTATCTATGTATACTACTAGACTATGTTTTAGATTTTTATTAGAGTTCTTCACTTTCTAATTAGATGTCAGCCTATATAAGTAATGGAATATTATATGACTTAAACCAAGCATTGCATTTGCCTCTTCCCCATCACGCTTTTAAACTTAAAGCTGATCAAGCTTCATGGCATAAATTAAGTCAAGGATATCTGCCTTTTCTTTTGAATTTCATGGCTTATATTGATTACAGCAGGGTTGGGGAGCCAAAAGCCCAGGGGCTTCTGGAATCTGGTCCCCGAGGCTTGGGACTCCCCCCTCCAGCATTGGGGAGCTTTCACTAGTGCTCCAGCCTGCCCCTCCCCCTCCCTCTGCTGTCCTTCTGCAGGGATAAAGCAGTCTGGGGCCTCCTAGGCTGTGGTGTGGAAGAGGAATATGGGGAGTGTCTTTCTCCTTCTCAATTAGAGGAGCCTCATCAGTGAGGGTTTTTTTGTTTTTGTTTTTTGCTTCTTGCTTTTGTGCTGCCCCCAACTGATTTTTCTGTGGGTCAGCAGCTTCTGACCCAAAAATGGTTCCCCAGTCCTGGATTATAGCCTTAGGCATTTTTCCTTTTTCATAAAAGTAATTACAAAAATGGTAACATAAGAACATTTAAAATTTTTCATGAACCAAGGTCTCTGCTGCATTATCTTTATCTGTCTTTATAGTTACTAAAATGGTCAAGGCTCTTCTGCTGGGCATGGACTGCTCTCCCAGTCTGGCTATGGCCATGCTTCAGCCCCTCCCTAATCCAGTCAGTCCCCTGCCACAGGTTTGGGGCACCTTTGGGCCTGCTTCTCCCAAAAGATGAAGCACTGCATATGACCTTGTCTCAGCAGTCTCTCTAAGCCTGCTCCAGCATCAACTATTTGGTCCAGAACCAAACAAATATTCTGAAACCAGTTCTTTATCCCCACTTGGGCAGGCCTAAATTCCACCTCTGGACTGGCATTCCTCTCCTTCAGTGAGAAACTGGCTGGCAGCAGGGGTAGAATTTACCTTCTGTTCCTCTACTCAGCCATGGCTCTGGGGCCAACCCCTTTCTCTGCCTGACCCATAACTACTCAGGGCTGCAGGGACAGAGCTAGTCCTGGTGCACTCCTGGTTATTTGCTCTGGGGGCCTCACAAATCATTTTGCACAATGTTTGGTCTATGGTACTATTACTGTTATGTTACTTATAGGTCATATTACTGTTATGTTCACATCACAGACAGAGAGAAGTATGATAAAAATATAAAATACTATTGATGGAAAGTTGCAACATAACATTACTTTATGTGTTAGAATTCAGAACAGTAACACTCAAGAATCCCAAAACAAAGAGGGACAAAACAAGCTGTTCTCTAAAGCAGAGATGCACATTTCAATCTATTTTATCCTAGGATGGTTCTCTGCAGACTGACTGCAGCTAGACCCAAGTCACATGCTTCTCTACAGAGCCCCCTAATCTTCAAATAGGACCATGTGCTCCAATCTCCTTATTTAGCTCAGCAGAAAGGTCATAACTGTGACCTAATTATAAAGAGAAAGGCACGAATTTGGAGCACATGTGCAGAGAAAAGGTAGTGTTCTCCACCAGTGTGGAGCCACTATCCAGCTCCCATACAGAAGCTCAACTCCATTACTGCCAGGTGGGACATGACTAATTCAACTAGAATAGGGTCATTTTGTGAGGAATATGACATTACTGAGTACAGTATCTTCCCCGTCAAGGCATTATAAGATTCAGTGTAGTTTGCCTTTTACATTATTATTGGCACAAGAAGCTGCAACTTCCACTCTGTGGCCATTGAGAAGACAGGTTAGGAGCAGTGGGATCCAATTGGGGACAGAATCTGAGATTCATGGAGCCTTCACTTTCATTTTCTTCACGTCTCAGGGCTGTGAGATTTCTGGGTCATGCCTGCCTTTTCAACACTGCTGTCAGTCCTGAGGGGATGATGTAGCAGACTGTCTGCTGTCAAAAGGCCATATCTGGAGGGCAGACTTCCCTTCTGTGCAATTCTAAATGTGAACTTGAAATATGATATACACATGCCATTTCAGATTTAAAAATGTTTAGAATATGTACAGTAGCAACATATGGAACTTAAACATTACATACATTTATATTTTCCCTATAATTACAAGACCAAAAGCTATTAGTTAGTTGGACAAAAACAATTCCTCAGGGTATGTCTACACTACCCCGCTAGTTTGAACTAGCAGGGTAATGTATGCATACCGAACGTGCAAATGAAGCCCGGGATTTGAATTTCCCGGGCTTCATTTGCATAAGCTGGCCGGCGCCATTTTTAAATGCCGGCTTGTTCGAACCCCGTGCCGCGCGGCTACACGCGGCACGGGCTAGATAGTTCCACGAGGCGTACAGATAGTTCGGAATGGCTTGCTAGTTCGAACTATCTAGCCCGTGCCGCGTGTAGCCGCGCGGCATGGGGTTCGAACAAGCCGGCATTTAAAAATGGTGCCGGCCGGCTTATGCAAATGAAGCCCGGGAAATTCAAATCCCGGGCTTCATTTGCACGTTCGGTATGCATACATTACCCCGCTAGTTCGAACTAGCGGGGTAGTGTAGACATACCCTGAGATATCAATGTTTTTATCACAGCATACGTGAGTTGTAAATAAAAGATCTTAAATCACATTTTTTAAATTGTATTGTTTTATACTAAGTTTAAAGCAGCATAGTTGTAGCCATGTCGGTCCCAGAATATTAGAGACAAGATGGTGTCAAAGGGTTATATATAGGGAGACCTCAGGTATGTTTTGTTTCTTGCATTTGTTCAGAAAGTAGATGTTGCTTTTACATTTTGTTTCTTTTTTTCATGTTATGGAATTTCATATAGTGAATAGAAAAAGCTTATTTCTCTCATCAACAGAAGTTGGTCCAATAAAAGGTGTTACTTCATCCACCTTGTATTTCTAACAAGGTGAATCATAGAAGCATGGAAGAGAAGGGTTGGAAGAGACCTCAGGGAGTCATCTAGTTCAACCCCAACTGAAAATAGCTTCTCTCCATCCTCTTTGGAACCTTCCTTCAGGAAGTTGAAGGCTGCTATCAAATCCCCCTCACTCGTCTCTTCTGCAGACTAAATAAACCCAAATCCCTCAGTCTCTTTTCATAGGTCCTGTGCTCCAGCTCCCTAAATCATTTTGGTTGCCCTTCACTGGACCCTCTCCAATGCATCTTCATCTTTTCTATAGTGAGGCCCCCAAAACTGGACGCAATACTCCAGATGTGGCCTCACCAGAGTCAAATAAAGGGGAATAATCACTTCTCTAGATCTGCTGGCGATGCTCCTAATGCATTCGATTGAATGCAAACAGAATGGTCAATTTGTCCCGAAAGCTATTGTTAGGGCCTATATTTTTTATAAATGTAATGTTGGGTCACATCCTTAAGAATGGAGAGACATCAGCACTTGTTGAATTATCAAATGGTAGAAAGCAAGGATGTGTCCTCTCCTGTACAGAATCTACTTTTTGATTATGCTGTTAGTTGCTTTCAAGTATTACAGGTTGGGCATACCTATTCAGTTCCAAATGGACAGTAGAATTTTCAACTTCTGAAGACTTCAGGCTTGCACCAAAGTGTACACTACTACTATCCATGACCTCCTCTTTGCTGATCACTGTTCATTGTCTCAGTTGAGGATGCACAGGAGCTTTTTGATCATTTTGCTACTTCTGCTCACTGTTTTGATCTCACGGTGAGCCTCAAGAAGATAGAGGTTATGTCTCAGTCTGTTTGGAAAGAGCCCAGCACTCCAGTGATCCTAGCTGCTGATATTGTGGTTAAAGCTCTTGATAAGTATCTTGGAAGCATACTGTCCTCCATCATACACACTGATGATAATGTCTTTGCTTGAATAGCCAAAGCCAGTACTGCCTTCAGATGATTGACCAATTGCTTATGCAATGACCATGGTATTAAGTTTCATATGAAGGTAACAGTTTATCAGGCAGTAGTCCTGAATATCCTGCTGTATGGCTTGGAGTCATGGACCATATATCACCACCATGTTTTGAAACTCAGTTCCATATGCTCTGCTTCAGGAAGAATACCAATGGGAATTGATTAAACAAAATTCCTAACATGAAGGTCTTTAAGCTGTTTGGTGTCATGGGCTTGGAAGCAGTGCTTATGAACAGTTTCACTGGATTGGTCATGTTATGAGGTTAGATGATACATGGCTACCAGAGATGGTCTTCTATGGCCAGCTTGTTCATGGAAAGCACTCTGTTGGTGGTCAGTATACGTGTTATAAAGATATCTTATGGGTATGTCTAGACTACAGGCTTTTGTTGACAGAAGTTTTGTCAACAGATACTGTCAAGAAAGCTTCTGGTGACAAAGAGCATCTAGACTACATCCAGTTCTGTCGACAAAGCAAGCCGCTTTGTTGACATGACAGTGTAGAGTGTAGACGCAAAGGACAGTGTTGATTCAATAATGCCTTCTGTTGACAGAACTGTATGTCAACAGAATGTTATGTCAACAGAACTCAGCGGTAGTGTAGATGCAGGTATAGTTTTGTCGACAAAAGTCCACTTTTGTCGACAAAACCCTGTAGTCTAGACACATCCTTAAAGACCAACATGAAGACATGCGGCATATCACCCAGTGAACTGGAAATCATAACTCAGGATGGATTATTCTGGCAACAAACTATTGTACGGGCTCTCAAACACTTTGTGAGTCAAAGTATCCAGACATTTCAAGAAGAACGTAGGATCCAAAAAGAATGTACATGAGGAATGGTGGGTTTTTATGTGACTGGTGTATTCAGATTTGCTGATCAAGGATTGGCTTAGTCGCTCACCAATGGAGTCATAGAACTTGAAATCTATTGATCAACAGGCTCAGTCCATATGTGTGTCCTAGGATGGGATTGAAATTTTGGCATGCTAATCACTCTGCTGTACTAAATCCTTAAGTGAGCTGATTGCGTTCATTACCGTGGTAGCATTGAAGGGATTGAGGTCAGGCTGCCAATTTTCTAATTACAGAAAATCAAACACCTTGCCCTACCCCTTCCTCAAAGTCCCACCTTTTCCCCACCCCTTCAATGAGCCTGGGTCCCTGTTCCCTCCATCACCCCTCTCTCCATTGTGTGCTCTTCCCCATCCTCATTCACTCACTCATTTTCACCAGGTTGGGTCAGGAGGTTGGGGTGTGCAAGGGGGTGAGAGATCTGGCTGGTAGTGCAGGTTCTGGGGTGAGGCCAGAGATGAGGGTTTGGGTGCCAGAGGGGGCACCAAGCTGGAGAGGGAGGGCTGAAGGGGTTGGGAGGTGGGGGGGAGGGTGTCAGAAATAATGGGTTCAAGGTATGGAAGGGGACTCTGGACTGGGGCAGAAGGTTGGAATGCAGGAGGGAGTGACAACTGTAGCAGGGTGTGTGGGCTTTGGGGCAGGGCTAAGGATTAGGAGTTCGGGGTAAATAGATGGTTCTGAGGGGGCTGAGGGGTTTGGAGTGTGGTAGGAGGCTCAGGGCTCGGATAGGGTGTTAGAGTAGAGGAGGAGGTTTGGGTATGGTTCCTGGCCAATAGAAATAACGGATCTGGTACTAAGGGGGTGACTGCAGGCAGGAGAAGCATGCAGAGCCCCTCTGGCTTCCCCTCCACCTCACAGGAGGAGGGACATGCTCGCCACTTCCCAGGAGCCACATGGAGCCAGGCACATAGCCAGAGTCCAGTTTTTTAGTGGAAGTGGCCATTGTTACTTTTCTAAATGTTTCCACTGGAACATGGACTCCTAGCACTTTAGACTGAGGCTGACAGTGCTTAATGACTTTAACAGCCACATAGATGAAGAATCCTTAGCCCTGACTAAGGATTTCAGGGCTATCATCACGATGACGATTAGCTATCCTACGGCTCACGTAGCTGGCCAGGCTTTGGATCTAGTGCTTGAGACGTGATAGGATTGGAATTGTGAGGCTGTTAAACCATAGGCCTTTGACATGGACTGAGTATTCTTTCTTGCATTGTTAGGTTGGGACACATTTCTGCTGGGGTGATGCACATGTTGCAATGCATATCTTTGTTTGAAATTTTGCAGATGCTGTGATGAGGCCATAGCATCCTCAACATTTTAAACAAAAGATTAGAATGGTAGACTGCTATGTAATTCAAGGTGTTTCTAGTGGGTCTCATCCATTGTGAGGTCATTTGAAATTATTTGGTCCCCTTGTTCACAAACTGCTGTTGAACCCCCAATGTTAGAAAACCAGAACAGCAGTGTCCTTGTTTTATGCTAGCATTGCTGCAATCAAATAAGGTGCTCTCTCTGGATCCCATTTGATGTTCATAATGCAGGTGGTATAGTATTGTCTGGGAAGGGCTCTTTAATGTCTGCAACAAGCTCTCAGTCAGCTTGGCATTAGCTCTCAGGGCATGCTGCAAGCTGCATCTATTTGCATAGGTTGCTGTGGAGGTGTTGCAGAGATGAGGTTTGTGTTTTATAATTTGTAGGGGTTTGAGTTCTGTTGACATCTGTTTAATTTTTAAACTGTATGAGGGGCTCATAGAACTCTGGATAACAGCCCCTTTATTATTGTAGAAATCCAAATTTAAAAAAACCAGACACATACTTGTATGCATTGAACTCTATATTGTTACATCATAATATATTAATAACGTTGTAATTATTAAAAGAAAACTGTGTGAAGACTACAGAACACAGGTAGTTGTGCATGTTCGTGTGGGTGCGTGGGCACACATAGGAAAACCCAAGACTCAGTTTTTTCTAGCTTTATCAGTGAGTTCCATTGTGACTTTCAACAAGTCAATTAACCTACCAGTGCCTCACTGTGCTCATATCCAAAATGTGGCGCTGTTGCTTCCTGCCGTGGCGCTCGGCTTCTGTACCGCTCAGCCGGGCTGCCGCATGGGAGCAAGCGGTGTAAGCAGCAGTTTGGGGTCCGCACTCCCCATGCAGCATGGGGGTGCTGCATGGGGGGTGTGGGGCCCAAACGTCCATTTGCGCTGCTTGCTACCGCGCAGCAGCCTGGCTGAGCGGTGCAGAAGTCAGATGAGCACCATGGTGGGAGGCAACAGCGCCACCCAGAGAGAACAGCCGGGGGGAGGGGGAGGCTGGACAGGCAAGCGTCTTTGACATCAGGAAAGGGCACCGGATTCAAAAGGAGGAAAGTGGAGCAGACACAGGGGATGCGGAGAAGACAGAGAGGAGAATGGAAGAGGCAGAGGACAGCGAGAGAGAGAGTGAGAGAGACGCAGCAGGAGGAGGAGAAGAGAAACACAGAGTGAGAGGCAGGAGGGGGAGAAGAGAAACAGAGAGAGATGGAAAGAGAGGCAGGATGCGGACGAGAGCTGAGAGAGAGAGAGGGCGAGGCAGTAGGAGGAGAGGAGAAAGAGAGGCCATTTGTGCTGCTTGCTCCCGCGCAGCGGCCTGGCTGAGCGGCGCAGAAGTCAGCCGAGTGCCACGGCAGGAGGCAAAGGAGGGAGAGGAGGTGATGTACAAGCCCAGGGGGCGGGGCCTGGACAAGCGTGCATCCCCGATGGAGATAGAGGAGAGCAAAAAAAGAGTGAAAGGCAGGAGGAGGAGGAGAAGAGAAAGGGAGAGTGAGAGGCAGGAGGGGGAGAAGAGAAAAAGAGAGATGGAGAGAGAGGCAGAAAGCGGAGGCGAGCTGAGAGAGAGAGGGGAGGTAGGAGGAAGAGGAGAGAGAGAGAGAGAGAGAGAGAGAGATGGAGCGAAAGACCGGAGGCTCAGGAGAGAAGACCAATGTGGAGGAGAGACCTGAAAATCCTGTCTTATGATGGGCTAATTGGCTAGTTTACAAGATTTGAACAAAAGAACTTGTGAAGTGCAGGCAATATTTAGTTTTAAGTAGACTAATATCCACTCAGAAACAATTTATTTTTATAATTTTGAAATTGATAGTTTTGCTCATTACTTGAGGAGAAAAAAAGCTTACTTTATATTCCTGAGTGCTATTGCAAGTGCAGTGAATGATTTCCTTGTTTGAACAGTGGGAAGCAAAAATGAAGTATTATTACTCCGAGACAATGTACTAACAGTGATTTCACTTCAAAATTTTAAGTGACAACGGGCCTGATATTGATAGCACTTGTATCAGTTTTATGCCTACGTAGCACTAACTTCAAAGGAGTTATTCTTTATTTATACTGATTTAAATTAGATTCAGAATCAGCCATGTTGTTTCAGTTTTTTGGACAAGGCTAACATCTGAGTAACAGCTGTGAATTGCCACATAAGAGACAATTGCAACACACAGTGTCTTGAGCACCTATGGCTTTGAAAATTGCATAGCATCTCAAGTGCCTCAGCAGGGGGTTATTTAAGAGGTAAAGATATTAAATTATGAAGGAATGTGAGGCAGTGTGATTGTTTTACCTATTCAAAACCCTCAGAAATCTTACAGGTATATTTTCATTTTAATTAACTAGCTTAAAGGAGACTCACTCCAACTAATTTCAATTTTTGCTTAACCTTGCAGTGATTCAGGATGGAAAGTCCTTTGCATGCTGTGTAACCTGCCACTGCAGCACAGTGTTTAAAATCTAGGATTGTAAGTGTGGCAATTTGGATTCTATTTTTGTCTTTGCCATAGCTTCTTTGTGTGATCTGGAGAAGTCTCTTAAGCATGCCTCAGTTTCAACATCTGTAGAATAATAAAATTGTATTTTCCTAAGTGTTGAGCATCCAGCGCTCAATGGGAGCTTTGAATGATTTTCAGTAACTTTGAAAATCAGGCCATGCATTTAGCTGTCATAATATGGATTTAGAAGTCTAAGTTTAGTCACCTGTTTATGAAAATCCTGTCCTATATTGTAATCAGCTGTAGCTTTTCTTTAGAAGAAAAAAACATGTTTTCAAGTTGTGTTTTTCTTTTACATCTTTGTGTTTTCAGCTGAGAATATCTTGTAATGACTTTTTGTGCTGCTTGATTTCAATTTTATTTTGGGGGGTAGTTGTGGGGCTTTTTGAGGATAATATATTTTGCTATTTTCATTTGATTTAAAACTCCAATTTTGGGAGGGTAAAGTACAAGAGTCATGCAGTAATTAAATGTTTTTTCTTTCAATAAACGGGAAAATATTAAATAAAGAGATTACAAAAATTGACGTGTTGCAATTTATAAAATTGGTAGTTAGCAGTTGTGTTGTAAACTTCCATGTATTGATATGTGTTAGACGCCAACTACTTCAGAAGCAATTTGTCCCCTGAGTATGAAATTTTAAATGTGATATGCTTTTTCCAGATATCTTTCCTATTTGATACGGAAGGGTTAAGGACAGGATAGTATACTGTAGCAGAAAGAAAATGAAGACACCTTTAAGAATGAGAGGAATATGTTTGGGTATTATATTGTCTTTTTTTGTTTAACTCCTACTTTTGTGTTTTTGTTTGCTTAAATTGTGTCTCCATATGAGAGTTTAGGGTGGAATAAGATATAAATCTAGTCATCATCTAACTTGCAGCACTCTTCTAATTGATTTGAAATTGAAATGAGAATGCACTTAACAGCTATAATTTGGTTTATTTCTGTGGTGTTTGTGGTAGAATTTATGAGCTTCTGGTATAAAATAGTTATATTACAGTAAATCCAGAAGCATTTAGTGTAAAGTACAGCTGATGTGTTTCTGTCATGAAAAGTAGATGATTGTGGATGGGCATTTTATTTAAAGGTATCACAAGATTAAAGGAAGAACATATAAAAAATCGGTTGAAGTTCTTAAAGAGAGATTTGCATTACTTGCATATCCATTTGCTGCTTCTTAGTATTACTTATTCAGATCTTAGCACTGTTGAATTTATCTATTCTTACACAGTTGCGTTTGGTCTCTCTAGTTACTCTCTTTCTTATTCCCATTAGGAAAACATTTAGTTTAAGCAATAATGTGACTTGTGTAACTTCAAGGATTCCACATTTTAAGAAACTTTGAAAATATACACTTCAGATTAACCTGATGAATTGTCATACGTGCTGGAATCTGCTGTTATGTTGGTTGGTAATCAGTTACTTTATCCAATGTATTTTACTACACTACTTCACATTTTGTATTTAATCGTTCATTGCCAAGCACCTGGTGAACACCACTTTCCAGCATAGGGATTTACAGGTTATCCTAAAGCACTTTGTGGCACAGTTTCTGGATTGCCTTTTTAATCTGGTGTCAATGGAAAATTTAATCCAACAGCCTGTATTAATGCAGTGTTCTCTGTGTGAAGACGTGGTGACTGACTGTTAAAGATTTATAAAAATATATGAAGTTAGTGGAACTGTGAAGGTGAAAATAACTTGAGTTCCTCATGAAACTTTGTCCAGATTGGAGTGGCATAATAATTCTTAATGAATGTTTATAGTTCAATAATATTGTTAAGAAAAAATCCATTGAAATTAGTTCCACTGGCACACTATATGCCTTAATAAACATTTAGATTATGATTCTCTTTGAGGGCTTTAGTTATATAATCTGTTTACTTGAAAACTGGAGAATATGTGGACATCAGTTATATAATATGAGTTAGAGCCAAACTGCTGTTATCATCACAAAGCTCCATGATTACTTGCTACTGCATGTACATGTTCCTTGACCATATATATATGTAGATCAGGGTGATCTACAGTAACAAGGAAGGCCCCTCTACATCCAACTCCAATTGCGTGGCACCGGGCCATCTATATCTACTGATCAGATGACAGATGATACACTGCCGATAAAATAAATGCTTTTATGCTACAGATTCCACAAATTCTAGAATTATTTGGTACTTTATCATTTCAGTACATGAGGAACACATTTTCAAATGTTCTTAACATGTTGAATGCTAAACCTTTTAGAAAATCAGGGCCTTAAGGCTTTATCCTGCAAGTCAGACATACTTGAAAAAAGCAAGCTATAGCAAGATATATCATTTAATTTTTCAAACAAATATATTGCTGAATTATGAGTGTTTACATTTGTTTCTTGAATGTTTAAGGATAAAGAATGCCGCCAGATATTAGGAATGTAAAAGGTTAACCAGTTAACTGATAAGACGCTGTTTATAAGTTTCTATTACTGATTAAATTCTGTCCTGCTGGAGAGCCAGCTGCCCTGCGCTGTGGGCTCTGCAGTACATAGGGTTGCCAGGTGTCCGGTATTGAACCAGACATCCCGTATTTGCGCCTTCCCTCCAGTAAAAAAAATTCAGAAAATACCGGACATCTAAAATGTACAGTATTTTCTGTTTTCCCTGGGTGTCCTACAGAAGGCCTCTTGGGACACGTAGCACAGCTCGTGCCGGCTAGGGTGGAGGGAGGGGGGAACAGCCTGGGAATTAAAGGGGCTGCGGCTGCATTTCAGTTCCCATTTCTTTATTTCTCAACAGAATTTTTTCCCGGTGTTTTTTTTGGGGGGGGAGGGAAAGGGTTAGGTATATTTTGTGAAATCATCTGGCAACCCTAGCAGTACAAGCTAGTTTCTGGTCCACACTGGGTCCAGGCTGCCAGCCCACTCCTTGCGAGTAGTGATGGCAGAGCCAGCAGTGAGGGACAGTTAGCTCCCCAGGAGTGAGGCCAGCATCCAGGAACCAATGTGCACTGGGAGCCGGCTTGTACTACAGAGCCCGCAGTGAAGAGCAGCCAGTTTCAAGGAGTGGGGCTGCTTACTGGGAGCCAGAATGCACCAAGAGTACCCCTCCACCACCCTTCTCTCTCAAGTTCCACTGGCCAAACATCCCCAGGTAAAACAGTTAACTACCTAATTGTTGCAGGTTTTTAAAGATGTTTTAAAGTGATATATATCTGAGTCTCAGAGGGTATATCTAGACTACATGGCTCTGTCGACAGAGCCATGTAGATTTGTTTGTTTGGCAAAGGGAAATGAAGCCACGATTTAAATAATCATGTCTTCATTTAAATTTAAATGGCTGCCCCGCTCTGCCGATCAGCTGTTTGTCGGCAGATCGGGGCAGTCTGGACGCTCCCCTGTTGACATGAAAGCCCTTTATCGACCTCCCCAGTAAACCTCATCCTACGAGGCATAACAGGGAGGTCGATAAAGGGCTCTCAGGTCGGCACGGGAGTGTCCAAACTAGTGCGCTGAGCCGACAAACAGCTGATCAGCTATTTGTCAGCTCAGCACGGCAGCCATTTAAATTTAAATGAAGCCGCGATTATTTAAATTGCGGCTTCATTTCCCTATGTCGATCAGCCTAATCTACATGGCTCCATCGATGGAGCCATGTAGTTTAGACACACCCAGATAGATTAACTTGGTTTCTGAGGACAGGACAAGGAGTAATGGGCTTAAAGTGCAGCAGGGGAGGTTTAGATTGGACATTAGGAAAAAATTCCTAACTGTCAGGGTGGTCAAATATTGGAATAAATTGCCAAGGGAGGTGGTGGAATCTCCCTCTCTGGAGATATTTAAGAACAGGTTAGATAGACATCTGTCAGGGATGGTGTAGACGGAGCTTGGTCCTGCCTTGAGGGCGGGGGGCTGGACTCGATGACCTCTTGAGGTCCCTTCCAGTCCTATTATTCTATGATTCTATGATTCTAACTAAATCTATATTAATAGGATACAAAAACACACTCCTTAAAATATGAAAAGCATATTTTGTGAGTCTGAAAAGTGCTTATTTTTGTGTAATTATCTAATTAGTTGCCTCATATCAAATATTATGCTTGGTTACATAGAACCGATGTTGATCTATAGTAAAGATTCTCACAAATTTATCCACTAATGCTGAATAACACAGATCTTTTCTGACGTCTTTTCTTTTACAACTGCAGATACAATAATTCTCCTCTCCAATGTCTGCTCTCTTCTATTAAGAGCTATACTGCTTTTTACTGATTTGGTGGTTCTACTTTGCAATTATAAACAGCCTTCAAAACTTTTTAAAAACATTTTTGTGATGTAGTTAAATGTTATCCATTTTACAGAGGACTTAACTCAAGCATAGAGAAGCTGATTAGCATAAAAGTATACTTTCTGTCTGAAAATATTTTACAACTATTGCTGCAAGAATAAAGATTACTATATCTAAAAGAGATTAGAGAACATTATATTTTCTCTGTTTTTCCATTTATTTACTTTGTGTACTTTATATATAGTCAATTTCCCTTTGTAAATAGCTGGGGCTTTTTTTCATTATTTGTGTGTCTTTAACACTGTAACAGAGGAGTGAAATACATTTTAAAAATAGAAATTTTATTTGTAAATCCACCAAAATTGTAAATAAATAAATCTATAAAATACTAAAGCCAGGTGGAGTGCATGGTATTGCTTTTTAATTCTTTAAAAAAATGATTAAATGTCAATGTGATGGTGTCCTTTTAAAATCATTTACCTGAGGAGGCAAAATTTTCAGGATCTATGCAGAGATCTGTTTGCTAACTAGTAGGTAATGCTACCACTTGTAAGAACTATTTGGTAGTATAGACAAAAGTGTAAATTTACAGAGATGGTGGAGCTAGACAGGTCTCATAATGGACGTGTAGATGATTAGTGCCATTTTATAACAATGTTTTCATAACATTAAAGTGAAAGAAGCAACTTTTGGCCCATGGCATAAAGAGAATGAGGAACCTTCAAATACAGAAGTAGTGTGTGTGAGCAAATCTGAATACATTAGGATAAATTGCAACTCTCAGAAGCATATTTGGTGGTGAAAGTGGAAGCACTGGCTACTAAATCAATAAAGCAGGATGGTCGGCATGAAGGGAAGCAAACTAATTCTAAGGATTTTTTTCACCTCTAATCTTGTTAACTCTCACAAAACAAAATTCAGCGTTCTGTGAGAATTAGGTCTGCTTATTGTCATGAAGCTCCAGTAATATAGTCTTCTGATATAGTTGTTTTTCTGACTATTTCTTTTCTAATGTATTGAATATAAATTGATGGGATGGTCCACTCTGGATAAATTACTCATTGAAACCCAGTCATTGGATAATCATATTACAGGAGATACACTCTGGCTGTGTCTAGACTGGCCAGTTTTTCTGGAAAATCAGCCACTTTTCCAGAAAAACTTGCCAACTATCTACATTGGCCGCTTGAATTTCCGCAAAAGCACTGACGATCTCATGTAAAATTGTCAGTGTTCTTGTGGAAATACTATGCTGCTCCCGTCTGGGCAAAAGTCCTTTTGCGCAAAACTTTTGCACAAAAGGTCCAGTGTAGACAGCTCAGATTTGTTTTCCGCAAAAAAGCCCTGATCGTGAAAATGGCGATCGGGGCTTTTTTGTGGAAAAGCGCGTCTAGATTGGCACGGACGCTTTTCTGCAAAAAGTGCTTTTGCGGAAAAGCGTCCATGCCAATCTAGACGCTCTATTCCGAAAATGCTTTTAACAGAAAACTTTTCCATTAAAAGCATTTCCAGAAAATCATGCCAGTTTAGATGTAGCCTCTGTGTACGTTCAAGATGAAATTCAGGTTAAACTATCACTCCAACTATTGCTAAGGATAGAGTTGGTTGTTTCTCTGTTTTTTGAAATTCAAAATGATCACAGATCAGTTCCAGTCAAAAACTGCTTAAGACCTGTTATATATTACCATACACCATCTTCACATATGCAACGTGATTATTAAGTGGATATACAACACTACCCTTTTAATTTGTGAATATTTCATATTCACTTAACAGGGCTTAATGGCTACACTTGGTAAAAGGCAGTGGGAAATATAGGCCTGACTTTTCACAAGTGCTGAAGTTTCAAATTTAAATTGAATTTAATGATGTTGCTTACCCAACAGTTTCATTTTTGTTCAAATATATTAAAGTTAAAGAAAACTTTACACTGCAGAAAGAAACTGTGGACTAAATCTCCATCTTGTGTTCTGTACAGTCCTTTACACTTGTGCAATGTGAGTATAAAATTCTACCAGTCTGATACAGTAGTGTTTTACATTCACTTTGCACAGGTATAAATCACTGAATAAGCTGCAAGGCTATGGTGAACCAAGTCTTATTTGTTTCTGTTAATTAATTGTTATAAAAATCAAAGTACTTTGAAATAATCAGTTAATTGTTGCTTACTAGAGGGCTGTCCTCTGCTCGCTACACTTGCTAACCCCCCTCAAAAGCAGCCAGACAGTCTGATGACATCATTCTGTTACACGTCTGGAAAAACATTTTATATATAGAGAGAGAGAAATAGATGAACACAATTGTCAACAGTATTTTTTGCCAATGGTAAAAAAATGTTGGGACTATTTCTTTGAAATGCTCTAGCACCCGCGGTCTTTGGAACAGGGCCTTGAAGTTTGGCAGGGTGTGGCCTTTGGATCAGGGATGTACGTTTTTCTTTCCTAGTAAAGATCCACCTACATTTGGGCAAATTTCTTATCTTTTAGAGACCTCTTCAATTTTAGCAGCTTAATATCTCTAAAGACTGCATCCTCGCTAATCAGTCTCCAGCTTCACACTGCTCCAGTGTGTGCCCACACTGCACACGTACTATCACCACAGAACAACTGAATATGCTGTAGCACAATGATACAGGAGTTTCCATGTAATTGATGCTCCTAGATTCTCTGGACCAGTGTGGAACCTGGCATTGAAACTGAGATCAAGGAACCTTTCTCTCTTTTGCTCTCTGAGGCCTTCTCTACACTTGAGATGGAATGTAGGATAAGTGCAGCTACAAACCACAATGAAAAGCAATCTTGAGTCAACATTGCAGTGTGTAGCTAGATGCACAGTAAAGGGTATCACTGTTCTCCCTGCTGTCGGACCCTTTCTCAGACACTGGAAAAAGCTTCATCATCATCATCATCATCATCATCATTATCAACAACCATGGGCTCAACGCCCATTGGTGTCCAATGCCTTCCTCACTATTTCCTTCCATCTTTCCCTGTCCAGTGCGGAGTGGCTTTGTTTCTATAGACTAACTCCACACCAATCTACTATATCATCTACCCATTCTCTATGGGGTTTGCCTCTCTTATTTGGACCATCCATTATGCCGAATACCAGGGTCTTAACTTTTCGCTCGTCATTCATTCTGCAGAGATGCCCGCAAAGCTATAACTTCCTTTGTATAACCTTCTCAGTGGTGGGAAAAGGCTCTTTCAGGAAGGAAGCAGTGGAGAAAGCTCAGTAACAAACAGAGAAAGGCTCTGACAGCCAGTCCCCGGTGGTGGGGAAAGATTCCAACAGCAAGGAGGCAGTGGAACACTACCCTTTAAAAAATAGCTGTATAGACACAGAACACACTGTTTGGGCATGGGTCTGATGTGTCTTTACTTACCTAAACAGTCCCTTACTATCTACACTTCATTTACTCATGCTAGGGGTGTATGCAGTGTATGTACTTTACATGCCTCCATATAAATAAACATGGCTAGTGACATCCCTCCTGGCACTCAAGCATCATAGAAGAGGAAGCCATTTGATTTGAATGCAGATGGGACAAAAGCCAGAACAGCAGAGGAAAAGAAGAAGATTGGGATAAGGAGTCTGGGGAGATTGGGAGTGGAGAGTGGAGGAGAGAAATGAGGCCTGGGAGCTGACGATAGGGAACCTAGCACTGGCTCAGGGCAAGGAGGCTGGACTTGGTTGTGTGGGTGAGAGGGGCTGGGAGATGGGGGAAAGGAGGGGAAATTGGATCTGAGGAGCTTTAGAAAGATACTGGAAATGGGAGCTGGTGAGGGAAATGGAGGTCTGGGAACAGGTTGACTGGGTAATAGGACACTGAAATGAAATGAGGAGAATAGACTGGCTGGAGAAGGAGGCTGGGAAAAGGAACCAGTGGAGGGAACAGGGATGAGGGGATATCCCTGCCTGTGTTATGGCGTTCCTATGTGATGCTAAGTGAGCCATTTAAACCATACATTTCAGAGATGGTCACTTACTGTATGTTCATTTTCTGAGGGTCCAGTGTCCCTGGGTTCTGATTTGCAGAAGTGCCTGAGTATTCACAGCTGGAATGGAAGTCTGTAGTAGCCATACTTTAATATTTAAAGTGCTATATAATGCTACATACTTTGAAAGATGAGATCATTGGCATCTCAAATTGGGAACCCACCAAAAATGAGTGGATACTTCTTGTTCCTCAGTTTCCCATCAGTTAAGTGGGGATACTATTATGCCCTCATCTCACTGGATGTTATGAAAAGAATGTTTGTAAAATACTCAGATACTACAGTGATGAGTACCACAGGAAAATCCATGAAGAAATTAATAATTCTTTCTTTGTATCAGTTTGAACAATGTATAGTAAATAAAGCTTGACGTCATTCTTTGAGAAATAAAGAGAAAAAATATTGACTAGCTTTTAATTAGTAAAGCTCTATTCATCCTGCACACTGTGTGAGGCAGAGATCCAGAGGAAAAAAATACTATGTGACGATGTAATTAAAGACTGTGATAATGAACATGCGCCAAAGAGCCCAGTTAAGTTTACGCAGGCAACCTGAATTTTCACATATCCTAACTTTTCATTGCTTGAGATTTCAACCTCACTAATCTTCTTTTAATGTAGATTTTATATATGTAATTTTATAAGCAGTAATAAAGAACTCATCAGTATATAGACTCATAGACTTAAAGGTCAGAAGGGACCATTATGATCATCTAGTCTGACCCCCTGCACAGTGCAGGCCACAAAATCTCACCCACCCCTCCTAGAATAATCCTCTCACCTATATCTCAGATATTGAAGCCTTCAAATACTTTGAAGACCCCAAGATGCAGAGAATCCTCTAGCTGTGATCTGTACCCCATGCTACAGAGGAAGGCGAAAAACCTCCAGGGCCTCTGCCAATCTACCCTGGAGGAAAATTCTTTCTCGACCCCAAATATGGCGATCAGCTAAACCCTGAGCATGTGGGCAAGACTCACCAGCCAGACACCAAGAAAGTTCTCTATAGTAACTCCTATCTTCCCTCCATTGACCTATTTCCCACTGATAATGAATGGTCAATTAGTTACCAAGATCATGTTATCTCATCAAACCATCCCCTTCATAAACCCATCTAGTTTAATCTTGAAACCAGATAGATCTTTTGCCCCCACTACTTCTCTTGGAAGGCCGTTCCAGAACCTCACTCCTCTAATGGTTAGAAACCTTCGTCTAATCTCAAATCTAAACTTCCTACTAGCCAGCTTATATCCATTTGTTCTTGTGTCCACATTGGTATTAAACTTCAATAATTCCTCTCCCTCCCTGGTATTTATCCCTCTAATATATTTAAAAAGTGCAATCATGTCCCCCCTCAGCCTTCTTTTGGTTAAAGTAAACAAGCCAAGCTCCTTGAGTCTCCTTTCATAAGACAGGTTTTCCATTCCTCGGATCATCCTAGTGGCCCTTCTTTGTACCTGTTCCAGTTTGAATTCATCCTTCTTAAACATGGGAGACCAGAACTGCACACAGTATTCCAAATGGGGTCTCACCAATGCCTTGTATAATGGCACTAACACATCCTTATCCCTACTGGAAATACCTCGCCTAATACATCCCAAGATCGTATTAGCCTTTTTCACGGCCATGTCACAATGGCAGCTCATAGTCATTCTATAATCAACCAGGACTCCAAGGTCCTTCTCCTCCTCCGTTACTTCCAACTGATGTGTCCCCAGCTTATAACTAAAATTCTTGTTATTAATCCCTAAATGCATAACCTTACACTTCTCACTATTAAATTTCATCCTATTGCTATCACTCCAATTTACAAGATCATCCAGATCTTCCTGTATGATATCCCAATCCTTTTCTGAATTGGCAATAGCTCCCAACTTTGTGTCATCCACAAATTTTATTAGGACACTTCCACTTTTGGTGCCAAGATCAGCAATAAAAAGATTAAATAAAATTGACCCCAAAACTGATCCCTGAGGAACTCCGCTAGTAACCGTCCTCCAACCTGACAGTTCACCTTTCAGTATGACCCACTGTAGTCTCCCCTTTAACCAGTTGCTTATCCACCTCTCAACTTTCATATTAATCCCTATCTTTTCCAATTTAACCAATAATTCCCCATGTGGTACTGTATCTAAAACGAATTTAAAAATGAATCATTAGAACACTGCAAATTCATGGATATCTTCTTTACATCCATGTGGGTATCCGCAGATGTGGATATCCACAGCTCATTTTTGAGGATACATGTGAAGATGTATATACAAATTTTGTATCTGGAATCCTGCAAATTTGCAGAAATCTGCTTTATATCCATGGGTATCGACATCTGCAGCTGTGGATGTGAATATCCACAGCTAATTTTTGTGGCTACAGATGTGGATACAAAATTTTGTATCCATGTAGGCTCATTGAATCGCTATATAATCAATTGTTTTGTTCTCAGTTCACATCACTTGCTTCATTTTCTTCTTAAACAGATATCAGCTGTTAACTTGTACATACAATAATTCTATTTCACTTAAATCTTGAAATCCTGGGCCAACATTTCTAGAGTGAGCATGTTTTGCACATCCTACTCTCTTTTCTTTAAACCCAGATTCCAGTCCCTATTATATGTTTGTTCATATAATAAATCATCACAAAATTCAGTGCGATTTTACCCATTTTTGCTTAAGAGAAATCGGAGGTTGAGAAAAATACAATGCTGCAGAACCAAATTGAGAACCAGAACCAATGTTGCAGAACCAACACAATTTTTAAAAAACTTGCCTGTGCAAATGGTCTGTCCTTCCCAACAAAAAGAAATATGCTCACATTAACACAATTTAAACCATTACATTAAACACTTAAAGTTTGTTGAGTAAGAGAGCTGAATTGATATAGAAAATTAATATTCATTAATTTTCAAATTAGTATCCTTTCCCAATGAAGTTAAGTGTGTTTACTTAGTTCCTTATGTCACAGATGATTACATGTCATGTACTATTCTCCATTTTGTCCTGCACAAATTGTAATACAGGCAGTCCCCGGGTTATGTACAAGATAGTGACTATAGGTTTGTTCTTAAGTTGAATTTGTATGTAAGTCAGAACTGGCTCCAGATTCAGCTGCTGCCACTGAAACTGACCAGGGGCTGACTACAGGAAGCCGGAGGCAGAATTGCCCTGCCCCCAGCTTCCTGGAATCAGCCTGATCAGTTTCAAAAGCTGCTGAATCTGGAGCCTGGGACAGAACAGCTGGGGCGCTGCCCGGTAGGTTCCCACAGGACCAAACCGGCAGCACCCCAGCTGCTCTACCCAAGGCGTCCCGCAACAAAAGCCTGGTCTGCTGGGGGGGGGGGGGGGGCGCACTAGCTGCGCCCCCTCCCCCCCCAGCAGACCAGGGAGACCCAAGCAAAGCCGCCCAGGCGGCGGGACCCCCGCCGCCTGGGCGGATTCGCTCCTGTCCCCCTGGTCTGCTGGGGGGGTCCAGCAAAGCCGCTGGACCCGCCCAGCAGACCAGGGACACCTGAGCATAGCTGCCGCCTGGCAGACCAGGCGGACAGGAGCAAAGCCGCCCATGCGGCGGGGGTCCCGCTGCCTGAGCGGCTTTGCTCCCGGGCAAATGAGCAAAGCCTCCCAGGCGGCGGCTTTTCTCGGGTGTCCCTGGTCTGCTGGGGGGGTCCAGCGGCTTTGCTGGACCCCCCAGCAAACCAGGGGGACAGGAGCAAAGCTGCCCAGGCGGCGGGGGTCCCGCTGCCTGGGCGGCTTTGCTCCCGGGCAAACGAGCAAAGCTGCCCAGGCGGCGGCTTTGCTCGGGTGTGCCTGGTCTGCTGGGGGAGTCCAGCGGCTTTGCTGGACCCCCCCAGCAGACCAGGGAGACTGGGAGAAGCTTTTCTCGCCCCAGAGGACACGGGTGGCCACCCGCTGCCCGTGAGGTCCGGGGTGAGAAAAGCCCCGTTCGTAAGTGCGGATCCGACGTAAGTCGGATCTGCGTAAATCGGGGACTGCCTGTATGTTAAAGGCTTTTTGGAAAGTGGTTCTTTTTAACTGACTAAATTAGTATTATTTTAATAATAATTTATTAATACCCTTTGCACTTAATTCTGTTATCTAAGGGGTTGGAATTTCTCCTACCACTGATTTCAGGCCACTAGTGCTAATGCAATTAGTGTTAGCAAATAATCATTCTGGCACCCAGGTGAAAAGATAGACCATGGAGCAAATTCATCTGAAGAAATGGATTGTGCCCATGAAAGCACATGATACCATCTACATTTTTTGTTAGTCTCTAAGGTCATCATCAACAACAACCACCATGGGCTCAACACCCGTTGGTGTCCGATGCATCCATCACTATTTCCTTCCATCTTTCCCAGTCCTGTGTGGAGTGGCTTAGTTTCTGTAGACAAGCTCCACACCAATATACTATATCATCTACCCATTCTCAGAGGGGTTTGCTTCTCTTATTTGGACTATCCATTATGTTGAATACTAGGGTCTCAACTTTTCGCTCGTCGTTCATTCTGCAGATATGACTGAATAGCTGTAACTTCCACTGAATAACCCTCTGCAGTATGTTCTCATTTGGCTGTATCTTCCTATATAATTCCTCACTGGTGACCTTCTGCATCCATCCTGTTCTCAGGATCTTTCTATGACTATTCATTGTTTTTTTTATTTTTTCAGTTACGGATTAACATGCTTCCTCTGAAACCGGGAAGCATATAAACATTCTTATCTTTTGACACAATCCTCGTCAGAGTATTGCAGTGGGATCATCAGGCTAACAAATGGTGCTTCAAATGCTGACTACAGTAAAATAGGTTTCTAAACAGTTTGTTCTCTTCTACAGATGTAGTGTTTTCCAGTAGTTCCTAGTCCTTTAGATATTTCAGGATGAGAGATCTTTCTTTCCTCCAATTTCCTTTAGAAAAATCTTTTGCTGGGAAAATTAGAGTTGCTAATTGTCTAATCACACAGACTAAAACACCCTTGCACTATCCCTTGCACCTTCCCTGAAATCCTACCTCTGCCCCATCCTTTCACCAAAGCCCCGGCCACACTCACTTCATATCTGCTCCTTTCATTCATTCACTTTTTCCCACCCTCACTCACTTTTACCAGGATGGGGCAGGAGGTTGCAGTGTTGGAGGGGGAGCAGGCTTTAGGGGCCAAGGTGCTTGCTTATGGGAGTAGGCTTTGGACTCAGTCTGGGGCAGAGGGTAGGGTAGGGTGCAGGTTCTGGGCGGTAGTTTGGATGCAGCGGAGGGTTCAGGGCTGGGAAAGGGAATTGGGGTACAGGAAGAAGTGATCATGCAGGGTCTGGAATGGAGTTTGCTGTGACAGAGAGTTCAGGGCGGGGGTAGGGAATTGTGTTGCAGGGAGGGGTGTGAGCTCTAGGAAGGAGCAGAGGGTTGCTTCAGGGGTTTGGGATGTGGGCTCCAGCCAAGTGACTCTTACTTCACGCAGCTGTGAGTCCCTGTTGTTAGTGCATTGGGGCTAAGGTGGGCTACCTGCCTGCTCAGGTCCTGCATTGCTCCTGGAAGCATCCTGTACATCCCTGTGGCTTCAGGGGAGAGGGAGACAGGTGGCTCTGCATGCTGTCCCTGGGCTGCAGGGAGGGACATGCCAGCTGTTTCTGGAGCAGTGTGATGCCAAGGCAGGCAGGGAGACTGCATTATCTCTGCTGTATCATTGGATTTTAGTGGACGATCTCTTGGTTTGGCTTCACAAGTCTCTGGGAGATCAAGCCCAATTCCAAGAGGCTTCTAGTGAAACCAGAATGAGACAATACTAGGGAAAATGCAAGCTGATTAAAATTTATTCTTATAATTAGCACCTTGGCTATGTCTACACTGGCATCCTTTTCCAGAAATGCTTAAAACGGAACAGTTTTCCGTTATAAGTATTTCCGGAAAAAGCGCGTCCGTGGCCAATGTAGACGCGCTTTTCTGCAAAAAAGCCCCGATCGTCATTTTCGCGATCGGGGCTTTTTTGCGGAAAAGACTACTGTGCTGTCTACATTGGCCCTTTTCCAGAAGATCCCTTATTCCTTATTCTTTCAAGTAGGAATAAGGGATCTTCCAGAAAAGGGCTTATTTTCCGCAAGATCCCGTCTAGACTGGCGCTTTTCTCCGGCAAAACCCCGAGCCGGAAAAAAGCGGCAGCCATGTTCATGCAAATGCTGCCAGGGATATTTAAATCCCCCGTGGCATTTGCAATTCCGACTGGTCTCATTAGCATCCTTTTTCCAGAAAGGGGTGCCAATGTAGACACAGTCGTTATGAATAGACCCATCACATTGAAGTCAATGAGAATACTGAGGGTACCCCAGTAAAGCATCAAGGCTTAATGAACAGGATTCATGCTTCCATTCTATTAGTGTTAATCAGATAAATTAGCCAGAAAAAGGCAATTCTTATAGTACAGTACCATACTGTATACTTTTAATATATTCCCAGCTCTTGAATAGATCTGTTCCATGATTATGCAGCTGTCTTTTTTATAATTTAAAAAATATTGCTGAAAAGGAGAATTAATGCAATGTTGAATTTTGGGCTCTATTATTTTTGTTAAGGTTATTCCTTCTCTTAGTAAATCATGACAAACACAACAGAGGATGAAAAATTATATATATATATATATATATATATATATATATATATATATATATATATATATATGGAAACTTCTGTCTTCCTTGTTCTTGCTTTGGCATGTGCTGTTGACTTAAAACATGCATAGGTCATTCATGTATTGGTGCAAGTTAGCCTCTGAACCTCGGCCTTCTTCCCCACCTGGGACATACGGCTTGCTCTTTTCTCCTCTCGTCTTTTCCCATACAAGCTGCGACAAGACTGCCTTTTGTGTTTTAACTTGTCCTGGTGGTTATGATAGTAGAAGCATGAAATTAAGTTTATTCCCAAACTGGTCAACTTTGGATCTCGTTAGACAGGAAGGAAAAAAACAGAAAATAGAATCTGGTAAAGAGGTACAGAGGGAAGTGGATAATGATTATCATCAGCCTAACATCCCAAAGTAAATTACTAGTGCTTGTAATGAAAAAAATTGATAATTGTTTTCCGTGAAAATTGGTGGCTAATTGAAAACAAATTTTGGGGAAAATATTTTTTTCTAAAATATAGCAGGGAAAATGAAATTTTGTACAGAGGGAAAAAAAATTAGTTTCAACAACCTCTAGGCACCACATGAATCCTGTATGTAAAATGAACAGCTGCTGTCTAACCGGATGCTTATCTGGTCCTCATAACATTCTAAACTTCTTTCAAATGTATTCCTTTTTCTCTCTGCCATATTTTTTCAGTCACACATATAGGATCCATGTGGTGCTCTAATAATTTACTTAGGGAGAAAAAATAGACAAGCTGACAGTTATGTTATTCTCTCTCACTATAATGGAAGAAATTTGACAGTAGCAGATTACATCTTTTCACAAATGCTTGTACAGATGTAGCTAAGTGAGGCACTTGCAGATCTCTACTTGAAAAACATCTCCACATCATTACTAATTGCTTCAGTAGCTATATTGAAACTTTTCTTATGTTCTTCTTTCAACATAGAATGAGATCCGGTCATTTTCTTACATGAAAATTCATTGATATTGTTCATAACTGATAATCCCTGAAGCATACTTATGTTTGTGCTGCAAGTTCAGGGTCCTAATGAGTATTCCTAACTCATGTTAGGCAGAATTTAGTAAAAATGGCATCACAAAAATCAGCTGAAAACATGTAATTGGAAATCTGTCTAAAATAGTGTAATATTAAGGACAGAAAAATCCACACAGTGATATAGCAACCAGCACTACAATGTATGGCATCTATCTGGTAAGTTGTAAGATTTGCAGCATTTTGTGGAATACCTGTGTGCCTGTGAAGTTAGAGGCCTGTCACAGAAAGTCTTTTAGCTGCAGAAGGCTGTGGCATAACAGTGTTGGTTTATGGCATGATAAGGGCTCTAGCAAATACACGGTCCATTTTTTATCAATTCCAAGGCCAGAGGATTTAAATTGGTCAATGTAATGTTTTCCTGTTTCATCTGAAGTGTCAGTGTTGTAGCCATGGGTGTTTGATGATCTCCCCCCTCCTACTCCTCTGAGCTGCCATGCAAAGGAAGAAGTAATCCTGTCTCTTCCCAGCCTGGCTGGGATTCACAGCTAGGAACTATCTAGATGGTTGCTTCCAGAAGCAGATCCACCTCTACAAGCCTCCTTGAGCTGCAGAAACCTCTGGGACTGGAGCTTCCTGAATAAGGAAGAGACTCTCTGAGGTATGTCTGATCTCCCCCTGAGAGCGACAGTGGTCATGCAGGGGAAGGACAAATTTTCTTCCTCCCCAAGCCCAGTTGGGACTGGTAACTGGGGTCGTCCTGACTGAGACACTCCCAGTAGCACGAAGGAGATTAGATTTCAGGGGGAAGGGCTTCTATCATGGTCTGTGCCACATTTTTCATGGATGTGAAATGGGAGGACTCTAGGCATGATCCAACATAGATGTCACTCACACCATAATTAAAAGCTATGTGCACAAGATGTCCTCAACTTTCTTGAAGTGCATTGCATATAGGACAAAATGTTAAAGGGGGAAAAATGATCTGTTTCATTTTTTATCTTTCAATACTTAGCAACCATTGAATAAAAATTGTTTTACATCTACACATTGAGTATGATAAATCAGTTGTAAATGATTTTTTAGACTTTAAATATTAAATGTCATGCTCAGTCAAAAAAATGAAAACATTGCATTGTAATAGACATTTATTTAAAGTATTTTCCTTCTTTTCCATCCTAAAATAGATTGTAATATTAAGATGCTTATGTCTATGAAGGAACATTGTTTCTCTTAACCAGTATTTTAATTCTTCTCACTAATATACTTACTATGTATTATTATTCTTTGTTTGATATTATACATTTTCACAAGGCAGATTTTTTTCCCCAATAGATTGTCAAGTTAAGCCACTGAGGCAAATAACATGAAACAGACCTTTTAGGGAGAGCAATGAGGACTGAAGGATATACAGTGATAATGCAGGAGAGGGATTGAGATGAATTTAGAGGACAGACTTGTCAGGCATGATGATCTTATTTCTGTCCCCATTGATATGATTGAGTCCTTATGTTTCTTGTTATCAATTCAAATCACAAAGAATTGCTGTAGATCACAATTACATTAAAATATATAATATAGATGTACTTTGAGTGAGCAAATAAAGTTGACAAATAAATAGGGTCCCCATTGTAGTCTCACACTTACATTTACTAAGCACCCCACAGTTCTAAAATACGGTATCTTCATTTTTACTAGCAATTGTGGGGATTTCTAATTTGTAGTCCCTACAGAGCTATGCACATTCCTCTTTGTTTGCTTTGCATGCTGTGTGGCATGAATAACAAACTACCTGTCCTGTACAATTCCCATGCTGTTACATAACGACTGTTTGGAATTAACCATATTTTATCTGAACAAGTTCCTGAATCTAATTTTTAGTAGTTACTATTCTTTCCTCTCTCTCTTTCTCCTTCTATTTTTAGTGTCAAAATATTGTTGTAAAGATCTGCAAGGAGACTGTCTTTTTAATATAACAGCCATCTTCTAGGATTTATATATTAATGTCAAAAAGATTCTACTTCGACCTTCTTCAGATTTTTAAATTGCAGAGGGAGACAGTGACACTGGATTTTGCTGTCCCTGTAAAATAAGTGATGTGATTGTAACCTGACTGAACTTTTAAAAATAATGAAACTATTGGATAAGACTGACTAAAGCAAACTCTTTCCAACTGCAAATAATGTAAATTACCAGCACACAATCTGCAACCTATAGGAGTTGAAAACAAGGAACCATAGATGTGATAATTATCCTGAGCCATGGCTTGAAGTGCGGGGCAGGGATATATGGCTTTCAACATTCCTGTCAGCTGGCTTGGGTTGCTGTACTCAACTGCACAATGGATGTCAGTTTAGCAGCAGTAGAGTTCTGACAGGTGCTTTCTTTGAAAAGGAGCCAGTGTGGGCGAATCTGATCCACAACTCTGAAAACATCATACAGTACCTCTGCCACCATGACCAGGAACGACTGATGCACTGAGGAGACCTTTAACCACACACATCCTATTAGGGGAAAAGGATAAAGGCAGGTGAAATGGAGAGCAGATAGGAAAAAAGGAGGCAGCAGGGATCAGGGATAATAGTGTGAGATCTGTGGAGCAAGGGGAAAGGGCAAATTTGAAAAAAAAAAAAGATATCATGACAAAGTTAAAGTTAAAGGGGTAATATACGAGGAGCTTCTGCATATTGGGGGGGAAAAAGGCCAGTAAATCCCTTATGTAACCCAGGTTTTGTCTTCATAGATATAAAATTACCATGATGTGAATGGATGGGTGATGATCATAGAATCATAGAATCATAGAATAATAGGACTGGAAGGGACCTCGAGAGGTCATCGAGTCCAGCCCCCCGCCCTCAAGGCAGGACCAAGCTCCGTCTACACCATCCCTGACAGATGTCTATCTAACCTGTTCTTAAATATCTCCAGAGAGGGAGATTCCACCACCTCCCTTGGCAATTTATTCCAATATTTGACCACCCTGACAGTTAGGAATTTTTTCCTAATGTCCAATCTAAACCTCCCCTGCTGCACTTTAAGCCCATTACTCCTTGTCCTGTCCTCAGTAACCAAGAGGAACAAATTTTCTCCTTCCTCCTTGTGACACCTTTTTAGATATTTGAAAACCGCTATCATGTCCCCCCTTAATCTTCTTTTTTCCCAAACTAAACAAGCCCAGTTCATGAAGCCTGGCTTCATCGGTCATGTTCTCTAAACCTTTAATCATTCTTGTCGCTCTTCTCTGTACCCTTTCCAATTTCTCCACATCTTTCTTGAAATGTGGCGCCCAGAACTGGACACAGTACTCCAGCTGAGGATGAGATATGCTTTAGATTCTTGAAGTGAACAAAACCAGTCCTAATACTACACCTTGTGGTATGCCTCTGCTCATGTCCCCCACTCACAATTGCTGACTTCTTAGACATTTTTTCTCTGTGGTACTGTATTAATTTTTTAACATCCAGTAATTTTTATGTATAGGTTCCTTTTTAGTCTTCATAAAGTTTACAGTGACTCCACCAACTATAGACGTTGTCCAGATATTAATCTCTGAATAGTTTTCACATCCGCCTCCTCCTTGCCATTGCTTTATGCTAATACATTTCACCTGTCCTGAATTCTTTAAAAAAATTGTGTTACAATTCATCTTTTTTATTTTCCCTTATGGATTCTGTCCCACAGGATTCTCTCAAATTGAAATTCTGTATTGATTTTTGGAACTTTGCTCTCTCCCAATATATATCAGAAGTTGAACTTGCTGAATTCTAGGTTATTTTCCTGGACATTAGATGAGGGTTAAGTTGAGGTATGTGATTCTGGATGGGGCAAATTGTGATTTATAGTGTGAGCTTAGTAGATGGGATTTGATAAAGTAGAAACATCCTGCTTGAGAACTTTAGAGTTTAAGAGTATTTATTTTGTATGTTTGGCATTTAATGTTGATAATTTCTGTTTTAATTATTATAAAGTGTTAATATTTTTAATCTTAATCTCTTTTCCCATTCTGACCTTCCCTATTTCTTCACTGTGAACATTGAAATCTGCAAAAATGAAAATAAATGCTTAAAATCCATAATTACATGCAAATATGAAAATTTATATAGATAAAAAAAATCTTAAAATAAGCATTGATATTTTGAGTTGAAATTATAAAAAGAAAATAGAAAACAGTTGAATTCTGTCAAGCCTAGGTATAAGCCACTTGAAAACATGGCTTTAAAATAGAAAGAAGGAAAAACAAATGGTTATTCAGCTATACAAATGACTGAGCTACAATTAAGTTGGGGAGGGGTTGTCTTGGCTTACCAGGGAAGGATGGCTCTGTTTTATAGCTGAAGTGCAGAGTGGGGGAGAGGATAATGAGGTCAGTGACTGCTGCAAAGAGGTGGACAGCACAACTGGCAGCACTGAATCACCTCCTCAGCGATGTGAGGTTAGCACTGTATAAAGGTACAAGCACTGGGTGGGGGAAGCCTTTTTTGTTTTCTGTTAATGAGTTCTGTTAATTGAAGGTTCTGGAGTTCACCTATATAGCCCACCACGGAGGTCTTTTTTTCTTTCTTTTTTTGTTCTGTGGTCAAGGACAATGCACCAGCTGCACTCCTTGTTGATCTTACATGGAACAAGAAGCGCTTCTCCAAAAAGAACTGTTCACCTATCAGGGCCACTAAGCAAGAGGACATTGGGAGATGTCTGAGAACTGTGTGGGTAACCAGAACACAAAAAGGTGCAAGCACACTGCCTCCCACTGATCTCATTTAAGGGGGGGAGGGACTAGATGAGTGCATTATGGGATGCGGAGGACATGAGCCCATAACCACCTGCTGCACAGTTTTGGTCACAGTGGACACCATAAGCATAGCCCACAATGCAAAGCTACCCATGGTGCATCTCTCTGAGTCAACAGTAGGCTCTCTAATGGGAAGGCGCTACTTCAGACTACATTCAATTCTTCCCCGTAGCGAAGACATGGACCTTCAACTTTGCAAAATTGGGTGCCCAGAAATTGACCATATTAGAGTCAACCTTATCTTGTAATGTAGACATGCCCTAAGTGATTTATTTTCATGATTATCATGGTATGTTGTATGACCTAGAGCAATAAGCAAAGCCAAACTCTGAAGTTCTTCCTTCCCAGTTTAGCGCGGAGATTTCAACAAAGAAACAGTGAGTTCATGTGGGATGTTTCATGAACACAGTCTATTGTAATATTTTCAAAAGTTGCATGATCTTCTTTGTGTGCAGCTGAAAATGTGGTTCTCCTCTAAAAATATCTGGGTAAAGAAGAAATCTTCTTACTCAGGAGACCTATTGATCATAGTCAGATATGCTCTGTGTGTAAATACATATTTACTATAATTCTTGTTAACATTGCATAGCTATCATAATTATAGGAGTATTATCTGGAGCAGGAGAGGGCAATAATTTTAGCTGGGGTCTACTACATGAAGTTTTGTGGTGGCTCTGGGCTGCCCCAAAAGGGGCGAAGCCTCAGGTGGAAGCGGAGGGGCCAGAACACTTCTGTGCTTCCCCGCTCACAGACCCTGATTGGCCTGGGAGTGGGAAGAGCAGGTGAAGTCTTTGCTCCTGCCCTCCCAGAGAGAACCACCAGCTGTTCTGAGCAGCTTTTGGTTCTGTCTAGGCACCTGTGCCCTGGTGGTGGGAGGAGACTTCACACATTCCCCCCACCCCCAGGTCAATCAGATTAGACAAATATCTATCAGGAATGATCTAGACAGTGCTTGGTCCTGCTGTGAGAGCAGGGGACTGGACTTGATGATCTCTCGAGGTCCCTTCCACTTCTAGTATTCTGTGATTCTCTGATTCTATGTTTCTAAGTCTTTCGCTCCCTGCCCTCGCCCTGCAAGAAGGCGCCACACTTAGAGTCAACCAGAAGCTGAGCAGCAGCTGGTGGTTGACTCTAAGCACTGTGTGCTCTTTGCAGGGCGGGATAAGAATTTGCGCGTTCCCCCCACATCCAGGTCAATCGATGTCTGGGTGTTGGGAGAGTGCGCGAAATCTCCTTCCTCCTTGCCCCTGCCTGGTAAGGGGCACGTAGCACTTAGAATCAACCCTGGCGGTTGACTGTAAATGCTGCTGGGGAGGGGAGGGGGAAGAGACTTCATGTGTTCCCCTGTCCCCAGGACCTGATTAGCCTGGGTATGGGGGAGCGGCAGGGCATCTGCAGGCTGGGTAAACACACTTGGTGGGCTGAATGTGACCTGCAGAAACCCTTTTGCTCATCCCTGATCATGGTGGTGCAGCTGGGGTGGGGAAGACAGGCCCCTAGTACCACCTACAGCCCCATCCCCTCTGCTGAGGCCTCGCCCCCACCATGGAGAGAAGAGGAGCAGTGCACCGAGAATGTGTGCACCCCCGACAGGAAGAGGAAGAGTTCACACTTGCCCCAGCATCCCCAGAGCATCGGGGAGGAAAGCAGCTGCACAGCACGCAGGAGCATCGAGAAGGGAGGCAGCCATGGCCTGAGCTGTCCCAAGCCTCTGCTATCCCAGCAGCAGCAGAGAGGGAGGAGGCTACATGGTTCCAGGCTCACCGTCCTGGAGCAGCGGGAAGGGAGGTGGCGGCGCGGCCCAATCTGGCCCAAGCCTCCCTAGTCCCAGGAGGAGCGGGAAGGGAGGCAGCCATGTGGCTCCATTCTACCCGGCACCTGGAGCACTGGGGAGGGAGGTGGCGGCATGGGCTAAGCCATCACAGAGCATGGGAAGGGAGGTGCTTTGGGGCAGCAAAACCACCCCCAGTCTGCCTACAGCAGAAGTTCTGGATACAGAGCCTGGCAGTTTGAGAAGGCAGAGCCTTCCCCCACATAAGCAACCGGACCCCCATACCCCTGATCTGAAGTCTAGTCTGGCTCACATATCGTTATTAATAATTCTGTTAAAAGTCCTACCAACAGAACAATTTACTGTTGAAGATGTGAGAGCCAGAGAGAACTCTGACTGACTTTCAGATTGCTGATTGAATTTACAATACAATTACTAAAAAGAAAAAGGTTTGTAAACCAGGAAAATTTGGTCAGTAAATCATTGAGTCAATGCATTTGGAGCCCTGAAATGCTTTTCTTATACAACTACTGTTCAAATGAGAACTGCACTTGAAAATTCACTCCTCAGTATGTCATAATAATAGCCAGCACTTCCATTTTCCCCTGATTTCAAGGGCTGTGGTCAGTTGTGGTTCTAGTCTCTGTTCCACTTCACCATTGAAAACTGGCTGAAAATCAGAGTGCTTCCAAATAAAAAATGGATATCCACGTTTTAATTAATTTTGTTAATAATGAGTCTACTTTTGAGAAAAGACTCTTAATTTAAGCAAGCATATATATAGTGACAAATTTTGCCTGTATTACAAAATATTGCCACTGGCAGAAGGGAATACAAAAATGTGAATTCATCTTTCAGTTAGAAGTGTTGTGAGTTAGAGTTCATTAATATGAGCCATGAATAAAGAACATGACATACCAGAGGACAAAATGTGTAAATCAATTTTTTAGCTCTTAACTGGCAGTTTCTCTATGTCCTTTGAAAACACTTAACATGGATCTTTCTAGCAAGTACAGTGCTGATTTGAAATACAATTCTGATGTTTAAATGATTCATATATTTGTACCATAATTTACCCGCCACACCCTTCTCCCCCTAGAAATATATATATCATTCTGCAAATATATACCCATGAAGAGAGTGAGAAAAAAGGGAAAATGTCAGTTAGTGCTGAATATTGGCAGTGGTGTGAAGATGAGCTATAATACCTGTCTCTTTTATTAATCAGTTGTATTACAATCTGCAAAAGCTACACAGTACAATATTTGGACATGTTTTAAATTGCTAAATTAAATGCAGATTTGAGTAGTTTATTGCATGTTATATGGAATAATTAAAAGTTAAGGAATATAATTTTTTGAAAAAATAGTGTAAATAAACACTTACTATACATTAAACATCAATCATTCAATAAACTAGAGGATGTATAATGCTTGTTTTTCTTGTGTATTGACAAATCCAGATCTTGCAATAGCTTTTGAATCTATTTGCCTCACCCTTAGTCCAATTGTTTTCTTTAGGAGCACATGAATGCATACTAATGAAACACATCTGAATTAAAACAAAAATAGAATGCATTTACAATCTAATAGGAGAATATTAATTTGAACTGCAAATAAAATATTAGTAAAATACATGGATTTTTAACTTTAAACCTGGGCTTTTTCTTGAGAGAAATATAGAATCAATTTTAGCATCCATGAAATTACTTATGCAGTACGGTATGCTGTGCAGCAAGATACCAAAGATTGTTAATAATAGTTTTTGGAATGATATCATCTTACATTTTTTACATTATTGTTTCCCTAGGGCATAATTTTTCAAACCCTAAAAATAACTAACCTTATAGATGAAAGCATGATAGGTTAATTTATATAGTATTTTTCCTTAAATTCTACCTGTATATTTTTGAAAGTATGATGAAATGCATTTTTATTATTATTGTCAAGCTGTCTGAAGTGGCTCATGAATGTGAGTGGCAGTCTCAGGATAGGCTGTTACAAACCAGATCACAAACATCAAAGACATTTTGGGTTCCATCATTCATCAACCAGTGTCAAGTGTGAACTCTTCAAACACTATAACAACATTAACACTCTCTCTCTCTCTCTCTCTCTCTCTCTCTCTCTCTCTCACTCTAATATTTAGATTATTCCCAACCTCAAAGGACCAAGTACGGTACTTAATCCAGTTTAATTGTACCTTAGGTCTCAGACCAAAGATAATGCTTGTAGGCAATCCTACATCAAACTAGCTGAACATGTATTAATTAGAAAATAGCAATGAGTCAGGTTAAAGGAAGTAAATGCACACACACAAATGAGACATAGTCTTGGATTTCAGAAAGTAATTGACAATGCTATTATATGCCAGCTTTGTGTATCCTTTAGGGCTAACCCAAGTTAAACAACAAGTAGTCATGTGGCACCTTCAAGACTAACAAAAATAACTATAGTATCATTAGCTTTCGTGGGTAAAACCCACTTCTTCAGATGAACTCATCTGAAAAAGTGGGTTTTGCCCACAAAAGCTCATGATGCTATGTGTATATGTATATATATATATATTTGTTAGTCTCTAAGGTCCTACATGACTACTCATTTCTAAAGTTACTGACTAACAAGGCTTCCCCTCTGAGTTCAAGTTAAACAGTAAAGAATCCCTTGCTTATGCTTACAAATTTTGATCTTTCCCTGAAATGCGTGCAACATAGAGATAGCAAGTTCTTCTGGATAGTGATTTTTATTTTCTTTCCCCAGAGCTCAAGCTGATGGGAAGAGTGTTTTGTGCAGGTCTCTTCTTTATGAATGTCAGAGGGAGCAATCAACAAAATATTTTATCCTCTGATGTGCAATGTCTTGTCTAATGTCAATGGGCATTCTTTTGTTGGAAAAATGACACCTTCTGTGGTAAACTAGCATTTTACACCTGGGAATTCTTCTCCTCTTATGTCCAGGTTTATAGTTTTAGAGCAAACACTTTTATAATTTCAAAGCCAACACTTAAATATTACTGTGATCAAGGTTTGAGGTGGGGACATACTGAGATTGTAAACTGTAAAGAATGAGGAAGACCCCCCCCCCCAAACTAAACTGGTGGTTGCTATAATACTTACATCCTAGCTAGCAACAAAACAGGTTTTGTAATATCTTAGGGTATGTCTACACTACCCCGCTAGTTCGAACTAGCGGGGGTAATGTAGTCATCCGCAGTTGCAAATGAAGTCCGGGATTTGAATTTCCCGGGCTTCATTTGCATGAAGCTGGCCGGCACCATTTTTAAATGCTGGCTAGTTCGAACCCCGTGCCGCGCGGCTACACGCAGCACGGAGTAGCTAGTTCGGATTAGGCTTCCTATTCCGAACTAACTGTACTCCTCGTTCCACGAAATTCAAATCCCGGGCTTCATTTGCAACTGCGGATGACTACATTACCCCCGCTAGTTCGAACTAGCGGGGTAGTGTAGACATACTCTTATTGGTTACCCAGAAGCAAAAAATGCACTTTCCATAAAACAACTCAGCTTTGGACTTCTATCCAGACAACCAAGTGAAATATGAGGCTTATTAAAAATTTTAATAGAGATGTAGCTGTATTAGTCTGGTCTAGCTGAAACAAAAGACAGGACTATTCAGCATTTTAAAGACTAACAAGCTGGTTTATTAGGTGATGAGCTTTCATGAACCAGACCCACTTCCTCAGATCAAATTGTGATAATTGGGGAAGCTATTTTACAAAGATTACAAAGATAGCTTCTCCAATTATCACCTCTAATATCATTACCTAATAGACATTAAGCCCCCCCGCCATATCTCCTCTGTTCTAAAATCTGATTTGTCTATTTTATATGTGTTTGCTTTTTTTTGTTTGTATCCCTTTGGTATATATGGTCATGCCAATTTTCTTCCACAATTTGATCTGAGGAAGTGGGCCTGGCCCATGAAAACTCATCACCTAATAAACCATCTTGTTAGTCTTTAAAGTGCTGCATAGTCCTGTCTTTTGTTTCATTAAAAATCTTGTTCCTCAAATGAAAAGTTCTACCAATCCCAAAGGATCAAGCACATTGCCTCTCTCAATGAATATTTAAGATCTTATCCATATACAGGCAGTCCCCGGGTTACGTCAATCCGACTTACGTCAGATCCCTAGTTACGAACGGGGTGAGGCAACCCTGCACTAGCTGCGCCCCCCCCCCCCCCCCAGTAGACCAGGGAGACGCGGAGCGACTTTTCTCGCTGCAGAGGCCGCGGGCGGTGGGACCGCCAAGATGCGCTGCAGTCCAGCCGCCCGCATCCTCCGTGGCGAGAAAAGTCGCTCCGCGTCTCCCTGGTCTGCTGGGGGGAAGTGCCCCCCGCGCTGCCGGAGGTGGCGACAGTGGGGGAGGCACCCCGCACTAGCTGCGCCCCCCCCCCCAGCAGACCAGGGAGACGTGGAGTGGCTTTTCTCGCCGCGGAGGACACGGGCGGCGGGACCGCTGAGATGCGCTGCCTGACAGGCGGTTCAGCCGGCGCTGCCTCGAGCGCCGCAGGGGAAGCACCCCCCGCGCCGCAGGAGGTGGCGACAGTGGGGGAGGCACTCCGCCCCGCCAGCTTTGGGTCCATTGGCTCCGCGGACGCCCCTGGGCAGCTCCAACACCCCCCGCTGTTGGCTGGAAGGAGGGTCAGTATCTCATCTTCTTTGGACATGTTACATTCAAATCTGGTTTTAGGTGAGAAGTGGGTTTCCCTTGGTCCTAGTGACTATTGCCCAAATGCTGGACAGTTTGTTACAATTAGCCATTTCCACAGCATTATCAACTAATCCTGACTCATTCATTTTCTGTCTGATAAGCAGCTGCAACTAATTAAAAATGTCTTTGCCATATTTTTTTTTCAAGCAAGCCAGCTAAATGTCCTGTCCTATCATCTTGATATTAAAATCAGTTTTTGATAGTTAACTTTTGATATCCAGTTCTGTATATGTTCTCGTACTATGCTTATCAACATGGTATCCAAGCACTTTGTAGTACTGCATTAAGCAATACGACTGTGTCAAAGTAGAAAATTTTGGTAATTTTATGAACCCTATATCTACCTCAGTTTCCCATATATTTTGTGTTGCTACCCAGGGAGGAAAACATGATGGTTTGCTCTCAGGACTGGCTAAGAGATGTAGGGCTTGTCTTCATGTACAGTGCTACTGAAGCACAGCTGTAGCATTTTACTGAAGATGGTCCTTCTCTAATGGGAGAGCTTCTCCTCTCAGTGTAATTAATCCACCTCCCAGAGAAGCAGTAGCTATGTCTGTGGGAGGAGGTCTTCCCTTGATATGGTGCTTGATGTAGTTTTCATATCCCAGAGTGACATAGTTATACTGACGTAGGTCTGTAGTACAGACCCAGCCACAGGTAGGCCCGCGTGTGTGTGTTGCCTAGCTCTCTGAGCAGACTGAATAGGTCACTAAAGAGGACTGGTCTAAGCTGACCCATTATAATGAAAAATCCAAAAAGATAATGGAAGCCAGATCACCAGGACATCGACTTAGGGAAGAAAGCATAGCAGACACCTCAGCTTGAGAATAAAGGACTGAGGGAAGTGAGGTGTGGGAGAATAAAACTGAGCTCTGGAGAAATGTTTGGCTAGAGTTTCCCCTACAATATGTACCAGTTCCGACTTACATACAAATTCAACTTAAGAACAAACCTACAGTCTCTATCTTGTACATAACCCGGGGTCTGCCTGTACATGCTTACAGACAATTCTTATTAACTAAACTATAATGTATTTAAAAAAAGAAAAGAAAAAAGGGAGTATTGGTTAAAAGATACATACAGATATGCATAGAGTTCTTATTTCAGTTGCATAGTAGAGATGGTGAGTTTTAGCGTTGCAGAGTTCTTTCATTATTCTGTAGGTTCACTCCAGTGTTTAATATCAGAGTTATCCAGAATGGAACTGGAGGCCTCTTGATCTCATGGCTCAAGCTTTCACTGATGAAGCATAAACATATTTGAGATGAAAGGACTAGGTTCAAAAACCCTTTATGCATTTTCTGGGAGCCTTTTGACAGCATGCAGTTCTGGAGGTGAAAAATAGTGTCTTTGAAGTAACTTCCTATTTCCTAAACATCACTGGTAATTAATTAGCTAAATGGATTAACATAAGGCAGTTACCTATTTCCTGCCATTTGCAGGTCATTTTCTATATACTTTCAAGAGAAACTGAACCAATCAAATAAGTGATCACACTGGGAAATAAGCAATATTTGTATCTTTGCATCTGAGGAAAATATATATTTATATGAAGCATGATCAGGGATATTCCTTAGACAAATGGTAAAAAATAAAGACTCTTTATGTTGAGAAATGTTGATTAAATTTCATCTTATGTTAGTGTTTATAATGCCAGCTGATGTCCTACATAATCAGATTTTGTTGTTGTTGTTGTTGTTAAATAAAACACAACATCCACTTTGGCCGAATAACAATTTCTTAATATTGGAGCAAATAATGTCCCAGTTTTAGATAAATAATTAGGTATGCATAAACTTCAGATTTATGTCCTGTAAATACTTTTAATTACCACATATGTTTGCAAATAAATAATAGTCAAACATGTTGACTAATTATTGTTGCAAATTTGAAAGACACTGTGGCAACAGTTGAGTTAGGTTATTATTTGCATACTGTGCCTTTCATCACTGGTATAAATAATCCTAGTAGAATGTGGTTTGACTCAGAAATTAGATTGTGAATGTGAATTTAAATCTTGTCAAAAGAGCCTCTGTGACACACTTGTCCACGAGTCTTCTCTTTTTTGCATTTACTGGATTAAGCACTGGTAATGGCAAAGTAAGCTGCACCATGTTGCCCCAATGTGTCTCAAACATAAGCATCTGCCTATGGGAGTTAGGCTGTGGTTCTGTTTCCCATTCAGTCTTTGCTCTTTACTCAGACTGTTAGTGAGAGTGCTTACTGTAACAGTCTTCTAGAAACTAGATGGAGGCCACAGATTAATTTTACATCGGCCACAAAACAGCCTTCCTATGATAACAGCTTTCAGAAACCTATACTGGATCAAAGCTTATGAATTAGAAGTGAAAAGCTCAGTGTTCTCATTCCTGGAGTTATCTAGTCTCCCTAATTAGAGTGCCTGTGATAATGATCAGTTTCAGTATCTCAAATCACAGTATATTATAATAATTCATGAAAAGTAAATTAAAATAATATTATTTAGGTTTCAGAATCAAACATTCTAAAGTTAGGAAATGCCAGAATTTAGGTTGGAGGTGCAATCTTATTTCTGCCTCCCTGTGCACGTGCAGTATGATACTTTCTCTATTTACATGATCATATAATACTTTTTAGCAGGGTGCCTGCATTAGCCAGTGCACTGGGTAGGTAGAGCTCAGAAAATTAGATAGCTGTTCAGTTTTTTCATCCTCATCATTCAGTTAATACCTTGTTTACTGCGTCCAGTTAAAGCCTACATTAAATACAGAACTATTAATTTCTTTTCTAAGAAAAGTTCTTTTCTAAGATGCACTTCATTGTCTGAGTGCCTCACAAAAATCAATTAATCTCCATGCGAGATGAGAGTGTTATCTCAATTTTACTGATAGGAAAACTGAGAAAAGACACTTGTCTTTGGTAATGTAGTGCATCACTGACAGAGTCAAGCTTAGCGCTCTAGTCTTCCTGGCTTTCAATCCTTCCACTCATTCCTCCAGGCCATGATGTCCAAAGAGCTGAGCAACCAGTTTCTTCAATTTCAGCTGCAGTTGTTAGTGCCCATCTCTTCTCCATATCAAGGCCTAGATGACTCAAGTTAGGCATGCACGAAAAGAGGAACACACAACTTGTGGCCACCTGTGAAATTTTGTCTTATTGCTTGCTCAGCATCATACTGGAAGACTGTGAAGAGAGGCAGCAACAGAACTGAATCCTGCTGTGTGACTTTAACTTGCTTTCTCTAGAAAACAATCCAACCATCATTACTCTTCCTGCAGAAGCTTCCCTACTGTCTACGTACCTTTCAATTGGTTCAGCAAATGAGGCAAGGATCCTACAAACTCTTTTGCTACAACAGCCTTGATTCATACCCTGAGCATTATTGATCCTGTGCATGGTATGAAACAGAGGTTCTATGGGTGAAAAAAACCCTACTATGTAACAGTGTAATTAAGCACTGTGTCATTAAGGTGGCACATGCAAACTTAATTCTGGCATTCTCTGTTTAAGTACTTGACTTTGCACCTCAAGTAACATACTTTTAAAGTATTGCCTAAGTTTTTTAAAGTAAAATCAAATTCTATTATGTGTCACTTTGACAACTTTGCTATCATGCATCACAGGCAAAGTTTGAATTCTGACCCTTCAATATTGTAGTGAAGCTTGAAATAAAGAACTTACTACATTTAGCTGGAAGCAAGATAAGATTGTTATTTCAGGTGGGAATACTGGAAATTCCCCTTCCTACCTTTATCTAGTAAGGACCATGTCCCATGTTGCGATGTGGGAAGGGTGCTATAGTTGGAAAGCCTTATGTTATAACTGCCAGTTGCTACTGATAATACATTTTTTAAAATAATTTTGCTAACAATACCATAACCTTTAAAGAAATGAGTTGAAGAGAACAATCACAGGACATTGTCCTTGTAAACACAGAGCCATACATGGAATATCTTTAAAATAGAGTTGTATTTGAAAAAAATAAGATAAAACAAAATGTGATTGAATTGTGCAGAGAAACAGTTATATTCTATACATGTTTCCTTTGAGACATGCTGCTTGCCAAAGTTGTTATTCCAAAATAAGTCATACTTTCCAATTTTCCAATGGATATGACAGAAGATAAAGCCCCTAATAAAAAAAATAATAAAAAAACCAGGAAGGAACAGCAATATCACACTGAAAGGTCATTAACTGCTTGATATGTTGTTTACATTAGAATACTGATGAACACAGCTGAGCTTAGGCTTGCTAGAAACTTGTGGTGTTACCATATTAGAGAAATGAGAGGGCTAAAAAATATAAAATATTATACATCGTGATCTGTTCAAAAATCCTGACAACAAATATTAGTGATAACCAGGATGATCTGGCTTTCTGTATAATGCAGATCACCAATTATAGGCAGGAAAATAATAAAAAGTTAACAAATTCTAGGCAGCATATTGCTATTCAGTATACTTAGTAGTTAAAACATGCATTATGCAATGTTTTATATCTAAGTTTATTTTAAATTTCTATAAAAATATAATTTATATTAATAATTTATATTTCTATAATAATAGATTTTTTGTTTTTTAACCAATAATCAAGACATTCAGAGCAAACTTAGGGTTCTATTCTATAGCTGCACACAGCATGAGGAGCTCTTACTGAGTTCATTGTGAATACTGCGCACAAAACTTGAGAACCAGGCCCTTTGCCAATTTGTTGAGATCTCCATCAGTATCGCTGCATCCAAAGCTAAAAGTACAGAGCCTTTCTAATTCCCAAGTAGAAAACAACTGAGCCAACAGTGGCTGAGATGAGCTGGAAGTCAAATATTGGTCCTAGTATTTTATATGAGAAATCGTGCAGAGATTGTTTCACTTTTGAAATTTATTAATGTTCACATTGATTATTTATAAAAATATATTTTCCATGGTTCTTTATTTCATTAATCTGCTAGAAATGCTACCTTCTAATTGTTAGCTGGTTACCTTATTCTGGTAATTAAACTAGGACATCAGTGCTTTTAATTCTAGTTTTTGGTTGCAAAATATCACTGAGTCTGACTAGAATGAGAGTAGAGGGAGAAACCAGGTTTGATCAATAAAACAACTTACTGATCTATCACATTGTGAGGCGGGCTGTTAGGTACAGATGAGAATTGATTCTAGATTATAGTGTTCCTACAGTAGCGGACATCTTTGTGTTAGCAGTGTCACTTTTCATTAAATTATTTCTATGGGATTTAAGGGACACAACTATACAATGCCCTTATGAATTAATAATTTTTTTGTAATATTTTAAAATTTTATTTTCATTGCTGATAGTAAATCTGAGCTTCACTATTTCACCTCTACTTGTGACTGATTCATTCTGTGCATTGAAAAATGGGATTTGAACAAGTAGTGTTATAAAAAAATATTTAAAGATAACAAACCAAATTTGATAACTGGGGGAAACAACAATGAGATGGAATTGTTAATAAATTGTATTTCTCATATGACTAGTTCAGGGAAAACCAAAATAAAAAGATGAAATGATTGATACAGGCTAGTCATTAGACCATATCAGTGGATGTGACTTGCACTATTTTAGTCACAGAAATTCTTTTAATGCATTACACCATGCCTCAAAATTAGCAATTGAACTAGACTTTGAAAAAAGATAATATTCATTCAAGTAACTATAAAGAACTCCATCATAAAATAATAATGAGTATGCATATGAATTAAATAAAGGGTAAATAAATGAGTAATACAAGCTATTAACACTTAAATCAACTTTTAATGAAATACAATATACTAAAACAACAACAAAAATCATAGCCAAATTCAGTTTGTGATAGGAATGCTGTTATAGAATGGTACATCTTGATAAACCAGAAAATGACAGCCATGAAAATGAGTCTGGTTTGGAGTGCACTTAAAGTCAGCATTAAAGTATCCTAAAATGTATACACGTTGCACCTCTATAAATCAGAGGTGAGATTTGAAAGCTAGAAGATAACTTTTCTCAATTACAAATACACTGAAATATTTCAATCTGTGGAGGCTTCTATTACCAACAGATCATTCTCACTCACACATGTAAAGAAAGCCCTGCTGCAGCACAAATGAGTTAAGAAGGCTCTGTCTACACTAGAAACTGAAGTTGAGTTATATTTGGTTTACTTATAGTCACTGTAGTAACAACTGTGGTAGCTCATGTGCACACTACCCTCCTGCTGCTAGTGATGTGTGTCCTCACTAAGGCTATGTCTACAATACAGAGGTTTTTTTGGAAAAACTTTAGTTTTCCTGAAAAAACTTCACTCACACTGCAATCACATTCTTTCTACAAATAATCGAAAGAACTGAAGTGTTTTTCCAACATTGGTAATCCTCATTCTACAAGGAAGAAGCCTTTTTCTGAAAGAGCTCTTTTGGAAAAAGACGTGTGTGGACGGGGAAGAGGGAGTTCTTTTGAAAGAAGAGGAAAGAGGAAAAAGCACAGATGCCCTGGTGGCCATTCCGTCCATAGCAGTCACAGCTTACATGTGAGATAGCATCCGTTCAGTGTGGATGCTTTGTTTCAGAAGAAGTTTTTTTGGAAGATCTCTTCCAGAAAAGCTTTTTCCAAAAGAAGCCTGCAGTCTAGACGTAGCCCAAGAGTGCTTCCACTGACTTAAAAGGTGCAGTATGGGGTTGAGAAACTGGGCTGTCAGTCCCACTTGCAGCAACCCATCTTGAATCTGGCCTGTGTAGATGGGCCAAATGTCAGAAAAGCCTCTTCCAAAAAAGAAAAAAGTGGAAAAATAACACAGTGTAGACATAGTTTGATAGAGGAAGTGTGTGGGCGGGGGAGGGGGAGAAGGAGGGGGAAAGGGGAGAATCAACTAGTCGACTAGTTAACTGATGAGTTGATTAGTACTTAACATCCCTAATGGGGAGCTGGGATCCTGGCAGTGGGTAGTCACTAGCTTCTAGGCAATAGAGGACCAAGGAGCCTATAGGCAGCACAAGGGCTCCTTGCGAGGAGCCAGGATCATATGGACAGAAACCTGGCTGGCAGTATCAGAGAGTGGGAGGTGGGTGGGTGCAGCTCAGTTAACAGTGAAGAGCCCATGTAGCAGCTGGACTGGGAAAGGGGAGCTGGGGAGGGGGACTGGGCTCTAGCTGGAGTTCCCCACCTGGATCAGTGCCAGTTTGGTGGTTTTGTCCATTTCATACTCCATCACCCAGTAAACTGACAAGATTGTCAGCTAAGGGCTGATGTAAGTAACCAGTGTCTACACAGGCACAGGGTTGCTCTAACTACACTAACATAAGCTATATGCCTCTTGTGAAGATGTGGAGTTATTATGTTGGTGTAGCACTTGGATCAGCAGGAGCAAGGCTTTAGTGTGTATATTGACACAATAAGGATGACATAAGCTGTCGTATGCTGATATAACACTGTAGTGTAGACCCATGTTTCTCAAAGTGAGCCATAGCTTTGGGAAGGTGGCTATTGGGCCCACACCACTTTGTTTATCTAACGGGTCGGTAGCCACAGAGTCTCGCAGCTACCATTGGTTCTGATTTGCCATTTCCAGCCAAAGGGAGCCACAGGAAATGGTCTGCGTCTCTCCGCTTCCCACACCTCCCATTGGCTGGAAACGGTGAATTGGAGTCAATGGGAGCTGGGAGGCTCTGTGGCTATGGACCCGTTAGGGAAACAAAACAGCACGGGCCTGCTAGAGGTTTTCTCAAAGCAGGCCTGTGGTGCATTTTGAGAAACATTGGTGTAGACCAACTCTAAAATACATGGTGAAATAGAACAGTGATTTAAGTGAAGTTGCTAATTCTCAGTAGCACTTCATTTTAAGACTCAGACAGCAGAACAAAATTAATCTACATTTTTGTATAAGCACAAGAGACTTATGAGTGGAAAGTTAGTTCTTTAAGAAATAACAAAAGAGCTTCAGTAAGCTGGTAACTGCTAGGTCAGCCATAACATACTGAAAGGCAAATATTATATCCTCATAATTACTGGCTTTCTAGGTGAAAAATAGACAATTGAATTAGAATCATAGACTACTAGGACTGGAAGGGACCTCGAGAGATCATCGAGTCCAGTCCCCTGCCCTCCTGGCAGGACCAAATACTGTCTAGACCAGTGGTCCCCAACCTTTTCAGGTTGGCGGGCGTCAGGGGGCGTGGCCGTTCGCCCGCCGGGCGCCAGGGGGCGGGGACACTTGCCCGCCCGGGGGCGGCCCCCCCCCAGCCGCATGCCCGGGGGCGGGGCCCCCCCATACCCACGGGGTCGGGGCCCCCCCCATAGCCGCGCGCCAGGGGAAGGCGCCCCCTGGCAAGCGCCGCACGCCCGGGGCCGGCGCTCCCCCCGTAAGCGCCGCGGGGCCAAGGCCGGGGCCGGGGCTGGGGCCGAGGCCAGGGCATGCGCGGCGCCCCCGGGGGTGGGGCCAAGGCCGGCACCAGAGCCGGCAAGGGCACGCGTGGTGCTCCCGGGGGCGGGGCCAAGGCCGGCGCCAGAGCCGGCAAGGGCATGCGCGGTGCTCCCGGGGGCGGGGCCAAGCCCGGTGCCGGAGCTGGCAAGGGTACACGCAGCGCCCCCGGGGCCGGGACCGGCCATGCACCCGGGGCTGGCACCTGCCAGCCCAGATTGCTCCGCGGGCGCATGTAAAGAGCCCGGCGGGCGCCATGGCGCCCGCGGGCACCGGGTTGGGGACCACGGGTCTAGACCATCCCTGATAGACATTTACCTAACTACTCTTAACCATCTCCAGAGATAGGGATTCCACAACCTCCCTGGGCAATTTATTCCAGTGTTTGACTACCTTGACAGTTAGGAACTTTTTCCTAATATCCAACCGAAACCTCCCTTGCTGCAGTTTAAGCCCATTGCTTCTGATTCTATCCTCAGAGGCCAAGATGAACAAATTTTCTCCCTCCTCCTTATGACACCCTTTTAGATACCATACATTTAGGCTGCGTCTACACTGGCATGATTTTGCGCAAATACTTTTAACGGAAGAGTTTTTCTGTTAAAAGTATTTGCACAAGAGAGAATCTATACTGGCATGTGCCTTTGCGCAAAAGATTTGCTTTTCTGCAAAAGCATCCATGCCAGTGTAGACTCTCTCTTGCACAAGAAAGCTCCGATGGCCATTTTAGCCATCAGGCTTTCTTGAACAAGAAATTGATGTTACCTGTATACACTGTCCTCTTGTGCAAGAACACTTGCACAAGAGGACTTATCCCTGAGCGGGAGTATCAGAGTACTTGCGTAAGAAGCACTAATTTTGTACATTACAAAGTTAGTGTTCTTGCGCAAATACTCGCGGCCAGTGTAGATACTTAGGAGCAGATATGAAATCTGAAGGCTACGTTAAGTCTCTCTTTCATACTTCTAGTATAATCTCTCATAGGCCATATCTACCCTATGCAGTGGATTGAAGCTGCAGCAATCGATCCACCAGCTGTCAATTTATCACATCTGCTATAGACATATTAAATTGATCTCCAACACAACAATACCAACAGTCCACCAAAACAAGAAGAATAGTTGGTGTCAACAGGAAAGCAGCCCCCAGCAATCTTACCTCATGCAAGACATCACAGTGAGTATGTTGAGAAGAGTTTCCCTCAAATTATATTTAAACAAATTCCACTTTAATTATAAAATCAATCTCTTAACTCCAAATAGTTAGAATATTCCAGTTTATTTTACTCATTGTCCTAGATACTTCAAGAGAGTTAATTCTTACTAATAATATTCCAATATAATATCACAATTGCTACTCCTTATACAATATTTCTAGATTTACTAATATATAAGCGCAAACAGCAATTGTATACACCAAAATCTTTGTTAATATAAAGTCTTTTCACATGTAAATGAACTTAAGAAGAGTAATATCTCAATGGTTCAGAGTAATGCTGGAAGTGTGTAACAGATGGGGTTCTGCAGGGATTTGTTTTGGGTCTGGTTCTGTTTAATATCTTCATCAATGATTTAGGCCTGGTCTACACTGCGGCTACATCTACATTGGCATGATCTTGTGCAAATACTCTTTAATGCAAGAGTTCTTACATTAAAGTATTTGCTCAAGAGAGCGTCTACACTGGCATGGGCCTTTGCGCAAGAGATGTGCTTTTGCGCAAGAGCATCCGTGCCAGTGTAGATGTTCTCTTGCGCAAGAAAGCTCCAATGGCCATTTTAGCCATCGGGCTTTCTTGTGCAAGAAATTCATGTTGCCTGTCTACACTGGCCTCTTGCGCAAGAACAGTTGCACAAGAGGGCTTATTTCTGAGTGGGAGCATCATAGTTCTTGTACAAGAAGCACTGATTTCACACATTAGTACATCAGTGTTCTTGCGTAAGAACTCCCCGCCAGTGTAAACAGGCAGCATGTTTTTTGCGCAAAAGCAGCCACTTTTGTGCAAAATCATGCCAGTGTAGACACAGCCTAGGAGTTTAGATTGAATTTAGCTGCATAAGGATGATTTTTTAAATGATGCATCCACACTACCAAGCCTGTCATGTCAAACTTAAGGGCCACTGAAGTTGATATTGGTTATTTCTGGTTTCACAAGAAGTAATGCTATTCCAGACCTTTCATGGTCAAATTTATGGTAGTGTAGACCCAATGTTAGAGAAAGTCAAAGTTATTGGCCTCTGGGAGGCATCACACAGTGCCCTGCTCTGGCCAGAACTTGTGCCTCTACTGATCTCAAGTTGAACAGGAAAAGCCCTGTGAAAAATTGAATTTCATTTCCTGTGTGGCCAGTGTTGAAGGACATCTCAGAGTGAGCATCACACTGTGACTCATGTGGCCATGACATCAATCAATTCAGGTACTGCAATGACTTTGAATACTTCTGCTCCCATGGGCTTCAGTTCCCATGGATGCAAAAGAGCACCAAGATGAAGTGTCTGGGAGATCTCGGACCTCATGGAGGCTTGGGGAGAGGTATCCATTCTCTCCGAGTTGTCTGGCGTTGCAAGCTTCCAAAGGGCTATTGCCATGCACTTCTACAGGGTCAGAGTAAGTCTCATTCAGGTAATCTGGCACCTCAGCATAGGAGAAAGCCATTCGCAAAGTTAAAAGAAAGTGGTCTTACACATTTGGAAGTTTTGCAGCCACTGCTGATCATCCCATCTCTGCATTACAATGCAGTCCCACCAGTGTGTGCTTGTTTCATGGCGTTCCACTGTATACACAGGATTGACTGGAGGCTGTGCTTGCATAAGTGCCAGGCCTTACATGAGCAGCGACTCCATACCAAGCCAAGATTAGATTTGTCCTCTTCCTGGTGGAGCAACATGTGCATTCTCTCAAGGTATTGTGCCATTAGGCACCTCACAGCACACATAAGCATCACTATGGTTTGCTACAAACCAGAATCCATGCTTATGCTGCCATAGCGTCTGCATAGGAGACAAGGGCACAAAAAACTCTAACAGACTGTTTCCTGTTGATCTCGCACAAGGGAGGAGGGACTAAACAAGTGCATTATAGGACACTGCCAACATGAGCCCATAACCACCCACTGCACAGCTTTGGTCCCAGCGGGCACTGTAAACATAGCCCAAAATGCTAAGCTATCCACAGTGCATTGCTCTCTGAGTCCACAGTAGCTCCCAAAGGGGGACATGGTACTTTGGACTGTATTCGATTCTTCTCCACAGTGAGGATGTGGAGGCTCAACTCTGCAAAATCGGGTGCCCAGAAATCAACCATAATAGATTTGACCTTATCTCATGTGTAGACATGGCTTAGATAAGGGCATAGAGAGTTCACTTATAAAGCTTGTGGATAATACCAAGCTGGGAGGAGTTGCTAGTACTTTGGTGGATAGAATTATAACTCAAAATGATACAGACAAATTGGAGAAATGGTCTGAGGTAAATAGGATGAAATTCAATAAGGACAAATGCAAAGAACTCCACCTAGGAAGGAAAATCTAGGTTTCATAGCGGACCACAAGCTAAATATGAGTCAACTGCGTGGCATTGTTGCAAAAAAAGCAGACATCATTCTGGGATGTATTCACATAAATGTTGTAAGAAAGACACAAGAAATAATTCTTCCACTTTACATTGAATTGGCCTCAACTGGAGTATTTTGTCAAATTCTGGGTACCACATTTCAGGAAAGATGCAAACAAATTGGAGAAAGTATGGAGAAGAGCAACAAAAATGATTAAAAGTCTAGAAAACATGATCTATGATGGAAAATTCTTAAAAGAATTGGGTTTATTTAGTCTGGAAAAAAGCTTTTAAGTACCTAAAAGGTTGTTACAAAGAGGAAGGAGAAATATTATTCTCCTTAACTTCTGATGACAGGACAAGAAAAAATGGGCTTAAATTGGAGCTAGCATTAGACTTAAATGGGCTTAAATTGTAACAAAGGTTAGATTGGAGATTAGGAAAAAGTTTCTAAATATCATAGTAGTTAACCACTAGAAAAAAATTGCCTCTCTAGGTTGTATACTCTCCATCACTGGTGATTTTTAAAAGCAGTTAGACCTATTTAGGAATGGTCTAGATGGTATTTGGTCCTGCCATGACTGTAAGGGACTAGACTTAATGACCTCTCAATGTTCCTTCCAATTCTATTACTCCACAAAAAACTACTCTACTACTGAAAGCTTTTGGTTGAACACTTGGCACTTTTAATAGAAATGCCATAAAAAGTGATTTGGTGTTAAACTTTTATTTGTTCTTTGGATGGCTAAAACATTATTTAATTGTCTTAATGTTATGAATTAGGGAATGTTGTGAAATTACTTCTTAAATTGATGGTTCCTCTCCACATTGCTAAGGGGTGCATTAATGGTTGTGATTAAAACCATAGTGCCTAATTTGTTCAAAGAGATGTTTATTTTAGATATACTTAGGTTTATGGTCTCATTTTGCTGGCTAAGCTTTAATTGTACGGCTTCTTTGTGTGGGACCTTGATCCTTTTAAGCAAGGAGATATTGTCTGCAATGACACAGAGAAAACAAATTCCAACATCATTTGTGTAGGCTTCTTTGTCACTTATTAGGAAATGAAACATCTGTTTTGAAATCAAGTATATTTTGAGACCATATGGTACATTTTGTCTTATTTCCAACTTAAAGGAGACACAGTCCATTTCCTCTCTTATTGTGCTGATCTTCTATCATCTAGGGCCTGAGACTTTAAGTTTAATTTCTTTTGTGGATGTACTTAATCAATATAGTTTAGGATTTTTAAAAATCAGTTAGCATTGATTTTATAGTACTAAAAACTTGGAACTAGACAAATTGAATAGGAAGCTACTGTACTTTAGATGTGTGTGTACTCAAGCCCTATTAATATGGGGTATGTGTGTTTTATAGAGATGTAGGTCTTGTGTTTACTTGCATTGACTCTGACTACTGTAGTAGCTTATAATTCTTTAATAGGAGAAAATATTGCTACAGTTTAGCTACAAATGTGCAAGTCAGTTTCAAACCTAGATGAATTTCATTTGCATCAGACTTCAATAAGCACAAATGATTAAAGGAACAAGAGAAGTGTTGAGTGCTGAAAAGCCTAGTCTTGAGGTTTCTGTTAGCTTCTTCAATTACACTCAGCATCTCAGAGTAAACAGTACAAATGGCTAGCTCAAATGTTACTATGCAGAATTTTCCTAAAGCTAATTGTTTCTTCCTCATTTTAGTCCTTGGTATTCATAGATAGTGTTTGGGGGTAAACTTTTCATAAACTTTTAAACCATCAGTTAAATTCCCTAGTTTATGCCTCTATTAGTAACAATATATCTTTCTCTAATACAGTGACACAATCTAGATCTGCCCTAGCTCAGGGTTTGCCTGTGCCTTCATTATAAATCTTGTTTTCCAGAGTTTTATAAACAACCATAAAATATTTTTCTTGACAGAAACTTGGCAGTAAATTTTGAGCTAGAGAGAAAATCCATAATCTGTTTGTCTTTTACTATATTTGATTTAACTTGGTTTGATCATTTTTGATTTGTAGAAGGGCAAAAAAGAAGATGTTTAAACAAATCTTTGACAGCTCCTACTTCTGGGAAAACACTGAATATTTTGTCACTGGCTTCAGTGAAAGCAGCTCTTGACCCTGGTTTTATTTGCAATCCCATAGTTTAAAAACAGCCTCATTTGAAAAGCTAGCAATAGGTAAAGTATTTGTTCATTATGGACAAGATTGTCGCAGGCACCTGCTTAAAAGGGAGTATAATGCCTAACTTCCTCAGGCTCCTTTGAACATCCCACCTTTGTAGACTATTTGTTTTTGGGCATTAAACTGTTATTCCTTAAGATTTTAGCTGGAATATACTCTGTTGTGTTTGTAGTATAGTATTAATAGAATCATAGAATTGGAAGAAAACTTTTGAGATGACCTCTTGAGGTTATTTAGTCCAACCCCTTGCTAAAAGCAGGACCAGACCCAACTAAATGATCCAAGGCATCACTTTGTCAAGACAGGACTTAAAAACCAGTAGCGTTGATACCTGCCACCAACCAGACATTTAGTCATTGATCACTATCTGTTGAGCCAGATAATCTAGGCAGCTTTTTATCTACCTTACAGAACATTTATTTAAACCATAGTTCTTTAACTGGCAAAAATACAGTGGGAGACCATATCAAAAGCTTTGCTAAAGTCAAGGTATATTATGTCCACTGCCTTCCTTATGTCCACAGAGCCAGTTACCTCGTCATAGAAGATAATCAGGTTGGTCAGGCATGACTTGTCCTTGGTGAATCCATGTTGACTATTCCCGATCACTTTCCTCCCTTCCAAGTGCTTCAAAATGGATTCCTTGAGGATCTACTGTATGATTTTCTGGGGTCGGAAGTGAGGTTGACTGGTCTGTACTTATCTGGATTCTCTTTCTTCTCTTTTTAAAAGATGGGCACTACATTTCCAGTTGTCTGGGACCTCCTCTGATCGCCACGAGTTTTCAAAGATAATGGCCAATAGCTCTGCAATCACATCTGCCAACTCCCTCAGCACACTCCAGTGCATTAGATCTGGCCCCGTGGGTTTGTGAATGTCCAGCTTTTCTAAATTGTTCTTAACCTGTTCTTTCTCCACTGAGAGCTGCCTACATCCTTCCCATGTTATGCTGCCTAGAAGGGATGTAAGTGACTAGTCGAGTAGCTGACTACCTGACAAGCCTAGCCTAGGCTAGGCTTATCGGGTAGTCAAGTCACTACTTGACTAGTCGTTTCCCCCCTTCACTTGCTTCCTCTAATTAGAGGCAGTAAAGGGGGCAGGAGCCGGTGTTGCAGGGGGGACGGGCAGGGGAGGCAGAGGTACAGCAGTCTGGGACCAGCATGAGCTGGGACTGCTGAGTCCTGGCTTGTGCCAGGTCCCGGACCTATCCCTGCCTCTTAAAATGGAGTTTGAGTTGCCCAGTTCTTACTACATTTAAAAGGCAGACATGGAGTGGACTGGTGCCCAGCACGAGCCAGGACTCAGCAGTTCCGGCTCACGCCGGGTCCTGGACCTACCCCTGCTGTGGTTCTGCAGTTTAAATATAGTAGGAGTTGGGCTGCCTGCAGACCCAGCTCCTACTACATTTAAACTGCAGAGCTGCAGTGGGGACCCTTATCAACTAATCATGGAATCAATATAAATTGTATCAGCTATATGATTAGTCGATTACCCACTTATTAACACCCTTACTGCCTAGTTCAGTAGTCAGGGAGCTGATCTTGTCTGTGAAGAGAGAGGCCAAAAAAGCATTGAGTACTTCCGCTTCTTCCACATCATCACTCACTAGGTTACCTCCCTCATTCAGTAAGAGTCCCACATCTTCCCTGACGACCCTCTTATTGCTAATATGCTGGTAGAAAGCTTTCTTACTTTCTTGTATTCTTGTATTCTGATTAACTGTGAGCAGAGAAGCTGTCTCTTGCTGTTTGATTCCTACTGTGGTCTGGGAAGCAAGATTTTATTCACATTATTTTATTTAAATATGATTGCTTCTGAGAAATACTAATTCCATTCTAATCATTTTCTCCTTTTAATGGTAACAACCTGGAAGAACTCCAAACTTGGCTAACCAGTTGGGCCAAAAGGGTAATAGTATATCATAGTCAATAGTCTATGTCTCACTTGAAGGTATTTAGATACCATTTCCTGCTTGTGATATACACATTTTAAGAGAATATAATATATTCTGGGAATAGCTAATAATTAAAATACCTCACTGTTGAAAGGTTATTTTTATACAAATCTGCTCTTATAGAAGGCCATTAAAATATCTCTGGGTATGTCTACACTACCCCGCTAATTCGAACTAGCGGGGTAATGTATATACCGAACGTGCAAATGAAGCCCGGGATTTGAATTTCCCGGGCTTCATTTGCATAAGCCGGCCGGCGCCATTTTTAAATGCCAGCTTGTTCAAATCCCGTGCCGCACGGCTACACGTGGCACGGGCTAGATAGTTCGAACTAGCAAGCCATTCCGAACTATCTGTACACCTCGTTCCACGGGTGTCTGGCTGGTGTCTGGCTGGTGAGTCTTGCCCACATGCTCAGGGTTTAGCTGATCGCCATATTTGGGGTCAGGAAGGAATTTTCCTCCAGGGTAGATTGGCAGAGGCCCTGGAGGTTTTTCGCCTTCCTCTGTAGCATTGGGCACAGATCACAGCTGAAGGACTCTCTGCATGTTGGGGCCTTCAAAGTATTTGAAGGCTTCAATATCTGAGACATAGGTGAGAGGATTATTCTAAGAGGGGTGGGCGAGATTCTGTGGCCTGCACTGTGCAGGGGGTCAGACTAGATGATCATAATGGTCCCTTCTGACCTTAAAGTCCATGAGTCTATGAGTTCGAACTAGGAGGGTAATGTAGGCATACCGCACTTGCAAATGAAGCCCGGGATTTGAATTTCCCGGGCTTCATTTGCATAAGCAGGGAGCCGCCATTTTTAAATCCCCGCTGGTTCGAATCCCGTGCAGCGCAGCTACACGGGGCTCGAACTAGGTAGTTCGGACTAGGTTCCTATTCCGAACTACCGTTACTCCTCGTGAAATGAGGTGTACCGGTAGTTCGGAATAGGCACCCTAGTCCGAACTACCTAGTTCGAGCCCCGTGTAGCCGCGCTGCATGGGGTTCGAAGCAGCGGGGATTTAAAAATGGCGGCTCCCCGCTTATGCAAATGAAGCCCGGGAAATTCAAATCCCGGGCTTCATTTGCAAGTGCGGTATGCCTACATTACCCCGCTAGTTCGAACTAGCGGGGTAGTGTAGACATACCCTGAGTCTATGAGCCCTCTTGCGCAAGTATTCTTGCGCAAGAGGGCCAGTGTAGACAGCCAAGTTAATTTCTTGCGCAAGAAAGCCCGATGGCTAAAATGGCCATCAGAGCTTTCTTGCGCAAGAGAGTGTCTACACTGGCATGGATGCTTTTGCACAAAAGCAAATCTTTTGCACAAAGGCACATGCCAGTATAGACGCTCTCTTGCACAAATACTTTTAATGGAAAAAACGTTTCTGTTAAAAGTATTTGTGCAAAATCATGCCAGTCTAGACGCAGCCTTCATGAACATAAGTTTCTCATAATGGTATTATTATGAACTGAACTTGCATACCAATAAGATCAATAAACTCCTCCCCTATTCCCAACCCTGAATTTATTCATTTGAAGTTTGAATATTATGATCATGATACTAATATTGTATTGTACTTGATAATAAACTGGTTGATTTTGGGAATTAGTATTGAAAGTGTGTTATACATTTTTATATAAAAAGTTTGATACAAAAACATATAATTTATCTGATATTCTGACATTTTTCCTAGACTCATTTCTGCTGGTTACCATACTTACCCATGGAATGCACTTACTTTTAGTAATAAAAAGTCTTCTGTTAGGGCAGAGATGTTTATGAGTAAACACCAGTAAGTGATGCTCTCCACTAGTCAGAATTGGCAACTGAACATATTTTGTCTTAATATACAAAGATTTGTGATATACAAGTCTTTTCTGTAGGAAGCTAAGTATGTTATTTTTCATGCATTTTTCTTAATCTGAAGATTTCATACATCATAAACCCATTCAAGAGTTTAATATTGATGGAATTTACTGTGCAGAATATATATGCTTAGTCATTTCACTCAAGTTATTAATTGCATTTTAAAATACTATGTGTGTACAAGGCAATACATGTCTCCCACATCAATGGACAGTTATTCTCTTCGTAGGCAGGCCATTTGCTCAGTTGTAAGCCAGACAGTCCTGCATTGGTAAGATTTTTCTTTGTCCACTACTAGGTATGTTTTTGTCTAGCATCAGGACACACTGCTTTCCCCCATTGCCATGATCTTAAATACATGGTGTATGTGAGGTCATGGCAGCAGGGGGAGGGCAGAAACACATTCTGCAAAATGGCATTCTCTATATAATGGGACTTCACATGTGCTGTGCCTGCAAAGTTTTGCCAGAGGGAGTGGGATTGGTGTTGGGGTTGTGCTGTTCTGGAAGTACCTGCTAATAAGTCTGGTATTCTGGGGATACATTAGTGACCACAAGATCTTTGTGTTGCCTGTCAGATACTACTGCTGGGGATATAATTAGTTTAATATGCTTTAATAAATAATAATTCTACTCTATTTTAATTAACTTGCATGGTGTTTAGAGTATTTGTTTGGATGTGTCCTTTTGCACTGATTGGGGCAAAATATGGATGACCAAAAAGGTCTTTTTCATTGGAAAATATACATTTCCAATGTACAGATGAACCTAGCACAGGGCTCTGTATGATAATTTTGGAGTTAATTGAGGCTCCGTCCATAATAACTTCCAGTATCAGGTGTACAAAGTTCTTTCAAGTTTGAAAGGAAATAAAATATAAAAGGCCTTGCCCTATGAAAATATTCTTTTCATGGGTTTTGAAAAAGAAAATTCAAAGTGTTAACAAAGGATAGAAAATACTGATGTTTATTTTTTTGTTTGTAAACATCAAAAAAGTTAATTTTAAACTAAAAGCTTTCACTCAAGAAATTAAACAAGACTTTTGTGTTAGCATGTTGTTAAGGTATCTGAGACAAAGAATACTTCAGACATATCCTGATTATTTGCCTTCAGAGATCCTTTTTACAAGGTCATATATCTACACATCCTGGGGTCTTTCTGGTTTTACTCTGAAAATAGGCAAATACCGGCTGCAAAAATAGTCCTATCTTGCTCTATTGTGTGTGTGTATTCTGGCTAGTTCAGGATTGCCTGTATAACCATCACAAATGATATCTTTAATATTCAAAGTGTATATTCAAAGAGGGATATTTTTTGACTGTGAGGACATTCTTGTGAAAGCATGAAGATAACACTCTACTCTAAAACACTTCACTGGGATCTGCCATTCAAAAGTGTGTTTGTGTGTATGTGTGCATATGTGTGTGGGTGTAAACATTGTTGATTTTTGTGGAGGTAGGATGAAGATCTAACATCTCTGCCTCTTGTTCCCTCTTCATTCTCAGGCTTGCTGACAGTAGTTCTGGCACCAAGACAAAACAATCAATGGGGCCCCTGCTCCCTCCCTTGGCTGAAGCCTCCCTGCCCAAAGAGGTCCTGAGCACTTCCCCTGGTCAGAGGACCCTTGGCCCTGCTGGTTGTACCTCAGTACCCCTCTGCCCAGAGGAGCTCCAGGTCAGCTGCAGCTGTTCCTCCCTTTTCTTCTCCAGACCCAACCTGCTCTGGGGAAAAACATCTCTCCAAAGACACTTTTGATATGCCATATGCAGGCTTTAGGGTGACTGAGTAGTGAATGCCACACTCTGCCATCCTGGAACCTACAAAATAGTTTATCAAAAACATCTTTGGGGAGATGCTTTCCCCCAGAGCACATTGGGTCTGGAGAAGGGAGGAGAAGCATGGCAGCAGTCAGTTCAGGGCTCCCCTAGGCACCGGGGTTTCCCCTGTGTCCAACCTAGAAGCTTTCTCTAGCTGGAGGAAGGAGGCACTCAGAAGTTATTGCTCTGACCAAGGAATGGGGGAACAGTGGTTCTCACAGCTCCAGACACTGGGGGAGGGGGAGGATTGAAGGAGTGGAGCTGAGGGTTAGCCTCCCCAATGGGAAGGCTCCATCCTCCACCCGTGTGTCCTGTCGATGTCTGTAGCATGCCCCAGTGATTTAAAAGGGACTAGAGGGGTTCCCAGCTGCTGTTGTGAAGATAGGCCTATTTAAATCACCCTGGCTCCTGGACACTAGCCCCTTTTGCCCCCCAATCAGGAGCCCTGTTCATGCTGCATGTTCTCTGGCATGTTCATAAGTCAAAGCCAGGATTCAGTGCCTAGAATTTTAACACCATGCTTTGTCCAAAATCTTCAGTGTTTAATGTTAAGTACCTCTAAGGATAGGTAAATCTAAGGTTAGGCTATAAATGAAAGTGGCCTGGTTTTCTGAAGTGTTCAATATATTCAGCTCCCTATGAAACTCTTTGGAACAACAGGTGCTCAGAACCTTTGAACACAAGGCAGTTTTATTTAAAGGCTTACGTCTGGATTGAGGAGTCTAAATTTAGGCACCTGAATTAGAAAACTATTGACCTGAGTCTCGATATGGAGCACAACAGTTATATAGATAGTAGAAGTAATAATTGCTTTGAAAAAAAGTGTAATTTATTATACATATAGTTCATACACTAAAGAGTCTTAAGTCCTCATCAGAGTTATTTAATTAATTTCCCTTTCATATTGAAATTCTCTTTTGAATGTATGTCCAAACAGGGAATTAGAGGATATATCTATGGCTAGAAGTAGTCTTGCTATGTATTAAGAAGAAGAATATTAATTTCTAGAGAGCCCTAACTATATATTAATATGGTATGGATGAAATTTTCCAGTAGTCATTGCTGACACAACACTGCTTGTCTTGCAGCCCCATCAGAAGGGTGCAAATGTAAGCCAATAGTGAATGCTTTAGAAAATTCCACCCTACATAGTTACTCAGGAAATAATGTAGGTAGAATATAGTGGGTGCTCTTATGAAAATTCATTTTTTTCTTTTTTTACAGTTAAGGAGCTTTCAGTTTTAGCTGTATTCCCATTTTTGGGAATACCAGAATTATTGTAAATATCTTATTAAATAGTAATAAATTTAAAATGTTTTTAGGTAATTTAAAACTAATTTACATGAATATAGAATCAAAGATATGTAGGGCTGGAAGCTCTTGAAGAGCTTGAGTGGTTATCAAGTCCAGCCTTCTGTCCAGCCTTCTGTGCTATGGCAGGATCAGATAGACTTATACCATCTCTGACAGGTGTTTGACCATCCTGTTGTTAAAAACCTCCAATGATAGGGATTACACAATCTCCCTTAGAAACCTGTTGCAGAGAACTTAACTATTATAGCTGGAACATTTTTCCTGGTAACTGATATGGCTGCACAATGATTAAGCCCATTGTTTCTTATCCCATAACCAGTGGACACAAGGAAGAATTAAATCCCAACTTCTTTATAACAACCTTTTGCATATTTGAAGAATGTTATCAAGTCCCTCCTGTATCTTTACTCACAACGTCATATGTTCCGTTCATTTACTCGTTCCTCTGTAGTTAGGTTTTCTAAACCTTTTGTAGTCTTTATTCTTCTCCTCTGGAATCTCTCCAATTTATTCACATCTTTCCTAAAATGTGGCACCCAGAACTGTACACAGTACTACAGCTGAGACCTCACACATGACAAATGGGGGAGGGAGAGAGTTACAACCGGTGTTTTATATATAACACCTGTGTTAAGACACCTCAGAATGACATTAGCATTTTTCTCAGTTATGCCACATTGTCTCAACAGTAATTACCACCTTTCCAATTATTCCCCACTTTGTAGAGAAATGCTTTGCACTTGTCTTTACTGAATTTCATCTTACTGAATTCAGACTAATTCTCCAATTTGTCCAGAGCATTTTGAATTCTTATTCTCCCCTCCAAGGTGCTTGTAGTTCCCTCCTCTCATCCCCAGATTAGCATCATCTGCAAATTTTATATGCATACTCTCCACTCCCTTATCCAAGTAATTAATTAAAATATTGAACAGTACCAGACCCAGGACTGACCCCAATGAAACCAAGATATATCCTCCTACTTTGGCAGAAAACCACTGAAAACTAATCTTTGAATATAATCTTTCAACCAGTAGTGCACTTTATAGTAATATCATCTGGAACATATTTCCATAGTTTGCTTAAAAGAATGTTATAGGGCATTGTGTCAAAAGTCTTACTAAAATCAAGATATACCAAGTCTACTGTTTCACTCGCCCCACTTCTCTCTTCTCTACTAGGTCAGTCACCTTGTCAAAGAAGGAAAGAAATTAGGTTATTTTGGCATGATTGTTCTTGACAAAACCATGTTGTTATTCCTTATAACCCTATTATCCTCCAGATTCTGTACAAAAATGATTGCTTAATAATTTGTTCAAATATCTTTCCAGGTGTTAAAGTCAGGCTGACTGATCTATGATTCTCCAGGTTGTCTTTGTTCCCTTTTTAAAGACAAGTACTATATTTACTCTTCTTCAATCTTTTGGGACATCACTCATCTTCAAGGAACTCTCAAACATAGCTGATAAATGTTCTGAGAATGCTTTAGCTAGTTCCTTAAGTACCCCAGGATAAAATTCATTAGGTCCTGCTGACACAAATACATCTAAATTATCTAAAGCTTCTTTAACTTGTTCTTTCCCTATTTTGACTGCATTCCTTCCCTGTTGTTAATAATTGTACTGAGTGTCTGGCAAGCATTGATCATTTAATAGTGAAGACTGAAGCAAAACAGTCATTAAACACCTTAGCTTTACTTATGTCATCAATTATTAGCTCTCCTTTACCAAGTAGAGGAGCTATGCTTTCCTTCATTTTTCTCTTTCTCTTAATATTTTAAAGAAACTCTTATTGGCTTTTGTGTGCCTTACTAAATGTAATTTTATATCTTTGCCTTTCTGATTTTATACCTACATGCTTGAGCTGCTATTTTATTCTCCTGAGAAATTGTCCATGTTTCGAAGTTTTGTTGGCTTCTTTTTTGATTTTCAGGTCATTAAAGTGCTCTTTCTGGAGCTATATTGGTCTTCTTCTGTTCTTCCTATGATAGAAGACTGGCTTCCTAAGATATACAGATGGCTTTGAAGAAATCCTTTCATGGCAGGGTCTAATCCCATTTTCAGTTAAATCAAGCAAAATTCCAGTTGATTTGAGTGACTGCAGGCTCAGACCTTTAAATAATATGTAAAGTTACAAATACTTTCATAAGATTTGTTTTCAATGTGAGTTAAATTTTATGAAATTAAAGAAAACTTCACATGCTAAACTATGTCACCATAACATCAAGGATCAAGCTTAACTTGCAACTCACCTCTGAGTAATGACTGCAAGAGTAGCCCCCATATATTCAACAGTCTTGTTGCTTTAAGTGCAGTTTCACTTTGACCTTAACCACCATTTGCATCTCTGTAATGTATGTGTTAGTTAAACAGACTTATCTGGACTTTCAGGTTTCAGGTTACATCTGTAAGATTGTCAGTTAGAACTGAACCCCACTCCCATGATCTTTCTTATTTATAATTTGAGCAAATGAGATTGGAAATTGATGAGGATCTTAAATATAACCAGAAATACTGGTCCAACTGATTTAAAATATTTTCCAGTGAATCTCAGAATAATGGGGGATATTATATATGCTATATGGACTGTATAATGAATAGACAGTAGGCTGTGTTAAGAAGAGATTTTCATATTTTCCTCCTGAATTTTGTCCTATTCAGATCTTAAAACCAACTCTTAAGCGGGTTTTTGTTTGTTTGTTTGTTTTTTAAATGTGAAGACGTTTGCACATCTTAGGGACTGATGCTGAAGTGTGAGGGTAAATGTCAAACTTTCTGTTTTTCATGCAGTGTTTATTGTGTACTAGGGAGTTATATACTTCAAAACTTGAGCAGGCTGAGCTTGTTGCACATGCCTGCTGATCCTTTCATTATTTCGTTCTACTATATGATCTCTGTGTATGCCAGTCTCCCATCTCCTCCTTTTCAGGGACTCCCTGCTAGTCCCTCCAGTCATTTCTCTGTCAGATTCTCTGTGTACTTCTCATCTTCCATAATAGGTTCCTCCATTATCTCCCCCCAAAACAGTACACTGGGTCACCTCCATTCTCATTTCTTCCCATGCTCTCTAATCGCCTCCATGACAAGAGCTCTGTTTTCCCCATTCCTTCCTCCTGCCAAACAAGGATCTCTCATTGCTCCCCCCCAAACCAAGATTGGTATGTGCCCCTCTTCCTCTTTTCTTCCCTGGCCCCCATTCCACTCTCCCCCCCATACCAGTGTTCTCCAATCCCCAGGGGTTCTCATTCCCTCCCCACATTAAATTGCATACCAAGATACCCATTGTACAGTCCATCCCACGAGTTGCTTACAATCCTATTTTCCTCAGTCCACCATGTCCCTCATACCAGGATCTCTGTTTTTTCCTCCACCCATGATTTTGTGTACTTCTGTTTCTCCATCCACCTAATGTAGCATCCTTTATTCTGCTCCCTGGATATCAGACTCCCCTGTTCTCTTCTTTGGGTTGTGTGCCACCTGTGCTCCTCTTCTCCTTTTCTCCTGCTGTTATTCTTCTTTCTGTCTGGGAGAGAAGTCATTCTACCTGTCAATACGTGGTGCTATTAACAGGAATCACCAGAGATAAACAGTGGTATTGTTTGCTGGAAGCCATAACAGGTATTATCTACCAGTTCTTCGAAGTTGTACTAGAGATTTTGTGGCTCCGAAGAGCTCTCTGGGGCTCCATTTTTCTTCCATTATCCCACTTCTGGTTTTCAGATTTTCATAAAAATTAATGAAATTTTGACTGTTGATGCCTACAACATTCCCAGAATGTTGACTGAATGAATTGTTCAAAAATACAGATAGGGAAATTCCACTAAGTTGAGTGTAAGGCCTTTGGAAGCTCAGCTAATAGCCACACTGAGAATTAAACCCTATCACACTGCAAAACCATGAATTGTGTAGCATAATTCTCTGAAGTCTGTATCTGTGCATTCCATATCAAAGGTGTTTTGGTCAGTGGATCAAAGTGTTATCAGACTCACTGGTCATACTCTTCCCTGTCACCTGATGTGGCCACAGAGGCCATCATCCAGCTGTACTCTGTGCTGGCCTGGGGGCAGCAAGTCTGCCACCGGCACTCCCTGGATCCAGCTTAGGGGCTGAAGGGGGGAGGCATGCAGGCCTCCTGCTGGTGCTCCCTTGCTCTGATCTGGGGTAGTGGTGGCTGCACTGCGGCTGGCAGTGGCTTTCTGCTGGGGCACTTGCTGCCCAACTATAATCATTCCACAGTATAACTCCCTTCTACCAGACCCCTCTTTTTCCATTTTATGAGAAACAATTGAACTCCAGGCATATCTCATTGTCCTGGCACAACCAGACCCTAATCTTGCTTTATGTTAGGGTAAGAGGAAGCTTCATACCAAATTTCATGGTCCTAGCTCTTATCATTTAGGAGGAGTTCTTGAACAAACAGACTCACGGACAGATAGACAGACAGATGCACATTTCTAAAATCTATAGATAGATGACACTTACGGTTCTAGAATACAAGGAAAATGTTATAAGGCCAAAAGACATGGGTGTATTCTATAATTTACAGGACCTATATAAAAGGGAAAATATTTATATAGCGCAGAACCATTTATTATAACCCCTTTTTATTGACAACAGCATTAATCCTTGGGAACAACTGTTCAATAGCATTAGTGTCTCTCTATTTATCTAATAAATCAAATTTCTGGTATAAAATTTAGATGTATATGGTGTGAAAATATTTTAAAATGTATCAAAATACAGTCCATTGATTCCATATTTAAGATAATAATACAACAATAATAATTTTGCCTGCATTAATTAATTAATGTTCATTTTTATGAATTTATGCAAAGTTAATATCAGTCAATTCTAAAAGTTTCATATTTTTATTTTTCTTAATGATCTATCATCTCTTGACAGGTGTTTCAACATTCTGAAGTTGGCACTTCACTGTTTACATAGTTTATTATAGCTGCCAGAGAACAATTATTTTGATCAGAAAAGGCAAGAGGGCCTTCAAGCTAGACAAATGCATTATTAGGTTAAGATTGACAAAGATGATACAAGTTACACTTAGTGCAGTCAGTTTCCAAAAAGTTTCTAATGTATACACAATAAGGTGTCACATGTTTCTGTGATATTTGTAGATATTTTTGTAAGATCGTCAAAGTACTGTTAATAGAATTAAATCACTTTTTTATATTTTCATATGTTGAATATGTATACAGACACACAGTCTTCCACGTTCCATGTATTCCATTGATGCAGAGTCTCAACTTTCTCTTGAAAACATTCCAGCAAGTGTTACAGTCAAAGGTTATGAGTCAGTCAGGATAACCACAATTTTTAAAAAGTTTTTATTATATCTGTGTCTGTCCTTTCTTCCGCTTTTCCTTTACTTGCACTATCTTGTCTGTCTGATTCTCACAGGAGACATGGATTACAACTGGGTGGACCATACGTCTTGGCATAGCAGTGAGGCATCCCCAATGTCTTTGGTGAGACATGTGGAGCCTTACCATTCAGTTTACTTTATCATTTCACTTTTCCTTTGTTTTATTTACACCTTTGCATGTTTTCTTTTTTGTATCCCTTTTTTTATCCCACACTTGTAGGGGACAGTCAAAGGGGAAAAAGAAAAACTAGTGAGCAGGCAGTTTTTTCGGACTCTAACACCTTATCTGAGAGACAAAAGAAAATGGTGTGCTTTGGAGGCCACTCTTTGGAAGAGGACTTGGAATGGCCAGAGCCTCAAGTTAAAGACTCTGGGGTAGATACGTGTAGTAGCACAACTTTAAATGAGGAGCATAGCCATAGCGAGAAGGTACTGAGCTTGTGGAGCTTACATTTTAAACTTCTCATTTGGTCTTCGTGTGCTCTGTGTCACTCATTAAAACAGTGCATTTAATAAAAAGATAGGGTGTTTTTAGAGACAATGTAGCATTTCTTAAGGTGCAGAAAAGAAAAACAAAACTAAAAATCCCCCCTTACTTTGTCATTTTTACTATTTGGTAGCATAAGAAAAAATATTCAGGCACAAAGGAAAGTTTGGTCTTATGGTCACATGCTAGTACTTGGTGATGTTATCTGCAATTATAAAGTAATTAACAATGAGGATTCTGTTGAATTGGCTGATATGATTTCCTGCATATGTGCTCCTGGGACTAAAATAAGTTAATAGTTTAAATCCCAGGTTAAAAAAGAGAGAAAAATTGGTCGATTTGCACAGAAAATTGTTTTTCTTTTTTCCCTTTCACTGTCATGTTTGTTCTTTTGTTGTCATGCCATTTTTTGTTTGAGTATTGTATAGTATTAGAGTCTTTGCCATTTGCTTTGATAATTATTAGTTTTGCCTTTTGTTTGTGGGGATCGTGATAAATCTTTGTAGAGTTATTAGATGTAATTGGAGGGGAAAAGTTGTACTGTGCCAGTTAATTTTGCATGGAAAGAAGCATGAAACTAGTGTATAGTTGCCAAAAAGTACTATGATTACACCAAATAAGTGATAAGTTTGTTTACAGTTTTCCTTAATATGTTATAATATACAGTAATAATACATGTGTGTATGTATCTATATCTATATCTATATATTCACACACACATACACATGGTAGTGGGATGATGGAATACTCAGACTCAGTGCTGACTATGTTTATTATGTATGAACTATTAGAAATGCTAATATTATTTCAATAAACACTACATTAGAAAGGGGAGCTAACACATAATATCTTTACATTTAATTTGATCTTTTGATAATTTTAGAGCACTGAGAGAATATAAAGGAATCTGAAAAACCTTACATACTCACAGAGAGGAAAACTGAGATGTTTAGAAAGGTGAAAAATAGTAGGTCTGAGCCTCAGTGTATCAGGCTTGAGTTCTGAGTTTTACAATGGAACCTCGGAGTTATGAACACCAGAGTTACGAACTGACCAGTCAACCACACACCTCATTTGGAACTAGAAGTATGCAGTCTAGTGGAAGCAGAAGCAGACAAACAAAATCAACTACAGTACAGTAGTGTGTTAAATGTAAATTGCTAAAAAAATTAATGGGATTTTTTTTTTTAATTTGACAAGGTAAGAAAACTGTTTCCATGCTTTTATTCATTTAAATTAAGAAGGTTGGAAGCAGCATTTTTCTTCTTCATAGTGAAGTTTCAAAGTTGTATTACATTAATGTTCAGTTGTAAACTTTTTAAAGAACAACCTAGCATTTTATTAAGAGTTACGAACAGCCTCCATTTCCATAGTTTTAGTCAGCAGGGTCAACAGCCACTGTGGACCCTGGGGTAAGTTACCCAGGTGCAGGGCTGAGGGCAGTCAGCCCTTAGTGCCACTCACATCACAGTGTCTTTCCCCCACCCCCTAGCTCTCAGAGACTTGTGGAGCATGTGGCACTGCTCTTGAGTATCAATTCAAAGAGGCCCCTGCTGTCGCAGTAGCAGCAGCGGCAGCTAGGAGCCTCAGACCCCTTTGACTTGCCAGGCCCTGGGGCAATTGCTCCCTTTCCTTCCCCCCTCTCCTGTAAGTGCATTTAGTAACTCTGAGGTTCTTCTGTGCTTCATATTCAGCATCAGGATTAAATGTAATCACATATATCAAAGATCTGTTCTTTTCTATTGTGTACAAAAAAGACCAGGTAGGCGATATAATATCTTTTATTTGACTGACTTCTGCTGGTGGAAGGGACAAGCTTCTGAGCATCAAACAACTCTTCTTCAGGTCTAGGGTATGAAACCAGAGATCCCAAGCTATATATAAGGTTGGACAGATTGTTAAACATAAGGGCTATGTCTCCACTGCTCCCATTTTGCACAAAAATATGCAAATGAGGTGAAGCATGGAATATCGTTTCACCTCATTTGCATAATTAATTAGTCTCTATTTTTGCGCCAAACCCCCCTCTTGTGCAAGAGCTGTGTAGACGGCTCCTTTTTGCGCCAAAGCCTCTTGCGCAAAAACAGAGCCTAATTTATTATGCAAATGAAGGGATATTCCACGCTTTGCCTCATTTGCATATTTTTTCCACAAAATGGGGGCATTGTAGACATAGCCGTTGGGTTCAGACAAGGTGTAGGAGATCACTTAAAATGAAATGGGCGATTTTCACCTCTGCACTTGGAGGCCACGGGAGGCACAGTAGGCAGCAGGGTCTATTGCAAATTGTTGTAATGGGACATAAAGTTAGTGTTAAAGCCATGGTTTTTAGTGTCCAGCAGAATTATGAATTTAAGCTTTCAGCCTTGCCCTTTGAGGTGTTATGAGGTTTCCTCAGAGGATGAGGTCAGATATCGAATTATTGCTTTGTGAAAACTGTTGATCTACAAGCACATTTTCATGTGTAAGTTCATTTGATAATGAAATGATTGTCTAGTTTTATTACTCAGGGTTTTTACAATCCAAAATAGTAGTAACTTTACTGTTACTCAAGGAGGTGTCAGGAATAAATCAGTGGGATACAGCTCATCCATCTGATAAACAATTAGCACAGTCCAAGTGCTTTTACCTCATCTTTTATAGCTAATCTCAAACAAAATACATCAGATACAATGACTCCTAGTGAGTCACCCATTTTCCTAATTTCAGCAAAATACTCATTATCTCTTAACCATCAAAATGTTTGGTGTCATAAACACATGGAGCACTTAAAACTAAGATCTCACTTACTTGGTTCCATATTTGTAATACTGTATATTAATCTTCTGTCCCATCCCCCTATTTCGATAGCAAAGCTGCAAACATATAGCTATTTGGCCTTGCCTCTCAGGACTTAAGATGTTCCTAGCTTATGTGATGATTGGCTTGTTAGTGGCAGTGACTGAACATACAGAATTGTTGATTGAAGTACTGTTTCATCTGGGGTAAATATAGGAATGCCAAATTCTTGAGTAAGACTCATCTCCTTGGAGATTATCTATCTTTAACATTAAGAACTTCACAAACTTACACAAATTCAATGTCTTATAAGAGAGACTCAGCATAGGCTCAATGCTCTTTACTGATACTGAGCAATAATTTTCTTGCTGACACTCTGTTTTCATCCCTGAATATGCCTCATTATAGAGCAGACCTCATGTAAGTTCCAGGGCAAGGAAAAATGTGGGCTTTGTAACTGATTATTCTTCCTTTGAATGCAGCATGTCAACACCAGGAACAAAACATTACTATCTAAAATACAAGATTCACCACAATTGGTACTAAATACAGATTTAAAATCCCTGTTTCCATGAGGGACCATCCCACCACTGTCTGCTTACTATTTATATTCCAATTTTTTGCTAATCCTCTCAATTACTTATTTAATATCACTAGTAGAATGATGGACTGTGACTGTAATCTTACATGCCTCCTGTTTAGTAGCATGTAAATAATTCTTCACAAGCTGATGCTGAAGCAATATCTGTACAAATAGTTAAATTCATTCCAATGGGTGCAAGTATTATATTTGAACACAAAGTGTATTTCACTTTTAATTTGCTATATTTCAATTCAAGCATTGAAGTTTAAAATCACAACCTTCAATAACTACAATATGGCAAAATCATCTGTTTCGATGAGGTTCATGAGATACATCATGTACATAATTATGATAATTGGGCACCAACTTCTAAGACCTATACAATTATCACCCATATACACAATCACAGATTAATTTACAAATGGATGAATAGCATAATGACATTTTCCATCTATCATTTCTAAACATACATCCTGTGACTGCAAAGTATTTGTGGTCCCAGGGACAACTGGTGAGGTCAGGCATAGCGGGGGGAGAGGGAGCACTGGCCACATGACACTGCCCCTCCAGCCTGGGGAAGGGCCAGGAAAACCCCGTCTGTCCCCTAGGCCCTGCTTTTCCCCGTCCTTGCTCTGTCCCGCCCTGCCTCTTCTCCCAACCGATGCGGCCCAGGGCACTGCAGGACACTGAGGCTGTGTCTAGACTACATGCCTCTGTCGGCAGAGGCATGTAGATTAGACACATAGGCAAAGGCAAATGAAGCCACGATTTAAATGATCGCGGCTTCATTTACATTTACATGGCTGCCGCGCTGAGCCGACAAATAGCTGATCAGATAGTCTGGACGCTCCCCTGCCGACATCAAAGCCCTTTGTTGGCAGCCCCGTTATTCCTCGTGGAATGAGGTTTACCGGGGCTGCCGACAAAGGGCTTTGATGTCGACAGGGGGAACGTCCAGACTAGCGCACAAGCCGACAAACAGCTGATCAGCTGTTTGTTGGCTCAGCGCGGCAGCCATGTAAATGTAAATAAAGCCGCGATCATTTAAATCGCGGCTTCATTTGCATTTGCCAAAACAACAAATCTACATGGCTCCGTCGACGGAGCCTGAGTGTGAAGTCCTCGCATACTTAGGCTGCATCTAGACTGCAGGCTTCTTTTGGAAGAAGCTTTCCCAGGAGAGAGCTTCCAAAAAAATTTCTTCTGAAAGAGAGCGTCTACACAGCAAAAACGCATCGAAAAAGCAATCTGCTTTTTCGAAAGATTGTATGCGCACTGAATGGACACTATCTCGCATTTAAGCTTTGATTATTATGGAGGGAGTGGTCACCAGGGCACCTGTGCTTTTTCCTCTTTCCTCTTCTTTCGAAATAACTCCTTCTCCGTCCACACATGCCTTTTTCTGAAAGAGCTCTTTTGCAAAAAGGCTTCTTCCTCATAGAAAGAGATTTTCCAGTATTGGAGAAACCCCTTTGTTCTTTCAATTTTGGTTGAAAGAACATGATTGCAGTGTGGATGTAAATGAAGTTTTTTGAAAAAGCTCTGTAGTGTAGATATAGCCTCACTGGTAGTGGTGGGAGAAGCAGAGTAACACAGCCCCAGCTCACTCTGATCCCAATGTTGCTCCACTTCCTGATGGCAATTGCAGAGGCAGTCCTGCCCTTTCCCTGATGGACACACCAGGAGAGCAGAGAGAGCTGGGGCCACATTGCTTCCCTTTGCCCACTGCTGCCTGTGAGTGTAGGTGCATCAGACCACTGTTATGGGCACAAGCCAGTTCCCATCCCCGCTGCTACTACCCCTAATGTCCAGAGGCTCTGGCCTGGCCAGATGTTAGCTGGCATCTTGCCACTTCTGCCCACAGCTTTTGGGATGTATGTGCATGTGACCCTTAGTGACCCCCACATACCGCCCCTGTGTAGTACATTCATACCCAATTTCAGGTTTTTCTAAGCAGATTAGCAGTTCCAACCCAGACCTCTTTTGTTACCTATAACCTATGACCCATGGGCTCCATCACTATAGGATTAGGATTAAGGCCCAGCACTACAAAGGGAGAAGCCCACCTTATTTCTGCTTCTGAATTCAATAATACAAATACATTAATCTCGCCAGATCTTTTATCGTAGGTAAAATTCACCATTTTCCACCATAGTAAATCCCTCTCAGTAGATGGAATTTTTCAAAATAATGCTCTTATTTTCACTTATCATCTCAAATCATATCCAATAGAGTGTCATTTTTTCACATCAGTATTTGTATGCATTCCAGGGCTAAGGAGGGCACCAGAAGGGTGCAAGGGGTGGAGATCGCCTTTTTCTTGCGATTGCTCCCATTCATCTGATATATATGCCACCCCATCCTGTATTGAGCATTAGCGATCTAAAGATGCCCTCAGGGATGTTGCTAAACCCTTTAGACGGTGCTCCACTGAATTTCTTTTATTCACAATCATTTCCACCTTTATAGAATTAAGAACATCTAACCTTGTGCCAAAATGTTCCCAGAATGTACCTTTTTATTCAGTTCTTGCATGGTCTGGGGACATCGTGAAGATTAATGCAATTTTTCAGTGCTCATAGAATGGTTTGAAAAACTTTCAAAATGGGTTCTATTGCCAAGATATTTGCTAAAATGAGGCCCACAGTAATCTTTTTCAGGGTGTGGGTTGGATCAATCACCAATTAGTTTTTTTCATTGTTTTGAACTGCATATGCTCTGATCAAATTAATTACAGGTGGTTCCAGAGTCCACATTTCTTTTCCTTTTATTCCATGGGGTCCTTGAAGGAGCCATTTTCCTGTCATATTGGGCCGCATATTAATAACCATTTTATTAAGGCACTATTTAACTTTATTAGCTAATCATCCTTTGTCCCTGTTAAAAATTTCTTCAGGCTTCCAAGGTTGGGATGTGAACTGGTAACCAGGTACCTGGTAAGCAACACCTTTAACTGTTTCTTGGGAGCAATCCTCCACCTGTGGCAACTGCCAGCTTCCAGTATTTTTCTGCAATTGCCAGGACTTCTGGGGGACTACATGGGCCATTCCAATTCTTCAGATTCTATTTTACCTATCACATTTTATTTTATTCTTGACCCATGCCTCCCAGTATTTTTCTGCAATTGCCAGAAAATGGGTAGAGGGCTGCTAGCCTGCAGCTTGCTGATATCTCCACTGGTTCCCAGGATGAGCCAGGAGGCATTTCCCATAGGACCCTGTTAGCAAAATGAACTAGCAGTCTTAATTCTCTCAAAACGTCAATCCCAGAATCCCTTCTCTTTCCAAATCCGTTAAGCCAAATTGCCCTTTTATTTCCCTTCTTTTCTACCCAATACAGTATGTGCCTGCAAAAGGGAACAATACTCTATACCACATTAAATCCTTGTAAGATTTTAACTCCAGCTGGATACTCAAACAGGGTGTAATTCTGAAATAAGTGGCAGCTGTATCTAACAACAAATTCTGTCTGAATGCCCCTCCTTCAAACTGCACATACTCTTTGAAGCTTGCACATCCAACAGTGTCCAAATCAGGCAATCTAGTCCAGTCTTCCAAAGCACGGTAACAGGAGGCACCCTTGGGGTCTTCCCTTTGTGCTCAGCAAGTCTTAACAAAAATTACAAGGTGGAAAATTCATCTATCTTTTCTTCTGTTTCAATCTGCAGACTTCCTGTTCTAGCTTTTCATTCACTCTCTCTCTCTCTCTCTCTCTCTCTCTCTCTCTCACTATCACACACTTGCTTTTGCATTGCCACTGTCTCAGTCTGGAGAGTCAGGCTGGTTATTTTTGTCTTACTCAGTTTTATCTTTCTCTAATTTCTCCACTTTTGTCTTTAACTGATTTATCTCTTTACCATCATTACCATCTGCCTAATGAGCTGCAGGAATTCTCTGGACTTCTAAAGCTCCCAGGCTTCCAAAGACAATTACTATGCTGTTGTACAAAATTAGTCAAGCTGTTTCCCAAAATCATTTCCAGTTGTTCTCTTTTTCTAGATATTCCCTTTCCTTTCGACATAATCCCTTGACCAGGCTGCCATCTTGAGGCACTGACCCAGTAATGAAATATAATAATAAATTGGCTCATGGACCACAGAACAGAGAAATTCCAAGTTGCTACCCTGCCCTTCATCCTCTCTTCTTGCCCAGGACAGCAAACTGTTTGTATCAATCACTCTTTTCCTTTTTATCGCTCTGAGAAAATGGCTTGCCAGATTTTTCACCCAGGATTTTCAGAACATAAAGTAGTGGCAATTTGACTGTTTCTCTTCAGACAGTGTCAGAAATAATCAATGGAGGCACAGCTCATCTGTGTGACAAATAATTGATACAAGCAGAGTGCGTTCACCTAATCTTTTATAACTAACCTCAAACAAAGCACATTTTCTATAGTAACTTCTAAGGATCACCATAGTAACTTCTACTGGGTCACTACTTTTTCTAATTTCAGCAAAATTCTTTATCTCTTATCATCAAAACATTCCTAATCATAACACCATGCTGAGGTACAGGCAGTCCCCGGGTTACATACAAGATAGGGACTGTAGGTTTGTTCTTAAGTTGAATCTGTATGTAAGTCGGAACTGGCGTCCATATTCAGCCGCTGCTGAAACTGACCGCCAGTTCTGACTTACATACAGATTCAACTTAAGAACCCCAAGCTTCCCCAAGTCAGCTGCTGCTGAAACTGATGAGCGCTGATTCCAGGAAGCCTGGGGCAGAGCAACTCTGCCTCAGGCTTCCTGTAGTCAGCGCTGGTCAGTTTCAGCAGCGGCTGACTTGGGGACGCCTGGGGCAGAGCAGCTGGGGTGCTGCTGGGTTGCTCCAGTAGCACCGCTCCTCAGCGCTACTGGACCAACCCAGCAGCACCCCAGCTGCTCTGCCCCAGGCGTCCTGATTCAGCCACTGCTGAAACTGACCAGCAGCGGCTGAATCAGGACCTGGGGCAGAGCAGCTGGGGTGCTGCCGGGTTGGTCCAGTAGTGCCCAGAGCGGGTGCTGCAGGACCAATCCGCAGCGCCCCAGCTGCTCTGCTCCAGGGTCCAAAACAAAAACCTGGTCTTCTGGGGGGAGGGGGCACTATCCGCGCCCCTCCCCCCCAGCAGACCAGGGACATGAGGAGCAGAACAGCAGCGGCAGTGGGGTGCCGCGCCTCTGAGGCTTTGCTCTGGCAAAGTCTCAGAGGCGCGGGACCCCCCCCCCCCACGGCTGCGGCTTCAGTCCCGGTGCCTGTGGTCTGCTGGGGACCGTCCCCAGCAGACCACAGACACCGGGCCTCAAGCGGCAGCAGCGAGCGGGTTCCCGCGCTTCTGAGGCTTCTGCTGCTTGAGACCCGGTGCCTGTGGTCTGCTGGGGACGGTCCCCAGCAGACCACAGGCACCGGGTCTCAAGCGGCAGCAGCGGCAGTTCCCCGCGCTTCTGAGGCTTTGCTATGGCAAAGCCTCAGAAGCGCGGGAACCCACCCGGTGCCCCTGGTCTGCTGGAGACGGTCTCCAGCAGACCAGGGGCACCGCAGCAGCTTACGAACGGGGCTTTCTCGCCCCGCAGCTCGCAGGTAGCAATCCACTACTTCGACCTCCGGGGTGAGAAAGCCCGGTTCGTAAGTGCGGATCCGACGTAAGTCGGATCCGCGTAAGTCGGGGACTGCCTGTATTTAAAATCAAGGTTGCTAGTCACTCACTCTCTTCCATACTTATTTATTAACTTTCTAATACACCTCCCATTCTGAAAACAAAGCTGCAGATTTGCAACTGTGTGGTCTTGCCTCCCAGGGACTAAGATTTTTCTTGCTATATGATATTTGGTTTTTAGTGGAAGAGGCTAAACATACAGAATTACTGACTGCATTACTGTCCCATTTGGGGTACATGCGGGAATGACAAATTCTGGGTCTCAAAGGTGTTGCCATGTTAGTCTGTAACTTAAAAAACTGAAAAAACAACCAATGGTCCTGCAGCTTTCTGAAGAAGTGGGGTGTGCCCATGAAAGCTCATGATACTAGCTATGTTTTTTGTTTGTCTCTAAGGTGCTGCAGGACCATTCATTGGTTTTTTAAATTCTGGGGTAACAGTTTTACCCACATAGATGTTGATGTGGCATTTGATGTGCAGAATGTGGTACCCCACATATTATAATAGGCAAGTGTAGGAGCCATGGATCTTGAAAGGTGGGTTGGGAGAGAGTGTTGATGATTGTAGAGATGGAGATACGGCTATGGGTTTTAAATCTGTTGTTTCAGCACAGTCTGTTTTGAGTTGATGTGTCCTGGTCTGTGGAGAGATTGTGTCTTTTGATGAGGTTGGTGAGATTAGGTTTCTGTTTGAAGGATACAAGAAAGGGGCTGGGAAAGATTTTGTTCAGGATGGGTCCTCATCAAATCTCACACTGTTTGTTATCTCCATCACAACTTCCTGACACAGTCTGCTGAATACTAACTCTCTATTATCTTGTGACTGCAGAGGTGTTAATTGCCCACTTGGTTTAAAGTATTTTCAGATAACATCTATGAACCCCTTATGCTTAACAATATGGCCCACCTATTTAGCTTGGACATTTTAGTTTCCTTCTCCAGACCTGAGGAAGAGCTGTGTGAAGCTCAAAAGCTTGCCTCTTCCACTGAAAGAAGTTAGATATTATTTCACCTACCTTGCAGCTCATGTCCTCAGGTTAATACAGCTAAAACAACACTGTAAACAACATGCTATGTGTAAATATAGCTATAAATATTCCACAAATTGGATGTATGAATGTATTTGTGGAGTAGAGATTTTATGCATACTTTAAATGATTTAGGGATAGAATAAATTACCTAAGAGGTCTTTCGCAGGTCTTAGTTTTATAATTTTATTAAATTAATGATGGTGTAATCATACTACTTTTAAAATTGTATACTTATGAGGAAATAAAAATAATATTGAGATTTTTTTCAGAGAAAATATATTCACTATATTTTCCATTAACATTTTATCATAGCACCCTGTGACCTGGCAGCCATCCAAAGATGGAGAACGTCTAATTGGACGAATTTTGTTAAATAAACGGCTGAAAGATGGAAGTGTGCCTAGAGATTCGGGAGCAGTGCTTGGATTAAAGGTTAGTAATGGACAATTGTTACTTTTTTAACTAGATGTTAAGTAATAACATTTAAAGTTTAGTAAACTAGGTTAATATGCAAGAAAAAATATTTTAAATGTTGCCAGTACACCCAGAAATACAGTATAGTGACAGTTTATTGTTAATTACCAAAATGATTATTTCTCAAGGTCTTAGATGTGCTTAATAAAATGTATACTGGAAGGGGGGTTGGAATTTTGTTCAAGTTAATTCTATATTGTTTTACATTTATGGACTTTTATGTTTTAAATAAACCAAGTTGTGATTTAATTTGTATTTATTTATTGTATATGATTGTTTAGCAATAAGGTTTCACCTTTACTATGATTTGATGTCTAGTATTCAGGCATGCCAACAGACTCACTGGGTGCTTGGGCAAGGTGGGGGGAAGAAGGGGTACCACACTTCTGGAAGAGGCGGGGACTTGGGCAGAAGGGGTGGTGCTGGGGCAGCCACTCCTTGGTGCTGCATGGTCCATGTTCTACCCCAGCACACACCGGAGTTATGCCAGCAAGCCTCCAGAACGATTTAAAGGGAGCCCTGGATCCTTTGAATCGTTGAGCCCTGGGACAGTTACCCCATTTGAACTCTCCATTGGCGGGTGTGTTAGTACATATATGTCCATTTATAATTTATATATTTGTATCTCATGTTTTATTCCATTTCATGTGCATCTTGTGGACTTTGAGATAATTGTTTGTGACCCTAAGAGAATATAAGAAGAAATAAAATTATGTAAAAAAAAAAAATGCCACAAAACCTGTAAATGTGATTTGAACTTCGTTATGGCAAATTGTCAACACATTTGATTATTCCATTATTTTTCATTTAACATAGTACTGGCTTACATTCAAGTGCACAGCTAACTCTATAGTATGGGATACTGTAAATAGAGATTATGTCAGCACAATTATGAGCTATATTAATCTGCTTTAGAATTTTTTGGAATTTGTATTTAATTGGAAAATGGCTACATTGTGAGAGGACAAGGTCAGTGAAAAAGGAATTGCTTTGGAATGTATTTCATAGTTTGAGGATCAGAAAAATTAAATAAGGGTATAATAGTATCACTCTGTCAATAATTATGTTTAAATATGTTGCCTTCTGTTACATTGATGTCCTGTTTGTTTTAACTGTCTTTACTTTGAGCACAAGAATTGCGATTGTTTTAACCAAAGTAAATAAGTATGAAAAATTATTTTAAATGATTTTGCCCTCCATGGATTTTAAGTTTATTAGTTTTGTTTCTTTAAGCTGTAAATTAACCTTTAAAACAGATTTGATATTACAATTGTATTGCTTCATAGAGCCTGTTAAAAAATCTAAGGTATAGAATTAGAAGACTACACTGTATAATACATTCTTTCTTGACTCTCAGAGATACATAGTAAAGTCAATGTACCATCTTTCCACACAGAGAGAAATCCTTAATATAGGTATTGTAATAAACTTAACAAATTAACACAGATTTAATTAATAATTTGATCCCTTTGAATAAACTCCCCTGCTTAGTAAAATTATTTTGCAAATTACTTGTATGTTAAAAGAAGAAGTTTATATTAAAGGGAAATAGTATAACTTCTATCGTTATGCAGTTATAGGTTCATATCACTTTAAAATAGATTGAACATTTTCGTACAGATTCTTCATCAAGCTGCTCCCTCTTAGAGCCAACGAAAATCAAAGAAAAAGAATCAACAGTACTATAGAATATTATATTTTTCACTAAACGAGGCACTAAAAGATTGGGGAATTTTTTGTGTAAAACCGTATACGGTAAAAACAGTCATTTACTGATTAAATATATTTTTACTGAGACTGGTAAAAAAATTATAAAAATATTAAATATTTGGAGACTTATTTACTTGTAGTGATAGTCAAAATTTATTGTATTTTGCCTGAAGGAGAAAAATAATGTAAAATAGAGCTTACAAAATTACTCTTTTTTGTAACTAGCTGATTTAAAAAAAGATTAAATCTTCAGTTAATAACAATGAATTTTGTGCCTTCCTGCTACAAGTTAAGAAGTATACTCTCTTTGGAATACCTGTCCCTAAAATCTTAAAACCAATCTGAGCTGTGTGCATGCAATTAGAACAGCATACACTAAGATGTCCTTGCCTAACAATTACAATTATGAAGGTAGATTTTTTTTACTGAAGTAAACAGTCTAGCCAATGGTACCTTAAATGTTGGGAATTTTTTTTATAGTAGTTTACATTGCTGTGAGACTATCAACTTATTCTGTTTACATGAACTATAGAGTTCATGAGCTTTAAAATTCTGTATTTGCATTGCATTATCGTTAAACTAGGGATTTGGATTTCCTTACATGTATATCAGTATCAGCCTCATATATGCTGCATTTTAAAAAAATGAATCACTGAATTATTTTATTTATATTGTCATTTAAGTTTCAGTCATTAAACAATAATTCTATTTATGTGACAACCCTTTTCTTCCAAACAGGTGGTAGGAGGAAAGATGACTGAAACTGGTCGCCTGTGTGCATTTATTACCAAAGTGAAAAAAGGCAGTTTAGCTGATACCGTGGGGCATCTTAGACCAGGTATGTGTCTGCTTTAGAAATGAGCTTTTGTACAGAAAACAATAAGCAAGAAAATAAGTTCTTGTAAGTTTGGTTTGAAGTAATTATGTACACTTGATAGCTACAGCAATGCAGCTGATACATTTGAAACCAACCCCTACTTTCAGTCCCTAGATTATCCAGTTGACACTTTTACAGGTTCTATTCATTCTCACATTTTTTTCAAAAAGCAACTTACTTTAAAAAAAAATACCTGCAATAACAATGCTTTATCTGGTTAGTAACTGAGTTATTTTTACTAGGCAGTAGTTGTCTTAGTTTTACTATTAATATTTGCTGGCATTATTCAAAGATGATGTACGAGAAGCTTTTAGTACTCCAGACTTCTCTTATTTTAAGACACTAAGCTTGTTCTGCAGTACAGATTACACAATTCAGAAAGTTTGTAGTAGAGGAGGGAGGTTGTCTCTATCAGTGCAGTTCACAGGATAAGCTTTTTTTAATAAGAAGGTAATTATTACTGTAATTGCAGGTGATGAAGTGTTAGAGTGGAATGGAAGGCTATTGCAAGGAGCCACTTTTGAAGAGGTGTATAACATCATTTTAGAATCTAAGCCTGAACCACAAGTGGAGCTTGTTGTTTCAAGGCCAATTGGGTGAGTTGTTTTCTAAAATTTCTTAGGGACTAAAATAAGGTGCTGTTACATTTTAGTTTAGACCCAACACACATTGAACAGATTTTACACAGATGGTACCCAACATTCTATAATCAAAAAGCGTGAGTGTAGGGTGGAATTGTCCCTCTTATACATGGATTCAAATGGGTGGTGGTTGAAAGAACTCTAGGAGGCATTTTGGAGTTTCCTGACGTACAGGTTGGTCACACGTGCAACCTCCCCTCTTGAGAGGGATGAAAATATGCTCTCGTCAATAGATGGCAAATCCCTGACCAGGGAAGTACAGGCACTACAGTTATTGTTGGCTCCTGCTTAGGGTAAGCAACTTGTTCCTTGTCTCTGCTCCACACTTTTGCATCCATACATGGATATGTCAAAATGTGACTCATAATAAATCCATCCCCATTGCCTGATATCCTGCATTGTCACCAGAGTATAGAATGATTATATACCGGTTGGACCTCCCTGGTCCAACACCCTCAGGACCTGACTCGTCCCGGATAAGGGATTTAGCCAGACGAGGAGAAGTCATTTGTGGCCCCATCCCCTGGCTATCCTTCCACCAGGCTTCTCAGCTCCCCAGGGCAGCCCAGCTGGGATGTGTGTCATGCTTCTCCACCCCACCGCCTTGTGAAGTCCAGCTGAGGCACATGCCAGCTCCCAACTCTCCCGCCTCTCCCACCACCTCCTACACAGCCCAGCTGAGCTACACGACTGGCTTCTCACTTTGCCCCATCAGTCCAACTAATCTGCATGCTTGTCTTCCCACCTCCCCCTGCAGCCCAGCTGGGCCATGCTCCTTCACCACCCACCCCTGCATCATGCTGGGCTCCCAGCCCTCCTACTCCATGCAGTGTTCTGGGACTCTGATTCTGGAACATCCATAGTTCTTCCAGTCCATAGATATTGCTGGACCAGGGAGTACTGGTTTATAGAGGTGCAATCTGTAAAACATGGGGAGGAGTCTTTCACATAGTGAAACCAGAGTATCTATTCACAGCTGAGCAAAAAGAAAATCTAATAAATGATTGATTAGCATCTAGAGCATAATATATTTCAATGAAGCATTAACACAACTCACTACATCATTAACACCAATGTCTTATCTACACTGTTCTCCTGTCTCCTATTTAGTGTCTTGTGTTGTCCAATTGTTTTTACCTTTGAGACTTATTTCCTAATATTTAGCCTAAACATTTTCTTTCTTAGCTTCAGGTTATTTCTCTTTGCTTTATTGTTTTTAGAGACAGTGAAAAACTCCCTTTCTTCATTTACACAGTTTCTTGAAGGTATTTACAGATGATGGCAAAGTCCTCTTTTTCTTAGACTCCATAGACTCAGGCTACGCCTAGACTGCAGGCTTTTTTGGGAAGTTTTCCGAAAAAACTTTGTAGTGTAGACATAGCCTTAGCTCCCTCATTTTCTCCTTATATGGTGTCTTCTCCTGTGCTTATAATATTTTCTTTCCCTCTAATTTTCTCAGTTATGTTTACATTTTTCCAAGCTTATGGGTCCCAGTAGTATATGAATTATTCCACATGGCTGTGAAGAGGGACATTATAACCTCCCTAACTTATTTCCTCTCCCTAGGTATATGACTTTGCATAATTAGTGTTGTATCTAATGTTGTTGCATATAGCTCTGTGTGTCTGATAATATCTCTTTGGTTTTGAATGTATAATTACAAAGTTCTTCTCGCTTCAAACTACTGATTAGTGATCTCTGAATGTCATGGGGATGAATATCCAAAATTCCAAAGAAAAAAGTAATTTGGTTTGATATTCAGTTGGCATATTTCCATGTGGGTTCAGTTTCATGTTACAGTATTTGTAGGAGTTGAATTTGAGGATATATTGTGCTAAAGCTAAATTTAATAACGAGCAAAGATTTTAATGCCTCTCTTATCTGTAGAATAGCAGAGTATCTCAAATATTGCAAAAGGCAAGGACCAGAGTTTTCTATTTGTTCTGTAATACACCTAGGACATTTTGGGGTGCTGTAAAAATCACCAGTAATAATGATAAGGCATACACTATCATGCATACATTTTTAGATGGGCACGATTGACATTTTTTTGGAGAGGAGTAAGTTTTATATCTCAGTTCTTTTAGCTGTAATACCTACCTTTTATACATTTATTCACTAACAAGATAGACTACAACATGATTTATTGTGCCAGCTGCATCTCCTGTGATGCATTTGGATTCATTTGTATATTTAAATATCCGGCACTTGATTAGCTTATTCGTGGCTGGTCACCATTTTAAAATGCCAGCAGACCGAATTAACTCGCCGAGTGTAGACGCGGTAGTCCAATCCAAAACCTTTCCCTCGAATCAACTGTTACTTCTCATTGCACGACATAGGCTATGTTACTCCTCATTGCACAAGGAGTAACAGTTAATTCGAGGGAAGGTTTTTGGATCGGACTACCGCGTCTACACGCGGCGAGTTAATTCGGGCTACCGGCATTTTAAAATGGTGACCAGCCACGAATATGCTAATCAAGCGCGGGATATTTAAATCCCATGCTTCATTAGCAATTTCGGTATGCTTCATTTGCCTCCCTAGTTTGAACTAGGGGGCAAGTGTAGACATACCCATAGTTGGTACATGGGCTGCATCTGATATAACATTTTGCCTCATATATTAACAGGTACATGCAATAACATTAAGTTGTTATATCTGCCATGTTAGCTTGCACAATGAAGATTCTGGTTTGGGGATTCAAGTTAAATCTTTATCATTACTTAGGCATAAATGTATTTGTGATCTATATGTTTTGTATTATGTGAATTCACATCCAGCTTGACTGCCGATAGTTATCACATATTAGAGGATAATATATGTTGAACCTCGCTAGTCCGGCACTCTGGTCCAGCTGCATCTGTGGTCTGGCATGATTTTAGTTAGTCTATTTTCCGCTTATTGTGGATATGACCACAATTCCTGAAGTCCTGTAAAGTTTGTTTGTAGTCACAAGTCCTGGCGCTCAGTTTTCTGTGCTGTTGTTTAGCTCTAAATTACCCCTAAATGTCTTCCAAGAGCCCAGTAAACTGCTATGTGTACACATTTTTATGCTTTTTCTACTTATTTCCTTGTGCCAATACTGTAAAATTATGTAACAATACTAATACTTATGAAGAGCTTATGAAGACAGCTGATAAGCTTTGGTTAGGCATAGGCTTATAGAATATATTAGTAGAGACATACATTATTAAGCAAGAACTGTTCCATTTATTCACCTCCGTGAAATATAAATAAAAAGACCCACACACTACAATAGTGACCTTCACCGGTTTGGCATTGGTCAGGTCCCGAGGGTGCCAAACTAGAGATGTTCAACACTATTCCTGCTATTTGTCCTGTTGTCAAACAAAATTATGCACTTTTACAGAAAGAGTAAGATTTTATCAATGTCATGACTGTTGCCAGTAATGAAGAGACTGAGACAACCAATGTAAAGGATCCACCTTGTTTAAGGTGGTTTAAAGTCTACCACTCACAGGTCTACTTTGTGTTTAACTTTGGAATGATTGGATTCTTTCTTTCATTTTATTTATTCAGCCATTTTATTTTATTTTATTTTATTTTGCCACTGTATTTGAGTACAACTGCATTCTTAGCTATTACATTAGTCATTACATTATTTGCTGTGGCTGAGGAGATAGATGTATGGTTTTCTCAAGGTCTTATGTGGTAATTTGAATTGTGTTATAGTTGACTGACGTTTTAAAGCTATTGTTTGAGAAAAGCTTAGACTATCTTGTTTTCTCATGCTTACAGGGATATTCCCAGAATACCTGACAGTACACATGCACAACTGGAATCCAGTAAGTTTCATATTCTGAGTAGAAAAATCTTACATCTCCCTTATGTGAACACAAATTGAAACAGTCATCTATTAAACCATCTTGTTAGTCTTTAAAGTGCTACACAGTCCTGTTTTTTGTTTCAGCTGCACCAGACTAACACGGCTACATTTCTACATCTATTTTCAGTGTAACTCTTGTTTCGGTGTCTATGAAATTTAAAGTGAAGTTTGACATTCTGTTATAAAATCATGCTGCTCTTTAATAAAAAAAAGAAAAATATAATGGTAAATAGTGTGGATAAAGCAGAGGTGGGGAACCTATTTTGGGCCTGAGGCCACTGAACCATAGAGAAATCAGTTGGGGGCTGCACACAAGTGAGAAGCAAAGTGAGAAGCCCCTGATTGAGAAGGAGAAAGACACTCCTCACATTCCCCTCCCACACCAGGGCCTAGGGGGGCACAGGCTAGTGGATTTTGTGTGCTCCAGCCTCTCAGGCGGGTGTCAGGGGAGCTGAAGCACCAACACACACTCCTCAATTTTGAGGGGGGAGCCCTGAGCCTCTGGGGCCAGATTCAGGCAAGCCAAGGGCCGCATTTGGTTCCCCACATCTGGGATAGAGTTGAGTTGATATTCTAATGTTTGATTTTCTGTACTTTGTTGTTTTGCATTTCAATAGTAATACTATTAAACAAAACAATTTTGATGACGATTTTATTAGTTGGCTCTAGGGGATGGGTATTTTCAAATAAGCACATTTTTGTTTTATTTAGGCCATTCAATATAAAACTGACTAAACCAGTATTTCAGGGGGGAAAATGTACCTTGGCTTAGACCTTTCATGTCAAATTTCAGCCAGACTTATTTTTATGGCTGTTTTACTGTGCTGATATAATTAATGCTAGTAATTAAAGCGAGGACACAAATTTAATTGTAGCAATGTGAACAGGCTTCTACAATAACTCTTCACAAATGAGCTAAGCTTTACAATAAAGTATGTTTTTGTGAGATGTAAGATATTAATATCTAGTGTTCTATATTGTATAACTTGATATTCTCCTCTTACTCAACATATAACATCACAAACATTTATCTCCCACTTTGCAGAAGTCATTGAAGCCTCCAGATTAAAATCTCCAAACTCTAACATTTTCATTCTCATATTTCTGTAAAATTTGCAAAAACATTTAGGCTATGTCTACACAGCAGTGTTATTTCGAAATAACTGATGTTATTCTGAAATAACAAAGAGTGCACCTACACAGCAAGCCATTATTTCAAAACAGTGGCGAGTTGGAGGACCTCTTATTCTGACTCCTGGTAACCCTCATTTCACAAGGAGTAAGGGATCAAAGGAAAAGTGTTCTTCTTTCAACTTCCTGCTGTGTAGACAGCGCCAAAAGCCGAAGTAAGCTTTTTCATCTTTAGCTACGCAATTGACTTAGCTGCAGTTGTGTAGCTTAATTAGACTTGAGCCCTGCTGTGTACGTACCCTTAGAGTCTGATTCCACTAAGTGCTGAACACTTGTGCAATATGATGAATGCCCTCAACTTCTGGTGAAATCAATGGGAATTGAGGATACTCAGCAGATAAGCATAAAACAGTCAGAAATAGTGGAATTTTCTACTTATGCTATGTGCTAGACGTGAATGTTTACAGCATATTTTATTATATTTGCTCTTCTTGTGAGAAATTTGGTCATTCTCAACACATTAAAAAAGGTTCCAGTTTTCACAGTCTTATACTCCATGTTTATAGTATGTGTGGCCTTAACTGTATTCTATAATATATAAAAATGAATGGTTCTACAGAATTCTAAGAACATAAAGCAAAACTCATATGTCAATTGCTCTTATTATTTATAGATTAATTTTACTTGTAATTTCAGGTTCTAGTTCCTTTGAATCTCAGAAGATGGACCGACCATCTATTTCAGTAACTTCTCCCATGAGTCCTGGCATGTTAAGGGATGTCCCACAATTCTTGTCTGGACAACTTTCAGTATGTAAACATTTATTTAATCCTGTTGTTTTGTTTTTATAACATATACAGTTTTTATGCAAAATGACAGATAGCTGTAAAATAAAGTTCCTGTTAGAACCTAATTCTCTTCTTTAGTGCCATGTTTCTCAGTATAGGCAAGGCATAGCTTTTAAGTGCAGCCAATCATCTGTGGGGATTTATATATATATCCATTAAGTTATTGGAGTGATATTCTGAGATTTGTAGGTCCAGATTTTCAAATGTTCCTAAATCTTGTCTCCAGCTGTATTTGTGCAATTGAGAGAACATACTTTTTTTTAGCAATAATATTCGACAATTTTTTTCACCACATGCATGGGTGTTAATACCTGAAAAATCCCCACACAGGTACTTTTGTGTATAAAATTACAGATACTTTGCTAGGATCCACCAAGGGCGCCATTTTGAAAGGACAGGGGGACAACAGCAAGATGTATGGGATGCTCCTTGCTCTTCTTCCATTTCCCCTTCCCCTCACTATCAGGGAGCAAGAGGAAAGTACACAGCTTATGTGCATTCCTTTCACTTCCAGCTGGCAAAAGGAGGGGTTAGAGAAGTGATGCAAGCCATGTACTTTCATCTTTCTCAGTGATAGTGAAGGGAAAAAGAAGAAGAGCAAACAGAATTCCAGTATGTGTGGCTGTAGCCCTCCCCCATTGCAAACCGGAGTCCTTGGTGTTTGTTCTTTACAAATTTGGCCCGTGTTCTCAACAATTTGAAGTCTACTGTTTTCTCTACTGATTCCTCATTGTGCTCACTTTCATTCTTCCATCCTCACTGTGACCAAAACTCATCCAAAGAATTCATAAATACATCATCTGAAATTATGATATTTGGACTAAGCTACACTTTGGTGGGTTTTTATGCTCTCAAATGAGATTTAGAATTCTAGGGCAGGATTTTCCAAAGTGCTCAGCATTGGCGTAACTCTATGCATTGAAGTCAATGATGAAATTACTGATGATTTCAGTGGGAGCAGAACTAAGTTGGTGTTGAACATATTTGAAAATCCCATCTTTATAGTTTTAAAAATATTTATAGAGATATGATCAATGGAGTACAAAAATATGTAAAGAAAATGTTCATAAAATTCTCACAACTGATGCAATGGAATGTAAAGATGAGGCAGGTAAATATTTTTCTGTAGTGGGGTTAGTTGCCTTTTCTGCTATTTTTTAGCTATGGATTATTTTACTTATCAGTCCAGCTATCTGTAGCTATTTTTCTTTAATTTCCTGTATTTCTCTGTTGTTGAACTATTTTGCAAGTCTGTGTTGTTTGAAAAAACGAGATTTAGATATCCTCAGTATAGAGGGTCTAGTAGGTGTGCAGACTACAAAGTTCTTTGCACTTGCTTAAACATGAGAAGGGGTCACAAACTTGGCCTATCAAAGACAAAAACATTAAAGTTTCTTTATTTAAGGATTAACTTAGAGTAACTTTTTCAAGTACAGCAAAAAATAATGAAAACACAAATTAAAAAGGACTTAATCATATAAAGAAAAGAAAAGAAAAGAAAAGAAAAGAAAAGAAAAGAAAAGAAAAGAAAAGAAAAGAAAAGAAAAGAAAAGAAAAGTAGGGGACATGACAAGAGTGACTTCCTGGTTTTCCTAATTCCAGAAACACTAATCTGTACCTAAATACAAAGTCTGCATAGGTCTGTAGTGAGATTTTTCAGATGAAGGGAATAATACTATTTTTTAGGGATGTTAGATATTGGGTAACTGAATAGTTGTGTAACTGCATGAGCTCTTATCGGTCACACAATTATTCGACAGTCCCCAGGGCAGGGCAGGCAGCTAGTATTTTTGTGGTCCCACTCCTGGGGAGACCCTGCCACCCAACACTGTTGCATCTGTATCAGAGGCAGCCGCATGGAGTTCCACGCGGGAGCAGTTAGTGAGGGGATCCAGTTTAAAAGACAGCACCCTGCACAGATGGGCTGCCTGCTGCCCCGCGCTGTTGCCTCTGATACAGAGGCAGCAGCCGCGTCCATGGGAATCCAATCTCCCTATGGACAGAGGCTGCTAGGGAGGAAGGGAAAGGGGGACGTGGATGGGATTTTGTATGCATGTTTGTGTAACTGGGCAGTACTAAGAGCCTGGAGGTTTATATTGTCCTTAGAAAAATCAAACCACAGAAGGGAACCTGTTTAAATCCATAAATTGCTATATTCTTTGGCTAAAATATTCAAATTTAACTGAAAATAGATACTCAAGATTTTGAAAAAGGCTGAGCATCCACAGCTCCCATAAAAGTTAATAAAGCCATGACTACTTGGCATCTTAGAAAAAGGGGACAATTATTTAGGTGTCTGTCTGTGGAATTAGGTTCCTAACTTTGTATATTTCTTTTTGCCACAATACATTGATTCCCACACAAAAGTAAGAAAATCTTTAATGCATGTTTTTGGATGGAGTAACTACTGAGTTGATTCTCAGCTCTCAAAGGCTGTGATATAAATGTTGGTTAGACATTTCAAGTGTGATGCAGTCATCCTATATTTTGTACTCCTAAACATTTCCCTGTTTATTCATGCCCCTATTCATTTCCCCTTCATTGCAGTTAATGTACATATCTGCAATGGGAAAGACAGATTATGTCCTCGGGGGATACAATGTAAAGGGTATGTCTAAACTACATCCCTCTTTTAAAAGAGGGATGTAAATTAGACAGATTGAACTTGCAAATGAAGCTGGGATTTGAATTTCCCGTGCTTCATTTGCATAATGGCAGCTGCGTGATCTTTCAAAAAAGGGCTTTTTAAAAGTAAAAACGCCATCCAGACGCAGCTCTTTCGAAAAAAAATCCCTTTTTTAAAAGATTCCGTACTCCGCAAAAAATGATACAAAAATGAAGAATGCGGGATCTTTTGAAAAATGTGGGTTTTTTTCCCAAAAGAACCACATCTAGATGACGGTTTTACTTTCGAAAAGCCCTTTTTCGAAAGACCACGTGGCTGCCATTATGCAAATGAAGCACGGGAAATTCAAATCCCGGCTTCATTTGCAATTTTGATCTGTCTAATTTACATCCCTCTTTTGAAAGAGGGATGAAGTTTAGACATACCCTAAATCCAGAACTTGCCATTAGGGAGTATGGAATTTGTTACTAGCCTCACCTTTCCAAAAAGAAGCTGAGAGAATGAGCAGGATATAATCTTGACTAATAAAAAACTCCTAGCTCCATATATATTTACCATGTTTAAATGCACATTTCATTTAAACCAATTCTGTGTAGTTACACAAAAATGTTTATTATCATTTGCTAATTTATTTGAATAATTTATTTTCTACTTTTGCAGAAGTTTGGCCTTTTTGCAGGGAGTAATGTGTTGTAGTTATTATTTTCATTATTATTTGCTTTAGTTGGTGCCCTCCTGTTTACATTTCACTTACTTTCCTTCTTATTTATTTGCTTTTATTTGCTCCAAAAATGCTGCATTTGAGCATTAGTGCTTTTTGCTTCATCACTTTGTTCTCACTATTTTTTTAGTGCTGCATGAAAAGAATTATTTGAAGACAGTACTGCTGGTAGTTAGAATTAAAGATTGAAAAAATTCTCTTTAGATCTCACAAATGAGTAGATATGTAAAATCACAATTACTCTTGCACCAAATGGAGAAGCACCGCAAAAAAGAGAGATCTGTCTTGTATAAAGTATATGACTATTTGCTTATACAGTTGATTTTCATTATATTTCTATGCATCTTTTTAGATATACCATGTATAGACAGCTCTTAAAAACATTTTAACAAAGGTATTTTTCATCACAAATTAATTTCTGCGGCAATCTGGAAAGGAGATTGATGCAATAGTCATAGTGATGTGCATAGACTGCATGTTTGCTGAGGGAGATGTGATTTAATTGGTTTAGTGAAATAAGGGGGAAAAACTGGAATAAGTTGGTGTTTTTAATTGGTTGGTTTATGTATGGAGATGGCATTACCTTTAAAAAAAACCCTATTTTAACAAAGGCTGTATTTTTGTTTTAGAATTGTTTTTTAATAGCATATGGTAGCATCTAAGATTGTTTTAGGAGAAACAGTGATGGATTACCTTTGTTAACCGAGGACCAAGCATCCCGGTCTCAGTTACTACTACAGAGAGTGAGAGTTGAGGACATTCAGTTCATTGTAAGGGTGATTCAATGTCTTAGAAATGTAATCTGTGAGGCTAAATATATGGGAGCAGACCTATATAGAGGAACTGTATATTTTTAAATTTGTTACAATGTCAGAGAATCATGAAGACCTTGAAAACCTATTTTTCCCCTTTTTGACACCTTCGTTCACACTAGGCTAGATAGTAACTTTTCAGTCTATCTTGAGTATGGGGCAGTGTGTAACTGTGCTTCTGCAGGAGCAGACCACAGGATAAACTGTGTCAGAGGATCTGTCTACAGTAGAGATGTAATTTCCAGCTTGGATAAATGTGTGTACACTAGGTTTGATTGAGCTAGTGTTCTAAAAATACAAGTATAGCCACAGTGGTGTAGTCAGCAGTAGGGATGTAATAGTATAGTTGATTAACAAAGGCAAAAGCTTATAGGTTAATGCTATAGACCTTAAGCTTTCCCCTCCCCTCACTTGCCAGTAAATTTTTTAGCAGTCCTGCCAGCAGCTTGCCTCAGTCCTGGCTTGAAACGGTTCCAGGACCTACTGCTGCTGCAGCTCTTCATTTAAAGTGTATTAGAGCCAGTGGCAGGCAGCCTGACTCAGTTCTGGTTCACGATGGATCTGGGAGCTCAGACTCACCCTAGATAGAGGCTCCTGCCACCCCATACAGCTGCCCCTTTATTAGAGGCAGTAGCACAGAGTGCAGGCAGCTGGTCCACGAAGGGAGCTGGTTTTGAAACTGGCTCCCCTCACAGACCAACTTCCACCTGGCACCCTGTGCTGCTGCCTGTGATAGAGAGGCAGCAGTGTGGAGTGGTAAGAGGCTCCTCAGGAGTGAGGCCAGAGTGCACTGGCTGCTGGCCCCGCCCCCAGGAACTATAGAATAGTTGACTAACCAATAAGAATTCTTGAGGTTACTTGACTATTCAGCTAACGGATATTTAACATCCCTACTTCAGCTGTATGAACTAGCCTCCTGAATAAATACCCAATATGCTGATTGGGTTTGTACATATACCCAGTGTCCTGCTATTCACATTTCCACAGCTTGACTTCTATTTTTAGCATGGCAGCTCAATCAAAGTTAGCATGCAGATGTCTACCCAAACTGGAAGTTACACTTCTAGCTCCAATATAGATGTACCCTGAGAGTAACAACTTCTCTTATGCTACCCCTTGTTTTGGTGTGAGACAAAGTTTCTTCTCTCCTTTTCATGGAGCAGCTTATTCCTCCTTGAAGCTGTGGCCAGCAAGAAAAGGCACCCTTCCACTCCCTGTTCCTCTCCACATCACATCTACTACTCCCATTTTCTTACAGGAGGAAGTAGTCCTCTCTTTCTTCACCAGGTAGTAGAGCAACAGTCTTAGCTGGCCCAACTGATGGACAGTGGTGTTGGAACCATTTTTATAGAGGCATTGCTGAGTCATTGAAAATTGTAAATGCTGCATGTGATAGAGAACACACCATAAGCTGAGAGTGCAGCAACACCCCCAGTACTACCAGTTCCAGCAACTTTGCTGGTGGAGTGAATGTGAGTTCCTTTTTTTTTTTAACTTCCTTTCACGGCCATATTTAGCTCATTGGGATTTTTTACTTCCCTGAATGGGCATATCCAGCCCATTGGATAATACCGTAGTCTGTTAATAGTTACTGAAATCCATGGAGATATCTGCAGAATAAGATGTGAATAAGGTATCAGAATGGTCAAATTGTGTAGAGTGTGTTTCCTAAGTACTGTTACATTTTTCAGGGCTCATTTCAAGCAAGAATTTTCTGTACACACTGTATGTCATTTCTGTATGACTGGTAGAGAAGGGAAATACATTATCAAGAATTTTCCCCCCTGCTAATATCTTAACTGCTGCAACTTCAGTTTAAGAGTTGCTTCAGCATGTATGAGGGCTGCCAGTACAAATGCTATTTTAAACTGTGGAAAAGTGGGAAAACTGATATTATTTACATTGTAAGGCATATATAGATGCAACATGCAAACCGTATTAGTTTCTAGTCTCTCAGTGCACACTTTAATATTTCTGACAGATATTCAGGCTGAATTAATATTTTCTATTCCTCTTTTATTTCCCACTGTATTCATTTTTTGCTCTAGATAATATTATTTCTTAATCACTTTTAAGTGTAATCAGTAGACAGACATATAGGGTGAAATCCTGGCTTTATTGAAGTTAATGGTAAAACTTCCATTGACTTCAGTAGGGAGAGAATTTCACCACAGAGCTTTGACATGCTTCAGTAACATATCTGCAGATTTAATTTATGCACTGCATTAAAATAGTTTGTTTTAGATAACTGTGTCTTTGGTGTAAAGTTGTTTAAAGTAATAGTTGTGTGTCTTTGTTTTTACTTTTGGTCTTTTAGTTTCCAGCGTGTTGTCTTTTTGGTTTTGTTTTATTGCTTTTTCTTTAATTTTGCTTACCAGAGCCAAAGCCTTAGTAGAAGAACAACGCCTTTTGTTCCTAGGGTTCAGGTAAAGGCCTCGTCTGCCTGACAGAAACTAAAGTTGTGTTTTTTTCTTTTATTTTGGAAAATGCATAGTAGGAAAACGTTACATTTTGGGCCGTTTTCCCATTTTTTTAATGTGTTGCTTCAAACCATGTTAACAAGTTTCATATCATCTTGTGAGGAGCTTGTAAAATTCTGCATGGAGGTTAAATATTAAATTAAAATTTAAAGAGACAACTAGCTTTAGTTTTGCTACTTTTGTGATATATTTATTTAAACTCACATAGGGTTAACAGTGACAATGGCTATGTGTTTTGCTTACATACATACATACATACATACATACATATGTTATACAAGTAGTAAATAATTTTGTGCTGTGGATGTTTGATCTCATTATACCAAGGTTGATGTCTCTTTAAATCATTCATTCTCATTACTTAACACATTTTTTGCATTTTCCAATTAATAGTAGTTCCTTCAGTGGAAAATTGGCAAATACATTTGTACCTTGTCTAAAAAATGATTTTTTTTGTATGTTATACTCAGTACTTGCATTTTGAAAAATAGGTTGATTTACTCAAAACCTAATGCAATTAAAAATAATTTCTGTCTACCTTTTATCATTGAGTTTGTTGAGTTTTACAGTGCTATTTGGGTACAAGTTGTTTGCCTTTTTTTCATTAGGAAACCCTTAAGGTACTGTAGATTAACTCAAATGTAGGTTGTACTAATATGCAACAATGCTTTTGTTGTTTTGCTGCATGTTTTTTCAGTTTTTTGTATGTAGAATATTACCTGCTTTTATTACAAAATATTTTTATGGAAATGTTCATCTTTTGTTTGAGAATTGTATATTTTTTTTATATTGCTCAATCACTGCTCACGGAAAGCTGAAAATGAAAGGTTCCAAATAATTATAGTGAGAGTTTTAATTTTCATATTGAAGTGGAAAAAATGATGATAGTATTAACTTGAAGGGAAATGTTACATGAGATAGATTAGACAGCAGAAAATGGGTCTGGATTGGATTAGGGATTAATAAACAAAGCATACTGTTTAATTTTTCCTCCATAATTTATGATTTTTCTAAAATGGCGTATAAGTGTCTAATTAACTTCATAATAAAAATGTGAGGAAAAATTCAGTCCAAAATGTTAAAATCTTGGTGATATTGTTTACAATAATTATTTTTACCGCATGGTACTGATATATATAGGGTATGTAGAAAAAACTTCACAGAGATCCATTAATATGTGACTGATAATGCTGGTTTCTCAAGGTGGTAATAAAAATGGAAACAAATTTAAATACAAATTCAGACACAAAATTGTTAGAAGGCCAGGGAAGCCGAGTAATGACCAAAATTTAATATATAATTTTTAAATAATTCAAATTAATTTATGTTTCTCTTCTGCTTAGATATTTTCGAAAGAAATTATGAATTAGCAAGCAGTTGTATCTGAAAACAAGTGTTCAACTGAAATGCAAAAAGCATCCATGTCGTAGCCCATTTTTATGTATATTATATATGGCAAAAATCCTAATATAAATCCCATTTAAAATAATTTATTTAATTGAAGAATGAAAGGCATCTTGGTTTGATCAAATGATCATGTCATTCATGATTAAAAGAGAACAAATAATAATTCTGTATACAGAATACACAGCAAGGCTGTGTCCAGACTCCATGCCTCCGTCGACGGAGGCATGTAGATTAGCCAGCTCGGAAGAGGGAAATGAAGCCGCGATTAAAATAATCGCGGCTTCATTTAAATTTAAATGGCTGCCCCGATCTGCCGATCAGCTGTTTGTCGGCAGATCGGGAGAGTCTGGACGCGATGCCCCGACAAAGAAGCCTTTCTTCATCGACACAGGTAAACCTGGTTTCACGAGGCTTACCTGTGTCGATGAAGAAAGGCTTCTTTGTCGGGGCATCGCGTCCAGACTCTCCCGATCTGCCGACAAACAGCTGATCGGCAGATCGGGGCAGCCATTTAAATTTAAATGAAGCCGCGATTATTTTAATCGCGGCTTCATTTCCCTCTTCCGAGCTGGCTAATCTACATGCCTCCGTCGACGGAGGCATGGAGTCTGGACACAGCCCAAATGACATGAGTGTATAAGAAATAAGTATTTCTAGCACTGATAATTTATTACAGTTTTACTAATTAAGGGCTCTATTCAGATGAAATTTTTATTTTAGCACATTGTCCATGGAGCTTTACAGACTTCTCTGCATAGTCTTTTACAGAGTATAATTCTGGTCAGAGTCAAAAGTTGCTTAGTGTGGTTCTCAGGTAAGTCAGACTCATGGCTTTGACAACATCCCTCCTAACTAGCATGAGAGACAAAGCCATGAGTCCCAATATGCCCATATTCAGTAAGAGGCTAGATGGCTTAATCTGGATTAGTGTACAGACCACAGAAATGTTCAGACATCACTGTCAACACCTATTCATTTAAGTACTCTGAAAGGTGGTGTGTGCCCCTGATTTCACTGTCAGCTTCCCCGCTATTCTCCCATACTCTTCTGTCACCACCACACTTCCTCTCTGTCCCCTGAGTCCCTGGGTATTTTTTAACCTTCAATATTACTTTGATGTAGTCCACACGTGGTATGAATGTATGCACACCATGCACCTGAGTCTGGAAATTTTGGTAAGCAATTTACAATGGTCCACACATGACCAGTTATTCTTTAATAGAAGCATATAAAGGGCAGCATGGACCAACATCTCTCTAGTTCCTTCTTATTGACCATTGCCTGTCTTGAATTGGAACCTCCCTGTCTACCTCAATCTTCCTTTACTGTGAATGCAATTTGGAAATACTTTTTGACAGTTTAGTATTTTCCTGTGTTTAGCAGATTAGTTAGTTCTGTTCTTCCTACTATAGGGAGCTTCTCTGTTTGAAGAGGGACTTTACCAAGAGACCGGGGATTCAAGAACTGTGTCCTGCCCCTCTGTTCTTTCTCTGTTAATGGTAGTCTCCAGGCTCTATTGCTTTGGGGAGGTTCATATCACCTCCACTTTGCAATATCTGTAGTTCTTTCCCTCTCTAATCACATGAGGGACCAGAGTGTGGTTTGCAGAAGCACTCATGGAACAGGCCATGAGACCCCATTCAGATTTAGGCTGGAAATACCTGCTTGTACGATTGTTATAAACCATGATGGGGATAATCATGACTAGAAAACAGAGCCATGGCAGTTGGCCATAGTGGTCAGAGCCAAGGTCAGGACCAGAACTGGGAATCCAGAATGGGGTTGGAGCTGTGCTCAGGCCACTGACAGGAAGGAATGATTTCCAAGCTCAAGAGTGATGTTGAGCAGACTGAGATTCTCTTTTCACCAAGAGATTCCATGTCATGAGTGATCTAAATAAAACAAGTTATCCTCAGGCTGTGCTCCACAGTCAGGGCTTGACTTCCTTCTCCATCAATTCCAAAGTAACAATTCCAACCACAGTTTTGGCTTCTCTTGCCTGGTGGACAAATTTGAAGAAAATTTGGGTGGGAATTCCTTTCTTTGCACCTACACTGAAGCCAATTACAATCACAGATATCTTCCTATTGGATTGGGGAGCTCATACGAACAATCACAATACACCAAGCAACTGGATCCTTCAAGAGGCCAGAATGCACATCAATTTACAAGAATTATGAGCAGTCTGTTGGGCCTGCAATGCATTTCCTTCACTCCTCTGATCCTGACATAGCCATGTAATGTCAGACAATAGTGCCTAATGTGTTTCACATAAACAATCTCTGGGAACAAGATCTTTCCCCCTGTGTGTACAGTTGATATCTGGAAATGGTTTGTCAATTATCGCATAACTCTATCGGAAGTATACTTACCAGGCACTCAGAACTCCCTAGCAGTCTCAGCAAATATTTTTCAACAGGCCAGGAATGGAAGATTCATTATTCTGATCTTGAGGAGATCTTCTACCAATGGGAACTCTATCCTGGGATTTCTTTGCCTTATAAGGGTAACAGTAAACTCACCCATATCTCTCCAGAGCAGCTCTGGGCTCAGGCATACCTTCCCTCCTATCCCACTGATATTATAGTCTTGAAAAAGATCCCTCATGACAGGACTTGGGTAATTTCTCATTGTGCCCAACTGACCAAGGCACTTTGGGTTCTCGGGCCTCCTGAGAATTTCATTGAGGTATCATTTGCTCCCAAATGACTCAAAATAAGAAAGAGTGTATTATTTCAGCTACAAAACATTATATGACGTAATTAAGCAGCTCATATACCGAAGAAGAAAAAAGAGCAAAGCTCAATACCACCCAAAGTTGGTGGTGCTAACCATGGTCATCTCAGAGCCAGAGTTTATATGGGAGAGGATGCCAGGAAAGTTAGTAATCACCTTCAACTGTGACCTCTGCATGCAGTAAAGTGAGAGTACACCACCATACCTTGAAATGAGAGTGCAGCCATAATTGGAACAATCAATAAAGAAATCAAAGTTACCATAATGTATATTCTACTTTTACATTTGGAAGATACAACTGTTTATGTAGCACATCATATATTACACACACACAACATGTGCCTCTCCCCAACATTAAAAGAATATTATTAAGGTTGCAAAATCAAGCACACAAAAGTTAGGAAATGTAATAATTAAGTCTGTGCAATCTTAATCCAGTCCCCTTATGCATATGCATTATGCTACAGTCTTTCATTATATGATCACATACTGTATTTTTAGTGGGTTCTCTACCATATAGTGCTCTACTAATGAGCAGTTATTCAAAAGCCATTTCCTTTCCATTTTTCAGTGTTTGGCTCCAGGCCTTAATGCACACTACTCAAATCCTACTCTGAAGACAGAATTATCATGGAAAGTTCTGTGCTGCTCATTACAATAATATCTGACCGTTTCACAAATATTAATGAATTTATTTTCATACCACCCCTCTGAGATGAGGGGGTGGCATCATACCTATTTCACAGGTTTCCCTCTCAATCCTCTTCCTCAGCTTTCAAAACAGGTGATTTCCTCCTTCCTGCTGCCCTACTCCCATTACAAGGGGCTTTCAGAACACTTGTGGGACTGGCTCCTATCTCTCTCCTTTGGTGCTTGGTTTGGTCTGCAGGAGTCCAGACCAGAGAAAATCCTGTTCCACTGTGGTGGTGGTAACAGCAGGGGAAACCCATATAGTATTCTTTGGTTAGGCAGAGATGATGCTGACGGTGCTGCAACCCACAGACCTCCCTGGTTGGGAGTGATGTGGTGAGACAGAACTTTCCCCTTCTTCCTTTGAACATCCACCTGAGTAGAGCTGGCTGATTTTCAGCACCACATTGATAGACTTGGGAGAAGAGAGTCCCTGGCCTGCCAGAAAATGAGATGAGGGTCTGTGGTCATGTTCTCCATAACTCACTGAAGTGCTGGGAACCACCGAAGCTTGGGCCAGCCTCTTCTGTTCTTGTCATATTACCAGAGAAGTATGCTAGCTACTAAGGCCTATTTCTGGCTGTCTGACTACTAGGAGCTTAGGTGCCCTGTCCTCTGGCCTAATATAAGAGTTTGAGTCAGGATCCAGAAAGATGGTTGTCAGCCCTCAACCTCCTGCTCATCATTGAGTTGTGACGATAGAACTCCTATCACAAGATTTACCTCCGCTGGGAAGTGCCTATGTTGGAGATCAGCTGCAAAGGTGGGTGTGGAGTGACAGGATTGAGCACTCTCCTCCCCAGCACTAGGGGGCACTACTAGTAGCTGCTGCTTACATTAAAAACTCCAGCTCTTCCTCCATCTGGAGTAGTCTTTTTTGTACAGATAGTTTGCTCTCCCTGTCTTCAGTGAAGTGACAGTGATGTTATCACACAATCATATGATATCCTGGTTATTTTTAAAACGTAATCCTTCTCTGGCTGCACAATTTGCCTCTGAAAGAGTGCAGTATTTTAATGTACCTATTATCTGCATGGGAGAAATATATATTTGGAGGCATAATATTTAGGCTGGAAGGTCTAAATCACAGTTTGTTATGAGCTTCTAATGCTTGTAGTTAACTCCATGCCTAATCCACTGTGAGATTAATAATGAAAAAACTGTATACTGCTATATAAGATTTTTTGCCATGCTGTTTTGGTTATAATGCTGAGTCGGATTGAGGAGGTAATCATCATAATGAAACATTCACTCACCCTTTCATCTATTTATGGAAATCTCTTGAAAATTGAACAAAAACATGCCTCCACAGCTATTCTGAATATCATTTGAACAGATCCATAATGCTCATGGCTTCATTCCATCATCTTTCCATCCCAACAGGATATGAAACATTCATTCATTGTGAATAGAGCCCTTTGAGATGGCAAAATATTTAAAAACTTAATGTAGCTGAATATTAAACAGCAGAACCCAAAACTGTAACAGCAACATAATTTTAAATAGTTCACTACGTGGAAAGCATCGAGAAAAAAATTACATGCATATATGTGGATTTTTAAATGAAATAACTTTTGATACACGTTGAAATTATTACAATATATCCTTTCATTTTTCTTCCTCACTACAATTTACAAACTAGAATACAAATTATCTTCATTGTAATAATAAATAAAAGAATCAGAGTTGAGAGGCTGAAGATAAAAATGCATTGAGGAGGAAATAGTATGCTTGATTGTTGAAGAAATGAGCTGACTAATGTATATTTTCTCATTACAGATAAAGCTGTGGTATGACAAGGTTGGTCATCAGTTGATAGTCACAATATTGGGAGCAAAGGACCTTCCTTCAAGGGAAGATGGGAGGCCAAGGAATCCTTATGTTAAAATTTATTTTCTTCCAGACAGAAGGTAGGGTCAAAGGAAAAGTGAGGGATATTTTAGTAGAAATAAGTTTAGTAGAAGTTAAACTAGATAGTCAGATAGCATGCAGAGTTGAGTAGAGATAGCTAGCTAATATTGGTCATATAGGAGATCCATATCTAAAGTAATCTTAAAGAATGGGATTTAGCGACTGAACATGTTATAAAACAGTGAAGAATAGGTTTTATATTTTCTTGAATACTATTTTCTATTGAATAGATTAACTTCAGTTGGATTATTTTTATCAAATATTGAGTGGCAAACGAAAAATAATCCTATCTGATTTTTACAAAGAGCTCTTTTTTGCAAATAGTATTGTTATCTCCTAGCATATTCCTGAGGATTAGATTCATGGAGTTCCTGACTGATAATTTCTTCAAAGACATTCATTGTCCGTCCATCCTCTGCCCCACAGCAAACAGGAATAGGGCTTGGCATCCAAAAACCATGGGTCTCAACTTGTGGTACTGTCACATTAATGCTGATAAAGACTCAAACCTGTGACATGCTGGGAACCCTCAGCTGTGATTGAAGGCCCAAGGTGGTATTGATATTAATTTATACCAATAATTTACATTGTATTTAGGGGGAGATGATGGTGTGATGGCCTTTTCCTCCCCTGCCCCTTAATTCTGTGAATGGAGTTGTTTCCATTGGTTTGGACAAAAGGGAAAGAGCTGTCAGAGTCCCTTTGTCTGGATCTGCTCACCTGTGTTTCCTTTGCTCTTGCTGGAAAGAAACATTTGGCTTTATTTTGTGATATGTTGCAAAATTCAGGAGAGATTTGTGGAGTCAGTATATGAAGAACATATTAATGGAGCTAAAGAACAATATGTATTTTTTAAATTAGTATTTTCACTGAATTTGTTATGCTATGCATAAATGTTTCCCAGCCTGGGGATTCTGCCTCCCTATCCATCGCATCTCAGCCAGTTAATCTTAAGTATTTAATTAGAAAGAATGGTCTACACATGGAAGGTGCTAAGTACCTTCAATTTTCATTGATTTCAGTAGGAATTGAGAGTATTCAGCTCCTTGCAAGACTGTCCTTTCACCTTCACCATACATATTATGTTGAAGTAACTTGAAATAGGATAAATTGGAGAAGTTAACTGAAGACAAATGGTTTATTCATTTTATGTCAACTTGTATACTGTGATATCTTTTATGGCAATACGGATTGAACCTCTCTAGTCCAGCATCTGAGACCAGACCGACGCTGAACCAGAGAATTTGCCGAATCATGGGAGATCAATATTGTCTGATAGAATTATCAACACTTCCGGTGCTTACTGGGCTCAGAAGACATTTAGGGGTAAATTAGGGGTAAATAATAGCACAGAACATTGAGACCCAGGATTGGTAGCCGTAAACAAAATTTATGGGACTATGGGAAAGTTAGCCACACCCATGATAAGTGGACATCTGGCTAACTAAAATCATGCTGGACCAAAGATGTTGCTGAACCAGAGAGTGCCGGACTAGAGACGTTCAACCTGTATCATATGCATTGCTGTATCTCAAAAGCATTTCTTACAAAAAGGCACTTGTTGGGATTTATTACCTTAAATTTTTGTAAACCATTGGCCTAATAAAGTATAGTGGCTTAGATCCTCAGCTCAGACAAATTGATATAATGTCATTGAAGACAATGTAATGGGTGAAGATCTTTATTAACTAGGAATCTGATTCTTTGTTTCATTATATTTAACTTGATCACTTTTTAACAATCAATATGCCCACCAATAATTCCTTTATTCATATTTTTAGCTAATTAGAGCTCTTACCATGCACTGAGACATGGGTATAAAAATTCTAAGTGGGAAATGGATGATCAGTTGATAAAAAGAAAAAATCTCAAGTATAAAACAAAATAAATGGAAATATTTTATTAAAATAAAATAATAAATAAAAGTCCCTGTAATAATATACTTTGGAAATTGTACTGTGATTTGATATTGTTTTAGAGGAAACACATTCTGGTATTCTTTTTTTCTTTTATGTGAGGAACAGAGAATTTTTCCTTTAAATATTCCTGGTATTTCCTCTCCTATAGAAAAGGAAAATTAGTTTTCTTCTGACAGCCAAACTGCTTTTTCTTTCCTTTGAAGAATAAACCTGGTAGGCTAAAATAAATCGCTTGTGCATGGAAAAGTGACCTGCTATAGGAAAAGTATGGTTAAAACATCTCAGGCATTTAGTTAGGTGATCATATGAAGCTCTTACTAAAAAAATTTCCTTTGAAAAACTTGTCCAATGTAACTTAGTTCTCTATGGTAAACAAATCTTTAGTATTGAAATACAAAATTAAGTTCTTTGTTTTAACGAAATGGATAAAATGGAACTACATATTTAATATGTTGTTCTAATATCTAGCTACTAGTTCACAAAAACCACAATTGTTATCCATATAACTAGTATGCTACACTTAAAGTATTTGCAAATGTGCCAGTATCTTCTTGATATTAATATATATATAATAGTATAGCATTTGAATCATGCAAAAAGCCTGGCAAGTTTTAAACTAATGAATTTTATAAACATACTTGATGAATACAAAAGAGTAAATTATGACCAATTCCAAACCCTAATCTTTATTTCACCAGAAACTCCCTTAATTCTGATTCCTTCTGGTTTATTGTTAGTCTTTCAAACTACACACAAAATATCACTGTTCTAAGAAATCATGCTTCGTACAATGTAATAGGGTTTTGAAGTCTTTAATATTTAAATTGTTCTTTGCAGTGATAAAAACAAAAGAAGAACAAAAACAGTAAAGAAGACATTGGAACCCAAATGGAACCAGACGTTCATTTATTCTCCAGTTCATCGGAGAGAATTTAGAGAACGAATGTTGGAGATTACCCTTTGGGACCAAGCACGTGTTCGTGAGGAAGAAAGTGAATTTTTAGGAGAGGTATTTAGAACTTCTTCGATTCTTCATATTCAGTCAGAAGTTTAGTGACTTTGTCATTAGAATGTGGATGACTGATGATTTCCGGGGCTTCTTTGAACAACATATTTTTATTGGATGTAAAAATAAAAAAGCTGACACTTTTGCTCTGCTTAATAGTAACTCTTCCTAAAAGTTTCCTGAAAGTTCCAATATAATTCTGGTATCAGATACATTCTTTAGTTGTTCTGTTTTAATAACAGCATACATATAGCTTCAAAAAGTTGTAGTGTTTGAGGGTTGTTGATATTGGTCCAAATTTGTTCCTGATGTAACTTTACTGAAGATATTGAAATATGATTGTTCAATTTTTCCCAAGATGTCTAGATGATGTTCAGATTCTCATGAATGTGCTAATTTTGTCTTTAAAGCTAGAACTGTTTTTACTTTATTAAGTATCAAGTTTTGCTACAGGTATCTGTAAGTTACTTGATGGCTCATTTTTGAGTGAATTGCAATAACTCTTTTTAATTTCAAATGTGTATGTTAACATTAAAAGAAATAATAGACTAAAATGTGGTGAAATGTCTGCTTTAAAATAGTGGGGGTTTTTGTAACACCTTTGCTTGATGCTTTTGTAGATTCTTATTGAGCTAGAGACAGCACTATTAGATGATGAACCTCATTGGTACAAACTTCAGACACATGATGTTTCCTCGTTGCCTCTTCCCCATCCCTCACCATATTTGCCACGTAGACAGCTCCATGGTGAAAGCCCTACCCGGAGGTTACAAAGTAGGTTATTGATATTACTAATGCTCTGTATTTTTCATCTAAAGTAGTGTGTACAACGTGTTACATTCTAGGCTAAAGATGTGTAAAAGCAGAAGTTGACATTTTTGTGTTTGTTTTTCATTAGCATTAATCAGTGCCTTTTGTAATTGCCAATGAGCATCTGAAATATTCATAATGCTAATGTGAGTGGTGCACAACAATGCATTGTTTCTTAAAATATATGTGCCAGATCCTTAGCTGAAGGTAATTAATTTAGTTAATGAAGTTATGCCATTTGGCACCAGCTGAAGACCTTATAATTAGATTCTACACTGGAGAAGTGAAAGCACAGTAGTTTTGTCTTCAGTCTGAACTTTTTAAAATATTTAAGCACAATGGCTTGTATGTAACTTCACAAGTATTGAATGTATACAGTTTGTTACTGCCTTTCATTTCTACTACTACAGTAAAATGGGCATGTTCAGAAATTTGGTTTAATTCTGACAATTCTGAATTGTCATACTATTTGCCGTGCATAGGTTTTTGTTTGATTTTGTAAGTAAAAATTTGCTTTGCAACTCCATTTTCAACAGTACAATATTAAAGATCAATGTAGGTTGCAGAAAATAGCAGAAACATTAATAAAAGCACTTACCTTGAGTTGGTAGAGGAAAGTGTAAATTGGATACTTAAGGCAGTATACGTGGTAGTGTGACCAAATCTTGTTTAATTACCTTCTTTGTTTTTCAATTTAAATTGCTGAGGTCAGTGTTTCAGAGTTTTCCTTTGTGATTTACCTTTACAAAAATTATGTAGGCATCTATTTTACAAATATTTTTGTAAAAAAATACAAATCAATTCATAAGATTTTTTTGGCCTCTTTCTCTCTTTTCCTCTCTCTCTCTGCATATGTGTGTTTCCCTATGCACACCTTGAAAAGATCATTATTTTTAAATTTTGTTTTTGACAGTAGAGCGTAAATAATATTCAATATATTCATAAATGCAAGATGAATTTTCTAGTAATTAAGCTTATACACATAAATATTTGTAATAGTTGTCCACTTTGAGGGACTGGAATGCTCCATATCATAATATTCTGAAACTGATTAATTACTGCACCAGGTTGCAGTGCTTAACTTTCTACCAGTGAGATTATCAATATACTTAGAAGTTTTTCTTTTTCTGACAGGTAAGGATCTCCTTTTCAATCCACTGTCTTTTTCAGTAGCTATGTTCTTGTATTTTTATAATTTTTAATTATTTTATTCTTTTTTCATTTCCTTCAGTTAATTCGTCTGTAAAATGCTTAAATTTTTAAACTTTACTTTTCTGGCCTGTGAGAGTAGTTTTGCATCAGCATTTTGTTCTAGATTGTAGAAAATATTTAAATCCTGAATAGTAACTCCATTTGTGTTTTGCATTTGGAATATATACATTCAAATTTTTGCCATTGTGAATTACCATAACAGCTAGTTGCTTTGTTTTGGGGGAATGTCATAGTGATGTTAGATCTGATCAAATATTTTGCCTCAGGCCTTCAGATCTAAAGAGTGTCTTATGTCTTTCTGGCCTCACCTGAACAATCTTGTAACATTGAATAGGTACATCTACACTAGCTCGTTAGTTCGAGCTAGGTAGGGTAATGAGGGCAAGCGGAGTTGCAAATGAAGTCCGGGATTTAAATATCCCGGGCTTCATTTGCATGTTCCCGGGCACCGCCATTTTTAAATCCCCCTTAGTCTGAACTCCGTGCCCACGGCTACACGCGGCACGGAGTAGGTAGTTTGAATTAAAGATCCTAATTCGAACTGCCGTTACTCCTCGTGGAGTAATGGCGGTGCCCGGGAACATGCAAATGAAGCCCGGGATATTTAAATCCCGGGTTCCATTTGCAACTCTGCTTGCCCTCATTACCCTACCTAGCTCGAACTAACGAGCTAGTGTAGACGTACCCTATGGAAGCAAGTATGGAAAACCTTATCAAAAGCTGTATGGTATCAAATACTTGCTCTGGTTGGAGACCAGGACTTCATGCAGAAATTCTCCATTTCAATGTAGCTTTGAGCCATTTGGACCCTAAGCAGTATTTGACAACCTCAAAATATTCTGCAAGTTTCAAAGAATTAGAGGAAAGGAAGACACTGAAAGTGCTCATTATAATTGCTGGAACCTTCACACATTTCTCTTTACAACACAAAACTGTCCAAATTTTCATAATCATATGTGTGTACAAATTGAGATGAAAAGCCCACTCAGAAAGATTTCAGAATCATAGTCCAAATTTCTCTTCACTGTCCTAGACTGTATGTACTTCAAGATTTAGAAACCTGGTGTCCCATAAATTATTCCGAATTCAAATTGATATAGGTTTGAAAGAACAGAAATACAGAACAATGACTTTTAGGATGGAAATTTTCCAGTTTGGGGATTAGGAAGATGTTCAAATTGAAATTCAGATTATTGATTATGAATTCTTGTAGGAAAAAGGACTAATTGATAACTAAAGGGAATGCCTACACTGAGAAGTCATCTCAAAATAACTCCCTTATTTTGAAATAACAAGGGGTATGTCTACACTGCAAAGTTAATTCGGAATGACAGCCGTTATTCCGAATTAACTTCCATAGCGTCTACACAAGCAAACCGCTATTTCAAATTAAATTCGAAATAGCAGGGCACTTAATTCGAATTTGGTAAACCTCATTCTACGAGGAATAATGCCAAACTCGAATTAGCTAATTTGGAATAAGCTCTGTGTAGACGCTTAGTCCGAATTAGCTGGCCTCCAGCCTTCCCAGTTTCCCCTGGTGGCCACTCTGGGCAAAACCAGGAAAACTCTTCTCCTTCCTCCCAGCCCCAGAGCCCTTAAAGGGGCAGACTCTGGCCACAGTGCTTGTGCCAGTTCCAAGCCTGCCGGCCCAGAGCCAGCAGTCACTGCCCCGATCCAGTGGCTCCAAAACATGAGCCAGCAAGCCACTGGCAACCAGCCCTCCACTGTGCCCCAGGAACAGTCTGCCAGCTCCCAGGAGTCTAGGGTGTAGATCAGGGTGGACCGTACTCAGGTTTGGGGGGATGCCCCCAACATCCAGTATCTCCACACTAGACAGAGGAATGCAGCCGTCTGTCACAGTAAAGCTGCCAGCCTGGCCACCAAAGGCCACATGCAAATCCAGGAACAGGTCTGCATGAAAATCAAGTTGGTCCGGCAAGACCCCCAAGCTTGTTATTTTGAAATAATAACTCCTTCTTGTGAAGTGGATTAAGCTCATTTTGAAATAGTTATTTCTGGAGTTATTATTTTGAAATACTTATTTTAAAATAGCCTGATAGTGTAGACATAGCGTAAGAAGTTCCATTGAGCAGTGTAAACTTAAAAAACAACAAATAGTCTGGTAGCACTTTAAAGACTAACAAAACATGTAGATGGTATCATGAGCTTTCGTGGGTACAGCCCACTTCTTCAGATGACCAGAGTGTTGGATGTCCAGAACTAAAATAAATAGGGGACAAGGGGGGAGAGCGGGAGGGGAAGGGGAGAGAAGGAAAAAAATGGAGGGGGGAAAGGGGGACAAGAAGAGTCAGTATTTTATGCCCAACAAGAAGAGGCAGTGTTTGTACAGGAGCAGACAAAAATCCCTTAGGAAGTCAGTCTAGTGGTTTTCTTTCATTTGGTACTTATTGCTTTGACTGTGTATTGCATAATAAATCCTGATTTCAGCTACTGGGATTACAAAAGCTGTCTCTAGGTTGAGACAAGAGTAGTTCAACCCTCCCACTTTCTATTTGTACTTTGAATGACACTAAGTATATTATTGTTAGTTCATATAATTCATATATACAAAAGCTGTTGCTGTCAGAAATATGTTATTCCTCATTTTAAAAATATAGATATTTTTCAATTGATACTTTATATTTTAGGTACTGTATGTCTCTCAAAAGGATTTTGAATTACAAGTATATTTGGTGTTTTTCACATGCAGCTGCGTCTGTGCTTTAGACTCTCCAAATTAGTGTAGCTCTATATTTAAGAACATTATTTAATTTTTGTTCTTTGAAGGTAGTATGAAAGTGTCGCCTACACTCATCCAGTTTCTTTTCTTGCTAGAGTCAGGGATATGGTGCTTTACTTGTGGCACTTTCAATTCTCTTTTTAGCTTCAGTGAATTTTAGTGCTAATGAAAACTGCTAGATTGACAACCCTGAAGAATGCAATTATGTACTTATGCATAGCCAGTGATGTAGTGCAAGCTTCCTACAGTGCCTCATATGCTATTTTATGGTGACCAACATTAACAGAGAGTGGTTCAGTTTCCATACCCATTTATTCCTTGAATTCTCTAAATACTTAGGTTTTGTGATACAGACCTGTCCACTTGTGGAATGAGGAGTAACGGTAGTTCGAACTAGGAAGCCTAGTTCGAACTACCTAGTTCGTGCCCCGTGTAGCCGCGCTGCACAGGGTTCGAACCAGCGGGGTTTTAAAAATGGCAGCTCCCCGCTTATGCAAATGAAGCCCGGGAAATTCAAATCCCGGGCTTCGTTTGCAAGTGCGGTATGCCTACATTACCCTCCTAGTTCGAACTAGGAGGGTAGTGTAGACATACCCTTATTGATTTTCGCTTATGTCCCTAAATATATAGCAGAGATGGTAACAAATGTCAATCATCTCTAGCCTGTGCTATATTTGAATTGGTGCAGATGAAGGACTTTGTATCCTTAACCAATCCTCCCATGCTAGCCAATCCCTGGACTTTCTATTGAGAAATGCAGTGCATTTTATCTGGAGGTATCTCATATATATATATACTTTCACATTACAGCTATGCAGAACACTCAAATGTACAACTTTAAAACATAAACAATATATCTTCTTAAGACCCTTCAGACAACAAAATTCATGGTGCTACATTACACAAATGCCACTGTTTGTCTTCTATACAATGACTATGTTTTAAATCTTTTTCATATAGCATATAAAGTCTATGGTAACATAAAATATGAATATCCATCTCACTGATCATAAATGGACTTTTGGGCTACATTTTTACAACAACTTCAACCCAGCCTACAGTCATGCATCCAAAATCAGTGGCGCATAAAAAATTCCAGGCAAAATTAATCAAAATTATTGATAATTCTGTAGAGAGACTGGTGAATTATTTGTATTATTTTCCTTCTGACAACTGATTGTGGACACAAAAGTATAGTTAATTTTTTAAAAATTTGGCATTTACCACCTGTTGATCATTATACTATGGTATTTGAGACATTTCTCATACAATATGTCAAAAATATCACAAATTTCATAAAAATGTAAATAAGTAAAATAAATATTGTAGTATGGTATAATATTTAGTGCATTACAGAGGTTCAGTTCATGCAGGGGTGGCCAACCAATTAGAGACAAAGAGCCAAATAGCTGTGGATAGAGTGTGAAGAGCCACGTATTATATATTTATTTTTATATATTTATATAGAGATAGAAAGATAGACATAGTACACAAAATGTAGTGATAAAAATAACATTACAGGATATTTTGGACAAAAACCAATTAAAAAGTGTCTAGTCACTTAAAAAATTCATGGCCAGTCCATAGACCTTCAGAGAACTTGACAAGGAACAAACATCAAATTTTAAAAAAACAAACCTTTAATAATACAGTAGTATTCTCACACTAAAAAAAAAAAAAAGCATCCCCGCCATGTATTTAAAATTTAAAACTCCTGTGAGTGTTTTAAAATTAAACTGAACTGAGAAGTAAATTAGCACAATTTGAAGTGCTTGTTTCACTCCAGCTTGCTGATCTCTGGTATGGTTTCCTGTTTTTTTTTTTTTACTTTATGAAGATTGTGGCTTTTTTATAGTTCTAAAAATTCAGGTGTGTCCCAGACTGCAAATATGAGAGGTTAAAAAGCAATAAAGGAGAGACTCATATCTCACAATAATTGCTTCAGCCTGGCAAACAATAGCCTTTCAATTTTCTTTAAAGAAACACATTGTAAACCAGGTACATGCTGATATATATATAAATATATATATATATATATTTTGCCCTGGAATTTAAATATGACATCTGTGTTGCCTGCCTTATTCTGCATCCATGAAGACTTTGAGTTTAAGTTGCTTCAGCCCTGCCACCCGCTCTAACCCAATGCCCTCCCCCTCCAGCAGAGACAGGCACTCCCAGAACCCCTGCTCTAACCCAATCTTCTCCCCCAGGGTATGTCTAGACTACAGAGTTTTGTCGACAAAAGTGGACTTTTGTCGACAAAACTATACCTGCGTCTACACTACTGCTGAGTTCTGTCGACATAACGTCGACAGAACTCAGCAGTTTTGTCGACGCTGGTAAACCTCATTTTACGAGGCATAACGCCTTTTGTCGACAGAGTTCTGTCGACAGAAGGTGTTATTGCATCTAGGGTTGTGTCTAGACTACAGGGTTTTGTTGACAAAGCAGCTTGCTTTGTTGACAGAACTGAATGTAGTCTAGACGCTCTTTGTCGACAGAAGTTTTGTCGACAGTATCTGTCGACAAAACTTCTGTCGACAAAAGCCTGTAGTCTAGACGTACCCCCAGAGCCCAGAACCTCTAGCCTCCCCCAGAGTCAGACAGCCCCAGCCCTCCCTCCGCCCCCCACTCTAACTCAATGCCTAGCTCCTGGAGCCACGTGCGGCTCCCTCCAGGCACTGGGGCGCATGTGCAGAGCGGCCATCCGTCAGCAGTCCGGGCATGCGGCTAAGAATTAGCAAGAGCCGCATTTCTTTAAGCAAAGAGCTGAATGTGGCTCGAGAGTAGTTCTACAGTTTAAACTCAAGAGATCGAGAAGCAAGGTCTTCTGTATTGTGTGCTTGCTAATCTGGAAGTTTTCTTTGCATTGAAAAGCAAGCTATATCTTTTCACATTTTATTATTATTTGCAGTTGTTGAGGAGAGCTAAATTGAGTCACATGTGGTGGTATTAAATACTGAATGAAGATGTAAGATTATTGAATATTTTGAAGGACATTCAGTGTTATTTTCTACTCTGTATTAGTTCTGCTTTGTTTATAGAGATGTATGTCCTTTGTTTATTAAAACGTGTCTTAGATATTTTAAGAGAATTGAATTATTGATGTTTATTTTTACTTGGTGTTAAAAACAACCGATTAATGTTTTCAAAGTCAGTTCTTACAGCTTTAGAATTGCACTCTTCCCTGAATTATTGATCTGCTAACCACCGAGTGTGGGTGGACAGCGTTGATAATGGTAAAATGCAAAAAAAGAAAAATACGTACAACACAGAATTTTTTAGTCCTTCTGGAATGCAGCTTTTCTAGCACTTCCACAGGGATGGAAAGCTGGAGACAGAAGGATATATAATATGGCCTTGATCCCGAAAGAGAAAAGTTTTAGATTATGAGCACTTTCACTAGAGAGAAAAATGAATTCATATCAAACTGTGGCCTTCAAAGAAAGACTTAGAAGTTTTCAGAAATAATAGCATTTGGAAATTAACTGTATCAAGTTAATGATACTCCAAAATAATGAATAAACTATATTATCTTGAAACGATAAAAGTGAAAATAACAGCCAAAAAAAAAAAAAAAAGAGTATCTGGAAAATCACATCAGAGTCCTCAAAACATCTGAAAATAAGGAAATTCCTAAATGTTTTTATTACATGAAGAACCTTATTTTATTTATTTTTATAATTAATGTTAATGAGGACCTAATTTATCAACCTACATCATTTCAAAGTGAAATACTGAAAAGAACTCTGGTAAGGAAGGAATTGTGGCCATCAGCATTTCAGAACAGAGACAAAGACTGCATGTAGCATCTGTATCAAAAGAAATCTGGATATAGTATATGAAATCAAAACATTCCTTTTTTAATCTATCCTGAGTAATCTGGATGACAAGAAAAGAACTGACTAAAAAAACATCAAGCTGAGGGTATAAATTCTGCTGTTCTCTCCATGGCTAAACATTGGGCCAGGAGGCAGGCTACTTTTTCTGGGCCTATGCTTCAAATTTTAAATTACTGAAAATCTTCAGGTCCCACCAGGAAATTAGGGAATGGAACAAATTAGAAGACTTGGTTCACAGGTAACTCATCCAAAGACTTTTACTTCGTGGCTACGTCTACACTGGCCCCTTTTCCGGAAGGGGCATGTAAATTTCACTAGTCGTCGTAGGGAAATCCGCGGGGGATTTAAATATCCCCCGCGGCATTTAAATAAAAATGTCCGCCGCTTTTTTCCGGCTTTTAAAAAAGCCGGAAAAGAGCGTCTAGACTGGCCCCGATCCTCCGGAAAAAGTGCCCTTTTCCGGAGGCTCTTATTCCTACTTTGAAGTAAGAATAAGAGCCTCCGGAAAAGGGCACTTTTTCCGGAGGATCGGGGCCAGTATAGACGCTCTTTTCCGGCTTTTTTAAAAGCCGGAAAAAAGCGGCGGACATTTTTATTTAAATGCCGCGGGGGATATTTAAATCCCCCGCGGATTTCCCTACGACGACTAGTGAAATTTACATGCCCCTTCTGGAAAAGGGGCCAGTGTAGACGTAGCCTGTCTGTTTCTGAGAAATATCAATGACTGCTTTTGTGATCCTGGATTCACTTCTTTGGCATTTAGAGGCAATATTTTCCCTCTATCTTCAGCAGACAGTGGACGAATGGAATTTTATAGTGTAGATTCAAGCCATCTCTTCTAGTGTTCTGTAATATTAAAGTTTTCAAATCAATATTGTTGTGACTTTTGAAAAACAGGATACTTTTTACTGGTACTGCTGAACTGAAAGGCTGTGTCTACACTGGCATCCCTTCCGGAAAAGGGATGCTAATGTAGCACTTTGGAATAGGCAAATCCGCGGGGGATTTAAATATCCCCCGCGGTATTTGCATTAACATGGCTGCCGCTTTTTTCCGGCTTGGAGATAAGCCGGAGAAAAGCGCCAGTCTAGACGTGATTCTCCGGAAAATAAAGCCTTTTCCGGAGGATCTCTTATTCCTACTTATTGAAAGTAGGAATAAGAGATCCTCTGGAAAAGGCTTTATTTTCCGGAGAATCACGTCTAGACTGGCGCTTTTCTCCGGCTTATCTCCAAGCCGGAAAAAAGCGGCAGCCATGTTAATGCAAATACCGCGGGGGATATTGAAAGTAGGAATAAGAGATCCTCTGGAAAAGGCTTTATTTTCCGGAGAATCACGTCTAGACTGGCGCTTTTCTCCGGCTTATCTCCAAGCCGGAAAAAAGCGGCAGCCATGTTAATGCAAATACCGCGGGGGATATTGAAAGTAGGAATAAGAGATCCTCTGGAAAAGGCTTTATTTTCCGGAGAATCACGTCTAGACTGGCGCTTTTCTCCGGCTTATCTCCAAGCCGGAAAAAAGCGGCAGCCATGTTAATGCAAATACCGCGGGGGATATTTAAATCCCCCGCGGATTTGCGTATTCCAAAGTGCTACATTAGCATCCCTTTTCCGGAAGGGATGCCAGTGTAGACACAGCCAAAATGTTTATTAATAACTGAGAAAAGCATTTCAATGTGCTTAAGACTTTACCCAGTAAAAACAGGGCTGTTGTACACATTGGTGCTGATTCTGCAATGAGATCCATTCTGGCAGAAACCTCGTTGACTTCACTGGGATTCTGCACAGGCAAATGTCTACACAAGTACATCTGAGTGCTAGATCAGAATCTTACATATCATGTATATCTCTACATTTTTTTTCACTGTAATATGCATATGGAAAGCCAATAAAGTAATTTTAAATCAACAAAAGCACAACTACCACCAAATCTTCGCTGAGGTAATTATAACCATTCTACCTCACTAGTCAATAGATGAATGGCACTTAATGGGGAGGAGGCATATCAATGATTTTTTAATATTATAATATGGAGCATTTCACATACAGTAACAGAGGCCCCTAAGTGGAGATTATATTATACATATTTAACTACAGTGAGCAACAATAACATCTTTTTTCGTTCATGCATTTTACAATTTATTTTTTTACATAATATGCCTTTGGGCATGATATCTTGGTTTGCATGTATGAGTGTTTTCTTCATAGGATATGAATAAAATATAAATATCAAATTCGTATTATATATTGATGTGCTATTAAATCCTTTAACAAAAAGGTATTTAACATGAATCAGGGATGTCTGAAAGTCTTTAAACTACCCATTTTTTCCCTATGAAAAGAAAACTGGTTAGGTGCTATGAATTTTCTACCATTTTGGATAATTAAAAAGAGGCTACAGTAAAGTGTGATTAAACCACAAAAAATTTGAAGGCCCAGGAAAAATTTGCAATAAATGAATGGGACATTGGGTATTTTTATATTTCTCTGGTTCTGGTTACTTTATATAATCAGATTAATAAACTGTTCTCCTCCCATTGTAATTTCATTCTGATTCAAGAGAGCCAAAACTGGAAATTGTGAGAGAAAAAATGTTTTCATGAAAAATCCGCCATTTGGAGGCTAACTTTACCTTGCTAAACACAATACAGGTAGAAGATTGTCACCTTTAAACTTATTTTAAAGTATCTGGGTCCAAAAGGGGACATTCTGTTCTGAGTCTTGATATAATGACTGTGTAATAAACTAGCATGTAATTTTATAATAATTTCTGAAAAAATATTTTAAAAGTTTAAAACTATTCTAATGTTACTGTTTCTGTCTTGTAACTATGCAAAGGCAAAGGTGGCTGCTCAGTAATCATAGGACCCAGTTCTGCAATCATCTCCACATAGGCATAGACCTGTGCCCCTCTGGACGTTAGCTTCTGTACAGCTCTTTGTAGAACTAAAGCCTTAGAAAGTCCATTCTTTTGTAATTACATCAAGGAATTTTGGCCCAGATTCACAAAATATTTAGGTGCCTGATTCCCTGTTAGAGAAGTGAGTGAATACAGTGGTTGTGGGTCCTTGGAAACGATATTGTTTAGTGGAAAGAGCAGCGTGCTCTTTTAATTTTAATTCTATTTACCAACAACAAAATTTGATTATATACAGAACTAAAGATTGCCTTATTAAGTCAATTAGTAGCATCAAATCCAGCTTACATATTGGGAAAATGAGACTCAGAATCTTATTTCGAAATAGCTGATTTTGAAATAGGGTATGTCTCCACTACAAAGTTAGTTCGAACTAACGGACATTAGTTCGAACTAAGTTTCATAGGCGCTACACTAGCGCTCCGTCAGTTCGAATTTAATTCGAACTAACGGAGCGCTTAGTTCGAACTAGGAAAACCTCATTTTACGAGGATTAAGCCTAGTTCGAACTAGCTAGTTCGAATTAAGGGGTATGTAGCCCCTTAATTCGAACTAGTGGGAGGCTAGCCCTTCCCAGGTTTCCCTAGTGGCCACTCTGGCCAACACCAGGGAAACTCTTCTGCCCCCCTCCCAGCCCTGGACCCCTTAAAGGGGCACGGGCTGGCTACGGTGCCCGTGCCAGGTGCAAGCCTGCCAGCACCCAGCCAGCAGACCCTGCACCTGGCACGGCTCGAGCCAGCCACCCGATGCCCCCCAGCCCTCCCCCTCTTCCTGGGACCAGGCTGGCGGCTCCCGGGAGCTTGCCCGGGACCGCAAGAGGCGGGCACGCGCCTGGGCTAATGCAGACATCGTGGACCTCGTCCACGATCTCCGCACTAGGCACAGGAAAGTGGCCGTCTAGGGCAGGAGAGCTGCCAGCCTGGCCACCCAGGAGCAGGTGTGCAAGAGAATCAAGGGGGTCCACTGAGACCCCCGACCCTGAGCCCTGAGCTTACAATGGCCGTCCTGGGTCAGACCAAAGGTCCATCTAGCCCAGTAACCTGTCTGCCGACAGCGGCCAACCCTAGGGACCCTGGAGGGGATGGACCGAAGACAGTGACCAAGGCATTTGTCTAGTGCCATCCCTCTCCAGCCTTCCACAAATCTTGGGGAGGGACACCACTCCTGCCCCATGGCTAATACCACTCCATGGACCCAACCTCCATGACTTGATCTCACTTCCCTTTAAACTCTGTTCTAGTTCTAGCCTTCTCAGCCTCCTGCAGCAAGGAGTTCCACAGGTTGACTCTTTGCTTTGTGAAGAACAACTTTCTGTTACTAGTTTGAAGCCTGCTACCCATTCCTTTCCTTTGGTGTCCTCTAGTCCTTCTTTATGGGAACTAATGAAGAACTTTTCTGTATGCACCCTCTCCACCCAACTCCTGCTTTTAGAGACCTCTAGCCTGTCCCCCCTCGTCTCCTCTTTTCTAAGCTGAAAAGTCCCAGTCTCTTTAGCCTCTCTTCATATGGGACCTGTTCCCAACCCCTGATCATTGTAGTTGCCCTCCCCTCTCCCAGCCTCTCTCTTCCCCTCTCCCACCTCCTTTTCCCAGTCTCCCCCAGTTTTGTTCAATAAAGACAGATTCCATTTTGGAAGACATGTTATCTTTATTTTGTACATCAAGAAGAGGGGCTAGGGAAGGGTAAGTGGAAGGAGGTAAGGGAGGAATGGGGCACGAGCCCCCAATGGGGAGGACTGGGCTGGCTCTGTGGGCTTCTGGGGGTGGAAGCTCTCCTGCAGCCTCCCAATTGCCCCCTCTCCCCAGATGGCAGCCTGCGGCAAGTGCAGCCGGACTGTTGGCTGAGTGCTGTGATGTGCCCAGTGTGGGTAGTCCGGGCAATCCAAGCCAGGACTGCTTTGCAAGCGGGGCACCCCTGAGAACTGTCTGTCCAGGGTGGGTGTCGGGACCCTTTAAGCACAGCCCTCGGCTGGCCTGAGACAGCATCTCCACGCTCTAAGTCCTCCTCTGATGCCCTGCCGGCACTGCTTCCAGCCATCCTTAAGCCCGGTTCAGGGTCCACTTAATGTGGACATGCTAGTTCGAATTAGCAAAATGCTAATTCGAACTAGTTTTTTAGTCTGGATCCGTTAGTTCGAATTAGCTTAGTTCGAATTAACTAATTCGAACTAAGTTAGTTCGAATTAACGTTGTAGTGTAGACATACCCATAGATAGTTTCTATCCAGCACTTGTTTTGAAATAGAGCACTCTTCCTCTGACTTCCCTTATTCCTCATACAGTGAGGGTTACAGAGGACGGAATAAGAAGTCCTCCACCTTGACAGTATTTTGACACTATTTCAAAATAACTGCCTGCTGTGTAGATGTGGACTAAGTTATTTCAGAATAGCTCTAGTTATTTTGAAATAGTATTGTAGTGTAGACGTACCTTATGTGACTTGCTTTTGGGGGCACACAGATCTAGCAGATTACTGATAAGTCTACCTCTCTAGAGCCTTGGGTTCTGATCTAGATTCTGACAATGACTTGCTGGGTGACCTTGGACAGATCACATCCTTACTTAATTTCAATTTCCTCATCTTTAATACGGGGACAATTATAAGGGTGTTGCAAAGCTTAAATAATATTAGTAAACAGTTATCCATGCAAAATATTATTAGAACCCCTTAATGGCAAAATAGAACTCAAGACTTCCTGGCTTCCAACACTTTTCTCATTGTCTTGTGGATACAGTGATATCAATACCCCCTATGGTAGCATTACAATTTTGCAAGTGGCTTTTCAATTTTTCAGAAATGTTCAAATAATGAATTTTGTTCCCCAAAATCATAATTTTGGAAAATATGTCCAGCTGCATAGGAGCTTGAGACCTATAAAAGAGACAAAATATATTTAAAAAGTCACTCAAACATAACAGAAGTTTTATCTGCTAAACTGTTAGGTGAGGAAGCATAGGAGGAATACAAACACTAACCTAAATTCTGCAAGCTTTTTCCTGCATTAATAACTATGTTCATCTCAATAGTCTCAAACTCTGTGAGGCTATTGAGAGGAATGGAGTTATCCATATGTGTAAATGCTTGCAGAATTCAATTTAATGAGTTGGTGGAAGGAGGAGTAGATTTATATTTTTGGTGTGGAAAATCATGAAGAGGACTTTTAGGTACCACCGCATAATACAGGGGTAGGGAACCTCAGGCCCGGAGGCTGGATGCGGCCTTCAGCTTGCCTGGATTCAGCCTCTGAGGCTCAAGCTCCACCCCAGTATTGGGGAGGGAGCTCGTGATGCTACAGCCCCCCTGCTGCCACCCGGGAAGCTGGAGCACGCAAAATCTACTAGGCTGAGCCTGTTAGGCTCTGGTGTGTGAGGGGAATGTTGGGAGTGTCTTTCTCTTTCTCAGTCAGGGGCCACAGTGAGAATTTTTTTCTCGCCTCTCACTTGTGCGTGGCCCCAGACTGATTTTTTGTGGGTCAACCTACACAAAAAGGGTTCCCCATTCCTGCCATAATAGCATGCAGAATTGCCACCAAGTTAATCCTGCTGATAATATTCTGCTGGAGACCCATTCAGTTCAAAAGCAGTGCCTAATCACTTAAGGCCAGGATAGCAATTTATTATTCTGTTCTCTTAAAATTCACATCACTGCATATTATTTGAACAGACTTGTCACCATTAAAAAGTAAACATTTATTCAAAGTTATAGCTTAGAATTGGCAACAACTGGAATATCTTTGCCAACATTGTATGAGTACTGGGAATAGAAGCTGACTTTCTGTTGGTGACCAAAGTAGCATCGTTGTGGTTTAATTTCTACTATTACTGTGGTTTACTTTGGTATTTAATTTGCTTTGAAATACATTCTTTTATGGAAATTTTTAAGAATTAGAACGATCAGCAATAACTTTTCCATTCTAAACAGAAAAGTGATTGAAAATTCACAGGTACTAAGCATCCCTGTTACATGTATAGATTTCATGTATTTTTTCCTGACATCACTTCATTTTAATATTTGTTTTGCAGATAAAGGCTTATATTCATATAATTCAGGTAATTTTTAGCATGCCTGGAGTGTTTATTGCTTGCATATATATGCACAGTTTAAGCTGACATTTTATTGATGTGCTTATGCTACATACTGTGCATATGTTAAGTTGCTAACATGTTCCTGGCTTTTCTGTGTGCTTTTCAGTCATGTCACTATGTACTGGCTTTATTTTTTCAGCATCTTAGCATTGGGAACACCTTGCTGAAATTCCAGTGACTTTGAAAGTACAATATTTGTTTTGTCTGTCTCTATTCGAGGAGAGATAGAGCTTTATTACAAAAGTTGTGGGATGCTGTACTAATTATACGGGTGAAATATTAAGTTATTTTAGTCAGAGTTTCATTGTAATTGAACACTTGTACTGAAGGTGTTTGGTGAGCTCTTTTAAATAGTGAAATAATGCAGAAATGTAGTAGTAAGAGACTGTTAATATCAGCACAAGTATATTTATATATAACTGTATTATAATTCCCCATCTGCAAATCACTTTCCTATATTTGAGAGATAGAAGTGATCATCTTAGCTTTCCTTAATTAAATATAAATAACCCGATAATGTAAAGCTTTCCTAATACAAACTTAAATTCTATCAAACATTTCATGTGGGACTTTTCCCAGGTCAAACAGTTTTAATTACATGAACTTCACCTGAGATTTGGTTCACCTAATTATATTTTTGTTATGTTTAATAATGTTAATAATAAGAAAGATAATACTATAACCACAAAAATCTCTATAACCACTGATATGGAGGCTGAGAGAAAGAAAGCTGCATAGTAGTCATTCCCCTAAGTCTAAGGCTATTTCTGTTTCAAGCCTGGCATAAATTAGAATAATTTAGGGGTGCATTAAATTAGACCAGGGGCTACATTCATGTCTTCTGCTCCTACTCCTCCTCATGTGTAAGAGGGGCCCAATCTGGTGAGTGAGCTCTCAGTCCACTTACCATATGAGGCCTGAAGGTGAGTTGGGCAGAGTGGTTTGTGTATTACTCTGGGGCTCAGGTGTCAGGACACCGAGGCTATGTCTATACTACAATCCTCTTCTGCAAGAGGAAATGCAAATGGAGCACTCATTTACATATATCACACTCTCATTTGCATTTACTCCTCAGATCCCTATTGTGCAAGAGGTTTTTGTGAATAGTTTTTTGAAAGAAGAGGCCTCCTGGAAAAAGCACAGGTTCCCTGGTGGCCAATCTGTCCATAGTAATCACAACTTAAGTGTGAGATAGCGTCCAGTCAATGTGGACGCTATCTTTTGAAAAAGCAGATTCCTTCTTCAATGCCCTTTTGTTGTGTGGACCCTCTTTCGAAAAAAGTTTTTCTGGAAGATCTCTTCCGGAAAAGCTTCTTCCAAAATAAGCCTGCATATAAGGCTTCTTCCAAAATAAGTCTGTTCTTCCAAGACATAGCCTCTGGGATATTGATGGCAGAACCATGCATAGGTCCCTGTGTCACTGTCTAATATCTGATCCAATGTGGAAAGTAGTTTCAGGAGGTCTTTCAGAATTCTCTGTCTGCTGAACTGATTTGTCTTCAAAACATTTGTAAGTACAGAGTGCTTCATTCATAATTTGGAAGAGGCTGGGTAGCCATCTATCTTGGATGGTTCAGATAAAACAAATCCTACATCTTGGCATGAGGGTTAGACTAGATGCCTGTTATGGTTCTTCTAATCCTATGAGTCTAAGAATTGTAGTCTTGTAGGGTTTGGTAATACCCAGAAATGTGACTTTAAAAATGTGCCATTTAGATATGATATATTCATTCTTTCTCAATGACTTATATATCATGTTCATTCAAGTCAGAAGAAAGAGGTTTTTCTATCTACCAAGACAATAGGCTCATTCTAACATAGCCAGTCAAAAAGAAACTTGTATGCATTTGATGTGAAAAACAGAATAACATAGTTTTCTTCAATTTGGTATTGTATTACATGCAATAAGATAAAGAGATATGTCTTAGAAGAAACATAGGAAATGCATAAGTTTCCATATTTATAGTCATTTTTATCCCTAACACTTCTATTTTTAAAGATTGATTGTGATATTTGGGTAATTCCTATTAGATCTGACCCAAAAGATTATTGAAGCCAATGAGAGTATCTCCATTGTCTTCAGTGCAATCTGGGTGAGGCCATTTATGCCATGAGGTAATTTTTGTGATCCTTCTTTCATGAGAGAGACACACTGTTTGCCTCCTGAGTGAAGAATTCTGAGGGTTTCTCTTTGCACTCCATAGTATGCCAGACAAATCGTTTATCATTATTCCTAAACAGGACCATAAACAGAAAAACAGCTGTTTTTCTTTCTGTAGATTTCCTCTCTTATATAGAGTGAAATATTTTAACATGCACCTGACTCAATATGTGAGTAGATCTGTGAGGCATACACTACATAAATGACCATAGGGAGATAGGCATTAGTTACCTACTGCCTGAAAGAAACATTTCTGAGGTATGTTACCTCCGGGTGACTATCTTTTAAGAATACAATTGTTAGCATAGATGCATAATTCCTTAAATATTATCAACATACATTTCACAATGATTTTGTTTACCAGTGGTCTACTGCCTCTCAGTATAGACCTCACATGCCACCATATCAGTAAATATTGTGCAGATTTCTGACCTAGGGGATCCCAATAAAAACATGCAGTCTGTGTGTACCCTCTGCCAGTTGGCACAAAAAGGCTCTAGGGTCACAGAGTAGTTTTGCGGTAAAGGTGTGTTATTATTCAATTTTTGTGATTGTGGCAGGGAAGATGGAAGCAAGTACCTCTGTCCTTTTTCCACGCTGATGTTAGTCTGAGTACCATATGGAAGGTCCTCTACTGTATGTAATACAGAAGGGACAATATTAGAGTATGTGTGATTCTCTTTCTCTGTGGCTTAGGATGGATTTTCATAGATGGTACCCTCTGGTGCACTACAGTTAGGGAATGGTCAAATCCAATATTGCCTTAAATTTAATCTAAGTATTCTCCTTAATATTGTTGTTCTCCTTCCCTCTTGCTCTGATCCTCTGGGTCTTCTATAGTGGTATTTTTTTAATATCTAGTTTGCTATTTTTCCTTGTGTTAATTCAATTCATTGATGCCAAAACAAAACTACATACCATGACTATTTAAAATTATGTACATAAGCTATTAAACTATCTATCTTAAAGTAATACATCACAGTAAGACTAGGCCTGACTTTCCTTTCTTAACTGTGCTTAACTATTATTATATTATATTATATTATATTATATTATATTATATTATATTATATTATATTATATTATATTATATTATATTATATTATATTATATTATATTATATTATATTATATTATATATTAACAATGACAATTCACATATTTCTAATGCAATTACAAAATTAATTTGGTAATAAAACAAGTTAACCTTTTATAACACTTAAAAGTGAAATTTACATTTACAAGTATTTCCAAGCTAAAAGCTTTATTTGAGCAGTGAAGTACTGAATTGTAGATTGTGGGCTTTGAGATGAAGGGGAATGAGCATCAATCAAATATAGTGATCAGTTCACACCCTTCATCCAAAATTCCCCACTGTAAAATGGCATGCATTATGCAAAGGGGGGTAAATCCTTTTTCATGAGATTCCCAATCCAGCTACATACTCTGGTTCTATTACAGTAGGGTTATCCACTCTTGTGGAAAAAAGGGCTAGAAGCCACGTAAGAGATATATGAATAAACTCCATTGCCTTGAGAAGTTATTTTTCTTAGTATCTGTGTTTTGATTTTACCCCTCAAAGCTACTACTTTATCCACATCTTCCAGGAGGATTAACCATCCCTTTCCTTCCCATCAAAAACCTAGTGTACGTGTCAAGGACTGATAGCAAGTAGTCTAAGTTTCTGAGCTAGTACCTATTGGGTGTCTACAAACAGCCTGATCTGATACACAGTTGTGACCATGTAATCATTTGCTAATATGTATTACTACAGAATGCTCAAAAGTACAGCTTTCCTTCTCATTTCAAAAGAACATTCTCTTTTATGAATGGGTATCACCCACATGTTAGTATACAGATTTTAACATTCCAATGTCAGCAATAGAACCGGTTGGTCAGAACATGCATCTCTCCTGTATTTAGAAGATGACAAAGAAGAAAAAGATAAGTATGTGTAAGTAAAGTTGAGCCAAACAAAAGCTAACACATTTATTTGTCATACATGATTTACATTTCAGGTCTAATTATGGACTTAGAATCTGCTTTTGCCAACTAAGCTCTAGCTATATTAACAAGTATTGTGCTTGCTGTGGTAGCATTAAAATGCCTCTTTTCCTCTGAATTTTCACAGCTATCATTTGTCTTGCAGGATGCAAACTATGCAATGAAGCTGTTAAGCTCTAGTAATGATTATCATTACCTTTTAGAAAACATAGTATTCATTTAATATAATAGCTATAATTCATCCTTCAAGTGTTTGTATACAAGTTTAGCTATATTTCAAACAAGTACAAAAATATGATAACATAGCACAACTTCAATATTTTCCAGTTGGATTTTGCTATTTCAGTTTTGAGTTATTACTTTATAGATTTAGAGGAAAATAGTTAATGTGCCGCCAACTAATACACATTAAAATAATGTACATATATTTCTGTTCCAAAGATTCTGTATTGATTCTCCTTGTATTTATAGTGTAGTCTGAAATTTATTTCATTGTATTACTTTTGCCAGAGTAGAGCTGACTTAGAATAATAACACTGATACATTTGTGATCATTCTTTTTCTGCAGGGTCCAAAAGAATCAGTGATAGCGAAGTTTCTGACTATGACTGTGATGATGGAATTGGTGTAGTTTCAGGTATGAATTTATCAATGCACTCTTCTAGGTTCAGCAACAAGCTTCTTATATTTATAATTTCCTATGATTAATTTAATGTTGCTGTTCTCCTGGTAAAAAAATAAATCGGCACTCAATACACATTCTTCTAACAAACATCAGGGTGCTGCAAGCTAGCTTTTCTTAATGCATGATTAACTACAAAAGTGACTTGTAAAGGGGAAAAACAATGAGCTCCTTTCCTTTTTTGTTTCTTTATGATGTATAAAGAAAAACCTGAATGTTAAAAAGAAAAGAAAAAGAGTTTTATTTTGTTCTGCTTTCTTTATAACTCAGAATTCAGGTCTTATGTTATTTGGAAGACTTTATAGTGAAATAGTGAAAACATCAGAGTCATGAAAAGCTGAACATTTGAGAAAGGAAGGGAATGTTAGCCATGTTTTTAAAAGTCTATTTGTTTTGTTAACAGGTATTTAATTTCAGTGCTTCATGAGTATTTAAGACAAAAAATGTTATTGACAAAGATTCAACATGCCCACCTCTAATGCTGAGCTAAAAAGAGCTCACAAAAAACAACTCTGAGTTCTCCAAGATGTCCATCAGTAAAACCAGAGGAGACTACATTTTGCATTTCTGGATATTTTTAAGTGGATAAAGTGAAAAAAAAACAATTGTTTTTATAAAGAAAAAATAACACACCAGTAATAAAACTCCCATACCAACCTGTTGAATCTTTAAACATCCCACAGAAGGAAAAGGGATATCCTGTGACAGGAAACAATCCTTTGCTGGTTATGACTCTTTCTTTTGAATGAGGCATCATTCTGGGCTGCAGTGTGTTTTGTAATCATCAGGATGGTTAGCTCAATCCCCAGTATTTAAACATTTTTTCTCACCTACTATCACCTCTTTGTTTCAGCCCCTCTTTGGTTCCATATCTATCACTACCTCATGGTCACAGGCCTTATCTATAGGTGAGAAAGGAATTAGGTTAGAAACCATTATTAAGTAACTCATCTATCCGGTGGAATGTAAAACATAAGCTTAGTATCTTTCCTTGAAAAAATGCTCCTGTATTCACTAATTATGATATATTTGAAGGTCCTCGCTACCCTACCAGAGAATACTATCAAAGAAAACTTTCCCTCCTTCTTTGAGTAACGTCTTTATGGGTACTCTACTGTAGATGTATGTGTACCCCAGCATCTTTAATTGGAGAGTTTTGGTTGCAGTGCCTTTCTGAGCTGTCACTTGTGCTCCCTCCCTTGTTGATGTGCCTCAAGGCTATCTAATACTGAATGGGCAAAAGCCTAGTACTTCCTTCTCAACTGCCTTTGACCTCACATAGAAAGAGCAAGTGTCCTTTCCTTATCTGTATAATTATCATAATTAGTAGCTGTTTTTATTTCTTTTGTTTTCCCTAATAGTGTTTCATTTTTTAAATTTCCTTGGGATTAAAAAGAAGAACAAAACCTTTGTTTTTTATCCTATCTAGGGGCATCTTCCTTCTCTCCCCACTCTTCCCCTCCCCCACCCCCCGCATTTTACTCCCTCTGGTAAAATAAAAGAAACAAAAAAAAGTGGCGGAATAAAGATGACTTGCTTGCTTCTGCGTTCCTTATTGCTAGAGATTGATCTGTCTCCAACCCCCACCTGGGGGCATTCTTAGCTCTGCCAGCTCTGAGAGGTGGCTCTCCTGTAAGCAGTTTCTGTAACAGGCAGACACTGTCACTATGTCTAATGCCTGGGACAGCCTCACAAAAGTGCTTCAACTACCACAGGACCTGGTAGCTGAAGTTTACAACTCCCTCTGTAGAGAGAAGGCACTTTAGTCTCTAGGGGACTCCTGACGGATCCCCAGAGCCTTTATCTTCAACAAGGGTAAAGTCCTTAAAAATCCACAGTAGACTCCTCCTGCAAGTTCTGAGTCATCAGAAGCTAGCAGGTGTGTGTGTGGGTGGGGGAGAGTCCTTTGGGGTGCCACCTTGGCACTGACAGGAAAACCAACGCCAAGTGACTGATAGCCTGAGTGGGGTCCCCATAGATGCCACCTTGGCACCGAGTGATTGGCAGCCAAACGGGAGTCCCCAGAGCTGCCACCTCTGTGTGGACAGAAAAACAAGCTTACCATGGCACAGACAGCTCAGAAGCAAGGTACCTAGAAGGGCCTCTTCCCCCTCCGAGCTCTACTCTGGCACAAACTGCATATCACTTGATAAGCCAGGGGTAGTCAGGTTTCCAGGCAATGTTAAAGTAACACAATTACTGTACCACCTCTAAAAGAAAAATTTATATATCCTGGACACCTGTGGCCTGGGTACCCAGGGAAAGCGAGTTACTGTACCATCTCTAAAAGTGTGGCACTAACAACTTTCAGTACCTGGTTTCACAAGAAGACTTTCACCAAGGGAGGACTCTGTGCCATCTTAATCATTGGTACCGATAAAGTACCATGGATATTTGTCCATGGTACTGAGTGAGCCCAGGGTTCTACATGAACTTTGGTACCCTGGAGACCTGATGTGTGGGGAAGAACTGCAATCCCCATTATGCAGCCCCAGGACCCCAGGACCGAGTAAATCCAGGCACCTGAAATCGCTCTTGGTACAGGGCCATATACTGCCAATACCCCTGTTGGTGCCGCCCCTACCCAACGGCAAGTCTGACAGTAGCCAGCAGGAAGTCATGGTCCATTGTCACAATACAAGGATTCTTCCCAGTTCCTTTGAGCCCATCTATAATCAAAGTATGAGACCCCATCATCCATGTCTCCCTCCCTACTGCAATCCATGGGCAATGTACATACACAGGTCAAAGTCATCCAGTGTCTCTCAGGGTATGTCTACACTGGCTCGTTAGTTTGAGGTAGGCAGGCAAATGAGGGCAACTGCAGTTGCAAATAAAGCCCGGGATTTAAATATCCCGGGCTTCATTTGCATGTTCCCGGGTGCCGCCATTTTTAAATCCCCCTTAGTCCGAACTCAGCGCCCGTGGCTACACGCAGCGCAGAGTAGATAGTTCGAATTAGAGATCCTAATTTGAACTACTACTCCATGCCGCATGTAGCCGCGGGCACGGAGTTCGGACTAAGGGGGATTTAAAAATGGCGGCACCCGGGAACATGCAAACGAAGCCCGGGATATTTAAATCCCAGGCTTCATTTGCAACTCTGCTTGCCCTCATTACCCTACCTAGCTCGAACTAATGAGCCAGTGTAGACATACCCTCAGAGTGGTTGGTCTCCTACAGAGTGGCTGTCCAGAGTCTCTGAGGCCTGAGCACAGGAAGCTTTTTCAGAACAGGAGGATCTTGCCAAGAGGATGGCAGATTTCCCTACAGGATATGGCGGATACACATCAGAATTGGGGGTATTCTGCACACCTCCTCCTCATCCAGAATTGCCTTCCCAATTAATGAGACAATTCTAGATCCTACCAACTCCATCGTTGTGGATGTGGTTAATGCCTGAACAACATAATGCCAATTTAGCCCCACACAATCTGGTTTGGCAAGATGTAGTAGTTGTTGCTGACATAACTGTTTAGCATTGTAAATTAACAAACTGTTATGATTTTATTAATTATGGGAACTAAGAGTGTTTTTGGAACATTTACTGGAGACACAAATGTAACAATTTCAGGCCATCCTTAAAGAGGATCAGTTGATAACCAGATTGGTGCTAGTGACAGCACTACATGTAGCTGATAAAGTGATCTGATTGCTTTTCATGACAGTGGTACTGAGGCGGGCTTCTTGACTACATCTTTCTGGATTGCCCAAATTGTTGCAGAAGACAAACGCTTTCACAGAGAAGACGGTTTCTTCTCCCCAGTCTAGATTCCCAGACCACATTATGCTCCTAAGGAATCTACTCTTCAGGGCAAAAAGATGACCTACCTCTCAGCCAGACAATACCTACCATCTCAGCACTGTTACAAGCCATAGGGTTCAAAAGAGGAAGCAACCTGCACTGCAATCCACTATTTCTCAAGCCACCTCTTCTAAGCACTTTTCATGGAGCAGTCAAGAGCCTGGTATCTTTCAATGTCAGCTGTCATTCATATACCTGGCATGCCCCTTTGAAGTCACTTGGCCCTGTTTCCCAGCAACTGTATCACCTCTGACAGATAGGTCCTGGGGATTATTTTGAAAAGTTACACCATTCAATTCATGTCCCTTTTCCATTATAAACTTTCTTCTCTGTCCCCCATCAGGGACCCCTCTCATAGGAACTTACTTCATCAGGAAATATATCATTTGTTACTCCATTGACACAGTCCTGCTGCAACTCAGGAGTAAGGGAGTTTACAAAATGAAGGGAGGTTGAATTCTCATTCTAGATCTAAGAGCATTCAACTAATATGGAAGATACAGATGTTCAAGATGGTCATGGTCGCAGCTAAAGATTTCCTACACTTTACTTCTGGGCAGGATCATAATCAATACAGAATGTTCCACCCAGGTTATTCATCACAGTTCTTCTCATTGAATTGGAGCACTAACCCCAGTACAGCAACTGAAGTTTTCGGCACCACCCTCAATGAAGTACAAAGAGTCACCACATTAGGACAGATGCCTTCCTAATATGCTGAAGAGTTCACCTACACAACCATGAGGTTCAGGGCAAATAGCTTTCCATAGAAGTTATCATTGCACTCTTTTGGAGCCAAGTATTGTCAGGAACGCCTGTATGCACTTTCTGCCTTTCATCAAAAACACCCATGTGAAGATCATGATGGACTTAAAATGACCTCTGTGTTTTACATAAATCACCAAGAGGGTGCCAGATCACTCTTGCTCTTCAAGGAAGCACTGAGACTGTGGAAATGGTGCATCCCTCATTATATACGCATCCCAGCTATCTGTCTACCAGGAATATAGAACATGACAATCAACAATTTCAGATGGAATTTCTGTCAGGACCCTGAATGTGAATTGAATTCAGAGGTGCTTTGACATATATTTGCCCTTTGGGTAATCCTATTTACAGATCTCTTCTCTATTTACAGGAATAGGAAATTTCCTCATTACTGCCCCAGGCCTGGCCTGCGTAAACATTCATTGGGAGGTGTCCTCATTCTCTTGTATACCTTTTCCTGGTTTTCTCTTCTATCCAAGATCCAGTTGAAAATCCAGCAAAACAAAGTGAGAGCTATTCTGATTGCACCTTTTGGCTACACAAGTCTGATTCAGATGGCTATATGCCCTTCTGTTCCCCCTTGGCTGATTCCTCATTTGATCTCTCAAAACAGAGCTCTGCTTCTTTACCTCAAACTGTAAATCCTTCACCTGCATGTGTGGCTCCATCTTAATTCCAAGGCTTAGAAGCAGAATTCTCTGATGAGCTAAAAGAGGTGTTACTACACAGCCAAAATTGACCACTTAATATACTTACCCACAAAATGGAAATAATACCAAGTTGTTAATCTAAACATAGACCCAGTCTCACCTTCCCTCCCTCTGATTTTATACTACATTTTAGACCTCACTCACTTCCATTAAGATACATCCCACAGTGAAAATCTCCTTCCAGGGCCAGGTAGCAAGCTGTGCAGTACTGTCTGGGGAAGATTTGCTGCTCTGTCCTCAGCAGGGAGCTGCTGCTGACACAGAGGAAGATTCCCTTCTCCCAGCCAGGTGGCTCCATGTGCAGACCCCTGAGCACCTGACTGGGAAGGGCTGATTAAGCAGCTGTGGTGCTGTGCTACTGAGCATCTTAGAGGGAACCTTGCTAGCTAGACAAATACGCAGTGTCTGCTTAGCTGCTGATGTGTAGATTCCTTAAGGACACTGGGAATCTCTTCCCACATGTGATACCATCCGCTTCAGCCTGAGATCTTAACCTAGTTCTCAGCGCTTTGACTAGACCTCCCTTTGAGTCCATGGCAACTTGCTCTCTTGTACACGTGTACATGAAGACACATGTACGAGAGATGGTCAATTTCTTTTTTAAAGACAAATTAACTCTAGGGCCAGGTCTCAAATTTTGCCCTACCGTCTCTGCATTTTCCATATGAATCAACAGATCCATCTCTCTGTTTTTTCCCAAAACCACTTTGCAACAACAGGGCAATGATTCTGCATATGCTCTGCACTAGAAGAACACTAGCATTCTACTTGCAGAATACTAAGACATTAGGAAATTCCCTAAACTCTTCCTTTTATCCATAGAAAGATCCCAAAGCTCTGCAACATTGGCTCAAAGACTTTCCAAATGGGTCTCTGGTTGCATTAATTGTTGTTATCAAGGGCACAATGTGCTTCCATCCAGAGTCCATATGCACCCCACAATGTCAATTTCTACGTTGGTCACATTCCTTAAAAATATTCCTATCTCAGTAATCTGCAGAGCAGCGAATTGGGCCTCTGCTCACATATTCACAGAACATTATGTGATCATCAAAGATTTATCCCCATGCGATCTGCGATTCCATAGTACTCTATATAGTAACAGACTCCACTCCGAAGTTCCAGCCTCCAGTTCTGAGTACTGCTCAGAGTAACCTAGGCTATATTTAGACAGAGGAGCTATTTTGGGATTCCAAAATAGCTATTCTGTGTCTTTAAAGCCGTCCTTTATTTCAAAATATCTTTCGAAATAATGGGTACACTATTCTGGCATCCCTGTAAACCTCGTTCCACAAGGGTTAAGTGAGGTTTTGAAATAAGCTATGCAATTTGCATAGTGCAAACTGCGTACTTATTTCGAGGTAAGGGTGCAGTGTAGACACACCCCTACAATGGAACATCCATAGGGACACTACTTGAAGAAGAGGAAGTTACTCACCTTGTGCAGTAATGAGTGTTCTTTGCGATGTGTGTCCCTATGGGTGCTCCACAAACCCCCTTCCTCCCCTCTATTTAGGAGTTCTATCTAGGGCTCTGCGGTAGAGAAGGAAGTGAGAGGCTTTCGCCGGTGCAGTGTTAGATAGCCTTGAAGCACATCAGGAGGAAGGGAGACCACATGTGCAAGCTCCATGGGCACTGCTACCAAAAATCTTTGATTAGAGGCACAAAGGCACACATACTTCTACAGTGGAGCACCCATAGGAACACACATCTTGAAGAACCATCATTACTGCACAAGGTGAGTAACTTCCTCTTGTCAACATTAGTTGCTACATATCATATTAGTTAACATATTTCTAACATGATGCATATACCCGTCTAGACAAGCTACGAGAGGGGATTCTACTGCATAGTTGACACAAACCAGTAGCTGTTTCAAGGATGCAGCCAGTCCTTGTTCTGCACTCCCCATTAGCTTCTTTAGAGTACAGGAAGGATAGTTATATGTATTTCTCCTCACCCTGCAAGTTGTTCTTTAGGATTTTCTTCCCCCTTATCTTTGGCCCTATTCTCAGCGGTCAAAAGATCATAGGTTTCCCATACCTTAAGCCTGTTTTCCATACAAGAAGGAAACTATGGAGGAACCCTGGGAGAACCATGACTTGAAGCTAGTTTTTCTTAATGTCTCCCTGGACCAGATGACTTTTTCCTCTCTTCTGCTTTCCAAAACAAAAGGAAAAACTATGTAGCACTTTAAAAACTAACAAGATGGTTTAATAGGTGATGAGCTTTCGTGGTCTAGACCCACTTCCTCAGATCATATTCTGGAAGAGAATTGGCATGACCATATATACCAAAGAAATACAATGAAAAAAGTGAACACAATTATTAAACTGACAAATCAGATTTAGTACAGAAGGTGGGGTCAGGGAGATGGAGGGAGGGAATAGCTATTTATGAGTCAATGAATGGCTAATCAGGGGTGATAAATGGGGAAGCTATCTTTGTAATGGGTAAGGTAATTAGCATCTTTGTTAAGGCCCATTCGTAAAGTGTCAAATTTAAGCATGAATGAAAGTTTGACGTTTCCTTCTGTAATCTGGTGTTAAAGTCTCTTTGAAGTAGGATACATGCAGTAAGGTTGTTAAGACTATGTCCAGGTAGGTTGAAATGAAAAGCAAGTGGTTTTCCTTGTGAAGATGTCTGATGTCTGATTTGTGGGCATTAATTCTTTGGCGAAGTGTCTGAGAAGTCTGTCCAATATACATAGCAGAAGGACACTGCCATCCTCCTCCCAGCATAAAGAACACAGTTTGCTGTTAGTTTCCTTTCAAGTCTCACTAAAAGACCAAGGTTCCACATATCTCACCATGAACAAATCAAAACTGGAAGAGTTTGCAAATCAAGCCATGGAAAGGTTTGGATACCCCAGGTTCTGAAACTTTCTCCTCTCCTTTCAATAGAAGACTTCTGCTTTCCTTCTTCAGACAGCACTTCGTACAGATGCCATCTTTTGTCAAAAAAGTGAAGTGCTATAGGGAGTGAGTGACAAAACCAGCCCCACACAAGGTGGGAGATAGGGTTTGGGCTGCATCAGGCAGGATTTGAGTGGGCAGTGATGCCAATGTCAGTCCTACAAAGAGGGGAAGGCAGGACTCATATAGGTGATAGGCAGAGCTCATGATGCCAGCCCTGTGTGTGTGTGTGTGTGTGTATAGGGAAGGGGCTTTGGGTCAGTTGCTTGGGCCAGCCCCACGTGGTGTCTCATTTTCCCTAATATGGTCACTCTAATGTTAAAGATTCAAGGAAACAGCTTGCCCCACTCAGACCATGACAGCCTCCTCCCTCTCTATTCACCGAGAGTCAGAGGGGCAGCTGGTACAGGAAGCAGAAGAGCCACCTCTGTGATCTTTCAGCTACAAAAAAGGGAAGTTTCCACTGAACATCTCTGGCTAATTTAAATCCATTATGTGGCAAATTGCAACCCTTTAATATTACTGTACTTTGTAATGTATGTTTTGAGCACACCAATTAATTTTATGCATGCTGTGATTTTTTTCCTCAGATTTCATTCGGTTCAATTACTGTAGTAGTCAGAGATGCACATGGTAGGCTGAAAAGTAGAGCAAAGAAGGATAGCAGGGTGTGAAAAATCTAGCTACATAGAGGATAGAGTTACTTATATTTAAGAAGTCTGGTTCAAAATGGCGCCCTCCCCACACTACAAGAATTTTATTTTACAAGAAAGACCAAAGTCTCCTTTATTTTGCTTGTTTTCTTAATCCTTTTTGTGTTAGTTAAAAAGAGTACTGTGACCTCATAGTGCATGTAATGAAAAATGAATAAATTCCATTTGAAATCTTTCAACATAGTAACAGTTAATTTTATAGTATTTATGGTTTGAGTGGCAAAGTTCGGACCATACTTTTCTCTCACATAAATGAGTGCAACTCCATTTTTTTTAGGTGAGTAGATAGCATTTGTGAAATTTTCCCCTTCTTTTGTACATTATTTGAAAACAAGTTATATCTTTCAAAATGCTACACTATCCCTGTTGTTCATTTTGAGTGTTGATTCTTAAATAAAGCAGATAATGACCATTCATCTATTTCATCTGAATTTGTTCTTATGGGCCTGCCAACAGGCAGGGGCAAAGGGGACAGTTGCCCCAGGGATTCCGGCATGCGCTCCAGGCAATACTAAGTGTGAGGGGTCGGAAGAGCACACTGCACTCTTGGCAGTGCTCAGGACTGCCTGGGTGCTGGTGCAATGTGCTCCGGGTTGCTCTAAGGGCTAGCTGCCCCAGCCCTTCTGCCTGAGACTCCATCCCCTTTGCCCAGGGGCCTGCGGAGGTTGTCTGTACCTCTGTGTTTAGCCATTTATGACATCCACTTTTTCCTGACACAGAGTAGCAGATAATATGTTGAGCAATCACATTCCCTAGAAGATTAATGAGATTGTTCTTCATGTATTTTATTTGTATTAGTCTCCTATTTTAGATACTGATTTAAGAATTGATTGGCATTATCTGTCCATTCTCAAAGACCTAGATGTCTTCACTGATTTTATAAAGTCGTGTTATACAGCCACAAGAACATTCATTAAATTAAACACAGCTATACAGTAAATAGATTTAGATTTATATATTTAAGTTCTTTTTTGATATATGCACGTCTGCACAATTCTATGGTTAAGTTTCTACTCTTAACTGAGTTTGCAATATACCTTGGCACATTTCTTTTGGGGCTTTTTATCTTTGGTGTTCTGCTGCCTTGGTTTACATTGTAATTGGGACTGGTTGTGTGGGTGGGAATGGTATGAAGTTCCTGTGGCCTTAAAACATCTATGTAATTGCCTCTCTTTTTCACTACTGCTGTCACTTTATGTACTTTTTAAAAACGTATTCCTTGTTATCTTGTCTCTTCATCCACATACATCTCTCATCTAAGGTTCTTGTATTCAGTTTGCAAACTCATCACGTCATCTTGATTTAAATATTTGCCTTCATTTCATCAGTGTTACCTCTCATTTTCTTTCTTCTTTCCTCCTTATCTCAATTATTTCATTTTGTGTTCTTGGTTTTTATTTAACATCAGGTTTTATTTAACATGACAGCTCACTTTGCTCTTTGTTCCTTCTGTCATATAAATACTGTATCACCTCAAATAAGTTTGCTAACATCTTTCAAGTACTTGTCTTGATCCTTTCCATGGCAATTCTTGCTTATTCCAAGTATTGCACATGCAACCTAAGCCCGTCAGAAACCTTTCAGCTTTGTCTCATCATGTTTTCATATTTATGCATAAGAAAGAATTATACTTGTCTGTTTTCCACTTGAATGGTATTCTTGGCCTAGTGTGCAAATTTCCATTTGGCAATACATTCTTCCACCTGTTAAGGACAAAGCCTCCTTGGTTTGCTGTATGTTTATTTTTTTTTTCAAATACCATATATGTGAACATGATAAAATACATAGGACACTGTTTTGACACCATTATGCATCTACTTATTGTCTACCAGATGACAGATTGACAGATGATCTTTCATTCACTCTAGAGGCGAGGAGTCCTGTGGCACCTTAGGGAATGTCTACACTACCACCCTAGTTCGAACTAGAGTGGTTAATGTAGGCAACCGGAGTTGCAAATGAAGCCCGGGATTTGAATTTCCCGGGCTTCATTTGCATATTGCCGGGCGCCACCATTTTTAAATGTCCGCTAGTTCGGACTCCGTGCCCGCAGCTACACGCGGCACGAACTAGGTAGTTCGGATTAGGCTTTCTATTCCGAACTACCGGTACACCTCGTATAATGTATAATGGCTCTCAGCTAGTAAGTGATGTTTTAAACTCTATAATCAATTTTACAGAATTTTATGGTGTGCTAATGAAAGATAAGATTTGAACATCTACATTCTGGACATTTTATATTCAGGAATTTCTGAAAGTAAAAGATTTCATTAGTCCGGTCTTGAGAATACAGCAGCATTTATTAGTGACTCTGCGCTAAATACTTCTCATTGTGGAAAAGATAATTAGATGCTTGATGAGCAAAATGAGAATACAAATGAGGTATTATTCAGATGTTCAGAACCATCTTGAATAGAAAAAAGTTTGAATGTGTAAAACTCTTGTTTAGGTGTACATCTATACTGCAGGGGTGCGTCTAAACTGGCAAGATTTTGCGCAAAAGCAGTCGCTTTACACTGGCCGCAAGTATTTACTCAAGAACACTGACTTTGTACTGTACAAAATCAGTGGTTCTTGCGCAAATACTCCAATGCTCCCGCTCAGGGATAAGCCCTCTTGCGCAAGTATTCTTGCGCAAGAGGGCCTGTGTAGACTGTCAAGTTGATTTCTTGCGCAAGAAAGCCCGATAGCTAAAATGGCCATCGGAGCTTTCTTGCGCAAGAGAGCGTCTACAGTGGCATGGATGCTTTAGCGCAAAAGCAAATATTTTGTGCAAAGGCACATGCCAGTATAGACGCTCTCTTGTGCAAATACTTTTAACAGAAAAACTTTTCTGTTAAAAGTATTTGCGCGAAATCATGCCAGTCTAGACGCAGCCCAGGGCTAACATTGAATTAAGCAATGCAACTTCAGCTATGTCAATTACGCGTAGCTTAAGTTGAAATAGCTTAATTTGGCGTTTAGCACTGTCTACATAACAGGAAATCAAAAGGAAGAACACTCTTCCTTTGACTTCTCTTACTCCTCATGAAATAAAGGTTACCACAAGTCAGAGTAAGATGTCTTCCAGCTCGACATTATTTTGAAATAAGGCTTGTAGTGTATACATGCACTATGTTATTTCAGAATAATGTACGCTATTCCGAAATAACGCTGCTGTGTAAATGTGCCCTAGTTCACAAAAGTACTCTTTCGAAAAGAAGAGGAAAACCACTTTTTTCTCTTTTCAAAACACCTAAGTAGTCCTTTCGTTCAAAAAACTGCTCTCTTTATTTGTGACATTCCATTGTTCTCTGTATTCGAAGCAAAAGGCTTCTTTTCTAGTAGCATTTGATTTTCCATATGTGGGTTCTATAGGGAAATTACTGTTCAAAGTAGATATAAAACACTAGAGTTCTTTAATTACTTCTTGAAACCAAATGCAGTTTGAAAGTTTTTTAAAAACAAAATATAAATATACAGACTGTGTTCAGTTTTGGCCCAATTTTATGTCATTGGGAGTTTTGCCACTGAGTTCAGTGGGGCCAAAATTTCAAATGAGATCTCCGATTTGTTTCAGTTAGAAAGCCCAATATTACCAATACAAAAATTTCCCTAATTCTTAGGGTCCATGTCCATAATCTAATATTGTTTAAGTGAATTCCTAGGCTGGTCTTGTTGACAGTAACTCGCTTCTGTGTAAAGGGGAAGTACATGTGTACTACCTAAACCCCACTTAAACTACCTAAAATAGTACTGAAGTGAAATGTAAATGGTTAACAGGCAATATGCTGGCCTTTTACCCTTGAGTGAGTTTCATCTTACATTCATATAATATGAGACAAGAGTGACTTTTAAATGTCTTTGCAACTATCAGAACACAGTTATTAACACAGTATATGTTGGTGTAATTATTAATGTTTAATTATTACTCAATGGTTATTGGACCCACTGTTAATAATTATTGCTCAAAAATATTTGTTTAGAACTTATCAGTTATCGAATAAATTTTATCTGCATATTTTAACAACACATAATTCTTGGGTGTACAATTATGCTAAGCTTCTGACTCAAAATGTACTTTTATGCTTTCCATAAGAGGACCATCATTTTTTATGTGTTTACCTCTGTGAAGTAGAGGATCCAGCGGGGGAAGTTACTTATCAATAAACTAAAATCTTAATCATTTACAAAATCCATACGTTTATTTTAGAAATCAGTGTAAGGCCAGAGTAATTTATCAGCAATAATCAATACTCTTTCTTGTCTCTAACTCAGAAATAAGTGGTTTTCTAGATTCATGTGTCTATTATTGAGAGAGGCAGAAATAATTTAACTTTTTTGCGATGTTTCAGCAAGCTTAAACTGTGAACTGCTGTCAGCTCATCTTCTGGACTAATGAAACTCTGGTGCTTCTTCAAGAGAGTTTTTATGTCATCCTTGAATAGTTTGTGCTTGATGGGTTCTCCCTGATGGCTGGTTACCTCAACAAGCAGTCCCCCTCCCCACAAAAAAAATTAATTTCAGGTTGCCTTGACTGCAGATTCTGCAGCTAAGAGTTCATTAAGTCCCTTCTATTGTGGTTGTCATTTTTATGCAAGACCACTAACATTTTGGGGTATTCTTTTAAATGTCATTTTTGGTTTTCATTGTTTTCACTTACTTTAGATAATATTATCTTAAAGGCATTAGCTTAATAATCTTATTTAAGTTATTTATCATGCCTGTATGTTGAAAAGACTTAAAAAAACTTTACTTCCCTTCTTAATGTTAAAACATTCAATAGGTGCGTTATACTCCTTTCCTCACCATAGATTTCATGTCTGTAGCTTTATAGAAGTCTTTATTTTTAAAAATTTCATAATTTATTTTTATAAATATTCACACTTTTTTCATCAATGGTTAGGGTATGTGTTCTAAGATCTCTGCCAGATGTATTCATCTTTTTATTCAAGGGAGCTTTAATTATGTTAGCTTTTTTTCAAGACTGCACAGCTTTTTTTTTTTTTTTTCAAAAAAAATTTCCCTTTCCTCAAAACTAAAGTAATATCTTTAACTTTAATATATTATATGTGTTAAAACAACCTTCAATTTGATAATTATAAAATGCACAAAACCTAAACACACATAAAGTTTCATTTTTATTTATACTTTCAAAAACTTATTTAATTAAATTTGTTATTTTCCACAATTATCAAGAGCATTCTTCTTTTTTCTATAAATCGTAACAAAAGTAATAGGCAATTGTTCAATTGAAACAAAACATACTCAATTTCATAAAATTTATCTTTAAAAGAGAAACTCATATTGTTTGCTAAACATTTGCCATCACTAAAAATTATTTATACTTTTTTACATTTATTCATTCACTTTATGTACACTGCATTTGAGCACAATGAATAAAAGGTAGTGTATTTATATTTACAGCTTACTTATGCTTGATTTATTTGTGGAGCTGTTGTAGCTGGTCCTAGGATATTGGGGAGACAAGATAGGTGTGGTAATATTTAAAGAAGACTTCTATGTTAGCTCAGCATATAAGCAGAGCATGCATGTGGCTAAAAGTACTTACATGGATATCCAGAAATGGGATTTGAATTTCCATGATGTGCCCACATATGAAACTTTAATATATTGAATATTTTGGCAACTTGATTATAATATTGTTTTAATTAGTATTTGCTTTACTAATTTTAATAGTGGAGTGTAAAAAAAATAACCAACATATAAAGATAATGCTGGTAGCCTCAGACAGTACAGATAATAACAAAGGGAATGACATTTAATATCACAGTCTGAAACAAGTGAATTATGGGGTCTTTGGTATGTAGTAGTATTGCTAATGAGTTTTTTAAATGGTTGAAATCTATTTTTTTCCAATAGAAAAACAATCAAAACATTTTGTAACTCACTTTAAAGGTTCATACAGGCTCTGCCACTGGTATTGTCTGCTGGTTCAAGCACAAAATATGTAAAAATTATTAATGCGTGAACACTGACACTGTACATGGAACTGTACATGATAACAAATCCTCCTATATAAATGATCTTCCCTTCATTAAGTCACTTAGGGCATGTCTACACTTGCAGCCTATTTCAGAATAGGGCTGCAAATGTAGGCATTCGGAATTGCAAATTTAAATATCCCACGCTTGAGTTGCATCTTCCCATCCGGGCGCCATTTTTTAAAATTTACAAGGCCGGAATAACTGCCCCCATCTACACGTGGCAGTGAAACGGGCATTCGAAATAAAGCCCTATTTCGAACTACCTGTTAAACCTCATTGCAAGAGGCATAACAGGTAGTTCAAAATAGGGCTTTATTTCGAACGCCCGTTTCACTGCCGCGTGTAGACACGGGCAGTTATTCTGGGCTAGTAAATTTAAAAAATGGCGCCCGACCGGGAAGATGCAAATCAAGCGTAGGATATTTAAATTTGCAATTCCGAATGCCTACATTTGCAGCTCTATTCCGAAATAGGCTCCAAGTGTAGACATACCCTTAGAGAGAGCGAGTCTACATCTAGACTACGGATTTCATTTGGAACAAGCTTTTCCAGAAGTGATCTTCCAAAAAAACTTCTTCTGAAAGAGAGTGTCCACACTGCCAAAGCGCATCGAAAAAGCGATCTGTTTTTTGAAAGATAGAGTCCACACTGAATGGACGCTATATTTCATTTAAGCTGTGATTACTATGGACAGAGTGTCCACTAGGGCAACTGTGCTTTTTTCCTCTTTACTCTTCTTCTGAAAGAACTCCCTCTTCCCCATTCATACATGCCTTTTTCTGAAAGAGCTCTTTCAGAAAAAGTCGTCTTCTTTGTAGAAAGATTACTAATGCTGATTTTCTTTTGAAAAAACGCAATTGCAGTGTGGATGTAATTGAATTTTTTTTTGGAAAAATGGTCATTTTTCCGGAAAAAACCCTCTGTAGTGTAGACATACTCAGAAAGAGAGAATTATTTAAAACCTAGTGAGCTGTTTCTATGGCCAGAAATAAAAATGTCAATATACTGTGCATAGTTTAATAAAAAGGTAATCAAACTTATGTTCAAAGAAATGAATCATATTTCTTAACATATGGACAAGACAGCAGTAGTCTTTTTGGGGGATGTGCAACAATGTTTCAATGGTGTCTGTAGGCTTTTGCTTTATTGTTTTCATTGCAGTGAGATTGTTAATATTTACTATTGTATAGTATTAATATGAATTGCAATAATGGCCAAACACCCCAATTATGACTGGGTGTTATTATGCTGGGCACTCTGTAAATACATCAGTCACGTCTCCTGCCTTCAAAGAGTTAACATTATAATTTAAGACAAGATGCAACCAATGAGAGTGACAAACATTGGTCAGGACACAGAGGTGAAAGAAATAGAAACATAGGGATAGATTTTTAAAAGGTAGTCTGCAGCTTTCTTAGGGCATGTCTAGACTACAGGGATTTTTCGAAAAAAGTGGCCTTTTAAAAAAAAATATTTACCTGCATCTAGACTGCCGTCGCGTTCTGTCAACAGTAAATTGAAAGATTGTGGCGGTTTTCTTGACTGTGGAAAACTCGTTTTATGAGGAATAACACCATTTTTCAAAAGTGCTCTTTCAAAAAAGGTGCTGTGTAAATGCAAACTGTGCTTTTTTGAAAGTACTGATTGTAGTCTAGATGCTTTTTTTTAAAGAGGCTTTTTCGAAAGTATCTTTCGAAAAAGCCTCTTTCGAAAAAGGCCTGTAATCTAGACGTAGCCGTGCCCAAACTTTTAATTAATGGTACTTACTTGAGGTTTAGACAATACCAGGAACTGAAAAAATAAAATAGAATATGTATATGGAAATGATTTCTGGCTTACGGAATGATGAAAATAAAATGCCCTTTTCATAAACTTTGTGTGAGATATGATGTATGTCTCCTGTACCCCAAATCACTCTCGACAGTCTTGTTTTGCACTTTCTCCCTTTCACATAGACTGTTGAGAAAAAAGGAGATGTTATGCTTATTCGAAGCACACAGGTTCTTTTTTAGAGGGAAAAGGCAATATGCCATGTTTATTGCAAATACAGCATGTGCATTCACTCATTCATTCACTCACTCACTCACACACTCACACACCCACACACACAAGTCCTGCAGCTGGTTACCAGTCTTATCTATGCTTGTGCCAGCCTAGCAGCTAATTAGGGTGGGCACGAGGAAGGAGCTGGGTTCTCTCGGCCATGGTCCAATACTCTGAAGTTGTCTTCACAGGACTAACCCAAAGCTTCATGACTACACATCCCACTTTTAAGATTCTAAGTCTGATCTTCAGTGTATGGGTTTTGTAGCATCATGCTGAAGTCATCTAATTGTTTTATCTCAAGATTGCTTCCATAGTTACATTTCAGCAGTACTTTGATGAATGTCCTGGGAGTGACTGCAGTTGGTTTATTTCCTTCACAAATCTGGTTCATAGGTGTAAGCCCTCACTTTAGAGTGGTTAATTCTGCCTATCTTGGGCTAACTTGAATTTGATGGACACCTGAGTTCGCACCACCTTGTTAACCATTCTGACCCTCTGGTACCAGAGTCTTTTGTTTCTTGTCTTCCCACATTCACACACCCCTTACTTACACAAAGGACAGTTCATTTCAGAGAAAGCAATTTCTCTTACAAAGGAACAGCCAAGATTTCTTACACACTTACAAAGTTAAGAAGACAATTTAAAACAATTTTTTATTACCTTCTAATACCTATAAAAATTTCTCACCAACTTATAATGCCTAAAACAGAATATATTTCAATATCTAGCAGCTGCTATAAAATACGTCTTATTAAATAAAATCATAACTACATCAAACAAAGCTAAAATAAAATATCTATATAACTACTACTCTGTGTCAGGCCTAAAGAGATACCGGTAAAATGTCAAGACTATACAATTAGATGTTATTGAGTTCTCCTTCTTACTGATGTCTCCTTTTTTTCTCTCCAAGAAACCTGCACAACAAATATTATGAATATGAAATCCAGATTACATATTTAAAATTCTTTTATTTTAACATCAAGAAGGCTCCTGTCCTTACACACACATACACATTTCCGTTATAACCAAACATTTCTATAAGAGTTGATTTGGTATTCATGTGCCTGTATTAGATTTGGAGTTCCAACAGAGATGATTAAATATTCATAAAGTTATTTTCATGAAATTATGTAGCTAGCAAAGTCATTTTTGCATGTGCCACTGAAAGTCAAATTAAAAAGGTGACTCACTTTAAATTGCATCATGGTCCCTGGGGAGTACAAATTAGATTACAAAGCATTTTAGAACAAATAATTACAGGAGTTAAGGCAAATATAATCAGACTGCACATTGGCAGTATGCATTAAACTGTACAGTACTTTTTAATGCAATATAAGATATTGGTCACTAGTAATATTTTCTGATTTTAAAACAAGTTTCTTGGGAAAACGATTCTGATTCTGTTAGTAATTTATTGATATTTCAGGAATCAGTCATGCAAGCTGCTGTTTACTCTCAACTACCATTGGCATTTGTTTCAGGGAGAATTGAGGACATTCAGCACCTTACAGGAAATATTTACCACTCACACATTTGGACCCTAGGTAAATTTTTAACAATATGCTTTGATCCCTGCTGGATTTTAAAACTAATTTTGGTTAATGAAACCAAACAGAGAAGAAAAGTTGCTGACACTTTTTTTCTGTGTCCTTCTAAAGACTGGCCTATACGTGAGAGTTAACGCAGATTATCCTGGAATAAGAGTGCCCTTCAAAGGGTATGGCTACACTACAATTAGAGATCCATAGCTAGCTCTTGCAAGCTGACTTCTGCTTGCCGGGCTTGTGCTGCACGGGTGTCTAATTGCTGTATAGATACTTTCCAGATACTTTCTGTATAGATTCCAGAAACTTTCAATGCACCCAACAACATCATCAACCTATCGAACCACTCTTTTAGCCCAGCAGAGGAATCTGTCCTATCCCGTGGACTCTCCTTCTGCTCCACCACCCTAGAAATATGATTCAGTTCTGTGGGGATCTGGAATTCTATTTCCGATGCCTCTGCCTGAAGGAATATTTTCAACACACCGATGTACAACACACTGACCTTACTGCTCCCCCCTGCCAATCCCACAAGAGTAAGGTTTCTATGTGCCCCCCCATTAATGGTTGTAACGAAAGTCTTAATTTCTACATTGCCTGCTTCTGCAAATATGCTCGAGCTGACATTATCAGCAAACAACAACATAGAACACACAATCTCAGTCATGCAGAACACAATGCTATACACAGCCTCAAAAACAATCCTAACATCATAATCAAAGAGGCCAACAAAGGAAGCACTGTAGTTATCGTGAACAGGACAGATTATGAACAGGAGGGAAACAGACAACTCACCAATACCAGATTCTACAAGCTTCTCTTCTGTGACCCCACTAAGGCATATTAAAAAAATCTGAAAAAATTGCTCATGAAGCTCCCTGATGCTGCTCAGGAACAAATTTACACTAACCACCCTCCCCACACACAATCCCTGACCAGGAACTTTCTATCTGCTACCCAAAATACACAAAGTTGGACATCCCAGATGGCCCATCATCTCAAGCATTGGCACATTTACCACAGGATTATCTGGCTATATAGACTCCCTCCTCAGACCCTATGCTACCAGCACTCCTAGCTACCTCCACAACTCCACTTACTTCCTGAGGAAACTTCAAAACATCAGTTAATCTACCTGAAAATACCATCCTGGCCACTATGGATGTAGAAGCCCAGGCCATCAGGAACACCATCCCCGATAACAGCACTACACACCTAATTACAGATCTCTGCAACTTTATCCTCACCCATAACTACTTCCAATTTGGAGACAATTTGTATCTCCAAGTCAGCGGCACAGCCATGGGCACCCGCATGGCACCACAATATGCCAACATCTTTATGGCTGACCTTGAACGTTTCCTCAGCTCTCGCCCCCTGACACCACTACTTCACTTATGCTACATCGATGACATCTTCATCATATGGATCCACGGAAAAGAGACTCTTGAAGAATTTCACAAGGATTTCAACAACTTCCACCCCACCATCAACCTCTGCCTGGACCAGTCCACACGAGAAATCCACTTTCTGGACGCTACAGTACAATTAAATAATGGACAAATTTCCACCACCCTATACCAAAAGCCCACCGACCACTACACTTAGCTTCATGCCTCCAGCTTCCATTCCAGACACATTTCTCAATCTATTTTATACAGCCAAGCCCTAAAATACAATTGGATTTGCTCTGATGCCACAGACGGAGACAAACACCTACAGGATCTTTATAGAGCATTCCTAAAACATTCCTTCTCCCACCTAGAGAAGTGAAAAAAAAAAAGATTGACAGAGCCCAAAAAGTACCCAGACATTAACTACTACTAACTTAGAATACCTATAATCAATCAGTGAGTGCCTTCAATTTAGCAAATGAAAGAAACTGATGCTGGAGTCAGGTATCACTAATGCCGTCATGTTCATTTATAAATAATGTACGAAGACCTGTTTGCTTGGAAAACAAGGTATACAGGATCTATTGGAAAAGGCTTTCTTTAGCGATAGATCAGCCTCTAGACTGCTGCTCTTCTCTGACAAAACACCATGCCGAAAAAAGCGGCGGCCATTTTTATGCTAATGAAGCATGGGATATTTAAATCCCCGCTTCATTAGCAATTTCACCCAACCTAATCTGCATCCCTCTGCTGGCATACCCTATGTCTAGACATACCCTTTGTTGTTTTTTAAGGTTTTCCAGTTACAGACTAACTTGGCTACCTCTCTCTGCTAAATTGATTTATTCCTTGCACATCCGAGCCAACACTATCCACTTTTGAAGCTACATTAGTTAACTCCAAGTTCACTACCAAACTTCCCAGCAAAGCAGAGGGAGGGAATGCTTTCTGTCACTGTAATTGTCTCCAGGCTTTAAGAGTATAGAGGAACCAGTGATTTCCTAACTTCTCCCTCTGCAGTTGCCAGCGGAACAGTGTAAAATGCATATTTCCTCCACGCAAAAATTATTTTACCTAGCAAATGTTAATTGCAGCCAACGTGAATGGGACCAATTATTAGTGGAATAAAACTATAAGCGAATGAATAATTATTGACCTTATCAGCAGAATTTTGCTAGATTGGAATTCACTTTAAGTTGATTTCATTGTAGTTTGTAAACAGTTTGCTCAGTAATATTTATAGTGCTGTCACTTAAAGTTCTTCAAATGCCTCTACATCTTCTGATGTTATAATTTTGGGATGAAATTCATTGAAGTCGATGACAGTTTTCACTAATGACTTCAATGAGGCTATAATTTCACCCTAGCATAACAAGACAAATAGCACATGGGTGAACTTAATATAAATCATATGTCTCCCTTCCCTAGACCTTGAACACTATGCAAAAAGTGAATTAAGCATTACTATTGTATTGAAGTCTACGAAAAGCAAATACTGAATAACAATACTGTTATCTAGGATTTACAAATTAATATTTTATTTTTATATATCTTCATGATATTAAATAAAGAAGACCTCTGTCAAAATGTAGTTAAAGGAATAGTCTTTACATATTTAACTTAACAGAAGCAAATATTGTCTATTAGCTATTTCTGGCTTACTTGTTTTTTATACATTTTTGAGAGATTTAAGAGATATCTTTGAGTCATAAAATTTATGGGCGTGAAATATGGTCTTTCACCTCATTAACATATTATGATATTCTAAGAATCACAAGGAAATTCATCTAAGGATGTAAAATAGGATTGCCTTACCAATGTCCATAAAAAGCTTTATAAAAATTAAGAATAATGGCTGGGTATTGTAGGGAAGAAAACCAGAAAAAGTTGTGTCAGATATTTGATACTGCATACCAATGTTTCTGTGTTTGAAATATAAATCTATTTGTAAGGAATCATTCATTCTCCCATAAGAATTATCCATATAATGTTGTATAGAAGAGAATGATATTGAGTTATATGACAAGTACTTGGACTAACACTGTGTGGAGCCAGTTTAAATGGTTTAACCAGTAATTTTTTAAATTTAAGAAATAGGGTACATCTACATAACAAGGCTAAAACAGAAATAAGCTATGCAACTCGTGGTATATAAGTTGTGTAGCTTAAGTAACAATTGCTTATTTCGGGTTTTGGTGCTGTATACACAGCAGGAAGTCCGAGGTAGAACATTCTTCCTCCATATTCCCTTACTCCTTGTAAAATGAGAGTTACAGGAGTCAGAGTAAGAAGTCTTCCAGCTTTACATTATTTTGACATTATATCGAAATAACTGTTTATAGTGTAGTTGCGGATTATGTTATTTTGGAATAACATCAAAGTTATTCTGAAATAAAACTGCTGTGTAAATGTACCCTTAGGCTGTGTCTAGACTGGCAAGTTTTTCCGCAAAAGCAACTGCTTTTGCAGAAAAACTTGCCAGCTGTCTACACTGGCCACTTGAATTTCCGCAAGAACACTGACTTCCTACTGTAAGAAATCAGTGCTTCTTCTGGAAATACTATGCTGCTCCCGTTTGGGCAAAAGTCCCTTTTGCGCAAAGCTTTTGTGCACAAGGGCCAGTGTAGACAGCTCAGATTTGTTTTGTGCAAAAAAGCCCCGATCGCGAAAATGGTGATTGGGGCTTTATTGCGGAAAAGCACATCTAGATTGGCACGGACACTTTTCCGCAAAAAGTGCTTTTGCGGAAAAGCGTCCATGCCAATCTAGACGCTCTGTTCCAAAAATGATTTTAACGAAAATCTTTTCCGTTAAAAGCATTTGCGGAAAATAATGCCAGTCTAGACGTAGCCTAAGTGTTCTGTGTTACTTTGAGTTAGATTTCTTTTTCATTCCTCATTCTTAATCCCCTTTTGGAGTGTTGCATTTTCTTATACAATGTGAAAGTGCACTCATATACAGTGAAGAATCCATGTGAAAATACAGATTTATTTTAGAAATGTATTAATTGAATTCCCTCATTTTAAAATCAAACAAGTCTGGAAATCAGATTTCAGTGATGTCATAAACCCCCACAAAATAAATGATAAAAAAATATTTTACAACAAATAGAACATGCTGCTAAAAGATACCTATATATCATCATCTTCCTCAAAATATATCATAAGTCCATTTATTAACTAATCTGTAAGCCTCTGTAAATTTAAATTTAAACACATTTTAATGTTCTCTGTTATAGCAAGATACAGAATACCCATTTTAATGGAATATTAATTTTAACTGATACAAATGCTGGCAGAAAGCCAGCTGTATGTACCGTTGAAGCCAGCCATATGTTTTTTCCCAAGTGAGATATGGCATGCAATTTTGTATGCTATGATGGTTGACTTGTTGGCACAGGATTTTTTTTTATAGGAAATAGTCGCAGATAGATGCACTGACTCCTACATAGCTGAGGGACTACTTTTGTATTAACTTATGTTAATATAAAATGTATCAGGATGTTGCTACTGTTTAAAGTGATACAATTTGGCTAATTATTAGGAGTTTAACTGTACAATCATTACTCTTCTGAGTGAATTAATCACAAATTTAGTAAGATTACTTTCTGGCAACAAGGCATAGGGCATATTTATCCAGCCTAAAGCAATATCCAGTATCTGTTAGTTACCTGTATTCATATTGAATTGAATGAAGAGCGATGTACTTGAAGTGGTTGCTTTTTAAATTTATAATAAAGGAATTTTACTAAGAAACACTATCAAGTCTACTCACATTTGAATGTAAAACATTCCAGATCGAGCTTTTCCTCTTTGAGTGGTTGCAGATGTGTATTCCTTTCATATGTGCAAAGGCCTAGAGCAACAAAACCAGATAATTTTGCTTAGTGGTATCTGTAGAAGTGGCACTTATACCCTCTGACACTCATAGTTCATCCCATGGCTCCATAAGGATGGCTCCACCTTCAGTTCTTTCTTACCTCAAATTTTTTTTAAGACTCTGAGATTCTTTCAGCTTTTGTAAATAGTTATTTTCTCACCAGCTTTCAAAGACTGCCCATTGTGTGGGGGTAGATATTCCAAATAATGAACTCCACACTCAGTGTTTATTGTGTTTAGGAGAGGGCCCATTAGGGAAGCGTGCTCTATTAATGTCTCCTTTAGGAAATAGACACAGCTTGCCCTGAACATGTATTTAAAAAACCCAGCTTGGACTCATTCTCCTTCCTCTGGTTTCCATAAGAAAAGACATCAGAAGACTAATGGGAGCCATTTCAGGGCTCAGAGACATTCTTCTACCAGTTGTAGGGAGATTGGAGGACATAAGCACAGCTCTCTCAAGTGTCCAGTGTAGAGCAAGGATGCTCTTTAGTACAAAGGCAGGGTCAAAATGGCACCATATGTTTACTCCAGCAATATCTGTCAAGTGAGTCCAGTACTGACCATGGTTTCAACTTGACTCTGCTTGCTTATCAGATGACTACTGACTTCTCTGCCTTTCTTTTCCCCATTTTGATGACGGTGTACTTAGCCCAAAGGTCCACTGCTGGAGACCTCATGGGTCTACCATACTCCACCTCAGAAAAAGAACAGAAGAGTGCAGTCCTCCTAGTTACCTCAAGAGCCTGTGTGGGAAGCAGCCAATCAGAGACTGCAGAGAGCAGCCAATTAGAGCCCAGCAGGCTCCTCTAAAAGGAGCTGGTGGACAGAGAATTTAAGTCTGCTGGCAGGGACTAAAGAAGCAAATAAGGAGCTCCTGGCTAGCCTCTGGGACTCAAGAGCAGTTGCCGGCTGGGACTGGGGGAGAGATGAAGGTGCTCGTGGCTGGCTGCCAAGACTCAAACATGAGAGAAGAAGGTAAAACATTCACAGGGAAGTGGTACAGGGGATTGTCGTGAGAAGTTCAAGGGATGCAGCAGATGACTGCTTCTTTTAGGGTCCCTGGGTTTCCCCCAACAGCAACTGGGGAAGTGACTTAAAAACTGAGTGCAAAGGGAGTCTAACCGGGCCTCATTTGGGAACTTGGATAAGCCCTGGAAGAGAACAGAATTGAAAGAGTTATTCATCTAGAGAGCTGGGCCACAGAGTAAAGAGTCTCCAGGGAGGAAGACGTCGAGGTGCTGCTTCATACCAGAGTAGATACCTTTGCAAGCCAGCCCACAGAGGGCCACAGATCAATCAACTGAGAGTACCACAAAGAGCCCTATTAGACTGATTAAAGACCTGAGCTCAAGGACAGGGCTACAGGCTGATACCAGCAGAGGATATGGAAATAGGCCCTGTTGCATGGGACAAGGACAGAGCCTGGGAAAGTCTACACATGAAAAATCCAGCCAGGATACTGTGATATCCCCTGTTGGTCAGATTGAGGACTGAGTCTGGGGAAGGCTGACAGAAGTTTCAACTTTGGGTACTGCTATAGGCCCTGTTGGACTGTTTACTCCAGAAGGAGTCAGTTTCTTTGTGTTCACCATGCTGAGAGGTAAGGTTGAATCACTGAAGATCCACCTAAAGTGGGCAGTAGTGGACAAGCAACACTGTGAACATAGAAAGCAGCTCTCCTCTGTTTCAGGAATGTTCTTCTGTAGGGTGTTTTCAATGTTATTAATACCAAGGCATTCTTTCTCTACACAATTGCAGTTTTGGCACCCATGGACACATTAGTCCAGGCCTCTGTACAAACAGGACCAATCTCTACTCTGTTAGGGTGTGTCTACACTACCGCGTTATTTCTAAATAAGCTACTTCGAAATAGTTAATTTGAAATAGCTTATTTCAAAATAACATGTCTACACACAAAATGATTTCAAAATAGCATTTGGCTATATTGAAATAGCTCATCCACACTGAGTGAATGCTGAATCACATTTAAGGCTGGCCGGAACCACATCTGGCAGGGCATCAGGTCAGGATTTACTTTGTGTGGCTGCTGCCTGAGGCTATCTGAGGCCTGTGCTTAAAGGGACACCCCTGGACAGCCAGTTCTCAGGTTTCCCTGATTGCTTGCCTACCTCGATGCGGGACAGCAAAGCATTTTGTCTCTGTGTACTCTGGTTGCCCTCACTCGGGACACCATAGCACTCTGCAACATGGAGCTGGAGGTGCCTCTGGGCACTCTGGTGCTTCTCTTGGACATGTTGCTGTGAGCCTGGCTGCACTTTCTTCAGGCTGCCATCTGGGAGCTCCATCGAGGGGCTGTTAGTATCCAGGAGGCCCTGTGGGAGAGCTTCCCCCCTGAGGAGCACTAACAGTCTCCCTGGTCTGCCCCACTCGGGGCTTGTGCTTCATTCCTCCCTCACGTCCTTCCATTTACACCCCCCCCCCATGTAAAATAAAATGCACGTTTTTTCATAAACATAAACTTAGGGGGAGGAATGAAACTCTGGTGAGACTGGGGAAAGGAGGCGGAAGAGGAGAGGAGAGAGGGTGGGAGAGGGGAGGGGGAAATCTGGGAGGAGGGAGCTGGAAGGGGGAAGCAAGGGGAAGAAGGTGGCTTGCTGGCTCATGTTTTGGGGCCTCTGGGTCAGGGGCAGTGACTGCTGGCTCTGGGCTGGCAGGCTTGGAGCTGGCACTGGCACTGTGGCCAGAGTCTACCCCTTTAAGGGCTCCGGGGAAGTGGGGAGGGAGAGAAGTGTTCTTGGTTGAGGCTGGAGTGACCACCAGGGCATCCTGGGAAGGCTGGAGGCCTCCTATTTCGAAATAAGTGCCTACACAGTACTTATTTCAAAATAGCTATTTTGAATTTGGCATTATTCCTCGTGGAATGAGGTTTACCAAATTCGAAATAAGCGTTCCGCTATTTTGAATTTATTTCAAAATAGCGATTTGGCTGTGTACATGCTAGGAAAGCTATTTTGAAATAAGGGCTGTTATTTCAAAATCACTTTGCTGTGTAGACATGCCCTTACTGAACTTAGCCTTGATATTGCTTCAGCCATGGTACTGAGGCTGGCACTGAATGATAGGATGGCTTCAGGTCTCCAGCCTATATGGACACCATCTGCAGTACCATCTACAAAATCAATGCAGCACTTGCCCTTGAATTGATTTGGTGTATGATAGCTTCAGTAGGCTTGGCCACTCCATTACCTATAAACTAGTTGGGTACTTCTCATTCTCGAGTCTAGGATCACTTTCTTCATCCACATTTGCTCTCAGGGACTGGTCTCAGAAGTCTTCTAGACATTTAGTGGAGAACTGACATCAGTCTTGAGATCAGTGTGGGGACAGCTGAGCTTGGACCAGAATCTAATGATCTTCAGTGTCATGTTTCTTTTTGAAATGCACCCCTGGCATATATGGTGTTCTGTGATTTCCAAGATCCCAAACAACTGCTCATTCTTGGCAGAGATCCCCAAATTCTCCAGCTGTTTCTCCTTGTGCCCCATCTAGATGGGAGATGACCATTGAAGCTACGTCTACAGTGAAGGCTTCTTGCGCAAGGGCCTGTCCACATCTCAAAGAGCATTGCAAAAGTGATGTGCTTTTGCACAAGAGAGCGTCCACACTGCATGGACACTCTTGCACAAGAAAGCTCTGATGGCCATTCACAAAATGGCCATCAGAGCATCTGTGCTTTTTCCCACCTGTGCTTTTTCTTGCGCAAGAAACCCCTCTGGAGCAATAGCTGTAGTGAAATAGGGAGTTATGCCTCAAAGAAGGAGGTTTACCTACACCAGAAAAAGCCCTCTGTTCTGCCATTTTGCTGCTGATTTACTTGTGCAAAAGCACATTTGAGGTGTGGACACTCTGCAGGTTTTTGTCCAAAAATGGCCGTTTTTGTGCAAAAACCTTGGGCTGTGTTTAGACTGGCCAGTTTTTCCGGAAAATCAGCTGCTTTTCCGGAAAAACTTGCCAGCAGTCTACACTGACCGCTTGAATTTCCGCAAGAACACTGACTTCCTACTGTAAGAAATCAGTGCTTCTTGCAGAAATACTATACTGCTCCTGTTCAGGCAAAAGTCCTTTTGCGCAAAACTTTTGTGCAAAAGGGCCAGTGTAGACATCTCAGATTTGTTTTGCGCAAAAAAGCCCCGATTGCGAAAATGGCGATCAGGGCTTTTTTTGCAGAAAAGCGCGTCTAGATTGGCATGGACGCTTTTCTGCAAAAAGTGCTTTTGTGGAAAAGCGTCCATGCCAATCTAGATGCTCTTTTCCGAAAATGCTTTTAACGGAAAACGTTTCCGTTAAAAGCATTTCCAGAAAATCATGCCAGTCTAGACACAGCCAATATGTCCCACTGGTTATTCTTCCCTATATATATTAACTTGTGTTTTTCCAGGTTAAATCTAATTCTGTTCATATTTGCAGCCTCTCCTCAAACAAACTATATTTTTCTTTCCTCCCTAGTGCTGCAACAACTTTGAATTTAATATAATCAGCAAATTGAATTAGCATAATGTTTACCCCCTCTTGAAATTTTTAATGAAGATGTTAAATATTACTAGAGGTAACAGGATCTCCTGTAGAACTGAAAAATGCACTGTAAGCATACTGGCTAAAATACATCAGAAATTAATATTTTTGTGATAACAGTGCATTTTTAATTCTGATTTTTGCAGATCAGTCTTGAATTTCTATTATAAAACTGATTTTTATGTTGTTATTATTATTTATTATAATTTATTTCAAATTTAGTAAGATAATATTAAACATTTTTTAACTCTTAGACCTTTAAACATATTTTGCGTTATGTTTACAATACCATTTTCTCAAATTGATGAACAACATTAAATGTATATAACAAATAAAAAAATATTTTACGAGAGCATCTGCTGTGGAATATAAACTATCCAAGGGTACGTCTACACTACAACGTTAATTCGAACTAACTTAGTTAGAATTACTTAATTCGAACTAAGCTAATTCGAACTAACGCGTCTAGAACTAAAAACTAGTTCAAATTAGCGTTTTGCTAATTCGAACTAGCAAGTCCACATTGAGTGGACCCTGAACAGGGCTTAAGGATGGCCGGAAGCAGTGCTGGCAGGGCATCAGAGGAGGACTTAGAGCATGGAGATGCTGTCTCAGGCTAGCCGAGGGCTGCGCTTAAAGGGTCCCGACCCCCACCCCGGACAGACAGTTCAAAGGGGTGCCCCGCTTGCAAAGCAGTCCTGGCTTGGAGTGCCCAGAGTACCCACACTGGGCACATCACACCACTCGGCCATCAGCCCGGCTGCACTTGCCGCAGGCTGCCATCTGGGGAGAGGGGGCAATTGGGGGGCTGCAGGGGAGCTTCCACCCCCAGAAGCCCGCAGAGCCAGCCCAGTCCTCCCCATCGGGGGCTCGTACCCCATTCCTCCCTCACCTCCTTCCACTTACCCTTCCCTAGCCCCCCTTCTTATTGATGTACAAAATAAAGATAATGTTTCTTCCAACATTGACTCTGTCTTTATTGAACAAAACTGGGGGAGACTGGGAAAAGGAGGTGGGAGAGGGGAAGAGAAAGGCTGGGAGAGGGGAGGGCAACTAACATGATCAGGGGTTGGGAACAGGTCCCAGATGAAGAGAGGCTACAGAAACTGGGACTTTTCAGCTTAGAAAAGAGGAGACGGAGGGGGGACAGGATAGAGGTCTCTAAAAGCAGGGGTTGGGTGGAGAGGGTGCATACAGAAAAGTTCTTCATGAGTTCCCATAAAGAAGGACTATAGGACACCAAAGGAAAGGAATGGGTAGCAGGCTTGAAACTAGTAAGAGAAAGTTGTTCTTGACAAAGCAAATAGTTAACCTGTGGAACTCCTTGCTGCAGGAGGCTGTGAAGGCTACAACTAGAACAGAGTTGAAAGGGAAGTGAGATCAAGTCATGGAGGTTGGGTCCATGGAGTAGTCTTAGCCAGGGGGTAGGAGTGGTGTCCCTGCCCAAAGTTGGTGGAAGGCTGGAGAGGGATGGCACGAGACAAATGGCTTGGTCACTGTCTTCGGTCCATCCCCTCCAGGGTCCCTAGGGTTGGCCGCTGTCGGCAGACAGGCTACTGGGCTAGATGGACCTTTGGTCTGACCCAGGACGGCCATTGTAAGCTCAGGGCTCAGGGTCAGGGGTCTCAGTAGACCCCCTTGATTTTCATGCACACCTGCTCCTGGGTGGCCAGGCTGGCAGCTCTCCTGCCCTAGACGGCCACTTTCCTGTGCCTAGTGCGGAGATTGTGGACGAGGTCCACGATGTCCGCAGTAGCCCAGGAAGGTGGCCGCCTCTTGCGGTCCAGGGCAAGCTCCCGGGAGCCACCAGCCTGGTCCCGGGAAGAGGGGGTGGGCTGGGGGACATCGGGTGGGTGGCTCTGTGCCGTGCCAGGTGCAGGGTCTGCTGGCTGGGTGCTGGCAGGCTTGCACCTGGCACAGGCACCGTAGCCAGCCCGTGCCCCTTTAAGGGGTCCGGGGCCGGGAGGGGGGCATAGAGTTTCCCTGGTGTTGGCCAGAGTGGCCAGCAGGGAAACCAGGGGAGGGCTAGCCTCCCACTAGTTCGAATTAAGGGGCTACACAGCCCTTAGTTCGAACTAGCTAGTTTGAACTAGGCTTAATCCTCGTAAAATGAGGTTTTCCTAGTTCGAACTAAGCGCTCCGCTAGTTCGATTCAAATTCGAACTAGCGGAGCGCTAGTGTAGCGGCTATGAATGTTAGTTCGAACTAACGTCCGTTAGTTCGAACTAACATTGTAGTGTAGACATACCCCAAGATACTATCTGCACCAAATTTTCACTCTTGTATATTATGTTCCTAACATGCTCATAGTTTTTATTTTTCCTATTTGAGATTGTAGATGATAGACAATAAAATCCCTCACTGGTCAGTTAGGCTATGTCTAGATTATGGAATTTTTCCAGGATACCAAAGATATCCCAGAAAAACTCTGCCACGTCCAGAGTGTGTGTCTGCTCTTCCAACATTTTTTTCAGAAGAGTAGATGTGCTCTTTCAGAAGTCTTGTCTTCCTCATGCTACGAGGAAAAAGGGCTCGTCCAAAAGAGGAGGTTTTTCTAAAATTTGGCTCAGTATAGATGGACCAAATTTCGGAAAAGCCTCTTCCGACAAAACTATCGGAAAAAGGTATGCAAATTGTGGAGGATACTTTGCATACCTTATTCCAATAGAAAGCAGCAGTCTAGACGTAGCCTTATATGCCACCAGTTGGTCCTATCTCACCAACAAAACTTAATTTCTTCTTTATCACAGTCATATAAAGATCTTTGTTCAATACCTGATCATTTGTCTGATTGGTTTGTCTTATCCTATGTGTGTAGGAGTGTTCAGCTGTATGCTTTCTGGTACTCCTGACTACCAGACAGCCCCAATAAAAGCTTAATGTACACGACATCTCTCATATGCCAACCGTCTCTTTTTTATGCATTCTCTACAAATACCAATTTCATCAATAAGCATTATTTCATTGTGCAGAAGAATCTTTCCTTGTTTTGTAGAGCAGCATGTGTTTATATGGCACTACTTAAGAAATAAATTATAAAACAACGAATGGTTTCACAGAACCTTAAAGACTAACAAAACGTGTGTTTTTGTTGGTGTTTTGAGGTATGTGATCATAGAATATAACTTTCTTCAAATCTGTGCCTTAAACTGCCTTTTCCACTAATTTTTTTATTTTCTGAGCATCATTGTATCTTCTACTTTGACTTGAGGAACACATTAAGTAGAAATTTGATAAAAAGGTTCACATAGTTCACCAGTTTCTCATGCTGTTTAACAGTATTGCAATTTCTTATTGGGGTCCTAAGGCCGCATAGACCTTGAGAAAGTATATGAATAAAACATGTGAATGGCTAAGCAACAACTTTTCTAAGTCAAAGGTTGGTGGGTAAAAATTAGGTCCAGGAAAGTCACCAGGACCTAATTGTCAAGAAGCTGATTAGGAACTCTGTTGATTCAGATAAGGGGAGCTGAGATCATTTTGGTGGAATCATCACCTCCCATTGTTCCCCTAATATTGCTTGTTTGGGAAAAACACACAGACTTGTCGATATGACAAAGAACCAGTACTCTAGGAAGCAGGGCCCCAAAAGGGGACCAGAGGCCAGACCCAAACTCACTTGACCAGAACTGGACAATGCATTTGGAGTCCAAAATATGTGATCCTCTGATTTGATCAGAAGACTGATGAGGAGATCCTCTGGGACATTATCAATCTGGGTTTCTCTCTTTAAAAAACATGGTAAATGAGAAAGAAAGTGTTTCTCCTGAGGTCACCATGATGACAACCAGATGGCTGATACGCCTACCTTCCCTCTGAAGGAAAGTAGAGACCAAAACATTGTAGCACGGCCAGTTGATCGGAGGATGATGCCTACTAGCTTCACAATACCTCGGCCACAAGACATCACCTAATTCTCCAAACTGCATTTTCTGACTGTCTATAAAGCTCCAGAGACCAAGCAAGGTGAAGATCTAATCCTTTATCTTTTTCTAAGTAACTTTCTTATTTTTGTTTCCTTAACAGGATATTTGAATACCTGTGCAGAGATGCCTGCCAGGAAAATACTTCTTATGTTAGCCTTTTTAGGGATGCGTGCATACTTGTTTATGGCCTGTAATAGTGCATGCATATAAGCCCATAATTCAAATTATCATTGAGGATTGATTAATCTAGGTTGAAAGCAAAATATACCACAGATCACAAGAGGTCACCTGTGGTATTTAACACATTAAAGCTTAACCCATTGTTTCTACAAGGGAAAGTATAAGCTGTTAAGTAAAATGCATAGAAAAAGAAAGACCAAGTAAACCATTTAATCTTTGGTGTTTTGATAACTTTCTGATTTGATTACTGATTTTGATCATGCAATGATTTGATCAGTTGTCGATCTCAAGTTGTTTTCTCCAATTCTAATTTGTATTATTGTTAATTATTTTATTTGGCTCTCTTGATTTATACTGTAAGAGCAATCTCATTTTCATTTTTTTAGTATTTTATGGAAGTATAATAAATTAGTAAATCTTTTGTTTATGTTCTTGAATAAAAGCTGTAAAGTTCATCAGATTTGTTTTCTCTAATCAAATGCTGATGAGGAAAATGCAATCTTAATTAAAGGGATATGAATTAAATATTTGACTCAAGTTCTGAAAACCCTATTGTTACAAGGAGTTGTATTGGCACATTGATGTCAAGGCTTTGACGTGTCAAAACTTTGTTCCAATGGCCTTCCACACATAGATATGTTTGTCGGCTCTCAACATTTGAAGGCTTGTTTCTCTTGAACAATTCAATGAACATTCTATTGGACATCTGCTACACTGAGAGTTTTGGTGTTTTTTACATTGATACATCTTTGTTGTTAAATGCAGCTAGTATTTATACTGTTTTCTTTTACAGGATGGCATCTCTCTCCCTTGATCCACACAAAGAAAGAAAGAAGGAATTTTAAGACTTGAAGATGTGTGGATGTAGCAGGAAGAAGTTGCTTGCAGATTTACGTGATTGCTACATCCTTTGTCTTGGAGTCAAGCATAATATGTATGGGTACTAGACATGCTTGACAAAGTCATGCTTCATGGGAGCCATGACTTTAAGTCATTTGGATTTGGTTTAGTTTGTTACCAGAGGCCAAGGTTAAGAAGTACCTGGATTAGGAGCACATTGGAATAATATGGCAGTATCCTGTTCCTGATGAGTTAATGAAGATATGACAGAGACTTGAATTTAAATCCATCTGAATCTGTAAAATTGGACTTCAGAACAGAGTTTTAATGCTCCAGTCCTTCTGGAAACAGATTTACTGTTTTGCAGCTGCTCTTTTATGGACTGCAGTCTATAAGGCCAGAAAACAAAATCCATTGTGGACAAATGCTCAAGCTTTAATTGAATTTCTTCTATAGTCAGGGAATGACAGGATAGATGACCAATTTTGTGCATGGCTCAGTAAGATGTGTGGGCAGCCTTTGTTGAGTGTGTTATATTGCCAAGAACTATTGGCTGAAGAGTGGATATTTGAAGGTCTACTTGTTATAGGCATCTGGATTCCAAATGCAGGGCCAAAAGCTGCAAGATCTTCCATTTACCAGAAAGGATAACTTCAGAATTAGGTGTAACATCTGTACAGAATGCAAAGAAACGTGAGGTCTCCCTGTCTCCTGATCACCCTGGTTTCCTCCCTGTGAGAGGTGAAGGGGAAAGCAAAAGTCATTAACCTGTATACCATTGTACATACTGACTGGATTCAAGTTATGCCTAGTGCCATCCTGCAAGGCATTCAGGGACAAGAGCAGCGAATCTCTTCCTTTTATCCACAGAAGAACTACTAGACTTCTGCTCGTTACACCAAGAAGAGACCAGACTGTTAAGGGACAGAAGTGGTGATGGTGGTGGCTGCATGCCTCTCTGTCAGTACCTTTCTGTTAGCAAAGATCCTGACAAGCTCAGATGTGAGGGTTTGATTATCCCAGTAGTCAGATATAAACTCAAACTTGTATGACTCTCAGTTTGGTTGCAGGTAGCAGGGACCATTCTCACAGATAATTGCTCAGAACCAGATTGTCTTGCTCTTTCCCATGCTGAGAACCCTAACTTTTAAAAGTTTGGTTCTTGACAGGGAAGAGTTGCATATGTTGTATCTCAAGTCCTCCTGTTATCTTAGATGTTGTCTGCCAGAAGGATTTATAATTTTAAGTGGCAACATTTTTCAGTGTGGTGCAATCAGACTATTTTGGTGCCTCTAAGTATCCCCTCACCAAACTGCTTGACTACCTTCTTCTGGATGAAATACCAAATCCATCCATGTTTGTTGGGTAACAACTATGGCTTGTCATAAACTCTTTGAAGACCACTGTCTCTGCAGGTCCTTGTCATCAGGATTAGTTTTAAAATTCTTCCATCTCTTGTGACACGGCTCCCTGTCACTGGATATGAGTGTGGTCCTGACAAACCTCATGAAAGCTCCTTTAGAACTGCTCAATATCTGTGATCCCATACGTTTTACCTAGAAGGTAATGTTCCCCAGGCAGTGACCTCAGTTTCAAGAGCTGACAGATTAAAGTAGGACAGTATGATGGTATTTACTTATTTGCAATTTCTTCCGAAGCTGGAGATATATTTCCACTCTAATGAGTCTATCATCCTTCAAATATATAGCTCATATTCATATGCTCATCCTACTGAGTCTCTTCTCCATAAATGTGATATTTAATGGGTTTCTTCTTTGTGTGTATGAATTACCTTATAAAGTCTGACCTTCTCTTTTCCCTCTTTGATTCCATTTATTTCTGTTCATGTCTGTAGAATGGATACAGCTGTCATGAAAAGGACCATTTGTTTGCATTTTGCCATCTGATTGCACTTAGTATTGTTATAGGTTGGTAGATTTTCTGTTAGGACTTTTCATGACTCATACTAACTAAACATCAAAGATGTGAACTACAGGACATCCACATTTTCCTTCTTACATTTATAAAGTTAACACTATTGCTTAAATTTGATCCCAAGAGTGGAGTCCCATTTCTCTATGTCAGTGCTGTGTACCTGTTTCTGAAGTAGGAGCTCCCACACCTACTCCCTCCATCTCTTCAGAGTATTATTTTTCATTTAGGATCACCGATTTTTGAAGGATTTTGAATTATGAAAATTCCTCTCTGCGCCGCATCATGACAGTACATCATTTCTTAAAAAATTGCAGTAACTTATTTTTTTATCTTTTTGTTCTAATAAAAATCCTGTTTTAAATTAATGTAATTAATGAATCATATTCTTCAGAGATCATCTTTTTCCTCTAAATTAATGTTTGGAGAGATGCCAATTTAAATGGAATTTTAAAGGAAATTTAAGTGGCAATTTAAAAGGAAATTCTATCCTAACTATAGGAAACATACTCATATTTTATGTTACACACATTTTGAAACAAATGTATCATAAGTCTGTCAACAGTCAAAACAGCATTGCCTTATTTGTCATCTTTTATGACATATTTAACAAATGCAACATATTTAATAAATTAGAAAGTAAACAAATCCAAATGTGATTTCAGTTTTGCTGATCTTTTATATTTTCTTTAGATTACCGACATAATGGAAGAGATCTTCAGAGTTCAACGTTATCAGTGCCAGAACAAGTAATGTCATCCAATCACTGCTCTCGGTCAGGGTCCCCTCACCATACAGATAGTATAGGTCGGACTAGATCTTGGTCTCCTAGTGTTCCTCCTCCACCAAGGTAAATCACTATATAGATTCAATATCTGTGAAATTATGAATGTAAGTGTTACTGAAATCCTTGAGGCTATCTGTACTAAGTGTTATCCCAAGAAAAATAGTGAATGACTAAAACACAGAGCAATTGTTTTGCTCTTTATGAAATAATGATTTTTTAAATAATATAACATTGTGTAAATTAGTCCTTCCCTTTTTTACATCAGTCTGTCAAAAGGACTTTCTAATCTAAAACAATAGAAATTTGTATCATGTTTCTTCTAAAAGAGAAATATACAAGGTTAAAGGTTTTATGATCTGAGGTGTTCTTGTTTTCTATCAGTGTGTCAATGGCTATTTTCTGTTTCTATGTTTATAAATGACCAGTGACTAAGCCTTGGGAAATCCAAAGGTTCTCAGTGTTCTATTACTCATTTTGGAAGCAACAAAGGTAGATTAACACTTCTATAGCGGCTTTATATATAGAAAAGAATTTACATCCTTTTTCTGCAGCAGCCTCTGGTGCATCCTGTGAAAGAAAGATTAGAACATCTGCCTTACACTCCAACTATATAAGATAATGACTATTACAGGACTTAAAATACCATTTAAGAACAGTCTTGTTAAGAATGGATAGACACTGCCTTCATGGGAATGGTTTCCTTCAAGAGATGCAAAAATAGAGATCTAGTCTTGAATGGGTTTCCTCTTGGTGTTAGTTATCATTTTCGAGTGCCAGGCCTCAGCTGCACAATTCAGTATAGCTATACTAAAAGTGTAGTTGCACTGATTTAACATGAGATGATGATCTGGCCATAATATATATACTGCCTATTAAATATTGAGGCCTGGTCTATACTAGGACTTTACACCAAATTTAGCCACCTACACTCAAATTTTCTAAGTGATGTGTCCACAGTACCAAGTCTGTTGCACTGCCATTTGTTATTCTTAAAAGAAGCACATGGGATCTTTTTCAGGGGGATAAGACAACACACTGTATTTATTGATAATATAACAAAATATTTTATGCATTTACACACACACACACACACACACACACACACACACACACACACACACACACACATATATAAACACACACGCCCTGCTGATGGAATAGTTGCCAGTCTGTTGCTCAGCCCAATCTATTGGCCAGATAGGTCGGGTGTGAGGAAGGAGCCGAGTTTTTGTCTGTCTGTACTGATACGCCATAGTCATAGCAGGACAGGAACCTGAAAAACCATACGAGACACTCCATCCTTTATAGGATTTTTCTTCCATGCAAGTCTATGCACTTTGCCTTGTCAGGCCTTAATCAGTCATTTAGCATCACAATCAGTTTTTCTGCGACATATGTTTATCTAGAGGTTGTTCTCACAGTCATCTGATATCAGTATGCATACGACCCCTCCTGGGAGTTGTCTTCTGGCAAAAGTTGTTGTTGGTTCCCTATCAAGGGGTACTTGCCACTAACTTCAGGGTTCGTCAATCTGCCTCGGTCTAGTTTGCGTCTTCAGTGTGCTTTAGCTTAGTTGATAATTATTTGGTACTTCTGAGTCTCTGGCCCTTCCTCTGACCATTTGAGCATGCAGTGGCCTTCACACTTATCTCTCCTAAAACATTCTTGCTCTTATTCACACAAACAATACATTTACAGAATTCCAGCATGGAACTTCTAGTCACTTTAAAAAAGTTGTAAAGTCTTTCAACATAATTTTTTTTTCTATCTACTACAAGGCTTTATCTAATGCTGACATCATTATGCATTACAATACTCTATCCCTTCACTTCAGTATGCTAACATCCAACAGAGCTGGAGCTAAGTTAACAAGCTGCCTGTCCTGTCTGAGGCCTACATCTTGTATTTAAGTTTAATCCAAACCTTTTGTTATAACACACATTCATTATAACTAACTACTAGTTACAGAATTCCAGGGCTACAACTTAGGTGCCATGAAATCGATTCCTGTATTTCTGCTTTTCACTAGGAATAATGCTATTTCTAACCATGCATGGTCAAAGTGATGGTGGTGTAGATGCAATGTTGCTGGAAATTCAACGCTATTGGCCTCTGGGAGGCCTCCTGCAGTTGTCCACTCTGACCGCTCTGGCCAAAATTTCCACCTCTACTGCTCACCTGTTGAGCTAAAAAAAATCCCAGGAACAGAAGCCTGTCCCATGTGGCCAGCTTTGCAAAGGCTTTGAGAGTAAGCAGCTCACTGCGGGGCACATGGACATGAGTTCCTCAAACAATCTGTTGACACTCTGATGAGAGTGAATACCTCTGCTCCCATGGGCTCTGCTTCCCACAGGCACAGAAGAGCATCAACCTAGAGTGTGCAGAAGATCTTGGACCTCATTGAGGTGTGGGGAGCTGAGTTAATCTTCAATGAACTCTGAGCCAGCAAGAGGGATGCCGAGATCTGCTGCAGAACCACAAGTTGCCTCAGGGAAAAGGATTTGCCAAGAATGCCCAGCAGTGCAGGGTAAAAATCAAGGAGCTCAGGCAGTAGTATCACAAGGCCAAAGAGGAGACCGCTTGCTGGGTCCAAGCTGCCCATGTAGGGCTTTACGAGCCAGAGGAGTAAAGGGTAAGCTGGGTCATCCAGGATCAAAATGGGCATGTCAACCTCTTCAACTCTGATTGTCTAATTGGGGAAAAAAGTGCCAATGTGCATCTTTTGGAAGAGGCAGGAGTTCCTAAGGATGCAGGTATCTTGACCATCTCACGTTGTGGTCGGTGAAGTGGCCCTTGTGATCTAGGAGCGCCTGAAGCACCAAGAAGAAGCATCTTTGTGGTTGATATACTCTGAGGCTTGTTGGTCAGGGGCCACGATGGGGATGTGTATCCTGTCTACGGCCCCACTGCAGTAAGGGAAGCCCATGGTGGCAAAGCTCTTCAATATGGTATCCACATTCCCCAGACAGCATAGTATGAGAACAGCCCCGACTGTAGATTTCCCAAACTGATTCCCGACTGATGGGTAGCTTTCTGGCGTGGCAAATGTCTATAACACAGTTGTCATACACTTCTGCACAGTCAGAACAGGTCCCATGTGTGTATCCTGGCATCTCAAGTCAGGGCAAGTCATTTGCAGAGTTCTAGAAATATGGCCTTCCACATTTGGAAGTTCTGCAGACACTGCCGATCATACCATCTCTGCGTCACAATGCAGTCCCATCAATCTGAGCTTGTCTCCTGATGCCAGAACCAGCTTTGCAATGTGTCCATAGCATTGTCTGGTGACTGCACTAGCACAAGTTCATGGCCTCCATGCCATGCCAAGCTTTGTCCTTGTCCTCTTCCTGGTGAAGCACTGTGCACAGGTTATCAAAGTACAGTTCCATGAGGTGCACGACAACACTTATTAGCACAACGATTCTTTCTAGCATCCCAGACTCCATGCTCACAGTACTCTGGCATTAGCACAGACAACCAGGACACCAAAAGGAATGAGCATACTGCATTCCCTTTATCTCACATGAGGGGAGAGGGACTAGAGGAGTGCTGTATAAGACGCAGCCAACATGAGCCCCTCTAATCACCCGCTGCCAAATTTTGGACCCAGTGGACACCAGAAGCTTAAGCACGACTGCCTACCTCACTCTCTGAGTCGACAGCAGGCTCCATAATGTGGATGCACTACTTCGGACAACATTTGATTCTTGCCCGTAGTGAAGACACTGACCTTCGCCTTCTCAAATTCGGGTGCCCAGAAGCTGTCACTGCATGTGTCTTGATTTTACAGTATAGGCCACAGATTCCAAGAACATGGAAATACCTCATTATTCTGATTCATCTAATTAGAATGATTTCCTTCATTGTATGATAGTCTGTAAACATTTTGCCTAATATATTATGTGAACATATAAATGAAAATACAGTATCCTATTCCATTTACCTAATAGTACTATTAACCAATACGTTTATCTTCCTTTCTTCCTAGTATTGGTGCTACAGGAAAAGAGGGGTTATTGAATGCCAACGATTATCAGTGTTTATGTTGAATAAAACATGGGTGAAATCTTGGCCCCACAACTGAGGTTAAAGTCAGTGATAAAACTTCATATTACACAAGTTAGTGGTAAAACTTCAGTGTAGCGAAGATTTCACTCGCTATAATAATTACTTTTTTGCTACTGGAATATAGAAAATGTTTAGTTAAAATCCATCTTCTTCCTTTAGTTTCCTAAATTATGCAAATTAAATTGTTGCGCTACTTCTTCATTACAAAGCAGATATCTAGTAATTTCTAGAAGTAATATTTTACTTGGCAGGCTAAATTTTCCCTTAGTAGTCCTCATATCATTCCATAGTAGATTGTCTCTGCTAATATGGAGAAACACCATCTGGAACATTCTAGTTCCCTACAATAAGTCTCTGAGGGTATGTCTACACTAGCCCCCTAGTTGGAACTAGGGAGGCTAATGTAGGCATTCAAAGTTGCAAATGAAGCCCAGGATTTAAATATCCTGGGCTTCATTTGCATCTTCCCAGGCGCCGCCATTTTAAAATCCCCCTTAGTCCAAACTCCGAGGTGTACTGGTAGTTCAAATGAGAGATCCTAATTCGAACTGCCTATTCCATGCCGCGTGTAACTAGTGTAGACATACCCTGAGTTAGAAAGCAGATTTCTGCTACAGTGCATCAGTCTATAAGTGCAGTGGCTGAAATCACTTCCTCTGCTAAAGTCACAGTATCTGTGACACTAAGGTAGGCCTTTTCTCCTTAAATAATGATAGCCATTATGTCAGCAATTCACTGTGAGGCTTATAATTATGTGACAGTACAAGTATGTGAAAGATAGACATCTTAAAGCTTTTTAATGGCTGACATTTTCATTAGCAGAACTAAATTTACAAATCAATATAAGGACATGGTCTACTGCTCACCCTAAGACTTTGATGGCTTTTATGTCCTCGGTAGGAATGTGGAACAGGGACCTCGAGGGATTCGATCTACTCCTGCACATTATAATACCATGAACCGAATGGATAGACATCGTGTAAAAGATGACCACTACTCCCCAGACAGAGAGAGGTAAAAATTATACAGGATTAGAAAATCTATAGTCTATAATCTATAGTCTATTGTCATCACAAGAGAGTTATTTCAGTGTGATATATTAATTCTAAATTTCAGGTCACTAAAGTAAACAAAAAATCCCACATAAACCTACATAGCCTCATAGTTCTATAGATGATATGTCTTTAGTTCTTTTTAGTGGATTAATATTTAAAATTCACAGTGTGTTCAGGGCTGCCTGAACTGCCATTTTGTATTCTCTTCATAAGAAAGAGAACAGAAAAATCTTTGAGGTTGTGGCTGTTACACTAGCAGTAAAACTGATTCTCTCTTTGATTTTATTTTGATTATTTTCAGTTTTTTAAACAATTTTTGTTTTTTACTGTTTTTGTAAGGTCTCCAGACCAATGAATATGTTGAACAATATGTAGCAGTATTAATTGATAATTTTCATTGCTTCATGAAAATCACATAGAAGGCCATATTTTGCACTCTGTTTTTGTGCAAAATGCCCATTGGGTTTCAGTGGAAGTAACATCCATATAAAAATGGTATATGGCACAAGCAGTTCTTAACTATTCTTACATTAATGAGCCATTTACCATTACAATAATGCTTTGCCATTCTCTGAGATCAGAATTGGGCCTTAGAGTTTAGCCTTACTGTTTAGAGTGCAAATCTCTCCATGATAGATTTTTTTTTGCAGAACAGGGCTTTATAAATTGTGAGCAGAGACAGATCAACCGATCTAAATTTTAATGAATTAGAAGAGAGATGCAGTTTATAGTTGGCTAGTATAACTCATTTTGCTATATTACTTGTGATATCTTCTGGAGTTGTTGGAGTGCCATGGCAGGCTGCTTACCACCAAGACTTTGGGTCATAAAATAAAATGAGAAAGCATTTGTATCACTTAGTTTTAAAAATACTCCTGCTTTTGAGTACATTTTGTGCAACAAGATGGCAATATACTCCTCACAATTATATAGATAACATTGCTAAATATCGTAGCATTTGGGTTTTTTTCAGAGCCCAATGAGCAATCATATGTTGTCGTCACTTATGCAATTGCAGTAAGACAAGTTAATATTTTTGCAGATTATTGATGAAGATGAACTATCTCATTAATGATATCAGAATTACGTAACTGAATTTGTTAACTTTAGAACCTTTAGGAATTTAGGAAACCACATTATTTTATGATAAATATATTGAACAGAAAAAAACATTGTGTTTTATATGGACATTAATGCAATGGTCCATAAATGTGAGGCACACAATCCCCAGGCAAATTGCAAATATTAGGGAAAAATTACCAATTTTTTTTTGACAGAACAGAGAAAATGCAAAAAGTAAAATACCCAAAAGCAAAGAGATCTTTCTTGTTCTAGATTTTCTAACTATGTTTGTAAATACACTTAGGTTGTATCTTTATATTCACAGATTTCTTTTATTAGAATCTTTGCCTAAGTATCCCATCCCAGGGAAAAACATTACATAGCAAGGTATTGAGGCCATTTCATTTAATTTTGATGTCCTAAAGCAATGAACTCAGGATTCTAAGTGATGACTGTCTGGTTTTTTTAAATATGGAGGAAAAACAGAGTGCTCTTGAGTGTTGTTATATAATCAAAAGACATGAAGCACCACATATAGCTCTTGTAAAAACTGTTTTCAAGTTTGAATTTGGTCTGAGACATACATACACTATAAAAACACACACATTCCTACCATACAAACACACATACAACAATGCAGGGACTGCTGAACAGAACCATTACAATCCATTCTCATTACTTCAAGCAGACACATCTTGATCCAGTCAATAATCAGTGAAGAGCATTTGAAATTTTGTTAACTGGTATGTCAGAAAATACACAAGAGTTGTGACACTGGCTACGTCTACACTGGCATGATTTTCCGGAAATGCTTTTAACGGAAAAGGTTTTCCGTTAAAAGTATTTCTGGAAAAGCGCATCTAGATTGGCAGGATGCTTTTCCGAAAAAGCACTTTTCCCGGAAAAGTGTCTGTGGCCAATCTAGATGTGCTTTTCCGCAAAAAAGCCCCGATCGTCATTTTCGCGATCGGGGCTTTTTTGTGGAAAACACTACTGTGCTGTCTACACTGGCCCTTTTCCGGAACACTTTTCCGGAAAAAGACTTTTGCCTGAACGGGAGCAGCATAGTTTTTCCGGAAAAGCACTGATGATTTTACATTAGATCATCAGTGCTTTTCTGGAAATTCAAGTGGCCAGTGTAGACAGCTGGCAAGTTTTTCCGGAAAAGCGGCTGATTTTCCGGAATAACTTGCCAGTGTAGACACAGCCACTGAGTTTTGGTATGACATTCAGATGTTTGCAGCAATAGCATAGTGTTGTATTTATACAATGGTACTCTGTACTGTGATCTTGCAATATTATGATGCAAACATGACAATAGGGTCTCAGGGTGATGATGTTTCTTAGTTTAGGGCACTCTGAAACTTCATTAGCTGACAGAGGTGCTCACCAAAAGATTTTTGGTTGCTTGTTTATTCTTATGAAATTCTTGAGCTCACGTGTCAATACTTGAAGAATTATTTTTCTTGTTTTTCCCTCTCCAAATACTTTATATATTGATCTATATTTTAAAACAAACAAACAAACAAACAAACAAACAAACAAACAAACCATAACATACCCTATCTTCCATGTATTATTTGAAGTATAGCTCAAAGATTCAAATAACTGAAATTTCTGTTATGAAATACATTCTCTCAAGTATTATTGACTGAGAGTTATAAAGGGGGAAGAAAAAGAATAGTCCAAAACCTTCCAAAGTTTATATTCTTTTGTATAACTAACATCAGGACTCTGAATGGGAAGGTAATTAAAGAATCAAAACAATAGTAGTGAACATATTTCAGATGTTCTTCTTGTGTTCTATAGTCTATCTGTTCACACTAAATTCCTAGGGTAAAATCTTGGTTCCACTGAAGTCAATGGTAAAACTCCCATTGACTTCAGTAGAGCCAGGATCTGTGTCCTGGATCTGAGTTCTTATTTTATTGTTATTGTACTATTCCTTCTGGAAATTCTTAGTTACTGCTGAATAACATGCAATGTTGCTAGATACAACAGAGAAGTTTCTGTTTCGAAGTCTCTGATAGACTTCTGGAGTCTGATCAGCTCTTGACATTGCTGAATAGTAAAGTAAATTTCAACAGAAGGAAAATTGCTATATTTTCGTACAGTTACACCCTTTATTTTTGCTGCCAAAATTATCTTGAGTTTGTCTCACGTTTAGTTGTAAATGGCTAAGTGCATACTTTACATTACTGTGTTTTGATGGCTTCATATGAATCAATAAGGTTGCACTGCATCACTCTGTGGTGATTGGGGTGTATTTAGGACTGCTTGGGAAATGGATTCATCTGTATAAGTTTCTCACTCCACCTCAAACTACTCTTCGTTACCTGGCTAACGTGTGGGAGTGAACTCTGCCCTCCATGTTGCTTGCTCATTTTCTGGATAATTCAGCTTATGGTTGAGCATGCATATCCAACATTAAGGAGCTATGCTACTGCCATATAATACAGGCCCAGGATTTGGAGCTCTGTAGGATTACAGTTTGGAAGGAAACACAAATTGGAAGGAAACATGAGTCTTAGCCCAGGCTGAGTGGTTAATAAAAATCATATGAAAAACAATTTATTAAGAACATATGATGGTCTACACTGGATCAAACTAATGGTCCATTTAGTCCATTATGCTGTCATCCAACAGTGGCTGGCACCAGACACTTCAGAGGGAGTGAAACGAACTGGACAAATTTTCAAGTGAACCATTCCCTGCTATGCTGTCCTATTTCTAGCAATCAGAGTTTAGGGACACCCAGAGTATGAGGTTATATCTTTGACCATCTTGGTTAATAGACATTGATGGGCCTAACCTTTATGAACACATCTAATTCTTTTTTGAGCTCATTAATACTTTCGTCTTTCACAGCATCCTCTAGCAATACGTTCCACAAGTTGACTTTGTGTTGTGTCAAATTGTGGTCACTGCTTTATTAAAAAAAAAGATCTAGAGGTGAGCTGCTTCCCATTACTGGCTCACATTCAGTTTGTGATCCATTATAATCCCCAGATCCTTTTCAATAGCACTGTTACCTAGCCAGTTATTTCCCATTTTGTATTTGTGCATTTTATTTTTCCTTCCTAAGTGTAAGTACTTTGTACTTGTCTTATTGAATTTAATCTTGTTTATTTCAGACCAATCCTTTTGCATTCTAATCCTGTCCTGTAAAGTGCTTACAGTGCCTTCTAGCTTGGTGCACATTTTTAAAACATATTTCCATACCTATGTCCAAGTCATAAATTAATTATTGAATAGTATTGGACCAGCAGAGCATGTTAGACCCCAGATGGACCTACTAGATATGTCCACTCCCCTCACTCCAAGGGCAGAAAACCATTGATAACTAATCTCTGAGTGCACCCATTGTATACTAATTTTATCTAAACTACATTTCCCTATTTTGCTTTTGACAATGTCATATGTGGGACTTCATCAAATGCTTTATTAAAATAAAGTTAAATTACATCTACTGCTTCATTTCCCCTATCCACTGGGCCAGTAACCCTATCAAAGAGGAAAATTAGGTGGGCTTGGCATAATTTGTTCTTGAAAAATCCTTGTTGTATATTACTTATCATTTATTATCCTCAACTGCTTTCAAATTTATTAATACATGAATATTTAAATCAGCCAGTACTTGCTATATATTTAATTTGTTACACATTTAATTTGTGAAATTAATTAAAGACGGTAAAAAACCAGAGGTTACTAATCTGACTAATGTAATTAGTACAGCAATTGAAGGGAAAAATGATTGGGCATCACATTGGAAAAGACAGATAAATAACACGAGTAAACACCATGCAGATAATACTTGTTTTTGGTTCAGACAGACAGTGCTTAGTGAACACCCAAAGGAGGCACATAAAATTGGCTTTATGCCACTGTTAAGCCCCACACTAAGTGCATTTATTTTGCTTCTAGTGGTTGAGGATCTTCAAAATGTAACTTTGCTCCAACCATGCCCCCTTCTGACTCACCAGCTTTGCCAGTCTGAGGACAAAATATTAGGCAGTGGAACAAGGCCCAGTCAGAGCGGAATGGAAACCAAAAAGAGGATAATTATTATCTAAGGGCTTAGTTCTGTTGTTAAAAAAAAAACCAGGCATCAAAAACACAGTTAACTCTTTGCACTAGATGAGAAAGGACGGTATAGTGCACATACTACCTTTTAATGTTAGTGTGTATTTGTTTACTGTGTATGTTCAGATCTGGACTTTGGTTAGTTGTGTGATTTGTCACCTGAACCACTTAGTATTGTTTCTGTGCCCTTATTGGTTACATGAGCCTTTATCAAAAAGTGTAGTTTTCAAAGAAACACTTGGATCTTTTAAAGATGTAAGGAGCGTCAAAAGGAATTTGTGCAGAACAGGAAATTAATGAGACCAGGAATTTTTAAAGAGACAAGTGGGTGAGGTAATCTCTCTTATTGGATCAGCTTCTGTTGGAGAAAAGCTTTCAAGCCACACAGAGCTCTTCTTCAGATCTGCAAAAGAACTCCCAGCATCACAGCAAAATACAAGGTGGGACAGATTGTTTAGCATAAATAATTAGCACATATTTTAAGGGACCATTCAAGATAGAGTGGCTCCTTAAAACCTCTAGAGTCATAGGACAAAAACAGAGGTTAGTGGGCTACATATTATTGAAATTGTATGAGGAGTACCAGTTAATTCGAGCTAAGGAGTTTTTCTCGGAGTATCGTGTCTATACGCGGCAAGTTAAATCGGGCTAGGCACTTTCCAAAATGGCGACCGGCTGTGACTATTCTAATCAAGCGTGGGATATTTAAATCCCGCACTTCATTAGCAACTTCAGTTGCCTTCATTTGCCTCTCTAGTTCGAACTAGGGGGCAAGTGTAGACATACCCTTAGAGAGTAATGCTAGAATATAATTTACCTTTATTTTAATAAAGCTTTTAACAAAATCCCACATATACCATTGTCATAAGCAAACTTGGGAAATGTAGTCTAGATAAAATTAGTATAAAACTAGAGCCATTTTATACTAAGACACTCCAAGGTTTATGCTCTCGGGCTTGTCTTTTGAAAGAATTGGTCAGGTTTCCTTTGGAGATGAGGACTGATCGATCAGATATAAGTGATTACTTTGGGAAAGTGTTCACTCATAGGTGATTGAGTGGTTTTGTCTTTTTATCATTTTCCTGTGTGAGTTCATTCAAGAGCATAGCGATTTTCTGGTTTGACCTACATTGTTATTATAAGGCATTTAGAGCAGAGGTGGTGGGTATAATAGGCGGGGGAAGGCATTGCCTTCTCAAAGCACCACCCCTGCTCTAAATAAGCACCACTCTGGCTCCACCCATACTCTAGCCCCAGAATGCCTTCTGTAGACATACTGGGGGCAGAGTGTTGCTGCCCCCAAGTTTCCTCCCTCTGTGTGATTCAGGGCTAGAGACGCTGAAGCCACACACCCTTCCACCTCCCTGTGCTCTGGGGCAGAGGAGGTTAGGGCTGTGTGTTGCCCCACCTCCGCATTGGGTTGGGGCCAAGGAGGCTGGAGCCACGTGTCCTCAACCTTCCCTGGGCTCTGGAGTGGGGAGGCTGGGGCTGTGTGCCACCTGCCCTGCCCATGCTCCGGTAAGGCTGGCTCCCAAAGTAGGGGTGTGTGTGTTAAACTGGGTGGGGTTGGAGGCTTGCCTCCCCGAGCATGTCTACACTGGAGAATTATTGTGAAATAACTCCCCATATTTGGAAATGACAAGGTGAGTATCCACACTACCAAGCCTATTATTTCAAAATAATAACTCCTGCTTGTGAAGAGGAATAAACTTATTTTGAAATACTTGTTTCAGGAGTTATTATTTTGAAATAACGTATTTCAAAATAACCTAGCAGTGTAGACACAGCCTCCCAGTTGACCTTCAACCACCAATCATACACGTTGTTGATCATTGTGGCAGTGGAGTTATGTTTCCAGGCTTTGCATTCAGGGTCTGCTGGTGTGTCCTGGACTGTGGGGAGATTGCTTCTGATGATGAGCTTAGAGAGGCTGGGGGGAGGGTTGTTTTGAGGCCAGAACAGGGGGTTCAGAAAATATTTCTTTCAGGATGGGGTCCCCATTGAATAACATTTTTTTAATGATACCTCACATGAGTTCAAGTGTGGAGTGGTAGGTGTGAAGTCATAGAAGGATTTATTTCTATATTGAGCAGGTTTTCTCAGGTATTTAAGACATTTAAAGTCTTTTCCTGTCCTTTTTTTTGCATACATTTGGCTATATATGTAGAACTCATGTATAAAAACAATGAGATTCCTTCCTGACTGAAGGAGAGGATAAGATATGTCTGATTTATTTACTGTGTAGCAGACCTTGTTTTTACACAAAGTATTTGTGTATTTGTGTATATGAAAGGTCATATTTATGAGCATTACAACTACAGCCTTATCTTTACATAGATGGAATTGAAATTAATTGCTGTCATGTATTCTCTTTCCTATATACATCACAATGCACATCTTTCTATATATCTGATAAGAATATGGGCTGAATGTGCTAGTCTCTATTATTGTCAAACTAGCCTGTCACTTTAACTTACATTCACCAGTTATTCACCACGACCATTGTTATGTAGTATATACTGAGCACATGTGAGAAAGGTGTGTTGAAAAGGGGCATTCAGTTCTACTGCTGAGGCAGTTTCTCTTATCTGATCTGAAAAGGTTCCTGTGCTTTATGTTCCCTCATCCCCTTACTAACAAACCCACAAAACCTGGGTGCAAGGTTCCCTCTAAGCTGTGCTACCTAATAACCCTGCACAGGGGCTCAGGGCTGCAGCACACAAGAGCTGACATGGCTGGGAGAGAGGGTCCTCTCCATTAGCCCTATAGTTCCCTGCTGGTGCCAGAATAGCACGCTGCTCCCCCGGCTCCAGCAGGGAGCTGGCACAGCCAAGGGGAAAATGTGTTCCCTGTCCGGCTGCAGCAGCAGGGCCAAATTAAGAATGGGGCTTTAGGAGCTGAAGCTCCTAACACCTCTGTGTTCTGGGCCAACCCTTCCTGATGGGACAGGAGAGAGGCAGCTCCACACAGTTGTTCCTTCCCCCATCTGGAGCTGTGGCACCATGCCAGGAAGCTCTGTTTCCCCAGCTCCCATTGGCTGGGAATTGTAGCAATTGGAACTACAGGGGCCAGTGCCTGCAGGTGAGCATGGGATAGCATGTAGCACCCATTCCCCCCACCAAATGGGAGGTGCCCAAGGGCCCATGGTAAATGCTCTGCGCCTTAATCTTTTGCTCAAGCACCCGCCACCACTCTTGCTCCTTTCTAGACTCCACACCCAGCCCTAGATCCCCTCCTGCACCCTAACCCCTCCTTAGACTGTACACCCCCACCTCAACCTCCTACCCTGAGCCTACTCCTACACTCCTTGTCTTGGCCTAGACTCCCTCTCCTGCACTCCAAACATGTCATCCCCATTTACACCCCATAGCCTGTACCCCCTCATATCTTAAAGTATAATAGAAACCAAAATAACCTGTTGCAAGCTCTCAAGTATAGTTTTTTGCTTAAATATTCAAATATATATTTTAGGAAAATTATGGAGAATTTAGTTTTTAATGGTCTGGGTGTTATTTCAACATCTTAACAGTTTTCTGTCTGACCTAATTTTTGCTTTAACATGGCTGCTTGTGTAAGCTGAATTAAGGCTGCTTGTGTAAGCTGAAAGTCTTGACTCCTATGGAAGAAATGTCCTCAGTTGTCTTTTTGGGGATTGAAAAACTTTTAATAATAACTTGGTTAAGACATAATTTTTCAAATTTAAAACTCTATTAAAATACTTCTGTAAAGTAAAATGCTTTCTGACTGCTGCTGCAAAAAAATAAAAATAAAAAATAAAAATGCAGCATTTGAAAACCTTCTCTGAAAAACAGATTCTTTATGAGTATTAGTTCTCACCTCAAAGGGTAGTAGATACATCATTAGGACTTTAGATTATGAGAACAATCACTGTAAATGATCAGTTTAAATAACTACAGGTTGGACCTCCCTGGTCCAGCACCTCGGGACCTGAGCTGTCCTGAACCAAGGAGTTTGTCAGACCGGGCAGGTCAGTGTTCCCCCTGCTGGCTGCCTGCTTTTGGGATCCTCTCCTTGGGGCTCCCTGCCCTGCCCTGGATCCTCTAATGCTGGCCCGGCAGGCTGCCTCAGCATCCCTTGGGGCTCCCAGCTGGGACTGCCTGGCTGCTGTGGCCCCACTGCCACAGGGTGTTCCCCAGGATTCCCTGGAAGGGGCCGCCCAGCTACCCCACCCCTCTATTAGGGCTGGCCCCCCTGTTGCCTGATAATTCTTTGGGGTTCCCTGGTGGGGCCACCTGCCTCCACCAGCCCAGCTTCAGCCAGGGCATTCTTGGCCAGTGCTGCCCAGTCACCCCAGCCCCGCTGTCACCAGGAGTTTCAGAGGGCTCCAGCACGGGCTGCCTGGCCACTACCAGTCCTACTGCTGCTGGAGATTCCCTGGCCAGACCTCCCACTGCTAGTAGCTCCTCCGCAGCTGGAGGTTCCTTGTCTGGGACTGGGACTCCCCAGCCACTTGGCCCACTGACACCGAGGATTCCACAGGCCAGGTCAGGGGCTCCCCAGCTGCTGTTGGGTGCAGCTGCTGTTGGTCCAGCCTGAGCTCCCCAGCTCCCACATTGTTTCTCACTACTGCTTCTGGTGCTCTTTGGTCAAACAACATCCGTCCCAGATTTGGGAGGTTCAACCTGTAGTACTTAATGTATTTACAAACTACTTTAAATATTGCATTTTCCTTAATATAATATATTTTAATAGTATAAAGAGCAACCATATAATAAATGAACAATGTGCAATAAATTAGTTATCTTTCCAAGTTACTATGTATACAAAGTTTTAATGGAGGTTTATTATATATGTAACCCCTCCTGTTACCTAGCCCAGTGTGGGGTTATTAAGCATAGGGGAAGCCTTGTGACTTCTTACACCACTGTGGGAAGTTAGGCCTGAGGCTGCTTGGTGTGCTTTCAATTGTGTGTGTATGTGTGTGTGTGCACCTCAGACCAGACCCACTCAGACAAATCACCTGGAACAGGCTTTATTCCGTAACAATCATAAAACAAGATCACAATTCAGCAGCCCTTTCTCTCAGCATGCAACCTCTATGCTGCTTCTAGCACAGTCCCTGCTGAGGGCACAGATTACATCCTGGCAGGAACCAGGAAGTTCTCCCAACATGCTGCAGTTTGTAGTCCATAACTTGTACTTCTAGGGCTGCTGCTGAAACACACTGGACCTTGGGCTACATATGCGTTGTAGAAAGCCAGTAATCTGCTTGACTTCCTCAGAAGGAGGACTGTGAAGATGCTGATATTGCGAGTGAGGAAGAAGACATTTTAATTTATGTAATGATACCTGAAAAAATCAGAAAAACATTGTGGTGTATCTAACTATAACAACTAGCTAAAAGTTATCAGTGACTATAAACTAAAATGCTTAACATTTAATGATCTAGCCAGCTAGTAATTGCTTAATAGGAGTGGATTCACTATGTAATAAACATCCATACCTCTGATAAATTGAGAACATGGAATCAGTCAGATGTGTGTTTTCCCTCTACCTAAGAAATCCACTAGTATGCTTTATTCTTATCCTCCACTGTAAGTTATTTTGTTAATTTTCTCTTATGTCCCTGTGATGCAATTTATTACTTGCTGCATCCAAGCATAGCACCATTGAAACTAGGAGGATCTGCATGGGTGCAGTAATTGTAATTTGCAAAATTGGGGCCTTAGACTGTAAACTGTTTTGGATGATGACGATGCATTTGTATGTGTTTAGAAAACACTGAACACAAATATCTATGCATTATTTCAACTAACCTCATATAGCTATGAGGAGTATCTACTTTTTTGAGGTTATGTTGTGGCTCATGGCATATTTTGTCTTTATCATAATGGGAACCTGGCAAATATTTATGTAAAATATGCTATAGTTCTGCAAGGCTTTCCTTTAATAGCTGTGTCTGCCTGATTAATGCCCAATCACTTATTATTTAGAAAAAGAGCAATTGAGAAATACATATATTTAGACAAAAATTGATCCAAAGGAATTTATTTTTATGTATTTCTGATAAAATTGGTCTGCATATCTAGGGTGGCTTTTTACAATGTCAGTGTGTACTTTGTTGTTACTGAAATAGGAATATGATTTTGAAAATCTGCAAAATCTATTTCATGTCACTTTCTGATAGAATAGTAAGCCTGCAGTGTACTCTGTCTTGATAAAAATAAGATATAATGATGTGGCATTCTCCTGGCAGACAAACCAGGTCCTGTGAGGTGAAAGACAGTTTAGTTTTTATGCAGGCTTTAACTATCAGTCTCTCCTGAGACTTGCAAATCATGCTGTATTGCACTAAATTATGAGTAGTTAGTTTGTGATGAGGGCTACTGTATGTTACAAAGTATACAGAAACTGCCAAAATGAGATTACTGAAATGAAAGACTAGCGCAGGGGTGGGCAATAATTTTTGATAGGGGGCCACTCCAAGAATTTGGTTAGTGGTCGAGGGCAGCACTCTTCCATGACATTAATGAAGGAGGTCTGGGATGGAGGTTGGGTGTATAAAGGACCTTGGGGTAAGGGATTGGGGTGTGGGATCTGGGAGGGAGTTTGGATGAAGGAGGGGAGTGTGACCTGGGCTAGGAGTGCAGGTGTTTGTGTTGTGACCCGGTACAGTGGATTGGGGTGCAAGGTCTGGGAGGGAGCAGGAGAGGATTATGGAAGTGGGAGGTGTGTACAAGGAGGGAGTGCAGGGTCTTGGAGGAGGTTGTAACCTGGGGCAGGAGTTCGGGAGGGGGTGCAGGGATTTGGGCTGTGACCAGGGATAGTGGATTGGGATACAAGGTCTGGGAGGAGCTTGTAACCTGAGGAGGGGTGTAGGAAGGGATCCAGTGTCTGGGAAGATGTATGGGGGCTGAGGCAGGAGTTCAGAAGGTTTGGGTTATATGGGGTAGGGATGCAGGAGTGGGGCACAGGTTTGGGGGAGGGAGGGACTTGGGTGCCAGAGGCAGGCTCTGGCTGGAGACCTTATCTGGGTGGCTATCAGCCAGCAGCCCAGCAGGTTCTTTAACCAGGGTTCCTGCCTTCGGGTCATGTTTGCTGCTGCAAACACGGTGAGCCTAGAGGTTGAGGGGGGAGGGTCACTTCACATGCTGCCTGTCCTGCAAACAGGCAGCTGCTATTGGACAGAAACCGGCCAATGGGAGCTACTGGGGGGCGGGGGAGGGGGAATAGTGAGAAGCCTTTTCATAGAATCGTAGAGTACTAAGACTGGAAGGGACCTCGAGAGGTCATCGAGTCCAGTCCCCTGCCCTCATGGCAGGACCAAAAACTTTCTAGACCATCCCTGATAGACATTTATCTAACCTACTCCAGAGATGGAGATTCCACCACCTCCCTGGGCAATTTATTCCAGGGCTTGCCTACCCTGATAGTTAGGAACTTTTTCCTAATGTCCAACCTAAACCTCCCTTGCTGCAGTTTAAGCCCATTGCTTCTTCTTCTATCCTCAGAGGCCAAGATGAACAAGTTTTTTCCCTCCTCCTTATGACACCCTTTTAGGGTATGTCTACACTACAGTGCTATTTCAAATTAACTTAATTCGAAATAGTTAATTCAAATTAAGCTAATTCGAAATAACGCATCTATACACAAAAACTATTTCAAAATAGCGTTTTGCTATTTCGAAATAGCACGTCCACACTGAGTGGAACCTAAATCAAAGTTAAGGCTGTCCAGAACCAGTGCCGGCAACGCATCAGGTTAGGACTTAGTGTGTGAGGCTGCTGCCTGAGGCTAACTGAGCTCCATGCTTAAAGGGACCCTACTCCCACCCTGGACAGACAGTTCTCAGGGTTCCCCACTTGCTAGTCTACCACGATGAGGGACAGCAAGTAGTCCTGTCTTGGAGTGCCCTGAGTGCCCGAACTCGGGACACCACAGCACTCGGCCACATGGAGCCAGAGCTGCCACTGGGCATGCCGATGTGTTTCATGGGGTCGTTGCCATTAGCCTGGCTGCACTTGCTGCAGGCTGCCATCTGGGGAGTCCACTTGGATGCTGTTAGGATCCAGGAGGCCCTGAGGGAGAGAATCCATCCTGAGGAGCCCTCAAAGCCTCCCCAGTCCTCCCCACCGGGGACTTGTGCCCCATTCCTCCCTCACGTCCTTCCACTTACCACTCCCTAGCCCACCTTCCTGATGTCAAATAAAATACATGTATGTTCAAAAATAGAAACTGGGTTTATTGAACAAAAGTGGGGGGGATGAACCTCTGGGGAGACTGGGAAAAGGAGGTGGAAGAGGGGAAGAGAGAGGGTGGAAGACTGGAGGGGGAAACCTGGGAGGAGGGAGCTAGAAGGGGGAAGCAAGGGGAAGAAGGTGGAGGGGAAGCTAAGGGCTCAGAGTTGGGGGTCTCACCAGACCAACTTAACTTTCATGGTAACCTGCTCCTGGGTTCGCATGTGGCCTTTGGTGGCCAGGCTGGCAGCTATCCTTCCATAGACAGCTGCATTCCTCCGTCTAGTGTGGAGATCATGGACTTTGGGAGCATCCCCCCCAAACTTGAATAAGGTCCATGGTCTCCGCCCGCCTTCTCCAGCCCCTGTCAGGCTTCTGGGAGCTGGCAGACTGCTCCTGGGAAGCGGTGGAGGGCTGGCTGCCAGTGGCTTGCTAGCTCATGTTTTGGGGCCACTGAATCAGGGGCCCCGGTGGCCACTGCTGGCTCTGAGCCGGCAGGCTTGGAGCTGGCATAGGCACTGTGACCAGGGTCTACCCCTTTAATCTCTCCGGGGCTGGGGGAGAGAAGAGTAAGTTTTCCTGTTTGTGCCCAGAGTGGCCACCGGGGTCCCTGGGAAGGACTGAAAGCCCCCTATTTCGAATTAAGTGTCTACACAGTACTTAATTTAATATAGCTATTTCGAATTTGGTGTTACTCCTCGTAGAATGAGCTTTACCAAATTCGAAATAAGGGCTCCACTATTTTGAATTTATTTTGAAATAGCGGTTTGCCTGTGTAGATGCTATTAAAGTTAATTCGAAATAACAGAAGTTATTTTGAATTAACTTTGTAGTGTAGAAATACCTTTAGATATCTGAAAACTGCTATCATGTCCCCCCTCAATTTTCTCTTTTCTAAACTAAACAAACACAATTCTTTCAGGCTTCCTTCATAGGTCATGTTCTCTAGACCTTTAATCATTCTTGTTGCTCTTCTTTGGACCCTCTCCAATTTCTCCACATCCTTCTTGAAATGTGGTGCCCAAAACTGGACACAGTACTCCAACTGAGGCCTAACTAGCACAGAGTAGAGCGGAAGAATGACTTCTCATGTCTTGCTCACAACACACCTGTTAATGCATCCCAGAATCATGTTTGCTTTTTTTGCAACAGCATCACACTGCTGACTCATATTCAGCTTATGGTCCACTATAACCCCTAGATCCCTTTCTGCCGTACTCCTTCCTAGACAATTGCTTCCCATTCTGTATGTGTGAAACTGATTCTTCCTTCCTAAGTGGAGCACTTTGCATTTGTCTTTATTAAACTTCATCCCTTTACCTCAGACCATTTCTCCAATTTGTCCAGATCATTTTGAATTATGACCCTATGCTTCAGAGCAGTCGCAACGCCTCCCAGCTTGGTATCATCTGCAAACTTAATAAGCGTACTTTCTATGCCAATATCTAAATCGTTGATGAAGATATTAAACAAAGCCAGTTCCAAAACAGACCCCTGCGGAACCCCACTTGTTATACCTTTCCAGCAGAATTGTGAACCATTAATAACTACTCTCTGAGTACGGTTATCCAGCCAGTTATGCACCCACCTTATAGTAGCCCCATCTAAGTTGTATTTTCCTAGTTTATTGATAAGAATATCACGCGAGACCATATCAAACGCCTTACTAAAGTCTAGATATACCACATCTACTGCTTCTCCCTTATCCACAAGACTCATTATCCTATCAAAGAAAGCTATCAGATTGGTTTGACACGATTTGTTCTTTACAAATCCATGCGGGCTGTTCCCCATCACCTTGCCACCTTCCAAGTGTTTACATATCATTTCCTTAAATACTTGCTCCATTATCTTCCCTGGCACAGAAGTTAAACTAACTGGTTTATAGTTTCCTAGGTTCTTCTTATTTCCCTTTTTATAGACGGGCACTATATTTGCCCTTTCCCAGCCTTCTGGAATCTCTCCTGTCTCCCATGATTTCCCAAAGATGATTGCTAGAGGTTCAGATACTTCCTCTATCAGCTCCTTGAGTATTCTAGGATGCATTTTATCAGGCCCTGGTGACTTGCAGGCATCTAACTTTTCTAGGTGATTTTTAACTTGTTCTTTTTTTATTTTATCTTCTAAACCTACCTCTTTCCCACTAGCATTCACTATGTTAGGCAGTCCTTCAGACTTCTTGGTGAAGACCGAAACAAAGAAGTCATTAAGCATGTCTGCCATTTCCAAGTTTCTTGTTACTGTTTCTCCATCCTCACTGACCAGTGGGCCTACCCTGTCCTCGGTCTTCCTCTTGCCACCTCCCTTGTACTCTCAGCATTCACAGAATCACATGGTGCAGCAGCAGCCAGCTTTCCTGACTGCTCAACGGAGACTGGGCAGGCAGGGAGCCAGCTGAGGTTCTCAGGGACTGAATCTGGGGCTTGGTGGACCAAATCTGACATGCAAATCATATTTTGCCCATCCCTGGACTAGTGCCTGATGTATGACTTTGTCCATGGTTTCAAAGTGTTACTGGGGGGGAAGTCACCTTGATAAGACTGGTACTGGAGTGGAAAAATCTAGTTTTATGCATTCTGGCCTTCAGAAATTGAAATAGACATTGAACTCTGATTTGAGTGAAAACATAGTCACTCACTAGAATTTTCCTATAGCAAAGAAGCATAAAGGAATGTTCGCTTAAACTGATTCTGGAGGGCATGACTATATTTAGTGCTACTTTTCCTTTTTTCCTCAATGTTGCACATAAAACAACCTGACTGTTGTATAACAACACTTATTGCGATTTTGCTTATCCTTCATTCCTTGAAAATCAAACCTAGGAATTAGTCTATTTTTTTTGTTTTGTCCCCTGAGAAAAATATTAAAATCCAAAACATGGACCATAGTGTATTTAATTATTAATTGCTAACCATCTCTTTTTTCTCTATAGCTATCTTTATTTTATTCATCTGTGAATTTTCTTTAAGATGTTTCAGACTATAGTAAAATCATTTTAACAGTATTTTTAAAAGTCAGTGTAAAATTTTGAAAGAGAAGAATCAATTAAAGTCCCACTTGTCTACTTATGAGATATGTAAAAAACAATGATCAGAAAAAAGTTATTCACACAGTTAATTTCTTGAAATGTTTTTTACTGACCATTTATTCTTAAGATGTGATCTTTAGGAACCTGTAAAGGATTTGTGAGCATATTAGACTTCAAGGGTATGTCTGGACTGCATCCCTCTGTTGGCAGAGGGATGCAGATTAGGTAGGTCGACATTGCAAATGAGGCAGGGATTTAAATATCCCACGCCTAATTTGCATGAAAATGGCCACTGCGTTTGCCGACTCAGCACTTTGTCGGCAAAAAGCAGCAGTCTAGAGGGGGATCTGTTAAGAAAGAATGGCTTTTTCGACAGATCCCTTATGCCACATGTCAGCATGTGTTCATCATGATCATGGTAACAGCATAACATATTTGTTCATGTTGTTAATTGATCACCCTCCCCAGTAAAGAAAATTCCAGGATTGTCAATCTGTCTCTATCACTCTAAAACCTAGAATGTCTGTTCAGCCTTTTCTCAAGACTAAACATGCCCATTTATTTAACCTTTTCCTCATAAGTTAGCTTTTTCCAAACCTGTAATGTGGTGTGACTCACCACAATGGCACTTCCTACTGGCCATCCAGGGAATTAGCTTGGTGCAACCATGCTCCTCCTCAGGTGGTGTCTCACCCACCGTCACTTCTGCTGTCTTTACCACTCTGGGACCCATGGCTATGCACCATTCCATTCATTTCCCTCCCCTTTTCAGGAGACTGGCAATCCTTAGTTCCACCACTTAAGTCAGAGGACTCTGTCAGTCTAAGGTCCAACCCCTCTCCTCAGGGGCAAACTGAAATGTGGATGCACCCCACTTGCTAATGAGGCAACTGGATGAAGCAGGGAGGAAGGGAGGGAGATTTGCCAACTGCTTTGAATCCTAACTTAGCGACCCTATAGCTGACAGCCACCTACTGTCCCTCCTCCAGCCTCTGCTGCCTTTTTCCCTTAGCCACATCCTCATAGCCCAGCCAGAAGCTTCTTTGTCCCTGTATCAGGGTTTCAATCTGGCAGTCAGTTGGACTGGAGCTTTCTCACTTCCCTGACCCTGTGCAGCACTGCTCAATCTGAAGGGCTATTTCCGCAGTTAGTTCTTCTGTCTTGCATTCCAGAGAGAGACTGCTTTCTGCTCAGCTGAGCAACCCTTCTTATATGGCCCTACCTGGCCATGATTGGCTGCTCTAAAAATCCTTTCTCTAATTGACGGGCTCTATAAGCCTTCTTCCCATTGATTCGGGTTGCTCTCTGAGGGCTGCTTTAACTCCCCTGTTATCTGTGTGAGGCAGCCTCCCCACACTAAAACCTTTTAGCACTTTTGTTTCCATCCTCTGGTCTCTCCAATTTGTCCACATCTTTCTGAAAGAAAGAAAGAAAGAAAGAAAGAAAGAAAGAAAGAAAGAAAGAAAGAAAGAATCAGAGACTTTTAATTGTGTCAGTGAAGCAGAACTATAGTCAAGGGCTGTGTCTACATTGGCACCCCTTTCCGGAAAAGGGATGCTAATGTAGACTTTGGAATAGGCAAATCCGCGGGGGATTTAAATATCCCCCGCGGTAATTGCATTAACATGGCTGCTGCTTTTTTCCGGCTTGGAGATAAGCCGGAGAAAAGCGCCAGTCTAGACGTGATTCTCTGGAAAATAAAGCCTTTTCCGGAGGATCTCTTATTCCTCCTTCCAAAGTATGACTGCTTGCAGCTACACGTAGCAGTCAGAAATTAATCCGAACTAAGTCCTTAGTTTGAATTAACTGTTACACCTCATTGCAGGAGGAGTAACAGTTAATCCGAACTAAAGACTTAGTTCGGATTAATTTCTGACTGCAGCATGTAGCCGCGGGCAGTCAGTTTGAACTAAGGGGATTTAAAAATGCCACCCGCCTGGGATCATGCAAATGAAGCCTGGGATATTTAAATCCCGGGCTTCATTTGCAAATTTGAATGCCTACATTAGCCACCCTAGTTCAAACTAGGGGGCTTGTGTAGACATACCCTAACATATTGTTCTCTCCCCATCTCTATAGGGGTGTCTCTCAGAACACAGAGTGCTCTTTGCTCCAGACATATAACTGTAATTTAAATAGGAAATTCAAGACTTTATGTTGGTGCTTCTTATTCCATAGACTGTAGTGTTGCCAGTTTCCAGTTTCTGGTGTCATACAATGCCTCCCCATTCAGATGACACTTCCAGATGGTTGGAAGCAGTCTGAGGATTACATGATCGAAGTTGCTGCTTGGAACTGATGGTCTGGAACAATATGTACGTGTCCCCAGAAGTGGGATGGGGGGTTCTAGCACATGAATTCATCTACATATTTGCCTACTTCAGTGTATCTTAAAGTGGGCTATGGGACTTTGAGAAAGCTGCTAATGGGCTGCTCCACTTTGTTTACCTAAAGATTCTGCAGTTACAGAGCTTTGCAGTTCTCATTGGTTCCAGTTCATCATTTCCAGCCAAGGGGAGCTGCAGGAAGTGTCAACCCAGGCAATGTTGCTTCCCTTTGCTGGAAACAGTGAACCAGAGACAATGGGAGCTGTGAGACTCAGTGGCTGTGGAGCCTTTAGATAAACAAAGCAGAGTGCTCTGTTAGCTTTGAGAAACACTGGCCTAGTTTTACAACAGGTTATATAAAAAGCATGAGCAAAGTAAGTACAAACTAAAATGCCATAGAATGACTTGTTTACACTGCTCTATATTCTGTACCCTGAAATGTAAGTACAATATTTATATACCAATTGATTCATTTTACAGTTTTGTGGTAAAAATAAGAAAGTAAGTAATTTTTCAGTAGTAGTGTGCTGTGACACTTGTATTTTATGCCTCATGTTGTCAGCAAGCAGTTTTTAAATTGGGTGAGACTTGGAGGTATACAAGACAAATCAGACCCCTAAAGGGGTACAGTTCTTTGGAAAGATTGAGAGCCACTGATCTGGAGGACTTATCTGAAGTTAAATTCACATTCTCTGTGGAAAAATACCAACATAGTCATGGTAAAGAGCACATTTCTACTTTTCTCCAGTTTTTGCAGAAATCATTCAAGGATTTTGAGTTAAATTTTGTACAGGAATGTACACAGGCTACAACCAAGAGATACCTGGGCAAGAAATCACTGACCAGGTAGAGTTGCGATGTCATTGCAGCCTGTTTTGACTAGCTGCTTCCAAGTTTATAAAGAAAAAGTATAACTACTTTAAAGACAATGCCAACTACTCCTCTCACCCTTCTTATAAGAAGCAGGTTAGAACGGAGGCTCCAGTTCTTTTCCCAGAATCCTCATCTTGCAGTGCTTGTAATCATTTGTATGAAGGGTTTACTTTTTGTCCTTATAACCCTTCACATTGTGAACTACCAAACCTAAATGGTAGTCAGATTGTAGCCTTGGTCATTGATTCTCTTTCCAAAGAGAAATGTAGGACCTAGGTCTGGGCTGAATTAGAACCAGGAAGATTTTAGAAGGCTGCCATGTTTTTGGATACTTCTCCCTGTTTTCATTAAATTTGAGTTATAAAATTTGTAAAATATTTCCACATAGCATTTGGGCCAGTTTTTAAAATCAATATTATTTTGATTAACACACTACTTTGGTAAGGCTACTCTTTTCTTTTTGTTTATCTAGAAATTTTAAAACTATAATATACTAGTTGGGACTGCTTTTTAGCCTCTTTAGATTTGCTGTCTATGGATGGATGTTATGAAAGTGGGTTGTTGATCTATAACTTGAATTTTCATAAATTGTCACAGTCATAATTCTATATGTGTTTCCGATATCTCTGCTTGCATGAGAATCTTCATTCTTCCCTTAAGTGGAAGCTGCCTGATAAATAAAGAATGGTCTGTTCGACTTTGAATTTATAGTCAATGCTTTGTTTCCATATCACACATGGAGCTTTGCAATCAACATTAAAAAACCAGCTTATTTTTTATTATTTTCTGTTGTCCCATATAGCCAGGTTATGCACGCTCTAGTTATTGGACTCTATGGAGGAAGTAAACTGAAAAAATTAATTACAGAAAAGTAATCTAGTTTTTTCAAAATATTCATAACTTCTCCTTTAAAATGTATAAGTATTTTACCTAGTTTTGATGTTTGGTACCACACTTCAGATTTAAAATTAAGTGGTTATTTGAGTACATCCAGGCAATATTTTATGAATGGTCTGTCCACAAGCCACCTGACCTTCATGTTTCTGTTGTGTGATGTAAATTATTCCCTTTTTATTTCATTGTCTCACATTTGCATTTTTGTTTCTGCCATGCTTTCAGTCATTGTTTCACGCTACCTCGCTCTCGATATACTCAGTCATTTGACCACCATCACAGAGATACCAGGTACATATTTTCCTCTGTGTGATACTGTGTGGATAAAAGAATGTACCTGTGTTTACCTACATGATATAAAATTCAGAAGAATTGTTCTTAGTACCAAAATAACTAATGTGTTTATAGAAAAAAATGGTGTCTGGGTTATTAGTTGGTAGACAGCTAGGCTATGTCTAGACTGCAAGCCTCTTTCAAAAGAGGCTTTTTTGAAGGATACTTTTGAAAAAGCCTCTTTTGAAAAAGAGCGTCTAGACTACAGCCAGTACTTTCGAAAAAGCAAGCCGCTTTTTCGAAAGAGAGCACCCATGCAGTCTGGATGCTCTCTTTCGAAAAAGCACAGTTTGCATTATACAGCACCTTTTTTCGAAAGAGCACTTTCAAGAAAAGGCGTTATTCCTCGTAAAACGAGGTTTTCCGCAGTCGAAAAAACTGCTGCGTTCTTTCGACTTACTTTCTAGACACAGCTGCAGTCTAGACGCAGGTGAAGTTTTTAAAAAAAAGGCCACTTTTTTTGAAAAAATCCTGTAGTCTAGACACACCCTACGATAGGATATTATTTTATAGGACATTGTATGTTTTTACATTTTTCAGCCCCAAAGTCTATAATTGGTGCCACATAAAAATGAAACTACATTTTTCAGTTGCAAGGTCTCTCTTCAAGAAAGTTATTTAAAAAAACTATTTAAAATCAACCAACATAAATACTCAATGGAAATACATCTGCCATATACAGTATTTAAACTTTAAGGTTACAACAGGCAAATTCTAAGTATGATTTTTTTAATATTCTCACCTGCAAGTTAATTTATCTTATATATTTTTATTTCCAGTAATTGCTAAATTGACCAATCCTCAGTTTCTCATTTCAATTTGTATTGGCTGAGTTCTATTTCTGATTATTACCTTATTTGCTGAAAGTTCCTGTTTTTTCATGTTAATTTGTCCTCATCTCATTATTATGTTGTTTTTCATTGTGTTCGCCCTTTATGTTTTGGCAGCAAGGATTGCACAATGTATCCTCTCTTTTGTGAAGATGCAATCAGATTACTTCATTCCCGAAAGATGTGTCGTACTTATTCTGAGGGTGCTTACTATGATCTTGAGAGGTATAATCAGTGGGGAGTATATTATTCATTCTCCCACTTATACTTAGGTAGACAGTAATCCATTCAGGTTCTGAACTAAACAATGTATGTTTTTCAGCAACAAATTTATGCAATAAAGATACTGTACAATATACTATGATTATTTGACAAATGTATTAACCTAAGATTTATTAAATATAAGTATATTTCTTTTTTTAAATACTAAGAATATCTGAATGGTTTGCTAAGATAAAAAGGCAAGTTTAGAAAACAATATATTCATAAATATAAAGGGGTTATAATAACTCATCGTTTTATCTGGGATTTTCAAAAGTGCACGTTGCTGTCCTCACTCTACTCCCATTGGAAACAAATGTTTAACTCTTGAAAATCCCACCCTTTGTTTGAAAAATTCTGGCAGAGATTCATTTTAATACTTGTAAAAAAAATTTGTTCATTCATTCATTTTCATTGTAGGTATTTGTAAATTTCAATATTTGCTGCATATCTCACATTCATAATGAGTTTAGTTTCATAACACCCATGTATGGTAGGGAGTATTTTAGAGATTGTGACGATGTTTAGCTCATAGTAGCTAATATTTAGCCAATATCAGTGAATAGGAAATATTGTATGTGGAACATAGCTGCCTCCAAAGCTTGTCTACATGGGGAAATAGTCTGGCATGACTAGTGCATTTGGAAGCTAAACTGCAAAACACTCTGGCACAACTAGTGCATTTGAAAGGTAAACTGCAAAAAAAGGCACTTTTTATTCAGAGTAAGAGTGTTATTAATGTGGTCATTTTATGCAGAATAACTATTGTACTTTAAATTCTCACCCTGGCATATTCTGCACTGCCTTGCCGGTGTAGATAAGCCCTCAGAGAAGTGCCAGTATGGCCTAGCATTTAGAAGGCTTGTTAGTGTACGGTTCTTTCAATAAAACACTAAATATAAGGAAAATGAATGTTTTTGTGGGAATGCAAAAATATGGGGATATCACTTCAAGATGCTATGAAATTATTAAAGCCAGATTCTAATCTCGTTTAGTGTTCTTAATGGTAGCTATTGCCATTTCTTTAAAGGAAGAGCTGATATGTAGCTCTTCTGTACTGGTACACTGCAGAAACTGAAAAATCCCTGCTACACTAGCTTATGGTTGCTATCTTAGGGTATGTCTAGACTGAGTTGCTATTTCGAGATACCGCAAGTATTCCGAAATAGCAACGCCGCGTCTTTAAAAGTGCCCGCTATTTCCCAAGTATAGTGGGCACATTATTCCGGTGTCACTGTAACCCTCATTCCACGAGCATTAAGGGATTTGTCAGAACAGCCTTATTTTGAAATATAAACTCTTTCAACTTAGATTTGAAAAAATAAGCTCTTTCAACTTAGACTTGGAATAAGCTTAGCGCAAATTGCATATCTTATTCCAACAGAAGGGTGTTGTCTAGATGCACCCTTAGTCTCACTCAATCAGAAGGACAAATCCTTATCTAATTTTTAATGTTTTGCTTTGTATTAAAAAAGTGTATTAGTAGCTGTAGAAGTAGCTTCAGAGATATAAAAGAAACAAATAAAACGGTATCCAGAACTTTTACAATCCCACAGGAATCTTTAAATCTCCAAGATACCTTGTTCAAATATTCTTTGTATACATTTCCTTGACATGACAATTCCTCTCAGGAGTTTTCCAAGTCCACACTGCTTAACCAGCTCCAAAGTCCGCACAGCTTAACAAACTCTGCCTGCCTGCTTGGTTATACACAGTTTGATTGGCTGGAGATGGGATACTAGATGGGGAGAATGCTGAGTTACTGCAGAGAATTCTTTCCCAGGTATCTGGCTAGAGGGTCTTGTCTATATGCTTGGAGTCTAACCAATGGCCATATTTGGGGTTAGAATTTTCTTCCAGGTCAGATTGGTGAGACCTGGGGGAGAGGTTGCCTTCCTCTGGTACATGGGGCATGGGTCACTTGCAGATTTAAACTAATATAAAAAGTGGACTATCTGTAACTTGAAATCTTGATTTGAGGACTTCAGTAACTCAGTTATAGGTTATAGTTCTATTAGAAGAGTGGGGGGAGGGAGAAGAGAGGTTCTGTGATTTGAAATATGCAGGAGATCAGACTAGGTAATCATAATTGTCCCTTCTGACTTTAAAGTCTATGAGTCTATGAGACTGAACACTCTGAAATGCTTTTACCTAGCAAGCTGCCTACAGTAGAGTTTGTCTATTCTAAATCAAATTATTAATAAATCATCCCCATAGACTTTGTGGTTTTGTGGCTTGTGCCATCTTCTTCAAGTGATTTAACAGTAGGTTACTTCTGCCATAACTGAATAGACAGACTTATTAAAGCGGTGCTACTGTTATAAGTATAACACAGAGAGCTGGCAGCATGCATTCATGTTACATTCCCTGGGTATGTCTACACTACCCTCCTAGTTCGAACTAGGAGGGTAATGTAGGCATACCACACTTGCAAATGAAGCCCGGGATTTGAATTTCCCAGGCTTCATTTGCATAAGCGGGGAGCCGCCATTTTTAAAACCCCGCTGGTTCGAACCCCGTGCAGCGCGGCTACACGGGGCACGAACTAGGTAGTTCGAACTAGGCTTCCTAGTTTGAACTACCGTTACTCCTCGTGAAATGGGGTTCGAACCAGTGGGGTTTTAAAAATGGCGGCTCCCCGCTTATGCAAATGAAGCCCTGGAAATTCAAATCCCGGGCTTCATTTGCAAGTGCGGTATGCCTACATTACCCTCCTAGTTCGAACTAGCGGGGTAGTGTAGACATACCCCCTGTCAGTTCCTCGCCCAGGCCAGGGAAGCTAATGATCCAACCAGAGGATCAAATTCAATGGTGAATTCTAGTCATATGCCACTTGACACACATTGCACATTTACTAAAAAGAAGATTGACTAACAATCTCTAATCAAAGACTCTGCTTTCAGATGGTTTCAGCTTTTCCAAATCTTAACAATTTTGGCTAAAACTTTCCAGGACCACTTTCAGCCTCGGGCAGATTATATTATTGTTACCGCTGTTTAAGTTTAAGATACAATTTATCTAGAAAAACACTGCACTCAGTATGGGTTGCAAGGCCTGAATAGGGCTTTCCTTATATTACTCCCGGAGAACTAAAACTGAGAGCAGAGAGACTGTTCCTCTCTGTCATCACAACAATGCACTACAGCATGAACTCTGTCCCCTATGATGCCAGTCTTTAATCACCCACTTTAACTGGATCACTTTTACCACATTACCAGCCTGTCTCCAAACCAAACCATCTTCTGCATCCTCCATTCACAACTACTTGTATAGGTACTGTGTGTGGGAGGTAATCTGGTCAAGGCATGTGTGTAGAAACAAGAAAGGGGGACAGCATTTAAAGTTATAGTGCTTGGTGTATAGTGGGGATGTGACAATGTAAAGAAGTAAATGATTAACCGATGTGCCTGGGCTCATTGGTTAACCCTCACGGTTACTTACAGCCCCTCCTCCTATATCAGAGATAGCACTGCAGGTGTGTGGGGCAGGTGAGAGCCAGTGCTCATGGGAAGCTGATGTTTAAGCAGGCTCCCTGTGAGCAGCACCTTCGGAGAGCTGCCTCTTCTACCCTCCCCCCCCCCCCCCCCCCATCTGCCTGTAAACATATACCGACTGAAAATTGTGATAATGGTAAGACTTGCACTTGTAGGTGCAAGAACCCAAGATTATGTATTGTTAGGGTGCTTATGTTTTCACGCTTAAGTTTGTTACATTAGCTATTATTGGTGGGTGTACTAGTTAATCAAGTAGAGCAGGTCTTTTTTTGCATGGAAGTGTTCTTGGGGATCATTGTCCTGACAAGAAAAAGTTCTCTACTTTGTTTCTAAGAACCATAACACTAGTTAAGCAATTTCACTGTGCAATTAAATGTCTACTTTTGCTCAGCAACAAAACAGAATACATTTTTATATAAATGGCAATATGCTCTGTACATCTGAGATTAGAATCTGACTCCTTCATGAAAATTTGGGATGCTTATGAATTTTTTAATGTAGCTATTTATTTGCTTTCTTATGTTTACTTCTTTTAATGAATTGTGTGTGTGTGTGTGTGTGTGTGTGTGTGTGTGTGTGTGTGTGTGTGTGTGTGTATGTTAAATAGTAATCACTTCACCATTTCATATAATTTATTTTGCCTAATTGGAAAACTGTGATTTCTTTTTTTGAAAAGTATTTTGGATTTATATGCAGATTTTTATCAAGGAATTTTGGTAAAGCTTCTAGAAAACATAAAGTGGGTTAATAGGAGTTTAGAGAGATTTACAAAATATTGTTTGTAACCTGTTACAAGTTTGTTATTTTTAATCTCAAATAATTAAGGAGTCCTTCTATCTAGTTAGGGATTGTATTTTTGTAGCCTTTGAACCTGTTGATTATTATGGTGTATGCAAGTAATTAATGGCCCGAAGTACTAAGCATCCTCATTATTCCCGCATTCTCTGTTAGTTCCCCCGCACTCATAACCAGATGATCCAGACGCATTCTTCTCTGCTTGAATCCTTTATTTTACTTATTAGCCTAAGGCAATCTTGTTCATTAAATATTCCATGGCGATGTTTTAAAGGGCTCCCTTACATCTTTCAGACTCAGGCAAAACTTTTCATTGAAGTTGTGTTGCTTTATGGGTATGATTCTGGGGGATTTAACATGACGTAATAGTAAAAGTAACCTGCTTTTTACAGGTTAGATCAAGATGTAGAGCCTAACTTTTGTAAACAAGTTAAGCAACAGACACATTAGTGTTACCTCCAAATTACACCGAATAGTCAAAAGATACCACCGTGTAACCAAATGGAGAAAAATAACATCAAATTACAATTTCCAAACTACCTTCAATTTGAAGCCTTCAAGATTGCTTACAAATTTAATTCAAGCCTCGGCATATTCAGATGTATGTCATTATCCCTTGTTTTCAAATGGGGAAACAGGCACAGAGATATGGGGGTATGTAGCTTTCTAGAAATCACATAACAATTTCACAGCAGAGCTGGTAGCATATTTCTGAGGACAGATTTTCAGCTTGTATAAATCTACATAGCACCATTAATGTCATTGGAGCTACACTGCTGCATAACTGATGAGAATCTAGCTTGAGATTTTCTGAATCACTGTCTTGTGATTCAAGACAGAGACAATTTAATCAAAGTTTTGCATATGTAAAGCATTTCTTGAGAGTATGAAAAAAAATTAGCCAGTTAAAGAAACTATCTTAATTAATTAGTTATTTTTATATTTTAGTATAAATCATTTACCTTGGTTTATCTGGGACTCGTTTCAGACTATGGGGTAGATCTTCAGTGGGTATAATTCAACATAGCTGAAGAATGAAGCTAAATCGATATATACAAGAGGATCTCACTCAGGCTTGGTCTACATTAGGACCATAGTCTGAAATTTACTTCCCAAGGCTGATTTTGTAAGCAATACATCCACACTACCAAGCTGGTTATTCCGGAATAAGGGACAGTGGAATTTGAAATCTGTAGTCCTGCTTTTTGTGAGGAATAATGGTATTCCTGAACTTGTAAATCCAAAATAACATTAGTGTGGATACTCCAGTGCTGCTAATTCAAACTAATTGGCCTCTAAGAGGCCTCCCGCACCTCCCCAAAGTGCTTTCTGAGCCTCTGAGTCTATATTATGTGTATTCACATAAATAGTGCTTGCCTCAGATTACATTGGATTCTTCCCCATAGTGAGGACACAGAACTTTGAAATTGTAAAATTGGGTCCCCAGAAGTTGAATTTAGTAAATTCAAAATAATTTTCTAGTGTAAACATGGCCCCAGAGGGTTATCATTTTAGCTCCTGTGCTAGTCATCTAAAAGAGAAAAATCTAGTAAAGCAAAAATAGTATTGTGTGGGCCTAATTCAACTATTAAAATGGTGTACAGAGTGCCCTCAGATTTAAGGAATGTTTTGATCTTTTCAGTCCAAGTAGTCTGGTATCTGTCTTTGATGATATTTCAGTTATGAGAATCATCTCACCAAGTTTTAATTAAACCTCCATCATTTATCCTAGGTATTCTTATTTTTCTCCCATACTCTGACAGTTGTTCATAGACACGTGTGCCAATTAATACACTGTACTTTTCTTCTTCTTCAATGTCTGTTAAAATATCCAAAATAATTTAAATCTTTCTTATTTTGAGTTTGTATTTTGGGAGTATATGAGAAATTGCTTCAATTTAGCAAAATCTTCCCTTTTCTTCTCATATTGCCTAGTTTAACACTTGTCTAACAAGCACTATCTTGTCACAATCCAATTACAATCTGGTGAAGACTCGCTGATTCATGCAATCACCTCTCATCAAGAACAGTTTCTGAAATCCAGACACCTCTTTTTTTATATTGTTAGTCTCAGACGTCTTTCACTTTGCTTAATACTGAATGTCTGCAAAAATAAGCTACATCAATCCCAAATTCAGTTCCTAAAGTCATTCTTGATTATATTAAATATTCCTTCACAGGTGCCATTCATTCAGACATGGATTAAAATCATGTGGAATTTTCCACAGTTCATTAGGATATCAAGCATAATTTCATAATATATTTTGTGCTGACATTCAGAAAAAGGCAGGCAATCCTGCCTTCATCTGGCCCAAAGATGTCTTGTAGTATATTTCCCACTATGGAGTCATTAATCAGGAGTTATTTGCTGTTTCTTTCTGTTTGATGATTGCAGTGCAGTGCTTGTTGTTCATCATTCAGGGCAATCTACATACCTCCCAGGGCCTTTCCTCATTGGAATCTTTTTTCTTGTCAATCAGAGAAGCCATTGTGGATATTAGCATGACATAGCTGCCTGCATATTCCTCTTTTTCCTTTCCTTTAGCTTCTAGTCTTTCTAGAAGTTATAATCTTCAGCCTTCCTTTATTCTATGTTTCCATCCCATACAGCTTTTCATAACTTTCCTGATAATCATTCTGTTAGGTTTCTTTCAGTTCTTAAGTACCTCACCTACTTCCTGACTTCCAAAAGCTTCAGAGGGATAGCCAAGTAGTTGACATCTTTTAATGTTAATCCCAGATGGTTGCACTAATCAGTACCCCACTACTAATAGGTAGTTCCTAATTTTTCCTCAGATCAAAGTCATTTTAGGCACTATCTCAGCTGGCCTTCTAGAGTTTTACTTGCTGTTTGTTAAACACTTGGGGAATCATTCAGTTGCTTTCTTCCTACATTTCTTTCCTAGTTCACAAATACAGCACAAGGATTTTGGTTCAGATCACAGTTCACACTTCCACAGTCACTCAATTTAAATAGGCTGACACTCAGATTAACTAAAATGTACAGCATAGTGTTCTCAACATTTTAATTACAAATTCATTTTAAAAGGAAACTGGTCTGTCTATCTAGTCTAACTATTCCAATACTCACTAGTCACGTGCATGTCAAACTTGTGTTTTGTTTGGACTCACATTGTTGAGTGCTTCCATTCTCATTTGGCATCTCAAAGCCCAGTTTCACCCTTTAAAGGACTACACTGTTTTTTATTCTTTTAAAATTCCTTCAGGACCTTTTATTTTCACCCTTTTTGTTTATATTGAAGAGATTGTGCTTGGAGATCAATGAAAGCTAATTTATACATGTAGGTGCAAGAGATGTATTTTTCATCTTTTCAGCTATTTTATTGTTCCACTTTACAGCAAGAAAATGAACTTTCAATTTCTGTTACCAAGCATGGAATTTCACAGCTTCCATATCTTATTTTTGCTGAAAAACTCACCTGCTTAAACACCGCTTACATGGTGAAATGACTGAGTTATTAGAAAAAAATCTTTGAATAACTCACAAGGCTTGAATACATTATTCATTATGGTTGAATACTAACTGAACGTAAAGCAGTTTTAAAAATTAATTTGGCTTTGAATATTTATGTTTTAATAGATATTACTGTACATAAGTGTCCAATCTTACTGTACGTACATCGTCTCTATGAGACAACAAGGAAAAACACTCAGTTATAAGGCCCTATTAAAATGTCTAAAATATCTGTGCTATTTATTTCATATTCAGGAGGACTAGGCAGGAGAGAAGAGTGCCTAATACATATTATGACGACTCTGCCCATACTCCTGAAAGGTATTTTGATTTATATAGTAGAAATAGATAAATTTTAATAATATAACATTTTGTGAGCAGTGAACTGTAGAATCACGAATTGGCCAACAATCACGATACTTGAGCTTTACAATGCATTTCATGGAATATTTGTTTAAATTTGGAACACTCATTCTTCATGATTGGAAATGCTAAATGTTATTTTAGTACTACGTGAACTACTCTCTGTATTTTAAGTACAAATGTTCCCTGGAAATATGTTTATTGGTAAGGAGGGATGGGGGAAATTACCAACAATATAGGTGAGTTGGGTGGTTCCCCCTTAATTGAAATATGCCTCACATAACATATTCCACAATTTCCAAGTAAGTTTATTGTGAAAAGAGTTAGTTTACAATCACCCATCATGAGCAAATACAATCATATTTGTATCCCTTTTTGTAAAATTTAGATTCATATTTACACATTACAGTTGTCTACAGTAAAACACCTCTATAGTATTTTAAAACAGATATGCTGTTTTATTGATACAGGTATTAAAGTTTAATTGATCCAAACAATGTTCTAAAATCAAGAGTGTGTTGATAATTTCATAACCAGCCTCTGTTACAACCTTATAAATAATATAGCACTGATTCAGTTTTAAATGACATTAATAAAATTAAAGATACAAAAAGAATTGAACTGAAGTCAGGTGGAAAATCTCTTGTTCTCTAAGGCTACGTCTACACTGGCCCCTTTTCCGAAAGGGGCATGCTAATTTTAAACTTCGTAATAGGGAAATCCGCGGGGGATTTAAATAAAGATGTCCGCCGCTTTTTTCCGGCTTGTAGAAAAGCCGGAAAAGAGCGTCTAGACTGGCCCGATCCTCCGGAATAAAGCCCTATTCCGGAGGATCTCTTATTCCTACTTCAAAGGAGATCCTCCAGAATAGGGCTTTATTCCGGAGGATCGGGCTAGTCTAGACGCTCTTTTCCGGCTTTTCTACAAGCCGGAAAAAAGCGGCGGACATCTTTATTTAAATCCCGCGGGGGATATTTAAATCCCCCGCGGATTTCCCTATTACGAAGTTTAAGATTAGCATGCCCCTTTCGGAAAAGGGGCCAGTGTAGACGTAGCCTAAGTGTTCAGGTGTTACATCTCCTTCCCTCTATCCCCGCTTACTTTATGATGTAGAACTTCAGCTGGATTTCCTTCAAAAATGTCACTTCTCTTCCCAAAATTAATAAGTTTTAAAAAGTGAAAATAAATTTAATAATAATAATGTGTGAGAAACATCCTTTAATGAATGGACCACCATGTTCTATGCAAGCTATGGTTTCACAGCGGTCCTAAGAAGTAGCTTGCTATAGTTTCAGCAAAAACCTTGTGTTCAACAGTATCAAAATCACTAAGAGGGTCATCATGGACGCTTAGCCTGAGATTTTCAATAGAGTCTAAAGAAGTTAGGCACACAACTGCATTTGACTTTCAAGGATTCCATAGCCTTCTTTGGAAATCCCAGTCTTAGTTCTTGTTCACCATTATCTGAAGATTCATGGAACCACTGCATTCTCAGTTCTACATAACCGGTGCTTGCAGGAGATCTGAGGATTCCATGTATTACCGAAGTTGATTTGCTCACCCTGTCTCTTACCCAGAGTTATATGAATTGCACATGCTTCCAGAGTTTTAGGATAATAAATGATAAAATAATAAACAATAAGTATATTCTCTGGAAGGACAGGTATTTCGTTAGTAACATTTTGAGATCATGACTTCACCTTCCCAGAATCTCTTTTTCAATTTCTTCTTCCATTCAAACAGAACCTTTCTACAAATCTCTTGATGTTGTTTTTGACTGATGTTGCTGATGTCAGGCTGCACATATATAAATCAGGTAGCTCACCTACACCACTAACAGTGATTATCATTTCATAGATTTTTTCATTATGGGAGCTGAATGGAATGCAGCACCTTACCTCCTTCCAAACAAATATAATAATTCAACAAAAAATCTTCAATAGATAACAGTAAACAGAACTTTTAAGTTGCCTTACTATTCAGAGGTGTTTTAGGACATAGGTAAAGAAAGTGGTTTGTCTTAGGTATATCTTTCTAATTTGAGAGTACTCTCTATGGTTTAATCTTTAAAGTATTCCACATGCACTAAAAGAAAATGGATTTGTTGCATGCAAAAGCATTGAAGGATCAAACCTTAAAGAAAGAAGTAAATGGTTAAGTAAACTTCTTGAAAATTATATAGTTACCTTACTGAAATAAATTGGGAATTGTATCTGGAAAAATATACATAACTGTTGCCAGAAGGCACCTGTTTTCCCTGATACCTCTTAGCAAAGAAGAGGAAACACAGAAAACATATTGGAAGCAATTGAAAAAAATCTCTAGATTAGTGAGAAGCAAATATGACACATGAATTATAGTGTTATTAATATTACCTATGTATATTTATAACACCTCTTTATTTTAACTGCATTGTAAAGGTGGTACAATGGTGCAAGTTCATGGGCAGATCATGTAGTCAATGGTTCAGCTGAAAACTATGGGTAAGTAAAGAGTGTAGTGCTACCAAATGTGTGTTCCTAATCTGCTTCTAGAGTTTACTAATTGTAGTAGCAAATTTGATTTCTTAGGTCATGTAAATGATCCTTCATTTCTTTCTTTCCCCACTGACCCCAGAAAAGGTGTATTTCTTGGCCTGTCTCTTTCCAAGGTTTTCAAGATAGAAAGAACAGGGATGATTCTAGAACTTCTTTATGTGAATGTAGTAATATGTTGGGTTGTTCTTGAAAAGAAGGACTATGGAGTACAAAGGACATACAATTTGGAACAAGATAAATTGAAGTCTTCTAGCTCTTATTGCAGAAATAGCCCCTTTGATACTTGTTCAGTTTTTCTTGGGAAAGCAAGCACATCATTAAAGGCATATAGTGATCATTTCAGAAGTTCTCACTCCCATTGACTTACTGGGAATTTTTCCATAGTGAGGGTTGGTTAAGGCGTTCACCAGTGGACATGCTTTTCTTTGATTTGATTTGCTTTGCCCTTTACCTTTACCTTTCAACAATTTGTGGGGCCCCCACCACTTTGATTTATTTTAGGATACATTTGAATTCATTATGTAAAATATAACTACCATTTATCTGTCTCAAACCTATAATATGTTAAATCTAAAAACTGTTTTAAACTATACAAAAATAAAGCCTGTAAGTATAATGGATATGTTAAATGCTACATGTGTTGTGCCAATTTTTGAATATATAGTACTGTAGAAAAAAATCCAAAACTGTTGAAAGAGTGCAAATTTATATTTTCATTTTTTTCGTTAGTAACATTATTAGTGGCTTAGTTTGGAAATAGTGTATTTACTCATTTTTCTTTAGTGGCAAAAAATAGATATTTAATTTTGCAGAAATATTTAGTTAAATGTTATTTATCTGTATAAAATGGATGAATGAATATTTTAGATGCTACAAGCATGAACAATTTAACCCTGTATATTTAAAGAAATTAAAGATCCATGTTTCCATATTTTAGTATCTATAGATTTAACTAAAATAGTAATTTGTATTTGCTCTGTATGGTCCAGTGTTAATGGAAAGTTTTCTGTCAGCCATCTCGTCTGACATCCTTGTAACTCAAAGGTCATCAACTCCTCCCAGCACTCACACACTAAACTCAACAATCGAAGTTAAATCAAGTATCACATCTCACAGATGACTAGACTCTTATGTGCTACATGCATAGAATAGGAGAGACTGAGGTGCACCAGTGCCCAAGGGCCTTCACAGTGGCAGGAAAAAGGTTGAGATATACCCAGATAATCCTGGCAAGTGACCTCTACCCACAAGCTGCAGAGAAAGGTGAAAATCCCCCAAAGTCACTTCCAGTCTGACATTGGAGAAAATTATTTCCTAACCTTAGTTAGATCTTTACCATGTCAGCAAGGAACAGCCAGCCAAGCACTTGAGATAATTCTCGGTGCCACCTCAGAGCTCTGCCTCACTTTGTCCAATGTCCCCTTTTCCAGCCTTTGTCATTCCTAATCTTTTACAGGAAGGAGGTTAAAGAACCCTACTAGAATATATTTTTTGGGGGGAGGAGGTAACCTCTTTCCGACACTGCAGCCATGTGAAACCCTGAAACATGAATAAGACCAGCACCCCCGACCTTTCCCAGCAATCCTATCATGATTGCACTTAAATTTGTCCATCTTTCTTTTAAAACTAAGTTGCTGTCCCCACATCATTTTCCAGGAGGCTGTTTCAGAGCCTCACCCTCTAAAAGTTAGACATCTTATTTTTTCATTTCCAGCCTGAGTTTGCTGATGAGCATTTTATATCTCTTTGGCTATGTCTACACTACAAAGTTAGTTCGAACTAATGGACGTTAGTTCGAACTAACTTTAATAGGCGCTACACTAGCGCTCCGCTAGTTCGAACTTAATTCGAACTAGCGGAGCGCTTAGTTCGAACTAGGAAAACCTCATTTTACGAGGATTAAGCCTAGTTCGAACTAGCTAGTTCGAATTAAGGGCTGTGTAGACCCTTAATTCGAACTAGTGGGAGGCTAGCCCTCCCCAGGTTTCCCTGGTGGCCACTCTGGCCAACACCAGGGAAACTCTATGCCCCCCTCCCGGCCCTGGACGCTTAAAGGGGCACGGGCTGGCTACGGTGACCGTGCCAGGTGCAAGACTGCCAGCACCCAGCCAGCATACCCTGCACCTGGCACGGATCGAGCCAGCCACCCGATGCCCCCAGCCCTCCCCCTCTTCCCGGGACCAGGCTGGCGGCTCCCGGGAGCTTGCCCGGGACCGCAAGAGGCGGGCACCTGCCTGGGCTAGTGCGGACATCGTGGACCTCGTCCACGACCTCCGCACTAGGCACAGGAAAGTGTCTGGCTAGGGCAGGAGAGCTGCCAGCCTGGCATCCAGGAGCAGGTGTGCATGAAAATCAAGGTGGTCCACTTAGACCCCCAACCCTGAGCCCTGAGCTTAAATGGCCGTACTGGGTCAGACCAAAGGTCCATCTAGCCCAGTAGCCTGTCTGCCAACAGCGGCCAACCCTAGGGACCCTGGAGGGGATGGACCGAAGACAGTGACCAAGCCATTTGTCTCGTGCCATCCCTCTCCAGCCTTCCACAAACTTTGGGCAGGGACACCACTCCTACCCCCTGCCTAATAGCACTCCATGGACCCAACCTCCATGACTTGATCTCACTTCCCTTTCAACTCTGTTCTAGTTGTAGCCTTCACAGCCTCCTGCAGCAAGGAGTTCCACAGGTTGACTCTTTGCTTTGTGAAGAACAACTTTCTGTTACTAGTTTGAAGCCTGCTACCCATTCCTTTCCTTTGGTGTCCTCTAGTCCTTCTTTATGGGAACTAATGAAGAACTTTTCTGTATGCACCCTCTCCACCCAACTCCTGCTTTTAGAGACCTCTATCCTGTCCCCCCTCCGTCTCCTCTTTTCTAAGCTGAAAAGTCCCAGTCTCGTTAGCCTCTCTTCATATGGGACCTGTTCCCAACCCCTGATCATTTTAGTTGCCCTCCCCTCTCCCAGCCTCTCTCTTCCCCTCTCCCACCTCCTTTTCCCAGTCTCCCCCAGTTTTGTTCAATAAAGACAGATTCCATTTTTTACCACAATTGTCCTTTATTTTGTACATCAAGAAGAGGGGCTAGGGAAGGGTAAGTGGAAGGAGGTGAGGGAGGAATGGGGTACGCACCCCCGATGGAGAGGACTGGGCTGGCTCTGCAGGCTTCTGGGGGTGGAACCTCTCCTGCAGCCCCCCAATTGCCCCCTCTCCCCAGATGGCAGCCTGTGGCAAGTGCAGCCGGGCTGATGGCCGAGTGCTGTGATGTGCCCAGTGTGGGTACTTTGGGCAATCCAAGCCAGGACTGCTTTGCAAGCGGGGCACCCCTGAGAACTGTGTGTCCGGGGTGGGGGTCGGGTCCCTTTAAGCACAGCCCTCGGCTAGCCTGAGACAGCATCTCCACGCTCTAAGTCCTCCTCTGATGCCCTGCCGGCACTGCTTCCAGCCATCCTTAAGCCTGGTTCAGGGTCCACTCAATGTGGACATGCTAGTTCAAATTAGCAAAACGCTAATTTGAACTAGTTTTTTAGTCTGGATCCGTTAGTTAGAATTAGCTTAGTTCAAATTAACTAATTCGAACTAAGTTAGTTCGAATTAACATTGTAGTGTAGACGTACCCTTTGTTCTTTTGTTAACAGTGTTCTTCAGTTTATATAGCTCTTCATCATTTACCTCCCAAATGTATTTAAAGAAAGCAATTATGTCTCCTCTTAGCCACCTTCTGTTTTGGAAAGATAGAGACTAAAAGAGACTAAAGGAGCCTATCAATGTGATTTTTAATATATATATTTTAATAGACAAGTATGAGAAAATAAAAAAAAAAAACCTGTGTTCCTATTCTGTAGCTACAGTAGGAGCAGACTTTTGGATGGGCTCCAGACAAAGATCATCCAACACACTTGGGACCACTCCTTCTTTCCTGTCACTTTTTTCTGTGCACTTACCCTGCCAGCTGAGACTTCTATTTTAGTTTTACTGGTACTGGGAGCATCCTCTTGCAGAGCCTGAGGAAGAGCATGCATGTGAGGTCCCCCTAGAAAAGTGTGTTAGCATCATGAAAATGATCATCAATAAAACAGTGAAACAAAGTGCTTTCAAATGCACAAAGTTAACAAGCTGAAATGAGAGAAAAATGCTTTCTCTTATCCCTTTCTGTTCTAGATGTAAAATATATTACTTGTGATAGTATTAGGCACAAAATGTTCCACTGATTATTTGCTTTCCAAGTTGACAGCTTCCCTTTAATACAAGATTCCATCAGCATATCTGTAATTAAATGATCTATGAGTAGTTGAATTATAAAAACATATATTTGTACTGTAAATTGACATACCACATCCTAGCTGCTTCTTGTTTTCTTTTAACTCAAAATTAGAAAAATAATATTAATTTGGTCAATTTAAACTTATGCTATGGAAAAAAAAGTTATAGTTCTAAACTGCTTTGTTGCACTAGAAACTTAAAATATATCTTTACTATTTATGTGATTTTTTTTTGGCTCAGCTCATAATTGAGGTTGATATGGTTAGGTATTAAAGGAAAAAAATCAAAGTTCGTTATTCAAGAAACAAAATGTGTTGGTACAATGTGTTTGTTATTCAAGAAACCATTTCCATGATGATTGGTATGGGTGGTACAACAAAGAAAAAGTTGTTTTGAGGCAGCCGTGATTCAATCTGACATTTAAATAGATGAGAGAATATTTTTAATATTTTAAAAATCATTAATAATTATGCAAAATTTTCAGATAATGAAACAAATTCCATTAATATCAGTGAAATTAAACAAGGGATTAATTTCATGGACTTTGGGTCAAACTCTGACCTTATTAAAATCTGTGGCAAAACTTCCATTGACTTTGATGGAGCCAAGTTTATACTCTATGACTAATCCCACTAAGATATGGCACTATAGCCTAATGCTTAAAGTTAAATAGATGCATATATATTTCCAGGAAACAAGTCTTTTAAAGCAATTACTAATGGAAAATAAAGGAAAATTAAATCAGAAATTGTGTTATTGCAACTTGCAAGTTTTGGAACAAAACCCCTTAAGCAAGGAAATTCAGAGCAGAGGTTGAGCCTTTGCCACTAATGACTTGTAGGCTGAATTATATGCCATGTGTTTCATCCACATATATGTACTGTTCAACCCTGCAAGATGCTGAGCACTCAAGCTTAGTCCAGCAAAACATTCAACTGTAATTCTGAGCTTCAGAACAGTCCCATGGACATCAATAGAAATACTCATGTCTTTTTGCTGGATTGTACTAGAATGCTCAGCACCTTCAAGGAATGAGCCCTTATTGGGCAATGTTTCTGTTTGTATTGCTTGATATTGCCTTTACTCCTCTTTCATTAAATTACATATTCAGTAGAGAATTTTGACAATTGCTACGGTGCACCACAGTTTTCCATTTTAAGGTGCCATTTTAATTAAATATTTCAGAGCTTTCCTGTGAGTGGGTGAATTTACATATACTCTGAAGTATCTGGGGGGAAAATAGTGTTTTAAAGATATAACGTATGACTTAGTTCTGGATTTGAATGCTCGTATAATTTTAGTACTTCCACTAACATTTATCTGATTATATTTTTATGATGTCTAGAATACTTAGTTATAGGAATGGGCTATGGGAGAGGGAAAGGCAGTAGAAGAGAAATTAGAAAGTGGTTGTTGAGATACAAACTACTGCTGAAAGAACTGTGTACCTGTAGGTGATGGGAGGAGGGAAAAGAAGTCCCTTGAATATAAAAAATCTGGGATAATTTGTTTTCTAAATAATATACTAAAAATTTTAGCAAAATGGTGTGTACATTTCTTCATGTTCACAGTGGAAAAAATACTTTGCATAAATGTCCTACGATTCGAATTGATTTTCCAAAGATTTTTATATTAAAATTCAAAATTGAATTTAAAATTAAGGAGCCATATTGAAATAAAAATGTGCTCATTTTTTGAGAAATCATCTTAGGGCTTGTCCATACAGAGACACAATGTGTGACAAGATGGACTGTAAATGTACCTTGCAGTAGCAAGTACTAACTGAACCTGCGGATCCCATTACTGCGCACTAAAAGTTCTGTAGTGCAATCTTATACTTTGCTGTTTAAACAGCTGTAGGTCAATGTGCACTACAGAATGGTTAGGACTTGTCTTCACTTAGCTTGAGTTAGTACCCTAGGCTATGTCTAGACTGCAAGCCTCTTTCGAAAGAGCCTCTTTCGAAAGATACTTTCGAAAGAGCCTCTTTCGAAAGAGAGCGTCTAGACTGCACGTTGAACTTTCGAAAAAGCGGCTTGCTTTTTCGAAAGAAAGCATCCAGTGAGTCTGGATGCTCTCTTTCGAAGAAGCCCTATTTACATTGAAGAACGCCTTCTTTCGAAAGAGGAACTTTCGAAAGAAGGCGTTCTTCCTCGTGAAATGAGGTTTACCGCCATCGAAAGAAAAGCCGCGTTCTTTCGATTTAATTTCGAAAGAACGCGGCTTGAGTCTGGATGCAGGGGAAGTTTTTTCTGAAAAAGGCTACTTTTCCCGACAAAACCCTGACTCTGAACACAGCCCTAGTGTCCACAGTTCAAAACAGCACTTGAGTTCCACATTATTTGGATTAGCAGTTTAGTGTTTGAATTAGCAAAGTAATTGAATTAGCTGCTGTTGAGTTGCAATAATTTGAGCTGATGCATCCTCCCTGCATTAGTAGCTGGACCATCAGCTTCACTCAGGCTTCAACCCTCCTTCTTCTGAAAGGTCATCTATCCCAAGGCCAAAGCACCACTTATTTCAAGATAGAGATTTTTGTGTGGACAGGAGTCAAATTAGGGGCAATGCTACAGTTATAACTCCAGCTAACTATGCTATGAAGATACACCCTTTGTGCACTATAGCAGGGCCTGCAAGATCAGTTAGTGTGCAGCAGGCTAGTGTGTGCACATTTGTACCCAGCTGGCTTTGTATCAAGTCCCTTGCTGCAGACAACTCCTTAAAATCTAAAAGTGGAAAGTGAGATTCTTTAACTTAACCTAACAATGTCAACGCCTCACGGTGCTGTGTCTGCTTTCATTTGAAAATAGTATTAAATATAATCTGTGGCAACTGGAGATTTATTAGAAAAATTATTAATAATTAGAACGTCCTGAATCCTCTTTCTGAACAGTACACTACTCTACTTGTACTAAGTCTTGGAAGACAGTGAGATTTTTTTTTTAATATTAAACTGAGATATAATGTAAGGAAAAACTATTAAGGTAACTTAGAAGTATTTTTAAAATGAATTAGTTATTTTTTCTCTTTTCTTCCAAGATATACCTTGTTGAACTCACATTATTATGAGCTGTGTAAAACATTGTAATGAGTTAAAACCTCATTCAAACTGATGTATGAATGCACTCTTCATTTAAGATTCTGTAAGAGATATTTAAGGGGGCACACCTAAAACAAGGCCAAATAGAATTATCTTGGAAACTAGCTTTATGTGGGTAGGAGATTCCACTGGGTATTATGAGTGAGGCTATGTCTAGGACTTGCGCTAGCACTTGATTGATAAAACTTTTGTCATTCATGGGTGCTTAACCACCCTCCAATGAATGACAAAAATTCTGCCACTGCAAGTTAAAGTGCAAAGGCTGCTTTGCTTTGATGGCAGGAGTGCTCTGCTGCCAACAAAACCAAACCTCCTCTTTGGGGGTTGGAAGTATTTTGTCTACACAAGTGTTAAACAATGTTCACACAGGCTGAATTTTAGTGATGGAGCTGTGTCAACATAGTCTTATTGCTTAAAGCTGTGTAGTACAGACATATCCCTAGTGCAGGGGTGGTCAACCTGTGGCTCCAGAGCCACATGCGACTCTTTGGAAGTTAATATGCTGCTCCTTGCATAGGTACCAAATCCAGGGCTGGAGTGACAGGTGCCAACTTTCTACTGGGCCAGAGGGTTCTCACTGTTCAACCCACAGCTCTGCCCTAGGCCCTTTCCTCCTAGGATCCTGCCACTTCCTACCCTCTCCACTGAGCCTGTCACACTCATGCTTCCCCTCCAGTCACTCCCACTGAGAAAGAGCTGATCATTGTGGGCAGGAGAAAAAGGAGAAGGAGGCACTGACTGGTGGGCGGGGGTATGCTGAGAGTGGTGCTGGGGAGATGATCAGGGCTGGTGACATAGAACTGTTGATCTTTGGCAATGAGCATTGGAGAACTCTGGCTCCTTTTCAGGTTTAGGTGGGCCACCTCTGCCCTAGTGTATGAGTGCAGATGTGTGTGAGGGAAAGCAGAACACACACAAACTGAGAACAGAGAAAGAGGAAGAGTCAAAAACGCAAGCAAGTCCAACAGTACCTTGTTAGCACCATGAGACTCTGACAAAAGTTAAATAGACAGATTCTCAGTATGTTGGCTTAAGAGATTTGAGGCTTTAATCTAAGAAACTGAACTTCTTTCCTTTGGTTCCTCCATCATTTGCTGAAGCAAGACATATATTCCTTGTAAATAAACTAGGATGCATCAAAAATACTAGGCCATCAATTTCTGCTTCCAAGTAGAATGTTCCCTGGGTCCAGAAATTTGGCTAACCACTCAGGTCAAAGATGGCAGCAGTATTAAGTGAATTGGCTTCATAGGAAGAAGAAATAGGAAAAGATTATTTTAAAAAACTTGCTAAAATATTTCTGTAATAGCATTTCTAATATTAACAGATGCCATGAGACTGTGATGTGGTATAAAGATTTTATTCGTACTTGCTCAGGATGACTAGTATAATTCAGTCATGGCATTTTTCATTTGTAATGAAACCATTCCGAACTGGTGTAATGAAGAGTCAGATAATGAATGTGGTTCTACTGAAAATCTTTATACAATATCATATCTTATTCTCTATTCAATTATCACCTATACACACACCTCATAGTTTATTATATACATGATTGACTATTTACTAGAGTCGATGCAAGCATTGAATTCTTTTCTGCACTAAATACCAACCAGAATGTTCTTTTATATTATGTTAAGCTACTTTATATGTATTTGATTATGATCTTCTTAAAAATGAAATTAACCTGCTGCTGCTAACTAGTTATTTCTTTATCTCTGTGCCGTAACAATGAACTGCTACTTCACATCTTCACACATTTCCTTTTACAATATTCATGATTCAATGGTTATTACTAGAAATCTCACTTTTTGCAGACATGCTTATTTATATTGTGCTAACAGAGGATCTTGTGTCTGTGACTAAACAGCAAAGTTCCTATAGCTAGTAGAAGAACAGAATGTCCGAGGATTGAAATCCAGCAACCTTCCACGGACACTGACAGGTATCCCATTTGATAGCAGCTGCCCTATTCTTGAAGTAGTGACAATTAGTTATTGTACCTTGCTTATAGAAGTAGTGAAAGCCTGATATGATCATAAAACTTTTATTAAAAACCCTTGCATATTACATAGTAATTCTGCTTCATTTATACATTTTTGTCTTCAGTTCCTTTTTAGAAGGACATATTAACTACTTCAGAAATTTTCACAAGCTGATTTTAATTGGCCTGCTGCTATAACCTGGTTTTAATGTACTGTGCAGAGTAAAATTAATATTTCACATGGAATATCAGCTAAAATATTGGAAGAATGTCCAATTATTTTGGTGATAGAGATGCAGCTGTGTTAGTCTGGTCTAGCTGAAACAAAAGACAGGAGTATGCAGCACTTTAAAGACTAACAAGATGGTTTATTAAGTGATGAGCTTTCATGGGCCAGACCCACTTCCTCAGATCAATCAGGTTTAAGAACAGTGTCTGAGAATTTTGTCTGTCTGCTATGTCTACTGGACAAACTTCTCAGACACTTCGCCAAAGAATCAATGCACATAAAACAGACATCAGGCTCTCTCACAGAGAGAAAACTGTTGCTTGCCATTTTAACCAGACTGACCATTCTCTCAATGACCTTAAAACATGCATATTGCTTCAAAGAGGTTTTAACTCCAGACTTCAAAGAGAAGCCTCAGAACTGTCATTCATGCTTAAATTTGACACTTTGCGTACGGGTCTTAACAAAGATGCTAATTATCTCACCCATTACAAAGATAGCTTCCCCAATTATCACCCCTAATGTCATTACCTCACATACACTAACCTTCCCCCCTCACCCCTTCTCTGTTCTTAAACCTGATTCGTCATTTTTACGTGTTCACGTTTTTTTGATTGTATCACTTTGGTATATATGGTTGTGCCAATATTCTTCCACATATTGATCTGAGGAAGTGGGTCTGGCCCACGAAAGCTCATCGCCTAATAAACCATCTTGTTAGTCTTTGAAGTGCTGCATACTCCTGTCTTTTGTTTCAATTATTTTGGGAAACAGTGAGATGTCTGTGTGTTTGCACTGACAGCTTTTATGATTATTCACTGTTTAAAATTTTTGCATCCTAAAAGTCTTTCTGTATGAATGTACTTACATAAATCACTATTTATTCATTTCATGAGTATTCTCCTTTTTTATTTAAGAAAAGTAACATTAATTTTTAAATAATTAAAAATTAGAAATGCTAACTTTGTGCATCGAAAAAACTATGAACTTTGGACATTCTCAGAATGTGAGCATGAACCAATGCAAGTTAATAGGTAACTAAAGACATTATAGCCCCTCAGGTTAGATGCCAGTGAACAGAATTCATAATTATTACTGAATACTAGGGGTAACGTCTTGGTAATTCCAAATTTTGGCCTTTTAAAGTGTTTATTTTAAACTTACTTATAGTGCTGTTCCACATGGTGTCTTACTGAAACTTAAACTTTGTCAATGTGGGTATGTCTACATTGCAACACTGTTTTGCAATAACTAGCACTATTCTGAAATAACTTAGTCTGAGGCTGTGTCTACACTGCACCCCTTTTCCGGAAAAGGGATGCAGATGAGACAAGTCAGAATTGCAAATGAAACGGGGATTTAAATTTTCCCCGCTTCATTTGTATAAACATGGCTGCCGCTTTTTTCCGGCTCGGGGATTTGCCGGAAAAAAGCGCCAGTCTAGACGGGGATCTTTTGGAAAATAAAGCCTTTTCCGAAAGGTCCCTTATTCCTGATTTTAAAGAGGAATAAGGGATCTTTCGGAAAAGGCTTTGTTTTCCGAAAGATCCCCGTATAGACTGGCGCTTTTTTCCGGCAAAGCCCCGAGCCGGAAAAAAGCGGCAGCCATGTTTATACAAATGAAGCGGGGAAAATTTAAATCCCCGCTTCATTTGCAATTCTGACTTGTCTCATCTGCATCCCTTTTCCGGAAAAGGAGTGCAGTGTAGACACGGCCTGAGTGTACACAACAGGCAGTTATTTCAAAATAGGATCAAAATACTGTCAAGCTGGAGGATTTCTTACTTCAACTCCTGTAACCCTCATTGTATGAGGAATAAGGGAAGTTGGAGGAAAAGCACTCTATTTCAAAATAAGTGCAGTGTAGGCACTTCCTGGGTACGTCTAAACTACGTTTTATTTTCGAAAGAGGCTATGGGAATTTGCATATCTTCTTCCAGTCTCACTTTCAAGAGCAGAGCTTTTGAAAGTGAAAGTACATAGTGTTAAAGGAGAAGTGGGAGGCCATACTGACATTTCATTAGATTTAAAAATGAAAACTTTTTTTTCAAAAACCATGTAAATCTCATTTTTTAAGGAAGAGTGGGTTTTTTTTGAAAAAGGGGTTTTAAGGAAGAGTGTTTTTTTTCGAAAAAGGGATTTTTTCCCCGAAAAAACTATGTCCAGATTACTTTCACTTTCAAACTTTCCACTTTTGAAAGTGAATTGAAAGAAGATATGCAAATTCCCATAGGATTTACATATCCTCTTTCGAAAATACAGTGTGGTCTAGACATAGCCCCTATTTCAAAATAAGCTATTTTGAAATAAGATACGCAATTGACGTAGCTCTATTTGTGTAATTTATTTTGAGTTAAGCTCTGCAGTGTAGATACACCCTGTGATAGATATGCTTGGTTAAGATATAAACACCGACTATCCATTCTTTATCGGTGTGTGGAAGAATTATGTGCACAAATCTCCCACGCACTGATAAGAGAATAGACCACTTAACGTGAATGTTCTTTGGCATTAGAGATAGAAGGATGGTGAAGTACATAGTGTTAAAGGAGAAGTGGGAGGCCATACTGACATTTCATTAGATTTAAAAATGAAAACTATTGCACAAAGTCTGTTGATATTGCACAGGAGTTTTAAAAGACTTTACTGTTGTGGGTGTTGGGTTGCTGTAATGCTGACTGTCAGTTTTTCCTCTTTAAAAATGGCTTTCAGTAGTTCATACACAACAAGTTATGATCATATTTGATGGGCTTTGCAAAAGCACCTTAGTGACTTCAGTACTCATGACAGTAGGAGTTATGCCCCAAAGTCATTTAGGAATTTTAAAAATTTCATCCATTCACTATTATGGCCAGATTGTGACCAATTCAGCCATATATAGTAAGTGATTTGGAGTTCCATTTCTGCAGCTGGTTCTTTGGCTGGCATTGTATCTCTTCTGCAGATTATAGCATGTTCACCTCTTCTGAAGAGGGCACAAGGACCAGGTCCTGGTAAATCCCAGACAAAATACCTAACTCCTATAGTAGGCAGACACTGCCTCTTTTATAGAAACAAGCACAGGAAGCATCTCTAGTCCTCCAATGTTTTCATTCTCCCTTTGCATAAGAAATGCTGTTGTGCTTGGCCCTTCTGTAGCAGGCAGAATAAAGAGAAAGAACTTTCATGTGCCAACTAATTCTTTGTCCGAGCTGCACAGGGACTAGGCATAGTCCCGCTTCAGTCATGTGCTATTTATATAATTCAGGTCCAGGAGGGAATTGCTCCCCTTAGAACTTATCTTCAGTAGCCAGAAAAAGTTTATTTTGTCATCAGCATGTGGATTCTTGGTTCCCTTCCTCATCATTTGTAGCACTGGCAGCCTTCTTTAAATGGTTATCTAACCTAAGCAACATCTATTACAAAGCTAAGGTTACACTTTTTTGTTTATCCACAATGTTAAAGAAGCGAGACAGTGGATGTTTTGGCAGATCAAGCTTCCCATTCAGAAACAGAATTGATAGAGCCAGAAGAAGACATGAGGTAATCTTGTAGTTTTGTGTCAGGCTAGTTTTACTTCTCCCCTCATTGTTAGTGCCTTCAGTTTATAATTACCGTTGTGTGTCTCATTGTGGTGTATTTGTTTATTAGGAGCTTTAGAAGTAGGGTAATGGTGGCTGATATTATTCTGGGCCTATCTGTGGGAATTTCATTTTCTTTTCTCAGAGTCCAATTACTACCTCATGGAAAGCACGAAGAAACATTCATTTTAATGACTCTTTTATTGAAACACTCAGCAAAGTTAGCAACCCCAGAGAAAACTTTGCTCTGTCTCAGTACAGTCTTTTATAAAAATAATGTTGTTAATAATGTTAAGACTCTTCATAATGAGGCTTCCTGTGGTATCTCTCTCTATTTAAAATACTAATTAAAACTTGACTTTTGGTTACATTTAATCACCATCCAGTCACTCATTTTATTAACTAACTTCATTGTAAAATACCAGACTTACCTGTAGGGAGAGCCTTGAAAGGTAATATTAAATTAAGAGTTTGTAATTCGCTGGAGATTCCATCAACTCCATTGGAGGTGTGTGGGTTACAAATCTACTCAACCAATATGTACAACTTCATTTTAAAATTTAAAATAGATGTGTATATTTAAGAAAGTTGCTAGCCAATTTTTCCCCATTGTATTTCCCTTTGCAAGCAAAAGGATCAGATTGTAACCTGAGATAAAAAAGTACTACAAAAATCCAATAATTATTTAAGAACAAATGAAGCTGAACCCCACAAGTTATTTTGAAATATATCTTCATTTAGTCAATTTTGAAACCTCTTTATTTTCTTTTGACCATACTTTTTCCTTCCACTTCTCAATTTTTCCTCTTCCTGTCATTACATTGGCACCACAGGTTAGATGAAGGAAACAGGAAGATCATTTTTGCAAGAGACAAATCTTGTGTTACCTTGTAGAATATCTAAATATGTACTCTTCTAGTGGTAGTAGAGGTTTCTAATGACCAGAGCACTGAATACTGACTGTATGAAGCCATCATAAATGCATGGCGTATGTATTAACAGATGTTCTTTGTTTCTGAAGTTAAATCTTACAGATGACATCAATATATATAGCTTGTAAATACTGACTCTGGGCCCTGTCCTGCAAATCCTTTTTTATGTGTATTCTGATACTGAAATTAATGTAATTGGAAGGAACTACTTTTATGAGCAGAACCAGCAACTTATTAATATTAACAAGGCTTAATATTCTCTAATCAAATTTTTCCTTCAATGCTTGGTGTATTGGTATAGTTGGTTAACACTATATTAATGTTTTTACTGAGAAATTGTAAGGAAACAGATTATGGCATGGAAAGTTGTTATTGAGACACTGAAAACATGTCAGACCATTTATGAAGCTTTTTGGATGAGACAGCATACATCTATAAATACTGTATGTTATCAAGAAGCGAACTCAGAAAAGTTACCAAAATGTATATAACAGTGATTTTTCTCCAAACCAATACCATGCAGTATATTTATAACTAACAGAAAAATTAAAGGTCAACTGAGCTGCTTTTTGACTAACATTACAGGAATTGTGAAGCAGCAGCTAGACAGCCATATCAAAGATCCAGATCAACTGAACAGCGTCCTGTGCTAGAGCGGACCAACTCCCGCTCCCGATCCACAGAGCGTCCTGACTCAAACCTCATGAGGTCGATGCCTTCATTAATGACTGGAAGATCTGCCCCTCCTTCACCTGCCTTATCGAGGTGAAACAGACAAGTCAATCAAGCTAATTCCCTTTTGCCCCACCAACTCACATTTTATTTTCCCAGTAGCTAATGGTATTGCCTTCCATCTTTGGCTGATCACTAGTAGCAATAGATACTAACCCTGTCAGTGCCAACACACTACTTATATTCTATTGTGGATATAATGGTGTGGCTGCCATTGTAATTTGTTTACTAACGTATTTAACTACATTTGTTTTGTGATTTCTCATTTATCAGGAATCCTGGGTGGTTTCCGACATAAAACACCTCATAACTATCATGTTCTTCTTTTACAGAATGAGAAATTATTTGTGTTAATCTGACATCGCTTATGGAACAACCATCATAACAACATCAAATGAAACTATTTTTTAAAAAAAGTTTCTTTAATTAGATTGTTCTAATGTTGTGTATTAACCACTGTTTTTTCTGACTACATTTTACTGTGCCATAGTCTGTATTGTTCCTGTTTAAGTATATCACATTACTACAGATGCAGAAATTTAATAATTATGTAAACTCCTTTTAGTACAACTACAAGAAAGAAAATGTAACTATACATGGAGCTAATTTGGTTGAGTGGGAAATCGAATGAAACATCATCTTATTTTAGGACTGTAAAATATATTTCTTGGCTTTTTATAGTAAAAGCTAATTATATCAAGAAACAATTCCCAATGTAATTTTTCAGTATTTTACTTAATTTTCACTTAGTTAAACCCTCATAACTTCATTGTCAGGCAGAGGAGCTTAAATGAGTATAAAAAGGAATAAGAATCTGAGCATGTGGCCCCTACATGGTTTTGTATCTATGCATGTATTTAATCAATGTACACATGCACATACATGCATACATACACACAGAAAATATGCCGAGTCAGCTACAAAAACATATTACATGTCAATATTTAGTCTTATTTTGGCTTTTTGCTTCAAGCAGAGTTTTCTCTGTTTAATTGGCAGCTAGTTCTCCTATGGAAAGGACAGCAGTGCCACTACCGTACCTCAAGTGTTCTAATTGTACCAAAAATGTCTTACTCATTTTATTAATTCTGTTTGTATTTAATGATTAATGTGGATTTTAATGGGCATGGGTTTTTTTGTGTGTGTTCTGTAGGGCACATCCTCGAACTGGGTCTGTCCAAACAAGTCCATCAAGTACTCCAGTAGCAGGACGAAGGGGCAGACAATTACCACAGCTCCCACCAAAAGGGACACTGGAGAGAAGTAAGTGTTATGTTTATGTGACTTCAGAATTGCTTGTGGATTGTTAAAAGGAAGGAAGGATTGGTTAGTATTTACTATCTTTCTTTTGGAATTTGAACCTCGCACTCTTCTTGCTGTGTAGAACCAGTATTTGCCAATAGTTTTGTGTTTTATACCATCCACCATTTATTTTAAAATCTAACATTTACTGGTGCTTGTATTAAACTGATCTGTATAATCAAAACAAATAAACGAGACCAAAGTGGCCTAGGTATTGACTCAAACCTGTTCCCACTCAAGTTAATGGGCATTTTGCACTGCTTTAATAGGAGCAAAGGGCCTTATATCAGTGTCTTAGTATTTTATTGATTCTAGTGTAATGAATATGCTTAATAAAATGTCAAATCCTGAAATGTTTTGAGTGCCCACTGTCTTCACTGGGAATTGAGAATGTAGCAACCTTTTTAGGGTAAAAAATCAGTATGTGATAGAATAGCAGTACAAACTCCTAGGCTAATAATAAAGGGAAAACAAAGGGTGATTAACTCATTCATAAGTATAGCGATCACTATACTAAGAATAAGAAAAAGGTCATCATTTTTAACAACAAAAATAAATACCAGCAAGATTCTTGGTGATGCGTATTTTATGGATACAGTCAATACTATTACTTTAAAAGCCTCACGAAAGCTTTATTTAGTAGACAAAACATTTTCAGGAGTCTTGAAAATCATAGGCATAAAGCTGCATTATTGGCGTCAAATATATTTTCAGCTTTTCCATTGATCATATCCATACATGCTTTGCAAAATCAGTCTAAATGCCCATACACTTTTTTTTCTCCTTTTGAAGATGTATGTTATACCTTTTGTAAAAGTACTGTTGTTTTTAATCCCTATTCTTTGGTTCCCTTTTTTTGTTTTATTTTTATTCTCCCTAGACAATGGAGACAAGGAGATAGAACCTTATGAAGGTCTGTACAAAAAGGAGGGTTTGTTTTCTGCTTGAAAGTCTTGTAGGAAGGCTGTATAAGCAAAAATAAACCCAACTGCAATTGATGTTGCTTGATTGCATAGATTTTGTTAGGTCAGTGGAAGGATTTTTATGATAATTATTCACTCATGTATTTTTCCCCATTTGTAGTTCATAAATTCTACGGTGATCACCCCTAAAATGTAGTATTTTGCTTCAAATAACATTACTTAAATGTGGCCTCAATTGAGCAAAATAATTAAACATGTGCCTAACTTTCAGCACATAAGTAGTCACTTTACATTAAATGAGACTCCTCCATGTGTGTAGGCATATGTGCTAGTATCTTACAGAATGACGTTGTATATGATTCCTTAGAAAATATAGAAAATATTTAGGCCCTGATCATACACAAACTTACATGAGTTGTCCTACTGAAATCATTTGGACTTCTCATGTGCGTGAAGTTAAACACAAGTATTGCTACTTGCAATATCAAGACCTTAGGAATATATTTAAATTGAAGCACGACAATAGTCCATTAATTTCAACTGGCTACTGAGCATGCTTAATGTTAAACCTGCACATACATTTGTATATGATTGGGGCCAGAGTGTTCACTGCAAATACACATGTAACATTATTTTGTTGTCTAAAGCAATTGCTGAAGTTTAAGTCATATCTACTGGACTGAGAAGTAAAAATTCCCTGAACCAAGGTAGACTTAAAACTAAAAGCAATAAGAATTTTCCTAAAAATTAATCTCCCCACATGGAAGTGAAAAATATTTTATATAATTAATGCCAGCTTTGATACTCGATTTCCTTCATGACAAACCAGAAGATATCAATTGCAGTCCTTTTTTATGTCACTGAGGGTCTATTCATATCTGTCGCAACAGATTTTTATTTAGTGTTTATGATGTTTATTTCAGTTTTGGAATCAAACTTTCTATGGGCATTACCCTGATGTGCACTTTTCTGAAGTGTCTTTTGTGTTGTGAAAATGCATATATTACAGCTAAATATAGTAAGGTTATGCCAGGAGATAGTATACTAACATGGAATCTGTGCTATTTTTCACTGTTTGCATATTCTATCCTTTTCCCTTACTCTTTGTTTGTGTTATCTGTTTAGATTGTAAACTTTTGCGGCCAAGATTGGCTATTATTCTGAGTTTGTATAGGACCTACCACAATGGGTACTCAGTCATTTTCTATGCCTCCCCATAATAAATACATTTTAAATGTATTTATTTAATAAATGTTTATGAGAAATCTAGAGTTCTTGATTGTACTAATATTATATGAGAAAATACACTGATGGTTTCAAAGCATAAATTCTTATTTTGTTTTTACTGAATATTAGTCTAAAAAGTAGATTTTTCTGAACATTTGGATTACAGGCAACTGTAAAGTACATAGACATTGGTTTTTAACATACAAAGTATGATCATATATTCAAGCCACAATGGCTAGACCTATACAATGGCTAGACCTATAGCATTTTACATTTTATACAGATGTGTACTTTTTTACACAATTTTTTCTATAATTTGTGAAGAAAAAATATAAATGTTGTTTTAGAGATTCTGTAGAATGAGTATAAATATTTTACTTTTATATCCTAGTTTATAAACCATACCCTTAATCTACTGAATCTTTGTCTCAATGGTCTACATAGGGTTTTTGGGGTTTTTGGTTTTTTCAGTGTGGAAAGAATAGCTCATGTTCCAATCAGAAGCCAGGTAACTCCATTTTGTGACTCATTGTATGCAGTTACTCAAGTCATAAGTAACCTCCGTCAGTGACTGAATGAGATTGTGATTACTATGCAGATTCCAATGTTCATATTGAAAACAAGTCTGACTTAATTGACAACTAGTGGTACCCAGAACATTGACCAAAATGGAAACTTATTTAATTAACAAATAATGAACAAAATTAGTAGAACACTGAGGCAAAAAAAAAAAAAAAAAAAAAAAACCAGCAGCACTAAAGGCAACAGCAAATAAAATTGAAAGTTGTCAGGCATTCTGCAGATTATTATTTATCATTATATGTTGTGTGATAGTACGCAGAGATTCCTGGCAAGCTCAGATACTTGTGCTAGGCATTGTACTAACACATGGTAAGAACTGGTCTGTAAGGGTATGTCTACACTGCGTCCCTAGTTCGAACTAGGGTAGCTAATGTAGTCATTCAAAGTTGCAAATGAAGCCTGGGATTTAAATATCCCGGGCTTTATTTACATGTTCCCAGGCACCGCCATTTTTAAATGCCCCATAGTTCGAACTACCTGCCCGCGGCTACACGCAGCACGGGCTAGGTAGTTTAAATTAAAGCTCCTAATTCGAACCACCGTTACTCCTCATTGCAGGAGGAGTAAAGGTAGTCCAAATTAGAAGCTTTAATTCGAAATACCTAGCCCGTGCCGCGTGTAGCCGTGGGCAGGTAGTTCGAACTACCGGGCATTTAAAAATGGCAGCACCCGGGAACATGCAAATAAAGCCCGGGATATTTAAATCCCAGGCTTTACTTGCAACTTCGAATGACTACATTAGCCACTCTGAACAAGGGCGGCAGTGTAGACATACCATAAGAGTGATGTAAATGTGGATAGACAGAAGACACATTTTCCCATGATTTAAAAAAAAAATGGCTGCACAGCATAAGATTGAGTACTGTATGTTGAATATGCTGGATTATTTATCTTTTTTGCATTTTAAAAACCAACCTTTTATCTTTGACGAGTTGAAATGTAGATGTTAATGTAACAAAAGAGATAATTAAAAATGTATCAAAGGGAAACAGACAGAAGTTAGTCCATGTCATCTCTCTATTGCACATGAAGGATAAAAGGTTTTTAAAAGATCATGATCTGATGATCCTTAATGTTGTGACTAATCTATATTCATTTCAGGCTTAGTACTTATTACACATGTCTGAAGAAAATAGTAAAAGTGCTATGATTCTAGATGGAAACAAAGCATAGCTCCTCAGTCTAGGTCCCCTTTTGCTGTAGCTGAGTATTCAGCTTTTAGTGTGTAACAGTGTGAAAACTTGCTTTACACTATGGTGACTGCTGGTGGCGGCAAGGGGCCATTCTCTTTTCAAGAGTTTAGTTGGGAAACCATAGTTGCTTTGGCTAGCTGCTATATTTATGATCTTTTTGTGTTGATGAGCCAGTACACAAGTCTTGTACTGCACTGAAGTGTCTGGATCTAGAAGGTGGCTTTGTTTGTTTTGTTTGTGTGCTTTTTATGTATGTAATATTTCAAGGGAATTTTCACATTTGAAAACATTTTTTAAGGTTGAATTCTGCATATGGTATGGCACTCCTTAGATTCATAGAAAATTATTTCTTTCTGGTTTTCTGTGTGTCTGTCTTTCTCTCTAGTGTAACCATTAACAAGGAATTAGAAATAGAACATCATACTCAATGAGAAAGCAAAATTCAAATAATTATTTGAAAATTCTGTGAGAAACTGTAAATAACAATGAGAAAATGCAATGTATGAGTAAAAAACAAATTAACTGAATGCAAAAAAATGGACTTATAGAAAGACATGTCCAACTCAGCATGCTTTTTTACTCTTCACTATAGCTACTATGTTCACAGATATGTTATATAGGAAGAGTTCTGGTTCTTTTTTATGAGTACTCATTAGTACATGAAATAGGTCAAATACAATTTATATTTTAATAGATTGTTTATCTTATACCGGCTGATGTAATTAATGACTCTTTTGCACTTTTTCATATGGCAGTAAAATCTACATGTACTTATCCTAGCACTTCCATTTTAATTGTAGTTCCTAAACAAAAGTTAATTGAGCTAATATTTTTGTTGAATTCTGGGTTTTCTGAAATTCAGCTAACTTGCTGTTTAGTTGCAAATTGATTAACATCCTCTTTTTTATAATTTTGCAAGTGAAAGAATTGGGTTTGGGGCATTATTTACATTGCTCTTAGTGGGCATATGCAGGTAACTCTCAAATTTGTAGTAATGATTTGTCCACATAATTAAAACAGCTGTTGACTGATTCAAGAGTTGTTGCAAGAAAAAACAAAACCAAACTAGAGTGGATGCTTTAGCTTTAGATCTTTAAAGCTTATACCGTGCCTGTTTTTCTCTGCTTCAGTAATTATTATCTGCTTTCCTATGCATCACTAATTAATTCAGAAACCATCAGGTCAGGAAAATTAAGGGCCACATCCTTCCTTTTTCCTTTCACAAAGCTTTCATTGAACTAAGTGGAAGTCATGCATAAAAAAGCAAAAGAGAATTTTGCGCTACTTGAATTAAGTGCACCCACATACACAGGATTTATTTCACCTCTGATTGACTTAACAAAATTATTTGTGCCAAATAGTGAGGAATTGTCTATTATTTGTTTGATATTTGTTGTTTATTTGATCAGCTTGTAACAACAAATACATGTTTTTGTCTCACTTTTTTTTGTTTTGTTTTGCTTATATGAATGCAGAAGGAGATGAAGAAAACAAGCATATTGGAGAGCAGGGGTCAGAGGTTGAGGCAGGTCTGTCTGACCACATCTGCATATCCCCTTTAGATATATTTCCCTATGAGCACATATGCAAAATTCTCTAGGTAGCTTGGAAATATATTAAGATGCAAAAACCAGACAGTAATAATTTCATTTAATTTAAGACCATAGCAAACAAATTCAGTGCATCACGGATTATTCACTGATTTTAAAATGCTTAAAGGGACCATGTAGAGCATTTCTCAACCAAATGTTTAACCTAAAAAATTTTTATAATCGTATCCACTGGCTAATAGATATCCATTTTTATTAAAATCCTCTACGCTGCCACAAAGAAGAAATCTCACCAATTATTATATGCATAGTATTGAAATATTTTTCTTGTGTTTCCTCCAATCATCAGAATAAGCCCAGGTTAATTAACAAATCCTGACCCAGACACATGCTAACATTCATAATGCTTTTGAAAAACAAAGTCAAGACTTTGCCATATTGCTGTGTTGTCTGTAAAAATAGAGATGTGCAGCTAGGACACAGATAGTGTTTACAAAGTATAAAACTGGTAGAGAAGATTATGTTATTTTAAACTCCTAATTATGTATTTCTAACAATGGCCCTGATCTAGCTTGCAAGAAATTTCACTTACAGTAACACACAGAGCTCAAAAGGATTTATTCAGCCATCTATACTTTTGCACCCTGCCTCTCAGCAATGTAAATGTATAGATACACATATTACAACTCAAATAGGTCAAAGGCAGTCTATCAATTACAATTTTCTGGTTAAAGCTCAACTCCCAAATAGTATAGTCTGTGGATATAGTCTTTGACCTATAGCATTTATTTAGTTTCATAGTGCAATTAGTAGTATAATGTAGTTGTCCCTATGTGATAATAGACACCCACTGTTTTTATTAAATTGCATATTTTACATTATTGTTTTTTGTTGTGTCTTTGTATGTATTGTACTGTTTTGTGATAGTTCAAACATAATGCATGTATTTGTGTTTGCATAGTTTGCACTTTCCTCTTGTGTGCTATGCATAAGTTATTCCTATTGTTATTTGTGTTAATTATTAATCATCGTTGTCTGTTTTAATATCATAAAGATTATGAGGAAAAACAACAAAATCCACCGATTAATGGGAAAAAAGGCAAGTTTATAATATAGTGGATTTTGGTGTATCTGGAGATTTACCACTTGTATTTTTAACTGCCCGTATCTGTGTTTCTTAGCTATATTAGTTTAAAATAAGTAACACCTTTCATGTTTAATTTTTATGTTGTCTTGCTTTCTTGAACCTTTTTAAAATTATTTTTATCTGTGTGATTTTAAAATATTTCATGGAATCAGTAGTTTAAATATTTTTTACCTTTATATATGACATGATATAGAAGATAGAATTTATACCATTTTCATGTGTAGTTATCTATTTACAGCAGGGGATCATGTTTTTCCATCTTGATGCTTTCCATTAATCCAGATGCAGAAGCTCCCAATCTGCTGAGTGGGAAGGGACTGAATAAACTTTATAATAATTTACAGAGTAGATTGCATTGTCATCCAGGTTTTACCAGTCATTTACCTAATTAGGCTATTTATTTTGCAAATTTGGCACAATTTTACTAATCAGAGTACAGTAGAATCCTCTTAATTGGTGCATCCTGGTGGAAATAGGTTCATGCCATTAGACAATCTTCCCAATTATCTGGATCTCAAAGGAATACATTTTTCTTGTAAATATTCACTTCTGTTTCATTAAAATAAACATAGTATAAAGCACTCAAGATTCAAACAAATAAGTTGACTTATCAGCATAATTGGAACAGGAAAGGAACACAAAGTACTCACGAGGTTTCACAAGATTTTTACACTAGAAAACACTAGTTTGTTTCTGTAAATTACCATTCTAGATTTGAAGACATCACGTGTGCCATTCATTTAGCTTTTAGAGATATAAAAAAATGCAGCATACTTCATCCATTAAGAAGTCTCTCTTTTATCAAAGGGCTACTGCACCTTTAAGCAAGGAGCAAGGGGTAGGTGTTGGCTGGTTGGCTGAATGAAGGGAACAATGCTTTATGGATGGGAAGTGTGTGAGGGGTGGGGAATAAAAACTGCTGCAAAAGGGGTCAGCATGGTCACTAACTCATGCCCTGTGAATGCAGTGTTTACAAGGGGCAACTTTGCACCTGGAAGCCTCCTTAGAAGGCTGAAACAGGTCTTACCTTCTAGATAAATTACTAGATTTGAACAAATTCTATAATTTTCAGGTTCTAGATGAACTTATGTAAATTAATCATAGACATAAAGATACACAATTGTGTAGAGAATACTTTCTCAAATGTGCCAAGAAATACATGTAGGTGGATCACAATGTTATATTTTCAGAATTTGTAAAAGATCTTGTGTACAGATTCATAAGAACATAGGAATGGCCATACCGGGCCACACTGAAGTTTCATCTAGCTCAGTATTCCTTCTTCCGGCAGTAGCCAGTGCTAGGTGCCCCAGAAGGAGTGAACAGAACAGGTAATCATAGGATCATAGATAGGGGCAAATGAGGATTTTGTGGGGCCCAGAGCAGCACAATGTTGCGGGGGCCCCCCCTTTGACACAGTGCATGCATGGTGGCACCACGGCACATGCGTGGTGGCGCCACGGTGCATGCGCGGGGCTTCTTGAAGCGCGGGGCCCAGGGCGGCCGCCCCGCTCACTCTGCCCTATATCCGCCACTGATCATAGACTACTAGAACTTGAAGGGACCTCGAGAGGTCATCAAGTCCAGTACTCTGCCCTCATGGCCGGACTAAATGCCATCTAGATCATCATTGATAGATGTCTATCCAACCTGATATTAAATATCTCCAGAGATAGAGATTCCACAATCCCCCTCGCCCCCAGGCAATTTATTCCAGTGTTTAACCACCCTGACAGTTGGGAAGTTTTTTCTGATATCTAATCTAAACCTCTCTTGCTGCAATTTAAGCCCATTGCTTCTTGTCTTATCCTCAGAGGCCAAGGAGAACAATTTTTCTCCCTCTTCTTTGTAACACCCTTTTAGATCCTTGAAAACTGCTATCATATCCCCTCTCAGTCTTCTCTTTTCTAAACTAAACAGGCTTTGTTCTTTTTGTGTTCCCTCATAGATCATGTTTTTTAGACCTTTCATCATTTTTGTTGCTATTCTCTGGACCTTCTCTAATTTCTCCACATCTTTCTTGAAATGTGGTGCCCAGAACTGGACACAATATTCCAATTGAGGCCTAATCGGCATAGAGTAAAGTGGAAGAATGACTTCGTGTGTCTTGCTCCCAGAATCATGTTTGCTTTTTTTTTGCAACCATGTTGCAACGTTGACTCATATTTAGCTTGTGCTCCACTATGACCCCTAGATCCCTTTCTGCAGTATTCCTTCCTAGACAGTTGCTTCCCACGTTGTATGGGAAGCAAAACTGACTCCTGTGGAACCCCAGATGAATTCCTTAATTGTTTGCTTCATTATCCTTCCTGGCAGAGAAGTTAAACTGACTGGCCTGTAGTTTCCTGGGTTGTTCTTATTTGCCTTTTTATAAATGGGCACTATATTTGCCCTTTTCCAGTCTTCTGGTATCTCTCTTGATTTTTCAAAGATAATAGCTAAAGGCTCAGATAACTCCTCTATCTGTTCTTTTAGTATTATGGGATGTATTTCATTAGGCCTTGGTGACTTGAAGACATCTAACTTTTCTAACTAATTTTCAGCTTGTTCTTATTTTATTTTAACTTCTAAACCTATTCCAGTTCCACTAGCATTCATTAGGTTAGGCATCCCATCACCATCAATCTTCTTGATGAAAACGGAAACAAAGAAGTCATTAAGCACTTCTGCCATTTACAAGTTTCTTTTTATTGTTTCTCCCCCTTCACTGAGCAATGGGCCTATTCTGTCCTTGGTCTTCCTCTTGCTCCTAATATATTTGTAGAATGTTTACTTATGTCTCTAACTGAATTGAGCTCATTTTGTGCCTTTGCCTTTCTAATCTTGCTCCTACATACTTGTGTTATTTGCTTATATTCACCTTTTGTAATTTTACCTAGTTTCCACTTTTTATACAACTCCTTTTTGATTTTTAGATCATGTATGATCTCCTGGTTAACCCAAGGTGATCTCTTTCCATACTTTCTGTCTTTCCTGTGCAGTGGTATAGTTTGCTTTTGGGGCCTTAATAATGTCCCTTTGAAAAACTGCAAATTGTCTTCAGTTGTTTTTCCTCTTTGTCTTACTTCACATGGGACCTTACCTACCAGCTCTCTGGGTTTACTAAAATCTGCCTTTCTGAAATCCACTGTTTTCATTTTGCTGTTCTCCCTTCTACCATTCCTTAGGATCATGAATTCTGTGATTTCATTATAACTTTCAACCAGTTGCTCCCTATTTGTTTAAATCAAATCTAGAACAGCTTTCCCCCTCGTAGCTTTCTCATCCTTCTGAAATAAAAAAAATATGGTCTCCAATACAGTCCAAGAATGTATTGGATAATCTGTGCCCTGCTGTGTTAGTTTCCCAAGATATGTCTAGATAGTTAAAGTCCCCCATCCCCACCAAATCCTGTGCTTTGGATAATTGTGTTGTTTAAAAAAAAGCCTCATCCACCTTGTCTGCCTTGATAGGTGGTCTATAGTAGACCCCTAGCACAGTGTTTCTCAAAATGGTCTGTAAATAAACACGCAGTAGTGCCTAGTTAGCAGGTTTCTCAAAGTGGTTTCATGAACCATTTTAAGAAACACTTCCCTAGCATGACATCGCCTTTGTTGTTACCTCTTTTTACTTAACCCAAAGACTCTCAACAAATCTGTCTCCTATGCTCATCTCCACCTCAGTCCAAGTGTATACATTTTTAATAAAAGGTAACACATCCTCCTTTTACCCTTCTATACCAATATTCCAATCATGTGTACAATCCTACCAAGTCTCTGTGATACCAGTGTAGACACCAGCTTTGTCATAGTTGTGTTTATTTATGAGGACTTCAAATTCTTCCTGCTTATTCTCATACTTCTTGAATTTGTCTATAGGCATCTAAGATACTGATTTGATTTTGCCCCTCCTCCCAGTTCTGCCTTGTCCCTCCTTTATCTCTGCTATTATAGCCCATGCTCCCTCCCATTTCTGATCCATCTCACAGGCCTCCATGTTTTTCACTTACCTGTGCGCTTTGGTCACCTGCCCTGTCAAACCTATTTTAAAGCCCTCCAAGCGATCCATTCCCTGTTGCTAATTTCTAGATTTCTGGCGAACAGAGGCTAGCTTACACCATTCCTCTTCATCCTGGCTAATAGTCATTGATAGACCTATCCTCCATTAGTTTATCTAGTTCTTTTTTGAGACCTATTATAATCCTAGTTTGCACAATATCCTCTGGCAAGCAGTTCCACAGGATGACTGTACATTGTTTGAACAAATAATTCTTTTTGTTTGTTTTATACCTGCTGCCTATTAATTTCATTTGGTGACCTTTAATTCTTGTGTTTTGAGAAGGAATACATAACACTTCCTTATCCACTTCATCTGCACGCTCATGATTTTATAGATCTCAACCATATCCCCACTTTGTCATCTCTTTTCTAAGCTAGTGTTATTAAACTCTTATACAGAAACTGTTCCATGCCCTAGTCATTTTTGTTGCCCTTTTCTGAACCTTTTCCAATGCCAAAATATCTTTTTTGAGTTGAGAACTATCATCTGCACACATTATTCAAGATGTTGGCACACCATGGATTTAGATAGAAGCAATATGATATTTTCCGTCATATATATTCCTTTCTTCATGATTTTTTGTTTGCTTTTTTGACTTGAGTGTTAACAGCTACTTTAGACCCTATCATTTGGAATGTATTGTTGGGATTATGGTTTTTAATGTGCATTATTTTGCATTTATCAACTTTAAATTTCATCTGCCAGTTTGTAGCCCAGTCAGCCAGTTTTGTAAGATCCTTTTGTATCTCTTCACTGTTTGCTTGGGACTTAGCTATCTTGAGTAGTTTTGTTTCATCTGCAAATTTTGCAACTTTGCTGTTTACCCCTTTTTCAAGATCATGTATTAATATGTTGACTAGGATTGGCCCCAGTACAGACCCCTGAAGGACACCCCTGTATATATCTTTCCATTCTGAAAACTGACCATTTATATTTACCCTTTGTTTCCTATCTCAAATCAGTTTGCAATCCATTATCCCATGACAGGTTACTTTGTTTAAGAACCTTTGGTGAATTCTTTAGAACTCTTGAGTGAATATCATCTGATCCTGCTAACATTTCTGTTCAGTTTATCAATTCCACTTACATATTAGATTTTTAATGTACAGGCAATGGCTCTTTGAAGTACAGGTTGAACCTATCTTAACTGGGACTCTCTGGTTCAGCAACATCCCTGGTCCAGAAGGACTATGGATGTTCAGGGTCAGAGAGTCCCATGGAGGGCTGGTGGCTAGGAGCCCTGCAGTGGGTCTGCAGTCCACTTGTGGGGCTGTCCTCTGGCAGCAAAACCAGGAGCCTGGCATCAAGGCTGCAACTCAGTGGCAGCACTGCTGGGGGCTGGGAGACAGGGAGCCCAGTAGCAGGGCTTCTGCCTAGCAGCAAACTTACTGCCCAGCGGTGAAAGCATCCAGGAAGACCAGGAGGCAGTAGGGTTGTCCGGCAGTGCAGTTGGGAGCTGGCAGCACAACCAGGACCTGGCAGCCCTGCTACTGTCCAGTGGCGCGTGCAGCTGTGCCGTGGGACTAGGAGGCAGTGGAGCCTGTGGTGGGGCTAGGAACTCAGGAGTGCCCAGCAGTGCAGCAAAGAGCCCAGCAACCCTGCTACCACTCAGCAGTGCTGCCTGGTGAGGCCAGAAGGGAGTGGGGCTGCCCAGCGAGGCTGAATTTCAAACAGGGCTGCTGCCTGGCGGTGAATCTAAGCCCCAGCAGCAGGGCTGCCATGGGGGTCCAGAAGCTTTGTGTGTAGAGCAGCCAGCAAGGGGAGGGGAGGCTGGGAGGCTGACAGCCAGGCCATGGCTGGGGTTACTGGTGGTGGAGAGTGGGGGGTGGCGTTCCCTGGTCCAGCAAAGGCCCTCATCAGGGACCAGTCAGGTCCCAAGGGTACCAGACCAGGGAGGTTCAACTTGTATAATTTGCACCAATATTTGTAGCAAGCCTTCTGCAGTGTGGGTCTTTAATGCATATTCTAATTTGAGTACATGCATGGAATTTTCGATGACATTTGTGAAAAAGCTCAATGCAAAATGAATGTACAACCAAAATCTGAACTAGTGCAGAACAGAAGAGAGAATTCCAAATTTTTTTGCCTATGTGTACACTACAAAGATAAATCGGAAACAGAAATGCAATTTGTGGTATGCAAATTGCATATATTTTTCTGATTTACTTCCGAAAGAGGCTTTTCCAAAATTTGGCCAGTCTACATGGGGCCAAATTTCAGAAAAAAAACCCTCTTTTGGAACATCCCTTCTTCCTCGTAAAACGAGGTTTACAGGGATGCTGACAAAATGCATCAGCTTTTTTGACATTTTTTTTTGGAAAAGCAGATACGTTTTTCAAAAAAAATGCAGGAGAGCTTTTTTGGGATACCGCTGGTATCCCAGAAAAGCTCTGCGTCTAGACATAGCCAAATTTGTTACGTTTGCCAGATTCCTTGGCTATTATTAACTATTATATATGTTATTATAGACCACTCTGATGGAGACTGTTGGCCCAGTCCTTCTCTCTAGAGTCAGGCAAGACTTGCTGTGAATTTAGTAGAAGTTACAGCTGTATCGTTAGTCTCTGAAGATTGTTGGGTTTTTTGCTCTCTCCTCGCCTCTCATCCACACCCCACAAAAAATCCTACAGAAAAATAATCCAAACAAAATGTCATTAAATAATCATTTTGATTTGGGACCTGCTCCCATAGTGCTGACCTACAGAAATGACTCATATTACTTTAACAGGATTACTCATTTGAGTAAAGTCTACAGGATCAGGCCATTAGGCCTGCTGTATCATACTTACTTCTAATGTGTTATGAACGTGTAACCAGAAGAGGGAGCAAAACTTCTATCTTTTAAAAACAGTCATGATATTTAAAAAACTAAATAACCTACTCAGCTATGAAGAAAACAACTCAGTGTTGGCTTAAAAACAACACATTTGCTCATATACAACAGCTCTTGGTCAAATAAACAAAACTACCTTGCCCCCCTTGTCTCTCTAACATTTGTTCCTTGTTATTTAAATATAGTCATACAACTTAAATGTGCCATTTATCCATTAAAGTACTATTTCAAATCTATTGAATTTATAATTTTATAAAATGTATCTAATGTTTCTTAATATTTGGTCAAATAAATATTTATATTAACCATAGCAATATACTTTTTTATTGGGAAGAGGCGATATCAAGTAAGCAGTGTTTAATATATTTTGCTAGAGTACAAGTAATTTCTTTTAAATTATTTTAAATTCTTGAGGAAAAGGAGAATCTTTATACAATCCCCCCCCCCCCCAGGGAAGAACCCACCAATATAACATTATATAAAAAAAATTAACAAGACATGGATAGTCTTTTCATTTGTAGAGTATTATCATAGAATCATAGAATAATAGGACTGGAAGGGACCTCGAGAGGTCATCGAGTCCAGCCCCCCGCCCTCAAGGCAGGACCAAGCTCTGTCTACACCATCCCTGACAGATGTCTATCTAACCTGTTCTTAAATATCTCCAGAGAGGGAGATTCCACCACCTCCCTTGGCAATTATGATAAGGATTCACATTCCATCCCCAAAATTACTAAAGGTACATCTGCACAGCAGTGTTATTTCACAATAACTGACATTATTCCAACATAACATAGTCCACATCCACACTACAAGCAGTTATTTTGACATAATGTTGAAATAATGGTGAGCTAGAGGATTTCTTACTCTGGCTCCTGTAACCATCATTGTATGAGGAGTAAGGGAAATCAGAAGAAGAGAGCTCTATGTCAGACTGTGTAGACAGAACCCACACCCAAAATAAGTTATTTTGACTTTAGCTACACACATGATGTAGCTCAAGTTGCTTTAGCCCTGCTGTGTAGACATGCCCCAAGTGATTTACTACTATAAATAATTGAACTACCTAAAGTCTGTCAAAGATAATATAACTGGATGAAAAAGTTAAACCAGACTGTTTTAGAATACTAGCAATAGTGATAATATAAATATAGATAGATGTCTCTGGTTTTATCAGTGCCCACTGGATTTACACTAAAACTCTTCATAAACCCTAATAAATGTTGTTCATGTACATTTCAACTAGAGTCATGGGGGAAATTTAGAAGTTGATTGCAGAATGTATAGACTCAATCAAGAAAATTCAAGCTAGAACGATAAACAATTGGGAGAGAATGTCTTGTAGATATATTTTCTATAATACTAAAGATAGTTTTAACTATTATGCAAGAAAAGATTTTACAATGAACACAGAATTATTTACATAATAGGAAGAATGGCTGTTAATATCTGAACCTTATGGATTGGTCTCTTTTAATGAGAAATGATTTGACAATCAATGTCACAATTTGTTGAAACAATGAGCTCGTGCAAAAGGCATTAATTGATAATACAGTATCTATTATAAGTCTTTAATAAGAAAGAAAACCTATTCCATGATGTGTTATGAAATTTCAGCTTTACACATGCTATGCCATTTTGGAATTAATCCTAGGAATCTAGTTTACTAAGATAAAAATAGTTAAATAGATGAGCTATGATAAGTTTTATAATGTCAGATTTGTAATTTCTAAACAAAGAACATGGTAATAAATTGATAGCAAAATGAAATGTATAGAAAATGAATATATGCAATATATGTATATTATGTTACCAAGGATAGTCATTGAAGAGTTAATGAATAATCCATAAAAACGTGTAGCCAAATTATGAACTGTTGATGAGCTCTGTAAGACAAAAATATTTGGGCATTGCTGGGTGACTGCACTGTATTGCTTGGGTGAAATGCTCTGGTTAAAAGTGTGATAGGATTTTCATTCTAAAATCCTATTATCAGAATTTATAATATGACTGAATAAAACTTGGTGTATGATGCAGCCCAGAGAAATCGTGTTAATTTTACTAAATTTTAATGTAATTATACTAATTAGACTTTTATAAGATACTCTGCAGAAATATTATTTATATAACAACGAGAAAAAGCTTAGCACATGTTCCAGCAGTACAAAGAGTCTGGAAAGCTGTCTTCATGGGGCCGCTGCAGATCCTTCTGGTCTGAGGGAGTCCAAAGCTGGCATAAAGCCAAGACAGCTGATTCTATGCCATTCCTTCCAGGCTTTCATGGCATAAGTTACATGTAGAGATAGAAGGTGGGATTGGAGTTGTTCTTGGAGTATAATAGGTGCTGGCAGCCTCAGATATCAGGGAGGCACATAAGTGTCCTAAAGCCACTTTGACCTTCTCCATGCTGCTGTGCAAGTGGCACTCTGGCACACCTGAAAATGTGGCCTGAAGTGTACATATGTATTGACCAGAATGGCTTTTCTGTTCTCTTAACATTCGAAGAGAACTTTTCAGCATACAGTAAAAAGTTGTATAATGTGGAACAGGCCTTTTCAATACATCTATCCCTAAACCACATCATTCTTCTTTTGTACTCTATTAATGCATGAACATTCGATGTTACATGTAATTTCTCTGCTTTTGACAAATTATATGATTGTGCTAATAGCATTTCAGTGTTCTGCTTTGTATTTCACCAGGCACCAGTTAAAACTACTCTTGATTAATTTTTATAGCAGTTGTCTCCTTACATTATTAATACTATAATTCTTTTGGGGGGCAGGGATTTGTTTTATTGTGTGAGGAATAGAAAGAAGTTCTCAGGTTTTTCATCTGTAAGGGAAGGCCAATGCATTTCGTTTGTTATCATTAGAAAAGTGAAGACATTCTGGTGATCTAATTTGACATTTTAGACATTTTTAATTGAATTGTCAAGTACTGATTGAGAGAGAGTGGATTTAATCTCAAATATTGGAAATTTGGATAAAATGGAAAGTGCACAAGAAAGGATTTGACGCACAGGGTAATTTGCATATAATTTTAGCTTACCATGGGACTGCTTCTACCCTATTGCTGAAAAGCAAATAGAATGGGGAGACATTACATAGGAATAATTAATAGCTTTAGCAGCCTGGCAATTTTGCTGCATCATCACTACCACTGCAGTTTTGCTCCCTCATTTCAACTCACATGCAAGATTGGTGGGTGCTAAATAGCGGCCAAGGGCATGGAGAGAAAGTCATAAATCAGAGGATCTACATGTTGTTATTTTTATTATTTTGATGTTGCCAACAGAGTGTTCTAAACAGCACATTGAGTAAAGACATGGGAAACCCAGTGAGTACAAAAGCCAGTGATTGCATCTCACATGTCTAATAGTAAGCATCCTGCATTTGTCTAGCTTACAAATCTTCCTAGTCCAAGAGTTGCTTTTGGGGGCTATAAAACTTTGGCTCTGTTGTGTGTTTTTTCATTGATCTAATATTTTTCTGTAAACATAAAACAAACATTTGATACAGGAGAGACTAAATGGTCTGATTACGTCATATATTGACTGTGCTTTGTGTGCACGCATTGGATAAGAGAGAAAGGGAATAGTCAAGAAGCCCTTGCCTAGTTATCTGAATAAAATAGTGCAGTTTATCATTATTTTTTGCATGACTAATGATAGTATGGTTGATAAACAGATGAAAGGGCACTGGAAAATTCTAGAATTTCATTTACATCTTTTGTTCAACTTCAAAGAAATCCAGGAAGTGGTTCAATGAGATCCTATTTATAGCTTTTTTTTTCAAACTAGAAACAGCTAAAACGGACTCATGCCAGTACCAACCAGCTTTATAGAGTCTCATGGGATAGCAGAACTGATATTACAGTGCTCCATAAGAGGTGGGTCTGATTCTGGAAAAAATGTGCAGGGGCTGCATAACCCTGATTCAGAAATATAGCTGAGTACACATAAAGAAGACAACAGGTAATCTGCTACTGTGTGCATCCTTCAATGCCTACACTTCGGGTGGGGACATGTGAGTGTGTGTGTGTGCATCACTACATTATTGGGCTGAAGTAGCTGAATAGAAAGACTGACTAGTAGCTCTGTAGTCATTCCAGATTTAGGGGAAGGATGCCTCACATATTTTCTTTAGGCTGCAGTTCAATGCTCAATTCAGTTAGCTGTCATAGGAACTCGATTCTGGATTTGGTCCTAAATGCAATACCTACATAATGCGATGTTAATGGCTAGATGTTGGGGTGTATCTGAGCTGCACTTGGTGTTGGTCAAGATGAGAGCAAAGGTCACTGCATACCATCTCTATGTCCTCCCCTCTCCTGGAAGTGGCTATCTAGCAATCATGCCTTTGGCATGAAGAAGAGAAGCCTTCTGGGTTGATCTGCTTTCCACCATCTTCCATCAGACCCCCAAAATCATCCCTGTGTCTGATTGTCTGGGATTCTTTACCCATGCCCCCTTAATGTTCATATCCTCTAGCCTAGTGGCATGGGAGTTGCTATGAATTCCACTAAGCAAAGGGATTTTTTCACTGGCTAGATCCATCATTGTGACAGTCCCTTTGGTGTGGTGGATTGCAGTGCCTCAGAAGATTTTGGGCTGAACTCAACACAGTTACAAAATTAAAATGAAAGAAAACGGAAACAATACATTCTCCAATCCAAGTTAATTGCTTTTTTTTAAGTTTGTCTGGTTAAATATTTAACATTAATGTACTTCTCTGCACATCTGATCTTAGAGAATCATTGCAGACTTACATGGCCGTGAAACATAAAGTGATTATAAATGCACTGCAATAGCTTTAACATGGAAATGCCAGCCGTTATGGAAGATGGAATTATACATTCTGCATAATCTGCTACATAAGTGATATCTACACTAAGAAAGAAGGTTCCCTCTCTGCGGTTGACCATTACTAGCTAACACATTTTTAAACATGAGTTGTCCTGTTTATATTAGGTACAGAGTGCTGGTTAAAATACTGTTAATGAAAGCATGTTGGCCGATATACTTCAGAAAACAATCTGTTTTCCTAGTTTAGATATAGCCTTACTGATAATATTCTCAGAGAAGTAGCTGTGTTAGTCTGTAACTTAAAACGACGAGTGATCCTGTGGCATCTTAAAAACTAACGATAGATAGATAGATAGATAGATAGATAGATAGATAGATAGATAGATAGATAGATAGATAGATAGATAGATAGATAGATAGATTCATGAGCTTTCGTGGGCACAACCTACGTCTTCACTCATCTGAAGAATTGGGTTGTGCCCACGAAAGCTCATGATAATATATGTATATATATTGTTAGTCTCTAAGGTGCCACAGGACCAGTCATTGTTCTTAGTGATAATATGTAAGTTGCTATCTATCTTGTTTTTTCTACAGCAAAATAGCATACATTAAGAACAAAAGAGCAGTCATACTGAATCAAAGTAAAGATCCATCTAGCTCAATATCTTCCAACAATGGCTAATGCTAGATGCCCCAAAGGGAATGAAAAGAGCAGGTCATCATCAAGTGATCCATCCCCTGTCATTCATTCCCAGCTTCTAGCAAACTGAGACACACTTCAGAGTATGCTTTTGCACCTCTGCCCATCCTGGCTAATAGCCATTGATGGACCTAGCCTCCATGAATATATCTAGTTTTTTTTTGAACTCCGTTATATTTTTTGCTTTCACAACATCTTAAATGTTATGTCTATAGCATCAAAAATGTGCTGTGATGTGACTGGAAGAACTTCCATAGTGACTACTCTGTCTAATAATGTCTGAGTGAATGACACTTTATTCTTAATACCATGATTAGTTCAAGGTCAGCACAGATTTTTTACCAGCACTGCATTGATAGTTCAAATGGCACTGCAGATGTGCATATGGTCTAACTGGCAATAGGATAGACATGGTTAGAACTGGAGATGATTATTTCATGAAATTAATACTTTCAGAATTTTCAGAAGTTGAATTACAGAATCTGTTTAGTAATATAATTCAAAATGAAGACAAAGATTTTTTCAGACACATAAAGGAACTAGCATATGAGCATATGCAAGTCCAATAGCAAGGGCTTTTAATTAATCTGTAAATTTGGGGGTTGTATCCTGGGAAGTAGAGTATTTCTTATTTAGTACCTTTTTCAGAATGTGGGAAAAAGTGATCCAGGAATGAGAGGGCCATTAGTTTGACCTCCATTGTATGTAAGACCTTGGTACATGTTTTGAAAGAGGATATAGAGCAGCAATGGGCAACTTACGCTAGTGAACGGGATGCATGAGTGGCCCTCCTTCATCTCAGTGGTTCTTAAGATTGTCATATCCAAGACAGTCTCCAGGGATAGGCTAGTATTGCTAACTGTGTGTGTGCCCCTAGAATTTGCATAGTGTGGTGATTGAATCTTAGCTGCACTTTGATTGGATGTATAAGGAGAGCAAGGCTCTCACAGTCAATGTTGTATGTAATCAGTAAGCACCTCACTTCAGATGCCCTTGCTGTATGTGCATGCCACTTTAGTAATAGCAGTAGGAAAAATCCTATGCAGATGGAAATCAGTGGACTCTGGCAACCCCGCAGGTGGGCAAAGATAAACGAAATGTCTTGTGGGCCACACACAGATTCTGATGGGCTGCAGGTTACCTACCATTGGTATTTGTCTTTTATATCAATATACAGAAAAATGGTAATTGCGATAAAATAAACATAATTTTAAAAAAGGTAGATTGCACCAGAGCAACCTGGTTTTTTTCATTGCAAAGATAACTGATTTATTCAGCAATGGAAATGAAATAATCTACCTGCATGTCAGTAAGGCATTTGATACAGTTCCACATAGGAAATATTAAATTGGAGAAGATGGGAATTAATATGAGAATTGAAAGGTGGGAAGGAACTAGTTAGAGAGGAGATTACAATGGAGCATACTGAAAATGAACTACTAGGCTAGAGGGAATTAGTAGTGGAGTTTCCCAGGGATCAGTCTTGGGACCAATCTTTTTTAATATTTGCATCAATGACATTGGCACAAAAAGTGGGAGTGTGCTAATAAAATTTTCAGATGACAGGACTGCTTTGCTGTCCCTCATTGAGTTAGACAAGCAAGTGGGGACCCCTGAGAACTGTCTGTCCGGGGTGTGGTTCGGGTCCCTTTAAGCATAGCCCTCGGCTGGCCTGAGGCAGCAGCTCCACACTCTGATGCCCGGCCAGCTTTAACTTCGGTTCAGGGTCCACTCAATGTGGACATGCTATTTCAAATTAGCAAAATGCTAATTCAAATTAGTTTTTAGGTCTAGATGCACTAATTCAAATTAGCTTATTTCGAATTAACAAATTCGAATTAAGTTAGCTCGAATTAGTGCTGTAGTGTAGACATACCCAGGATAACTAAGCCCCAACTGTGATGTGGTCATGAAAAAGGCTAACACAGTCTTAGGATGCATCAAGTTAGGAATTTCCAGTAGAGGTAGGGAAGTGTTAGTACTATAAGGCTATATCTAGACTGCAGAGGTTTTCCTCGATACCAAAGGTATCCAGGAAATGCTATGCCGCCTCCAAGGAATGCATCCGCTTTTTTGGAACAATTTCCAAAAAAGCGGACGCATTCTTTTACCATGCCTGTAATCCTCATTGCATGAGGAAGAAGGGATGTGTCAAAAGAGGATGTTTTTCTGAATTTTGGGACCATGTAGATAGGCCAAATTTCAGAAAAGCCTCTTTCAAAAGAAAATTGTGGTTTGCAATTGGCATATCTTTTTCTGACTTTTCTTTGTAGTGTAGACATAGCCTTATACAAGGCATTGTTGGTGACTTGTCTGGAATATGATGTGCAATTCTTGTCTTGTGTCTTTAAGAAATATGCATTCAAATGGGAACAGGTGCAAAGGAGGATTACTGGGATCAACAAAGGAATGAAAAACATAACTTTATCACAGAAGACTCAAAGAGCTTTACTTGTTTAACCTAACTAAAGGAAGGAGAGGGAAGATATGATATGGCTGTAAATACATCAGGGGAATAAGTTCCAGGAGGAGGAAGCACCAGTCCTGCCACAAAAACAAATTGACATGAACTGGCCATCAACAAATTTAGACTTGAAATTAGACAAAGATCCATAACTATCAGAGTAGTGAAGTTCTGCAAGTAGCAAATAGCCTCAATGGCTGGAAATGAGATGTTAGATGGACAGAGCTCTGAGTTCCTGAAGTTAATTCTTTCTCCATTGTGTAGCTGGTAGGTTTTGCTAACAAGATGAGAATTTAATTGATTGCCATATTTGGGGTTGGAAAGGACTTGTCCCCTGGTTAGATTGGCAGAAACCCTGGGATTTTCATGTTCCTTTGCAGCATAAGTCTGTAAAGTGGATTCTCTGTAACTTGAGAGTTTAAACTAGTCTTGAGGACTTAAGAAACTCAGCCAAAAGTTATGGGTGTACTCCAAGAGTGAGTAGGTGAGTTCTGTGGTCTGTGATGTGCAGGAATTGAGATTAGATGATCATGATCATCACTGTTCCCTCTAATTTTTTGTGTTCATGTGCAGAATGACTTTTATTATGTGCACCAATATGGAGGTGATGTATCGTATCATATAAAAAGTCATTCCACACACAGTATGTGAAGGGGGTGGTGCCAAGGGGATTGGAGTTCAGGAAGAGGTTCAGGGATGGGGCAGAGGATTCGGGTGTGGGTTGAGGGCTCTGGCTGGATCTGGACATGCAGGCTGCCCCAGGATAGAGGACTACCCAAAGCCCTCTCTCACTGCAGCATCTTGGGGCCAGGTGAGAGACACATCTCCATGGTTATAGCAGCTGCAGAGGACACAACTGGGGAAGGGGCACCTGTTCCTCAGCTGGACAGATTTGGACTAGACTGGGGAGGGGCCAAAAAAGGGGTTCCTGTCCCCTGACAGCAGCAGCTCTGGGTTGGGCACTGTGCCCGGGGGAGAGGTGCCTCTCTCCTGACCCTAGCATGGAGCTGCTGCTGCTGGGGGAGAGGTACCCAGCCACTACTCGGGGAAGGAGTCCTCTCTTCTGACCACAAAATGGAGCAGCCAGGAGAGGGGAGAAGTCTAACTTCCCCTTTTGTAACAGATTATTTTTTAAAATTTTTAAACAAAAAAAGGAGATTGCTGAGGTTAGATTAACCCTAGCAAAAATGGAGAGTAAACCTTTAGCCTCAAAATATTATCACAGTCAAAGAAAGAAAGTTTAGAATCCTTCAGAATCAAAAGAATGATTCAGGCCCAGCCTTAGAGCCAGGTGAGCAAGGGTATATAATCTTCTGTTGATAACTTACCTTGGTGTTGAGGTCAGATATGCTCTTTTACATTGTAGAGGAGTGCGGATTGAGAGATCTATACCTCTAATTGTACCAAATGAAAGATAACAGAACCCAAAACTTTATTATAAACTGTAAGTTAAAATATTGAATATTTATGAATTTTTAAAAAAAATGGAAACCTTGACTATTTTAAGCATAAATACTTTAATAAAGAATGCAGGTAACTCAAATAATGTATTTGTTTGAAATAACCTGTTGATTTAAAAAGGAACATACATGGTTTATAATTTCATTTTTTGTTTGTTTGAATTACAAATTTACAAAGCCTTTTTTTACCAAAATTACTTTTCATTTTTAATGTGTTTTTAATTTAAAGAAATATAAGAATATCCTAAAACTCTGTAGATTATAAACACGCTGATCTTTAAAAATTGAATAATCACTGTCCAATATAATATACATGTTTTCTTAAGAAAAATGTTAATTATAGCAGAGAGAACAACTGAAATATTTGATAGATTGTATGGGGATTAATATACATGGTATGTCCTGTTCTGTATTTTAACACATTTGATGAAAACAATTAATTAAAGAACTTAAGTTTTACCCTGGCAGATAAAGTTTACCTGTTTAGATTAAGCTGTTCCAAATGATGTTAGGTGTTAAATGGAAGTTAAATAATGTTTCTGACAAGTTCTGATTTCTTTTGGTTTATGCTAGAAGTTACATGGGAGGACCAGCAGAAAAAGGTGAATGGTACAATAACTGATGACAAACCATTGCCGAAAAAGAAACACCATTCTGAGCCAGGTTTGTCAGGGTTTGGAAAACCACATGAAAGCATGAGACTATAGAAGCATTACATTTCATGCTTTTGTAATGAGTGTGTGCTTGATGTACCTTATTTTTTTCACTTTGGTGTGAAATTTTTAGTATGTAGAGACATTTAGTTTAGTGATGTACACAGTTCTGTTTTAGATTAGCAAAAGTAGATCCACCCGTGTAAGCAATTGTGTTAGACTGCACATGCATTAGAAAAAGAAATAATGTGGCTTAATATTGGCATTAGCTTGCTTTTCAGTTTCAATTCTACTTTGACTTATATATGTGTGTGAGTCTCAGTTCAAGTCAGAATTCTGCCAGTTCCCAGAATCCAAGTCTGAGTTCTGCCAATCCTCAGAATTCAAGTCTGAGTTCTGCCAATCCTTATTTTAGTTAATCCCAACCAAGTGATACACTGCATATAAGAAAGTGGGATACTCATCTCCTTAAGATCTTAAGCAGAATCCTTTCTGCTCTCTCAGATATTGCATAAAGCATAAACAAGGTTCATTTATCCCTGTCTTTCCAGTGCCACTCTTTGCATGACTTTAAGACAGGAACTGAGTTTGGAAATATAGCCCCCATCCTTATAGAGCACAACATTGAGCTCAATGGGTCTACTCACATACTTAAAGTTTAGAATGAACTTAAGTCTGCATACCCTACTGTACAATATGGATAAAGCTCCTCTGTGCAGAAGATAGACATTTCTCAGGGGCTAGTATAAGCCTGTGGAATGAGCTATCCAACTAATGACTACTGCAAGCCTCTCTGTCTTCTGCTCCAAGTGCATGGTACTGAGATAGTACAGTGATATGTACAGTATATGAACATACATAGACTAGGATACAATATGGGGCCTTAGGCTATGTTTACACTACAAAGAAAAGTCGGAAAAAGATACGCAAATTGTGAACCACGATTTGCATATTTTATTCTACTTTTCTTCCGAAAGAGGCTTTTCCAACATTTGGTCCAACTACACAGGTCCAAATGTCCAAAACCCCCTCTTTTGAAACATCCTTTCTTCCTCATAGAACACGGTTTACAGGGATGCCGAAAAAAATGCATCTGCTTTTCCAAATTTTTTTTTGGAAAAGCAGATGCATTCCTTGGATATGGCAGACCTTTTCCAGGATACCTCCAGTATCCCAGAAAAGCTCTGCAGTGTAGACATAGCCTTAGTTTGCAAAGGTTTAGCCTTCGGATCATGGTAATCAAAGTACTTTAAAGTCAATGGTTGTCTTTCCATGGACTTCCATAGACTCTGCAATAGGTCCTAAAATTCTGAGATATATGACTTCAATCATTGTCAAGTTTTATGAATATGCAAAAAGAACTTCACTGATTGTTCATGTGGTATGTGTTTTGTTTCTTTGTTATGATATTTGTATAAGTTGAAAGAAGTCAAGTTATTGGATTGAACTGAATTGCTTCTATTCTTAATAAAAATTTAATACAGAACTTTTAGTTTATAAATTTAGTATCTATAGATGGCTAAATTCAGCTTTTAGTTATACATTGTCTAGGTAATTCTTCTGTATATCAAAAACATTACTAAAACAATTGAAATTGTTTTGAAAACAATCACTTGGCCAAATACATCATTGTCCTGTGAAATAGGATAAAAAAGACTGTAATTGTTTAAGAGTAGTAGGAGCTATCACTGTTTCTCTGGTCACAAATATCTAGGGCCAGATTCTTTCCTTCACCAGGATTCATTCTCAAATTACACCAGCCCTGACACAAGTTAGAGCAGCCTTGTAGCTCCTGTAATTTATGACAACTGAGTATGTTCACTGAAGGAATTGCTATAGAGTGTAGGGTTCTTCTGTGTGCCCTTAATCATCCCTGCCATCCCTCCAGTGCCAGCAATGGAGAGGTGACTGATGTAAGAGTTGGTTTCATTACTTACATTCCAGTTGAGAATTCTCTTACACTCAGCTGTTCAGCTACAGTCAATTATGTCTCCTTTGTGCTAATTACATGACACAAAGGAACTGGAACTGAGAATCTGGCTCAGTTTTAAGAAGACCTTAAATACAGATTTGGGGCTAGTCCTGCAAATCCTTACTTATGTGAGAAATGTTCACTATTTGTCCCATTGATTCCAATAATGACTATTTATGCAAGTAAATCTTTGTAGGACTGGCCTTTGTGTAACAGTCCAAAAATGTTGCTGTCCATTGTGTGCCTAATATGAGACAACTGGGAAGGTTTTACTCTATTTTTATTCAGTCCTTGCTCATCAGTGGGGGATTTGTCTGTGCAAAGACTTATTAAGACCCATTAGGAGCTGGGTAAAAACATACATATTTTTTGGAAAATAATATTTTAACAATTATGCATGTGTGAGCCTGCTAAATATTCTGAACATGATCTATACTTTATCTGTCTTCTGGTGAAGATTTTAAATTGATAAACTAAACTGACATTTAACCATTTGTTTCTGCAATCAAGAGAAAATTTTGAGATACAGTATCTTAAAAAAGATGCAATTTGAGAAACTACTGGGTTACATTATTAATATATTTCTATATATGACATCACATGTCATCTATTGAACATACTGTATCTCAAAATTCTTTGCAGTTGCAGAATTGTTAGACATTAAGATAAATCAATATAAGGAGAAAATATAGATTTTCATATTTAAAACAAGCCAAGAATGTGGAAGGTAAAGAAATAGTAGAGAGGTATTCCAAATGGTAAGAGCTGCAGAGGATAATGATAGTAAGACTGTAAGGAAGATAAGATAAGAAATAAATGCCAGCAAGTTAAGAATTGATTAAAGATGCAATATAGACCAGGGATTGTGAAGATGCATGTAGGAAGCCCTTTTATGTTTTTAAAAATGTAGGACCAGTTTCTGGGCTGCATTTTGATAAGTTTTGTGTTATTATCTTACTGCAAGAGTGTAAAGCTAGCTTGGCCAATCACTGGGGGATTACCCCTATGCAAAAGGGTCATCGATCAATAACAAAGTAGTGACATAAGGCACTGTTATTGAACCAAACACTCAACTGATTGTTTCAGTCCTCCAACTTGGGTGGTCACATGACCAGATTGGAGGACTAAAAAAAAATTTCTGAATGTTAGTTGAATAAGTTGAATTAAATAGTCTTGCAAGTAACTGTGTTGCTATTTACTGATTATTAGGATCGACTCTGAGATTTTGGTGATAAAAAAATTAGTTGAGGGATGGTCTCAGTCTTTTTATTTCTTGAAGAGGAATGTAGCAAATTTTAGATAAACACAAGACATGCTAAAAGAGAAGTAATTTGTGTTGACAGAATTTGCTGAAGGGGAAACTAGTTAGCCATACACATTCCTTACTCATATCTTCTTTTGATCGCAAGTCAATTCCCAGTAAACTGAAAATCAGGCAGATTGAGTTAAATATTAAGATCAGTATGTTGTTCCTTGTATGATTAGATTTGATATGAAAAATAGTAAAATCTGAATAACAGAAATGTTCAGTTTTTAATTGCCTCCAATTTTCATTTGAGGGTGCCACAGAATTTTTATTCATTACACATAATAGCACTGTAATATTTCTCAGGGTAAATAGGAGGGTTTGACAGCTGTATAAATAGTAGCGGCATTAAGGGACATACTTTAAGAACGGTGGGATGCAATTTGGGTTTTTGAACCCATGAAATGATTGAGGCTTTTGGTAATGGGGAAGAAATACTTTTTCTCTTTCTCCTGTTGTGGATCAAGGAAGATTGCACCTCAGTTTTTTGGGGAGCCTTGAAGTGTTAATTCCCTGTATTAATAAGTAGTACTAGTAATTTCCTCTGATCTCTGATTCAGTCCCAATCTCTGCACCCAGAAAATTTGGATAAGCCCATGATCTGAATGTTTATGTTAAAATAATCAGCACTGAAAAATTACTATATTGCCAAGTTAAATTCAGACTCTACCATTTATTCTAGTAAATGAGACAGTTCACACTTCTCTGAAAGATATCTTTTTCAAGTCAATAACATAAGAATTGCCATACTGGGTGGCTACGTCTAGACTGGCCACTTAAGACGGAATAGGCATGCAAAGCAGGCAAGTCAGAATAGGGAAATCCGCGGGGGATTTAAATATCCCCCGCGGGATTTAAATAAACATGGCCGCCGCTTTTTTTCCGGCTTGGGGAAAAGCCGGAAAAGAGCGTCTAGACTGGCGCGATCCTCCGGAATAAAGCCCTTTTCCGGAGGATCTCGTATTCCTACTTGCAAGTAGGAATACGAGATCCTCCGGAAAAGGGCTTTATTCCGGAGGATCGCGCCAGTCTAGACGCTCTTTTCCGGCTTTTCCCCAAGCCGGAAAAAAAGCGGCGGCCATGTTTATTTAAATCCCGCGGGGGATATTTAAATCCCCCGCGGATTTCCCTATTCTGACTTGCCTGCTTTGCATGCCTATTCCGTCTTAAGTGGCCAGTCTAGACGTAGCCGGTAAGAATAAAGGTCTACCTAACCCGGTATCATGTCTTCCAATAGTGGCCAATGCCAGGTGCCCCAGAGGGCATGAAGAGAACAAATAATCATCAAGTGATCGACCCTGTGTTGCTCATTCCAAGCTATTGACAGTCAAAAGCTAGGAACACAATTCCTGACCATCCTGGATAATAGCCTCCATGAATTAATTTAGTTCTTTTTTGAATCCTGTTAAAGACCTGATTTCAACAACCACCACAGGTTGATTATGTGTTGTGTGAACAGATACTTCCTTTTGTTTGTTTAAAACCTGCTACCTATCAATTTCATTTGGTGACTCCTACTTCTTGCATTGTGGGAAAAAGTAAATAACTTTTTCTTATTTACTTTCTCCACATCTGTCATGATTCTATAGACTTCTTTCATATCCCCCTTATTCATCTCTTTTCCAAGCTGAGAAACCCCAGTCTGATTAACCTCTCCTCAAATGACATTCCATGCCCTGATCATTTTGTTACCTTATTTTGAACTTTTTCCAGTGCCAAGATAACCTTTTTGAAATAAAAAATACTACATGTATGTATCTGCATGTAGTATTCAAGATGTGGGCATACTGTGCATTTATATAAAAGCAATAAGATATTCTGTCTTATTCTCTATCCCTTTCTTAATGGTTCTTTTTGCTTTTTTTGACTGCAGCTTCACATTGAGGGCATGTCTATACTTACCAGACAATTGACGCTCCGGAGGTCAATCTCATAGCATTAGATTTAGTGGTTCTAGAATAGACCTGTAAATTAAATGCTAAGGGCAGCCCTCCCCTTTCAGCATCTGATACACCTCCTTCTCCAAGGAGTGAAGGAAGCCAACAGGAGTGTTTACTCCCATCAGCCTTCCACTTTGTGGCCGCTGCCACTGCTTGATTTAAGTAAGCCAACTCCAGCTACGCCTTTCATGTAGCTGAAGTTATGGACCTTAAACCAACCTGCGTGGTCTAGAATAGACAGGCCTGAGTGGATGTTTTCAGAGAACTATCAACAATGACTCCAAGATCTCTCTCTTCAGTGGTGACAGCTAATTTAGTCCCCATCATCATATAGTTGGGATTATATTTTTCAGTATGCATTACTTCACATTTATCAAGATTAAAATTCATCTGCCATTTTGTTGCCCAGTCTCATTTTGTGAGATCCTTTTGAAGCTCCTCTCTGTCTGTTTTGGATTTAACTATCTTGAGCTGATTGGTATCTTCTGCACATTTTGCCTCTTCACTGTTTATCTCTTTCTCCAGCTCATTTATGAATATTTTGAATAAGATTGGTCCCAGTATAGACCCTGCAGGGCACCATTAGTTACTTCTTTCCATTCTGAAAACTGATCATTTATTCTTACCCTTTGTTTTTTATTTTTTGACTGATTACCAGTCCATGAGAAGTTCTTTCCTCTTATCCCATGACAGTGTGTTTTGCCTAAGAGCCTATGTTGAGAGACCTTATCAAAGGCTTTCTGGAAATCTAAGTATACTATATCCTCTGGATCCCACTTATCTACATGCTTGTTCACCCCCTCCAAGAATTCTAGAAGATTGGTGTTGCATGATTTCTCTTTACAGAATCCATGTTGACTTCCCCCAACAAATTATGTTCATCTATGTGTTTGACAATTTTGTTTTTTACTATAGTTTCAACCAGTTTTCCCAGTAATGAAGTTAGATTTACTGGTCTGTAATTGCCAGAAGCACCTCTAGAGCCCTTTTAAAAAATTGGCATCACATTAAATTTGTTTCAGACCTCTTCTACTAACACCTCAATCTGTGTCTGTTTCTCAGATTTGTCACCTACAAAGAATGGCTCAGGTTTGGGTATCTCTTTTACATCCTCAGCCATGAAGACAAATACAAAGAATTCATTTAGATTCTCCACAATGACCTTATCATCCTTGAGTGCTCCTTTAGCATTTCGATCATCCAGTGCTCCCCTCTCCCCCCCCCCCCCCCCCGGCTGTTTAGAAAGATTCCTGTTTCTGATGTACTTTTGTTGTTAAGCCACATGCCACTTTTTTTTTTTTTTACTATGTTTTCTAATTTGGGATATACGTTTAATTGGAGCCTTTATTATGGTGTCTTTAAAAAGTTTCCATGCAGCTTGCAGAGATTTCACTTATGGCATTGTGCCTTTTCATTTCTCTTTAACCAAACTCTTCATTTTTTCTGTTGTTCCCCTTTCTGAAATTAAATGTGACAGTTTTGTGCTGCTGTGGTATTTTTCTCACCACGGGGATGTTAAATTTAATTATATTGTCTTTTTGTAGACTCAATAACACTGCACTGCATCAGTTTATACTTGGTTCACATTCTGATTGTTTTCTGCACAAAAAGAATCTCTAGTAAGCTCTTTAAAATAAAACATTAGATATAGTAGCCAAAAGTAATCAGAAAATCAAATTTATGGAACTAATTAGGACAAGAATATGATCTCTAATGTGTTTTAAGTAGAAATAGATGAACCTTATATACTCGTACATAATCCCATTCATTTTTAAAATGAGCCCCCCAAAACTTACAGAGAAAAAATAGTAAAAAGTCACTCACCTGTTTATAAGCTGACTCCAACGTACAGATTTCCAGTCCCAGCTCATCAGTGTCAGTGCTGGCTGAGGGACATGCAGGCTGCAGGCGTGTAGCCTCTCCGCTCCCATTGGCTGCTGTTTTCTGTTCCCAGCCAATGGGAGCTTAGAGGCTCCATGCTGGCAGCCAGCAAGTACTTCAACCAGTACTGCTTCCTGAGCAATGGGAAGAACACTTTCATAAACCAGCCCCCATTCTTTATAATGGGATTTTTTTCTAAAAAAAAAAGTCAGTTTATAAGTGAGTATACACAGTAACTATTTCAGGTAATTGGAATGAACAGCATTAAGGAATTCAGATAGCCCATCACATTTGAGAAATAGAAATTCCATCAGAAATCTAAACAAATATGATCAGAGATGATAATACAATAATGGAGATGGAAATGAAACTATGTTGTAGTCCCCAAATGGTCATATTTCAAGCATAATGAAAGAAAATATAACTAGCAGGAATTTCACCATTAAGTTACACAAATTAATTACCTGATCTTAGCCAGATCTTTAACATAGCCAAGATGTAAGTACCAAATTCTGAAAGTATCTTTAATGAAAAGGGACTAATTTTGCAATTATCTAAACTTAAATATTTTAATTATTTATTTATTTTTTTATAAGATGGTCTGATAGAATTAACCTGAATGATATTGTTCTGTATGAAGAGATTCAACAATGCTCACTAAATTAAATTTTATATGATTCCCTATATATTGTTTCCAGAGGAGTGCAGCTCCTATTTTATTATCTATTCTGTCTAATCTATTTAGGCTCTGATGCTACACATATCACCATGATATTGCAAAATCTCAAAATCAACTATTTAAATTAATCATTCTAGAAAATCTTATTTTCTGTCAGAAACTTAAAGAGTGAGGAACTTAGCTGTCTGGAGATAGTTCAAAGCTATGCTTAAAAGGTGGTTCTGTTCTGAAAAGTGGCTTTTAAAAATGTGCATTATGGAATATATTTATTGTGTGACAGTGATTCCATTTTAGTTCTGTTCTTTTACAGATAAAAATGATTTAATTTTTTTTGTTAGCCTGGTAAGGTTAACCTACATTCTGAAAATCAAGCTGGATTCACTCCACTTAGACATCATTACCATTACAAAGCATAGCAAGTCAAATTTTGCTGTCATTGACATACCCTATCTTCCAAGCAGTTGCACAGCATTGGCCTTTGATGGGGTGAAACTTGCATTCAGGTTACTTGTGGACTAGAGGGAATGGAACTAACGAGTAAAGGGGGGGTCATATGATTACTCAGCAGGCACATACTGGGGCTCATACATGGAGAGTTCATGCAAGCTCTTATGTGAACAGCTCTAGAGCCAGATAGTTTGAAGGAAGAGGCCTCAGGAAGGCATACACTAGGTAGGAAAGTGATCGATATAGATTCTGAGGAAAGGCACTTGGACCCCAGGAAAGGGATAGATATTAGTGAGCACCCTCAAGTTGAAGGCACACTATAACATGGCCCTGTACTTGGAGCTTAGTAAGTTTTCTGTTAATACGTGAAATAGAATAAAATGTAGCTCATGTCATCTATCACTATATTGACTTTTTACTGATGAATAGGAATGAAAACTGGGAAAATCTTATTTTTCTCATGAAAGGAAACAGGTAACACTCCAAATACACCTAGGGAGTAGATCTGAGTAATAAGAAGATTTTTACACTGCATTTTTACATGCCATTTTTACACAGCATTTTTTGAAATACAGTAAACTTCCAATAATCCAGCACCTTTGGGACCCAGGGGGTGCCGGATTATCGGATATGCTAGAGTATCAGGAGGTACTCTGGAAGAGGGGCTGTGAGGGGTCTGGGGTGGGGGTCGGTGGGGAATGGCGTGGCATGGGGCAAACCCTCCACTGTTATGCAGGGAGGTGGGGGAAGCCTCGCGCAGCCGCTGGTGACAGGCCAGCTGGGGCTGCAAGCGGCAGTGGTGACTTGGGGAAGCAGCGGGGCAGAGCAGCTGGGGTGCTGCCGGGTTGGTCCTGCAGCGCCACCCCTGTGCGGCACTGCAAGACCAACCCAGCAGCACCCCAGCTGCTCTGCCCATGGCTTCCCCAAGTCTGCCACTCATCAGTTTCAGCAGCGATGCAGAGTAGAGCAGCTGGGTTGCTGCCAGGTGCCGAGCAGGGTGTGAGTGGTGGCGCTGCGGGACCAACCCAGCAGCACCCCAGCTGCTTTGCTCTGCACCTCTTCCCCAAGTCTGCCACTGGTCAGTTTCAGCAGCGGCAGCAGCAGACTTGGGGAAGCAGCAAGGAGCAGCTCCTATTGTCCGGCTGGTTGGAGCATTTCCGGGTTCCAGTGGGTGCCGGGCTATCGGGAGCGCCGGACCACTGGATGCCGGATAATTGGAGTTTTACTGTAGAGTGATATTTTCCAAAATCTATCACTTGTTCTTAGGAATATTTTTATCTGATCTGAAGAATGTCCCAAAGAGTATACCTGCCCTGTTCAAAAATCCATGCCCATAACTGCCAAAAGTATAGCTAAACTGCACAGATACAAAGGTGGCATAAAATTCATATTTTGCACACCTACAATCCTTTGTCCTCTGTGTACAAGGCCAATGCCTGATAGGTTAAAATAGTCACATGGAACATTCCATATTATTGTAATAGTTTATAAGGCATCTTTTCAAAAACTAGAAATGCTGGTTGAATTATAAAAAGAAATAGTTCAGAATCACATTAAATATTTTAAAAAGCCTATAAAAGCATTAGATGCCAGCTGCATGTTTGACTAGAAATGTTTTAGAATTGAGCAAGAATATTGGGGTAACAAGTTTATATTATAATTAAAATGTGGAGAATCGAAACAATTACAGTAAAACTTGTGTTATCCAGCATGCTAGGGGATTAGCACATTCTGGTTATCTAAAAATTCCGGTTATCTGAGAGTCCCATCAACCTAGGAAAAACCAATGGACAATAATAATAAAACTCAAGTTTTTAATATTGGTAGTTTTATAGTGTGAGGCAGTTGGTCTCACATTTCTATTTTGAGTTAAAGATGATTAGTACTTCTTAAATAAAAAATTGTTAAGCCAATCATGGTAAACCAAGCCAGGCCTGAGCTCCTGAAGATGTGACAGTATTGTGGCTGGGGGCAATGCCAGTTAACAAAGTTTTCTGGTTAATAGAGTGCCGGATAACACTGTAAAAGGATCTGTCTCTAGCATAGAAGAAGATGGGAAATTTATTATGCTTAAGATATTCCTAATGGGATATCAATGCATTTTTTAATTTAAATTGAAATCTCTAAGTAATGGAGCAATTCGGATGGCTATCGTTCAGTAAATCACCAAGAGTAGGTAGTATTTATCTATAGGTTTTAAAAGGAATTTAGTGCAGAATGGCAGAGATATTGATTGAGGTAAGCAACATATCCTCAAGAACCATAATGACTGAAGGCTAGTGTGGTGCTTTATTTTCAATGGTGTCCTGGCTCTGTGAGAGAATGTTACACAGTCAGTGTACCACTGACTCAACACCGACAGTACTCATCTTTTGTCCTTAACTATTGCTAGTGTGTTTAGTGCTGTAAACACTGCCTCCGTCTCACCTATGAAGGATGAAGCATGAAGGCAGGGGGTAGAGTTTCAGCCTCAGAAATCTCTTTCTGAGGCCTTGAATCCTCTTTTTTTCTTATGCAGTGCAAGGAAAGGGACAGGGCCTTACTCCTTTACTGTCTAATGTAAGTTTGAGCGGAGGTCATGTTTGGGAGCTGTGCTAAGTACTCCATAGTCCCCTGCATTGATAGGTAGTAACTCACAAGCCCTATTTATGCCTGATTTATTACTCTGTAGAGTGTGAGGTAAAAGATGTGGGCAGATGTGGGCAGAGAATAGGGGTATTCTATGTTGATGGACATAAAGTAAGGCAAGATGCCCGGAGTGGTCTATTTTGATGTTGAGAATGTTGCTACTATCATCCTATTTCTAATGTTCTGTTTATCAAGAAGGTATTTGGTAACATTGTGCTGATAAAGCTCTTGATTTTTAGATTCCCTGAACTGCCTAGTTTTAGAATAATGATACAGACATAGCACTAATCTATCAATGGTCATCTGCCAATGTTCTCTTGTGAATGGACAAAATCTATGTGGCCACATTGTTTACTTAAGATCTGTCATATTCCTTTAATACTATATATCATGGTGATATATTGTGATCATTGTTGTACTCTCTGGCCAGGATAGATGAAATGTTGTGCAAGGGTGATGATGGGGTGTCTAAACCCTGAGAGAGACCAGAGGATAGTATCATCCGATCTCAACAGATCTCTTGGGCGCATCCTGTAGGCCCCCATTATTTCAGCTTTTTTGTTCAGTGTGAATGTGAAGATACTAGAGAAGAGACTGAAGTGTTTAGATTACCAAGCCAGTCATATGCTAGCAATATGACTAACATGTGACACAGAAATGATTATTTGATTTATGCAGTCTTTCAGATTTTACAGTGTCCAGACCAAACGGGATTGAATGAGGTCTGGCTAGTTAAAGTTCAATCCACAAATGATTAAAAGTGATTCAGAAAATATCCAGATGAGAGAACAAAGTAACAAACCTGATTTTAGGGTTTCATCTGTTTTTATAGTAAGATGGGCAATCAGGATCCTGTTCTATCCCTACCTATATTGTAGCCAGGACTAGTTCCCTTCATCTTTCTTGTCAAGGAAATTACAGCATTTAATCAATGATGCAAACCTTGCAACAAGCACTCATAGATTATAGGCCACAATTAAGGAACATGAACAAACAATGAATAACTTTCCCAGGATGAGCAGAAACATCTTAGCATTTATTAAAAAGAAATTAAACAATTGAAGAAAAAGAGTAATTGAAATGGATTTCCGCCTTTCAGAATATAAAGAAGTTAAAATTTCAGCATTTCAATTGTCATTTTTGGGGACCAATATTGTTTAATGTATTTTTAATGATTTAGAAGAGAGTAGCACAATAATAGACTGAATTTAGCTAGAATAAGAGAAAGATAATGAAAATTCAAAAATAGTCTAAATTCATATATGTTGAATGTCTGAACTTAGTGGACCATGTGAAACAGAAATCTTAGGAATCATGGATAGCTCAGTATATTTAGTGACTGAATTTAAAATTTATTCCCCAGTTGTCTACAGGAAATATCCTACAGAAATATTTTAAAATGACAATGTTTATCTACTGTGTAGCAACAATTTAAATAGAATGCTTGTATTTGCTAAAACAAGATAGAAAACAATACACCAGGTATTAGAGGTGATTCTTTTATGTGTTTCCCAACCTCCTTTCCATCTATTGTCCATATCTTTGTACAGGATTGTCTAGGTTCTCCATATTCCTGTTCTGGTTTTACCTAGTCATATATTTACATTTAAAAATCAAACTATAAATATAGTGTGCCAATTCTTTGTGCTCTGTGGAGATATTTACATCATAGACCTTTGTTTATTGTTTGGTACAGAAAATCTCAGTATTGGTCCAATCTGCTGTAACGATTGTCAATGGATACTTCTGAACTTTTAAGAATCTATTAGTGGGGATCTTTAAAAAATTAAAAAAAAAATGCAAGTCTGTGTGTGGCGGTTAGTATACCTACAAGATTTGGGGGGGACTAGATTATCTGGTTTTGTCTCTGTTTGGCTGGGAGATTTTACTGAAATCTGATTTTTTTCCCACTTGATTATAATTGACTGTCTAGCTATTCTCCCAACTTCCTCCTCTAATAATTATCTCCCTGCTCTTAATCTACTCCCAGATCACCTACAGGATCCCCACCCTTTCTCAATTCACATGGTCTCAGGGATCAACTTACTTTCTTTAGCCCAGGAAGTGGGGTGCCATGTGCCTTTTTTTCCCCTTATTTAGTTATATGTGTGCTAGTCACATGCATTTATGAGACATACACATTTCTGGATCATCACTATCCAAGAATTTTCTCCATATTCTAGGATTTTGCACATGAACTTGTATTAATTAATTAATGCTGTCCTAAAAATAACTGTATTGTGAGGACAGCATCAGGTAGTGAAGCACTGCAAAACTGGGAACCGTAGAAGCTGCTAAGCCTCAAGATATAATGGAATATTTGTATATGTGAGGAGTGGAATCAAAATCTGCCTGGATGGAGAGATGTTTGCCCTTTACTTCTCTGCCTTGTAACTAACATTAGTGTTTAATATGGGCATATCCGATGAGTGTAATTATCCTGCCACGTGGCAAATTAAAGCAAAGTTTGACCTCAGTAAAATATAGTTTCAGATAAAATTGATTGTATAGTGAGATTGGTACTTTTAATTTAAATATTTTTATAGTAATGCACATATTATTTGTCATGAAAACCATTACAGAATTTTGTATCAGAGCAAGATAAAAGAATCAGCTAAGTTTTTTGTTTTATTCATACTTATGGTACAATAATTGGTATTAATTTTCTTTATAAATATATTCAGTAGAAGACACTCGTTTCCTAAATTCTATGCAATAAGCATTTGTACATTGTTCCACATAAGAATGAACAATAGAGCCAAAAATGCTAGTTTACAATATGGGTGCTAATCAATGAGCATATATGAAAGCAGTAAAAAATTAAATACACACATACACCAAAACCAAACCAAAACCAAAACCACAGAGCAGCTGAAAGCTTGGATAAGGTCTATTATATGCCTACATTTTGATAAGATAAAATGTTAGGATGAGTATATATCCTTCTAGAGAGGCAAGGTATATATATATCATAAACAAAGATGTGAACAAGTGAATAGAAACCTCAGCTTTTCCTTAGTACTGTATATGCTGTATAGATAATATGGGAATATAAATATCCATATAAAAAGTCCAACTTTGTTAGGCTCTTTGAATATGTTTCATGTTATATGTACATATCCCTGACAGCCACACTTTTACCTCAACTAAAGGTATTATTAGAAAGTGTTACAATGAACATGGAAAATATAATCCAGCTCTCCGAATGTCCTTATATTTTTCACTGATTATTTTTAATATCCAGAAGTATGCTTAGCTTACAAAAAGATATTTGCAGTTCTCCTGAGTAAGGAATAAAACCCTACATTTGTGATGGAATCTACCCATGAGTCATTCTAGCAAACAGGACCCTGCGTGGGCATAAGAGTCAATGAGAGAAACTCCTTTGCAGAATCAAGGATATGATTTAGGCTCAAATGATCAATACTTAGCTTTAACAATATTAGAAACATGTCACAATACTTGCTGCCAATTTGCTACCTAAACATCACTAATCATGAACATATGGATGTATTTTATTTGAATTTTAAAAATCTCAGTGTCATTATCAATTATCAATTATGCTTTTATTACAAGACAAAGTGTATTTGAAGCCCAATATTAATACAACTGGCAGGAAAATAAGAAAAAGTTACTTGTTTATTTGAGGAAATCTGTTCAGCTGGTATCTCAAGAACTGAGAAGACTTTGCCATTGGTAACCTTTTACTTTTTGATAATAATTGATTCATAAAGTTCTGTAGCAGCTAAATTATTAGGACTGCCTTCAGCTGATGGTTAACTGAAAGAGACTGGTGTATTGCCATGCCATAACTTTCTATGAGTAATCCATGAATATTTATAATAATTTCTTTTTTACTAAGAAGCTATGCCATACACCCCAAAAAGTAGACTTGTAAATCTCTCTCTCTCTATTTCTTTTAATCTACCAAATTAAATATTTATTGATACAATTTATTAGTATGTAAAAGCAAAATTAAAGGTTGAAATACTGTGAAATTTGCAGGGTAGTAATATGCAGTCAGCTCATTTACAGTGTCATTGGTTTGGTAAGATACATATTCTTATTCAAACATATTCATGTATATATATAATGTGTCTTTTACAATTTGATTCACTGTAGCGGATTTGCAGAATCTTGGCATTTGACAGTATGTAGTAGGCATGTATTTGTATGTATTAGTACTAATACCAGATGTAGTTTAATATGGAATAAAGTTAGAATGAAGTCATTCAGAGCACTTAGACCAGACAACATAAATGTAACAGATAACATTAACATTAATTAGCATCATTTTCAATTTTTTGAGTTATGCAGATATGTTCTAATTTGAAATCACAACACTAATTGCAAAAGAATTGCCAAGTATTTTCTGGGATTCTTTGAATAGTGCCTATGGATGAATTCTGGTTGGGGGATGAATTTGAGGGAAGTCTCAGGAGCAGCATGGATTGCAAGTGAAAGGTAGTTTAGGATACTTTGGCTCTGCTTACGTTTTGGAGCCAAGAATGCATTTATATTGCTGATATTGGCAGATAACCAACATTTGTATAATTTTGATTACCTTTGAAGATTACTTCACTTTACCCTCTAACTGGAAATAGGTATATAGCACACGGAGTAAAACTCACACTCTCCAAATACACGTCTTTAATAGAAGTGCATGTTTTTGAATGCTATATTTAATGTAAATTACAGGACACAGTTGCTTTAAGCAGTTGGCTTATATAAATTTCCTGTTCTGTAGTGCAAGACGTATGAGTCATATATATGTGAAATACAATGATGAGACAAGAATGTTATCTACTCATTTGAATGCAAGAGTAAATAAGTATACATTCTGGTTTTTATTGTCTTGTGTCATGTTCTGCAGTTTGGGATATACAGTATTACGATAAAACATTGTTTTCAGGATTACGTGTTATGTAGATTCTGGAAAATATTGGGATTTTTGTCCTTTTCCAGTTATTAATTTGTTTCTTTCTAAAATTTTGCATATATAGAAGTTTGGTTCAGCATAAATAAGAAAGGAAGAGAAATAATTTAAATACTTTAATAATACAGTTCCTAATGTTGGCAATTTAGGAATGAAATTGGGGTTCCTTACTTTTGAGATTAATTTAAAAAAAGAAAAAAAGTTACTTTCTTTTAAATAGATACTGTTTCAAGAACCTGAATAATCCATGTCATGAACAAAGTGGTAACTGCTAGTTAGTTTACCATTTACTAACTAACTCTTTCCTCAGCTTTGCTGCCAGGACTGGCATGCAGTTTACTGTAACATTTGTTATTTCCTCATCTCTTATACTAACTTTGTTTTTCTGGTCCCTTTTCTCCAACAGTAATTTAACCAGCTTTTTTTTAGCTTTCTTTTCCTTTTGGTATCTGTTGTGTTAATTTACCTTACCTCCCATATAGTAATACTGCACTACAAGCATCTCTCTAAAACACTTTTCAGACTTTCCCTCAGTGTCAGTTTTTACCTTCTGAGTACATCCACTCACGCCCATCTCCTTTGTCTATGTCTGTCCATTATATGATGTGATCACAGAAGAAGTGGAATCATCAAGGAGAAGAAACTCAGGTCTGTCTCTTCTACTGCTTTTTTCTGTGTTATTTTTTCATTTTACTTGTCCTGTAGATTTTATCGTACCCCGTCTCATATACTTTCCCCTCTTTTCTCCCCTCAACGTCAACACTTCTATGATTGTAAGAATTTAATTTTAGATGTTTACCATTTGTATATAGATAATTATTTTTACCAGTACATGTAAACTATGTGCTGCACAAAAAATATTAAGTGTTAAAAGTAAATTGAATGGTGACAAACACAAAAAACACCTTATTTTACTCATTCAAACTACTTATTATAGTTATTCCAACTCTCTGTTTATTCCCCATGTTCATTTTGTTTGCATATTAGCTTATAAAATCACTGTCACCTCACATTTCCTACTGGTGATGTCTGGTGTATTACTAGATTTGGAAACTGTTCTATGTGTACCAGCACATAGTTTAGAGGTGTTCAGGAAACCAGACCATAAAATAGTCATGCAGCAGAACAGAAACTCAAATATTTTAGCAATTTATTTATTTTTTCTTGGGGAGGAAAAAAACTGAAGGTTTTCATTAAGTTGCATTTGATGCTCTGAGATTCTGATCTTAGCTTAATCAACCACAGCACTGCTTTTAAAGGGTAAGTTTGTTAGAGTCCAAGTATGTTCTCCCATACCAAGAAAGGAATGATAAGAAAATAAGGATGTAATGAGTATACACAGGAGCGCTGTTTATGTAGTGAGTAATAGCTATATCATTCAGTGCTTTTCTCAAGGCACTGTGTACCTTTTATTTCTTCTGGAGATTTCATCATTCATATCAGTGTGAAATCTGCCATTTTACTGAGTTTTCCATCTACTTGTTGAGGTTTAAGGAACTTTTCATATACAAGAACCAAATAACTGAAAACACTGAAAATACAGTACAGGCAGTCCCTGGGTTACGTACAAGATAGGGACTGTAGGTTTGTTCTTAAGTTGAATTTGTATGTAAGTTGGAACTGGCACATATTGTAGGGGAAACTCTAGCCAAACATTTCTCCAGAGCTCAGTTTTATTCTCCCATACCTCACTTCCCTCAGTCCTTTATTCTCAAGCTGAGGTGTCTGCTGAGAAAAGCCGCTCCGTGTTTCCCTGGTCTGCTGGGGGGGAGGGGGAGGTAGCTTTGCGTCTCCCTGGTCTGCTGGGGGGAAGCAGCTAGTGCGGGGTTGCCTCACCCCGTTTGTAAGTAGGGATCCGATGTAAGTCGGATCCATGTAACCCGGGGACTGCCTGTAATTGTAATAAACTCACACAGAAAAATGATAAAAGACAAAAACACCTACGGACAAATACTTTTCACATTGTGATCATTCCATGTCTGATCTTTCAATACTTGTCCTCAGAAGGTAAGCTTGGTAACTTTAATTCATAAAGCTGATATATATTGAAATCATGAACTTAACAGACACACTGTTTTCATGGCTCATTACAACAATCTGTAAAATATTCCTGCCCACTAAACCAAAATGGTCCACTTCAAACTACTTTTGTATATCAATCTAAACCTTATTGCTCACTCCATTTCAAGTGACCTTTCACATCATTACCCCTTATACTTAACTGTATGTCCCAACTTGTTTTGTTCTCAGAGGCTCTGATTTCTTTCCTGAGAAGAACTGTTTGTAGTTTGAAAACTTGTATCTTCCACCAGCAGAAGTTGGTTCAACAAAAGATATTATCTCCTATATCTTACAGCTGTTATGCCATAAAGTAGTAGATTCAAAAACCATAACTATTATTTAATGTTAATTATATAAAAGTTTAAGGAATGTTCAATATGTACCTTTCTTGTGGTTTCTCTACTACTCAGCAACACAGAGAAAGGATTTGGGTCCATTTAGTCTCTGACATCATAAGCAGCACTTTTTTTGAACATCCCGGAGGAGGTACAACAGCCCAGTGAAATGATATTTGATCCATTTTTTTATCTAGAACAACCATAGAAGATATGGGTAGGAATAGACCTTAGGATTTCATCTATTCTAACCCCTCTGCTCAAAGCAGAGCCGGTCCCAACTAAAACAACCCACCCAGGATTTTGTCACTCTGAGGGCAGCCTAGCACTTTCCTCTTTGGAATACCCATTCAACTACATGGACCTTAATAGAAATAACTCTGCTTGAGCTCAACAATATCCTTGCCACAATCATCAGATGTTGGCACATTCGCCTAGAGGTAGAAATAATTACTATGTATCTTTTTGGAACCTAGAATTCCAAGCATTCAGGTCCTACCGGTCATTACTTCTATGTCTAGCAGTTTGCAGGAGAGCAGTCACTCAAATCTGGTCAAAATTGAAATTGAGGGTGGAGCTTTGGAGAAAGTGAAGTTGGTATTGAGAATGATATGAGTTGAGGCAGCTCTCCTTGAAATTCACCAGCATTAGATACTAATAATATCCACTCTTGGAAAGTTGAGCTTGCTTGTCTAGCATTGTTCCAATGATGTATTGGATTCATTTCTAGTTCTAGCGCAGTGTTTCTTAATCTCATTCACATGGTGACCACATGCTAAAACAGAAAAAGTTTAGGAACCTACCTTTTCTCTATCCATAAAGAAAAGAGAAGTGGGAGTACCCACCCAGACCTATACATAAGTATCTAAAAGGTGTCACAAGAAGGAGGGAGACAAATTATTCTCCTTAGCCTCTGAGGATAAGACAAGAAGCAATGTGCTTAAACTGCATCAAGAGAGGTTTAGGTTGGACATTAGGAAAAACTTCCTAATTGTCAGGGTGGTTAAATACTAGACTAAATTGCCTAAGGACACTGTGGAATCTCTATCTCTGGTGATATTTAAGAGCAGGTTAGATAGACATATATCAGGAATGGTCTAGACGGTGCTTGAGGGAAAGGGTCTGGACTCAAACACTTGTGGTCCCTTCCAGTTCTAGTGTTCTGTAATTCTATGATTCTATAAACCCCCTTCTGGCTACCAGCACATACTCTAGGGCTATGTCTAGACTGGCAAGCTTTTCCGCAAAATCATCTGCTTTTGCGGAAAAACTTGCCAGCTGTCTACACTGGCCGCTTGAATTTCCGCAAAAGCACTGACGATCTCATGTAAGATTGTCAGTGCTTTTGAGGAAATACTATGCTGCTCCCGTTCGGGCAAAAGTCTTTTTCCAAAAAACTTTTGCGCAAAAGGGCCAGTGTAGACAGCAGAGATTTGTTTTCCACAAAAAAGCCCCGAACGCGAAAATGGCGATCGGGGCTTTTTTGCGGAAAAGCGCGTCTAGATTGGCCATGGAAAGTGCTTTTGCGGGAAAGCGTCCTGCCAATCTAGATGCGCTTTTCCGAAAATGCTTTTAACGGAAAACTTTTGCATTAAAAGCATTTCCGGAAAATCATGCCAGTGTAGACGTAGCCAAGAGGTGTGCAAGAAACCAGACCATAACATAGTCATGGGACACAACAGCATTGCTACATTGGCACATATCCAATTAATAAATTAAGTGCTGACATTTATATCTGCTTAATTTTTAATTCTAGCTTTGAATCTGCTACTTTCTCTTTTACTTTTGATTTAAGGATGCATCTTTCATTTAGTGAGTTGATTTTTATGGACCTCTGTGAGAGAGGGTGTAAAGGTGCATTATTATTAACTTAGTGATAGAAATGTAGCCGTGTTAGTCTGGTGTAGCTGAAACAAAAAACAGGACTATGTAGCACTTTAAAGACTAACAAGATGGTTTATTAGGTGATGAGCTTTCGTGGGCCAGACCCACTTTCTCAGATCAAATAGTGGAAGAAAATTGTCATAACCATATATGTGTTCATTTTTTTAATTGTATCCTTTCGTATATATGGTTGTGACAATTTTCTTCCACTATTTGATCTGAGGGAGTGGGTCTGGCACATGAAAGCTCATCACCTAATAAACCATCTTGTTAGTCTTTAAAGTGCTACATAGTCCTGTTTTTTATTATTAACTTGTGTGACTATTTTTGTTCTGCTGTGCCATGTTTTTAGCACAGTGCTGTTTTGCTTAACGAGAATGTTTGATAAGCAGGTATTTTAAGCACTTGAAAAAGTGGCTGCCTGATACAAATTTAAGGAGAGTTACATGTTATCATATTCAGGGTTTGTTTGTTTCCCATAGTCAGTCCTAACTTGAATGCATATGCTTCCTTCTGGAGTTGCATATGAACCTATGTCTTTAGTTTAAAATTTGAAGCATATACCTTGACTTGTGTCTTTCATGTCAGTGATATTTATAATATTATAACTAAGAAAAGTGACTTGGGGAGAGTGTTAGAACCATTGAATCATAGGGCTGGAAGAGACCCAGGAGGTCATCGAGTCCAGCCCACTGCCCAAAGCAGAACCAATCCCAACTAAATCATCCCAGCCAGGCTTTGTCAAGCTGGGACTTAAAAACTCGGGACTAGGGGAGAGTGTTAACAGACAGGTGTACAGCAAAATATAAGTGTGCCATTTTCAAAGAGCAAACATTTATAAGCTTTAAAAATTTGCATAACAGAAGATGGATTGTGTGCATGAATTAAACAGTTTAGTCATCCAGTGTTTGCTATGCTACCAAACATTTAGATGAATTTAAACAGCTGGCTATTGAAACTATATATCAAGGGTGGGCAAATACCAGCCAGCGGGCTGGATCTGGTCTACCAGAGTTAGCCCTTGATGGTCCCCCATACTTGCCTTATTTTCTTGCACTCTGCAGATACTGGGGATCACAGCTCCCATTGCAGTGGATCACTGTACCTGTGAAGGTGCAGATAAATTAGTGGCAGCAGACCACTAGAGGCCAACCTTTATTCAGTGTAAGTTTAGCACAGGCATCAGAAAAGCAAATTATCCATATTGTCCTGCCAATGAGCCGCATTCCTGATCTGTAAAAATCAGCTTTAGCAGTGAAAATGTTCAGACTTTGTGAACATTCAGTCTTTTCTGAATCTGCCACCAAATTGTCAAGAGTACTAATTGTATCCCCCAACTTAATTAAAGGCAGAACATATTTGTCGGCTTATTGTCATAACACGTACCTATCTGTTTGGTTATGAGAGGACCTGGGTAACTTTATACCAGTTAGCCTGTCCTCTGTCCTAGGTAAAATCATGGAAAGATTGATATGGTTTCAGTCAGTGTTCCCTCTAAACTGCAGGCAGCACAGCTTCACACGTGATTAGTCAGCCCCGTGCAGGAGCGCTGAGCCTCTGACTGGTCTGGGCAGGGCTGATTAATCACCTGTGAAGCTGTGCTGCCCTGTAGCTTAGAGGGAACACTGCAGTGAGTACAGAATGAAAGCTGGTAATGCAATTAATCCCAGTAAACAAGGTTTGATTCAAAACAGACTGAATCAGAAAACTTTTCTTTTTTTATGAGATTACACATTTGGTTGATCGTGTCAAGTATGTTGATATAATTTACATATATTTCTGTAAGCCCTTAGCCCTGCATAATTTAGCTCTGCATAATCAGAAAAATCAGTCCTATACGAAGAAAGTGTAGCCCATAAAAGCTGATTAATTTTAAATGGGTCATCACTATCACAGCTTGTCACTCTAAAAGTATAGCCAAGTATAGCCAAGATCTGGTATTGTCATTTCTCTCAAATAGTTCCTCAGGGTTAGGGTTATTGAGAGCAGTCACTGCATCAGGTGGTGTTCAAGAATACACCCTCCAGACCTATGTTTGGGGTCGCTCCTCAGATTCAGTTTGGTCATATTGTCACCAGTATTTGCCACCACAGGTCTCACTCGATTTAGAGTACACCAATGTGTTTTTTTGAGGTCAATGCCTTGGGGCTGTTGTTTTGATGGAACCATGAATCTCCATGATCATCAGCATTTCCTACCATTTTATTACTCTGTTGCCTTAAATACTTGTATTTTGGTATAAAGGATTTTCTGAAGCAAAGTTCTGTCTGGACTTCAGCCTCTCGGGTGAGGGAGTGTGTCAACACAGTGAATTGGTTGGCTCTTGTTCCTATTTTTGTGTTTCCTGTTTCCAAATTGCCTCACTGATGGTGCTGGATTCCCCAGGTGACCATGTAGTGACAGTGTGGGAACTAGGTTCAGAATCCATGTGATGAATCTTAAAAATTGATCGAGTTACAGTATCAGTTTTGTGTTCATGGATTGAGTAAAACAATACTGGAGCACAGTGCTACACAGTTGAGTAAAATAGGGTGAGACTGGTGGTTCCAAGTGTTTTGGGATTAGCTTCAATTTTTGTTGGACATTTCTGCAATACACAATTCTTGGAGTTCCTTTCTTTTTCAGCTTCTTGTTGTGCTCTTTGAATGTCAGTGTCCAACTGTTGTGACCCAAAGTTGTGATACCATACTGCTCACGGATTGTACCATGCCATTGTATGTGGCATTTTTGCTTAGTATGAAAGGGTTTCAGATGGAAGGTGTACACTGGCTTTTGAAAGTTGCCATTCTTAATGTCTGATTTGTGTCCATATATTCTTTTTAGTAAAGACAGTCCAGTTTATCCAATATACATGGCAAAGGAGCATTGTTGGCACGTTATGGCATATATTACAATATTAGATGTGCACATGAATGCACCCTTTGATGGGATGGCTGATGTGATTAGATGTGACTTAGGTAAATGTGTAGACAAAGTTGGCGATTGGGTCATCTATGATTGGTGGTAGATCCTTAATGATGTTTACGAGAGGTTTTAGCAAGGGGCTGTAGGTAATGGCTAGTGGTGTTCTGCTGCTTACTTTGTTGGGTCTGTCCTGTAGTAGTGACTTCTGGGTATCCACTTGGCTTTATCAATCTGTTTCTTCACTTCTCCAAGGTGGTACAGTATTGTGGTTTTAAGAATGCTTGATAGAGATCCTGTAGGTATTGTCTATGTCTGAAGGATTGGAGCAAATGTGGTTGTATATCATGGTTTGGCAATAGACAGTGGATCGTGTGATGTGTTTTAGATGAAAGCTGGAGGTGTGTAAGTAAGTGTAGAAGTCTGTAGGTTTCTGGTATAGAGTGGTATTTATATGACCATCAGTTATTTGTACTGTAGTGTCCAGAAAATGGATCTCCTGTGTGGACTGGTCCAGGCTGAGATTGATAGTGGGGTGAAAATTGTTGAAATCCTGGAGGAATTCTTCAAGAGCCTCCGTCCCATGGGTCAAGATGATGAAGATGTTGTGAATATACCATAAGTAGAGGAGGGGCACTTGAGGATGGTAGCTGGGGAAGTGTTGTTCTGAGTCAGCCATAAAAATGTGTAATATGGGGCCAAGCAGATACCCATTGCAGTGTCTCTGACTTGAAGGTATGGATCATCCCCAAATCTGAAATGATTGTGGGTTAGAACAAAAGCACAAAGTTCAGCAACTAATTGTGCCGTACAGTGTTCCCGCTAAGCTGGACGGCAGAAAATCTTCACAGGTAATTAATCAGCCCCTCCCAGTCAGAGGCTCTGGGCTCCATGCATGGAGCTGATTGACTGGGCGAGGCAGATTAATCACCTGTGAAGCTGTGCTGCCACGCAGCTTAGAGGGAACACTGGTGCAGTGGCATCATTAGGGATACAGTTCCAGATGGCTTGTAGTTGATCTTTGTGTGGAATGTTGGTATAGAGCGCTTAACCATCCATAGTGGCTAGGATATGTTTTTTGGGAAGATCACCAATGGATTGTGGTTTTTTCAGAAAGTTGGAGGTGTCCTGAGAATAGCTGGGAGCATTGGTAACATAGAGCCAGAGGCAGGAGTCAATATAACCGTTCAGTTCTGCTATAAGAGTGCCAATGCCTGAAATGATAGGTCATCCCAAATTTCCAAGTTTATGGATCTTCGACAGTAGATGGCGTACCCATGGTCTGAGTGTTAGAGGGGGTGTCTGTGAGAATTAGTTTCTGTGCTTCTTCCGGTGGTTTCTCAAGTAGATGGTGTAGTTTCTTATGGTACTCCTCAATGGGAGCAGAAAATAGTGGCCTGTAGAATGCAATGCTAGACAGTTGTCTAGAAGCTTCCCATTCATAATCTGACATATTCATGATGGCTACAGCACCTTCATTGTCAGATCCTTTGACTATAATATCAGAGTTTTGTTTGAGACTGTGGATGGTGTGGTATTCTGCATGGCTGAGGTTATGGGACAAGTGATGTTGCTTGTCTACAATTTCAGCCTGTGCATGGTGGCAGAAGCTTGATCTTGGTTTAGAAATACCTATGTAAGAGGAGATTTCTGACAGGAGAGCCAACTTTAGCCCAGGAGGAAAAGCCATAAGAAAGTCCAGTGTTTGTTAGACAAACTTAGAAACATTCAGATTAGAAATGAAATGAAAATTTGTAACAGTAAGGGTAATTCACTACTGGACAAGTAATTAGAAATATGCTTGATTCTCCAACAGTTGAAGTCTTTAAATCAAGATTTGATGTCTCTCTAATATGTATGCTATATATCAAACATAAGTTATAAACTTGGTACAGAATCTACCAGATGAGGCTTTGTGGCCTATGTTATGCAGGAGGTCAGATTAGACAATCACAACAGTCCCTTCTGACCTTAACAACTACACATCTATTAAATCAACCTCTCAAATTGAGAGTATCTGAATTGATATTCAGATATTCAGGCAAAAGGATATTTTGTCAATCCAGGACTTAAAGACCTGTTTGGGTAAGGTGGACAGAACTTTTTCCTGCACAAATGGGCTGAATGAGGCTAGGGAGCGGCTATGTCTTTCTCAGGATGGGTGGGGAAGGAAATAAGCAGCATTGCCCAATAACTGCTGCTGTTTTTAATAGTAAGTCGTGAGGGGAGGGAGATTAATGACTCATCCCCTTTTTGGGGGCCGGGGGGAGAAATGGAGGTTTGGGAACATATTTCTTTTCTGGGACCTGTAACAGCTGAATTGCAACTTATCCTTTAAAAAGAGTAGGGAAGGATTGACTAGAGCCATTTCTGGTCTTCTAACTAAGGATTGGGAATGGACAGAAGAGGAGTCAGGTGGAGAGAAAGTCCTAGGAAAGTGAGGGTATGTCTACACTACCCCGCTAGTTCGAATTAGCGGGGTAATGTAGGCATACCGCACTTGCAAATGAAGCCCGGGATTTGAATTTCCCGGGCTTCATTTGCATAAGCGGGGAGCCGCCATTTTTAAAACCCCGCTGGTTCGAACCCCGTGCAGCGCGGCTACACGGGGCGCGAACTAGGTAGTTCGAACTAGACTTCCTAGTTCGAATTACCGTTACTCCTCATTTCACAAGGAGTAACGGTAGTTCGAACTAGGAAGCCTAGTTCGAACTACCTAGTTCGTGCCCCGTGTAGCCGCGCAGCACGGGGTTCGAACCAGCGGGGTTTTAAAAATGGCGGCTCCCCGCTTATGCAAATGAAGCCCGGGAAATTCAAATCCCGGGCTTCATTTGCAAGTGCGGTATGCCTACATTACCCTTCTAGTTCGAACTAGGAGGGTAATGTAGACATACCCTGAGAGCTCACTGTAAGCCGCAATATTGTCAAATACTTCAAAAATTGTAAGTCGGACTCTGAAATCAGAAGCCTGGCTTAAAAATCACAATGTTTTAAAACTAACAGATGTTCCATTCTAATGTTTTGAGTCTTTGGGGTTCAGTTTTTCAAGTGTTATCTTCACAGCTGTGATGGCCAGACATTAAAAACAACAAGCAAAATGAGAGGTTTTTATGTAATAAAAGACATTGGAGTTGGGACTTTAGATCAGGGTGTGCAATAATTTTTGCAGGGGGGCCCTTTAATGAATTTTGGAATGTGGTCATCTGCCAGTTCCACTCCTCAGAATGGGTGGGGTGTGTGGTGGGGCTGAGGACTAGCCTCCTCCCAGAGTTGCCTCCCTTCCCTCACAACCTACTATTAAGTGAAAACATAGCAAAGGGCTTGTGGCTACTGGGTCCTCAGCTACTGCATTTAAATAAGTGTACAAGAGATCCACCAAGCCTGCTGTAGAGCATGTGCCCAGAGAGGTCACAGTCCTACAAATAAGCCCATTTAAGTAACAGGCTTTAAGTGCAGCAAGAGAGGTTTAGGTTGGACATTAGGAAAAACATCCTCATTGTCAGAGCAGTTAAGCATTGGAATAAATTGTCTACAGCCATGGTCACCAACCAGTAGATCACGATCTACCGGTAGATCTTAGGGGCTTTAAGAGTAGCTCTTGAGCCCTTTCTGAACTGCGTGCCTGTGCAGTACATTTACATTAGATTTCCTCATTTGAGGAGCAGCTACTCACCGAGCAACACCACAGGTGAGTAGCTGCGAGGAATGGTGGGAGCTGGGAGGTCAGGAGGGTTGAAACACCCTAGCCAGCTGACTGTGGCTTTCAGCTGAAAGAGGCTGCCCTGCGCTCCAGCTGATCGGTGACTTCTCTGCTCCTGCCCACATGGAGCTTGGTGCACCCTGGCTGAGCGCCATGGCCAGCTGGCCGGGCAGCTGCTTCTCTTCCCTCCAGCCCGGCTGCCCTGCTCTCAGCCCAGGGAGGCTGCGTCAGGCTCCAGCTGTGCTGGAGCGCAGTCCAGCCTCCTCTGGGCTGAAGGCCACAGCCAGCTGGCCAGGCAGCTTCTCCTCTGCGCCAGCCCATTTGGAGCGTGGTGCACCCTTGCTGAGCTTCAAGGAAGGGGCAGGGCTTCAAAGAAGGGGCGGGGCGGTAGATCTTGGCTTGGTCTGTCATTTAAAAAGTGATCTTGGGTGTAAAAAGGTTGGAGACCACTGGTCTACAGAGATTGAGGAATTTCCATCATAGGACATTTTTAAGATCAGGATGGATAAACAATTTAGATAATATTTAGTTCTTGCCTGGAATTCAGGGGACTGGACTAGAAGACATTTTCAGGTGACTTCCAGTTCTATGATTCTGTGAAATCTAGCTTTCCTCAATTATTTATTTATGTGAAGGTAAACAAATGATTTCTTTCTAGGCACAAAGTCAGACACAAGTGTGGGCATTTCTTGTAATTCTATGATATAGTCTTAATTGACAACACTGTTTTCACATACTCAGATGTGAACGTATCACCCATAATTCATGAGTAGATGACTTAGTAACCCATAGTTCAACATTCATTTTAGTCAGAGACAAGGCCTAGATAATTTTTTTTCAGAAAAGTATGAATGCAAATGATCTAGGACAGAAATTCTTAGCCAATTTGAATTCTGTCTATCATTCCAGCTGTATAGTATATTGCAGACAATAAAACTACATTTAACCAGTTTTATGAAACAAAATTAAGCTTTCAAAAGTTACAAAAAGACAGAATTGAGGTAGATCATGCAACCTTTTTTCTGCCCTATTGTGTGTATGCATTATGATTCAGTCTTTAATTACATGATGACATACTACTTTTTTCCAAAGGATTCAGCATTATTCAGTGCACAGAATGCATAGATTTCACTAAATACATTAGGGCTGTGTGGTGAATGAGGCTGAAATGTGTAGTACTGCATCATATTTACTCTAGAAATTTGGAAGTGTTAAAGAATAAGGTAGAGAAAAGATGATCTTGTGATTACATGAAGTGAGTGCCATCTTGGAAAGCTTGATTTTCTCATTACCTCTGCCACATACTAAAACTAGATTTCTACTGTTTGTTCCTCATGTTCTGGTAACTCATCATGAGACATCTAGGGCCTGATTTTCACAAGTGCTGAGCACTCACAATCGCAGCTAAAGTAAGTGGGGCCTGTGGAACCTTTTGCAGCAAGTAAACAGTATCTTGAGGAATGTGCACACAGTTGGGAGTCAGGAGACCGGTAAATCTAATCTTGACTCTGATAGTGATTCCCTGTGTAACCTTAACTAGTTCACTGTGCCACTCTAGCTCAGTTCCCTATCTGCAATTCTTAATCAGCAACCTCTCAGTCAGAAGTGTTGGGACATTTATTTATTATCTGTACAGTGCTTTGAAACTATAAAATGATAAGTACTTGAAAAATTATGCACCATAATTAGTCAACATTTGCAAATTTTGTTCGTATGCTCCATGTGTTTGTAAAATAGTGGTAAAAGTTTTGTATGTCAAAGGGGAGTTTTAGAGCTAAATTAACATTTGTGAAGCACTCGGACAATTCAATGATGAGTGCCATGGAAAACCCTGTCAGGAAATTAATAATTCCATATTCAGTGCAGATTTTGTTTGATGAACACTAAATAAAATCAGGGGCAACACACTGTATGAAGAGAATAAAAAAGAAATATTGAACATTTGTCTTAGCACTGTCCATCTTGTAGACTCAATGAAGCAAGAGTCCCATGGACAAAATAGTATGTGATCATGTAATTCAAGACTGTACTGTAATGAATACACACAGAGACAGAACTTGGGTTGCATGGGTAATCTTACTTCTGGTATTTCAAAACTTTTGAGAGCTTGATTTTGCAAATTTAATAACATATCACTACATTAGTTTCTGGTAATTTCCTAGTGTTGTTTGGTTTGTCGATTTGTTTAAAAAAATATGTAGTGTGTAGTTGCAATATTTCCTCTAGGGTCATCAGAAAGACCTGAACTCTAACTCTTCAGCAATACAGCATAAACATCTACCACTTAAAACTAAAGGAGTAATTACAATGGCTAGCAGCTAGCGTAGGCTTTTGTCTTCTTTGGAGCCACCACTGCTGGGGGAAATATAACAGTAGTGAAATAGTACATAGAGAGAAGTTCCATTTTTCAGACATCATGACCAAGCACGGGGGTTTTACAGGTACATTCAAAGAGGCAATACATCCAAATAGATGAGAATTGGATCTGTACTATTAAGGATTTAGATTTTGCTTCTAACGCTGCTAAAAATGGTTTTATATAATGTCTAAGAAGAAGGTTCCAACAAGGGCAGAACAGGAATAGGAGTCCACCTAGTTCTGCCATCCGGCAGCAATATGATCGGCCACTGAATTATCCAGTTTTGCATATTACAGGCCACTGTACTGGCACACTTATCTTGTCTTTTCTCTTCTACTTCCTCTTAATGTTTGTAACACTCATTTGGGTCTTGCATTACATAAGCTAGTAACTCTTCTGAGTAAGTATTGCACCTTTCTACTGTAAGTATACAGCACTTAGCGCAGTCAGGACCTCATTTTTAAAGCCTCATCCAAAAGATAATTTGCCACCTCAATGTATCTGGTCCAGAAGAATATAGATCTGAGTTGACCCTATCATTTTTTGAACTTGTGGTTCTAGTGAGTAGGATGGGGTGGGCAATAAAGGAGTGATGTTTCACCAGTGTTAGCCACTGGTGGGCTGCTTCCACTATATTTACCTACACCTCTGCAGGTGTTGGTAATTACACCTCTGATTGGCTGGGATGGCAATCCGCAGCCAATCACAGCTGTGATGGCAATCCGCAGCCAATCACAGCTGTGATTCCCCCATATCTCTGATCTAGGATCACCAAATTCCCTTCAGTGGTTTTACTAAGTAGTATTACTTATATTACAAATTGAAGTTAATTTAAAGTAACAACATTAATATGTTTCAAGAACTGTGATAGAAATTGCTGTAATTGTTGAGAAATATCCCATGGTGTCGGGTTTTTTTTAATATATCAATTTGAGGCCAAGAAAATACATGTTGGCTTGTTCTCAGATAGAACATACATGTTGGCTTGTTCTCAGATAGTGGTGTCCTATGGGACACCACTGACCTAAAGAGTTTTCATCCCACCTTTTCCCTGCGTGTGTTATAATTAACTCTTCAATCTCCTTTAAATTTCCTTTAAAAATAGTAAAAGAGATATTTCTTTAAAAAAATGTTTCTTATACAGAAACATTTAACTTCTTCCTTCTACAGCTACTCAAATTATCTGAGCTCAGATTGTATGTGGGTTATAGCTATGATAAATATATAATCCCCCTGGAAAGAATAGGTGCACATAAAATCTTTGCAGAGATAAGGGATCAGATATCTGTAAGTCTTGCTGAAATAGCTTTTGCCTACTTTGTCTGTACAGCCCCTGACTGTAGTACAAAAATCATGAAAACCAGTCAGCACCAGCAGTCTCTTTGCAGGAATAAAGAGCATCAGGACAGATTTACAATGCAAATTGGAATATAAATGAGGTTTGCCAATCTTCTTACCCCTGCATCATGCTCTTTCAGGTAGAATGAATAGTTTAGTCAATATGCTTGTTCCAGAAATGCAGTGTTAGTTTCCTTGCAGGCTGTCTTTAAAGGCCTCAGCTGGCCTATTCTTAGGAAAAGTTTACTGTTGTAAAGTATGTGATATTCATGGGATATGAATAAAAGTAGTGGCAAAGAGCCAGTCTCTCTCTTGAATCAGGAGTTAAGTGTGCAGTGAAATATTTTTTAGGAACACAAAGAGGGATAAAAGAGAGGGGAAATAAAAGTGGAAATTGAGTTAGTTAGAATGCTTTAAGAACCCAAGGAATCTTAACTCTTTCTTATTGCTTGTCAAAGGAGTACAGAGTTGTCAATATGTCCTAGTTTTGCTATTTGAAACAAACACTTAAAAATAAGACCAAAACTCTTGTAAAATATCTAGCTGTTTTAAGAAGAGTATCATTTTAGAGAGTTGTTTTAATACAAAGTTGCTATTATACTCTTTATAAAGTAAGTTGCATTTTCTACATTGTATGAAAATGAGCGTGGTAACTTACAGTGGTTTTGTCTAACATAATAAAGTGGGTATCTAAAGTTAGGTCCCTAAACCAGTATTGAGGCACCTCAGTGAAGTGGAAGTTGTGGGTATTCAGCACCTCTGAAAATCAGCCTCCTATTTTTTTTTAATTAGGCACCTAAATGTGGATTTAGGAGCTAATTTGATCATAGTTACTGTAGTTACATCCTTTATTTTAGCTTTAAGTGTTTAGAAAAATACATTATAAGATATTTATATTTTTTTCTTTTGGGATTGGAAAATGACCTAAGTGCTGAAATATCTATTGAGAGGTTGCTGCTATTGCTTGGCCATAATTTGTATTTCTGAAGAACTTTTAGTTTATTTTTATGTTTCAATTATTTTTATGTTTTAATCATAGTCATTTCCTTTGGAATTAAAAGTTTAGATTTTCTCCTTATCAGGTTGATATTAGTATAATTCAACAACATGCATAAAGCAAAGTTCCCCATTCATTTCACAGTCACCTATCTAATGTATGTTCATGTAAATTTGATGAAAAAAACAATTGTATTGCAGTAGCTAATGATAGCCTGAATAGGAGGTGAAAAGAACGTCCCACTAAACCTGCACATTTACACAGGGACCAAGAATATTAATACCCCTTGCAGTATACTAGAATAGCATAGTAGAACGATAGCTTGCCATGTTCTCCTCCACAATGACCCGCAGAGCTGGTCTCCCACAGAAAGGTGAATGCCAGATGGACTGCATCAAAGGGTGATTCACCATGCTTTTCCTTCATTCCAACTTCCAAAAGCATATATTTGCCTGGTGCTCAGTTACCTTGACCCTGTTCTGAGTTGTTGGTACAGAGGTGGTCTATGCACTATAAATAACAGTAATGTGGAAACCCTTCCCTAATAAGTGGAATGTTTAAAAATTTGAACAATAAAAAGTATTCAGGATTTGTAACTTGCAAGAGGTTTTTTGTCCATTGATATTTCAATGATTTTTGTTTGCTTGTTGTTGGTAATGTTTTGGTTTTGGTGCGGTTTTGTTTTTAATTAATTTTATTTTAGTTTATGATGAAAAAGAGAGGGGTTGAGTTGAAGAATAAATATACTTTTAATTCTAAGTAAAAGTAAATGTCCTTTTGATTTTGAATGCTTATAATTAATTGCCAAAAGATTTCAAAGATATTGTATGCATTGGCATATCTTTTGGATAAATTAATTTTCATTTCCTGTTTCAAGAACACTTAGGTACATATCAGCTCTTGATCTACATTCAAAATGTCCATTGACATCAGTCAGTAGGAAGTATGTGCAAAAGCTGAGAGCTGTAGATTGCCTTTAGTATCTTCTGTTTTATTTTTTTCTCCAGTTCTAAGATAAACTATAGTAGAGTAACCTGTAGGAGCTACAAGAACTGGTTATCTAAAGGAAGGCTTAACATAGTTACTGGGAAAAAATCGAGACATTTAATATTCTTGCTTGCGTAACTGCATCCGATATATGCTTCATAAAACGTGCAGCAAAGGGACATTTTTGGTATTTCTTTATATGATACACTATTCATGAGAAACATGGATTATGTTTGACACCTGCCTTGCTGTCTTTTGTATGGAATGTGTTAGTGAGATTGGAAGTGAATAAGCACTCATGGGTTCCCCAGTAAATCTCTAATAAGGGTGCAAAAATATACAAGATAGTATGCAGTGAATAACTTTCTAAGTGTACAGCACTTCACTTGGATAGTTGACAAAAGCCATGAATTTAAATGAATTTCATGGATTTTATTCACTTTAATGCATGGTTTCTATTATGTTTATTGTTAGTTTCTGCATTCTTTTTCTCTCTTTTTTTTCTTTTGTGTGTGTGTGTGTGTGTGTATACACGTTCTTTCATTTATTTGTAGAAGAAAAGAAAGGAGATCCAGAAAATGGGAATACAGGTAGGGTAGCTTTTAAAAGATCTCTTAGCATGTTTGCCTTATATTATGTTAAACTACAATATTTAGGCAAAATGTGTATTACAGAGCTGTATTTCCTTTGATGAATACAAAATTAGGAGTAGAAAACATAACCTAGGAAATACATTTTTGGCTTTTCCTATAAAATGAAACTTCTATTTGACCTTAATAGACAATAAAATTCGTATTGTCCCACTCAAATGTCAATTAGATGAGAATTGATCTCCTTTAATACAAAAAAACTGACTCTATGAACAGTTGGTTTGGAGATAAATTAGATAAGGCTCAATATAAACAAACTAAATATGAGTTAACAATGTGACACTGTTGCAAAAAAAATCGTTTATCTGGAATGTATTAACAGGAGTAAGCAGGACAAAAACGTAATTCTTCTGCTCTACTCTTCATTGGGTAGGGCTCAACTGGAGTATTGTGTCCAGTTCTGGGCACCACATTGCAGGAAAAATGTGGACAAATTAGAAAAGTCCAGAGAAGAGCAATAACTATGATTAAAAGTCTAGAAAACATGACCTATAAGGAAAGATTGAAATAATTGGGTTTGTTTAGTCTAGAAAGAAGAAGACCGAAAGGGGACATGATAACAGCCTTCAAGTACCTAAAAGATTGTTACAAAGAAGAGAGAGAAACAATATTCTCCTTAATGGTTACCTCTGACGATAGGACAAGAAGCAATGGGCTTAAATTGCAGAAAGGGAGGTTAAGGTTGGATATTAGGGAAAAATTCCTAACTGTCAGGGTGATTAAGCACTGGAATAAATTGCTTAGGCTATGTCTACTCTACAGCATTATTTCGGGATTCCTCTGGTATCCCATAATAGCTAGTCCACATCTTTTGAGTGTGCTCATTAATTCAAAATATAGTGGACTCACTATTCTGACATCCCGGTAAACTTCATTCTATGAGTAGTAAGCAAGGTTTCGGAATAGCTATTTATTTCAAAATAAGTGCTATGTAGACAGCACCAAATTTTGAAATAAGCTATTTCAAAATTAACTTGAAATAAACTATGCAATTTGCGTAGCTCAAATTGTGTAGCTTATTTTAAGCTATAGGTACAGTGAAAATGCATTACTAGAGAGGTTGTGGAATCTCTGTCTTTGGAGATTTTTAAGATCAGTTTAGATAAATATCTATCAGAGATGGTCATCTAGATGGTGCTTGGTCTTGCCATGAGTTCAGGAGAGTGGACTTGATCTCTTGAGGTTCCTTTTCATTTTCTTTCAATTCTTTGTTTCTATGATTATTTCTATTATAAGGAAAACATTTTCTCCAAATCATGATAAAAATTAGAACCCCAATATTTTGAAATAGATCAGTCTTTAATTCAGGATAAAAACAAAATATTGGATTGTAAACTACATTGAAGCAGTTCATCTGGTCCCTGCTCTAAGCCAGTTCAGCCCACCTGGCTGTCCCTTGTCCTGTCCTGACCCTGGGGAGGTGGGATTTGAGCCCATGACCTAGTCCTCCCTAGGTGAGTGCCCTAGTCCTTAGGCCACATGGGAACCTGCCCCCACCACCTTACTAGCCCTTTATCCTGCCTGCCCCTGGGCCACTCGGCACATTTTCAGGGCTTCTCTAAACTGTGGCTATCTTCAAACACCTCTAAGCAGCCATTCTGAAGATTGGCATGCTGAATTTTAGCAACACTACAGCTGTGCTTATTTCCTCTGGACACACATTTTCTGCCAGGGTTGGGAAGGAGGTACACAGGGCCAGCTATTTTGGCTCTTTGCTGACTGTTTTGGATCTGTTATTTATAGAATATTAGTTATCAGTAAAATTCTGGGATGAGGTGCAAAGTTTAAAATTGTCATAGTTATCAACTTCATCTGTTTGGGACTTTAGCCTATAATAGCTTACATGCAGCTGATTCATGCCCAGTACTGCAGGCTGTGTTCAGAAGTAGCAGCACTGCTAATGAATGCTACTCTCCCTATACAAATCTTTTTACACCTATAGATCTTGATACTGTAGCCACACTTTTTCTCTTCTGTATTCCCACACATTGGGTTACAGATTAACTTAGCCTGTCGCACTCAATTACGCCTACAGATCCTCTATGCTTATCATTTTCATGCAGAGTAAAATCATGGCTGATTGACTGCATCATGAACTTTCTACTACCCCCTGATTTCTGCTTTGTGTATACAAGTTATTCATTGAAGATGTTTTCATATTAGCTAAAATATATTGTAAGTCAGATTTTGATGAATGCACTCTTATAAGAGTCCTGAAGAACCTACATTTTATAATTTTTGCTTCATTTTTCTCCGGGGCTGTGTCTACACTGGGCCACTTATTCCGGAAAATCAGCCGCTTTTCTGGAATAAGCTGCGAGCTGTCTACACTGGCCCTTGAATTTCCGGAAAAGCAACGATGCTCTACTGTACAAAATCAGCCGCTATTCCGGAAAAACTATTCTGCTCCCACTCGGGCATAAGTCCTTATTCTGGAACACTGTTCTGGAAAAGAGCCAGTGTAGACAGCCCAGTAGTCTTTTCTGGAAAAAAGCCCCGATCGCGAAAATGGCGATCGGGGCTCTTTTCTGGAAAAGCGCGTCTACATTGGCCACAGACGCTTTTCCGGGAAAAGGGCTTTTCCGGAAAAGCAGCCTGCCAATGTAGACGCTCCTTTTCCGGAAAAACTGAAAACGGAATAGTATTCCGTTTTAAGCATTTCCGGAAATTCATGCCAGTGTAGACACAGCCCATGTGGCTACTTTGATTATTGTTTCATAAATATTTCTTTTTATTGAGACCGCAATGAACCACCATGATTGACTTTTTGTTTTTGACACATGGGTCATTCAGCCATCCTGCATTCCCTTCTTGCTCCCAACCAGGATATGGATCAAAATATCTGTCAATTCTCAGCATCTTCCAGCCAGCTATAAATCAGAAATAGGGAACAACATCAATAGGAATTGTAGAGTTTTCATTGATTTACTAATAAAGTTGAAGGTTCCTTGGAGGAAGGAATTAAAAAATTTAATAACAATGCGAAAACTCAAGGGAGAATCTATAAACACTATAGGTTGTCAAAGTTCTCTTTTCAATAAACAAGAAGTATCCACACATAATTACTTTATAAGTCTATAAATATGAATATAAAATAAACAATAACTTTTAAAATATTTTTATATTGATAATCTTACTTAATCAGCTATTTCAGGAGTGACATTCACTGCAAAGAATCAGGAGAAGGTGCTCTATGCTAGCTAAGTACATGTCTATACTAAAACCCAAAGTGGCAGTTGCACTACTGCCATGTAGACATGTACTGCTGCAACAGAAGAAGTTCTTCCATTTCTGTAGTAAGGGTATTAAGTAAAGTATTGGCCTTGAGCAGGGCCTCTGAACTTGGCATATATTTGTAACTCATTAGAGAAGGACAGAAATAGAGCTGTGCATAGTAGCTTTCACTTTTTCATGTGTTCATATAAAAAACCAGATATTCTCACAAATATTTCTGAGATTTATAATCAAAAGGTAATATTTCTCCATTTCTGACTTCTATCAACTTTTTATGGCAAGAATGATAGAATGTGGATCCTTCCAAGTTCAATAGAAATGATGATTTCATAATAGTGCTAAACTAAAATGCTAATATTTTACCTTACACCCTTTCCCCCTTTTAATTAAAAACACCAAAATATGGGTTAATCTTCAAAGTATTCAATTTTATGGAATATTTTTAACTAGGAGTTAGAGTATTTTCATTCATCTTTAGTGACACCAGTGTCTTTTTTTCTCTCATTGAAAAAGAAGACAAATATTTCAAGAGAAAATGCATGTAGCTGCGCTTGTTAGAAATGATCAAGAAATTTAACTACCTTTCAATCTATTAATCAAAGCATTTGCATCTCCCTTTTCAAAGTAGGAAATAAAATAATTTTTGAAAAATAAAGTTAATCATCATTAAAAGCACTTTAATTAAATAGAAAATTAACAAAGAATCAGTGTGGCTCCTTGATGCTTCCCAATTATTGTTTCAGGTTTATATAGTAGCTGATTTAAACATTGTGGGACACATTAAACTTATCTTTTTGTAGAGTTTTTCTTTGTAGCTACGTATAGACTACAAGCCTCTTTCGAAAGAGAACGTCCAGACTACAAGCAGATTTTTCAAAAAAGAGAGCTGCGTCTTTTAAAGCGAGTCTAGAAGCTCTTTTTCGAAAAAGCACAGTTTGCATTCAATGGCGCCTTTTTTCGAAAGAGTACTTTTGAAAAAAGTGTTATTCCTCGTAAAATGAGGTTTACCACGATTGAAAAAACTGCTGCGTTCTTTCGATTTACTTTCAAAAGAAAGTGGTTGCAGTCTAGACGCAAGTGAAGTTTTTTCGAAAAAAGGCTATTTTTTTCCAAAAAAAACCCCTGTAGTCTAGACAAGCCCTACCCTGTGGCTACGTCTACACTGGCCCCTTTTCCGGAAGGGGCATGTAAATTTCACTAGTCGTCGTAGGGAAATCCGCGGGGGATTTAAATATCCCCCGCGGCATTTAAATAAAAATGTCCGCCGCTTTTTTCCGGCTTTTAAAAAAGCCGGAAAAGAGCGTCTAGACTGGCCCCGATCCTCCGGAAAAAGTGCCCTTTTCCGGAGGCTCTTATTCCTACTTCAAAGGGCACTTTTTCCGGAGGATCGGGGCCAGTCTAGACGCTCTTTTCCGGCTTTTTTAAAAGCCGGAAAAAAGCGGCGGACATTTTTATTTAAATGCCGCGGGGGATATTTAAATCCCCCGCGGATTTCCCTACGACGACTAGTGAAATTTACATGCCCCTTCCGGAAAAGGGGCCAGTGTAGACGTAGCCTGTATGTTTTATTAGCTCTTTCTATCCTTGTAATAGCATTTTCTTCTTCTTCATTCTTTTTTCTCTACAGGCAGTCCCCGGGTTACGTACAAGATAGGGACTGTAGGTTTGTTCTTAAGTTGAATCTGTATGTAAGTCGGAACTGGCATCCAGATTCAGCCGCTGCTGAAACTGATCAGTTTCAACAGCGGCTGAATCTGGACGCCAGTTCTGACTTACATACAGATTCAACTTAAGAACCCCAGGCATCCCCAAGTCAGCTGCTGCTGAAACTGATCAGCGGCTGATTCCAGGAAGCCCGGGGCAGGGGCTTCCTGTAGTCAGCCACTGGTCAGTTTCAGCAGCGGCTGACTTGGGGACGCCTGGGGCAGAGCAGCTGGGGTGCTGCTGGGTTGGTCCAGTAGCGCCGCTGCTCCTCGGCGCTACTGGACCAACCCAGCAGCACCCCAGCTGCTCTGCCCCAGGCATCCTGATTCAGCCGCTGCTGAAACTGACCAGCAGTGGCTGAATCAGGACGCCTGGGGCAGAGCAGCTGGGGTGCTGCCGGGTTGGTCCAGTAGTGCCCAGAGCGGCGCTACGGGACCAACCGGCAGCACCCCAGCTGCTGTACCACAGGCGTCCGGAGCAAAGCCGTGGAGCACGGGGGTAGCGGGACAGCCCAGATGCGCTGTGGCTGTCCTGCTGCCCTCGGGCTCCGCGGCTTTGCTTTGCTCCCCGTCCCCCTGGTCTGCAGACCAGGGGGACGGGGAGCTGTCCGCTGCCCGTGTGTTCTGCTGCTTTGCTTCCTCTCCCTGGTCTGCTGGAGACCAGGGAGAGAGAGGGCCCCGTTTGTAACTGCGGATCCGACGTAACTCGGGGACTGCCTGTATAGATTTTCACTCCCAGAATTAATATTTGTGGTGTGCAATTTTTAAGTTATTTTGTTTTGTTTTTTTTTAAGGAAAATTAATGACCAAGAAGGCATGCTGATGACAGTTTTTTTTCCACACCCTCCATCATCCTATAATTTACTTTTAAGAATTGAAAGTTTTGTAGTCAACAAGCATCTCTTGTACCACATAATGCCATCAATAGAACTATTATTATATGATATTCAAATCATAGTTCTGAGGGCCTGCACATAGACCTGTTTTACAACTTAAGATTTCTCCTTAAGACACATGGTTAGGATTTACATGTGAATTCAGTGGTACAGGAAGAAAAAAGTTAGGCGTCCCCCAAACCCATGTTTAGGAGATTTAAATAAATGGGCAGATTTTCAACAATGCTTAATACACAGCCCTTTCCATTCAGAAAAGAAATTTTCCTTTGCAAAACTTCATCTTTCTTGGAAAAAAGTTTAAGTATGTGAAGTATACCAGTCAAAACTAATGTGACTTAGTCACAATACTTTATGAAAGGTAATGCTATTAGTTACATTGCTTCAATTAGAAACATTGGGTCTGATTCTCCACTCCCTTCTTTTTGTTTACATTGGTATAACTCCATTGGCTGCAGTGGAGTTACTCTTGATTTACATCAGTATAAGTGGGAGGAAAATCAAATAATTTTTTGAAGAGTAACGTTAGTTTGAACCAAGGGCTTTGGTTCGAACTAACATGTCCCATTTGAAACAGCTGACATTTGGAGTAACATGCCTGCGAGATCATGCTAATGAAGCATGGGATATTTAAATCCCTGCTTCATTGACTATTTCGATTGCCTGCATTTGCATCCCTGGCTCGAAGTAGGGTGCAAGTGTAGACATACCCTAACAGAAACTAAAATCAGTCATTTCATATTAAAGAGCTAAAATCACCCTAATAGAATATAAGATCAATATCTCCTTTGGAAATAGAATCATAGAATCATAGAACACTAGGACTGGAAGGGACCTCGAGAGGTCATCGAGTCCTTTCCCCTGCCCTCATGGCAGGACCAAGTATTGACTAGACAATCCCAGACATTTATCTAACCTACTCTTAAATATCTCTAGAGATGGAGATTCTACAACCTCCCTGGGCAATTAATTCCAGTGTTTGATCACCCTGACAGTTAGGAACTTTTTCCTAATATCCAACCTAAACCTCCCTTGCTGCAGTTTAAGCCAATTGCTTCTTGTTCTATCCTCAGAAGCCAAGATGAATAAAAAGTTTTCTCCCCCCTCATTATGACACCCTTTCAGATACCTGAAAACTGCTTTCATATCCCCCCTCAATCTTCTCTTTTCTAAACTAAACACACCCAATTCTTTCAGACTTATTTTGAAATAACAGTTTGCCTATGTAGACTCTATTAAAGTTAATTCGAAATAACTTCTGTTACTTCTAATTAACTTTGTAGTGTAGACATACCTTTTAGATACCTGAAAACTGCTATCATGTCCCCCCTCAATCTTCTCTTTTCTAAACTAAACAAACACAATTCTTTCAGGCTTCCTTCATAGGTCATGTTCTCTAGACCTTTAATCATTCTTGTTGCTCTTCTCTGGACCCTCTCCAATTTCTCCACATCTTTCTTGAAATGCGGTGCCCAGAACTGGACACAATACTCCAGCAGAGGCCTAACCAGCGCAGAGTAGAGCGGAAGAATGACTTCTCGTGTCTTGCTCACAACACACCTATTAATGCATCCCAGAATCATGTTTGCTTTTTTTGCAACAGCATCACACTGTTGACTCATATTTAGCTTGTGGTCCACTATAACTCCTAAATCCCTTTCTGCCGTACTCCTTTCTAGACAGTCGCTTCCCATTCTGCATGGCTACGTCTACACTGGCCCCTTTTCCGGAAGGGGCATGTAAATTTCACTAGTCATCGTAGGGAAATCCGCGGGGGATTTAAATATCCCCCGCGGCATTTAAATAAAAATGTCCGCCGTTTTTTTCCGGCTTTTAAAAAAGCCGGAAAAGAGCGTCTAGACTGGCCCCGATCCTCCGGAAAAAGTGCCCTTTTCCGGAGGCTCTTATTCCTACTTCAAAGTAAGAATAAGAGCCTCCGGAAAAGGGCACTTTTTCCGGAGGATCGGGGCCAGTCTAGACGCTCTTTTCCGGCTTTTTTAAAAGCCGGAAAAAAGCGGCGGACATTTTTATTTAAATGCCGCGGGGGATATTTAAATCCCCCGCGGATTTCCCTACGACGACTAGTGAAATTTACATGCCCCTTCCGGAAAAGGGGCCAGTGTAGACGTAGCCCAAGTGTGAAACTTATTCTTCCTTCCTAAGTGGATAACTTTGCATTTGTCCTTATTAAAATTCATACTGTTTACCTCAGACCTTTTCTCCAATTTGTCCAGATCATTTTGAATTATGAACCTATCCCCCAAAGCAGTTGCAACCCCTCCCAGCTTGGTATCATCTGCAGACTTAATAAGCGTACTGTCTATGCCAATATCTAAATCGTTGATGAAGATATTGAACAGAGCCGATCCCAAAACAGACCCCTGCGGAACCCTAGTTGTTATACCTTTCCAGCAGGATTGTGAACCATTAATAACTACTCTCTGAGTATGGTTTTCCAGCCATTTATGCATCCACCTTATAGTAGCACCATCTAAGTTGTATGTGCCTAGTTTATTGATAAGAATATCATGCGAGACCATATCAAATGCCTTACTAAAGTCTAGGTATTCCACATCCACTGCTTCTCCCTTATCCACAAGACTCATTATCCTATCAAAGAAAGCTATCAGATTGGTTTGACATGATTTGTTCTTTACAAATCCATGCGGGCTGTTCCCTATCACCTTACCATCTTCCAAGTGTTTGCAGATGATTTCCTTAATCACTTGCTCCATTACTTCCCTGGCACAGAAGTTATACTAACTGGTTTGTAGTTTCCTAGGTTGTTCTTATTTCCCTTTTTATAAACAGGCACTATATTTGCCCTTTTCCAGTCTTCTGGAATCTCTCCTGTTTCCCATGATTTCCCAAAGATGATAGCTAGAGGCTCAGATACCTCCTCTATCAGCTCCTTGAGTATTCTAGGATGCATTTCATCAGGTCCTGGTAACTTGCAGGCATCTAACTTTTCTAAGTGAGTTTTAACTTGTTCTTCTTTAATTTTATCTTCTAAACCTACCCCCTTCCCACTAGCATTCACTATATAAGGCATTCCTTCATCAGACTTCTCGGTGAAGACTGAAACAAAGAAGTCATTAAGCATGTCTGCCATTTCCAAGTTTCCTGTTATTGTTTCTCCCTCCTCAATGACCAGTGGGACTACCCTGTCCTTGGTCTTCCTCTTGCTTCTAATGTATTTATAAGAAGTCTTCTTGTTTCCCTTTATTCCTGTAGCTAGTTTGAGTTCATGTTGTGCCTTTACCTTTTTAATCTTGCCCTTGCATTCCTGTGCTGTTTGCCTATATTCATCCTTTGTAATTTGTCCTAGTTTCCATTTTTTATATGACTCCTTTTTTATTTTTAGATCATGCAAAATCTCGTGGTTAAGCCAAGGTGGTCTTTTGCCATATTTTCTATTTTTCCTATGCAGCAGAATAGCTTGCTTTTGGGCCCTTAACAATGTCCCTTTGAAAAACTGTCAACTCTCCTCAGTTATTTTTCCTCTGTCTTGATTCCCATGGGACCCTCCCTATCAGCTCTCTGAGCTTACCAAAATCCGCCTTCCTGAAATCCGTTGTCTCTATTTTGCTGTTCTCTCTTCTACCCTTCCTTAGAATTGTGAACTCTATGATTTCATGATCACTGTCACCCACGCTGCCTTCCACTTTCAAATTCTCAACCAGTTCCTCCCTATTTGTTAAAATCAGATCTAGAACAGCTTCCCCCTGGTAGCTTTTTCAACCTTCTGAAATAAAAAGTTGTCACCAGTGCAGTCCAAAAACTTATTGGATGGTCTGTGCCCCACTGTGTTATTTTCCCAACATATATCTGGATAGTTGAAGTCCCCCATCACCACCAAATCTTGGGCTTTGGATTATTTTGTTAGTTGTTTAAAAAAAGCCTCATCCATCTCTTCCACCTGGGTAGGTGGTCTATAGTAGACTCCTAGCATGACATCACCCTTGTTTTTTACCCCTTTTAGCCTAACCCAGAGACTCTCAACACTTCCATCTCCTATGTCTATCTCCACCTCAGTCCAAGTGTGCCTTTGCATTACTGTTTATTTTCTTTAAATAAAGGTCTCCTGTTGCACAAATACACTATTCTTTAGTGAAACATTGTATTCCATTTACGTTCTCTCCTCATTTGAATGTTTTGTTAATATTAATTGTAGAGAATAAAATATTTGTCAAAGTATTATTAAAATACGTCATTCTTTTCTACTATTTCTCGCACGTATGACTTTCTCCCAGGTTTTCCACCAAAGGACAATTCTGAAATGTTTTTATTTACCTGGAAATACGTATACAATTATTTAAGCAAAAGTCAGATTGTATCGCTTCTGTTAGAAATTGTATGAGTACCACTTTAAACTCAGGATTGAAAAATAATGTAATTTTTTTTTACTCAACAGGTGGTATGGATGTAGAAGAAAGAAATCGCCAAATGAAAATAAGCAAGTACAAACAGGCAGCAGGATCAGACTCCAGGCTGGAACAAGATTATCATTCTAAGGCAAGGGAGTTTTGTTTTCAAAAGCAGCAGAATTGCTAATCTGAAAGATTTGATATCCTTTTAGGATGATATAGACAAGTGAACGTTGCATTGGGAAGGACCTTTTTAATTCACTAAGAGGTTCTTACACGTCTGTTGTAATTTAAATAAGTGCAAGCAAACACACACACCTCTATAATATAAGATATAATATAAAACTACTAAAGTTTAAGAGTTTATGAGTTAATTGATCAAATTTATCTGCTTCAAAATGTGAGAAATGACCATTTAGTTGGCCAGTGGTATGAGCAATTAAGACCCTTGTTTAGAAAAGATAGAGGAAGCAATTGACCTTAGAATGAGATCCACTAAAACCTGTGCCTGTCAAGCAAATAGATAGCCCTCAAAAATATTTTTATTCATAGTTTTTTTTAACCTTCCAAAGAATTCTATAGCACAGACATCATAGCTTATATTTATTCTAGTTTAGCCATTGGATATATAATCTTCCCGGTCAAATCAGTACACAAGATTCCAACTTAATTGTGTCAATTTGCCAGAAATCAGGCTGGCTGTGTAGTAATGCCATTCTAGAGTCATGCTCCAAATTTCATATTATTTGGAACAGGGTCTCTAAGACCTGATAAATCGATTTGAGACTGTAAATGGTCAACATAAATCTTCTTAGCCATAGTGGCTTGCTGAGGAAAAGAATTTTGTTGCAGACATTGTATGTTAATTGTGTAGTTGATTATTCCAAGTAATGAAGAAGATAAGGTAAAATTAGGTTATTTAATGTGTGAAAATAAAGAAGCCATTCACTGTATTAAGTACCATTAGTTTTATAGAAAAACTAGATTAATGTAGTAAATTACTTTCTAGTTATGTAATTCCTCTTAGTAAAAATGGGCATAATATTGTGGGAGTATTGCATGAGGGCCTCATGAAAAGTCCTAGACAAAATAGAAGAATCTGTTACTGAGTAGATACAGAATTTATTGGAACGAAGGGAAAACGATATTATCATACTCTGAACACTTAGACCAATAGAAATATTGTTTGACTTAAAGGATGTGTTCATAGAAGAGTCTGTTACTGAAAAGATTTAGAATTTATTGGAACAGAGGGCCAACTATATTGTTATCTCCTGAACATTTAGACCAATAGACATATTGTTTGACTTAAAGGATGTATTTAACTTAAGGGATGTATTCGCTGCTATGTAAGGGTACTTCTACACTTGTTCCTCAAAAATGAGGAGTAACGTTAGTTCGAACCAAGGGGTTTGATTCGAACTAATGCGTCCCAGAGCACACTTCCTGGTTCGAATCAACGGGTGAGCGGAATAGCATGTGGGCGAGATTATGCTAATGAAGCACAGGATATTTAAACCCCCGCTTCATTAGCAATTTCTGTCAGCTACATTTGCATCCCTAGTTTGAACTAGGGAGCAAGGTTAGACATACCCTACGGTAATAAAATTTATAAGGGGATTTGGGTCAGGAAATAGTCTCATGTTTATTTTATATGGAAGCATCACTTTTACATTAATCAGTTATGCCCTTTCTTGAAGGGCATTTATCTTTTCTTGTACAGGAATGGACTTGATGTGACCAGTCTTCCCCATTAATAACTGCAATGATCTTATGTACTATATAAGGATGGTGAATATATAAATAGATCTAATTATTCTGCCAATTCAGTTGCTTCCTCACTGATTCTATCTCCTTTGGTCGCAGTGTAGTTCCTGTCTCCGTAAGGCAGCAGTGGTACTACAGGTATAATAAAGTGCACCCATGAGCCCTCAGAAGGGTTTTTCAAGGGAAACCATATGGAACTCAGGATGACACCGTGTCTCTCTGCATCATCATTTCTGCTCTGTCACCCTATATTTCCCCTGCCCCCCTGCAAAGTTTGATATCGGACTGATTTCATAAAAATAATCATTTCTGAATTATGCAGTCTGTCTCTAGAGATAGACTGTCAGATTTATTTCCTTGCAAGGCTCCACTTTTTACTATTGGAAAGGGAATAATCTGCCTTACCAGTTAGCCCAGACAGACTGGCCATGGCACATTCACAAGCTTCACTGAGTATGTAGCAACTGAATCTCATAGAATCCCATAAGATCTCCTAAATACATTTCTTCACAGAAAGAAAGAAAAAAAGATCTCTTAAAGTCATACCCAGAGAGTTCAAACTTCTTTTTCTCACCATTTCACTGTTGGTTCAGATTTTATGAGGTAAATATTAATATTACTTAGATATAAGAAAATTAATTAGCACATGTGATATATCTGGTTTCTACTAAATATCTTCTATATTGCTAAACTGATCTGGGTGTGTTCAATAACGGAAAGCTCCTAATGTATGTCTATTGCCACTGGCTTTGATTTTCTAAATTTCTCACCTAGCTCAATGTGAATTGTGCTTTTTTTCTGTGAAGAAATGTATTTATTCTGATCAGGGTCATAGCCATAGGTGAACTGAGGCTGGAAACTGGGGCAGCAGTGTATGGTGCCAGCAAGCAAAGGATGCAGCTGGACTGACAAACCCTGAGACTGGGTCTGGAAGGGTAGGTAAAGCTAGAACCCAAGCAATGCCCCCTCTTCCCCATGGGCACTCCCCACAGCCTATGTGCTGAGGATGCCTGCTGAGCAGAAAGGGAAGGCAGGTCCCCTATCCTTCCTGACCCCTTTCTCTGGGGCATTGGAACCCTCCTGCCTCCTCTTCTTCCTGACCCCCTTCTCCAAGGGGTTCAATCTTTCCTGCATTCCCAATCCTTCCTGTCCCTTCTTCCCAGGGTCCTCCATACTTCCTGCACCATTCTGCCCTTTCCTCCCACCCACCATCATTGCTTGCCCACTTGAAGTCTGGGCCCACCCAATTTTCCTGTCCTAGTAACCACTGCCCTGCTTCAGCCTCTTATTTCAGGGCAAGTTTCTTTAACTAAGCTATAGATGGCATACAAGTGGAGTTTAGCAGGAGGCATTTTCTGTTGTATCTGCATTCTATGTTTTCCTTTTGATGGAAATAAACATAATTACTATTTGTTGGGGGACAATAACTGTCCAGTTATCATTGCTAAGGAAGTGGAAAGGTATACCAACAAAAATAGGACTAGTCAAATAGAATTAAACCAATGGTCTATCTAATATTGTTCCATCTCTGACAGCTGCCAGTACCAGATGCTTCAGAGGAAGCTACAAGGAAAAAAGACAATTATGCAATAATAAGCCTGTAGAGGAAGATTTTTCCTAAGCCCAGGTCTCTTAGCTGCTGAAGTATGAAGTTATCTTTTCTTTATAACATTTTCATTTAGCTGGTATGTCCGTATATTCCAAAGTTGTTGTAGTCTTATGCTGAAGTTAAGCATGACCACTGATGATAGTTACTCATGACCACTTTTCAGTATGCATGTAGGCGCCTTTTTTATATATTTTATATGCTTTCTTTCTAACTTTTTTTGTTAAAAGAACAAATGTGCTTGCTCAAAAAGTAACTTGAGTGGTAACTTGGAACTGCTGGCAATACACTAGTCTTGCTTTGAGAGAGAAAACAAAGCACAGGAGTGGGTTTTTAGACAAACCAGCAGGCTGGGTATGTTACAGTGTAAGGTAGGCAGCTATGCAGACTTAAACTCCCCAGTCAGAATGAAGTGAGACGTGGGGCTCTGCCCAGGAATAGTGATGGCTAAGAGCTGAAAAACCTTTAAGTGATTGACCTTGAAGGACCATGGAGGAGGGAATACAAGTGTAGTTACCATGCAGCTATGACACTTACTACCACAGAATAATATTGAAGTAAAATGCTTAGTAGGATTCCAAAAAGGATTAGATATATAAATAACCATGCACTGTACTACTTCTGATCCCCTGGTAACATTAGGCAGAGAGTTTATTTCCCTCTTAGAAGAAGGAGGAGAAGGGATAGGGCACACTTGGAGGAGGAGATAAGTAAGAGGCTGGGCACGGGTGGAACAGAGGCAAGAGAGTCAGGGTGGTGGGTTGTGAGTAGGGGTGGAGTCAGGCATGGTGGTGGAGGGTCAAGCAATCCCCAGCAAGATGAGAAGTCAGCTCTTATTCATGTGATAACATCAGTAGAGCAAAAAATTATACTTCTAGACATAAATTCATCCCTTTCCTAGTATTGATTATCACATGCAAACTTCCAAAAATAATTCTATAAACAATAATATTTGTGGCACAGGTACTGACATTGCAGATTGGTGTCCTGCTAAATCCTGTTTAATTTAGAGCATGCAAACTTGTAGTTCTCAAGATTTATATGAGCTGAAGCATTTTTGAGAATTCTAGGTTTGAGTTTCAAAGGAAGATAGATGGCAGTGATGAAGATGGTTCAGGAAATGTCTCTCCTTCCACTGATAAACTATATCCACAACCTTCCTCATTTTTTACAATATTTATCTAATGTGTTTGGATAGAAATGCAGACTAATGAGATTGTTTATTTTTCCCTCTGTAGCTTTAGTCTTTCTTCTGATATTGTTGAAATCCAAATTAAGCATTATTTTACATTGGTGTCACAAATCAGATTAGCTGTTTCTTCTTCATTAGCTGATGTTGTGTTTATTCTGCTTCCACTCCTTTTTATTTTATTTTTTAATTTTCTAATTTTTGTCTTCTATATTATAGGCTAAGCAAGAATACTGTTAAATATTATGTAGATATTTTCCCTTGAAATTTTTGTTTAATCAAGAATCTAATTTTCCACTGAAAATCAGTTTTGATTAAAAATTTTAATCAGCTCTACTAATGATCAAAAAAGACAATGGCATGGATACTATTGTCCTAGCCAAATTCAAATAAGGGCAATCATACTCTGCCTACCTGATTTCTTCTCACAATTTTCATTAAAATATAATGCCTTCATTTTATGTCCAAAGCTATTCTGTTGTTATGACCTGATAAGATATTAGTGCATTTTAGATCAGAGATGGCTATATTTTCATGGTGAAGTAAATGATCTCTGTATATATTTTATCTGTTAGTTTAATCTGTAAAATCCTTGGTGATATCAAGTGCTATATACAAATAATTTCCTTTCACATGGAAAAAAAAGCACTGTCAAAGTAACTTGTTTCACTTGTATAAGGCACACAGAATCCACAGTTATATTCTTTATTGTTAATAAAATGACATCCTATATGTATTAACAAAATCTGAGAAACTCAAGGAATAGAATTAGCTTGATACAATTTAGATAAATACCTGATGATGAAGTGAAACACTCATAAAATAGTAAACTAACAGTTTAATGAGTTAGTTGAATTGATGGAGGGGCGAACATGTCAAGAAAGGAAACATGAACATTGTGTATCCAGTCCAGACACTTTTAGTACTAATTAGGTTTGTGACATCCATAACAAATGGGCTACGTCTACACTGGCCCCTAATTCCGGAAAAGTCATGCAAAGCAGCTAAGTCAGAATAGGGAAATCCGCGGGGGATTTAAATATCCCCCGTGGATTTAAATAAACATGTCCGCTGCTTTTTTTCTGGCTTGGGGAAAAGCCGGAAAAAAGCATCTAGACTGGCGCGATCCTCCGGAATAAAACCCTTTTCCGGAGGATCTCTTATTCCTACTTGAAAGGGCTTTATTCCGGAGGATCGCACCAGTCTAGATGCTTTTTTCCAGCCTTTCCCCAAGCCAGAAAAAAAGCGGCGGACATGTTTATTTAAATCCGCGGGGGATATTTAAATCCCCCGCGGATTTCCCTATTCTGACTTACCTGCTTTGCATGATTTTTCCGGAATTAGGGGCCAGTGTAGACGTAGCCATGGAGAAATAAAACTATGGATATGTAATGAAGGTCAGAAATGTCAAAGCAATGGTTGTTTGTATTCCCAAACTGCTAGATAAATCAGAAAGGGTATGTCTACACTACCATCCTAGTTCGAACTAGGGTGGTTAATGTAGTCATACGGAGTTGCACATTTTTAAATACGCGGTACGGACTAGGTAGTTCGGACTAGGCTTTCGCGAGGAGTAATGGTAGTTCGGACTAGGCTTTCGCGAGGAGTAATGGTAGTTCGGACTAGGAAGCCTAGTCCGAACTACCTAGTCCGTGCTGCGTGTAGCCACGCGGCACGGAGTCCGCACTAGCGGACATTTAAAAATGGCGGCGCCTGGCTTTATGCAAATGAAGCCTGGGAAATTCAAATCCCGGGCTTCATTTGCAACTCCGTATGACTATATTAACCACCCTAGTTCGAACTAGGGTGGTAGTGTAGATATACCCAAATATATTTGCCGGAATCAAGTAGGGATTTTTTTCCCATATGGAAATGTCAAGTCAGTCTTTTATTCATGTCAGCAAAAGTATAAAATGTAAAGTAAGGCATCATTGTACAGCAATTACATCGAATATACCAAAGTGTGGGGGATTGAAAGTGAAGGACCAGGATGTTTGGTCCATGCTAAGTGGTTCCAAAGGGACCTTTCAGCTGTCCAAATTAGGTCTTGTAAAGCTGGTTTTATACCAGGTTCTTACTCCATTCTGCTTGAACTGGGATGCCAGGATCAGAGTGCACAGAACTCTGTAATGCTTATTGGTTTAGTAGCCACTAGGGAGCCACTAAAAGCTGGGCAAGTTGGAGCAGCTCCTAGGCATAGCTGAGATTTCTGCCCCACATCTAGGTGTGTTATGTCAAGAAACCACTGGGCGGCATATTTTACCTATACATGTGTATGGAATTATGCATACAGTTACATTAACAATAAGTAATGTATTGGGCCTTTTCCTCTCATATACATTTGTTTAACCGCTTTGTAACTATACTGAATTCAGTGCAGTTACTCCGGATTTACACCAATGTAAGAAAGGGCAGAATTGGGCCACCAGCATGCTGGTTCACAAAAGACAGTTTGACAATAAGAGTGGCTCATATGTAATATTTTTATCATGGTTGCTGGGCTATCATGGAAGAAAGACTTCTTTCTTTGTCAGTACTAAATTAACAAACTACAGTGGTGTTATGTAATTTTGTGCTAAGGGAGATGCTATATTTTAAATGAGATATAAAACAAGGCTTTCTCCCTTTTTGGTCAAGAAAATTCCCAAAAGATTTTCACGAGTGTAAATGCATCAACCCCAGTACCTAGTCACTAGCACCGAGAGGGAAACAGGGATCCTGAAAGAATACGTCTACTTTTTCAGAAACTGTTCTGAAAAAGCGGATGCATTCTTGGACGCGGTAGAGCTTTTCCAGGATACCTCTGGAATCCCGGAAAAGCTCTGCAGTCTAGACATAGCCTGAGAGACAGGTGAGTGAGGCAGTGTCCTAGAGTAGATCTTACTTCTGCTGATGAGAGAGAAAGTTTATGAGGCACATAGAGCTCTTCTTCAGGCCTTTCCCAGAATTTGGTCCAATAAAAAAGTTATTATCTTATCCGCCTTGTCTTTCTAATATTCTAGGACTGACATGTCTACAACGATACTGCATTCCTCCAATTGGTTAGTTACAACATGCACTGCTTGTTTAGGTTAATTTTAAAAATCACCTCAGTTTCAGCTTGAGAATGAATAAAACAATCAAATTAGAATATTTAGGAAGTGCAAGGTGGCTTTCACCAGCCTAAGGGTAAACCATCTCTCTCTCTCTCTCTCTCTAGTTTCTCTCTTCTGCAGAGGTGGAATTCAAGATATAGAAACAGTGACATATTTTTCCAATCCCTAGATAAGAAAGACTCCAGTCAGAAGATCTATCCCCATAGATCCTTTCCCCCCAAGTTTTCAAGGTAAATAGGATAATGGTGGAAAGGAAATCTACCTGCATGGAGAACAGTTTATCTTTGAATACTACATATTCTGCATTGAGAGATTCCAAATTAGGAGATAGTATGTGCCTTCTGCTGATTTCATCCCTTTGCTCAGACACATGATTCATCAAAACACCTGTAGCCAAAGAGCAATCTTGATCTGATATTTTCTGCAGGACTTTTTCAAGGTTTGTCCTGAGTGTCCATAAAAACAGGCACCCAGGGGGAATAAAGATCTGTAATCCTAGCCCCTGCTTGATGGGATGGACATTTGAGGACCCTTGGGGTGGAGTCACATAAACACAAATTTGTATCTTGTTCCTGAGCAATTGTGCTACACATTTCACAAAGGCATTTTTGCTTTGGGGAATAAACTCTCACCAGATGGTTCTTGTGTGGTCCAGCTTTTCTCTTAGGCAGGAATGCCATTGGAGTTGCTGACATGTCTGGGTACACATTTTATGAAAAGCATGATCACACTTTTGTATAAAGAATTGAGGGTTAACATGATTAAAACCTCCATGATTAAAAATTCCAGATTGTTGGGAATTTTACAAGGCCTCAAAGAAAATTTGGTTTGTTTTAAAAGGAAAGTGTTGGTGTTGGTGTGTCAGGAAAGATGATTGTCCTGATTTCCTTTTGCTTCACTGGCAGACCTTGAAATGTTTTTCACATTTTGTGGCAGGTGATAGGGCCAACAGATTTAATCATGAAAACCACTGGTAAAAAAAACAAGTCTCTGAAGAGTGTGGCTTAATACAGCCTGGAGATGTTCAATTCCTCTGAATGTTTGACTCTGATAAGGGAACTTGCCCAGAAATATCTGGAAGAAATCCAGTCCATCCAGAAAATCATAGCCAGAAGAGGGATTTTAAAGCAGACCAGAATATCATAGAGTGAACTGCTAGCAAAGCAGCAGACTTTATAAAGTCCAGAAGAAAGTGAGCACCATCATCTATTAAACATGTATGGCGGATAGATTTAATAAATATGACACATGAACTTTCTAAGAGATGGGAAAGGAGAGAATCCAAGAGCTCCATTTGAAGATGTTTATCCCAAGCCTCCTTGTGGGAGGTAAAAGGCCAAAAGGAACCAAAATGGAACTGCCAACCATCAGCAAGAAGTAACTTGATTAACCAGTGGGTTTACTACAGATTGTGCCAGCAAGCATCTGATATGTGGGCATTACAGTAAACCCTAATACATATGCTTGGGCTCATCTGGAGTTAAAGTATTTGGAATTCATGTTGAAAAATTAAACCACAAAAGTTAAACCTTAACCCATCCATTGAACACCAGGGCTACATCTACACTGGCCCCTTTTCCAAAAGGGGCATGCTAATTTTACAGGTCGTAATAGGGAAATCCACGGGGGATTTAAATATCCCCCTCGGCATTTAAATAAAAATGTCCGCCGCTTTTTTCCGGCTTTTAGAAAAGCCGGAAAAGAGCGTCTACACTGGCCCCGATCCGCCGGAAAAAAGCCCTTTTCCGGAGGGTCTCTTATTCCTACTTTGAAATACTTTGAAATACTTTTCTAAAAGCCGGAAAAAAGCGGCGGACATTTTTATTTAAATGCCGCGGGGGATATTTAAATCCCCCGCGGATTTCCCTATTACGACCTGTAAAATTAACATGCCCCTTTCGGAAAAGGGGCCAGTGTAGACGTAGCCCAGATGAAAGAATGATGATGGAAGAGATTTATTGGGCTTTTTAAGTTGAATTACACAATTTACTCTGCATTTTCCACCATTGCATTTCTCCTAAAAGATCTGTTCTGGAAGCAAAATCTAATAAAGTAAAGTATTGGGGATTGTGAAGAGACTTTCAGGCCCAGGAAAACAGCTTGTACATGACTATCCTGGACTGAACAACTCAAATATTTAGCAGCTAGCTATTACTGTGTCCAGGATAATAAATTTCCAGTGGAATTTGGGACAATGCTGTCCCAGAAGACTAAAGAACTGCTTATCTCCTCCTTAAAAAAAAAAAAAATCCTCCAGAGACAAATGATGTTTGAGTCAAAAAATTTACGTGTGTCAATTAAAATAATGCTGGTGGGTGGAAGCATTATCTTTTAGGGGGAGAATTCCTCAGGCACTAGAATAGTTTCACTTTATGAATAAACAGAATGCCATACTTATTGGGTAGTATGTTTTTAATAAATCTTGTAAGTGAAATGAGATGGAGGACTATCCAATCTCTCTTAAATGGCAGTTGACAAGGCAGGAAATGACCTAGTAGTGTGAATGGGAAAGCTGATATGCCACCTGTTCCAAATAATTCCAAAAAAGTGTTTTTGGTGTTTTTCCTTTTCTCCTGCTTTTGTCATTAATTTTGAATTTGGGGAAGGGCTGGTAGGACAGAGAGTACACAGTGTTCTGCCTAATGCTGCTCCATAAAGGATTTTTCTTCTGAAGGTCCTGTCTATTCCTCTCTTAGGGAAAGTCTACACAGCAGTGTTATTTAGGAATAACTGACATTATTCTGTAATAACATAGTCCATGTCTACACTACAAGCAGTTATTTTGACATAATGTCAAAATAATGTTGAGTTGGAGGACTTCTTACTCCAACTCCTGTAATCCTCATTATATGAGGAGTAAGGGAAGTCGGAGGAAGAGTGCTCTTTCTTGGGCCTACTGCAGTGTACAGCGTCACAAGGGGTATGTCTACACTACCCCGCTAGTTCGAACTAGCGGGGTAATGTAGGCATACCGCACTTGCAAATGAAGCCCGGGATTTGAATTTCCCGGGCTTCATTTGCATAAGCGGGGAGCCGCCATTTTTAAATCCCCGCTGGTTCGAACCCCGTGTAGCGCGGATACACGGGGCTCGAACTAGGTAGTTCGGACTAGGATTCCTATTCCGAACTACCGGTACACCTCGTTCCGAACAGGAACCCTAGTTTGGAATAGGAACCCTAGTCCGAACTACCTAGTTCGAGCCCCGTGTAGCCGCGCTACACGGGGTTCGAACCAGCGGGGATTTAAAAATGGCGGCTCCCCGCTTATGCAAATGAAGCCCGGGAAATTCAAATCCCGGGCTTCATTTGCAAGTGCGGTATGCCTACATTACCCTCCTAGTTCGAACTAGGAGGGTAGTATAGACATACCCAAGCTTATTTCACAAATGACGCAGCTCAAGTTGCGTAGCCTATTTTGGCTTTAGCCCTGCTGTGTAAATGTGACATTATTGACCATGTTTTAACTTTTCAAATCTCTAGAGAAAATTCTCAGCGATCTCTTCCTCTCAAAACTCAGAAGGCCTGAAATTGTCTAAGTCACTGTGGGGTCAAAAGGAGCAACTCCATTGATATTTGTGAGGTTACACTGGTGAAAAACTGGTGTGAATGAGATCTGTATCAGGGCCATGAGTTTAGATTTCTTCTGGATAAGTGCTGGTTCTTGCGTAGCTGGAATGAGGAGTTATCTTCTATTTATGTTCATCTCTTTCTTGGAAATGAATGGTAGAGCTGGGAAAATATTTTGTTCAAATTGCTATTCTCAAAATAACACATTTACAGGTCAATCAGAACTTTTTGTAAATGTATGTCACGGTCACTAAATATTTTAGCCAAACTGAAAAAGTAGAAACATTTCACTGATATCAAAACAAAATATTTTTTGCTTTGCTTTGACCCCAAAAATTAGTTCTGAATTTCAGGCACTTTGACAAAAACAAGCAAAGGTGTCACAAAATGGCAAAAGGGGGAGGAGGCAATTGTGCCATACTCCCTTCCCGTGTGAGCTTTAGTCCAGGGGCTTGGGTACTCCCTGTGATGTACAAAACCTAGGTTCAAGTCCATTTTCTGCCTCTTGTTAAGGAATTTAAATGTGGTCATACTGAACTATAGGGGACTTACATGACTGCTAGGCATTCTTGTATGGAGCTTTCTCAGTATCTCCTCTTGAAGCTTTTCCACTTTTTATCAACAATTAAATAGTTATTGGAGCAGAGACTTGATCTTGGCTTTCACTCACCTAGATGAGTGCCTAACTATTAGTTTATGGTCAATCTCCTTCTCTTTCCCTGGCCCAGTGACTATTCATTGTTATTATGGATGACTATCAACTGCCTCTTTGAATGACTGGGCTAAGTCTGTAGAGGGAGGCAGTAGCAGCAGTGCCATCACCCTCTTCTCCTCCTGTTCCAGGTGTTTTATGATTCTTTTATTTGCTTTTGTTGAAAGTCCAAATGATTAAACTCAAAGGTGTCTATGTCAGAGTTGTTGAAACATGTCAGTTAGTTTTGACTTGACCTTTTTTCAATGTTTTGATTTGCTGAATAATTTCAAAAACTGTCATTTTTTGTTTGCCCCAAAATCAATTTTTTTTTCAATTCAAAACTGCCAGTGACCTGAAAAATCCATTATTTACCTACTTCTAATAAATAGTTGTGGCAAGAGACTACTCAGTTTTCTGAAACTGAGCAGCCAGATTTGGGTGTTATCAAGTTAATTCTCAAACTTGTTGAAAACCCTTTTGAGTTCTTCTACTTCTCTCTCATTTTAGGATCTACCTTCATGCTCTGGATCTTCTGCTTAATGTTGTCTGAGAGTCCACTATAGTAATGCTTTATTTTTATTTCAAATTGTCATTTGTATCCAGGAAGTCCTTAAAGAACTGCACCATCTGCTTGCATATCTGAAGCAGATGGTGCTTTTCTGGCTTATCTCCAGACTGTTTCCCTCTAGGTTTGCTGTTCTTCTCAGTCAGTGCATCAGGCATAGCTTCAGTAGCAGCTGTTGAGCTTGCAGTTTCTCCTTCAACTTCCAGAATTTCCTAACTCAATTGCTGATTCTCAAGTTCAGGTTTCAGTTGCTCCCACACCTGGCAGTAGGATGCTATTTTCAAGATAGTCAAGATCAGGTAGTGGAGGTATGTTCCTTAGACCTCCTTGTTGTTTTAGGGCCTCTTACACAAGACAATCCTACACTTATATGCATCTCTGGTTCCTGAGAGCAAGCAGAACTGCTAAGTACTAGGCTCCAAATCCCAGGTGAGAATGGACTAGGGATGTGAATGATTAACCGGTTAACCAGTAAGCATTACCCTTACCAGGTGATGCATACCGGTTACAGTTCACTGGCAGGGGCTGAAGTGACACCCTCCCCCCTGGACAACGTGGTCAGAGGGCTGCTTCAGCCTGGCAGGGCCCACCAGGGGTGGAGGGGCACTCCAGCTCAGCTGGAGCAGCCCCTGCCCATCCCCATTCAAGCAGTTAACAGATTAAAGATAACGTTTAACCAGTTAACCAAATAAACAGGATTTTACATCCCTAGAATGGACAAGGACCATTGAAATGAACAGTGTTTTCCCAAGTGATTGGCTGTTACACACACATTGGATTTATTCAGTCAGAAAGTTTCTTATGGAATCTAATTTAGTGGCCCTATTTTCAGAGTGGCTTTGCACATGGTGTTGCCATTGGTATTAATGATACTTGGGGGTACTCAGAACTTCTGAATATTAGGTCATTTATTTAGATGACAAAATATGGATTTAGGTGCCTGTTTAGGCATCCCCATTTGAAAATTTTAACCTAAGATCCTGATGAAAATTATAATTAAGCCACATTTAATATTATTTCCAAATCCCCTCAAATATGTAGCTAATATTTTGTATTAAAATAGCTACCATAATATTAGATACCAGTGTGAAACCTTATCACATCACTTACTTAACTTTTTGCATGTATTTTGTGAACATATAGTTACATACAAGCATGTATCCTGATTGTGTATTCCACCTCTGTATATGTTAGTAAAATGGGTGGGAATTCTTTTTGGTTTATGATGCAATATAAAACGAATGTTATTAGTAGTATTGGTATTTATCACTACTGTCATTTTTATTTATTTTATTGGCTTTCTTTGTGATGCAGCCATTATCAAGGTATTAAATAAAAAATAATATAATTAGCATAATTGTAGTGTGGTATTGCATAAATTACATAGCCCTTTGATGTTGTAAACTGGTCCAGAAGTTGCTCTTCACATCCAAAAGTAGTCCCTGCAATTGTTGAGCCCTAGTTACTCATGGAGCATCTGAAGATTCTGCAGTCACAGACAAATTTAGCAAACATAAATCCCTAAAATTGTTGAGACAGTTACTTAACCTTGATATGGTGGTGCAATGTACTATAGTCTGCAGCAATCCCACAACAATCTGATCCATTAGTAAGAAAGTAGAAGGATTGACCAGATCGATATGTTCCAGTATAAATGCTAACAAATTAAAACTGATGACAAGAACATGAAAAAGAAACTGTAGTAATCAAATAGGAAGGGAGTTGGAAATCCCTGCAAATTTCAATTGTCTGGGAGGTGAGTGATTATCTGGCTCCTAAACTATCTAATTCAACCTGGAAGGTCAGTAATTACTGTATTAAAACTGAGCAAAAGCAATTTCATTAATAGTGTGTAGGGTGCTCCAGGGTAGTTAACTTCAAGAAGTGAATATAAGAAGGTTTCAGATTTATACACAATCAGTTGCTCATGTAATGGCAGTTTGCAGATGAACCAGAGACTGTACTTCTCTTAAAAGACCATTGTTATAGAAAACTGAATGACTATTCCTTTTTCAGATTTAATACTCTTGCCTGATTTGTCACCAAAGAAAAATATTCACTTGCCCATGCAAGAAGTCAGAAATCACAAAATATATGAGAAATCATCATCTGGGCATGATAACAAGCAATGCCCAAAAACACATCTTATAAGTATAAAAGAAAGGAAAAAACAACCCCCCCAAAAACAGACTTGAAAAATTTACACAGATATCAACACACACTGTTGGAGAGAGATCAAACCCATTATAACAAAGATTAACAAACTCAAGGCTTGTTAGAAGCATTCCTCCACAGGGAGACAAAAACCTAGACTGGCCAGTTTTTCTGGAAAATCATCCGCTTTTCCGGAAAAACTTGCCATCTGTGCTGTCTACATTGACCGCTTGAATTTCTGCAAAATCACTGACTTCCTACTGTAAGAAATCAGTGCTTTTTGCGGAAATACTATGCTGCTCCCGTTCGGGCAAAAGACCCTTTTGCGCAAAACTTTTGCGCAAAAGGGCCAGTGTAGAAAGCTCAGATTTGTTTTGTGCAAAAAAGCCTCAATCGCGAAAATGGCGATCAGGGCTTTTTTGTGCAAAAGCGCGTCTAGATTGGCATGGTCATTTTTTGCGGAAAAGTGCTTTTGCGGAAAAGCGTCCGTGCCAATCTAGATGCTCTTTTCCGAAAATGCTTTTAACGGAAAACTTTTCTATTAAAAGCATTTCCGGAAAATTGTGCCAGTCTAGACGTAGCCATTGAGTTTGCCAAGTGTCTACATTGCTGCCTCTATGGCAAGTAAAAGATTTTAACAAACTAGGCAGGTATTTCAGCCACCAAATAGTAAATGTTCTAGTGAATGAAAAGTGTGAAAGTTTATTTGATCTGACAATTTTCAAGACTGACTGGTGCAGGCTGAAAAGAACACAAACAAAATTGTGTTAATTGATACTGAAATACCAGGAGATAGAAATATAGGAAGGAAGGAAGGAAGGAAGGAAGGAAGGAAGGAAGGAAGGAAGGAAGGAGAAGAGAAGAGAAGAGAAGAGAAGAGAAGAGAAGAGAAGAGAAGAGAAGAGAAGAGAAGAGAAGAGAAGAGAAGAGAAGAGAGCTAAGTCTGAATAACTTTGATATGAAGTGGAAAGATTATGGAAAACTAGAACAAAGATGATCACCATGATTACTGGAGAACTTGGCACAATCATTAAGGGTTTGATTGAGCAGTGTAAGAACATGCAAGGAATGCAAGACATCACAATCAGTGACAAACCTTCAACAACCTAGGCACTGCAAGAATTCTAATGAACGTCAGAAAACAAAAGCATTTGTGGGACTAAAATGTGAAATTCAGGAAACTTCTGACTCCCCAAACCTGTGGATTCATTTGTAGTCAGGATTTATTGGTGACTCATGGGAATACATTTTAAACTGTAGTTTTCTCCTTTCTATGCTTAAAGATCTTGTGTGCTGTGAAAGCTGTTTAAAATAAATAATACCCATGATGTAATACTGAGGGATATTACTACTACTACTACTAAATATTTTTACAGATGCCTAAGGTATCTTTTAGTATATTAGGACGTACCTGCTTGCATCAGTTCTAAATGTAAACCTCATTACATTACAGGAGCAGTTATTAGCTGTCAGAATAACAAATGATAAAGTATAATTGAGGATTCACAATTGTTTTGAAAAAGGATTTGGGACATATTTAATATTTGTCATCCCATTGTTTCTTCTGTGTGTGCACATATATGTGTGTGTGCATATTTAAGTGCACTATAGAGTGCTGTGTATCTCATAAATTTTGTAGGGGATTTTACTTAAAAAACATTAAAAAATACTAGGGCTGAGTTGTGGCATTTAGGCACAGCTCTGCGTTAGATGCACTGTAGAGCCTCACCACCAAGGAAGAGTATCAGAAAACATTCTGCTTCAGAAAAGTACAGTACTTCATAAAACATCTAAGAGGCATAGGGGCTGCTGTTTGGGGCAGCCTTGATATTGGCTGCACAAGGTCGGGGTGAATGTCCTCACTCCTTTCTCTCCCATTGCCAGGTGCTTAGGGCTTGCCATGATTTGACTTTCATCACCACTCTAATAAATTGGGCCAATAGCTAGGGAAGAGAACCACAACTACTCTGTTAGGTGTCTCTGAGCAATGTATTGAAGGTACACAATAATATGGAAAGTCATTTGCTGGATGTGGTCTGCAATCCTGTTAACCAAGGGCATGTCTACACTGGGGAGTTATTTTGAAATAACTCCCCTTATTTCAAAATAACAAGGTGAGCATCCACACTACCAAGCCTGTTATTTTGAAATAAGGGGCTTGTTATTTTGAAATAAATCCTGCTTGTGAGGAGGAATAAACTTACTTTATAAATAGTTATTTCAATAGTTATTATTTCAAAATAAGTTATTTTGAAATAACCTCATAGTGTAGACATAGCCCAAGTGTCCTATTGTTCACTTTATGCTTCTTTCTGGCTTGCCTATACCTGTCAAATGACCTTTAAAAATATTTTGAAATGCAGTTATATTCTGTAACATGACTCTCTCCAAATTCTGGTACCACTTGACAACTTTTATGCCATTCTCATTTGTTCATTTTATAGTTTTTCCCCCCCTGCTATTGATGCAAGCTTGATATGGGATCTGTTAGTCAAGTTGTGTTAATGCATTCATTACCACAAGTAACTAAATATCCTAATCAGTGGAATTCAGTTAACAATTTTGTTCATGATTTAAATTTCAAAATATAATCCAATTTACTTCACCATATTATAGCTCCATTGGGTCTGAAATGCTAAGAAGAATCAAATGGAATAGACATAAGTAGATATGACTAAGGGTATGTCTAGACTGCAGAGCTATTTTGGGATACTGGAAATATCCCAGAATAGCAATGCCACATCTTTAAATGTGCCCACTATTTCCTGAAAATAGCGGGCGTGCTATTCTGGCATCCCTGTAACCCTCATTTCCTGAGGGTTAGGAATTTGTCAGAATAGTGCCTTATTTTGAAATTTGGCTCTGTCTACACAACACCAAATTTCAAAATAAACTCTTTTAACCTAGAGTAGGGTAAATTGCGTAGATTATTCCGACAGAAGGGTGCTGTCTAGACAGAGAAGAGACCTTCTTAGTAAGACTGTAGTATTTTTATAGTTACCTCTCTTATATTAATGTTTTACATTCCTTATTTTAATAATCTCTAATACACAGACTCTCCTAGAATAATGTGTTCCGGTAATTCTGAAGGTCTGGACAGATGCTTAATTGTCAAATTTCTGTTTCCACTGGGATTTGCCAGGAAAGAGGGCTTTATTTTATTTTATTAGGGAAAAAGGTTTGACTATGTGCTACCATGCAAAACAATAAATCCTCTGAAAATTCAAATTCATGGTGTATTCCAAAATGTATGGCTAACTATATGCAACCTCCCCCTATAAAATTTAAGGTGACAGAGTTGTTGAAGCTTGGAATCTATATGGGTAGAAATGACATTGTTCCTATCTTTGGTTCTGCACCCTAAGTTCCACAATACATCTTAACTGTTATCTGAACTAGCTTGCTTATAAGCATACAGGTTATACCTAATTTATTTTAGGGGCCATGCCATGGCCTTTATGCTACACACTATCATAACTAGCTGTGTGAGAAGGCTGATTTAGCAGACTATGCACTGGTGTGGGACTCAAGAAACCCAGGTTCAATTTTTGGGTTTATCACAAACTTTTTGTGTGACCTTGAAAATCACACTGGCTACGTCTACACTGGCCCCTTTTCCGGAAGGGACATGTAAATTTCAGCAGTCGTCGTAGGGAAATCCGCGGGGGATTTAAATATCCCCCGCGGCATTTAAATAAAAATGTCCGCCGCTTTTTTCCGGCTTTTAAAAAAGCCGGAAAAGAGCGTCTACACTGGCCCCGATCCTCCGGAAAAAGCGCCCTTTTCCGGAGGCTCTTATTCCTACTTTGAAGTAAGAATAAGAGCCTCCGGAAAAGGGCACTTTTTCCGGAGGATCGGGGCCAGTCTAGACGCTCTTTTCCGGCTTTTTTAAAAGCCGGAAAAAAGCGGCGGACATTTTTATTTAAATGCCGTGGGGGATATTTAAATCCCCCGTGGATTTCCCTACGACGACTAGTGAAATTTACATGCCCCTTCCGGAAAAGGGGCCAGTGTAGACGTAGCCACTGTGTTTAGGGCCAGATTTATAAAGGTATGTAGGTGTTTACGGCATCTTTCTGGCCACTAACTCCCTTAAAAGCTTTTAAAATTGCTTACCTAAATAGTTCTACAGATTAAGTTTGCTCTTGCACTATTGCAATTTTGTTCCCAGTTTTAGTTTAATAATCTAATCTTTCCATTCCTTTAAATTAAACAAGAGTTAATGTTTGTTAGAAATTCTTTTGAAGATAAACAATATAGTTCCCTAGAGTACCAGTGTTACTTAGCAGTTAGAATGTGAGTTCTGTCCCCAGTTCTGCTTTTTGTTAGCTTAACAAGCTTGGGCAAGTCACATATCTTCTCTATGACTCTATTCAGATTTTTGTAAAACAGGTATAATAATTAAATGCTTCACAATGGTGTTGGGAGTCTCCATTAAAGTTTGTAAAGCCCTTGAAAATGCTCAGATGAAATGTGTTGTATAAGTTACTGAAATATGGCCTATGGTAAGAACCTTGATGTAGTATCTTGAATTGGAGAGTGCAGTAAGTATATAACTGAGATATTTAAAAATGAGATTTGCATTCCACACAGTATGACCAGATAAGAACTTTGTTGTAAGAATGCAGATAAAATTTGGTGATGGAGTCAAATAACAGTTGTGGGGAAGACATTATGGTGATTTCACTATGTCTGTCTCTTTGTCATTCTGTTTTTATAGTATCGTTCAGGACGAGATCCTCAACGAGGCTCAGACAATGTTTCCAATAAGTCTTCAGACAGTGATGTCAGTGATGTGTCAGCTGTATCGAGGACAAGCAGTGCTTCTCGTTTCAGCAGCACAAGTTACATGTCTGTCCAATCAGAACGACTGAGAGGGAACAAGAAAATAAGGTGATTAATGGGGAATGGAGAAGTTAGTCATTTGTATCTATATTTTAATGTGTAAGATAGTTTTCTAGCGAGTGCATGGGAATATTATGCTAAACTTTAACATATATAATATAATGAAAACTAATAGGCTGTGTCTACATTGGCACCCCTTTCCGGAAAAGGGATGCTAATGAGACCAGTCGGAATTGCAAATTCCGCGGGGGATTTAAATATCCCCCGCGGCATTTGCATTTACATGGCTGCCGCTTTTTTCCGGCTCGGGGTTTTGCCAGAGAAAAGCGCCAGTCTAGACGCGATTTTCCGGAAAATAAGCCCTTTTCTGAAAGATCCCTTATTCCTACTTTCAAGTAAGGGATGTTCTGGAAAAGGGCTTATTTGCATCCCTTTTCCGGAAAGGGGTGCCAATGTAGACACAGCAATAGAGTTTTCCAAAATACAAGTTTTAGTTTATTGGGTTTCTAACACTCTTAATTCCCTATGCTAATATTTTTTGTAAGTCAACAGAGAGATTTTATTATGTGCAAACTTTAGAATCTTGAAATGAGTCCTGCTAGCAGAAGGTATTTGTTACACTTAGTTCTGCATCTTTTTTGGGGGTGGAGGAAGACTCTTGAACAATACTGAACACTGTTTAAGGGATAATTTTATTTACAAAATACTCACCGGTAATCATAGAGATGTTACAACGTACTTTATAAACTGGAGCTAAGACAATCCTGCTGTATCTCTATGACTGAATTGCCCGACTTTTAAAGTCTCACGTAAAGTGTTTATATACATGCACACATACCAAACTCTGCTCTAAATATATTGCTGCGCAACTCCAAGGGTATGTCTACACTACAAAGTTAATTCGAACTAACAGACATTAGTTTCGAATTAACTTTGATAGGCGCTACACATACAAACCGCTAGTTCGAACTTAATTCGAACTAGCGGAGCGCTTAATTCGAACTAGGTAAACCTCATTCCACGAGGACTAACGCCTAGTTCGAATTAAGTAGTTCGAATTAAGGGCTGTGTAGCCACTTAATTCGAACTAGTGGGAGGCTAGCCCTCCCCAGCTTTCCCTGGTGGCCACTCTGGGCACCACCAGGGAAACTCTTCTGCCCCCCTTCCGGCCCCGGAGCCCTTAAAGGGGCACGGGCTGGCTACGGTGCCCATGCCACGTGCAAGCCTGCCAGCACCTAGCCAGCACCTGGCATGGCTCGAGCCAGCCACCCACTGCCACCCAGCCCTCCGCCTCTTCCCGGGACCAGGCTGGCAGCTCCCGGGAGCCAGCCCAGGTCCGCAAGAGGCGGGTGCCCACCTGGTCTAGTGCGGACATCGTGGACCTCATCCACGACCTCCGCACTAGGCACAGGAAAGTGGCCGTCTAGGGCAGGATAGCTGCCAGCCTGGCCACCCAGGAGCAGGTTTGCATGAAAATCAGGGTGGTCCAGTGAGACCCCCCGACCCTGAGCCCTGAGCTTAGAATGGCTGTACTGGGTCAGACCAAAAGTACATCTAACCCAGTAGCCTGTCTGCTGACAGCGGCAAACACTAGGGACCCTGGAGGGGATGGACCGAAACAATGACCAAGCCATTTGTCTCGTGCCATCCATCTCCAGCCTTCCACAAACAGAGGCCAGGGACACCATTTCTACCCCCTTGCTAATACCACTCCATGGACCCAGCCTCCATGAATTTATCTAAATTCTCTTTAAACTCTGTTATAGTTCTAGCCTTCACAGCCTCCTGCAGCAAGGAGATCCACAGGTTGGCTATTTGCTTTGTGAAGAAGAACTTTCTTTTATTAGTTGAAGCCTGCTACCCATTCATTTCATTTGGTGTCCTCTAGTCCTTCTATTATGGGAACTAATGAAGAACTTTTCTTTATGCACCCTCTCCACACCACTCATGCTTTTATAGATCTCTATCATATCCCCCCTCAGTCTCCTCTTTTCTAAGCTGAAAAGTCCCAGTCTCTTTAGCCTCTCTTCATATGGGACCTGTTCCAAACCCCTGATCATTTTAGTTGCCCTCCCCTCTCCCACCCTCTCTCTTCCCCTCTCCCACCTCCTTTTCCCAGTCTCCCCAGAGGTTAACCCCCCCCCCCGTTTTGTTCAATAAAGAGAGTTCCTATTTTTGAACACCCGTGTCCTTTATTTTGTATATCAGGAAGGGGGGCTAGGGAGGCGTAAGTGGAAGGAGGTGAGGAAGGAATGGGGAACGAGCCCCCAATGGGGAGGACTGGGGTGGCTCTGCGGGCTCCTCGGGGTGGAAGCTCTCCTGTAGCCCCCCGATTCACCCCCCCCCGGATGGCAGCCTGCTGCAAGTGTAGCTGGGCTGATGGCCGAGTGCTGTGATGTGCCAAGTGTGGGCACTCAGGGCACTCCAAGCCAGGACTGCTTTGCTGTCCTCCATCAAGTTAGACAAGTGAGCGGAGAACCCCTGAGAACTGTCTGTCCGGGGTGGGGGTCGGGTCCCTTTAAGCACAGCCCTCGGCTAGCCTGAGACAGCAGCTCCACGCTCTAAGTCCTAACCTGATGCCCTGCCGGTACTGCTTCCGGCCAGCCTTAACCTCAGTTCAGGGTCCACTCAATGTGGACATGCTAGTTCGAATTAGCATTTTGCTAATTCGAACTAGTTTTTAGGTCTCCATGCACTAGTTCGAATTAACTAATTCGAATTAAGTTAGTTCGAATTAGTGCTGTAGTGTAGACATACCCTAACTGTCTAGTCTTCAACAGGAGTTGCACAGTGTATCTGAAAGAAGAAATGGGCTCAACTTTCATTACTTAAACACTGCAAACATCAACCAAATGCAGTAGGAGTTTGGGCATACAAGGAACTGGGCCCTACATAATAAGTTAGTAGACAGGTGTATTCGGCAATAGTATTCCTATTTCTGGGAAATTTCCTCTCACAAGAGAAATGCTGTTTTCTGGTTGCATTTTAATCTTTGTCTAGCTTGTGTTAGAAGATGGTAAGCATGCTTTTACCTCTCACTACATTTTGTTTTCTGATTTTTTCTTTGACTTTGTTGTGTATGTTTACACTGCATGAATGCTTCTTCTCAACAACCCTAACTTTACTTTGTTTTCTTTTTTGTTTGCATGCCTTCCTCAATTTGTGTTGACTTCAGGTCAAGGGATTTAGAGGGGGGGGCAAAGGGAGAGCAGGAAGGGGATGAACATGAGGAGATATTTCCTGAGGAGGAGGAGCAGGAGCTTGAGGAAAAAGTGAAGAAAGAACAAGTTAATGAAAAGGGGGAAGGGCAAGAGGTGACAGAAGACTGTGATAAGGAGGAAAGCAAAGAATCAGGAGATAATGGAAAGACACAAGATGATCAAACCGAGGAAGGGAAAGAGAAAAAACAGAGGGAAAAAGAGGATTTGCAAAGGCAATTCTCACAAGATGATGTCAGGTAAAATATATTTCTGTTTGTAGATAGTTCCCTTCAGTTCTGTCGTACTTTTACCCATGTCTGGACCCTTTTTGTTTTCTCTTTTATATTTTATTTGCCATATTTTCTTGTTTATGTTCCCTGTGGCCCCCTTCACCTTCAACCATAATTCTTTAATAGTGAACAAATATATCTCTTGACTTTAATGGAATGGTTCTGCAGCAAGAATAACTAAATACCTTTATTAGACTGCTTAGGATGCAGGCAGTCACAGTCTTTTGTTCCTTTTGAACTGGTTTATTGTTTACATTTGACTGTGTGACATAGGGCTGGGGAGCCAACAAGAGAGCGTTATAGTAGAATCACAGAGTTACAAACACCAAAGTTACAAATTGACTAGTTAACCACACACCCCCATTTGGAACTAGAAGTACACAATCAGGTAGAAGCAGAGACCAAAAAAAAAAAAAAAAACCCAAAACAAAACAGTGCACTACTGTGTTAACTGCAAACTACTAAAAAAGGGGAAGTTTAAAAAAATGACTAGGAAGAAGACTGTTTCTGTGCTTGTTTCAGTTAATTTAACATGGTTAAAAACAACATTTTTCTTCTGCATAGTAGTTTCAAAGCTCTATTAAGTCAGTGTTCAGTAGTAAATTTATGAAAAAACAATCATAACACTTTTTTCTAAATTATGAACATTTCAGAGTTACACGCAACCTCCGTTCCTGTGTTGTTTGTGACTCTGAAGTTCTACAATATTTAGGTCTCCTAGAACCATCTGTTTGGACACTGGGATGAAATTTAATTTAATGAGGTTGGAAGTCTGAAGGTGCTAGAAGGGTAATTAACCTATTATCTGAGGAACCGTAAAAACGCATAAGAGGCAGTGCTGGGTATAGGAATAGGGCTAACTGAGTCCAAATTCAGAGATCTTAAGGAAGGGAGACATTTTCTCTTCTTGGGCCCTAGGAAGAGGGCAGACAATACAAGGGACACTGTAAATAGTACTTCTACATAGAACTTTAAAAGGGATGTAGAGGGAAATTAAATAAACTGCATAGCATGGCTAATCAGACTTCTAATCAGTGAAGTCTCAGAAGTTTCTGTGGGGCAAGAAGGCAGGAGGAGAGCATGCCCTGCTACATAATAATAATAGTGATTTTAAGTTTCCTTTTTCATAATCCTACCTTGAATTACTATTTCAGGGAACTTATATTAAAAGACTGTGATGCTATAGCTGTAGAGCTTTTAAAAATGGAAGCTGGAATTTTATTGTAATGTTAACACTTACCTGTACTGAAATTACTATTGAGTAAGATGGCAAATGTGTGTATGGATCTCTTGAGGACAGAAATAATCAAAAATGGTTCTTTCACCCATTTACATAAATGGTTTGGTGTGGTGTGAGGCAGTAGAGCATTGTGGATTTCTCCTGCAGTAGTAAGCCTAAAACATTTTTAGGTGCCTGTGGCCAAGTATCCTATACATTTGCTGTCCCCTGCTGGAGATCCTGCTATCTTGGTGTGCCATGTCCTAGAACCTAGGAAAAGAAAGATTGAAGAGTTTGGACTTTCAGGAGTTGTCTTGAAAGACCTCCCAGGTAGGGTTGCCAGATGGTTTCAACAAAAATACCGGACACACTTGACATGACAATCTACATTCCATCTGATTTAAAAAATACCGGACATTTATATTGTCTCATTTCTATTTTCTCAATTTGTTTCCCAAATAGAAAGCTATACTGGCCTGTCCGGTTCAAAACTGGACACCTGGCAACCCTACTCCCAGGGTCAGAGGCTGGTGGAATCAGTGAGACTTCATAGAGGGGTAGGGAACTTTTGGGGGCTGTAGGCTGCTGACCTACAGAAAAATCAGTTGGGGGCCACACGCAAGTGAGAAGCAAAAAACAAAACCCACAAAACCCTCACTGATGTGACCCCTGACTGAGAAGAAAGATACTCCCCACATTCCCCTCCTGCACCAGAGCCTCAGAACCTACGGTGCCCAGCCTGGTAGATTTTGTGTGCTCCAGCCCCATGGGGAGATGGCAGGGGAGCTGGCATGCCAGCACAGGTTCCCCAATGCTGGGGGAGGAAGTACTGAGCCTCAGGGGCTGGATCTAGGTAATCTGGGGGCCACATCTGCCCCCTGGGCCTTAGGTTCCCCACCCCTGCTTTACAGGAGGACTGGAGCAGGCAGAAGCCATAGAAGGCTCTGCAAGCCAGATGAAAAGGGCTGGCTGTTCAGAGTGAAGCCAGGAGAGGGGAGGAAAGAAGGATTCTTCCTCTGCCTTAGTCCAAAAACCCAGTCTTGGTCAGTGCCTAATTCTGAGTGCACTTTGCATTTAGGTCAGTGAAAAACTGAGTTAGACATTCATTAAATTATTGAAATTGGAGGATGAACTTCATGCAACACCCACAGACTTAGTCAGGTCTGTGACATTTGCTTTTACCAGTGAAGGTTTTACTTCAACACATTTAGACTTACACTATGTCTACAATTAAATAATCTGCAATTGTGATATTTAATATACATTTATTATATTTGCTATGTTTTCCACTTAGTTTGTAATGGGAGAATGCAATATTCCTTATCTGATTTACTCATTACAAAAACATTTGGATTTTTTTATTAGAATGTTTCAGCCTCTCTTTTTGACACACACAAAAAACCATAATCACTTTTTTTTAATGCAGAACAAGGTATCTGGTCTGCCAAGCCACTGGTTCTGGCCTCTGGGAGCCTCAGCCAGGTTTCCTTCCTGCCCTGCCCCTACACACTGCTCAGAGCAAAAAACTCTCTGAATGCTGCAAGTCTGCTGGGAGGGGGGGGCAGAGGTTTCATGTGCTGCTCCTGCCCCAGCAGCACAATAGTTTGCCCTCTCCCTGTGGGATCACAGCATTTAGATCCACACATGTCTCCAGCAACCTGTGTGGAGGCATGGAAGGCAGGGACCCTGACTGAGAAACTAGCAGGGCAGCTGACTGGGAGCCGTCCCATATAAGTGCCTCCTGGCCAGAGCCTACTTCTCCTGCACCCCTGCCCTCTCCCAGACACTGTACACCAATCCCCTGCATCCCTTCTACACCCCTGCCCCAGGTCACAACTCCCTCCCTGTCCTTGCATTCCAATCCCCTACCACTGGTCACTCTCTCCTGAACTTCCCTGCATCCTCTCCTGAATTTCTACCCCAGGTCACAACCCTCTTCAAGACCCTGCACTCCCTTCTGCACCACTCCTCCTAGTCAGAATCCTCTCCTACACCCTTACTCCCTCCCAGACTCCCTCCAAAGTTTTGTTTGGAAAAGCAAACACCTTCCTTGGAGAAAGCAGAGTTTTTCCAGGATACCTTTGGTGTCCTGGAAAATCTCTGCTGTCTAGATGTAGCCTCATAGTGGTCACTGGAGGCAACAAGGCTGCATGGGAGAGCTATACTGCAGAATGACCACTGGGGACAGCCATACTCCCAAGGAAGTGGCCAGTAGGGCTGGGGCTCCACCATCTTTCCTGCCACCAAATTGAGTAAGTTGGGGGCCCCTGTCTGTGAGAGAGCCCCTGCGAGCTCCCTACCACCATGGGAGTGGCCAGGGGAAAGGAGAAAGCCCCTGCTGGCCAGCACCCCATCCTGAGAGAGGTCGGGGGAGGCAGAGAGCCCCTGTGAGTGATCCCACCTTGGGCCGGGGGAGAAAGCCCTCATAGCCCCCCCATATCCCAAGCTGGAGGAGGGGGGAAGGGAGAAAGCCCCCACTGGCCTCCAGGGACAAACTAGTGGGCAGGGTGCCTGGTCCCCACTGCCCTGGACTACCCCTGGGGTGAAGCCAGAGGCCACCCACACCCCCTGCCCTGAGTACCCCCTTCTCCCAGTTCCTTGCCCTGTGCTCCTCCTCACTCTCTGCCCTGACTCCCATACCCCCACCCCCTGGCCAAGCCCCCCCCTTACCCCCTCAACTCTCACTCTCGCACCTCCCATCCCGTTGTCTTGAACCCTCTAACTCAGCCCCCCCCGACTCCTGCCCTCTGCCCTCTGCCCTGACTCACCTCCAGCCCTCTGCCCTCAGCCTCCCACATTTTCAGGGTCCTGCCCTGATGCCTATAACCCCCACACCACCAATGCCCTATCCCGACGGACCTGGGCAACACCGGCTATAGTAGTATATATAAAAGAATAAATTGAAGTCACCTATTTATTCACTGATTAATTTCTCTTTAGAGAAAGAGAAAAATATTGCATGTTGAGATCATTCTTTTGAACAAGCATTCTAGTTATGTGCTCAATTGATTTCAGTCAATCTTTGTAAGTTTATTTAAATAAGTCTAATAATTATGATTTAAAGCGCAGCTGTTAAAAGTTTACACCACTTGTATAAATAGGTAAGAATGAGTCAATACAGTATTTTTAGGCCAGATGAGGACTCTGGGATCAAGTCATTATAATTTCACATTGTAATATCTTTCTCTGATGTGAATTGACAGAAGAACACATGTCTTAGCCTGAAGCATAGTTTCCATGGAAATGTTATTTTCTGCATCATAGTTGTCCGAAAAAAGCTGTTATTGTTCAATTTCTTCAGCAAATCAATGGAATGAAAGCATCTTTGAACAGAAAACATTTATTAAGATTTAAATTCCTGTCTTAGTTGTAAAATGGTGTGTAAGAAAAACTTGATGGGTCTGCTGACCTCATAAGAGACAACTATAATGACATTTCTTTCTGCAACAAGAAATAATTTCCCCTGAAAAATTCATAGTACATTAGTTCATTGTCAGACCCATTCTATGACAAAATGAGCCTCACCTCAGTCCCTTGAAAAATCATAGGTCAGGTCTTCAAGGAATCCATTTTGAAACACTTGGAGCAGAAGAAGGTGATAAGGAAGAGGTGACATGGATTCACCAAAGGCAGGTCTTGCCTGACCAATCTAATTGTCTTTTATGATAATTGGCTCTGTGGAAATAGGGGAAGCAGTGGGCATGACATACTTTGACTTTAGCAAAGCTTTTGATACAGTCTCCCACAGTATCCTTGCCAGCAAGTTAAAGAAGTATGGTTTGGATGAATGGTCTATAAAGATAGATAAAAAGCTGACTAGTCCGACCAGCTCAACAGGTAGTGATCAACAGCTTGACGGCCAATTGGCAGCCAGTATCAAGTGGAGTGCCAAGGGTCGGTCCAGGGGACAGTTTTGTTCAACATCTTCATTAATAATCTGGATGATGGGATGGATTGCAACTTGAGCAACTTTGTGGATGTGTGGAGAGGTCAATATGCTGGGGTATGTCTACACTACAGCGCTAATTAGAACTAACTTAGTTCGAATTAGTTAATTCGAACTAAGCTAATTCGAACTAACACATCCAGACTAAAAAACTAGTTGGAATTAGTGTTTTGCTAATTCGAACTAGCATGTCCACATTAAGTGAACCCTGAACCGGAGTTAAGGATGGCCGGAAGCAGTGCCGGCAGAGCATCAGATGAGGACTTAGAGCGTGGAGCTGCTGCCTCAGGCTAACCGAGGGCTGCGCTTAAAGGGACCCGACCCCCACCCCGGACAGACAGTTCTCAGGGGTGCCCCGCTTGCAAAGCAATCCTGTCTTGGAGTGCCCTGAGTGCCCACACTGGGCACATCACAGCACTCGGCCATCAGCCCGGCTGCACTTGCCGCAGGCTGCCATCTGGGGAGAGAGGGCAATTGGGGGGCTGCAGGAGAGCTTCTACCCCGAGAAGCCTGCAGAGCCAGCACAGTCCTCCCCATCGGGGGCTCGTACCCCATTCCTCCCTCACCTCCTTCCACTTACCCTTCCCTAGCCCCCCTTCATGATGTACACAATAAAGAAAATGTGTGGTCAAAAATAGAATCTCTCTTTATTGAACAAAACTCGGGGAGACTGGGAAAAGGAGGTGGGAGAGGGGAAGAGAGAGGGTGGCAGAGGGGAGGGCAACTACAATGATCAGAGGTTTGGAAGAGGTCCCATATGAAGAGAGGCTAAAGAGACTGGGACTTTTCAGTTTAGAAAAGAGGAGACTGAGGGGGGATGGGATAGAGGTCTATAAAAGCATGAGTGGTGTGGAGAGGGTGCATCAAGAAAAGTTCTTTATTAGTTCCCATAATAGAAGGACTAGTGGACACCAAAGGAAAGGAATGGGTAGCAGGCTTCAAACTAGTAACAGAAAGTTCTTCTTCACAAAGCAAATAGTCAACCTGTGGAACTCCTTGCTGCAGGAGGCTGTGAAGGCTAGAACTAGAACACAGTTTAAAGAGAAGTGAGATAAAGTGATGGAGGTTGGGTCCATGGAGTGGTATTAGCCAGGGGGTAGGAGTGGTGTCCCTGCCCAAAGTTTGTGGAAGGCTGGAGAGGGAGGGCACAAGACAAATGGCTTGGTCACTGTCTTTGGTCCATCCCCTCCAGGGTCCCTAGGGTTGGCCACTGTCGGCAGACAGGCTACTGGGCTAGATGGACCTTTGGTCTGACCCAGTACGGCCATTGTAAACTCAGGGCTCAGGGTCGGGGGTCTCAGTGGACCACCTTGATTTTCATGCACACCTGCTCCTGGGTGGCCAGGCTGGCAGCTATCCTGCCCTAGACGGCCGCTTTCCTGTGCCTAGTGTGGAGGTCATGGACGAGGTCCACGATGCCCGCACTAGACCAGGCGGGTGCCCGCCTCTTGCGGTCCCAGGCAAGCTCCTGGGAGCCGCCAGCCTGGTCCTGGGAAGAGGCGGAGGGCTGGGTGGCAGCGGGTGGCTGGCTCAAGCCGTGCCAGGTGCAGGGTCTGCTGGCTGGGTGCTGGCAGGCTTACACCTGGCACAGACATCGTAGCCAGCCCGTGCCCCTTTAAGCGTCCGGGGCTGGGAGGGGGGCAGACGAGTTTCCCTGGTGGTGCCCAGAGTGGCCACCAGGGAAAGCTGGGGAGGGCTAGCCTCCCACTAGTTTGAATTAAGGGGCTACACACCCCTTAATTCGAACTAGTAAGTTCGAACTAGGCTTAGTCCTCGTAGAATGAGGTTTACCTAGTTCAAACTAAGCGCTCTGCTAGTTCGAATTAAGTTCGAACTAGCGGAGCGCTAGTGTAGCACCTATGAAAGTTAATTTGAACTAACGTCTATTAGTTCGAATTAACTTTGTAGTGTAGACATACCCCTGGAGAGTAGAGATAGGGTCCAGAATGACCTAAATCAGGGATCTCAAACTTACAGTCCGTGGCCATCTATGATTGGAATATTTTTGCAATGTGGCCCAGGAGTCTTAGCAGCTCAGGGAGGGGTGTATCTGTGTCCGTCTTCCAAGACCCGCCCTTTCACACTACTGTCCCGCCCTCTCTTCCCATTGTACCGCGTTCCCTGAGAGACATGACATTGGGGATAACTGTGGAGGCCTGGTGTGGTTGCCTCCTCCTGCGCCCCCCCCCCCCCCCGCACTCCACGCGGTGGCAGAAGCTCCTGGGAAGCAGAGTGAAGTGCAAGTGCAATCCACTTCCCCGTGGCTCCTGCCACTGTGGGGAGTGCAGGGGAGGGGAGGCTGACAGCTGCTGCCATCCCGTGCTAGCCGCCCTCCCCCCAGTAAGCCCTGAGGTCACATTCCTCAGGGGACAGGGTGCAATGGGAGAGATTGTAGAGGAGCGCAGAAAGGGTCGGGGCTAAGGGGATGAGGAAGGACATATCCCACCACCCTGGGCTGCTGGGAATTCTGAACGGGAGTGTGAAAATGCTCTGACTGCAGGTCATGAGTTTGAGATTCCTGACCTAGACAAATTGGAGGACTGGGCTAAAAGAAACCTGATGAAATTCAACAAAGAAAAATGCAGAGTCCTGCACTTAGGACAGACGTCTCCTATCACCATTGCAGGCTGCAGATTGTCTAAGTGGCAGTTCTGCAGAAAAGGGTTGAGGATACAGTGGACAAAAAGCTGGACATAAATCAACAGTGTGTCTTTGTTGCCAAGAAGGTTAATAGCATAATGGGTTGCATTAGTAAGAACATTGCCAGCAGATCAAGGGAAGTGACTAGTCCCCTTTTTTGGGCCCTGGTGTGGCCACATCAGGAGTATGTGTCCAGTTTTGGGCCCCACATTATAGAAAGGATGTGGACAAATTAGAGAAAGTCCTGCGGAGAGCAAAGAAAATGATTAGAAGCGTGGGGCTCATGACTTATGAGGAAAGGATGAAGGGATTGGGCTAATTTTATCTGTAGAAGACATGAATGAGGGGAAATCAGATAGCAGCCTCTCTAAAGAGGATGGAGAGAGGCTATTCTCAGTGGTGAAAGATAACAGGACAAGAAACAATGATCTCAGGTTGCAGTGTGGGAGGGCTAGGTTGGATGTTAGGAAAAAGTATTTCAGTAGAAGGATGATGAAGCACTGGAATGGATTTCTTACGGAGGTAGTGGAATCTCCATCCTTAAAGGTTTTTAAGGTCAGGCTTGACATAGCCTGGGCTAGCATGATTTAGTTGAGGTTGGTCTTGCTTCGAAAAGGGGACCAGATTCTGTCACATTTAGTAGCCCTGTACTCAGAGGTACTATCCAAGAGGCAAGGTATGAGGTCATTTGAATCAGGTGTCCACAATCTGTCTCTGTCCCCTGAATCAGCAATATTCAGAATCTGGACTCTAGCAATATCATCATGAATTACAGAGAGAAAGAAATTACATAACTAACATATACCCTTATATGTAGGCTTGACAGAATTCAATTTTTTTGTATAATTTGATGTGATACCAATATTTATTTTAAGCATTTGAATATATTTATTTTTAAATGTTCACAGTTGCTCAAAATTATGTGTTTTAGCATATTATTATTGATTTACATTTTCACAATTGTTATTGAGGATCAGACAATAGGAAGGGTCAGACATTTATTTACTGATAATAAACATTGAGATTCAAAAGGTTAAAGCTTTATAACAGTGAAAACACTAAGGGTATGTCTACTCTACAAAGTTAATTCGAACTAACAGCCGTTAGTTTGAATTAACTTTAATAGGGGCTACACATACAAACTGCTAGTTCGAATTTAAATCGAACTAGCAGAATGCGTAATTCGAACTAGGTAAACCTCATTCTATGAGGAGTAACGCCTAGTTTGAATTAAGTAATTCGAATTAAGGGCTGTGTAGCCACTTAATTCGAACTAGTTGGAGGCTAGCCCTCCCCAGCTTGCCCTGGTGGCCACTCTGGGCCAAACCAGCGAAATTCTTCTGCCCCCCTCCCAGCCCCGGAGCCCTTAAAGGGGCACGGTCTGTCTACAGTGCTTGTGCCAGCTGCAAGCCTGCCAGCACCCAGCCAGCTGACCCTACACCTGGCACAACACGAGCCAGCCACTCGCTGCCACCGAGCCCTCCACCTCTTCCCAGGACCAGGCTGGCGGCTCCCAGGAGCCTGCCCGGGGCCGCAAGAGGCAAGCACCCACCTGGTCTAGTGCAGAGATCGTGGACCTCATCAAAGTTTGGGGGCCTCCAACGTCCACGATCTACACACTAGCCAGAGGAACGCGGCCGTCTACAGCCGCATGGCTGCCAGCCTGGCCACCAGAGGCCACATGCAAACCCAGGAGCAGGTTTGCATGAAAATCAAGTTGGTCCAGTGAGACACCCGACCCTGAGCCCTGAGCTTAGAACATTAGAATATAAGAATTGCCATACTGGGTCAGACCAAAGGTCCATCTAGCCCAGTAGCCTGTCTGCCAACAGCAGCCAGCACCAGGTACCCCGGAGAGGATGGACCAAAAACAATGACCAAGCGATTTGTCTTGTGCCATCCATCTCCAGCCATCCAAAAATAGAGGCCAGGGACACCATTCGTACTCCCTGGCTAATAGCACTCCATGGACCCAACCTCCATGAATTTATCTAACTTCTCTTTAAACTCTGTTATAGTTCGAGCCTTCATAGCCTCCTGTGGCAACGAGTTCCACAGGTTGACTATGTGCTGTGTGAAGAAGAACTTTCACTTTTAGTTTTAAACCTGTTGCCCATTAATTTCATTTGGTGTCCTCTAGTCCTTATATTAAGGGAACTAATGAAGAACTTTTCTTTATTCACCCTCTCCACACCACTCATGATTTTATATACCTCTATCATATCCCCCCTCAGTCTCCTCTTTTCTAAGCTGGAAAGTCCCAGTCTCTTTAGCTTCTCTTCATATGGGACCTGTTCCAAACCCCTAATCATTTTAGTTGCCCTTTTCTGAACCCTTTCCAAGGCCAAAATATCTTTTTTGGGGTGAGGGGACCACATCTGTACACAGTACTTAAGATATGGTGTACCATAGTTTTATACTTCCCCTCCTCCTTCTTCCCCTGGCTTCCCCCTTCCAGCTCCCTTCTCCCAGGTTTCCCCCTCCCCTCTTCCACCCTCTCTCTTCCCCTCTCCCACCTCCTTTTCCCAGTCTCCCCAGAGGTTAATCCCCTCCTCCCCCAGTTTTGTTAAATAAAGAGAGTTTCTATTTTACAAAAGGATATTTGTCCTTTATTTTTTACATCAGGAAGGGGGGCTAGGGAGGGGTAAGTGGAAGGAGGTGAGGGAGGAATGGGGCACGAGCCCCCGATGGGGAGGACTGGGGTGGCTCTGTGGGCTCCTCGGGGTGGAAGCCCTCCTGCAGGGCCTTCTGGATCCTGATAGCCCCCTGATTGACTTCCCTGGATGGCTGCCTGCGGCAAGTGCAGCCGGGCTGATGGCTGAGTGCTGTGATGTGCCGAGTGTGGGCACTCAGGGCACTCCAAGACAGGACTGCTTTGCTGTCCCTCATTGAGTTAGACAAGCAAGCAGGGAACCCTGAGAAATCTCTGTCCGGGGTGGGGGTCGGGTCCCTTTAAGCACAGCCCTCAGCTAGCCTGAGGCAGCAGCTCCACACTCTAAGTCCTAACCTGATGCTCTGTTGGCACTGGTTCCAGCCAGCCTTAACTTCGGTTCAGGGTCTACTCAATGTGAACATGCTATTTCGAATTAGCAAAACGCTAATTCAAATTAGTTTTTAGGTCTAGATGCACTCATTTGAATTAGCTTAGTTCGAATTAACTAATTCGAATTAAGTTAGTTCGAATTAGTGCTGTAGTGTAGACATACCCTAATTGATTATCATATGTCAAAATATACAAAGTAAATATTTGATGCTTATGACACTTTCCAATAAAAATCTAACCCTTCCAACCTTACTTATATGGGAGGTAGCTTGTGATATAATTCTGAGTCATGCAATTAGAGAATGCAGATTCTAATGTGGAGAAGGGACAAGCAAGTACAGGTTGATGAAAAGTAATATTTCATCAGATTTAAAGGCTATACATAGTTTGGGTTTATTTCAAACAGGCATTTGTATGCTTTGGGGTACGATATTTGCAAATCCTTGGATTGGCTATAGTTACCAACATCATTTAGCCTTATGAAGAAGAAGTTTGAAGAAAAGCCAGTCAGCAGGATCTGGGTTACAAGAAGAAACTGTCTAGTGTAGCAAGTGGGTGAATTAACTGTAGAGCTGGAGAAAGACTTGTATTGATTTAAGTTGATATTGCAACTGTAATGTTATTTGAATAAATCAAATGTGAAGAAGGGTTATTGTTTGACTTACAAGAATCAGGTTTTAATTTCGAGAACTCCAACAAGCGAAAACTGAGGGAGTAGCAAGGTCTGGTGCTGGATTAAATACAATCCTATCACAATCTGTATTCATGGAAGAGTTGTGGTATGACAAGTGATGATATCTTTAAAAGATGTGCACATGCCCCACGAAGTCAGACATTTGTCTTGAAAACAAATACATAGATTGGTTCTAATTTGTATTTGTCCCACATCAAATGGCATCACTCACTTTGATGTTTAGTTGTAGTGGCTGATTAATTTTGTTGTATTGGAAACGGTATAATTCAATACTTTTTCTTGGTTTGTTTTTTGGTCTCCTGGCTACTGGATTGTAAGAATACAGAGTAAGTGGGCAGTATTTCCATGTTTTACAAATATGATGCCCACATTAATCTCAATGAGCTTCTCATTTACTTTGGACTATATAGCTAATTTGTATAGCAGCAAAATGTTTGTGGACTCAGTGCCTTGCATTTCTTCAACATGATTCTGGTTGGTTTGCCACATATTGTACATTTGAAATGGCATAATCAAGCATAAGGAGATACATGATGTCAATGTTTCACTGGCACAGAGGAAAGGTTTTCTGCAGAAATTTGGCACTTGCAATACTTTCTAGACTGCATATGTAAAACAATTTCTGACTGGAACTTATTTCTTAAGGCAAGAATCTGAGTAGCCAGTGAGGGCACAGTGCTCTTAAAGAACTGGGCAGAAAAGTAGCAGTCAAAAGACAAAGTATGTTCTTCAAATATGGATGAGGAGGAAATATTTCCCATTTGAGAACAGTGAAACAGATGAGGATTCTGAGCTTTGGTGACTGCACTAAAAGAGAATGTGCCATCAGCCGTCAGTGAGTTTAATTAACTCTAAAATAAGTAACTTCTGCAGGCACATAAGGTGCCTGTGAGGCACTAATGAATCAGTCAGAGACAGGAAGAGTTGGAATGATTAAGTTTCTGCCTGATTTCTCTGTTTAAGATCCAAAAAATGAGCTAAAATAAATGTCCGCAAAAATCCACCAGCCTGAAATCTAGACTGCAGTTCCCCAATGCTACATGTTTTGCAAGCTCTTACCCCCTTCCCCCACTCTCAGCAATTATTAAGCTTTTGACTCCTAATGGAGCCTCATTTACATTGTACAATAGCTCCTAGGACCACTGCAACACACTAAGGTGCTTTTGCAACTTTGTAGCAGGTCTAATGTCTTCTGTGGCCCTTTTGCCCTATTAGATCTTCACCCTCCCTTCAGAACTAGGAAAGACCAGATTGATTGATTGATTGATTGTATTAGATGCTTTTGTTCTTTCTGACACACAAGGCAACTCAGTCTTTCCATCTCCATCTTGCTTCTTGCTATGTGATAGCCTTTTACTATGACAGCACCTTCTTTCTCAGGGGTTTCTTATATGTCTACAGGCAGATAAAGAAGAACATAATCTTATGCCTCCAGTTACCTAGGAACCAAACTGTAGTGAACTAGCTGACTTTTCTAATACATAGTTTTAATGAGGTACAGTATTTTGTGGCTAATGGAATTGTAATAACTGTGCTTGACAACCATTTTAAGCACCTTGCTACAGATTTATTTAATAAGGATGATTGTTTGAACGTCTTCCATTTAGAAGGAACTGAATAGCTTAGTGTGAGGATTGTTAATGGAATATTTCTGAGCCACGTAGAAGCATTAGCTGCTGTCCATATGTTATGGATAAGCAGAAGACTCCAGTTTGGAGTGCTACCACTCTAGAAACTTTCTGCAGGATGACTTTCATATATTAAATGATGCAATTTTTATTTGATATTTGGAAATTATTGGTTTTTATCACACAATCTGGATATTTTTCCCTAAACCATTATAATTGAAAAATGGCACCACAGGATGTAAGTATCTCTTTCTGAGTCTTGCAAAGATTTTACTGTAAGATAATCATGAAGATCACTGCTCTTCCCAGCATCAGCCTTCTTAGATCTTACAAGGAATTTATGATGCAGATGGTGCTATTACTGATCATTACTTTGTGTGAACTGAATTTCCACAAAGGTGTTCAAAGTAGACACAATTGGATTTAGAGGAGAGCTTTTAAGTGGCCACAGGCTGAAAGGCCCTTGTAGTAAAGCCACTTCATTCCCTTGCTATCCTGTCTCATTCCAACACCTGTTAGGTTTCTGTTCAATTCTTGGAGAACACCTTACATGTGTTCTAAATTTGGGGTGGCCTTTAAGACCACAGCCTTGTTTGTTCTCAAAGTAAATTTCACTTGCCACCAACACAAAATTCTGACTAGGATACTGCAAGTTCAGACTCAGAGTTTCTTAAATCTACTATGGGCTTTTCTTGCACAGGGTATAGTTTGTTCCTGAGTTTTTAGATGTTCCTTCCTACTTAATCTCCATCTCTTATGTAATAAACACAGGCAGCAGCCTCTCTATACCTAAGGTTGCAGCCAAGGTCTTAATCAAAGGCTGATCATAGCTGTCTTTCACAGCTAGAGATCAAAAGCCTCAAAAATGGTGCTTTTTCCCCCAAATTGCCTACCATTTCTATGGCTCCTTTTTTGTACCTACTTATCTGATTATGTGGACTAATAGATATCCATTCCATTTTACAGACTTGCTAACCTGAGTCACCATTCACTGGCTTCCAAGATTTTTTTTCACCTACAATTGTCTTTCCTCTATCGGCTAGCTCCTGGACTTTCCTCTGCATTTTCTCTGCTTTGGTTCCAGGCAGAGAGCTTTGCCTCCTCATGTAGCAATCAGCCAGATGACAGACCATTATAGATCCTGAAAGGTTCTTGATGTCAAAATTTAAACCCCCCTCTCATTATACCTTTTGCCTATGTGGAAGAGGCCTAGTCCCACACTTTCCCTTCAATCGTATAACAAAGGCCAGAACAATGTTGGAAAACCACTAGGCTCCTCTGAGATCCCAGTTTTTGTGTTTACCCTCATCTGCTCACCTCAACAGGCTGCATATGTTTGGACCTAAGGATCCTGTTTCTCCTCCCATGTCACAGAAGATAATGTATTTCACAAGTTTTATAAACTGTATTCTGATGTCCCCACTCTCCAGTCTTGCTCCTTCTTTAGGGCTAGGGGTACTCTTTATTTGCTTAAAAAACAACAAATAGACTAGTAGCACCTTAAAGAATAACAAAACATATAGATGGCATCATGAGTTTTCATGGGCACAACCCACTTCTTCAGATGACAGGCTGCAATACACCCATATACCTTTCTGCAGGGACAGAGCACCTCTGCTGTATATATTAAGTTGGGGTCTTGTGAGTACTCTCATTTTATCACTCCTCTTCCTTCAGTGGGACAACAGGGATTGTTGTCTGAGTCCCTTACTCCTAAAGCATAGGCTTTCAGTAGGAAAAGAGTGACTTTCAAGCACTAAGAAATATTTTTCTGGAAGTTTATTCTAAGATTTTATCCTTAATGGGTCAAGCTGTGTAAACATCTAAGATGTCTCTTGCTAATGAAGCTATCCTGTTTCTATATAGTTACTCATCACCTCTTTTAATTATGATTCATCTTCTGTTCCTCAGTCAGACACTGTAAATGTAAGTCAGGATAAAAAAGAAAAAGCTCTGTAATTTGCATATTTTATCTTTCCTCACCCCCCCCCCATCTCTTTACTTCCCTGAGAGAAAAAGGAAGTATCTTCTTTATCTTCTATCTTCTTGCTCTTCAGAAGAGCCTGACATTGCTACTCTTTAATTCTGATTTGTGTTCATTAACCAAACCATATTGATTCTCCAATGAGCTTCTCAGCCTTTGAAAAGGACTCAAGGATTCACAGAAGGATAAGAAGTAACATTTCCTTGATACTGAAGGAGAGCACATTTCCTCTCCCCTAGAACTTGGCCAAAATAATCACTGAGATTTGCAGGTTCCCCACCTCTTAATTCCTATGTCTTTTCTACGTTCCCCTTGGCTAATAAACCCACTTAATCTTTGGGACATCTGATGTTCATTCTCCCTTCCCTTGTGGTGATCATGTTGAAGTGAGTGGCTAGACCACCTCCTTGTTCAAGGGGCCAGAACAATGAAGGGAGAACTCCCTAAAACTATCAAGATACTGGTTATTGTCTTTCCATTGGCTAGCTCTCTGGGGTAAATGAATTCAGACTTTGCTTTGCATTAATACTGACTGAAGATTTTTCCTAGAATGGGGAACCCTTGCCCATTAGGGGATTGGATTTCCCTGACCTCGGACCCATTAACAGCCCTTACCATCTCTCCGGAGTCTCTAGGCATATAAGATGCAGATCTGCTCTGAAAATCTTCATTTTTCACAATTAAACTTATTCAAGTATGCAGTGTTTCCCCAGATGTCTGCATTTTACTCTTTATAGATAGTGCCTAGAGATGCCTAGTCAGGCCACTCTTGCAGATTAGCATATAAAGTATGTGACCAAACAGACTGGTAGACTTCCAGTAATGTGAACTGATGCACCAATTTGCTTTGTTCATGCTGGATTTTTCTTTCTCCATTAAGGGGGGGACCAGAGGCAGTCACCCAGTGCAGTAGAAATTGTATTTGTGTGAATGTGTAATAATGGAAAAGTGTGTGCCCTCTGGCGGGCACTATAGAAATTCGGTGGATATGTTTATAATAGCATAACATCTGCGGTGGAAAATGCAAGAGGCAAAGATACCAACCCTGCTTTTTCAAATGACTGTAGAACTAAATAACTATGGGCAGGAGAGCTGCTGTTCACTTGTGCAGAGGCACAAATGAGAGTGATACAGCATTACCTGAGTAGGGGTGAGGACAGTTACAGCCTCACTATTCATCCCAAAAGCAGTAAGAGGATGGCCCAAATCACTTTTTCACTAACTAACAAAGCTGGCAAGCTACACAGGGATCTGTTTCTGGAACCCCTCAAGTGAATCCACTCTCCTTGAGTAGGAAGAACTCCAGGAGGCCTCACTCCATAGGAATGTAACTAAAAGATGCACTCCTTATCTCAAATCTGTGTTTAAAGCACACAACAAACAAAAATCTTTGTTAGCTTTGGGGTGTCACTACAGGCAGTCCCCGGGTTACGACCAAGATAGGGACTGTAGGTTTGTTCTTAAGTTGAATCTGTATGTAAGTCGGAACTGGCGTTCAGATTCAGCCGCTGCTGAAACTGACTGCCAGTTCTGACTTACATACAGAATCAACTTAAGAACCCCAAGCGTCCCCAAGTCAGCTGCTGCTGAAACTGATCAGCAGCTGATTCCAGGAAGCCCAGGGCAGAGCAACTCTGCCTTGGGCTTCCTATAGTCAGCGCTGGTCATTTTCAGCAGCGGCTAAATCAGGACGCTTGGGGCAGAGCAGCTGGGGTGCTGCTGAGTTGCTCCAGTAGCGCCGCTCCTCGGCACTACTGGACCAACCCAGCAGCATCCCATCTGCTCTGCCCCAGGAGTCCTGATTCAGCCGCTGCTGAAACTGACCAGCAGCAGCTGAATCAGGACCAGAGCAGCTGGGGTGCTGCTGGGTTGGGGGGCGTACTAGCTGCGCTCCCCCCCCAACCCAGCAGACCAGGAAGACACGGGCGGCGGACCGAGACGCACCGCGGTCCCGCCGCCTGGGTCCTCCGCGGCTTTGCTCCCAGTCTCCCTAGTCTGCTGGAGACCAGCAGACCAGGGAGATGGGGAGCAAAGCCTCTGAGGACGCCGGCAGCGGGACAGCCGCGGGGCGTCTGGGCTGCCTCGCTGCCCGAGCCTCCCCCCCCCCCCGGCTTTGCAAAGCCGCGGGGAAGCCGGCAGCGGAGCAGCCCAGGTGTGAACCAGTAGCACAATCCTGCCGACTACGCCAATTCTGTCAGCCGACGGTCAGGGCAGTGAGTCCCTCATGACCGGCTGAAGTTCTTTTAAATTGTGACTCCTTCAGTTGCTGTAACAGAACCAAGCACAATTTAAAAGAACTTCAGCCGGTCATGAGGGACTCACTGCCCTGACCGTCGGCTGACAGGTGGGTGGCTCTGTGCCGTGCCAGGTGCAGGGTCTGCTAGCTGGGTGCTGGCAGGCTTGCACCTGGCACGGGCACCGTAGCCAGCCCGTGCCCCTTTAAGGGGTCCGGGGCTGGGAGGGGGGCATAGAGTTTCCCTGGTGTTGGCCAGAGTGGCCACCAGGGAAACCTGGGGAGGGCTAGCCTCCCACTAGTTCGAACTAAAGGGCTACACAGCCCTTAGTTCGAACTAGCTAGTTCGAACTAGGCGTTAGTCCTCGTAAAATGAGGTTTACCTAGTTCGAACTAAGCGCTCCGCTAGTTCGATTCAAATTCGAACTAGCGGAGCGCTAGTGTAGCACCTATTAAAGTTAGTTCGAACTAACGTCCGTTAGTTCGAACTAACTTTGTAGTGTAGACATACCCTATGAGAGGCTGATCATTTTGCAATTGTCAGACAATATAACCAAATGTCAATATAGGGCAAATAAGTTTTAGTATGAAGAAAGAGCTTACTCAGAAAAAAGAATCCTATGCAAAAAATGACTCATCTACTCAGGGATTCTGCAGCGCTAGATTTTTAGTTTAATAAAATAACATTACAGATGATATTTTTTATCCTGTATTTGCTTTGCCAGATGTAGGCAACCATTGCTTAATAGAGTTGCAGAATCTGCCTCGTGATAGACTGCAGGAACAGATGTGTTCAATTTGACTGACCAAGAGCTAAATCTGGAAAGAAAATACTGAAATAATAAACTGTGTAATACATATGAAAATACATGACGTTTTTCCTACATTTAGAAATTGTATACGAGTATATTTGTCATTATGCTAAATGCACATAATATACTTTTAAGAACTTTCATAAATAGAAAGCTTTTCAATTTAAAAAAAATGTAACAAGTGAAGTACAGTATATTGTTAAAGAGAGAACACCACTAAACTGCAAGTAGGAACTTGACCATTAAAGTTGTTCCTTTTTACTTCTAACGAAAGCAAAACTCCGCCTGTGTGAATTAGTTGCTTTCCCCTTATAATCTCCCAAAACTTTCCATCTGAAACCTGTCCTTTTCTGTCTTCCCCTTTTTACTCTTATGTCCACACTGTCGTCCATCCATCGGCTGACAGTGTCTTTACATCCAAAATGCAAAGCAGACAGATGGGCGTCTCAGGAAACAACATGACTAAGAGCACCAGCATTGGCGGGGATATGTACACACTAGAGAAGAATGATGGCAGCCAGTCTGACACAGCAGTGGGCACTGTGGGCTCTAGTGGCAAAAAACGACGCTCCAGCATTGGTGCAAAGATGGTGGCGATTGTGGGTCTGTCACGAAAAAGCCGCAGCACTTCTCAGCTCAGCCAAACTGGTAGGAATCAGATATTTTTATTTAATATGTTGTGATTTAAATATGCATAACACATATATATTACAATTTAGTTATTTAAATGTAATGCTAAATTTGCCTAATCAACCCTATTCTAGGGGAAAAGAGGAGAGTGGAAACTTTTTATCCAGCTGAACATTTACCAAACTGGTTATTTTTTTTAGCAAAGATCGTCCTACAGATCGGACTGTGGCTTCTGATTTTATGCTTATTAGAGCACACCTAATTCAATAACTCTTTACTTCTCAGGAACCAATGAATGCTGTTATGCTTATGTTTTGGGGGGTCTGTTATTAATGGTTTGTGAAGAGTGGCTGAAATTGCATTTGCAGAATTGTTTGTTGTTTGTTATAAATATTCTTTGTATATTTCAGTCCTCTTTTTTCACATTTTAACATGTTAAATGTATTTGATGTGGAACAGTTTTCATTATCAAGAGTGCATCATATTTTATTGAATTAGTATAACCATTTTATTGCTTAGTGTTTTATTTCTTTTCAATTTGCAAACCCATTTATCATTGGTAGAAATTCTCATCATTGCCTTTTGCATTTACCAGTTAAAATTCAGTACCTCATGTTCTATATAAACTGGGATAGAGCTATTTTCTGACTTAGAACCAGGACATAAAGAATCGGTGTTAGATACTTTATGTTTATTTCATTCTGACATCTGGAAAAAATCACATATAAAATTTGCTCTGAAAAGCTGCCATTAGCGATTAAGAAAGTGAGTGAAACCAGTGTTTCTTACCAAGGAAGCTGGGTGTTATATATTTAAACATGTGTGTGTAGTATGCAGTATATAGTGTATGCTTGTTAATATACAAAAGTACCATGTTACATTGATTTGTGGTTTATACTAAATACAGTAAAAAATAGTTCATTATCCTCTGTTCATAGATGCATGGAGAAATTATTGCTTATTATTTGTATTTGTGGCAGCACCTAGCACTCCCAAATGGGGCCAGGCCCCTATTCTATTAGGCACTGTTCAGACATGGAATTAGGGAAAATCTCTGTATTAAAGAATTTATAATCTAAATAGACATGGCAGACAAAGGAAAGGAGAGAAGGCATACCACATACAAACAGAGTGAACAATAGAATGATTTACAAGTGTGTCAGTTTTTGGTTGTTTTGTTTCTAAGTTTTTTTGGGTGGTCTTTTGTTGGGAGGGGATTAGCTGAACTGAGAAAGGGACAGGGGTCAATGAAGGGAGGAGATGCAGAAAAAAAGAATAGTGGAGAGGAGCACGGAGTGCGGTTCAATGAAGAGAGTGGGTGGAGGGGACCAGAATGGAAAAAATATCCAGAGTGAAAGCTATAAAGACTCAAACCCTTGTGACATCATTAGCAGCCTAAGATCGCTGCTGCAGTCAGTTGTCTCAGCTCCTGCCAGTTCAATCTCTGGCTGCAGAAACTGCCATGCTTTCCGCTGTTTCTCTCTTCCCCATATGCCTGATTGGGAAAGGTTGGGGTAGCAAAGGGCTGTGTGCCACATTATGGAAGCTCTCCTTTGCACAATGGTGGTAAATCTTGAACGGATGTGTAATTTTTGCTTATGGCTTGATGCAGGGTGACTAACAGACTTGTTGGGCCCCTGGGTAAGGTGTGGGGAAGTTTAGTGCTCCCAGAAGGGGCAAAGCCTCGGATGGAAGGGTTGGGTAGCCAGCCTTCAATGCCGCCCACAGTGTGACACACTGCACTCTAGCGGTGAGCTAAAGGGCACAGGGCTTCATTCACCACCACTCCTGCAGGAGCATCTGCGAGCCCCAGACCCCTTTGAATTGCTGGGCCCCAGGGCAATTGCCCCCTTCTCCCACTGGCTAGATGCATTCCCACCTAGACAGGATGTGCAAGCAAATCCAGGATTTGTACTTGCAATAGTATTCATTTAATTAAAGGGCTGATGTTTTAGTGCTGAAAAATAAGGTACTATATGATTAGGGATGGTCTCTCAGGACTCCCTTACTGTGTGAAGCATATAATGATTTCAGGATGGATGTTTAGTTCATGATATATTGCTCCCTTAGAAGAGTCTGAAGATTGTCATAGCCTGGATCTAAAGTAAGATTAGATCAGACTAAATATCATGTTGAGATATTGATGTGGCACAATATTGTCAATATGAAGTATCTCCATCACTACTTTTTTAAATCAGTTTTTCACAATTTTGTATCCTGTAGCTATAAACAAAGATTGGGGTAAATTTTTCAAATATGTCAGATATGGAGCTTAAGCGCCATTCATTTTCCTGGACTGAGAAGCAGATGATATTTTAAATAATTTGCAAATATAAAAAAAATAAGTTCACTATTAAAGTTATGAAAGAAACCAATTAAGTTAGTACAGGAATGACAGACAGGCACACTTTTCTTTGACTTTTCCCCTTTTGGAATGAGGACCTAAGCTAAGAACAGGGGGCTCGTCTATACTACATCTTTCTTTCGAAAGAGGAATGTAAATGAAGCACTTCAAAAGTGCAAATGAAGCAGGGATTTAAATATCTTGTGCTTCATTTGCATAATCGCATCCCAACGGTCTTTCAAAAAAGAGTATTTTGAAAGTGAAACTGCAGTTTAGACACGGTTCTTTCAAAAAAACAACAACCCCTTTTTCAAAAGTTCCCATACTCCTCATTTTTTCAGGAGTATGGGATCTTTCAAAAAAGGTTTTTTTTCCCTGAAAGATCCACATCTAGACTATGGTTTCACTTTCGAAATGCCCTTTTTCGAAAGACCACTTGGAAGTGATTATGCAAATGAAGTGTGGGATATTTAAATCCCCACTTCATTTGCACTTTTGAAGTGCTTCATTTACATCCCTCTTTCAAAAGAGGGATGTAGTCTAGACACAGCCAGGGTGTTAAACTTTTCAAATTTAATGTATTTACAAGTAGTTGTGAGTTCCATCTATTTCATCCATTGGGTCATTTTCTAGTCTTTACACTATATGCTCCTTGAGACTGGAGCTATGCCATTTACATATACAGTGGCTACAAGACCTAATGAAAAAACATTGGAAGTGCTGTAAAATACTTGTAGGTTAAATTTAGTATAAGTAGGAAGCAATGAATACTAATAAAATAGCAAAGAACTATCATGGTATGATAAATAAAAATAAAAACTGCCAGAAGTAAAAGGAGTAGGAAATTAATTCCCAGCAGTACCAATAGAGTTCAACAGGTATCATGCTTAAGCTTTAAGCTAAGTGGCTCTTAAATTGGTACACCAAGGCTCAACCAGCAATCATGAAATAATAACACAGCATTTTCTGAAATTGCCATCACACTTACAAGTACTTCATTTTTACTTTCCAAAACATGTTAGCAAATGTAAGTCATTACATAGCAGTAGATTAGTATCACTCTAAATTTGCCTTCTGATGTCTCCAGTTATATTTTAGTAGTTGTCTTCTTTTATTATTAATGGCTAAAAACTATGATTCAACATGGCTTTAAGAAACAGAGGTCATCTCATGACTGTTTTGATGGCTATGAGTTAAACATACTTTATATTCATAATATAATTATATAAAAGAACTAATCTCTATTGTCGTTTGAATTTCATGTTGTGTTACAAACATTTTCATTCTTTGTTGTTAGTAGATGTGGCACTGGGAAATTTAGATTCTAGGAATGAATAAAGTAATGTAATTCTGAATTCTAACCTTTAATATTTATTTAATTATTCATATACTTTCGTTATTGTTTATTTTGAGCCACAAAATTGTGTTGTTACACTTGAAAAGAGCCATTGCCCTGAAAAACATACTAATTCATTCACCATGTGATGTAAGAAGTGAGTGAACAAATCAAGAAAGGGGAGAAAATGGGGCAGAGAGACAATAATACAGGTTGGACCTCCCTAAACTGGGACTCTATGGTCCAGCAACATCCATGGCCCATCAGGACCACAGTTGTTTCTGGAGCCCAGAGCCCAGGGACAGTGAAGTCTGTGGTAGCGGGGAAACTCTGGCCCCAGGTAGCCCTGGCTGGGCTAACGGTAGGGGAGCTGGGGTCAGAGCCTGGCCCAGGGGCAGCGGGATCAGGCACTGGCCAAAAGGAGCTGGCAGCGGGAATAGGAGTGGTGGGGTGTGAGGCCAATGTCAGTGGACCCCCTGGTCTGGCAAATCCCCTTGTTCAGGACCTGTTAGGTGCTGAGAATGCCAGACCAGGGAGGTCCAAGCTGTAATATCATACTACTACCTGAGGGTGTGTCTACACCGCAAGGCTTAATTCAAAATAAGCTATGCAAATTGAGCTACATCAATTGCGTAGCTTATTTCAAAATTGGGAGCATCTACACAGCACTTATTTCAAAATAGAGTACTCTTCCCTTACTCCTTATACAATGTACAGGCTACGTCTACATTGGCCCCTTCTCCAGAAGAGGCATGTTAATTTCCAACTTCAGAATAGGGAAATCCGCGGGGGATTTAAATATCCCCCGCGGGATTTAAATAAACATGGCCACCGCTTTTTTTCCGGCTTGGGGAAAAGCCGGAAAAAAGCGTCTAGTCTGGCGCGATCCTCCGGAATAAACCCCTACTTCAAAGTAGGAATAAGAGCTCCTCCGGAAAAGGGCTTTATTCCGGAGGATCACGCCAGTCTAGATGCTTTTTTCCGGTTTTTCCCCAAGCCGGAAAAAAAGCAGCGGACATGTTTATTTAAATCCCGCAGGGGATATTTAAATTCCCCGCGGATTTCCCTATTCTGAAGTTGGAAATTAACATGCCTCTTCCGGAGAAGGGGCCAATGTAGACTTAGCCTGAGGGTTACAGGAGTTGGAGTAAGAAGTCCTACAGCTTGACAGTATTTCAACATTATTTTGAAATAACTGCCTGCTGTGTAGATGTGGACTAAGTTATTTCAAAATAATGTTGCTGTGTAGACATACACAAAGAAAGCATGTACATTATCTTTATGGTTCTGGTTTATGGGTGTGTTTGTACATAGGTGTTTCCTTTCTCCACTCTCTCATAATAAGCTTTGTAGCAAATGTGATTACTCGGGAAGGCTTTGATTATGGCAAGTTAGGTGGCTTCATGAATAGGTTGGAAAAGGGCATCCCAAGAATAGAAAATGGCAGAGATGTCTGAGGTTGTGAAGGCAATATTGTAGGTTGAGCCGAGAGGACAGGGGGCAACAATAAAGTAGAGCAGGTCTAGGATTTGTGGCCATAAAGGCAAAGCAAGCAGAGAGACTGAATTTTACTTTAAGTATTTTGTTATATTTAGTTTAAAAGTGACTTTTCAGTGCTCCTGATGGGTGCTGTCTTGATAGTCTCACAGCACTGGAAAACAAGATCCTGTCTCCACAGAACAAATACAACACAAGGATTGTGCTTCTTAATACTCCCCTACTTTGACATAGTCTCAAGATCCACCGTCAGTAGTGAAAGAACCTATTTGTCAATTAGTTGCTGAGATTGTCTATAAAAGTGCCTGGCTTGAACTGAACCTTCTGCTCACAAGTTACCTTCTGTGAATGGTCTTTTGACCAGTTTGGGTATGTTTACCCTACAAAGTTAATTCAAAATAACAGCAGTTATTTCGAATTAACTTTAATAGCATCTACACAGCCAAACCACTATTTCAAAATAAATTCAAAATAGCAGAGTACTTCTTTTGAATTTGGTTAACCTCACTGTACGAGGAATAACACCAAATTCGAAATAGCTAATTCAAAATAAGTGCTGTGTAGACAGTTATTTCGAATTAGGGGGCCTCCAGCCCTTCCCAGTTTCCCCTGGTGGCCACTCTGGGTCAAACCAGGAAAACTCTCTCCTCTCCCCCAGCCCTGGGGCCCTTAAAGGGGTAGACTCTGGCCACTGGGCATGTGCAAGAGCCAGGCCTGCCAGCAGCCACAGACCCTCAGCCAGTGGCCACACAATGGCAACCAGTGGCAGCCAGCCATCCCCCACCCAGTCCCCCAGCACCCACGGGCCAGCCAGGGGCCGTAGACAGCACTCACCCTGATGGACTACTGTGGAAATCATGGACCTCATTTGAAGTTTGGGGGGAGGCCCCCAACGTCCATGATCTCCGCAGTAGGTGGAGGAACGCGGCTGTCTACAGCCGCATAGTGGCCACCATGGCCAGGAAAGGCCACAGGTGCACCCAGGAGCAGGTGCGCCTGAAAGTGAAGGGGCTACAGCAGGCATACGCCAGGGCCACCAGGAGCAGCACCGCAGCAGAGGCTGCCACCTACCCCTACTTCCCCGCCCTTGACTGAATCCTGGGAAGCGGTCCACACTAGCCCGGGAGGCAGTGAGCCAGGAGCTGAGGACCCTGACCCAGGAGCCACAGAGGGGCCACCACCAGCTGTCCCAGCACCAGAGTTGGCAGAGTTGTCCGGGGAGGCCATACCAGGTAAGTGCCAGCACTGTCCTCTACCTGGGGGGGAGGCAGGGAGGGAGACCAGGGACTGCGCACATTGGCCATGCCTCCCATGGATCATGCAGCCACCTGTGCACGTGCGCACACGTGCTATGCCACCCTCGGGCAGGTGGCTCCAGCTGCATGACACCCAAGGACCGTGGCCCAATAGGCACATGCATGTGTGAAGAGACCTGACATGCTCCCAACCCCGGGGTGGGACCCAGCAGGACGCCCTCCCTTCACATGCCCCCTCTACACAGGCAGGGAACATCTCTCCCCCGCCTCGGCCTCACTATAAACGGCACAGAGGCATGGGTGCGGTCCCAGGGAGAGCCAGACATCCCGACCACGGCCTCTGACCATCTCGCAGGGGGCGCTGGGCATCATCCACTGCGTCTCCAGGGAGAAATGACCACTCCCCTTCTTTCTCCACAGCCACACCCCCTGCACGTGCAGGGTGCACCACTCCACCTGGGACATGGTCCCGCACCCGAAGGCTCCTCCGGACCACCAGCATGCGGCCGGGGTACCAGGACCAGCACCTGGGGGTCCTGCAAGCCCTTCACTGCACCATCCAAGCCTGGGCACAGGAGGACTTGCAGCTCCGCCGGCAGCAGCTTGCCCAGGACCATGCCATGTGCTCACACCTGCAGGCCCTGCTACAGTGCATGCTGCCCCGTGCTGCCCCAGTGCCTGCTGCCCCCCCAGCTACTGTTCCTCTTCACACTCATGCCCCCCTCCCACCTCCCCTCCCACCTCTCCCTCCTCAACCTCCTCACCCTCCTCTCCATCTCCCTGGGGACGCCGAGGCCCCCGCATCCGCCATGCTGGGAGACATGTGGCCCAACGAGACCCCCACCCCTGAGTGCTGAGCTTCCCCTCCCCCTTCTTCCCCTTGCTTCCCCCTTCCAGCTCCCTCCTCCCAGTTTTCCCCCTCCCCTCTCCCACCCTCTCTACTCCCCTCTCCCACCTCCTTTCCTCAGTCTTCCCAGAGTTTCATTCCTCATCCCCAGTTTTGTTAAATAAAGACAGTTCATGTTTATGGAAAAACATGTATTTTATTTGACATCAGGAAGGGGGGCTAGGGAGGAGTAAGTGGCAGGACGTGAAGGAGGAATGGGGCACGAGCCCCCAGTGGGGAGGACCGGGGTGACTCTGAGGGCTCCTCGGGGTGGACGCTCTCCCACAGGGCCTCCTGGATCCTGACAGTCCCCCGATGGACTTCCCGGATGGCAGCTTGCTGCAAGTGCAGCTGGGCTGATGGCAACGACCCCACGAGAAGCACTGGCATGCCCAGGGACAGGTCTGGTTCCATGTTGCAGAGTGCTGTGGTGTCCCGAGTGAGGGCAAGCAGAGCACTCCGAGACACAAATGCTTTGCTGTCCCTCAGTGAAGTAGACCAGCAGCAAAGAAACCTGAGAACTGTCTGTCCGGGATGGGGGGGTCAGGTCCCTTTAAGCACAGACTTCGGATAGCCTGAGGCAACAGCCCCACACATTAAGTCTGACCCTGATGCCCTGCTGGCACTGGTTCTGGCCAACCTTACCTTCGATTCAGGATCCACTCAATGTGGACGCGCTATTTCGAATTAGAAAAATGCTATTTCTATTTAGTTTTTGTGTCTAGATGCGTTGTTTCGAATGAGCTTAAATTGAATTAACTAATTCGAAATAAGTTAATTCGAAATAGCGCTGTAGTGTAGACGTACCCTTTGTCCTTTATAATTTAAAGCTGTTTGTTTACAGTTTAGTTATTCTCATGGTGCTTGCTCCTGCAGAAGCTCAATGCCTTTATGTAGATGCTGAGAGTGCTCAATTGCTCTAAGAGCTGTCAGACTTGGTAGATATCTTTCTGACTGTGAATGGCTAGCTAACTACAAAAGCAGCTTCTCCTCTCTTGGTATTCATACCTCCAGATCAGCTACTAGAAGTGGGCATGATCCTCCCGGATTGGATCCACCTCGTCATCTCTAGCCTGATTCTGGCCTGCATATTTATACCTGTCTCTGGAAATTTCCACTACAAGCATCTGATGAAGTGGGTCTTTGCCCACGAAAGTTTATGCTCCAACACTTCGGTTAGTCTATAAGGTGCCACAGGACTCCTCGCCACTTTTGCAGATTCAGGCTAACCCTCTGATACTCGATATCTTTCTGATTGTTCCTTGAGAGTGATGATGGGTAACTGCTGGTTCCTCCTCCTTTCCCGATCATCCCATGTTGATGTCGGTGGAACAGCCTTTGTGATCCACCAGTGCTTCCAACACCTTTAAGAAGTACCCCTTGCAGTTTATGTACTCTTTGGCAAGGTGTCCTGGTGTCAAGATAGGATGATGCATTCCATTTATCACCTCAGTGCAGTTAGGGAACCTTCCTGCAAGAATCACTACTTTTCCTAGCAGAAGGGATTGCCCTGGCTATTTGGATTGCAGCAGCACCCACTGTAAATTTACCTACTCTTAATTGATGCCGTACTGACTGACATTGAAGCTTCCTCCGGACTATCACCACTGGCTTCTCAGCTGTCAGACCAGGTCTCGTTTGGTATTGATTTTCAGAGCAGGGGGAAAACAATTTGCAAAGTTCCATGAAAGTCTCCTTGTGCATGCAGTCACTAGTCCTCATTCCCTACTTGCTAAACTATGCGGTCTCACCAGCCCATGTTCTTTCCTAAGGCCAGAATTAGTTTTCCACAGTATTAAAATGTCCAGCTGATGCCAACATATGCCGATTGCTCCATTCCATGGCTTTCAGCATGTCTGCATGCGTGAGTTCCTCACATTCTTCCTTGCACCGGCAGCTCCTGGTTAGAGTCTGGACCTACTGCAGGATAAAGTGTGATGTGTTTCAATGCTCACAAGAGCAGTGTACAGTTGAGTGGGGTTCAGGTTTGCCATGCCCCCATTACCCTCCCAAAATGGTGCCCTTGGTGCTCAGTTGAGTTGGACAAGGACTAATAACCAACACCCTTCTTTCTTCTCCCGCAACTCCAAACTGTTGTAATCTCTTAGGGGAGTGTCAGCCGATGGTCAGGGCAGTGCATGTGTGTGTGTTACACCCGAGTCTTCAACTGCTGAGACACAAGGCCCCAGCGCAGTGGGCAGTCTAAGTGAGACTGACGGGCACCCCGAGGAGTTTAACGTCCATGTCTTTACCGCTAGGATCACGATTCCTTCGCGGCAAGCAGCCAACAGGCCGACAGACACCCCAGAGTTTACAGGGAGAGCCTATTACACCTCAGATTTTGACTGCTAGGATACACGATCCTTTCGCAGCAGGCAGCCTGGGGAGGCTGAGAGATGCCCCAACGGATCTGTCCCCTGGAAGCGACATGATCCAACGCTCAAGCTCTCCCTATATCTGTCCCTTATGACCGGCTGGAGTTCCTTTTAAAATTGTGCTTGGTTCTGTTACAGCAAATGAAGGAGTCAGGTCACAGCTTAAACAGTTACTATTTTATTGTTACAGGGTAAACTTAGCTGTTAAATGCTACTGCTGTGTTACAGATAACACAGCCACTACAAAGAACAGGACAGAAATTACTCTAAGAAGTCACTTACAGGTACCATGAAACCCTTTTGGTTCTCTGAGCTCTTATTAAATGCATGCAAAATAGACACATAGCAGGTATAGAACGCCAAGCACTGAGGTACAACCGCATATGCTCCAACCCCTCAGACAGAGACCTACACCTACAAGATCTTCAACAAGCATTCTGTAAACTGCGATACCCACACAAGGAAGTGAGGAGACAGATTGACAGAGCCAGACGTGTACCCAGAAGCCTCCTGCTACGGGACAAGCCCAAGAAAGAAACCAACAGAACACCACTGGCCATCACCTACAGTCCCCAGCTAAAACCTCTCCAACGCATCATTAGTGATCTTCAACCCATCCTGGACAATGATCCCTCACTTTCACAGGCCTTGGGAGGTAGGCCGGTCCTTGCCCACAGACAACCCGCCAACCTAAAGCATATTCTCACCAGCAACTACACACCGCACCATAATAACTCGAACTCAGGAACCAATCCTTGCAACAAACCTCGGTGCCAACTCTGCCCACATATTTACACCAGCAACACCATCACAGGACCTAACCAGATCAGCCATACTGTCACTGGTACATTCTCCTGCACATCCACCAACGTAATATATTCCATCATGTGCCAACAATGCCCCACTGCTATATACATCGGCCAAACAGGACAGTCCCTATGTAAAAGAATCAATGGACACAAATCTGATATTAGGAATGGCAACATACAAAAACCTGTAGGGGAACACTTCAATCTTCCTGGACACACAATTGCAGATCTAAAAGTAGCCATCCTGCAGCAAAAAAACTTCAGGACCAGACTTCAAAGAGAAACTGCTGAGCTACAGTTCATCTTTAAGTTTGACACAATCAACTCTGGATTAAACAAAGACTGTGAATGGCTTGCTAACTACAAAAGCAGCTTCTGTTCCCTTGGAATTCACACCTCCAGATCAGCTGCTAGAAGTGGGCCTCATCCTCCTTGATTGGATCACCTCATCATCTCCAGCCTGATCCTGGCCTGCATATTTATTCCTGCCTCTGGAAATTTCCACTACATGCATCTGACGAAGTGGGTCTTTGCCCACGAAAGCTTATGCTCCTACACTTCAGTTAGTCTATAAGGTGCCACAGGACTCCTCGTCGCTTTTGCAGATTCAGACTAACACGGCTACCCCTCTGATACTTGATAGCAGGTATATATTCTCACCCCTGCGTTCCAGACTTGGCGTGGCCAGCGTCTTTCTCTCAATCCCTCGGGAAGAAGTACGGCGAGGTTGGACATCCCACAGACCTCAGGAGTCAATCAATACCTGCCAGCAGGTGTAGATGATTGGAGCTCCAATGGGGTAGGCTACTAAACCCCTCTTTATACCCCTTGGGTCACGTAGGCTTCTTCCTGGTCTCAAGTGGCCAATTAGGAAAAATGGCTTTGAACACCAAGTTTCCTAAAATGAGTGCAAAGCATAATTCACACCTGAGAAAATGCAGACAATGGGCACCTCTGGTATGTGATGGGCGAAGATTCCTCTCCTGGGACAGTGCAGGCATGTCAATTACTGGTACTAGCCATCAGTGTGGCGGGAGGCCCCAGGTAGTCAGCTAGCCCATTTACTGTCTAGTTTCTGTTTATGGTAGAGTTAGGGACAGGCAGCACACCTGCCTTCCCAGGGCATCAAAGGCTGACTGCCCTTCTCTTGCTCTGTGGGTGGGGGGGCGGGGGAAAAACAAGATGGGGTTCATATCTGGCTACAGGGAGATATCGTTTAAGGGTGGCATTTGATCAGCTATGGGGATGACTGCTTTTCACCAGTGTGGGCCATAAGGTCCAGGCTGCTGCCCTTGAGAAAGCTCCATACCATCTTTAAACTCAGGATTTGAATCTTGTACAGGGCTGGGAAGAAGTGAGTATCTGCTGTGGAAGGCAGCAGTAACTGAAAGAGGAGTCTTCTTCCCTCCAGTTCTCTCCTCCTAAGCCCTAGCAACTGCCTCTAACCAGCAGGATAATTTTAAAAAGTAAAAATAGGAGTATGTTGATTTTCTACTCATTACCTTCCCCTCTTGATCTACTCTGAGGGATGACCCCAGTGATGAGGACTGTTGCTACTGGAGCAATAAAGGAATCTCCTTTTCACAGTGGATCAATACAGCATATGTACAATGCTGTATTCACAAAAACATAGTACAGGCAGTCCCCGGGTTACATACAAGATAGGGACTGTAGGTTTGTTATTAAGTTGAATTTGTATGTAAGTCGGAACTGGCATCCAGATTCAGCCGCTGCTGAAACTGACCAGCGGCTGACTACAGGAAGCCCGAGGCAGAGTTGCTCTGCCCTGGGCTTCCTGGAATCAGCCGCTGATCAGTTTCAACAGCGGCTGAATTTGGACGCCTGGGACAGAGCAGCTGGGGCGCTGCCGGGTAGGTCCTCGCAGCGCCGCACCTCAGCGCTGTGGGGACCAACCCAGCAGCGCCCCAGCTGATCTACCCCAGGCGTCGACGGCGAGAAAAGCCTGGTCTACTGTCCCGCTGCCCGCGTGCTCCGCGGCTTTGCTCCGCGTCTCCCTGGTCTGCTGGTGGGGGGAGCAAAGCCTCGGAGGATGCAGAGCAGCTTTTCTCGCCCCGGAGGATGCGGGTGGTGGGACTGCGGCGCATCTGAGCGTCCTGCCGCTCCCGTCCTCCGGGGCGAGAAAACCCCGTTCATAACTGTGGATCCGACGTAAGTCAGATCCGCGTAACTCGGGGACTGCCTGTACTGCTATTATTCTAATCTGAAAGACTGTATAGTCAGTCATCAGGCCCATCACTATATACTTCAATTGGAATTCTGTTGAGTAAAAACTGAATAGGATTGGTCCGGACCTTTTGGTCTTGGGATACCTGAGTTCAATTCCCTGCTCCACCACAGACTTTTTGTATGAATTTGGGCCTTTCTGTGCCGCAGTTTCTCATCAGTAAAATAGTGATAACAGTACTTCTCTATCACACAGGTGCTGTGAGGATTAACATATTAAAGATTCCAAGGGGCTCATTTATACAAGTAATGGGAGATATATAAGTACCTAAAACAGAGGGATATCCTTCAGGATATGGACTGTAGCATGAGAAATCTCTCAACTTTTTTTTGCTAAAGATAGCAAGAGAGGATTGCCCTTCCAAATATAAGACTCTTCAGGCCAATAAGTAACATGGTCTTTTTGCAGTTTCTGCTGCCCATTTGAATACTGGGTTAGGCTCCCAATGCCTGATGGGATAAAAATATTATTGCAGGTGGATTTGGGTACATGTCATCAGCCTTCCATGATGCACTTACTTCCTCTCTCCCTCCCCCCGTCCCTCCCGCTATGGTGAGCTCCCTTCACCAGCCAAGTGCGAGAGGCATGCACAGAATGCAAGCACTTTCCCCTCACTCCATTAGCATTCTGGGAATGGGATGAAAAGCTAGCCAGTCCCGGAGTGCACAGCTGCTGCTCCTCCCGTCCCTCCCAAATGGTGTGTTTGCTGAGCACCCCACCCAACACTAATTCTCCCACTCTCAGCATCTAGCATTCTTCCCAGTCCCCCACCAGCAATGTTTAACATAATTGTTGAGTACATCCCACCCACCATCAATCTTACCCCGCATGCCTCAACTAACACTCCACCACCACTACCAACAACAATCAGAACAGGCCTTGGTTCTCCCAAACAGTCTTGTGAGGTGAGTCCTTACTACTGCGTAGAATCCCATTCATTTTAATTGGATTCTTGTGCAAGAAAATGTATGTTCTGGGCTTTAGTTTGCAACACTGAAGTCCCTACTCATGTCCAAAAATTCAGTGAAACAATACAAATAAATGTTTTAGCCTATAACTTGTTCAAAATTAGAAGTTAAAAATCTAATTTAAAAACTACAAAAAATCATCCAGCCAACTATCATCAGCTGAAAATGTTAAAGGCCAGGAGCCTATGGATGCATCTACACAGCACCGTAACTCAAAATAAGATACTCAATTTGAGTTATGCAAATTACATATCTTATTTTGATGCTATTTCTAAATAGCTTATTTCATCATTTGGCGCTATCTACACACTGCCAAATTTCAAAATAAAGTGTTATTCCAAAACGTCCCTTACTCATCATAGAATAAGGTTTACAGGGACATCGGAATAGTGAGCCCAAAATAGTATTGCAGTGTAGATGCACCTAAATGCTCTACCTATTGTGATGATGAATTCATGGTCAAATAAATCATCAGCAGACAGGATGTGGCATAGCAGTAAAGCATGGTAAAGCCTTTAAAATAAGATACATGAGTTAATGCAATGTCTTAAATACATTTGCAAACATTTAAAAATGTATACAGTATTTAACAAAAAGCTATTGTATATTTATCCATCCAAGTAAAATATGAGAAGATAATTAATTAATGTTAAATCCTGGCATAGGCATTTTGAATTGGTTCAGTTGTAGCCAGTGTATATTCTGGCGTGGAAGGACTCCAGAGAGAGTTGCTTTAATCCATCTGAAATGTAACATAAGCCTACAGAAGCAATACTTTGGTCTCCCGAGAGCAGTAATAACACAAACTTGCAGTGCTTTGGAGAAGATAAATTGCCAGCCTACTTCACCCTGCTGACCAAGCCCACCAAAAGTAACTTTCCAGTGAGGCATTAGGACTCAGACAGTTATGAGAGATATGAAAGCTCGCGTGACTGAAACAATTAGTAAGCACTGACCTTCCTTTAAGTTGATCATAGGAGACAGTACTGTATGTGCAGCAAATATGAGTGACATTTGAGCATATATATATACATAAGACCTGAAACAATGCCAGACTGTTCTATGTGCAAAAAGAAATAGAACAATAGCCAAAGGGAAGATGATGACAGTTCAGAAATTATGAAGACAAATAGAGGAGGCTACTTATTGGATACTTACTGGTTTCAGTTTGTGCTTTTAAGTATAACTGCAGTTTATTGTTAGAAAGTTTGTAATTTTCTCTATTTGTACAGATGTGCAAATTGTCAGTGTGTTATTTCATGACAGTTACTGGATTTAATAAAATATTTAATATTACTGAATGTACAGGGAACATCCAGTTTCCTCATTTGATTTGTGACAAAGCAATGGATAAAAGAGACCACAGAGTTTTGAAATTCCTTTAACTCTTAGGAACTGGATAAATGTTTGGATAACATTTGGAAACTAACTAATTTTGACTGGTTGCGAGAAGGCTGCAAATGTGTGCAGGTCAAAGTATGAGACAGGATATCTTAGGGTATGTCTACACTACAGATTTAGTTCGAACTAATGGACGTTAGTTCGAACTAACTTTAATAGGCGCTACACTAGTGCTCCGCTAGTTCGAATTTTATTCGAACTAGCGGAGCGCTTAGTTCGAACTAGGTAAACCTCATTTTACGAGGATTAAGCCTAGTTCGAACTAGCTAGTTCGAATTAAGGGCTCTGTAGAACCTTAATTCGAACTAGTGGGAAGCTAAGGCTTCCCAGGTTTCCCTGGTGGCCACTCTGGCCAACACCAGGGAAACTCTATGCCCCCCTTAAAGGGGCACAGGCTGACTACAGTGCCCGTGCCAGGTGCAAGCCTGCCAGCACCCAGCCAGCAGACCCTGCACCTGGCACGGATCGAGCCAGCCAACCGATGCCCCCCAGCCCTCCCCCTCTTCCCGGGACCGCAAGAGGCGGGCACCCGCCTGGGCTAGTGCGGACATCGTGGACCTCGTCTACGATCTCCGCACTAGGCACAGGAAAGTGGCCGGCTTGGGCAGGAGAGCTGCCAGCATGGCCACCCAGGAGCAGGTGTGCAAGAGAATCAAGGGGGTCCACTGAGACCCCCGACCCTGAGCCCTGAGCTTATAATGGCCGTCCTGGGTCAGACCAAAGGTCCATCTAGCCCAGTAGCCTGTCTGTCAACAGCGGCCAACCCTAGGGACCCTGGAGGGGATGGACCGGAGACAGTGACCAAGCCATTTGTCTCGTGCCATCCCTCTCCAGCCTTCCACAAACTTTGGGCAGGGACACCACTCCTACCCCCTGGCTAATACCACTCCATGGACCCAACCTCTATCACTTGATCTCACTTCCCTTTAAACTGTGTTCTAGTTCTAGCCTTCACAGCCTCCTGCAGCAAGGAGTTCCACAGGTTGACTCTTTACTTTGTGAAGAACAACTTTCTCTTACTAGTTTGAAGCCTGCTACCCATTCCTTTCCTTTGGTGTCCTCTAGTCCTTCTTTATGGGAACTAATGAAGAACTTTTCTGTATGCACCCTCTCCACCCAACTCCTGCTTTTAGAGACCTCTATCCTGTCCCCCTTCCGTCTCCTCTTTTCTAAGCTGAGAAGTCCCAGTCTCTTTAGCCTCTCTTCATATGGGACCTGTTCCCAAATCCTGATCATTTTAGTTGCCCTCCTCTCTCCCAGCCTCTCTCTTCCCCTCTCCCACCTCCTTTTCCCAGTCTCCCCCAGTTTTGTTCAATAAAGACAGATTCCATTTTTGAACACAATTGTCCTTTATTTTGTACATCAAGAAGAGGGGCTAGGGAAGGGTAAGTGGAAGGAGGTGAGGGAGGAATGGGACACGAGCCCCCGATGGGGAGGACTGGGCTGGCTCTGTGGGCTTCTGGGGGTGGAAGCTCTCCTGCAGCCCCCCAATTGCCCCCTCTCTCCAGATGGCAGCCTGCTGCAAGTGTAGCCGGGCTGATGGCCGAGTGCTGTGATGTGCCCAGTGTGGGCACTCCGGGCACTCCAAGCCAGGACTGGTTTTCAAGCGGGGCACCCCTGAGAACTGTGTGTCCGGGGTGGGGTCGGGACCCTTTAAGCACAGCCCTCGACTAGCCTGAGACAGCATCTCCATGCTCTAAGTCCTCCGCTGATGCCCTGCCGGCACTGCTTCCGGCCATTCTTAAGCCCTGTTCAGGGTCCACTTAATGTGGACATACTAGTTCGAATTAGCAAAACGCTAATTCGAACTAGTTTTTAGTTCTAGACGCGTTAGTTCGAATTAGCTTAGTTCGAATTAACTAATTCGAACTAAGTTAGTTCGAATTAACTAATTCGAACTAAGTTAGTTCGAATTAGCGCTGTAGTGTAGACATACCCCCACAGAGGCAAAACAAGGTGAGTGTGGACTGGCTTTAGCCCTGATTCCCATACTAACTCATTGCTATAAGAAATACCCACCCTGTGTGCTTGATGTCCACTTTCCTTGGACATGATCTTTCAATCAGACCCCAGGGTAGAAACTGGTTGCTTGGGGAATTTAAGGCAATGAGACAGAGAGGAACAGTATGGAAGCCAGCAAGCTAGAAGTGGGGCTTGTGACAGTGAATTGATCCCCTAGTATACTAAGTAGGTGAGATACTCACCAAAGGACGTCAGAGGTAGGTTTGCCATATTGTGGCTGAGATGCAAGTGAGCAGGGAGAGCATCTGTAGAAGATGGTAGGACTCCAGTTGGAGAAAGAGAATATTTCTGTTCAGTCATTTACACCAGTGCATAATGTGTGTAAATTACTATCGACCTGGTAACATTTCAAAATATATATTGGCTCAGCAGGTACCAAATTGATCTATGTCCATGGAACGTCAAAATGATACTTATGAAATTATACCAGTGAATCACTGGTTTGTAAACAGGAAAATAAGATCAATCCACTGCCAATGAAATAAGGCTGACTGATTTTTGTGTCCTATATAGTGCATGGAAAACACTGCTGTTATAATCAGTTAATTTGCAGAGCTTTCTTAGCGATCCAGCATGCAAATTTAGCAAAACTGGACAAAATGCTGGACAAAAGCCTTTTACAATTGTAATTTGTCAAATATGCAAATATATTTTACATTCTCTAGAGCACTTGGGAATAATGGAAGTGGGAATAGTTATTTAGATGATGAGGATGTAGAGTGCGGAAACCCAAGTGGAGGAACCTTAGGATCAATGAAGCACTGGGAAACTGGTTTGAGCTGAATTTTATCTTGCTGTAAATGTCTGTGTTAATATCACCGAATCGCAGAAAACTGGAGAGTTACTACCATTGTAGCTATGATGTTTTAGTTATGATGATATATGTCCTGAATTAAACATATAGTATATCTGGATCCAGTTTCACAGTCATGGGAATAGTTGAAAGAAATTAATTTTCAAGTACTGTCACAGTCATGTAGGGATCTTAAATTTCTCATCTCAAATTTGTATCAGACCTTAGATTTTGTACAAACAAGCTGTTACCAAATGTGCATTAGAAATGTTTTTTTGTTTTTTCCTTTCCCCCTATCTCAATTCCAGCTGATGCAGTCACTTTTAAACAAATGTTTTGTTTACTCTCCTGCAAGGTTAGCAGTTATAACATTGAAACTGAAAGGGAGTCATATTTCAGTTGGCTGTCGTACAAAATAAGGGAAATGTAAAAAAACCAACACAACAACCCAGAGTTTACCTAGGGAAAAATCAAATTTAATTTTATAATCTAAACCAGGGGTGTTGAACCTTTTTTGGGTCGGGGGCTGTTGACCTGCAGAAAAATCAGTTGGGATCAGTCGGGGAGGTGGCAGGGGGGTGGGGTGGAGTGCCAGCATGGGCTCCCCAATGCTAGGGGAGGCCCTAAGCCTTGGGGGCCAGATCCAGGCAACCCAGGGGTCGCATGTGGCCCCTGAGCCTTAGGTTCCTCACTCCTGATCTAAACTGTTGTTGGTAACATAGGTACAATAATATGAGGCTAATTCTTGACATGAAGAACTGACCCCTAATTTTTAATTGTGTACCTTTTACATTCTTAAAGAAATCTTTAAAGGAATGAGTACAAAGCTCTTTTTTCCACAAAGAAATGTAAGTAAGATTAGTAAATTATTTGTGCTTATAATACTGTACTTTTATAAGCATTTCTAAAGTTTATTCTGATTTAGTTTCAAATAAAAAGATATATGCTGAGATTCAGAGTAAGAAATATCATCTTAATTATTGATAAGACATTAGGGCTATTTTTTTCAGTTTTTACTTGTGAAATGTGACCTAGCGCCTTTATCAAGTAGAAAGTATAGGTATAATAAAAAAATGTACCAAAAAGAGTAATCAGCTTCTATTAAACAGCATGCAGGGTCCTATAATAAAAACATTTACTTGTTTAATAGCAAAGTTCAAAGGCTAGTAAGACAGGACTTTTACCTGTATATTTTCAGATATGTGGTTGCGGGAGCTGCATCAGATTTTTCCCAGTGATGGCAGGGAGAGGAGGTGAGCTAGACAGAAAATTATATATAATCAGCACACACACATGCACACTCATACTATGCCACCCTTATTTTTCATAGCAGGATAACAGGCCAGCAGCCACCACTCTCTCTTCTCTGTCCTTATAGCTGGATGGCTAGAGATTAGCAGCTGCTGGCCGACCACCCACCTCTGCAGGTAACGCTGCCACCATCAGCCACCCTCACTTCTACATAGTGCTAGACCTTTTTACTGAGATTGGTGGTTACAGGATGGGGACTAAGGCAAAATATGGGTGACTATTACTCCCAGCATCACCCTGTTTAGTTTATTTTAATTTCATTTCATATTTTTAACCTGTAAGTAGAAAAGTTACACATAAGATGTCTCTCTTTGGACTAGAAAAAGAGGAAATGAAGTAGAATATCAATGGATTCATGTGTCTCAGTTATTTTCAACAGAACCAAATTGCATATTTGCCTATGAGTGGTTGCACTTGCTAGGGCTACCTACATTAAGAAATGCATGGCGCAGGACTCAGTGCAGAACTCTATACTTGGGCAAACTAATGTTGACTTTAAAAAAGACCAACCATTGTTATACAAAAGTGGTTTTGTAGCCAATCAGCCATGGAAGTGCCTTCACTCATATAAAACATAGGGTATTCCATATGCCATTATAGGTTGAAGATGCAGGTATATCGGAAGAATGTTCTCTGAAGGCAGTGGAAAGAAAAATAAAAGGATTGATCTTGGGAGAAGATAGGTGTATGTGTGTGTAACTAACTGGCAATCTGGAAAATATTGGTTTTCTTAGATTGTTTTTTGTGTTCTGTGTAGCTTGGTGCTTCCAAACAGAGGTGCCCAAATCAAGGAGTTCCATGGACATAGATCAATTTGGTACCTGCTGAGCCAATATATTTTTTCTTAAAAGTGCTATAGTTTTTCTTATATACCAGAAGATTTATCCAGCGTTGCTCAGGTACTTAGCTCAATTAATGTTTGTGTTTTGAAAAATAAAATGAAAATGTACATGCTTAATTTAAATCATTGCTCTGAGGTCGGGCTACAAATGAGGGGGTTAGTATTCAGGCTGCCCAGGCAAAGAAAGAGGACTATCCCAGCCCTCTCTTACTACAGCTTGTGGCCAAGTCAGAAGCACCTCTCTGTGGTTGCAGCAGCTCCAGCAGGCACATCCAGGGGAGGGGTGCATGTCCCGCAACTGGGGCGGGTCCAGGTTCATCTGATCCAGGCACTCCCCAGCCAGAAGGAAGAATGTAGGAAACTGCACTTTCCCCTCGCTCCCTGACAAAAAGGGAACAGACAGCAATATTACCATACAAATCCCTACCCTCCCTAATGGCATCTAGGGGTGGGAGGCATGGGGCTGGGATAATCCCAGATCTGGGGGAGAGCACCCCCCCAGCCAGTCCCTTTCGCCTACCTGGTGATTCTCTTCTCTATTTGGATTCATGAGAAGCAATCCTATTCCAGGCAAATCCCATTTTCCTGGCACAACAAATCCTTACCTTGCTTTAAGTTATGATGAGAGGAAGCTATATACCTAATTTGGCAATCCTAGCCCTTACTGTTTAGGTGGAGGTCTTGAACAAACAGAAAGATAGGGACAGTCAGAGACAAACTCTCTCAGATATATATTAGATTTATTTTCTAGTATTTTAAAATTTAGCTATACAAAAGATCTATTCTGTTAGCTAGCTTCCAATTCTTCATCTTGGCAGGGGTTAAACTAGATTACCCTTGCAGTCCCTTCTTGTTTCACTAAGGTTCAGTTCCAGAGTACACAAATATCCATAGGAGTATTTCCAATGACTTCAGAAAAATGGATCCTGTAATACTTAGGGCCCAAACCACTTAGACCCATGATTAATGTATGCATATAAGTATTCCTTTTTACTTCAGTAGTAGTAAAGTTAAACCAGGCATAAGTGTTTGCAGAATCTGGATGGTATTGACTAGGAAACCAGAGCAATATGTTCTGCAAATGATTTTCAATGCTGTCAGCCTCTTCCTTAAAAAAACCACACTAATAAGCTCTATATTCTTAAAACAGGTGGTCTATTTTATTATCAAAACAAAACTGAAATATGGAAAAAACTGTGAGTAAAATATAAATTCTAGCTTGACCTTCTTCTACCAGCCTTCTTTTTGTTTTGTAATTAGCATTATGAGTAGTGAAATGAATGTAGCGTGACATTTGTTGGTAAAAGGATTGCTAAATTAGCTTGTTTTTATTCAGAGCTTAGGAATTCTCAAGAGATCTGTGGTTAAAAAATATACACACCTCATCATAATAAGTCTTCAGCTTTTTTTATATCTGTTTTCACAATAAAACAGGTTTTCCTAAATTGTGTTACATAAGAAAGTCTGTGATGATTCCTTATAATCTAATTCATCTGGGCCCACAGCCTAGCATCTCAGATGTTGATTTACAACAGCTGAGGATATGGCCCCATTTTTATCTTTTTATCTGTCAGATGAGCTCTAGTTTATAAAGGGACAGGCCACACCATTGCTGATTTTCAAAGCTTCTTCCTAAATTGATTTAGTACATATGAATTTCTTGACAGAAATTCTACAGTGTAAGAGCATAATAAATACCTTTATAGATTACTTTTATACTTTTCTTCCAGTGAATATTCACGTGTGCAATCTGCTAATATTCCCAAGATACTTGAATTCCAGATCACTGTACTGTGTATAACTTCAATACATTATTTATACTCAGTAAATAAGCTTTTATTTTTTCTTGTTTTTAGATGGAGCAGTATTTCTGTGATTGCTTTGGGTTTACATAGCCATTTCCAGAAGTCAAGATTTGAATAAACTAAACTCAGTATTCCATAGAATGTGATATTTAATCACTCACGGAGTGCCTGTACAAACCCTTCTGCACTGCAGAAGTGCTGGTATATAGGATACCAGAGTGATGGGTGGCAGACCAGCTACACTGGCTGGCTCCATGCCGTGGAGGGAGACACTACTGTAGCTCCAAATACATTGGTGAAGAGAAGGCTATTAGGTTTGGACAATAAGAAGAAGGCTACTGGGTCTATTTGTGTAAAATATTTGTGTGAATACTTGTGTGAAAATTACAGCATTTAATCTTTGATGCAGTGAATATTTTGAACAGTGCTCAAAATTTGAGTTACATTCAGTATATTACATGCTGTGTGAGATTATTTCATGGAGTTATTTTGATAATTGAAACACTGGAGTTTTATAGGTCTGTATATTTTTACCGTAAAAGTTGTACTTTCAAAGAGGGAGATATGCAATACTTTTTAGAAAGTGAACTCTTACTAATAATATTATATTTAAACATAATCCATGCAATCAGCAATATCATAATGCTCATATGGTAAATGGGGATTTGTTTCTAAGGACAAAAAGTAATTTGTAAAATAATTGGTCTCAACAGAAAATAATAAAGATGGTCATAAAAAGTAAAGCCCAAGTTAACAAACATCCTTTGTAGAATAATTCAAGTTAATATTGCAGACTCAACCTGTGTATACTATACAGTGGTTTCAGGACTTCTCTCTGCTTATATTAACCAGTGTTGTAAGTGGGATTTTACATTGATGCCCTCCTCATCCAATTTGAAGACAAACAGTATTCATATTAGTTACCCAAACTACACCCTCCAACACTGTATCCATGACACGTGACTCAGTGTGCTTTGTGCAGGTATTCAAAATGTGATTGTGTGTGCTCACTGACTCTACTGAGATCCATGAGCATGACTTTCTCTCAGAGTATATCTATACTGCAATAAAACACCCATAACTGGCCCGTGTCACCTGATTTTGGCTCACAAAGTTCAGTCTATAGGACTATAAAATTGCAGTGTATATGCCCAAGCTTGTGATGCAACCCAATCTGTTGGACCTTCCCTGCTCATGGGAGCCCAGAGCCCAGGTTCTAGCCCAAGCCTCCCATTAAATTGTACAGATTGGTGATCATCCCTTTCCTCCCCTACAGGAGGAAAGAAGCGGGCAATAACAATGGTAATATTTCCCAGAGGACTAGTCTTGTTAGTCTGTATCTACAAAAACAAGTCCTGTGGCACCTTAAAGACTAAGGGTATGTCTATACTACAAAGTTAATTCGAACTAACAGGCGTTAGTTCGAATTAACTTTGATAGGCGCTACACACGCGAACCGCTAGTTCGAACTTAATTGGAACTAGCGGAGCGCTTAATTCGAACTAGGTAAACCTCATTTCACGAGGACTAACGCCTAGTTTGAATTAACTAGTTCGAATTAAGGGCTGTGTAGCCACTTAATTCAAACTAGTGGGAGGCTAGCCCTCCCCAGCTTGCCCTGGTGGCCACTCTGGGCACCACCAGGGAAACTCTTCCCGGGACCAGGCTGGTGGCTCCCGGGAGCCTGCCCATGTCCGCAAGAGGCGGGCGCCCGCCTGGTCTAGTGCAGACATCGTGGACCTCATCCACGACCTCCGCACTAAGCACAGGAAAGTGGCCATCTAGGGCAGGATAGCTGCCAGCCTGGCCACCCAGGAGTAGGTTTGCATGAAAATCAAGGTGGTCCACTGAGACCCCCGACCCTGAGCCCTGAGCTTAGAATGGCTGTACTGGGTCAGACCAAAGGTCCATCTAGCCAAGTAGCCTCTCTGTCAATAGAGGCCAACACTAGGTACCCTGGAGGGGTGGACCGAAGACAATGACCAAGCCATTTGTCTCGTGCCATCCATCTCCAGCCTTCCACAAACAGAGGCCAGGGACACCACTCCTACCCCCTGGCTAATACCACTCCATGGACCCAACCTCCATGACTTTATCTCACTTCTCTTTAAACTCTGTTCTAGTTCTAGCCTTCACAGCCTCCTGCAGCAAGGAGTTCCACAGGTTGACTATTTGCTTTGTGAAGAAGAACTTTTTGTTGTTAGTTTGAAGCCTGCTACCCATTCATTTCATTTGGTGCCCTTTAGTCCTTATATTATGGGAACTAATGAATAACTTTTCTTTATGCACCCTCTCCACACCACTCATGCATTTATAGACCTCTATCATAACCCTGCTCAGTCTCCTCTTTTCTAAGCTGAAAAGTTCCAGTCTCTTTAGCCTCTCTTCATATGGGACCTATTCCAAACACCTGATCATTTTAGTTGCCCTTCCCTCTCCCACCCTCTCTTTTCCCCTCTCCCACCTCCTTTTCCCAGTCTCCCCCAGTTTTGTTCAATAAAGAGAGCTTCTATTTTTGAACACACGTGTCCTTTATTTTGTACATCAGGAAGGGGGGCTAGAGAGGGGTAAGTGGAAGGAGGTGAGGGAGGAATGAGGTACGAGCCCCCCAATGGGGAGGACTGGGGTGGCTCTGCGGGCTCCTCGTGGTGGAAGCTCTCCTGAAGCCCCTTGATTGACCCCCCTCCGGATGGCAGCCTGCGGCAAGTGCAGCTGGGCTGATGGCCGAGTGCTATGATGTGCCGAGTGTGGGCACTCAGGGCACTCCAAGACAGGACTGCTTTGCAAGCGGGGCACCCCTGAGAACTGTCTGTCCGGGGTGGGGGTTGGGTCCCTTTAAGCACAGCCCTCGGCTAGCCGGAGGCAGCAGCTCCATGCTCTAAGTCCTAATCTGATGCCCTGCCGGCACTGCTTCCGGCCATCCTTAACCTCGTTTCAGGGTCCACTCAGTGTGGACATGCTAGTTCGAATTAGCAAAACGCTAATTCGAACTAGTTTTTTAGTCTGGATGCGTTAGTTCGAATTAGTTTAGTTCGAATTAATTAATTCGAACTAAGTTAGATCAAATTAGTGCTGTAGTGTAGACATACCCTAAGAGATTTATTTTGGGCATAAGCTTTCATGGGTTTATTTAAAATATCATCACTGAGCGCATAAGTGATCACTTCCCTGAGATGAATGGGTCAGTTTGCACCTCTCCTCTCAGAGCTATTGTTCCAAACTGTCTACATACTGATATCTGCATATACTTGCTTCATGTTTTTAAAGTTTTATTCTGGAGAATAAGATGATAGTTTCAGAAAAATGCCAGTGTGGAATATGGGCGTTTCAGCTGTTTTCCTATCATAGGGTACGTCTAAACTACATGGCTCCGTCAACGGAGCTATGTAGATTTGTTTGTTTGGCAAAGTCAAATGAAGCCGCGATTTAAATGATCACGGCTTCATTTAAATTTACATGGCTGCCGCGCTGAGCCGGCAAACAGCTAATCAGCTGTTTGTCCGCTCAGCGCACTAGTCTGGACGCTCCCCTGCCGACATCAAAGCCCTTTGTCGGCAGCCCCGGTAAACCTCATCCCACGAGGAATAACGGGGCTGCCGACAAAGGGCTTTGATGTCGGCAGGGGAGCGTCCAGACTAGCGCGCTGAGCGGACAAACAGCTGATCAGCTGTTTGTCTGCTCAGCGCGGCAGCCATGTAAATTTAAATGAAGCCGCGATCATTTAAATCGCGGCTTCATTTGACTTTGCCTATGTGTCTAATCTACATGCCTCTGACGACAGAGGCATGTAGTCTAGACACAGCCATTCAGTAATGAAAAGGTCACTCAAGAACATATAGTACAGTGTGTAGGGAAATATGTCAGGGTTGCATTCAAATATCAGTATTATTATATCAGTTGGGGACTCTATTGTAACTATGTTAGTACAGAAATTAACAGATTTAGTTTGGCAATGGCTTTACATTATCCAAGATATGTTAACATTTAGTTACTTTAGTATGTTTTAAACAATTAACCTTAACCCTTTCATTTATTGTGATTCTGTAGTTTAACAGCACTGGAGTCAGCTGAAGTAAACCAAGGTTATGTTTTCATCTCTGTCATATTTGCCAAGTGATCTGGGGAATGCCACTGAACTTTTATGTCCCTTATTTCCCAGTCTGCAAAATGGAAACATAATTACTTTATAAAGTAGAATCAAATCTCCTGAGAAATAATGGAATATAAGTAATATTCCTGCTGAAATAGGAATGTCATATCATAGCTGAAGCAAAGGTCAGATCTTTGCTGGATTTATGTCCTTTCCAGCTATATCAAGGCTGGTGTCTCAGCCTGGTTTAGTGGCCCTGGTCCTGCCTGCCTACTGGCTGTTCAAGGGCATGGGTCATCCCCTGATCTTGATTCTTAGAATTTGCAAAGATTTTTTTAATGGCCTTTTGCCCTTTTTAAAAGGTATATAAAGGAATCCTTAAAACCTGAAAACTCTGTGGCTGTGTCTACACTGGCATGAATTTCTGGAACTGCTTAAAACGGAATACTATTCTGGAAAAGGAGCGTCTACATTGGCAGGCTGCTTTTCCGGAAAAGCCCTTTTTCCGGAAAAGCGTCTGTGGCCAGTGTAGACGTGCTTTTCCGGAAAAGAGCCCCGATCGCCATTCAGCCCGAGGAGTAACGGTAGTTCAGAATAGGAAGCCTAGTCCGAACTACCTAGTCTGTGCCGCGTGTAGCCGCGCGGCACGGAGTCTGCACTGGCGGACATTTAAAAATGGCGGCACCCGGCAAGATGCAAATGAAGCCCGGGAAATTCAAATCCTGGGCTACATTTGCAACTCCGGTTGCCTACATTACCACCCTAGTTCGAACTAGGGTGGTAGTGTAGACATACCCTTTGTCTTTAAGGTGCCACAGAATTCCTTGTTGTTTTTGCAGATACAGACTAATGCCTCTGAAAAAAAAATGTTTTTTTTGTTTTAACAAGCTGGTTGTCACTCTGTACTTATAACACGTCAATGTGTGCTATAAGGATTAGAATCACTTTCTGTAGGTTTGTTTTATAATGCATATATTTACCCATTTATATATTCAGTATATTAGTCATGAGAACAAGTTGTCTTGTAATAAGCATACTTACAATACAGTACCCACTTGATTTAAATGTCAACACATTATAATTTGAAATCAGTTGAGTCTTTTAATTTTTTCAGTAATGTCAAGAGTGAGCAAGATAAGTTAGTGTTTTTCAAGCTCCATATCCAGTAGTTGGAATAATTTATCTTTTATAATTTATGTGCTCTGAAAAAGGTCTTTAAAATTAAGTAAAACCACTGTTGAACTTGACATTGTAGTTCAAAGTATTGCCAGTAATTTAACACCCCCCAAAAAATACACCTGGCTTCAGCACTGAGACAAGGAAATTGATTTTTGTAGCGACTCTGCTTTCCTGATGCTTTGTTGCATCAGACTCTTCCAGGCTGCACCCACTCAGATGCAGTCAGGTGTTTTTCAACATGAGGAAATTTCTGTTTGTTTCTCAGATAAGATAGATCTCATCTGGATTTCACTGTGCTGGGGGCATAGCGGCAGCAGTGTATTTGAAGAAATTTCAGCATTGTGCTTAAAGCACTGCTTCAGCCTGTGAGCTGCATACTGGATTAGTGTACTTTACCTGACCTAGAAGAGACTCCTTCCCTTCTTGCAGCTTTTATGAATATGTAGCACTGTCAGAAATGAATGAAATGTAGGGGATGTAGAGCTGAACTGTGTTATGATTTATGTACGACACAGGCACTCCGATATTATTTATGAGCTGTTCAGGCTTAAAAGATGCTGAACACATTGATTCTAATCCAGAAAAGCATTTGAGTCTCAGGCACCTGAAGAGCCCCATTGAAGTCAATGGTACTTGCTGCACAGCATGTACCATTTTCAACTGCCTGTCTCTGCTAGAGCCACTGTCTCCTTGAGCTTCACCACTTTGAGCAGCCTCAAAATACTCCATTACAGTAAGTAATGTGACTTGTAGTTTAACTCTTCCCATCATATTTTATATGTTAAATGAGTTCTTTATTGGCGAAGAGATTCAGCTACCCAAACATAAGGGCTACGTCTAGACTGGCATGATTTTCCGCAAATGCTTTTAACGGAAAAGTTTTCCGTTAAAAGCATTTGCGGAAAAGAGCGTCTAGATTGGCACGGATGCTTTTGCGCAAAAGCACTTTTTGCGGAAAAGCGTCCGTGCCAATCTAGATGCAGTTTTGCGCAAGAAAGCCCCAATCGCCATTTTCGCCATCGGGGCTTTTTTGCGCAAAACAATACTGCGTTGTCTACACTGGCCCTCTTGCGCAAAAGCATTTGCACAAGAGGGCTTTTGCCCGAATGGGAGCAGCATAGCATTTCCGCATGAAGCACTGATTTCAGACAGTAGGAAGTCAGTGTTCTTGAGGAAATTCAAGCGGCCAGTGTAGACAGCTGCTTTTGCGGAAAAACTTGCCAGTCTAGACGCAGCCAAGAGGTATAAAAAATACTTCTGTGTTTAATTACTGATGGTAAAAATGTATTAGTAACCACACTGAGTTATAGCTCATCAGTTACTTACACAAACAGCAATGCACATTACTTTGAAACTCACAAAAAACAATAAAAATACAAAGAAAAGAGACAGGAACAGAGATTTTCCTTTTCTCCTAGTTTCTGATCCTTATCCCACTGTCTTGATGCTTGGTGTGACTGACCATTAGGCCAGGCAGTCCGTTATCCCTACCTCCACCGAGCTTCGAGGTGCCCTTCACCCAACCCTAAGTCTCTTTTGTCTGTTGCAGACCGCGTCAGGCGAGCAAGTCTGAGCCGGCGGCGCGGCTGTAGTAAGTCTACCGGTTGCGTCTCGATCCGGCTCCCCGGTTGAATCGCGGGGAGAGGCGGGTCCGGGCCCTCCCCCTCTCACGGGCCCCAGCCCAGGGCCCTAAGGACACGGACCTGGCTGTGGTCCTGTCTGGTTGGCAGGGCTTCTCGCTGTAACACGCCAGCCCTCAGGCTCTCTCTGCCCGCCCTGGGTCACTTCCTCTTCCTGCTTACCTGCCATCAGCGAGAGTACAGTTTCTCAGCTCGGGTCCCCGCTTCACCTTCTGCCCTGGGAGCCCGCTCTTCGCCCATCTTCTCAGGCTTTTAAATCTCCCAGCCGGGTGTCCCGCGTCTATGCCCAGGTTCCGCCCCTCGTTGGTGTGCCAACATCGATGACATCATCCTGCGTCCGCCTGCCATTTGCTCCTTCCCCAGTCAGCTGCATCTCCCAGGCAGCTAGTCGCTGTGCACATGCTGGGTGGCCGCCGAACAGCTGGCGCACTGCCAATATCGTGCCCCCCGGGTCGCCACACAGGCGGGTATCAGTGGGCCTCCGGTGCAGGGCAGTTCTGCCCCATCACACTTGGCAATATGCAGGTTGCATCAAAAAATCCTGCAATAAACATATAAACTAACCCACAAACAAAAGTTGCACTCCAGCATGTATGCCAAGCAGATTTGTTGTCCCCAAAAAGGAGAAGAGTCAGAGAGCCTGTGACATCTACTAGAAATTTTGTTATTGCTATTGATTTTATATGAAATCATCTACTAAAGGGAGGGATGGCACTACAAATTCTTGAGAGAGAGAAAGGGATGGAATTATCTTTATATCAGTGGTAGTTCTGGAGATCTCTTAAGCTACATCTACACAATGGAGCTATACCTCTGGTATCCTGAAATAGCTATTGCACATCTTTAACACAAGCCTGTTATATCAAAATATAACGCTATTATGACATCCTAGTAAACCTCATTGCAGGAGGGATAAGGGACATTTCAGAATAGCACCTTATTTTGAAATAACATTGAAATAAGCTATGCAATTTGCATTGTGGAAATTGTGTTGCTTATTTGGAGGCAAGGGTGCTGTGTAGACACACCCTTAGTGACTACATACACTTGGGCTGATAATAGATAATAGGAGTGATTTGTCCTAGATGATTGCAATTTTAGTCAATTTTATTTGTCTTTATAATTACTATAGTAGACTCACCCATGTTTAATTTCAACAGCTTGACAATAAAACAAACGTATGTTTCATTTTAAAATATACTATAAATTTCAGTGTGTTGTACTGACCACCATATGGGTTCTCAACCTGGGGCTAATTCACCTCATGATGGGCACTAACAAGTCTAAAGAGACAGTAGCCTCTTTTTCTCGAAGGTTAGGTGGGAGGGGATGGATCCTGAAAGTATGGGAGAAGAGTTCTGAAGCTTTTTACTTGTATAATATGGGGTCACAACATGAAAAAAATACCCAGTGATCTAATGCAAATCTTTTAGAGACAAAGGGTTCAGGATTGTGGTTTATTTTACACAAATTTCGCTAAGCTATCTACTGCCATAGTTTATGGAAATTTGTTCCTTCTCCTCACTAGCTCCTTTACTACATCTGAGAAATGTATTCTTTGGTATTAGAAAAAAAACCCCTCTTCTGGTAATATGATCTCAAAAGTAAAAATATAAGAAAAGATTTCCAGTCATTCATCTTGTTTCTTAAAAAAAAAAATCAGATGAGAATTTTGTCTCTTTCTATTATCAGATCTCTCTTCTGCTATTTCCTTCTTCAATTTAATTAAAAAATAATGTAATGGAAAAATCTGTGATGACACTGCCTAGTTTTTCTTCACATAATTAAAATGTATTAAATAGTGTTCTGTGCAGTGTAAAGTTATACATTTTTAATTAAATATATTCCATCATCTGATAGAGATTCCTCATGTCTATCCTGTCAAGGATTACTTAATGTTTTCACTCCATACAAGCACTCGGTTAACCTAGTGTTGAGCACCATAAAACGTATATTACATTAATAAATAGAATAAACACAATGTTAGGACTAGGATACCTTTTATTTCAGATTGTATAGCGTCTGACTCTTTGGTCTTTACGTAAGGCTTATGTAATTACAATCAATTTATCGGCTTCTTACATCATCCCTACACAAGAAAGAAATTTTATTTTCAACTGTTAATTGAAGACTATAGTCTTAAAGACCTTGATTAGGGAAAGAACTTAAGTATGTGATTAACTTTTAACACTCAAAAAGGTTTTAAGCAGGTACTTAAAGTAATACATGTGTTAAGATGTTTTCCTGAAAAGAAAGGCTTTCCTAAATTGAGACCTAACTGTAATTTAAGTTGACTTTCTTTTCTGTTCTGTATGAATTGGAATTTTTTTTTTTTTAGTATTCCATTTTATTCTTGCAGCAAGAGTGTTCAAAATCAGTGGTTTTAGAGCAGTTGGTTTTCATTTAGCTGCACAACAATCTTTGTTGGTTATTTTTCTGTTTGTAAACTATGCACGTGTATTGGCATGATACTCAGCATTTAGATAACCTCATATGCATCATGGATTTTGAAGGTCTTGGCACCCTGCTGGGCTACTGTGTTTCTCCTATGATCTACTGTAACCACTGACTTGCCTAAAATGGAAGTAGTAATTGCATTGCAACTCCCAGCAGTCACCAGACTTGCCTATTGCCTCCATAAACTATGTTTTCACAACAGTTTTGAAACACTTAAGTTCAGTAAAGATTCAGCTGTTGTGAGAGAGGTCAAAGTAATATTCTGATACCAACTAATAGATTATATCCTATTAATTAATTATCTTGGAAAAGGTAATGTAATAAATTATCCACACCACAAATATTCAAAAGAAATCACAAACTATAATACCAAAAAACAAAGGAATAAGAGTAGATAACAAATTAATTTGAGTTTTCAATGGGACATAGATGCAAAAAGGTCCAATACAATGTGCGGTTGCATAATTAGAAGTGTCATGTGGATAGAAGGTGATATTTTCCCTTTCCATTCATCTCTTGGTGTGACCATACTTGGAAAATAGTTTTTTATTCTAGATGCTATATTAAGAAAAAAATATTAACAAAGTGAACACTTTGAGAAGAGTAAAAAACAATTAGTGGCTGAAGATTCTGATTTATGAGGAAAGATGAAAAAAACTAAAATAACTGAGGTTTACTTGGGGATAGACTGTTCAGCAAATGTTTATACAACGTGTCTGATGTGTTTAACATGTCTGAAGGCAGGTCTACACTACAGAGTTATTTTTGAAATAACAAGGTGAGCATCCACACAATAAGCCCATTATTTCTAAATTATTTCAAAATTGCTGTTTCAAAATAGGGTTAGTGTGGATGCTCATTTGCTGTGATTTTGAAATAACTACTCTCCAGAGTCTTTCAAAGTAATTACTCCACAGAGCTTCCTGAGGCTCTAAGCTGAGATAGCACATTAAGGGAGCCTGCCTCAGACTAATTTTGAGGCTTCCCTGCCGTGTGGATGTGCTATTTAGAAATAGTTATTTCAGGTGGTATTATTTTGAAATAACTTATTTCAAAATAACCTGGTAGAGTAGACATAGCCTAAGAGACAACTAAGGGGAACAAACCAATTGCAAATATTTGAAAATGCTAAGGAAAAAAAGGAATCAAGTTTGGCAGTCTTGCTTCAGCTGTTCTTTAATTCTGAATAAGAAATGGTAGAGCTGACTGAGCAGAAATTTTTTTCTGAAGATTTGTTTTTAATGCAATTATGAATATTATGCATACAATGCAGCTTTCCCAAGCATAGAACCTAGGTAAATCAGTAATTGTTTTTTGTTTTGGTTTGGTTTTTTTGCTGGGTTTTTGTTGTTGTTTTTGCTACTAGCCATTTTAGAAACAGACTGATGTAAAAATGATAGTGGCTAAAAAGCAAGACTTCACTGAAAACCAGATGCTGCGTTCCTGGCCCCACTCCCAGGGAATCCTCTGTCACCCTGTGCTGATGCCTCTGTATCAGGTGGAGCAGCCTCTGTAGGAGGTAGCAAGTGGGGGAGCAGTCAGGTCCACGGAGCTGGCTTAAAATCTGGCTTCCCATGCATATCTGCTCCCACCTGGGCTTAAAAGCCGGTTCCATATGGGCACCGCTCCTGCTCCCTCCTGCCCCTTGCTGCCTCTGATATGGAGGCAGCAAGGAAGGATATGTGTACTTGATAGGATTAATTGATAAGACTAGTCTTATCAGTTAATTGTATAGTTATTTACATATTTACATCCCTAATAAGAACAGTCACACTACAGCTCTCATTGTTTCACAAGCTGTTTCACTCAGCTTTGTAAATTAATATGTCATGTCCTAATCTCATCTTTAGAATAAAATATTTTAACATCCAAGAAGAAATGAGTAAGCAGTTAAGGGAAGTTAAGGAAACAAAGTAAGCCAAGAGGGAATGAAGCAGTGCAAGAACGTGAGGAAATGAAGTAAGTGCCAGTTACTGATCTTGTGTAATCAAAAGTTTAAGCAGTAGGGCTGTCAAACAATTTTAAAAAATAATCGTGCGATTAATTGCATCATAAAACAATAATAAGAATACTATATATTTAAATATTTTGGATGTTTTCTACATCTCCTAATATATTGATTTCAATTACAACATGGAATACAAAGTGTATAGTGCTCACTTTATATTTTTTACTACAAAACATTTATACTGTAAAAAAAAACTTCACTTCACCTCACTGAAGTATTGTAGTGCAAATTCTATCATGAAAGCTGAACTTAAATTCTTCTATATAATCAATATACTTGTGTCCTATTCAAAAGAGTCCTTTTTAGCTCAGCCCCAGCTGCGGGCAGCACAGGGCCGGAGGCGGGTAGACTCTGCCGTGGGCAGTGCAGAGTTCAGGGGGCTCAGCCCCCAACTGCAGGTGGCATAGGGCTCAGGGGAGGGGTCAGCTCCTGGGGGGAGTAAACCCCACCATGGGCAATGCAGGGTTCGGGAGGGGAGACTCAGCCCCAGAATTAGATGTGGTGGGAGGGTCAGTCCCAGCCCCAGGAGGCAGAGGGTGGCTTGGATGAGCCCTGCGGGGAGGGGGGACAAGGGACAGTTTGGGCAAGCCCCCCCGCTTCTTCCCCCGGCTGTTTTATTTTAAAACATATGATCACCTGGGAGGGGAGCGGGATGGGTGTCAGGGTCTTTACTTTTCTGGTTTACTTCTCCGCTGGAGCTAGAACCGGGGCTTCAGGTTTTTTTCCTCCTTTCTGGCTGCTTTGTTTTTCCGTGCGCCCTCTGGTGGCGGTTTGCATTACTGCGCCTTACCAGAGACGTCTCTGAAGCAGCTCATGCTGATTTGCTGACTTCCGAGATTAACGTGTTAATTTTTTTAACATGTTAATTTTGCCCTGCATTAATCGCAGGCATTAATGCCCACTAATTGACTGCCCTATTAAGCACGCTACAAGTTGGCTATTTGATTTGTAGACTTACAACAAGGTGATTGAGAATTACTCTGTTATGAACCTTCCATTTGCATGGAAAGTAATTGAGAACATCAATTCTGACTACACTTGGATTCCTCTGCTTTATTTCTTCCCTATACAGCTGAGTTAAATATGGAACTGTGACTATTGATAGTGTCCATGATGTTTCGTCAAAATATTTCGGCAATTTTTGATAGCATTTCCCACAAAGGTGGCTTAATACTTTATAAAACATAGCTTGAAACAGGCTATATCTACACAACAGCATTATTTCAGAATAACGGTTGAGCTGGAGGACTTCTACTCTGACTCATGTAGCCCTCATTTCACAAGGAGTAAGGAAAGTCAAAGGAAGAGTGTTTTTCCGTCAACTTCCTGCTGTGTAGACTGCGCCAAAAGCCAAAATAAGCTATTTTGACTTCATAGAATCATAGAATCATAGAACTGGAAGAGACCTCAGAAGGTCATCAAGTCCATCCCCCTGCTCTAGGCAGGACCAATTCCAACTAAATCAACCCGGCCAGGGCTTTGTCAAGCCGAGACTTAAACACCTCTAGGGATGGAGACTCCACTACTTCCCTAGGTAACCCATTCCAGTGCTTCACCACCCTCCTAGTGAAATAGTTTTTCCTAATATCCAACCTGGACCTCTCCCACCACAACTTGAGACCATTGCTCCTTGTTCTGCCATCTGTCACTACTGAGAACAGCCTCTCTCCATCCTCTTTGGAACCTCCCTTCAGGAAGTTGAAGGCTGCTATCAAATCCCCCCTCACTCTTCACTTCTGCAGACTAAACAGACCCAAGTCCCTCAGCCTCTCCTCATAAGTCACATCCTTTTTGTAGTGGGGGGCCCAGAACTGGACACAATACTCCAGATGCGGCCTCACCAAAGCCGAATAAAGGGGAATAATGACATCTCTGGATCTGCTGGCAATGCTCCTCTTAATGCAACCTAATATGCCATTAGCCTTCTTGGCTACAAGGGCACACTGTTGACTCATATCTAGCTTCTCATCCACTGTAACCCCCAGGTCCTTTTCTGCAGAACTACTACTTAACCAGTTGGTCCCCAGCTTGTAACTATGCTTGGGATTCTTCCGTCCCAAGTGCAGGACTTTACACTTGTCCTTGTTGAACCTCATCAGATTTCTTGTGGCCCAATCCTCCAATTTGTCTAAGTCATTCTGTACCCTATCTCTGCCCTTAAGCGTATCTACCTCTCCCCCCAGCATAGTGTCATCCGCAAACTTGCTGAGGGTGCAATCCATCCCCTCATCCAGATCATTAATAAAGATATTGAACAAAACCGGTCCTAGAACCGAACCTTGGGGCACTCCGCTAGAAACCGACCGCCATCCTGACATCGAGCCATTGATCACTACCCGCTGGGCCCGGCCTTCTAGCCATCTTTCTATCCATCTTACCGTCCATTTATCCAATCCACAATCCCTTAACTTGCTGGCAAGAATATTGTGGGAGACCGTATCAAAAGCCTTGCTAAAGTCAAGGTATATAACATCCACTGACTTCCCCATGTCCACCGAGCCAGTTACCTCATCATAGAAGCTAATCAGATTGGTCAGGCATGACTTGCCCTTTGTGAATCCATGCTGACTATTCCTAATCACTTTCCTCTCATCCAAGTGCCTCAATATGGATTCCTTAAGGATCCCTTCCATGATTTTTCCAGGAACCGAGGTAAGACTGACCGGCCTATAGTTCCCTGGATCATCCTTCTTCCCTTTTTTGAAGATGGAATTTGCCTTTTTCCAGTCATCCGGGATTTCTCCCGATCTCCACAACTTTTCAAAGATAATAGCCAAAGGCTCCACAATGACATTTGCCAACTCCCTCAGTACCCTCGGATGCACTAAGTCCGGACCCATGGATTTATGTACATTTAGCTTTTCTAAATAGTTCCTAACCTGTTCTTTACCCACCACGGGCTGTCCATCTTCATCCCATCTTGCGTCACTTGGCGCAGAAGTCCAGGAGCTGACCTTGTCCGTGAATACAGAGGCAAAGAAAGCATTGAGTACTTCAGCTTTCCCCACATCATCTGTCACTAGGTTACCTCCTTCATCCATTAGGGGCTGCACACCCTCTCTGATCACCTTCTTCTTGTTAACATGCCTGTAGAAACCTTTCTTGTTATCCTTCACATCCTTAGCCAGTCGCAATTCCATTTGTGCTTTTGCCTTCCTGATAACCCCCCGGCATTCTTGAGCTATACCTTTAAACTCCTCCCTGGTCATTTGTCCAAGTTTCCACTCTTTGTAAGCTTCCTTTTTGTGCTTAAGTTCACCAAGGATTTCCCCTGTAAGCCAGTCCGGTCTCCTACCATGTTTGCCTCTCTTGCTACGCGTCGGGATGGTTTCTTTCTGTGCCTTCAATAAGGCTTCTTTAAAATACTGCCAGCTGTCCTGGACTCCTTTTCCTTTCATGTTAACATCCCAGGGGATTCTGCCCATCAGATCTCGGAGGGAGTCAAAATCTGCTTTTTTGAAGTCCAAGGTGTGTATTTTACTACTCTCTTTTCTTCCTTTGGTCAGGATCCTGAAATGTACCATCTCATGATCACTGCTTCCCAGGCTGTCACCCACCTCCACTTCCCCTATTAGTTCCTCCCTGTTTGTGAGCAGAAGGTCAAGCTGTGCACGGCCCCTGGTCAGATCCTTCAGCACCTGTGTCAAGAAGTTATCCCCAACATTCTCCAAAAACTTCCTGGATTGCCTGTGTACTGCCGTATTGGTTTCCCAGCAGATGTCAGGGTGATTAAAGTCCCTCACGAGAACCAGGGCCTGCGACCTGGAAGCTTCACTCAATTGTCCGAAGAAAGCCTCATCTACCTCATCCACCTGATTCGGTGGCCTGTAGCAAACACCAACCACAACATCAATGCTGTTGTTTGCTCCTTTAAACTTAACCCATAGACTCTCAACAGGTTTTTCTTCCTCTTTATACTGGAGTTCAGAGCAATCGTAGTGCTCTCTTACGTATAGTGCAACTCCTCCTCCTTTTCTCCCCTGCCTATTGTTCCTGAACAGTCTATACCCTTCCATGACAGTGCTCCAGTCATGCGAGTCATCCCACCAAGTCTCTGTTATCCCAATTAAATCATATTTCTTGGTGTGGGCCAGGGCCTCCAGTTCTTCCTGTTTGTTGCCCAGGCTTCTCGCATTAGTGTACAAACACTTCAGGTAACCAGTTGATCGTCCTATCTTCTCCATTCGAAACATGGGTCCTCCTTTCTTGCCCCTTCCTCTCTGCATTTCTTCCCAGTATCGGACTTTCCCACTCCCCTCAGGGTTTTGGTCACCGTCCCCCGACGAACCTAGTTTAAAGCCCTCCTCGCTAGGTTTGCAAGCCTGCCCGCGAAGATGCTCCTTCCTCTCTTCGTTAGGTGGATCCCATCTCTTCCCAACAATCCTTGCGCCTGGAACAGAGTCCCATGGTCAAAGAAACCAAAGCCCTCTCTGCGACACCATCTGCGCAACCACGCATTTACGTCCTCAATTCGACGATCCCTGCCCAGTCCTTTCCCTTCAACAGGGAGGATGGAGGAGAATACCACTTGCGCTCCAAATTCTTGAATCCTTCTTCCTAGCGCTACATAATCTGCAGTAACATGCTCAAGATCATTCTTGGCCGTATCATTAGTTCCCACGTGGAGAAGCAGGAAGCTTCAAGTTGCGTAGCTTATTTTGGCTTTAGCCTTCCTGTGTAAACACACCTTGAGTATGTACCATTCGCCATGAAAAGAGAGAATTTTCATCAAGAACTTCACACCAATTCTTGTTTCTCCAAAAGAATTAAAGGACATGGTGAAATTATGATGAATCAAAATGGTTGATGTTAAAAAGTGAGATGATATAGCTGAATCAATTCTACTTTTGGACAGAGGTCAGAGGGAGAGTCAAAGAAACTTGAACAACCTATTGGTAATGCTCTTCCCCATGGATACAGAAATCAGATGTGGTGGGAGGGTCAGTCCCAGCCCCAGGAGGCAAAGAGAGGGTGGCTTGGATGAGCCCAGCGGGTGGGGAGGGGAGAGGGTTATATCACACAGGTTATAACCCCTCTCCCAAAGATTATAAAACAAAAATGGTATAATTCCTGAGCAAGCGTTCACCATGACATCACTGTACCTACATGCTTGCTGAATGCAAACACCAGCTCAAGAGTCCCTGTTGTAGGCAATACTGACTAGCTAGAATTTAAGCCAAGAGATTTTGCTTCTTCAGTGGACACACTCAGAACAGCCAGATGACAGCAAAAGTAACAAAACAAAGGTTAGTTTGAATAATGATTATAATGAGCAATGAACAGTCTGCAAATAAGTAGGTAACTGTCTTTCTTAGGGAAAACATCCATATGCAGTGCAAGTCATTAGTTTTCATGCTTTTTTCTATTCATCACTCTGCATTGTAAGCTGGGGGGTTGGCTGGAAGAAGAGAATGATTCTTGATGGCTTGGGGGGAGGGGAGATGTAAACTGCTGGAAAGGGTCCAAAGTGGTGGCTGACCTCATAACCCAGGAAAGACAGTTTTTAAAAGGTCAGCCTGCGCTGGGACTGTCCCCTCTTATTTGCATAGCATGATTGATAGCACCACCATCTCTCACTATTCTGGCACTAAATATACCAAGTTATTGTCTATCTCTGCTGTGGACATGATACTAGCTGCCCTGTGGTGGGGGACGGTGGAAGGAGTTTTTTCCATTTCCACCATCTTGTCCCACGTGCAGTTGGGGTTTTATCACCTTTCTCACAGCAGGTTTGAGTGGGCCTTGTTCACGCAGAACATAATGGGCAGTAGGCCATATGTTACAACTCATTATTTAAGTGTATAGCAGATGTACAGTGCAGGTATCCCATAAAAGAAGTCATACAGTAATGGATAATGTCTTGAGGAAAGGACTTAATGGAGAGGTGCTTGGTAATTGAGAGCACTGAGGGTAGTGGGGACTCCTATGATTTGTACAGGATGGCGCCACCCCCAGCATTTCCCCTCCTACAAGGAGAGTGGTTAGTAAGGTCCTGGCAGGGGAGTTGCTGGAGGGACCTGGGTGGAAAAACGGATTAATTTTGGCAGAAAATAAGAAGGAGTTATCTGTACTGTGCATGCTATCTGATGAACAGCTCCAGACATCTATTAATAATGTTGTGGCCTGATTAAGCTCATATTGAATGTCTCCTCTCCTTCTTTCAGCATAGTCAGACAATTCATTTACTACCTGCTTTGATGCTGTGTATAGTGAGATTCAGCAACACATTGGATATTACCATACCAGGAAGGTGCTTCTTGGCAACTATTTTAAATGAGGGCTTTTTTGTCTGTGTTCAGTGGGGAAATGAGCATAACCATCTACAACAAGTACATCAGTATAATTTAAACAATATTAAACTCTGGAAAATAAGTCTCTGATGAGTAACAGAACAAAAGCTTCATTGTGACTGAACTCTGGTTACACTCCCCACAAATTACCCCAAAGTCATAACCAAAGAAAAAGAGAGAGACTGCTGACAAACTTTTCCTAAACTTACTCAGCTCTTGTGGTATGCACCTGGGAAACCAAACCTCTCTAACAGCAAGTAAGTGGCAGCAACATAGTCATTGGCATGGGCTGCTCAAGCTGCACTGTCCTCTGGTTATGGACTCATGTTGTTAGCCCATTATCATTCATTGTACAGAGGTCCAGAAAAAGGAAAGTTTGGTTATCAATATTCTGAAGGTTGAGTCCTTTCAGAGCCTAATTAAATAACAAAAAATAGATCTGGCTAGCTTCGCGTCTCCCTGGTCTGCTGGGGGGAAGCAGCTAGTGCGGGGTTGCCTCACCCCGTTTGTAAGTAGGGATCCGATGTAAGTCAGATCCATGTAACCCGGGGACTTCCTGTACTGGATAAATATAGCTTATTGTGAATATGGTTTCACAAAGGCTTTTTTTCTTTTAATTTCAATATGTATAAGAGGAGAAGTGCTAGCAGTGACTGAAGACTGAGATAATGCAGGTGAAATCACGAAGCACTCTAAATTAATTCTGAGTTACATCTTTGGCACATCACCACGAGTCTTGTGGCACTGAAAGTACTTCATTTCACTTTTGAGTGTTCAGCATTTTTTATTTAGACATTAAAAATAAATGTAAGGCATTCCATGATCATTGTAAACTTGGCTACATGGGATGGGAGAGGGCCGGACCACTGAGGCAAGTGGTAGTATTAGCAGATGAGAACTGATGAGAAACTGCTGTGTGTATGGCAGAGGAGGAGGAGAAGAGAGGTGTAACAGGGGAAGGAAAGGTGTGTCAAGGGGAAGGGGAAAGTCATGCCATATTTTGTCAATTTTCTCTTGGAAAGAACTAGCAAGATCCTATGTGCTGAGAGAAGTGGAAGCAGAAGAAGGGGAGGGTTTCAGGAATGAGTCAAATGTAGCCAGAAAGGCAGATAGCCTTAAGGACAGGGATTTCAGTAGAGTTGGAGCATAGTTGTAGAAGAGGAAGTCAGCCTGGTCATGGGATTAAACTGCAGAACAAAAGCAGGAGCAAAGGAAACAAATGTTGAGGGTTAGGCAGGAATCAGCATAATGGCAGGTCCAATGTGTCTTTCCAATTTATCATATTAATGAACATTAACTTTCCTTAATTCCATAGTGAAACTAATTTTTGGCATTTAGTATCATTCATCATTTGTACCATCACTATGGATTATTTGATATGCAAGAATTGCAAGAGTGACTATTAGTAATTAAGATGAATAGCAGCTAAGGGATCATTACTTGTTGGTATAAGATACGTAGTACAGATTGTGCTTCTCTAGTCTGGCATACTTTGGTCTGGCAACATCTGTGGTCCGACATGATTTTAGATAGCCGGATGTCCACTTATCATGGGTGTGGCCAAGCTTCCCATGGTTCCATAAAGTTTGTTTACAGTTACCAGTCCTGGCTCTCAGTGCTCTGTGTTGTTATTTAGCTCTAATTTACCCTTAAATGTCTCCTAAGAGCCCAGTATGTACGGAAGGTGTTGGTAATGTTGCTAGACAATGTTGACCTCCCATGGTTTGGCAAATTCTCCAATTTGGCTCCGGTCAGGTCCCACGGGGGCTGAACTGGAGAGGTTCAACCTGTATATTAACATAAGTCCATCCTCCAAACTGCAGTAAATAAAAAGGAAGCAACTATGTTAAATATTTTTATTTATACATAAAAAAATTTCTCTCCATTTGTATATACTATATTCAGATAGTAATGCATAGGATTAGTATTTAAACAAGCACCTCCAATGTATCTGGGGGCAGTAATCCCATGTAAACCAGCATCAAACAGTAAGTCATCTGCTCTGCTGAATTGTCCAAACTCCAGTACTGTGATACAAGCTGAGTGATGACAGTGTGTTGTTCCAAGGTCCTTAAGAGCAGAGAAATCAGCCATTGTTTTATATCTTTAACTGTGTATATTAACAGCCTTTTTATCTGACTTTGTTCCTTCTTAAAACATTCCTTGTAATCCATAGATCTTAGGGATCTATATTGCTGTCCAACACCCTACTATCTAAGTACTTGTAGTACCAAGATAAAAGGTACTTTATAGAATAAATGCATAAGATGGAGTTTAGTGTCGATAAAAATGGGGACTGATAGCACTAATTAAAGGCCCAGTGTAAGCATCTTCACATACTTAGTGAAAGTGAATGCTCTTGGCAAGAAGAATCATTTTATTGTTGTATGTTTGCACAGTGCCTCGCACAACAAGGGAGGGGGCATCTGGGCACTATTGTGATACAAATAATAAATAACACATTAATGCTCTTATTATGCTATTTGGTATATCTCTGTCCTGACTTGGAAGTCCCATATTGTTCCCCCTCTGAGCCTTTGCTGAACAAAGACTGCTATTTGGGGATTTGCTGGTCATTGTGATTGTTATATTTTCCTAGGGATTAAACTGATAACACAGAATTCACTTCATTTCTGCCATAAACCAGATTTAAAATCAGCTCTCCAGAGGGTAAACCTGGTGTGGTTGGGTTTAAAACTCTTCCCAAAGTGGGCTGTGAGCCAGTTTTAATGGGATCACCAGGGTTGGTACTAGACTTGCTGGAGCCCTAGGCTGAAGCTGAAGCCTCAGTCCTTTCTCTTGGGAGATGGGGCTCAGGCTACAAGCCCCACCACCTGGGAATGAAGCCCTTGGACTTCATCTTTATCTCCCCTACCCCACCTGAGGCCTTAAGGATTGGACTTGGGTCCCTACCCAAGCTAGTAGAGCTCAGGTGAGCTCAGGCTTTTGCCCCCCTTTCCTGGGTCATATAATAATTTTTGTTGTCAGAAGGGGGGTCACACTGCAATGAAGTTTGAGAAACCTCTGACCTAGTCTATTGCCCACTTTATTTCCTAGCCCCCTTTTAACCATTAATGCTGCATTGTAGTCAAGATGAATTGTATAAGAAAATACAATTAATGTGCTATACATGAGCATCCACAAAACCCTGCCCTGGGACTGTCAATGTGCTGTGAATATTCTCTGTTCTATACTGCAAAGACATTATGTTCTGTAGGGAACAGTCTTGCATTGGCAGTGGGATAGATTATCTTTGACCTAATAGGCTTTTTTCTATTCCTAATTTCTATAATTCTGCTTTCTGAAATATTGTATTATACACATTTATGGGTACATGCTGTTCTGCTTTAATTTTCCACCCTCCTCTGTTTCCTCTAAAGTGAATAGTTAACTCTTGGAAAAATCCGACTTTGTCAAATCTGAGTGTCTAATCAATCAGATTTTGCCATCCAAGAGCCAGGCAGCAGTGCCATTTGTATAACAATTGTGGCTGATATTTTCTTATGTACGGTGTTGCTTATGCAGGCTGTTTTGTAATACATTTGCAATAAGTAAATAGGGTTGTTCTTCTTTGTCCAGTTTATAAGGGTCTTTGACTAATCCCTCGCTAACACTCGGATTACTGAATTCACAAGGAAGTCGGTATGGGTCCAGGGACATAGGTGCTGTGGATGCTACTGACTCATTCCACATGGAAAGAATGAAATACAGGTGCAGACATGGTCCTGTGGGAATACATCCTAAGGGAATGTTCTCCCACCTAGGGTTGGAAATACACAGCGGTCCCCATTTGCTGAGCTGTGGGCCCTTGGAAGAAAGAAAAAGTGAAAGTGTGAGAAAGTCATTATTAATTATTATCCAAATTGTTGTTGCTTTGACTTTATTTAGATCTTCATAATTGAATGTTTGGGGGCAAAGGTGTTTACTAATGACTGTTATATGGAATATATATTTTGGTAGCTGGATGAGGATCAAGTTCTTAGGATAGAAGTCAGACAGTCAAGAGACCTTGACTCACATTTGTAATCTATAAATTAGGGGATTGAGAGGTTTAATCAGTTGGAATCAAATTATAGTTTTCCCTAAGGATGCAATAGAGTAGATAAAGCGTGCAATAAGATACCCTTCCTCACACACACACAAACTTGTTCAGGAGGCAGCCATAATTTGACTGGCTATGCTTAGGAGCTCGGAGGTTGGAGGCTGGATAGCACTGCAAGTAGAGTATATTGACTTAGTAGGCATGAAGCCATAGACCTACAGGAGAAGAGACAGTGCTGGCATTAGAATATGGAGAGAAATTTAGGCTACAGATTGTTTTAAATATATGCCTTTCATTGCATGAGCTCTAGCATCCCTTGCTACTGCTAGAACTGCTATCCACACCAGAGTGCTCAGATCAGGGGAACCTCCAGTGTGCCAGCCACACAGGGTTCATCAGCGTTAGCCGCTGGCAGGCTGCCAGATGGTTTGTTTACCTGAGCATCTGCAAGCATAGAGCCCCACATTTCCCAGTGGCCGCAGTTCACCATTTCTGATCAATGGGAATTGTGGAAAGTGATGTGGGCTGGACCACCACTTCCTCCTACAGCTCCCATTGGCTGGGAATGGTGAACCGTGGCCACTGGGAGCAACCATACATACAAATGCTCAGGTAAACAAACCGTCTTATGGCCAGCCTGTAGCTAAGCCTGATGAACTGTGTGTGACCTCTGGGCTAGAAGTTCTCTACCCATGCTCTAGATGCTCAGCAAATCATACTTTGGCCCTTGCTGTTTATAAAATTCTTTGAGCCCATTTCAAAAGAGGCACTCTGTACAAACAAAGGAAGAGAAATGGTATTTAAAATGTTTTAAAATCAATGTGAGTAAAAGTATTGAGCACCCACAATTCCTCTCCTTTATCAAGTGCTTTGAGAGCTGAGGAAAAGCACTATATAAGAGCTAAGTATTATTACCAGGGTAGGAGTGAGCGTCCAAAAGCAGTGATATGGTTAAAAATTACTTATTTTGTCAAATGACTTAATTCATCCATGAAAATCACTTCAGCCATTTAATTCCATTCACCATTTAATCGGTCTAGGAAAAAATAATCATGTGTCAGGCAGTTGCTGTGGACACTGGCTCAGATTCTTCTTAGTGATTTTGGTTCAGCTGTAACTCCAAAGAAGTCAGTCATGCTAGTTAGATAGATGACACTAAGAGCAATTACTCTGCCTATGTATGAAATTGTAAAAACAGGGCATAGGAGGAGGGAGTTTGTGCACAAAATAATATTTCTAAGGAAAAGCAGGGGAGAATGAGCAAAAATAAGTCTTTTCTAAATGTATAATTCTACATTGCATACTTCAGTTTCCCTTTTGATTCCTTCACTTTGCTTCTTTATTTTACTGTATAGCTGCACCACCTTTTCTCTTTGTGTCTGCAAAATGCTACTGCTAAAATCACCTTCCTTAACCACTGATCTAACCATATTACCTTGCTGGCTCCCTGTTTTCTACTACATCAAAATCAAGCTTTTTTGTCTTCATCTTCAGTCCCCTTCAGCATCCAACTTCATGGATGCTGGAAATGAGAAGTTTATACATGGTTTAGTTAATAAAGGTTATTTTAGTTTCTAAAGAATCTTTTCTAATTTCTTATTCTAAACTTCGCATTAGCCCATGCTGGGTTTTATTTGATTCTTTATTAAGTTTGACCCAACTTATCTTAAGGCTAATTCTTCAATGCCCTGAGGTTTAAGGATTCATTTTGTTGTTTCTCTGTTAAACAATTCTTTAAACAATCCCCACAACCTCTATTCTGAATTTGTTTGTACCAATATAAGCTTACATTTCAAAGCAGCCAAAGGGCATTAGGAACCCAACTCCTGCTGAAATTCATTGGAATTGGGCATCTAAGTACTTTAGTCTCCTTGCAGGGAGAGACAAAGTGGGTGAGATAATATCTTGGACCAACTTCTGTTGTTGAGACAGAAGTGTTTGAGCTTACACAGAGCTCTTCTGAAGTCCATGGAGTAACTCCAGGCTTAAGTATATGTAACCCTTTCAGAAGGTGGCCTGCAGCATTTCTATGGCATGGGACAAGTGGCAGGTAGCTTTTGTATAAAACTACATTTCTCTCTTTCATCTAGCTGAGTTTCAAGATTAATCATTTGATTATTTTTATCTGTATTAATCCTTAGGTGAGAAAAATCTATATATCTTTGTTGATGCCCCAAGATCTGAAACTGGGTTTTTTAATACTATCCTAAGAGCACATTACTTCAGAATATTATATGTTATTGTCACATTGCAGGAACTAAAATAGTGTTAATGTTCATTTGTTACATTCAAAGGTACAAGTTATTTTGTTCTATTTTCATATATGCAGAATTAATTATGTGTTATATGACCCAAAGATTGACGATATATCCCAAGTTGTTCAACAGCACATGGCAATTACTAAATGTGGTCAGAATGTTTGTACCACATGTAGGAAAAGATAAGTGAGCCATTTTCGTAATTCACTAAGTTATAGTAGAAACATTAACTAAGAGTACAGGATTGTAAAATTTAAGGCAATGGGTTGAGAACTCTCTTTGGTGCACTTCATAATGGGCAGATGCAGGAAAGTTATATTCAAATAATCAATTTGCATTATTGAGTTATATCTATTCTAACTGGATTTTGAAGAGGTTCCTCAGCATTATTAGAAGTCTATACCTGAATGCTGGTTCAAAATGCGAGTAAGTGTCTGGCATTTGTTAAATCTGCAGAAGACTTTTTGAGGAAATGACAAACACCAAAGAGGTCTTTCAGCACAAACATTTTAATTTACAAAATACTGTTCTTTATTCCAAAAAATGATGTATTTTTAAATTTTAAACATAATATAGTTGTATTAAAATATTATTTTCATTTATGATTTTATTCATTAACATATTATTTTACATGCTGTTGTTAGAAGGTGCCTTCAAAAATATATATCACCATGAGCTATTAGAAAGGTAAGAGCTATAATTCTAAATGCTGTTTTCAGTCTGTTCTATCTACTATCTGTATAGCCTTAGGTCTTCTTTCTTTTTCTGGGTTAGGTTCTTATTTATGTGACTGCTTGTAGTCCCTTAAAAGGGTCTAGAGAAAATCATGGGTTTTTTCTTCCACTAACTGATACCAAGGGTTAACTGAAATTTCTTTTATTTACCATAACCAAAGTTCCAACAATAGAGTTGATTTCCAGAACAATTAAATTATGGGTAATGTTTTCAAAAACATTAATTGACTCAAGAGCCCCAGTCCAATGGAAATTCAGTGGGACTTTGGCTCCTAAACCATTCAGGCACTTTTTTTAAGCTTCCATGTGAGTCATGCACCATATATCACTTATGAAGTAAAAACTTTGTTTCTGCTTAAAGGAATTCTTTATGAGCCAATACTTTCCCTGGGTCATAGTGGACCACAAGTTAAACATGAGTGAACAGCATAACACTTACAAAAAAATCAATCATGATTCTGGGATGCATTATCAGGAGTATTGGAGCAAGACATGAAAAGTCCTTCTTCTACTCTACTCTGTACTGATTAGGCCTCAGCTGGCGTATTGTGTCCAGTTCTGGGTACTACATTTCAGGAAATATGTGGAGAAATTCGAGAAGGTCCAGATAAAAGCAACAAAAATGATTAAAGGCTTAGAAAACATGAGCTGTGAGGAAAGACTGAAAGAACTGGCTGGGCTTGTTTAGTTTAGAAAAGAGAAACCTGAAAGGGGACATGATAGTGGTTTTCAGGTATCTAAAAGGGTGTTACAAGGAGGAGGCAAAAAATTGTTCTCCTTGGCCTCTGAGGGTAGAACAAGAAGCAATGGGCTTACATTTCAGCAAGGAAGGTTTAGGTTGGACATTAAGGAAAACTTCATAACTTTTCGGGTGGTTAAACACTGGCATAAATTGCCTGGGGAGGTTGTGGAATCTCCATTCTTAGAGATATCTAAGAGCAGGTTGGATAGACATCTGTCAAGGATGATCTAGACCAGGCCTGGGCAAAATACAGCCCACAGGCCAGATCCAGCCCACCAAGCCACTGTATCCAGCCCGTGGAGACAGTGGGGAGCCCCAGGCAGGCTCTCTTGCTTGCCCTGAAGCCCCAAATGCTGCTCAGAAACACGTCAGCGGGGCAGTTTCTTTTTATGTGTCCAGAGAGGAGTGGGGAAGATTCAGATGCTGTTCCTGCCCCCAGCACAATCCCATTTGCTGGTTTCTGGACAGAAACTGGCCAATGGGAGCTACCTGTTTGAATAACAGGCAGCCACGAAGCATAACCATCCTGCTCAGTTACTCACTCAAGCACAAGGCCAATCAGGCAAAAACTTTTTAAGTTCTACAAGCCTTTAGCTCTGCAGGCAGGCAGGCAGGCTGGTTTGGCTGCTGGCTGGTAAGTCTCCTGGCCCGAACCTGTCTCTGGCACCCAAGGAGACTTACCAGCCTCATTAATTATTAAGCCCCTTCCTTCCTCAACCCTCTGCCCCATGCTCCTTCCCTGCTACTCCACATGCACCCATACCCCCTTCCAGATCTGGCACCTGCCTGAGATCACAATCCCCTCCTACCTCAAGTCACATCCCAAAACCCTGCACCCCAGTTCCCTGCCCTTAGTCACAACTGCCTCCTTCACCCAAACTCCCTCCCAGCCTACATTCTCCTTTCTGCATCCCAATCCCTTATCCCAAGCTCTCTTCTTCACCTGACCTCCATCCCAGATCCCGCACCTCCTCCATTAATACCATGTAAGAGTGCAGCCCTCGACCACTTTCCAAAATCTTGGAGTGACCCCCCCCCATCAAAAATTATTGCCCACCCCTGATCTAGATGGTGGTTGGTCCTGCCGTGATGGCAGGGGACTGGACTTGATGATCTCTCGAGTTCCCTTCCAGTTCTGGTATTCTATGATTCTATATATTATGATATTATGAAAGCTGATTAAAATTCAAATTACATGGCAAATATGCATTTGTGCAAGTGTTAAAAATGCTCAACTCCATACATAGATGCACCGTCTTGCACATTAGCAAGTGGTGGTAGGAGGTTGAAAATGTATCTCAATCTGAATTGCATCAGACACACTTATTTTATTCTTGTCACCTCTTTTTGGTTCCATTGCAGGGAACAATCTAAATTATATATGAAAAATTTTGTACCAATCACCTGTGCTTTTGAAATTCAGCTTGCAAGTCTATTTGGGGTTTGGACAGTTGATGTAAACTATGTGTTTGTGCATTGTAGGGGGGCTTAGGAGTGAGAGGACAAACAAACCCAAATAAAGAATATCTTCTAATAATAAATGCCTTGCATAATGACAGGTTTCAGAGAGGTAGCCATGTTAGTCTGTTTCAGGAAAAACAAGGGGTCCAGTGACACTGTAAAGACTAACAAATATATTAGGATAATTAGCACTGATGTCACACTGCTTTCTCTGTATCCTTTTTTTCTTCTTCAGCATCTCATTAAGTGAGTTGTAATGTTTATAAATTCATTTAAAGTACCACCAGACTCCTTATTCTTTCTAATATTAAGGGGTATGTCTACACTACAAAGTTAGTTCGAACTAACGGACGTTAGTTCGAACTAACTTTCCTAGGCGCTACACTAGCGCTCCGTTAGTTCGAACTTAATTCGAACTAACGGAGCGCTTAGTTTGAACTAGGTAAACCTCATTTTACGAGGATTAAGCCTAGTTCGAACTAGCTAGTTCAAATTAAGGGCTGTGTAGACCCTTAATTCGAACTAGTGGGAGGCTAAGGCTTCCCAGGTTTCCCTGGTGGCCACTCTGGCCAACACCAGGGAAACTCTATTGCCCCCCTCCCGGCCCCGGAGCCCTTAAAGGGCCACGGGCTGGCTATACAGTTTGTGCCAGTTGCAAGGCTGCAAGCACCCGTGCCAGCAGACCCTGCACCTGCCACAACATGAGCCAGCCATCCGAGGGCTCCCAGCCCTCCACTGCTCCCCAGGACCAGCCTGGCGGCTCCCAGGAGCCTGCCCGGGGGCGCAAAAGGCGGGCGCCCGCCTGGTCAAGTGCGGAGATCGTGGACCTCATCGAGGTTTGGGGGGAAGCCTCCAATGTCCACGATCTCCGCACTAGCCACAGGAACACGGCCGTCTATGGCCGCATGGCTGCCAGCCTGGCCGCCAGGGGCCACCAGCGCAGCCGGGAACAGGTCCGCTGCAAAATTAAGGACCTGCGGCAGTCCTATTCCCAGGCCTGCCAGCCAGGGGCTGACCCGGAGGCCGGCCCCCACTTCCACGCCCTGGACTGCCTCCTGGGGGCTCATGCCATCCCTGCCCCCCAGGACGTGATTGACCCCGGGGCAGAGGGACCGCTCCTGGAGACGGAGGAGGAGGAAGAGGGCTCTGAGAGCCAGGAGCCTGCTGCCAGCCTGCCCGGGACCCGGGACCCCCGAGGCACGCCACAGAGCCGTTCGCCTGTGTCGTCTGAGGCCGGGGAGGCGTCCACCTGTGAGTACCCTCGTGTTCCCCTTATGTGTACGGGGGACTGGGGCGAGAAGGAGCCCCGGGACCGTGCGCCTGGGCCTTGCCCACCAAGGAGCAGCAGCTGGGGATCCTGCAGGGGCCTTGGCCTTGCAGAGGGGAGCTGGGTTTCACACACCTGGGCCCCTGGGGTAATTGACCGCTGGTCTTGTTGCACCACAGCCGCAGCACCTGGGACTGCAGGGCACACCACCCCGCCTGCAGCAGCCGCCCGCGCCCTGGCAAGCAGGAGAGCCAGGAACCTGGAGGAGTACCAGAGGCAGCACCTCCGGTTCCTGGATCAACAGCTCCGTCTCCAGGACCACTGGGTCCAGGAGGACCTGAGGCTGCGCCGGAGGAGTCTGGAGGCCCTGGAAGAGCAGGGCCGTGCCCTGCGAGGCCACCTCCAGAGCCTGCTGGACCGCTTCCCATTTCCTTCTCCCCCTGCTCCTCCTGCTCCCCCTGCTCCTCCTGCTTCTCCTGCTCCCGCTCCTGCTTCCGCTCCTGCTTCCTCCACACCCCCTGTCCCTCCTGCCCCCCCCCCCCACAACCATTTCCCACCGACGCCCCCGGACCCGCAGTGTGGCGAGACGGGAGAGGCAGCTGGACTCCCACCCCTGAGCTTTCCTTTCCCTTCCTCCCTTCCCTCCCCTTCCAGCTCCCTCGTCCCAGGTTTCCCCCTCCCCTCTCCCACCCTCATTCCTCCCTTCCCGCACCCAGTTATGTTAAATAAACAGACGTTTATGTTTCAAAAACAGGTGTCTTTATTTTACAGTAGATAGGGAGGGGAAAGGGGAAGGGGGGTAGGGTAGAAGAAGGCCACAGTGGGGCATGCAGGGAGAGGTTAGTCCTCCTCCTCCTCTACCAGGAAGCTCTCCCGCAGGGCTTCCCGGATCCGGACGGCCCCCCGCTGGGCTTCCCGGATGGCGGCGGTGCAGGGCTGACCGTAGTGTCCAGCCATGCGGTCAGCCTCAGCCATCCAGGCTGGCAGGAAAGCCTCCCCCTTTCGCTCACACAAATTGTGGAGCACACAACATGCCGCCACCACGGGAGGGATGTTGTGCTCGGCCAGGTCCAGACGGGTGAGGAGCCATCGAAAGCTGGATTTCAGTCGCCCAAAGGCCCCCTCCACCACGATGCGGGCCCTGGTCAGCCTGGCATTGAAGGCCTGGCGGGAGGGATTGAGGTGCCCCGTGTAGGGTTTCATGAGCCAGGGCTGCAGTGGGTAGGCGGCATCCCCTACCAGGCACACGGGCATGTCCACATCCCCGACCCTGATGTGGCGGTCGGGGAAGAAGGTCCCGTCCTGCAGCCGCTGGCACACGGAGGAGTTGCGGTACACCCGGGCGTTGTGTGCTTTGCCGGACCAGCCCACATTAATGTCTGTGAACTGGCCCCGGTGGTCACACACGGCCTGCAGGATCACGGAGAAGTACCCCTTGCGGTTGACGTACCGGGACGCCTGGTGTTCCGGGGCACGGATGGGGATGTGCGTCCCGTCGATGGCCCCCCCGCAGTTGGGGAAGCCCAGGGCGCCGAATCCCTGGATGACGGCATCCGGGTCGGCGAGGCGGACCACCTTGCGGAGCAGCACCCAGTTGATGGCCTTGACCACCTGCGGAGAGAGACACAGCAAAGCGCCAATCAGTGGGGCGCCCGGGTGGCTGGGAGCGTTCGTGCCCTGGCAGTGCCCCGCGCCCCACTCCCAGTAGCAACCCCCCTGGCGGCGTGTAGTACGGCCGGGACAGCCCGACCCCTCTGGTGCAGGGCGCTTTCGCCTCCTCCCGCCCCCCCTTTGTCCCTGGGGCGGCCCATCCCCTCCTCGCAGCCCCCCTGCCCCCCGGCTCGGTGGCCGACGAGTGCCGTACCTGCATGAGCACCGCTCCGACGGTGGATCTCCCCACGCCGAACTGGTTCCCGACGGATCGGTAGCTGTCCGGCGTGGAGAGCTTCCATAGGGCGATGGCCACCCGCTTCTGGAGGGGGATGGCGGGCCTCATGCGAGTGTCCCTTCTGCGCAGGGCAGGGGCGAGCCACTCGCAGAGCTCCAGGAAGGTGTCCCTCCTCATCCTGAAGTTCTGGGTCCACTGTCGGTCCTCCCAGCGCTCCAGGACAATGCGGTCCCACCAGTCGGTGCTGGTGTCCAGACGCCAGACGCGGCGGGGCACGCCGGTGCCGGGGCGCCGCCGCGGCTCCTCCACGGCCCCCAGGGCGGCCAGGTGGAGAGGCAGGGGGCTGACGTGCACCAGGTGGTGCCAGGCAGCCTCGAGCCATTGGTGGCAGGCTTGCAGCAGCAAGTCCAGAACGTGCACCAGAAGGTGCAGGGCGAGCTCTGGCTCCATGTTGCCACCTGCGGCGGCGCCCCCCCGAAGGGAAGCACCGACACAGACGGGCACAGAGACCAACGCTTTGCTGTCCCTCGGCGAGGTTGGCAAGCAAGCAGGAAAAGCTGAGAACCGGCTGTCCAGGGCGGTCCCTTTAAGCTCGAGCCTCAGATAGCCTCAGACAGCAGCCACACAAAGCAACTACTGACCTGATGCCCTGCCAGAACCGGTTTCAGCTGCCCTTAAATGCCCCCCTGCGTCCAATCAGTGTGGACACGCTAGTTCGAATTAGCAAAACGCTAATTCGAACTAGTTTTTAGTTCTAGATGCGCTAGTTCGAATTAGCTTAGTTCAAATTAACTAATTCGAACTAAGTTAGTTCGAATTAGCGCTGTAGTGTAGATGTACCCAAGGTTATTTAAGTGGCTAAAATTTATTTAAGGGGCAATTTTTAACCATTCTCTTCTTCTCTGACAGTCTCTTGTAGAAAAATCCAGCTATGGGGCTAGATTGCTGATGGGTTTTAATTTCATGATGTCAGCAGAGAGCACAGTGCAATTCTGAAAAAAATACTTTATAAATGTTTTACCATTTTGTAGTTTAACCTAATATCAAATGCTCTCCTGTAGCATTATTGTAAAGTATAAATATCAGAGAGTGGATAATTTAGTGCCAGAAGAATAAGTTTGAAAATCTTAGCTCTTTTTTGAACCAAATGTTCAGTCCTTAGCAAGGTCCATTCAGTGCATTATCCTTTTGAATCATCTAAAAAGAGTGCTATGCTATTTACAGTATGGAGGTCTTTGAAAGAAACCTTAATAAACTAAGTACCTGTCTGATGTGTAGAGATATTAGCAATTCCATAGCACTTTTCACAATAGTAGAGGTTTGCCCAACTGTACTTGGCCAAAATTTCCCATTCTCATTGTTGTCTTGTATGACAGTCAGTTGTTTGATATCTATAACTACTCTGTCAAAGTACATTGCATAGGCTGAATATAATGGAAATATAGTCAGTCTATTTTTATTCTCTGTGTGATTATCAGATCCCTGCATGTAGTTCAAAATGACAGTCACAAATGTCTGATTTCTGCTTGAGGAGTTATATTAATTGTTCCCTGGCTTAATTTAATTTCTACATGAATGCCCTCAGAAAGAGTAAATGCAGCTGTCATATGTGTTATGTGATGAGATTTCAGACCTGAAATTGACCTCTCTGAAAAGAGCATCTACACCTTATGAAGAATTTCTATATCATTACATGATATAGAACATTTTTATTTATAAATGGTTTATGTTTATATAAAACATTTAATGCACCATTCAGTACGTTCTCTAAAATCTCTAATGTGTCTACACAGCAGGACTTAACTCAAAACTATTGCTACATTGCTATTGCTGCACTCCTGGGTCAGAGGCCTGCCCTCTTAGGACTGAGAACTTTCAACTGCAGGTGTTGCCTGCAGCCATTACCAGGAGTGGACTTAAAGTCAGGAGGCCAACACTGGTGGCGGGCCTCTGGTGGTCTGCCCCAAAGGTGGCTGCCCTTTGGGGAGCCCTTTGGGGCAGACCATGGGCAAGGGTGTGTGTTGTGGTGGTGATGGTGGTTTGTGTGATATAGTATAATTTTTGAGTGTGTGTTTCTTGGTAAGAGCCCCTACCTGCCCACACTGAAGGTCAAGGAAGGGTTGTGTGATTGTGCTCCTTTTTCGTTACATTATGGCACAGATGGGGTGGCTAAGGGGGAAGGTTCAAATAGCATTATGGCAGTTGTGACCGGTAGGGGAAGATATGGCAGTAAGATCAGGACTGGCCAGCAAAGAGGAACAAGACTTAGACAGTTATGTGCTATTCCTTGTTCCAGTCCTGTTCCCAGCTTCAATGACTTGGGAACCTTAAGACCTGGCCGTCAGTCCTGAGGATGGTGCTGCTGAATGCCAGGTCGGTATCCCACAAGACAGCTGTCATCCATGATTTATTCCTGGATGAAGAGGCTGGCCTGGCTTGTATCACTGAGACCTGGCAAGGAGTGGAGGGAGGTGTTGATCTTTCCCAATTGTGCCTGGCTGGGTTCTTGATACAGTACCAGCCACGACTTGATGGTCGAGGAGGCGAGGTGGTGATTGTCTATTGGGATACCATTTCATTGGCCAGGGCCTTGGTCCAACAAAGTGTTAGATTCAAGTGTTTGTACCTGATTTTAGGTGGCCAGGAGAGACTGAGTGTTCTACTTAAATACTGATTTGAATTTCCTGCACTTTATTTGCATAATCACGTCATGGTGTTCTTTTGAAAAACGCTGTTTTGAAAGTAAAACCGCAGTCTAGACATGGTTCTTTTGAAAAGAAAAGCCTTTTTCGAAAGATCTTGTAGACCTGTCAATGTCCTAGTCGATATATGGAACATTGAGGTAGCTCCTGCGGTTGACATGATTGCTCCTAAGTGCCCTCTTTGGGCTATTCGAGCCAAGTTTGCTCCCTGGTTTTCTGGGAAATTGATGGTGGCAAAATAGTCTGTGCGATGGCTAGAACGCTGCTGGAGATGAACTAGAGCTGAGTCTGATCGATTGCAGGTTAGAGCTGAATTGCGAGCTTACCCTCTAGCCGTGCTGACAGCTAAGAAAAGCTACTTTTCCACCCCTATTGCATCTGCACGGTGCCTTCCAGTGGAACTGTTTAGAGTGGTGCGGGGCCTGTTACAGTCTGGCACTCATGACGAAATGGAGGAGCTCTTGACTCCCCGCTGTGATCTGTTCGCAAAGCACTTTGCAGATAAGATCACTTGCATCCCATCTGATTTGGACTCTGGCTGCAATGTAAGTGGGGTACAGAATGTGTTGAGCGCACCACCCAGTCATTTTTCTTTGGAACAATTTCAGCTGTTGCAGACTGAGGATGTGGATAAGATGTTTGGAGGAGTGCAATCGATCACTTGCTCACTCTACCCCTGCCCTTCATGGCTTATTAAATCTAGCTGGGAAGGGATGATTGGTTGGGTCCAGGGGATTATTAATGCGTCTTTTAGATCTGGTATGGTTCCCACCATCTTGAAAGAGACAATAAAAAAACAACTACTTAAGAAGCCTCCCCTGGACCCACATGATTGGAGTAACTATTGCCCAGTTGCTAGTATTCCCTTCTTGGGCAAGATACTCAAGCGGGCGATGCCATTGCAACTCCAAGCTTTCTTGAAAGAAAGGATTATTTAGATCCATTTCAGTGTGGCTTTAGGCCAGGTTTTGGAACTGAAACCACCTTGGTCACCCTGGTAGACAACCTACACTGAGATAGATGAGGGAGAGTTTCCCTGTTGATTCTTTTGGACCCTTCAGTGGCTATTGATACCATCGGCCGTGGTATCCTTTTGGAACACCTAGCAGAGTTGGGAATCAGAGGCACTGTTCTGCTGTGGTTTCGGTCTTTCCTGTCAGAGGGTCTTCAGAAGGTGGAGCTAGGGGCCTGCTATTCGACCCCGTGGCGATTGAGGTATGGGGTCCCGCAAGGTTCTATCTTGTCCCCTATGAGGTTTAACATCTACATGAAGCTGGGAAAGGTCATAAGGAATTTTGGAGGATGATGCTATCAATATGCAGATGATACCCAACTCGATTTCCCTGTGATAACAGAACCCGGTGTGATGGTGACTGATTTAAACTTGTTTCTGGAGGTGGTGATGGACTGGATGAAGTCAAACAAGCTGAAGTTAAACCCAGATAAGACTGAGGTCCTGTGGATCAGGAGGCCATCTCTTCAGGAATGTTCAGGAATGTGGCATTGTACCTGTTCTAGACAGGGTTACTTTCCCCCTTAAAGAACAAGTGCGCAACTTGGGAGTTCTCCTGGATCCTTTTTTAACATTTGAGAACCAAATTTCTTCAGTAGCCAGGAGTGCTTTTGGGCAGCTTTGTTTGACCGCCAGCTTCCTTCCTGAACAAGCATGACTTGGTCACAGTGATCCATGCTCTTGTTAAATCCTGACAGGATTATTGTAATGCGCGTTATGTGGGGCTGCCTCTGAAGAGCCTTTGGAAACTTCAACTGGTTCAGAATGCGGCTGCTCAAGTTTTAGCTAATACTCATTATACGGAGCTAGCTGCACTGGCTTCTGGTATATTTCTGGGAACAATTTAAAGTCTTGGTTATGACCTATAAAGCCTAAATGGATTGGGTCTGGGGTATCAGAAGGACCATCTTCTCCCATATGAATCTGCCTGAGGATTGAGGTCAGCTGGGGAGGCTCTGCTTAGTGTTCCCCCACTTATGGAGATAAGATTAACATCTACGCGGAACACGGCCTTCTCAGCCTTTGCCCCCAGGCTGTGGAATTCTCTTCCCCGGGATATTCGCATGGTGCCAAAGTTAGCATTGTTTCTGCATCATACTAAAGCCACCCTTTTTACTTGTGCTTTTATTGGTATTTGAGTCTGTATGTGTGTGCGTGTGTCCTGTCTTATCAGGTTTTATGTCCCCCTGGGGTCTCATATTTTAGTTTTGTATATATTTATATTGTATTTTTAAAAATTTTGTAAGCTGCCTTGAATATTTTAAATAGAAAGGCAGGGTAAAAATATTCTAAATAATTAAATAAATAAAATAAACTACACAAATTGAGCTACCTCAATTGCGTAGCTTATTTTGAAATAGCCTTTTTCGAAATTGGGAGCATCTAGACAGCACTTATTTTGAAACAGAGAATTCTTCCTCCGACCTCCCTTATTCCTCGTACAATGAGCGGTGCAGGAATTGGAGTAAGAAGTCCTCCAGTTTGACAGTATTTCGACATTATTTCAAAATAACTGCTGGCTGTGTATATGCAGACTAAGTTATTTTGAAATAATACTAGTTATTTCGAAATAATGTTGCTGTGTAGATGTACCCAGGGCATTTACCTCAACATTTCAGTCAAATGCTTAACACATTTTGTATATTTCCTGTGGTAAATTCCACTTTTATTACATTATTCTAAATTAACAATATATTTTTCAAGCACTTTGGCTATGTCAACACTGCCCCCGTTGTGCACAATAAATATGCAAATGAGGTGAAGCATGGAATATCACTGCACCTCATTTGTATAATTAAAGAGGCTCCATTTTTGCGTAAAAAGGAGCCGTCTACACGGCTCCTTTTTGTGCAAAACCCCCCTCTTGCGCAAGAGCCGTTCTTCGGCATTTTTTTCAGAAAGAATGGCTCTTGCGTAAGAGGGAGTTTTTGCACAAAAAAGAGCTGCGTAGATGGCTCCTTTTTGCGCAAAAGCCTCTTGCACAAAAACAGAGCCTCATTAATTATGCAAATAAGGCATGGTGATATTCCACACTTCACCTCATTTGCATATTTCTTGCACAAAATGGGCATAGTGTAGACATAGCCTTTGTGTTTGAGATCTTTCCAGACCACTGTGTGTAATATGTATGGCATGCTATTCTGAAAGTCATTTTTTGCATATGAGAGACACAAGGTAAGGTATCTCTTATCAGACCGACTACCTTGCTCACCTTTGCTCTCTGATATGCTGGGACTGACATGGCTACAGTGACATTTTATACATTATCAGATATAAACATACCTTTTCTTTGCTATAGGCCTGATTCTGTAGAGTGCCTTCAGTGAAAGCTGAGAGTGTGCCTCACGTTGCATAGGATTGGGCCCACATATGTGAACACAAAGGGCCAAATTTTTTATTTCAGGAACACAATGAGGTATGATACTACAAATATCCTTCATAACGTTTAACCCTGTTCAGAAGTTATTTGTGGAAAACATACAGGAGTTCCAAAACAACAACAAAAATGTCTCAAAGGGATATCCATATTAGTTGGTAACTTAAAAAACAATGAGTGGTCCTGTAGCACCTTAGGGTATGTCTACACTACCCCGCTAGTTCGAACTAGCGGGGTAATGTATGCATACCGAACTTGCTAATGAAGCCCGGGATTTGAATTTCCCGGGCTTCATTAGCATAAAGCCGGCGCCGCCATTTTTAAAAGCCGGCTAGTGCGAACCCCGTGCTGCGTGGAACGAGGAGTACAGATAGTTCGGAATGGCTACGTAGTTCGAACTATCTAGCCCGTACCGCGTGTAGCCGCGCGGCACGGGGTTCGCACTAGCCGGCTTTTAAAAATGGCGGCGCCGGCTTTATGCTAATGAAGCCCGGGAAATTCAAATCCCGGGCTTCATTAGCAAGTTCGGTATGCATACATTACCCCGCTAGTTCGAACTAGCGGGGTAGTGTAGACATACCCTTAGAGACTAACAAAAATATATATAGTATCATAAGCTTTCGTGGTGCGTTTGCTATATGCTGTTTTTAAATTTCAGTACCCATAATCTTTTTCTAGCTCAATACAGGCAGTCCCCGACTTACGTGGATCCGACTTACGTCGGATCCCTAGATACGAACGGGGTGAGGCAACTCCCGCACATGCGCAGCAGCATTCCTGGGGCTCGCTCACCTGGGTCCTAGGATCCTCCTCCTCCTCGGGCCGGCTCCGACTGGGGTCCCGCAGAGCTGCCGGGCAGAGGAAAAGTGCCTCCCCACGCCCGCTGCGCCCCCCCCCAACCCCCTGCCAGCAACAGGCTGCCCCCTCCCCTGAGCAACAGGCTGCGGAACAGACAAAAGCAGCCTCTCTGCCCCTCCTCCCCTCTATACATGCAGGGCTCCCGGAGCGCAGCAGCGTCCCCGGGGCTCGCTCACCTGGGTCCTAGAATCCACCTCCTCCTCCTCTTCGGCCGGCACCAACTGGCCTCTGCCTGCAGCAGCTGGCCACAGGGACAGGGATCCCGCAGAGCTGCCGGGCAGAGGAAAAGTGCCTCCCCACGCCCGCTGCCCCCCCCCGCGGCCTCGCATCCTGCACGCCTCCCCCCTCCCCCCCTGCCAGCAACAGGCTGCCCCCTCCCCTGAGCAACAGGCTGCCGAACAGCAGACAAAAGCAGCCTCTCCGCCCCTCCTCCCCCCATACATGCTGGGCTCCCTGGGCAAACAAAGACTCCACCAAAACAAACAAAGTGCTGGCCTCATTGTGTTAGCAAAAAAAGGACCCTCCTCCTAGAACCCTGGGTGGTGTGTGGAAATAAAGCTATTAGCTCAAAGCATGGTGCAGAGCTGTTTGGTATTTGATGAGTTACTCCTTTAGTCCTGAGTTTGTCACAGGGACAGAAATAGATGTGAAATCTTCTGAACAGGGGAACAGACAGCAAAACAAACATTAGAGGGGAGTTAACCTTTCCCTATGCGATCCAAAACTAAAAAAAATGTTTGGCTAGAGTTTCCCCTACAATATGTACCAGTTCCGACTTACATACAAATTCAACTTAAGAACAAACCTACAGTCCCTATCTTGTACGTAACCCGGGGACTGCCTGTAGTTTCAAACCTATGGCAGTGTCTGACTTCTGAGAGCAAATTGATTGCCAGAATTGTATACAACTTTCCCACATGCCATATACCCTCATTCTTTTTACACTTTTGCTTTATTAACACTGTTTAAAATCAGAATTTTAATGGAAATGGACTTTTAATTTTAGAGGATGATATCCAAAGTCTATTAAAGTTAATGAGATTCCTCCCACTGACTTCAGTGGTTATTGGACCTTCAATAGATAATCTACTGTGTGGTATACTGCTACACATTACTATAGTTTCTGAGACTTCCCATGTAAAATCTGTAGCAACAACGAAATCCCTACTGGACTTATTGGAGTTTCTGGAACTTCTCCCTTTTCAGGATTAAAACTCTGTTTAGCGGAGGGCTTTTAATTTTTTACCTCTTGATTAATTTACTTTTATTGGGGGTTATTTAAGTTGATTTTGTATCAGGATTTTATATTTGGTTTGGTGGGACAGTTGTTTGTGTGTTGGTTGGCTGAAGATCTTGAGTAGAAGAAGGGAGTGTCAGTCTTATGAATGCTACTCTTCAGGTGAAAAGTCCTTTTGGGATTAAGGCTTGAAAATGCTGCCAGAACTCAGCTACCCTAGTACTGAGTGCAGTATAGTACTAAAATAGAACAGAACAACAATTGTGAGATCTAAAAAATAAAACTAAAATTTGGGATTCTGTCAGTTAAAAAATATGTTAGTAGGATAAAACTGCTGAATATTGGATAGGTCCTGATCTACACTGACATCTTTACAAGAACTGGAGTTTATAGTCAGTGAAAACGCTTGTGGGATTTTCCCACAAAAGCTTATTCCCAAATCCATTTGTTAGTCTCTAAGCCCTGGTCTACACTGGGGAGTTACTTCAAAATAACTGCCCTTATTTTGAAATAACAGGCAGAGCATCTACATTACCAAGTCTATTATTTTGAAATAAAGGGCTGGTTATTTCAAAATAATAACTCTTGCTTTCCATGAGGAATAATGCTTATTTCAAAATAGTTATTTTGGGAGTTGTTATTTTGAAATACATAATTCCCTAGTGTAGATATGCCCTAAGGTGCCATGGGACTTCTTTTTGTTTTTGCAGATACAGACTAACACAGCTATCCCTTTGAGACTTGTAGTCAGTGAGTTAATGGATGACTTTTTATATTAAGATGATCCTTTAGAGAACTAAATTTTTGGAGATGAAATCCACCACCCACATGCAGACAGTCCTATGTGCCATACAAGGTCCTTTGTACTTTCAGCCAAAAATAATGTCCTCAGTCCTTCTGGTTCCACACTATAGACTTCTACATCTACTAGGAGTTCTAGTAGAGCCACTGGGTCTAAATGATTCAGGGCTAATAGCATGAAATACTCCCGTGAGGTCCTGATTGCTGCCAACATCCACTGAAGTCACAGAATCAAAGACTCACAGGTTGGAAGAGAAATCAGGAGGTCAAATCCAATCCCTTGCTAAAAGCAGGATCAATCTCAACTAAATCATCCCAGCCAAGGTTTGTCAAGCCAGTACTTAAAAAGTCAGTGCAGGCACTTTGAGGGTTCAAGCCCTAAGTGACATTTGCTTTGGTGCTGAGGTATTGTGCAAGGCCCTATATACCAAAAGAAATCTCAGGACCATTTATTTGATGGCTAGTCAGTAAAGCAATGCACTGTACTATAACATGTTAGAGTAACTAGAGGTCCTATTTTTAAAGGGACAGTCTCATATTTAAGCCCTCTTGGAGGTTTCCCTACTTTTTCTTAAAAACGGAAAAATTGTCCCATACAGTATTTTGTCTCTCTTCTCCTATCTGTACGGGGGGGGGGGGGGGGGGGGCCAGGGAGGCGGCGCGGTCCTACTGCTGGCCATATCCTCATTTGCCAGCAACCTATCCACCAGTGATGAGTCGCGGGTTCCAGTGAGTGACGAGGGGGATGGGGTATGAGGGGTGTGCAAGGCTGGTGGCTGGACAAGTTTGCAGTGTGCAGGGCCAGCCACTCCCCCGGATGGTCCATCAGTGTATTCCCTGCTTAAGTGCCTCTTCTTGGTCAGCAGGCCCTCCACCTTCGCCACTGTTCCAGTCAGCACTGAGGATAGTTATGCGTCACCTCGACTGCCCACCTATTGGACCTTTACATGCTTCCCTTCTCACTCTCTTCTCTTTGCTGTGCCCTCCACCCCCAGAGCCCTGCTGCTCCTGCATATCCCTCCCAGCAGAGTGCAGCCTGTTCCCAGCACCTTGCAGAGAACCAGCCCCTAATCAGATCATTCAACTCACTCACAGCCTGGCTGACAGGCTCCTTCCTTCCCCCATTACCTCTGGCTGGGCTGGCAGCCTGGGAAAGCTCAAGGCCATCTGGCCCATACACTGGCCAGGAGGAGCCAAGTCCTGTATGTGCCAAAGCCCCACACAGCACTGGCAGGGGAAGCTTCTCCACCCCTCAGGAGGAAGCTGTTTCCAGCCTGTTTGTGCTCCAATCCTGTAGGCTTCTCTGCAGCTCCATGGACAGGGTCTTAGCACACTCCACACACTTCCTCCACCTTATGTCCTGCCCCAAGAGAGTGTGGGGCTGCTCTGTCCCCTAGGCACCCTCCCATGCAGAGCCACCTCTCTGGCTAGGTTGGCTAAAGCCCCTGCAGTCAGGTTCCCTGGGCCCTGGTGCACACTGCAGCCTTAGAGATTAACCCCTTCCTGCCAAGCTATAGCCAGGGAACAGGAGGTGGCGGGGTTACATCAGTGTCCAGCAGCAGCTTACAGGTGTCAACTGCCTTTCTATGGGCAGAAAGGGACAAGATTCATCTGGCCACAGGGAAGCATGAGGGGAGAAGAAGGAGGAGATGATCTTTGTAGAGCAGTGGTCCCCAACCTTTTGGGGATGCTGGGTGTGCGGGGGCGGGGCCACCCACACGCGGCACACCCGGGGTTGGCGCTGCCCACATGCCACGCAGCCGGGGGCGGAGCTGGCACCCCCCATGTACCACGCGCCCAGGGGCCGGCACCCGCCATGCGCCATACGCCCGGAGGTCAGCGTCCCCCATGAGCCACATGCCCGGGGGCGGGGCCAGCCACAATCACTCGGCGAGCGCACATAAATGCCCCAGTGGGTGCCATGGTGCTCGCGGGCACCGCGTTGGGGACCACTGTTGTAGCGACAGGGGCCAAGTCACCCCCAGTCCCAAACCCTGTGGCTACAAGCAACTCCCATCCCTTCCCTCCTGCAAAGTGCCAAAAGGCTGCTGCTGGCCATGTTCTGGTGTGAACTGGGTAGGAAGGGCTGGGTCAGGTTGGTCAGTTACACCACCCTTGTGTGAGAGAGACAGATGCTCGGGAATACGTGTGTTAGCTCTCCTCATTCAAACCTTAAAAATAAAGATAAATACAAAGATTCTAGCTAGAGATATTTTTAACAAGGGCTCAGTAAATTTGATGTCACATAGTTCTGACTGATGGCTGTTGATCTCACTTGAATACGAGTAATTTTCCAGGTGTCCCATATTCAGTATAGGGAAATATGGCCACCTTATAAAGCATCCAACACACAGTATCTGTCATGTAAAGAAAAAGAGATCATTTCATTATGCATAAAGGCGCCTGAAAGAGAGCTGCTTCTATGATTTGCACTTAGAGGACTTTTAAGTTTCTAAATGTGATGTCAAAATTAGGGCATATAGACTTTCACATTCTAATGTCTCATTTAAGTTCTGACAACTGGATTCTCCAGAAGCTTTCATTGCTTGATGACAGTGAATTTTTCTTAACTTGGAATGGCAAGGCTGACTGAACATGAACTCCTGCAACAAAATTATCAGCAAACCTTGTATATCCTTCTGGATAAACATTACAGTGCTTATCTTAGTTGGAAGCATGATGTGGTATGTATACTATTTTGTTTTCTGTGTCTTCTTTTTCTTGCCATATTGTTTTCATTTGTTACTTTCTTGTGCAACTAGTAACAGCATTACACTGGAATCTGTTTCTGTGGCCAATTACTATAAAAAATACCAGCATACAAATCAGAAGGAGCTTTTCCACAGTATAATTAAATAATGCCACCAGCCTGCCGCATTAACAAAGCTAATGTAACTCTGTGCAGCATACATCACATGCTACTATCAGATCAACATTTATAGGCAGCTTCTGCCATTTCTGAAGCTTCCTGAATTATGGGTGGAGACAACTCATGTCTCATAAAGCTATGGTTTCAGGAACCAAATTAAATTACACTGTAGTAATGTAATATGTGTTGGATATCTATAGTGTAGAATACATGCCGTTAGCTATGAAGAAATAAATAGGAATTTTTCTTTTGTAAATTCCTTCACTTTATTTTTAATCGGAGGGTTCTAAGAGGTTACAGGCCTTTGAGAGGTTCAGACTGTCTGGATTAATGTGCTAATAAGAAAGGTGAACTAGGGTTGAATGAAGAGAATGGATAGGCAGTGTGAATTTGCAATTCTTTAAAATCATTTAATATTTTATATAATTTTATTTATCCTGTTTAGTGTTTTTTCCTCAAATATATTTATTTTTAAAAAGTATGCACTTTGATTTCTATGTGCCTTCTTTTCCATCTTTATAGAAAACACTATGAAGTAGGATATTTTGCTGATCTCCTCCCCAGTTTGAAAATTGTTCTGTGATCTTCAAAATGCAATATTATTTTAATAAAAAAAGCACTATTTTACTTGACTTAAGTATTCTGCTTCAGTTCAGAATCCTTAATTACTGTTAAGTTATACAGAGCATGTCAATTAATGTTTAGACCATTCACATGGTCTAATTATACAGTGCGTGACTTACCCTAATTTGTAGTTTTGCAAATATTAAATAATCCATAGGGATTTTTCCAAGTTCCTTAATGGTCATTGAGGCATAATAAAGGAGGAAGGGTCATGTGCAGAGCTAATAATTCTGCTGTGTTATTATTTTTAAAAATCTAAACATCTAACACTTACTTGGATCTTAAAATGTCTAACTTAGGTTATGTCTAAACTGCAGAGCTTTTCTGGGATGGTATCCTGGGAAAGCTCTGCCATGTCCAAGGAATGCATCTGCTTTTCCAAAGAAAAATGTTGGAAAAGCAGATGTGTTTTTTCAGCATCCCTGTGACCTCATTCTATGAGGAAGAGTGGATGTTCCGAAAGACGTTTTTTTCCCAACAATTGGCCCATGTAGATGGGCCAAATGTTGGAAAAACCTCTTTCAGAAAAAAAGCAGAAAAAGATATGCAAATTGCAGTGTAGACATAGTCTTAGAGTATTTTTTTGTTCTTGTTTGTGTTTGGGGTAGGGGGTTTTATACAGAAAAATAAAACATTTTAATTACTTTTCCATCTCAAAAGTTCACCTGTAGAGGTTGAGACTTACGTATTCTAAAGAATAGCAGTCAAGATCACTTTGTGATCATCAAATAATTACTGGACCGATCAGACATTTAATAATCAGATTTTTCAGATTGTTATTGTCAGGGCTAAAGTCATCCATTAACTTCAGTAGGCTAACAATTGAGATGAAGTTGATCCTCAAAGTAAGAAATGAATGAGAATCAAGAGAATGGAACATTTCTGTGATTTGTACAATAGCAAAAATATGTAAGTGTTGATATCAAATTACTAAACAGCAGATGCTCAGAAAATGGCTATTAGCCAGGATGGACAGGAATGGTGTCCCTAGCATCTGTTTTTCAGAAGCTGGGAATGGATGACAGGGAATGGATTTGTTAATGATTACCTCTTCTATTCATTCCCTCTGGGGCACCTGGCATTGGCCACTGTCAGAAAACGGAACACCGGGCTAGGATGGACCTTTGGTCTGACTCAGTATGGCTGTCCTTATGTTCTTAAAATATTAAAGAGCATTGAAAAAAGAATGGAATCCAGAAAAATGACATCAAAATGATTGCTATACAATTATTCAAGATATGATGTGGGGAGAGTTCCTTGTATTGGGAAACTACATGGAGATAGGAGGACTGTAGCTAACCACTGAAAGCTAATCCTGTACTGAATGTAACTTTAGATTGCAATTTTAAAAATTCTTTATTTACTAATTCAAGAATAGTCTATTGAATGTATAGGATTTGCTAACAGCATTTTTAAGTCAATAAACATTTTATATTGCAGTAAAATCAAATCTTTGTCAGTGAGTAGTTTAAATTAGGAATAATCTTAGGTTCGCGGCGAACAGAAAGCTATATCTATTACCCTTTCTATTACATATGTAAACCAGTATATAATTATTGCACTTTAAGTTTCGGCGATATCAGCTATCTCCAATTCCCACTGTTATCGGCATCTCTGAAAATCAAATCACCAAAGCATAATAGTGACAGCTGTGGGTGCTCAGTTCTTCTGAAAACTAAACCACATACATCTTATATTCAGAATTTCCTTTACCAAATGTAAATTTGAGTATTAAAATAAGTGCACAGTATAGTCCCTATCATACAGCATGTGGAATACCTTTAATGTTTTTTTGCTATTTCAGGTTTTTGAGATCCTGGTCTGGATAATGTTCTAATGAGTTCAGAACATGACAGTCTCCTGTGGGATGTGAAAAACTCTTTTTTGAGAGCCAGAATATTCTTTTGAGAATATATATAAAATATATTTATTCCATGCAAGTTCCAATAGTAGTGTGGTACAGGACCTTAAGGAACTTACTTTTGTGTAGCCCTCTATTTTATTGTTTTGGTTTAGCGGAGTTTAAAGGTCACATTTAGCAAACTAAAATTTTATTCTGAAATTATCAATTGCTATGATATCATCAAAAGAAATGTACATGCCATAGGATATTCAGAACCACAGTCTCTCACTTGACCAGTTAAAAAAAAAAAACAATCTGCACAAATACAAATGTGGAACTCACTATAAAATAGCACACATTGAAATTCTGACTTCACAAAATCCTTTGCAGCATTCCAAGGTAACATTATCAAAGAAAGCTTTTACATTTTGTCTAGTGATAATCAATGTTCATATATTGAAAGAATTTGATGAGCATTTTTTACTTCTATTATGAATGTTCTGCCATTCATTGCTTTTCAATGGCATGTCCAGCACTATTTTCTGCAGACTAAAATCTAAAGCAAAGTCTTCAGTGGTCTGAGTCACTATATACTGTATGCGGTTAGATTTCTTATTGTATTAGCCTGTGAACCCCCTTCTAGACCTTTATCAAAACATTTTTATGGTAAGAAACAAATGATTTTCTCCTTCTGCAACTGCACTGGCAGTCTGAAACCACTGAAAACAATTTGCCAAGGTCTGGATCTAGTGTTGCCAGGCCTGTGGTTTTTGACAGGAGTGCCTGATTGAAAAGTATCCTAGTGGATCCAGTCAGCACTGATGACCAGGCCACTGAAAGCCCAGTCAATGGTGCAGCAGATCTAAGACAGGCTCCCTGCCTGCCCTGTTAAAACTGCTTGTCCTGCAACCAATAGATGGAGGGGTAATTAGGAAAGCTCTGTGCCTTGCCGTCAGTTTCTGCTCCACAGGTACCACCCACAGGCACTGCCACCACAGTTCCCATTGGCAACCAATGGGAGCCGTGGGGCAGTGCCCATATGTGTGGGTAGCATGCAGTGCCCCCTGGCCTTTCTGCATAGGAGCCAGACCTGGTGGCCACTTCTGGAAGCTGTGCAGTCAGGGAGTCTGCCATAGCCCCTCTGTGATACCAACGAGGAGCCGCTTGAGGTAAATGCCACCCAACTGAAGCCCACACCCAATCCACCTCCCACACCTCTATCCCTTGCTTCAAGTTGGAACCCCCTTCTATGCCCCCAACTCTGTGCTCCAGCCCCAAATCCCCTCCCACATCCAAACTCTGTCCTGCAACCTACACCGCCCAATACCTTCCCAGAGCCCAATCACCTGTCCCAGCCCTGAGTCCATTCCCCCAATCTGTACCTCTCGGTCCCAGTCCAGTGCCCCCTCCTATACCCCAAACCCTTCATTCCCAGTCCCCACTCCAAAGCCTGCACCCTTTATGCTGCCCCAGTGGTGTACAGCAGGTAGGGAGGAGGTGTCTAAGCATAAATGACACACAGGCTCATGTAGGTTTATCATTGACAATGCATAGGCATATTTTAAAATGTACTGCATGGAGTATCTGTTTTTTGTTGATCAGTGTCCTGTTACAGGCCATTTGCCATAGAGTATGTCTGCACTGCAATGTAAGCCGAGGATTTGTAAAACTCAAGGTAGCAGATTTAGGGGCTTAAGCATCTACATTCATTTGTAACCCTAGGTTGGGAATAGCTGAACTCTGGTCTCAACCTGGAACTCTAGCATTGCTTTATGCAGGCCTGAGTCCAACCACATATATCCCAGATTTCCTAGTGCTTTCCCAAATGTAGCTGTTCTAGCCTGTGGTTCATGGCACAGTATGCAAAACATGACTGTCCAGAGGACAAAGAAAGTGAGACGGTGGGATTATGGAATAGTTTTGGCAGACTACCAAAGCATGAGTGCAGTGAGGCTGTGTCTACATGGCAAAGCAACAGGGCTTGAGGCTGGGACTCAGTTTGAGTCAGGTGCAGACCTTCCACTCCCATGGGATCCTGGGTCCAAGCGCTGGGTTTGTGCAATTTGTCTGTAGCCAGACAGGGGAATTAGGTTTGAGCTTGATTTTGAACACTTGGTTTTTACATTGCAGGGTAGCTCACTTTAACATTCAATGATGTACTCTCTTGTGGAAATTTTAATGTCAGGTTCTTTTCTTATTTAGTTACTCATGAAAGAAGAAAGCAGGGGTTTCTCCATTTATTTGACTTGTCTTCTGTTTATAATTTGGTACACCTAAGATATAACTAATCAGGAACATTAGATTAGCATGATTTGGAAATGAAAATGTGAAGCACACTGTATAAATAGCTAGCAGTATATGATTACAATTAGTTCAAAGTGATCACATGTTCCATCCTAAAGTGATTCTTTAGCACAGTGGAATAATAATAAAATAATAATAATAATGACAATATAGAACCTCTTATTATGTAGGTAGGAATATTTCTTTCAAGAGACTAACCCTAAATATTTGCTTTAGGGACCTTATCCTATAAGCATTCTGTATGAACATTAGGCATTTTGCATGCAGACACTTTATTATTGAGGAGTTAATACATAAAATTAAAACAGTTAAAGTTTCATTTACTGGGCATTATAAAGATGGGTATAAAATAGCCAGTCCGAAAATCCCACTTGTAATCTGAGTTCTAAAGCAGTTTGTCAACTTGATGTCTCTTTTGCATTGTCTCAGAGATCGTTGAAGAATAATTCATTAAACACAGTGAAAGATTTTCAGTAGTAAATAGCCCTTTTTTATGCCAGCCAGTGCTTTGGGTTGTTTTGTACTGAATATCCAACTACCACAGATGCCGTTAATAATACTAACAGATTGCACCACCAAGGAGACAGTGAGTCTAAATGTTATGATACCATTTAACAACGGTGGGGTGAAAAGTGAGGACTACCAACAGCCAACTATGATGTAACAGTCTGTCCAACAGGCGTGCTAATACCAGACACACGTGCCGTTAGCGAATGATCTGGCAGTAGCCCCCTATCGAAAAAAGTAAAGTAAAGTAGACAGAGAAATATGGGAGGGTGGCGAACCTTGACACCAGCTGCTCGCTCTAGCTCTGTCTCATCTCATCTGCGGCCCCTTTCTCGCTGCTCTTTGGCGGACTCGCTCGCTCTGACCAGAGAGACGAGGGGCTGGGGACGCCGAGTTTGCGGGGGGGGCGCTTGGCGGGCGAGCTGCACATGACATGGGCCAGGCTTTGGCTCCGACCCCCGGCAGCAGTCCTGCAGGCAGAGCTCGCTGACGCCTCATTCCCGGGCTTGCCCCTCGCTCTCCCTGAGCCAGCAGCAGAGCAGCTGCGGGCGGGAACGAGTTGGGGCTAACGCCCACCTGCTGACTGGCGAGGCAAGCGGACCCGGCTGCACCCCGCTTAGCCCCCGCCCGCTGCCGAGGCTCCGTCGGCACCTGCTGCGGAGCTCCGCCAGCCGCCAACACGCCTCGCTTCTTGTACCGCGCCAAAGGCGGGTCCCGCTTGTCCAGGATGGGCCGGCAGGGGCCGGGCGCGCGGCGCAGTGTGCAGAGATCCCCGAGCCGGAGCAGCCTGTCCGCCTCCTTCGAGGCGCTCGCCGGCTATTTCCCCTGCGTGAGCTCCCTGGAGGAGGACGATGACGGTGAGGAGACTGGCCCGGGGAGGCTAGCGGCGGCCGGGGTCTGGGGATGGGAGCGCGGCTGGAAGGGAGCGGGGCGGTGCCCCGTGCGGTTAGGCAGCAAGAGGTACGGGGGACGCTTGGAGCCCGGGAGTGAGTGCGGGAGGCCGGGGTGAGATCAGACAGCGGGGGCCGCCCGTGTGCCACGCACCGCGCTGTAGACTCCGGCAAGTGGTGAAAAGTGTCGCTTTAAAGCTGGGGTTGTATTATTGTAGGGTAAGGCTACCAGAGGGCAAAGCCAGCTCAGTGCTTAGCTGTCAAGCCTTAGCTGAGAACAGTGCTGAGGGACCTCGGCGGTAGATTGTTTTCCGTTTTAAAATTGCTTCTTGGTCACCTTGTGAACGCCCCAAATATATATCATTGTGTGTCGTTACAAACTGTTACCTGGGAGTTCTTTGGGTAATGACACACTGCTTTCTAAATCAAAGCTGTAATTTAGAAGAGCCCGTTTACACGGTCAGTGAAACCCATAAAGATTAGCTCTGACATTAGATCATTTATCAAGTATTATTTATATAGGAAAGTGGATTTTTCGCTTTTATTTTCTTTACTAAACTGCCTGGAGGCCAGTAAATGCAGTCTTAAGACTTTGTTGGTAGCACTGAACTTGCCAACAGTTCTCCTTACTGTGTAGTTAAAACACAAATTCCAAAAGTTACAACTTGTTTTGAATAATTAAATATTATTCCTATTTAACACTTCTTTCATAATTCCTTTTATGGGTGTATGCAGAAGACCCACTTTTAGCCAGATCTAGTATATTCTGGCTCATGTAAAGAATCTCAGTAGCCCCAGTCGGTTCAGTAGAACTATTAGCATAAGTATGATTTACTTACCTGAGGTACCTGATGAGACCCTTATGTGAAAAGTAATGAAAATATATTTTCCCAAATAACAATAGTGAATTAATTAAATTAATTCAAGATTTGGATGAAGTTAAAATAGATGATTATAATGGGAAATTAGGCAAACTGAGCTATTTAATTAACTTTAAAAAACCCCAAAATTGTATTTTTTTTTATTTACAATTTGGAGTGAATGTATAGAAAAAGTATATGTTTAAGTAAATTTTTGCTATGCTACAAATGATTTTTTTGCAGCTCATATTTTGAAATTGATTTCAGAAAAAAATGGCATTTTCATAAATTACAATTAGAACAATTGACATTTAAGCATTTAAGGAATGTAAGCTTTATGACTTCAGAAATAGTAATTAAAATATGTTCCAAATTTTTCTATTCTTAAAAACATGTTGTTTTTAAAGCAATTCCATTACCATCAATTAGACTGAATGCATTTAGATTTTATTTTAAAAGAACATCTCTGTACATTCCAGAACAATTCTTTCATTTTCTAGTCTGGGTTACAATTATTATATGTATCCTGTCTCATCACCAGCTTATAAGCGCAACCAGTTATTTTATTGTGGCCTACTTATTTTGTTTCAGGTAGGCAAATGATTGTTATTTAACCTATAAAGTGCAACCTTTATATGTTAAAAACTGATTATTGATATTTTAATGAAATTTCAATCACCTTAAGTAATTTTTTTTCTATTAATTGATAATAATTCAGCGCAGGAACAACTAAAATATTAATTAAAATTAATATGCATATATATATATATATATATAAAATCCTTCCTTTACATACTTTGTAATATCAGTTTGTATGTTTTCCCTTCATGGTTGTTTTTTTATTTTCTATCTGAACAAAAAAAAAGCACGTACATTTTTCAGTTTTGAAAACCTCTAAATAACTGACCATATTTTGAGTTCCGCTCTATATAACAATGATTTCCATGCAATTTCTGTGTATTTGGATTTCTGCTGCCTAATACTTTGGATATACATGAGATTATAAATGGAGTGAAAAGGCATCGAAGTCAAATCCATCTCTCAAACATACTCAGTGAACCTGTGAAAACAAACATTAGATGTATTTCATAGGCTACAAGTAGCACACAGATCAGGTTTGTCATATTCTGAAAAATTGCATGTCATTACTTCTGTATGTTGTCAGATCTTGTAGGTAGTTGTGATTTGATCCAAAGTGACCAGAATACACAAACAACCTCTCTCCCTCCCCCCCCCCCCCTCTTTATATGCAGTGGTCTGAAAAGGCAGATTACAAACTCACTTCATGAGTAAACTGTTCCAGCCCTCAGGAGGAATAACTCAGCTGCATGTGGTGCGTAGGCAAAAGAGATGTCTCACCATATGAGTTTTTACACATTTTTTTCACCTACATCAGACATACTAGTACAAATGGGAAATCTGCCTTTCGGAACATTTATGTGGATTGTGAAACTGACTGGAGGTCCTTTGTAAGTCAGTCAAATGTATTAATAAGAGTTAAGCTACTATTTTAATACCATGTTTGAGAAAACATAGCCCACTGGAAATTGATTATAGAGAAAAAAAATAGGTAATGACTCTCCACTACATCCAAGTTGTGCTCAAATATAGTAGAGAAGGAATTAATATGGGAAGCTCCCGGATTCGGACTCTCTGTGAAAATTAGGTTCTGCCCATAGGTAAGCCAAGCTATTGTCACAGGAATTTATAACAGTGGACAACTGGGAAAGCTTGCTCTGCTTTACCACATCCCTTCCTCTGCCTGTCCCACATCCCTCTGAAAAAATGCCCTCTTGGGATTGAGCATAGAAGGTGGCAAAGGCAATTAAGGCCAGGCCTACACTATGAGATAAAGTCAATTTAAGATAAGCAACTCCAGCTGCAAGAATTGCGTCATTGGAGTCAACCTACCTTGAAGTTCTCTGGCATACTCCTGTGTGAGGTTGACTGGAGAAACTCTCCTGTCAACTTCCTTTACTTCTCGCAACCGGGGTTGATGAGGACACCATCAGATTCAACTTAGCAGGTCCTTACTAGACCTACTAAATCGAACCCCAGAAGATTGATCTACAGAGCATAGATGCCCCTATAAATATAGACAAGGCAACAGAGTTATAAGAACATAAGAATGACTATACAGAGTCAGAGCAAAGGTTCATCTAGCCCAGTATCCTGTCATCCTACAGTGGTTAATGACAGGTATCCCAGAAGGAATGAACAGAATCAGCAAGTGATCCATTCCTTCTCACCCATTCCCAGCTTGACAAACAGAGGCAAGAGACACTACCCTGTGCATCCTGGCAAATGTATGGATCTGCCCTCCAGGACCTCATCAGGTTCTTTTGTGAACCTTGATATAATCTTGACTTTCTCGGCACCCTCTGGCAAGGAGTTCCAAAGGTTGAACGTGCAATTTGTGAAAAAAATACTTCCTTTTGATTGTCTTAAATCTGTTGCATGTTAATTTCATTTGGTGACTCCTAGTTCTTGTGTTATGAGAAGGAGTAAATAAGACTTTCTTGTTTACTCTCTTCCCAGCAGTCATGATTTGATAGACCTATATCATATCCCCCTTATTCACCTTTTTCCAAGATGAAAAGTCCCAGTCTTAATCTCTCCTCATATTGGAGTGTTCCATACCCTTGCACAGGGAGAATTCTCCACTAGAAATCTCCATCCACTTTAAGGGCACTTTGAACACTTAACAGACTTAGTATTTAGCAATTAAATTGTATTACTGAGATATAATGATGGTAATAATCCTGAATAAGGTATAAGCAATTGATCAAATTTTACAGTAGACAGAGTGCTCTGTGTTTTCTAGCTGCCTCTGTGTCAAAGAATCTGTGTAGACACTGTAGTTTCAGACATTTATTTATTCTGAATATGTCATTATTATGCTTATCTATGGCATGTATATTATGAAGACACTAATTCTAGGCTAGACAACCAGAGAGAAGTGTGTGGTGGACATACACACATCAGTTTGCATACATATGGTATTAGAGCAGGGGTAGCAATAATTTTTGCAGGGAAGCCACTCCCAACAATTTTGGTAAGTGGTCACTGTCTGCACTTTTCTATTTTATTAATGGAGAAGTGTGGTCTGAGAGCGAGTTGGGGTGCAGGTGGGGATTCTGACTTGGGGTGGAGGTTGGGCAGCAGGATAGGTGAGAAGTGCAGGCTCTGATGGGGGTATGTCTACACTTGCATCCTAGTTTGAACTAGGATGCAAATGTAGGCATTCGAAATAGTCAATGAAGCGGAGATTTAAAGATCCTGCGCTTCCTTAGCATGATCTCACTGGCCCGTTACTCTGATCAACAGCTGTTTCGAAAGTGAAAGTCCCCTTGATTCGAACTAACCCGGCGTGCACTTTCACTTTCGAAACAGCTGTTGATCAGAGTAACGCACCGGTGAGATCATGCTAATGAAGCGCCGGATCTTTAAATCCCCGCTTCATTGACTATTTCGAATGCCTACGTTTGCATCCCTAGTTCGAACTAGGGTGCAAGTGTAGACATACCCTCTCAGACTCTTACCATAGGTGGCTCCCAGCTGGAGGCACAATGTGACAGGCAGGCAAGCAGGCTGCCTGCTTGCCATGGTGGACCCACGCTGCTCAAAGCTACCAGTTGCTGTACTGCTGGGCCATGCCTGCAAAAACTTAAAAATAGTGTTTGATATTTGATACAATTGAATTATGTTTAGCATGGAGAAAGGTTTGGGTGACAATCTCAACCTATTTAATACAGTCACTTTTGAATGTGAAATCCTGCCCCCATTAAAATTAATGGCACTTTCGACGTTTACTTCATAGAACTCAGGAATTCGCCTTGTGAATTGAGTTTGTTAGAGACCTGTTTTGATGCTCATATTGCTACAGTGTGAGATTATTCCATTATGTAAAAGTGGTGAGTTTCAGTTTGCTGAACTTTTTCTGGATTCTGGCAGAAGGAAGGCCTGATTTTCATTACAAGTAGCTACACATTAGGGATGTGCATAAGCTTATCAGGTAGTATTCAACTACTTGCTACCCCCACGTCCACCCCTTGCTGCCTCTGAATGAGAGGCACTAAGTGGGGGTGAGGTGGGGAGCCAGCTTAAAAACCGGTTCCCCCCAGTACCATCCTCATGGTGCTGCCTCCCCTTCCCCCCACTGCCTCTGATAGAGGGAGGGTGCTCCAGCAGCAGCCCCTGTCCGCGGGGGGGTCCCAGCTGCTCTTACTACATTTAAAATGCAGAGCTGCAGCCCTTCTAACCCCCCGCCCCCGCAGCAGCTCTGCTGAGTGGTTCTTATTGACAAATTGTGTAGTCGATACAAACTTCTATCAACTACACGATTAGCTAGATAACTGCAATTTAACATCTTTACTACACATCACAGTGTGGACTAGGAATATTGGATAATTGAATGGCTGTATAACCGCATGAAATCTTAGTGGTTACACAATTATTCAATAGTCCCCGAAACTGGGGACGGCAGCCAGCGGGCTTCTGGCCCCGCTCCCAGGGAGCCCCCTGCCAACTTATGCTGCTGCCTCTGTATGAGCCCTTCTGTACTACATGCTGCTGCTCCTATATATGTAAATTTTACATATATGTCAACAAGGCTGCTTTTAGTGTAGATAAGGCCTAAGTCGGGCACTGGTGGGATATATGTGTTAATATCATACAAATGTTACCTGACCTAGCTAGAAAGCCAGCCTTCACTGACACCAGAAACATTTAAGTATCTCTGAGATATACTGCTAGGGTTGATCCTTCCACATATATTATAGGGACATGTTCATGGATATAATCCAGCTACTTTTAGCCATTTCATTAAACCAGGTCTGATCCACACCTAACATTAGGTTGATCTAATTATTTTGTTCAGGGGTGTGAACTAGTTGAGCTGATCTAAGCCCCAGTAGGGTATGTCTACACTTCCCTCCTAGTTCGAACTAGGAGGGTAATGTAGGCATACCGCACTTGCAAATGAAGCCCGGGATTTGAATTTCCCGGGCTTCATTTGCATAAGCGGGGAGCCGCCATTTTGAAAACCCCGCTGGCTTCATTTGCAAGTGCGGTATGCCTACATTACCCCGCTAGTTCGAACTAGTGGGGTAGTGTAGACATACCCGTAGAGACATGGTATTGTGGTATTAGTGTATTATGTTAAACTGCAGCTTGGCAAAGCTAGATATACTGAAGCAGCAAAGCTCTCAGTTGCCCTAGACCTTGCTCGTCGGTACCCAGCATTATTTGCTTTTTTTTTTAACTCTGTTCTGGTTGGCTCCATCATTTGGACAAAATTGGAGGTGATTTAAAGCAGCTTGCACTGCTGTCCCTACACTCAAGTGGACTTAACCTAATATATTCAGATACTGTGATGATAAGTGTGACATAAATGTTTATTTAGATAGATCTTCTTTAAAAGAAATACTGACATAGCTTGAGCAGAACTAAAAATTTGACTGAAACATAAAACTTGCATATGCTGGGACCCAAGTCTACCAAGAAAACAAAGGGGCTACGTCTAGACTGCATCCCTTTTTCGTAAAAGGGATGCAAATTAGATGTATCGCAATTGCTAATGAAGTGGGGATTTAAATCTTCCCCACTTCATTAGCATAAAAATGGCTGCCCCCTTTTTTTGGCACAGAGCTTTGCTGGAAAAAAGCGCCAGTCTAGACGCGGATCTTTCGGAAAAGAGTGAGATAAATAGAAAAGAACATAAACACTGTCAAATCAAACCTGGTGGAATGAGGAAAATATGTGGGACACAATCATACTGGGCTATAAAATATATAGAAAGGATAGAGCAGGCCGGCTGGGTGGCGGAGTGGCACTGTATGTGAAAGATAATGTAGAATCAAACGAAATAAAAATATTAAGTGAATCAACATGTTCAATAGAATCTCTATGGATAGTAATTCCATGCTCCAATAATAAGAAATTAGCAGTAGGGATATATTACCGACCACCTGACCAGGACAGCGATACTGACATTGAAATGCTAAGGGAGATTAGAGAGGCTACCAAAATAAAGAACTCTGTAATAATGGGGGATTTCAATTACCCCCATATTGACTGGATCCATGTCACCTCAGGAAGAGAAGCGGAGATAAAATTTCTCAATGGCTTAAATGACTGCTTCTTGAAGCAGCTGGTACAGGAACCCACAAGGGGAGAGGCAATTCTCGATTTAATCCTGAGTGGAGTGCAGGATCAGGTCCAGGATATAACCGTTACAGGACCGCTTGGGAATAGTGACCATAATATAATAACATTCAACATTCCTGTGGTGGGAAGAACACCTCAGCAGTCCAGCACCCTGACATTTAATTTCAAAAAGGGGAATTACACAAAAATGAGGAGGTTTGTTAAACAGGAATTAAAAGGCACAGTGACTAGAGCCAAATCCCTGAAAGCTGCATGGAAACTTTTTAAAGACACCATAATAGAGGCCCAACTTAAATGTATACCCCAAATTAAAAAGCATAGCAAGAGACCTAAAAAAGAGTCACTGGGGCTTAACCACCATGTAAAAGAAGCAGTGAGGGACAAAAAGGTATCTTTTCAGAAGTGGAAGTCCAATCCTAGTGAAATAAATAGAAAAGAACATAAACACTGTCAAATCAAGTGTAAAAATGTAGTAAGAAAAGCAAAAAAAATTTTGAGGAACAGCTAGCCAAAAACTCAAAAAGAAATAACAAAATGTTTTTAAGTACATTAGAAGCAGGAAGCCTGCTAAAAAACCTGTGGGTCCCCTAGATGATTGAGCTATAAAAGGAGCAATCAAGGACGATAAAGCCATTGCAGAGAAACTAAATGATTTCTTTGCTTCAGTCTTCACAACTGAGGACGTTGGGGAGATTCCTGAATCTGCACCATCCTTTGTGGGTGATGAATCTGAGGAACTGTCCGGGATTGAAGTGTCATGAGAGGAGGTTTTGGAACAAATAGAAAAACTTAATGTTAACAAATCTCCGGGACCGGATGGCATTCATCCAAGGGTTCTAAAAGAACTAAAATGGGAAATTGCTGAGCTGTTATCTGTGGTTTGTAACCTATCCTTTAAATCGGCTTCCGTACCTAATGACTGGAAGGTAGCCAACGTGACTCCAATATTTAAAAATGGCTGTAGAGGTGATCCTGGCAATTACAGACTGGTAAGTCTAACTTCAGTTCCGGGCAAATTAGTCGAAAGAATAGTAAAGAATAAAATTGTGACGCATGTAGAAGAACATAATTTGTTGGACAAAAGTCAACATGGTTTCTGTAAGGGGAAATCCTGTCTTACTAATCTGTTAGGGTATGTCTACACTACAAGGTTAATTCGAACTAACGGACGTTAGTTCGAATTAAGTTTGATAGGCGCTACACTAGTGCTCCACTAGTTCGAACTTAATTCGAACTAGCGGAGCGCTTAGTTCGAACTAGGTAAACCTCATTGTACGAGGACTAAGCCTAGTTTGAACTTACTAGTTTGAATTAAGGGGTGTGTAGCCCCTTAATTCGAACTAGTGGGAGGCTAGCCCTCCCCAGCTTTCCCTGGTGGCCACTCTGGCCAACACCAGGGAAACTCTATTGCCCCCCTCTCGGCCCCGGCCCCCTTAAAGGGGCACGGGCTGGCTACGATGCCCGTGCCAGGTGCAAGCCTGCCAGCACCCAGCCAGCAGACCCTGCACCTGGCACGGCTCGAGCCAGCCACCCGATGCCCCCCCCCTTTTCCAGGACCAGGCTGGCGGCTCCCGGGAGCATGCCCAGGACCGCAAGAGGCGGGCACCCGCCTGGTCCAGTGCAGACATCGTGGACCTCGTCTACGACCTCTGTACTAGGCACAGGAAAGTGGCCGTCTAGGGCAGGAGAGCTGCCAGCCTGGCCACCCAGGAGCAGGTTTGCCTGAAAATCAAGGTGGTCCACTGAGACCCCCGACCCTGAGCCCTGAGCTTATAATGGCCGTACTGGGTCAGACCAAAGGTCCAACTAGCCCAGTAGCCTGTCTGCCGACAGCGGCCAACCCTAGGGACCCTGGAGGGGATGGACCAAAGACAGTGACCAAGCCATTTGTCTCGTGCCATCCCTCTCCAGCCTTCCACAAACTTCGGGTAGGGACACCACTCCTACCCCCTGGCTAATACCACTCCATGGACCCAACCTCCATGACTTGATGTCACTTCTCTTTAAACTCTGTTCTAGTTCTAGCCTTCACAGCCTCCTGCAGCAAGAAGTTCCACAGGTTGACTATTTGCTTTGTGAAGAAGAACTTTCTGTTATTAGTTTGAAGCCTGCTACCCATTCCTTTCCTTTGGTGTCCTCTAGTCCTTCTATTATGGGAACTAATGAAGAACTTTTCTGTATGCACACTCTCCACCCCACTCATGCTTTTATAGACCTCTATCCTATCCCCCCTCAGTCTCCTCTTTTCTAAACTGAAAAGTCCCAGTCTCTTTAGCCTATCTTCATATGGGACCTGTTCCAAACCTCTGATCATTTTAGTTGCCCTCCCCTCTCCCAGCCTCTATCTTCCCCTCTCCCACCTCCTTTTCCCAGTCTCCCCGAGTTTTGTTCAATAAAGAGAGATTCTATTTTTGACCACAGATTCTTTATTTTGTACATCAGGAAGGGGGGCTAGGGAAGGGTAAGTGGAAGGAGGTAAGGGAGGAATGGGGTACGAGCCCCCGATGGGGAGGACTGGGCTGGCTCTGTGGGCTTCTGGGGGTGGAAGCTCTCCTGCAGCCCCCCAATTGCCCCCTCTCCTCAGATGGCAGCCTGCGGCAAGTGCAGCCGGTCTGATGGCCGAGTGCTGTGATGTGCCCAGTGTGGGCACTCAGGGCACTCCAAGACAGGACTGCTTTGCAAGCAGGGCACCCCTGAGAACTGTCTGTCCAGGGTGGGGGTCGGGTCCCTTTAAGCACAGCCCTCGGCTAGCCTGAGGCAGCAGCTCCACGCACTAAGTCCTCATCTGATGCCCTGCCGGCACTGCTTCCGGCCATTCTTAACCCCGGTTCAGGGTCCACTCAATGTGGACATGCTAGTTCGAATTAGCAAAACGCTAATTCAAACTAGTTTTTTAGTCTGGATCCGTTAGTTCGAATTAGCTTAGTTCGAACTAACTAATTCGATCCGTTAGTTCGAATTAGCGCTGTAGTATAGACATACCCTTAGAGTTCTTTGAAGGGGTTAACAAACATGCGGACAAGGGGGATCCAGTAGATATAGTATACTTAGATTTTCAGAAAGCCTTTGACAAGGTCTCTCACCAAAGGCTCTTGCGTAAATTACATGGCCATGGGATATGAGGGAAGGTCCTTTCTTGGATTGAGAACTGGTTAAAAGACAGGAAACAAAGGGTAGGAATAAATGGTAAATTTTCAGAGTGGAGAGGGGTAACTAGTGGTGTACCCCAAGTGTCAGTCCTAGGACCAATCCTTTTCAACTTATTCATAAATGATCTGGAGAAAGGGGTAAGCAGTGAGGTAGTAAAGTTTGCAAATGATACAAAACTGTTTAGGATAGTCAAGACAGAAGCAGACTGTGAGGGACTCCAAAAAGATCTCACAAAACTTAGTGATTGGGCAACAAAATGGCAAATGAAATTTAATGTGGATAAGTGTAATGCACATCAGGAAAAATAACCCCAACTATACGTACAGTATGATGGGGGCTAATTTGGCTACGACAAATCAGGAAAGAGATCTTGGAGTTATCGTGGACAGTTCTCTGAAAACTTCCACGCAGTGTGCAGCGGCGGTCAAAAAGGCAAATAGGATGCTAGGAATTATTAGGAAAGGGATAGAAAATAAGACACAGAATATCTTTCTGCCCCTGTATAAAACTATGGTACGCCCACATCTTGAATACTGTGTACAGATGTGGTCTCCTCACCTCAAAAAAGATATTTTGGCCTTGGAAAGGCTTCAGAAAAGGGCAACTAAAATGATTAGGGGTTTGGAACGGGTCCCATATGAGGAGAGGTTAAAGTGACTGGGACTTTTCAGTTTAGAAAAGAGGAGACTGAGGGGGGATATGATAGAGGTTTATAAAATCATGAGTGGTGTGGAGAGGGCCGATAAAGAAAAGTTATTTATTAGTTCCCTAAATAGAAGAACTAGAGGACACTAAATGAAATTAATGGGGAGCAGGTTTAAAACTAATAAAAGAAAGTTCTTCACACAGTGTGTAGTCAACCTGTGGAACTCCTTGCCAGAGGAGGCTATGAAGGCTAGGACTATAATAGAGTTTAAAGAGAATCTAGATAATTTCATGGAGGTTAGGTCCATAAAAGGCTATTAGCCAGGTGATAAAATGGTGTCCTTGGCCTCTGTCTGTCAGAGGCTGGAGAGGGACGGCAGGAGACAAATCGCTTGATCATTGTCTTCGGTCCACCCTCTCTGGGGCACCTGGTGTTGGCCACTGTCGGTAGACAGGATACTGGGCTAGATGGACCTTTGGTCTGACCCAGTACGGCCGTTCTTATGTTCTTATGTTCACCCTCTGTTAAAACTTATTTAAACATACTCTCTACATTGCTCAAAAATGTTACACAGATCCTGTGTATAAAGATCCTTTGTAATTCTAACAATAAACAAGAGTTGGGTAGTGACTAGTTTTATTATGTTTATAGCATGTTTCAAATGTATACTTTTCTAATATGTGTTATAGTAATAAAACAGCAAAACAAATAAATTTTTAAAAGACAGGATTTCTCCTAAATATAAACAACATTTATAATTTATAGAAGTATATTCTACCCAGACACTACAGAATTCCTGTTAACATTAATGTGCCCATGAAAAGACCATTATTTCCTAAAATGTATTTGATTCATATAGCAGCATAACCCAGAAATGCAATGATCTTAGTAAATTTGACATAGTCTATCTCTAAGCATGATCAGCTTTTGACTCTCGAACGGGCAAAATTAAAGTCTGGAAGCTGAATAGTTTGAGTGATGGGGATATATTTCTACGTCTCTAATCCTTTTATAGATTGTATATAAAGTAAGAATTTTATTCAACAAAATTACTTGCTCTGATTTTTTAGAAATTTTAGTAGTTTGGAGTGGACATGATTCACCACTGCTTTGTACTTTGTGTATCCTGTACATGGTGCAACGTGGATACAAAATGGTACCATTCTAAAATGGTAGCATTTTAAATGCACTCTGCACAGGCGTAGATGACTACACAAAGTACAAAGTAGTTGTGAATCAGGCCCATGGTGTATGAGGTTTGAGAACATCAGTCTGAATTTGGAAAATTGCCAAGGAGAGTTGCTGTGAGGAGTTGTACTGCCTGTTCATATCTTATTATCAGGAACGGTACATTTGTAAAGAAAAATAGATTAGGATAATTTAATAAACCTACATCTGCCATCATTTGACAGAAAAAGAACAGAAATAAGCTCCTTCTTGGGTTCTAGTGCATGAACCACTCAGTACTGTAACAATATCAATAAGTGAGCCATAGCTGGGTTTAAGTGTTTAGGAGTAAGTTAAAAACAAAAGATCAGACATTGTGAGTCTATTTAGTCACTGTCAGGCTTATGTGTCTCAAGAGAACATTTCCTCAGTGGTTTTATAAACCAGCATATTCCCAAATCAGCAGACATATTGTAATTTACCTTGCTGCTGAGTGATGAATTGAGGTTTACTTCTTATAGCTGTGGGCAAAAATTTCAGAAAGTGTTCCATCATAACTGTTATGAGTATATCCTTGTTTCATTATGGCTGAATAAGCCACTGAAGATTTAGCACAAATTGCTTTTTTTGTAATTGATATTTGTGTCTTAATGTTAGAAATACTTTTTCTGTACAACTATAAAATGGAATTCTTGGTTGGTAAACCGTTCTACTTCGATTTTTCTTAGATAAATGCTAATCACATGAAATATGAATTATCCCTATTGTGAGTTTTATATTTGTTGTATCTTACAGTGAGTCACTTAACAACAGTATCAGAGAAATGATGAAATAGTAAGGGTTGAATTATGAAAGTAATAAGGAGCAAGACTGAGGAATATATTCTCCTTATGGGTGCAGAGGTATAACTTTCACTAATGCCAATGCAAATACAAGTGTGTACTGATAGGAAAAAAGAAAAAGAAGCTGCTCAGAAATAACCAGGGGATAGGGTTGTCAGGTGTCTGGTTTTGAACCAGACAGTCCAGTATTTGAGCTTTCTGTTCGGGAAACAAACTGAGAAAATATAAATGTCCGGTATTTTCTAAATAAGATGTAATGTAGATTGTGATGTAATGTCAAGTGTGTTCGGTATTTTTGTTTAAACCATCTGGCAACCCTACCAGGGGAAAAAAAGGTGTGATGTTGTGCAGTTAAAAAGGCAGGCAGTCTCTTTTGAGACCATAAAACAATTCTCAATTGACTTCTATTGAGCACTTACTAGTGACTCCTTACACAGCTTTCTCTCAACCCCATTCAAAGGCTGGGGATGATGGTCTTTAGAGTTATTCCAGAATCAGAGGTGATACATAAATATACAGTTTTAGTTAGCTTTGGTCTGGCAACTTGCATGCATCAGCAATGATTTTTCTCCAACTCATCCATTATTCTGGCTTCTGATCTGAACTGAGTCACTTGTTTCAGATAAAATGAATATGGGCAAAGAACACTATTTTAATATGAGAAACCACAGTAGCAACTCCGAGCAGCTGGTGAAACCAGGTGCACATGTTCTAAGCTTTGAGCAGCTGTTGCTCTGCAGATTCTTATATCTCTGCCATCATTTTACAAGTAAATCAAGTTGCAACATATGTGTTCATTCTTAATGTAAGTTTTGTTGAAGAATCAAGGCATATAGGTTTAGAATGTCACTCCTCCTTACATGATTAAGAACAGCTAAGGATACAACCCTATCCCCTGATACAAATGGCCATTCCGAAGTGACCTTGTAGAATCATGCATGGTGAAAGTGTTCTGTCATGTTTGCTTTAGAGAGTACAACAATGCTGAATTGGGAAAGATCAACAATTCAGTATAAGCAGAATGAAAACTAACAATGAATGGTGCAAATAACATTTTTAAAGAAGTGTAATATCACAAGTCCTTTAATGTAAAGAGTATGAGGCTTCCAATATTGTGAACTTTTTATATGGCCTCCTCTTTAAGGCAATGTACAATAAATACATAAATGCTTATTTGGCCAGGTAGTTGTAAGAATATTCTTTTCTTTGTGTCATAGTAACTGGATTTTAGATCAATTATGGACCAATGTTGGAAGTCGACTGTCAACTTACATTAGTTTAATCTAAATAATAAAACCAGTAGGCATTTGGAAGAGTACAAGCAGATATAAATGAAATTGTCACCCTTTGTCCTTCATTTTTCAGATCTAATACAAAGCTCTTAGCTTCTTGTATTTATGTTTATTGATATTGATGGATTGTAATTAGTTTTGATGTAGCAATAACTGATTTTGCTTTATTGGATGTTACATTCACATGAGTGGCCAACATTTTGCAGCAAAGTTAATCATCCTATTATTCATCAGATCACTGTAGTGATTAAAAGTGAAGGCTTTGGGAAGTATACAGGCTGAAATAAGCTATTTATCCATAGAACAGGGCCAAGCAACTGGAATTTAAGCTTCCCTACACCATTTGTTGTGATTAAAGATACCATAGCACCTCAGACACAATCAGGAATGACCACCTCTCATCATGAAAGAGAGAAGTTCAGTCTCTATGCTGCTTTAGTACTTAGCTTTTTTGTCAAGACTATCAAAAAGTCTGGCACCTGGAGACTAGATCATAATCCTGAATGTCAGAGCACTACATCCAAATTCTACACCATTCATTATGTCTTCTCTGTCTCAGTTTCTAAAATTAAGAGAGAACATACATAAATATTGGTGTCTACTTTTAGGTATAGAGATAGAATTCTCAAATTACTGTGTGTAAAAGTAAGCACAAGCTGTATTTCTTCTGCAATACATACATAAAATTAACTAACTAAAAATAATAGGAAAGCAAAAGCAGAGATCTGACAGAGGGATTGTACTTTGTTGTTCACCATCCTAGTAGATATCTACAATTTCATGTAGCAAATGATGACCAAGTGCTTTTCAACCTGAATAGGAACATTTCTGAAATAGCTTCATAATATTGACATTTCAATGGAATTGGTGCTACAATATTACATAGTTTCATTTTGTCAAAGTGTCTGGTGCTCAAATATATGCACATGATCTTTAAAAAGATTTGTTATATATTTGTTTATTCCTATGTGGCATCTTTCTGTAATGTTTATTGTCTATATTACTGCCCTCTGAGTACCTCTATTTATTATAGTGAGATGCCACTATGTATTCTGGTCTGTTTTCACAGAAGCGGGTGGTAAGAAGTTACGGAGCACTGTCCAGAGAAGCACAGAAACTGGGCTGGCTGTGGAAATGAGAAACTGGATGACACGTCAGGCCAGCCGGGAATCCACAGATGGCAGTATGAACAGCTACAGTTCTGAGGGAAAGTGAGTAAGATTTACTGTTTAGACTGTTCTTGTATTATGTATCTCTGCAAAACTAGTTCTATAAAAAAAATGAATTGAATCGAAGAGTCCATACTCTGGGCAGAACTTCACTTTAAATTAGTTTGCTTGAGGGAGATTTTCCAAGTAAAAACAATGTCTAAAATGTTCTTCCTGCCTTTTACAGATCATAAATCTCCTATTGCCCATGTGCCCAGTAGTTAATGTCACTTTGCAGAGTTCTCAGTGGGTCTAGGATCAGAGTATACAGGTTGGGAGAGACACAGGTGGGTGTACTAAGTGCATCATTTGTACCTCTTGTAAACTGGTAGAGAATCTGCCATCAGGAGTCTTTCTATTTTGGAAATCTCCTTCAGAGAGGACCTCTAGCATGTTCCTGTAGTCCACAAGTTCTATTATCTGAACTTACCTTTTTCCAAAAAACCCTACTTGTACTGATACAACCTGTAGAAAGTCATCAAGGTGACCTTGTGGGTATTTTTGAGTGGGCATGTGTAAAGATTTGGCCCTGTATTTTTAACTACCTACACCATGCTTTTTCAGAGGGCTCAAGTTAAGGTTGTTAAAGTAGCTTGCAAAGTGGTAATTTAAACTGTTTTGTTTCCTTTAGTTTGATTTTCCCAGGTGTGCGGTTGGCCTCTGATAGCCAATTCAGTGATTTTCTGGATGGACTTGGCCCTGCCCAGCTAGTAGGACGCCAAACTCTGGCAACACCATCTATGGGTAAGAATTCATGTCTTGCAGTAATCAGTGTGATGTAGTAATTTAAGAACAGTACTAGGAGTCAAGAGAGATGAATTCTAATTCTGGCCATGCCATGGATTTTTTGTATGATCTAGAAAAAGTCACTAAGGGCCAAATTTTCAGAAGCGTCTTCTAACTATAGCACCACACTTTCAGATGACATTGGTGATTGTTTTGGAGGCTTGACAGCTCTGAAATCAGCACCTAGGTGACTAAAGTTGTGTATTGAAATATTTAGACATTTAAAACTAGAGACCTGGTTTTGAAAATTTGGTCTTTAATATTCCTGTACTTAAGTTTCCCATCTATGAAATGGAGATATTACGTACCCACTACTATGAGCAGTTGAAGATTGTCAAGTGAAAAGTGCTATTTAAGTGTAAGCAATTGCAGTTATTGTTCATATAATCTTTAAATGTACAAACATCTTTTGATGCATATTTCTTTTTAACTATAAACATGACAGAAATAGTTTGCAAAAATTTTACAAATGTATTTTAATGGCTCTTAGCTCACTGAAATGTATGTAAAGGGAAAAATAAATTTAATTTAGATTAGGGGAGAAACCAAGATGAGGATATTTTCTGTAATGGGTTTTGTACTGTGAGACCTCAAATAGCAGTGGGAAAAAAAGCTTTAAAACATATCTGTTATAGTTAATTCCTTATTTACTTTGTTGTTGTTATGTGAATGAAGTAAGCTGTCACACATTAATTCCATAAAATATCACTTGTTTAGATATGATCTAATATTTTTTAATTGCAATGTCTCAAAATTTTCCTCTCCCAGGTGATATTCAGATAGGAATGATGGACAAAAAAGGACAGTTGGAGGTAGAAATAATACGAGCCCGTGGCCTTGTTGTAAAACCAGGTTCAAAGACACTGCCAGGTAAGAAAAGAAGAATATAGCTATGTGAATAGAAGTAAGTGCTGTCTGCAGCAAAATTTCTGAGGTTTTACTGTTCAAGTGAAATCTATTAACAGATTGCTAATAGCACCGGGCTATAGCATTCACTGTAAAATGAAAAGTAAAAATGTGCGGCCCTCATATAAAAGCCTACATGTAAAGATTCGGTTTGAACCCCAACTTCAGGAGAAAATGTTAACTGCAAAAGTGTTTGGTGGTGCTGCCACTAAAGGACTAAATCTGTTTTTATAATAGCAAATGTCTCCTTGGCTACGTATGGGGCAGGGAAATGAAGCATGTATTGAAGATGTGACACAAGTTATTTAATAGAGAGGAGGAAGTTAACAAAATTCTCAAAACAGATACACCTCCTAGAAAGCAGAGTGGAACCTGATGTTTATTTTCTTCTCTTTTTACAGTATATTGTCCTACTGTTTTAATGTACAGTGTTGAATGAAGGGGACAATACAATGACACATTTAGCAAGTTTTTCTACCAAAGTAGAAGTTAGTTCAGAATCTTTCTCTCCTCAGCTTTTTGTGTCACAGATTATGTGAAAGCATAAACAATTTGCAGTTTGATCCAAAGCCCACAGAAGTCCATGTCTTTTTATTTACTGGTACTTAACAGGCTTTGCATCAGATCATAATTTTGTGGCACATGCTGTGCATTGGAGAAAATTTTGAAATATAGAGAAGATTTGTTATCTGTTATACATGAATATGTTACATAAGAATAAAGGTTCATAATTATTTAATGCTGTATTCAGGGACTTGTTTAATTGAGATATTTGTCTATTAAATAACAGGACTCAGCAAATGGTGATGGAATGTTACAGCTAGCTTGCAAAATTGGATTAGCTTTTTGCTTACTCTTATTCATTTTCTTCCCCTCTTAGCACCATATGTAAAGGTGTATCTATTAGAAAATGGAGCCTGCATAGCCAAAAAGAAAACAAAGGTAGCAAGAAAAACACTGGAACCTCTTTATCAGCAGCTTTTGTCATTTGAAGAAAGCCCCCAAGGCAAGGTTTTACAGGTAATTTACATCAATATTCTTATCTACCTGAAAATGTTTCACTTGTACAATTCTTACTGAATGAGGCCAAGACTTCCTTCCACACCTTCTTGTACAAGTCCTGTTACTTCAAAGCCTTGCTGAGCAGATATGTTCTATTGGTGGCAACCAATAAGTGGTGCTGCACAAACATTGATCAAGAAATATAGGTGAATGAGGCCTCTTCTACACTAACCTTCCCACCCCCAACAATATACCCTACACAACTTCAGCTACACAAATAACATAGTTGAAGTCGACATACTTATAACGGTGTCTTCCACACGGTAAGGTCGGTGGGGGTTGTTCTCCCATTCACTCCAGCTACTCTTCTCGTCCTGGTGGAGTACTGGAGTTGACGGCAGAGCACTCAGAGATTGATTCATTGCATCTAAGCGGACACAATAAATCAACCGCCAGTACATCAGTTGCTACAAAATTAATCCACTGCATGGTGGAGAGAAGACCTGACAGCAGGCACAAGAATGGATTTAACTGTCAGGCTGCAACTTTATTAAACTTAGTCCCTGGGTGGGATATTATCTTCCCCATCTCCCTGTACTAGGCCTTTATCTGGGTCAAGTGCAGGGTTTACAGGGCTTCTCTCAGATAGTCCATAACACACGGTCAACTTTTCGCTGCTTACCCCTATGATTCAGCTCACTGAAGAGGAGGGGTCTAGCCCTGGGAATATTCCCTCTTACATTCCAAAGCTGTCCAGCACTTTGTAAATTCAGTCAAGCCTCCAACCCATTAAACTATGTGGGTGGCATAAGTTCAACCATATTTTGCTTGTAATAAATATATGTGCTTAATTTTACACTGGATCTCAATATTTTAGCTCTTATATTTCATGATTAAATGGGTTAATAGCCCAGAGGACTCCTCTGGTTGTACCACTCTAGCGGAATCAGGGCTAATAGGCTGTCTTTCTTTAGGATTGCTTGTTTGTGAATAAGTAACTGGTTACAGCCAAAGAATTGATTGCATCAGATCACAGTTTTCATATTTGTTGCTGAAACTTCTCTATCTTTTGTTTCCTTTGCCAACAGATAATTGTTTGGGGAGACTATGGACGTATGGATCACAAATCTTTTATGGGAGTGGCACAGATACTTTTAGATGAACTGGACCTGTCAAATATGGTGATTGGATGGTTCAAACTTTTCCCCCCTTCCTCCTTAGTAGATCCAACTTTGGCTCCTCTGACTAGACGAGCTTCCCAGTCATCGCTTGAAAGTTCAACAGGACCCTCTTATGCTCGCTCATAGCAGCTGTGAAACTGTTGTCATAGCAACCAGCGTTACAAAAAATAATTACAGGTCGCAAACCCTGGTAACACTGCATGCTTAATGTTGTGTCTTCTGAGCCTGTTTCTAGGGCTACCAAGCGATCCTGTGTTCTCAGAGGAAGTTGCACACATTGTGCACTAAGGAAGGCCCTCAGGTGAAAGAGTGGAAGTGTAAAGAACTAACAGATTTGGAGTTAAGTGACATTTAATTTTGATCCAATCTGAAGCCATGGATTAAACTAAAAGAGTTAATGTGTTTCATGCAACAAAAGTCCTTTTCAATGGCATATCTATTTTGTTGCTCCCTTTTAACTGCCCCCAAAGCCTAATAATACCACAGAAAAGAAGCTATATCCCTCCTCCATGAAGCCATGTTACAAATCAGTGGAATAGTAGACATCAGAAGAACAACAGAAGAATGTAAGACCATTGAAAAAGAAATGCCAGCTGTCATATGGAGAAGAGACCAGAGAAAACTCTTCGTATTAGAATGCTTTAAAAGTTATTGTGGCAGGCTTCATAACTCCAGCTATTGCTACAGTGAAAGCCCAGATGTGATGGACTCTCTGAAAAATAAAAATTCTTTGGATATACTGTACTGTATTGAAATTAAAGAAACTTTTTTGCATGGACACAGATTTAGCTGAACACTTAAATTATTTTCTTGGGGCTGCAACTTGCAAAAAAAAGAATAAATCAGCCATTTTCAACAATTTATATTATTTTTAAAAGTAAATTTCACTAGTGCATGGTTTTAAAGGGGAGAGAATGCAACAGGGTGATACCGAGACACACCACCTTTTTCATTCTTTAAACCAATCATGATCTGTGTTTTTGCAGACATATATTAAAAATAAAAGATGATAATTTCTAGCTAATATTTACAATTCTGTTTGTGACAAGAAATAAGTATAATACATTAAATTTATTTAATTGTAAAAGGTACAAACCTTGTAAAGTTCGACATTATGTGCAAATTGTACACTTCTTCCTCCTTTCTCTCCTGAATCTTCCTTTCACTCTTTCCCCCCTCTTACTTTCCAGGATGATCCATTATATCCTAGAACTGCTACCTTTTGACATATTACTCTCTTATGCCCCATATTCAGTTCAAGGTTGCAGATGATCTGCATTTTTGAATTCTTGGACAAAAATATTGTTTAAGAGCTTACTTTTTTCAAGCATGTTGAAAAGGATTTTGCAACATGGCTTGGGAGTACATTAAAGTAATTCAGCATGTATTTGATAAAGAAGATATTTGAACTTTTTGCAATTAATTGTACAGTGCATGGTAACTTATTTTCATTTTTTTCTCACCTTCAAATTGAATTCTACAGCAAAATACTGGAGTTACGTGGCCATTGTAAGATGTCATTAATAAATTTTGTTTTCAGTACCAGCATCATTCATTCAAGGATTGAACTATAATTTCTTGAAGGTTTTGGAGAGAGTAAATATGAACCAATTGTTTGATTTTTAGGAACTAAATTTCACCATTTTTTATTTGCACTGAGCCAAACAAATAGCTACATATTTGGAGTCATAGCAGCTAACAAAGGTTATAAAATTCTTCATTATTCTTCTGCTATAAATTTCTGTTTTTCATTGTCTCTATTTGTGATAGCCGAGGTTTAATAAGTGAACATCGGTCTGCATAAAAATATCAAACTTTGATTTGTAATTGCCTTAAAAACAGTAGAACAAGTACAATCAAACAGTTATTTGACAACATCACCACGATTCTAGATGCAAAGTCAACAGATGATGTCTCCAGGCAGCAGGTATTTATTACCATTAGGTGGTGTTGCAAGTCCAGATTTCTCATTCATTTCTCATATAAAGGGAAGGTAACTGGCTAACATTTAATGATAAACTTTCTCTCTTTTTCTGCGTCTTTAAATGCCTTTAATACATACTTATTATTTAATGTTGAAAACTTGCAATAATTATTGAAATATACATTGCATTTAACTTTAAATTAAGGCCATGCACACAGAATTATTCTGATTTTGTTTGAAAATGTATTAATGCTGCCCATTAAAAACTGTCCATGTTTCATAAGAGGGCAAAAGTAACAACAGTATCACTTTATATGCCTTTTAATTTATGTGGTGCAATATGATACACATCAAGAATGTGTCTTGTCATTCTAAGATTATATGATGGAACAATGTTATGCTAATGAACAGACTGGTAAAACTGTTTACTGAAATAATTTAGACACCTGTGTACCAGCAACAAATAAATGCTAAAGACATACAGTCTATGATATTCCCCAGAATTTTTTTAAAGTACAACTGTTTTCCTAATACTATCAGATGCAGTCACACTTTCTTTTATTCATATTCCTATATAAATGATTTCTGATTTTGAAAAGGAAGACATGACCATATGGAAGGATTGTATATACTTGCATTATGCAGTATTTATTTTAAAATTTAATGTATTTTTTTTTAATTTTCAAACATCTGCAATTCTACTTATGGTTTAGTCATGTAAATAGCACTATTCCAGTGATCACTGCTGTCTTGTACATAGTACATTTTAAAAATTAAAGGGAATTACAGTTGGGAGAAAAAGGGCAGATTAGGCCTGTAATGAACACCAACTAATGTAAATCAAGTTCATTCTGGTGATGGTATTCAACACTTTAAATAAAACATTTTCTTTACAGAACTGGTACCAGATGCTTTGTTTTTTTCCTAAGAAGAACCATTCTTTAAAAGAGGTTGTGATCTTCATAACACAGAGAAACAAAATAATGTAGCTTTGAGTTTCAGTACAGCAGTGATGTACATGAAACACCGTTCTTAATACTGCAGCACTCTCGTTGCCAGAAATGGCATTTTTCTTCATTTTCTATTCACTGAGCTGTAATATTATACTGTAAAAAAATTAAGCTTCTAAGGACAACATTTTGTACCACTGCTAAATGCAGTAGAAAACTAGCACAGAGTTGCAGCCTGGGATGAGACAGCACAGGTCAGCCTCACTTGAGTCCCTTCATGGCCTCTCTGCCACACCACAAGCTCTAAGCAGCTGTATGCAGTAGTTTGAAAAAGGAGAGGAGAATGTTGCCAGTGCTTCCTTTTTAGATCTATTGGCAAAGCCCCTAAAAACGGGAAGCTGGATAGCACTGCAGCCTTGAGTCAGCAATAGCAGCCAGGAAGAAGCTCTGAGCGGGGGAAGGGAGGTCTTGCTTGTTCTACCTGGCTCCCTTCACAGTACGAAAGCTGTTTGTGCTTTGACCAAAATAGAAGTGTTCTGTGCTAACAAACTCAGTCCTGTATATGCTACTTTTCACTAATGAATGGTTAAAGGGACTCTCAAAGGAAATCATTACAGACACAATATAGCAGTTAAGAATTTACCCAGCTTTCATGTCGTGAATGCCTTGCAAACTTGTTTAGTGGGATGTGAATGATGTGCTTTACTGGGCACACACTACATAGATACAAATACCAGTGAAATCTTTATGAATTCATACATTGGTTTCCAGGCCGCATCTCTTGAATTGTGAGCACTACATTAAGAATATATATTGTTATGCCGGAGGGTATTGGAAGCTGCCAACAAGGGTGTATGATTTATGGGCAATCAGAGACCTTGCTGAAGCTGACGCATGTGCATACTGCCCTTCCTTCTGACTCAATGGAAAAAGCAATTAGACTCCTTTATTAAATAAGATGGCTGAAATAAAAGAAACCCACATCAGAGGTTACATAGATGGCCTGGGAACTCACTCAAGGAGCATAAGGGGTTTCATTGGGACCTGATTGCAATGCAGGGGGGCTAAGGCATTTCTTGGATTGCAGGTGAGTGTGCCTGTATCTGAAGCAGAATGCCAAGAGAAAGCAAGAGAAACACCTGTGAATGTGACCCTGAGAGAAAGCAGAGAGAGCTGTTTTTGGGCGGAGTGCTGGTGGGAAAGTCAGGGTTAGATTTGTGAGCCAATAAATTATCTCCTGTTGTTAGTGCCTGTGTTTTCAGGGAAACGGGACTTTATATTTCTTCTTTGCAAATAAGCAGGACTGTGTCATGAAACCACCTGACCTGACTATCTTCAATTTCTCCATCTAACAGAAATGCTTGGAAGACCCTGAAGAGTGGCTGTGAGGGGAGGGGGAGGTGCATACAGAGGAGCAGGGACGGGGCATGTGGGGGCACTCCATTTCACAGTTAAAATATTGGTGGAGGTATGGGGCGGCTACCACGTCACCTCCAGCCCTGAATATTGCCTATCCGCTCAGCTTAAAGGGGGCCACAATATGGAACCACTTGTATATATGCTACATGGTCACAGGATTTGATTTTAGTGGGGGTGGTCACTGGTTTGCTCTTTTCCTCTGTGGCCTTTTTCCTTCCCCGTATCCATTTTGCCATTAATTTCAAACAAAACCAACCACATATCACAATCTTAAGCCTAATAATCTAGCCAATGGTGTTGGCATGTGACATTCTCTTCCAAGCAATTGTTAGATTGTGCGAAAAGCACTTTGCAAATGGACAGTGCGATGTAAATGTAAATGTCAGGTTAGTTGTGTGATTAGTCTATAATTAGTATGTGCACTACTGGTTTTCAAATAACTTAAAAATTAAATCAGAGATCATGCTTTATACTCATTCTTGTAGCAATCAGGCAAATTAAGTAGCATAGAAAGAAAAAAATATTAAAGCTAATGTTTCATATAAAGTTTACAGGATACACTTTAAAAAGGAGGCACTACACTCGTGGTCAAGAGTGGGTTTTGGAAAGTTACAAGTATTGGTTCTCACAGTTAATGAGACAAAGAGTGTACATAACCAGCATTGTGCCAGATTAAGGTGGGTGAGTTTTTGAAGTATCAGTGAATAATGTTCTTGAGGACGTCATCCATAGAGGGTATAGCGTCACAGTCTGTGGTGGTAAAGCACATAGGTATATGGGTATGGAGTGCATCCCTTAGTCAGTGTCTTGTGGGTCTTCTATGGAAAGAAATACAGTCTGTCAGGGAAGGATGCGGGTTATGTTCTTGACTGCATCGCGCATCGGTGGTCTCCCTGGCTTGTCTGTGTCCCTTATCGGCAGTCTCATTCACTCGTCCTGGTACTGTCGGTGACCCATGACATGTTCCATGTAGATGTCTCTGAACTACCGGATGACATTGGACACCATCACGCTAATTGTAACTGAGAGAGGGACTCCGATCAATGCTGGTAGTCCTGCTTCCACGAGGAGTAAGAACAGTCGAAAAGGGAGTGTTCTCCCTTCAACTCCCTGCAGTGTGGCAGTGCCAAAAGTTGAGTTAAGGTACTTTGACTTCAGCTAAGCAATTAATTTAGCTGAAGTTGCATATCTTAATTCGACCTTATCCCATAGTGTAAGCATACCCAGAGTGATCATTCAAGTGTGCCTATCTTCCCTGACTTTTCCTGGGAGTATATAAACAGGCTTTTAGAGAGTGATTTGCAAATGTTTTGCCACACACACAAAGGGAAAGTAAAGCATGATAAAGTAAATGTACTTTCACTGAGCACCTTTAATGTACCTATGTAGCGTTTGCAGATGTAAGCTCTGTGCAAGTCAGTTGTGGCCTAGTGTGTATTTGGCATTCTACTAAGTTACAAAGATGCCACTAGACTTAAAGGGGTATAATCAGAAATGTCTGCCCTTAATAACAACATCTGCGCCCAAAGTTGGGTTCTATTGGTTGACCCAAAATGTCCTTAGCACTGCTACTGGTGATGTGCTGAGAATGAAATTGGCTGGAGAAGAAACCAGAGATACTAGGTTTAGAGTTACCCTTAAACCCTCAGAACCCCCACTCAGCTCCTGCCTAACCTAGTAAGCACCTAAAATTTTGCTCCTAAAGGTCCATAGATGCCTACATTTCTGCTAGTAGTCATGCACAGTCACCTAGTTGTGCCAGAGTCCTCCCCCCCACATTGCACCCAATCTGGTCGGCAGTCTTAGAGGCCATTTACTGCATCAAATTGCACACAAAACAGAGGAGGAGCTGGTGATGCACCCTCATGCACCCAGTATGTCTCTTCTTATGTTCTCACACATATACTCCTTATAGCTAACAGCTTAGCACTCACCCAGGATGTGGGAGATCTGGTTTATTATCCCTCCTCTGGAGCAGGATTTGGATGCTGGTCTCCCATCTGCCAGGACAGGGCTTGTACCACTGGGCAATTGGGTAAAACTAGGGTAGCACCATTACCTCCTCAGCCTTTGGCAAGAGAGGGCTGGCTTGGCTTAGGTGTCCAATTCCAGGAGAGGGTCATGGCTGAGGGCTTGTTGACACTTGGAATGGTACAACAGCACAGCTGTAGTGCTTCAGTTTTCCCATCACTGAGGTAGTAGCAGGACTCAACAGACGAAACCATCTGTCAACCTAGTACTGCCTGCACTAGGGATTAAGTTCACTTCATGCTCACAATTGTAGATTTTTCACATCTCTGAGCAACAGTTAAACTGACAATTTTCTAGTGTAAACCAGGCCTGAGAATCCCAAGTGGAAGAAGGAGCTTCCCATTAGCTATCTTATGTCTTGAAAGGGTAGGGCCTAAGTCCAATCTCTCTCCTCAGGATTTCCCATTGGCTAGTTTAAACAGCTCCCCACTCAGCCTGCTGGCTTTTGTGAATCCCATTCAAAGTTGCCCAACCACACCCTTTGTGTTGTATAGGGAACCTGGGCACCTGATTCAGGGCTGTGGCTCCCATCAGGCAGAACAGTGACAAAATGTTAGCCTTCACCCAGCGTCCTCAGCCAGTAAGGTACAGTCATTCTACTGCCAGACTTGCCAACATGATTGTTACCTTCATTTGTATTGGCACTACCTGTCCTCTTGATGCCCATTCTCCTACCACTGCTGTTCCTTTCTCCAGTGTGTGTTCTTTCTTTCTTGATTTTTCATCCCGCTCAATACTGGAATTGGGCGTGGAGATTTATATGAGCATCTCCCAACTGTCTGTCCCAGGTTCCTAATGTAAAGCTCTTTTAATCAGTTGCTCTAATCTCCATCAATAGCAGCAGCGGCTGGGAGCATGGGGCCAATTTAAATCCCTGGGGCCTGAGCAGCTGTCTCGCTGTCTCCCCTTCGCCCTGCATCAGAGGGCCTGCTTGTATGTGTGAGTCTTGACTTTTCCCTTCAGCTTCCTCTCATGAGCCTCATCTGCTCAGATTCCCTTTCAAACTCAACCATAGTTTCAACCTGCATGTCCAAACCTCAGACCTTCTCTTTCATCAGCTCTACCAGGTGGCACTTCTCGCTCTCTCTCTCTTTCACACACACACACACACACACACACACACGCACACACACACACACACACACACACACACAGCGTTCTTTTGGGGTACCTGCCCCACAATACTGTACATTCTGCAGCTTCCACATCCAGTCATCTTCACTGTGTCTTCCATTGCTGCACCACTGCTGCCTCTTTGTCTGCCATGCGAGGGGTGGGCATATACTAGCCCATGGGCCAGATCTGGTTCCCCAGGGTTAGCCCCTGGTGGGTTGCCATCACCGTATTTACCTGTGCCTCTGCAGACGCTGGCGATCACAGCTTCTTTGGGGTGGCTGACCTGATTTGTCTGTAAGTTTTCATTGGTCAAGGGGCAGGACATAACACCAGAATGCTTCAAACAGACTCAGCCAGGGGCACACCTTTTAAGCTGCAAGTCAAAGTAAGGGCTGGCTGTATCCAGAGGAGAGCTCCTGATGGGGTTGGTGAAGGGGGAGGGTCTAACAGACTGGATGGCGGGGAACAGATACTCAGGGAAGCTCAAGCAGTAGCGTGGGTGGGGATAGTAAGACGACTTACAGACCTGAATGCCTGAGAATGTCCCAGAAGGGAACAGGGTAGGATGGTCAATGTATGAACTACAGCAGTAAATGGGAGGGATAGCTCAGTGGGGGTATGTCTACACTACAAAGTTAGTTCGAACTAATGGACGTTAGTTCGAACTAACTTTAATAGGTGCTACACTAGCGCTCCGCTAGTTCGAATTTGAATCGAACTAGCGGAGCGCTTTGTTCGAACTAGGTAAACCTCATTTTACGAGGACTAACGCCTAGTTCGAACTAGCTAGTTCGAACTAAGGGCTGTGTAGCCCTTTAGTTCGAACTAGTGGGAGGCTAGCCCTCCCCAGGTTTCCCTGGTGGCCACTCTGGCCAACACCAGGGAAACTCTATGCCCCCCTCCCGGCCCCGGACCCCTTAAAGGGGCACGGGCTGGCTACGGTGCCCGTGCCTGGTGCAAGCCTGCCAGCACCCAGCTAGCAGACCCTGCACCTGGCACGGCACAGAGCCACCCACCCGATGCCCCCCAGCCCACCCCCTCTTGCCGGGACCAGGCTGGCGGCTCCCGGGAGTTTGCCCTGGACCGCAAGAGGCGGGCACCTTCCTGGGCTAGTGCGGACATCGTGGACCTCGTCCACGATCTCTGCACTAGGCACAGGAAAGTGGCCATCTAGGGCAGGAGAGCTGCCAGCCTGGCCACCCAGGACCAGGTGTGCATGAAAATCAAGGGGGTCCACTGAGACCCCCGACACTGAGCCCTGAGCTTACAATGGCCATCCTGGGTCAGACCAAAGGTCCATCTAGCCCAGTAGCCTGTCTGCCAACAGCGGCCAACCCTAGGGACCCTGGAGGGGATGGACCAAAGACAATGACCAAGCCATTTGTCTCGTGCCATCCCTCTCCAGCCTTCCACAAACTTTGGGCAGGGACACCACTCCTACCCTCTGGCTAATAGGACTCCATGGCCCCAACCTCCATGACTTTATCTCACTTCCCTTTAAACTCTGTTCTAGTTCTAGCCTTCACAGCCTCCTGCAGCAAGGAGTTCCACAGGTTAACTATTTGCTTTGTCAAGAAGAACAACTTTCTCTTACTAGTTTCAAGCCTGCTACCCATTCCTTTCCTTTGGTGTCCTCTAGTCCTTCTTTATGGGAACTCAGGAAGAACTTTTCTGAATGCACCCTCTCCACCCAACCCCTGCTTTTAGAGACCTCTATCCTGTCCCCCCTCCGTCTCCTCTTTTCTAAGATGAACAGTCCCAGTCTCTGTAGCCTCTCTTCATCTGGGACCTGTTCCCAACCCCTGATCATGTTAGTTGCCCTCCCCTCTCCCAGCCTTTCTCTTCCCCTCTCCCACCTCCTTTTCCCAGTCTCCCCCAGTTTTTTTTCAATAAAGACAGAGTCAATGTTGGAAGAAACGTTATCTTTATTTTGTACATCAATAAGAAGGGGGGCTAAGGAAGGGTAAGTGGAAGGAGGTGAGGGAGGAATGGGGTACGAGCCCCCGATGGGGAGGACTGGGCTGGCTCTGCGGGCTTCTGGGGGTGGAAGCTCTCCTGCAGCCCCCCAATTACTCCCTCTCCCCAGATGGCAGCCTGTGGCAAGTGCAGCCGGGCTGATGGCCGAGTGGTGTGATGTGCCCAGTGTGGGCACTCAGGGCACTCCAAGCCAGAACTTCTTTGCAAGCGGGGCACCCCTTAGAACTGTGTGTCCGGGGTGGGGGTCGGGACCCTTTAAGCGCAGCCCTCGGCTAGCCTGAGACAGCATCTCCATGCTCTAAGTCCTCCTTTTATGCCCTGCCGGCACTGCTTCCGGCCATCCTTAAGCCCTGTCCAGAGTCCACTCAATGTGGACTTACTAGTTCGAACTAGCAAAACGCTAGTTTGAACTAGTTTTTAGTTCTAGATGCGTTAGTTCGAACTAGCTTAGTTCGAATTAACTAATTCGAACTAAGTTAGTTCGAACTAGCGCTGTAGTGTAGACGTACCCTGGTTTGAGCACTGGCCTGCTAAACGCAGGGTTGTGAGGCCATCTGGAGCAAAAATCTGTCAAGGATGGTACTTGGTCCTGCTGTGAACACAGAGGACTGGACTCAATGACCTTTCAAGGTCCCTTCCAGTTCTAGGAGATAGGCAATCTTCTTCCATTTTGTTTCATTTAAAGTGATCTTAGATACAGTATTAGGTGTTGTCTTTGTCTTCTTATATCTGCAAAATTCATTTTCTGTACTCGGAGACAACACAGACTACGCCCAGTCTCTTTTCCCTGCCTGCTGCTTCCCTGTTGAGTGTCCACTTCTACAATAACCTCATTTGTAAATGTGCATCCATTGTGCTAGCTTACAATGCCTTGTTTCATCAGACCATGAGCAAGAGAGGTGACTCAACAGCTCTTGTCTGACAGAAAATCTGTTTCTTTTCCACTGCCAGTGTCTCATGCCTGGATACAAAATCTCAAAACATATGCTCAATGTATATATGCATCATTGCTTACTTACATCATCTCTGTGCATACATTTCACAGCAATGCTAATGACCAATCTGACCCTAACTTTCATTTAGGACCTCATGTGACATTCCTTGAGAATGAGCATTTACCTACAAGATTTAGAACATTCCTGTAGCCTCCTTGTCACATGGCATTAAAGGGTTCTTGGGTCACATCTCCACTCTGTTGTTTCCCTCTTGACACCATAAGATTACTGTTGTTCATGGAATATCAGTTTTCTCATAGGCTATGTCTAGACTGTAAGCCTCTTTCGAAAGAGAGCGTCTAGACTGCACGTTGAACTTTCGAAAAAGCGGCTTGCTTTTTCGAAAGAAAGCATCCAGTGAGTCTGGATGCTCTCTTTCGAAGAAGCCCTATTTACATTGAAGAATGCCTTCTTTCGAAAGAGGAACTTTCGAAAGAAGGCGTTCTTCCTCGTGAAATGAGGTTTACCGCCATTGAAAGAAAAGCCGCGTTCTTTCGATTTAATTTCGAAAGAACGCGGCTTGAGTCTGGACGCAGGGGAAGTTTTTTCGGAAAAAGGCTACTTTTCCCGAAAAAACCCCTGAGTCTGGACACAGCCACACAGTTGCATCTGAGTCTGCATGTAGAATGCCAGGAGTAGAAACCTATTCAATGGGTTTTTTAGCTCAAAGCACTATCTTAGTGAATCCCAGTGCCACATGTTGATTTTTGTACTTTATAAGATGCCTGCTCTGTAAATCACACATAGATAATCCAATAAACAGAATGTAATTATAACTCTATAACTCAGAGTGCAGCCAAAAAACTCCTTGGTCATGCAATGCCTCCTCTCAGACCTGGAAAATAATGATGCTCTGTGTACTGAGCCCTGAAGGGCAGCAAATTTGAATTTTTTGCAGAGCAGGATAGAAGGAGCACATTCAAGTGTCAGAGCCCCTCACATGTTAACATTAGCACTGTCAGCTCTACTGCATTGACTCTCTTCATCCTCAGTGACAAGTCAAGGGGTGCAGGCTGGCTCCCAGATACCCAGGGAGTATTGGACTTCATAGTCCAAAGCCAACACTTGAATTTCACTGAGGAGCAAAGAGGAACTGGAACAATTGCCAAAGAATTGCTATTGTATATTCCCTGGTGGATAACTATTGTCCAGCGATAGTGTCTGAGAGGGCTTTCTGTCTAGCCACCATTTAAAGTTCATGACAACAATTCAGTTTCAAGGTGATAAAGGCATAAGTAACTCTGGTAGAAGCTAGAGTTCAAAGGAGAATCAAAAGTACCAACACAGGTATAAATTTAAAAAGGTGCTCATGGGTGCATCTGCTGGCAGGAATCTTAAGAGAATTCCCTCCAAGGAGGAAAGCATGAGGCATATATACCTTCAAGATCAGATCACCTGTCCGCCATCTAATATAAACACCTTTATGTCCAGCATTGAAGGGAGAGGAGCAGCATTCAAAGACATTTGAGGAATGGGAAATCCAGTAATAAGGATTGTTTGTAGAAGGAGCAGAGAGTTCCTGCCCTATTAATCTCTGTTAATCAGGATGACTCCTGCATGCAACGCTAAATAACAAACAGTAAAATTGAGAGAAAACAATAACATTGTTTAGACTCAGTCCTTTGGCCCTCCAGCTCCCTTCAGCACGTTCTTCACTGTGTTGTCCAGTTTAATTTGTAGGCATTTGAAAAATACAACTGAGACAGCCCCGATTGTTTAAACAAATGAGAAACCAATAAATAAATAAAAGCCAGCATACAACATGTAATTAAACTGTGGAACTTATTACCACAGGGAGTCACGGAGGTCAAGCACTTCAAAAGGGTAAGTATTTATATGGCTATCAAGAATACCCAGGGGTACCAAAATTAATTACAACAAATTTCATAAGGCATCTTAAACCTTGTGCTTCAGGTAGAAGCCAATCTATAGCCCTGAGACCAGGCTGAGACATTCATGGCAGGGGGCTGGCCATTAATTCATGGCAGGGGGCTGTAATTAATTCTACATCTCCCTGGTGCAGTGTTCTTAAACCTTCCCCTGAACCCTCTGGGTTGTGCCACAGCTGGAGATGGGACACTGGACAAGAAGGTAACTCAGTCTAGAAATCACAAATGGCCTAAAAGTGTGGAGGGACACTCACCCCAGAGACCCTGCCCTCACACCACTGCTATCCCTAAGCCCCAGCCCATGCACTGCCCTGTCCCACTTCTACCCCTGAGCTCCCACACTGCCTCTTTCCCCAAAAAACCCTGCCCTCTGCTTGTTCTTCTTCACCCCCTCTTTCCAGACGACCAAAACTGGGCCAGTCGTAACTCCTTGCCTCCGCCCCCCCAACCCATTCCAGCACCTCTTCCTTTACCCTCAGGGCTCGTCTACATTGGCCCCTTTTCCGGAAGGGGCATGGTAATTTTTGAGATCGTAATAGGGAAATCCTTTGAAGTAGGAATAAGAGATCTTTGAAGTAGGAATAAGAGATCCTCCGGAAAAGGGCTTTTTTCCGGAGGATCTGGCCAGTGTAGACGCTCTTTTCTGGCTTTTCTAAAAGCCGGAAAAAAGTGGCAGACATTTTTATTTAAATGCCGGGGGGGATATTTAAATCCCCCGCGGATTTCCCTATTATGATCTCAAAAATTACCATGCCCCTTCCGGAAAAGGGGCCAGTGTAGACGTAGCCTAACATTGCAGCACTCCTTACTCTTGTCTCTGAGCTGAACACTTTAGGGATGCAAGACACTATATACTTTTCTGCTGAAAAAACTGAATTCTGAGTATCCACCTGACTGCTGACCACTTTCCTCCAAAACACTTGTAATACATTTTTTGTTCAGTAGCATATAATTTACTGGCGCTATTTATCTGGCTTATCATAAGTAATACAGTGTGTGCCTTTTGCTAATGTTCAAGAAAAATACACAAAGGTTTGGATAGTGAGAGGAATAAAATGGCAAATGGGAAGGGAATAGTGAAATGCCCAGGCTGAAATGCCTTGCTGAAGTATATTCAGTAGTGAAATTAAAGGAACAATATTAGACTAACGCCATATAATTTACAATACTCAAAGGAAGGCAAATTTCACTCACTATTCCTGGAGGATGCTACTCCCATAGGCTTTTTTTTAACGTAAAATATGGTTCAAAATTTCTCTACTGGAAAGAAACATTACCCATCTCTCAGGAAATTCTCATGGGTGGGGGGGGGGCGGTTGTACCAAAGCCTGAAGTGGCAAGGTTTTGTAGTGCTCTTGTGGGCCCCCAAATTCTGCATTCGTCATGCTAGAGTAGGGAGCAGCCTTGACAGCTACTCTAACTGATGTCACTGTTTCCAGCCTGGTTTGTTGCACCTACGGAGAACAAACACTTTACCTCATCCAGCTCCTGCCTTCGTGGTTTCCTTTTCGTTCTCAGAATACAGGTCAAAATTCTCCTCTTCTCTGGTTTCAAACGCATCCACAGACTTTCTCCAGACTAGTTCCAGCCTCCCTCTCTCTCGCTCTCCAGCCCCTCTTCACTCCCTTTGCTTAGCTAGAATTAGTCTATGTGCCTTCACACAAACTTGCAAATATTAGTACACCATGTGTCAGCTCTTGTCAACTGGAACACTTTATATCTTTAGGGATAGGATCTCCCAGTCTGAACTGAAATCTAGCTAACCTAGTTATATAGTCCCCATCCCTGGCTAATTGTATGCCCCACAATCTTTTAATATATTTATACTCAGAACACCTCTGTTAGGTAGGGGCACACTTAATCTGTTTTACATATGGGGCTTGAACCCTAGGGAGACTAAGACTCAAACAGGGTCATACAGACTATTTGTGGCAAAGGTGGCAATGAATCCCAAACTCCCAGGCCAGGCTAGCCTTCTAAGCACTGGACCCCCAAGCTACATCTACACTGTCAGCTTCTTGCACAAGAACAGCCGTTCTTCTGCAAAAACTTGCCGTCTGTCTACACTGCATGAGTGTTCTTCCAGAAGTAAATTTAAAGTATAGTGTTGTAAAACAGGGCTTCTTCCAGAAGAGTTATTCCTCTTCCCATGAGGAATAAGCCCTCTTGCGCAAGAGCTCTTCCAGAAGAGGGCAGTGTAGACAGGCAACATGAATTTCTTGTGCAAGAAGCCCCTATGGTTAAAATGGCCATCAGAGCTTTCATGCAGAAGAGAACGTCTACACTGCCATGGATGCTCTTGTGCAAAAGCTCATCTCTTGTGCAAAATCACATGGCAGTATAGATGCTCTCTTGTGGAAGAGTATTTTCACAAGAACTCTTCCACAAAAGAGTTCTTGCACAAGAAGCCGCCAGTGTGGACATAGCCTCCAAAGTTTAGGAGGAAAATAGTGATGAAATAAGTTGATGAAATTAGCATACATTTGTTTGGTTTGGACAAGACATCCACCATGAGATGTTAATGGTTTAGCTGAGGTGTATATATATTTGTGGAAATGCTGTGCATGAAGAAATAATTGAGATATTACCAAAGAAAAATCAAACAGCAAAGACATCCTTAAAACTATGAAGAATTTTGTAAGCAAGAAAGAAATAAAGTTGGATAATCTTGTATTGGTGAGTAAGTATGGTGCACCTACAATGGTTGGCAAATTAAGGGGTTTCCTTACTTTTGTCTGAACTACCCACTTCTGATCTTTCATTGATTGTGCATTTGGAGGCACTTTGTGTGCAATCTTGTGAAACCGAAATAAGAAATGCAATGGGACTGGTCATTCGCACTGATGCACAACATTTGCTGGTTACCTCTTTGATTTGAAAAAGTTGCTGACCCCTGTTTTATCTCCATGAAACACTTTGGTTACAGGTGGCATGAAAGCCTTTCTCTGGAATAATCATCTACTGCATTTTGGATCAGCAATGAAGCAGTTCTCACAGTTCTCCTCTTTTCCAAAAAGTCACATCCTGTGTGAGAGAAACATCAATTTTTACACCTTGAGGCAACACTTCTGAGAAGAGAAAGTTAGAAGCAAAACATGAATAATGATTAAAGGCTGATATATAGGTTTAGCTTTATGCATGCATTTACACTTTTACACTGTGCTTTTATTTTTCTATATGGATGCAGACCTTTTGACAAATGAAAAAATGTTTTACATGCAAACAAGTGTCTCAGGACAAACCCATCTGAGCAGAGAGATTTGTAACACATGAGCGAAATATGAGTCTTGAGAGAAGTAGCTGGAGTTTATTTTGTTAAGTTATTAGAGGTTTATTACATTCTCTGAAAGGGTGTGTCCTGCACATGTATATTTCTCATAATTTGGTAACAAATCACCTCTAAGAAATACAGCAAGTTTCCACATCCTCAAAAATGCCTCCCACAATTAAAGCACAATTGTAGTCACCTTCTCTCTGATCCTCACTTGGTTTTAAAAAAATGAGTTCAAACAATTTTGACAGGTATCGGGATTTTGACCTCCCCCTGCCGGCAACCAGTGAAATCGTCACCAGATGACAACTAGGGTTCCTTTATGGCATCAGCTAGGGGAGGCTGCCCAGCTGTCAAACAAAAATGCTTTTATACAGCTGTAGGATGGAGGGAAGAGGACTGGAAGGGCCCCTGTAGGAAGACTGGGAGTGAGGGATGGGGAAGTCAAGCACTTCTGGTCTGAAAATGCAAATATCATAATACGAGAATGGGGCTTATTATTAAATAGTAATGAAGGGGTCTGACTCCTCCCTACTGACAGATTTACATATATTTAAAACATATCCATAGGGTCTGTTATTGGCCTTCACCCTTCACTTGTTACTAAAGATCCAAGACACACATGGCAAATCAGGCTTGAGACTAAGGCCAGGTCTTATGTCAAACATAATTGAAAAAACTGGAGTTCCTACCCTCTGAGGGTATGTCTACACTATCCTCCTAGTTCGAACTAGGAGGGTAATGTAGGCATACCGCACTTGCAAATGAAGCCTGGGATTTGAATTTCCCGGGCTTTATTTGCATAAGCGGGGCGCCGCCATTTTTAAAACCCCGCTGGTTCGAACCCCGTGCAGCGCGGCTACACGGGGCACGAACTAGGTAGTTCGAACTAGGCTTCCTAGTTCGAACTACCGTTACTCCTCATTTCACGAGGAGTAACGGTAGTTCGAACTAGGAAGCCTAGTTCGAACTACCTAGTTCGTGCCCCGTGTAGCCGCGCAGCACGGGGTTCGAACCAGCGGGGTTTTAAAAATGGCGGCTCCCCGCTTATGCAAATAAAGCCCGGGAAATTCAAATCCCGGGCTTCATTTGCAAGTGCGGTATGCCTACATTACTCATCTAGTTCGAACTAGGAGGGTAGTGTAGACATACCCTGAGTGACATACAGCTTGCTGGCATAAGTGGCAGTGTGCACAGTGCTGTGTCAGTGGGACAGTTTCTCCCACCCACATGACTTACTGAGGTGGTTTTATGATGAGAGCTACGTGAGAGATCTTACAGTGGCACAGCTGTATCAGTACAGCTTGCCACTGTAAGCTTATTTGTGTGGCCAGGCCCTAAAACACCACCACTTCCCCACCCACAGCTACCTGAGAAACTGCAGAAGGTAGTTTAACGTGTGAGGGTGAGCAAGCAGACCCTGTAGACATGGACACACACAAATACAGGTGGGAAAGAAGCAAGTGCAATACTGCTATTTAATACACAGCCTAAAACAACTGAGAACCAGGTTTTACTACTCTTATTCAGCTTGAGGAGTGTTCAAGCCCTAACATGAGTTATGCTGGCAGAATCAACTTGTCCAGAAAGGTCATAGCCCCACACCTGTGTACAAACCTAATGCTGGGCTTTCTAATGCCCCTGAAAGTTCTGCTGGGCTTAGGAATGAAGAATGGGCCACAACTTATTTATTTAGAACTAGATTAAACCTGAAGTACCTTGGCAGCAAAGACTTTCGGGGAAAAACAGTCTCAGTACCTGTTTCCAGGGGAATTTTGTGAAAGAAAGAATTGCAGGCCCTAAACTATACATGTGGGTGTCAAACACAATGGGCAACCCAAGATATCACATCAGTAAGCAAGATTTGGCCCAGTGCACTGAGAGCAGCACCTAAATCGTGTCTGTTGGCTTAAGGCAGCCCAGTGCAAAGTATTTCCAAAGAAGCTTTATAACATGCTTCTAAATCACTGTTGACAACTGCTGCTGAGTGCAATGCATTTTCGACACTAAAACCTATTGGACTACTTCAGAATTCCAGAAAGGTAAATAAAGATGAGGCGATGCTAGTGGTTCTCAGATTGGTGGACCAGTAGCAGCAGGGTGAGAGGCTTCCTGGACAGACTCTCACCTTGCAGTAGGCTGACAGTAATTGATATGGTGGACTATTTGCATTGAGTGTGACTTGTGCGGCTTGATTTCTGTAGGGGTCCTACTGAGCTTAAGGAAAAGGGAGAGTTATTACAGGTATATGTGTCTGAGTTGGACTCTTTTCCAGTTTGTCCACATTGTCCTTAAAGGACACATTACACCAATTGAGGCCTCACCAATGTCAACAGAATAGGACAATTAGCTCCCAGGTTTACACACAACACTCTTATGCACCCCAGAATATTCGCCTTTTCTGACGCTCCATTGCATTGTCGGCTCATAGGCTGTGAGCCTCTATAACCCCAAGATACTTTTCAGCAATATTACAGCTTCATCAGTTATTCCCCCATTTTATAGTTGTTCATTTGATTTTTCCTTCCTCAAAAGTATGTCCTTACTTAATTTAATCTTGATGATTTAAGATCTATTCTTCAGTTTTTCAAAGTCATCTTTAATTCTAATCCTGTCCTCCAAAGTGCTTGCAACCTCTCCTAGCTTGGTATCATCCACAGATTTTGTGGCTTTTGTAAGCTTATGCTCTACTCCATTATCAAGTCATTACTGAAAATATTGACTAGTATTAGAACCAGGACAATACCTTATGGGACTCTACTAGATACGTCCTTGCTATTTGACAGCAAATTATTGATAACTGCTCTCTGAATGTGGGTTTTCAATCAGCCGGGTTCCCACCTCATAGTAATTTTATCTAGACCCCATTTCTCCAGTTTGCTTCTGAGAATGTCATGTGGGGCTACGTCAAAAGCTTGACTAAAATCCATCACTACTGCTTCCCTCTTAGCCCCAAGGCCAGTAACGCTATCAAACCAGGAAACTAGGTTGGGCTGACATGATTTGTTCTTGATAAATCCATGCTGACTATTCCGTGTAATCCTATTAGCTTGTAGATGCTTACAAATTGATAATTGAATTATTTGTTCCGGTATCTTTTCAGATATTGAAGTTAGACTGACTGGTCTATAATTCCGCAGGTGCTCTTTGTTTCCCTTTTAAAGGTCAGTACTATATCTGCCCTTCTGCAGTCATCTGGGGCTTCACCCATCTTCACAGCGTTCTCACAGCTAATCATTAATGTTTCTAAGTATGTTTCAGCTAGTTTCTTAAACACCTAAGAGTGAATTTCACCAGGCCCGCTGATTTGATTACATCTACCTCATTAAAATAATTCTTTTACCTGCCCTTCCCCTGATGTAACTTGTGTGCCTTCCACTTGGATAATATTGTGTTAAGCATCTGGTCCCAATTAACATAGCTGGTGAACACTGAAGCAAAATAGGCATTAAAGAGCTCAGCTTTTTGGTGTTTGCCTTTATTAGCTCTCCTTCCCTTCTAAGCTGTGGACTTATGCAATAAACCAGTGTTTCTCAACCTTTTTTTGCTCATGGCCCCCTTCTGAGCCTCATTTACCTCTGTGCCCCCCCTCATAGCCGGGGCCAACTCCCTCCCATGGTGTAGGGAAACCCCAGGACCAAAACCCCCGTGCTTCTCCTCCGGGGCCGACTCATCCCTCCTGAGGTGCAGGGAAGCCGCCATGCTCTTCTTCCAGGGCCAAGGGCCCCTCCTGCAGCGCGCCCAGCATGCCACAGGCACGAGGGAGGGGAGCAGCCAGCGCACTTCTGGAATGCCTGGAAGTGGCGCAAAGCTTCAGGACTTCCGTCCACCCCGCAGGAAGCTGGCACCACCTCCGTTGTCACTAGAGGTAGGTAGTGGAGCTTTTCGAGGGTGGAGGAGAAATGGGAGGCGGGTCTGATCACTTTTCAATCGACTGGTCGAGGCCTATTGCAATCGACCGGTTGGTGACCATGGGTGTATAATATACTTGATCCGAAAAAGTAAGATTACTAAACCATATTACTTGATCCGAAAAAATAAGATTACTAAACAGTAGAGAGAAGTTGTCACATGGACATTAGGCAGTGCATTATATACTTTCTGCTACTTTATAGCCTATTAACATCATCCTCATTAGGGGGTCATACCTTCTCAGGCTTGTTTTAATAATAGCAAATTAATCTCTTTACCCAGACTTTAGTATTTTTCAAAATTCATGGATGTCAAGGCCAGAAAACATCATTGGGATCATCTAGTCTAACCTCCTATAAAACATAGGCCATAGAACTTCCACCAAATAATTCCCCGAGCAACATATATTTTAGAAAAAAATTAAATCTTTATGTAAAAATTGTCACTGATGATAGAGAATCTACCATGACCCTTGGTAAATTGGTCCAGTGGTCAAATACTCTCACCACTAACAAAATATGCCTTACTTACTAAATCTGTGTAGCTTCAACATCTAGCCATCGGATGTTTATAATGCAAAACAAAACTGGAGGCTTTTTGTAATATTTAATTTCTTAGGCTGTAATGGCACCTGGGCAATTTAGACTGTCCTGAAAACAGAACGAGTCAGCGTATCACAATACTGACAAGGAAGGAGCAGAGTAAGAGTCCATTGTAAGCCCTGCATCCTTGCATCTACACTATCTAGACCACCCACACAAAAATCAGCACCAACAGCAACAGAGAAACAAAGCTGTTAGCTTTGCTCTGTGGAAGAAAACAAATCCTCACTCTGAGTTTGTAAGCAACAAGTCAGAGGCGGTTTATTCGAGCAATTGCAAGGGAAGATTGCGGTCGGACAGGGAGTCTCCCTTCCTTAGGCAGATCTTCAAAATACAAGCAGTTAAAAGGCAAATATATATACTTTCCCATTACATGAATCAACGGCTAACAGTTATTTTGTTGTTTCTAGATGCTACCTTATCTCAAGGTTCCTGCTTAAGTCAGCATTCCATCCTTATCTTCTAAAATGAGGCAGAGACAGCATCTAGGCAGAGACAGCATCCCTTACAACTATCGCGTCGTTAGGTTAGGATTAGCCTGTCCTTTTGCTCCACTTTTTACAGCCCTAAGATGGTTGCATGCAAGTCTCCTTTTTCCCTTTTCCTGCTTCCACAGCTCTGAAGGAAGTCAAAGCAGGTGTGTGACATGTTTAGTAGTGAGGAGAGAGAGTACACAAACTCAAGCCATTGATGGTTAATGCTCTTCTGAATCCCTGTTCCCTTCACTTAGGCTGTGTCCAGACTCCATGCCTCCGTCGACGGAGGCATGTAGATTAGCCAGATCGGAAGAGGGAAATGAAGCCGCGATTAAAATAATCGCGGCTTCATTTAAATTTAAATGGCTGCCCCGATCTGCCGATCAGCTGTTTGTCGGCAGATCGGGAGAGTCTGGACGCGATGCCCCGACAAAGAAGCCTTTCTTCATCGACACAGGTAAACCTGGTTTCACGAGGCTTACCTGTGTCGATGAAGAAAGGCTTCTTTGTCGGGGCATCGCGTCCAGACTCTCCCGATCTGCCGACAAACAGCTGATCGGCAGATCGGGGCAGCCATTTAAATTTAAATGAAGCCGCGATTATTTTAATCGCGGCTTCATTTCCCTCTTCCGATCTGGCTAATCTACATGCCTCCGTCGACGGAGGCATGGAGTCTGGACACAGCCTTAGGGTACATCTAGACTACAGGCTTTTGTCGACAGAGGCTTTGTTGACAGATACTGTTGACAAAGCCTTTGTCAAAAAAGAGCGTCTAGACTACAGCCAGTTCTGTCAACAAAGCAAACTGCTTTTTTCATAGAGTCTAGACTCTCTCTTTTGAAAAAGCACAGTGTGGATGCAATAGCACCTTTTTTTGACATAACTCTATGAAAAAAAGGCTTTATTCCTTGTAGAATGAGGTTTACCGCCATCGACAACACTGCCTCATTCTGTTGACTTACTGTCAACAAACTCGGCGGTAGTGTAGACTCAGGTATAGTTTTGTTGACAAAAGTCTACTTTTGTTGACAAAACCCTGTAGTCTAGACAAACCCTTAGATCAAGCCAGTCTCAATAGTCATCATATAGCAATCAGGTCAGCCTTTCATTAATTTTACAAATGGGAGTTGATTTGATTTGGGGATTTTTCACAGTAAACGAAACACCTTCTTTCTGGCAAAGGATATCTAAAAAGGGAAGATAAGCACTGGAGCGTCAGAGAAAAGAGAAGGGATAGATGAATGCATGGGTAAATCCAGCCTTCTGGTTCATTCTGTTGATTTGAGTCTTGATTGTGAGAACTGTACTGCTGAGATAGAGAGAGACTGGAGAGGGTGGTCACAAGCAGAAATGAGCGAAACAATAGGAAATACATTTATTAATAATTGGCTGCAAATAAGAGTAAGTAGGGACTGAAGGACTGCTGCAATGTAGCTAACTGAAGTTGTTTAGCTCTGCAAGATAATTGACTGTTGATATGTAAATACAGCTCATGATGGGATGGGGAAGGAAGGCGGGGTGTGGTTATGTAAATCTAATTCAGCCAGGGCTGATGGAGGATCGGTTGTTAGAATGGAATGTGGAGTATTGTAACTAATGTGGCTGTTGTGGGGTCACAAACCATGCTACCCTTAAATGTAGGAACTGTAAAATATGACACCAGTGCTTTCAGGAGAGACACCATCATTGCAAGGGGTCACAGATAAACAAGCCTCCCCCTTCCAGAGTTGAGTGAACTGAATGGGGGGGAGGGGAAGGACTGGAAGGGCTTAAGCCAGCCTGCATCATGCCTGCCAGATGTGAGCTTAGGGTTCAACCTGTTTCTTCCCCCTCTCCCCCCCCCCCCCGTTCTAAGGCTAGACCTAAAGCAGACTCCATCAGGAGTCTTTTTGTTACTCTAGTGGAAGCTGGAATCTTTTGGCCAGCCTAGGTGGTGGCTAAGAGTTGAAATCACTAAGAGCTGAAGTCATTGGCTTGGCCTGGAGCCAGACCCATTGCGAATGGTGGGCGGTCCGTAGGAGCAGCAGCTGGTGGGAATGACCAGCAGGCAGCCAGTAGGAGCAGTAGCTGGCAGGAACAACTGGCGGGCGGCCGGTAGGAACAGCAGCTGGTGACCAGCAGTGCGGCTGGTGGGAATGACCCGCGGGCAGCCAGTAGTACCAGCGGCAGGTGACCAGCAGGGCAAGCGGCTGGCGGAACAAGTGGACCACAGAAGCAGCACAAAGGTGGCATGGCCTCAGGCTCAATGAGTGGAATCATCAGGGTGATGTGTCAGGGTCCGCACTGACTGGACAGAGCTGTAAGTGGGGTACATAGAAAGTTTGGGTATGTGAATAGAACCCTTACATTGTTGGACTAGTGAGCCTGAGAGGCAAAGGACATTGCTCAATGCATTTGAGCTGGGAAGGTTACTCATGGGGGGTTATGAACTCTGTTCGTGGTATTTTCCCAAGCTAATGCCATGTGACCTCTCTCCCTCTTTCATTACAAGTTTATTTTCTACGCTCAGACTCTGTGCTTGAGAGTGGCAAAGCCTTGCCTCTCAGAGGCGCCCAGGGGTGTGTGAATTTCCCAAGCTACTGGGTGGGGGCTCGAGCCAGTTCTGTGTGAGAGGGATGAAAAGGGACTTCTAGATATTGAACCAGGCCCTGGTTGCTGCTGGCACTCCCTGGCAGAAGGGTTACTTAATTTCACATTTACACTGAGTGAGACTGTGTTGAAAAAATAATTAATTTCACCTGTGGAAAAACACAGTCTTGCATGACCTTATCAATAAACTAGGGAAATACAATCTAGATGAGGCTACTATAAGGTGAGTGCACAATTGGCGGATCAACTTCTCCAAAGGAGTAGTTATTAATGGTTCACAATCATGCTGGAAGGGCATAAAAAGGGGAGGTTTCTACAGGGATATGTTTTGGGAGTCATTATATTCAATATCTTTATCAATTATTTATATGATGGCATAGAGAGTATGATTATTAAATCTGCAGATGACACCAACCTGAGGGGGCCTATAAGTGCTTTGGAAGATAGGGTCATAATTTGGAATGATCTCAACAAACTGGAGAAATGGTCTGAAGCATACAGGATGCAGTTTAAGGTAAGGTCAAATGCAAAGTACTCCACTTAGGAAGGAACAATCAGTTTCACACATACAGAATGGGAAATGATTGTCTAGGAAGGAGTACCGCTGAAAGGGATTTAGGGGTCATAGTTGAGCACAAGCTAAAAAGGAGTCAACAGTGCAACACAGTTGCAAAAAAAAAGCAAACATGATTCTGGGATGCATTAACAGGAGTATTGTGAGCAAGACACAAGAAGTCATTCTTCCGCTCTACTCTGTGCTAGGCCTCAATTGGAGTATTGTGTCCAGTTCTGGGCACCACATTTCAAGAAAGATGAGGAAAAATTGGAGAAGGTCCAGAAAAGAGCAACAGGAATAATTAAAGGTTTAGAGAACATGACCTATGAAGGAAGACTGAAAGAACTGGGCTTGTTTAGCTTGAAAAGGAGAAGACTGATGGTCAGAGGAGGTTGGGTGGTTTGGGTTTTTCAGACACAGATTCATACATTTTTCATTTAAATTCAAACAACCTTTACTGAGATGACTGTCAGAGGATGCAAAAGTGGCGAGAAGTCCTGTGACACCTTATAGACTAACTGAAGTGTGGGAGCATAAGCTTTCGTGGGCAAAGACCCACTTCGTCAGATGCATGTAGTGGAAATTTCCCGAGGCAGGTATAAATATGCAGGCCAGGATCAGGCTGGAGATAACGAGGTGGATCCAATCAAGGAGGATGAGGCCCACTTCTAGCAGCTGATCTGGAGGTGTGAATTCCAAGAGAGCAGAAGCTGCTTTTGTAGTTAGCAAGCCATTCACAGTCTTTGTTTAATCCAGAGTTGATTGTGTCAAACTTGAAGATGAATTGTAGCTCAGCAGTTTCTCTTTGAAGTCTGGTCCTGAAGTTTTTTTGCTGCAGGATGGCTACCTTTAGATGTGCAATTGTGTGTCCAGGAAGATTGAAGTGTTCTCCTACAGGTTTTTGTACGTTGCCATTCCTAATATCAGATTTGTGTCCATTGATTCTTTTACGTAGGGGCTGTCCAGTTTGGCTGATGTATATAGCAGTGGGGCATTGTTGGCACATGATGGCATATATTACATTAGTAGATGTGCAGGAGAATGTACCAGTGACAGTATGGCTGATCTGTTTAGGTCCTGTGATGGTGTTGCTGGTGTATATATGTGGGCAGAGTTGGTACCGAGGTTTGTTGCAAGGATTGGTTCCTGAGTTCGAGTTATTATGGTGCGGTGTGTAGTTGCTGGTGAGAATATGCTTCAGGTTGGCGGGTTGTCTGTGGGCAAGGACTGGCCTACCTCCCAAAGCCTGTGAAAGCAAGGGATCATTGTCCAGGATGGGTTGAAGATCACTAATGATGCGTTGGAGAGGTTTTAGCTGAGGACTGTAGGTGATGGCCAGTGGTGTTCTGTTGGTTTCTTTCTTGGGCTTGTCCTGTAGCAGGAGGCTTCTGGGTACACGTCAATCTGTCTCTTCACTTCCTCATGTGGGTATCGTAGTTTACAGAATGCTTGTTAAAGATCTTGTAGGTGTAGGTCTCTGTCTGAGGGGTTGGAGCATATGCGGTTGTACCTCAGTGCTTGGCTGTAAACAATGGATCGTGTGGTGTGTCCAGGATTGAAGTTGGCGACATATAGGTAAGCATAGCGGTCAGTAGGCTTTCGGCATAGGGTGGTATTGATGTGACCGTCACTTATGTGCACTGTGGTGTCCAGGAAATGGACCTCCCGTGTAGACTGGCCCATGCTGAGGTTGATGGTGGGGTGGAAGCTGTTGAAATCATGGTGAAATTCTTCCAGACAAAGTGGGTCTTTGCCCACGTAAGCTTATGCTCCTATACTTCAGTTAGTCTATAAGGTGCCACAGGACTCCTCGCCACTTTTGCAGATTCAGACTAACACGGCTACCCCTCTGATACTTGTCAGAGGATGGTATGTTTTCCCCAGAGGAGGGCTGAAGGGTGTTTTGGGGGTTTGATCTACTGCATTAGAGAGTTTGAGCTCTGTACACTGGAGAGTTGACCTCTTCTCCTACAGACAGGGGTCACCCTCATCATCGAAAGCATTACCAGCATGGAAGACGAATCCTTCTACCAGAACATAGATTTTGTCTGTAGTTGACAGAGATTGAACAGAATTTACAGAGGCAGTTCATAACAGATTCCACAGTACAGACCTTTTGTAATTAAATACCAATTATATATCAGCATTGAAGGTTATTCACATCGCATCATATGTATGTATGAGAGTTGGCAGGTATGACTCAAGGTTGCTGCCCCCAGGAGCGTGGGGCCACTTACCTCAGTTTCACATGTAGGCCTCTGAATTTATTCTCATCTTCTCTCTTCATCTCAGCCTTTCTTCTGGGTTACCCAGTGTGTAACTGCTATGCATAGCAATTGATTCCTTCTCAATGGCAAACTAACTCCCTAAAAGGAAGAAAATAAAAATAAAATTCCCCACAGAGACCCCATAGGGGACATTTACCACAGAACGATACCATTGTTAACATACTGAAGAGGTAGGCCATACCTGTCAAATGTCCTAATTTTGCTGGGACTAACTTGAGTGGTCTCAATCCCAGATGAAAACCAGGGGAGCTAGCTTAGCTCATTAGATAACAAAGTGGACTTGGGATGACTAGTGGCCATAGGGAGCAGGGAATAGAACCTGCAGTTTTCTTCACCCTCTTGTAAATGATGAGGAAGATGGTAGCTCAATTTTCTCACCTCTCCCCTCTTCATGGAGAAAGGAAGACCTAGTAGGAGATATTAGAGGATATGAAGCACGTGGGAGAGGAACAGAAAGTTTTCTAGGACACTCACAAAAGAGGAACGCTAGCAGCAAACACACTTGGATTCACATTCCAGGAGATGAAGACACTGGGAAATGAAGGAAACTTCAAACCTCTCAAATAGGCAGGACAGAGACAAACGGGAGACAGACGAGGAAGCCCATCATCCTCTAGGAAAGAGATCAACCTGTCCCCTAAAGACTCCAGAGAGGAGGCAGACCTATTTCTTCTCTCTGAAGGTTCAGGCAAATGGCCGATGCACTGGGTCACTGCACCAATAATACCCACACAGGAGCAAGTGTCATTTTAGAATGCATCGTATACATGGATCAAATAGAGTTTGATACTGGACTGGCTCTAGCCTGGGGTAAAGATGTGAGATGTAATAGGTGACAGCTGTCAGTAACTCCTGCTTAAAGGTGACATCAGAATTGAAACCAGGTCTCTAGTTTTGAACTGGCTTGTAAAGGAAATTCAGCTCAGCATTCAGCATCAGCATTTTCCCAAGCAGCTAACAGCTAACCCTGTGCAGGTTAACGTCTCTATGTGGATTTGTGTTGCACATTCATGCTGACTCATTATACATTTCCTTAATGGGGGAGCACTGAGCGGTTTGGGGTAGACAGTATGCATTTATTATATCATTCTGTGGGGGAGGGTTAACCTATTCAGAAGAAAGATAGAAAAGCAATAGCTTTCTGCAACAGTTGTTACTTGCAGATAAGGCTTTATTGGCTGCCTAAGACAGCCATTTGCAGTGGAACCACAAGTCCATACATTCAGTACCAGAACACTTTAAATATGTCTTTACTACCATCGGGTTGGTGAGACATGCTAATGTTTCAATGGGGTTTATGCACACATTGCAGAGTAATTGTGTGCAATTGCTATTTTGGGATTACATGGGGGGGAAGTTGGTTTTATGACTAAAAGCACTGGACTGGCATTCAGATGTTTGGGGTTTTATTCTTAATTCTGCAATAGGCTTCCTATGTGATCTTAATCAAGTCATGTATAATGTGTGTGTGCCACAGTTTCACTTCCAGCAAAATGGGTCTTTTAAGGCTTAATTTATTAATGTTAATAGGATGGGGTTTTTAAAAGCACTCAATGTGGCCTTATTCTTTTCCCATTGTGGTTAATGGCACTTTGTCACTGACTTCAATGGAAATATAGTTAGGGCAATGATACGATTTTTTGAAAAACCCACCTGATAAATCCATTTGAGATCCTCAGACTGAAAACTTCACAGCACTGTGCAATTCTTCCCTTGTACATACACTCCTTCTAAATCTTTTTCACAGAGACATCGCCCTCTGTGCATGTTTCCATTACACCCCCACGTTGGGAAGACTCTCCTTTCTGTGTTTGTCATGTTACCACCCTCCCCATTATCACTGTTACTGGGCTAATGGCAACTCTTACCCTTCCTACTCTTTTTGGAGCATGAGCCATCTCAGGCACCAGGTTTCTAGCCATCCCTTCTCTTGGGGTGGCATCAGGAAACTCCCCCACTCAGGCTAGCCCCAGGGCTGGAGTCCCCTTTGATCACCTCAGGAAGCCTGATTTGGGTTCACTATCTGTAGTTCATCTGCTTCTGGGAGCTATGCCAGTGGTATCCAGTAATGAAACAGCCTTCTTAAAGCAGGGTATTAATGAATTCGCACCAAAGCATTTAAGAGGAAATCTGTATTAAAATAATACTTCCGTCCTACACACATATGGAATTTACGAGGTGTCTATTCTATCCGCTTTCCATATGGGGACACCTGGTAGGCCCTAAGATTCCTATAGCCCAGGGATGGGCAAAATCAGGCCCAGGGGCTGAATCCAGCCCACCAAGCATTTCTCTGTAGCCCACCCAGCTGATTAGCAGAGCTGTCCCTCTGCCCCCCCCCCCATACTGCAGCCAAGCTACTCCAAGGATTCTCCTGCCAGCTGTGCAGAGCGGGGCGAGGGAAAGAGAGGGAAGTGTTGAAGTCAAGGCGCTCCCCTGCCCCTGTGTACCCCATCTCTGCAGGACAAGGGTCAGGGAGAGGGAGACACACAGCAGAGCTGTTCCAGTCTGAAGCATGGCTGGTAAGTGATCCAGAGGAGTACAGCACGGGAGTGGGGAGACAATAGAGAGGGGCAGATTTCCTTTAAAGAGACAAAGTATGGTTTCCCCCAGAAACTTACCCAGCAGCAGCCAGCACACACATTCTGTGTCACTGTCACATACCTCCAGTATGTACCACACTGTCTGTGTGCCACACACACAGTCACTGACACATACACCCTGCCACACACAAACAATCTGAGTCGCAAAATCTGTCTCTCACACAAAGTGTCTCCCACACTCACATACTCTCTTTGTCTCTCTCTGTAGCCCTCAGCCCCACCTACAGCAGGCCCGTGACCAGGTTCCACAATTTGTGAAGTGACTCCCCACCCCTCCGAAAATTATTTCCCACCTCTGCTATAGTCTCACTCCCTTGAGACCTCTAGGGTCTAGTTAAAAAGCTGTTTAGTATTTTTGGTCACCCTCTTTCCTAGAGACTGTCACTTTTTAAATGCTTCTATCCCACTAGGCTGATAGTTCCAAGCATTGCCAAAAGATCGGTGTCACTTTGGGCTGTAGGCAGGATATAGAATCCTCAAAGCTAATAGCGTAAGCATGTGCTGGGAAGTTCTGATCTTGAGAATCATTGAGGGTATGTCTACACTACAAAGTTAGTTCGAACTAACAGACGTTAGTTCGAACTAACTTTCATAGGTGCTACACTAGCGCTCCATTAGTTTGAACTTAATTTGAACTAACGGAACGCTTAGTTCGAACTAGGTAATCCTCATTCTACGAGGATTAAGCCTAGTTCGAACTAGCTAGTTCGAATTAAGGGCTGTGTAGCCCCTTAATTCGAACTAGTGGGAGGCTAGCTCTCCCCAGGTTTCCCTGGTGGCCACTCTGGCCAACACCAGGGAAACTCTACTGCCTCCCTCCCGGCCCCGGACCCCTTAAAGGGGCACGGGCTGGCTACGGTGCCCGTGCCAGGTGCAAGCCTGCCAGCACCCAGCCAGCAGACCCTGCACCTGGCACGGATTGAGCCAGCCACCCGATGCCCCCCCAGCCCTCCCCCTCTTCCCGGGACCAGGCTGGCGGCTCCCGGGAGCTTGCCCTGGACCGCAAGAGGCGGGCACCTGCCTGGGCTAGTGCGGACATCGTGGAACTTGTCCACGATGTCCGCACTAGGCACAGGAAAGTGGCCGGCTTGGGCAGGAGAGCTGCCAGCCTGGCCACCCAGGAGCAGGTGTGCAAGAGAATCAAGGGGATCCACTGAGACCCCCGACCCTGAGCCCTGAGCTTACAATGGCCGTCCTGGGTCAGACGAAAGGTCCATCTAGCCCAGTAGCCTGTCTGCCGACAGCGGCCAACCCTAGGGACCCTGCAGGGGATGGACCAAAGACAGTGACCAATCCACTTGTCTCGTGCCATCCCTCTCCAGCCTTCCACAAACCTTGGGCAGGGACACCACTCCTACCCCCTGGCTAATACCACTCCATGGACCCAACCTCTATGACTTGATCTCACTTCCCTTTAAACTCTGTTCCAGTTCTAGCCTTCACAGCCTCCTGCAGCAAGGAGTTCTACAGGTTGACTCTTTGCTTTGTGAAGAACAACTTTCTGTTACTAGTTTGAAGCCTGCTACCCATTCCTTTCCTTTGGTGTCCTCTAGTCCTTCTTTATGGGAACTAATGAAGAACTTTTCTGTATGCACCCTCTCCTCCCAACTCCTGCTTTTAGAGACCTCTATCCTGTCCCCCCTCCGTCTCCTCTTTTCTAAGATGAAAAGTCCCAGTCTCTTTAGCCTCTCTTCATATGGGACCTATTCCCAACCCCTGATCATTTTAGTTGCCCTAAGTTAGTTCGAATTAACGTTGTAGTGTAGACGTACCCTGAGTTAGTTTCCCATTTGTTCTTTCCTCAGCCCGATGGAAAGAAGGCAATCTAGGAATAGTGGAATAAACATCATTATAACATACAGACTGTCTGGACAGCTAGGTTACATACAGTGTTCATAACTTTATTACAACTCAAACCCCATCCTGAAAGTGCATTTCTACTTTGAAAAGTGCCTGTAAAATTGACATGCCTGTTAATGATTTTCATAGCAGGTTTGCTCAGTTTACAATTAGGCCGTGTCCAGACTCAGGGGTTCTTTCGAAAAAAGTAGCCTTTTTTCGAAAGAACTTCCCCTGCGTCCAGACTCAAGCCACGTTCTTTCGAAAGTAAATCGAAAGAATGCGGCTTTTCTTTCGACGGCTGTACACCTAATTTTACGAGGAAGAACGCCTTTTTCGAGGGAGATCCGTCGAAAGAACGTGAGTGTGGACGGGGGGAGCCCTTTCTTTTGAAAGAATTGGCCTCCAGGAAGAAGCCCTGGTGGACAATATGGGCCATGGGTTGCACGTCTGTGCTTCCTGGCTGCAGCCATTCCTTAAAGGGACAGGCACCCTCACAGACACTTGTTGCAGACAAGGAGCCAGAGCACACGGCCACTTTGCTGCAGCCAGCCCCAAGACCGTCCTGGCCCTTCCACAGAGCCTTCTGGGGACCCAGCCAAGGGCTCCAAGCGCCGGGCACCATCCTGGTCTGGCGCAGAGATCAAGAGCCTGCTGGAGCTCTGGGGAGAGGAGGAGGCCTTACAGGCCCTCAAAAGCCGGCGGCGAAACGCCGACATTTATGGCCGCATGGCTGAAGCCCTGGCCCAGAAGGGCCACTACCCCCGCACCCAGGACCAGGTGCGCTCAAAGGTGAAAGAGCTGCGCCAGGGGTACGTTAAGGCCAGGGAGGAGAGCTCCCGTTCTGGGGCAGCCCCCCACTACTGCCCCTACTACCCCGAGCTGGACCAGATCCTGGGTGGCAGTGCAGAAGCACGCACACCACGGAGGTTCGTACAGTCAGGCTTGGCAGACCCCGTGGTGGACGCTCCTGAGCAGGACCCAGAGCACTCTAGAGATGGGGACATGGTCCCAGAGGAGGAGGACAGCGAGGAGACGGCGACCCTCACCACCTTGGAGCCAGTCACCCAGTCACTCAGACCTCAGAGGCCTCCCAGGCGTCATCTGGCGCAGGAGAGGAAGCAGCAGGTGAGTACAGTGAGGTTGTGTCACACCCGGGGGGGGGGGAGGTAGATGGGTGCACAGTGGGTGATGCACAAGGGAAACCTGTCATGCTCAGGCTGATGCCCAGGTCACACACACACACACAGTGTGACCTTCAGAATGTCTGATTCCCCTGTCTCAAGGGAGAGGGCATGCCCTTTTGGACAGCTGTTGCACACATGACTGATTGTGATAGAAATGTAGCCATGTTACTCTGATCTGAGGAAGTGGGTCTGGCCCAGGAAAGCTCATCCCCTAATAAACCATCCTGTTAGTATTTTAAGTGCTACAGAGTCCAGTTTTTAGGACTGATTGTGTCTTCTTCTTTTCCTCCACAGCCGGACCAGCCGTGGAAGAGGGCCGCAGCACCCCAGCCCCACCTCCATCTCCATCTCGGGGACATGGGAGCCGCAGACACAGGCGTGTCTACGCGGACATCTTCAGGCAGCACGTGGAGGCCGTGCAGGAGCAGAACTCCATCCTGCGAGAGAGGGCGGAGGCAGAGGATCGCTGGCGTGACTGGCTCATGAACGAGCTGGTCCTGCAGCGCACGGTCCTGAACGCTACTCTGAGGGAGGTCAGCGGCTTGCCTGCTGCTGTGCCTGGTCCTGCTCCTCCAGCACCCCATGACCCCACCCCACCAAACCCCCCTTCCACAACAGCATCCCTTTCCCCCCTTGGACCTCCCTCTCCCCCAGCCCCCCCAGTTCCCCAGCCCCTCTCTCCCCCTGGCCCTCCTCTCCCCCAAGCTTCCACGTCCCAAGAGCACCCCAGCCAGCCAACCGACAGGTGCACCACCCGATCCCGCAGCCGTGGAGCACCCCAAACACGAGGCCCAGGCAGGAGAGGGAAATCTGGCAAGCACCGTTCAACCTGATCCCCTTCCCCCCTCCAGGTTTCCAGTCCTCTTCCCCCCTCCAGGTTTCCAGTCCCCTTCCCCCCTCCAGGTTTCAAGCACCCCCATCACCCCAGTTAAACAAAGGGTTCAACGAAATGTTTCTTTATTGTAAATAGTTTGGCAACAACAAAAATGAAAAACAATTTGTTATGTTTGCAACATTTATAATTTTGTACATATTATCAAACAATAAGTAAACAGAACATTTTATTTTGAAACACACCCTGGTGTAACTGATGTGTCCAAACAGGGTCAGGAGATGGGTTGTGGAGGGAAGCTTCTATTGGGCCAGGGCCCAGTCCCCAGGCAGAAGCCCCTCAGTGCACTCAGTCAGTGGCCTCCACTGGAGAATTGCTCCCGGAGGGCCTCCCGGATGCCAACAGCAGACCGGTGAGCCTGGCGGATGGCAGCTGTCCGGGGCTGGGCAAAGAGCCTCTCCTGGGCATCAGCAGCTCTACCCCACCCTGGTAGGAAGGCATCCCCTTTCCTCTCCACGAGGTTATGGAGGACGCAACACGTGGCCACCACCTCGGGGATGTTGCTCTCCCCCATGTCGAGGCGTGTGAGCAAGCACCGGAATCTGCCCTTTAAACGGCCAAACGCACATTCGACCTGGTTGCGAGCCCGGTTAAGGCGAGCATTAAACTGCTCCTTGCTCGCATCCAGCTGGCCGGTGTAGGGCTTCATCAGCCACGGCATCAGGGGATAGGCGGCATCAGCCACTATGCACACCGGCATGTGCACATCCCCAACCGCAAACTGGCGATGGGGGAAAAATGTTCCTGCCTGAAGCCTCCGGTAGAGGTACGAGTTCCTGAAGATGCAGACATCGTGTGCCCGCCCTGACCACCCAACACAAATGTCCGAAAACTGTCCACGATGGTCGACCAGGGCCTGGAGGACCATAGAAAAGTAGCCCTTTCTGTTTATGAATTGGGCTGCTCGATGGGGCGGTGCACGGATGGCAATGTGTGTCCCATCGAGCGCTCCTCCGCAATTTGGGAAGCCGAGGGCAGCAAAGCCGGCCATGACGCTGTCCAGATCTGGTAGACAGATGAGCCTGTTGAGCAGCTCCGAATTGATGGCCCTCACCACCTGCAGAACGAGACAGACAACAAAATGTTAGAAGGGGTGCCTTATCTCTTAGGAGGAGAACCCACCCTTCCCTCTCAAACACCCCGGGAATCCCCTCCTCAGAATCCCCCCCCCCCACAATTCAGGGTGAGTGGAGGAGCTCCCTCCCACTCCCACTCCACTTGGCCCTTCCTGACAGTCTTCCTTCCCCCCACCCCAAACTGTGACTGTCCCCAGACAATGACTTACCTCCATCAAGACGGCCCCGACAGTAGATCTCCCCACGCCAAATTGGTGTCCCACGGAGCGGTAGCTGTCGGGGGTTGCCAGCTTCCAGAGGGCAATGGCGACCCTCTTTTCCAGGGGGATGGCGGGCCGCAGGTGGGTGTCTTGCCGTTGCAGAGCAGGGGCGAGCCAGGTACACAGCTCCTGGAAAGTGGTCTTTCTCATGCGGAAGTTCCGTAGCCAGTCTTGGTCATCCCAGATCTCCATCACGAGCCGGTCCCACCATTCAGAGCTGGTGTCAAACCTCCAAACACGCCTGTCCACAAAAAAGTTTGGAGGCAAGGGCAGTGCGGCTGCTTGACGGAGGAGCCCCTCGTACCTCTGGTCTGGGAGCAGCTCGGGAAGTAGCCTCATGACAGTGTCATGAAGATGCAGCAACAGCTGCAGTATGGTGGTGTGGGGCCATCGCCTGCCCAGGGGCAGCTCTGGCTCCATGCCAAAAAAAAAGGGTCTGAAAGCAGAAAAACCTCCAGAGAAAAAAGCTGCTGGGGTGTCCCAGGAAGCTGAGCACTCCAAACCAGCACTGCAATGCCTTGCTTAATTCCTCGAGGGACAGCAAAGGCAGCTGCAGGAGCAGAGCAACGGGTGTTCAGGGGCGTCCCTTTAACCACGCGTCTCTGCAAAGGGCAGGCAGGCAGCACCCGGAAGGAAATGCTGCCCCCATGCCCTGGCAGAAGCAGTTCCAGGTGGCTTTCAATTTCGAAAGAGCGTCCAGCAGTCTGGACGCTCTTTTTCGAAAAAGCGGATCGATCTTTCGATCCGCGCATTGTAGTCTAGACGCGCTCTTTCGAAAGAGCCTCTTTCGAAAGAAGCCTGCAGTCTAGACATAGCCTTAGAGAACTATAAACTCAGCCTGGAATCTGAGAGTCAAACTGTCTTCCTTCCAGTCCATGCCTCAACCCCTCAATACAAATGCCATCAATGGAATGTCACTAACAATTCTGTTGATGATGCATGAACCAAAAAATAATCATTGCAGAAGTCAAATGAAGTAAATGTGTTTGTCTCTACAGTCAGCATCTTTGGCTCTCTCTCTATACATACAATGATCTATTGAGTAGGAAGGAGCCATTTTAATACGGTCACTTTTCCTATCATGACTGCGCTTGAACATCTGCTTCTTCCCTACATCCATTAAGTGAAAATCCACTAAGTATAATTCACATATTATATTATAGGAGGGGTTAATATCAAGGTTGCCTGACACTTTGCATTATAAAAGACTTTTTGCAGTTGTTTATAACTTTGTCAGACTTTAACTATTTCAGCTGAAGTACTACATGCTAAGTGGATTTTTCAAGCTGAACTTTTTTTTTTTTTTCATGTCACACAAAATGGTTTAGCCATTCCTGAGAAAGAGGCAAGGAAGAACTCTCTTGGTTGGCCAACATTAAACATTGTCGCCATCTTTTTTATTTTGGATCAGCTCCAGAGTGCCCATGCTGTGACTTTCAATGTGTAGACTTGAGAGTCAGCAAGTGGGATATGTCAGGGACTGGCTTTTTGCCGGCCCCATGAAACTCCATCCACATTTGGCCACGTTATAAACCTTTGAAAAACCACAGTTTGGACATTCTCAGTAGAGACTTGTTTTATTTTAGCAGATACCATTTCCAGACTTTATCTTCACTGACCATGCTTGAGCTTCTCCCAGCAGCCAGTTCTTGCACCACTTTTGTTGGTAAAACGTTTGTCAGTTCAGGGAGGAGGAGGAGATTGGAACAAGGAATTTGGTGAGAATGGAACTGGAGTGAGGAAGAGAAAAACTGTGAATGGGACAGGCTGGGAAAGGAGATAGGGACTGAGAAGGAGGAGAGACTGCGACTGGGAACTGTGAGGGGAGCAGGGGTTTTGGCCTGAGAGCTAGAAACAAGGGAAGAGGAGGCTGGATTGGGAGCTAGTGAAGGAAACTGGGGAAGGTCTAGGGTCCAGTTTATCAGGGACATGCCACTCAGATTGGGGGGGGGGGGAGAGGTTGGGACTGAACAAAGAGAATAGGAATCTGTGGGTAGCAGGAAGAGGGCAAATGGAAGCAAGATGGAGCTTACAAGGAACTGGGGTGTGGGCGAGAAATGGGACTGATTGGGCTAAGACCCTGGGACAAGGCTCCAGGAAGAACATAGGAAGGAGACTGCGATTGGATAAGGGATTCAGGGAATGAGATTAGGATTGGGAACCAGTGGAACAAGAAAACTGGGCATGGTATGAGAAACCTGGGAATAGAAACTGGCCCTGAGTAGGCAGAGTGAGACAGAAACCGGGAGGCCAGAATAGGTAAAACACAGAGCAAAGGACAGGTTGGAAGGATTGGGGCAGGAGGGGTTGATCTTGCGGCAAATGAAGGGAGATTCTCTGTACCCATTAGAGCATATTCCGCTCTGGAGCCTGGAATGGAACCTAAGATTATTTGGGTGTCATCACTCCTCTACTGTCAGTAAAGTTCTGGTAAAGTGTCTGTCTCATTCTCCTCTCATGCTGGTCCACATAGAGGACAACAACCTACTACTGCTGTCAGTTACTCTATTACTTCAAGTCACAGAGGGCCTGTGAGACTGACCTAAGGATTCGCACCTTGCAGATGAATGGTGTGGGTGTCAACAAACTGCCACATGATGACATTTATGTTTTTACAGTTTGCTTTTTCAAAAATTAAGGAATTTACAAACAAGCCTCCTATGTTCACAGAACATTATTAATATTGCAAGTCAAAAGCTAGGAAATGCCAGAATTAAGTCGCCCATGCAACCTAATATTACTAGAACCTTATTTATGGCCAGGGTAGTTCCCTGAAATTGTTTGGAGAAGAATAAGTTAGTTCAAGAGAAAATAAGGACACAGAAGACCTGATTTTTCTAATGCCTTGCACTTTGTGCCCTTTATGTTCATGTAAAATGAATCCAGAGTGGTTGTCAGATGCTACTGGTTCTGAATAGCAACATCTTCCTCTCCCTTCACAAGTGTGTAAGGCCACCAGTTCAGCAGGATACTTAAGAATATATTTAACTTTTTTCTCTTCAGTAGGGTCATTTATATCAATGGGACAACTCATGCTTAAAGTTGAATTGGAAACTAAAAGCCTGATTTATATTTTACAGTTGGGGCACACACTGGAAGAATACAGGGTATTCAAGGTGGGTGCAAATGTAAATTACAGAGTAATACTGCCACTGCAATGTATAGCATCCTTCCCATTCATGGGAGTCAGGCTCTAGGTGTCCGCACAGGTGCAAGGCAGTGAAGAATCAGAGCTGAAAATGGATTAAATAACAGGAAAAGCTGGAAGACCTCAAGTGCTATTTTATATTATTACTGTTTCTCAGATTTTACCAAAATACTGCAGGCTGATAACTTTGGACATCTATTTGTACCTATTTAAATTATATATATATATACACACACACAAATAATATATAATACAAATTAACTGGCAGCAGTAGATATATATACAAATTAACTAGCAGCAGATTATGGAAATATTTAAACAAAGCAGGAGCAATACAGATGCAGTATGCAGAGACCTATTGAACCAAAGAACTGTGAGCTTATCCAAAAGGTTACTTGGCCTTTTTCAAACATTGTTCATGTGCATCGTATCTTTTTCTTTCTTCCTGACCATCTCAAATGCCTTGAATACTGGGAACCAGAAGTGGAACTGGGAAGACAGAAAAGGTATGTTAATGACATGTTATCACCAAGCCCTTCACAGACCCTTCATCAAGTATCTTAAATGCTCAGCACTATTTTTCCATAGATATCCAATAAGATATATATTTGGGTAGTTCTTAGGTTTTTGCATCTGAAAATAAAAAGTTCTGCTTGTTTTGTGCAATTTGCAGTCTCCATCAAATAGTGTTTACAAACTGAACTGCATTAACCATAGTACGGCCATGTCTAGACTACAAAGTTCTATTGGAAAAAGATATGCAAATTGTGTATCTTTTTCCGCTTTTCTTCCAAAAGAGGCTTTTCTGACAATTGGCCCATCTACACTGGGCCAAATGTTGGAAAAAGGCCTCTTTTGGAACATCCCTTCTTCCTCATAGACTGAGGTTTATGAGGATGCCAAAAAAACGCATCTGCTTTTCCGAAACTTTTCCTTGGATTCTGGAGGCATCCCGGAAAAACTCTGCAGTCTAGATGTACCCTACATCTTGATCTGCTAGAAATTAAACATTGCTCTTAACAGTGAGAAGCTGATTATCAATACAAGTTATTTCATGTTTGGATGCTGAGTACACCATTTAAAAACTGGGCACGTTCGACACATACATGAAGACTTAGTCTCTGCCTTAAAGAGCTCAGGGTCTAGGAAATCTAATTGCGCCAGCACATGATTACCAGGCCTGTGTTGATGTGTCTGTGTTCTCATATAGGTCATGTGTTGTATGGATACGACAACAGGGAAATAGAATTGCAACTTATCTCTGGCCCCAATACAAGGAAACACTTACACATGTGCTAGCGTCCCGTCTTATCCAGCATGTGCTTAAAAATAAGCTAATGTTTAAATACTTTCCTGGGCTGGGGCCTTTATGATCAAGCAGCCCAAAACCCTGGTTTCAACTATACCTGGACATTGGAATAGTTCTGAGCTACATTGGAATTTAAATTGTGCAGTTATTCTGAGAGAGAGAGAGAGAGAGAGAGAGAGAGATCTTTTTCTATAGTATCATGGCTTACCATTGTAGCAAATGAGTTCAATTTCCTTTTTACATTTTTCTGCGGAAACTTTGATCTTTTTCTCAGGAGTTTTGCATGCAGATAATGTATCCGTTCCATCTCTATTTTGGGATAAAATGAAGTTGACACAAGTATTTTAAGTTGTGTCAGAGTGGTGGAGAATAACACAACTATTATTAGAAAAAAAATGATGCATCCAAGTGGGATCCATGTTGAGGAAGGTGAAAACTCTGGTTTAGGGAGGCATTCACGTTTAAACAGAGAAATGTTAAAGGAATCATTTGTTGTCTTCAGCTTCCCATTGTTGACAATAAACTTGTTTTCATTGTTCTGTATGAGGGAAAAAAGCTGGTTTCAGTACTAACTACTTTCTTTTATAACAGTTATTGCATTCTGTATTCAGCTGTGCGGTCATCTGTATTAGACATGATTATCTAGCATCTCCTGTCATAGAACATCTAGGTGGAATTGTCTTCCTAGCACACAAGCTTGTACCGGTTAGCTAACAACTTGGGTGGCTGGTGATGCTGTTCTTATCAGTAAAGCAGTCCAGAATAAAGTGTATAAACTACTAAAATTGTCTCCAGTACAGAAAGTACTGTGTATAGAGGGCAGGAATCCTTGTGTGCTTAAAAGGAAATGAAGTTATTCATAAAGAGGAATTACATACTAGCGCTTTCTTCTGAGACACATTTTCCATCTGTTTCCCTCTGCTGTGATAAAGCAAGGGTGTCACCATTTTGTCTGAACACTGTTTCTGTTTAAAATATTCTGTGATGTTAGTTCCTCTCCTAAGGCTATGTCCAGACTATATTTCTCTTTTGAAAGAGGAATGTAAATGAGGCAAATCGAAAGTGCAAATGAAGCAGGGATTTAAATATCCCGCGCTTCATTTGCATATTCATGTCCGAACGCTTTTTCAAAAAAGGATTTTTCAAAAGCAAAAGTGCATTCTAGACATGGTTCTTTTGGAAAAAAAACCTTTTTCGAAAGAACCCATACTCATTTTTTCAGGAGTACGGGTTCGTTCGAAAAAGGGTTTGGTTTTTTCAAAAGAACCATGTCTAGACTATGCTTTCACTTTAAAAAAACCCTTCATTCACACTTTCGATTTGCCTCATTTACATTCCTCTTTTAACAAAGGAATGTAGTTTAGACGTGCTCTTAAGATATGTTCTTTCAATAATGTCATGCTCCCAAGAGTTTGCAGTTAAACACTAGCTGAAACTCCAGGGTAACTCGTTGCCAGAAAGTTTCTGGTGATTGATCTCAAGTGGCACAAATTTATGAAGGAGAAGCAGTTGTGAACAGAAACCAAAGTGAGGCTGGAAGTTCCTGATGGAAAACATAACCTGGAACTTACTTGGTATAAGAGTCTAACTAGAATAAAGTTGCCACCTCACCTGTTTACCTGACTTATTTTGTTTGGTGCACCCTACTTTTGGACAACTGCAAGTTGCAGGGCAGTTCTTCCCAATGGGAGCTATTTCTGTTATAAGTGCTCTTTTAATAAAATGTGGCCACAGATCGTTTTCCTTACTTGTGCAAATCCATGATGGAGACTTTGTGGAATACATGTGTTAAGTGTCACTGAGGAATATACTTGCGGAACATAGGAGGGTTGTTAGTTTTAATGTTTGCTCCTAGGCAATGCAATAGTCTGTTATATGATAAAATATATCTATCAGGGATGGTCTAGATGGTGCGTGGTCCTGTCATGAGGGCAGGGGACTGGACTCAGTGACCTCTCAAGGTCCCTTCCAGTTCTAGTGTTCTATGATTCTATGAAAATCTTTCAACTCAGCTGCACACAGACACTTTTCTTCTGGCACTTTCATGATGGTATCATTTACTGTAGAAGTAAATTATTATCACTGATGAGCTTCATGGATGATACTCTTGAGAGCAAAGGACAGAGTTTGAAGCAAAAGGACCTCTTTGTGGAACTCCATATCACCACACAGCATCTTGTTAGAATACAAAATGTATCTCTTTGGGTGACCCTTCCCCACAATACATCAAGATACAGAATGGCTGGTGAAACTATCTCTTCTCCTATATAACTTCCCCTAGAAATATGAAACCAAAGAGGAGCATAGAATTGTCTGGTCCCATTCAGCAAAATTACTTGAAGCATAATATTTGATGCACAGACACTATGGTAATGGCCCAGCTAGAAATATATCATAGATAGGAAATGGTGAATTCTCTGGAATGAAAGAGTTGGGGGAAGAATCTACAGGACTGACTGAGAATTTACTGAAGTCAAGAGGAATTATTCTGTAGTAAAACATATTAAGAGCACAATATTATCTTATAGGTAAGGTACTTACATGGTAACTGACTTTCAAATTAATCTCTAGCTCTGGTAATGCTTGGAGATACTTGCTCACAGAAAAAATTAGCAAGTAAAGCAAATAATCTACTGCTGCAAACAGAACCCAGATGCAAAGATTAGTAAATGCAGGGATTAAAAAGCGTCCTATTCTTTTCCTTTCTTTGTGTTGTAGACACAGGGATGGGATTCTCACATACTTCTTTGTTTCTTTTTTACTGAGTGGAAGAACACAGGGCCTTTGTTGCTGCCTTTGGTGCTCCTCAAATTCAATGAACCGTTTTGTAATGTAAATATTTTTAAACTTCTCTCTCTGAGTGCCCAAGAATTTTCTGAAGAAAAGGTATGTGCCAAGAAGAACCAGAAGAATTCCTACGATAGGCAACAGTCTCTGGCTTATAGAAAGCTGTATAGCCAGTACAGAAGATATCTGGTTAGCAACACTCTGGATTTGTTGTTTTGTGTTGTTTAGCTTCATTTTCAAACCTTCATCTGAAATTAAGTAAGAAGCATTGAATTTGTCATTCAGTGATACTATTCCTGTCAGTGGGTTACTTGAATGTAGCATCTGATTATGAATCCACTTAATTATTTTAACATATTTTTTTATCAAGGCAAATTGCTCAGCCTCCAGATTGCAAGTTATACTGTCTGCCAGCATCTTTAGGTTGTGAAAAATATTTTGGATGTTAACAGCTACCACAACACCAGTGCCAGCAGTAATAAGTATATTTCTACCATTCCGCAAGCTGAAAGAAAGAAAAATCAGTGTGCCAAAGCAGCGCATGTACTTGAAGGAACACAGCCCAACAGACAAGCCAATCCAGATGAATCCAAAAATTGCTAAGAAAACCAAAGGATAGTGTGCTATAAAGGAATACAAGCCAAGAAGTAAGAGGCTGCTTATGATGAAGCTAACAGTACAGCAAACTGTGAAAAGCTGCAACAGATTCTTCCAGCCTGGCTTCTTCTCTGATACATAAAGTCCCCAAATGTGTTGAGTTATTGAGGCAAAAATTCTCATTTTCTTCTGAAGGCTGGTAATCCACTGGTGGCTCATACTAGAACTAGAGGAAAACAAAATGTCATTAGTCACAATGAGCCACAGCTTATTAGTAATATGCTTTCAACTGACTGACAAACAACTCTTTGCATTACCAAAACTGTTGGGGGGTTATGGGTGGGAAGGACTGGGGCAGCCAGAGAGGACTCTAAACCAGAAAGCCCATCTTGATAGTGCAAAAGGAGCTCTCAGTCTGTATGTCCATTCAGTCCTTCACTTCTCACCGATTCTACTGGCAAAGCAAGTTGATCTGAAAGATATTTTAGCATTTTTTCAAAATATATGTGACCTTTTTCTTCAATGGTACCCATATAGATTTAGTGTTTGTCTAGCCACAAATGAATACATAGAAAGTCAATGTCTTTGTGCTGTAGGGCAGTGCATGGGAGTAAGCCCTACTCTTCCCCTCCAAGACACACATACAATTAGGTTAGCCTTGTCAGACACTGCCTGCCCAGTACTTCCCATTGTGAGCAACTGAGTGGGTTTATTCTCTTCCCCATTGCACAGTGAGCTGGGGATGAGGGAGTGCACAAGTTCTCCTTTCCCTGGTCCTGCTGGAGGAGGAACCGTACCTACTCCCATGGCAGCACAACTACACAACTCCTCTCAATATACTTACCATGTTTTAGGCTCCCATAAGAGGACAATGCTGGAGCGGGGAGAGCTGTAGGAAAAGGCATAACTGGGGGCAGAGAGGGGAGAGGAAGCTGGAGGAGGTACTGGTGGGGGGTACTCACTAGAAGCGGGGGGCAATGTCAAGGCAGTAGGGTGGCTGGCACAAGCCCAGGATGCAGCAAGAGCTGTTAGTCCACACTTCCCTGTGGGCTGGCAGCTGGGCCTGGGTGGGAGGGATCCAGCAGCTACAGCTTGCAGAGGAACAGACCAGTCAATTGCAGATACACAAGAAGGATCAATTGGGAAGGAGTCTACTCAGGGCGTTTTCTGAGCTGCAGCTTGCCTGCTCTGCAGTAACGTGGACATTGCCTCGTATTTGAGAAATCCTCCCAGACCGAGAAAGGCAAAAGAGGCAGTGTCAAGGAAAACCGGGACATATGGTAATCCATAAAACCTCACTCTGGCCCTTTATAATCTTCCTAGGAGAGAGACTTACCTGGCATGTCAGGTCCTTCAGGGCAGGGGGCTGGCAGTGGGGAGGGGCTGGGGAAGAGTCAGGACAAGGGCTTGGGGATATGGGAGTATGGGTGTACAGGAGTCAGGGCTGGTGGGTGTGGAGGGACTCAGGGCAGAGGGTGGGGATGCGGGAATCAGGACGGGGGTTGGGAGAAGAAGGGCTCAGTGCAGAGGGTGTGAGTGGCTGCTGGCTTCTCCCCAGAGCCACCCTGGGGTCAAGGGGGTGCGCCCCACCCACTGGGTTCTCCCCAGGGCCAGCCCCAGGCAGACAGAGGGATCATGCAGCCTGCCCTCTGGCACTCCCCAGGGGCACCCCAAGGTGGTGGGGTGGGCCATTGGTGCTCCGTAGGGCACACCAGGGTAGTGGGGACTGTGCAGCTGGCTAGCAGCTGCTTGCTGGGGTGTTTGCTGTCCCCCATGGTCATTAGTGAGTATAACTCTCCCTGCTATCATAACCCGTCTTTTCTGTTTGATATGAAACAATCGCATTCCAGGCACATCCCATTTTCCTGGCACAACCAAACCCTGACCTTGCTTTTAAGTTATGACAAGAGAAAGCTGCATACCTAACTTGGTAGTCCTAGCTCTTACTGCTTAGGAGGAGTTCTTGAACAAACAGACTCGCAGACAGACAGACAGATGGAGAGATGCACAGTTCTAAAATATATAGTAAGATTTCCTATGTTCTACTGCATGTATTTGAAATTAGAGCATTCCTGCAAAATTACATCACAATTCAACATTTGCTAGGTAATATATTTCCTAGAACAACATATATTTTCCTTTCATTTTTTACAATATGTTCTTTATAGTGAGATTTCTCCAAAGATGCTGGACAAAATTATATGTGTATTAATTTTTTAACATATTATGTCGCCAGATACCAATTAAATAAGATAAACTATTGTAATTTTGTCCTGTAATAGGAAGCTGTTGTCTTTACAAATAGCACTTGAAGATATTACACTGGATCTTCTTTTCCCTGAGCACAGTAGGTTACCTGTATTAGGCTAGTAGTTCATACAAATACAGCATTTTACTTGCACTTGAAGTTTGTGAATTCACTGGAGCGTTCATTGCATTGCTGATCTCTTCCTCTCCTTGTTTTTTATGTATTTGGTTTTAGCAGTACCATGTTTGCATACAATACAAATTTAAAGAGGGGAGCAAGGTTTTAGTGGTTAGAACAGGGGGCTGCTTCCCGCTATGTTCTAGTCAGAGTCTTATTTGTTCTATTCTCCACTCTGTCACTGCCTCACTGTGGCTTGATCATCCAGGTGCAAAGACTAACCTGATGGCAGCTGAATGCTTCCAGTGCTTATTGACGTTCAATGGGAATTTAGGGTGCACCACAACTCTTTGGAAGTTCTGAACTCCTACTTATGTCAGACTTGGATAAGTCATTTAATCTCAGTTCCAGAATTTACTCATCTATAAAATAAGTGCAGTAGCAATTGGTAGTTACAAGTCAAGTAGTTTTGCTCACGAAAGCTCATGATACTATATATATATGTGTTAGTCTCTAAGGGTATGTCTACACTAGCCACCCTAGTTCATTGCAGGAGGAGTAACGGTAGTCCAAATTAGGGGCTTTAGTTCGAACTACCTAGCTCGTGATGCATGTAGCCGTGGGCAGGGAGTTCAAACTACAGGGCATTTAAAAATGGCAGTGCCTGGGAACATACAAATAAAGCCCGGGATATTTTAATCCCGAGCTTCATTTGCAAGTTCGAATGATTACATTAGCCACTCTAGTTCGAACTACGGTGGCAGTGTAGACATACCCTAAGGTGCTACAGGACTACTTATTTTTATATCCAAGGAATGTTATAATTAATAGCTTCAGAGGGATAGCAGAGTTAGTCTGTACAGGATAAATTTAAAAAACAACAAATGGTCTGGTAGCACTTTAAAGACTAACAAAACATGTAGATGGAATCATGAGCTTTTGTGGGAACAGTCAACTTCTTCTTTGTAATGTATTCTGGGATCCTCAGGAAGAAGGTATCATGTCAGGTTTCAAACAAGAGTCTCAGGGAATCATAGAATCATAGAATGCTTGGACTGGAAGGGACCTCTAGAGGTCATTGAGTCCAGTTCCCTGCTCTCCTGGCAGGACCCAGTACTGTCTAGACCAGGGGTGTCCAAACTTTTTTCAAAGAGGGCCAGATTTGAAGAAGTGAACATGCGTGAGGGCCGTCCCCGCACTCTCAGCCCCAAGGCGGAGGGCCCGCAGGGTTGGAGGTGGGCGGAGAGCGCAGGGCACGCCGGCCTCACGGTGGCCCAGGGGCAGGGCGAACCCGCAGCCGAGCGGGGGAGCGGGGCTGCGGACGTGCCCTACAGGGCAGGCTCTAGGACTGCGGAGGCCATGGGCGGCGGCGGCGGCGCGGCCGGAAGCGGTGCGCTGGGCGCGCCAGTTCAAAAGAGCGCCGGGGAGCCAGGAGAGGGGGAGGAAGCGGGGGCCATATAAATCAGAACACGGGCCGCAATTGGCCCGCGGGCCGGACTTTGGACATGCCTGGTCTAGACTATCCCTGATAGACATTTATCTAACCTACTCTTAAATATCTCCAGAGATGGAAATTCCACAACCAATTTATTCCAGTGTTTAACCACCCTGACAGTTAGGAACTTTTTCCTAATATCCAACCTAAACTTCCCCTGCTGCAGTTTAAGCCCATTGCTTCTTGTTCTATCTTCAGAGGCCAGGAAGAACAATTTTTCTCCCTCCTCCTTGTGACACCTTTTTAGATACTTGAAAACCGCTATCATGTCCCCTCTCAATCTTCTCTTTTCCAAGCTAAACAAGCCCAGTTCTATTAGTCTTCCTTCATAGGTCATGTTCTCTAGATCTTTAATCATTCTTGTTGCTCTTCTCTGGACCTTCTCCAATTTCTCCATATCTTTCTTGAAACATGGTGCCCAGAACTGGACACAATAAGCCAACTGAGGTCTAATCAGCCAGAGTAGAGCGGAAGAAGGACTGAGAAGAGAACATAGGAGAAACCAAACCTTTACTTTCGCCGCTAGAAAAGATACTCTTGTCTGTCTATCTATCTATCATCTATATTGTATGTGAGCATTCTCATTTCCTTACATATTACTCTGTGAGCTTGTGATCTCCTTCCTGGTGGGATAGAACATGTGGACAGCATCCTGGAATATCGACACAAGCTCAGTAACAGCAGAACATGTAGTTATTACTGGGGACAGACTCACTCCCTGATGCTGCAAAATTCCCCTCAGTGTTACTCTATGGCTGTGTCTAGACTGGCCAGTTTTTCTGGAAAATCAGCCATTTTTCCGGAAAAACTTGTCAACTGTCTACACTGCCGCTTGAATTTCCACAAAAGCACTGACGATCTCATGTAAGATTGTCAGTGTTCTTGCGGAAATACTATGCTGCTCCCATTCGGGCAAAAGTCCTTTTGCGCAAACAAAAGGGCCAGTGTAGACAGCCCAGATTTGTTTTCTGCAAAAAAGCCCCAATCGCAAAAATGGCGATTGGAGCTTTTTTGCGGAAAAGCGTGTCTAGATTGGCACGGACGCTTTTCTGCAAAAAGTGCTTTTGCAGAAAAGCGTCTGTGCCAATCTAGATGCTCTGTTCCGAAAATGCTTTTAATGGAAAACTTTTCCGTTAAAAGCATTTCCGGAAAATCATGCCAGTCTAGACGTATCCTATGAGTATAGAGTCCTTCCAGATGGGAGGAGCCACAGCCTTTCATAGACTGTATACGGACATGATGCACATGCATAGATCCAGCCAGGCCAATAACTCTAGTATAGTATGTAGTCTAATTAGCATAGGTAAGGGTATTATTGTAGAAGGATTTTGGAAATGGATTATTATAATTCCACATAACATGGACACTTTTAATATACACATTAGAAAACTAATACTGATATTTGTTTTAATATTATCCACATGCATGGTAGCGAGATAGAGGTGGGTCAGCAGAGTGCCAGGGAGCAGAGGATTTGCAGCTTTGCAGGTTCTCTAGCCTTTCCCCTCAGCAAAGGGGATGGGTCCCGAACTATGGAAACTCCTCCACCTATTAGGCTGGTGTAGCATTGATTGAGCAGCACCGATTTCACCCCACAGCTTGTGCAGGAGGATTCTTGACCCCCACCTCTCCCCACCTCCACATCATAGAATTCCAGTCCCAAATGAGTTAGATGAAACTTTGATATGTTGTTTGGGTCAGATCCATCACTGGTGTAAAGTATTATAGCTGCACAATGAAATCAGACATAGAACCAGAAGGCCACAAGGCAGCTATGACAATTTATACCAGATGAGGGTCTGACCCAGGATACTAAAAAACTCTGGATTTCTCTTCTTTAATAAATAATCATATAAATCAAAATTTTTAAAAAATTAGCATTAATGTAAAATTAAGGCATTTAAATGTAAGATCATCCCAAATTAGAAGGCTGGTTTCTCTTGTATTGTCTCTTTTACACAACCATATTTTCTATTCCTCTTCTTCTTGCTGTATAGATAATTCAATGCATTATTATTCGTTAATGATTATACTCCCTGAAATATGTAGGCTGTGATACATGGCTGGGAAGCTCGGCATACAGCACAGAAAAGATTCCCTGGATCTAAGTTAACTTCAGAAATTAACCGGGGGGAGGAGGGGAAGGGGGAGGAGAAAGGGGGGCAAGAGCGTGCAAGAGAGGCATACCAAAGTAGGATGTTGAACACACATTGCTATGAGACACAAACACTGGCATATAATTTGGCTAGAGTTTAGTAAATGCAGGGCCAAACTGTCCCTAGTCTTTGTGCTGATACTCAATGGGGCATTCACAAGGGACCATTAATAGTCGGAGTCCCAAAGCCCCATTTTCCTTCTATTGTCACCCAGGGCAGTCGGTACCGTGCCTGCATTTGAAAGTGCTCGGAAAACGATTTTGACAATCCCAACTCCAGTCCCTTTTGGGACTGTGCTGCTCCACCTCACAGCCTACTCAGAACCGTGCCAAAATCACACTGTCTAGATCACTGATTGAAATCCTCCAGCACAGGAGCTGTTTGCTTTATTCCCCCACTACCCTAGACTCAATTATAAAATGTCATCACCTGTGGTGCCTCAGTAAAGCAGGATCGCTAAACAGGGTGAATGCCAGAGACTTTCTATTTAAAAAAAATAGAAAGAGCCTTGGAAGCCAAAAATTCTTTTGAGTTGAATCAGCTGCTCACTCTATAAAACAGCTGATAGCCCTTGGGGCTGAAAATTAACACCCTGGTTCAGAATTAGAAACAGATCTGTGTCAAATGGTTCAGCTAGAAATCATGATTCAATCCTTAAAATAAGTGCTAAATTCTGAGAGCTTTCTGGAAGTTCAAATATGAAAAAAGTAAATGCTAAAGTAGGGCTACACTGCATTTTAGTAGGCCGGAGAAAAACAGTTCCTCTCTAGCTACTGTAAAATTGAAGCAAAGTGCTCCCTACCAAAAGGCCTCATCCTTTCGTCTGTGCCTAGTTTCAGAGAATTTTGCCTGCTAGAGACCCTGCACTTTCATTTTTCAAGTCCTTTGTCCTCCTTTGTCTCATAAGAATGCAACATGGTTATTCGTGTCTTCCCCAGCATGCACAGATTATTGGGACGTTACCATTACACATAACAAACAGGGAAACCAATCTGGAAAAACAATTCCCCACTCCCCCAGTTCTTGTTTCCTATCAGCATCCATATAGTGCTGAGGGAAGGTGGAGCCAAGTGATCTGAGCAAACAATGAGCCAGAGACCCCTGAGTTCTGCTCCAGGAACTGGCCTGATTCTTCAGTGTCAGCAGGCAAGTCACTTAGTCAATCCATGCCTCAGGTTTTCCATCAGTAACGTAGCTATTTGAAATGGGAATCATCGATCATCTGCTATCTGGGGACTGTAAGGGTTAATTATGGGGACAAATTCTTTACAGGAATTATGCCTGCAGAAAGTGTGACCTATGGTATTTAATGTTTGTCATGTGCTTTGAGGATGGAAGGATTACATACTGTAAAAGCTGAAAATTCTTATTTACTAGGATATTGTGAAAGGGCTTTTAGGCCAGATAGCAATCTTCAGACACTGTCCACTATTGCTGGAGTAGGGTGAAGAACAACTGCATGGTACCAGTTGCTCCTGGAGAAAGTAATCTCATTCAGCCACAATTCCTCTACTACACAGTGGCCAAATTTTTTGGCCTGAGGGCCACATTGGGGTTCAGAAATTATATGGAGGACTAGGAGGAGAGTCCAACCCCTATTTCACTCCCATTCCCTGCCCCCTGGACCTCCCAACTCTTATCCACCCTCCCTGCTCTCTGTCCTCTAGAACTCCCCTGCCTCCTATCCAACCCCCCTCCTCTGCACCCCGACCATCCCCCTAGGACTCTCCTGCCCCATCCAACCCCTCCCTGCTCCCCATCCCCTGCCTGCCCACTAGAACTCCCCTGCCTTATCCAACCTTTGTCCCTAACCAGCTCCCCAGAACTGCGTCACCCATATCCAACTCCACTGCCTACCCACCTGGGACTCCCCTGCTCCATCCAATCCCTCCTGCTCCCTGCTCCCTGCTCCCTGATCATACCACCCGGAGCATCAGGGCTGGGGGTACAGCAAGCTGGGGCTGTGGGAGGGGGAAGAAGGGGAGAGCTAAAGGTTAGCTTCTGTGAGTGGGAGCTCAGAGGATGGACAGAAAGGTCCAACAGACCATGGTTTGGGGACCCCACTGCTCTACTAGACAGGAGCTCTCAACATCACCTGTTCTAGCTCCTTTCCTCTGTCTGGCGTGGCAGTTCTTAGGCAATAAGATTCCTCTTTTCGGGGAGTCTAGCATGTGACCAGCCTGTTCTCCACAGCTCATTGGAGCTATCAGCCATGCAGAGTCACAGACAGCAGAGGCTGCTTCTTGTATCTTCTTCCAATCTCTTGTTCACTCATAATCTAGCCCATAATTTATATTTCACATTCACATTTCAGAGCTAAAACCAAAACAAGGCATATCAGCTATGCCAAAGTGAAAGGAGACCAACAATGGAACATTTCTGAAAACATCTCTACATACTATAGTCTGCTACATATATAATGTAATAAGAGCTATATTTCTGATATACAGCTTCATAACCCTTCCAAATTCTTTATTGCTTTTTTTTTAAATGACTTTCACCTTGGGAAGGACATGCAAAATTTGATCTCATGAAAATGTAAAATGAGAGAATTAATGGAAATTGCCAACTAACATAAACTAGCTTCCACAAAATACTTTGATGTGTCGATGCAAATTCTAAATCAAACTACTAAACAGCATAAACATGGCTTATTTCAAAGCCATGACTGTGTATCATAAAGGCATATGGTCAAAAAAAATCAAGTTATTATTCCATTTTAGCAGTCTTTTCTCAGAAAAAAACACAAGGACTATAATATTGCTTGGTCCATACACAAGTTGTCTACGGTGGGGGAGGAGAGTAATTTGCATAATCTCACTCTTCTTTATGCCCACATAACAGTCAAGTATAGTTTGGCCACAAATGGACACATTATTTCAACAGTTACTTGAATGGAAAAGGGGTACTCATAACGACAAAGGAGGGTATGTCTACACTACCCTCCTAGTTCGAACTAGCGGGGTAATGTAGGCATACCGCACTTGCAAATGAAGCCCGGGATTTGAATTTCCCGGGCTTCATTTGCATAAGCTGGGTGCCGCCATTTCTAAATCCCGGCTCGTTCAAACCCCATACTGCGCGGCTACACGCGGCACGGACTAGGTAGTTCGGACTAGGCTTCCTAGTCCGAACTCCCGTTACTCCTCATTCCATGAGGAGTAATGGTAGTTTGGATTAGGAAGCCTAGTCCGAACTACCTAGTCCGTGCCATGTGTAGCCGCGCGGCACGGGGTTCGAACGAGCCGGGATTTAAAAATGGTGGCGCCCGGCTTATGCAAATGAAGCCCGGGAAATTCAAATCCCAGGCTTCATTTGCAAGTACGGTATGCCTACATTACCCCGCTAGTTCGAACTAGGAGGGTAGTGTAGACATACCCGGAGGCATTATGAAACCATTGCTCCATGCAATACACAATATTTTTATACAAAGCAAAAGTTTTATTAATGGCTGCATGCTACATTGTGATTTTGTCTCACACATTATACTTTGCATGCAGTCTAATTCAGTTTTTTTAAAACCACAGAATACATAAAAATAGAAAAAAGAAAATCACATGACTTTCAAAATATTCTCCTCCCACACCCTCACTCCATTTCAGCAGTCAGGGTTACACTGAAACATGGCGTAGATATTTCTTTGTTGTAGAAATACTGGAAAATACTATGAGAGTTTTATGAAGAGGAAAAAATGCATATAGAAAAGTAGGTTAAAACTTCTGCTGCTTTGTAAATGTGGGTCATTAAGCATGGACATTAGAGCTGAGCCCAGAAGCCCACTAAAGTCAATGAAAAGACTCAGAGTGTATGTTTTCTCTACAATAAAGTATCCACGGCTGGCCCATGGCAGCTGAGTTGGGCTGTGAGACTAGAGAATTAGGGTATGTCTACACTAGCTCGTTAATTCAAGCTAGGTAGGCAAATCAGGCAACTGGAGTTGCAAATGAAGCCCGGGATTTAAATATCCAGGGCTTTATTTGCATGTTCCCGTCTGGCCACCATTTTTAAATCCTCCTTAGTTCGAATGAACTGCCCGCGGCTACACGCAGCAGTTTAAAGTTAATCCGAACTAAGGACTTAGTTCAGATTAACTTTAAACTGCTGCGTGTAGCCGCGGGCAGTTCGTTTGAGCTAAGGGGGATTTAAAAATGACGGCCAGATGGGAACATGCAAATAAAGCCCTGGATATTTAAATCCCGGGCTTCATTTGCAACTCCGGTTGCCTGATTTGCCTACCTAGCTCGAATTAACAAGATAGTGTAGACATACCCTTACAGTGTAGATGTTTGGACTCACTCTGGTCCCAGAGGTTACCTAATCCCAAACTCCAGTCAGAGCCAGAATATCTATACTGTAATTTTACAGCCCTACAGACCCACAAGCTGAAGTCAGCTGATCCAGGCCAGTCATTGGGGATTTTTTCAAGAAGACATACCCTTCCTGCCTTCAGTCAGACCCTTGCAACTTAATGGAAAGTTCATATATTTAAAAAGTATTTTGAGAGGGGAGCAATGGCAGCAAACACATTTGTGAATTACAAGGCATAATGATACACACATATGTAACAAAAATACGATCACATGGCAATACACAGAAAATGAGGTACAATAACTATCCATATACAGACAAAACCAAAAATGTATCTAAACAACACACATTCTTTATAGGGGCAAGGTCAAGGGACAACAGACCACCATTGAGGTATATGGCTCAGAAAAGATAAGCAATAGTACAAAGTAGAATGGATTTATTTTCTTTTTTAGGGTAGTTTTTCCACTGTAATCACATCCAGTACTGAGGTATATGAGCACAGAAGGTATATAGTGGTTATGCCATGAGAAAGAAATAGTAAATCTTGCAGCTACCAAAAGAAAATGGAGCAGGGAATACATTTTTCTAGAAGAAACATTGCTATCAACAACCTGCAATATTATGGACACAGACCCTGATGCTGCAGCCCTTTAGAAACACATTTAATGTCATGCACATATGTAAGTGTTTGCAGCCATAGTTAATGGCATGGGAATCCCAAATGTAACCCGCATTTAAATTAATTCCCCAAATATTTGTATGATTGTACAATCACATTATGTTCTTGAAAGAGCCTAGTCTGAACTGTAGAGCCATCATTTAGAATCAGATATTCAGCTGGTGTGATTTGCTGTTGCTTCTCTAACTTTACCGGAGCTACCATGATTTACACCAGCTGAGGATCTGGTCCTTAAAGTGAATGCTTAGTACTGGAATACTAATTAAAAGATTCACAGTGCAAATCAATACTTAATAGTTACAAAAAACTAACTGATTTCCCACTTAACCCCCTTTTTAGAATCAAACCCTAAAGATTTACTTACAGGCTCGTCCGTAAAGACATGAAGCGTCTTCGAGTTGCTGTACTTCTTGATTTTGGTGAAAAAAGGGACTAAAAGTTTCACATGAGTCACTTGTTCCCCCCATCCCACCCCCACCCCTGCTCCCCTCCTGAGTCAGGCATACCACAGTTGTGAAATTATTCTGGTTTTGACAAAGATAAATGAGGGCGTAACTCACACACACAGCTGAAATAATGTATAATTTGCAAGTGCTTTTATATGCATTTTAACTGTAAAAAATGTCTTAACAAGAAACAGAATAATATCCAAAACTAGGTAAGGGTTTTATATTTTCAAACTTGTTTTCTAATATGAGCTACCTACTACTTCTCATGACATCTCTGAGCTAATTAGGTATGTTGAGTAGGCAGCTTTCATAGGCTGCATAAAAACATAGTCTCATGCTATCATAATTAACATTTATTATTTGTATTGAAGTAGAGCTGGAGCTGTTAGGCATGAGTCAGGACTCCAGTGTGGTAGACACTGTACAAATATACAACAAAGAGGTTGTCTCTACCCCAATCCAAGCATGACTAGAGACAACCGGTGGATACAACTGATAAGGGTAGCACAGAGAGACAACACTAATCAGCAGTGGTAGGCTTAACCAACCCTGACACACACCCTGATCTTAAGGACAGCCATGGATCAAATTGATTTTTGATACACATAGGCTACATCTAGACTGGCATGATTTTCCGCAAATGCTTTTAACGGAAAAGTTTTTCCATTAAAAACATTTGCAGAAAAAAGCGTCTAGATTGGCACGGACGCTTTTCTGCAAAAGCACTTTTTGTGGAAAAGCGTCCGTGCCAATCTAGACGTGGTTTTGCACAAGAAAGCTCCGATCGCCCTCTGGGCTTTTTTGCACAAAACAGTTTTCAGCTGTCTACACTGGCCTTTCTGAGCAAAAGCATTTCCGGAAAAGGGCTTTTGCCCGAATGGGAGCAGCATAGCATTTCCTCAAGAACGCTGACAATCTTACATGAGATCGTCAGTGTTCTTGCAGAAATTCAAGCGGCCAGTGTAGATAGCTAGCAAGTTTTTGCGGAAAAACTTACCAGTCTAGACGCAGCCATGAAGTTGCACATGGCTGCTATGGCCCTCAAGGGACTCTGGTGGCAGAGGGGTTAGTCAAAACATAAGGATGGCTAGTCACCATCTCTTTCTCACAGACATGACCTGGCACCAGCTTATATGAGTGGGAGTTTACCAGGAGCCAGAACTACCAGTTTTATCAGTTTTGTACGGTCAAATCAGCACCAGGCTGGCAGAGTAAGGACTGGAATCTAGCCTGCAGCCCACACATTGGAGTAGAAACTCTCTGCTTATCTATCTAGTGAGAAATGAAGGAGCAGGCAGGGAAGCTGTATAGGTCACGTGATTAGATGATTCATTTCTATACGGAAGAAAGAAGACAGAGAAGTGCTACCTCTTTCTGGATGGTTTTGTGTTTTGTGTCACCTCTGTTATGTCCCAAAACATTAGATGGGAGTCTTTCGGTGTGGAGTTTCTATTAGACTGAGCTCTAAATAAATACATTAACTCACTCTTTAGCCTTATGCTATGGAACATTTTTGTCAATGTCCTGGGGAGAACATAAAATTTGCAGGTGACATAAAAATTGAGGAATATTGACTAATGAAGAGGACAGATAATGAGTAGAATGATCTGGCTCACCTAGTAAGCTGGGCACAAGCAAATGAGGTGTATTTGATATGACTAGATGTAAATGTATATATCTTGGAACAAAGACTCTTGGAATAGGTGCCAACTCTCTGGGAGCTCTGGAGCTGGAGCACTCCTGGGGGAAAATGGTGGGTCTGAGCATGCACTGGAAGCCCCCCCATCAGCACTTCCCCTCTCTCAGTGCCATTGGACCTCACTGAGCAGCATCTCTCCCTGCCTTCCTGAACCTTCCACCCACCGCAGTCGACTGTTTCACGGCATGCACAGGGCTCTGAGGGGAGGGGGAAGGAGTGAGGATGCTGTGCACTCAGGGAAGGGGGTGGAATGGGGCAGAAATAGGAACAGCAGGGGGTGGAGCGTGGGCAGGAAGAAGTGAGATGAGGGTAGGAAGGGAGAAGGGCCTTGGGGGAAAGGGTAGAGTCGGAGCTTGGCCTGGGGCTGGGGGTTGGGGAAGGTTGAGCATCCACCCTTGGCACATTGGAAAGTCAGCTCCAGTGAATGTAGGCCATACTTGCAGAGCGGGGGCGTGAATCCTTGGAAGCAGGGATACCGAAAAAGACACACGTGTTAAGGTGGTTGATCAGCTGAATTCTCAATGCAGTGCAATAGCCAAAGGTTCTAATGCAGCCCTAGCATGCATAAAGAAGGGACTCTCTGCTGGGAATAGAGAAGTCCTTTTATTTCCGCCTTTGACTTGGTGAGAATGCTGCTGTAATACTGCGTCTAGTTCTGTGTCCTCAGTTCAAGAAGGATGTTGATGAATTTGAGAGGGCTCAGAGAAGCAGACTGCTGAGGAAGGCCCTAACCCTCGGGGGCCAGATCCAGGCAACCCAGGGGCTGCCTCTGGTCCCTGGGACTTACATTCCCACCCCTGATTAAAGGGGTAGATAGAGCACAGTCCGTAAGAACCTACATGGGAAACTAATATTTATAATGGTCTCTCCAGCCCAGCAGACAACAGTATAATGAGATCAAATGGCTGGAAGCTAAAAATAGACAAATTCAGGCTGGAAATAAGGCATAAGGTGGATGATTAACCATTGGACTAATTTACCAATCCTCCATCACTGGCAGTTTTTAAACTGAGATTGCATGTTATTCTAACAGGTCAGCTCTAGGGATTATTGCGGGATGTTCTATGGTCTGCGTTAGTCATAGGCAGGGCTTGACAAATACACTCGCCTGCTCACCCGTGGTAAGTAGATTTTGCCAGCTGGCTAGTGCAGGGGCAGACTGGCCTGCTGGGCCATTGTAATGGGTTGGCCAAAGCCCGCACTACGGACGGCGCGGCCCCATCCAATCCGCCAGCCGGCAGAGGAGCAGAGTGCTTCGTGCAGCTGAGGTGCGAGGAGGCAGAGCGCCGGCAGATGCCAGGACGCTGGCGTGACGTGTCCCCATCAATTTCAAAGGGCTGCGGCAGCTCAGCTCTGTCTGCGTGTCCCCGGCAGCTGGCTGCGGCGTGCGGCGGAGCCAGGCCCTGCCCCACCGGCTCCAGTCCTGCCACGGCCCCAGTCCCTCGCTGGCGAGAGACTGCTCCCTGCCGACTGCCCAGTTCGCTGCACCCGCTCCACGCCCCATCTGGCTCCTGCTGCCCATTCCCCATGCCGCCCCTGCGCCCTGCACCCTGGAACCCCTGCTCTCCCTCTGGCTCTGCACTGCCCTTGCACCCCGCACTCTGCTCCCCCGATCCCTGCTCCCCCCCCAGCTCTGTGCTGCCCGTTCCCTGCACTGCCCCTAGACCCCGATCCCTCTGCGCCTCCCATTCCCCATATCCCATTCCCCATGCCTCCACTGCACCCCTCACACTGCTTCCCCCGATCCCTGCGTCCATCTGTCTCTGTGCCTCCCGTTCCCCGTGCCACCCCTGTTCCCCCCTGCCACTGTTCCCTGCACCCCTCTGGCTCTGTGCTGTCCCTGCACTCTGTTTCCCCAGTGAGTTGGGAGTGAGGGGTGCTTGTCCATAGGGAGGGGCGGAACAGGGCAGGGAAAAAGCTGCTGTGACCCAGCAGTGAGTGAAAGGGGGAGTTCACTTGAAGCACCTTTGCCTTTATGGAAAAAAAATGAATGAAAATGCTATTTGCTATTTATAGGGCTAAAATGCTGGGACAAAAATGAAAACTAACAAAAAAAAATTGCAAAATGTAAACGTGTAAAAGACAACAAAAATCTGGGGGGGAGGGGATGTTTTGCTTGGCCCTGGGGGAGGGGAAGTGGCTGGTTGGGCTGTGAGGAGGGAAAGGGAAAAATCTGGGGAAGGGGCTTGTGCTGAGGGGAGAGGAGGAGGTCAGGAGAAGAAGAAGAAAAAGAAAGGGGAAGGCACCAATGGACAGGGGTGCAGGAGAGACAAATCCCAGGGGGCCAAGTGGAGACAATGAGGAAAAGGGCAGGAAGGGAGGTGTCAGTGGGAGGGGGGACAGGGTGATGCTAGAAGAGGAAAGGGTAAGGGCACTGGGGCTAAAGGGGAGAGGAGGTGCTGGGAGAAAGCTTGAAAGAAGGGGTGGGCATGAGGAAGGTGGGGATGGAGCAAGGCATGTGTGAGGGCACAGGAGCATAATGGGAACGGGGGCAGAGGGTGTTGAAGGGGTGGGTATCAGGGAAAAAGAGGGCAAAGGGGGCAGGGGCAGTGAGGGAAGGAGGAGGAATCAGGAGGGTACAGGTGCCAGGAGATTCTGGGGGTGAAGCAGAAGGGCAGACACCTGCAGGGGAGGGACCAGCATCAGAGGAGAGAGTCAGGGCAGGTTTGTAGAGGGAGGTGTTAGGAGAGGGGATGAGGAGGGGTAGCTCACCTGATCAGATTGGGGCTACTGGAGGAGTGGGCACAGGGGGGAGAGAAGGGCTGGTGGAGGGGGGCAGGTCTCAGGAAGGCTGAGGGCAGCAAGAAGGGCAGGATTCAGGACAGCAGAGGAGGGTGAGGGGTTGGGGGCAGCTGGCACTCGGGGAGCTGATGGAGTAAGGGGAGGAGACATGGCAGCAGAGGGAAAAGATAGAAGTTTATAAGATATTTATTAATAACTTGGGTGATACTTATTAAGAACGTATTAGTAATTACTGTTTTTATTCTTATTAGAAATTTATGCCACTAAAAAAAACCACTTTTTTGGGGAGGGGGATGGTGAGTCCCTTTTTTGTCTGGCGAGTAGGGTTTTCCATAATTAGTCGAGCCCTGGGTCAGGTTAGGTGATCACAGTGCTCCCTTCTGGCCTTGGAATCTATGAAAGTTTATTAATCTACACTGGGATTTCTCCATGACCTATCCATGTGGCTTTTCCAAAACACCTCATACAGTTCTGGACGAGCTCTTCTTCCAGTTTCCCAGGATCCAAAAAACTCAGTTTGACTTCAGCTTATCATTCGGGTTGCTTTATTATGCATGTAACAGCTCTTTGCCCATGCAGGTCAGGCCCAGATGCAGGGATTTGGTACAATTCCAGTTCATGTCACACACTACAGTTTATATACATCTTCCCTAGCTACTGACATCTATACTTCTTGTACATAAGGACCAATCTCATTGTAGATTGCATAAGCTAATCAGTTCAGAATGTACCTGCCTACTTTGTTTTCCATAAACATACCCACACTAATTAGTTTCTGCCTCCCTTATTTACTATCAATATAGTCACAGTAATTAACTGTTTTATCCATTACTTGTTCCAGCTTCTTCAGCCAATACTTGGTCAGGTTTGGCTTGTTTTAACCTGGGCCTGCTCACGTCAGCTAAAATAGCCCTACAGTGAAGAGTGCAACACAAGTTCACTCAATTATTCTCATTAAATTTGTCTACTCAAGAAACTCCTTAGGATTGCTCTGGCTACACTCTATACACACTCCCGTCAGAAAGCCGCTCCCACATTCCTTATATCAAAGTAGAATGACAAGTCACCTGCCTCACTGAATCAGCAGAACCTACTCAACCCCAGTGTCAGTGGTAGGTTTAGAACTCAGGACTTGCTGGTTTCCACTCCCAGACTGTGTCTACACTGGCATGTTCTTGCGCAAAAACGGCTGCTCTTGAACAAAAACATGCTGCCTGTCTACACTGGCCGCGCGTTCTTGCGCAAGTAAACTGACGTTGTGCTGTATGAAATCAGTACTTCTTGCGTGAGAACTCTGATGCTCCCTCTCGGGAACAAGCCCTCTTGCGCAAGAGCTCTTCCAGAGGAGGCCAGTGTAGACAGGCAACATGAATTTCTTGCACAAGAAGCCCCTATGGTTAAAATGGCCATCGGAGCTTTCTTGCACAAGAGAGCGTCTACACTGGCACGGATACTCTTGCGCAAAAGCACATGCCAGTGTAGACGCTCTCTTGCGGAAGAGTTTTTGCACAAGAAATCTTCTGCAAAAGAGTTCTTGTGCAAGAAGCTTCCAGTGTAGACGTAGCCCCAAGTTTTAACCACCTCCCTCAAAAAACTAACTTATCCATTTGTTACATATGAGCCTAATCCATTATTCATAGTGCATGACAAACCTCCAGTGATTTAAGTGAGAGTTTTGCTTAGGCTCTGGCCGTACAAAGAGTGTTTGGCATTTGAGTATAGAAAGTCAACAATTTGGAGCAAAATGTGTATTTTCTCCTAGTGCAGGATTAAACACAGGGAAGGCACTTACTAAATACTAATTATAAGCAGCAGAGAAGAGACACCGTTAAAGGCACACTCATAACTTATGTTAGTCACATAACAAACATGAGCAATGATTTATAACCAAACACGTCAGGGCTGATTGACTAAATGATACCAAATCATTTAGAATCCTCTTATGATTTACTTCATTTCATGTACAGTATCCCAGGTATACATGCTGTTCTTGTGTCATGTTCAGTTTGCATGTGCAGCATCCCAAACCAAACTTTAAAAATGCAGAGCCTGGCACAGATATTTATGCCTGTTATTTTCAGTAGCTTGAAATTCTAAAGGCAGGCTGGGATATTTCCATCTTCTAGGAGTTTGTTCTAATAACACCCGAGTACTGATTTTGGGACTTGGCCGTGGTGTCTTAAATATCTTAAATCCTTTGTAATGTGAATACATTGGGATATGGTCCATTATTTTGAAAGAGAAAATATTTCCACCTTAGAGGAATGGAGTTAATTTGAGGTGGCAAATGGATGTATTCCTTCCTTGTTCATGACACCTAACACAAAAAGATGAGCAGAGTGATAATTTGTATGCAAACATGAGGAGAGAGTTTAAAATGTGGCAGTGTGAAGGGGACAGAATACACAGTAGAGCCTTTATTAGCCACTAATTCATGCAGTAGTTGACAGATAGTTTCGCATATCTTACATCTTGCTGGAAAATCAACAGAATTAACCAAATGAGTTCAATTCTTTAAACTTCCAAACATATGATAGGCTTGACACTTTTGGTTTAGTGGGAGGGGGCAGCAGAGAAAAAGAGAGAGGATGGTCCCTCCATCCCTTCATTCTCCTGCTGCTGAAGTGGATCACAGGTGCATATTCCTTTCAATTCTAGCAATTAGTTTGTAGCAGTATGCATTTTTACAGCCATCTTAATTGTAGAGATTTACTTCAAAAATGAAAGCCGTAGCTTTGTAGCTACTGCAGAAGAAAAGTGCCTTCAACTTCCATTGAATTTGATGAGAACTGGGGCCACTTAGCATATAACGAGAGTGCCAGGAGAAACTCAACACCTCACAGGACTAGACCCCAAATTCATCAGCAGCCTAAAAATGATCCCTGAACTAGTTATAAGTTGAGAATGTTTTTATTACCCTGTTTATTTCTCATCTTGTTTCTTTTGTGCTATTATCTTTTCCACCAATGCAATGGGCAGCAGGCCAAGGAAGCGATTATTCTGAATGGATCTAAAATCAAAGTAAATCAATTATAATGCAGCTGCAATACGTTTTTTCCCTAGGCAATTAAGCATAAGTGATTGATCAGAATATTCCAATCTAATTCTCTTATAATGTATGCAATTTTAGATAAGTAAGCTCAGTAGACAAGCACATACAGTTCAGAATGCCAGCGTGATGCAGAAAAAATTATATTAAATATAGAAAAATTTAATCATAGCTTTTGATGGAGATTCTGAGATATACCAGAAGATCAGATACATTACTAATACTTTGCTTACTGCATGCCTAAGGATCAATAAGATAAAGAAAGAAAAAAGTTGACCAATGTACAATAAGTCAACAGTAATTTTTTATAAATAAAATGTATAATGGATATTTCACAGTTGCTGGCAATGCTGCTACTAAAGCAGTTCTTCTGTCAGTATTTCCATAATTTTTTCTCATCTGCCCTTTAAGAATGTTATAACGTCACTGTTTCTATACAGTATTAAATTAAAATATTGTTTCCTAGATGTTTCTCATGGTTATCAAAGGCCTCAGAAACAGTTGTGGGGATGGAGCTTGCCATGAAATGGGTGGGTAGGTTGCAGAGACATGATTCTTAGGTTTGTGGATGTGTAGAGCTGTTAGAACTTGCATTTGTAGATGGCTAAAAAAGGACTGGATAGAGCAATGTGAACTGATTGTAATATTAGCAGAGAGACACTAGACTCCAAGTGCTCAAAGAAGTAGTGGTTTACCTTAAAAAAAGAAAAGAAAATAGATTGCACAATATTAGTCCTTGTTTACAGCACCTATTTGATGCTATGTATACACTTGGGATTTGCTACAGCTAAGCAGAATGGCTCCAGTAAAGTAAGAAGTCAAAGAGTGGTGCCCTCAATATTTGGGAAAATGCATTGTGGAATGTCTGATTTTACAGGGTTATGGACTGAGGTAGGTTCTGATTTGCCAGTTTCAATGACATTTATTGTCTCTTCTGTAAAATAATTGTGTCTAGCCTCTTACAGCAACCACATTGTGTTAGACTAGGCATCTACCAGCAGCAGTGGTAAATGTAAAGATTCTCTAACCATTAAACAATTATTAACCATGAAACACATGAAATGTGTTTTTAGACAATCATGTCTCTACTCCAAGAGATAGATGGCAAAGAGTTACTGTTTGGTGATACAGAATAGATGTGGGAAGGTTTAGGAAATCCAGCTTTTTAAGGTTTATGAAGAAGAGAAAGAAAGCAGGAAGAGTAAACAGTACCCCATTTTGTATCAATATTATTATACACAATTTTTTCAATTTCCATAAAGAGAGTGATGTGATGTGATTGTCCTTAAAGCAGATGTGTAGCCTGGAATAACAATACTTGAAGAGTGACTAGTGATGCTGAAAACATAAATAGTCAGAGTTGTTAAGAAAGTTCTAGCATTTCTATCAGGACTCTGAGGGTACGTCTAGAATACATGCCTCTGCTGACAGAGGCATGTAAAATAGGCTACCGGACATAGTAAATGAAGCCAGGATTTAAATATCCTCGGCTTCATTAAAATACAAATGGCCGCTGAGCTGTGCCGGCTCAGCTGATCGTTAGCACAGCATGTGAGTCAAGACATGATCAGTCGACAGGGAAGCCTTTGTCGACTGCTTCCTTATGCCTCGTGAAATGAGGTTTACAGGAGAGGTCGACAAAGGCTTCCCTTGTCGACCGATCTACGTCTTGACTCGTGCGCTGGGCCGACGATCAGCTGAGCCAGCATAGCGCAGTGGCCATTTTTATTTTAATGAAGCTGGGGATATTTAAATCCCCTCTTCATTGACTATGTTGGGTAGCCTATTTTATATGCCTCTGTCGGCAGAAGCATGTAATCTAGATGTATCCTCATAGAGACCAGAGAGACCCCTGAGGGAAAACAGGAAGGAACAGACCTATAAGGGTTTGGGGAGTGTGTAAAGCAGATTACTAGATGAAACAACTATAATAAAATGAGGCAATCAGCTTTAGTCTTTAGGGGAAAATTGTGATATGATGAATATGAAATAATGAAATCTGCTATGAACTGTAACTAGGGTTGGTTGTGACTGGCAAGAAAGAAAGAAAGAAAGAAAGAAAGAAAGAAAGAAAGAAAGAAAGAAAGAAAGAAAGAAAGAAAGAAAGAAAGAAAGAAAGAAAGAAAGAAAGAAAGAAAGAAAGAAAGAAAGAAAGAAAGAAAGAAAGAAAGAAAAGGTAGCATGTTTATTTTTAAGGGGGAGTTACATTTCCGAACAGTTCTGAGCAGAAGCTCTTGAATCACAAATGAGAACAATAAACAATGAAGTGTAAAAACTGCCCACTGGCACAGCAGGAGTTTGAGAACACCTTTGGGAAGGAGATTACCTGGCTCAATTTGAGCTTGAATGGTGAAGAGGCAGGAGTGGGTTACCTCCTACTCGAGGAGAAGGGTGACTAGCCTAGCCAAGAAGGAAGGACCATCTCCCTGGTTAAAGGAGACAGAAGAAGAAACTTAGGTACACCAGCCTAAGAGGTAAATGAAGTACTGAGATCTTGTAAGTTTCCATCCCTGCTAAATTTACAGCTGTCCAACCCAGAGGAACCTGGGACAGGAAATGTTGTCAATTGTCCTGGGGGGCGAGGGGTGGGCAGTGCTGCTATTAGACACAAACAACTTGCTATAGAGTCCATGCCCCAAACTGAAGGGGCAACAGTAGAAAGTAGCCCAGGGCAGTGGAGAGAGACTCCCCAGTAGGACTCCTTCTTAAGTGACCACTTGTCCTTAATTGGCTGGGACAGTTGCAAAATGTAGATTTCAAATCCAGGCCCCTGGTCCCTGGATTCTCCTCAACACAATTCAGATTTACTGCTTAGCAGTGATCAACTCACAGCAACAACAGTGCAGTGCAAAGCCCTGCCAGTACCACATCATTCACAGTGCTACACAGCCCCAGAATGACTGACACATTATGTGGCCAATTTAAGACTATTTATCATCCCAGTATCATGTGATCTGTTACGCTTCTCACATTTTCCCAAATGGAAGAACCTAATCTCCTTTGGCAGTGCAGATGGAAAACAAAATATACTTCATCCGTAGTGGTACCGTTATTTAAATTTCAGACTGGTCAATGTTTTCTTTTTTTTTTTCATGTAAAATGGCTAACTCCAAAAGTGGAATATGGATGAACAGTGAAACATCAGACTCAGAGAGAGAATGATTCTCCATCTCCACAACTCCTCCAAAGAAAAAAAGGAAGCGCCTGTGTAAATTGAGAGAAGAGTGAGGAAGGTCATACACAGACATTCAGAAAAATTCAAAAGATTCAACTACAGATTTTTGTGCTTTATGTAGAAAAGATGTTGGAATTGGATACAGAGGTGAAAATGATGTCAAAAGGCATTCATTGTTAGGCATAAAGCAAATGTTATTTCTGATAACAGGCAGTTGCTGATGACTGAATTTGATGTTAAAACAAATGATGTAGATCAGATAAAGAAATGTACCGCACTAGAGATAACCATCACACAAACAAACATCTCCTCTGTTAGAGATCTAGTTAGCGGTATGTTTTGTTGTTCAGTTGTACCAACGAAAATATGTAGAGATTCAAAAGCTGTGACCATAACCAAAAATATATTTACAGCATAGAGTTTATGCCAAATGAATTGAAGAAGCCCTACATGTTTTACAGTGTATCACCTTATGCATCAAATAAAGGAAACACTAAGCTCTTCTCCCATTGCTCTGAAGTATTTTGTACCAACACAGCATGTTCAGACAGGTCTGTAGGATTTTAACAGAGAACATGAGACAGCAGTTGATTTCAGAGATGATAAAATGTGTGGTAGATTCTAATGGGATTGACTTGTCCCTTATATTTGCCTATTGTGCTGACAATGCCAGAGTGAATTATGGAAAACACCATTTGGTATATCAATTGCTTAATAAAGAAAGCAGCAGGCTTATAGCTGCCAACTGCGTAGCACACATAACCTGTAACTGTGCAAAATTTGCTGCTGATCAACTGAAATATGATGTGCAGACTGAAATCATTAACATTGTCAACCTCATTGCAGTTTCAGCAAAGAAAGAAGACAATTTAAGGGATATTTATTAATTTCTTGAGATTTTCTTGGGTAAAGTTAGTAAAACATGTGCCATCTCAATGGCTTTTGCTTGTTCAGCAGGAGACAAAATTTTAAAGTCCTGGCCAGTGATCTGATGTTATTTCCAGTCACTGAGAAAGAAAGAGTGCCCCATCACTATTTGAATGTTCATAGCTGATGAAACTGGTCAGCTTATTGCTACATCCATTCCAGAGCTCTACATGCTGTTTCTGCAGAATGTGTAACAAATTCTCCAAAAAAAAAAACCCTTTTCAAACTTGTTTGCACCTTACAATGGTATCATTAAGAAACAAACCAAACAGAAGGAAAGAGGATTAATTATTTGTTTATTTGGTGAATACAGTGTGGAAAAACTGGCAGACAACAATGCTAAAAAAGATGGAAAGTGATTTTTTTTTTGACAAAGTGCTAAGGTATCTTAAAAAGTGGTTTGGCTTCTCAGATGCCAATCTCTTAAACATTTTGAAGTACTGTCACTGGAAAAGGACTGCCTGTTGTTCTAGGGGAGCTTGTGCAAAGTTGCAGAGACATTACATTTGACAGATTCCTTAAAGACTGATTTGGATGAACTTTAAGAAGTTGTTTCAGGTATTTCTCTGATACTTAGTTGTATAACAGAGACTAGTATGACCAGGGCCCAAAGATTGAAGAATATCTTTGATAAGTTAGGCCCTGATGGTGAGCAGAATTTGAAACATCTTTTTAAAAAATCATTTCATGTGTACTCAATACACCTTGCTTCAATGCCTAGGTTGAGAAAGTATTCAGCTTGATTAATATGATATGAAGAGAGCAAAGAAACAGATGTCCCGTGGATCTGATAAAAGCTACACTGCAAATAAATCTAAACTTCTGGTTCACTTGCTTTGAATGCTGTTGATTGGTCAGATCAAATACCAAACTCTTGAAATCTGCAGGCTCAGTAGGACGTACACATTTAAACCAAAATGAGCATGTCTGGTTTTACTTTTTATTTTATTTTTTACATCTGCCAGAGAACTGTACCTTTTTTACTGCAAAAAACTTGAACCTCTGAAAAATAGTCTGATGGATTAAAGTCCAATGAAGAACAGGACACACTGATAAATTGATATTTAATTTTTAATTATCATTATTAAATATAGACTATAAAATGTGCGCACGTACTATACCTCCTCCCCCGATTTTAAAAAAAATAGCATGTGACTTGTTTTTGCGTTTTGAAAAGGTAGTCATCCTAGGTCCCCTACTTGGGGGTTGACTCACCCAGGGTCCTGACCTAGGATCTTATGGAGGTGGAGGCCCCAAGTCCTCCTAACCCCTTTGCCTTAAAGACTGAGTTACCTCAACTAAGGAGGAGGCCAGAAGTTAAGAGTTCCAAACACAAGGCTGCCTGCCTTCCAAGACCCTCTGTTAGTGAGTCTCAGGGTACGTCTAGATTGTATTATTATTTCAGAATACCAGAAGTATCCAGAAATAGCAACACCATGTCTTTAAAAGCACCCATTATTTCCCAAAATAGTGGGCATGCTATTCTGGCATCCCTGTAACCCTTGTTCCACAAGGGTTAAGGGATTTGTTGGAGTAGTGCCTTATTTTGAAATTTGGCACTGTCTACACAGCACTAAATTTCAAAATAAGCTCTTTTGACTAGGGGTTCATCTCCACTGCATAGCTATTTCAAAATAAGATATTCCAGAATAGTTATTCTAGAATAGCTTATTTCGAAATAGCACGTCTACACTGCAGGGAAGCCTCAAAATTAGTCCAAGGCAGGCTTCCCTAATGTAGACGTGCTATCTCAATTTGGAACCTCAGGAAACACTGGGGAGGAATAACTTGGAATGGCCTTGGTGAGGGGCTATTTTGAAATAGCAGAAGTGGAGCTTTATTTCGAAATAGCTATTTCAGAATAGGCGTTATTCCTCATGGAATGGGATTTACAGAAGTCGGAATAAACCATCCATTATTTTGAAATAAATTCAAAATAATGGAATGGCTGTGTAGTTGCTCACTTTGTTTTTTCAAAATAACATTAGTTAGCTTGAAATAATGGTGCAGTGTAGATATGCCCCTAGACTCAGCATAAGCTACGCAATTTGCACAGCGCAAAATGCATAGCGCAAACGGCATTGCTTATTCCAACAGAAGGGTGCTGTCTAGATGCACCCTCATTTATTTCTGACTAGAGTGTGAAATAATCTTTCAGATGTGCAGCCTTTTTACAGATCTATCTTAATTTCCCTCTCTAAAGCTAGTTAGTTATAATTACATTTACAAATGAACTATGAGTTCATGAGTATTAATATTCATTGACAAACTTAAATGAGATTTTTGCAAACTTCTGTTTTAAGATTGTAATAGAAATGGCCTTTCACAGCTCTGTTTGGAAGAGGGAATAACTCAGAAGCTAAAGTTAAAGATGTTTCGGGAGGAATTTTATAAAACGTAATTATTGTTAAAGTCTATTATTAGTAATTTAAAAAGACACAAGAAACATTTGTAATAGATAAAATCTTACAGTGAATATTAAAATTATGGTAAGGTAGGCTAAAACCTCAGGTGCAGCAATTGGTACATCTAAAAGGACAGCAAATGTATCTTGCCGTCTTTACGCTCCTCCCCTGCATTGATCTTATAGGCAGACATGGGCTGGTTTTGCCCTGGATGAAACCTAGAAACTCAGGGCTGCTTTAATTTTCACTGCTGGGCAATGTTTCCTATGTTCCCTATAATTTTTTCCATTCATGTGTGCAATATATTTTGTCTTGTGCACCAAGGTATGTGCAGATGTTCACCACCAATAGAAATGCTGCCAGCTGTGGGCACTGGCACATTGCCGATGTGGGCAGCTGGGCACTCTGCCGATAAGCTGGCCAGCACTTGGGTGGCCACCCAAGCAGTCAACTTACAGGGAACACTGCTGGTGGGAAGTAATCACCTAATATTTGTTAGAGCCATAGGGATTGTCTGAATGCAGCATGCTTGAGTCCAGGCCCCTTTACATCTTTGGCATGCTCCATATAATGGGGATGGGTAGTCTGGAGGGAGAAAGTATAGAAATGGATATGCTGGTTCCTCACTAGTTGAGGATTCCCCTACACTGGTAGACACTATGAAATCCCTTCGCAGCACTAAAATAATGCAAAAGGGAATTAGAAAGGCCAAAGCTCTGGATCATATTCAGAATAGGTTAGGTACTAAATGCTCCAGCAAAAGCTAATTAAACCACTAATTGTTGATGCACATGTTAATTCCAGATGCAGCATGGGCTTCTATGTACATTTCAAAGCATTTTCAGATGCCTCAATGGCAATACAGGGTTAGTGTTTCCTGTTCCCTTTTGTGGACTATAAGGGTACACCTACACAGCAACATTATTTTGCAATAACGTCCATTATTCTGAAATAACTATGCAAGAGTCTACACAGCTAGCCCGTTATTTCAAAATAATGGGCAGCTTATTTCAGTGTTTGTAAACCTCATTCTATGAGGAATAATGCCTCTAAAGAAATAGCTATTTCGGAATAGCAGTATTGTGGACACTCCACTGCTGCTATTTCAGAATAGCTCCTCCCCAAAGCCATTCAAAGTATTTACTCTCCAGTGCCTCCTGGGGCTTTAAATCAGGATAGTGTATCCACATTAGGGAAGCCTGCCTCGGAGTAATTTTGAGGCTTCCCTGTAGTGTAGAGGCGGTATTTCAGAATAAGCTATTTTGGAGTATTTCTTCCGGAATAGCTTATTCCAAAATAATCATGCAGTGTAGATGTAACCTAAATGTTTATATCTGTGAGGAGGAAAAAACTCAGTACTCTGCAATCACCTTTCTCTTTTCCCCGATCTGGTTACTGTCATTGTGCAGTCTAAATATTCCTGATGGAGTTTTTTCTCCCTCATCATAATTATATTAAAAGCTTTCAACAAGATCAACTGTTCTGTTTCTGTCAGGTGGACATTATATAAGCATTGCTGGGTGCCATGTCTGTGAGGTGAAATATCAGCCAATCCCTTTAGAAGCAGAGATAGTAGAGCACCAGGCCCTATTTCAATGATGTTTCATAAGAAGTCACTTAACTAATAGGTGGGCAGCACAGACTGAGATCAGTGAAGAAAAAACTCTTTGCAATACCTTCAATAATACTGATTTTCTGCTGTTTGTTTAGCCTCCCCAATGTACAAGAGAGTTCAACCTCCCTTTCATATAATGGGCTTTGTAGATAAGATCTATTATATATTAACTCTTTGTTTCCTTTAACTCATTGAACATGCATTCTGCTAAGGGACAAGTGTATACTTTGGATGCTCATTGGGGCTATGGCATTCACCAAAACCTACCAACAGAGCATTTAATATGAGCTTAGAGGTTAGCACCTTTCATGGGGAAGGATCCCAAAGTTCATTACAGACATTTATATCTAGGAATCAGTTGAAGCCCGACTGCAGGTGTCCCTTCTTTTTTCAAAAAATGGGCCAATTGTCGCATATTTTCTGTCTCTCCCTCCCAGACAGTTTTCAAAACTGGTGATTTTTAAAAACGTTGTTTTCCACTGGGTCATTTGTTTGCTCTTTGCCGTTATTCCATCCTGGAGGCTGAGAGGGGATTAGTCAGTTTCATTTTTTGTTTCTGGTCAGTTTCATGTCTTGGTGGCCATGGAGTAGCCAAATGCAACAGTGTTGAAGACTGCAGGTGAAACTCAGGTGTTTGAATCTGTCTCATGGAATTTGTTCTTTTAAAAATTTAATGGAAACATCTTGGGTGCTGGAAATGGCTCAGTGGGCGGGGCACAGAACAGGCCCCCAAAGACATGAGCTCTCTTTCTGAACTGGCTTGCCGAGTAGTTTGGTCAAGGTATTTTCCCTCCCTGAGCTGCATTTGGCCCAGCTGTACAATGAGAAGAATGACCCTGCCCTCCTCTAAGAGCTGCTGCTGACTAGAGCTGTGTAAAAGCCAAGTTATATTGAATGTGATTGTACAGGACTGGGCTGTGTCCTTCTGATGTTGATGATTTCCCATCACAAGTTCTGGCTCTGTGAGTGAACATGGGGAAGCACTAGGTGATGCCTCCTGCCTCCTGTCTTACTCAGAAGAGGGAGGAGTAATAAATAAATGAGCAGAGTGCAGAAGGTTTATGAGGCAGAATGCCTTTTTCGAAAGTACTCTTTTGAAAAACGGTGCTATGTAATGCAAACAGTGCTTTTTCAAAAGAGATCATCCAGACTGCCTGGGTGCTCTCTTTCGAAAAAGCGGCTTGCTTTTTCAAAAGTACTGGTTGTAGTCTAGATGCTCTTTTTCAAATGAGGCTTGCAGTCTAGACGTAGCCTCACAGAAATGGTGATGATGAATCGGTGGCATTCCAAGCCGCTCCCATAAGGTCCCCTTTTTAAAGAAATAGTCCCATATTTAAGCCCTTCTACTGGGGCCTTTTTTTTAAGGCAAATTGGCCTTATTTTCAGTCTCTGCACTTCCACTAGTATTGGTGGGGTTGACTGCTGGCCAGACCCTTGCTTTCCAGCTACCCCCTCACCAGCAGCGGGGCAGGGAAATTCCAGTGGCTGGTGGCTGAGCAAAGTTGCAGTCTGCAGGGCCAGTTGTTTCCCCTGCTGGTCCGTGAGTGCAGTCTCTGCTGTGTGCCCCCTCTCGGCCAGCAGGCTTCTCTCCACCCCATTTCCAGCACTGACTGGTGGCTGCAGTGGTTGGGTGAGTGTGGGCAAGTGATGGCTGGTTACATGTCACCTCTGCTGCCCACCCACCAGCTCTTTACATGCTTCTCCTCTATTCTCTCCATGCTGTGCTCTTTCACCCACCCCCAGCCCCTCTGCTCCTCCATATCCCACCCCGTGAGGTACATCCACTCCTGGCACCGTGCAAAAAAACAGCCACTGGTCGGATCATTCAGCTTATTGGCTGGGCTAGCACCAGGAAAAGTTCAAGGTCTCTGACTCGGGGCTCTGGCCAGGAGGAGCCAAGCCCTGCATGTGCCAAAGCCCCACACAGTGCTGGCATGAGCCTCGGCTCTGCAGTGGCAGAGAGAAAGCCCTTTCCAGCCTATTTGCAGCTTGATCTTGCAGGTCTCCCGGCAGGGGCATTTAGCACCTTCATCACAAGGGTTCCACTAGGCCCCCTCCCCTGCTGAGCCACCTCTTTGGCTGGGATGGCTGAAGCCCCTGCAGCCAGGTTCCCCCCTCTCCTCTGTTCTGCTGGAATCAGCTCCCATCCCTTCCCTCCCACATAGGACTGAAAGGTTGCTGCTGGATATATTCTGGTGTGAAACATGACAGAAATCTGGAGAGGAGGGCTATGACCAGCGGAGCTGACAGCTTCTGCAGCTCCCTGGGCAACATAGGGAGTCCCCAAGCTTCATGTTCCTGGAAGGAACAGGGATGAGGGCAGCTGGCCCTCAGGACTACTTGGAGCATGGCACACCCCCCATAGCTCTTAGTGCTGCTTGGAGCGCACGGCCCAGCAGATTTAAAGGGCCCCGGGGCTCCAGCTGCCTCCATTGCTGCTATGGCAGCGGTGGCAGGCAGAGCTGCAGGCCCCTTTGAATTTCTGGGTACCAGTGCAACAGTCTTCTCCTCATCCCCCAGTCAGCGAGCCCACGTGTGACCCTGCCCATTCCCCACATATTGCCTTGAGAAGATGATGGTCCAGGTACCAAGAGAGGCATGTTCAGGAAAGTGTGTGTGTGTCACCGCTCCCCATACATTCCAGGTGTGTGGCATTTCTTTTTAACAGGGGCACAGGCAACTTGATGTTAATTTGAACAATTGTACCACAGAGTTCTGAGTGATTGCCATTGAACTCACTTGACTACGAGTACTTTTACCAGATGTCCTTTATTGAGCATTGGGAAATATGGTGACCTTAACTGGGGGCAATTTTGTGGCCTGTGTTGTGTAGAAGATGAGACCAGGTGATTATAAATGGTCTCTTGCTGGCTGTAATCTGTGAATTTGTGAATAGAGAACTCCTCCCTAACACGTGAAATAAGAAAATTAGACTTAATCTTCTATGGCTTTACAGAGCAAGAATACAGGAAGCTCATGTTTAAACCCTAGAAAGCAATATAGCACCTTTCTTATTTTGCTATAGTAGGTAATGTTTTACAAAGTAAAATATAAGGAAATATCATCCCAGCAGTAAGAGTTTTAGGAGTTTGCAGAGTAGCTGTCATGTTAAAGTAGCTTTGTGCGTGTGTTACTTTGCTGTTAGAAATGTTTGCTTCAGTTGGCTAAGTTCATTTAAAGCAATTACTAGTATAATAGCATGAAGTCAGTAAAGCATACTAAGAACTTATAGTGCTTATTTTTGCAGCTGGTAAATTTTGGCTCTTCAGAAGTTGATGTTGGACTTGCTCACAACCGGCATCAGAATGCATTGCCCAGATGGGGCGAGCAGGATCATTTTCATCCAGCTTTATCTGCAGAGAAATGAGGAAGATAATATGATACAATCTTTCAAAAGAAAGACTTGCTACTTCGCCATTGTCTCCCAGAGTGGCAATAACAGAGGGAGAGGACTAAGAGCTGGAAAGAATGATTACAGCTCCCTTGCTGTATTGCAGCTTTAGCCTTTGTGGCTTCTTATTACAAGCACTCTCTCTCCTCAATAAGACAGAGGAAAACAAACAATGTGCTGTTCATTGTTGCTGCTACTGGTGCTCTGGATGAAGCTTCACACAGCTGGAGACTTTCACAGAATCATCGAAATTAAAGATGGAAACAAGTCCATAATCTTGCCATTGCAGGTTTCTTCCCAACAGTAGATTTATTCTTTAGTGCCTTGCAGAGCTGCATTTTACATGAGGCAAGTAATAGAGCTTCTTTCCTGTCTCTTGGGTTGCTGTTCTACAGGCTAGCTGACCTCACTATTAGCAAATTTCTCCCCCAACGTTCAGCCTTAGTTTCTCTCTGCTTAGTTTCATCTGATGATTCCTATGTGCCTGACTCATATTCAATTATTCCCCTGTCAGGGAGCATACACTCTTCACATACTTGTTTGCAGTTATTTTGCCCTCTTAGTACTAGTTAGTGAAATTAGCAGTTATTTCTTTGAGTAAATCCTTTCTGCTTCTTATACACGTAATGGCATTTTTCTGTAGAAAAGATGTGACCACCACCCTTCTAGTGAAGCCCATCTTCCTGGAGGCAAAGGTGCTGAAATAGATTCATAGAATACTAGGACTGGAAGGGACCTCGAGAGGTCATCGAGTCCAGTCCCCTGCCCCCATGGCAGGACCAAATACTGTCTAGACCATCCCTAATAGACATTTATCTAACCTACTCTTAAATATCTCCAGGGATGGAGATTCCACAATCTCCCTGGGGAATTTATTCCAGTGTTTGACTACCCTGAAAGTTAGGAACTTTTTCCTAATGCCCAACCTAAACCTCCCTTGCTGCAGTTTAAGCCCATTCTGTCCTCAGAGGCCAAGATGAACAAGTTTTCTCCCTCCTCCTTAGGATACCCTTTTACATACCTGAAAACCGCTATCATGTCCCCTCTCAATCTTCTCTTTTCTAAACTAAACAAATCCAATTCTTTCAGCCTTCCTTCATAGGATAGGTTATGTTCTCTAGACTTTTAATCATTCTTGTTGCTCTTCTCTGGACCATCTCCAATTTCTCCATATCTTTCTTGAAATGCGGTACCCAGAACTGGACACAATACTTCAACTAAGGCCTAACTAGCGCAGAGTAGAGCAGAATAATGACTTCTCATGTCTTGCTCACAACACACCTGTTAATGTATCCCAGAATCATGTTTGCTTTTTTTGCAACAAATAGAGCTGGAGTAGTCATCACCAAAAAACTGACAATTACCAACAACTGCCACAGGATGGTATCTGAAATAAACCTGCTTTTCCCTGTTTAAAATAGGGAATAACAAAGGAACTGTAACTTAAATACTAAAGTGCTGCAACTTAGTTAATGCAGCACACTTTACTAATGCACATTGTACAAGTTTGTGTATTTGGCATGTTTACTAAAGATTATGAAATGTATAGCATCATAATTAATCCTGGGCCATGACATGGGGTCTTCCATCACCAAAGCATTTTATACACAAAGACACATGTAGGAGGGTAGGGCCTTTGTATGGGGAAACTGAGCCATAATGGGAGTCATGTAATATGTTTAAGAAACAGAACGGGCATAGAGGAGTTTCCTGCTCTGTGGCTGGGGAGCACTGCCTTCTCATACATTCCCATCAGCTAATATTAACTCATTCTGTCTTGAATCTTCTGAGTCACCTAAAATGACTCTGTGACCCGGAGCTCATCTGTCACCTCCTGACAGAAATGTATGTGCTTGCCAGAAACATCATAGCCCTCAGTGAGTTTAATGCTTGTGAAACAGGAGGGGCTGGTAATTTTTTTAAAATAAAAAGCTCATTTTACATGCTGAAAGGAACGTAGGAAGGTGTTACCTGGAAGAGCCTCGTTTCCAGGGTGTGCCTATTTTCCTCCGCTGCTGGCATGGTCTGAGCACACTTCTTCATATGGTGCTCGTTTGACAGGGACAGGCTGGCAGACCTGTAATAAAACAGTTCAGTTCTCTCTTATTGATTTCCCTCTGCATTTGCAAATTGTACACAGACAAAACAGAAACCTGCCATTTCCTAGCTGAGTATTTTACGCCTCACAACATTTTCATTCTCTTGAAAATCCCAAACTACAGTATTTTAAAGTGTCCAAAAGAGACTGACACTCTGCTCCTCTCAACCTTTAGTCAGGGTTGGGTGGCCAAATCCTGGCCATAAGTGCTGCTGAAGCCATATTTAGGAACAGCTGGCCTTCTGCATTGTATATACTATCACTCCTGCTCACTCCAAGCCTGTAGCCCAACAGGGCCTATCATGTTGGAAGCTCCTTCAATAGCCAGTCAGTGTTTTTCTGACTGCAGGCAAGACAGATGGGTGAACACTGAAAAAAACAACAAATAGTCTGGTAGCACTTTATAGACTAACAAAACATGTAGATGGTATCATGAGCTTTCGTGTGCACAGTACCAGCAAAACTGCACACCAAACCTCCAGCACTTCTAGCTCTTGTGGGAAAAGAGTCAAGCTTGGCCAAAGTCATTTTTAAAGATATTTTCTCTTCACCTTTTCTTTAGGGGAAGTTCTCCCTAGTTCTTTCTGATGGGAAATGTAAACTGGCATAGCCACTGAAGTCTCAGAAATCCTTCAACTGCCAAGTCTGTCCTTAACTGTGAATTTGCCTCTGATAAAATACATACAGGCCAGTTTTGTTCTTTTATGGATCCAGATTTTTTAATCTCCATCCCACATGTGGGTTGCTGATACAGCTATAATACCAGAATCTGGATGCAACAGAGTTCTGATACCAAGCCTCAGTGCTGCAGCACTCAGCCTCTCATTATGCATTAAATAAATCATATACAGGCAGTCCCCGGGTTACGTACAAGATAGGGACTGTAGGTTTGTTCTTAAGTTGAATCTGTATGTAAGTCGGAACTGGCATCCAGATTCAACCACTGCTGAAACTGATCAGTTTCAACAGCGGCTGAATCTGGACGCCAGTTCCGACTTACATACAGATTCAACTTAAGAACCCCAGGCGTCCCCAAGTCAGCTGCTGCTGAAACTGATCAGCATCTGATTCCAGGAAGCCAGGGGCAGAGCAACTCTGCCTCGGGCTTCCTGTAGTCAGCCGCTGGTCAGTTTCAGCAGCAGCTGACTTGGAGACGCCTGGGGCAGAGCAGCTGGGGTGCTGCCGGGTTGGTCCAGTAGCACCAAGGAGCGGTGCTGCGGGACCAACCGGCAGCGCCCCACCTGCTCTACCACAGGCCCCGGGCTTTGCTCCATGTCTCCCTGGTCTGCTGGGGGGGGGGGGGCACTAGCTGAGTCCCCCCCAGCAGACCAGGGAGACGGGGAGCAAAGCGGCGGAGGACTCGGGCCGGACCGCAGCATTTCCAGATCAGCTGGAAGCGCCGCGGGTCTGGCCCGGGTCCTCTGCCGCTTTGCTCCCCGTCTCCCTGGTCTGCTGGCTCCCCCAGCAGACCAGGGAGACGGGGAGCAGCTTTTCTCGCCCCGGAGGAGGTGGGCAGCGGGACCAGGCGTCCCGCCACTCCAGTCCTCCGGGGCGAGAAAATCCCCGTTCATAACCGCGGATCCGACATAAGTCGGATCCACGTAACTCGGGGACTACCTGTATCTTCCCCAGATGTGTAGATGAGCATCCTGTGTATTTGCTGGTGTAATATGGCTCTAGACATGGTTTCAGTAGTAAACTAGCATACACGTTTTGCATCATAAACCCAAAGAGACAAAGATAAACAATGAAGACAGCATACTATAGATTGAACCTCTCTAGTCTGGCACCCTCGGGATCTGACCAGTGCCAAAACAGAGAATTTGCTGAATCATAGGAGATCAATATTGTCTAGCACCATTGCCAACACTTCCACTACTTACTGGGCTCTTCGAAAACATTTAGAATCATGGAATCATAGAATACTAGCACTGGAAGGGATCTCGAGAGGTCATCGAGTCCAGTCCGCTGCCCTCATGGCAGGACCAAATACTATCTAGACCATCCCTGATAGACATTTATCTAACCTACTCTTAAATATCTCCAGAGATGGGGATTCCACGACCTCCCTGGGCAATTTATTCCAGTGTTTGACTACCCTGACAGTTAGGAACTTTTCCCTAATGTCCAATCTAAACCTCCCTTGCTGCAGTTTAAGCCCATTGCTTCTCGTTCTATCCTCTGAGGCCAAGATGAACAAGTTTTCTTCCTCCTCCTTATGACACCCTTTTAGATACCTGAAAATGGCTATCATGTCCCCCCCCCCCCAATCTTCTCTTTTCTAAACTAAACAAACCCAATTCTTTCAGCCTTCCTTCATAGGTCATGTTCTCTAGACCTTTAATCATTCTTGTTGCTCTTCTTTGGACCCTCTCCAATTTCTCCACATCTTTCTTGAAATGCGGTGCCCAAAACTGAACACAATACTCCAATTTGGAGATAAATTAGAGCTAAATAAGAGCACAGAACACTGATGGTACATCTACACTGCACAATTATTTCGGAATAAGCTATTTCAGAAGAAATACTCTGAAATAGCAACGAGGAGTCCTGTGGTACCTTATAGACTAACAGATTTATTGGAGCATAAGCTTTTGTGGCAAAGTCCCACTTCGTCAGATGCATCTGACGAAGTGGGTTTTGCCCACGAAAGCTTATGCTCCAATAAATGTTAGTCTATAAGGTATCACAGGACCCCTCATCGTTTTTCAGATTCAGACTAACACAGCTACCCCATGATACTCTTAAATAGCTTATTTCTAAATAGCACATTTACACTACAAAGAAGCCTCAAAATCAGTCCAAGGTAAGCTCCCTAAATGTGGAAGTGCTACCTCGATTTAGAGCCCTAGGAAGCACTAGGGAGTAATTACTTTGAATGGCCCTGGGGAGGAGCTATTTCAAAATAGCAGCAGTGGAGTGTCCACCCTACAGCTTTTTCAAAATAGCAGTTTCAGAAGAGGTGTTATTCCTCATAGAATGAGGTTTACAGAAGACAGAATAAGCCATCCGTTATTTCAAATTTATTTTGAAACAACAGAATTACTGTGTAGACGCTCATGTTGTTAATTCGGATAACGGCTGTTATTCTGAAATAATGCTGCTCTGTAGACATTCCCAGAGAGCCAGGACTGGTGGCTGTAAACAGACTTCACGTGACCACAAGAAACTTAGCCACTGTTGTGATAAAGTTCCATGACTTCCAGAGTACTGAACGTTTCTAACTTCCAGTGAAATCAGTGGAAGTCAGGGCACACAGCATCTTGCAGGTGATCCATAGCACCTTACAGAATTGGGCCAAATGTAGTATTTTTAAGCAGAGCTCTGGAAAAAAGTGTGACTACTTTAGGAATGTTTGAGAAATTGCAATGTAGAGGCATTATGTAAAGCAGAGGTTCCCAAATACAAAATTCTTGTAAACATTGAAAGGTGGACATAATGCATATAAAAACTTGGTAGATATTTAAATGTAGGGCATGTGTTCAAGGTAATTAACAATCAAAGAATCAAGTATACTTTGGGTCTGATCCTCATTTGGTGTAAAATAGGATAGCTCTGTTCTACCCAATTTACACTGGTCTATACCATCTGTATAAGGTCAATATAGGATCAAACCCTTTTTTGCTTGTTTGTGAAGCTAAATACAGAGTAATCTCCTGTAAATTCTCAACAAAAAGAATGTGTGTGTCTTTAAGAAGTTGGCAGAGAGAAAAAAAAGAGCATTTTGTATTATGTCTGTCTATTAGCAGTCAGGCTACCATTTCCTACAGGAAACGTGTTTATAGAGGGGAAGTCAGTTGCAGTGGGTTGGGGGGGAGCGAGGCAAAGACCAGCTTAACCTTTGGCACATGTATTTAATCAGGCCAGCAACAGCGAAGCACTGGAGCAAATAACACGCACAATTAATTCGGTTGGAAACACTTATACAGCAAAAAGCTCACATGTATGTTGATAAGTTTCCATACTGAGAAAGTGTTATGAATATTACTGATTCAAGGCTGGATTTTCAAAAGCACCTAACTGCTTTTGGACCACAGGTCACTTAGGTATTTTCAAAATCCTCACCAGAGTCAGCAACGCTACGGCAGGAAAAGTATTTCCCATGGGCAGTACATGGTAGACCGTTATAGAATATTCCATCTAAGTGTTTCACAGATTTTCTCCTTTAGTAATTTACACATTGAGAACTTGATAATGGAAATTGCTGAACACTAGTTGGAACAGCAAGCATTAACCATATGCTTAACTTTAAGCATATGTGTAGTCCCACAACTGGTGCATTGCTTGATCATAGAATCACAGCTATGTAGAACTGCAAGGGATCTCAATAGGTTTTCTACTCTAGTCCTTTGCACTGAGACAATGCTAAACATTATCTAGATTAACCCGAACAAGCATTTTTCTAATCCATACTTAAAAATCTCTAATGACCTTCAGTCCACAATGTACCTAGGTAGTTTGAACTATTGCTTAATCTGATCCTCCAAAGTGCTTGCAACCCTTCCCCCCCCCCCCCCCAAATTTGGTATTCTCTGCAAATGTTGTGTGTGTACTCCCTAGGCCATTATCCAAATAATTCATGAAAATATTGAATAGATCAGATATAATGATTCCCATGGGACCGGGCTTCATCTGTCCTTCCTGCTTGATTGTGAACCAGTGTTAACTGCTTTGAGTACATTTTTCCGATCAGTTGTGCACTTACCATATAGTAAGTTAATATTTCCCTACTTTATTATTAAAAGAACACATAAGATGGAATCAAAGCTTTAATAAAGTCAAGGGCTGTGTCTAGACTGGCATGATTTTCTGCAAATGCTTTTAATGGAAAAGTTTTTCCGTTAGCATTTGTGGAAAAGAGCGTCTAGATTGGCACGGACGCTTTTGCTCAAAAGCACTTTTTACGGAAAAGCGTCCGTGCCAATCTAGACGCAGTTTTGCGCAAGAAAGCCCCGATTGCCATTTTCGCCATCGGGGCTTTTTTGCACAAAACAGCTTTTAGCTGTCTACACTGGCCCTCTTGCGCAAATACATTTTTCCCCCATCCAAAAGACTTGTTGTCCTGTCAAAGAAGGATTTCCAGTTGGTTTGACATAATTTGGTTTTGATAAATTCATGTTGATTGTTACTTTTTTTCTTCAATGTGCCTATAAATTGATTGATTATTTGCTTCATTATCTTTTTGAGTACCAAAGTTAAGTTGATTGGTCTATCATTCCCTTGCTTTTCTTTATTCCCCTTTTTATAAGTAGGTACTATATTTGCCCTTTTTCCAGTCCTCTGGGATCTCTTCTGTCCTCCACAAGTTACCAAAGATAATCACTAATGATTCAGCCAGTCCTTTAAGTATTCTAGGATGTATTTTGACAGGCCCTACCAACTTGAAGACATCTCATTCATTTCAGTTATTCTTAACCTATTCTTTACCTGTTTGAGCACCCAATTCTGCAGTGTTCAGCACATTGCAGGATCAAGCCCCAAATATATATTAAAGAGTTAGAAAACTGTTCATCTTTTTTCTTAATTTAGGATCTCATTATGCGAAGTTCTGAGTATCTGTGACTTCCATTAAGTCTATGGCATTTACAGCTGCTCAGAGCTTTTCATGAGTAGACCAGTGTAACCACTGACACAATAAATAGGACCAAGATTGCAAAGGCACCTAATTCCAACTTAATTCCAACCAACTTACATGGATATACCAGAGACCAGGAGTAAGCCTATGGTGGTTTTATATAAAAGGAGGAAGAGAACCTCCAACTTACTTTCTTCAGTCGTGTCTCATTTTGATCACAAAGACAAGTGAAATAACCACAGAAAGCTAGCCCCAAGCCCCGTCCCCAAGCTAGTTTTCCTTCTATTGGATAAAGATTGCAAGTGCTACCACAATATATTGTTTTAATTAACCTCATCCCGCTGCTTGATTCTTTTGTAGACATATTCAGGGAATGGTTTACGTGAAATGTATTTTCCATCTCCTGCTGTGACTTTGAAAATTCCATTTTCATACACCACTTTGCCTCTCGAAATTGTCACAACTGGGAGTCCATGGCAGGTCATTCCTTCAAATATATTGAAATTGTTGGCATGGTGATGTGTCTTTGAAGATATAGTCCTGTGTTTACAAAACAGGCAATTATTATGACTCTTACATTTTTCTCCAACATAAAGTACTGAGAAATAGAGGGGGAGAGAATTTAGCAGCTTTAAGCTGCAGCTTTGTACTATAGATCATGGAAGCAGCTGTAAAAATAGAATTCTGTATTAACATTTCGTTGAAAAGTAATTGCATTTCCAAAGAATAAAGATGGGTTTCAAATGGAAAGAACTTTGCAGACTTAAATGCAGAATTTTTCACTCCAAAGATGTTGGTGTAAAAATTCAGATTGCAAAAAACAGATCTTTATTTTTAGACTACATAATTGCACTCGTTATATCATAATTTAACAAATACATCTATGTTCAAAATTACAGCCTGAATTAAAAATGGGTTCTTTCAACCAAAGTAAACTCACAACCTCAGGTTTGAAAAGTTTGGCTCTGGAATGGAACATGAAAGGTATGAACAAGACTATACCTTGGAGACTCAGATATTGATAATGAGTTTTGGTCATTGCTCCTCCAAGCACCGGCTTCTGCCCCTCCTCCTCTCCCATCCCCTGCTGCTTCTATGGGAGGCAGCAAGTGGACAGCAAGCAGCTCAGTGGGCAGCCAACTTGAAAGCCGGCTTCCTGTGTGTACTGGCTTCCGCCTGCTCCCCTCACCCTTCACACTGCTGTCTCTCTATCAGAGGCAGCAGTGTCCAGGTGTGGGGAAGGGGGACAGGCGACTCTGTGGGATCCAGTGCTCATGGGCAGCTGCGGATATAGGGCAGGGTGAGCGGGGCGGCTGCCCCGGGCCCTGTGCTTCAATAGGCCCCACGCACGTGCTATTACCTGTCAGCTATGGCCATGGCGCATGCATGAAATTGTGCTGCTCTGGGCCTTGCGCTTCAATAGGCCCTGCGCCCTGGGTCCCGCAAAACTCTCATCTGCCCCTGCTCATGGGGAACCAGTTTAAAAATGCATAGCTGGAGTCAGATTACCTTAAGCTGAGCCATGGTGGTGTCCACACAGTGGGAGGCTGATGGGAGCAAACATTCCCATCGGCTTCCCTTTTACTCCTCACAGAAGGAGGAGCATCAGACACCAGATTATACTAGACCCACTAAATCAAACTAGAAAATCGACCTCCAGAGCATTGATCATCTGGTAAACATAGACATGCCCTAAGAGATTAAAGGATTGTATAAATCAGAAATTGACTGGAATAGCTATTCTGTAATAGCTTCGTGCGTGGGTACACTATTCTGAAATAAAAGTCACCATCTTTTGGAATAATTAGTGTGATTTATGGATAGCTTATTCTGCAATAGCTATTTCCATACCAACAAGCTCAATGTGACTACAGAGTCAGTAACAGAGTGGAAATTAGAACTCAAATGTCCTAGCTCTTTGTCCTTTAGCCTGACACCTAGCCTCCCATTAAGTGGATAATAGGAAGTGCAATTTTTATTTAGTGATTTTGTGTTTCCCCTCTGGGTTTTATTTTTACTTGGGCCTTTTGCCTTTTTATTGTTTACATTCACATTTTCATTTACTGAACCTCTTCTGGAAGTAGCTGGAAATTTTCAGGCTTTGCCATTCATGTTGTACAAAAAAAGTATTATCTACATGAAAATACAGCCCTTAATATTATTTCACAGACCTTATTTTGTGAAAAGAGTTTTCAAAAGCAAAGCTAAGATGGCATTCCCTGTGCTCATCAGTTTTCCAAAAAGCAATTAGAAGCAATAATTATATTTTTAATAAAAGCAATACTGAAAATCTTCATATATCTGACTGACTTGGAATAAATATTTTTTTGTGGGTTTACCATTTTCAATACTGTTCATGCAACAAGTACTTTAAAGGATTAACCAGGAAAATCTTAGTGAATGAACTACCCCATTTTTCAGATTTTTTGGAAGAATGTGTGTTTGTCCTTCCATATTGATCTGTAAGTCATGCAGACTTAGTGGAAGCGATTGCTTTTATGTGTTACAGCTCAATCTCACTGGCAGCTGACTTTTCATTAGATGCCTCACATGTGCTGTATTCTCAAAGTCTGTGCTGCCCAAAGGAGAAGCCGCTTTTTATTTAGTATGCTTTGATTAGATAACAGAGACATATCCATACCTCACTGTCAAGATCATCTTCTCCAAGACTTAAAAGATGAAGTAAAAGCTCCAGAGCCTTCTCCCAATATTAATCAAACCTACCAAAATCTTCAAACCAACACACCCACAGAAATTACAATAATTATAAAAAGTGTGTGTGAACAGCTTTCTGGACGCAACTGCCACAGTGCTAAGTAATAGAGTCCATGATGGAATTATCTGTAGCATCCTCGGGGCAGGGCTCATGTCCTATTATACACTAGCATTGAGCCACTACACTTTGGAAAGGTGTCCAAATATTTGGAAGCTCAGAAAAAAAAGGAAGAGGTTTAAAAACCTGACACTCATTATGGAGGCAACTTAAGCATGCTATAGCAGAGTCACACCAGGTAGACATCTCTCTAAACAAAAAGAGACACATTCATGGGAGATGGCACAAGTCAAAGAAATTTAATGGCACTTATAATGGATTTTCTGGACACTAGCTTCTACAATGCTACTTTGCATCAGTTTAATAAAGTATTAAACTTCAGAATGTACAGCACGTGCTAAGTACAGTCTCCTTAATAGCCCTTGGTAAAATTAATTAACTGGCCGGTTTTAAAAAACCCTCCACAGTTACGTATGACCCTGGGGAATCCCCGGTAATAACCACAACAGTTCCTAGAATCATAGACGATAAGGGTTGGAAAAGACAACAGGAGGTCTTCCAATCCCCTTGAAGCAGGACCAAACCCAACTAAATCACTCCAGCCTGGGCTTTGTCAGGACTGACTTTAAGAACCTCTAAGGATGGAGATTTCACCAGCTCTGGAGGTAACCAGTTCCAGTGCTCTACCATCCTCCTGCTGAAATATTTTTTCCTAATATCCAACCTAGACCTCCCCCACTGCAACTTGAAACCACTGTTTCTTGTTCTGTCATCTGTCACCACTGAGAATAGCCTAGCTCCATTTTCTTTGGAAACCCCCTTCAGGTAGTTGAAGGCTCCCACATTCTTCTCTTCTGAAGACTAAATAAGCTCAATTCCCTCAGCCTCTCCTCAGAAGTTATGTGCACCAGCCCCCTAATCATTTTCATTGCCCTCTGCTGGACTCTCTCCAATTTCTTCACATCTTTTCTGTATGTGGGTCTTAAAACTGGACGCAATATTCTGGGACGCCTAAAACTGGATGCAATACTCCAGTGTTGAATAGAGGGGAATAATCACTTCCCTCAGTCTGCTGGCAATGCTCCTACTAATGCATTGACCTTCTTGACAACAAGGGCACACTATTGACTCCTATCCAGTTTCTCGTCTACTATAATCCACAGATCTGTTTTTTCATAACTTATGTTTAGCCAGCTGGTCCCAGCCTGTGACAGTGCATGGGACTGTACCGTCCTAAGTGTAGGACTCTGCACTTGTCCTTGTTGAACCTCGCCAGGTTTCTTGTGTCGCAATTTTCCAATTTGTCTAGATCACTCTGGGCCCTTTCCCTACCTTCCAGCATATCTAACTCTCCTCCTCCTTCCCCATCTTAGTGAATCAGAGAACTTTCTGAGGGTGCAATCCATCCCCTCATCCAGATCATTAATGAAGATCTTGAACAAAACTGGTCTCTGGACCAATCCCTGGTGCACTCGGATACCAGCTGGCAATTAGACATTTAGTCATTGATCACTACTTGTTGAACCTGATGATCTAGCCAACTTATAGTCCATGCATTTAAGCCATACTTCTTTAAGTTGCTGGCAAGAATACAATGGGAGACTGTACCAAAAGCTTTGCTGAAGTCTGGGACTTCTCCTGATTGTCAAGAGTTTTCAGAGATAATGGCCAGTGGCTCTGAAATCACATCAGCCAACTGTCGCAGCACCTTCAGATGCATTAGATCCAGCCCCATGGACTTGTGTGTGTCCAGCTTTTCTCAATAGTCCTTAACCTGTTCTTTCACTACTGAGGGCTGCCCACCTTCTCCCTATAATGTGTTACTCAGTGCAGCAGTCCGTGGACTAACATTGTCTGCGAAGACTGAGGCACAAGCACATTGAGTATGTCAGCTTTTTCCACATCATCTGTCACTAGGTTACCTCCCCCATTCAGTAAGGGTCCCACATTTTCCCTGCCATTCTGCTTTTTGCTAGTGTACCTGTAGAAACCCTTCTTGTTATCCTTCACATCCCTTGTTACCTGCAACTTAAATTGTGCTTTGGCCTTCCTGATTATATCTCTGCATGCTCAAGCTATGCTTTTACATGCCTTCCTGGTCATATGTCCAAGTTTCCACTTCTTGTAAGCTTCCTTTTCGTGTTTAAGAACACCAAAAATTTCTCTGTTAAGCCAAGCTGGTCATCTGCCATATTTGATATTCTTTTTGCATTGTTTCTGAGCCCTCAAAAAGACTTATTTAAAATACAGCCAGCTGTCCTGGACTCATTTCTCCCTCATATTAGCTCCCAAAAGGATCCTGCCCCATCGGTTTTCTGAAGTTCAGGGTCTTCTTTCTTCCTTTTGTCAGGATCCCAAACTCAACCATCTCATGGTCACTGCTACCCAGGTTGCCACCTACTTCTACTCTCCCTACCAATTCTTCCTTTTCTGAGTGTAGTAGGTCAAGAGGACCATGATCCCTAGTTGGTTCCTCCAGCACTTGTACCAGGAAGTTGTCCTCAGCACTGTCCAAAATGTCTTGGATTGTCTGTGTAATGCTGTGTTGCTCTTCTAGCAGATGTCAGAGTGATTGAAGTGCCCCCATGAGGACTAGGGCACATTTTCTAGAAAATTCTGTTAGTTGTCCATAAAAAGCCTCGTCTGTCTCATCCTTCTGGTCTGGTGGTCTATAGAAGATGCTCACAATAACATCAGTCTTATTGCTTTCACTCCTAATCTTATCCAAAAACTCTCAACAGGCTTTTCTCATTTCATACTAGAGCTCTGAGCACTTAAACTGCTCTCCTACATACAAGGCAACTCTTTCACTTTTTCTCCCCTGCCTGTTCTTCCTGAAAAATGTATACCCATCCATGATATGTTACACCAGTTGAAGTGTCCCAGACTTGCAAAAGTAGAAAAATGACTGACCACCTGATTAAACAGAAGCCAGAGCAACATCACTGATTGACCTAAAGAGCATGAAAATACAATTTGCATCAAACTGTCTGCTGTGTTAGGGTATGTCTAAACTACATGGCTCCGTCGACGGAGCCTGTAGATTTGTTGTTTTGGCAAAGGCAAATGAAGCCGCGATTTAAATGATCGCGGCTTCATTTACATTTACATGGCTGCCACGCTGAGCCGACAAACAGCTGATCAGCTGTTTGTCCGCTCAGCGCGCTAGTCTGGACGCTCCCTGCCGACATCAAAGCCCTTTGTTGGCAGCCCCGGTAAACCTCGTCCACGAGGAATAACGGGGCTGCCGACAAAGGGCTTTGATGTCGGCAGGGGAGCGTCCAGACTAGCGCGCTGAGCGGACAAACAGCTGATCAGCTGTTTGCCGGCTCAGCGCGGCAGCCATGTAAATGTAAATGAAGTCGCGATCATTTAAATCGTGGCTTCATTTGCCTTTGCCTATGTGTCTAATCTACATGCCTCTGACGACAGAGGCATGTAGTCTAGACACAGCCTTATTGACAAGATCAGCATTGAGCAGCATTACCAGGAAGCTTCATAAAGTTCCTGCATTTGCTCTGAATGTCTGAATGATATTGATTGCTCTGCTACTGGTACTTTCATCTCAATTGCTGCTGCCAGTTCACAATCTATCACCTTTATTGGACCTGAAAATTGTCCCATTAAGAGCAATGGGATTTCTGGTGGATTAAGGAATTACTCAAAATAAGGAGGGTATAATCTGACTGTGAGCATCCAAGATCTGAACAAAAAAGTATGTTGATGAATCATGTATTCCAACTACGGAATTACATAGGTACTTGTTCCAAGCTAGACATTATCAAATGCAGACTGAGATCAACCATGGTGGGTCAGAATGAACATAGTCATTTGGTTTAATAAGGAGATTATTAAAGTAAAGATTATCACACTTGGCTCTGTTCTTGCTCACAGTACTGTAAGTGTACTGACTTCAGTAAAGCTACTTGGAGTGTGTGTGTGTGTCTGTGTGTGTGTGTGTGTGTGTGTGTGTGTGTGTGTGTGTGTGTGTGTATCAATACAGAAGAACAAAATCTGATGAAAATGGCATTATTACACATGTGCTACACACACATCTGTGTATATTTCCTTGTTTTTTATGCCACCTTTCACACTGGTATCCAACTGCTGGCACTTAATGTATTAAGTATTCAAAATTATGGTCACACTTTCAAAGGGATTAAGAACACGGTCACAGCACAAGTTGCTCTGCTAACGTGTTGTGTATGTTTCTTATGAAAAATAGCAAGTAGTCTCTTGGCAGATTTGTTTATTTGAGGTGGGCTTTCCTTCACGTACAATGGGTGGTGGTGGTGATGGTGAAGACTGTTAAACAATGTGACAGATACAGATTGAAGATTTTTTTAAATGGGTGCCGATTTGTTCACCAACCTTAGATAAATGCATAGTCCCATAGGGTCTGATCCTGGAAGTCAACATAAATGTTCTGACTGATTTCAGTGGGCTTTAGGTTAAGCCTGTTAAAGCCTGAACCAAGGAGAACCTCTGCTCCAATTGTCTTTGCAGGGCAAATCACTACTTCTCAATGTTTCTCCAGCATTAAAAGGCATTAGCAAAACAACATCTGACACTGTGTTCCTATGCTTACATTGTGCATTCCCCACGATCCCTTCCCTTTGGAATGAAACACTTAATTGCTTTTGTTTCACTGGGATTTAGGTTGTCAAAATGCACACACACAACACAACAGCCAATGAGAGCAATCGGCATGGGGTTTCAATCAACGTGTACTGCATGTTCATGGTCAAACCTGAATTAAAAACAATAAAGTACAGTGCTGAACGCCTGCTACCCACACACATTTTCCCTAAGATTCTCCACTCAACACTTTTACCTACAGGGCATACTAGAGTGTTGTGTGTGTGTTGAGGTCTGTAAGAAGATGTCATTCAACATAAATACTATGAGGACGTAGTTCTTTTCCTAGCTAAGAGCTGATTAATGAATACTTCAGTATAGGTTGTTTAAAATAACCCTAAATTAGTAGAAAAGAAGTTACTGTGGCCACCTTAGGCTTCCAGGTAACTTTTATTACATCTTTTTTGAGTATTTTGTAATTAGTTTGTACATTTGACATGTCTCTGCTCAGACTGCTTGCGCCTATGTAGAAAACAATTACAACTAGGAGACTGAGGTTTTTAGATACATACACAGCTGAGAATTGTGCACCATGTCTTTTCTGCAAAAATTACTAGTGAATCCTGCAGAAATAGACCAAAGATTTCAAAGTGAAATGGACCCTTAAAATGAAAGTCTTGGCCAGGCTGGTGGAGTGCTGGAAATGGAACCTGTGTCAAGCGCAATAGCTACTGGTTCGTTGAGCTGTCACTCTGAATCCACTAGATTCTTATAACCTAAGGAAAAAAGCAAAGCCAAACATGCACTCAACATGCACAAAAAACACACCCAACTTGCTGTTATTGTGCAATGACACAGAAGGGCTAATGCAGCTGATTTTGCAGGGTTCTTTTTAACTGCTTCACATCACTGTTGGTAATCTTTCAAAGAGATGTCAGAATCTCCCCTATAGGCCTCCTCCGCCAGTCTCCACTCCCAATTCTCCAGAGTTATGAATCAGCACTTGTCTAGTTCTTTATGCTTGTATATTCCAGTATTTTAAAACTGCAGCTCCTTTGTCTCCTACCAGGAAGCCTGGGCTGAGGCATGAGAGTGATGCTAATGATTGGGCCAGCATCTAACATTTATTAATAAACAAGAACAACGCAGCTATTATGTAATTTCAAAACATTGCCAAATCGCAACAAAGCTTGTGAGGCTGGCTGTGCGTAATATTTCAAATGGTTGAAGGCTGTCAGCTAGCTTCTTTTCTTCAGTAGGCTGTGTGTGCCCTCTTCAGGCGTATTGGTGAAACATGTACAGATGCTGCTAGTGGGAGTTAGCATTCCCTATATACTTGGACTATGTCTACACTACAGAGCCCTCAGTGGCAAAGCTGTACCCACTGCAGCTGCACTCCTGTAAGGTCTCCCATTGTAGCCATTCCATGTAAATAGGAGAGCGCGCTCTCCTGCTCCCAGTGATCAGAAGTAGCTTTGTGAGTGAGAGAGTCTCTTGCTGAGAGAGCTGTCCCCACCAGCGTGTTGGTTGGTGAAATGTATGTCGCTCATGAGGGTGCTTGGGTGGTCCTATGAGGGAGGCACCACTCCATAGGGTGGGGCTGTGCTCAGGGATGTGGGGGCAGGTCAAGCTGTGGGCAGGATGATGGGGAGCCTGCAGACTGAGTAGCACAGCTGGCTAGAGCTGCAGGTTGGGGGGCGGAGCAGGTGGAAGGAGTGCTACAACTGGCTGGAGCTGCACACTCACTGGTGGGGTCTGTGTGTGAAGGATTGGGGCTGGGAGACCAGGAGCAAGGATTTGGGTCCAATGGGACTGGAAATCAGGGCAGGGGACTGAGGGATCAGGAAGTGAAGCAGGGGGCAGGGGCTGGGAGATTGGGGCTGCTGGGGCCAGTGGTGGCCCCAGGTGCATACAGGGAATTTAGTGGTGCCCTATGGCACTGAGTGTGCTGTGTATGCCTAAAGGATGACCTGGGGGTGCTTATTTCATATTCCTGACTGACAGATGTTTTACTGACAAAAGTGCTAATGTGCCTCCAGCCTCAGTAATGTATTGGCCCCACAAACCGCTGTATGGGCACCAGAGCTGGCTCGAGCCATTCTTGCACCCCAGGAACCAGGGTGCGACGCATGTGCTGCCCCGTCCCTGGCGAACGTGCTGCCCCGCCTCCCCCCCCCCCCCCCCCCGGAGTGCTGCACACCTTACAGCTGTGATCAGGCTACAGAGCCTGATGGCAGCTCTAAGGGGCATCACGCGGCCCCCGACCCCGGGTGCACGGTGCCTGATTACAGCTCTAAGGGGCGCTGCATGGCCTGGCGTGCAGCACCACTTACAGCTGCCATCAGGCACCCCCCATAGGTTGGCGCCCTGCCCTTAATCCGGCCCTGATGGGCACAGCCCTCCTCCTGTTCCAGTCAAAGGCAAAACTCCCATCCTTTCAGCAGGAGTAGATCCTAATAAAAATGCATTTTCTGAACTTAAATTTCAACTGCCCACAGATGGAAGCAGAGCCTCGCTGACTGAAGAGACACCCACAGGAAAACTGCACTTTCATAGCTGGAGCCAAAACCTGTTGTGGCAGAGAACTTACAACATGTGCTCACCAGTGGGTGACAGTAATTTAAGAGATTGGGACAGGGGCTTAGAGTAAGTACTAGCCCAGAGCAGCCCTCACCTCCATGAGTTCAAGGACTAGGACTGTGCTAGGGCCCTTGAGTCCTGTTCCCAGCTCAAGCACTTGTGGGAGGCTGACCTGAGCTGGCATGGCTCATAGTTACACAGAGGTCTCAGCGTGGTTAGTGTCATGCACAAAGTAGGTTGCCTGGCTGCTTCTAGAAGGCCAGGCTTCTGTAGCAGATATACACTGACAACAGAGCTTCCTTATCAGAGATACATACCCGAGAGGTGTATAACATCCTTTTACTGCATAGCTTACATGCAGTATGTAAGCTAACCACGCCAATACATACGGCATTCGACAATCAGCGCCACCTAGTGACTGACCAGTATAACAGAGCTTAGCACTAACTTCAGGAGTTAGTTTTATTCCTCAGACACAGGGGTATTTAGTATAATGCATAAAACTTGTTGCTTTTCTATAAAATCAGCAGTCCAGAAAAACATTTACACTCTGTCTAGATGTCTGTTTAGATCCACTATGGTAAGTGCCAAATAATAGCCTGTAAATAATGTATATGCAGTGCTGTTAAAATAAGACCTGCCCTCACACACTTCCCACCCCTGCTGGGGACTTACTGCAATACAAGGTGCTTTCATATATCTTGTTCCCACAGAAAAGTCTGGAAGGACAGGATTTGATTACTCAGACCTACCTTGTAGCTTTTGGGTCCCAAATAACAATGTCAGCATCAGAACCCACAGCAATTCTGCCTTTCCTTGGGTAAAGGTTAAAGATTTTAGCTGCATTTGTGCTGGTAACTGCTACAAATCTGTTTTCATCCATTTTACCACTGTGCTGCAAAACAGTACGTGGAAACAAAAATGCTAATTTTGTCAGGAAGGAATAAAATAAATTCCTGTAATCAAAAACACATGGCTGAGTGATGAAGAGGTCTCAGCTAACACCACACCAATCTTTTCAATGGCTAACTATTAATGTTTACATGAAGCACGTGTGACTATCATGACACAGACACACGCTGGCTACGTCTAGATTGCATCCCTTTTTTGTAAAAGGGATGCAAATTAGACATATAGCAATTGCTAATGAAGCAGGGATTTAAATCTCCCCCGCTTCATTAGCATAAAAATGGCTGCTGCTTTTTTTCGTCATGGACCTTTGCCGGAAAAAAGTGCCAGTCTAGATGCGGATCTTTTGGAAAATAAAGCCTTTTCCAAAAGATCCCTTATCCCTTATTTTAAGAGGGACAATACAGGCATTAACATGGTAACAAGGCAACACTGAACTATGCAACACAGAAAGATGGTCTGTAAATCTTTTCTCTACTGGTATTGCTCAATAAACATACTAAATTAAATTAAGTGGAATGAAGATTTATGATGGGGAGAAAAATGAGAGGAAAGAAATTATGATGGCCTTAAATGTACTGATACTTTGGAAGGAGAACATTTTTTTGCTATAAAAAAAAATCACCATAACTTTCTACAATTATGAAGAGAGAGAGAGATTTAATGAGTAAGTCCTATTTGGTGACTTTTCCTGAAAAGTTATTATGAGCAAGGTGTGGCACTTTCAAAAACAGCAAATGGTGTGTGTCTAATGACTCACTTGCATAGTATAATCTAGAGGCAAATACTGTCCTGATTTACCCCCTTGGAAATCTCCCTGACATTACATAGAGTATAAATCAGGACAGAATACCACCCAGAGGGTATAAGATGATTATTTGCTTTGCATCCAAATACAGATTTACAAAATAGATTATAATACAATCAACAAACTGGATTGAGAGAGGTGGGCAGTTCTTAAATTATAAATATACTAGCTGGAGTTACCCGGTGTTGCTTGGGAAACTGGAGGAACAAAATATAGAAAAACAGTAGTCCGTTATCTTTTTTTGAATGGTAGAAAAGTTGCACTGATTTCTATAGGGATTAAAATATAGGTCTACGTCATTCCTGGAGGTGGCGGGTGCAACCCCAGGTGGAGGGAAGTTTACACGCAGGAGGAGCGCCCCAGTTTGTGCCTGGGGCTGCAGGTGCCGTGAGGGGCAGGGCAGATGCCTGAGCCGTTGTGCACAGGGGGGTCAGGGCATTGCGTGCCGGCGCGGGAGGGAGGGGGAAAGAGGGTCACTTATGTAACCTCGCAGGCAGGAGGGAGCGAGTTCTGGACAGTGCTAGGGGCCGCAGGCAGCGGGCATGGGACTTAGAGTGGGCGGGGCAGCCCCTGCAGCGCAGCACGGCAGGCAACTTTTTGGTCTTTACAGCTTGAGCTTGGGCTCAATTGGGTCCAAAAGTACCTTAAAACCTTCTCCTGGATGAAAGGTTATCCCATGGAAAGTTTGGTTGCAGTAGCTCTTATAGTGTCCAAGTTATTAGCGCACAAACTTATAAACATTCTCCTTATATATTAGATTTTGAACTTACATTATCAGCAAGGAATTCATATTCACCAGGGTAAAGGAGATCAGTTCACCCAACATTCTCTAGAACTTTTAATAGTACTGAACTGGTTAGAGTGTTCTTCATTCCAGTGCCAGCTCACCCAGTGTAAGGTAGGTAATCAACACTTCTGAAAGTCAGGGCATTTATTTAGATTTCTAGCTTTAGTGAAAATAGTTTGAAGAACGTGACTGCTAGCTGTCAGTGTTTGTTTTTGTTTATAGTCCAAAGGGCCTGGGCCTGAGAGATGCTGAGCACCTCTTTTGAGGTCACTGAGAATCTGGAGATAATGGGAATTGAAAATGTGTTACCAAATATTGCATTTGGGCCCAACCATGCTGCTTCATCTAACCAGATTCTCCAAGGGTATGTCTACACAGAAGTAAAATGCAGGACAATGTAGCACTTTAAAGACTAACAAGATGGTTTATTAGATGATGAGCTTTCGTGGGCCAGACCCACTTCCTCAGATCAAATAGTGGATGAAAATAGTCACAACCATATATACCAAAGGATACAATTAAAAAAATGAACACAAAGTGTTATTTCAGAATAACCGCATCAACACTACAAGCAGGTATTTTGACATAATGTCGAAATAATGGCGAGCTGGAGGACTTCTTACTCCAATTCCTGTAACCCTCATTTTATGAGTAGTAAGGGAAGATGGAGGAAGAGTGGTCTACCTCTGACTTCCTGCTGTGTAGACAGCACCAAAAACCAAAATAAGCTATTTTGGCTTGAGCTACATAATTGTCGTAGGTGAAGTTGTGTAGCCTATTTTGGCTTTAGCCCTGCTGTGTAGACAAGCACTAAGGGATTTGAAGAGGTGGTGTTTTTAAGAAATTACATTAGCCTTTGTTGGTGGTATTGGTGGATTTTTCTGCTCCACCATCAGCTTAATCATGAGGAAAAAAAAAAAACTCACCACTCCCTTTTCCCATATGACAGACATCCTGTCCTCAACACCATTCACCCCATTAGGGATCTTGGTGAAATCATCCTTCCCCAGAGCTTTCTGACAGATGTCAAAGGTGCAGTTGTCAGTTCCCGTCACAGTTAGGTCATCACTGTAAAGAAACAAGATATGCCATGAAGTGAAGTTTGCCATCGCACTCCTGTAGATATGAGATCTTGCAAGAAGACTTGCTATGCCCAGCTATTCCTTTTGGAAAGAACCACCAATTTCAGTTCAGTTCCTTGCCTCCATGAAGAGTAGCTTCTGCCAAGTAGAGACATCCAATGTCCCTTTGCAATGCAGTTTTTTCCTGCCACACCCAAAGGGAGACATCCAACTTTTCTAAACTTCGTTTTAGATTATTTCAAAGGTCTTCTGTGTGCAGGCAGCATCCATCCTTTGCCTCAACCAAAGGGACCGATTCTATTCTCTCATTCATTTTACTATACACCATTGTTACTGGAGTTCAGCAGCATTACTCCTAATTCTGACCAGTGTCAATGAGAGGAGAATCAGGCCCCACATCTGCAAATGCTGCAAAATGACAAATTTATCCCCCTCTTGAGATTTGAATTTATTGGTGACTGTACCAACAAAATAAGACTCAACTTAAAAATTCCCTTCATGGCTGGTTTCCTAAGAGTTTCTGAGGGAACTCCTCCCCCTTAGCGCCCCCCCCCCCCCCCCCATCTGCCTCTACTTCCTTCTGAGCAGAGGGTCATGCCTCTGGACCTAAGAAGCCCTAACTGGCACAATGGAGTCTTATAGAATTGACTCAGCAGTTTGATGCAGGGCTCAAACTGCTGTAAACCAAAAGGGTAAAGCAAGAACCCCTGCTTCCCAAGGCATGGTAATAGATCCTGCCACCTGACAAAATACAGCCTTGCTGCCCCACTACTCCTTTGCTAGCAGCTTTACTTATGTATTTGGATACAGAAAGTGCTGAGGCTGTGACCCATTAATAAATCATTTAAATGGCTCTCTTACACAATACAGTAGAACTTGCCATTGCTTTTTAGTCTGCTTACTTGGCCAATAAGTCCATGAGGAAACCAGGTGTTGAAGGGTCTGGCCTCAGTGGAGGTCCCATGACATGTCCTGCGGCATGATGCCATTCCTTATGCCAGTAGTGAGTGCCATCTGTACCAAGACTAGCAGCAATAGGTTCCCCATATACTACCTTCCCTGAAAAACACGAAGAGTTAATCTAATCAGTAAAAAACATTTATGACAACAAATTGCTTATTTTGTAGTTTCTCTTCCCCGTTCTTCCTGAAGAGATTGGATTTAAATTTGAAAAAACATGAATAGTCTCTGTCATTTTAAACTAGATACCATGCACAGAAGAATACAACATGTATACTTGTCATATAGTGCCTGTTGTGAATATAAGTTTCAGAGGGGTAGCCGAGTTAGTCTGTAACAGGAAAAACTTTAAAAACAACAAATAGTCTGATAACAAAACATGTAGATGGTATCGTGAGCTTTCGTGGGCACAATCCACTTCTTCAGATGATCATTGTGTTGGAAGTCCAGAACCAAGAATAAATAAGGAAAGGAGGGGTGCGGGTGGAGGGGTTGGGGGGGGGGGGGGAAGAGAGGAAAAAATGGAAAGGGAGAGGAAAAAAAGGACATTTGGTAGATAAGTTTCAAAGAGATAGCTGAGCCAGTCTGTAACAGGAAAAACTTAAAAAACAACAGTCTATTAGCACCTTAAAGACTAAATAGTTAAAAAAGGCTGATCAGAACCATCGGTTTGCACTAGGAAAGGAAGAGTACTAACATCAGATTCTACAGAGACATCAAGAACCATTCGCACCTTCAGTGTTTGGTTGGTTGATAATGTGAGAGTCATCTGATATCGCAATTTAGACCATTTGCACGAGTTAAACTTGAGAATGAAATGGAGTTCCAATATTTCTCTGTGTATTTAGCTTGTGGAATTGGTCTGAAACAAAATAGCAACTTGTAGATCCCTAAATGAGTGTCCAGGGAGGTTAAAGTGTTCCTCAGCAGGTTTTTGTGTGTTGCCTTTTCAGATATCTGACTTGTGTCCATTAATTCTTTCCCATAGGGACTGTCCAGTTTGTCCACTATATATCACAGTGGGGCATTGCTGGCATTTGATGGCACAGATTACATTACTGCATATGCAATTAAATGAGCCTCTGATTTGGTAACTGATGTGGTTGAGTCCAGTTATGAAATTGCATGTTTAGATGTGTGGACAGAATTGGCACCGGGGTTGATTGCGGGGTTTGGTTCCTGGATGCTTATGATGTAGCTGTATAATGTGGTTACTATATAGGATTTGTTTCAGGTTAGGGAGTTGTCTGTAAACGAGAATAGGCCTTTCCCCCAAGGCCTCAGAGTTAGGGGTCATTTTCCAAGATAGATTGTAGATTGTGGATAATGCATTGGAGGGTGACTGTAGGTAATGACAACTAGAATTCTGTTGTTTTCTCTTTTGAGTCTGTTTTGAAGTAGTTCATGTCCGAATACTTTTTTGGCTCTGTTGATCTGTTTTTTCACTTCACCAGGTGGGTATTTCAGTTTTACTAATGCTCTATATAGATCCTGTAGGTGTTTGTCTCTTTTTGTGGGATTGGAGCAAATCCGGTTGTATTTTAGCTCTTGGCTGTATACAATAGATTAAGAAATGTGTCTGGAATGGAAGCTAGAGGCATGAAGGTAAATGTATCCATTGGTAGGTTTCCAGTATAGGGTAATAGGATCAATATGTTATTGATCAGCTTCTGTCCACACAACAGTACAAGTGACACCATTACAGGACCTAACTACATAAGCCACAACATCAGAGGCTGAACCACTTATACATCTACTAACATGATATAAGCCAGCATGTGCCAGCAATGCCCCTCTGCCAGATATATAGGCCAAACTGGACAGTCTCTACACCAAAGGACAAATGGACACAAATCAAACATCAAGAAAGGTAATGCATAAACCAGTATGTGAATACTTTAACCTCTCTGGACATTTAGTAATAGTAAACATCCATCCTTCCACAAAAAACTTCAAAACCAGATTACAAATAGAAACAGCAGAACTGCAATTCATTTGCAAATTTAATGCAATAAAATTAGGACTGAATAAGGATTTAGATGATCTCTCTAGAAAGTCAGTTTTCCCTCTCTTGGTATTCACACCTCCACATTTGCTGTTGAGAATGAGCCACATCTACCCTCATTGAATTGGCCTTTTTAACATTGGTCCTATACTTGATAATTAATTCCCTCCTTTTGTTATAACCAGTACTTCCATCCCTCCATGCTTTCCTGTCTCTGTAATTTCCATTCTAATTCATCTGATAAAGTGGGATTTATACATGAAAGCTTATGCCCTAATAAATCTGTTAGTCTCTAAGGTGCCACAGGACTCCTCATAGTTTTTGCAAAATATCACAGTGGTCCCTGGTGTGACTACTGTGTTTCTGGGGGTGGGGGAGAGAATGTTATTCTGCTCAGCGGCTACTCTGAAGCCTGTTAAAGGGAATAAACTGTAATGCTTGTTATGGATCTAGGTACAGCATTTTACAAGCATAAACTAATTAGTCCTTACCATACCATTATGAAGGAGATAAGCATGGTTTACTATCCCTATTTTACAAATGGGATAACTAAAGCAAACATGGCTAAGCAGTTCTCCCAGGATTACTGAAGGTTTCAGCATCAGAGCCAGGATTGAACTCAGTAGTTGCTGTCACAAAACTATACTTGTGCTTTTCATGGGGTGTTAGGTATCCCACTGTTGTAGAATTCATCAACCTTCACAGGTGCACCTACAAAGCTTCATGGAAACTTAATTGAATATAAATGTTTTGCTAGTGGAGCAGGAGCTCCATGCTTTGATATGAGTTGTAGTAAAATATAAATGCAAAATTTGAACACATTTGTTTCCTAAAAACTGGTCTTCTGTTTGGCTCAATGTTTTATCTGTACATGGGGATGCCACAACACATCTACACCTGACAGCCAGACTGCTGGAGTTAGGTGTTGTTTATTAGCAGTCTGGTGCGCAGTGACAGGTTGCAAAGTTGCCATGATTTTTAGATATCAGCTTTGTCACTGGAAGATCAGGGAAGAAAGGAAGGATGGTCTGGTGATTAAGGCATTAGCCTCGGGCTCAGGGGACTCTAGTCCAGTTCTTTACCACAGGTTTCCTGCATCATCTCAGGATAAACACTCACTTGCTCTGTGCCTTGATTCCCATCTGCAAAATGTGGATACTAGCACTGTCCTGTCTCAGAGAGGGAGTAGGAAGAGAAATACATTAAAAACTGTGAGATGCACAGGTACTGCCTCTCATAAGGATTGCTGATCAGCAACTTTTGGATGTAATCATTTTTTATTACAAAAAAAAAATCACAATGGGTCAAAACCAACACTCTTGTGGGGGGAAAGGTCTTTTGGGTCCAAGATGGAAATTCTGTTCAAAGCTGCAGCATGAAAAACACTAACATTCAAGCACTGGTCTGGGATGTGGGGGACTCAGGTTTAGAACAGGAAAATTGAACCCCAAACTCCCATATTCCAGGTGAGTACTCTACCCACCAGACTACAGCTTCCGTTCCTTTTTCCCCTTCCTATATTTTTACCACCATGATACAGAGTGGGCAGAATTTTGTGGGACAGAAAAGCTCAGCTCCAATCATAAGCATGTAGACTACAAAAGTATATGTACTATCATATACATCTGATAGATACTTAGACTCATGCTGTAATGGCTGTCAAAAAGCTTTGACCCATACTGGAGAAGCTGTGTCAGAAAATATATTGACATTGCAAACAGCCATGTAACAGTATTCACACAGGTGACTGGATGGATCAATTTCTTTCATTTTTCTCTGGGCTAGAAGATTGTAGGAAATGTTTCTACCTCAAGGGCTTGAATTATTATCCAGTGCTAACAGCAAATGAGGGAAGAATGTGGCAATATTACAGGTGCTATTCTAGTTTCAGGTCTCCTTCAAGGGGTATTTTCTATTTGTGGCTCTTCCAATAGAAATTAAATGTTCATTCACACCTTCTGAAAGGGGAAAGACACAGCCTAATCAACCAGCTATATCTCAATCAACCAGATTCTGATGTGTATATGAATTATGTGACTGTTGTCTTTGCATATACCATAACTGTATTACCAGTCTGAAATTCATTACTTTGTGAAGGCCTGTGAGTTGTCAACAAAAGGCACTAAAAGCAAGCAACTCATTCATTCAATTTCGACGTAATTTAGTAACACCAGGTCAGCAGGAACTGAAATTTTCAGACATACAAGCAATGCCTTTCTTTGGTGATTGGCATTTCTTTAAGTAACATTCTCAGCAAGTGTCATATCATTCCTCAATTGCTTTGTGAAGATTAGGTATACAAAAATGCCTTATGACCATTTTTAAACTTTGATCAATCCCTATATATCTGCAACCAGCATTGCTCCAGTTACACTCGTTACCGGATGGTTTCAGGATTTCTCAGGACACGTATTCTTTATCTTCTCCCATTGGCCCAGTGTTCTTTGCTTTGTCACATACCGTGGAATGTTATTTTTTCTCTTTATTACTTGGCCTTTGGTTTGTGGAGTTTTAAGTTTCTAGTCCCATGTATCTAATTGTGTTATGGAATTAGGCAGAGAGAGGAGGAGAAAGATACAAAAAACAGAAGATGGGCTTTGGGAACCCCAGGACTCTGTCCCAAGACCTAAGCAGTAGACTCTTTTTTATTTTGTCCATTTATTTTCAAATGTTAAAGGATGGGATTCAGCACAGAATTCACAGCCATGGCCTTAGGAGGAGTGTGTTATAATGTGACTTTGGGCTACATTTGTGCTCTTCCAATTCTGTGCTGCTCTAAGGATTTGAGAGATCTCCCAGCTAACAGACAATTCTGAGAGTCTGCTCTGGTTGCAGCAACTTCTCTTCAGCTACCTGTGTGGGGCAGCCCCACTTACATTTTCAACCTGCAACATTCCTCTCCCACACTCATCAGGCTGCTTCCTCTGGATCTTGTGGCAACTGTGCTTGCACAATGCCTGTGCCAGATGGAATTCTCCTCTGGCTAGGGCTGGCTTAGCAGCAAAAGAGAGAATTCTACCCAAAGTAAATGTCACTGTGAATGACTGAAAAAAGCCCACAAAATGGCATTGTACAGTGGTTTGTGATTGTTAGCTGATTGGACTGGATCTGAGCTTCAGCGCACACAAGTGCCTTGATGTTTCCAGTTCTCAGCCCACACTAGGGGAGCGTATACACTGCAGCGTTATTTCAAGATAACTAGTGTTATTTCAAAATAACAATGCAAGCATCTACACAATCATTCCATTATTTCAAAATAATTTTGAAATAACGGACGGCTTATTCCAAAATCTGTAAACCTCATTCTATGAGGAATAATGCCTATTCTGAAACAGCTATTTCAAAATGAGCGTGCAGTGTAGACATACCCTGGGATGCAAGCATCAAACTGGTTATTTCTGGCTCACGTGTCACCACTCACGAGAAAGTTTCTGCAGTCAGAACATAACCTAAGCTGCTCCCATGAGTGGCAAGGAGCAGAAACCTGCAGATTCATTTTCAATAACAACCTTGAGTCTAGAGTGCTACAGCTTTGCCAGATTAAATTTGGACATTTTTGCTGATTTTACTATTCCTTGCATTTCATTCTGACTGACTCACTGCATTTAGAGGTAAAAAAAAAAATCTTAGAACCTGCATTAAACCAGCAAGCAAAGACATTCTGAGGGAAGGCTTTATTAGGTCATATTGCTTGTGCTTATAGTGTAGTGACAGATCAGACCTTTGCATGTGTCACATTTTCTTTTATTTAATACAAATACTAAGCAGGAAGCAAGCCCCTTCTCATTTTTCTCACTACTTCTGCTATACTTTAAAGTCTGCTCTGTTTGAAAATACTTGTGGTTCTTAGTTGTCTCTTCATTAAACATTTAGCTAGGTTGGCACTGGCTTCCACATGAATTGGTGCATCATTAAACACTGTGCCTGCTTTAGATTTATTTTCAAACCTCTCAGCAGTTCAAGGAGAGGTAAAACCATCAATTGAAATCATGTCATACTTGAAAATCTGATCCTTGTATGTTGCTTACTGGGATATAATTTTCAGAAGCATGTAAGTCATTTAGGAGCCTAAGTCCCATTTTCAGAAGTGTGATTTACATATCTGCAGTTCAGAGCCTAATCTGACCTGTTAACTGAGCCTTAGCTAGAATGGTCTCCAAAGATGTTGTTCTATATGATTAGTCCAGCAATCTTACTATGCAGTGACATATTGTTTATAATTTGGCCAGTTTGGGATCAATCTTTTTTTTTTTTTAAATGGTGATGAACTTTTTCATTCATCAAATTCCACTCTCAGGCCCTGATTATAATAGAACGTTTTATTACTTTAACTACAGGGTAAGTGGTACTCCCTCCCCTTCCCACAAAATATGTACAGTTATACCAAAACCAAAGTGCTTGTATTGGTATAGCTATTCCGGAGGAGAGACAGAATAAGCTACTGCATATACTATCTTTATACCAGCACCTACACTGCGGCTTTTACTGGTATGACCGGTTTCCATAAAAAAACCCACACACCTAACTGAAGTAAAAGTTTTTCCAATACAACTTTTAAGCATAGGCCAGACCTTATTCTCTCATGTGAGAATGGAGCAACTCAATGATGTAATTCTAGATTTTTTCAAGAGAGTAGGGAGCAGAATGTTACCAGTTTGTTCTTTTCACCTAGACACCAGTAACCCTGCCTAGACTCCAGGACAGAGATGAAACATGAAGGAGACCTTATAAGTGTGTTACATCTTTTGCCAGTATCACAGAATTCCTGATTGACAACACAGTGCAAAATACCCTTTTCCTGTCATCAGGTCTTTCCAATTTGCTTGTCAACATTTCTGCTTTCGCCTGGACATTTTAACTGATTTTGCAGTTTCTTATATTGGATTCTGACAGCACATCATTGAATAAATGAGCAAAGGCATTACAGCAAGTTGGATTCCACATTACTACCAACAGTGTCACCTAGTGGACAAATCTAGTTTAGCACAGTATTGATAATCCATTGCTGACAGGTAAAAAATTCTTTTACATATTTGCATTAGCAGACAGTCTTATTAGAATACCATAACACAGTTTCTATCTCCAATATGTCTATTCTTCACACTAGGAGGTGGGTAAACATTACCTTAATCCGACCTGTAGCAACATTATTTGGAATTTCTATCGAACTTTCCATCCACTATCTCAAAACGCTTTATACAAACTAATCAAGCTTATAAGGTAGGCTAGTATTTAAAATGCATAGGCAGGGAAATCTGAAGCATCCATGGATCAATTTGGATCAAAAAGGAAGCAAAAGTGCTAGTAATTCATAAGGATTTGAGCCCCTTTCATTATGGTTAGAGCAGTGTGAATAGATGATTTTTCAGTTTGTTGCCAGGTCAGAAAATCTCACAGAAGTAACCGTGATCATCTGTAACTTTAAAAACAATGATTTGTCCTTAGGGTATGTCTACACTACCCTCCTAGTTCGAACTAGGAGGGTAATGTAGGCATACCGCACTTGCAAATGAAGCCCGGGATTTGAATTTCCCGGGCTTCATTTGCATAAGCAGGGAGCCGCCATTTTTAAATCCCTGCTGGTTCGAACCCCATGTAGCCCGGCTACACGGGGCTCGAACTAGGTAGTTCGAACTAGGTACCGGTAGTTCGGAATAGGAACCTAGTCCGAACTACCTAGTTCGAGCCCCGTGTAGCCGTGCTACACGGGGTTCGAACCAGTGGGGATTTAAAAATGGCGGCTCCCCGCTTATGCAAATGAAGCCCGGGAAATTCAAATTCCGGGCTTCATTTGCAAGTGCGGTATGCCTACATTACCCCGCTAGTTTGAACTAGCGGGGTAGTGTAGACATACCCTTAGAGACTAACCAAAATATATAGAATCATGAGCTTTCATGGGCAAAACCCACTTCATCAGACCCTTCAAAATGGTTGGTGAATCCAAAAAGTCAGAAACCTTTTCCTTCCCATTGACTGCCATGGCTGGATTTGAGGCATTTTTTAACTATTTTTACATGTGAAGAAAAATCAGGGGAGACCATGCCCTCCCCTTTAAAGTTCGGGGAGGGGAAACTCACATCTGGGATGTGATGCCCCAAGTTGGGCACCCAAAATGAGTGAGTGCCTTCCTGTTCATATACCAATGTTAACCAGCCTGAATGCAACAGCCCACTACTTGATGAAAAAGCAAGTGCACTAATAATTCAGAACATCAGGGGAAAGACAAGACTAAAGCTGGTGTGGGTAAGGGCAGCATGCAGTTGATGTCCAGGCTACCCGCAAGTGCCCCCATTTTCTGCTTTCTGAATTCCTCAGACAACAAGCAAATAATGAAAATTCGATAGAGGTTTTCCTCTTGCAATTAAAGGAACTATTTTATTTTTATTAAAGCAGCAGCTGACTCTGACAGTCTCAGTATTTTATATTTCTATGCCATGGCATAGCAGTGACCAAATGTATATGTCTAACACACAGAGGACAAGCACACTCAGCCTCCACGTACTGCTCAGAGTGACTGTTTCTCTTCTCCTTTGTCAGCTGCTTAAAAAGCCTCTAACCACCTCCCAACTATTATTCCCATCCTCACACCCCTGACAAAACCCCCAACTAAGGAGCTAGCTAATACACCTTCCTATTACCATCCTTCAGCAAGCAGGGCCATTACTCACAGGTCCTGGACCAAACATGAAGGAGCAGTAGGACAGTTACCTTCTCTTCGTGCATTAGCTATCACGTTCGCTGCAGATTTGCTCATTACATGAACTACATATAGAGGGCAGTTAACTGAGTTTGCTATGGTGATTGCTCTCATTGTGGCTTCTGCTTCGACCTCTTCAGGACGACACAGTTCATGTCCCTCAGGGCCAGTTATCCCCAGTGCCAATATCTTCTTCGCACCCTACATATCACACATGAATACATATATGTTAGTGCTGTTTAATTAGCAGTATCAATTATGTAAGAGCAGCAGTGGCTTGGCCAACTGAGCACTCATCTGATCTGTGTTCTAATCCAGACACCGGGCAATTGACATAGGGTGGGATTTTCAAGAGCACTCAGCACTGGCTTACTTCTGCTCCCACCAAAGCCAAAGGCCAGATGCCAGTATTTAGGGTAAGGATTTAAAAAAATGCCTAACTGACAATTAGAAACATTAGTGCTATTAGCTTTCAAAGCTGCCTAGGTGCTTTTCAAGATCCCACCCCAAACATCTAGGTGCCCAAGTGGACCAATCAGTAGCATAGATACTTATCCACATTATAAAAATACTTGACCATCTGACCTATGTAAAGTACTGGGGGTTTAAGGATGAAAAGGGGCTAGGTGAGAAGCACTAAGTATTATAATTGACATTGTGTTACAAGACCTTAAACACTCTCTGGTTTGTAGTTTAGTGACAAATCCATTCTTTACTCAGGAACTCCAATTACTGAAACGTCTATGGTGAAAGTAGTTGAAGAATTTCTGAAAACTCTTGGGCTGGAGTCTGTAAGTCACAGGGTGGTGCTTAGGTGGTGACACAGAGAAATAGACATGGGGGCCTTAAGACTTGTGCTCACCCAGTGCAGAGTCCAATGTGTGCCTGGCTCCATTATTATTAAACACATGGGTAAAATAGAACGGGGCATGAAAAGGAGACCTGAAGCTAAGTATTGTCCTCATCATGTCACAGGGGCACTTAGCCAAATGTTCCCTTCATTGACCTCAACCCTGCTCTTCTCTGCTCAGTCTTCTTGGCAGCTGTGTAGTAATGCTTTTTATTATAGCAGGATCATTTCCTAACCCACCACAAACACCTGGCCCTACTCAGAGCTCTTTGCTTTCTGCATATAAACACAACACACTAACTATTAAGAGAGATAGACTGTGCATGTAATAAACAAACAATATTAGCCTTTGTGTTCATGCACAGGTGTTTATCTGACATGCCTAAAGGAAATTCAGAAATACTAAGGACCTGATTTAAAGCTCACCAGGGTCATTTGAAAGACTCCTGTTGGATTCAACAGTGTTGGGACAGGCCCTAAAAAGAATTTGATGATTTACTTTGCAGTAAGTAGACTCACTGATCATCAAGGGACTGTTGAAAATCAAATGGGCCACTGGTTAGCACACTTGCATAGCATTCAGGACACCTGAGTTTAATTCTGTGCTCCACCACAGAGACTTTGGGCAAGTCACTTAACCTCAGTTCCCCAGAAGTATTTGGCTACATCACACTAAAGTTAGACAGTCTGATATTGTGGGAATGGGGAGCATTTACGTACCTTTGTCTTCCACATTTTAAAATCACTTCATCCAACACTTACCTCTGCAATCAAATCCCCATTCTCTGCATGGACCTGAGCAATTGCTCCAATTTGCTTACACTGGGAAAAAGCTGCATATAATTCACTATCGCCAACCATATACAAATCTTTATAGGCCATAAACATCTTGAAGGAGTTGACACCTTTGTCCTCAGCAAGAATTCTCATTTCTTCCTTGACCTGAAAGAAAAACAATGTCAGAAATTTCCACAGCGCCACTGTATAAAAGTATAATAGTTAGCTTTCCCACTTCTATCAGCCGTGCTAACGTTCCATGAGGAGATGAGGATAATGAACAAGCCAATGACATTTTATTTGCCCGAAACCTGCTGTGCTCCTGCTGGGAATTAACCTCTAGCACACTCAAACAATAAGGACAAGTCTGGAATGACTAATTGTGCTGTCTGCTGTGACCTGGGGCTATGTATTATTCAGCCATTTGGGAACTTTTGCCCTAGTTTCCATAAATAAATCAAATCATCTACAGGTTCAAACTCTCTTAACCAGGATTCTCTGGTCTGGTAAAATCCATGGGCCGGAATGGATGTTGCAAGACCAGAGAATCCCGGTAGAGGAGCAGCAGTAAGGATCTCTGCGGGGCCGGCAGGGCAGTGGGCTGCCCACAGGGAGCTGACAATGGAGCCACCCAGCGCAGGGTTGGGAGCCCTGGTGGGCAGTGAGCATGCAGTTGCCCAGGGAGCCCCAGCATGTGATGCATGAGGGTGCTCGTGGAGCCCTGACATGGCACACATGGCCACTCAGGAAGCCACAGCATGCGATACGTGCGGCTGCCCAAGGAGCCCCGACACGCACAGCTGTCCGGAGCCTCAGCACGTGGTACATGCGGATGCCTGGAGCCTGTGGATCCACAGCAGTGCTGGTTGCCCAGAGGGTCGGCAGGGCAATGGGGCCAGCAGGAGGTGGGGAGCTGGCTGGGATGCCAGTGGGGCTGGTGGAAGGGGTCCAAAAATGACCTCCGCTTTCTGGAAAAATCCCACATCTGGGACCAGTCAGGTCCCAAGGGTGCTGCACCTGGGAGATCCAACTTGTACATGGAAACCTCCTTTGCCTCTTGCGCGGGGTCTCCAGGTTGAGTGGACTCAAATGGCTGATCACTATCAGTATATCCTGAAGAAGAAAGGGATTCATGTGTCATACCCCTTTCTTCCCCACTGTAAATACTAACTGGATCCAAAGGCTTTCCTTAAGTCCCAAAACCTCTCCTCGGAAATCAAGTGGGTTCTCACAGGCCGGTGCCTTAAAATCTTTAACTTGCTTTTTACATTTTCATTTCTTGTAATTTACTGGGGGGGGTTCCAGGTAACTCCTTTCCGGGCAGCTTGGCAAGTTAGCATACTCTGGACTAACATAAAATGGAAACGAATAGATTCAATGACCCCTGCAGAGGTGTTTGCTCTGTTAAATGTATTAGTTTAAAGGCAAAGGCATCCAGGGAACTCGGGAGAGTGACGGCAACCAGGTGACGATTTCCAGGCCCAGCCCTCGTGTGTTTTGTGGGTGGCCTAATTTATATTTAGGTTGAAAGTAGCTAAATTACAGAATTCTGGAGAGTCTCTTTATTTGGAGGGGAAGAATAAGGGCATGAGCCCCATCTGGGGAGCCCCTCTGTCCAATATCAACATATGTGCCCACCTGAGAAGCCCCTCCTGCCTCCCTTGCCCTTTTTCTGGGGTGTATGGCAATCTGGGAAGCTTTTCCTTCTCCACTCTAGGATGTACTCCTATTTGGGCCTGAATATGGCTGATAAATTGCAGTCTGTGTCATTAGCAAGAATCTCTTTGCTTGGTCTTGGTGACCAGCTACAATTGTTTCTCTACAGTGATGTAAGGCAGTGTCAGGGAACAGTGCTGAACATTGACATCAGGTTCTATTGTAAGAACTGACACAGACTTCCTGGGACCTTAGACAAGTCATTTAGAACCTGACTCTGCCTGGATGCAACCATGGGGTTCTGCATAGGTGTAGGAATTTGGCAACAGCAAGGTTGGAGCATTAACTGCTCAGTCAAATGGAGAGGCTAATACAGTACTTCTGATGGTTAGTTTGCTTGGTGCGTTATGATCTTCTGAGGGTTATTATTATAGATCATTAACTTTATTTCCAACATACTTCTGGGTGGGTCTGCTCCAGGGAACCTGTGAGTTCCATTAGACCCAAGAGAGACTTCTGAAGTGGATAAAAATACTAGAACATATACTCTGGGTCAGAAGAGTCAAACATTTAGCACATTTGCTATACAGGCTGCTCCCTGTGACATGATCAGCTCTGGGGATAGCCTCGCAAGTCAGGGGCATCATAACTCGAGCCTGCATTTACAACAGGCACCGTGCGCCATCGTAAATGCAGGGCTGAGGATGTAAGTCGGGGGATTTCGGCCCCTTTTGCACTTACGGAAAAAGTCGTAAGTGCAGGGGGGTTGTAAAGCGGGCCGTCATAAAGCGGGGGCCTCCTGTAGTCACATAAGTATTGTGGGCAGATGGAGATGACAAACTAATAGGTCTGTTTTGTTTTTGTAATCTAGGATCTGGTAAATGAATTCTAAAGAATTTTTTCTGTTGCATTAAATTAGAATTAGATGCAATAGCTGCTAGAGCACAAGGAGCCTAGCGGCATATTAAGGGGGAATGGCATATGTGCATGTCTTTCTCTGGTTTGCCCAGCTCTCCTGTTTTGTCTGAAAAAAAGTATGGGCTTCCCATTTTTTTCTTAATAGAATAACTACATTTGCATACTGTAGAACTACAGAACGGGGTGGAATTATAAATATAAATCCATAACATTTCACTAATTTACACTTAACTTTAATGGCATTTTAAATATATTTCTATTGTTCTAAGGGTGAGCTTTTAAAGCTCATGCATTAAGCTTTACTGGTTAATTTATTTTATACATACAATTATGTTCACAAGCTACACTTCACAGCTAAAACCTAGTCATAAGTAATTCAGCATTAAGAAATCACTATAACATTCACACTCTATTGTATCTACCTGGCTGCTCCACCATGTAACTGCTACATGCAGTGTGTAATCACAGCAGACTTTAGGGTCTGCCCAACTCCTCCATGTGTCATAGGCTTCAACAAGGGAACAGCCTTTCCGAGGTATTGCAAAATCAATGATCATAGTGGTGCCTCCTGCTAGAGCAGCCTGAAATCACAGGAATTGTAGTTATTTAGCCATTAATTAAGAAAGGTTCCATTCATGCCATCTCCTCCCTCCATGATATTACTACATCTTCAAAGTCACTTTTTCCTTTCCATGCCCATCCCCGACCATGCAGTGAAAAGCTATATGCAATTTAAGACTCACCTTGCATGAAGTCAGAGTACAGAGCACGATGATGTAAAGAACTATTTGGTTACCAGCAAGTAGGAGGCTGACTTTATGCTTAAGTGTGTCACAGATGTAAAGGGCCACGTAATAAAGCAGGATTGAGGACTCAGATGGGCATTCAGAAGGAACACAGGAAACTAAGACTAAAGAAATTAGATTGTTGCATAGGGCCCAAACTGCACTAAAGATTTGAATCTGCAGCATTCCTGCATCATTGAATCCCTCTAACCAACTGGTACACAAAACAGGGAGAAAATCAACATGGATATGTTTTCTCAGGGTCTGATGAGTTTGTCCAAATAAATCCAAATATCAGCAAAATAACAATGGTGACAGAAAAGATACCTTTGAATTATGGTACAAAACAGCCTCTGATTAAAATCCCTCTGGGCTCTGGGGCACCAAAACTATCTTAAAAAGGTGTTTTAAAATGTATATATCAATTGAAAAGGAGGTAACCAAGTGCGGTGGCAAAACTCATAGATAATGAAAAGTTAGTAAGGTAAGTAATGACTAGTGAGGACTCTGAGGAACTTCAGAAAGACCTAATAAAAGGTAGGCAGTGGGCTTCACGGTGGCAGATGAAATTGAGTGTTGAGAAATGTAGAGTAATGCAGAGTGGAAGAAATGCACAGCTGGGTTCTTTCTTAACTGTAACCCCTCAGTAAAAGAGTTTACCTCAGTGTGGACAATTTAATGGAAACCTCTGTTCAAAACAGCAATCGCAGTACTTTTTGTATTAATCAGTGGTACAGTCCCACCTGCAATTCTAGGTTCAGTTGTGGTCACCCAATCTCAAAAGGGTAGATGAGTTTCAGAAGGGATTCAGAGATAGGCAACAAAAATAATTCAGAAAGTGTCTTTGTACACAAAACGATTTAAAAGATGGGGACAATTTATTTTAGATAAAGAAAGACTAAAAGGGGATAGGATATGCCGGGTAAGCAAATCAGGTACTCTTCTTTATCATCTTTCATATAGTATGCACAGATAATAAAACATTCAGTAACAAATTTAGGATTGATACAGGAAATACATTTTTAAAAGAGCCTATATTTAACCTCCGGAACTCATTGCCACAAGATATTGACTGCAAAAGCATGGCTGTATTCCAGAAACGATTAGATAGTTACAGTAGACTTCTGATAATCCGGCACCTTTGGGACCTAGGTGGTGCCGGATTATTGGATATGCCGGAGTATTGGGAGGTCCCGGTACAGCTGCACGGCTTAACAGCTGGCCGGGACCCGATCTCCGTCCCCCTCCCCTCTCCTTTCCTCTTCCCTTCTCCTTGCTGTAACCCAATCCCCCTCCTCTTTCCCCTTCGCTGAAGCAAAACGCTTTTCTCCATGCTGTAACCCGATCCCACTCCCTCCCCCCCAACCTTATGTTCGGTCTGGGTACTGAGCAGCCGGCTTTTTAATCAGCTGGATGGGAGCACTTGACATTTTGATGCCAGAGTATCGGGAGTGCCGGACAATTGGATGCCGGACTATTGGAGTTTTACTGTACGTGGAAAAAAATCTTTTTTTTTTTTTAAAGTAGTGACACAAGCACTCAGACTTCAGACATAAATCAACCACTATCTGCAGGAACTTAGGAAGAAACTTGCCTTCTAGGGAGGATTATTCATTAAATGTCCACTGTGGGATTTCTTGCACTTTCAAGCATCTTGCGGTAGGTCATTGTGAGAAATGGGAAATAGGATACTAGACTAAATAAAGCACCAGTCGGATCCAACACTACCAATGCTCTTATTTAGTTTGAAGCTCTTCTCCTCTGAATAGTATCCTTTTGCATAACTGTTAAGCACAGTTCAGATAAAAGTACAGTGGATTTCATTTTAACACTGTAATACTCTTTTCCTATTTCTGTGACTTCTTTACTTCTAAACCAGTTTTCTGAAGCCATTATCTATATGTCAGAATTGGATAAATTTTTGCCACAACAGCTTTTCTTTTTTTGTGTGTGTGTGTGGATCTTAAAAGAGCAGTCAGGAGATTTTTGAAAAATCAATCGGTCTGGATTTAGCAAACCACTTTTGTCAATGTCAGTGAACCTTTTCACACACATTTGCATTCACTATATAGGGAGGTTTTATTCTGAAACAAAACAGTCCATTTCATAATACAAATACACTAAAAACTCAGTGGTAAACACTTTTTTTAAAAATATGTATTTCCACCTCCTTAATCTGTCTGCCAATATCTTTTCCCTGACATCTACAACTACAGATAAGCAGTGCTTTTATTTATTACACTAGAAGGACAAAATTCAATCCCCTAGCTCAGTGGTCCCCAACCTTTTTGTGTGGCGGGCGCCACACCGGTGGGTGACATCACCCCGCTGCATCGCCCGGCCAGCCGGCCCCATGCCAAGTGCACCTGCACCGGTGCCAGACCCTCCTCTGCAGCCATTTCGCCGCTCCGGACTGGCCGCCCTGCTCCCGCGGCTTCCCCGCTGCACTCCCCAGCAGGTTCTCCCATCACCGGCACTTCCCCACGCCCCATCAGGATGGGTTAGGGAATGAAGGGCTCAGGATGCAGAAGGGGGATCTGGGTCAGGGCTCTAAACTAGGGTTTCAGGCTCTGGGATGGGGTCAGGCCTGAGGGGATTGAGGTGTACGAGGGGGCCTCAGTGACTCCTGGTCAGTGACACAAGCCGGGGGGGAGGGGGGGGGCACTAGTGCAGGCTTTCTGCCTCTCCTGGTATCGCAGACCATGCTGCACACTAGAAGTGGTAAGCAGCAGGGCTGACTTCTAGGTGGAGGCACGCAAGCAGCTCCATGAAGCTCTCACCCAGAGGCTCCACCACCCCAGCTTCCATTGGCCAGTTTCTGTCCAATGGAGGGGCGCAGCTGCTGATTGGGGTGGGGGCAGCATGCAGAGCCCCATGCTCCTCTACCCCCACATAGGTGTTGAACCTGCTGCCAGTCACTTCTGCAGTGACAGAACATAATGGGACTAGCCCCGTGGAGTTCAAAGAGCAGGCCACAACCGAGCCTTAGCCAGGCAGCATGTCTAATGGGACTTTTAACTGCCCAGGCAGCAGTGCTGACCAAAACCATCAGGGGTCCTAGGAGGCTGAGTAAAGTTATCCAGCACCTTACAATCCATGACTCTGCCCTGGTGCAATAGTTCTTTATATTTACCATACTGTGATCCCATGTTACAACAGAAGCCAAAAGGTCCATCTTGCCAAGTATCCTGTTTCCAACCACAGCTTTAGGGTGCGTGTATAGAACAAGGCAGCTATGGAAAGATCCACCTGTCTCCCATTCCCAGCTTCTGGGGTATGTCTAGACTACATCCCTCTGGCGACATACCAACATTGCAAATGAAGCGGGGATTTAAATCTCCCACGCTTCATTTCAATAAAAATGGCCTCCGTGTCTTGCCGAGTCAGCAGTTTGTGGGTAAAAAGCGGCTGTCAAGACAGGGATCGGACATCAAAGAAAGCCTTTGTCGGCTGATCCCTTATGCCTCGTAAAATGCAATGTCAGTCTGTCTAATTTACATGCCTCTGGCGACAGAGGGATGTAGTCTAGACATACCCCTGGTAGTCAGATGTGGCTCCATCCCTGACCATGTTGGTGTAGCCCTAGCAAATTATGACACTGTATATTTCACACTTCTATTCTGTTTATTGATGATCACACATTTTCTGCATTAACACAGATTGTTCCCCAAATTTGGCTACACAGAAGTTTCTCTTACAAAGGATTCTATGTCTCTTTTTCTATAGGAACCAAATATGACCTAATTGCCTGTTTATTTCACAGAAACCAGTTGCTAATGCCCAATCCCTCTACTCCTCACAAAAAACCTTGTTACCTACTTGTTCGTAATTGGTGTTCTTCTAGATGGCTCATGTCCATTCTATTCCAGTTGTGCATGTGGACACATGCACAATTGTCTGAGATATTTGCTGTAGGGTCAGCTGTGGCACCCCTTTGAGTGCTACACTCATGCATCAGCATCAGAGGTGCTGCCAGCCCAAAGCCCTCTCAGCTCCTTCTTGCTGGCAACTGCAACAGAGGGGCAGGAGGGCAGGTAATGGAATGGACATGAGCAACACATCTCGAAGAACAATAGTTATGAAAAGGTAGGTAACCCATTTTCTTCAAGGGCTTGCTCATGTCAATTCCATTGTAGGTGACTCACAAGCAGTATCCTCAGGAGGTAGGCTCAGAATTCAGTCTAGTGGTTTGCATCACTTCTCTCCCACAGCCAGCATTGTCCTTGGCCTGCAGAGCAAGCACATAAATGGAATATAAACATATGGACAGGTGTCTAGAAGGCCACCCTACAAATGCCCTACATAGGCACATGGGCTAGGAAAGATGACCAAGAAGCTTGCACCGTGCATGAGTGAGCAGTGGAGAAGGGAGCCCCTTTGTCTGACCATAGAAGCAGTGAATGCAGGCAGTGATCCATTCTTTGTGTGGATATGGGATGGCTTTTCATCCTGTTGGCCACTGCGATGAACAACTGTTTTGACTTGTGGAATGGCATGGTCCTTTCAAGGTAGAAGGCTAACTCTTTTCTGACACCTAGGGAATGCAACAAACGCTCCTTTGACTTATGCAGCTTTGAGGAGGAAAAAAAAGGCTAGTAAATACCATATGAAACTTCCTAATCACCTTGGGCAGGAAAGTTGGGTGTGGCCACAGCTGGACCTTGTCTTTGTAAAAGACCTGCTGTGAGGGCAGGGGACTGGACTTGATGACCTCTCAAGGTCCATTGTAGTATTCTATATAGGGCAGTTCCGAGGTGAGCACCCTAATCTCAGACACGTGGTAGGCAGATGTTATTGCAACCAGGAATGCTACCTTCCCTGAAAGGAGATGGAGATGGAGCAGGAAGACAGAGGCTCTAAGGTTCAGGTTCCATGGAGGAATGAGGAAATAGAGTCCCTGATAAAGATACTGAAGGCCCTTGAGGAACCTGGCCATCACGACCTGGCCAAAAAACAACCTATCCTCCAGCAGTGTACGGAAGGCTGAGATTGCAACCAGATGAACCTTGACAAATGAAATGGACCAAGCCTGGGAGCTTGAGATTCCAAAGATAGTACAGGAGTAACTGCAGCAAAGCACACTTGCATCAATGCCTTTATCCAACGTCCAACAATGAACTGCTTCCATTTGACCAAGTATGTCACCATAGTGGAGGGTTTTCTGTTGCTCAACAAGACACCAACTGAACACTCCTGCTTCCTTGCATTTAGGTATACCACCTTCAGGTTTGGATGCAGAAGACTGCCATGGTGTGAGACAAGAGGTCTGACCGGAATGGTAGCTGTAACAAAGCACCCGTTGAGTGGTCCAGCTGTGTGCTGAACCAGTACTGGTGCAATCACCTAGCACTATGAAGATGACCTTTGCCCTTTTCTGCTTGATCTTCATGAGGACTCTGTGTATTCATGTTACTGGGGGGTGGTGGAGAGTGTACAACACAGCCTCTTACCACAGGAACAGAAAAACATCCAATGGGAAGGCTCTGTCAATCCCCTCAACTGAGCAAAAATAGTGTCATTTTCTCTTTTGCCTGGACATGAATAAGTCTACCTGGGGAGTTCTCCACCTCTGAAAGATGAAGCTGACCACTTCCAGATGGAGGGACCACTCATGGCAAGACAAAAGCTCCTACTGAAGTGACCTGCCAACATGTTCCTGACCCCAAGGAGATATGGAGCTATGAGATGGATGTTGTGGTGCACACAGAATTTCCAGAGCCTGAGGGCTTCCTGTCAAAGGGAAGATGATCTGTCTATGTCTTACTGGTTGATGTACCGACCTACTTGTAATGTGAGGCAGGAAAGCTTGGCAATCTAGGTGAACCGCTCTGAGCTCCCTGAGTTGATGTGTAGGGAGCGATCTTGACTCTATTAATGACCTTGTGCACTGATATTGCCCACCTCAGGCCCGACACATTGGACACAAAGATCATGGACAGGGATGGAGACACAAAGGAAACTCCCTTCCACACCAATGCAGCATTCTATCACCATGTGAGCGAATACAGTACATGGTCTGGGATTCTGTCCACATGGTCCATGATGTGTCTGTTGGGGACACAGACTGACACCAGGTACATCTGCAGGGCCCTGAGGCATAACCAGAAGTATTGGATCATGTAAGTACAGTTCACCACTTGGCCTGACAAGCACAAGCATGTAAGTGGAGCTGAGAGGGTGGGCTTGCATACATCATATCAGCTCCACTAGGACTTGGGACTGACTCATAGACTCATAGACTTTAAGGTCAGAAGGGACCATTATGATCATCTAGTCTGACCCCCTGCACAGTGCAGGCCACAGAATCTCGCCCACCCCTCTTAGAATAATCCTCTCACCTATGTCTCAGATATTGAAGCCTTCAAATACTTTGAAGGCCCCAACATGCAGAGAGTCCTTCAGCTGTGATCTGTGCCCAATGCTACAGAGGAAGGCGAAAAACCTCCAGGGCCTCTGCCAATCTACCCTGGAGGAAAATTCCTTCCTGACCCCAAATATGGCGATCAGCTAAACCCTGAGCATGGGGGCAAGACTCACCAGCCAGACACCCAGAAAGTTCCCTATAGCAACTCCTATCATCCCTCCATTGACCTATTTCCAACTGGTAATGAATGGTCAATTAGTTACCAAGATCATGTTATTTCATCCAACCATCCCCTTATCATAGAATCAGAACTGGAAGAGACCTCAGAAGGTCGTCAAGTCCAGCCCTCCGCTCTAGGCAGGACCAATCCCATCTAAATCAACCCGGCCAGGGCTTTGTCAAGCCGAGACTTAAACACCTCTAGGGATGGAGACTCCACTACTTCCCTAGGTAACCCATTCCAATGCTTCACTACCCTCCTAGTAAAATAGTTTTTCCTAATATCCAGTCTGGACCTCTCCCACCACAACTTGAGACCATTGCTCCTTGTTCTGCCATCTGTCACTACTGAGAACAGCCTCTCTCCATCCTCTTTGGAACCTCCCTTCAGGAAGTTGAAGGCTGCTATCAAGTCCCCCCTCACTCTTCGCTTCTGCAGACTAAACAGACCCAAGTCCCTCAGCCTCTCCTCGTAGGTCATATGCTCCAGACCCCTAATCATTTTGGTTGCCCTCCGCTGGACCCTCTCCAATGCGTCCACATCCTTTTTGTAGTGGGGGGCCCAGAACTGGACACAGTACTCCAGATGTGGCCTCACCAAAGCCGAATAAAGGGGAATAATGACATCTCTGGATCTGCTGGCAATGCTCCTCTTAATGCAGCCTAATATGCCATTAGCCTTCTTGGCTACAAGGGCACACTGTTGACTCATATCTAGCTTCTCATCCACTGTAACCCCCAGGTCCTTTTCTGCAGAACTACTACTTAACAGGTTGGTCCCCAGCCTGTAACTATGCTTGGGATTCTTCCGTCCCAAGTGCAGGACTCTACACTTGTCTTTGTTGAATCTCATGAGATTTCTAGTGGCCCAATCCTCCAATTTGTCTAAGTCACTCTGGACCCTATCTCTGCCCTTAAGCGTATCTACCTCAAGGAGGAAAGTTCTGGCCTGAGTAGATTCAAGGACCACTCTATGTGTTGAAGTAGGATTAAGGTTGACTTTTTCTTGTTTATTAAGAGCCTCAGGTCACAAGAGGTAGAGAAAAACAGATTTCATTGATGATGCACCTGTTCCTGGGATCAGCCATTTAATAACCAGTCACTGAGATACAGAAAAATATGCACCTTTTGGCACCTCAGGTATATGGCCAACAGTGCTATGAATTTCGTAAACACTCCCAGGGCTGATAAGAGACTGAAGGACAGTGCCATGAATTGAAAATGATGGTGGCCCAACACACAAAAAAGGAAATGTCTATGCTAGGAAATGAAAATACACATCTATTAAGTCAAGGACAGTATACCAGACTCCTGGATCCAGGGAAGGAATAATGAAAGCCAAAGTGACCATGAGAAACTTAGCTTTCTAAGAGACTTGGTGAGGTGATGCAGGTGCAGAATGGGTGCAAGGCCCCTTTTGATCTGGCAATTAGGAAACAGTGGGAGTTGAACCCTATGCCTACCAACGCTTGAGGGACTTCCTCTACCGCCCCCAAGTGTAGGAGTTTCTCAGCCTCTTGAATGAGCAGCTGTTCATGAGAAGGGTCCCTGAAGAGGGAAGGGGAAGGAGGGTGGGAAAAAGTCAGCCACTAACTGCAGAGTGTAGCCTGGAGATATTACATTGAGCAACCATTGGTCTAAGGTCATCTCCAAGTAGGCTGACCAAGAAGCACAGAGGATTGAGGAATGATCATAGGGGTGGATCCTGGGAAGTGACTTGGGGTGCTGTCCTTGAGTACATCTTCAAAAATGCCTGCTTCTGACTTCCTTGGCCTTTGGAAGAGGCTAGGAAGGGGAATGGGAAGATGAAGGGTGATGCTATTTAAATCCTCTGTGTCCTTCTTCCTGTAAGAGCTGAGTCGAGGCACAAATGTCAACTTCAATGGAGGTGGAGGAAGAGAGGGGCAGAACAGCCTTCTAACTTGCTGAGGGATGTGTACACCCTAAGAAATGGAGTATGGTATGGGAGTTTTTAAGGCTGTGAAGCCATGCATCAAGCAGCTCTGAGAAAAAGCCCTGCTCCCTCAAAAGGGAGGTCCTGAAGAGCAGGTCCTGGAGGGCTCTAACCAGGAACTGTACTTCATGACCTCTGCAGAGGTGACTACCATAGCCACCGAGTCCATAACATCCCCACTGGAGAGCACCTGTCACCATTGCTTTGCCCTCTTCCACGAAGGTGGCAAACTCTTAGGCTCATTCATATGGAATGCCCTCCATGAACTTGCTGATGGAGTCCCACAGGTTAAAGCTGCATAGAAGGACCTGATGGTTAAACACTCAGAATTGCAGGTTGGCTGTCAATTTTTCCTGCCAAACAAATTCAACATCTTTATTTTTCAGTGTGTTGCTTGCCTGGCCCTGCCTGTCGCTTTCATTGATGGCACCCCAATGGGGTATGGGTGTACAGTTACTCAAATCCCATTGCCAGGATATAGTACTACTTTTCCACCTTTGTGGAGGTAGGTGGAATGGAAGAAGGGATCTGTCACACAGGCTTTGCAATTTTTAGGGTCTTTGGGTGGATGGGTAAACACAACACAGCTGGGATAGAGGATGGTGTGACATTAAAGAGACAGATTTTGTGTTGTTGAAATTTTTGATCTTGAAAAATTTGGAAAAAATTCATTTTGGGATTGACCTGACATGTTTTGTTTGGTTTCTGAGCATTTTTAAAGTGAGTGAACAAAATAAAGAGCTAGATTAAAAAAGAATTCCTTCATGATCTTTAGCCAAGTGTTTAGGGAACTCACCTGTGATGCATGAGACACAAATTCCAATCCCTTTTCTGGATCAGGGTCTTAAATCCAAGTGTCCCCACTCCTAGGTGAGTCCTCTAACCACCAGTCAATAGCATATTCTAGGGTGTCTTGCTCAATCTCTCCTGTTGGAGCTATTTCACTTTAAATAAAATACCCGGGGCCAGTGAGAAAGAAAATTATTCTATAGTCTGGTAGTTACCACTGGACTAAAATATTACAAAGGATGGCACCCACCAATCTAACCACTCTACCCTGCAATTATTTTAGGACCAAAAGTATGCAGCAAATTCATGTCAAATTCACAAATATTTTGGGGTTAAGTGAACATTATACAACAACATTTAACTATTGTTGTAATCAAACATTTATTCTTGTTGTATTTGACTCTAGAGTTAAGCAGTGGTCAAGAAATTTGGTTTTATTCTCACCTCTGCCACAAACTTACTGTGTGGCAAGTAATTTCTTCCTCTCTGTGCACCAGAAGATAGTAGTGCTTCTCTAGCTTGCTTGGAGACTATGAACATTAATGTTTAAGTGCTGTTAAGAACCTCTTAAAAAAGGACACACAAAAATAAGATATGTAAAATGATATATTCTATTCAAGACCATGGTTGCAATGTGAGGCATTCAAGAAATGTCAAAATTGTTGCCTGTGCATTCTTCAGTCTGCCTGCTTATGAACATGTTTTAAACATGGCCTGCAATTCCACAATCACATAAGTATTTTTGCAGGACCCTGCCTCGTTCTAGGTCTTGAAAGCTGTCTAAACATATGATCTTATTCTTGTAATTCAGCATCTTTCACATGTTTGCTAAAGGAAAAGTTATGGATCCTAAAAACAGAAGTAATAATATTGCATACTATATACATTACACAAAAAATACCACTGGAAGCTGTGAAAAAACTCATATGTAAGATGCATGGGGCAGAGCCCATCTTTCTTCTGTGTTTTTATAGCACATAATAAATATTATATGGCTTCTAAGCATTACTGTATATTTCACAGCTTTAAGATTAGCCTTATGAAATAATTTTACAGCATTAAACTAAATACAAATGTAGCATGCAAATAATGTAAAGCCAGGTATATATTGGCTACATTACTGCTGATGTCACTCACAGTCTCATGTTTCGGCCCAGTAAACACTTACTTTTAAGGGATAGAGGATACTCAAAGGGCATTTTGTCTGGTCATATGTGAATGTGCCCCTGGTACTTAACAAGTGTTCCTGTGACGGGGTGACAGGGGCTGAAGCATGTGCCAGCATCTTGGGAAGAGGGCACCAGCTTTAAAAAGGAGGGTGCCTGCCCTCAGGGAGAAGGAGGGCAGCAACTTGGTCAGTGGCAGGAGCCCTCAAAGTGGACAAGCCAGGACCGGAGTACGGAGGAGCTGCGAGATCCCGAGGCCAGCAAGGCACCAGGCGAGAAAGGTGACTGGAGCGGCCAGGACGGAGTATGGCCCGAGGAAAGGAAGCAGCCCAGGACAGGGCCAAGGAGGACCCAGGGGGTCGGTGAGTTGCGGCATTGCCCCTCTGGCCGAGCAGGACGCAACTTATGCCTGTTCTTAGGGTCCTGGGCTTGGACTTGGAGAGAGGGAGGGTCCAGGTCCCCCGTTCCTCCCGACAGACACAAGGACTCCTCAGGCAACAAAGGGATTATCACAGGACTAACGGACCCTCAGGCGACGAGGGGAGTTGCAGCGACTGGGGAAGGGGTCAACCCCAAAGAAGGGGCTACCCCCTACTAGGGGCGAACCCCTAACAGTTCCATATTGTTTTTTACATCAAGGCAAATTTAAAACACCTAAAACATGGTGTGCACAGATGGGTGTGTGTGTGTGTGTGTGTGTGTAGCAAACAAATAGAAGATTTAGGTGAATAAGCCTAGCTCTGTCACTGTAATGACACAAAACAGCTCTCAAATCTATATTGCTGGCCATTGGAAGTTCATCCCAGTGACAGTGAATCTTCCAGTGACACAGTACCTCCTACACTGGACTGCCTTGCTGTGGGCAGCAGAGGGGGCAATGCCCATAGTATCCCATGCCCTAGCTGCTATCAGCACACTGAGGCTCCTAAGAGCTGGCACAAGTTAAAGCAGCCTTTAATCTGTTCTAATTGATGCCAGGGGACTGCCGTGTCACACAGATGTGCCAGGACTGTGGCGTGAGCATAGCTGTCTCAGAATCACTTGTGCACTCCCATGCCCACGTTGTGTTGTATTTACCTTGACCACAGTCAAGAATCTGACCCAAATAATAGAGGACAATGCATTTTAACCTTAGGGAGACAAGGTGGGTGAGTTAATACTGTAGGAGCGATGTGGCCACAGCTATACTGCATACAGTGTGTGATAAAACCTTGTTTTTCATCAGAATTTCAGCTAAGCCTGCACAGGTTAAAAGATGCACAACTCACTACTTCAGGGACATCCCAAAACACTAGTGCTCTGGTCTTAATTTAGAACCTCTTGATGTATATGTGTTTATAGCCTTGCAATCAGAGTTAATTGTATAACACCTTTTATATGTCTACATCTAGAGAAGCTGCTAGTCTTTATGCATCTGGAGAGTTTTCAAGTTTCTTAGCAACATGGGTTTGTTCTATTGAAATAATGTCCTGTGCCGAATGGAATACCTTTAAATAGACAATTTAGAGCTAAGTTTTATTTTTTCATTTTTATGTGAAATATTTATAGTTACAAAATCATTTGTTTTGGTTTATTTCAGAGAAAGCTGCTTTTACTAATTATTACAATCTGAATAAATACCACTGCATGAATCAGTTACAGGCATGAATTAGACACATACAGGGTCCATTCTTTCAACACATGCTCACCTGGATAAGAGAGGAAGGCTCAGGCCCAAAGTAAACTTCCTAGAAAAATTAGTAACATGCATTAACCTTCCCAAGTTACCTAGCACAAATAATGCAATACCACTTGCTCTGCCAGTTTTCATCATGATCGATTAGAACAGCTTCATAACACAGTTTGCCTGATTTAAGGCTTAGATTTAGGATTAAGATTTAGGAATTCTAGGCTGCTCTGACTGTTGGTAACATGAGGAAACTACAGAGTAAAATTTAATAGACCGATAGCACTAAAGCTACATTGGACTAAATGGGTATCTAGCCCAGAATGACAATTCCAATGTCCTAATGTGACCAAGGCAGAAGTGAATAGGATCACCATTATACAGATTTCTGTGTCTGCTTTAAAACAAGGGTCTCTCAACACCAGGGATCCTTCTTGACTATGTCTAATTAATCATGTCAAAGAAGTAAACAAGATGTGTTTCACTGCAACTCACAAAAGATTCAACCTTTTTTCTAGGTAGTCAACCAAGCAGTTCTGTCTCCTGCAGCAAATATAGATCCATGGGTTCTATCAGCCCATTTCTCAGAGTGGCCTACTCCAGAAACTTAAAAAGAAGCAAAAACTAAATACAATCTAGACTGCAGCTGGCAAACTGTGCATATTCTACAACGGGGGGAAGTTTTTCTCAACCCAGCTGATCAGATTATGGTGAGGCACAAGGACGGACAGTTCTGGCCTATGTATGGGCATCAGCAGCTAGCACATACAAAAATATTAATGTGCTTCCCAGCTGCTTCCAGGTCTGCTCAATGCTCCTGACCTCTCTGCTTGTCTGACCTTTATAGCCTCAAATATGTTTCAGCCCTCCAGCCTGCCTGAGCCTGTCCATGTCACCTATTCACACACAGTTAGTAGTGCACCACTATGTGACTAACCAATTTGGATGTGGGACTGAACATGTCATTTGAGTCATCGGTGTAGCATTTATGTGGCATATTCTTGTTGTTAGCACTATATATCAATAAAGTGCACATTAAATGGATTCAGAGCTATGTAACTAACATCTAAAAAAATAATTGTCTATGGGGAATCATTGGATGGGGGAATTTCTAATGAATTCCTCGGACTGACCTTTGACCCATAGCAATTCGATATTTTGGCAATCGTCTTGATGTAAATATGAAATCAGGGCTGATGATAAAGTTTTCATTGACAAAGATTAGGAGGGGGTGAATAGTGAGGAGGATGGGAAAGTTGTAAAGAACAATCTGTGCTTCTTGGTAAACTGGGCTTATAAGCAGCTGGGTTCCCTCTCCCTTGTGGCCAAATCCCTGTCTTTTCCTTTCTGCCCTCTCCCACTTCCCTCACAGAAACCCAGTGACCCCCACCCATAGCCTCTGATCCCAGGACCAAGGCAGCTTGGGGGAGAGGCCCCACTCCCAGTGTGCCAAGCAGCACAGCCTCAGTGCCCCCAGTCCCTGGGCAGTGTGGTCTCTATGCTCCCCCGCCCCATTACTGGTTCTCCAGACAGTCAGAGCAGTTGTTGTGCTCCTTCCCCCCACCCGCCCCAACCCTGATCTGAGTACTGGAATAGCAGTGCAGCCCCAGCACCAGCTGACCAACTCCTTGAGGAAGAGAGGCTGGTAAGCTCCAACCTGCCTGGCCAGAGGTGGAGCATGGGTGAGGCCAGGGAAGGCTGTTTGCTGAGGCACAGCCTCCACCTGTCTATGATACCTGCTGCCCATGGCTGGAATCATGCAGACAACATGCATTTAACACACACACACACACACACACACACACACACACACACACACGTGTCATATCTAGGAACAAGGAATGCTGACTATAACCACAGAATGAGGGTCTGTATCCTGGAAAATATTACACCTGGAAAGGATTTAGGGGACAAACCAGTCAAAAAAACTGAACCAGGAGCTCTTCCACTGTTATGGCAAAAAGGGCTAATATGATGCTAGGATGTATATATAGAGGAATAGTGAGGAGGAGGAGGAGGGGTGATTTTACCTCTGCACAGGGCAGAGATTGATCCTAGAATGCTGCATAGAGTTCTAGTGCACATATTTTTAGAAGTATATTGAAACATTGGAGGTAAACAAAAAAAAAAAAAGCAAAAAAACATCTAAAAACCCAACAACCCTACTCAATTGACTCAAAGGCTGGAGAGAATGAGGGTACGTCTACACTACAGCGCTAATTCGAACTAACGTGTCTAGAACTAAAAACTAGTTCGAATTAGCGTTTTGCTAATTCGAACTAGCATGTCCACATTAAGTGGACCCTGAACCGGGGTTAAGGATGGCCGGAAGCAGTGCCGGCAGCGCATCAGAGGAGGACTTAGAGCATGGAGATGCTGTCTCAGGCTAGCCGAGGGCTGCGCTTAAAGGGACCCGACCCCCACTCCGGACAGAGAGTTCTCAGGGGTGCCCTGCTTGCAAACCAGTCCTGGCTTGGAGTGCCCAGAGTGCCCACACTGGGCACATCACAGCACTCGGCCATCAGCCCGGCTGCACTTGCCGCAGGCTGCCATCTGGGGAGAGGGGGCAATTGGGGGGCTGCAGGAGAGCTTCCACCCCCAGAAGCCCACAGAGCCAGCCCAGTCCTCCCCATCGGGGGCTCGTACCCCATTCCTCCCTCACCTCCTTCCACTTACCCTTCCCTAGCTCCTTTTCTTGATGTACAAAATAAAGGAGAATTGTGTTCAAAAATGGAATCTGTCTTTATTGAACAAAACTGGGGGAGACTGGGAAAAGGAGGTGGGAGAGGGGAAGAGAGAGGGTAGGAGAGGGGAGGGCAACTACAATGATCAGGGGTTGGGAACAGGTCCCATATGAAGAGAGGCTAAAGAGACTGGGACTTTTCAGCTTAGAAAAAAGGAGGAGGGGGGACAGGATAGAGGTCTCTAAAAGCAGGAGTTGGGTAGAGAGGGTGCATACAGAAAAGTTCTTCATTAGTTCCCATAAAGAAGGACTAGAGGACACCAAAGGAAAGGAATGGGTAGCAGGCTTCAAACTAATAACAGAAAGTTGTTCTTCACAAAGCAAAGAGTCAACCTGTGGAACTCCTTGCTGCAGGAGGCTGTGAAGGCTACAACTAGAACAGAGTTGAAAGGGACGTGAGATCAAGTGATGGTGGTTGGGTCCATGGAGTGCTATTAGCCAGGGGGTAGGAGTGGTGTCCCTGCCCAAGGTTTGTGGAAGGCTGGAGAGGGATGGCACGAGACAAATGGCTTGGTCACTGTCTTCGGTCCATCCCCTCCAGGGTCCCTAGGGTTGGCCGCTGTCGACAGACAGGCTACTGGGCTAGATGGACCTTTGGTCTGACCCAGGACGGCCATTGTAAGCTCAGGGCTCAGGGTCGGGGGTCTCAGTGGCCCCCCTTGATTTTCATGCACACCTGCTCCTGGGTGGCCAGGCTGGCAGCTATCCTGCCCTAGACGGCCACTTTCCTGTGCCTAGTGCGGAGATCGTGGACAAAGTCCACGATGTCCGCACTAGCCCAGGCGGGTGCCTGCCTCTTGCAGTCTCGGGCAAGCTCCCGGGAGCCACCAGCCTGGTCCCGGGAAGAGGGGGAGGGCTGGGGGGCATCGGGTGGCTGGCTCGAGCCGTGCCAGGTGCAGGGTCTGCTGGCTGGGTGCTGGCAGGCTTGCACCTGGCACGGGCACTGTAGCCAGCCCGTGCCCCTTTAAGGGGTCCGGGGCCGGGAGGGGGGCATAGAGTTTCCCTGGTGTTGGCCAGAGTGGCCACCAGGGAAACCTGGGGAGGGCTTGCCTCCCACTAGTTCGAATTAAGGGGCTACACACCCCTTAATTCGAACTAGCTAGTTGGAACTAGTCTTAATCCTCGTAAAATGAGGTTTTCCTAGTTCGAACTAAGCGCTCCGCTAGTTCGAATTAAGTGTAGTGTGGGATGAAGTTCTATGGCTGCTGTTACTCAGGAGCTCAGACTAGATCTCCCATGGTTTTTACTGACCTTAAAACCTACAAATCTATGGCATATTTCATTAGCATGTGAGCAGCTGCATCATATAAGCATTGAACTTCTAAGGTCAGCCTTGCGCACAGCCTTTTACTCTGAGGGGAGGAGAGAAAGAAGAGCATAAATCCCTATAATCTAGAATTGCATTCATTCCGAGTATATGGTGATGAACATGGTCATGGGCACGAATATTTATGGCAACAACAAACCATCAGTTTTGGAGAATATTCACAGACAGTGAATGTTTTGTATACTAACATGAATAATTAGAGCAGAAATCTGATTTGAGAATTTTGCTTTTCCAATCAGGAAACAGAAACATGCCATGTAATCCACATGTCCCAGAAAAACTAACAACTTGAATTTTCAATTTCTGATGACAGGCGATATAAATACTCCACAAAAGTCTACTCATTGAACAGATTTCAAACTAAGAGCTATTTTGGCCATTATTTATAGATTGATGGTTTGGAAGAAAAATGTAGTCAGTTCATGGAGAGCTTAAAAATATAAAGGTATGAAAGTCCCATAATAAATTCATTGCTAATCATTCTCTCGTATCTACCAGCTATTTATTACAGAGCCTGGATCTTGCAAAACACCCATGACTGAGTTAAATTCTCTTTCAGTTTTCAACCTTAATAAACAGTCATGCATATAGAGATCAAATAGTGTCTTCTTTTAACTATTTTATAAATCTAACCAACAGGAAACATGATACACTTGACATACAAGTTACTTTTCTGTGCTAGAAAATTGCTTTGCCGTGATACAAAATCATTCTTTACTGAGCACTTTGCAATAAATTTAAGATCCATCTATTTTAACAGTGTTGGTACAGTTGAGAAAAAAAAACTTTCTTTAATAAGGATAAAAACAAACAGTAGAAAGTTGCCTGTATAAAGTTACACTAAAGTTACACTAAAGTTAATATTGAGAGTACATATTGGCAATTTACAAGATTATTGAAAATTATCCAAAAACCCAAACATTACAAACTCTGAAATTCAGTGTTCAGGTTAAATATAAAAGAAATGCAAGCAAGTTAGTGGGTGAATGCATATTAAGACAGCCTAACAACTTTAAATCTGCTGTATAGCGGACAGGAAATGAAAGTCTGATCTACACTTAAAATCAGATTAACCTAATCTCTGACCACAAATACTAAAATATCTTAAATCATAATTGCAAGGTTATTACATGGCATCACTACATCACAGAACTAAAGTTTAATTTACTTATGTACAATGTCAGGTACATTAAATACGAATTTAATCTAGACTTAATTTAACCCAATCTTCTTTGTGAGGGTACACAATTGGGTTTTTTTCTTTTCTACAACAAGCAATTGTGCCTTTAGAGGAGTGGATGTTTCAAGGACTGGTAATGGGGTACACTCTCAGTTCTGGACATCAGTTTTACGCTAGTGGAGGCAGGTGATGAACCAAATCTACTGGCAGGGAAAAGTGAGGAATGCTGGGCAGCTGCACTACTGTAGCTGCTCTGGAGTCAGAGAACTTCAGTCTCCAGACCATGATATCAGCAAGTTATATAAGTAATTAAGTTAATTAATAAATTGCAATAAACTCTGCTGCACTACAGGAAGAACCAACACCTTGCTGGAGCTGCTTGTGTAATTTGCCATCGTTGCAAAGGTGAAGCAAATAGAATCCAAGTACAAGAACTAGGGAAAATGAGGGCATCACTCACAAATATAAACTGGGTTCAAACTGGCACTTCCTTGAGAGAGATAGAGGGGTAGTGAAACATGGATGAGAAAACCCTCATCTTTCAGGTGCTAACTCTCTAAACAGGGGAAAGGGTGTTCAGGAGATGACTTCCCTTCTTCAGCAAGAGACTTGAGTACCTGGTCATGAATTTTCCTCCTGATAAAGACGAGACAGACAGATTGATTTACCTTTGTTCCCTGGTAGAAGTCATCTTTGGACTGGGTGCCCATGAAGGGGAACTGCATGTGTGTGTGGGTGTCAATCCCCCCAGGCAGCACCAGTTTGTTGCAGGCATCTATCACAAGGAGCCCAGCAGATGTCCCAGGCTGCAGGTTCGGTCCCACTGCCTGCACTACACCATCCTCCACATATACATCAGCCAGCTGTGAGTAGTCCTCATTCACCACTTTCCCCCCTTGGATCAAAATCCTCTGCTGTAGGGGAGCCATCACTTTTGCTGCAGGGTCCTTGCAAGTGTGGGCAGCAGAGGGGCTTGAGCTTTGAGAGCAAAGGAGCAGTGGCACTGTTAGGCACTAGATTCAGCCTTCTCTTCTGTAGGAATATAGCCTCAGCAGGAATACCGAGGAGCAGACAAGAACACACGGCAGGAATGAAACAGACAGATTCCTGCTTCCTCCTCTAAAACTGATCCCAGCAGTTCCTTCTGAAAGGTGCTTTGCTGCCCACTTTCTCACCAGTCTGCTTCTCTCAGCACGTCAAGCTATTGACAAGTGACTCCCAAGCATGACTGACATGCTGGTATTTATAGCTCTTTCAGAGGACTCTCCTCCTCCACCACTAACTCCACCCACTGCCCCAAGTTTAGCACGTAACATCTGCTGATCACTACTCTGCACCAGTCAGAGAAAGCAGAGGCTTCACCAATTTCTTGTAGAATATTTAACTAGCAACTTCGGGGCCTCCTTTTCAGAAGAGCTCAGCTTTTGTTTAGGCAACTAATAAGGACCAGATTTTCAGGGGTGCTCAAACTTGATGCTCCATCTATGATGCTCATAGACAGACTTTCAGAAGTGAGCAGTGCACAACACGCTGAGCTATTTTGCAAACCTGGACACTTATTTTGAGCTTTAAAACACTAGTATTTAGTGCTGATGGGATAGCTCTGGAGTCTGCCTTTATTCAACAGCAGAGCAAGTTTCATTGCTTGACCAGGGCTGGATTAAGGCCAGTCTGGGCCCTAGGCATAGTAATAATTAGGGTTACCTCACCACCCCTCAGGTTTCCCTTCGAGCCGTAACTTGCTCTGGTTGCTCCATTTTAATGGGGGACACCCCCCTCCCCACTGAACTAATTTTCTATGGGGTAGGGAAGGACCAGTATTCCGACATCACCCATTTCTTGGAGGGTACAGGGGAAGTCCTTCAATCTCACAAATCCCTTTGTCCTCTTCAATCCCCTCGCAAGGACCACTACTTGGATAGTGGAGTCACAATCCAAGGACTTTCCATTTGACTGAGGGAAGCTCTCACAGATGGAGGCGGCCCCCACTCCCAATCTTTCCTGGAGCAGGCCAGCTTCCCCACTCCCCAAAATCTATCCTTGTCCCACAAGAAGATCAGGTAGTGGCAAAGTGGTACCAAGCTGCCCCCTTACCTCCTCTCCTCCCTCAAGGAACTTGCCATGTTTACTGGGGGGTATGGAAGTCAGGAATCCTCCCCTTTTCCCCTTTTGGAATAGCTGCTTTCATTGAATGGACTTCATTTAAATAGGGGTTCCATTCTCCTGGATTCAAAATGGGCAAGGCTCATTAGGAAGAAATTAAATAGGGAGAAAAGGAGAATGTTATAGCTTTCCTGCTTGACCTGGGGTGGGATCAGGCCCTAAAAGAAACAGGAGAATGAAAATGAAGATTAAAAAATTCGAAGTTATTGTAAGTATGTGTCCAACAAGCAAAATAAAGGGAGCTTGACCAATGAGGAAGCAATGAAGATCTTGTAAAACCGCTGTTGATAAAGCACACATTAACACACTTGGATCACTTTAACACAACACAATTACCCTCTCCTGCTCATGTGTTTCCTAGGGTGTCAAAATAACTAGCTAAGAACTTAACTGAAAAACAATTCTTGGTGATTTATCAATGAGAAGTACAGAAGTGATTGACAAATAGAATAGAGCACCTTGAACCAACAATTCGCATTTATATCTCACTCTATATAGTAATAATTTAGCCATAAGTCGAACCCCAACAAAGAATTGGCGCACTGCAGAGGTGGTAAGCCCTTCATAACTGGTTATACTGCACCCAGACAATGTCTGCCAGTTAGAAAGGAATTTGATCTAATCTCTACTGCACCAACCAAAAGAGGACTGCAGCAAAGTGTATAAGATGCCTGTAGGATGAATTAAAGAATCGAGGTTCCAATGGCTTCTAAGAGCCAATAATGACTTAGATGCTTTTGAAAGCTTTGCCCTTGGAGCTAACTATATTGCTGGCAGATATCAAAGTTCTGTAAATTTATTTAGCTGTCACAAACAAACAAGAAAATCTTTAACAGCAACATTTATGCAAACTTGGTAAATGTTTGATATGGTCATGGTGCAACAGCATGAAGTTTGATTGACCTAACTTACCCTTACAGAATAGGAAACTCACTGGACTTTATGAGAAGAAAATGCATCATCTTATCCTGTTATTGATGTTTTTCCACAAGAGTGTGATTTTACCTTTGCCTTCCGGTAGGACTTGTCGTCCTACACACTTTGAAAATCAGACCCCAAAGATTTTTCTAAACTTTCCTTCATGCACTTTAAAAATTGTCTGTTATATAATCAATACCTGACCCTGTACCACATAAAAGGGTTTGATGTTGAGCAATGTTTGCTCGTACTACACTCTTATATAGTAATTCAGTAATTTGTGTCCTAGCATTTTTACTTCTCTGGAGCCACAGAAATATTGACAAAGCAAACATGATGGAGAGAAAGATTTAAAAGCCTAACCTGAACCTGACTAATGGTTTTTATGATCAGGGACAAAAGTTTCAGGAAACTATACATACAAATAGAAAGAAAAAAATCATATTAAATTGAAACTGGCATTGGAAAAGTTTCAGAAAAGGGCAACAAAAATGGTTAGGGGTTTAGAATGAGTCCCATATGAGAAGAGATTAAAAAGACTGGGACTGTTCAGCTCAGAAAAGAGGAGACTAAGCCGGGATATGATAGAGGTCTATAAAATCATGACAAGTATGGAGAAAGTGAAGAAGGAAAAGTTATTTACTTGTTCCCATAGAACAAGTAAGCACCTAAGAACTATGGGTCACCATATGAAATTAATAAGCAGCAGGTTTAAAACAAACAAAAGGAAGGTTTTCTTCACACAGCGCAGAGTCAGCCTGTGGAACTCCTTGCCAGAGGAGGTTATGAAGACCAGGACTAACTGGGTTCAAGAAAGAACTAGATAAATTCATGGAGATTAGGTCCATCAATGGCTACTACCCAGGATAGGTAGAAATGGTGTCCGTAGCCTCAGTCAGAGGCTAGAAATGGGTGACAGGAAAGGGATCACTTTTTGATTCCCTGTTTTGTTCACTCCCTCTGGGGTATCTGGCATTGGCCATTGTCAGAAGACAGGATACTAGACTAGATGGACCTTTGGTATGACCCAGCATGGCCATTCTTATGTTATAGTAATATCATGGATCAAGCAGAAAAAACCCTGAAAAAAGATTTGGTGGAACAGATGAAGTATTGATACCCATGTAGTGATGGAAAGTGGTTGGAGAGGATGGATTATTCTTCATAGTATTCTTATGTGTGTGTTATTTATGCCTTATGTTACATGGAATCAAAGATTAGGACATTAAGTCAAGAAATGCCAAGGAATCAGCCACATTCAGTCTATCCTATTCCAATTCCCCTTCTAGTCACACTTAGTTCACCAATAGCACCCATAGTGCTGTAGATAGGAGCTTTATGAAGAAATGCATAGCATAAGATCACATCAAGCACCAGAACCTCCATATGTGTTATATGTCATCAACAGCCCATAGAAACTACCCAAGCCTCCGGACAAAGAAACAGCCAGCCCCCAAGGAAAAGATAAAACTTATATATGTAAGTAAGTTATGTTTGTATTGAATTCTAGAATTTGTGTATTAACATTTCTCAGATGGGGTTATTTTTCCATAATATTCTCTCCATCAAAAGAGGGAAAGGGACTTCTACAAAATTATTTTAATTAAACTTTTAATAGAGGGTTTATTGCATTATTAATCATATTGATTACAGAATCACAGAATACTAGAAATGGAAGAGACCCTGAGAGGTCATTACATCCAGTCTCCTGCTCTCATGAAAGGACCAAGCACCATCTAGAATCATTCCTGGTAGATGTCGATCTAACCTGCTCTTAAATATCTCCAATCATGGAGATTCCACAATCTCGCCAGGCAATTTATTCCAGTATTTTACTACCCTGACAGTTAGGACGTTTTCCCTAATGTCCACCATAAATCTCTCTTGCGGAAATTTAAGCCTATTGTTTCTTGTCCTATTATGAGAGGTCAAAGAGGACATTTTTTCTTCTTCTTGTAACACCCTTTTAGATACTTGAAAACTGCTATTATGTCCCCTCTCAGTCTTCTCTTTTCTAAACTAAACAAAACCAGTTCTTTGTCTTCCTTCCTAGGCCTGCTTTCTTCACCTTTAATCATTTTTGTTGCTCTTCTCCAGGCTCTCTCCAATTTCTCCACATCTTTCTTGAAATATGTTACGTAGAATTGAACCCAATACTCCAATTGAGGCCTAATCAGCAGAGAGTAGTGGGGAAGTACTTCTCGTGTCTTGCTCGCAACACACCTGCTAATACATCCCAGAATTACATTTACTTTTTTTTTTTTTTTTTTACACAAGTGTCACATTGTTGACTTGTTTAGATTGTGGTCCGCTATGACACCTACATCCCTTTCTGCAGTACTCCTTCCTAGACAGTCACTTCCCATTCTGTATGCATGAAACTGATTGTTCCTTTTTAAGTAGAGTACTTGGCATTTGCCCTTATTAAACTTCATCCTATTTACCTTAGACCATTTCTCTAGTTTGTTCAGATCATTCTGAATTATGACCTTATCCTCCAAAGCACTTGCAACCTCCCTTAGCGTGGGGTCATCTGCAAACTTAATAATCGTACTCCCTATGCCAAATCTAAATTGCTGATGAAGCTATTGAACAGAACTGGTCCCAAAACTGATCCCTGTGGAATCTCACTTGTTATGCCCTTTCAGCATGATTGTGAACTATTAAGAACTACTCTGAGAGCAGTTATCTAGCCAGTTATGCACCTATCTCACCGTAGTCCCATCTAGGTTATTTCCCTAGTTCATTTAATGTGATAGCTATACAAAAGGTATAATGCAAGGCATAGAGGCTGAGAACTATATTTCAGCTTACCCAAATCAGGCCTAAGCACTAGACACAAAAGTAGGTGTCCCAGGAATGACACTGTACCAGTAAAGTTTCAAGATTCCTATAGAATAGTGGTTCTCAGAGGGGGCTGTGGGCCTAGCCAGGTAAGCCATTGATAGGTCTGCACTGTTTAGTTTACCTAAACTGTCAGTAGCCACAGAGCCTTGCAGCTCCCATTGGCTGTTGTTTGCTGTTTCCAGCCAAGGGGAGCTGCGGGAATAGGCATGGCCTAGATTGACAATGCTGGAGACTTTGACCCTCTGAAGAATGAGTCCTTCAAAAACAGTTTGTTACGAGGGAAGAAAAAAGACTTCACGATTCAATAATGTCTGGAGGAGCACTCCATACTCAAGCTGATGTGCTTGGTATCAAGGTTCCCCTGTAAGTTGCACAGTAGCATGGCTATGCAGCTGCTTAATAAGCCCTGCCCAGAGGCTCAGGGCTGCTGCACACAAACCTACCTGGATGGGAGAATGGGCTCTATGCTGTGAATGGAGGAGCACCTCTCCCAGCTGGTAGGGAGGGGACACAAGGAAGGAGGGAGTTGCTGGGGAGGGAGAAAAGGGGAGTTTGGGACTTCCTGTCTCCTGACTGGGTGGCCAGGAGAGGAGATATGACTACAGAAACTTAGTACTCTCCTCCAGACTTCTGGGTTGGGAGGGGTTGGATGAGTGCAATTAAAGTTGGATCCCAGATAAGTGATTTTCATTAAGTTTTAAAATTTGTTTGGAAGGAGTCTGCATTAAGAACAGGTCTTTGCTACCTGGTATAGATCTAGCTCTTAGGTAGCCAAGGACATAATGAAGAGAAATGCTAGGTGTTTTGTAGCATGAATACCTTATTTGCAAGCTCTTTGCACAATTTTTGTGTCTACCAACTCTGAATCATATGTTAATATGCTCTGGGGCTTCTGCTCTTTGAGTTGGTGAACAATGTGAAAGTTTCAAACCAGGAGAACTTTTCTGTTTTTACATGTTCTGCTTCACTTGCATACTATGGGTCCTAAAGATTCATGTAAAATTCCCATAACTAACGGTCTGATGTTTTACTTCCCTTCCTATTATCAGTGGTTGTTTGTGGCTTTGCTGTCTGTGTTGCTTTCTAACTTTCTTACTATTCCATGTTTGTGCACTATTAACTGAATTAAGAATTGACATCCCAGAAAAACTATGCAAGTCTGAATGAATGCCTTTTATTCTCCTTTCCAATGTCAGCTAGTATTGTATTAATATTTGCAGGAAAAGCATGACTATTTATAAATTTGTTTAGCATCTTAAAGCTGAGCTACATATAGATAATATGCATGCAAGAGGGATAGTTTTGAACTTTAAAAGTCTGTAGTATGCTAGTGTTTTGGCACATGCTTTTTTCTTTTTTCTCTTAAGAGCAACTTTAGTGGAGATTCAGTGGCCTATTGGAGTAAGTTGTTAAACTGAGGGTCTGATTGCATTTTTTATGCTTTTACATAATGACCATGTCTTATTTATATAGCTGTTTTCAGTATGCTCCACTTTGGTGTGTTTACTAGCTTGAGCTGTTAGAAAAGATAATAATATATATGTAGTCCAAAGGTAGTGCTACTATCAAAGAAAATTAAATAAACATCTTAAGCATTGCTCCTTATTAATTGTCCCTTGTGTTAATATTTTCTTCTTCCATACCTATAAACTGTTAGAAATAAATAAATCTAGATTTTTTGTTGTTCTGGTGGTGCACATCTACACATGACTATTAGAAAAGAACAGATTACCCAGAGGTGGAGGGGGTAAAAGAGCATTGCTGATATTTGTTCCATCCTGGATCTTGCCTACCTGGGATGTGAGTAAGCAACAAATTAACTCCAATCACATCTTTTTATCTTAGTATGTAAATGCATTTAGCAATTACATCACCCTTTAAGCCCAATTTAGTAATGAGAACACCCATATAATGCATAATCATAACCATGGTATTGCACAAGAAAAGTCAACCCAATCAAGAATGGAAAATATTAGGGAACAGTGCTTGGTACTCCGTAGTTACTTAAAATAGGAAGACTCTGAAGATGGCTGCAGGGCAGCCTCCATGAGAAGGTGATGAAGCTTAGTCTCCTAAGTTCAGGGTTTAGTGTTTCTGGAGATTTGGCATATGTCCCAGATGTAACATCACTGAGGCAATTTTAAACATGAGAATGGATATCACTTACCAGCATGGATTTCTGGAGCTGGTGACAGCACTGCTTGAAGCCCAGAAACTAAGGCATTTCCCCAGTCCTGGCTATTAGTACCTAGAACAAACAGGAACACCCAGATCTAATAAAAATTATCTATATACAAGAAACCATTTTCCTGAATGGGTGAAAAGAACTGCAGAAGTTACCAATCACAATCAGTAAGTAGGGGGAAGGCTCCACCCTTTCTACCATTACGCAACAGCATGGGGCAGCAGAGGGCTCATGTGCCACCCAAAGGAAAAAGCTACCTGTCCATTGGATGTGCACACATGTAAACTGAAGTGAAATTGAGCCCATTGATTAATTCCCGGTTGCAATGAAGTATTAACACTCATTGATGAAATGAATATAAATGTCTTAGAATTAGCACAAAGATTAGTAGTTTGAACAAGCATAAACTGCCTGAGGGTTCTGATTTTGTTAGCAGGGTAATAAATAAAACAATAATAAGTACAATTCTAAGGAAATTGCTTTATTTTCAGTGTGTTCTACTGGAATTAATTTTGGAGCAGAGAAGGGTCAAAATATTCATTTGTATTCATGCACATGGTGGACATGTAACTGGAAACCAGATAAGTGAAATACTTGTGTTACAGAGAGACAAGCAAACAACCTTATATTTGAGACTGCATGATAGAGGATGACAGAGAAAAAGTGGTATGTGAAAGGAAGAAATTACATCTACTTGTGAGCTTTCCACATTTGGAAACTGTAATGCAGGAAAACAAATCTCTTACAAAAATATGCAGTCTTCACAGGTGCTGATGTCATATTTAAAGAAAATTAAATGCAAGTAAAAGTTTAATTGGACAACCTATGTATCTTTAGCATTTCTTCAGCTGTCTCAAGATTTCAAAAAACTATTTTTCAGTGGCCAATGTCCAATCAAATCTTACTCCTATCTTGTCTATTTAATCATTCTCCTTCAGAACTGACAACGCTTCACTTCTCCCCTATCAAATCTATATATGCAAACCTGTAGACTTGAATAGAATTTACACTGTTCACTTGTTTGTATGTGTAGTCTGACATATCACGATGCATTGTAGTAGTGCTCGACAGGAAGACTTATCCAAATAGATTTAATTATTCAAATACAGGTGGCACCTCCCAAAACCAGACCTCTCTAGTCTAGCAACATCTGTGGTTTGGTAAGACCATGGATGTTCCAGGATCAGAGATCACTGGCAGCCTAGTGGCAGGAAAGCAATCCAGGAAGGGCCGGGCTGAAGCAGCGGAGCTGGAGCTGGAAGCAGCCTCCAAGAGTCTGCAGCACTGGTTCGGGGTAGCTCCCAGCAATGCAGGATCAGGCTGGCGACAGCCTGTGGCAGCGTGGGGCCAGAGCCTTGGCCATCCTGCAGAAGTGGGGCCAGAGCCTGTGGGCTGCCATGGGGAAGGAACCTGTACTCTCAGCAGCCCACGGCAGAGGGACTGGGACCAGTGGCAGCCCCAGCAGCCTACAGCAGCACGGGGCCGGAGCCCCAGAAAGTGAGGCCAGAGCCTGCGGGCTGCCACAGGGCTGGGACTGAAGCTGGAGCCCTCAGCAGCTCAAACAGGGCAAGAGCCAGCCCCCAGCAGCACAGGGCCAGAGCTTGTGGCAGTCTTTGCTGCTGGAATCTGGCAGGCAGTCCAGCTAGGGCAGCAGCAGTGGAGCCAGCAACCCAGCAGGCAGCCCGGCTGGGGCTACAGGAAGTCCCTCCACTTCCCCCACCCACAGTTGGTAGAGTCCAGCTTGGGGCTGTGGCAGGGAGCTCTCTCAGGTTGGGCAAATTCCCTGGTCCAGGACTGGTTAGGTCCTGTGGGTTCCAGGAAAAGAGATGTCCAAACTGTAATTTCAGAACTTTCCAGTGTCATTGATTCATTGAGGATTTTTTTAAAATTACAATACTAATTTATATCAGAACATGGAGTGAAGAGTTTACCTGGTTTATATGTATTTTTGGGCCAGATAATGCTGCACCTCATTCAAGCTATATAGTACCTTGCTCCACAAGTAGTACCATTAAAACCAACAGAATACAGTATTAGCCAATGAGAATAAGGGCTGCAAAATCTAGAGCCAATTATTTGTACCTTGGGTACAACTGTACTTAATGCTTGCACTTGGGAACTGAAGAGTGACCAACTTCAAAGAATCCTCAACACCTGTACTACACATCGGTTACCCAAAGTTCAAATCTGCAGGATCATACTCTGAGCTAGAAGTAACCTCTTGAGAACAAAGATAACACACAGGTTGCAAACTTTTGGTTCAGTATCTCAGCTTGCTGTCTGAATGAAGCAACAGAGAGAAAGAGAGAGAGAAGGTTGTGTAAACTTTGCAATCCATTCCATTTTTTCTTTCAGATGTGTTCGTGTGGGGGGGGGGAGGTTTCTAAACAAAAATCCAAAAACAAATAGATCTTTGGGTTTATCTTTAAAAACTCTCTCAAAACATAACAAAAAATCATTTTAATTTTGATACATATTAAAACACGTTAGTCAGTTCTGCCTGACAGCATAACATGACAGAAATGCACAAGACTTTAAACATGCTTTAAAATGACATTCAGCAAAGTATTTAAAATTTAATAAATAGCATACAGTCACACACAAATACACTTTTCATACTGAATCATTAAGCCTACTAAAACAGACGGGCAAAGAATAAATAAGACAGTAGTTGACATGTTTTTGTTTTTAAAAGATACATATTCTTGCTACCACGCTAGTTGCCACACATTTACCTGCTTATCACAAAATTGGAAATTATAAACAATTTTTTTCACTGATCTGTTTTGCTCCAACTTGTAATATTACAAAAATAATTAAAATGGATATACTGAAGGGGATTTTTTTGAACAACCAGTCTGAAACCAAGTAAACCAATTTTAAATACAATGAATAAATAGGTATTTAGTAAAGGAAATTAAATTGTAACAAAATGCAACATTCCAAGAAAAGAGCCATGGAAATATATAGCAACTGTATTATAGAATAGTACTTAAAGTGATAGTGCTTGTGCACTAAGCTCATTAGAGACCTCAATATGATTTTAGTGCAAACTTCCTGAATCCAAATAAGCTTTATACCCTATATTACTAGGGAAAGATATATTACCAGTTGGAACATATCCTGTTTAGTATTTGTACCTTTAGCAGACATTTTAAAGTATGTTGTAACATCTTCATCTATTTGATTTTTTGTCCTCAAACTGAGATAACGAATGACCTGGGATTTTATATCCTACTTGGTTGTACCATGTTGTATTGCAATTTACTAAATGTTGGATTCCAATGTTATAAAGGCTATAAAAAGGGCTTTTTCCATCAGTTTATCTAAATATACCTAAATTTCATATATCACTGTTTGAACTTTTGAAAGAAAAAAGTATTATGGTGAAAGTCTCTCCCTTTGAAAAAGTTCATATGATGTAATTCAAGAATATTTAGACAATATGTTATATAAACCTCGAAAGGAAAAATACATATTTTTACATTAACAATCCTTACCAGCATTTAGTATATTAAGTTACAAGTATGTTGGCATTAATACAATGGATTCAATTTCCAAAGGAAAAATTCTGTACAAATTAACCTGTTAATATGGGGTAAACAAACAGGCAGTCAAATTTTGAGTAGCCATGTTTCTATTGTGAACTACAGTACCAAGATAAACTAACTTGAAGCTAACTGGATGAACACTGGTTATTTAGAGTAACTCATTTATACTGGATACATTTATTCCGAGTCATAAAAATGTTCACTTTAGCAGTCCAGAGTTACCCAGTAAAATAAATGTTTATTCAACCACACAGGAAAAAACATGTTAATCACATGATTTTTGCCCCAGACTTGTTTAAAACTAGAATCTAGTTTTAACTATGAAGTACAAAACAATGACTGATATTGCTCCAACTTGTATACAATCTCCCCTATTCAATCCGTACCTAACAAAGTAACAATGCCTCATCATCACTAGTTTCGTTTTTCAGTGCTGCTTCTAAGCATGTGTCGGGTATCTGGGCAGTGTGTACAATACCACAGCGCTCACATGGGCCATCTCGTTTACATGACCTTACTCCATGATGCATTGCACTGTAAGGCTGCCTAAGCCCTTGTCCTTGATCTGAGGAGAGATCAAGCAGGGGTCTTGAACAGTCATTCATATCAAAGTCTGATGCTACATCAGAAACTGGAATTAACATTTCAACATCATCATCTTCATCTCTTCCATTTACCCCATTATCAAGCTGTCTCAAAGGACTTTGGTTCTGATTTACTGAGCTTGATCGCCCTAAAGTAAAGCGTACCCAACGCAATCCTTGAGTCATACGACTTAGTGCACTCGTGAGCTGGTGACGTGCTGGACTTGCACTTGGGGGTTCTACACTTGTAATTTCTCTTCCATTATCTGTATTAGTGCCATTGGTATTCTGAGCTGAAGAACTTCCACATGCTCCTACTGTTGCTTCTATTGCTGTTGCTGGTGGAATTTTTTGAGGCAAAGTGGCAGCAACACCACCAACTGCTCCTGCTGTGTCTCTTCTTTCATTTTCTGTGTCTGTGTCATCAGACTCAACAGAAAATAGACTTCTGTGAGTATTATTTCTTTCGGCTTCTCTACTAGTGTTCTGACTGGCAACATCATCTCCATCTGCTGAGACTAATGCCATTGATCCAGAATGACGGGACCTTGCAAAATTAAATATTCGATTCCAAATATTACTTGACCTGCCAGCAATCGGAAGTCTGATTGAGGTAAATCCAAGCTGAGATCGCACAGCTAGTCTCAGGTTTTCCAAAACTGAAGCCTGAAAAAAATCCACAAATTAGTCACTGACAACTGACTGTCAGAAAAGAAAAAGATACAGCTAATGTCCAAAGGAGCACAATCTAAATGAGAGAAAAATCTAGGTGCTCAGTTATGACAGTGATGAGCGTGAGGCAAGAACCTATAAAAAAAGTCAAAGATAGTCCAGGGAATACACAGGTTATAAATATACACTTGAAATGCAGTTGGAATATTTAGGAGATCAAAGACTTCAGTTAGTATAAATTTTAGAGGGATTTAAACAGAGGTTGGGCATATGAATAGTTACAAACTATTCTAAGCATATAATTGGTATGGAAGATGTGCAGATCCTGCAAGTGTGGAAAATACTATAAACAGGGCAACATGCATGCTTGGCTGAGGGGAGAAGGAAATTAGAACAGTAATGTGTATGGAATGGAGCTTTGCAAAATTCAAGGGCTTGTATAAGATGATTAGACATGAAAAGGGATGGAAATGTGGTAAGGTGAAGGAGGAGATGCACAATGAAATACGGGGAGGCTTAAGTAGTTGAGATGCAAGATAATTAAGATATCAAAATATTTTTCCAAACAACAAGAAAGAAAACAACAGATTTTACAGGTGCTGTTCAAAAGAAGTGACAAGATTAGGCAAATGCTTTGGATTTATAGGAGGATAAAAGGAAACTGAAAATTTCTAAGCTTAAGTAACAGTGATGCCTATACACTATGGCTGTGTCTAGACAGGCAAGTTTTTCCTCAAAATCATCTGATTTTGCGGAAAAGCTTGCCAGCTGTCTACACTGGCCATTTGAATTTCTGCAAGAACACTGACGATCTCATGTAAGATCATCAGTGTTCTTGCGGAAATACTGTGTTGCTCCCGTTCGGGAAAAAGCCCTTTTGCGCAAATCATTTGCGCAAGAGGGCCAGTGTAAACAGCACAGTACTGTTTTCCGCAAAAAAGCCCCGATCGCGAAAATGGCGATCGGGGCTTTTTTGTGGAAAACCGCATCTAGATTGGCCACGGACGCTTTTCCGCAAAAAGTGCTTTTACGGAAAAGCATCCTGCCAATCTAGACGTGCTTTTAATGGAAAACTTTTAAAAGTATTTTCGGAAAATCATGCTAGTGTAGACGTAGCCTATGGTTAAAGTTTTCAAAAACAGGAGTCTAAAGTTAGGTATCTAAATAATAGCTTATTTTAGAAGTGCAGAGCAGCCAGCAGCTTCTATTAATCTCAACAAAACTCAGCATTTCTAATAAAAAATAGTCAAGGTACTTGTGAGGACATCTATACTATAGATTATACAGATGTCCAGACTAGAGTCTACCTTTAGCTTCCTATTTTTGAAAATCACACAAAGTCACTTTTGAAAAATCTTAGTCATCTACTTAAATACTTAAGGCATCCTGATTTAACATTCAAAAGAATACTTTAAAAATCAATATGAAAAATGCTTTGTAACTTTATATATGCAAACTAAAAAACCCAAAAGAATTATCTTTCCCTTCTCCATTTCATGCCCTCATTTTGGACACATTGGATGCAATTCTCTTTTTCACACCAATTTCACATCAGAATAATTATTAACATCAACCGATATTAGGAGTAAATCTATGTTTGTAATTCGAGGAAGACATGGTCCTTTATGATTAGTTCTGGCAAACAGGAATCTTAAAGAATTACCTGATAAATTGGTGGGTAATTTATAAACAGTTCAGGTGATGTTTTCTCTACCTCCTTGCATCTATTTTGTAATGTTGCATCTGTTCCTAAATAAAAGCTTCTCAGTGTTGGTAAAGGAATTGACTTGTCATTTTAAATTTTGCATACTTTTAGCATTGAAGTGTAAATTAAAATTTTACAAGGTATTAAAGGAGGTATGAGTGGTTCTTTGAGAAGTATTCTTCAATGCTCATATTGTGATTGAAGAGGAACTTCCAGAGTCTATGAAAGAAACTGTAGTTGGCTGTCCCTGATGTTGGAGAAGACCTTACCTTATGCAGGTCTTAGAGACTCATATTACTGCTGAATTATGACAGTCTTTAGTAAAAAAAAAAACAGCTAACCAACTGCAGTTTATATTCTCATATATACCTCATACAGGATTCATTGAAGATATTTGTTTAAACATCCATAATGCCAGACCAAAGAGATCGATTTCTTTTGTGATCACTAGACAGAACACTGAGAGAACAGAGTGGAACTTTGTTTCAAGTCCTCTCGCATATAGACTTTGGCTCCCAGTTCCTTCAGTGGATAACTGCTCTTAACACGAGGACAAGAGCAGCTGTGTGAACTAATGGGGTTATTTTACATAGAGGGAGTCACTAGGCAAGGATGTCCACTGTGTCTCTTATTTTCTACAGATGATAAAGGACAATAAATCTATCACTTGAATAAAACTAAAGATTACATCAGAAAGTAGCTTCATAAGCAGATTATGATTTTATGGTGGATGCGTCCAGTCATTATCAAGTATTAGGATACAATCTGAAACGACATATCACAAATTACCATATGATCCTTTGGTAATCCTCCTGCAGCTTGTTCCACCCCACCCCCTCTTATGGTTTGAAAAAATACGGACGATACCAAACAAAACAGAGGAAAAACTAAACATTTCGATATTTGGTTACCTTTTATTCAATAATACGTACGTACGTGTGTGTGTAAAAACCAATCCAGCATGCCTGTCCAATTATTTTTTAATATTAACATTTGATAGACAGGCATGGCCTGTTAGGTGCACACAATCAGATTTCACTCAATTTAATAACACCACCACAAATTGAAAGTTACGGGTGTGGTAATGATGCTTCGTCTGGGTATTTCATAAGTTATATTTGCTATTTCATAAATTTCAATAATCTGCAGTATGTCCTACTTATTAGTTTTTACTGTATTTTACTTCCCAAATGTTTTAATGCACTTATTTGTGGTTTATTAAGAAAATTCACATATACATTCTGATTTCTATTATGTAAATAGATAAACAGAAGAGCTTGTTCATCTGCTTTATAACATTCAATATTCTTTATACTTTTGTCATTCCCTCTTATTTATCCCAACTCAACTGTAATATGGTCTTCTCCTTTGATTCAATATTTGGAAATATATGAAGGGTTACTGATTCAATAAAATGTCTAAACCTGTATTACAGTCAAATTTATTCCAATAAAGGAAGTACAGAGTCCTACAGTCATAGATGTTATGAAATTAACATTTATTCAATTTCCATGCAAAACTATCTTAGTTGCATATGAAACTGGGAATTCCATATCACTAAATAGCTACAGTATGAGTGAATATTAAAAAGTCTAATGTATGTGTAGCTCTGCGTTGAGAGTTGCACCTGAATGTTCAAGTAGGATGTTCTGTCTTGAGAGGGTCTTCAACATTGATTACAAGTAGTACTTATTAGCATCATAACATAATAGATGCACTTCACATTGGTTGGATTGGTACCTGATGGTATTTTCCTTAAAACAGTATGTACTCTGCAGTTCACCAATTTTTCCTGAAAGGCTCCATGACAGAGTAACTAGTCAATGAAGTGTCAAGATATTTCAAGATGTGCAGGTAAAGGGAAGTTTGAGGAAAGACATTAAGTTTTTCTTTAAATATATTCAGGTTTAGGGACTTAGGCAAATATTATAGACAGGGCTGGTAGACAGCTTACCTTTATAAAGCTTTTTAGCTCCAGACTATATAAACATGAATATTCACAAGGGATCTAAATTATGGTTTGCCCACAAAACTTAATTCTAGCTTTTCCCAACTTCTGAGTGCTTGACTTTGCAACTTCAATGTTCTTTATATGTAATATATGCACATCTATATACAACATCCACCACTACACCTACCAGGTGTAACCTTTCACATTACATGGCCTTTACTATTGAGGGATACTGGCATTTCTTTAGAAAATTGTTTGAACAGTGATATAGTTGTTACCATCTATTATGATGAAGAAATGTCCAATATTTAAAAGTAACTGTGGTACAAAAATTCTGAAGTTGCTGAAAAAAGTGACAAACCTGAAAAACCCATAACACAGTAGTTAGAAAGCAGGGTTATAAAAGTTAAGTGAGATGGCCTGCTATGTGGGGATAATCAGAAACAACTTACCTGGTTTGGTGAACAAACAGGAAAATCTTCGACTGGAGGAATTAAGCCTTGAGCAATCAACTGTCCGTAAGAGGGGGGGGCTTCTCTTCTTAACAACTCAGCCTCAACTCTTGACAACTGTGTTTCAAATGATCTTTCAAGAAGAATAAAAAGTTATATAGTACATAAAAAAGATACTATGTTTTCATAGATCGGAGTTAGATAATATAATGATTGATAAGATTCATATTTATGGCAGTAGAATTTTTAATTCAGTTATATTATATGATTGCATAATCCAGTGCTACCATCAGTATAAGACTGATGACAAAAGCAGAATTCTAAGTCAGATTTAAATAAGGATAACATTTAACACAGTGAGAGGTAGACTCTAATAAAAAGAAGAATGAGAAGCACGGTCATGAGTCCAAAACAGAACAAGCAGAATGCAAAGAAATGCTAATAATCATGTCAACAATTTTAAATATTTCATGTACTTCAGAATGAGACCCCATCGGAAAATTAGCATCTTTTCATTTTTATGTTGAAATCTAATGTTTAAACTGACTACAGGGCAAGTGATCAAAATTATACTTTTCAATCATTCCCCTGTACCACTGCCAAAACATTTCAAAAATATGGAGAGGTAAGAATAACTTTAGAAGTTACCACATATTAATAAAACTATTATTATGGATACATGCATTTGTTAAAGTATTAATTATGCAAATTATATCATTACAATACTTTATCCTAGATTTGGGAATGTGTGTTACTTACCTTCGTTCAAACATCCTCAGTGAGTACAGCTTACAAGTACATCCCAGTGCAATGACAAGCAGCAATCCACAAATAAGGCTCCCGATGACTGCTGCTGTTATTACTCTGGTGGGTACAATAACTGGGCAATTCTCTTCATCACTACCATCACCACAGTCATCTTGAGAATCACATACCCAGCTCTCAAATACACAGCGATTATTTTTACAGTGAAAATTTCCAGGCTGGCAAAAGAAGCAATTCTTCTCATCTGAACCATTAGGACAATGATTCTGATAGTTGCAGCGATCTGAACGAGGATAGCAAACACCATTTCGAGAGCATGGAAACTCTTCTTTTTGGCACATACTGCAATTGGTTTCATCTCGTCCATTTGGGCAATGCCAATAGCCATCACAGCGCTGCTGCTCTGTGTAGCAACCCCAGTTTCCACCACATGGAATTTCCCATGGCAAACAGAAGCCATCTACTTGATACGTTGCATTAAATCCTCTTGCAGCATTTACTTTGTCAGCACAAAAATGTACTCTTATCTGCCCAGAAGAGGAAACAACTGTAAGAGGTGCATGAGAGTCAAATGCAGTTAACACCCGCAAAAGCTTGCGTGGATTTTCCTCTAAGCCATCATATATTTTGACATAGTCTCCATAACCAGCGCCATCAAGCTTAAAGTCAGTGAAGCGCAAAATTACTTTGCGATGATCGCCAGTGTCTATTAGCCAGGTGCAATTGCTTCCAGGAGGATAAAAGTCTGGGTAATTGGGAGAACTGAAAGTACCATAAAAATATTTTAACCATTGCCCACATGTTGGAATATCACAGTCTACTTCATCACCTAAGTCAAGACAATCAATATTTCCATCACATTTTAAAGATTCTGGAAGGCAAGTGTAAACTTTGGTGATGCGAGAAAGACATTGAAACTGGTTGTAAGCACAAGGTTGAAAGGAAGAAGCTGTTGGAGGATTAGCTATGGCACAGACTTCTTCATCAGAGTTGTCTCCACATTCATCCATGTTATTACATTTCCACATTTCTGGAATGCATTTTCCATTAGCACAATGAAACTGGTTACAATCACATCTTGGTTCATCAGACTTCCCTGAAAACACATTAAAAAATTTATAAATATAGGTAATTCCTATTAGGTTCTAGAACTGTCTGGTCATCATTGTGTATTAATATAATGTAATTAAAGAGTACCTTATAACTTTTTAGGTCTCCATAAATCATTGTAACCCCAAATACATCACAGTATTTTAAACAGCAAATTCTGCCAATATAATACCTTGAGTCTGAGTCTCAGCTTCAATGGAGCTATGCTGATTTATGGAAGACAGAGCCATGACAATTCACAACAGTAGAAAATCTGGTACCTTGTCTGCACTAAGATATCTAATCATTTTTTGGAAACAAGGGTTAGATAAAAAAAAAAAATCAATTCTCATGCCCATCTAAACCATAAGCATTATCACGCCCCAGTAACACACAGGAAACAGGCTCTTGTTCACCAGAGCAGTTCTTAGTAGGCTCCACTCCCCTGCACAGCATGTTGCATGCTTCCTAGGCTCCTGCTCTGCAAACAGGAATTCACACGAAGGCGACATACTTAGCATCATAGTCTGTATTAAGGCCTATCCCCAGAGCCACACACTATACTGGCTACTAGTGTCTTCCTGAGCCATCTTGTACCGGTTGAGTCTCCCTGGCACAGCACCCTCGGGAAAGGCCCAGTCCCAAACCAGAGAATTTGCTGGACTCTGCTCCGGTCACAGCAGAGGGGCCAGCACTGATGGAACAGGGATGGGGAGCCTCTTGGGGAAACAGGCAGGGTGTCTGTGGATCCCTGCAGGAGTGAAGCTCAGCAGACTATGCTTCTGGCCACAGGCTACACCCTGGCCACTAGACTATGCTCCCACAGGACTCTGCAGTTGTCCTGCCTCTTCCTCCAAGTGCTTCCTGTCCTCACTTCTCCTTCCCTAAGCTTGAATGCTACAAATCAGCTATTTGTGGTGCTCTGTAAGCTCGGGGAGGAGCTTCTGAATGTGAGACCCCCGGTTTTTCCCCATGCTCCAGCCCCAAGAGTATCCACTGATGTTGCTGGATGAGGGAAATCGCGATTACAGAGTTGCAATATCGCTTCTCATCAAGGAATAACTTATTAAAATTCCACCTATACTCAGCTGCACAGCATGTTTTGAGAACACTTATAATCTGGTTCTCCAGTCAGGTTGGGATAAATACATTAAAACCATGTTTATATAAAAAAAGAAGTTTCTGCCTATCCATTTTATAAGCTTGATTAGCTGAATCCGTGTTTACAAAGGTATCAGGTGTTGTGCTGTACAACTTTTAAACATCCTCTAGAACTTATCTTGATGAACATGGCTTTTAGTAGAAAAATATATATGGGATATTTAAAATGGAGTAATATAGAGGCTATATGCTCTAATGGTTATGGCACAGGACTATGACTTAGGAGATGTAGGTCGTATTTCCAGCTTCATTAATGACCTGCTGGGGTTCCTTGGGCCAAGTCACTTCTCTGTTCCTCTCTTTTAACCTAAATATCTACTACCCATCAAAAGATTAAATATGAAGTTTTATGATCTAAGCAATTAAAAAGGAAATAAACAGAGTTCTAGGATGACAACACCTGTGACATTTTTAAAAATCCACAAAAATCTAAAGAGTTTGCTATAAAACGTACACAGAAAAATAAAAAGCAAAACAAGTGCTAAGCCCAATGAGCACTGCCCAAGAGCACTTAACTGACAGACATGTAGTGAAAACAGAGTACAGAAGGGATAAAAAGTTAGTGACTGCACTTTAGAAAATGTTGATCTTGTTATGGCAGCAACTAAAGGAAAAACAGATTTGTTATTAGCGACATTGCCTTGTTTCACTGATAAAATACCCTATTTAATATTAGCACGTCAAAATATTTAACTACATGAACAGACTGAAAATGTTTTTTTTAAAAAAGACAAGTCACTGTTAGTAAAACTCTAAAATTAGTAGCTTGTTGTCTATCCCCACACATTATAGCACACCTACTTGGAGTTACCATCACTCTGAGAATTTGAGATCAATTCCCAAAGAACCAAATGAAGGCCATGTAACTCTACAGACAGATGAGAAACCACTGTGTGAGGTGCTGTACAAACAGAACAAAGACAGCTGCCGGCCCAAAGATCCTATATTTAGTTTGTAAGAAGAGACAACAGATAGGTACAGAGAAGGGAGTACAAAAAAATGACTAGAAATGTTCATGTATAGTTGTTTACATGATTTAACTGATAAGTCTGGGCTCATCGGTTAATCCTAATGACTACACGCTTCCCCTCCTTGCTGCTTCTGTATAAGAGGCAATAAGGGAGGGGGAGGAAGGGCGTGAGATGGTTCCCAGGGAGCTGCCTGCCTGCTCCCCTTGCTGTCTTCCACAGGGCGAAGTCAGTGTTCACTCTAAGCTGCATGGAGCCTTGAGCCTCTGACTGGGTGGGGCTGATTAATCACCTGGAAAGCTGTGCTACCACACACCTTCAAGAGAACACATGTGGGAGCCAGTACATGTGGGAAGCTGGTTTTCAAGCCAGTTCCCTGCATGTACAGGCAGTCCCCGGGTTACATGGATCCGACTTACATTGAATCCCTACTTACAAACGGGGTGAGGCAACCCCGCATTAGCTGCTTCCCCCCAGCGGACCAGGGAGACGCGAAGCTAGCGCGCCCCCGCCCCTCCCAGCAGACCAGGGAGATGCGGAGCAGCTTTTCTCAGCAGACACCTCAGCTTGAGAATAAAGGACTGAGGGAAGTGAGGTGTGAGAGAATAAAACTGAGCTCTGGAGAAATGTTTGGCTAGAGTTTCCCCTACAATATGTACCGGTTCCGACTTACATACAAATTCAACTTAAGAACAAACCTACAGTCCCTATCTTGTACGTAACCCGGGGACTGCCTGTACTGGCTTCTATGGAGTTGCCTCCTCCCCCAATGCTGCCTCTGTATCAGCGGTTACATGTTTATACATATAAACATTTGCTAACATCCCTAACAATGACATAATATTGGCTAGCATCTGTGCACCCACAGCCTAAGTTTCTTTAAGTTTTTGTACGCATATTATGTAAAATGTAGAGCTGGAAGGGACCTTAAGAAGTTATCTAGTCTGTTTTTCTGCATTGAGACAGGATTACATAAACCAAGACCATCCCCAGCAGGTGTTTGCCTAACCTGTTCTTAAAAATTGCCAGTGACTGGGTTTCTACAGTCTCCCTAGGTGGTCTGTTGCTAGGGAAGTTGTGGAATCACAGCACAGGAGAGTTTTAAGGAGGGATCTGAAGGAGGATAACAAGGGAGATTTGTGGGTGTTTACTACAAGCCCTTCCCAAATGTGAAGGACAGCAAGTGAAGATGCATGAAAATGCTTGATTGGAAATGTATCGAGTGGGCAATGGAAACTGGCATCATGAACCAGAGACATGTCAGTTTGTTTTAATGCTGCTGGAAGCTAGAATGAAAATGGATGTTTGAGTTAGCTTAGAAAGGGTTTAGGTGGAGCAGAGTCAAGTAAAACAGTGATCTCCAAACTTTTTACACCCAAGATCACTTTTTAAATGTTAGGACAAGCCAAATCTACCCCATCTCTTCCCCAAGACACCACCCCTTCCTTGAGGCCCCACCCTTTCTGTTCCCCTTCTCTCCATCACTTGCTATCCCTGGCCCTTATACACTCTCAGGGTACGGCTACACTACCGATTTTTTTTATCCTTCTGTTGGAAGAAATGTTTCCGACATTTGCCCCATCTAGACTGGGCCAAATGTCAGAAAAAACCCTTCTTTTGGAAGCCCCCTTGTTTCTCATGAAGGAATACAGGGGCTGCCAAAAGAGCGTGTTTGCTGGAAAAACTCTTGTAGTCTAGCCGTACCCTCAGTGGGTTGAGACAGGATGTACAGGCTCTGGGGTGGGAATGAGGGATTTGGGTGTGGGAAAGGGTGAGAGGTACAAGCTCTGGGAGGGAATATGGATGCAGGAGGATGTGGAGAAGAGGATGCTGGCTCAGGGAGGGGCTCTAGGCTGGGGAGTGTTGAGTTCAGGTGAAGGGTGGCGGTGCTGAGCAAGCCACAGGATTGTGGATGTGAGGGTGCAGGAGTTTGGGTTGGGATGTGAGGTGTTCAGGGCAGGGAGGTTGGGAGTATGATAGGCTCATGACACAGATTTGCAGTGTGTGAATGGTGCAAGAGTGTTGTGGCAGAAGTCTGAGGATGTGGGGGGTACAGGAGTCTGGGGATGTGAAAGGCTAAGGACAGAGGGTTCCAATGTATTATAGGCTCAGATTTGTGGTCAGGAGGGGGTACAGGAGTGTTATGTTGCTGTGGCCAGATGAGGGCTTGGCCCCAATTGGGGGCTTGTTGGCCAGGCTTCATTTTAAAATAAAGTATTATGTCGAACACAAAAGATTTCAACATTGTCTTTATTTATGAGGCGTGGGGAACCTGTTTTGAGTCAGGGGTCACTGAACCACAGAAAAGTCAGTCGGGGCAACCCAAGTGAGATACAAAAACACAACCCTTCCAAACCCCTCAGGCCTCATTAATGAGGCCCAAACTGTGCTGGTGGGGGCAGGGGACAGGGTGCTTGTAGGTGCTGGGGAAGGAGTTCTGGGGCAGGAGCTAGAGTGCTGGGGCAGGATGCCAGTGGGTGCCAAGGCAGGGGACAGGGTGCTGGTGGGTGCTAGGGCAAGGGACAAGGTACTTGTGGGGGTCTGGGCAGGGGAAAGGGACAGGTACAGAGTCCAGTACCTGGGGATCCTGCAGCTGCACGCCAAGGCCCAGGAAGTGCACAGGCTGCTTCCCCATCCCCCAAACAGCGGTGTGGTACACCTTCTGCCTTCCTGCAGATGGGAGAGCGGGGGTGGGGGTGGGGGTGGCGGTGGCGGTGGGGGAGAGTTCTGGAGCACGCCAGCTCCAACTGCTCAGGCAGCGCGCACCTTGCTCCTCCGCTCCGCATGGCATCGCACGCTGCCTGAGCAGTTGGAGCTGGTTCAGACCCGGACTTCCACTCCCTCCCCTCCTCTTTCCCCCATGCACAGGAAGTCAGCAGAGGAATAAAGTCCTCAGTGAGCAACATTTTAGGTACCACACCGGCTGTTTGGGGGGGAGAGGGGGGAGGAGGAAGAGCTGCCCAGGCACTTCTGGGACCTGGCGCAAACTCCCCCCGCACCCTGCAGGAAGCCAGTGCTATCTCCGTTGTCCCTGGAGGTAGCATCAGCGCGGCATTCATCTTGGGGGTGGAGGACAGTGAGGGGGGCCTCCCCGAAAGACTCGCGATCGACTCGTTGAGCCCCCAGGATTGACCAGTGGATCGTGATAGACAGGTTGGTGACTTCAGAAGTACAATATCCAGAGCTAGAGCAGACAAACCAGAATGCAGAAAATAGCAAAACTCCCAGGAGATTAAAAAAGGCTAGTAAGCCATACTTGGATTTACTAGGAACAAAGCATGCCAAAGCCTCTTGATTTTCTACTTTGACAAAGTACCTGGCGTTGTGTATAGGGAAAATGTGATGGACATAATGTACGAGGACTTTAACAAAGCTTTTAACAGTCCCACATGACCTTCTCTTAAGTAAGTTGGAGGTATGTGGGCTTGATAAAACTACCATTGAGTGGGAAAATACTTGATTAAACAACTGAAAACAAGGAGTATATTAATGGAATGATGGTCAGATTGGAGGTAGGTCTCAAGGGAAGTTTCACAGGGATATTATTTTGGTATCATGTTTACTATCTTTATTAATTTCCTGGATATAGGAAAAGAGAGCATACTGGTCATACATGCAGATGAGATAAAGCAGGAGAAGGGAGTGAGGGGGAGTGAGTATCAACACTTTGGACAATAGAGCTAAAATTCAAAGGGATTTTGAAAAATTGAAGAACTAGACTTTAGACAAAATGACAAAGACAAAGGTGCCACACTTGAGAAAGAAAACCCAAATGGACAAATACAGAATGAGAGAAGACTAGCTTTAGCAGTCAGTACTGCTGAGAAGGATCTGGGGATTGTGATAACATAAGATACAAGGATGGCCATAGTGGGTCAGACCAAAGATTCATCTACCCAATATCATGTCTTCCAACAGTGGCCAATGCCAGATGCCCCAGAGAGAGTGAACATAACAGGGAAGCATCAAGCATAATCATGTTATTTGTTTCCAGCCTCTGACAGACAAAGTCTTTTGATGGCCCTAACCTCTATGAATTTATCTAGTTCTTTTTTTAACCCTGTTAAAGTCCTGGTCTTCACAACATCCTTTGGTAAGAAGTTCCACAAGTTGACTGTGTGTTGCACGAAGAAAAACTTCCTTTTATTTGTTTTAAACCTGCTACCTATTAATTTCTTTTAGTGACCCCTTGATTTTATGTTATGGGAACAAGTAAATAACTTTTCCTTCTTCACTTTCTCCATACTTGTGATGATTTTATAGCGCTCTATTATATCCTCCCTTAGTCTCCTCTTTTCTAAGATGAAAAGTCCCAGTCTTTTTAATCTCTCTTTATATGGCACCCATTCTAAACCCCTAATCATTTTTGCTGCCCTTTTCTGAACCTTTTCTAATGCCAATATCTCTTTTTTGTTATGAGATGACCATGTCTGTATGCAGTATTCAAGATGTGGGCATACACCATGCCTACGTCTACACTGGCATGATTTTCCGGAAATGCTTTTAACGGAAAAGTTTTCCGTTAAAAGCATTTTCGGAAAAGAGCATCTAGACTGGCAGGACGCTTTTCCGCAAAAGCACTTTTTGCGGAAAAGCGTCCGTGGCCAATCTAGACGCGGTTTTCCACAAAAAAGCCCTGATCACCATTTTCACGATCAGGGCTTTTTTGCGGAAAACAGTACTGTGTTGTTTACACTGGCCCTCTTGCGCAAATGATTTGCGCAAGAGGGCTTTTGCCCGAATGGGAGCAGCACAGTATTTCCGCAAGAATACTGATGATCTTACATGAGATCATCAGTGTTCTTGCGGAAATTCAAGCGGCCAGTGTAGACAGCTGGCAAGTTTTTCCGCAAAAGCAGATGATTTTGCGGAAAAACTTGCCAGTCTAGACACAGCCCATGGATTTATATATAGACAATAAGATATTCTCTGTTTTATTCTCTATCCCTTTTTTAATGATTCATAACATTGTTTGCTTTTTTGACTGCTACTACACATTGATTGGATGTTTTCAGAGAACTATTCACAATGACTCCAAGAACTCTCTTTCTTGATGGATCACAACTCAACATGAGTCAACAATGTGATGCTGTTTCCAAAAATCAAACGCAATTCAGATTTCATTAACACAGGCACAGCATGCAAGCCATGGGAGATAACCGCACTGCTCTACTTGGTGTTGGTTAAGCCTCAGGTGGAGTAGCGTCTGATTTTGGTCACCATCATACAGAAAGAACAGAGAAACTGAAAAGGATCCTGAGGCAATAGACAACAACGATCAAAACGATGAAATGCAAACCATATGAATAAAAGCTGAAGAAACTGGGTTCAAAGGGGAGACATGAGAGTGGTCTTCAAACACTTGAAAGACTTGCAAAAAAGAAGAAAAATTGCTCTCTCTCATGAAGTGGGTGGGAAGGGGGGGCAAGAGACAATACGTTCAAACTACAGCATAGCTAGATTAAATTTTAGGAAAATAATTCCTAACTATAAGAACAGTAGGCCAATGGAACAAACTACCTAGGGAGGTCATGGAATCTCCGTCACTGGAGGTTTTCAGAGGTTGGATAGCCATCTGTCTTGGATTTTCCAGTGAGACAGACCCAGACCAGTTGACTACTGCAGGCTGAGAGAAGGCAGATATACAGACCTCTGGGGTTATGTCTACACAGCAACATTATTTTGAAATAACATAGTCCGCATCTACAAAGCCGAAAGTTATTTCAACATGTCGAAATACTGTTAAGCTTCTTTCTTCAACTCCTGTAACCCTCATTTTATGAGAAATAAGGGTTGTCCGAGGAAGAGTGCTCTCTCTCTCGAAATAAATGCTGTGTAGATAGCGCCAAAACTTGAAATAAGCTATTTCAAAATAAGCTTCGCATTGATGTATCTTAATTTGTGTAGCTTATTTCGACTTAAGCCCTGCAGTGTAAATGTGCCCTGGGTGAATAGTTTTCTGTTCCTTCAGTAACTAGGGCAGGGGCAGCTGCTGCAGTGCAATCAGGAAGATCCTGGGGCCAATTAAGAACTTGCAAGAAGCAACCTGCTAATTGGAACACACGTAGCCCATTAAGAACCTGCTGGGGGCTAGTTTAAAAGGCTTCCCTTCAGGGAGGGCCAGCAGGTCAAGGACTGGGAGTGAAGAGGTGCTCTGTGGAAGAGTGGAAGGATGTGGTCTGGTACCAAGAGAAAGATACTGGGAGGAGTTGGTTGGTGAAGTGGCTCATGGAAAGGCTGCAGCTCTCCCTGCATCACTACAGAGACAATCTCCGAAGGAGGAGGCTAGGACTAAGGAAGGGTTCATCCCAGACCCATTTGACTGGACTGTTATGAAGGTGGATCAGTAGTTTATGACAACTCTCTCCAGTAAAGGGAGAGAGGCTACCTTGAGGGCCAAAGCAAGCCTCTGAGGCAAGTGCCCACTGCCTAAGTGCAGGATGCCCAAGGAAAAGGCAGAGCTCTGCCACAACTGGCGTGAAGGGAGGGATTTGTTCATAGCATGGCAGAGAAGGAAGGATGAAAATTTAAAAATGTGAACCCCAGGGTGTTGGGTTTTGTGTTTTCCCACCCTCTTCTTTGTTTGGTGTTAGCAGCTAATACCACAATGGAGCACTTGGTGAAAGTTTTGGTGCAAGCCACAGCAGCCCAACTGGAGGGGCGGAGGGGCTACACAGTTCTGGGGGGGTGGGAGGGAAGGGGCTACACAGCTAAGGCAAGAAACCAACCAGATGCTAATTAATCAAGTGGCTTCTGATAGCGCACTCCTCCGAGAGGAAGTGGAACAGCTGAAGACCCTTAATGATTGGACTCCTGAGTCCAAAGGGATGCAAACCCTGAGCGCCATGGGCAGTCTACGAAAGATGATGTATGGAAACAAGGTAGAGGTATATCTTCTATTGTATAAAAGAACCACTCAGCATGAGGCATGGCAACAGGAATAGTGGACCAGCATACTCACTCTTTTTCTCTGCGGAGAGGTCCAAAAAGCCTACTATGATCTGCCTGTTGAGGTCACAGCTGATTACTCCCCCAGTTGAAGGAAGAGATCCTGGCATGTTCAGAGATGTCAGCAGCCATGTGGGCCCAGAAGTTCCATGATTGGAAGTTACCAAGAGAGTAAGCTGCTGAGGTCCCAGCTGTTTGATCTGATACACCTTGCTCAGAAGTGTCTGTGACACAAGGTGCATAGCTCTGAGGAAGTTTTGGAGACACAGGGTGCATAGCTCAGAGGAAGTTTTGGAGACACAGATCATAGACCAATTCATGAGGAAATTAACATCTAAACCTTCACACTTGGTTAGGCCAGAACAGTCCATCCACATACAATGAAACGATTGCATTGGTGAAAACACAGCTGATGGCCAGAGACTTAATTTGCCTACCTAAGGAAGGCCCTGTGCAGGGTAGGCCACTAAAGCCAACCCTGGGAGCTGAGGTGTCCAAGTGACCGGGGAGCCCTAGGTGGAAAAGGAAGGTGAGCCAAAAGCCATCTGGGAACCCAGAAGAATGGGAATGGTTTGGATGGAAGGGATCCCAAGATTATACCCCCTAATTTATAGGACAGGAGAAGCAGCAATAGGTGTTTTGGGTGTTAGGAGCTAGCTCACATAACAGCTCAAAGTCCCAACCTCAAAGAGCCCATGCAGTGTTATCTCAGAAACTGGAGCAACCCATGCTCCCTATTCAACCCAGTGGGATCACAGTTTCAGGCCAGTAAAAATAACTAGCAGAAACTATGGCTCTCATAGATTCCAGGAGCATTCTCACTCTGATCTCAAGTAAGCGGGTATAACCCAGCCAGCAGATGCAGACTAAACATGCAGGGGTTACTTATGTCCATGGGACAGTTAGCTACTACTGCAGCAGATCAGTGAAAATAGAAATTCAGGAAAACATTACTAGGGTGAAATTCAGGATGGTCCTACACCTCCCATATTCTGTGCTCATCTGACGGGATTTCCCCGGCTTTGAAGGCATGCTCTTACTGGAGGAGTGGGAAGAAGAGGAGCTCTCTGAACTGAGAGAGGTCCCCCACAAGAAAATTTTCTCCTCCCTTGTTCATGAAGATATCCCAGGAATTATTCCCTGGCCCTGGGAGGGGCAGGTAGTCCAAGTGGGAAAGGACGGTGGGTCAAGGCCTTGGGTACCCAAATCTTGAGGTTAGAAAAAGGCCACCTACATAGGTGGACACACATGGGCTATGGAAGCGGAGGACCCCAAGACATCTGAGGGTTCAGAAACTGGCTCCGACCCAACCCCACACAGCTGGCTGAGAGGGTAGAAGTAGAATCCTCTGAGTTAGGGTTGGTAAGTCCCAAGGGAGTCCCATTAGAATTGCTATGACTTAGCTGAGATCTCAAGATAAAGTCCACACCTGAAGTTATAATCTGGCCAGGCCCTTCAGGAATCAATCTGAGTAGAGAAAATGGACTGCTTTATCCATCCATATACAGAAAGCTGAGATAGCAGCCAAACGTGCCCTTGCAGAAGGAATAGATTCTGTTTTAAACCTAGAATACAGCTCAGTACAACATTAAAAGATGCTTGCCAAGGAGAATGTTTCCTTTGAGACCAAATGAAGAAGCACTTTCATTTAAGACAGATAAGTGATTTTAGTTGAGGGTTTTCTACTATTTAGAAGTACCTCTTGGCTATTCTGTGAGCAGAACATTTGAAAGGGCATCTGTCAAACCACGTATGCTAGATCAGTGCTGGGCAGGCTCAGGGAGGCTAGAGAGAGGTTCCAGCCTGATATTTTAAATTAAAAAAGCTTGAACACAATTTTGAATTTAAGCACTCCTTGAAACTTTTGCAGCTACTCAAACAACAGTGCACTGGTAGAGAAAAAAAAAGCTCTATAGACAATAAAATAATCCAATATCACTTGATTTCTAAACTGAGTAAAATGTATTAAAGATTAAAATCAGCATAAATTACGGATGTTAAACTGTGTTTAATCAACTAATTGACTAGTTGATGGAATTTCCCTCAATTAGTTGATAAGGGGGAGAAACTGCAGAGCAGCAGCAGGGTTAGCTCCCCACTCTGGGAGCTAACCCCGCTACGGCTCTGCCTTGCCTTTTAAATGCTGCCAGGTTCTTAATACATTTAGAAGGCTGAAGCACAGTAGGGAGAGAGGGGTACCAGGTGTGAACCAAGACAGCTGATTCTCAGCTCCCGCTTGGTCTCCCACTATACCTCTGTCTCCCCTTGCCCCCTCAGAGATAGTGCTGGTGGAAACCAGCTTTTAAGCCGGTTCCGCCCAGCACTAGCCCCTGCTCCCCGCCCCACCAGTTGCCTCTGATTCTTATCAGATAGTCGACTAATCACTTACATACCTAGGATAGACATGAGATATTAGGTCTGTATATTTGTCTGTGCATACAGAATTATTTTATTTCCTCAGCAATAAAATCAATGGCATGTAACACACAATGCACCACAGTTTGAAGTACTTGTTTTCCTGTTCAGTTTGCTATATCCCTTTCATTGCATAGAGTAAAACACATTTCACTTCCGCTTCTCTGAATTGCGCTAACATGTTATCATAAAGGACGCAAGTCAAATGATAGTGTTTCTTGCCTTTCTTTTAAAGCTAGAAAGCAACCTGCTCTCTGCCCTTCTACCAACTTCCCTTTCTCCAAAAGGAAAGGTGGCAGCCCAAGAGCTGTTCTTCGGGATGGGCAACGAGTCCTGCCAATCTCTATCTATCACTTACTGAGGATTACCTACTAGGTCATATGCTTACAGAATAATTTATCCCAAAGAGATTAAATTTGTGCATTTTAGCATGCAAAATTGTTTACCCAGTCCACCTACAAATTTGGTAATACAGATTCAATCACACACAGTTTGAAATTTGTATTTATAGCCATTTGAGACACGAAAAAAAAATTAGAAACTAGATATCAACAAGTACTTCCACTTCCCACAAACACTTCAGCAACTTAAACAAATGAAATAATTAACCTGAAAACTTTGCTGAAAATACTCAATTCTGAGATTGAGAATTTCAACTCTAAGCAATTTTTTTTAAATTGTTTGTAACTAAACAGGCTGTTTTATAATGGAGTTATTTTCACTTTGTTCATTCCTATAAACTCTAGGTCTGTAGATATATTTAAATTCTCAAACTATTAAAATACTGCATACGTTGTATGGTTCTCTCCCATTGCAATGCACCATTACCTGAGAGTAAAAGATACCATATTTTGTATGCTGCTAAAAGGAACAGTGCAGGTTTTAATAACTAGACTATACGAATATTTCATATATTGAGAAAACATACGAATGGGTCCTTTTTATAAACATACCAGCAAAGTAGGCCAATCTGAAGCCTTTCCTAGAGATAGTATCATCCGAATGAAATCTGATCCAAACATGGTCTTGTGAGGATATGTATGGTGATGGAATGGAGGAGCCACAAGCTCTATAACCTTCTACATTCTTGTAGGTTCCTATTGTTAACCAATCCAAACTGCATCGTCGTGATCCCTGAACATCAAAATCTTGAAAACTGAAAAAGAGAGTCAAACGTTAGCTAATTAAGAGACTATTTTACATTTCAAATAGCAATAATCTATCAAATAACTTGTAAATGAGTCAAGTTTATACCAGCCTGAAGTTTAAAAAAAGAAAAGAAAATGCCAGTACAGGCAGTCCCCGGGTTACGTACAAGATAGGGACTGTAGGTTTGTTCTTAAGTTGAATTTGTATGTAAGTCGGAACTGGTACATATTGTAGGGGAAACTCTAGCCAAACATTTCTCCAGAGCTCAGTTTTATTCTCCCACACCTCACTTCCCTCAGTCCTTTATTCTCAAGCTGAGGTGTCTGCTGAGAAAAGCCGCTCCGCGTCTCCCTAGTCTGCTGGGGGGGGGGGGGGGGGAGGCGCTAGCTTCGCGTCTCCCTGGTCTGCTGGGGGGAAGCAGCTAGTGCGGGGTTGCCTCACCCCGTTCGTAAGTAGGGATCCGAGTAAGTCGGATCCATGTAACCCGGGGACTGCCTGTAATTCCCTCACTTTCCAAGCAGTTATGCTATTAACCCTGACACTTAGCAAGTGCTGACAGAATTGTGGCTTTAGTTTAAAAATACTGTAATTCTAGTTAAAGATACTTTATATAGGTCTAATCTCTAATGATTTTCAAATCATATTAAGAGATGTTATTTAAACCAAGCCTCAGCATTGTTTCAGATGAAGCACCTTCCTATGGTTGGGCTTGCCATTGTAAATGAAGCCAAACTGTGTGAGAGAATTAGGATTTTAAATATGATACGGCCCTGGTCACACTAGCTCACTGAACTATGCTAGATCCTTACTACAATCAAATATAGCTGCATCATGGGACTCTGTCAAAACAGAATAGTATGGACGAGAACTAAACATATCTTTGTGCCTAGGCTAAAGTAGGCAAGTGAAGAAACAAAGCATTAGACCATGGCATGGCAAATAGAGCATAGTAGATTGATAGAAGAAAGTAAGCATTGATGTGTATCAAATATTACATAAATCTAATTTAGGATAAACGTTAGGAAACTTTTTGTGGTTAAACAGTTACATTAATTGTACTCTACAACTTCATGACATGCCACTACAGGCAGTCCCCGGGTTACTTACAAGATAGGGACTGTAGGTTTGTTCTTAAGTTGAATCTGTATGTAAGTCGGAACTGGCGTCCAGATTCAGCCGCTGCTGAAACTGATCAGTTTCAACAGTGGCTGAATCTGGACGCCAGTTCTGACTTACATACAGATTCAACTTAAGAACCCCAGGCATCCCCAAGTCAGCTGCTGCTGAAACTGAACAGCGGCTGATTCCAGAAAGCCCGGGGCAGGGGCTTCGTGTAGTCAGCCACTGGTCAGTTTCAGCAGCGGCTGACTTGGGGACGTCTGGGGCAGAGCAGCTGGGGTGCTGCCGGGTTGGTCCAGTAGCGCCCAGAGCGGCGCTACGGAACCAACCGGCAGCGCCCCAGCTGCTGTACCACAGGCGTCCGGAGCAAAGCCGCGGAGCACGGGGGCAGCGGGACAGCCCAGACGCGCTGTGGCTGTCCTGCTGCCCTCCGGCTCCGCGGCTTTGCTCTGCTTTGCTCCCCGTCCCCCTGTCTGTAGACCAGGGGGACGGGGAGCAAAGCAGAGCAAAGCCGCGGAGCACGCGGGCAGCGGACAGCCCAGACGCGTCTGGGCTGCCCGCGTGTTCCGCCGCTTTGCTTCCTCTCCCTGGTCTGCTGGAGACCAGGGAGAGGGCCCCGTTCATAAGTGCGGATCTGACGTAGGTCGGATCCGCGTAACTCGGGGACTGCCTGTATTTAAAGAAAAAAAAAAAAAAAAGATTTGCACCAAAATAAAAGTTCTGAATCAAAGCAAAGCACACTTTTTTTTTTTTTTTTTTTTTTTAAAAGATTGCATTCTTAGCCAAGTATTTATTTTGATAGAAACTGCCTTTCTTCCTGGGTCAGCAAGTCTGCACTGGAAACAATCAAAATCTGCAGCTAAAGCAGTTTAATAATCAGCACTATGGACTGAATATAGTCCCAGTTCTAACTTGTAAGTTGAGGTTAAAACACATTTTGATTCCCAGGCGGTGGGAGAGAGGAGTGTGAACTGATAAAAACTTGAATATATGGTACAGAAGACAGGATATTATTTCCTCTAAAAACTTACAAAGTATATGAAATTGATATAAAAATAAAAGTAAACCTTTGCAAATTTTCTAACTGTTGCCTGTGATTATTTTAGATTTCTATAAGATGAGATCTACCAATGTTTTCTCAGGTATCTTTAAAAAGACCCTGACAAAGCAAATGGATTGTCGTGCAACAGAGAAATTAAAAAAGTGTAAAAGTATGAAGAATATTGTGAATTTGTGATTTAAAAAGAACTAACTCAAAGATATTTTTAATGGAAAAGCTGCATAACTGTCTCCACAGCACCAATTACTATATTAAAAGGACCAAATTTTCCATTATAACTCACCATTGAATGTAGAAATACTATTTGACATTTATAAAATTGGTATTATGTTTATTCCTTCTTTTGAGCACTTACACAAACCCTGACTAACTGTTAACTGTGCACTCCAAACTCCCACCAATTCTATTGGAATTTTTATCAGATTTGCAGAAGTGCTCAGACCCAGACCGTAAGCCATGTTTCAGGTCTTCAGAAACACTTTGCTCCCATTCATGCATCTAAATTAAGTGACCAAATTTATAAAAACAACTCAGCATTCAGTAGTTCCCATTGCTTTCAGTGGTAACTGCTGGGTATTGCATTATTTTGAAAATCTGGGCTTTTGAGAACAGAGATTGCAGAATTGGGCTTAAGTGACAAATGCTACAAGCCAAGCAGTAGTAAAATATCAACAGAAAAATATCAACACAGATCTTGGGTGTAACACTACAAGTACTAAATTCTGAATAGAGGAGGTTAAGAAATAAGTAATCCATGGTCATTAATTACATATTGCTAACATTTCAGCACATCAGGATAGTACAATAGTAAAATTACCTTATAGTGATTATTTCCCCAGGGTTTGCATGGATATACCAGCTACAGTTGATTCTGGCAGGATATTCAAAAGGCCAGCCTGGACTTGTGATGACTCCACTTGGTGCTCTAATTTGTTCTGGACTTTCTCCACAAGCTGAAAGATAGTGGAAGCAATCTGACTAACTATATACTTAAACTAGCAAAACAAAATGAATCAAGGTTTACCAGAAATTAAAATAAAAAATCCTACTTCCATAGATTAAAATAATTTTGTCAGTAGAAATCAACAACACTAAGTCTGGATAACAGCAGCGAGTATTGCCCATAAAGAGCATAGGTAAGAACACTTATTCAGAAAGAGGTATTTCCTGGTTAAGCATTACTGGTTTCCAATCCATGTTCAATTTTTAATCCCAACCGTGGCAAACTTCTTCCATATTCTTGCTACAGGTTGTACCTCTAATAAGCCGAGTCTCTCTGGTCTGACAATATCCGTAGTCTGGCAGGACTATGGCTGTTCCAGGATCAGAGAGTTCTGGCACGCTGTTGGGGTTGGAGGCAGGGTGGAGAACCTGGCATGATGTGGGGGAAGGAGGAGGCTGGCCCAATGCATGGGAGGGTCAGAGTGCAGCCAGGAGCTGGGAATCTGCTGCACTGGGGAGGGGGAGGGGATGGCCTCAAGCTGGGAAGCTCGGTGTGCATCTCAGTGGGGCTGCCGTCAGGCTGGGAGACAGGAAGCCCAGGGTGCAGCTCACCTGGGGGGAAAGGAGGCAGGAGCTGGCGCACACCTCAGCTGGGCGAGTTGGAAAGTCCAGTGAGGCAGCAGGTGGGACCAGCGGGGGGGGGGGGGGGGGGGCGGGGGCAGAAAATACCTCCCCTGGTCTGGCAAAATCCCTCATTCAGGATCAGTGAGGTCCTAAGGGTGCCGGACCAGGGAGGTCCAACCTGTACAACCAAGACATGCCTCAGTTTCCCCATCTGTAAAACTGAGTTATTACTATATTACCTATAAGGGACTGGATTACCCCCATAATGGACTGGGTGCAGAATATGACATTTTCAGCAGCAGGCCATTTTCTATAATGCACACTAAATGCTTGGGAAGAGTCTATGTAAACTTTTTGAAAGCATACCACCACAATCCTCCCTCCTTTGCTCAAAGTTTCTCTTAAATATAGGTTGGACCTCCCTGGTCTGGCACCCTGAGGACCCAAGTGGTTCTGAAGGAGGGAGTTTGCCAGTAGACCAGGGCAGGTCAAGCCTCCAGCTTTTCCAGCACTCCCCCAGCCAGTGTGCTGTCCCAGCCATTGGTGGGTCTCCACTTTCGGCTGCTGCCCCACTCTGATCTGTAGGGCTTTCTGTCCTCAGTAGGCACCGAATCCACTCCTCCTCCAATAGGATCTTCCATGCCCCCAGCCATCAGTGGCTCCGCGCTCCAATCCAGCACAGGCTCCATGTCCCCAGCAGGCAGGGGCTCTGTGTCCTCAGCTGGAGGAGCTATGCTCTCGGCTGGCAGGACTCCCCGCCCAGGGCTGCTCTGGCTGCTAGCCACTGTGTCTTGGCTTCCTGACACAAGGACACTGGCTCTCCAGGCTTCCTGGGTGGTTGAGCTCCCTGCCACTGGCAACCTCTGTAGCTGGGGCACTCTGGTCAAGCAACATCCATGGTCTTTGCCAAACCAGAGAATCCCGGGCCACAGAGATTCAACTTGTAAGAGAACTGCAACATCTCTGAAAATCTGTCTTATGATTTCTTTGGGGCATGCTTACCTTTCAGAAAGCACTACTGGCTAATGTGAGTAGCATACAGTAATCTGGGACATGATGCATTCTTTCAGTAAAATTTAACTGGTACTCACATGCTATGCTGATAGATGCATTATTAAAGAGTGCAATAATGAAAAAATAGATAAGTGAAATTGACCGTTGTGTGTAGAGCCAGCACAAGGCTACCCTCCTCTTAAGCTATATTTGGAGAAGTGAGTTAGATTCAAGTCAGGGGTCTCAAACTCCCAGGATGTTGGATATTTCCAGCTGGAGCAATTGTGCAATCTGGCTCAGGCGGCCTGCCCAGTTGGCTGGGGCCTGTGTGTTACCATTCGCCAAGCCTCATCTCTTCCTGCCACTTCCCTTTTCCCACCCATCCCCCAAAGAAGCGGGGGAGGGGGGAATTGGGTTGGCATGGCAGCAGAATTTGCCCTCTCCCTGCAGCAGATGCAGTGAAACACAGCGCATGTGCCTGCCAAGTGCATTCCACTTCCCTGTAGCTCCTGTGGCCATGGGGAGTACAGGGAAGCCCAACACTGCTGCTATGCCACACCAGGCCCTCCTATCCCAGCTCCTGGTAATCTCTGAAGCACTGTCTTCAGGGAATGGGGTGCCACGGGAGAGGAGAAAGAGGACATTACAGTGGCAGGAAGAGGCGGGGCTTGAGGCATGACAATGGACAGCTCTTCGTCCCCCAGACTGGATCATGCAATTGATCTGACTGGGGATGGCTTGCAGGCTGTGAGTTTGAGACTCCTGATTTAATTAGTCTGCACAGAGGTGAATTTCCCTCACATAATAGTGTTTTAAAGGCAAAGTACTGATTGTGCTCAATATCAGAATGAGAGTTCAAAGCTTGACAGATTAACTAGATCATCCAGTCTGACAGCCAGTATATGACAAATCAATACTATCCTACGCCCAACATACTAAATCTGACAAAGGAAATTAGGCCAAAATATTACACAGAAGAGGAGACTATTGTTATAGGCAAACAATAGGAAGGACTGAAGTGCACCAATGCCTGAGGCCCCTATTATGGTAGAGAAATAGTTAAGTTTGATAATCCTGGTGAGTTATCTGATCCACCCTGCAGAGGAGGTGAAAAAAACCACAAGATGACTGCAAACCTTACCTGCTAGAAAAAATCCTTCCCAAATACACATAAGGCAATCAGTTAGACCTGGAGCTTGAGAGCAAGAACCAGTCAGCCAAGGACCTGAGAGAGAATGCTCAGTGCCATATCAGATTCCTGGGCCACTCTGCCCCATGTCTCATCTCAAGCTATGCACTAACATAACATATGACTAATATATACTCTATATAGTTGTGGTAATCCCCCACCCTCTTCCCCCACTCTGACTGTGCCAAATCAAAACACTAATGTAAACATTTCTTTCAAGCACTAGGTAGCTTAAAAAGCCACTCAGATGTTGGCAAATGTTCTCACCTTTTCCCCCCCCCCACCAGAATAAATGTAATCAAGTAAAATAAGTTAATTCTGAGTTTAAGAAAACATTGCTTAATAAATGTAGTATTTTTAAAATAACTTTTTATTAAATAGATGTGTTACACAGAGTTGGCATACTTATAGTACACATAAGATGTAAACTATATGGAAAAAAGCAAATATTAAAACATAATATCTTTTTGCTCATTATTTAATAATTTTTTTCACTTAGCAAATGTAAATTATTTTAGTTTCCAGTAAACCCCATAGGTGGTGCTCTTACCCTATTATACTTTGGAATTATAACTGCATTTCTATGTACTTGCACTGAAATTCAGAGTTTGTGTTTCATACTCCTGTTACTGACATACCCAATGAACAACAAGAAATGTTTTTCAAAAATTACTATTTTCCTTTAATAGCCTATTAAAGTGAAAAATTCATATAAAGTATTTTAAATTAAACCCTGTTCTTTACAATTACTTCATTACTGATAAAATACAGTAGCATATTTCAATTGTAAAACAATTACAACATGCATCTGGTTTGGCATGTTTGCAACTAGACATTAAACTTTGCTAGATGATGCATTTCAAGAAACTTACTATATATGTAAGCAAATTTCAACCAGGGCAAGTGAAACACTAACCTCAAAATATTCACAAAAAACATCTGTACATCACATTAATGAAGCTGACCTTTCTAAAACTCTACGTACATTAATGAATGTGTTTGTGGATATCTTGTAAATAAGAAAAGGTTGTCCCAGACAAGCACTGTAGATCTACTAAGGAACTACGTTTCACAACCACTTCCTTTTCTCAATGCAACATTCCCTCATATCAAGCTCTCCCACCACTCCCAATCAACCTATCCCACCACGCCCAATCAACCTTACTCTGCCATTTGCTAAAGATATTAAATTGTAACAGTAAATAATTTGTGTAAAGAATGGCAACAAAACCAATTTCTACTTCTTATATGAGTCTAAAACACCATCAACATGAGAATTCTGTTAATTTAATATTATATGTTACTATATTTAGTTGGTAAGAAAGTTGCAGTATATATTGGCTATAAAACTAACAAATTCCACAGACCAAAAGGCTTTCTAACATGGCAAAAGACTGTTTCAATGCACTAAAAAGCATGGACAGTAAACTTCCGATAATCCTGCACCTTTAGGACCCAGGAGGTGCCGGATTATCAAATATGCCGGACTATCGAAAGGGAGGGCTATGAGGGGTCTGGGGTAGGGTGGGGGGGGTGCCACCCCAGACCCCTCATAGCCCCCTCTTCCAATAGTCCGGCTCTGCCCCAGGCGTCCCTGATTCAGCCGTTGCTGAAACTGACCAGCAGCGGCTGAATCCACAATGCCTGCAGCAGAGCAGCTGGAGTGCTGCCGGGTTGGTCCAGTAGCGCCGACCTTTGGAGCTGCGAGACCAACCCAGCAGCACCCCAGCTGCTCTTGGGGACGCCTGGAGCAGAGCAGCTGGGGTGCTGCCATGTTGGTCCAACAGCGCCGCTCCTCGGCTACTGGACCAAGTCAGCCGCTGCTGATCCTGATCAGCGGCTGACTCCAGGAAGCCCAAGGCAGAATTGCTCTGCCCCGGGCTTCCTGGATTCAGCCGCTAGTCAGTTTCAACAGCAGCTGAATCAGGACACCTGGGACAGAGCAGCTGGGGCGCTGCTGGGTTGGTCCCCGCAGTGCCGAGGTGCAGCGCTGCAGGGACCAACATGGCAGCACCCCAGCTGCTCTGTCCCAGGTTTACCTAAGTCAGCTGCTGCTGAAACTGATCACGGGCTGATTCCAGGAAGCCGGGGCAGAGTAGCTCTGCCTCCGGCTTCCTGGAGTCAGCTGCTGGTCAGTTTCAGTAGTGGCTGAATCGGGGACAGCTGGGGTGCTGCTCGGTTGGTCCTGCAGCCCCAAGGGGCAGCGCTACGGGACCTACCCGACAGCACTCCAGCTGCTCTGCCCCCAGCTTCCCCGATTCAGCCGCTGGTCAGTTTAAGCAGCGGCTGAATCGGGGAAGCTGAGAGCAGAGCAGCTCCAATGGTCCGGCTGCCTGGAGCACTTCCGGGTTCCTGATGGTGCTGGACCATCAGGAGTGCTGGACCATCAGATGCCGGACCATCGGAGTTTTACTGTACATGGAAGCATGTGTTATTCTCACTGTACATGAGTAGGGCCCTACCAAAGTCACAGCCATGGGGAAAAAAAAAGTCAAAATCAGGGCTTGTGTATGCTTTTCACTATACTATACATATTTCCTGTAGGAGCCCGATATAGATGCGGGGGTGGGTATTAAAATAACCTTACAAGGGAATTGCAGTTGGGATGTTAAATGGAGTTTTATCTGTTTATCAACTAGTCAATGAAATTTCCATAGACTAGTCAATTAGTTGATAAGAAAGAGAAACCGCAGAGCGGGGGAGTTGCCCCGGGAGCTAACCCCACTGCAGCTCTGCTTTCTAAATATATTAAGAGCCTGGTAGCTCTTAATACATTTAAAAAGCACAAGTGCAGCAAGGGAACCAGTTGATTCCTAGCTCATGCCTGGTCCTCCCCCCATGCCTCTGCCTCTCCTGTCCCCCTAAACTGCATCCCTAAATTGCAGTATTGCCACACTTATATATGTGCTGTCTACAGAGCTGGGTAGCGAAGAGTTCTGGCTGCTGACTGTGGGTCCAGTTTTGAAGGCAGCAGTGCAGAAGTAAGACTGGCAGAAGAGTAGCAGTACTGAAACCCTCCTCCCCACCCACAATAACCTTGTGACCCTTCCCCCAAAACTCTCTTTGGGCCATGATCGCTACAATTCTCCTACCATGAAATTTCAGATTGAAATAGATGAAATAATAAAACTTATTTTAAAAATTCTATTACTCTGAAATGGACCAAAATAAATCATGAATTTGGTAGGCCCCTAGGCAATCAGAGGCAACAGCAATGCATTGTAAGTGCTTTTTGTTCTGAAACAGAAACAGCATGGGTGAGCCTGTAACATACATGGTGAGCTGCTATGGCTTTCATTGCTTTCACTGAAAAAGAAATTAAAGCATCTTCGTCCTTCAAGTGTTGGATTCTAATATATATATATATATATATTATATATATATATATATATATAGATGGGTTGGTTTTCACTTGGACAGCTCATTATTTCTGGCTCCTGTCTGGTAAAAAAAACCCAGAAAATACCGGACATGTAAAATGTCTGGTATTTTCTGTTTTTCTTGGACAGAAGGCTGGCAGGGACATTGTTCCCCTGCCACGTCTGACGCGGGGAAGTGAGGAGTGCGGGGATTCTTAAAGGCGCAGCGACCTTTATTTTGTTCTCTTCCCTCCCATCCCCCTCAACAAGTTTGGTCTCCTCTTTTTTTTTTTTTTTTTGGCTCAGCTAAGTTTTTTTCCTGCCATGTTCAGGATTTTTGGTGAAAGCATCTGGCAAGCCTTATTCTTGGAGTGAACAATGCACCTGTGTTTGAAATCATGCTTACATTTCAACTATAATTGCCTTTGTCTAACTATCAACTTGTTAAAAATAGGGATGTCAAAAGGTTAACTGGTAATCATACCAGTAATCATCAGGCTTATCAGTTAACCTGCTCTTCACTGTGAACTCCAGCAGCAGCCAGCTGTCCTGGACAGGAGCAGTCCCAGTCATGGATGGGCTAGTGGGCCAGACACAGGAGCCCACAGCTATGGGGGGGGAGAGTAGAGAAGAGCCATGCAGAAGGCCCTGAGTTGAAACGATTAACCAGTTAAACATCCCTAGTGAAACACAAAATCAATTAGAATGAAATTTTCTGGATAGTTCAGAGTAGACTTGGCACTTACATAAAAGAAATATTAAAAGTCACCACAACCTATTCTTCATTTGAAAATAATTTTAAATTTTACAATGACTGATTAGCCAGCAGAGTTAATCTGAAATTCTAGCAGTGATTTCTGCATATCACGGTGGGAATTTTCCTACTGAAATGAGATTGCTTTTTGCCACAGATAGAGAACTTCAACATTATCATTAGCATTCACATCACTCAGCTGACAACAAAGACAGAAGTATACCAATGTTGATACTAAACCGCTCTGCCTTAAAATATGTACTTAAGACCTATGGGATGGCAAGTAGAATGAGTATGGCAATCAGGAGGAAGAGATTTATACAACTCAAGTTTGTATTCTTGGAACATGCCAGACCATTCTTGGTTTCTTCACCTTAAGAAAGGTATTTCACTGAAGCTTGCTCGTTTGCCCTTCATGTGATGCAAGTAGGAATACATAAATTTGACAGCTCACACATCCAGTTTATTTTGTTAGTTTATATTTACATATGTGAATGTAGATCTCCCTCTGAGTCATTCCTGACATAGAATAGTCTACTCAAATGACTTTCAGGAATTGATATACTGGAAGCAAATGGTAATTGCAAGTTAGACAGAATTTTTTTTAATTGTATCCATTTTTGTTTTATACCAAACATTTTATGAGTTTCAATAATACAGCACTATATGTTATGGTGTTTTTAGAATCACGAGAGTGACAGACAAATTGTGCTGATTAGTGCTAATGCTACAGAACCAACAACAGAGTAGCTGGATAAAAAGATAAGTCAATCAGAAAATTGTCCATGACCTACCTAAGCTTTGTGACAGGGGAATGCAATTTGGTCACAACTGAAGATGCAAAGGAAATCTGCAAAGAACAGTACACATTAGCAAGTGTTGCAGGTTAGCTCATTTTATTATAAGCTTCTGCAAATGGCAAGACTGCTGGGTAAATGGATAGGAAGTGTTCCAACGTGCAAAGTATGCAGCAGTAAGTGACCTTTGTACATGATATCTGGTCCAGCCATCCAGGTAAAATGCTACTTTCATTTTATATGACAGCAACCTGAAGAACAAACTAACACATTTTTAGGATAAGCTGACACGCTGAACAATCTCACAAGAGAGGTGAATGGTGGTTGCATCTTCACAGGAAGCATTAGGGAAAGTGCAATAAAAAGCAAGAACGTCCTGTCGAAAGAATCAAGCGAGCTGGGATATAGTTAAGGTTAAGATTGTGTCAGTTATTTTTAGTAAGTCACAGACTGGTCATGGGCAATTAACAAAAAAACATTATGACTTTATTAAAAGAACCAGGGAACAGGACTGGGTGGAATGACAGCTAAGCCTGAAGAGGGGGCAGGAGGAAGAGCAACACACCATGAGGGAGACAAAGCCCTAGCTGCAGGCAAGATGGGGAAAGAGGCACAGAACCCTGGCTTCAGCCCCAGCTGTGGAGCAGGGGTTCACAGTCCAAGCCACAAACATGTTGTGTACAGAAGCTCCAGCCCTGTGCTGGCTCCAGAATGTGACAGTCTTCCCTTCCAGGTACAGTGATATGCGAGATTTCAAGATGGCCTGAGACTAAACAGTGGTGCTGACCTGCAACGTCCATAGCATGTTTCCATTCCTCTGAAACCAGATGGGACTTCTTGTATATGAAGCTTAAGTTAGTAGCTGTTTTGGACAAAAAAAAAAAAAAATTCATTAGAGAGGCTACTGAGAACCACAGACACTGAAGAGTTCTTAGACAGTCAGGTTCAGGTTAACCCCACTATCCCTAGCTCAAGGAAGAAAGGAGCTAGCCACCAAGGGTTGGAGAGACAGAAACTCAGATGAGGTCTGGCAGTTCATAACTGTCACAGGAAGACGTCATGCGGGCATTTCTACATGGCTGGAGACTGATGAGGATGGGCAGACTGTGGCCACCAGAGAGGAGACCATCCGGGGGAAATGCAATAATAAGTTTTCAATTGATTCCAAACCCTCCACGTGGAAAGTGTGCAAGATACCTCTCAAGACGCAGCAATTCCAAGGAAAGAGAGACATGTATCTGTGGATGCCACATCTGCCCAACAGGAAAGTGTGCTACCTTCTCCGAGCAAAGATAAAGGATATCATTTTAAGACTGGAAAGGCTTGTGAAGTTGTTGGAAAAAAAAAAATCTAGTGGTGAAGGTTCACATAAGCACTAATGACACTGTATTGTCAGGTAGCTCTGATAACAGATTACTTCAGGAAATTTGGAAGTAATATGCTCTGAGATCCTTCCACAAGCAAAGGAAGACGGAGGCAGAGTAGATAAAAATTGGATTTATTAAAAAAAAAAATCAATAAAATACTGAATTTCTCATTTAAATCTCATCACAAACATGCTACACTTAGTCTCATAAAAGTGAACTGGTGCTAGTCTGTCCAGGGTAAGTACTTACTCTTGCTTCTTGAAAGCTCTGGGTCTTCAATTTCTGTTTCCCAGAAGACTAAAAAGTAGCACATGCAACGAAAGACAAGCTGAATAGGGTTGTTTTTATTCTGTGGTTGTGGACCTGGGCCAAGCATGACAGAGTTGTTAGTTAAGACATTGTATTAAAGACAGAGAGACAATATATGGGAAAGGAAAGAATCAGCATAGAAAGGAACAGTGGAGTGTACTGAAAAGAAAAAGGGAAGACAGTATTCAACACAGTTTCCTATATTCCTCTACAGTTTTGCCACAGAAAAACTGTCATGGCTTCTGGGTGTAAGAGACCCTTTCTAGGAATATTTTGAAGAAATTCATTCCCTGGGTAAAAAAGGAAAACATGTCAAATGTGAACAGTGCAAGAAGATGATGCAGGACCTAGTTGCAAGAATGAAACATCATAAGGAAAACTGCTTACTAGGGAAAAATGATGTGGATGAAGATATGGATATGGCTGAGTGGATCAATGTGTTAGCTGAAATAATTCACTTTGCAATGCGTCATTCTTCAAGACTGTGCCTTTTAGTGTAAGTGTGATTTGACAAATAAATTCCCAAGCTGTTTGCTCTGTTTGATGTTGCTAGGGAAAAAAAGTGTATCCTTATGGCTGTTTAATTAGTTAAATAAGTTTACAATCTGTCACTCAAGTACACAATAAAGAAAGCTGCAGTAAGGCAAAATCTAGAGTTGTCAGTTCCCAATTGCTTGGTCCTGCTGCGAGGGGGACTTCTTGAGGTTCTTTCTAGTTCTAGCATTCAATGATTATATAATACATGCCCCTTATTTTGAACATCATGGCCACAGAACATTATGGTGATGCCATAAATCTATTCCCTATTTTACTTTAGCATAACTCAGCTTTTCCAAGGGAACCCCATTCTATAACTGTTTGACAAAATAAAAGTGCCAGTGAATTCAATGGGGCTTACTCCAAAATTAAGTGCATTCTAATTTTGTGCATTCTAAAAAGTCAACTAGCTTTTTTGGTAACTTCACTTAAAAATCAATGATTTAAATTAATCTACAATGACGAAGTAAACCAGTGGCTAAGTTTTGGTTTTGTAGAACACTGGTCTACTTTTCTATGGTGAGAGAGCTGCAGTGCACAGATTCCTCTTCAACTGAGGTGAAGTTTATCCCCTTGGGAAAAGACTAGCTACAATATTCAATAAGGGTATGTCTACACTACCCCGCTAGTTCGAACTAGCGGAGTAATGTAGGCATACCGCACTTGCAAATGAAGCCCGGGATTTGAATTTCCCGGGCTTCATTTGCATAAGCGGGGAGCCGCCATTTTTAAAACCCCGCTGGTTCGAACCCCGTGCAGCGCGGCTACACGGGGCTCGAACTAGGTAGTTCGGACTAGGCTTCCTAGTCCGAACTACCGGTACACCTCGTTCCACCAAGCCTAGTCTGAACTACCTAGTTCGAGCCCCGTGTAGCCGCGCTGCACGGGGTTCGAACCAGCGGGGTTTTCAAAATGGCGGCTCCCCGCTTATGCAAATGAAGCCCGGGAAATTCAAATCCCGGGCTTCATTTGCAAGTGCAGTATGCCTACATTACCCTCCTAGTTCGAACTAGGAGGGTAGTGTAGACATACCCTAAGGTATTAACAAAAGGGGAGGGTACAAAGGAAGATGAGTGCTCAGAAAAAACCCCCAGAGTATCGAAAACAAAAAACTGATCAAGAAATCAAAGGACAAAAAAAAAAAAAATCCATGAACTAACTGAACCCAAATGCAAGATGAATTAAAATTGCTCAGTTATGAAAGTTAAATTAGACATCTTGCTGGTATTACTGAAACTTGGTGTGATGATTCAAATGATTAGAACGTAAGTCAATTATTATAACCAATTTAGGAAGGAACAAATGGGCAGAAGGCTAGGGGAAGAAGCACTCTGTCAAAAATGGTACAGGTTGGACCTCTCTGCTCCAGCACCCTCAGTACCCTGACTGATCCCGAATGAGGAATCTGCTGGACGATAGGAGGTACCTGCTACCGGCTCCCCAGACCATCTTTCCTCCCTGCTGCCAGCCCAAGCTGCCACCCACTCATCCTCAGGCTGCCATGCTCCTGTGATCCTGGCAGCCCAGACTGCCCCTGCCCTGTTATCAGAGCTGCCGTGTCTTCAGTCCCGGTCCCGCTATCGGGGCTGCCATGACTGCCATGTCCCTGACACTGCTACGGGAGCTGCCATAGCCCCTGCTGCACTATCGGGGCTCTGGCGGTGGTCTCAGCCCCACCAGGCTCTGAGCCACTAGCCTTTTAGCCACTGGGGCTCCCAGCCAGGACTCCCTGGTCCAGGAACACCAGTTTTGGAAAGTTCAACCAGTGTTACCTGTGTATAAGTCATCAATAAATCAGAAGAAAATTATCTTGAAGGTTTATGGATCCATGTCCTAACAGATAAAGCACAATATGGGGCATCAGCAAGTGTCTTCCACAGACCATCAAATCAAATTTGTGAATAGATGACTTGCTCTTCAGGCATCTATCTATTTTAGAATGTGTATGAAAAAAAAGTGGTATCATGGGGGACTTCAATTTGAGTGGCATATGGTGGTGGTCTCATGCTTCCATTACTAAAACATCCTTAGAATTTCTAAATATTTTAGATAATTTCCCAATTCAAAATGTGTTGCACCTAACACACAGAAATTCAGTAGACGACCTCATTTTGACATCTGAAGTAGGGATGATAGTGACTAGTCAACTATGCTTATTGGATAAAAAGCTGACTAAATGATAGGTCTGACTAGTGACTCGACTAGTCACTTCCCCACCCCTTGCTGCCTCTATCAGAGAGAGGCAACAAGAGGGGGAACAGGAGCAGGTGCTGGAAGGAGGCTGGCTTAAAAGATGTTTCCCCCCAGTACCGTCTCTGGAGGGGAGGGGGGCAGAGGCACAGCAGGAAACTGGCAATGCTTCCGCCTTTCAAATGTAGCAAAAGTGGAGCTTTTGTACTTTTCAAAAGCAAAGCATGAAGGGGAGAGGAGGCCAGCAGGGGACTGCTTGAGTCCCCTGCTGGCCCCATGCTCCCTGCAGCACTTCTGCCTTTGAAATGTAGCAAGAGCCGGCAGGGCTCCTGCTACATTTCATAGGCAGTGGTGTCCTTATAGACTAGTCAAACAGTCAATGCAAATTCCATTGACTATTTGATTAGTTCATTAAACTAAATTTAACATCTCTAATTTAAAGAGGGACTGATTACAGAACTAAAAGTTAATAGTAGCTGAGGTACAAGTGATCATGACTTGACCACATTTATACTGTGTAAACAAAGAGTCCAGACCAGTAATAAAATAGATACTTGGCATTTTAAAATGTCAGTTTCACAAACCTGAAAACAACTATGAGCTAAATTAGCTGGGAGGAAGAATTTAATCAGAAAAATGTGAATAATAATTAGGAATAGCTTAAGAACACTTTACTGGATGCTTCCAAAAAGCACAAAAGAAAGGGGAAAGACCATATTCATTGAAAACTGATTCAGTTTAAAAGGAGAAGTGATGGCAGCTATATATTATTTTTTAAAATTATAACAAATAGAGGAAAGGAAAGAGATAAAAAAAGAACATAAATCAGAGGACAGTAACTGTAGAAAAATCGATAGAGGAAGCAAACAAACAGAAGGAGAAATATATATGACCAGCAGAAGGAAGAGGAGTTTATAGAAATATACTAAAAATAAAAAGAATCCTGCCAGTAGCATTGGTCCATTACTCAGTGGAACAATTACCAATAAAAATGAAGAAAAGGAAGAAGTGTTCAATACATATTTTTGTTCTGCATTTGGGAAAAAAATATGTAGTTATATAATATCATATCGTATACTAGTCTTATCAACCTCCACAAATACTAGTGGAATGGAAAAAGCAGCTACTAAAATGAGATCTCTTTATCAGCAGGTCCAGATAACATGTGTCCAAGAGTTTTAAGTGATCCAGCTGAAGATCTAACTGGAATGTTAGAAGTTCATTCTCAGCAAGTTCCAGAAAACAAGTTAATGTTGCACCAATATTCAAAAAGCATAAACAGGATGGCATGGGTAATTATAAGCCTGCCAGTCTCACAAAGACCAAGAGCAAGATACTGGAGCAGCTGATATAAAAATATAAAGATAATAGTGTTGATAATAATATTGATAACAGACTTCTGAGCCATTTGACTTAGAACTAACATGGCATTTTGATTAAAAACTAAATGAATATGCAAATATTCAATGGATTAAAAGCTGGCTAACTGACAGGTCTGAAAATATAATTGTAAATAGGGAATCGTTGTCTAGTGAGGTCCCTCAAGGATCAATTCTTGGCCCTACACTGCTTAATACCGTTTATAAAATGAGGCAGAAGAAAACAAAATCATAACTAAAAAAGTTTGCACATAACAAAAATTACAAGAGTGGTAAATGATTAACAGAACAAGTCATTGATAAAGAAAGTTTTGTAAGCTGAATGCAAGCGAACAATACATACACCCTCACTATACACCCTCACTATACACCCTCACTATACAGGCAGTCCCCGGGTTACGTACAAGATAGGGACTGTAGGTTTGTTCTTAAGTTGAATCTGTATGTAAGTCGGAACTGGCGTCCAGATTCAGCCGCTGCTGAAACTGACCGCCAGTTCTGACTTACATACAGATTCAACTTAAGAACCCCAAGCATCCCCAAGTCAGCTGCTGCTGAAACTGATCAGCGGCTGATTCCAGGAAGCCTGGGGCAGAGCAACTCTGCCTCGGGCTTCCTGTAGTCAGCGCTGGTCAGTTTCAGCAGCGGCTGACTTGGGGACGCCTGGGGCAGAGCAGCTGGGGTGCTGCTGGGTTGCTCCAATAGCACCGCTCCTCGGCGCTACTGGACCAACCCAGCAGCACCCCAGCTGTTCTGCCCCAGGCATCCTGATTCAGCCACTGCTGAAACTGACCAGCAGCGGCTGAATCAGGACCTAGGACAGAGCAGCTGGGGTGCTGCCGGGTTGGTCCAGTAGAGCCCAGAGCAGCGCTGCAGGACCAATCGGCAGCGCCCCAGCTGCTCTGCCCCAGGGTCCAAAACAAAAGCCTGGTCTGCTGGGGGGGGGGGGCACACTATCTGCGCCCCCCCCCCCCCAGCAGACCAGGGACACGGGGAGCAGAGCCGCAGCGGCAGCGGGGTGCCGAGCCTCTGAGGCTTTGCTCTGGCAAAGTCTCAGAGGCGCGGGACCCCGCTGCGGCTGCGGCTTCAGTCCGGGTGCCTGTGGTCTGCTGGGGACGGTCCCCAGCAGACCACAGGCACCGGGACTGAAGCCGCAGCTGCGGCGGGTTCCCACGCTTCTGAGGCTTTGCTCTGGCAAAGCCTCAGAAGCGCGGGAACCCACCCGGTGCCCCTGGTCTGCTGGAGACAGTCTCCAGCAGACCAGGGGCACCGGAGCAGCTTACGAATGGGGCTCTCTCTCCCCGGAGCTCGCAGGTAGCAATCCGCCACCTCGACCTCCGGGGCGAGAAAGCCCCGTTCGTAAGTGCGGATCCGACATAAGTCGGATCCGCGTAAGTCGGGGACTGCCTGTAATGAACTCCTTGGGATCTGAGCTATTTGTTGTTATAGGTAAAGAGGCCTACTGAGAAGAGGGGCAGCTGACACCTTGAATCTCTTAACAGAGCAGAGAGGTTCTCTGCCCACCACTCCCCTCCCCCAGCTTGTAGTCCCCCCTCCCCTTTGCAGCCCTGGAGGTGGTCTCTAACATTCACCCCACTCCTTGTTGCCCTACCTTTGTAGTCCTGGGCTGGAGGAGTTCTCAGTCCTCCTCTGCAGTAGGCAGAGCTGGAGGTAGGATCCAGAGATCAGGCTCACTATTACAAAGGGAGTTACAGCAAGGTTGTACCGTGTGCATTTTAATGCACTGCTAAATGTAAACATACACATCTAGAATTAAAGAATATAGGCCGTATTTACACCATGATTGGAACTATCCTGGGGAAAAATTACTCAAAGACTGGGAGAGTATAATTGATAGTCAGCTGAACCCAGTATTATGCTGTGACCAAAAGGATTAATGCCATCTTGGATGCACAAAGAAGGGAGTCTCAATTAGAACATTAAATGGCCATTATGAGTCAGACCAATGGCCACCTAGTCCTGGATCCTGGCTTCTGACAGTGGACAATGCCAAATTCTTCAGAAGAAATCAACAGAACAGAGCAATAATTGAATGATCCATCCTGAGTCATCCAGTCCCAGAATCTAGCAGTCAGGCATACCTTAAGCCTCTACACAGTAATTAAAAACCAATGGCTGGCCCATGCCAACTGGCTTAGATTAAAGGGCTGTTTAACTTCAGTGTACATATATGCACTTGAGGCTGGGCTCCAGGAATTCACGAGGTTCAAGGGCTTGAGGATCCAGGCCCCAGCCCAAGCCCAAATGTTAACACTGCACTTAAACCACCCTTTAGCCTGAGCCCACAAGTCTGAGTCAGCTGGCATGGATCAGCTGGAAGTATCTAACTCCAGTGTAGACATACCCTTAAGGAGACCAGAGTATGCCGCTGTATTCCTGATCATCTTGGCTAATAGCTATTTATTTCTCTCTACAGGCAGTCCCCGGGTTACATACAAGATAGGGACTGTAGGTTTGTTCTTAAGTTGAATCTGTATGTAAGTATGAACTGGTGTCCAGATTCAGCCGCTGCTGAAACTGACCAGCGGCTGACTACAGGAAGCCTGAAACAGTGTTGCTCTGCCCCAGGCTTCCTGTAGTCAGCGCTGGTCAGTTTCAGCAGTGGCTGACTTGGGGACGCCTGGGGCAGAGCAGCTGGGGTGCTGCTGGATTGCTCCAGTAGCGTCGCTCCTCGGCGCTACTGGACCAACCCAGCAGCACCCAAGCTGCTCTGCCCCAGGCATCCTGATTCAGCCGCTGCTGAAACTGACCAGCAGTGGCTGAATCAGGATGCCTGGGGCAGAGCAGCTGGGGTGCTGCCGGGTTGGTCCAGTAGCGCCCAGAGTGGCGCTGCGGGACCAACCGGCAGTGCCCCAGCTGCTCTACCACAGGCGTCCGGAGAAAAGCCTGGTCTGCCGGTGGGGGGGGGGGGGGGGGGGGAACGCACTAGCTGCACCCCCCCCCCCCCCCCAGCAGACCAGGGAGACGCAGGTTGCGGACCGAGACGCACCACGGTCCCGCCGCCCGGGTCCTCCGCGGCTTTGCTCCACGTCTCCCTGGTCTGCTGGAGATGGGGAGCAAAGCTGCGGAGCACGCGGGCAGCGGGACAGCCCAGATGCGCCTCGGCTGTCCCGCTGCCGGCGTACTCTGCGGCTTTGCTCCCCATCTCCCTGGTCTGCTGGAGACAGCAGACCAGGGAGACGGGGTGCAAAGACAGCCGCGGTGTGTCTGGGCTGTCCCGCTGCCCACGTGCTCCGCAGCTTTGCTCAGCGTCTCCCTGGTCTGCTGGGGGGGGCTGGCTCTCCCCCCCAGCAGACCAGGGAGACGCGGAGCAGCTTCTCTCACCCCGGAGGGCGCGGGCGGCGGGACCGCGGCGCATCTGGGCGTCCCGCCGCACCCGTCCTCCAGGGCGAGAAAAACCCCGTTCGTAACTGTGGATCCGACATAAGTCGGATCCGCGTAACTTGGAGACTGCCTGTACTGTGAAAACTGACCATTTATTCCTAACCTTTGTTTGTCTTTTACCCAGTTACTGTTCAATGAAAGAACCTTCCCTCTTCTAGCATGACTTCTTTCTTTGCTTAAGAGTCTTTGGTGAGGGAGCTCAACTGCTTTCTGAAAGTCCAAGTACACCATACCCCCCATCCACACATTTGACAACCCTTCCCTCTCCCCAAAGAATTCTGAAAAGAGAAAGCATGCTTTACTAATCTAACAAAAGTCATATTGATTCTTTGTCCAACAAATTGTGCTCATCTGGGTGTATGATTATTCTGTTCTTTACTGAAGATAGGAATAGAGAAGTTACTTTACATTTTGCAACAACAAGATTGCTGATAGAATATTATATCCAATTCTAGTATCCACAATTTAAGAAGGCTATTGATACAATGGAGAGGATACAGGTACAAACTCCTAAAACGATATAAGGATTGGATAAGATGTTTTATAGTGATAGACTTAAAGAGCTCAAGCTCTTTAGCTTAAAAGGTTAAGGAGTGATTATTACAGTCTATAAATATACACATGGGTAACAAGTGTTACATAATGACCATTTAGCCCAATAGCCTATCTTTCGACAGTGGCTCCAGAGGGAATGAACAGAACAGGTTATCATTAAATGATCCATCCCCTGTTGCCCAGTCCCAGCTTCTGGCGAACTGTGTGGTATATGAAATAATACTTCCTTTTGTTTGATCCCAACAGGCAGCAGGTTTAAATCTAGATTTAACAAGAAGCTAGACAATTTCAGATTGAAATTACATCTTACTTTTTTAACAGGGTAATCAGTCATTGGAACAAGTTTACCAAGAATTGTATTGAATTTCCCATCACCAGCAATTTTAAAACCAAATTTGATTCTCCCCCCCCCCCCAATATATGCTGTAGGAATTATTCTGGGGGAGTCATTTGGCCTGAGTTATACAGAAGATCAGATGAGATTATCATAATGGTCCCCTTCTGGTTTTGGAATCTACGGATAGATCTATGATTTATTCTCAAACAAAATGTAATCCAAAAACTCCAAAGCACTAGAGAAAGCTGTAAAGTCAGGAATATTAATTGTACAGTGGATGCACTTTAAGAAATATGGAATGAAGTTTATAAAAAAAAATCTCTCCTTGCAATGGAGAATTTCACTTAAGGGGAAAAAAGTATAATTTTTCAAAAGAGAAATAACAAAATTCAATATTGTGTATTTTTGATACAGAATCGTGTAAAAATAGGTACATTAAGTTCCCTTGAAGAAATTATTTTTACAGCAGTCTTAGTGATGACAATAAGGGTTTTTACAAGAGCTCCTATAACAAACCAATTCTAGATCATTCCTGGTCCCATCCCCTTTTTTGTGTGCACCTACAATACTACTAATGGTAGTTACCCAAGAGCAGGACCTGTGGAAGAGCATGACTTCACTTGTTCACAAAGTTAATTTGGATTAAGGCAGGGTGTGAATTTAAAAAGCAACAGCTGTTATGGAATAATTGCAGATGTAGACAAGCCCTGAACACCTCTTCATGTAGCTGTGAGCATGTGAATGAAAGTGATATCAAGAAGAGTGTAACTGAATCAACAAAACAGTTAAACTGATTACACACGCAGCAGAAAATACATTGATACAAGTGAATATTTTTTTTACTAATAGCTTTTCAGTTTTAGTTACTTTAGATATTACTTGTAACTATACTGGATACCAAGTTTTCATATATATGCCACTTCAGTTTGACACCAAAAGAAAGCAAGCTTTCTGGCCATTGGTGTAAATTAAGAAAAAAAAAGCAGGAAAGAATGAGCAGAGCATGATATCGGACGAGAAAAAGGAGATACACTGACAACTGTACCAAGCCCTGGTCAGAAGGGGCAATTTATTATAAAAATGTATGTAAGTGTATGGGGTTACACTTGTCCCATACAGGTGCTGACACACTGCCATAGAAGTTGAATAGCTTTTTTTTTTTTTTTTTTTTTTTTTAAAAAAGGTCGCCTTATACCTGTGGTTCCCAACATTTGTGTATTGTTTCCTTTACTTAAAACCCATTAGTGAAGGGGTTCTTAAACTGGAGATTGCAACATTATTACATATTGGGGGGGGAGGGAGGAAGGGGGAAGAGGTATCACAAATTGTCAGTCTCCACTCCCAAACCCCGCTTCTCCTTCAGAATTTATAATAGAGTTAACGACAAAGAATGTGGTTTTAAATTGATTAGAGGCAGTAACAATCAAAGGTGTGCTATGTGAAAGGGGTCAACAATGCAAAAGTTTGAAAACCAATGCATTAAGTGGATGGCTGTCTTCCATCTCAATGCCCCTTCTAATATCCCTTATACTTTTACTAGCATCTTTCTCTTTTCCTGGCATTTATCTCCTGCTTGTAGATATAAGACTACCTGCTGCTTTGGATGAAGCAACCATGTGCTTTGATGACTGAAGTAATTTGCTGTAAGACAAGATGGATGGTCTGCATCACTGCATATATGGACTACTGCTATGCCTAGCTTTAAGTACACATTATAGAGCTAAGCAGCTTTCCCCACATCCACAACTACTGTCCTCTGCTCCCTGCACCTGTATCTGTGTAAGTTGACCATATCCCCAGGTTGGGAAACCATCACTTTCAAGTATGAGTAGAGTGCCTGGGGTGAATGAAGAAGAGAAGGAAAGAGTTCCTGAAAATATCATGACATTAATTTTGCAAGAATTAATATCAAAATAGTAAAGAAAAAGAAAGTGACACTTACCTAGCAAGAACCAGAAAAGTTGCCTGATTTAACAATGAGCAACCTTTCAATAAAACCAGACTTCATAAAAGCAGGGGATAGCAGAATAGATTTACCTTTAATTAGAAAGCCCATTAACCAAAACTCAAAAGCTTAAGTTTTAAATTGCAATGTTGACACAGCCTTACAGTTCCCCTAAGATTATGCTAGGAACAGGCTTAGCTGTGCTGGTCAGACTACTAGAGGATTGGCTGAAGTCTCCATCACTTTCTACCCACCCATACATGAAAATGGGTAACAAAAGATGTTTTCTCCCCCTGCACTGACACACAATACAGGTTGTCACAAGAAGAAAAAGGGAAGAGATCCAGGAGACAAGATCCAGGAAGTTAAAAAAAAATTGTTGCATGAGATTTCACATTTTTTGAGAAGCTAGGTCCACCCCATTTTCAATAAGAGCTGTAAACATCTGTGCTGTTATTTATAAAATGCCAAAAACATGCATGATACTTCATTACTTTGCACATCAATTCTGATGAAATGATGCTGATAATGCAGCACTAGAAAGGTCAACAAAGCCTTAATGTAATTTAATGTGACAAATCTTCACCTGAGAAGCAATGGAAATAAGTAGTCTGATGGAAACTTACCTAGAGAAAAGTATCTTCATATAAAATGAGAATTTTAATCACATGACACTATATCACAAAGCAAACTCCCAAAGATAGGGTTTTCAAGTTTTGTAAACTTCTTTTTCTAAGCAAAGGCAAGAGCTGAGTTTACATCCAGGCGTCCATTCTGAAAAGATGACTTGGAAAAGGAATGTATCCCAGGAACTAATGGGAATTTCCCATAGTAGCTAAATTTCTTCACTCAATTTTACTAGGCTCTGAGAATGCTTCTTGAAGTCTCTTATAAGCCACTTGAGATGGAGTGTCCATACACCACATTTGATGGGAAAGGGTTAATCCCACACTATGGGAGAAAATCCAATCCTTCAGACCCTGACAGGCATGCCCCAACTACTGCGTTAGTTTAAAGGAGAGCAGCTCAGCTCAGCAGGCTGGCTACCAATGAGAAAGTAAGCTCAGTGGATGCTCCAGATCAGGAGCAGCTGTAGCCCACAGTAGAAACCAGACCAAAGACCTGCTACCTACAATCAACTAGCAGGAGTCTGGCTTGCAGGATGCTACCATACAAAGGAACAACCAAGAGACCTGGACAACAGCTTCTGAAACCACAATAGGAAGCAGTCCAGGAAGACAGAGTGAAAGGTATCTCCCACCTATGTAAAGTCAGTGTGTTGCGGTACAAACCCTGTTGGCTGGGTGGTAAATGTAATCACTGCAGAGGGCCCTGGGCCCGGACTGAGTTGAATTGAACCAGATACTCCTACCCAGCTACTATCCCCTCACTGATGGCTACACCTGACTCTGACCACTAAGAAATACAGTCATGTACCTGAGGGACACTCTACTGACTCCGGCCACTAGGCTGCACATGAACCTAAGGGCAGTGACTTTGACACTGACCATTCAGCTGCATTGTCTCAAGTCCCACGACTGTAACCACAGTGCCACCACAACCCTACTCCATCCCAAAGGGAAGTAAGGTGCGCATACGCTGCAAAACCTTTGTGTAGTACAGTGGAAATGTAAAACTTCACCCAACAGACAGTTTGCAGTACTGCATGAGTGCTAACTCATCTATGTTTACAAGTGGTTCAATCACCTGAAGTACAAATATCTTAAATATATGTACTAGCAGTGAAAAGCTCTGCCCACAGCCCAGCTAACAGTATTTCAATCTACTAGCCTTTTATCTCTGGAGACTGAAGTTACCAATGAAGATTACTTGAGAGTCACCTTCATCCTTCCTTTCCTATAACATTTCCTGTTACTCCTCAGAAAAGGCGTATGAGTGACAATAATTAGAAGGCTGCAGGCAAGATTGTGTTACAGTATATTGGTAAAGGAGCATAGCAAGTCTTTAGCACTGCTTGTCCATGCTATTGCCTGTATTACACCAGCATCTATCAGTTCCTCAGTTTCATGAGCGCCTACATTTTTTTATATTAAAGAAACTGTGCAGTCAAGTGAATAGTAGTTTCAGGTACTGTGTCAATCTAATCAAGCAAAATGTATAACTTCTGGATTTGTTATTCTTTGATAGCAAGTGTGTCCAAAATTACATTTCAATAAATTTCATTTCACAAAACTTTGCTGTGGAAAGAAAATATCAATTCAACTTAAACCAACTTTTCTCTTAGTTCAATGTTTGTATGGAAAAATAATTAAGCAGTCCACTTAGAAAAGCATAATCTGTTCATGAGCATGCAGGTATCAATTTTATCTTATGAGAATTTTTCCATGTTCCAGTTGCTTCATTCCTTATTACATGCTGCAAAAGGCAGTAATAATTTTTATAGCCAAATATCTCTTCTTAAGATACCAGGTGGCTTTCAATATTTACCATTTAAGTCATGCATGAAATTTAAACATTACAAAAAATGACTTACCAGTTGACACTCCTGAAATATGCACATTTTCAGAATGTTCTGCAAGAGCACCATTTCCTAAAATTAAACATAATGAATAAACTAATTTCCAAGATAAAATTTGTAAAAATTGTTCAGATACTCTTCTACAGAAGAGAGAACAAAACTGAGTTGCTTTGATTAATATTCAATATTTGAGATCTCAGACCTCTTCTATTACAACACATTTCAGGGAGACTAGAAAAAAACATCTATTGTACAATTATGATGAAAACAAAGCACATTTATCATTCTGTATGGAGTGGTTGAATAAACTGGAAATTAGAAAAGTTTTTAGGATTTTGAGAAACTTCCAGTACATTGAAAAGAGAGAGGATTTGGATCTCATGTAACATTTTAACTTTATTTCAATCATTCTATTTTTCAGGGGAAGCTAGTTTAAATTAATCATTCTCTGTTGTTTTTAAAAGGAAAGCAATTGTTATGCAAACAAAGACACCCATGAGAGATAACTTTGCTAATGAATGCTGCTTGTTCATCTATCCAAGAAGATAAATTTCTATCTAACCAGTGACTAGCCACCAATGTGCACTGCAAATTAAAATGTGCCATGTAAAGACTGTATGGAAAAAGTAAACTAAGGGCTAAGCAAAAAGGATATTTTTATTGCCAGCCACTAGGTCACAAATTTAACATTTTTCTGATGGAATATGTTGATTCCAATGTTGTAGTGGTTTTTTTTTTTTTTTTTAAAGATCTCTTTTCTCTAGAAGGGTATGTTAGTTTCATCCCATTTTATGCAAACATTTTTCCATTTCTACTCCTCTCTTTCTTTGTGCATTTCTCCCTGTGCTACATCAACTTTCACTCCCCCTTCTTTTTCCCTGGAATTTGGTTAACTTTTACAGCTATTTTTGGAGCCTTCTAATAATGACACATGCCTTTTCAGCAGCCCATTTACAGTATGTGAAGCTGACAATCATACAAAACAGCTGTTTTCATGGATGGTGTACATTGTTCAGAAAAAAAGAACCTATAGCTTAAACCAGACCAGTTACAACAAGACTCAATCCTAAAAAGGTTCCTAAATAGTGATTCTTAGAAAGTACTAAACTCTGAATCCTTTAGTGCTCCTAAAATGTTTGCCCAAATTGGATTGCCATATATGACAGCACGTCGGGGTTCCCCTGTCTCCTGCACCCCCGTAATGGCACGGACAGACTCCACCAGCCAGTAGAATATAGGGAGTTTATTGCTTCTCCAGGACACAGCACAGCACAGATGTAATCTGGTTATAGGAACTGGGGCTAGGAGGCCTCAATGCCCCCCCCCCCTTCAGATGGGGGGTGGCTGGGCCCCTAAATCCCAGCCCCTTCCCTAGCTCCTTCTCCTTTCTCCTTCCCAGACAGAAACTAACTCACTTCCAGCCCTGCCTCCCGGCCAGGGCTCCACTCCCCTTCTTCCCATTGTTCCACTCCCTAGGAGATCACTGGTCAGACAGACAGGTTGAAGCCCCCCTTGCATAATGACTCATCCCCTGCCCTGCTGGGCCGTGCTGCAGCCAGCAGCCAGTGGAGGTCACCCACACTACCTCACACCATACTTCACTGGGAAATGCCATGGCATCTAAAGTTCACAAACTGTGCAACCACCCAGCATTCTATCCAGAGCCTTGCATTTCAGGTGCGCCTCAGTGCTGCTTCTGCAGTCTGCCTCGAAACTCCTAACTCACTGCTCGCAGGGGAAAAAGGTAGCGCTGATGTCAGCATGTTTCTCCTCCTTCTGCTCTGGGACCCAGACTCTGCAGTGCAGGGGAAGAGGAGAACACAACAGGGCTCAGGAGTCAAATGGAGGAGCTTTCTGGTTGCTACTGCTGTGGCTGCTTTGAGTGCCAATCTACTGAAAGGGGCAATGCATTTCACTCACACTTTCTAAAATGCCACCCTAACCGGTCCTGGGTTGAGTCAAGTTATGGTAATTTAAAAACTATAATTTATATCTACAGGGTTTTTTTTGTTTTATTTCTACTGGTGATGCACATCCACACATCACCTCTATTTGGTGCACATAACATTAATTCTACCTATGGATGGAAAAAAAAAATAGAGGGAACATGGGATAACCCTGGTAAAAAGTAGAGGAAGCTACAGATTATCTAAGTGTTCTGACGTGTAGATAGGTTCAGTGCAAACTAAAGAACAAGAGAAATTTCTGATGAACAAGGATATCTTGATGGCTGATAGCATATGCCTACAATATTTTTTAAATTAATTCTGCCTTCATTTTCTATGAGAAGTTAGAAATAGTGGTCTGTGCAAAAATATTTTTAACAATGTGGGGCTAAGATTAAAAACAAATAATTGTCTCTCGTTGAAGAGCAAAATGGCAAATGGCGACTTAACTGTAAATTCCTATTATATTCAGTCAAATTGGACAATATATTACATTTATGTAAATCCTGTTTTGAAGTGTTGAATGTTTTTCAGTTCATGCCAATAAATGAAATTTAGAGAAAATGCATACACGTACAGAGAGACTAAAAATGGCATACCCAGTTTAGAGAAATTCCTCGGATTGCAAAAACATAGTATGGTCAAATCGTATTTTGTGTTTGGATAAAGACTTTTTTTATTTCAGTAGACCCAATAATTATTCCCTTCCTCCACAATTTTTGCAGATATGTTTCTCAAAAACTGAAGCCTTCCATGTCAAGATTAAGTCCAGGCCATTATTTTTTTAATATCCAGATTATATAATTTAAAATAGAGGTTTATAAATTGAAGACCTGCCATGGCAAAATTGCTATAACAAGTGATAACTATAGCTAATTTAACGAAAGCTAAAAAGTAATGTGCTAGCATTATGCCGTAACACCAGATTGGATGGAAGCACTTCTGTTGAACATATAACTATCAGGAATAAGGTGTCAAAATGAATAGCTCTTATACAACAAACATTTTTAAACATGCTTTACCACACTACATGCACTTCAACTTCCTGCAGTTTTCAGCAGAATTTACTATGAGTCATTCTGACTGGAAAGCCGTAGGAAATCAACGTCTGCCCATCTTTTTAACTTAACATGAACTCAGGAAGAAATGTGCTGCCAACACACAAAATTTAACCAAACTGCATGTTAAATAGGTTGTCTAAAATCTAAATTTAAAAAATTTCATTAGAGGGGGAAAAATTAGGCTTGTGTTCCTATTATTATTATGCATTCAGCAGTCTTTAAATATTTCTCCATTCAACTCTCTATTCTTCTGCCTAAACATTTTATTCATTAGAAATACAGGTCCTTCCTTATCTGAAGACATCATAGCAATTGAACTACCATGGAGGTGACATCACAAAAGACTAGAGACTGAAAACTGAGCATTTAAAAGGAAAGTATGTTTTGTCACAACAAATACAATTTTCTCTTAGTATCCATTTAACTTCATTGACAAATGACCATTTTGAAGAAAGAACATTATTGTTACAGATTCAATTTCTCATCCTTTCAACTATGGTGAGCCACAATACACTTCCAGGAACTACTGCAGCAAAACCAGACTTAACATACTAAAAATCCAAGCCAGCAACACACAAGAACAGTCAAAACAGAAATCAGGGCCATGAACAAACCTGCATTTTGCACTCTCTCTGGTATTCTTTGGCTTTTACGTGCTTAGTTTTGAAGCCTCCAATTCTTTTAAATTCCATATTCTCTCTCTTTCTCTCACACATAATATATGCAGGTATCCCTCCACACTTTTGGCCCATATCCATGAGATAAATTGCAAAAATTGAGAGCTTAAAAATTTTAAACAGCGCATGCCTGGTCTGAACTCTGAACAAATCTTCACCCTGGGATTTATTCCAACAGCCTAAACCCCTGACCTATTAAAAGCGTAAAATACGATTTGACAATGATACATTTTTTGTCAAATATCCCAGAAACGTCGTCTCCTGCCACAGACCGAGAACATGTAAAATCAATCCTATACCAGCAGCATACTTAATACAGGTTGGACCTCTCATACGGCACCCTCAGGACCTGACTGGTCCCAAACAAGGAGATTTGCTGAACCAGGGGAGGTCCCTCCCAACAAGGTCCATGATGTCTTGCTGCCCTGGCTAGGGCTCTAGCCAAGCCCCACTGCCGGAGCTCTGTGGCTACCGCTCCCATCCCCGAGCTCCATGGCTAGGGTTACCAGATGATTTCAAAAAAATACCAGAAACCCTTGATCTCAGATGCGCGACTAGCCGGGAGAAGAGCAGGGCTGGCCGGGAGGAGTTTGGGGGGAGTGGGGCTGGCCAGGAGGAAGTCGGGAGGGGGGGGGGAGGAACAGCCAGTGGGAAGCAGGGCTCGCTGGGAGGGGATTGGGGGGAGTGAGGCTGGCTGGGAGAGGGTCCGGGGCGGGGGGAGAACCGGCCAGCAGGGAGCAGGGCTGGCCGGGAGGGGGTTGGGGAAAGCAAGGCTAGCAACTGGCCGCCAGAGGAGATGGGGGGGCACGAAACTGGCCGGCGGGGGATTGGGGCTGACCCAGGCGCATGTAGATCCCGAGGTGCTGCCCATCCCATGCATGGTCCCGTCGGTGCACATAGGCGAGTTCTGCCCTGGCCCTGGCCCCGCCCCCACCCCTCTACTGTGTAGTTGCATATTGTCTGGCTGGTAGACATGCTCACGCAGTGTGAGTGTGTCTTCCAGCCAGGCAGTACAGTACACAACTACGTACTGATACTTATAATAATAATAAAACTTACTTAATTAGAAAATAACGGACATTTATATGTCTGGTATTTTCTCAATTCATTTCCTAGACAAAGCTCAAATACCAGACTGTCTGGTTCAAAACTGGACACCTGGCAACCCTATCCATAGCCAGGGCTAGAGTTTTGTGGCTGCCACTGCTATTGCCTGGCTGCAGTGACCAGAGATCCCTGATACCCTGCCCCCTGGATCCCAGCTGAGTCTCTGTGCCCCCCTCTTCCCTCTGTTGCCACTCCTCTCTTGTGGGCCAAACCTCCAAGAACATCTGTGGTCCTGGCAGAACCTGGATATTGCCAGACCAGAGAGTCCCGGTTCAGGGAGGTATAATCTGTACATAAATATCACTACTATTAAGTCTGGTATCTTAACATCCTGCAAAGATAGGATGAGGAACTTCAAGCCATTGAGAAAGGGAGAACCTCAGTTCACTAACTGGAACAACACAGGCTTATAACCCTGGAAAGACCCGAAATATCAAAGCTTGAAACTGTGCCATTTTAGTCACAGAAAAGTTATTTTGGGTGATTCATAAGTTTTAAAGGCTCGCTTCCCGTACTCTGTATATTGTAACTGCTAATAACCAAGGCATTAAGAGAGAAGAGAAAGTTCCAATAATTTTTTTAATATCTAAAAAACTCTCCTAAAATAGGTCTTCTGGAGTATATACAAAATACAGAATGTTGTAGGGTAAAAAAGTTGTAATGCCATTCACTGAAGTGACCTTTGGAAGTCACTTGTGTAGTATGAACAGAACCGAGGAAAAGGATCAGGTTTCAGGGGGGACTTAACTTGGTCAGCTCCCCAGATGCATCAGCTCCAGCCTACCCACTATCCATATTCTGTTGCCTCTCATACAGAGGCAGCAGCATGGGGGAGAAGAAGCTCAGCAGGAGCTAGTGCACACAGGGAGCCGGCTTAAAAGCCAACTCCTTGCGCACACCGGCTCCCACCTTCCTCTCTCCCCCACCCCCACACACACTGCCTGCCTCTGACAGAGAGGCAGCAGTGTGTGTGGGGGGACGGGACAGGAAGAGTGAATTGCATGTACATGGTATATGGTTCCACTTTCAGACCCCTAATAACAATGGGACCTCTCTCCATTGTAGCCGCTGGTCACTACAGTAATAATGATGAACCACACTCTTTGTGTTTCCTAAATACATGCACATAACTATACCCACACAACTACTTTAGGAATGTGTGCAAAAACCTTCAGATTCTCTACTTTTTTTTTTTTACCATCAAAGTTTGTGATGAATGGGAAGGATACTACCCTTTCCTGGACATCTCAGCCCTTCAGTTAACCAAATAGCCTGTGAGGGTTAAAACCACAGACCAGGGGTGAGCAATAATTTTCACGGGAAGTACATGTCACAAATTTTGGTATGTGGTTGTATGCCGGCTCCAGCCTCTCGGAAGGGGTGGGGCCTCAGGTGGAAGGGGGTAGGACTGGGTCTACAGACAGAAAGGAGTGCTTGTGTGAAATAGACACGCTTCGTATGAGAAAGACAGACTGTTACACAGTTTGAGTGTGTGTGGCATAAGAGACAGGAGAGTTTGTGGGGCAGTGGCTTTTTGTGTGGCAGTGGTGGAGGGGCAGTCAAACATATGATGCCGGCTCTAAATACACACCTCTGCTAATCAGCTAGGCCTAGGGTTGTCAGATGGTTTAACAAAAAATACCAACCCCCCCCCCCCCCCCCCCGCCTCCAAAACAAACACACACCACGATAAAATTCTGCTGAGGTAAAAATAAAAAGGCGGGGAGAGAGGGGAGAAAAAAGTTGAGCAAAAAAAAAAGGGGGGGGGGGGGGAGCCAAAGTTGTTAATAATTGCACCACTCCCTCCACACACTAACCGCCAATACACCTACCCCTCCCCCCCCGAGCCAGGCCCTCTCTAGTACCCCCCATCCCAGTGCACTCCTCCCCCCCCCAAGGCAGGAATCCCCAGCATCGGAAGCCCTCGCTCCAATCAAATCTCCCCCCTCCTCCCCACAGAGCCAGGCATAGAGGAACAATCTGACTTTTAAAGTGGCTGCTCCTGTCACCCAGCCCAGCTGCCGCGGCTCACATTGTATAGAAGGAGGCATCATGTGGTCAGCTCTTGGTCTCTGCTGGTTACGTGGGCCAGAGCAGCGTGCGCTCTGCTACCACCCCAGCCCAGCGCCCCCCTAGTGTGGTGCCCAACAAGTCCCCTCTCCTGCCCCCCTTCATCTGTCACGCTCCTCACTCCCCCGCCCCGGCCAGATGCAGCAGGGGAAAATTGTCCCTGCTGGGCTTCCGTCCTAGGGCAACAGGAAATACACATTGCACATGTTTGGTATTTACTGGGGGTTTTTTTAACGGACAAAGCCCGCAAATACTGGACTGTCCGGGTGAAAACTGGACACCTGGCAATCCTAGCTGGGCTAGCCAGGAGAGAAATGCTTAGCAGGCCAGATCTGGCCCTCGGGCTTGACTTTGCCCACTCTTGCCATAGACAGTGGGTCCAACATAGTTTCTAGGAATACTAGGGAAACAGCGTTGGCAGGAAGCTAGGAGAGCCAATGTAAATCGTGTGGATTTCTGAACTGGAAGCAGTGACCTTTCTGTGGCAGCCTGTAAGACCAGAGCAGAGCAGTGAGAGATGAATTGAGACAGAAAAACAGGCATGGAGGATTCAGTGACATACTTGCCTAGGGAAGGATTACATCTTGAAACACCAGATGTGAGAGTAGAACAGGAAAAATTTAGTGATCAAGCTATTTTCTTTATTTTGGGGCTTCTTGGACTTAATTTTTCTTTTTTCAGTTACACTGTAACAAACTTTCAGTATTTAATCTGATTTACAATTGGTTGTGTCAGTCATTGAATTAACTAGGGATGTTAAAATCTGTGTATTTGTGTAAACAAATTTTCAGTGGTTATACATTTACAAGTGAGGGGGAGGGTAGAGTGGGAGCCGGTGTTCATGGGGAGCCAGTTTTTAATCACAAGCACTGACTTCCATTCTACTCTCTCCCTCGCTGCTGCATCTGTATTAGAGGCAGCAACTCAGCAGAGAGCATGTTCCAGGGGCAGCAGAGCAGGAAGAGGAGGAGGAGGAGATAGCTCCATGGAAGATGGTACATGTGGGAAGATGGCTTAAAAACTGGCTTCCTGTGCATACTGGTTCCTGCCTCCCCGCTGCTTCTGATACAAAGGCAGTAGCGGGGAAGGAGAGGAACTGAGAGGGTTAATGGATGAGCCCAGACTCACTGGTTAACCATGTACTCAGATACATATTAACATCCCTACTAGCACCCAAGTAATGTTTTATCACGTCTTTCTTTAGTTAATCACATTTTTAAGTCCATGATCTAATTCCAGTGTTCTAAAAGGCAGGAGGTTGTGTGTGCATACATTTCCTCATGACACAAATTCACTATCACTAAATTTATAGCTGCCAAGCATTTATCAGTACTTTTCACTCCTGCTAGCTCTGCAAAGCTAACAGCACAAGGATGCTAAACTGGGTTCTGCTCTACTCACAGTAGCCTCAATTCTGGTGGTAAACTTCCAATTGCAGAACTTTCAGTATTTAATTTGATTTACAATTTGTTGTGTCAGTCATTTAATTAAAGACTGCAGCATTCAAAAGCAATGTAAAATGCAACAGACATTTTAGTTTACTACAGAATTTAGCGCAATACCTCATAGCAGGGAAAACCAGAGGATTTGACACCTTAGAGAGTGGGTAACGTGGAGGATAGCTGCCAAACATACTTGCTCTGACAGAAAAAGGAACAAGAATTTTGGAAGTTGTGGTAGTTAAAAAAGGAGGGGAATCACATACATATGTTGGGTTCTCTGATTAAGGGGTGTTGGGTTCCTAGAGACAACAGGGAAAGCTTTCTACAGAGATCCAAGCACTCCGTAACTGAAGGAAAATTCAAGGCTCACAAATACAAAGGGACTTAATTAAACCCAGGACATCAAAAAGAAACAAACACAATGTACATGGTCACTTAAACATTATATAATAGAGGAAAATTTGCACTTATGTCCTATGTACTTTTCAGTTTTCCTGTAGCTAGCTGTTTCATGGGAGGAATATACACAGGCCGTTCTCGCTGTAAGTCCAAGATACGTTCCAAAAAAAAACTTGGACTTACAGCGAAACAACTTAAAGCGGTGATTTTTTTTCCCCCGCAGCTGACTTCCATTTAAGCAAATTGATGGGAGTGTTTTGCATGACAGAGCGGGAAATGGGAGGACATATAACACATCAGCTCCTACAAACGTCAATGACATTAGCGTGGAACAGATATATACCGGGGCGACTTATAGTGAGGATGCCCTGTACTTGTATTAAGTATGGATACATTTTTCAATTCTTAAGTGTAACAGTCTCAAAATTTTACTTTTCAGTAAAAATTCAGTATACTTGATCTTAGGGAGCAATTTTTCCTGAGAATTTCACCAAGAACAATTAAGAGACTTTTTTCATACATGACCACTATGAGAGAGGAAAATAAAACCAACCACTTTGTGTTCAGTCAAAATTTCTGAAATCTTGTTATGATCCCCCTTTTTGCTTTTAGTAGGGACTCTGGCTCATGTTGGTGTCTAACATTAAGCATCAAAGTATCCATATATGTGCAAGTTGGGTATATACAAAAATTGCCTCTTTTGTCTTTGTAGATGTTCCATTCTGGTGGTCTTAATAAAATATTTCTAGGCTATATTTTATTTTACCAAGCTAAAGAGTAAAAAAAAAAAAAGAGGAACCTAAGACTGAAAACACTGATATTACTTTCAAGACTGGATATAAATGTTACTTTTCTACTGTCTTTTGAAGGTTATGCATTCATTTTCCCTTATATTTGCTTAAAAATAAATAAAAAGCAACTTTCACAATGGAACTCAATCGCAAAAGAAGCTTAGCTAGAACAAAACAAAGAACAGTTTCTCTGCCCACACATTTCTTAAAAATATCTCCTGAATAAAATTTACACACCTGGTCTTACACATAATAGGATGTAACTATTTTAACAAAGCAACTTGTTAGATGGCATTATTTGAAAGCATTCAAATGCCAAATATGAATATATCATATGACAAAGAGAAAATGCTGAAATTTATTAGGTATCTATTACAATAAAATTGCTGCTTGTGTTCAAAAAAGACCACTACCTATTTGGACTTAAGGTTGATTTTCAAAAACAGTAATCCAAATCCATAATTGTAGAGGAAAAAGTAGTAGCTTATACTAGGGATGTAGGCAACCAGTTGAGCTTACTGGATCGACTAGTGACTCAACTAGTCACTCCCTCCCCCCCTTGCTGCCTCTATCAGTGAAAGGCAGGAAGGAGTGAGGGAAAACAAGAGCCAGTGTGGGGGCAGGGGAAGAGGGGAAGAGCCGGCTTAAAGGACGGATTCCCCCCAGCACCATTCACATGGAGCGGAGCAGGGGAGGCAGAGGCATAGCATTGGACCAGGCACGAGCTGGGAATCAGCTGTCCCGGCTCGCACCAGGTCCACCCCTACTGCGCTTTAACCTTTTAAATGTATTAAGAGCTTAGTGGCTCTTAATAAATTTTAAAAGCACAAGTGCAGCAGGGGGGACAAGGCGCAAGCCGGGACCGCTGATTCCTGGCTCATGGCCAGTCCCCTCACCCTCTGTGGCTCTGCAGTTTCCCTCCATATCAACTAACTGACCAGTCGATTAGCTGATTAAACGTCATTTAACATCCCTAGCTTATACCTGAGAAAATGAAATGTTAGAGCAGAGGCAAGTTTTGACATGTAAGCTGTCAAGTCTTTACAGACTGAGGAACTATGCTGCAACTGCTTCAGGTCTATGCTTTCTCTTGCCACCATGCTGCCCACCTACTGCATGCTTGGCCCATCTTACACTAACTTGGAAGTTAAGTACTCTGCTTTTGCTCTACACAGGGTCAGACTAATTTCACCTTTAATGCCTCAAAAGGTAGAGGAAGTAGTAATAGGCAACTGTTCTCAATTGCAGCATTGTAAAACAGCAGTGAGAACATCTACTGTGATCAGAGAATTGTGGCAGGCTTGCATTAAGAGTCAGGATAACAAATCAGTATTTTACAAAAGTGTTATTCACTAGATACTCTCACAAGATATGAAACTCTGTATTTGCCTGGTTTCATCAATGCCTTGAAATGCTTTTTCTTGAAGAGAAATTCAGATACACAAAATGAGACCATATGACTCAAAACCTTGCATAAGAACAACTACAAAGCTACCTCATGCTTTTCAAAGACTATATCCTTCACCTTTGTAGAAGTGAAGAAGTTACTAACTCTTTCTGGGAGCATACTGAACACCTAAAGCTTCACAACATCTTCAGTAATAAATGATTGAATGACTCATTTTCATAGTGATTTTCTAAATTAGAAGATTTACTTGGTGTTTTATGGGTCCTTATTTCATTTTTGTTTTTCTTCATTTAAATTATTGCTCTGGGGTGAGAGGTTCAGTATGTAGGGAAAGCGGACTAACAGCCCTTTTTCAAAACATCAGCTTGTGGCCACATGAGAAGTGTCTGTTTATGGCTGCTGCCGCAGGCACAGCCAGGGCAGGGTTGCAGGTTCCCCAGATTGGGGGGCGGGGGACAAAAGGGGGCAGGGGAGAAGAGACAGGCAGACTCAGGGACAAACTCTCTGACCCATGACAGCCCAATAGGATTATAGCTGTTCCTGTCATCACCTCTGACCTCTTGCTGCCCCCCTGTGGTCATTCTATACAGTGGTCTCCAACCTTTTACATCAAAGATCACTTTTTAAATCTCAGAACAAACAAAGATCTACTGCCCCATCCTTCCCCCAAGACCCCACCCCTTCCTTGAAGCCCCGCCCTCTCTATTCTTCTCCTCTCCATCACTTGCTATCCCCAGACCTTATACACTCTACACTGCCACTTTTTTCCCCCCAATTCTTATGTAGTTGGGAAAACCTCTACCATTTGGCCTGTCTAGACTGGACCAAATGGTAGAAAACTCCCTTCCTTTGGAATACCCTTTATTCCTCATGGAACGAGGAATATAGGGGTTACTGAAAGAGCATGTTTGCTATTCCACTAAAAAAAGCAGAAGAACAAATGCATTCCTGGATGTGGAAGAGTTTTTCCAGGATCTCTCTGGAATCCTGGAAAAACTCCTGCAGTCTAGCTGTACCCTCACTGGGTTGAGACAGGATGTGTGGGCTCTGGGGTGAGAATGAGGGATTTTGGGGTGGGAAGGGGTGAAAGGTGCAAGCTCTGGGAGGAAATCTGGATGCAGGAGGAGATAGAACTGGGATGCTGGCTCGGGGAGTGGGCTCCAGGCAGGGGAATATTGGGGTAAGATGGAAGGTTGCAGTACTAAGCAAGCCACAGGCTTGTGTCTGTGAGGGTGCAGGAATTTGGGTTGGGGTATGTGAGGGGCTGCCCTCACTACTACCTCTGTATCAACATCTTAATCAAAATAATTGATACAGCTGGTCCCCGAGTTGTGAACGGTCGAGTTACGACCATTCATATTTATGACCAAAGCTCCCACGGAGCAGTCATAAAGGTGGTCCCCGAATTACAAACATGACCCACGCTTATAAACAGCGCAGTCGCTATGTAACTCAATGGGGTCCAAGTTACGAACAGATCGAGTTATGGACACTGAAACAACTTCAGTCAATGCAGCAGCAACATCAGCCCTAATTTGCTGGGTCCCTAGGTCAGGGAATATACTTAACAGGTAAGGCAGCTAGAAAGTGCCTGACATCCAAACATTTTTAGTAAAAGTCTGGGGGCTGTAAGGGATTCACTCATCTGACTATTCACAAGTCACAGCTTGCTCATTCACTCAAACAGAAAAAACAGCAAAGAACAGTTCTCTGAGAACTAAGCATATTAGCATTTGGATAGGAACAAGTTATTAAGCATTCTTCTTCTGAACATATTCTGTTCCTCATTTTCTTTCCTTCTCTTAAAGGAGTAGTGGCTCAAAAGCTGACTTGATCCTCACTCCTCTTCTCCCCACCTGCCACAAATAAAAACAGAAGTGGATCCCTCACTTTCATTCCTTTCCATCCCCCATAAATAAAACAACAAATAGAATTCAAAAGATTAAAAGCAGAAAAGAAAACCAAGCAGAGCTTGGGCCACGTTATCCCCTCTCTCTTTTACTCCCTGGCATCCTCCTGTGCTCTAATATAGAAGGGATAACTGTCCCTTACTGGGAAGGCTCTTCCCAGCTTCAGATTCTCTGCCACCCTGGCTTTTACAGCCTTTGTGAATTGCTCACCCCAGAGCTATTAATTAAACCTTAGTCATGGAATCTGTTGCCTTTTCAGTACCTTCTAACATGAAGCATGTTAGGGAAATAGAAAGATGTGGTCTCCACAACAGAGATGCCTTCACTAATTAAACCCATAATACAATTCTGCCCCAGGATATGGCATCCATCTGCATAACACTGCAATTCAAAGATGTGATTATTTTACATGTCTTTTCCCCAACTTAAATACTCTGAACCACCCTTGCAGCATTCAGCGTTAGCCTTCCTTATATTACCATATCATTGTAAGATTTTCAATGCTGTGTTTCCAAGCCCTTGGTAAATAACTGTCCTGTTGGAAAAATAATTTGAGATGATAGTTGTACATATCGTCTTAAAGATACAGGTTGACACTGTGGTCCAGGAAACTCTAGTCCTTCAACATCCAGAGTCCGAGAGGACCATGGATGTTGCCAGACCAGAGAGCCCTGGGGCAAGGGAGCCTAGTGTTCTGCTGATAGATCCCCAGGAGAGCCCAGAGTCCGTCAGCAGAGGGGCCAACCTCTCTGGTTCAGCAAACTCTCTCCTTCAGGACCAGTCATGTCCCAAGGGTGCCAGACCAGGGAAGTCCACCCATATTTTCATTTAGTTTAAGGCAGGCATGTCCAAAGTCCGGCCCGCGGGCCAATTGCGGCCCGTGTTCCGGTTTAATACGGCCCCACAGGTAATTTGGCAATATCTATCTTTTATGGCCCCCAACGAATCCATATGTATTGAGATGAATACATTGTAAAATCTCAGTTAATGTCAGTTGGTCTAAATCAGTTATAAATATATTTGGACACAACATGTATACTTGGTGTTATGTTCCTGTTCATATTTTTTTAACTTAAAAGTTGATAGACAACCTTTATTACCAATAATATGTAATGTACTTTACAATGTTCCTGACACATATTTCAGCTTCCTGGATTTTTTTTCATCTGGCCTTCAGATATGAAAGGCAGAGTGATTTAACACCTGTTTAGATTTGTCATCCATGTGACGAAATGAAAAGTATGCCGTTTGCAATAAACTTTGCATAAAATAGTTAATTTGCATTTAATTTTAATGGTTCAAAGAATGTCAGGCAAAATGGTCGGCCCTCACGCATGTTCACTTCATCAAATCTGGCCCTCTTTGAAAAAAGTTTGGACACCCCTGGTTTAAGGCAAGCATGCTACAGCAATTTCTTCTCTAAACTCTTGCAACACATATACAAAAAAGGATAAGTGGAAAACTAAATGTGTTGATTTGTCTGGGAAGCAGACCACCTATCCTTGGTGTTCATAATACTACCACATCTTATGAGTTAAACCTGTGAGGCCACTGAGCCTCTAAATATAACTTGATTTAATTCTACCTAAAGGGGAAAAGATCGTTAGAACTATTTTTGATGACACTGAGTTTTGTTATATAAAGGATATTTTTATGCATTTACTATTATGCCCCTAATTATGGACAACTTCAATTATTTACTACTTCACCCAAGCTTCAGTTTCTTAAAAGAAATCATTTTGACTCTAAGGCTCCCTACGGAAGTACTAAAGGCTTGTCTAAATTTAAAATGCTACCGAGGTACAATGTGACGCTGTAGTGCTTCACCACAAATATTACCTAGGCCTACAAGAGGCATTTCCATCAGGCAATCCACCTCCCTCAGAGGCAACAGTTAAGCAGATAGAAGAATTATTCCATCAATCTAGTACTGTCTAGATCAGTCGTACCCAACGCAGTGCCCACAGGCGCCATGGCGCCCACCGGGCCATTTCTGTGCACCCACTGAGCGATCAGGGCCGGCCTCGTCTCCAGGCACGCGGCGCATGGGTGGTGCCAGCCCTTGGGAGCATTGACGGCGCCGACCCCGGGCGCGCAGTGGTTAGGCGGTCCCACCCCTGGGTGCACGGCATGAGGTCTGTGCCAGTCCCGGCCGTGCGGCGTATTGGTGGTGCCGTCCCAGGCGCGCGGCACGGGGATGGCACCAGCCCCGGGTGCACAGCACATGGGAGGCCCCGCCCCCGGTGAGCGGCGTGAGGGCTGTGCCGGCCCCAGGCATGCAGCATATTGGCGGCGCCAACCCGGGCACGTGACATAGGGGCGGCCCCGCCACCAGGCGTGTGGTGCATGGGCGCTGCCGGCTCTTGGGCGCATGGCACAGATGCCGGCTCCGGGCACGCAGCGCATGGGCAGTGGCGGCCCCGCTCCCAGGCAGGCAGGACATGGGTTGTTCCGGCCCCCGGGCGCGTGGGTGGCCCCACCCCGGGCGTGCAGCACAGTTGCTGCACCAACTCCTGGCACGCAGCATATGGGTGGCTCCGCCCCCGGGCGCCCAGCAGCCCCAAAAGGTTGGGGAACACCGGTCTAAATCAACAACTATACAGGGGTGTGGAATTTTCAAAGCAGCAAACTTTATTGATTTATTCTGAAGTGCTCGTCTTCAATTCTCAATAGTTTCTTTTACAATGTATATTTTAAAAGGGGAAAAACCTACATTTCAAGAAAGATTGTTTCAAGGAGAATGGCAGGTCATGTACTACTGCACTTTGACACCGTTCACTAGAAAGAGGTTAGCTCACAATAATTCTATCTATTCAGAACACAAAACTGTACTGTTAGGATAAAATGGTGATAATCAGAATGGGCATTTTAAAAGGGATCTAGAGAAGCATAAATATAGGCAGGAAATATTTAACATTTATATAGAATAGCAACTCCCATAGAAAGATTTTACAAGTCTTTATAGCAGTCAATGAATTAAGCCTCTCAGAAAAGTGTAGGAATATCATTTGGGAAACAAGACAAAGGAAAGTTAAATAACTTGCATACGGTAACAAGAAATGCATGGCAAGGAAGGGAAAACTCAAGGCTTGAGACTCAACCCACACCCCAAAATTACTCACCAATATGAGGCTTTACCTAGGCAAATGTAAACTGATGCATCTATTGTTAAGTATTGTAAAATACATACTAAGCAAGAGGCAGACTCAATTTCTTAATGCAGCCTTTTGTTAAGGCAACCCAAGGTCCTAGACACTCTACTGCCTCCTCCCCACAGGAAAAGCAGCTCTGGTCTTAGCCACCTGTTCCCATATTTAATGGAGTTCTCCAAGACTCACTGCTGCTCTTCCATTTACTGGAGGTTCTAAATCTGCAGGCAACACTGCATCAGTTATACTGGGGTGGGCAATAATTTTAGACTGGGGGAGGGAGGGCACTTCACTAATTTTTGAAGTGGTCCCAGGCTACCCTAGAAGAGGCGGGTGCAGGACACTTCCGTGCTCCCCCTCCAACAGACCCTGATTGGCCTGAGGGTGGGGGAGAACATGAAGTCTTTGCCCTGGCTCCCTCCTGCCTAGAGAGAACTGCCAGCTGTCCTGAACAGCTGGCAGTTCCCTCTAGGCTCTCAGCCCCTTGCAGGGAAGGAGGAGACTTTGCAAGCTCCCTCTACCCCACTCTAATCAGGGCCTGGGGGCAGAAGGAGCATAAAGTCTCTTGCAGGGCACTTGCAGGGCAGGAGCAGGGAGCAAGAGAGATTGTGCGTCCCTTCCGCCCCCAGACCCTGACTGGCCTAGGGGCGGAGGAGTGACAGGGCATCCGCAGAGACCCCTTTGCCTATCCCTAAGTTATATGCAAATTTTTAAGCATTTTGCAATCACAAGGTCCCCAAGCATTTTAAATAAAAACAAAGTACACCTAATCTGGCCCTGATCTCAAAGGACACCTAAGCACAAATGTGAAGAGTAAGTTAGAGTTATGCCTCCAAACACAGAAGATAGTAAGAGATTTTAATCAGACAAATTCAGGGAGCCTTTGTGCAGAACAGTATATTTATGGGTTTGTACCATCCGATATAACCAGGCTCATATATACCATTACATTTATTAATTTTATTTTCAAGGAACACAAAACCACTCATATATTGGCTTTAATAGTTGTGTAATTCGAACAGTAACTGTTTAAGATGGGGTGGGGAACCTATGGCCTGGTGGCCAGATGTGGCCCCCAGCTTGCCTGGATCAAGCCCCTAGGGCTCAGGGCTCCCCTGAGCATTGCAGAGCCTGTTCTGGCACTCCAGACCCCTCCTCCCCAGGGCTGGAGCGCACAGATCTACTAGCCTAGGCCTCCCTAGGCTCTGGTGCCACAGCAGGGCTAGGCAAGATGCAGTCAGCTGGCCAAATCCGGCACACCTAACACTTTGATCCATTCTGCAGCAACTCCCAGCTCAGCTGCTAATGGACTGTCTGGGAGCCAATGGGAAGGCAAAAGCCCTTTCAATCCCTCCCATTCAAAGGGTTCGTTCCTTCCAGGCAGCTACCAGACAATGCAGTAGCTGCTGCTCAGCAGGCACAAACTTTTAAATTGCTGCTATTTAAATGGCTTGCAGCTCCTGGCCCCACTGCTAACACGTTGGCTTGCAGCCGTGAGCCAGGAGCCCTTTAAATAGCAGCAACTGAAAGGGTTTCTGGCTTGCAGCTAGCAGGCAACAGGTTAGCAGTGGGGCCAGGAGCTGCAAGCCCTTTGGTGTGTCTAATTCAGAGGCGGGCAAGATAGGCTCCGTGGGCTGGATCCGGCCTACCAAAACACTGAATTCAGCCCGCAGCCACCTTGCCACTCTCCTGTCCCCAAGCCAATCAAGATCTGAGGATGGGGAAGTGCATGAAATCTTCTCCTGCCACCAAGGGTGTGTGACACCAGAGGGACGGGGGCAAACACTTCACATTCTCCCTTGCCCCCAGGCAAATAAGGGTCTGGAGACAGGGAGCACATGAAGTCTCCTCCCCACACCAGGGATGGGCCACACCTAGAGGGAACAGCCCCATTCAGCCCAAGGTCCCCTTCAAAAAATTTATTGCCCACATGGGAAGCATCTTCCTCCTTCAGTGAGGATTCACTTTTTGGGAGGGGGGGCTTCTCACTCATGTGCACCCCGACTGATTTTTCTGTGGGTCACCATTCCCCAACCCAAAAAAGGTTCCTCGCCCTTGGTTTAAGATATGCTTGACCAATAAACTGTAAAAATAATATTACTAAAAAATGACTGAAGAATCTCAGTTTAGTGCACAGTAATTTAAGCTAAACCATCTTGTTGGGAGAACGTGTTTTGGCTCTCAAATCATCCTACAAGAATTCACATTTCTTTAGGAAATTAACTAAACTAGCCTAGCAAAGTTATTCTCACCCACTTGCTTGAGTCAAGCAATTGTTATTAAATGGAGGAGTAAATTATTATTCTTTCCTTTATCATCATTATAGAATGGTGGGAGAGTACAATTTGTATTCAGAATGGTACGTTTTTATGGCAATTCTGCAAGCTGAACTAAAAATGAAAAACTGACAGATTTACAAAAAAGTTATTGTAAATCAATACATTCTGTTTTCTCTCTCAAACCTGGACTGGTACTGGTCCAAGACCAAACACCTCAAGTCTCAAAACACTAGTACTTTTTCCTCTAGCAATTTATTTTCCTGTTCAGCAGAGGCTGCAAGCACAGTAAAAACACACCCTAATCCCAATGCCTGGGAGGGAGGTATTTTGTTATGTTCATTAATGACCCCTACACAATGGTGCTGAATAGGCACTCATAAGCTTCAATAGAAACTAAATACAGCTTGGAGGAAAGAAGAAATATGATGTACATATCAAGCCTTTATCTTCAAAATATTTTAATGACATCATCTGACTAGTAGGAATAATCTCTTCGATGTTCAAAACACCAGTGATTATAAAGGAAACTACACATGCACAGAGGAAGAATATACTTGTACATCAGGAAGAATTGTCACTATGAAGAGTATCATGAAAGATTTGTGAAGCTGTCCAGAAATCAGCACAAAATTGAGAGCAAATTTTCAAAGCATATTCCATTGCAAGTTGTTCTATAGCTTTTTTTCATTTTATATGCTCTCTTCACTGCAGAAATCCATTCCAAAATCCCAATCCCTCCCACTACTTAGTTCTGAAAATGTTACATTATGTCATATAGAAGGTTTCTATACTTCAACATTTGGGAACCAGAGTCTTGTGAAATAACAATGAAAAGTTACACATCATAGCATTATTTAACTATGAGACTGGCTTAAAGTTAGGGAAGTAAGTGACTCATCGACAACCCAATAGGCATATGCTTATCAGGTAGTCGAGTAGTGATTCAACTAGTCGCTTCCCCCGCACCTCTATCAGAGAGAGGCGGGAGGAGAGAGGGGAGAGCAGGAGCTGATACTGGAGGGAGCGGAATTAAAAGTCAGTTCTCCCCAGCAACATCTCCGCAGGGGGCAGAGATGTCCCAACTGCTGAGCCTCTCCCTGTAAAACATACAAGAGACGATGGCAGTCAGGACCCTGCACGAATGGGGACTGCTTCATTGCCCACTCGCAGCACAGGAGGCTTTGTACATTTCAAAAGCAGAAGCACAGCGGGACTATAAGCGCCCCCCCTTATCAACTCATCAAGTAGTCAATGGAAATTCCATCAACTACTCAATTAGTTGATTCATTGAAATTTAATATTCCTAGCTTCAGGTCACATACAAATTAGCCCTATGTTCAACAAAAAAATTTAAATGATTCTTACTTCCAAGTTTCCCAATTCATCACATCTTATTTTGAAAAACCAGTGCCATCCTAAGCACAAGTTCCATTTTTCTAATGGATGTGTTTAAGGAACTATTTCATATCCTATGCATTTTGTTTTCTTTAAAACAGTTTGTAAAATAACCTTATAGGAAGCACTTCAGCCCCCTCTTTTTTAAAATTTCTGATGAGTAGTAGATTAACAGAGTTATACAAGCTTTGTTTCTTATCACATAAAACTCCTTTTGAAACCTAATAATTCACAATAAAGCCCTAAGTCATAACTAGGGATGTAAACACGTAACCAGTTAACAGGTAAACATCACCGTTACCGGGCGATGTTTATTGGTAATTAACAGGCATTCACCCCACCTGGATCAGCCCCTACCCTCCCTCCCACAAGGTGACTCGGTGAGTCGATTAACCAGTTGAACATATAGTTTAACCAGTTAACATTTCAAACAGGATTTTACATCCCTAGACATAACCTACTTATTTCTAAACTCTTGGTACTTAATATACTATTTCATACACTAGCATCCATCTTCTCAGTTTTCTGTATTCTGATCATAGGATGAAGGCGTTTGTGTTTTTTAAGTAACTACTGGTAAGAGGGAAGCATTCTCTGGATATCATAAGGGGCCAAATATAAAAAACTACTGAATCTAAACTTTCATTCCAAACAGTAGTTTCTACCTTTACAGTTGTCCATTCTGAAGATTGACCTCAAATGGAAATTAATGTAACACGGCCTTCCAATCTTACAAACAGAGAGTTTAAGTGCCTATGAGCTTTACTATGCAGCAACATACCGAAATATATAAGATTCTGGTCAGTGTCAGTACTGACATTTAGAACCCTGTTGGAGTGTGCAAACTATCAAATTCTTTAAGGTGTTGCTAGACTGTTCATTGTTTAAGTTTTTCCAGTTACAGCCTAACTCAGCTACTCCTCTGAAACTATCAAATTCATGTTAGTTTTACATTGCTTTAGTTTGGTGAAATTATGAGCATCAGTAAGAGGAGGAGTCAAACAGTCTAGGAGAAAATAGGGAAACCTTCTGTCCCTTTTTGCAGCAACAGTTGTCAAATTGACAGAGAGGGCTCACACTAGACTGAGTCCCATTTCCTTCCTAGTAGATTATCTTTTCCCTTCCAGAAGGGATAGAGAGATGGAACTTACGGCAATGTTTGCTTATAGTTTTTATAACATTGTACAAATACTATAAAGTGAGATTGAAAACTATTATTATAAACATGATTTCCTTTTTGTTGGGTTCAGTTAGAAAAAAAACTTAGCAATTTAAAAATTAAGTCATTGTAGCTGAGTACTATGCAAACTCCATGGTGAACACACACATTTTTCTAAAAAAAACAAAAACAAAAATCCTGTCTGCTTTGGGTGGAAATTAAAGATCTCATAATTCATTCCATAGCATTCCCCGTGACTTGAGCCACGATTTCCCTACCACTTACAGTGTCCTACAGATCAATTTTCTTCCAATTGCAGCTTTATTTCATTTGTGCTCATGACATCTTGTAAAGAGGAATGTGATCCAAGATCAGGCCTAATTTCATACGCTCAAGTAGTCTCATGCATTATTTAAATAGGATCACTCGTGTGTGTAAATGTAAATAAGGGTAAGAGCTTGTCCACATTCTAGATTTGTACACCACTGCAGTTAATGTAACAGTAGCTACATCAACACAGACCTCTGGGACAGATGTACTGTAACAGGCTGTGTCTACACTGGGCCACTTATTCCGGAAAAGCAGCCGCTTTTCCGGAATAATAAGCTGTGAGCTGTCTACACTGGCCCCTTGAATTTCCGGAAAAGCAGTGACGATTTACTGTAAGAAATCAGCTGCTTTTCTGGAAAAACTATGCTGCTCCCGCTCAGGCAAAAGTCCTTTTTCCGGAAAACTGTTCCGGAAAAGGGCCAGTGTAGACAGCACAGTAGTCTTTTCTGCAAAAAAGCCCCGATCGCGAAAATGACGATCGGGGCTTTTTTCCGGAAAAGCACGTCTACATTGGCCACGGACGCTTTTCCGGAAAAAGGGCTTTTCCGGAAAAGCATCCTACCAATGTAGACGCTCTTTTTCCAGAAATACTTATAACGGAAAATTGTTCCGTTTTAAGCATTTCCGGAAAAAGGTGCCAGTGTAGACACAGCCACAGTGTATACAGAAGCTTGCACTTCTACACCCATTTCCAACTTGCATTAGTGCACTATATCTACCATAGGATGGTCAGCAATGGAAATATATCAAGTGTAGCTACACTGGTGCAAAAATCTCTGGAGCAGCTACTCATAAGGGTATCTAAACCACAGCTTACTTAGTGTCCTAGCCAGCTAATGTCTTCATTCCTCTCTGATAGGAATCAAACTATCTTCCACACCCTAATGACTTAACCAACCAAACAATGGGTACTTAAAGAGGTGCAAATTGTTCTTATAAACTTTTTGTAACTTGAACAATCTAATTCACTATTTTTTTCTCTCCTCCCCCACTCCACCCCCCTTTCCTCCTTCCTTTATTTACTCTTGAATCTGGACTTTTAACATTCCAGTCATCTGAAGAAGTGGTTGTGCCCATGAAAGCTCATGATACCATCTATATGTTTTGTTACTCTTTGAGGTGCTGCTAGATTATTTGTTGTTTTTTAAGTTTTTATACTGCAGCTGTTGCCCTCCCAGTCTGGGTGCACAGTATTGTAGTAGCTCTGCTCTCCCCATATGGAAACTAAAACTAACAACATAGCCATTGTGACTCAGGCTCTGCAGTCAAAGCAAACTCCTTGGTCTGAGCTCCGGTGGTTAGCCTGAGTGTCTGTCTGAGTTGCAGTGTCCACATTGATATTTCTCTAGCAAAATTAGCATGAGTCTTTCAACTCAGCTAGAAGAGTCAATCCTAGCTACAATGTAAATGTACACTGTTTGCAGAATCAGGACTTTAGCTCTGTTCTGTTAATTACTACAATAAATCCAGAAGCCTCAAATTCAACTATATACGTAAGCACATACTTCAGTTTGGGGTTTAGCATGTACCTAAGTAGCTTACTGAATCTGAGCTGCAGTTTGTAGCATAAGACATCCTTTACCTTTAGGAAAGTACTTTCACACACTGAAACTTAATGAAAACAGAAACAGGAGAACCCAGTCATGAAATTCTGTTCTCAGGCAGAACTCTCAAAGAAGCCAAGAGGAATTTTACTTAGTAAAATCTAAGTAACAACTGCTAGATCTGGCCTGCTGTCTGTTAAGTTGCTCTGAAATACTTTTGGAAGAGAAATGCTGTAAGAGATAGGAAAAGATAAGTAGTTCTTTACACAAGACTGAGGGTTAGAAACGAATCATAAGTGTTTATGTTAATAAACAAAAGGTTGAACAAGAACAAAAACAAAACAACAGCATAGACCTCTGGAATAGCCTCAAGGCCTCCCTCTGCATGTGGATGGGTCAAGAACTCATCATACAGTTTTAGCGTTATCATTTTATCATCAGACACAATCAGGGGGCACATCCAGCACGGACCAGGCCTCATGTGTCTCCGGCTGGCCAGGCTGGAGCACCTTGCAGACGTTCATTAAATCATTGTCTAGATTCAGTGGGTTGTTACAGACACACACCAGCTCTGGAGTTTGCCGATGCGTGCACGGGCAGGGGGGTCCCGGGCGAAGTACCACGCTGAGTTTAGGGGAGCCCCGTCGATCACCACGGGCAGAAACAAGAGATTTCGGCGGGGAGGGGGGGGTTAAATCGAGATCTGGCGGGGGGGGGGGGATGACACCGGTGGGGAACCTCTCCCCAGCAGCGGGCGGCGATGCCCGCCCCTCACACACGGAGCAGGACGAGAACAAAGCAGCCTCCATCCGCCAGCCCCCTCCCCCAGGCGGCCCCCCTCAGACGCGGCCACCTACCGCAGCAGAAAACGAGGAGCAGGAGCTGCGCCGACCGCCACCCTGGGGCCCCTTTTGCGCTCCAACAAGGGGCCATAACACCGCCACGGGAGCTGGAGCCGCCGCGGGAGGAGCCAGGCGCCCCCTCAGCCCGGAGCCGGGCGCAGCTGCCTGCCTCGGGGAGAGCTAGCGGCCCTCGCCTCATCCGTCGGCTCGGGGATCCATGAGACGCCGCCGGCCTCCTACTCGCGCGCTCTCCGGCAGGGTTCAGTGCGGCTGCGCAGTCGATAACCGAGCGCATGGATTCGGTCTCCGCGGGCGCCCGCACGGGGAGAGAAGCATCAGCCTGAGGCTGACCCAGCCCCGCCCCCGCTGACGGCCGAGGAGGGGGCGGGGCCTGAGGTACCTGCGTCGCCAGCGGTTCGCAAGCGGAGCCTTCCTGCGCGTGCTGGCGGGAGCCTTCCAAATGCGTCCTGGTGGGGGCGCCCCGCCCCAGGCTGCAGCCCCCGAAGGAGCTGGACCTCATGCCCACTGAGAGAGGCGCGCCAGGCTGTAGCCTTGGCACCGGGGCACACGGGTTCATGGCTTGTCTACACCTACATTGCTACAGCAGGCCCTCTGCAGCTTAGACATAGGTGATTGTGCACAGTAAAGGCCAGGGCCATCTTACAGAGCAAAGTGTTTAAATTACCTACGTCTGTATTTTTGACTTTGATTTCTTTTAAGGTTAGGAAAGCAAGATTCAGGAAGATGTTATTCCAGGTGCATATGAGGCTGGTGCCCTTTGTGTTGCTGCCTTTCAGTCATTGTCAACAACCCTGGTGGCCACTCAACCCAACAATCCTGTTGGACACTCGACACTGCAAATACGGCATCCTATTCAAATCAAACCCTCTTCTAGGCGTACATGTCCAGGCTACATTATAATCACAGAGATTCTTTCTGCAAAACATAACATAAGAACAGTCATGCTGGGTCAAACCAATGGTCCATCTGGCCCTGGCTTCCAACAGTGGCCAATGTCACGTGCTTCAGAGAGAATTGCCACAATAGGCAATCATCAGGGCTGTCCATTCCCATCATCTGGCAAACAGAGGCTAGGGACACTTAGCTTGTGGTTGCATCTCTGACCATCTTGACTAAGGGCCATTAACAGATCTTTCAATGATATGGCATCATAGAGCTGGAAGGAACCGCAAGTGGTCATCAAGTTCAGTCTCTTGCACTTATGGCAGTACCAAGCATCATCTAGATCTACCTATTAGATGTCTGTCTAACCTGCTCTTAAATATCTCCAATAATGAAGATTATACAACCTCTCTAGGCAATTTATTCCAGTGCTTAACAATCCTGATTAAGGATGTAATAGTATAGTCGATTAACCAATTAACTGATAAGCAAAAGATTATAGGCAGCTGGTCTGTGAGGGGAGCTGTTTTTAAACTGGCATCTCTCACAGATCAGCTTCCACTTAGCACCAAGTGCTGCTGCCTCTGATAGGGTATATCTACACTACAAAGTTAGTTCGAACTAACGGACATTAGTTCGAACTAACTTTCATAGGCACTACACTAGCGCTCCGTTAGTTCGAATTTAATTCGAACTAACGGAGCGCTTAGTTCGAACTAGGTAATCCTCATTCCACGAGGATTAAGCCTAGTTCGAACTAGCTAGTTCGAATTAAGGGCTGTGTAGACCATTAATTCGAACTAGTGGGAGGCTAGCCCTTCCCAGCTTGCCCTGGTGGCCACTCTGGCCAACACCAGGCAAACTTGTCTGCCCCCCTCCCAGCCCCGGATCCCTTAAAGGGCCACGGGCTGGCTACACAGTTTGTGCCAGTTGCAAGGCTGCCAGCACCCGTGCCAGCACACCCTGCACCTGACACCCATGAGCCAGCCACCCAATGACACCCAGCCCTCCCCCTCTTCCTGGGACCAGACTGGCGGCTCCCAGGACCCTACCCGGGGCCGCAAGAGGCGGGCGCCCGCGTGGTCTAGTGCGGAGATCGTGGACCTCATCAAGGTTTGGGGGGAAGCCTCCAATGTCCACGATCTCCGCACTAGCCACAGGAACGCGGCCGTCTATGGCCGCATGGCTGCCAGCCTGGCCGCCAGGGGCCACCAGCGCAGCCGGGAGCAGGTGCGCTGGAAAATCAAGGACCTGCGGCAGTCCTACTCCCGGGCCTGCTTGCCAGGGGCCGACCCGGAGGCGTGCCCCCACTTTCATGCCCTGGACCGCCTCCTGGGGGCTCATGCCGTCCCTGCCCCTCGGGACGTGATAGACCCCGGGGCAGAGGGACCACTTCAAGAGACCGAGGAGGAGGAGGAGGAGGAGGGTTCCCAGAGCCAGGAGCCTGCCGGCAGCCTGCCCAGGACCCGGGACCCCCGAGGCACCCCACAGAGCTGCTCACCTGTGTCGTCCAAGGCTGGGGAGGCGTCCACCTGTGAGTACCATTGTGCTCCCCTTATGTGTATGGGGGGCTGGGGCGAGAGGGAGCCCCGGGACCGTGCGCCTGGGCCTTGCCCACCACGGAGCAGCAGCTGGGGATCCTGCAGGGGCCCTGGCCTTGCAGAGGGGAGCTGGGTTTCACACACCTGGGCCCCTGGGGTAATTGACCGCTGTTCTTGTTGCACCACAGCCGCAGCACCTGGGACTGCAGGGTGCACCACCCCACCTGCAGCAGCCGCCCGCGCCTGGGCCAATAGGAGAGCCAGGAACCAAGAGGACTACCAGAGGCGGCACCTCCAGTTCATGGAGCAACAGATCCGTATACAGGAGCACTGGGTTCAGGAGGACCTGAGGCTGCGCTGGAGGAGTTTGAAGGCCGGCCGTGCCCTGCGAGGCCACCTCCAGAGCCTACTGGACCGCTTCCCAATTCCTCCTGCTCCTGCTCCCCCTGCTCCCTCTCCTGCTGCCTCTGCTCCCCCAGCTCCCCCTCCTGCTCCCGCTCCTGCTTCCTCCACACCCCCCGTCCCTCCAGCCCCACCCTCCACAACCATTCCCCACCGACGCCCCCGGACCCGCAGTGTTGCGAGATGGGAGAGGCAGCCGGACTCCCACCCCTGAGCTTTCCTTTCCCTTCCTCCCTTCCCTCCCCTTCCAGCTCCCTCGTCCCAGGTTTCCCCCTCTCCTCTCCCACCCTCATTCCTCCCTCCCCCTACCCCAGTTATGTGAAATAAACAGACGATTTGGTTTGAAAAACAGGTGTCTTTATTTTACAGTAGGTAGGGAAGGGAAAGGGGAAGGGGGTAGGGTGGAAGAAGGCCTCAGTGGGGCGTGCAAGGGAGAGGTCAGTCCTCCTCCTCTACCAGGAAGCTCTCCCGCAGGGCTTCCCGGATCCGGACGGCCCCCCGCTGGGCTTCCCGGATGGTGGTGGTGCGGGGCTGACCGTAGTGGCCAGCCATGCGGTCAGCCTCAGCCATCCAGGCTGGCAGGAAAGCCTCCCCCTTCCGCTCACACAAATTGTGGAGCACTCAACATGCTGCCACCACAGGAGGGATGTTGTGCTTGGCCAGGTCCAGACGGGTGAGGAGGCATCGAAAGCGGGCTTTCAGTCGCCCGAAGGCCCCCTCCACTATGATGCGGGCCCTGGTCAGCCTGGCATTGAAGGCCTGGCAGGAGGGATTGAGGTGCCCCGTGTAGGGCTTCATCAGCCACGGCTGCAGTGGGTAGGCGGCTTCCCCCACCAGGCACACGGGCATGTCCACGTCCCCGACCCTGATGTGGCGGTTGGGGAAGAAGGTCCCAACGTGCAGCCTCTGGTACACGGAGGAGTTCCGGTACACCCGGGAGTCGTGTGCTTTGCCGGACCAGCCCACATTAATGTCCGTGAACTGTCCCCGGTGGTCACACACGGCCTGCAGGAGGATGGAGAAGTACCCCTTGCGGTTCACGTAATGGGATGCCTGGTGTTCCGGGGCACGGATGGGGATGTGCGTCCCGTCGATGGCCCCCCCGCAGTTGGAGAAGCCGAGGGCGCTGAATCCCCGGATGACGGCGTCCGGGTCGGCGAGGCGGACCACCCTGCAGAGCAGCACCCGGTTGATGGCCTTGACCACCTGCGGAGAGAGACACAGCACAGCGCCAATCAGTGGGGCGCCCGGGTGGCTGGGAGTATTCGTGCCCTGGCAGTGCCCCACGCCCCACTCCCAGAAGCAACCCCACTGGCGGCGTGTAGTACGGCCGGGAAAGATCGACCCCTCCGGTGCGGGGCGCTTTCGCCTCCTCCTGCCCCCCCTTTGTCCCTGGGGTGGCCCATCCCCTCCTTGCAGCCCCACTCCCCCCCCGGCGCAGTGGCCGACGAGTGCCATACCTACATGAGCACCGCCCCGACGGTGGATCTCCCCACGCCGAACAGGTTCCCGACGGGATCGGTGGCTGTCCAGCGTGGAGAGCTTCCAGAGGGCGATGACCACCCACTTCTGGAGGGGGATGGCGGGCCTCATGCGAGTGTCCCTTCTGCGCAGAGCAGGGGCGAGCCACTCGCAGAGCTCCAGGACGGTGTCCCTCCTCATCCTGAAGTTCTGGGTCCACTGTCTGTCTTCCCAGAGCTTCAGGACGATGCGGTCCCACCAGTCTCTGCTGGTGTCCAGACGCCAGACGCGGTGGGGCACGCCGGTGCTGGGGCGCCGCTGCGGCTGCTCCACGGCCCCCAGGGCGGCCAGGTGGAGAGGCAGTCTCGAGCCATTGGTGGCAGGCTTGCAGCAGCAAGTCCAGAAAGTGCACCAGAAGGTGCAGGGCGAGCTCTGGCTCCATGTTGCCACCTGCGGCGGCCCCCCCCCCCGAAGGGAAGCACCGACACACACGGGCACAGAGACCAATGCTTTGCTGTCCCTCGGCAAGGTTGGCAAGCAAGTGGAAAAGCTGAGAACCGGCTGTCCAGGGGGGTCCTTTTAAGCTCGAGCCTCAGATAGCCTCAGACAGCAGCCACACAAAGCAACTACTGACCTGATGCCCTGTCAGAACCGGTTTCAGCTGCCCTTAAATGCGCCCCTGCGTCCAATCAGTGTGGACGCGCTAGTTCGAATTAGCAAAACGCTAATTCGAACTAGTTTTTAGTTCTAGATGCGTTAGTTCGAATTAGCTTAGTTTGAATCAACTAATTCGAACTAAGTTAGTTCAAATTAGCACTGTAGTGTAGACGTACCCATAGAGACACAGCAGCATGGAGTTGCAGGGGGTTCCCCAGGAGTGAGGCTGGAGTGCAGTGGCTGCCAGCTGCACCCCTGGGGACTATAGAATAGTTGACTAACTGATGATAATTCATGAGGTTAATCAACTATTCAATTAACCGATATTTAACCTGATAGGACCCTAATGTCCAACCTAAATCTCCTTTGCTGCAATTTAAACCTATTGCTTCTTGTCCTGTCATCAGAGGTTAATTTGTTTCCCCTTTAGGTACTTGAAAGCTATTATGTTCCCACTCAGTCTTCTCTTTTTCATACTACAGAAACTCAGTTATTTCAGTCTTCTCTCATAAATCATGTTTTCTAGACATTTAATCATCTTTTTGTTGCCATCTATGGACTTTTTCCAATTTGTCCATATCTTTCCTGGAAGTGGTGCCTAGTTGAAGCCTAGTCAGCACAGAATACAGCAGAAGACTTACTTCTCATGTCATGCTTACAACACTCCTGTTAATTCATCCCACAATATTTTCTTTTTTTGCAACAGTGTCATATTGTTGACTCATATTTAGCTTGTGGTCCACTATGACACATAGATCCTTTTCCATAGTTCTCCTTTTTTAGATAGCCATTTCTCATTTTGTATGTGTGCAACTGATTGCTCCTTTCTAAGTGGAACACTTAGCATTTGTCCTTATTGAATTTCATCCTATTTACCTCAGACCATTTCTTTAGTTTGTTGAAATCATTTTGAACTATAATCCTATCCTCTGATGTACTTACAATCCCTCCCAGTTTGGTATCATATCAACATCTTTCACATACAGTCTTTCCTATCCATCCACACAGATTTAAACACTCATCCAGCTTCTTGTGTCTCATGTCTCAGTTGTTGCCACAACTTTGTCTCAGACTTTAATAAACACAATTTTGTCCCACTTGTATTCATTCAGAATCATGCTGCAAAGATAATTCCCTAACCTGTCTCATTCACCATGTCACGTAATCCCCCTTCTCTGTCACCTCAGACACAAGCTACTAATATTTACTTTCACATCCTATCATCCCCTACCTGTCATCTTTCATTCACTATCAAGCTGTTGACTCGTATCTCTGATTACTCCAGGATGTCAGCCTGTGAGCACCTTCTTCTATTCTACCCTGCTACTCATCACACTTGGGCCTCATCTACACTGGCAGCTTTTTGCGCAAGAACTCTTTTGTGGAAGAGTTCTTGTGCAAAAACTCTTGCAGAAGAGAGCGTCTACACTGGCATGTGCTTTTGCACAAGATCATCCATGCCAGCGTAGATGCTCTCTTGCACAAGAAAGCTCTGATGGCCATTTTAACCGTAGGGCTTTCTTGCGCAAGAAATACATGTTGCCTGTCTACACTGGCCTCTTGCTCAAGAACAGTTGTGCAAAAGGGCTTATTCCTAAGTGGGAGTGTCAGAGTTCTGGTGCAAGAAGCCATGATTTTATACATTAGAACGTCAGTTTACTTGCGCAAGAACATGCGGCCAGTGTAGACAGGCAGGAAGTTTTTGCGCAAGAGCAGCCACTTTTGCACAAGATCACGCCAGTGTAGACACAGCCATGGAGGAAGCTCTCCATATACATCAGCAAACCCAACACATTATTCTCCTGCAAAACCCTCTTTAAAACTATTTTTCCATGATGCCTACAAAAATAAGTTAAAAGTTACATTGGAGTGCTGAGACCACAGTCTATCACACAGTGATGGATATGTAAGCAAGGGCTGAACTACTGCTTGCTATCAGCCAGCTAACAGGAGAGATCTGCCCTGGCGTGGGAGTGCCCACTACAAGGCTATGTCTACACTCGTGGCTTCTTGCGCAAGTATGGCCATTCTTGTGCAAGAATCTGCACAGCATCCACACTGCCTGCCCGCTCTTGCGCAAGAAAATTTACAGTATGGCATGGTAAGAGAGGTCTTCTTGTACAAGAGTACACTCTTTTTTAACAGGTGTAAGCCCTCTTGTGCAGGAGCTCTTGCGCAAGTGGGCAGTGTGGATGCTTGGCAAGAATTTCTTGTGCAAGAAAGCCCTATGGCTAAAATGGCCACCAGAGCTTTCTTGTGCAAGAGAGTGTCTATACTGCTATGGACACTCTTGAGCAAAAGCAAAGCTCGCACATGGCAGTGTGGACGTTTTCTTGTGAAAGGCCCCCTCCACAAGAACCCTTGCACAAGATGTTCTTGCGCAAGAAGCCACGAATGTAGACATAGCCTTCAATTGTTTAGTTCTGCAAGATAATTAACTGTTAACTGTTGATATGTTAATACAGCTCATGCCAGGATGGGGAGGGAATACGAGGTGTGGCTATGTAAATCTAATTCTGCCAGGGCTGATGGAGGATCAGTTGTTAGAATGGAGTGTACTGTATTGTAAATAATTTGGGGCTGTTGTGGGGGGTCACAAATCATGCTACTCCTAAATGTGGGAACTGTAAAACCTGCCACCAGTGCTTGCAGGAGAGACACCACCATCATGGTAAGAAGTCTCTGAGGAGCAAGCCTTCCCCCTTCCAGAGTTGAGTAGACTGAGCTGGGGGAGAAGGGTTAAAGGGCTTGAGTCAGCCTGCTTCACACCTGTCAGGTGTGAGCTGTAAGACTAGCCCAACATACCCCTTCCTCCCTTTGTGTTAAGAACAGACCTAAAGCAGACTCCATGAGGAGTCTTTGCTAGTTCAGTAGAAGCTAGAATCCTTTGCCAGTCCAGGTGGTGGCTAAAGAGTTGAAATCACTAAGATCTGAAATCACTGGTCTGGCTGGGAGCCAGACCCATTGCAGCCACAGAAGTGGCGGTGATCTGCAGAGTGGCTGGTGGGACTCACTGGCTAGTGGCATGGTGTGGCGAGCACGTGGCTGGTAGCAGCAGTGGCAGGCGAGGAGAGGCGGCAGGCGAGGAGAGGCGACCAGTGGCGTGGCGCGGCTGGTAGGAGCGGCGGCAGGTGAGGAGCAGAGCGTCCGGTGATGTGGAACAAGACAGGTGGTGGAGCGTGATGGAGTGGCTCGTAAGGTGCCCCCTATCTATCCCCCCAACCCATTTCTACCCAGGTTGGGAGGTGAAACCCTGCGGGTGAACTTTTGGACTCTGGGTGGCACTGACCAGGGACAGAGACTTTTGAGGTGTTAGACTTTGGGACTTAGGGTGATTCTTGGCTGGGGGGGGGGGGGGCTTAGCTCATGTTTGGGTTATGAACTCTGTTTGTGGTATTTTCCCAAGTAAATGCCGTATGACTTCTCTCTCTGTTTCATTAAATGTTTCTTTCCTACACTCAGACTCTGTGCTTGCGAGTGGGGTAGCATTGCCTCTCAGAGGCACCCAGGGGTGTGTGAATTTCCCAGGTTACTGGGTGGGGCATGAGCCGGTTCTGTGTGAGAGGGACCCCAAGATATTGAACCCAGCCCTGGTTGCTGCCAGGCCTACCCGGCAGAAGGGTTACAAATAGAAGGAGTGCTGGCCAGCATTCAGTGACTAAAGGGCTAAACTTAGGTAGCTAGCAAGGATGTTGGCAGGGGACCAGAAGAACCAATGGAATACAGTGCTGAAATCTGAATTGGATATAGATACAAGGTCTGCTCTTCCATTTTTTGTGTATTCTAAGTTAATGGCTGGAGGGAGCATTTGCAGTACTCAGAATTACCATGCCTGTAAGAAATATTGGACATGGGGATGAACTGAGCCTTGAAGTAAGAATTGTGAGTAGAGGAAAAAGGTGTATTTAGTCGCAATCAGGGCATTTTTCTTCGTTTTGGTGGTTTGGTTAAACTTCTTTGTGCGAATCTATGCCTTCCCTTCCCCATTCACTATCTAAGAGCATACCACCCAGAGATGTTCTTTGTGTTTTAATTTGTTTTAATCGCTTGCTCTATAACACCCAGCAACCATGTATGCTTTATCAAGTATATCTTTTTAAGGCAATGATTTGATTCTTGTGTCCTGGAAAGAAACAGGAGGTCTGTCTGTGTGTTGAGACTAAGGGTATGTCTACACTTGCACCCCAGTTCGAACTAGGGATGCAAATGCAGACATTCGAAATAGTCAATGAAGCGGGGATTTAAATACCCCGTGCTGCATTAGCATGATCTCTCCGGCGCGTTACTCTGAATGCCAGCTGTTTCGAACCTGGAAGTGCGCGCCGGGACGTGTTAGTTCGAACCAAATCCCTTGGTTCGAACTAATGTTACTCCTCATTTTTTAAGGGGTAAAGTTAGTTTGAACCAAGGGATTTGGTTCGAACTAACATGTCCCAGCGTGCACTTCCTGGTTCGAAACAGCTGGCATTCGGAGTAAACATGCCATCAAAATCATGCTAACGAAGCGTGGGATATTTAAATCCCCACTTCATTGACTATTTGAACTAGGGTGCAAGTGTAGACATACCCTAAGAGATCAGCTACGACCAGAGACTGCAGTTTGTTTTCTCTTTGTGTTTCAAGCTCTCTTGTGGTAAAGGAGCTTGGGGGGTACCCTTCTGAAAGATGTCTATGTGCTTTCTTCCTGGGTTCAAAAGAAAGGGATTTCTTTTGTTTCACGTGGTGGTAGCTTCCTCTACTCCACTTTCTCCTCTCCCCTCCTCCCCCCGCACGCCAAAAAGTCAGTGAATCCGTGACTGGGTAGTTTTTGTAAGCAGAGCCTAAAAGGCAAGGTTTCCTGCAGACCTCCATCTTCTGCATTCAGTGTGTCAGAGTGGGGAACAGCTCTGACACATGCTAATAACTGTTTCGTATTCTCCCATCAAGATGCCTGTTGTGTCTTGTCTTTTGCTCTTTGGGGCACAGACTGTATTTTTCTTCTTCTTATGCAATACCTATTACAGAAGTGGACAGTAATATTAGTTGGGGCCCACTCCAAGAACTCAGCCACACATTTCTACTATAGTAATGGAGGGGATGCAAATGTCTAGGACAGAGATTGGGTGTAGAAGGAAGCTTGGGGTAAGAAATATGGGTGCAGAAGGGAGTGAAGGGTCTGGGAGGGAGTTTGAGTGAAGAAGGGGTTGTGACCTGGGACAGTGGATTGGGGTTCAAGAGAAGATTCTGACCTGAGGAAGGGATGCATGAAGGGATGTGGGGTCTGGGAGGGAGTTTGGATGCTGGAGAGGTTGTAGCCTGGGGCAGAGAGTTGAGTTGTGGGTGGATTTGGATGTCAAGTGCAGGCTCTGGCCATGAGGGGCTTACCATACATGGCTTTCAACCAGTGGCTTAGTGGGTCCCTTGGGCAGGCTCCATGGCTGCTGCAGCCCCACATGTCACTCAGGGTATGTCTACACTGCCACCCTAGTTCGAACTAGGGTGGCTAATGTAGGCATTCGAACTTGCAAATGAAGCCTGGGATTTAAATATCCTGGGCTTCATTTGCATGTTCCCGCGCGCTGCCATTTTTAAATGCCCCGTAGTTCGAACTACCTGCCCGCGGCTACACGCTGCACGGACTAGGTAGTTTGAATTAAAGCTCCTAATTTGAACTACCATTATTCCTCCTGCAAGGAGGTTTAACGGTAGTTCAAATTAGGAGCTTTAATTCGAACTACCTAGTCCATGCCACGTGTAGCCGCGGGCAGGTAGTTCGAACTACGGGGCATTTAAAAATGGCGGCGCCCGGGAACATGCAAATGAAGCCCAGAATATTTAAATCCCAGGATTCATTTGCAAGTTCAAATGCCTACATTAGCCACCCTAGTTCGAACGAGGGTGGCAGCGTAGACATACCCTCAGAGGAGCTGGCTGCTGGGGCCAGCGTGTATGTGTCTGCATGGCACACCCTTTGAAGCAGGGCAAGCACTGCCCCTGCAGCTCCAATTAGCCAGTTTCTGGCCAATGGGAGCTGTGAGCATTTTGCTGAGACAAGGGCAGCATGCGCAGACACCTCCCACCCCCACTGCAGAAGTCACAGAGGTCCCTAGAATCTATTAGGGTATGTCTACACTACCCCGCTAGTTCGAACTAGCGGGGGTAATGTAGTCATCCGCAGTTGCAAATGAAGCCCGGGATTTGAATTTCCCGGGCTTCATTTGCATGAAGCCGGCTGGCGCCATTTTTAAATGCCGGCTAGTTCGAACCCCGTGCTGCGCGGCTACACGCGGCACGGACTAGGTAGTTCAGACTAGGCTTCTAATCTGAACTAGCTATACTCCTCTTGGAATTAGGAAGCCTAATCCGAACTAGCTACTCCGTGCCGCGTGTAGCCACGTGGCACGGGGTTCGAACTAGCCGGCATTTAAAAATGGCGCCGGCCGGCTTCATGCAAATGAAGCCCGGGAAATTCAAATCCTGGGCTTCATTTGCAACTGCGGATGACTACATTACCCGACATACCCTTACTTCTTTGAGCCCCATGACAGACTTGCAACCTTAGTCATAAGATCCGTAAATGCTCAACTAATTATGATTGAGTTTATCTTAAATGAAGTACGCTTGAACCTCTTTAATCCAACAATTTTAGGAAATAGACTATGCCAGATTATGGAATTTTCCAGATTGTGGGTTTCTGCCATAATGAAGGGTAAACAAAATCTTTCTCTAAAGCTTTTGTATGTACAAACCATTATAGAGTACTATACATGTATACCATGTTATAAGATAAATCCTTAATGCACTGTATTTAAACTATTTATTTTTTATTATCATACTAGAAGACTTACTCAGCATTGTCCAGGTCCTGGGGTGGCAGGAGCCATGAACATAAGAACAGCCATACTGGATCAGACCAAAGGTCCATCTAGCCCAGTATCCTGTCTGCTAACAGTGTCCTATACCAGATGCCTCAGGGGGAGGGATCACAACAGGTAATCCTCACATGATCCCTCGTCTGTCACCCACCTTCAGAGAAACAGAGCATAGGGATACCATTCCTACCCATCCTGGCTAATAGCCATTGATGGACCTAACCTCCATGAATTTATCTAGCTCTTTTTAAACCCCGTTAAAGTTCTAGCCTTCACCACATCCTCTGGCAAGGAGTTCCACAGGTTGACAGGGCTGAGTGAAGAAAAACTTCCCTGTGTTTGTTTTAATCCTGCTGCCTATTTCATTTGGTGACCCAAGTTCTTATATTGTGAGAATAAGTAAATTACTTTTCCTTATTCACTTTTTCCATACCAGTCATGATTTTATAGACCTCTATTATATCCCCTCTTAGTCACCTCTCTTCTAAGCTGAAATGTCTAAGTCTTTTTAATCTTCCTTCATATGGGACCCGTTCCAAATCCCTAATAATTTTCATTACCCTTTTCTGAACTTTTTTCAATGTCAATATATCTTTTTTGAGATGAGGCAACCACATCTGTACGCAGTATTCAAGATGTGGGTATACCATGGTTTTTATATAGAGGCAATATGATATTTTCTATCTTATTCTCTATCCGTCCTAACATTCTATTTGCTTTTTTGACTGCTGCTGCACACTGAGTGGATGTTTTAAGAGAACTAGCCACAATGACTCCAAGATCTTTCTGCTGAGTAGTTGTAGCCAAATTAGTCCACATCATATTGTATATATAGTTAGGATTATGTTTTCCAATGTGCATTGCTTTACATTTATCAACATTAAATTTCATTTGCCATTTTGTTGCCCAGTCACTTAGTTTGGAGAGATCTTTTTGAAGCTCTTCATAGTCTGCTTTCACATGCTGCCTGCCTGCCAGTTTCTCCCTGGGTCAAGCCCAGGATAGTGTGTGGTGGTGGTAGGAGGAGGGGAGCACACAGACCACCTGCTGGCTTCTCCCTTGGGGGCAACACATCCTGCCCACCAGCTGCTCCGTGGGACTGGCCTAGAGTGGTGGCGTGGAGGCCACATGGCATGGTGGACAGCTGCTCCCTGACGCAGAGCAGGATGGCGGGGGCTGGGCTGCTGGTCAGTGTCTGTTCCCCAGGCCTGGAAATGCTTGCTGCCCTGCTGTGCACATTCATGAATGTAACTGTCTCTGCTATCACACCCCTCCTTTTCCGTATGATGTGAAACAATCACTTTCCATGCACATCCCATTGTCCTGGCATGACCAAATGCTGACTGCTTTAAGCTAGGCTAAAAGGAAGCTGTATACCAAATTTGGTGGCCCTAGCTCTTACCATTTAGGAGGAGTTTTTGAACAAATGGATTCATGGACAGATGGACACAGACAGACTCACAAACTATCTAAAATATATAATAGATTTAGGTAATTAAGCAAAAAACTGCTAATTGTACAGTACTCTTCCATTTCTCATGCTTACAAGTTAAATTTGTGCTAGACAGTGCATAGAGATGTAAAATCCCATTTAATTGGTTAAATGATTAAACATAGTGCTAACATTGTGTTTAACCAAATAAAGGAGTGTGGGCAGGGGCTGTTCTAGCCCAGCAGTTTCTGGTCCTGTGGAAGGGCTGCCTCTGCAGCCTCCATAGCAGTTCCCAGCAACCCCAGGCCAGGGACTGCCGCTGCCACCGCAGTTCCTGACCCCTGTGTGGGAGATGCTATTGCAGTTCCCAGTCCCCTTGTGGGGGATGGGAGCCCGTTGGGGCTGCTCCTGAGTACCAGTTAACCGTTATCTAGTAAGTATCACCTATTAAGGGTGATGCTTACTGGATAACCACTTAGCCAGTTACTCTTTCACATCCCTAGTATTTATACTTTTTGTTTTGTTGTACAGTGTTTAAACATGTTTGTGTTTGTATCATGATGTAGGTACAGTCAGTAAACAGAAAACCAATCCTGTAAATTGTTCATTATAGTGCTCTGCCATATCTCTTTTGTGTCATAGTTGTAGCAGACAGTATATATACATTTTGGTTTCTAGGTGAAAATAAAAAACATTTTGCAAAGTACTGAGATTTTGTTTAATGTGTAACATAGACAGTGAAACATATGGGGTCTGGGAGGGAGGTAAGGTGTAGGAGCAGGATGGGGCTGAGGGGGTGAGATGAGAGAGGGAGAGTCCAGGAGCATGTTGGGGGTCAGGAGTCTGGGAGGAAGGGAGAATACAGGATCACACTGGGGGTACAAAGTCTGGGAGGGAGGATACATGAGGTGGATAGGAGTGCAGAGTCTGGGCCTGACAGAGATGGGGGTGGGGCATTTACCTGGTTCTTGGCAACACCCCCTTCCCCACTCCATCAACCCCTGCCACTATGGGAGCTTCTGGAGAAAAGCCTCTGGACAAGCACTTTGCTGCAATGCTTTTCCTCTTGCTGGGAGGGAGAGGGTGCAGCAGTGCAAAGACCCGCTTCCTTCTTCCCCTGCCAGAGTCTGAACTACGGTGTTCCTAGATCAGAGACACAGAAAAGTAGGTTCAAATGTATTTTTCACACACTGTCACCTAGCGGTTGATGAGTGTAATTAAGGCTACGTCTATACTGCACCTCTCTTCCGCAAAAGCTTATGCACATGAAGTGTGGATTAGCATATTGCCGTGCTTCATTTACATAATTAATTATGGCCCGCTTTAGCGCAAGAGACTTTTGTGCGAAAAGGAGATGTGTAGACAGTTCCTTTTTGCGCAAAACCCCCCTCTTGCGCAAGAGCCGTTCTTCCTAATTTTTTCAGGAAGAATGGCTCTTGCGCAAGAGGGGGGTTTTGCGCAAAAAGGAGCCGTCTACATAGTTTAGCATTCCATTATTCCTGAATGGAGAAGGGATGGACAACTCCATCTGTAATTTAAAAAATATTGAGTGCCCAGATCAAGTGTGATCAAGACTAATATTGGAGAGTTCAACAAAGCCCACTGATAGCTGGTTTATTCCTCATAAAAATCAATGAAGCAAGCTCTACATATGGTGGGTGCAGAACAAGGGTCTGGACTAATCACAGCTAGTCATTGCAACTAATGGTCAGCAAGATGACCAAGTTACTATGCAGTCAAATCATATTGTTAGAAAGCCAGTGTGATTCAGAGACACTTAACAGAGTGCCATGTACTGAACTTCAAAGACAGCATAATAGTGTAAAAGGTCAGAAAGTAGAATTTAAAAGAGGAGATGGAATGCTAAACTGTGTTATAACATTCAGCCAGTAGATGGCACTGTGGATAAAAAGTACCTTAGTTAAGATAAACTCAGCCATCCATGGCAGAGTTTAACAGGATTTTATGAACAAAAAGAATAACTTTATGCTGGAGCAGTGATTGACACCATAGTACTATTGTGCATTAAAATATGCAAACCTAAATATCCGGAAATGGCCCAGATGCTTCTTCTCAGATCAAACTCATATGATCATTATAAGTAAGCATTCCTCTGCCCAGAATTCGACCTGTCAGATGTTGCTACAGAAACTGTTTCAGTAGGAAACTTTATACACTAATGAAGTAATCACACTATTTTTTCCTTTCCTTTACCTTCTGCTGATTGGCTGCATGCTCCACCTTTTCTTGCTCCTTCCTTCACAATCATTTCCAGCTCACTTTACCTGTCCTTTATGATTGCCTCCTTCCTTCTATATCTCCTTTTTCTTCCTTTCTTTCCATCGTTATCCCCCTTCTCTCTCTCTGTCTCTCTCTTCAATGCCTCCTTTCCCTTCTGTCTTGTCTAAATAAATTGTAAGGTCTTCAGGACAAGGTTGAATGCTTATTGTATGTTTGTGCAGTGCACAATGATTTTAGGCCCTCTAGGCACTACCGTGTAGGGTTGCCAGATGGCTTAAAAAAATACCACCCCCTCCCCAAAAACGGGAGAAAATTCTGTTAAAGGGGGAAAAGGGGGGGGGAGACCAAAGTCGTTGAGCAAGGGAAAGAAAAAAAAAGGACTCCCAAGTAAGCTAAAAGAAAATTTAAATAAAACAGCATTAAAACAGCATGTCCCCTTTAAGAGTTAGTGCAGGGATAGGAACAGGTGAGCGGTTGAGCACTAAGAACCAGGGGAAAGCATTGTTTCCCCTAGGTCTTTCGGCTGGAAGCCATTTTGTGCCGGCAGCCTTGAAGAACCAGGTAAGCATGGGACCTGGGGGTGTTGGGAGCCGGGGAGGGGGAAGGCCGAGCGCTGAGTGTTTGTAGGGTTGCCAGGTGCCCAGTATTTTCGCCTACTGGCCGGGGAAAAATTCAGAAAATACCAGACATTTTAGGTGTTTGGTATTCTCTGAATTTTTTTACCAGACAGGAGCCGAAAATACCGGACTGTCCAGGTGAATACTGGACACCTGGCAACCCTACTACCATAATACAAATTAAGATTAATAATGCACACAATTTAAGGTGCTAACTATGACCACTAAAGATCTGTATGATTTGGGTCCCAGCAAACTAAAGAAATAGATCCCTTTCCACTGTGGCATTAGAGATTATGAGAGATATTCATATTAATGGTCCTTAAACTTAAATGTCATGGGGTTGAGGGCAGACAGGTCTTGTGTGCTGCAATTCATTTTGCCTGTTAGCTCAATAGAATCCATCTTTGGAAAACTAATACTTTTATTTTGTGTCCCAAGTTAAAAATAAACAAATATGCAATAGAAAATCAGGACTTCAAACAACATTCCATTAGTTGCAACACAACAATGAGCATGCAACCAAGAATATCAACTTTCACCTATTCACCTATTATGCAAATGAGGTGTGTTTACACAGCAGCTGGGAAAGGAAGATTAATAATCAATGTCTTTATTCAACACCTGAGTGTGCTCTTAGGCAATGTCTAGTCTTCTCTAGTTCTAGAGCATACTCAATAGCTGCATCACAGAATGATGAAAGGCAACAGATGTTTCTGCCAGAAATGCCTGGACCAAGGGCACTGTGTTTAAAATATATAACAGTGACATCAGCAGGGTCTGCATGTGTTATGCTAGGATGTATATTGGTATTCTTATCCCCTTATTGGACATAAGAACGGCCATATTGGGTCAGAGAAATGGTCCATCCAGCCCAGTATACTGTCTTCCCAATAGTGGCTGATACCAGATGCCCCAGAGGGAGGGATCACAATAGGTAATCTTCATGTGATCTCTCCCCTGTCACCCACTTCCAGAGAAACAGAGGCTAGGGACACCATTCCTACCCATCCTGGCTAATAGCCATTGGTGGACCTAACCTCTATGAATCTATCTAGCTCTTTTTTGAAGCCTGTTAAAGTCCTGGCCTTCACCGCATCCTCTGTCAAGGAGTTCCAGAAAAACTGTGAGAAAAACTTCCTTGTGTTTGTTTTAAACCTGCTGCCTATTAATTTCATTTGGTGACTCCTAGTTCTTATAGTGTGGGAATAAGTGAATAACTTTTCCTTATTCACTTTTTCCACACCAGTCATGATTTTATAGACCTCTATCATATCCCCCTTTGGTCTCTTCTTTTCTAAGCTGAAAAGTCCAAGTTTTTTTTTTTTTTATCTTGCTTCATATGGGACCTGATCCAAACCCCTAATCATTTTTGTTACTCTTTTCTGAACCTTTTCCAATACCAATATAACTTTTTTGAGATGAGGTGACCACATCTGTATGCAGTATTCAAAATGTGGGTGTTTTTATAGAGGTTTTATATATTGGACAGAATATAGTAGAAGGCTCATGCAATCATCAGTCTTTCCTATAACTGAGTGTTACTAGTATGATAGTGCCCGGGTACCAGTCAAGAATGGAGCCCATTGTGCTCAGCAATGTATAAATGTAGAATAATAGACAGTCCCTATCCCAAAGAGCTTACAATTGCAATAGCTAAGACAGATTAAGTAGTGGAGAGAGATACAACATACGAGCAAAATGAAGCAAAAGACAGTCTGTCAATATTTACTGCTCTTTTAGTTCAGTTGCCCACCTGTAAAACTGAGATATTTCCCGTCTCCATCCTTTGCATTGTCTTTTTAGACTGTAAGTTCTTCCAGGCAGGAACTGCCTTTTACATGTATGTACAGTACCTTGGCACAATGGGGTCTCTAGGCACTACTTTAATATAACTGTTAGTATAATAGCCACATTGGATGGCAGTTGGAGCCAGTTTACGAATTCAGTTCTGACTGCTACATCTATGGGTTCTGTAGTACCCATGGATGGGGTCTCTAGGCATTACTTTACTATTACTGTTAGTATAATAGGCACAGAAGATAACAGTTAATGCTACTTCATGAATTCAATTCTGACTGCTACATCTATGAGGTTTGCATTATCTATGATAATCATGCTATCTGAAACATACGCTGACAGGAATCATTGCAAGCTAATCTCTTGGGGTATGTCTACACTACAAAGTTAATTCAAACTAACAGACGTTAGTTCAAATTAACTTTGATAGGCGCTATACTAGCGCTCTGCTAGTTCGAACTTAATTTGAACTAGCGGAGCGCTTAATTCGAACTAGGTAAACCTCATTTTACGAGGACTAATGCCTAGTTCGAATTCGCTAGTTCGAATTAAGGGCTGTGAAGCCACTTAATTCAAACTAGTGGGAGGCTAGCCCTCCCCAGCTTTCCCTGGTGGCCACTCTGGGCACCACCAGGGAAACTCGTCTGCCCTCCTCCCGGCCCCGGAGCCCTTAAAGGGGCACAGGCTGGCTACTGTGCCCGTGCCAGGTGCAAGCCTGCCAGCACCCAGCCAGCAGACCCTGCACCTGGCACGGCTCGAGCCAGCCACCCGCTGCCACCCAGCCCTCCGCCTCTTCCCGGGACCAGGCTGGCGGCTCCCGGGAGCCTGCCTGGGTTTGCAAGAGGCGGGCGCCCGCCTGGTCTAGTGCAGAGATCGTGGACCTCATCCACGACCTCTGCACTAGGCACAGGACAGTGGCAGTCTAGGGCAGGATAACTGCCAGCCTGGCCACCCAGGAGCAGGTGTGCATGAAAATCAAGGTGGTCCACTGAGACCCCTGACCCTGAGTCCTGTGCTTACAATAGCCGTACTGGGTCAGACCAAAGGTCCATCTAGCCCAGTAGCCTGTCTGTCAACAGTGGCCAACACTAGGGACCCTGGAGGGGATGGACTGAAGACAATGACCAAGCCATTTGTCTCGTGCCATCCATCTCCAGCCTTCCACAAACAGAGGCCAGGGACACCATTTCTACCCCCTGACTAATAGCACTCCATGGACCCAACCTCCATGACTTTATCTCACTTCTCTTTAAACTCTGTTCTAGTTCTAGCCTTCACAGCCTCCTGCAGCAAGGAGTTCCACAGGTTGACTATTTGCTTTGTGAAGAAGAACATTCTGTTATTAGTTTGAAGCCTGCTACCCATTCATTTCATTTGGTGTCCTCTAGTCCTTCTTTATGGGAACTAATGAAGAACTTTTCTTTATGCACCCTCTCCACACCACTCGTGCTTTTATAGACCTCTATCATATCCCCCCCTCAGTCTCCTCTTTTCTAAGCTGAGAAGTCCAGTCTCTTTAGCCTCTCTTCATATGGGACCTGTTCCAAACCCCTGATCATTTTAGTTGCCCTCCCCTCTCCCACCTCCTTTTCCCAGTCTCCCCCAGTTTTGTTCAATAAAGAGAGTTTCTATTTTTGAACACACGTGTCCTTTATTTTGTACATCAGGAAGGGGGGCTAGGGAGGGGTAAGTGGAAGGAAGTGAGGGAGGAATGGGGTACGAGCCCCCGATGGGGAGGACTGGGGTGGCTCTGCGGGCTTCTCGGGGTGGAAGCTCTCCTGAAGCCCCTTGATTGACCCCCCCCTCCGGATGGCAGCCTGCGGCAAGTGCAGCCGGGCTGATGGCTGAGTGCTGTGATGTGCCGAGTGTGGGCACTCAGGGCACTCCAAGCCAGGACTGCTTTGCAAGCGGGGAACCCCTGAGAACTGTCTGTCCGGGGTGGGGGTCAGGTCCCTTTAAGCACAGCCCTCGGCTAGCCTGAGGCAGCAGCTCCACACTCTAAGTCCTAATCTAATGCCCTGCCGGCACTGCTTCCGGCCATCCTTAACCTCAGTTCAGGGTCCACTCAGTGTGGACATGATAGTTCGAATGAGCAAAATGCTAATTCGAACTAATTTTTTAGTCTAGATGCACTAGTTCGAATTAGCGCTGTAGTGTAGACATACCCTCAGTGATTACATTTTCATCTTTTGGATTACATCTTTTGGAAAGGTTACATGGGCTTCTGGATGTCATTAAGGCATCCAACTGTTGCAGAAAGGCACCATTCTCAGATCCAAGCAGGAGATCTGTTAGATGAAGGGAAAGCTTGATTTAATTCAGCTTTTAGCACTGTCCACCGGGAGGCCTCCTGCTCCCTGCCCTGGGAAACAAAAACAAAATCCTCACTGATGAGGCCCCCCAACCGAGAAGGAGAAAGACACTCCCTACGCTCCCCATTGCACACCAGTACCTGGGAAAGCCCAGCCTAGTAGATTTTGGGTGCTCCAATACCAATATGTAGTGGCAAGGAGGAGGGAGAGGAGAAACGGGCTGGAGCGCCAGCATGGACTCCCCAATCCTTGTGGGGAGGGGAAGCCATGAGCCTTGAGGACTAGATCCAACCCCCTGGCCTTAGATTTGCCACCCCTTCTTTAAGAAAAACAAAAATCTGAATTATTTTATTAAATACCATTTTCTTTTAATAAAGCTAATTTTATTTGCTCCATATTATGTAACAACTTATTTCTGCTTCCAAAATCAGATCCATTATATTGTAGAGAAGATATAGAGTAAGTGGCATTTCAAGATTTTGTACAACATAGTCATAAGATGTGGGCTTATATATTAAAGCACGTTGTGCTCAGTATCATATATGGAAATAAAATGTCATTAGGTTAATAGTTTAATATTCTAAGAGAATAGTGTGACAGGAAGGATGTCTTAGAGCAAAGAAAGACACTTTACAAGTTTAATAATCAAAGTAACATAAATCATTGCTTTTATTAGCATTTCTCCACCTCTTAATTAAATACAAGAAAATCTATGTGAGTTGTAAGGCTAAGTTTATAACTCATGCACTGTGTGACTTGCACTGCCTGCCTATTCTTTAAAGATTGTTCTACATTTTTTTTTACTAGCTGTTAGAACTGTCAGGGAAAATTCTGAGAGGTATGATAGGTAGCTAGACACCCAATTCCCATTGGCTTTCAATGAGAATTGGGTGCCTAAATCTCATTGTGTGGCTTTGCAAATATCCTCTGTAAGGAATACAGAAGTCGTGTACCCAAAGGGGACTCTGATGTTCCATTTCCCATTATAGCAACTGAAATCAGTGAGTTGGAATTAGTGACCTTTCCAAAATACAATTCTGAGAGAGAGGACCTTTCCTTCTCTTCCTGTCTATATAGTTAAGAGTACATCAGAGCACTGCCTTCAGGGCTAGGCTCATGACCTTTCTGTTTCTCCTCTGTGCTGTGTGGTTTTGCACTATATTTTATGTTGCTTCTTCCCTTCCAGACTTTATTACTACTCTTTTACATTGCCTATATATTGTAAATGATATTTCAAATCTTTTTTGCTAAGGTACACAGAAGTCTCTTGGCCCTGGTTTACACTAGGGAATTATTTTGAAATACCCCTCTTAAGTCAAATTTATAAGTGGGGCATCCACACTACCAAGCCCATTATTTAGAAACTAGCCAATTAGCCCGTCATAAGACGGGATTTTCAGGTCTTTCCTCCACGACGATCTTTTCTCCTGAGCCTCCTGCCTCTCTCTCTTTCTCTACTCCTCCCCCTCCTGCCTCTCACTCCTGCCTCTCCCTGCATGGGAAGCATGGATCCCAAAGAGCTGCTTGCTCCACTCGCTCCCCCATGGCAGCCCGGCTGAGCGGCACAGAAGTCAGCTGAGCACCGCAGTGGGAGGTGAAAGGGGGCGGGCGCCCTACCACCCTACCCCCCCTTCCCCTCCCACCATTGCGCTCAGCTGAGTTCTGCTCCACTCAGCCAGGCCACCTCAGAGGAACAAGTGGTGCAAGTGGCCATTTGGGCCCCGTGCTCCCCATGCGCCTGGCTGAATGGCGCAGAAGTCAGACGAGCGCCACGGCGGGAGGCAACAGTGCCGCCTAGAGAGAACACCCAGCATTTCAGCATTACAGAGTCACAGACATTGGGCTACTATATATATGATAATGGGCTGGTTATTTTGAAATCTGTACTTCTGCCTTCATTGGGGAATAACACTAATTTTGAAATGGTTATTTTGAAATAGTGATAGTATGGGCGCTGTGGTGCGGCTAATTCAAAACAATTGGCCTCTCACAGCTGTAGCTCTAGCCACTTTAGCACACCTTGCATCTCCACTGCTCCCCTTCTCCTTCAGAGCTTAAAACTCCCAGCAGCAGCAGAAGAGCTTCTCACACGTACCCAGCTTTGGAAGCCCCATGCAACACAGCAGCCAGAGCGGGAGCCATGAGTGACCCCAAAGCTCCCTGAGAGCCATGGCTGCCAGCACTCCTGCTGTTCCTCTGCTGCCACTGGCCAGGGACACAGGAAAACTCCAGCCTGGACTGGTGTGGAAATCCTGGACCTCATTGAAGTTGGGGGAGGGTGGGGGTTGGGGGTAGAGGAGGCAGAAATCAATCTCCAGGATCTCTGTACCAGAGAGAGGAATGTGTAGGTCTATGGCCGGATCGCTACCAGCCTGACCAACAAAAGCCACACCCGGACACTAGACCAGGTTGGCAGGAAAATCGAAGAGCTCTAGCAGACTTACCACAAGGCCAGGGAGCAGAGCATACAGCACCACACAGATGCCATTATTATGAATAGCTGGATGCCATCCTGGGAAAGGGGCCAGTCATCTCCGCCCCATTGTTGTGGAGTCCAGCCAGGATACTCCCAGTGTCAACCTGCAGGAGGGTGGGGTGGTGGCAGAGGATGAGGAGAAGGAGAAGGAGAAGGAGAAGGAGAAGGAGAAGGAGAAGGAGAAGGAGGAGGAGATTAGCCAAGTGACTAAGCCCGCCAGCCAGGACTTGCTCCTCACCCTTGAGCTAGTTCCCCTCACCCCAGGATGTCTTCCAGGCTTCAACAAACCTGGGGAAGGCACTTCAGATGAGTTCTTATGTTCTTATGAGTTCTATGAATTTCCCTATATATATGCAGGGCCAGGTGACAGGCTGTGAGGGGCTGTGGGCTCCTCACTCGGCCTTCTCGACCTGGGAGCCACACAACAGCCTGTGCATGAGTGCACATGGAGTGCCTGTCCAGAGCACTCAGATCCATGATTCTCTTGCACAGGAACCCCTCAAGCCTTCTCACAAGATTCCTGGAGAGGCCTGCCTTACTCTGGCCTCATTGGACACCTTCCCATGACAAGCCACCACTAAGGAGCCTTGGGGTCATGAAACCACACAGCGGTGCTGCTCGCAGCACAGGTCATGCCCACACTCAGGCAGCAACCACTCCTGGTCAAGTGCAGTGATGCAGAGGAGACTGATCCCATGCATTGGAACCTGCTAGGCGGAGAAGGGGGAGGGGAATCCAGTAGCACTCTCTCCGGCAAGCAGCATCTGCCACTCACACACACCTCCAGTTCTCTCTCTGTGGGACTTCACCTAGGCCAGACCTGGAGTGTGCAGGACACAGAAGGAAGCTGAGCTGCCCCTTTCTTTCCTCCTGCCCACAGGCTCCTGGCCTGGCTGACACCCTCCAATGCCTATTTGTCCCTGGGCCATGGGTGTAGTGATACTCCTATGGAATGTATGTGGCCCTGCTGGAAAGTGCCCACGGTCTAGGCAACAGATGGTCTTGTTTGAAGTACATCACTATCGTCTGAACCGAGACCTTTGTCAGTGCACAGATTAGGGCGAGGATTCATACACAGTGTCTCCTGGAAAGACTGCCCTTGTCACTTTTCTTTGAAGCTGAGACTGTTGTGAGCTTGGTGCTTCCCCCACCTACCATACCATCTGCACAACTCTGTGGGATCCACAGGAGGAAAAGAACCCACAAGGACCTGATGTGGGAGCAGATGGCCTTCCTATAGTCCCTTGTCTGGGAGCTCAAGGAGGAGTATCAGGAGTGGACCACCAACCAGGAGGAGTACCGGGCCAACTGCAAGGAGTTTCAGGCCAAGCAGGAGCAGAGGAAGGCTTCCTGGGACCAGCTGGCAAGCCAGCATGACGCCATTTGCTCCCCTTCACCTTGGTGATGGAGCGCATGGTGTCCGGCATGAAGCCAGCCACTAGCCACCTCACCATCTCCCACATAGCTTCCCCTCCTAGCCCCTCCAAGAGTCGCCAGGGCCCCAGAACATGGGGCAGTGGGACCTCTTGGACAGCCAAAGCCTCCTAACCACTCGGAGGCAGGTGCCAGTCCAAGTCTCATCCATGAACCCCCCTCTTGCCCCCCTACTCCCCTCTTGCCCATTCCAGGTTCTATCCCCAGTCCCTTTCTTGTTCTATGTCCCCCCAATAAACAGTCCTGTTGTTTCAAGAAACATGTCTCTATTATTTACTCTGCAGGGGAAGGGAGGTGGGAAGGGAGGGCAGGAGAAGGGAGGGGTGGCAGATGAAAGGCACACAGAGGGAATGCAGGGGCCCCTTGCGGAGAGGCATGCGGGAGAGTCTCACAACTGTTCTTGCATGAAACTCTCCCTCAAGGCCTCCCTGATGAGCACAGTCCCTTGATGTGCTCTTCTGATGGAACTGGTGTCAGGCTGCTCAGATTCCCTGGCCAGCTGTTCAACCTCTGACAATACCCTGGCAGAAGAATCTCCCCATTGCTCACACATAGTTGTGGAGCACACAACAGACAGCCACCATGAAGGGGTTGTTGTACTCGCTGAGGGTATGTCTACACACTAGTGCCCTAGTTTGAACTAGGGAGGCTAATGTAGGCATTCGAACTTGCAAATGAAGCCCGGAATTTAAATATCCCGGGCTTTATTTGCATGTTCCCATCCGGTCGCCATTTTTAAATGCCACTAGTCTGGACTAACTGCCCGCGGCTACACGCGGCAGTTAAACGGTAATTCGAACTAAGTCCTTAGTTCGAATTACCTGTTACTTCTCCTGGAATGAGGTGTAACAGGTCATTCGAACTAAAGACTTAGTTCCCAGGCTTCATATGCAAGTTCGAATGCCTACATTAGCCTCCCTAGTTCGAATTACATACCCTGAGGTCCAAATGAGGTAGGAGACACCTGAAGCTCCCCTTTAAAATGGCCAACTGAACATTTGCCGTCTATGGCACCTGTTCAGCCTGGCATTAAAGTGCTCCTTGCTGGGGTCCAGACTGCCCGTGTAGGGCCTCATGAGCAAGGAGAGCAAGGGGTAGGCTGCATCGCCCAGGATGACAATGGGCATGTCCAGCTCCCAGACTCTGATGGTGCAGTCAGGGGGAAAAGTGCCGGCGTACATCTTTCAGAACAGGCAGAAGATGTGGGCATCATGAACCTTTCCCGACCAGCCAACGTCAATGTCAGTGAAGTGTCCCTTGTGATCCACGAGGGCCTGTAGCACCATGGAGAATTACCTCATCCTGTTGATGTAGTCTGAGGCACAATGGTTGGGGACCAGGATGGGGATGTGAGTGCCATCTATTGCCCCTCTGCAGTTGGGGAAGCCCATGGTGGCAAAGCCATTGATGATGCTGTCCACATTCTCTAGACTGATCACCCTCCATAACGGCACCTGGTTGATGGCCTTGGCTACGTGCAGGGGCATGACCCTGATTGTGGATTTCCCCATTGTCACGGGCCCAGGTTGCCCCTCAGGCTTACAGCCTCATCACCATTGGGGCTACCCGCCGTTGTTGCCCTATTTTCGGTCCCCCCAATGTGCTCCCCCTTTCCCACCTAGCCGCGCTCGCAGTGCACGAGGCCAGATCCGGAGCCTCCTGAGTCTTGGCAGTCTTAGGCACTCGAGGGTGCCCGTGAGGGAGGAGGGGGACTTGGGCCCACCCTCGCTCCAAGTCCAGACCCAGGACCCCTAAAGGTCTCGCCGGGCCAACCGCCTCCCAGCACGGCGAGGGAGGGGGCCTTGGCGTCCCCGGGGGGATGGGGTGGAGGGTGCGGAGGTTGAGGTGGGGGGTGTGGACATTGAGGAAGAGGTTGTGGGGGTTGAGGAGGGAGAGGTGTGAGGGGGAGCAGGAGTGGGAGGAGGGACAGCAGTTGGGGGGGGGCAGCAGGCGCAGGACCAGCATGGGGCACCATGCTCTGCAGCAGGAGCTGCAGGTTGGTGCTCAGCCCTCGGAGCTCAGCCAGCAGCTCGTGGCGGACCTGCAGGTCTTCCCTCATCCAGGCCTGTAGTGTGCAGTGCACGGCTCGCAGGGCCCCCAGGTGTTGGTCCCGGTACTCCTGCTCCGTGCTGGCGGTCCGGAGCAGGCCGCGGGTGTGGGAGCATGTCCCGGGCGGGGTGGTGCGCCCTGCACGAGCAGCTGGTGCAGCTGTAGAGAAAGAAGAGAAGTGGTCAGTTCTCCCTGGGGACGCAGAGGATGATGCCCAGCCCCCTCCCCAACTCCGCAACGTGAGGGTGACCATGTCCTGCACCGTCACAGCCGCTGTGCTTGTACAGAGGCCATGGTCAGGATGTCTGGCTCTCCCCAGGACTGGGAGCTGCCCCAAGACCGCACCCATGTCCCTGTGCCATGTATAGTGTGGCCGGGGCGGTGGGGGAGAAGGGGAGATGTCCCCTGCCTCCGTGTAGAGGGGACATGTGAAGGGAAATCATCCTGCTGGGTCCTGCCCCGGGGTCGGGAGCATGTCACATCTCTTTGCACAAGCATGTGCCTATTGGGCAATGGCCCCTGGGTGTCACGCAGCTGGAGCCACCTGCCCAAGGGTGGCATGGCACGTGCTCGCACGTGCACAGGTGTCTGCGTGATCCGTGGAAGGCATGGCCCACGCACGCGGTCTCTGGTCTCCCTCCCACCTCCCCTCCCCCCGAACTACTTAATTCAAACTACTTAATTCAAACTACTTCTCTCTGGACGACCCTGCTGGAACAGCTGGCGGTGGCCCCTCCGGTGCACCCAGGTCAGGGCCCTCTGGTCCCGGCTCGATGTCCCCCGGGCTCGCACGGACCGCCCTGCCCCCAATAGTTAGTGGAGGGCAGCGAAGGAGAGGCAGGTGGCAGCCCCTGCAGCAGCGCCGCCCCTTGTGGCCCTGGCGTACCCCTGCCGCAGCTGTTTCACCTTAATGTGCACCTGCTCCTGGGTGCGCCTGTGTCCCCTGCTGGCCATGGCGGCTGCTATGCGGCCATAGACGGCCGCATTCCTCCTCCTAGTGCGGAGATCATGGACATTGGGGGCCTGCCCCCAAACCTCAATGAGGTCCATGACCTCCGCACTAGACTAGGAGGCCGCGCGCCGTCTACGGCCCCTGGCTGGCCCCTGGATGCTTGGGGACTAGGCAGGGGACGGCTCGCTGCCACTGGCTACCTGGCTCATTGTGGGGCCACTGGCTCAGGGGCAGAGACTGCTGGCAGGGCTGGCTGACTCTAGTGCCGTCTGGCCAGAGTCTACCCCTTTAAGGGCCCGGGGCTGTGGGAGAGGAGAAGAGTTTTCCTGGTTGTGCCCAGAGAGGCCACCAGGGGGAACCTGGGGAGGGCTAGCCTCCCACTAGTTCGAACTAAAGGGCTACACAGCCCTTAGTTCGAACTAGTAAGTTCGAACTAGGCTTAATCCTCGTAAATGAGGTTTACCTAGTTCGAACTAAGCGCTCCGTTAGTTCGAATTAAGTTCGAACTAACGGAGCGCTAGTGTAGCGCCTATGAAAGTTAGTTCGAACTAACGTCCGTTAGTTCGAACTAACTTTGTAGTGTAGACATACCCGTAGGTGGTGTGGTGAGTGCTGCTGCACAGCTCTGCAGGTGAGGTGGGCTGGTGTGAAATTTCTTGTGCACAGCTGTGCAGGCATGCAGCTTAGAGGGAACCCTGGCTGTGTCCCCCGCTTGCTATGTTTGCCAACCCCCCTCTCTCTGGGGGTTGGTGTCTGGTCAGGGAAAGGGGGCAGGAGTGACCTGGGGGGCAGGGTATCTAGATGTGGTGAGGGGGTGGTAATGGGCTGAGGGTAGGTGACTGGCCAAGGGAGAGGGGCAGGAGTGCGCTGAGGATTCAGAATCTTGGTGGAAGGGATGAAAGGGCTGGTGTGCGGGGTTGTGCTCAGATGGCAGAGGGGACCTGGTGCAGCTCAGGGAGGGGGGGTCAGGCTCAGATGGCAGAGGGGACCCAGCACCAACTCCTCACCAGAAGCACAAACCCTCAGGACATGAAGCAGGAGCCGGAGCTGGAGCAGGCCATGCCTGGAGTGGACAACACTGAGGCTGGCCACAAGAAGAGGCTGAGGATGGAGATAGAGGTAGAAGCAGTAGAAGCAGGCAGTGGCAGTGGCATGAGGACGCATGTAATGTGATGACATCTTTCTGTCATCCCACAAGACAATTATATCTATATCTAGATCTAGATCTAGATCTAGATCTAGATATATATATATAGAGAGAGAGATATATGGAGAGAGAGAGAGAGAGAGAAAACAATATTTTCAGTACAGGGCGGTATCTAGGGGTATATGTACACAGCAATAAAATATCCACAGCTAACTCATATCAGCTGACTTGGGCTTATGGGGTTCAGGCTGTAGAGTGATAAAAGTTAAAATTGTAGTGTGGACATCTGGGTTCAGGCTGGAGGACTGAATGTGAACTCATGAAGGAGAGAGGGTCCAAGAGGCCAGGCTTGGACTTCTATATTATAAGGCTGTGTCTAGACTGGCAAGTTTTTCTGCAAAATCATCTGCTTTTGCGGAAAAACTTGCCAGCTGTCTACACTGGCCGCTTGAATTTCCGCAAAAGCACTGACGATCTCATGTAAGATTGTCAGTGCTTTTGCAGAAGTACTATGCTTCTCCTGTTCGGGCAAAAGTCTTTTTCTAAAAGACTTCTGCGCAAAAGGGCCAGTGTAGACAGCAGAGATTTCTTTTCCGCAAAAAAGTCCCGATCGCGAAAATGGCGATCGGGGCTTTTTTGCGGAAAAGCGTGTCTAGCTTGGCCATGGACGCTTTTCTGCAAAAAGTGCTTTTGTGGAAAAGTGTCCTGCCAATCTAGACGCTCTTTTCTGCAAATGCTTTTAACGGAAAACTTTTCTGTTAAAAGCATTTTCGGAAAATCATGCCAGTGTAGACGTAGCCCAATTGTATAGCCCTACAAACCTGAGTCCTACAAGCCCACGTCAGCTGACATGGCTCAGCTGCAGATGTTCTTTACAGTGTAAATATGCCTTCAGTTTCTACTCTTGCATTAAAATACAAAAATCTGTAGTATCCCATGCATGACTGACACTGCAATTGATCCAAAAGATGTCTGTCTGTCATCAGACAGCCTTCTGGGTATCAAAACCTCGCATTTTTGATACATGCACTAGAAAACTCTTGCCTTGGAAGTAAACATCTAGAGTTATTACCTCATTTATCTGTCCCAAGAGTAAAATGATACATTACTGTTATAAATAATAGATTAAATTCTCTCAAAATTACAAATTACTTTTCCTTCTGAAAGTAAATTCTAATTCTTCCCCCCCTTTTCTGCAAAATCATAGAAGATTAGGATTTGAAGAGACCTAAGGAAGTCATATAGTCCAACCCTCTGCTCAAAGCAGGACCAACCCCACCTATAAATTGTCTCCATACTTATGCCCACCTCAAATGTGTAGTTATTTTTAAATGGCTGAGTCCATTGTGCTTTCTTATCTTATATGGACACAAGCTTTTATCATAAAATAAATAGCTCAGACTACCTTTAACATGTGATGGAACTGACTTCTTGAAACATGTAACTTACTGGAGGTAAGTCCAGGACTAATTTCCAGGTCTAGACAAACTCAGACTTGGGAAAGCCCAGATTCAGTTCCAAACATTGTGATTCGGGCTCTTTTAAAATTACAAATTCACATTTAAGCTTCCTTCATATTTGGAGAAGATACATTTGTTTGAGTAATGTGAACATAAGAGAAATATAGTCCACCAATATTCATACTCCACTACAAATTCATCAGAATTAAAATTGCACAGAAGTTCCAAGAATTAAAATTGGACAGAAGATCTCAAGACGGAACTCTTGGTGGAAAAGCAGGTTTGGAAATTATGAGCAATGAAGCTGCCTACTGTGTTTCTACTGTCTGCAGAGAAACAACCTGGCAAAGCCCTAATCAGTTGGGCCTAAAAGCTCCCATATGAACTTATGATGCTAGCAGGGTATTTACTATAATAAAGAGTTTCCTGAAGCCACACCTAGGATTCTCTCTCTCTCTCTCTCTCTCTCTCTCTCTCTCTCACACACACACACACTGTCAAAGTAGAGCTCAGCTAAAGATTATGTGGGATGATGACCACTAAAATAGATGGAAAATTGAGGGCAAGTGAGGAAAAGAGGGGAAGAAAAGAGTTACTGGCTAACTAAAATCACATATATTTGTTCTATGTTTAAAAAGAAGATTGGGGTTTAGGATTATCCACCTCTCTCTTGACAAGCATGGAGAGGGGTTGTTACAGGAGTGCTTGCAAGAAAAAGAGTTTAATTACAGGGAACATTATTAATTAATTATTTACTCAAAGAGTGTAAGTGTGTGAGATAATATCTTTTATTGGACCATCTTCTGTTAGAGAGAGAGACAACCTGGGACTAGCATGGCTACAACAACACATACTTATTATTAGCTTATTTTTGTGAGCTCACAGCATTTCCTCCACACTTCTTTTCCTTATGTAGCAGCAAGCAGATTTTCCATGTTGTGCAGATGTATCACTCAGAAGATAGTATATATTTTCTTCTGGATAGAGCTCCATATTCAAACCTGCTTTCTAAATAAATATTAGGATGCAATATATTCATATTTCTTTGTGCATTATTTTGGGACTAAAGATTATATCTTTCAACAGTCAAAAGCTTTTCATTATGAAGATGGACAAGAATTGGGACATGTTTTGTACTGAAATTAGTTGATTTATTACATGAAAGATGTATTTTATTACTGAGTTATTTTCTTTCTGTGATAAACATTATGTATTTTTAGAGTTTTGGCATTGTGTAAATTATAGATGGTATAATCTATAATTATACCATCTATAGTATAATTATAAGCTTTGATTCATTTTATTTTCATTCTTGTTGGAAATACTTTTTTGCTAGTAACCATAAATCTTTTTTTTTAATGCTCTGCTATGTTTAATAAGTAGAGCACAGTGGGCAATGCTGGTTTTCACTTACTGTAGCTGAATGTTAAGCAGCATTGGAAAATGTTAAGTTGTGAGATAACTGACTAGTTTTCTTAAAGCTCTTTAGGGACACTGAGAATTAACAATGCTTCTCACCTCCCTCTTCACACTCCAATAGAAAAATGCTAATTTATTATTAACCTAGCCACAGCTGCCTCATTTTCCATTTTCTCCATTTCACAATTCATACAGGAACATATGCACTAGTACTGCACATCATGATAGAAAAACAGTTGGAATTCCCTTTGGTAAGGATTCTGTTCACAAAACCTTTAAGCAGTTTTCATGCTAGGAAGATAGGACATTTATGATATTTGCAAGTTATAAAACATATTTAGAAATTAAGATGCATTTTCATGGAATTCTGTTCACAACTTCCTAATACTCTCTGTTCAGGTTATCTACAATCATTTGTATTCACATTCTGAAAACTAAATAAGGAACTCAATTCCTTTAACACTTGCTATAGTAATATTCATGTTAGTGGGAAGTGGTCTGTACAATATATACAATATGGGTTATATGTACTGTATGGGCTGACTCCTGAAGGCTTTTGCCAGATTTTCTGCAGAAATCAATAGATGTTTTATTGGAGTAAGGACTGAGTAATATAGAATAAGGCCTCTGGGTTTTGGAAAAATGAAAAAATACACTTCAATCTTCTATGTTGACTTCAGAGTTAGAGGGAATATGCATTGCACATTTTAGCAGAAAGCTAACAGCTTGGTGTGTAACGTTACAATATCTTAGATATGACAAATAATGTTACTGGGTTTGGGGTGAAATAAATTGGTTCTTCAATTAATCTTGAGAAAGCCTAATTCTTTCAAAGGGATTTTATCCACAAATACAGCTGGTGACAAAAATTTCAAGGACGACTTTCGAAAGCACAAATACAGGTTATGCACTCAGAAATTTTGGTGTCCAGCTTCCTAAAATCCTTTGAAAATCCCAACCTGCATCTTCTGAAATGGTCTATTAGAAAGATAATTTACTGATTTTAGTAATACAGGCAGTCCCTGAGTTACGCGGATCCGACTTATGTTGGATCCGTAGTTACAAACAGGACTTTTCTCTCCACAGAGGATGCGGGTGACGCGCCGCGGTCCCACCGCCTGCGTCCTCCGGGGCAAGAAAAGCTGCTCCGCCCCCCAGCAGACCAGGGAGATGAGGAGCAAAGCCATGGAGGACGCGGGCGGCGGGACTGCCCAGACACGCCGCGGTCCCGCCGCCCGGGTCCTCCGCGGCTTTGCTCCGTGTCTCCCTGGTCTGCTGGTGAAGGCCCAGCAGACCAGGGAGATGCGGAGCAAAGCTGCGGAGGACCCGGGCGGCGGGACCGCGGCACGTCTGTGCGGTCCTGCTGCCTGGGTCCTCCGCGGCTTTCCTCCGCGTCTCCCTGGTCTGCTGGGGCCCCCCCCCCCCCCCAGCAGACCAGGGAGACGCGGAGCAAAGTCACGGAGGACCCGGGCGGCGGGACCGCGGCGCGTCTCGGTCCCGCCACCCACGTCTCCATGGTCTGTTGGGGGGGGCACAGCTAGTGCGCCCCCCCCCCCCCCCGAAGACCAGGCTTTTCTCAAGGACACCTGTGATAGAGCATCTGGGGCTCCTCGGCACTACTGGACCAACCCGGCAGCACCCCAGCTGCTCTGCCTCAGGCGTCCTGATTCAGCCGCTGCTGGTCAGTTACAGCAGCGGCTCAATCAGGACGCCTGGGGCAGAGCAGCTGGGGTGCTGCTGGGTTGGTCCAGTAGCGCCTAGAAGCGGCGCTACTGGACCAACCCAGCAGCACCCCAGCTGCTCTGCCCCAGGCGTCCCCAAGTCAGCCGCTGCTGAAACTGACCAGCGGCTGACTACAGGAAGCCCGAGGCAGAGTTTCTCTGCCCCGGGCTTCCTGGAATCAGCCGCTGATCAGTTTCAGAAGCAGCTGACTTGGGGATACCTGGGGTAGAGCAGCTGGGGTGCTGCCGGGTTGATCCCCACAGCGCCGAGGTGCGGCGCTGCAGGGACCTACCCGGCAGCGCCCCAGCTGCTCTGTCCCAGGTGTCCAGATTCAGCTGCTGTTGAAACTGATCAGCGGCTGATTCCAGGAAGCCCAGGGCAGAGCAACTCTGCCTTGGGCTTCCTGTAGTCAGCCTCTGGTCAGTTTCAGCAGCGGCTGAATCTGAACGCCAGTTCCGGCTTAAGTATAAATTCGACTTAAGTACAAACCTACAGTCCCTATCTTGTACGTAACCCGGGGACTGCCTGTATTGGAAACCTTTAGAATAATTTCTACAAAATAAAATGAAACCTTGGTTCAGAGGTTTCTTAAGTGACCTCTGCTATATTTTTGGCAATAAAAGTTGATATCACATGTTGATGTTAACAAAATGTTGTTTAGTATACATTGAGTAATGTCATGTATAGGTGTATTTAAAATATTTTGGGCTTCTATGTATAAACTGAAACAGTAGCTTTTCAACAAAAAGCATTAATTTGAAGCATATGTATGAAATGAGAAATTAATGATGCCTCCTAGCTGTACATTATCAGTAGTGGATATCTATTTGATCAAGAACGCCTCCTAAATGATAAGAGCTAGAACCATCAAATTTGGAATACAGCTTCCTCTGCTCATAACTTAAAGCAACCGAAGGGTTTGGTTGTGCCAGGAAAATGGAACATGCCTAGAATGGGATTATTTCTTATAAAACTAAACAGAAAAGAGAGAATCACCAAAGCAGGTAGTCCTCAAAATTGACATAACTGAGTGAATGTTGAAAGAGACTGAACCAAGGTGATCCAGAAAAATAGGATGAATGTGCAACAGGATTGCTTCTCAATAAGCCTTACAGAAAAGAGATAAAATTGAAAAATTTGAAGGAGTGTTCTGTTTAGGCATAGCTAAATCAATGTTTATGTTTGAAAACTAGAAGAAAATCTTATTGGAAACCAAATTGTCTATATCTTTTTTTTATTAAAACAGAGAAAATGATAAGAGTTTATACTGATGAAGAAAAATAATACATTTGATGGAAATCCTATTTTAAAAAAACTAAATGTAAAAATTTTAAGAATACCTTTTCTTAAGAAATCTGAAATAAAAAATTAACTTCATAAAAATAACACTGTATTTTTGAAAAATACAATCATTCAATAAAGCATGTTCATTTTCCTTTTATTTAAAAAAAAACCCTTAATTGAGTTATGGACTTGAGCAATGTTGGGTAAATCTGCTAGTAAAATATATTGGCTAACTAGTGGTGGCCAGGTCTTCTTTTGTTACTCAGCATGTCACAGGGTAACATGGCTCTGCATGTTCACCAAGTCTTGCACCTCTGTGTCAGGGCAAGTGAGCCTGATTGAGCCAATTAAAGGGCTTGGCTATATGTGGGGATATAACATCTGTCTGAGGGCAGGAAGAGGAATGTTTCTGGTATGGGAAAATAGAACATATAAAGCAATCCTGCCCATTGAACAGTGAATTTGAGAAGAATGGTATCTGTGGGAGGGCAAGGCCTGGAAAGCCAGGGACATAAATCCTAGGAAGGGCCACCAAGGCAATGAAACTGGGGAACAGTCATGGTGGAGCTCATGTGAGAAGCAATACACTGCATAGCAGGGTCTAAGACACTTAGGGTACGTCTAGACTACAAGCCTCTTTCGAAAGACAGCGTCTAGACTACAGCCAGTACTTTCAAAGAAGCAAGCCTCTTTTTCGAAAGAGAGCACTCAAGCAGTCTGGATGCTCTCTTTCGAAAAAGCACAGTTTGCATTCAATAAGGCCTTTTTTCAAAAGGCACTTTTGAAAAAAGGCATTATTCCTCGTAAAATGAGGTTTTCTGTGATCAAAAAACCTGCCGTGTTCTTTCAATTTACTTTCAAAAGAACGCAGCGGTAGTCTAAACGCAGGGGAAGTTTTTTTGAAAAAAGGCCACTTTTTTCAAAAAAACCCAGTAGTCTAGACACACCTTTAGTTTCTGGAACTAGGAGTGCTTGGTGTGCTGCACAATCCTCAGGCTTGAAGGTTTCCATCATATAACAGAGATTATTGTTTGGTTCATTGATTCTCAGCATCCACACTATAAAAAGGGTTCCAGCACCCTGCACAGACAGGGCCACACATTGATCAGTATATGGGCAGGGAGAGACTTAGAAAGGGCCTCAAAGAAAGTGTCTGTGAGAAGATCACATGTGGAGGCTGCAGGAAAAAAATGGGCTTTGCTGTTATGGCAGCATCATATAGAGCTACTGTTGGAATCAAAGTGGTACTGGGGGATCATGAGGATGTGAAAGGCCTAATCTCTTTATCAGAGAGAGAACAGCATGAAGAGGCCAGGAAGGATTCTCAAGCCTGATCTACACTAGGGCTATGTCTATATTGGCAAGATTTTGTGCAAATACTCTTTAACGCAAGAGTTTTTGCGTTAGAGTATTTGAGTAAGAGAGCGTCTACACTGGCATGTGCCTTTGCGCAAAAGATGTGCTTTTGCACAAGAGCATCCATGCCAGTGTAGATGCTCTCTTGCACAAGAAAGTTCCGATGGCCATTTTTTTAAACATTGGGCTTTCTTGCACAATAATTGATGTTGCCTGTCTACACTGGCCTCTTCCGCAAGAACAGTTGTGCAAGAGGGCTTATCCCTGAGTGGGAGTGTCAGAGTTTTTGCGCAAGAAGCACTGATTTTATAACATTAGAACGTCAGTGTTCTTGCGCAAGTACTCGTGGCCAGTGTAGACAGGTGGCAAGATTTTGCGCAAAAGCAGCCGCTTTTGTGCAAAATCTTGCCAATGTAGACGTAGCCTAGGAGTTTAAGTTGAATTTAGCCACATAAGGTAAATTTTCTAAACGATGTGTCCATTCTACCAAGCCCGTTCCATCAACATTAAGGGCTGCTGTAGTCGATTTTGGTACTCCTGATTTTCATTAACAGTAATGCAATTTTTTACCTTGTCTGGTTGCATTTATAGTAGCGTAGATGCAGCATTGTGAAATACAACATTCTTGGCCTCTGAAAGGCATCCCACAGTTCCCTACTCTGACCATTCTGGACAAAACTTGCAACTGTACTGCTCTCCAGGTGAACAGGAAAAGCCCTGTGAAAGTTTGAATTTCATTCCTGTGTGGCCAGCATTGTGAGCACATCCCAGAGCAGGCATCACACCTGAGCTACACAGGTGGCCAGGACTTCCATGACTTCAAGTCCCATGAGCTCCAGTTCTCAGGGGTGCAAAAGAATGACAGCATGTACTGTGCAGGAGATCTTGGACTTCATCAAGGTGTGGGGAGTGGAATCCATTTTCTCTGAGTTTCAAAACAGCAAAAGAAACACCAACATCTATGTGAAGATCACAAAGTGCCTGGTGGACAAAGGAAACTCCAGGGACCCCCAGAAATGGTGTGTTAAAATAAAGGAGCTGAGGCAGCCCTATCACAAAACATAGGAGGCAAATGGACAGTCTGTTGCATTGCCACAAACATGCCACTTCTATGACCAGCTGCATTCAATTCTAGGGGGAACCCTGACCAGCTTCCCAAGCCAGACCATGGCGTTCACGTAAGACACTCTGGGCAGCAGCATGGAGGATAGTGTGGTGGCAGAGGGGGAGGAGGAGAACAAGAAGAATGACCAGCTGATGAGCAGCAAGAGCCAAAAACTTTGTATAGGGATGGTGAGGGCACTTCTGGTGAGTTCACAATGTTTTTCTTCCTTCAAGTGAGTTAAGATAATTGGATGTGATGTGCGGTGTGCGCTGTGCCTACACAGCTCTGGGGCCTGGAATAGCTTGGTAATGTGTCCGGAGCTGGAGCTGGAATCCTCCCTGCATATTTCCATTAAGCTCTAATATAGGAACTCTTTGATTCTTCTCACAAGGTTTCTGGGAGGCCTGCTTTATTCCCCCCTCTGCTGTATGACACCTTCCCACACCAAGTCAGCAGTAAGTGGTCTGGCGTCATTGTAGCACAAAGCATTGCAGCATAAGGCCCAGGTTTCTGGATACCTTCAGTCAGCATCAGCTCCCTATCTCTCTGTTTGATTCGGAGAAGACTGTTATGTCACATGGCAACCTGGATGAAGGAGGAGGGGAAGCTATTAGCTGCTGCCTCTGCTGTTAGCATAGCTTCAGCCTCTGGCAACCCCTCTTCTCTGCCCCTCCCCCATCCCTCCAGCCAACAGGTTCCTGCAGGATAGGAAAGTAGCACTCTCCTAGGAAGTGTGGTGTAGTGGACACAGAGGAGGGAAGCTACATGTGCCACTGCCCTGCTCCCTTGGCATGAACAGAGGGTGTCCCCAATCCCACCCACAGGATCATGCCCTGGCAAGCTCCTTAGCATGCCTGCCTTCAAACCACGAGTTCAGATGTTCCCTTGAGAACTCTGCTGTGTACCTTCTGTACAGTGGTCACATTAAGGTAGGGGTGAGCAATCATTTTTGATGGGGAGGCTACTCCAAGATTTTGGAAAGTGGTTGAGGGTCCCGCTCTTCCACGGTAATGGAGGAGGTGTGGGATCTGGGATGGAGGTTGGGTACAGAAGGGAGCTTGGGGTAAGAGATTGGGGTGCAGGAGGGAGAATAGAGTCTTGTAGGGAGTTTGGGTAAACGAAGTAGTTGTGACCAAGGGCAGGGAACTGGGTGCATGGTTTTGGGATATGACCTAGGGTAGGAAAGGATTGTGATCTCCAGTAGGAGATTGAGGTGCTGGATCTCAGAGGGGCATGGATGCATGTGGAGTAGCGGGAAAGCAGTGCGGGGCAGAGGGTTGGGGAAGGGAGGAGCTGGGGTACCAGAGGCAGGTTCTTGCCAGGACACTTACCAGCCAGCAGCCAAACCAGCCTGCCTGCCTGCAGAGCTTAAAATGTTTCTACTTGTTCAGCCATGTGCTTGAGTGAGTAACTAAGCAGGATGGTTGTGATTTGTGACTGCATGTTATTCAAACAGGCAGCTTCCATTGGCCAGTTTCTGTCCAGAAACTGGCCAAAAGGGATTGTGCCGGGGGCAGGAGCAGCATGTGAATTTTCCGCCCTCCCCTCCGGACTCATAAAGAGAAAGCATCCTGCAGCTGTATTTCTGAGTGGCATGTGGAGCTGTGGGGCAACCAGGGGAGCCTGCCTGGGGCTCCCCACTACCTCTGTAGGCCAGATCTTGTGGCTTGGTGGGCCGGATGCAGCCTGTGGTCTGTATTTTTCCCAGGCCTGCTCTAAAGCATAACTTGGCCTTGCACAAAACACCTCTTCATAGTCTTTAGAAAGATATTTGTTGCTTGTTAACAGATTAGGTTACAAGATTAGAGCTGTCTGTCTTGCACAAATCCATGGGTGAAAACAGACAAAAGAAGACATGTTTAAGGAGCAAACGGAGTGGAGGAATACATTCCTTGGAGGACATGCAGGCGGAGCGGCAGGACAGGATACCTGAGGTGGGCAAATATTGGCTTGCGGGCTGGATCCAATCCGCCAGGGTTAGCTCCTGACAGGCACAAACACGGTCATATTTATCTGTGCCCACTGTTCCCTCTAAGCTGCGAGGCAGCACAGCCTCACAGGTGATTAATAGCTCCACCCAGTAAGTCAGCTCCATGAATGGAGCCCTGAGCCTCTGACTGGGCAGGGTTGATTAATCACCTGTGAAGCTATGCTAGCATACAGCTTAGAGGGAACAGTGCCACGCCTCTGCAGCTATGGGGGATCACAGCCCCTGTTGGCCACAGATTGCCATTTCTGACTCATGGGAGCTGCAATCGTCCATACCTGTGGAGGTGCAAGTAAATATAGTGGCAGCAGCCCATCAGGGGCTAGTCCTGGTGAATCGCTGCTGCTTTATTGCTCATCCCTGTAACAGCAGAGCAGCAGGAGAGAAGAGCATGCAAGGAGTGCAGGGAGGGATCTGATACCTGCTGCCTGTGCCAGACACCAGACACCACACTAGACACTCAGGCCATGTTGCTCGCAGAAGGGACCTGGGGAGAAAAGATGGAATGGGGGTGGGTGATGAGCAGGGTGGGAAGAGGAGGGAAGGAGGAGAAGCAGGAGCAGGGCATGGAGGAAGGGGCTGAGTTGGGGGTGGAGTGGGGCAGGAAGAGATGGGGCCCTCCCTGTGGGCTATGGATGGTGTGAGGAGAAACATGTGGGGTAGTCACATGCCCCAAGCCCCCCTTCTGCTCCTCCCCAGCAGTCACCACTGATAGTAAGACTGTTATAGTGATCCAGCATGGGACGAAGTAGAGCAAACTTCCTCAAGCTGCTCTGTTACTGTATCTCAGTCTTGAAAAGAATTGTAGTGCTGGTAGAGCACTTATGAATGAGACCCAATTCATTTCATAAGCCACCAAACAGCCATCAGATGGTAAGAGATTCAGATGTCTGTTACTAGAACCACTGCATAGCCAAATTATTGTTTTGCAGTTACAAGTCTGCTGTGCTTATAAGAAATTACACCCCTAGGCTTTGCAGGGGATCCTATACAAAAAGGCATCACCATTCGACAAATATGTATAAAAAGAATATGTATAAAAGTCTTAACAGATCTTATTTGTTAATGAGGTATAGCGTTAAGGAATCCTAGGAGTAAAGTATACATCTATGGTTAATTGTGTAAAGATAGTGCTTAATGATAAGCTAGTTACAACACTGTACACATTTCTATCACCTACGCAGGCTGCATACTCAAAACAGATTAATATGTTAATTGAATGGTCTAGCAAGCTGCAGTAGGTGAAATTAATGGCCACTGACAGTAGTGTAATAGAGATAGAGCTGAGATAGCACTATGTGAATAAAAGTTTAAATCGAGTTACCTATAGACACAAGTCACAGCATTTGGACCTTGGTTTTTTTGTACTAAGAGTATAGGTGTTGACCTTTGGGAGTTGAGATCACTATATGGATGAGACCAGCCCAAAAGTTAATGGTTAAAGACCTGGCTGAGTTCTGCTAGTGGAGAGTCATATTTGAACCCAACCTTTGAATTTGCCAAGCCTCCAGCATCTGGGAAGCATCTAATCACCACTTCTTTCTGTGTGGCTCTAAACAAGTGGTTCTCAATCTCTTCTTATTCTAATCTTTTCTAATCCAGGGACCCTTTCACTTAAATAGACAAGCCTGTAGACCCTCAACTAGAGGCAATACAAGGAGGGCAGGTGGAGTTCCTTGCCAGCTCCTTCTTGTCCCCGTCCCCCCAATTTCTGCCTTTTATTTGTCCCTGCTTCTTGAAGTGCTGAAATAGCAGGGCAGAGCAGTGACGTGTCTCTTCTGCAAGCTGCTCCCTGCTTGTAAAGTCTGACTGTGACTCATGGCAGGGGAAGATCTCTCTTGCATAGTGAACCTGCCGTTTTTGCTTCACCAATAACCCAGACAGGCTGGATGGCTGTGAGGCAGAGGCAATGCATGAGGAGAAATATGGGGCCATGTGCCTCCCTAGATTTCTACTGTCCGTTTAGCTCAGAGGTTTTCAAATTGTCATCTTCAGTTTGGAAGCCGGAGGAAGATGCCTGGCCCATTCAGACCTGCTCTCCATGCTATAAGAATGTGGGTGCTGGCTAGCAGACCCATAGTCCTCCCTGCCTGCTTCCTGAGCCTGTTGCTTCCACATAGCCCTGCTCCTCAGGCAGCCCAAGCAGCACAGGTTCAAGCTGTGCCCCTAATCTGATGCATTCTTGCCTTTCCACCACAGAGCTTGGCTGCCATGAGATGCTCTGTGGGGTGCTTGCTCACCACTGCCCTGGAGCTCCTGGTTCTGCAGCTACTGCTCTTCAGCACCGAGGGAAAGCATAGAGCAATCACTTTCCCCCAACCAGTTGTGTGTCGTGTCTGCCTTGTGGTGAGTCAGGGGTGAAGATGGCATTTCCTCCACAAGCCCTGAGGCCCAGGACATCCTGGTCCATGGTGGACCCCCTAGTATCTGCTTGAAGACCCCAACAGGGCCTTGGTTGAGAACCAGTGCTCTAAACAACAATCCTGAGTACAGATGTCAGTCCAGATCCACAAAGGTACTGAGGTGTCTACATCTGGGTTTAGGCACTCCACAATCTGAGTTTCTGCCAATTTGACCCTGGGGAAAATTCCTTCCCGACCCCAAATATGGCAATTTAGATGCTGACCATGTGAGGAAGACCCACTAGAGAAATAGCGAGGTAAGAATTCTCTGTAGTAACTCAGAGCCCTTCCCATCTCGTGTCCCATCACTGACACTTGGCAATATTGTTGCTAGCAGCCACAGACTGGCTACATAACATTGTAAGCAGTCTCATCATACTGTCTCCTTCATAAGTTTATGAAACTCAGCCTTGAAACAAGTAAGGTTTTTGCTTTCCCATTGCTCTCCTTGGAAGGCCATTGCAGAACTTCAGTCTTTTGATGGTTAGAAATCTTCCTATAATTTCAAGCCTAAACTTGTTGATGGCCAATTTGTATCCATTTGTTCTTGTGTTCACAATAGCACATACCTTAAATAACTCTTCTCTTTCCCTGGCATGTATCCCTCTGCTGCTTTTATGGAGAGCAATCATATCTCTCCTAAGCTTTCTTTTCATTTGACTTTATAGCTCTTTCAATAAGGTAGGTTTTCCATTCCTCAGACCATCTTCGTAGCCCTTCTCTGCACCTGTTCCAGTTTGAATTAATCTTTCTTAAACAAGGGAGACCAGAATTGCATACATTATTCTAGTTGAGGGCTTATTCCAGTTTCTTGTATAATGATACTAATATTTCTCTATCTATGCTGGAAACACCTTACCTGATGCATCTTAGGACTGAGTTAGCCCTTTTCATGGCCATATTATATTGGTGACTAAAAGTCATCCTGTGAGCATCCAATACACCTAGGTTTTTATCCTTCTCTTTCCAATTAACAAGTCCACAGTTTACAGAAAAAATCTTATTAGTCCCTAATTCCATGACCTTACACTTTGCACTATTAAATTTCATCTCAGTTCTATCACTCCAGTTTTCATGATTATACAGATCTTCTTGTATGATATTCTATATTGGTAATACCTCCCAATTTTGAGTCAGCTGCAAATTTTATTAGCAAACTTCAACTTTTTGTGCAAGGTAATCATTAAAAATGTAAAAAAGACCAATCCCAAATCACATGTTTGTAAAAAAGCAGCTTCCATTCCTGAATAATCAAAATTCCCAGTAGACAAAAGTATAATCACAAACTAAGGTTTAAATCCTGCAATCCCCCTCACTTAGGCAAAACTTGGAGTGACCTGAACAGAAGTTAAGCCTGAACAAAAAGATTGCAGGGCAGTGCCCGCTTTTTTCTCAAGTTCTAAAAGGAAGCTATTTCTCAGCTATTGCCCACACAATACTACATTAATGATGCTTTGGATGCTAAGAATAATAAAGAGATACAATCCTCAGGATATGAAACTCAGATGAGATCACTTATGAATACTAAATTGTTGGGTAGTATAATCTTGCCCACTGAAGAAATTGATTTTTTACTGAACCTCCCCAACATGAAGGCTGTCTCTCAACCTTACAGATGACTTTCTTATATGTCATTTTGTTGCCAAAACATAATGTTGGTAAAACTCCAAATGTTAATCAAAGTACATTAAAAGAATGACAGTATTGTGTTGATTGCATGATGCTATGGAAAATCTGATGGCTCCTCCATCCCTGCCCACGTCCTCTCCACAGCTCCCTACCCTGAGCTCTTTCTTGCTCCCCAAACTTCAGTCCTGCACCCCCACACACCTGAAGCCCCCTGCCCTGAAGTACCTGAGCAATGCCAGGTAAATCTTCTAGTACAGATATATAGATATAGCATCCTGCATTTCATCCAGTTTTTCTATGTCATTCCCTTCATTTTTTCCCATGGAATGCCCCCTGATTAGGATTGCTCCATGGACTGAAGGGTGAAGCTCCTTTTGGCATACCTCATAGATTGAAGGGATTTGAATTTTTTTATATCAACAATATATAGAACACAGAATAGCTGTGGAACCGGCTCCTTCTTGATATACACACCTGCAGGAATCTCATTTGTGATGGCATATGTCCATTGCACAGCCTTGTTTATATTAAAGGTGTTATGATAGTGCCTTAGAGTTGGAAATCTAACACATCTAATTTCAACTAGCAACTGAAGTTTCTTAGGGAAAATGTGTGGGCAGTTCCTGTTTCCCATACATATTTTCTAAGAATATTATTTTAAAAAACCAGCGTGTGGGTATTTGGTGTGGGAGAGTGCTTAGCACATATATTAATCTGGATTTTGCATTTATTTTTACCAGGTTTATTTTCCCTGAGAGGTTGAGGAGAATAATTTCCCACTAATCATACCACTAGTGGTTTCTATGATAGTCAGGTCTAAATTGTTTTTAGCTGTTTGCTTTAATGATCTGGTGATTAGAAGTCCTGGATACTTTCAACAACTGGAAATCCCAGAAACTAAGGCCTGATAAGTATATTTGGTTAGTCTTAAAGTCTCTGACTTGGTCTAGTTAATCTTACATGTGAATAAGCACCTGAACCGTTCAGTGAGTTTCAATTTGGGAATCAATTTTTGTGGGGTAGAGAGTAAAACCAGCCTACTGTTTGATTACAGCATATTTTTAATTCTACTGGCCAATATCCACTATATCCATACACCCCAGATTGTGCATGCCAGAAGTTCTAGACCTATGCTGAAGAGCAACAGGATTAGTAGCTAGTTCTGCCTGTAATACCTCTGTAAAGAGAATGGTTCTGAAATAGTCACTGATGATTGCACAATGCTGGGGCAGAGCAGTTTAATCCTGTTGACAAAGCGGTCACCGAATCCCATATTCTTATGGGCCCTAAAAACACAGTTCTAAGCAACTCAATCAAAGTGATGCTATTAATGGTCTCTATGAGCTCTGTGAGGTTTCTATCATATCAATGAGTTGCCTGAGGCTATCTCACTAATGCCTTGATTTAGTATAACTGACCTGATTTATAAGTATGATTTGAATTTTAATGTTTTCCTACTGTTGAGCAATGGTTTTGGCAAGAATATTTACATCATATCAGTTAAATGAGCCTGTAAATTGTGTAGTTATCAGGAACTCTCTTTGGCTATAATGGATATCATTGCCTCTTGCACTGTGGGAGATAGGAAACCATTGTTTTTGATCTCACTGAATATATCAAGGGTACCAAGGCATATTTGTATAAAGCTGCATTGGAAAACCATCTCTGCCTGTGAATTTACTGCATTTCATGTTTTTCACAGCAAGGTATGTTTCCTCAAGGCTGAGTACGGCTCCCAAGATCTCCTTCCAAGACATAACAAAGTCCATAAAGAGATATAAGGAGGCCCATCAAAAGATTTATTCTAGGCCACCATAAAGGTTGGCTGGAGGGTCTTTGTATAATTCTGAATAAAAGTGCCAGAACTGGTTATTATGTACTTCCCTTTTTCCTTGCATATACTTTTCTTCTGTTGGATTTTGGTTTCAGCCTATATGCTATGGGTTTGCCTGCTGTCTCCCCTGACTCCCAATAATCTCGGTTAGGGTAAAAAATAGGAGATTCTGCTGCTTGTGTTTGACATCCTCGTTAAGTCTTATCTCATTTGTATCAGGCTTTTTAGTTTCCCAGTGTGATAAGGCATTCTATGTACTTGATGAAAATGCTTTATGACATGAATATGTCATAGCAGAAATGTGCATTATGCAAGATGCCTCATGTAATATATCATTGGAAAGGTTGTAATCTAGTAATATGATTATCCCACTTGTATGCATTTATAATTTTTGTGGATCAAATTAGAAATATTAAACTGTGTATATATTATTGCATTTTTGCTGGTGGTGGGATCCATCTTGGAGTCTGTATTTTTCCACAAGTGCAGGGGGAAAGTTTAGAATGCACACAAAGGATTCCTGTCTTTTGCAAAACCTATTTAAGGGTAGGGAGTGAGGTAATCCAGGTTGTCAGTTTTCCCCGGCTACTCGACCAAGATGACCTCTGGAAACAACTAAGACTGAATTGGAAGAAGGAACTGGGACCAGGATGGAAGGATATTTATTCTGTGAAGATGATTATCAAAACTTCTTAGGGTGAGATATTATATGTAAGTCAGTACTGTATTAAGCTTAGTTTGTGTGTTGTTTTATGTTTGCTTAGTAACCAACTTTGTTCCATGTGCTATCTATTATGACCACTGAAATCCTACTTCCTATACTTAATAAAATCACTTTTGTTTAGTAATAAACCCGGTGTAAGTAATTGTTTTCTGGGGACGGGGGAGAGGAGTCTGTGCATCTCTCTCTTAACGATGAGAAAGTGATTTTCACAAGCTTATAGTATATAGATCTTTGTACAGCAAAAGACACATTTATCTTGGGTTCAGCTCCCAGAGGGGATGTGTACTTGAGTACTGGGAAAAGGACACACACTGTGTGGCCCTGTCTCTGTGTCTCAGTTGAAGCAAGCTGGAGAGCTGGGCTAAACAAGACAGGGTTACAGGCTGCCTGGGAAAGCAGGCTTAGTGGGGTCGCAGCATATCAGGTGACCATTCTGAAGGGGTTCCACCCATCACACTTGGTAGGGGGGGTTCTTGGATTACATTTTTAAGTTTTTCAGTGAGGATTTCTATTTTTTTGTTACGCTTTCTTGCTGAGCATGCAATAATTGTACCCCGGAGCTAAGGTTTCACTGTTTCCTAAAGTAGCGCAGTTGATGGTGCCATGGAACCATTAGTTTTGTAAAAGATCTCCAGCGTGTCATTGCCAAAGGCCACAAAGGGTGGCTCTGTGAGGTAAGAAATGATAAATTTTCATGCCTGCCTAAGAATCTCTACCTCCAGCACAAGAGTAGTAATAGAGATGTAGCCGTGTTAGTCTGGTCTTCAGATGGCTATTTGCCTGTGGTCTAATACTGATATCATTCCCATTGTGGCAATATTTACATATTCAGATAAGTTACTGGACATTCAAAAGTATCCTTGAGTAGGTAGAATGAGAGGTTAAAAAATCTATACTCATGAACAATAGGATTTGTAAGTCTTCGTATGTCTAGGTCTAATGTATAGGATATTATTGCTTGGGGCTCAATGTTCCTACACAGTGTGGGGGAATATTTGTCTAAATGGAGTCAAGAGTTTCAGTGAAGTCTCCCCCTAAGGATACCAGGTGTTTTTCCACTTACTTTAGATTAGCAAAGAAGCTGTGGAAAAATCCAGGTTTGTCTTTAGCTGGCTCAGACACATTAGTAAGTTTAACGTAAAAGCATGAAGTTTGGCATTTTATAGTCCATAGAGTTAGTCTTATTCTACTCAGTAATAATGCAAAGAATCTCCAGGCCTATATCCTATAAGATATTAGCTTAAGCAAGTCAGCATAAGTATAGCTAAGCAGAATAGAACTGTGCTCCTTGGCATAGATAAATGGCCAAGATAGATATTCTTAAATTTTGGGGAACACAGTGATACCAGACAATTGCAGGAACACTAAAGCGATAATGGGCTTGGATAATTTGAGAGAGAATTGTTGGCAGATATCTAACCACAAAATTGCTTGAGCAATAGATGATGTATATGATCATGAGTAAAGAAGCATTAATATGTTACGCTATCGGATACTGCAAATGCACCCCAATATTATGAGGGGGAGAAAGCTGATTTGGACATGGAAGACCGGGTATCAGAATGAATATTCATGATAGTGTTCATACCCTCTATTTGGCAAACTGCCATGTGGAAGGAGTTAGCTTTCCATCATTTGACACTTCAGCTGTGTTATCTACCACCAGTCTTTAGACATTGGGGAACATTAGATTATCTGACTCACTTGGTATGCTAGAGGCAAGGCTGGTCCTTTGTCTTTCACCACCAGGTCTACATGAAAGAGTGTAAGAATACAAATCTAAGAGTGTATGCACAGATATCCCCAATATATATTATTCCTGTCTATTCGTGTGGCTTGGAGCTTTTCTGTCTCTATTACTTGTTTTAATAAAAATCACCAAGGCCATTTTTTACCCTTAAAGTGTGTACCTGTCAAACACCACAAGATACTGAACTCATCAGTTTCCGTTTCCTTGTAGAATGTCAGAAGGATTCATTCTCAGAGATACAGGGACAGTGAAGGCAGTATCAAAGAGGCTCATTGTATGTGTTCTTGACTTATGCAGAATTTGAGATTATCATAGAAAGGATATACTGGACTAAAGAACACCTCAGAAGAATGGGAGGTAGAGATTAGACAGCACAGGTTAGACTTGAGCCAATTAAAACACCTTTTGAAGTAATTACACTACTCTGGTGGAGTTTATACCCCTGAATTATGGACAGCTTTCTAGCATGCTTCTCCTCTGTTAGTTCACAAATCCCAAATATGCTCTGATCAATACTTACAAGAGCTATAAATTCAAAGCAGGTTTGAAATAAACACAAAATATATTGATATTTCCCATAGAAAATAAAAATATATTTAAAAATCTATTAGTATGTCTCTGTTCTGTCAATTTCAATACATTTTTCATGACTGGCTGTTCAACTGAGATAATTATGTGCTAAATGCACATAATTGAGGTCAAATGTTTATTCTTCTCTAAACTGCAAAGCTATAAAGAGATTAGATTTAAAATGGGTGGTAGAGATGTAACATTGATGGTAGCAGATAGTAAGTCTAAATAAATTATAGCATTGTTTTATTTGTATAGCACTTCCTCTAGATGAATCCTAAATGCTGGATATAATTTACTAATTCGCTATTAGAATGCGTCAAAAGTAAATCAGGCTAAGACACTTAACTCCCCTATTTTTGTCACGGAATCTTTAATCACTATAAGTGGTTAGGACCTCAGTTTTATGTCTCGTTTGAAAGACAGCACCACCAGAACACTCCATTTCATTAGTGACTCAGAGGAAAGCATACCACCAACTGAATTATTGACACAACATCCAACAGCACAATTGTTTCCCCCCAGAGATCTCTCATCTACACATTAATCCATCTCAAGACTGCCTATTAACAGTGGATTAAATCTTGGTCTCAATGAAATCATTGGGAGTTTTTTCATTAACTTAAATGTGACCAGGATTTCACCATCTGTCTTTGAGTTCTCTCCAGACAACAGCTAGAGGTAGCATAACTGCACATCTTCTAAAGGATACACTTTGAACATGGTGGCATGATAGGTGGGAGGCTAAATATGCCCTCTAAATATTGAAATGTTCAAATCATCTTCTGGAAATAGACAAATAGCACTTAACTGTGTGACATAAACAGGGACCCATAAAGTAGTTATTTTAGTATAATTTAATAATCCAACTATTTGCACAATGGAATATACACCAGAAATTTACACACGTCTCCTAAGACTCAGAAGAAGGCATAAAACAAAACTCTGATCTGGATAACCCTGAAGTTGGAGGAAGCTCAGCTTTGAATCTAGAGTTTTTCTTTTATCTCTGTTAACAAAATCCTGCAGTTAATAACCATAAAGCAAAATGACACCTATTTATGTTTCCTCCTTAGTGGCCTAAGCAGGTGAATAACACCACTTAAATGGTTGCATGAATAGCCAAGCAGTCTTACACAGGACTATGAAATGAACAGAAACATCACACTGTGCTAACTAGACAAAATGCAAAATAATGCACATTGGAAAACATAATCCCATCTATATTTATAAAATGATGAGATCTAAATTAGCTGTTACCACTCAAGAAAGGGATCTTGGGGCCGTTTGGACAGTTCTCTGAAAACATCTGCTCAGTGTGCAGTGGCAGTCCAAAAAGATAACAGAATGTTAGGCTCCATTAGGAAAAGGACAGATTGTAAAACAGACAATATCACAATGCCACTATATAAATTCAATATACATCACCTATTGAATACTGCATGCAGTTCTGGTCACCTCATCTCAAAAAAAGATATATTAGAATTGGAAAAGGTACAGAAAACAGCAATAAAAATAAGTTAAGGTATGAAACAATCTTATGAGGAGAAATTAAACTGGAACTTTTTAGCCTGGAAAAGAGACTACTAAGGGTGATATGGTGGAGGTCTAGAAAATCATGAATGATATGGAGAATGTGAATAAGGAAGTGTTATTTACCCTTTCTGAAACTAGAGGTCACCCAATGAAATTAACAGTCAGCAGGTTTTAAACAAACAAAAGGAACTAATTCTTCACAGTCAATCTGTGGAACTTGTTGCCAGTGAATGTTGTGAAGGTCAAAACTGTAACAGGGTTCAAAAAATAATGAAATAATTTCTTGGAGGATAGATCCATCAATGGCTATTGACCAAACTGGTCAGGGGCACAACCTCATGTGCTTGGTGTCCCTAAACCTCTGACTTCCAGAAGCTGGGACTCAATGACAGGGGATAGATCACTCGATAAATCGCCCGGTTCTGTTAATTTCCTCTGAAGTACTTGTCACTGGCCACTGTCACAAGGCAGGGTACCAGGCTAAATGGAACATTGAGCAGACCCAGTATGACCATTCTTATGTTACTTATTACCAAACAAATACAGTCAGTTGTTCCCTAACAGCCAATTTTCTGAATAGCCTTCGTTTTATGATACAGGAAGGAATCTACATCCTCAGATTACCCTAAAAAGTCCAATGGGAACAGCAATAATAGGAACACACAATGTGTTCCCTACAGCCACTGAACTATTCACAGTTAAGGGCAAATTTTAATGTATTTTCTTGTTCTCATATTACAGGAAACAAAGTGGATTTTTGTGAATATTTGTCCATTACTGTGTTCATGTTTCAGATGTTCACAATATTTTTTTAATCTCTTCCCACAAAAAGCTGATTTTTGATTTTGTAAAAATGTTCACAGAAACAGTAAATCTCAAGGATACTTCTGGCAATACATGTTTGTGTGAAGTTTGGCAACCAAAATATTTGAGCAGCTATCATCTACACATCTTGAAAATGTATTTTCATAGAAGTGAACACAACTTACAGCTATCTTTACATTTCTTTCATCTCCCTTTGCCTTTACAAAAGTTTCAGTAATCCTATTAGAAAGTGCAAACAATATTTTGTGGCACACTTAGTGAAGCACATAACATGAGTAATGAAGAACACATAGTAAATAACAAAGTTATTCAAAAAAATATGTAAAAATTGAATTTTAGAAAATTCATCATATGATTTATTATGAATATCTTGACAAGATATAGTTATGCCAGATAGGAACTGCAATGACAATACAATTTTTATACTAGATCCAACTGAAGATTAGTTATCATTTTTAAAAGACATAGTGAAAAAGAAGCATTCACATTTAAAAATGGAATAAAACGGGAAGAAATTTAATCCACATGGCCAGTTTTTCCATAGTCATTTTTATAACTTACAGTACTGTACAAAAATGCCTTCTCAATCTCTGGAATTAAAATTGGTATTAATTAACCAGGCAAAGTTTTTAGATTTGTTCAGACTACTGATTAAATATCTTCAGGAACTTCTGAAAATGAAATATGAGCGCTCATGACTAGGAAGTTACACAAATTTATAAAATAAAATCCAGATTTTGCTGTGAATTGCCTCCATTCAAAAAGATGGAAGAATTGTATTTGATTGGTCACCTAAAGATCTTGCTTCTACTCTGGTTATAATACAAGCAGCTTTAAGGAACAGTCCACTTCACATATGTGAAGAATATGTTGTTCTTAATCATTCCTACACTAGATTGATGAAAGGGAATATAGAGCAACATTAGTTTAATAAAAGCAAACAAATGGAGAGTAATAAAGATATTATAGTACAGTAAGGCTTATTTTGGTTTGGCTGCTACTTTACACCATAGCCCTCTGCAATTCTTTCTTGAATGACCCCTGTACATTTATTTTAGAATCCTCTCCTCATACAGCTACTGCATGCATTACTGAGTCTCCACGTGAAAATATTATGTAGTCTGTGAACATTTTAAACCAGTTTAGTGTAGGGATAGCTGTCCGTATCATTTATATAGATTAGAAACAGCAGAGGTCTGAGAACAAAACTCTGTGGGACTCAAAATAACATTTCCTGCCATTTGGATGGTAGTACTTTTATTTCTTATTGTTCACCAGTTTTAGACTAATCCTGTGCTTCTTTCTTTGATGTTGGGGTTTAACTTTGAAAGCTAAGATGAAGGATCCTATAATACATGGTTTATGTTTTTTGAAAACACAAATGCATTAGATCATAAAACCTGCTGTTAACACTTCAGTAGTGTCTTTAACATGATGTTACAAAAAGTCAGTCTAATCTCTTTCCTGGTTTATGATGATTACCGAACAGATACAGTCTTTCTCTTCTCAGCATATGAACAACATACCTCAGGTGGTATGTGACCAGTAATCATCAACAAATTTGGTCTACTAGCTGGATCATTAGTTTCCCCGGCCCAGGCCAGATATTGATGGGCTGTGTCTAGACTGGCAAGTTTTTCCGGAAAATCAGCAGCTTTTCCGGAAAAACTTGCCAGCTGTCTACACTGGCCGCTTGAATTTCCAGAAAAGCACTGACGGTCTCATGTAAAATCATCAGTGCTTTTCCGGAAATACTATGCTGCTCCCGTTCGGGCAAAAGTCTTTTTCTGAAAGACTTTTGCGCAAAAGGGCTAGTGTAGACAGCATAGTACTGTTTTCCGCAAAAAAGCCCCGATCGCAAAAATGGCGATCGGGGCTTTTTTGCAGAAAAGCGCGTCTAGATTGGCCATGGACGCTTTTCTGCAAAAAGTGCTTTTGTGGAAAAGCATCCTGCCAATCTAGACGTGCTTTTCCGAAAATGCTTTTAACGGAAAAGTTTTCCGTTAAAAGCATTTTCGGAAAATCATGCCAGTGTAAACGTAGCCATGGTGAGAGCAACATAGATGCTGATATATGACCCCATAGATACAGTAATATTTTGTTTTTATTTGTAATAGAGCATATAGACCTCACTCAAAGATCTGTCTCCATTGTGCTAGGCACTGTACAAAGAAACATAAAAGAAAAATCTTCCCCAACGAATTCACAAGTTAGGAGTTATGTCTGATGAACTGCAATAGATGGATGAAACAGGGTTATAGAAAGGGAAGGAAAAATGAATCCATTGTATATCAGGCAGGAACCTCAGCTCACATGCTGCAGTGTTTTGTCGACATTACAGCAAAGGCAAAGTTTCTAAAAGTTTTGAAAGAAGAAAGTGTGGATGCTTTCTAGATCCCAACTGGATGTTTTCCTATGCATAAAGGGAGAAAGCTTGAAGAAAGTGTGAGAGAAATAAGGTGCTTGCGGAACGTTAGTAAATGACAAATACTGGTGTAGTTAATAAAGAAAATATGGTGGTGGGATAGAGGGCCAATTAAACAATAAAATATCAGATCTGATATTTAAGGTGCAGTTAAAAGCTTCAAAGATGAAGACAAGAAGCTTGTGGATGAATGTGGAGAATTGAGAGCTAATAGTATAGTGTAAGCTAGGAGTAGTGTAGGCTTTAATGTGAAAACAACAAGACTTATTGGCTCATGACTTCCTATTTGAACAGACAAATGTAAAATAAGCAGAACAGTTTTTGAAAATCCTGCAAAAACAATCCTAGCTCATACTTCACAACAAAAGAGAATTACATTATTTTTTTCTTTCTGTGAACCATTTTGAGGTACATCCTTGTTCTGTCCTTTACAGAATATTACTATTAAATCTGATCAGATTGGTGTTTCCCTTATTTAGATTTCAATTTCACACTGTGGTATTATGTATTCAAGGTCAATAGTCATGCGATGCTGTAATCCATAGAGTCCATAGTAAAAGAGGTACTAGCAGTGCCCTGCAGAGCTGTTAAGGAAGGTCAGTTTGTGCAAAACTAAAGGTCTTTTATATCCAGCAGTATCTTTTAACACTCAGTGGTAGTGCTTGACCAGAATGTCTCCTGCCAGCTGAAATGTAATATAAAAGGTGTCCATCTTTCAGAAAATTCATTTAACATGTTTTAGAAAGGAACAAATAACAAATATTAGGCTGCTAAATTATCATGTAGGAATAAAATATATTATTTAATGAGATTTGTATACGCTCCTCCCTTGATAGTCCATCATCTTAGTTAACTGGTAGTCCTAATTATGAGAAAAGCTCATAAAATGAAACCAAATAGCCTGAAAAGACTTAAGAAAGAATAAAATTCTATACAGAATATCCAGAGAGTTCCATGGAGGGCTGGTGGCTGGGAGCCATGCAGCGGGACTGGAGCCCAGTAGCAGGGCTGCCTCCCAGTGGTGACACTGGGTGGGTGGGGATGGGAGGCAGTGGAGCTGCTGCCCTGTGGTGAAGCTACCTGGCAAGACTGGGAGGCAGTGAGGCTGCTCAGCGGTGGAGCCAGAACCCAGCAGCGGGGTCACCCGGCAGTATAACTAGGAGCCTAGCAGCCCTGCTGCTGCTCAGCATCTCAGCTGCATGGTGGTGGGACTAGGAGGCCATGGGGCTGCCCCCTGGGACTGGGAGCCTGACTGCGGGGCTGCCTGGTGGTGGGGCCAGGAACCTGGGAGTGGGGCTGCTTGGCGGTTCAGCAAAGAGCCTAGCAGCCCTGCTGCTGCTAGTGGAGCTGCCCAGTGAGGCCAAGAAGCAGAGGGGCTGCCCAACAAGGGGGAAGCCCAAGAGGGACTGTGCCCAGCAGTGCAGCTGGACCCCAACAGGTGCCAGCAGTGGGGCTGTACGTGCAGTGGCAGAGCTGCCATGGTGGGACCAGGAGCCCTGCCTTAGAAGGGCTGATGGCAGGGGAAAGCCATTGGGGAGGCTGGAAGCGAGGCCATGGCTGGGGGGCAGGGGTAAGGGTCAGTGGCAGGGGGGTGGAAATGACCTTCCCTGGTCCAGCAAAATCCCTCATCCGGGACCAGTTAGGTCCTGAAGGTGCCGGACCAGGGAGGTCCAACATGTACCACTAAATAGGTCATAGATAGGGCCCTAGCAAATTCACTGTGCATTCTGGTTAATTTCATGGCCGGAGGTTTGCCAAATAGGTCAATTTCACAATTTCAGATGTTTACATGTGAAATTTCATGGTGTTCTAGTCATGTGGGTTTTGACCCAAAATAAGATCGTGAACAGTGCTCATGGTGGCGGAGTTTGCAAAGTTCTTGTGAGGAAAGGGTCCCAAGAATGCCATCTTCACTTCTGTACAGCCTGCAAGACAGGGCTAGAGTACATTCCATCCTTGTTTCTTCACTACCTCTCATGATGGCTCTGATCTCCTCAACAAGAGTGACTGGGCACAGGAAGAACAACTCCTTGGGGGTATGTCTACACTGCCACCCTAGTTCGAACTAGGGTGGCTAATGTAGGCATTCGAAGTTGCAAATGAAGCCCGGGATTTAAATATCCCAGGCTTCATTTGCATCTTGCCGGGTGCTGCCATTTTTAAATCCCCCTTAGTGCGGACTCCGTGCCCGCGGCTACACGTGGCACGGAGTAGGTAGTTCGAATTAGGCTCTCTAATTCGAACTACCATTACTCCTCGTGGAACAAGGGCAGTGTAGACATTGTTCTCCAGCCTGGCTAGACAGGCAACAGGAATCCCCAATCTCCTAGCAGCATGGGGAAATCATATTTCACAGTGCAAAGCAGATTCCAAAGTCTGTGACACATTTTTCCATGGTTGTGAAATTGATAGGGCTTTGGTCAGATTCTCAGGGCTTTTTCCCTGTAATGGTCTGCACTTGATAATAGTCTCCATTGGAATGTTCTGGCAAAGCTATGAACACCAAGGAAAGGTCTTCAATTCATTGGATTTGTTGTTTATTTCCTTTGCAGCATCATGAATTAAGGGCACTGGCAGCTCATTGAAAAAGGCACAGTTAGATGCCCATTTGGGTCTTTTAAAGTCTTCAGTAGGACTGTGTGGTATAGCCTCTGTCTCGTTTCTCTTCCCTGGAAGGTGGATTTCATCATCAACTGCCCTTGTCTTGTTTTTAACCCTGAATGACCCTAGCCACTTGGTCAGCAGTTTTGACTTCAAGATTGGGAGCAACAACAAACCCTCTTACTGGGCTTAAATTTTTATATTGGGCCCGTTGTCAGACTGTTCCTAGTTCTGAGATTTCATCACATTCTCCCACAACAAAGCCTGCAAGGACTCCAAGTTTTCCCTCTGATAGAACACGGATTATACCATGCTGGTTGTTCCTGGGCCCGGCTCCTGCCACACCCTGTGGAGGAGATCTAGCTTCCTGTGCCGCTGCCTCCCATATAACAACTCCGATGGGGATAAGGAGAGGCATGAGAAAAGCAGGCTGATGGGGATCTGAGATCTTGGTCCTCTGGCTGGTTCACTGAGTTCTAGGTTAACAGAGTTAAACAAAATGTACAATGTCCTCACAAAATAAAGGGTCTGAAGCCCACTTCTGGTTCCCATGAACAACTCAGGGCTTATCATGTCTCTACCCTCTCCTCCTGCCCAATGGAGGACAAAGGGGTCTGGGTCCCCTCCATGAAATGGGTGATTAGTGTAGAAGGCTAGGCCCTATGCATATGGCCAAATGCCTCACCCAGGATCCACCAGATGTTAGAGCACAGGGGTCTGTAGTCTTAGGCAAAGGCTGGCCCCTACTCTCAGACCTGGGGAAGCTGCTGCCAACAAAATTTCTCCTCAGCCAGGACTCCTGCTGCACCCTTAAGAACATAAGAATTTAAGAATGGCCATACTGGGTCAGACTAAAGGTTCATCCAGCCCAGTATCCTGTCTGTTGACAGTGGCCATTACCAGATGCCCCAGAGGGAGTGAACAGAACAGGTAATCATCAAGTGATCCCTCTCCTGTCATCCATTTCCAGCCTCTGACAAACAGAGGCTAGGGACACCATTCCTACCCATCCCGGCTAATAGCCATTGATAGACCTAACTTTCATGAATCTATCTAGCTCTTTTTTGAACCCTGTTAAAGCCCTGGTCTTCACAACGTACTCTGACAAGGAGTTCCACATGTTGGCTGTGCTCTGCATGGAAAAAAAAACCCTTACTTTTGTTGGTTTTAAATCTTTTGCCTATTAATTTCATTTGGTGACCCCCTGGTTCTTATGTTATGGAAACAAGTAAATAACTTTTCCTTATTCACTTTTTTCCATGCCAGTCATGATTTTATAGACCTCTATCATATTCCCCCCCAGTCTCCTCTTTAAGATGAAAAGTCCCAGTCTTTTTAATCTCTTTTCATGGGGGACCCATTCCAAACCCCTAATAATTTTTGTTGCCCTTTTCTGAATCTTTTCCAGTGTCAATATATCTTTTTTGAGATTAGGTGACCACAACTGCACAACTGTACATGGTATTCAAGATGTGGGTGTCCTTTGAATTTATATAGAGGCATAAGATATTTGCTGTCTTATTCTCTATCCCTTTTTAAAAAATGATTCCTGGTAAAACAAAAGGAAAAAAATATGTAGCACTTTAAAGACTAACAAGGTAGTTAATTAGGTGATGAGCTTTTGTGGGCCAGACCCACTTCTTCAGATCATATTCTGAAAAAAAATTGTCATGATCATATATAACAAAGGAATACAATGAAGAAAGTGAACACATTATAAACTAACAAATCAGATTTTAGAACAGAAGGTGGGCAAGGGAGAGTGAAGGAGGAAATAGATTATTGTAAGTCAATGAGTGGCTAATCTGGAGTTACTAGGACTATCAATAGATGGGGAAGCTGTCTCTGTAATGTGTAAGGTAATTAGTGTCTTTATTATGGCATATTCTTCAGAATATGATCTGAAGAAGTGAGTCTGGCCCACAAAAGCTCATGACCTAATAAACTATTTGTTAGTCTTTAAAGGGTTACATATTTTTTCCTTTTGTTTTACCAAGATCAGACTAAAACGGCTACCTCCCTATTACTATTTAATGATTCCTAACATTATGTTTGGTTATATGACTAATGTTGTAGAGTAGATATAGTTAAATTAGTCCCCATCATATTATATGCATAGCTGGGATTATTTTCCCAATATTCATTACTTTAAATTTATTAATGTTAAATTTCATTTACCATTTTGTTGTCAATTACCTAGTCTTGTGAGATCCTATTTAAGCTCTTCACAGTCTGCTTTGGTCTTAATTATACTGAGTTGTTTAGTATCATCTGCAAATTTTGTTGCCTCACTGTTTACCCCTTTCTCCAGATCATTTATAAATAAGTTAAACAGGATTGGTCCCAGGACTGACCCTTAGGGGACATCACTAGTTACCTCTGTCCAATCTGAAAATGTATAATTTATTCCTACTCTTTGTTTCCTGTCTTTTAATCAGTTATCAATCCATGAAAGGATTTTCTTTCTTATTCTATGACAACTTACTTTACTTAGGAGCCTTTGGTGAGGGACCTTATCAAAGTCTTTCTGGACCCCCCTTGTCCATGTTTGTTGTCCCCCTCAAAGAACTCTAGCAGATTAGTAAGGCATGATTTCACTTCACAGAAACCATGTTGACTTTTCCCCAACAAATTATGTTCATGTATATGTCTTACAATTATATTACTTACTATAGTTTCAACTGATTTGCCCGGTACTGACATTAGATTTACCAGTCTGTAATTGCCAGGATCATGTCTAGAGCCTTTTTCAAAAATATTGGCATCACATTAGCTATCTTCCAGTCATTAGGTACAGAAGCTGATTTAAAAGATAGGTTACAAATCACACTTAATAGGTCTACAATTTCATATTTGAGTTCTTTCAGAACTCTTGGGTGAATGCCATCTGGTCCCAGTGACTTGTTACTGTTATGTTTATCAATTTGTTTCAAATCATCCTCTAATGACACCTCAATCTGAGACAATTCTTCAGATTTGTCATTAAAACGAATTAGGATGCATAGATAAAGTTTGTTGACACCTTAAATGACTGTTTCTTGGGGCAACTGGCTCTGAAACCCACAAGAGGAGAGGCAATTCTTGATTTAGTCCTAAGTGGTGCACAGGATTTGGTCTAAGAGGAAAATATAACTGAACCACTTGGAAATAGTGACCATAATGTAATAACCTTTAACATCTCTGTGGAGGGAAAACCACCTCAGCAGTCCAACACTAGGACATTTAATTTCAGAAAGGGAAACTTCACAAGATGAGGTTAGTTAAAGAAAAAATTAAAAGGTACAATGCCAAAAGTTAAATCCCTGCAAGATGCATGGAGACTTTTCAAAGATATCATAATAGAGGCCTAACTTAAATATATACCTCAAATTAAAAAACACAGCAAGAGAACATCTCCATCTCCCAGGTGATTTCAGGTGGATCATTTAGCATTCTAAAGAAGGGGGAGGGGCTCATCTGCACATCCTTTTGGAAGGTTTCATCCCCACCTACAAGCTCCACAGCCACCTGAGGCCAATTAAGTGATTAGCCACATCTCAGTGAAGCATCAACATTTCTCAAAAATCACATCATAAAGTCCTTCTATACTGTTGCCAACTCTGTGATTTTGTCATGAATTTCACAATATTTGGTACTTTTCTTAACACCTTCCAAGGAAAAGTTATATCATAGTAGTTCATAATTCCCCTTCACTTTCAATGGGAGATAGGCAACTCAAGTGCCTTTTGTGCTTTTAAAAACTTCTCTCTAAATATACAAACACTAACAAATTTACCCAGTATTGCTCAGGTCATTAAAGAAGGACTCTCTGCATTGGACTGTGGGGGTGGGGGTGCAAAAGTCATGGCAGGGGCTTGTGTCCTGCAGCTGGTCTTGCTTGCAGGTTACCCCCGGGCCTTGCAGCTGGTCGGGGGGGGGGAGGGGTGTCTCAAGGGAGCATGGGTCAGCCCTGGCTCCAGTGGCCCCCCTCAACCTTCTTCACTCCAGCACTATTTGGGACTGTGGGATGGTTACATATACAGCCCTGTCTGCTGCCTTCAGTGGTCATGTTCCAATATAGGGTCCTCCGCTCTCTCTGCCCTCCGTACTCACTTTGAGTATCACTTCCCTCATGTCTGCCCCCTCTCTTTCCATGTTTTGCAAGAAGTCCCAGCACTTCTCATTTTCTTGGCACAATCAAACTCTGACTTTGCTTTAAGTTAAGAGAAAAGGAAGCTGCGTAACAAATTTGGTGGACCTAGTTTTTACTGCTTAGGAGGAGTTCTTGAACAAATGGATTTGCAGATGGACAGACAGACTACAGACAGACACACTCTAAAACATAAATATAGAGAGATTAAGGATGTGTTTACTTAAGGGAAATAATATGCCCTTGTTCCTCTGAGAGATAAATTAGGTGGGTAATAACTTTTAATGGACTAATTCCTATTGATAAGGAAGACAAGCTTTGAAGCTACACAGAGCCTTCTTCAGGACACATCTCTTCTGAGTTAAATAGGGCAAAAAGCAGAGGTGTAGTGGTGAAGCATAATGTTTCTTAATCATTCTGCCAGACCATGCTGGGATAACTCAGGGCTGCTGAGACAGTTCACTCACCACTGCTTTTTAATCTGTTGTTAAAATAGTTTTGTGACCCTCTTTTTGTCTGTAGATTTTATAACCAGAAATCCTAATACAACTGTTTTGACATCAAAGAAGAAAAAAAATACATCCAGGTACAATTGACCTATACTCTATTCTGGCTTTGAAGATGTTAAATAATGTGAGTCCTGAGCTACACAAGGGGATAAGTTCAAATTAAGATACAGAACTTCAGCTATATTAATTACGTAGCTTAAGCTGAAGTATCTTAACTTGAATTTTAGCACCATCCACACTGCGGAAAGTCGATGGGAGTACACTCTCCCTTTGACTCCCCTTACTCCTCATAGAAGCAGAATGACTGGCATCAACAGGAGCACCTTCTCAGTTCAAATTAGCATGTCTTCACTAGACCCAATCATTCGGCCCTGGAAGATCAACTGCAGCTTCTTCGATCTTATCTGTAGTGTAGACATTGACATAGAGCCTTCCTGTTTTATAATTCTTGTTCCTTTTATCTTTCTATCCAATCAATTTTTAAAAAAGTATTTCTGGATTAAGGGAGAGAACCAATCTCTATGTGACACGTTAAGGTTGTCATTATTTACATTTCATAACCACACAATTTACCAAGCTGGCAAACATATTTTCCTTGAGAAGGGGAACAGAGAAAGAAGGCAAGAACCACAAATGATGGATGCTCAACAGGTTGCTTAATGCTTTACTGGGAGCTAGTATGGTGATGCTGTAGTTTAAGAACCTGAGTAGACAAGGATGGAAGAAAGAAAAATTGAAAGTTCATGTCAGGAAGTTTTAATTGTTCAAGGTATTCTTATAATATTTCTGGTACGTGGATGTGTTTGTGTGGCAGTTCAGGAGGTGGCAGGATTATAGGGTTTTTTGGTTTTGATCATCACCTAAAATGGGATTCATCACAGACTTTTTTCATTATTCTAAGGGTGTGTGTGTGTCCGTTAAAATGTCCTGTTGTCAAACAGGCATAATTGGTGACCAAAATGTCATTATTTATATAATGAGGCACATACCATGAAAGTCTGTAAAGTGCTTAGGAAAGAAAATTTAATCTGTCAAAGAAAGCTGGAAACACTGCACGATAATTCACAGCTAAGATGTTTTCAATGTCAGAGAATGCATTTGTATCCAGGAACTCTTGAAACAATTGTAGACTCTGGAATGAAATCCATGCAGCGCAGGGCACAGCAGTCTCATATGGATGCATACCCTGCCCATGCACAAATTCTGGGGATGGTCTTGAAAGAAGTACAGCTAGCTCTACAAGGTGTGTATATTACCCACACACCTGCTGGGTGTGATTCACTGTCCTCTTAGACCACTGACAGAGAGAAAGAATGAGTTTCCGCTATAGCATTAGCAGAGAAGCAAGTGGATTTTAGCTCAAGTGGTAGAAACTTATGCACTAAGCTCCAGAAGTCGCAGATTCTATTCTTCCTGTGGGCACTGTATGTACAGAGGGCTCTTTCTTAGTTTCCGGGATGCAATTAACATCAGAGATAATGAATTTATTCTTTGATCCATTTGATTATCTTTGTTTCTTTCACCTGCTATAAGAACTCATAAGTGTCATTTTTTCTATCTCTGTGAAGATCTTGCAGTCATAATATGTTAGTGGAAGGAGAAAGTTATAGGATACAGTGGAAGATATCTTGGCAACATTTGTAACAGTAGAAAGATATGGAAAAGATTGAGGTCCTCATTATTTTGAATAAATACAAAACAAAACACATGCTAATGTATATAGACCCTGAGAAGGATGTGTTGTGAGTTGAAGAGTATGTGAATTACATAAGCATGTAGCTGAAGAATTCAAATAGCAGGCTTGAAAGGCCAAGGAAGAAGTGTAAACTTATAAATATCTCTTCGTGGCATATTAGTGAAGAAGATATGTAAGAATAGAAAAATAAATGGGTAATGTAGCTGTTTCTAATAGTTCAGTGTAATTTACTTAATTTCAATAAAGAAAAAAGGAAATGCACATAAAGACACAGGAAAAAAAATAGCAGGACACCAGCTCTAAGGCCAAGTGCAATTCTTAGTCATTATTCCATGACATTTTGACCACTGAAAAGAATGGTATAGGCAGTAAAACGGAAAATGAACACACACAGTGCTAGATAAAGTGACTACTGTTTTTGAAATCAGTGGAAGAGGAACTCTGCTACCTATATGCCAAGATGGCTGACCTCCATTTTTGTTTTCTGAAGCTGTTTATTGCTTCTCACATGAAAAAAATGCACAGTGAATAATATAGATAATAAAAGTTTTCTGGTATCCAACCAAATATATGTGTTCCCTCTATTAATTATGTCACAGAAAATCCAGTAGTTATGTAAAATACTGAATAGGTTAGACAAATTTGCTTGCTCAATACCTTTAAGCTACACTATCAATCTTCCCTGTAATGAGCCAAATCTTGCCTTAAAAAGTAAAGGTCTGTATTCCATTCTCTGAATTGTGGACAAATTCAAGAGGTGTAACTATTCTCAATGGCTACGTCTAGATTGGCATGATTTTCCGCAAATGCTTTTAATGGAAAAGTTTTTCCGTTAAAAGCATTTGCGGAAAAGAGTGTCTAGATTGGCACGGACGCTTTTCCACAAAAGCACTTTTTGCGGAAAAGTGTCCGTGCCAATCTAGACGTGGTTTTGCACAAGAAAGCTCCTATCGCCATTTTTGCCATCGGGGCTTTTTTGCTCAAAACAGTCCTGAGCTGCCTACACTGGCCCTCTTGTGCAAATACATTTGCGCAAAAGGGTTTTTTCCCGAACGGGAGCAGCATTGTATTTGCGCAAGAACATTGACGATCATACATTAGATCGTCAGTGTTCTTGCGCAAATTCAAGTGGCCAGTGTAGACAGCTGGCAAGTTTTTCTGCAAAAGTGGCTACTTTTGCGGAAAAACTTGCCAGTCTAGTCGCAGCCAATATGTTTTAACTGAAGCCTGCAAGAGAGAAGAAAATCTGAGTGGTTATGACATGATGGTTAAAAGAGAAGTACAATGCAGCAAAAGAAAGATCAGCTATATTTTAAAAAGTGGCTTTTTCACTAGATCAGCACTTTCACCCTGGCTCTCCAGATATAGGGAGCACATTGGAAGCAGCAGACATGCAGAGCTTTTCAATGCTTACTAAACAGCAGCCTCTAGTGGAAAGCCAATAAAATGTACTAGATGTCTTGCATAACTTTAGTCCTGCAATATTTGCTTCAGAGATACTGTAGGTATATGTTTGATGAGCAAAGAAATGAAACCCAATTAATATTTACCCTTTTCACATTCTTTTAAAAGCTAATAAAATATTCAAAACTACTGATGATTGATTAAATCATGGTCACAAAAGAGAAAACACATGACAATTTTGTTACTGATTGTTTCTTTATTATGAAAAATCAGAAAGATGGAGATAACCGAATAGCATATCAGACAATTCACCCATCTGAATAAAGAAACCCACCTAAATAAGTGCTAAAGGAATTAAGAAACTCATCAAATCGATCCTAAATATGGAAGTTTCATCATGTTGGTTCAGATTTAGAATTCCTTCTAAGCATGTGCTTAACATTATTATTTATTATGTCTGTTACAGTAGCACCTGGAAGACCCAACCAAGATTGGAGTTCCATTGTGCCAGCCTCTGTAGAAATACACAGTAAGATAGTCTCGGTCTTTCAGAGTCACAGACATGTAGGACTGGAAAGGACCTCTAGAGGTCATCTAGTTCATTCCCCTGCACTCAAGCCAGAAGTAAGTATTATCCAGACAATTCCTAACAAATGCATGTCTAATTTGCTCTTTCTTACAAAATCTCCAACAATGGAAATTTCAGTGTCTATGGGCAATTTATTCTAGTGCTTAACCACTCTTACAGGGTCCAACTACATCACTCTTGCTACTGCACTTCAAATCCATTGCTCCATGTTCTATCCTCAGAAGTTAAGGAGAACATTTTTTCTCCCTCTTCCTTGTAACAACTCTTTAAGTACATGAAAACTGCTACAATGTCTCCCTCAGCCTTCTCTTCCACAGACTGAACAATTTTTCCAATCTTCCCTCATTGGTCATGTTTTCTAGATCATTTTTGTTGCTCTTCTCTGGACTTTCTCCAATTTGTCTACATTTTTCCTCAAATGTGACACCCAGAACTGGACAAAATACTCCAGCTAAGGCCAAATCAGTGCAGAGAAGAGTAGAAGTACTTCTTGCATCTTGCTTATAACACTGTAAGTGCTTATCATCTAGCTAGACATCGGGAGATGGGGAAACAGCAGCACAGAAGTGAAGTGGCTTGTTCAAGATCACACAGCACATCAGTGGTGAATGTGGGAACAAAATCCATCTTCTGAATCCCTGTGTAAGATCCCCTTCATTACTGTACAATTTTTTGCTGAGGTCAGTTAATGTAAAAGCAAATACAGTAGAAATCTGTTTATCCAAAATCTTCTATGATACAAAACTAAGCTTAGTCACCTCCTTCCTCCACCTGCATTACTTCACTGAATAAATCCCACACCCTGCTATTCTATTTGGACAAATGTAGCTCTGTATCTTCTAACATTAACAGTATTTTTAACATTTTATATTCTTCATTTGCAGGCTATTGAACTATTACAATACATTATTTCAAAAAGTGTCTAATTTGCCAGTGCACAGGAGTGGTTCTTTACAAGTGCATAGCTCATTTGGAAAGTATTACTGTAAGTATTGAGTGAATCCTTCAAGGCATCAACACCTTCAAATCCCAATGAAGTCTATATGAACGGATCCTATATATTTGCAAAAGTATAGGAACTAATTTGACATTATTATTTGTCATGTCCAGAGGCATGACACCCCATTGCAATCAGCGCTTTATAGCACACCAGTAGGCATGAATCCCTGCTTCAAAGAGCTCAGTCTAACTGGAAACAAGATGCAAATGGCCCTCTTTGCCAACATTTACTTTGCTGGCACAAACCCCAAATCAGTGAGAAACCCAAACCCGGGACTGCTCTGAATGGATTTAATTCCTCTGAATCTCCTATTAGTTTATTCTTTTGCCCCTGTTTGCTTCTATGATCCTGTCTCTTTTCTACTGGTCTTTGAAACTTCACTTTTTCCTGACAGCTCCTCTGCCTTTCTTGCATCTGTACCCCATCCTCACAATCTCTCTTCCTAGGAGCTAGGATTGCAAATTATAGGTGTAGTCTTACACACACATTCTCTGGTGTGAATGGGAAATCTCTTTTCACTTCCTGCATGAAGCCTGTGGCTTGTTTCTCAACTGTGATTGCACCTGTTTACCTTTGGTTTTGTATCTTTTATCCCCTCTAGCAATACAACTAACCTGAGCTAGTAAATTAGATAGGTGTATAGCTGCTGCCTCCATAAAGAGCAGTTATATATTGTAAGATTACTATCACACGCCTCACAGGGCTGTAGCAGACTCATTAAATTAGAGAGTAATGGGCAGAAGGACAAAGATCCTTAGTGCCAACAGGGCCTGGGGCTAGCCAATCCTGATTATTAAAGAGGTACATCTGGGTTGGGCCAGAAAATTCCCTATAAAGGGCAACAAATGCCCCCCCACTGAAATGGGAAAAAAAACCCACAGCAAATAAGGGAAGTGGTTGAGTTTCTAGCTAGGTAGGGCCTGGCCAACCCAAACAGAGGGAACTGGAAATGCCTAAAAGTGAACAGGTTCCAGCAGAAAACCTAGGATGATGTGGAGTTTCCCTAATGGGACAACAGGCAGGAACAGGTTGGGAGGGATCTGACAAAAGTGTAAACGTGATGGACTGTGGTTTTGGAGTTTTATTTTGGAGCTTTATGTGAATTACCTTGGACCACCAACAAGGAATAATTATCCATTCAGAAAAGCATCTGTGGCATTTGTTTAAGAAACCAAGGTGGAGGGGAGGGAAATTGTTAGCAGGGCATGACAAGTGTCTGACCAGTTGCAAAGCCAGGGAAGTAGCAGATAATGTCAAATTTCAAGAAGACAGGTTGACAACATAAACTGTCCATCTACTGGTTCATATTCCTCACAGGCCTTAAGCGGCAGACCCTAGGAAGGGCAAAAGGTACCCAAAGGAGGACACTGTTTAGCTGTTCCTGAAGGCCTTTGGAATGCTACTGATAGTACTTCCATCATGACTAGTGACAGTGAAAAACACAAGGGCTACGTCTACACTGGCATGATTTTCTGGAAATGCTTTTAACGGAAAAGTTTTCCGTTAAAAGCATTTTCGGAAAAGCGCGTCTAGATTGGCAGGATGCTTTTCTGCAAAAGCACTTTTTGCAGAAAAGTGTCCGTGGCCAATCTAGACGTGGTTTTGTGCAAAAAAGCCCCGATTGCCATTTTAGCCATAGGGGCTTTTTTGTGCTAAACAGTACTGTGCTGTCTACACTGGCCCTCTTGCGCAAATGATTTGTGCAAGAGGGCTTTTGCTCAAATGGGAGCAGCACAGTATTTCCGCAAGAACACTGACAATCTTACATGAGATCGTCCGTGTTTTTGCGGAAATTCAAGTGGCCAGTGTAGACAGCTGGCAAGTTTTTCCGCAAAATCATCTGCTTTTGTGGAAAAACTTGCCAGTCTAGACGCAGCCAACTAACCCCAAACCCAGCAGCCACTTCAGACAGGCTAATGCCATAAGAGCTGTGAGGAGAACAAAATAGAGCAGGGCCCCCAGCTCGTACTGAGAGAGAAAGAATGCATGTTTATAGTGAGACCCCAGGCAACCACTGAAATGGGGGAAACCCCTGCATCGCCTGTACTTTTCCTACCCCCTTTTCCAACTGTGTTGTGTGAAGCAGCTGGGAATTCCTACAACATAGAAGAATCCTTAGTATTATAACAGTGAACAAACCCAGAAAAAGGGATCCCACTTCCCCCTTCTAACTCACCGCTATTATCGCTGCCTCTGGAGGGGGGTTTTGCATCACCACTGCCTTCTTCCTCCCAGATGTAGTATGTGTTCCCCTGCCCAGGATTGGGCAGACTCAGAGAACCTTCCTTACCCTTCCTACATTGCCCCTGGGATGAGCATAGCCCATCAGGGAAGCTGCCAAAGCAGGTTATTACTTGCTCTTAGGGTTATTGCCTGTCCTAAATGTTGTGGCACAAAACCAAAATTCACCCACCTCCTTCAGTTGCAGTACTGCCAAAATCTTGATCCCACAGAATACTTTGAAGCCTAAATTACAGTGTACTGAAGTTGGAGACAGGAGACTGTTAGATGAAGGCTCACATCTTCCATTCAATCCCTCTGGGATAAGGGATCTTTTGGAAAAGGCTTTATTTTCCGAAAGATCCGCGTCTAGACTGGCGCTTTTTTCCGGCAAAGCTCCAAGCCGGAAAAAAGCGGCAGCCATTTTTATGCTAATGAAGCAGGGGGGATTTAAATCCCCGCTTCATTTGCAATTACGATATGTCTAATTTGCATCCCTTTTACGGAAAAGGGATGCAGTCTAGACACAGCCTAAGAGTAGATTTTTTTCAGACAGTTTTCTTCCATCTTTTTTCTTTGATTTGTGATTATCCTATAAGTTCATTCCAAATTAACTGAAACATCTCAAATTTTGAATATAAAATTTTTGCAATGAACTAGTCCTGAACAATTTTGTAGACCTAGATTTATTAATGTAACAATCGGGCAAATAATTTTGAATAAGAAGTACACTGGACAAAACTGTTTGGGGACAATTTGCTAGTAGCAAAAGAGATGAAACTTGTCTAGTAGTTACGCTTTATAAACTAACTAGAAGATTGACCTGGCATTGCTTGGGTTCTTAACACAATTTTTGTTTTTTGGAAAATAAAATGAAAATGTACATACTTCATTTAAACCATTGTTCTGGGGTGAGGCTGGGGATGAGAGGTTCAGTATGCAGGATGGACCACGGAGAGAGGCAGTCCTCTCTCACCACAGCAGATTGGGGCCAGGTGAGAAGCACCTATCCATGGACTGCAGCTCCAGTGAGCACAGCTGGGAGAGGGTGCATGTTCCCTGGCTGGGGCAGATCTATGTTCATCTGCCCCCTGTGCTCCCTGAGAAGGCAGCAAACTTTGCACTTTCCCCTTGCTCCCTGACAAAGGGGAACAGCCAGCAGTGTCCCCATATGAATTGGGGGGAGAGGAGGTGAGAGAAGCTTCACTCTAAAGGGAATCCAAGTGGTAGGAGGCTTGGGGCTGGGGCAGTTCAAGAACAGCCCCTTTCACCTACCTGGTGATTCTGTTCTCTTTTTTTGGTATAGTTTTAGAAGAAATAATCCCATTCTAAGTACATCCCATTTTCCTGCCACAAGCGGACCCTGACCTTGCTTTACATTATGATCAGAGGAAGGTGTATACTGAATTGGTGGTCCTAGCTCTTACCATTTAGGAGGAATTCCTGAGCAAATAGGCAGGGTACGTTTACACTACAGAGTTTTTGGAAAAACGGCATTTTTTCTGAAAAAAAAACTTCACTTGTCACACTGCAATCGCATTCTTTTGAAAAAGAAATGGAAAGAACTGAGGGGTTTTTCCAACATTGGTAAACCTCTTTCTATGAGGAAGCCTTTTTCCAAAAGCTCTTTCAGAAAAAGGCATGTGTGGACGTGGAAGAGGGAGTACTTTCTCAAGAAGAGGAAAGAGGAAAAAGCACAGGTGCCCTAGTGGCCATTCCACCCATAATAATCACATCTTACATGCAAGATAGCATCCATTCAGTGTGTACATTATCTGTCAAAAAAGCAGATCACTTTTTCAATGCGCTTTTGCAGTGTGGACGCTCTCTTTCGGAAGAAGTTTTTTTTGGAAGATTTCTTCTGGAAAAGTTTCTTCTGAAAGAAGCCTGCAGTCTAGACATAACCACAGACAGACAAACTCTCCAATATATAGCAGATTAAAAATAATCAAATGTTTATGACAGAGTTTACAAGCCACAAAGCAGGGTTCCTAATAAAGCTCATTTGAAGTAATTTTGAAAACAAGACTATGTGAGACTAGATTCCTAGCTCCACAAATTGATAAAATTTCATTTGAATCCATGAAGCTACATGGGCTTACACCATAAGAAAATCTCGCCCACAATTTCAGATGATTTAGTGAAATCCAGGGACTGGATTTACCAGTCTTCAGAGGCCACCTGGGACTGTTTCTCCCCTTCATGCCCAGTTTAGAAAAAGGCTTGTCAGGAGACTGTGGCATAGACATAGCATAACAGAGCTCCACGGCACTTGATTCTCCACTGGTGTGAGTTAAAGCTACAAAGGAGTACCCATAGCTTTTATCATGGCTGAGTGGATGAAGAGCAGAAATCTGAATTGGCTTGCTGTGCTCATATCCTTCCACTGCATCCAAGAGCCATGGTGGGAAATCTGTCACTATTATGGTAATTTTATCCAAAAAGGCAATCAAGTTTGTCTAGGGAGCTTTATTTTTTTATGGCCCTTTCTATACAAAATTTCTAGGCTAGTCCAAAATGGCACTACAGGGGGAAGAAAAGGAGTGCAAATCAGAAAAAGGAAATGAGTTGAGAAAATCCAGGAGGACTGAGAATTCAGGCAGAACGTGAGACAAAATAATTTGAATGGGACTTGGCTGGGTAAATATACATAAGGGCACACTATAAAGAGGTTAAAAATGAATGGAAGGAAACAGCATTGTGAGTAAAGGGGGAATCCCTGCCTCTGGTTATTATTATAATTATTTATTCCTTACATTACAACAGAACTTAGAATATACTTGATCCAATTGGGGGTCCTCAGGTTCTGTTTCACAGGCATAGTAGGAAGCAGTCTTGCCTTCAAAGAATTAAAACCAAGATTTTTAAAGGTTTTAAGGCATAGCAATGCTCAGGATTTTAATCCTGACTTATAAAGATACCTCTGAGAAGCAACCCTTCTGCATTAAGTGGCAGATATTTTCCAATAAGTGTTTGTATGCATTCCCCTCCCTTAACACATCACTTTTGGAGAACTACTCATTCTCTTGAACCATGGAGGGGAAAGGAGGAATGAGAAGAGAAGAGTGATATCTTTGCTGACATTTTGAATACTAATACAGACCTTGGAAGTTTTTTATGGGTGGCATATGGCCTTACGTGGAAAGTAGTGACCACTGCTCCGTGTTGATGTGTCAGAAAATCCTATTGGCTGAAGGGATCAATGGATCGTGCATACAACAGCTAGGGGAAAAACTCATTTTAATTCAGTTTAATTATAAAGATCAGTTATGTGCCCAGTAATCTATATAAGGAATACTGAAATACTCATAAAACAAGCCATAATATAAACTAGACCACGATATGCAAGAATCTCTGTAGCTTCTTCTGGAACTGACAGCGAAGAGTTAATGGATTTCATAGAAAAATGACAGTGTGCTATTCTGGAGTTATCAGAGAATGTGGATGCTTCCTGTATTGATTGAAGCTATAAAACACTCATCCCAAACCAACCCAAGGGTACTCCTTCCAAGAACACAATGCTGTGACTTCAGTGGAAATGAGAGATAAGGAGGGGATCCTTCAGGCAACCTGGAAAAAAGAAGCATTGAATTCCAAGGGCAAATGATAATGATTTCTCCAGAATTCAGCCAAGAGATACAAGAAAGAAGAAAGTGGTAGAACTTTAAAAAACCTTTGTAGGTTTTATAATTCAGATCTGTCTAATATCCTTGGAAATTAGGAGTTCTAAGTGAAAATAAAGCTTATATTTTCAGGGATTCAGATTCAGTGAAACAGCTCTGAACAGATATCATCCTTAATTTTGCTCCAGGACATTCAGACTGTGGGCTTGATTAATTCCTTGTGTTTTGTTGGCTATTCCAGGCAACTGGACTCTGTCAATGGGAATTAAGTGCAAAGAGGTTGGTGAGAATTATGAATATTCTTCCAACTCCTCAGCAAAGGAATAGGAGCTAGGTGGAGCCTCTGACACAGTTGATGGCACAAAGTGTCTGGGAAATAAGCTGATTCAAGGCCTTGGAATCTCCTGCTACCCTCTTCAGCTCTAGAATTCAATGCTCATATATTTTTATTTGCCATACAACATCACTATATTCAATTCAGGAGTGGTTGCAGGGTACATCACATATCCAAAGTTCCACACAAAACTTTTCCCTATATACATCTTCACTAACACCTACATTCCTGACTATACAAGTGCATGATATGTGCTTCATAATTGGATTGGTTATTTTTCAGGAACCAATTCCAGTAAAGCATGCTCTGTTCATGCATAATATGTCACTGACTTCCAGCCTACTGCTTGTTATGCCTTTATTTAGAGCTTAATATCCGATTTACCGTTCCAATCATTCCCAGAGAGAAATGAAGTCTTACTTAAGTTAGGCCCCCGTTCCACTCCTTTTGTTTTTCTTGTCTTTTCTGTTACTATTTGTTTCATCTGCATCATATTCCATTTTTTCTGTGCTTGCATTTTCAAGTTTACTAACCAGTAACACATCCCCAAGATCACGGTATTTATATTTATTTTTTGGACAACGGTTAACACTAGGCTTAAAGTACATATCATGTGGTGCAAGTATAAACTTGATGGAATCCTTCATGACTTTATCTTTTTTTAACCCATGTTATAGTCTTGGCCTTACATTTCCTCTGGCAAGAAGTTCTAGAGGTTGACTGTGTTGTGTGAAGAAGTACTTCCTTTGTTTGTTTAAAACCCACTACCTATTCATTTCATTTGGTGACCCTAGTTCTTGTGTAATGGGGGGTAAATTACTTTTCTTTATTCACTTTTTCCACACCAGTTATGACTTTATAGACCACTATCATATCCCTCCTTAGTCATCTCTTTTCCAATCTGAAAAGTCCAAGTCTTATTAATTTCTCTCACTTGGGAGCCATTGCATACCCTTAATCATTTTTGTAGTCCTTTGCTGAGCTTTTTCCAGTTCCAATCTATCTTTTCAGAGCCACGACAACTACATCTGCATTCAGTATTTAAAATATGGGTGTACCATTGATTTATATATAGGCAATAAGATATCCTGTATTTTCTTCTCTATCCCTTTTTTAATGATTCCCAACATTGTTTGCTTTTTTGACTGCCGCTGGTGGTATTTCAGTATTGTCCCTATTTCTTGTTGCTCAAATATTAATTGGTCAATAGGCGCTAATTGCTCTATTTTTCATTGTGTGGAATTAGTTGTTTTAAAAGACAAGGAATAAATGGGTACAAAGGCATGGCTCACCAGTGATTCCCATTTGGTATTGTATGTTGTGTCCTCTGTCATGGTTTTCTTAATCTGCACATTTGGCTGAAGGACATTGGTTCCAATCTCAGTCAGGGAGGTGAGGTTCCAGTAAAATCATGCCAGACTGCCCTGACACAATGTCGTCCCGACTGAAAAACACTGGTACCCCAAAGCACATACTGTGTTTCTCCTATCATGCTCTATCGTTCAGTTTATTTGAGCTGAGTGCTTACATAACTTTCTGTGCTCTGTTCTTTTAGAACAGGCTGAGTTCATTTCATCCCCTTTGTGTGCTACCATTTTCACAGTGGGATAATGCTACTTATAAGTCCCATTTTCTATTGTACCCATACTGTTAATATATACCAGTTGTTTAGTATTCTCTCTCCATCTAGCAATAGAAATCATAATTGACACAGTCAAATTATTAATTTCATGTGTTGCCCAAGGTTCAGGATCTTCTAGCCTTGCAAATTGCAAATTTTCTTCTCCACTATTATAAATTCCCTTTTCCACTAGTGTGGTCCAGATTAGTGTGGTGTTTAACAATCTTGGCCATTCCTTCTGCCTTATTTCTTCTTTACCCTGGCTTAAATGCATAACAAATTTAGCACCATACATGATAGAAGCAATTTCTTGAGAAACATTATTTTTAGTCAGTGAATCAACAATACTATTTACAGATTTATTAATTCATTTTAAAGTTTGCACAATGGAGTGCATATTGTTCATAGTCATTGCCTGCTGTTGCAAGATTAAAGTCCTAATTCATCCCGCTTTTTCAATGGCTTGTGCAAATCCAACAGTTAAGGAGTTAATTTTAAAGTTCAGTCCCTCTGCAAAACTCCATAGTGAGACCACAAAACCTGTTCAATGGTTGCCAATATATTCCTCTTTTTCCTAAGGCTCCTTAGTCTATGTCTACACTGTGCCCATTTTGCACAAGAAATATGCAAATGGGGAGAAGCATGGAATATTGCCGTGCCCCATTTGCATAATTAATTAGGCTCCATTTTTACGCAAGAGGCCTTTGCGCAATAACCACCCCTTGTGCAAGAGCCGTTCTTCCGCATTTTTTCAGGAAGAATGGCTCTTGCGCAAGAGGTGGTTTTTGTGCAAAAGCCTCTTGAACAAAAATGGAGCCTAATTAATTATGCAAATTAGGTGCAGCGATAGTCCACTTTTTGATTCATTTGCATATTTTTTTGCGCAAAACAGGGGCAGTGTATTCATAGCCATAATCTTTTAAATAAACCTCCTACTTACTACTGCCACAAACAGATACTGTTTCTGAACCATGTTTAGTGGGGCTGGGGGGTACCAGGCAATCCATATTTTTGTAACATTTAAAATAAATGGGAGGTGTGTCCATCCTACATTTTCCATCATTAGGTCTATAAAAATGTTTTTCTGGACATGGCATGGTTACCAGACAAAATAAAGGGAAGGTGTTGACTCCTAGGCTATGTCTAGACTGCAAGCCTCTTTTGAAAGAGAGCATCTAGACTGCACGCGGAACTTTCGAAAAAGCAAGCTGCTTTTTCGAAAGAAAGCACCCAGTGAGTCTGGATGCTCTCTTTCGAAGAAGCCCTATTTACATTCAAGAATGCCTTCTTTCGAAAGAGCACTTTCGAAAGAAGGCGTTCTTCCTCGTGAAATGAGGTTTACCACCATCGAAAGAAAAGCCGCGTTCTTTTGATTTAATTTCGAAAGAACGCGGCTGCAGTCTAGACGCAGGTGAAGTTTTTTCAGAAAAAGGCTACTTTTTCCGAAAAAAACCCTGAGTCTGGACACAGCCCTAGGGAGGGAGGCCAGCATGGCTAGGCTCGCTGCATTGAAACACATTCCACAAAAGCCACAGAGATGAATTGGTAACAATATCAACTATCCATCTGGGTCCAATGTCAGCACGATCATTATATATGAGCACACATGTAGCACTGAAATTCCAGAGCATGCCATATTCCCCTAAGTTCACTCTGACCAGTTGATAGTCCAGATCCAAAACAATTGGAGTTGTAAAGCTTTTGTTGCTGCAGTCACTGCACGCTACAGAACATTGTGTACCATATTCATTTTCTGTGTGGGCAGCCAAACAGCAAGACTCCTGAATCCATGTGTGCTGCTGTCTGATTGAGGATGACCAGACATATAATTATTGCTACCATTGTTACAAAGTTGCAGTAGAATTTGTGAAAGTATGTCATGTAAGGACAATGAAAAATGGAAAATGTACAACCTATGAAGTATGATTATCCTGATTAAATCCATGCATCATCACTGTATCTGAAGTTATGAATATTGGCTGTATCAGGGTGAGCAAACTTTTTGGCCTGTGTGGAGGGCTGGGTAGGGAAAACTAGGGAAGGCTGTGCCTTCCCAAACAGCCAGGTTTTGCTGGCCCCTGCTCCTTATTTGAACCCCCACTTCCTGCCCCCTGAATGCCCCCTTGGGCTCCTGCTTCCTATCCAGCCCTCCATGCTTCCCATCCCTTGATTGTCCCTCCAGGACCCTCGACCCATTCTAACCCTCCTGCCCCCTGTCACCCGACTACCCTTGGGACTATCTGTTCCCTATCCAACCTCTCCCCCACCCCTACATCCCATCACCTAATCACCCCTTGGCACCCATTGCCCATCAAACCCCCCATTACTCCCCTGCCGATCTGAACCATGCAAGTTACTCTAATAATGCCCTGTATTTTCCCTTGCTTTGTGCCATGTAACAAAAATTCTGTCATGGTTATTGTTTCTCCACTATGAGTAGTAGAACCTCAAATATATGAGGTTCGATGGACTGACCAGTCAACTGGACACCATGTGGAAGTAGAAGCATGATATCAGGCTGCAGCAGACACACTATAAAAAGGGAAAATACTGTACCGTGTCTCTATTGCATCTTAAAGGTTGGCACATCTGGGCTGCCTGTCCACACCCACTCCCTACACACCATGGCATGGGGCAGCACTTATAGGTAGGAAGTGGAGAATCCTGTTTTCTTTTCTCTTCCTCCCCCCCAGGAAAGAAACATTCTGAGCTGCTATTGAAAACTGACTTGGCATGTAAGGTGCTCAAGCCAGAGCCTAAACTCCCGCCTACATGCTGTGCTTTGGATTAGCAGCTCCATTTTAAAGGACCATAGCCTACACCCATGTCCACAGATACTGCCATGCTACCTGTCCCCACTCCTACCTGCTAGGTAGCCAGTGCAGAGCTATGTGCCCCTGCTACTATAAGGTGGATACATAACTGGTTGGGAAACTGTGCAGAGTAGTTATCAGTGGTTCTCAGCCAATCTGGAAGGGCATATCAAATGGCGTCCCATAGAGATCAGTTCTGGATCTGGTTTTGTTCAATCACTTCAGAATTCAGAGAATGGTAAGTAGTATGAAAATATGATGATAGCATGAAGTTTGAGGACAAGCTGGGAGAGGCTGAAAGTGCTTAGGAAGGTAAGATTAAAATTCTGAATGATCGGGGCAAACCGAAGAAATGGTCTAAAGAAATGAAATTTAATAAAGAGAAATATGAAGTATCCCACTTAAGAAAGAACAATGAGTCGCACACATACAAAATGGGAAATGACAGCCTAGGAAAGAAGGCTGAGAAAAGGGATCTGAGGCAGATAGTGGATCGTAAGCTAAATGTGAGTCAACCATGCAGCACTTGTAAGAAAGCAAACATTCTGAGCTGTATTAGCAGGAGTGCTGTAAGCAAGACACAAGCAATAATTCTTCTACTCTAATCTGCCTCAACTTTAGGCTTTGACTTTAGAGTTATGTCCAGTTTTGGGTGCCACGTGTCAGTACAAATATGGAAATAATCCAGAGAAGAGCAATACAAATGATTAAAAGTTTAGACAACATGATCTATGAAGGAAGATTGGGGGAAATAACCCTTATTTTGTTCAGTCTAGAAGACATGGTTTTCATGCTCTTCATAACAAGGTAGTAGGTAGGGGAGACTGTGCCATCTCACTCCATTGGGCTCTGGACCAGGGCAACTGTGGGAAGAAACACTGACTGGCATCAGGAGTGCCTTATCCCCCCTGGGCCACTTCGCACCACTCACTATCTCACCACAGTCTCATACTTTGACACAGCGACTGAATAACTGAAACTGCAGGCAATCCCTCTCTCCACAGGAAAGGTTTTTATGGTATCCTCCTTAAGTAGCTTTCAGGATAGGCCTCTCTCCCTGTCCTGTCAAGCCCTGTTGAGCTGTCTGCCTCCTTTTAAGCTACACCTCCAGGTGGAGTATACTCTGCGGGTGGGGATGTGTGAGACCACCTGGGTCCATAGTTGCTCCTTATCCCCTTCAGTTCTGACGTGTTTTATTCATCCAAGCAAAAGGAAACAGAAAACCACATTATTACAAGACTTACTATTGGAAATTGGATACTTAAATTAGCAGCTCACTTGTGATCCTTGACAGCAAAGCTCTACATATAATACATAATGTTACCTGCTCCAGATGAATGGAACCCAAGTCGCAACACCACTATGATAGGCTCCCCAAGATCCTTTTCCATTCAGTTTCTAAGAACTCAGTGACTCTGGAATTTGTGAGTGTCCTTTCTTTAGCATACAGCAACACTATATCCAAAGTGGACAGTCTCAAATTCAGGAGGCTGATGCAGGATACATCTCTAATCTAAAATTACACATCTCAACTTGTCCTTATATAAATGTTTATTAGCACCTGCATTCCTGATCATTCTGTGCATTAGGCATTTCCTGGTGGACTTGTTATTTTTCAGGAACCAATCCCTGTACATCATACTTTGTCCATGTAAAACTTGATCTCTACACTCCAGGTTCATCTTGTCCATTATCCTAGTGTGTGAGTGTTCTTCCTTATGGTAGCTATATTGACTCTGGCCTAATACCTGTCACATCTTTATTTACAATTTAATCTTTCATTTACTTTCCCAATCATGTCCACCTAGACTTGAGGTCTGATGTAAATTGATAGCACAATAATGACAATGGACTTCAGAAAGGCAGACTTTAGAAAACTTGGAGAATTGGTAGGTAAGATCCTGTGGGAAGTAAATCTAAAGGAAAAAAGAGATTAGGTGAGTTGGCAGCTTTTTTGAAAGACATGTTATTAAAGGTACAAAAGCAACCTATGCCAATGCACAGGAAAGATAGCAGATAGGGTCATATACTACCCCATCTTAACCAGGACATGTTCAAAGACTTGAACTTAAAAGAGAGTCATAAAAAAGTAGAAACTAGATCAAATTATGAAATGTGTGTGTATGTGTGTGTGTGTACGTGTACACGCAACTCAAGCTTGTAATGATAAAATTTGAAAAGCCAAAGTACAAATTGAGATGAAATTAGCTAGAGACATAAGGAATAACAAGAAAATATTTTACAAGTGCATCAGAAACAAGAGGACAGACAGAGTAGGACCGTTAATTAATGTGGAGGCAAAGACAACAGAAAATGCAGCAATGACCATAGTGTTGAATGACTTTTTTGTTGTTGTTTTAGGTTTTTCTAAAAAGTTTAGCAATGATTGAAATGACTTACACATTGAACAGTGTAAATGGGTAGGTTTAAATAGGGAAAGAACAAATTAAGGATGTTAGTTGTCTTCAAGTTGGCAGGACCTGACCAAATATATCTAAGAATACTTAAATAACTGTTTGAAGAGATCTGAGTCACTAATGATTGTCTTTGAGAATCCATGGAGTAGGAGAGAGGGATCCAAGATGCCTGAAGAAGGGAAAATATACCACCTATCTACAAGAAGGGGAATAAGGACAACACAGGGAATTACAGAACACTGATCTTACTTCAGAACTGAGAAAGACAGAGGAGTAAATACTGAAGCCATCAATTTGTAAAGCACCTAGAAGAAAATAAGGTAAAAATAATAATCAACATGGCTATATCAAGAACAAATCAGGTTAACCAACCTATTATCCTCCTTTGATAGAGTAACAAGCTTGGTGGATGGTGGGAAGTAGTGATGTGATATAACTCTACTTCAGTAAAGGTTTTGATACTTTCATACATGACCTTCTCATAAGCATACTAGGGAAATATAGCCTGGGAAAATCTACTTTACAATGAATGCACAACTGGTTGGAAAACTGTACTCAGACAGCAGTTATCAACTGTTCACAGTCAAGCATATCAAACAGAGTCCCAGAGGGATCTGTACTGAGTCTGGTTCTATTCAGTATCTTCATAAAATGGTTTGGATAATGGCATAGAGATCACACTTATAGGCTACGTCTAGACTGGCACGATTTTCCGCAAATGCTTTTAACAGAAAAGTTTTCCGTTAAAAGCATTTGCGGAAAAGAGCATCTAGATTACGGAAAAGTGTCCGTGCCAAAAGCACTTTTTGCAGAAAAGCGTCCGTGCCAATCTAGACGCGCTTTTCTGCAAAAAATCCCCAATCACCATTTTCACGATCTGGGCTTTTTTGAGCAAAACAAATCTGAGATGTCTACACTGGCCCTTTTGCGCAAAAGCTTTTCACAAAAGGGACTTTTGCCTGAACAGGAGCAGCATAGTATTTCTGCAAGAAGCACTGATTTCAGACAGTAGGAAGTCAGTGTTCTTGCGGAAATTCAAGCAGCCAGTGTAGACAGCTGGCAAGTTTTTCCATAAAAGCAGCTGCTTTTGTGGAAAAACTTACCAGTCTAGACACAGCCATAAAGTTTGCAGTTGATATGAAGATGGGAGGAGCTGCAAGCACTTCAGAGGCAAGAATTAGAATTCAAAATAACCCTGACAAACCAGAAAGAGGTCTGAAATAAACAGAATTAAATTCAATACAGATAAATGGAAAGTACTACGCTTAGGAATGAATTAAATCAATTCCACAAATACAAAATGGGAAACGATGCCTAGGGAGGAATACGGTAAAAAAGGTTCTGTGGATTAAGTGGATCACAAACTAACTATGAGTCAACAATGCAATATTATTGCACGAGCTCCCATCCATCATTCTGGGACGTATTAGCAGTAGTGTTGTGAACAAGACAGAAATAATTCTACTCTACTTCATGCTGATTAGGTCTAACCTGGAGTACTGTGTCCAATTCTGGGCACCACATTTCAGAAACATTGTAGACAAATTGGAGGAAGTCCAGATAAATTGTTCTTCTTAACCACTGAGGACAGGACAAGAAGTAATGGACTTAAGCTTGGTTAGGAAGACCTTTGTAAGTGTAAGGCAATTAAGCCCTGAAAAGAAAAGACCTAGCAAAGTTCTTGAATCCCTGCCATGTGAAATTTTTAAGAACAGGCTAGATGAACACCTGTTGGGGGTATTCTGTATAATGTTTATATTGGCCTCAGAGCAGAAAATTAGATTTAATGACCTATGACAATCCTTTCCAGTTCTCTATTTCTATGAATCTTTCTCAAGTTAGGAGTAAACAAGGCAGTGCTCAAGCAACCTCCACCAGGAGGGCTAACCCAGGAAGGGTTGAAAGTTGCTTTCCTCCTGGGGAGAACAGAGATAATAATGCCACAGCCTCTTCCTGGAAGCAAGTGAGACAGATATTTCAGGAGGAGAAGCAAAGCAGCCTCTTTTCTAGGCAGCCTGACAAGAACCTCGGATTACTGCTACCATTATTACACAAAGATGTTTAAACACTTCAAGGAATGTTCTGCACAGTCCTTACAATGATGAGACTAGAATTGCTTTTTATTCGGTTTCTTATCTTTGTCAGTATCTTCTCCCTTTTCCCTAGATAAACAGTCTCTGGTTTAAATTTAATGGAAATTCTAAGATTTTCAGTGTCCTTAGCAGGAGATGAGAAAAGTTCTACCCTCGGGGACAAAAACCAAATGAGAAGAATTCATCAGGTCAGTGGTGCTAAGGTAACAAAAGGTGGTTGGGACGGACTGTGATCTATGCCACAGACCATGGACTTGTAAAAAAGTAATGCATTTTCATCTGCCCCGGGACTCCAGAAGTGGCAATCCAAATGATGGCCAACCAACCTATTATTAAATGCTGCTAGAATGCCAATGAAAGAGTGAAGAGAGATATCAGAAATTAAAGTCACTCACTATCTATGTTGAATGGAAAATGAACTCACAACTCCACAGATAGCTTTGAAAATCTCACCCCAAATTACTCTGAAGATGCAGCCTTATTTTTTACAGATAGGAGAAACTTTCAGTAGAAGACAAACACCCGTTGTGGATTTCAGACCTATTGCTTAAAAAAATTATTATTAGATTTAAAGAACTTCATTGAGAACACCCCAGATACAGTTTGTACGAAAACCTAAAGGAGATAGCACATTTGATGTATACATTCATATTGATGAACCTTGTCAGTTTCCACAAGCATAAGCTTGCCCCTCAACAACAAATCCCTATATTTGACCATCACTCTCATGGAAGTGAGTTCATATGGATTTTGCCAATCCCTTCCCATTTAAAACTTTCTAATGGTATGTCTACACAGCAAAGTTATTTCAAAATAACAGCTGTTATTTTGAAATAACTTTACTAGCATCTACACAGCCAAACCGCTATTTCGAAATTAATTCAAAATAGCGGAGTGCTTATTTCGAATTTGGTAAACCTCATTCCATGAGGAATAATGCCAAATTCAAAATAGCTAATTCAAAATAAGCACTGTGTAGACACTTATTTCGAAATACGGGGCCTCCAGCACTTCCCAGGGTGTCCTGCTGGACACTCTGGGCCAAACCAGGAAAACTCCTCTCCTCCCCACCACACAGCCCCAGAGCCCTTAAATGGGTAGACTCTGGCCACAGTGCCTCTGCCAGCTGCAAGCCTGCCAGCCCAGAGCCAGCAGTCACTGCCCCTGGCCCAGCATGAGCCAGCAACCCTGGAGCCCTGGCCTGTTACCCACATGCTTGTATGTATGAATGGCACATGACATGCTCCTGACCCCAGGGAGGGACACTGCATGATGCCCTCCCTCCATGATCCCCCTCTATGCAGAGGCAGGGCACATCTCCCCCCCCAACACACACTATATACAGCACAGGGACATGGGTGCAGTCCCGGGCCAGCTCACACTCCCGGGGATAGCAGGATATGCCAAACATGGCCTGTGTGCAAGGACATTGGCTCTGATTGTGCAGAGAACTGCCGTCCTCACCTTGCAGAGGGGGGCTGGGCTTCACCCACTGTGTCCCAAGGGATAACTGACCACTTCTCTTGTTTCTCCACAGCTGCAGCAGCTGCGAGTGCAGGGCGCACCACCCCGCCCAGGTCATCTTCCTGCATCTGGGCCAGCAAGGTGACCCGGAACCAGGAGGAGTACCAGCGGTAGCATCTGGGGATCCTGCGAAGGCAGGTCTGAATCCTGGAGAACTGGGTGCAGGAAGACCTGCAGCTGCGGCGGAAGAGCTGGCAGGAGCTGCTTGCCCAGAGCTGTGCCATCTGCGACCACCTGCAGACCCTGGTGCAGAGATTGGTGCCTCCTGCTGCTCCAGCCCCTGCTGCTGCCCCAGCTATCATTTCTCCTCCCACTCCTGCTCCCTCTCCCATCTCTTCTTCCCTCCCACCCACCCCACCCTCCATACCTGCTCCCCCCTGGGGACACCAAGGCCCCCATACCTACAGTGCTGGGAGACAGGTGGACCAGCAAGACACCCAACCCTGTGCTTCTCCTCCCCTTCCTCATTTTGCCTTCCCCTCTCCCATCCTCCCGCCTCCCCTCTTCCTCCCTCATTCCCCCCCCACTCCAGTTATGTTCAATAAAGAGAGATTGTTTTTGACAACACACGTGTTTTTTATTTTACATCAGGAAGAGGGGTTAGGGAGGGGAAAGTGGAAGGACATGAGGTGGAAGAAGGCACAAGGCCCCAGTGGGGCATGCCAGGGAGACTTCACTCCTCTTCCATCTGGAAGCTCTCCCGCAGGGCCTCCCAGATACTGACAGCCCCTCAATGGGCCTCCTGGCTGGCAGACGTGCGGGGCTGCACATACAGGCCAGCCAAGTGGTCGACCTCTGCCATCCAGCCTTGCAGCCTCCCCCTTCATTTCACACAAATTGTGCAGCACACAGCACGCTGCCACCACATGTGGAATATTCCTCTTGGAGAAGTCCAGTAGGTGAGGAGGCATCTAAATCGGGTCTTCAGCTGGCCTGGCATTAAAGGCCTGCTGGGAGGGGTTGAGGTGTCCCGTGTAGGGGTTCATGAGCCAGGGTTGTAGTGGGTAGGCCGCATCCCCCACCAGCCACATAGGCATGTCCACATCCCCAACCCTGATGTGGCAGTCGGGGAAGAAAGTCCCAGTGTGCAGCCTCTGGTACACCCACAAGTCATATGCTTTGCTGGACCAGCCCACGTTAATGTCCAGGAAGTGCCCCGGTGGTCAGACACAGCCTTCAGGATGACCGAGAAGTATCCCTTCTGGTTGATGTACAGGGAGCCCTGGTGGTCTGGCACACGGATGGAGATGTGCGTCCCATCGATTGCCCCCCCCCCCCCGCAGTTGGGAAAGCCCAGGGTGTCAAAGCTCTCGATGATCGTGTCCACATCAGTGAGGTGGATGACTCTGCAGAGCGGCACTCTATTGATGGCCTTGACCACCTGCAGAGGGACACACAAAACCGAGAGTCACTGGGGTCCCAAGGTGGCTGAGAGTGCTCCTTCCCCACCACTGCCTTGCACCTGCTCTCCGGGAGCAACCCCCCCCTGCAATCCTGGCCATCACGGGAAGTCCGTAGTGTGGCTGGGACAGAACAAACCCTACCAGAGAGGGGACTTGCATCACCTTCCCCCTTTCACAGTGGCTGGAGACTGCCGTACTGGCATGAGCACTGCTCCAATGGTGGATCTCCCCACACCAAATTGGTTCCCCACGGATCGGTAGCTATTGGGTGTAGAGAGCTTCCAAAGGGCAATGGCCACATGCTTCTGGAGAGGAATGGCGGGCCTCATGTGCATGTCCCATTGCCACAGAGCAGGGGCGAGCCACTCGCAGAGCTTGAGGAAGGTGTCCTTCTTCATCCTGATGTTCTGGGTCCATTGTTGGTCTCCCCAGCACTCCAGGATGATGTGGTCCCACCAGTCACTGTTGGTGTCCAGACGCCAGATGTGGCAGGGCACATTGGCATCCAGGTGCTGCTGCTGCTCTTCCTCATCCCCCAGGAGGGTCTGGAAGGGGGCCTGGAGGTTGGGCTGCAGCAGATGCTGCAAGGCAGACTCCAGCAATTGCTGCCAGGCTTGCAGCAAGACATCCAAAATGAGCACCAGAGTGCCCAGGGGCAGCTCTGACTTGATGGTGCTGAGTGCTGTGGTGTCCCGAGTCAAGGCAACCAAAGCAGACAGAGAAAAATATGCTTTGCTATCCCTCAGCGAGGTAGGCAAGCAAGCAGGGAAATCTGAGAACCAGCTGTTCAGGGGGGTCCCTTAAGCATAAGCCTCAGATAGCCTCAGGCAGCAGCCACACAAAGTAACTACTGACGTGATGCCCTGCTGCAACCAGTTTCAGATGGCCTTAAATGCGATTCAGCGTCCAATCAGTGTGGATGCGCTATTTTGAAATAGAAAAATGCTATTTTGAAATGCATTTTGTGTGTAGATGTGTTATTTCTAAATATCTTATTTTGAATTAACTATTTTGAAATAAGATATTTCAAAATAACATAAGATATTTCGAAATAACACTATAGTGTAGCTGTACCCTAAAGGTACATCAGCACCTTTAGGATACATCTACACTAGACCCCTAGATCGATCTAGGGAGGCTAATGAGAGTGACCGAAATTGCAAATTAAGCCCGGGATTTAAATATCCTGCGCTTGATTTGCATATTCCTGGCTGGTTGCCATTTTAGAAATTGACTAGCCCGAAGTAACTGCCTGCATCTACACATGGCAGTGAAATGGGATTCCAATTTAAAGCCCCTAAATTGAATTAGCTGGTAAACCTCATTGCAGGAGGAATACCAGCTAATTCAATCTAGGGGACTAGAGTAGACGTACCCTAATAGATTAACAATAACAAATGGTAGATGAGCAGTCAAAATGACCAGAATGTATTTCTATGTTCTTAATTAATAAAGCCAGGAACATGAAGCTAGATCATGCTTCACATTTGTGATTCATGGTTTACCTGATGAATTTATATTGGATATAATGGGCCCAGTTTACTTCACAAGAACTGGAGAACTTTTTGCAGGTTGATAATATTTGACATGTTTTATCTGTGCCCTACCATCAGAGTTCTAATGGGAAACCAAATGTTTTAGAACTTTTAAAACTGTCATGGAACCTGTCAGGAAAGATATACTATCTTTAAATCAGAAAATAGCTTCTTTCCTATCTTATCAAACAACACCACATAGTTCTACAAAATGTATGCCTGCTGAACTACTAATGGGAAGATGTTTATGTACTAGACTGGAAGCTATAACTCCTGGCTTGGGTATCCATGAGAAAAAAATAAAATTTACATCTACTTGGAACAAAACAAAGTGTGTAGGAGCTGGAATTCCTGAATGAAGGTCTAAAAACATTAGAAGCAATGATATTATAGGTCTTACTATGCATATGGTGGAAAAAGGCATATTGACCACATAAGAGATTGATCATATAACTATAACAAAAAATGAAGAATGCAAAGACTCTGATAACTCCTCTGTTTTTCATCAAGGTGCTTTTTCCCACTTGTTATATTTAACTGAAAATAATATATATCACAGGAATACTGCAGGCAGATGTGGTCACCCAATCTCAAAAAAGATATATTGGAATTAGAAAAGATTCATAAAAGGGCAACAAAAATGATTAGAGATGACTATGGGGGAATATTATAGAGGGTTATAAAATCACGATCAGTGTGGATAAAGTAAATAAGGAAATTTTATTTGCTCCTTCTTATAACACAAGAAGTAGGGGTCACCAAATGAAATTAATAGGTAGCAGGTTTAAAATAAACAAAAGGGAGAATTTTTTCATGCAACACACAGTCAACTTGTGGAACTCCTTGTCAGACGGTGTTGTGAAGGCCAAGACTATAACAAGGTCCACAAAAGAACTAGGTAGGTTCACATAGGACATATCCATCAATGGAGATTAGCCAGGATGGGCACCAATTATGTCCCTAGCCTAAGTTTGCCAGAAGCTTGGAATGGGCAACAGGAGATGGTTACCTGTTCTGTTCATTCCCTCTGAGACATGATCACATGATGGTTACCTGTTCTGTTCATTCCCTCTGAGACATATGGCATTGGCCAGCTTCAGAAGACAGTATCCTGGGATAGCTAGACCTTCAGTCTGACACAGTATATGTTTTTACATTAATCATTTGATGTAAGTGTAGTCAAAGAAATCTAAGGAATGCTACATTCAAAGAGTGCAGGGCACTAATTTTGCCCTGTGATTGCACAAGTGATTTTGCCTTTATTTTGTTCTAAAAATATAAAATGTTGCATCACAAAAGGTTATTTTGATGTTTGAACTTTCTGAAAACCTTTATAGAATACTCTTGATTATGAGTTTTTAAAATTTTCTGTTTAACCTTTAAAAGATAAGATTATTTTGATTGGAGGGAGGATTAGTGTTGTTAATAGGTTAGGTCAGATCTAGTCTCTACCACTGTTGTGTTTTGTCCTCTTGAGATAGAGAAGGCTCCCATCCATTTTAAACACATTGGCCACATTCAGTATAACAGTAAGCCTAATCTTTAGTTTGTATACAATAGACACATTTATAGTAAAAAAGAGAGGCTTTTACAATCACAACACCCTCTCCTTGCATCCCTCTACTGGTCCTCCCTTCTCTGACACATCAAACATAAGTTGTTCATCTTTATTTCCAAGGCCCTTCCCTGACTATCCATACCCTACCTGCCATCTATCATTAACTACTGAGATGTCAACTCCCAACTCTGGTCAACCCAGAGCTGGTCTCCATCACCCAATTGTTAAATTTTCAAATAAGTGAAAGCTTAGCTCAGCATGGCTGTAAAATGCTTAGTAACAATGGGAATGCTTAAAGCTGATTAATTTATAGACATATCCGAAGTTGTAGTACTGCTCTCCATTTTAAGTATAGGGAATGTTACAGGGGTATCAGGGATAACTTTGCTTCTATTGCATTGACTTGAAAAACTTGACTGCTTTTCAGCTAACATCAGGAACCATAGAAGGGTGCACCATCATGAGCACACATGCGCACACACACACAAGACAAACTTTTTAGAACCACTAACTTTTTGGTTTGAATTTGGAGTAAATGCTTGGCTGTGTGTTTTTTTTGTGTGTGTTTCTTTTTAATTACCCATCTCTATGATGCCTTGCTACATGTCAGAATATTCCTGACCCTTGGATCCTAGAATACGATGGCTACCTCAGAAACAGAGCTTTTGCTCCACTCCTCTAGTTAGAGTGGGAATACAACAACAATAAATATTGTGGATAAGAATCATAAGGGAGGAAAACTGCCAGTGCCCAGAAGGTAAATTTTGCTCATGTTTAGATGACAGAAAGTGAGGCGATCCCAAAAGCAGGTGGGGAAAAATTTATATATATATTTTTATATAAAAGCGTAGTTTTGAAAAGAATCTGATAATCCTCACATAGCCACTAGATGGGGATCTTGAGTCAGCCATGAAGGAGAATTTTCTTTATCATGCTTTTCCTTTATTTGAATCCATTTTATCATGGACAGAGCACACGCAATGCAAGTTTACTTTTCAGACATTTATATTTTTACTAAAGCTTTTGGGGTTTTTCATAGCATAATTTAGAGTAGACAATATTTAGTTTTAAACAAACAAGCTTCCTTATGATTACATTACATGTTACACAAAGGAGGAAGTGACATTTAGAATTGAAAATGTTATTTTTTGATAGTAATCAATTGTTTAATTCTGGTGAAATGTTACAACTATTTTTTTCATTTTTTGGCACAGACTGTATTTATGGTGACCGGATAGCAAGCATGAAAAATCAGAACCGGTGGTGGGAGTGGTAATAGGCACCTAGATAAGGAAAAGCTCCAAATATTGGGATTTTCTCATAAAATTGGGACATCTGGTTACCCTATATGCAGTTCACTGAGGCAATTGCCTCAATAGCACATGATACAGATTCTGAGGGAGAGGGAGAGACAGGAAGAGTCACTCACTTGCAGTGCCACTAATGACCTAAGCATTGTTATTTCCATAAATGGGATCTTTGTGCACTAGCTAAACTTGAGCAATAAAACTGTGAAAGCTGCTTTCTTTCAATCTTCCCCAAATCTCTGTATGACTTGTAGTCATGATAAATTCATCTGTTTTGTTAGTGTATTTGTTTTAAATAAGCACCGCTTCCTTCCATGACATATGAAGCCCAACCATAAAATGTGAATCAAATTCTTGCTCCCTGTCTTAAGTAGTTCCTTTCTTTATGAATCCTTTTTTTTCTTCTTCAGTAAACTAGCTTTTGTCAAGTACTTTACAATATAGCACAAAAATGCATTGACCTCAAGTCTCTGGACAGTGTTACAGTCTGACCTGAACTACTAACTAAAATGAGTCTGACTTTCTCAGCTCATTTCACAAGGGGCACAAAAACCCACATCATAAAACAAGCTATTTGGGATTATTGCCAGTATTTGCCCAGAAGATACCCAGAAATGAATTAGTTAAGGGACTGAATGAATTACTTCTCCTTCCATCTACGGACATTTGGTAGCTCCAAGCTGAGATGGGATCATTCCTGGGGCAGTAAAAAGGAGAGAGAGAGAGAGAGAGAGATGCAGGGGACCTATTATTCTTGGTTTCTGAGGCCATTAATGTTGGAACACTTTTATGCTAAAATAGTCCAGTGAGAGAATAATACAAACTGCGGTGAAATAAGACGACTGCCAGACAATAACCAGTTATTTTAAAATAATCTATTTTGAAAATGTATTATAAATAAACGGTTGTTTCCCAATATGGGGAATGATTTTACATGATGGAGCACAGTGTTTCCTCTCTACAGCAGATTGTTCTGTCGGAGTAAAGGGAAAAATAGTATATTAAAGACATGAGATGCATGAAAAATGCCATTAAATAAGTCTTTACTAGCCTTGAAATGGTGATGGTTTGCATAATTGATTAATCATAAGGGAACATTTTTGGTCACAGAAATTATCATTAGTACAGCTCTAAGTTAAATAATCTTTATACTAATAAAAAAATGCCATTTCACCCTCAGATCTTCCAAGATCTCATCATTCTTTTAGGCTCAGTGGCTTTATAGCCTTTAATAATTGAACAATATTTAATAATGAGGATGGAAGATGAAAACACTGCCAGCAAATTTGTCTCTAAATTCTGTAAAGTCTCAAACACACTATCGCTTAGGGACCGGTCATGCTGGGGCTCAACCCAGGCATCCCCAAATGTAGGAGTACTTGAACAATCCTATAGTGAGAATGCTGATGATGGAAATCATGGGTTCCAAGTAGTTGGTGTTTGTTATTATTACATCAAGGTGGAGGTTGTGGCAGCACCCCGAGTCCCTAGTTTTAGCACCACGGACAGGAATTTAATTTCTCTCTATCACAGAAACTGCATTAGGTATGTAGTTCCCATTGAGGCATCAATGATAGGGAGTTTCTTTAAGCCATTTTATTTAAAGCTATTTTATTTGTTGAAAAAAGACTGATGCAAGACTGGATTAATCAGGGGCAGTCACACTTCATTTTGTTAATGAAAAATAAATGATGGTAAGGGTCCTAACGTCCTTCAATAGAATGAAGTGGTCATCTTCCCTAATGATCATTTACTATATCTCCTTACAGAGGTATGAATAGTCAATAATCAAGTCCATGAGAACAACAGCAGTGCATATTTTTGTCCTAATATAAAAGCCTTTTCATGTACTGCTTAGCTATGGCCAGTTTAATTTGGCTTATGTAACCAGGAAATGACCCTTAAATAGAGATATGCAGTACATGTGTCTTCTTATCACAAATGTCCTTCTCATGAAGGCTTTAATCAAATGTTACAGTACATATTGAAAACAGGAAAAGCTGGTCAAAGGCTCATTTATTACTCCAATTTTATAAAGCAAAAAACAGAAGAATATTCTCGTCTTAGAAGTCTAATGTAACTGACTCCAAGCATGAGCAATTTGCCATAAAATTAACCTGAATCTATAAAAATCCATGATTTGGGGTAAAAAGAAGAGTAAAAATACGTATGATTATGCACATGCAGACACAAACACATGTTTTGTATAGGAAAAAATAAATGTGTAAATATTTAAATGGCAATTGGGTTGCACTAACATGTCCTTTACACATATTCAGGTTCCTTTGATGGGTAAGAGAGTACATTCATTTAAAAGAGTTTATGGTTTTAAGAATTGTTTTCTCAGGAGTGATGCCCAGAGAGTACATTCTTATGGGCAGCCAAATTCAGAGGAGAGAAGAAGGGATATTACACGAGCCAAATACTCTACTTATTTACTTTACCAATTGACTTTCATTGGGTTGAATTGATATAAGTAAAAGAAGATTAGATTCACCGGTCCAAACTTATGTCTTGCCTCCACAATATGTACATTACACAAACTTAGATGTTTTTACATCCAATCATTTTTCTGTAACTTACAGCCCTTACACTTCACCATATTTCAACCAGTGTACTTTTTCATTACTATATATGTTCTGTTGCACTGAAAATGTATTCCTTTATCTGGTATAGGTATTTAAAAGTAATATGCTATATTTCTATACATACTTTAAAAGGTCATTTCCATAAACAGGGGACGGTTCCACTGTAGATCCATTTTTATTTTTGTGGCTATAATAATAGTTGGCTGGAGATTCATATGAGTCTATTTACATTTGTATATATAAGTGTTCTTAATATTTCTGTTGCACAGAAGATCGTATAAATAATTATCAATTGACCATTTTATTGTTTACAAGATTATCAAAAACAATGTATACAAATGTCGATATATTAGTACACTATCTTTTTTTATCACATCAGCTTCAGTCACAGACTATTGCCAAACAAGTGGCTTTTTTTCTTTGGTAGGTTTAATTTGATGTCATATAGGGGCTAGATTATAATGGAGTTTAAAATTTTAACCCTACCTATATATTGTTAATGTCCATCTTCAAATTATTGTTATACAAATATTGGGACAACTTATGCACTAAATGCTTGTCAAAACACAAGCTGGCTGTCACCTACCTGGATTAATAAAAGCTCCACCCCTCAAATACACGTTAAGAATTCATCGGCTTTTTTTTCTGTGGGATTTATACCAGGCTCCAGACTTCACCAATGGGGCATAACCTTATTTTAGTGTGACCACCTTTGCAGCTTACTTTACCTTTCATGTTCATGTAGTCCCCAGTCCTGCAATTAGATTTGCTATACAGATGTCATTGCAGAACTGGGGCCCAGATCTTTAGCCTATCTGCTGAAATTTCCAACCAGAGTGCTAATGTAACTGGTTCACTAATAGTCACACAATAGCTTGTCACATTTTATGATTTTTCAAATGAATTATTCAGCAAAATTGTCTTTTATTTTCTTCCTTAATTTATAAAACTCAGTTCAGGAAAACAGCTTTATTTGTAACCTTATGCTTAACTTTAGTATGTATTAAATGCTTTCCTGACTCAGGCCCATAGGTGTGAAAGAATCATTTGTTAATAATAACAATTATATACACATTGTTGTGACACTTTAAAAATCAAAATATTCCAAATACACATCATTATTAGCTAAGCTCTAATGCAAACTATAGCTCTTTGTTGATAATGTGACTACTTGTCTTAAAAATGGAGGAAAACCATCAGCTCAGCCTACATAGGATACTAAATACTCATTGAATGGAAATCACTTTCAGTCACTATAAACTAGGCTGCCTTCACCCCAGTGACCTAGATGGGAAAGGTTCTGTATTACATTATCATTCTCCTAAACTACCCAGTCTTGCATGTCTCTTTATTTCCTTTCATTTCCCACTCAGTGTATTATAACTGATGCAGAGTAAATGGCACAACATGATGTACCTGTATTTATTGTGCTTCTATAGAAGCTTTAGGTGCTTCAACCACAAATTAGATGAACAAAAATGAAATTAAATAGCAAATTTCCCCCACAGCCAATATAACTTTGCTCCCTAGTAAAATACAAAATCCTCCTTCCACAAATGGATTTGGCACTATTAACAAAGAGAAAGGGAGTTAATCATCTGGAACTCAGAATTTACATATACCTAACCTGTATTAAAATACATTGATTAGTAACTTAATTAAATCAGTTAAAAATACAAATATCCAATTAAATTAACCAAGGCAGGTAAAGACTGTTTGAGTATAAAAACCCTGGTGTTGTCTATAACCTAGTAGGTTAACTTATTTATTGACAGCCCACATTATTTCTTGGACAATTCTGTTCAATACAGATACTTTTCATGGTAAATCTGTTTCCAGTATTGTGAACATGCCACTATCCCCTCTCTTGTCATAGTTGAATGCTGACAAATCTTTTTCTAATAAAATGAACTATTCAAATGATTTCTTTACTGAATTATGCCTGAAACAGATGTATTTTAATCTGCTTGGCATAGAAAATGAAATGTACATGTCACTGAGGTCTTTCTAGTTAATAAACGTTGTAAAAAAGAGAAAGCAGGAAGTGGAATAAATGTAAAGCTACACTACTTTGCATAGTTTTTTGGAATATTTTATATCCTTTTGCTAATCCTAAATAATTTCTTATTTATGAGATGAAGAATATACATATTTTGTGCTATCAAATAGCAGTCCTGTAGGAATATCATGCCAAATACGGGCAAGAATACAGCCATACTTACCTATTTTTTCCACATGGAAACTACATTTGCAGAAATCACTGTTTATTACCTAAATGTGTATAGTTTTTGGTCACAATGATGTCTTATTGTATAAGGATTGCATTCACATTAGTACTTTAATACATCGTATGTAGCCTTAAAGGATCTGATCCAAAGCCCATGGCAAGGATCCCAATAACTTTAACAAGCTTTGGATCAGGCTTTATGTTAGTTACTATAAGATTGTTATTAATGTCACGCCTAAGTTTCAGAAAGGATCCCTGATAGTAAAGTATACTATTAAAAGCACAGTTGAATATTACCAGATTTTCTGTCCATTTTCACTATATTATTTGCTTTGCAGAAAAAATAAGCAAAATAGCATATTCATTTCTTAAAAAGCTTAAATAAGACTAACTCTATTTTCCATGTTACTTTGAATTGTTGCCAAATTAGATAAAGGTACAGGCTGTCTAAACATTACAATCACACAATTATATTTCCTACAACCAGCACTGCAGTCTGCACTGAATCCTCCATGGACTCAGCCCTTGAAAATGAAATGGTAGCTCTGGTAACTTGAACTGTACCTTAAACACTACTGTGTTTTGAGATATACTCTTCTCATCCTACTCAATGGTTTAAAAGTCCTGGGATTTTGTTCTGAACATACCTCTTCATGGTTAAAAATTGAAGTTAATCACCATTGTAAAAATAATTCTGTAAGTGTTTCACAGAAGAGCTCAGTTATTATCTTAGCCTGACTAAAAATATACATGAGTCTGTATATGTTTTCAGTGAAAGAAACTAAAAAATGATGTACATTTATTTTAAAATGACAACAGGCAACAGTTATAAAATGATAGATTACATCACAGTGTTTGTGTCACAAGTAAATAGGGTGATTTTGCAATTGTAAGATGATATTGTATTGTTGGTAGTCAGGAGACCCTTAGATCTCTTCTAACTGTGGCTGAGTGTGTTAATTAGGACCCGAATTACAAGTGCAATTTGAATTACATTACAAAGACTGAACTTGCCTCACTTAGGCCTGGTCTACACTAGGACCTTAGTCCGAAATTAGCCCCCCAAGGTAGATTTTGTAAGTCCTCACTACCAAGCTGGTTATTCCAGAATAAGAATTTGAACTCTGTAGTCTTGCTTTTCATGAGGATTAATGCTATTTCGGAACTTGTAAGTGAAATAATGTTAGTGTGGATGCTCCAGTACCACTAATTCAAACTAACTGGCCTCCAGAAGGCCTCCTGCAGTTCCTCAGAGTGCTTCCTGAGCTTCAGAATCCAAGGTAGCATGTCCACATTAACGGAGCCTGCCTCGAACTACATCCGATTCTTCCCTGTAGCGAGGACATGGAATTTCAAATTTGTAAAATGAGGTGCCCAGAAGTTGAACTTGGTACATTTGAAATAATCTCCTTACATCTAGACTACAGGCTTTTGTCGACAAAGCGTGTCTAGACTGCATTACACGGATCGAAAAATTGATCTGCTTTGTCGACAAAGAGTATCCAGACTGGCAGATACTCTGTCAACAAAAGAAGGTACCCAGAAATGCTTCTGGCAGGTCACAGGGGCAGCCTTAAAGTCCAGGCACTGCTGCATGCCCTTTGCAGAAAGGCGTGCTTAAAGGAATCCTCCTGAACAGCCATTGCTCTGTTCCTGCTTCTGGCTTGCCTACCTCCTCGAGGGAAAGCAAAGCTGCTGCAGTTTTTGCTCTGGCTGCCCTGCTTCCTCGGATACCACAGCAGTTTATTTTCAGGTATAGTTTTTTGCCTTGCACTGTGTTTTTGGCCATGGAACCTGAGCTGCCCCTGTGCAGGCAATGGCCCCACACTGTGATGATGGAAGTTCTGCTGCATCTTCATGAGAGCATCATGACGTTTGCGGCAGAGCTGGATTCAGAGCCCACCTTTGAGCCCCTCACTCAGGCTGCAGCCCTACTGCCCTTGCCACCAAACTTATTCCTGGAGAGGTGAGTTTGGAGGCTGGACACCAGTTCTGACTGGTGGAACTGGCTTGTTATGCAGCAGTGGGACGACAACCAGTGGCTCCGAAACTTCCAGATGTGGAAGTCCACCTTCCAGGAGCTCTGTGCCTGGCTTGGCCCTGCCCTGCAATGCCAGGACACCCTCTTGCAGGCTGCCACCCCCCTGGAGAAGTGAATTGCTATTGGTCTGTGGAAGCTGGCCACCCCAACAGCTACCGTTCCATGGGACATCAGTTTGGAGTGGAGGGGTCTACTATCGGGGCTGTCTTGATGGAAGTAAGTCACTCTCGTGGGACAGTCCATGGGGGTGGGGGTGGGCAGATAAGGGGGACAGTCAGGACTGAGCACAGGGAATGGGGTGGGAGTGGTAGAAGCCTGCCTGGCCTCACTCTGCCGTAGTGTGGGAAGCACGGGGTGGTTGCTTGAGGGGGGGGTCTCGAGGTCTGGGAGAGGAGGGTGGGGGAGCACATATCATCAGCTCACGCAACTCCTATAATGTTCTGTTATATGTGTTTGTATTTGTCCCTTTCTGCAGGTGATGACAGCCATTAATTCGGAGCTGTTTCACAGGACTGTCTGCCTCGGAGACCTGAATACTATCTTGGCTGGATTTGCGGGGCTGGGTTTTCTGAACTGCGACAGGACTCACATCCTGATCTGTGCACCACCCCAGCGAGCAGCACAGCACATTAATAGAAAGGGCTACTTTTCCATGGTGCTGCTGGCCCTGGTCACCCACCGGGGACAATTCACAGACATTTGTGTCAGGTAGTCAGGCCAGGCACAAGATGCCCTCATATTCCAGAACTCCTACCTGTGCCACAGGCTGTAGGCTGGGGCATTTTTCCCAGAGAGGAACTATGCAGTCGGGGATGTGCAGATGCCTACATGCATCATGGCCAACGCGGCGTACTCCCTTATGCCCTGACTTATGAAGCCCTACACCAGCCACCTGGATGAGAGCAAGGAACTGTTTAACTCCCGCCTGAATCGGGCTCACTTCCAGGTGGAGCACGCCTTTGGCCGTCGGAAGGGCAGATTTAGATGTCTGCTCACTCGGCTGGACACTCCCCAATGTGGTTGCAGCATGCTATGTGCTGCACAACCTAGTGGAAAGGAAAGGGTAGGCCTTCCTCCCTGCATGGGGGACACAGGCTGATGTGGAGGGGAGGCACTTTGAGCAGCCCCGGACAGCTGCCATCTGGCAAGCCGACCAGCAGGGCTTGCGCATTCGAGAAGCCCTGAGGGAGCAATTCTCCTAAGGAGGCCGATGATTTTCCCCTTCCAAATGTGGGATTACCCCATGCCCCCAGTGTCTTCCTTCCCAAAACCCCTCCCGGCCCCACATTCACACATTGTACTCATTCATCACACACTGAGAACAGAAACAGGTGTTGGTGAAAAAATGTTTACAGTTTATTTTAGTTTATTTTTGAAAAACTAAAATACTCTTTTGTTCAGAAAAACAAAGTGTTTGTAAACAAATTAAAGTGCTTCCCTCAGTGACTCCCACAGGTGGGAAGGGGGAATGTCAACCTGGAAGCGGGGAGGGAGTCTCATGGCTGAGGGTGCTGCCTTGATGAAGAGCCTCTGGCACTTTGGCTGCGGAGGCCTTCTCTCACACGGCCACGTATGCAGGCTGGGACAGTAGGGGGCTGGGCAGGAGGTGGGGCTGTACCTGGGTCTGGGCTGGGGGGGGCAGAGGATGAGGGGGTAGGCAGGGACGGGGGGGGGGAGGCAGGCTGAGCAGGAGGAACAGGACCAGGCACAAGACCGGGGGTGAGGGGGAGGCAGGCTGAGCAGGAGAAGCAGAACCAGGCACAGGACCAGGGAAGGCTGTGGCGTCCCAGATAGCAGCACAAATCTCAGTGCACTGCTGGGCAAATTCCTCCAGCAAGCGCCTGCACCATTCTGCCTCTGCCTCCATCCTCCGGTTCATTGCGTCCTGCATCCCTTGCAGGACTGAGAGGTGCTGGTGCACCAGGTTCAAATACATGCACCAGTGCTGATGGGTTCCCTGCAGCCATCTGGGTGGTGGGGCAGGTGTGGCGCCCCCTTTCCTGGTCAGCTGGTCCGGCTGTGGAGGACAAGAGGGAAAAGTCATCAGTCATGCATGCTCACACTTTCCCTGAAAGGGCATGCCCTCCTTCTTCTCAGCAGTCAGTGCCTGTCCTACGGTCAGAGGATGCTCATGTGCATCTCAGTAAGGCATGGTATGGCCTGGCCAGCAGCCACAGCCTCCCTCACACACACCTCATGGCCAATCAGCACAGACAAGTTTCAGGCCACAGTTGGAGTTCCCACAGATTGCTGAGAGGTCTGAAGCTGTGTGGGAATCCCAGCGTCCCCAACGCATGCCTGCACCTGGCATCACTGCCTGAAGGAGCAGGTGGTGCCTTACAGCCATGCGGGTGCAGACTCCACAAACCTCTAGGGAGGCAGTGGTTCCCCTGCCCCTAAGGTCTGGTCCAGATCTTCGTAGTAGGTCCAGTAGTGTGCTGTTTCCCGAAGCGGGAGCTGTGCTCTCGGGCCCTGACATACCCCTGTTGCAGCTCCTTCACCTTGGCTCTGACCTGGGGTATGGTGCAGGAATGTGCACATCCCTTCTCAAAGCTCCTCAGACCACAGCTCCAAAAGAGCTTTTATCTTGGGCCCAGACCAGGAACATGCCCAGCATTTGGTTCCCCTGGTTTCCTGGGGGATGTGTCCCTGGAAGGGCCAGGGGAGTCTTGGGGGGCTTGTCCCTGGGACATGGCTCCGAGCTTCCTGACCGGACAGAGCTTCACAGTCTCAGGGTCCTGGCTGCAGCTGGCTTGCTGCCAGAATGGTAATCCTGGGTGCCTGTGCCTTTTAAAGATGGCTGCAGGCAGGAACAATAGAGTTGAAAGCTGCAGGGAAGTGTCCACCAGGGCTTCTTCCTGGAGGCCTTTAATGTCGACATAAATTCTTCCCTGCGTCCACACTTACCTTTTGTCAACACTAGGGGTACATCTAGACTACAGGCTTTTGTCGACAGAGGCTTTGTCAACAGATACTGTCGACAAAGCTTCTGTCGACAAAGAGCGTCTGGACTACATCCAGTTCTGTCGACAAAGCAAGCCACTTTGTCGACATGAGAGTGTAGATGCAAAGGACAGCGTAAATGCAATAACACCTTCTGTTGACATAACTCTGTTGACAAAGGTGTTATTCCTCATAGAATGAGGTTTACCACCGCTGACAAAACTGCCGCGTTCTGTCGATTTACTGTCAAGAGAACTCGGCGGTAGTGTAGACGCAGGTATAGTTTTGTCAACAAAAGCCACTTTTGTCATCAAAACCCTGTAGTCTAGATCCCTAGGGTGTGTCTAGACTACAGGGTTTTGTTGACAAAAGTGGCTTTTGTTGACAAAACTATATCTGCGTCTACACTACCGTCAAGTTTTGTTGACAGTAAGTCGACAGAACGTGGCAGTTTTGTCAACAGCGGTAAACCTCATTCAACAAGGAATAACGCCTTTTGTCAACAGAGTTCTGTCAACAGAAGGTGTTATTGCATTTACACTGTCCTTTGCATCTACACTCTCATGTTGACAAAGTGGCTTGCTTTGTCGACAGAACTGGATGTAGTCCAGACGCTCTTTGTCGATAGAAGCTTTGTCGACAGTGTCGATAGAAGCTTTGTCGACTAGACGTACCCCTAGTGTAGACATGGCCTTAAGAAGGGTGCTTTTTACAACCTGGTTTATGAATTCTACTTATTTTGACATTCCTGAAATACTGAACTTTTTTCATCCGTTTCTTCTTATGTCCAAGTAAAGATAGGGATATTTGCTTGTATTTGTCTACACTGTGTCTCCATATAAATAAGAATGTATTTGATTCAATTTTTTTTAAGATGTGACAAGAATATTAAAAAAATCACCTTCTTGACCAAAGAAATGACCTATGGACTTTTAATGACATAAGAGAGAGCAAGAAGAACAAACACTACAATTGCTAGGGATCACTGTATAACATCACATTTTGTTTGAGGATTTTAAAGCATCAGAAACACATTAACTAATTAAGCCTCGTGTATTTTTAAGGAGCTAAGGAAGTTTGAATAAAACAGGGGCTATGCCTGGGTCCCCATTTTGTAGATAGCTAAACTGGGACATGAGATTATACATTTTGCCCATGACACAAAGTAGGCAGCAGTCCAATGTATTAACTATTAGGCTTTACTTCCACCTAATTCTACTAATAATGAAATGCAAAAAGGATCCTGCTATGAAATTTATTGTAAAATCAATTATTTCATCAACAGGCAGAGTTGCTGGAAGAAACCTTTATCTGATGATTGTTTAAGAACACACAATTTTATTTGTAGTAAAAGGGCTAAGATCAAGCCATTCCAGTTTGAAAGTATAGTTTTTTCAGGCTACAGATGAATTTATTTTACATTCTTCAACACAGGAAGAATGATTGAATAATTGTTGCAAGGAACACCAGAAAATGCCGTTTAATGCTGGTAATTCAAAGCTCAACAATTTTTTAAAGAGAAGCAGCTAAATGGAGCTGAGGTGTTGCAGCAATTTCCAGTAATTAAGGACTTTCAGTAGAGAAGTTTTGGATCCTGTGTCTCATATGAGTGGAAGTAAATAATCAGGCTGGAAAACTGTGTACCTAGTGTTCAGGTTTTCAGCTTGGTTTCTTGGTGCATCCATCTTCTCTAATGCAACAGCATGTTTTTTTTAATGATCTATAGAAAGGAATGCTGTATGCCATGTGGCAGGTTCTGTTTTGTACTCCTATAGTCCCTACTTCTGATTTTAATAGCATTAGAGAGAACTGGAGACTGAGAAGAATTGTAAATTATTCCCTGAAGAACATTACTGTTTTCTTCAGTCCAGTCTTAGAATGACTTGAAGGATGGAACTTCCCAGCCCATCCCATCCCATCCCTCCCTCCCCATTCCTTGGAGAAATTCTTGCACAGTATATCAGTCCTCACTGTTTGAAAACTTTGCACACCATTCAGATTAAATTTACCTTTATATGATTTCTGTAACTCTGATTTATAATCTCCTCCATTACTTTATACAATCCCTCACCCTGCTTAGTTTATATCCTACTAATACTTGCACCCTACTCCATTCTCTACTTCATTCATTGTTGTTCAGCAAAGTCATACATGGGGTTTTTTTCAGCTGAGCTGAAATCTAGTTTCCTTTTAGGATCAGTTGCGCCCGTAAAATGTATGCCCACAAAATAAATTGTAGGTGCAACTACCTGAGCAGAAGGTACCAATTACAAATGACTTTAAGACTTATGCCTACAGTTGCATTATGGATGCAAACATTATGGATGCCACTCTTGTAGGTTCAATAGCCTTCTGGCATTGGTGGTATGTTTTTGAACTTATAGTTTGGTTTATAAGCATCTGCACATATAAGTACAGTTAAAAACCAATTTACACTGCTAAATGTATATTGTTCCTTCATCCATGAAACCCCCTAACACACTCACTGTGCTCTTTGTATGTAGGTTCACATATAATCCAGTTCATGCTAAAATTCGACACTCTCCACGGGGGCATGAACAAAGACTCCAGCTATCTTACCCATTACAAAGATAGCTTCCCTAATTATCACCTCTAACACTATTAACTCACAGACATCTACCCTTCCCCACCTCTAATATCATTAACTCACAGTCATTCACCCTCCTTCCCCCCCCCCCCCCCCGCATCCCCCTTCTGTTCTGAAATGTGATTTGTCCTTTTCATATGTGTTCACTTTTTTTTTATTGTATCCTTTGGTATATATGGTTGTGACTATTTTCTTCCACTATTTGATCTGAGGAAGTGGGTCTGGCCCACGAAAGCTCATCATCTAATAAACCATCTTGTTAGTCTTTAAAGTGCTACATAGTCCTGTATTTTATATAATCCAGTTGACACCCTATTATGCTGTATACCTACAGTGGCTTAAATCTCAGGCCGCTGCACTACAATTACCAGGCCCCTATTTGATAAGGAACAGCTGAAGATTAAATTTTGGAATCTACCTATGATTGTGGTTCATTGAATATATTATTTAAAATATCCAGTGAGACCATTGCCCTTCTGTGTGGTATTTATATTAGCCATTATAACTGCTTGCAACCATTATATCAAGTGCTTTGCAATCTAGGGATTAAAAGTGCTACATGAGTTAAGCATGGCTATTAATAATAATAATAGTTCTGGAGATGATCTTTAGACATTGACAGTTTTTCTTCAGAACAAATGAAGTTTCTTAACAGATTTTTCAAATTCTCTTCTCGTTACTAATGACCCAAATCTGGAATTCTTCACTCAGTTTTTACTTAGGCAAATTTCCATCAAAGCCAATTATTATTATTTTTTCTTTATTATCAAGGCACATGTCACTGAGTATCTGGGAACACTTTACTACCGTACATTACAAGCAAACCATTTCCCAATACAGAGCACAAATATCCCCACTTTTCCTACCGTGCCCACTTTAGAGAAGACTGGTGGGAGAAACCTTAACATATTGACAACAGGATGAGTTAGAGGTACCTCAGCCAATAATCAGACACATTGCATTGCCCAAGTTTGAGTGTTGTGAAATTCAGGCTGGATGCAAGGATATGTCTGAACAAATTCCAGAGGCTACACTGAACCAATGGATATAAGATCGGTGGTTTAGGGTCAGGGAATAATCTCTGAATTAACTGGCACTAGGCTATTTAGGGTTTTGGATCTGGTTGCCAGCACATGTATCAAATTCAGCCAGAGCAGAATGTTCCATACAAGTATAATATGCACTCACCAGTTCACCTCATCAGAGGACGGCCATACATTATTATTACCTTACAATTCTGAGTGGTTTTCATGGTAAGCCATAGGTATAGCATGATGAAAAGAGCAGAGATGGGTATGCTAAGGTCTGCTTTTTGGAGAGAAGTATCTTCTGGACAACCAAATATGAAAAAGTTTATTTGCTATTGAAGAATGCAGAAGCAGAGATAAGTATAGGAGGACCCCAAGATTACAAACTAGTCTGTCAATGTATAGACAGACATTTTATTTAAATTAGGTGGTGATAGAATTAATCAATTCCTTATTATGATTCCCTTTGCTAATGAATACCCCTTCCATTAGACTTGATTTGAGTTTAATACAACTGGCTTTCATGAATATCCCAAGCTCTGCTACATGTTGGAAGAATGTGGAGTTTACTTCTTCTGGGTCCAGAGAAAAGGACTGAATGTCATCAGCATGAGAGCAGCAATGTATCCCATGCCACCTACATTCTCCCACAATGGCTATGCATAAACACTGAAGAAAAGGGTTGATGTCGGCCAGACTGAACTTTATGGCACTCCACTGCTGATGTCCCTCCGGAAAGAGGAGCAGGATATGATCAGTGCCCCTGGGATATTCTCCAATAGGATGAAACAGACATGTGAAAACAATTCCTCCAACTCTTGCCAGGTTCCAGAGCCATAAAAACAGCACCTAATAGTCTATGGCATCAAAGCCACTGAGATTTAGCATTATTGGCAAGGACACCTGCCATCTTCTCATTGCTCTGAGGAGATTGTCAGTCCTGGAGACCGATGCCCTTCACATGCTATGTCAAGGTTTGAAGACTGATTGGTTTCTAAAACTTAAGAGGGCTTCAGATGCTGCTCGAAACATCCTACTATTTATCATCTGAGTGATCTTTGCCAGAAGCAGAAGGCTAGCAGTCACACCACAGTTGGCAAGAAAATCAGTGTTAGTGGAGGATTTCCTGAATAAGCACCAGATCACTGCCTGCTTCACAGCTGCTGGTAGGAAGGCATTAAAAAGTCCACCATTAATTGACATTCCTCATTTCAAGTTTTTTACCAGTCGTAAGAGACATGGATTTAACTCAAAGGGGGCTGAATATGCAATCAGAGTACCTAGAACCACCAAATGGCACAAAGGTGAAATGGGATGAGAAACTCAGTTGAGTAAAATGGTTCATTTATTCCCTTCTGCACTGAGAGTACTGCCATAGCCTAAGAGTGACAATTCCAGTCCAGTCTATTTATCTGGAAAGTATATTGAAAGCTCTTGGCAACAAGAAATAGCAGGCTCTGAAAACAGTTGAAGGCAATCAGGTTGGACCAGACAGCCCAAGGTCCAGAACAGTTTCACTAGATTGTTATTATTGTTGGTTATTTGTATTATGATAGCACCCAAAGGCTCCAGCAAGGATTGAGCACCATAGTGCTGGGCACTGCCCAAGCCCTGGAAGACACAATCTCTGCAGGGGCCCTGGAACAATTTTGATAGTGGGGGTACTGAGAACCATGGAAGCAAACTGTAAACCCTGTATATAATGGAAACCATTTCAAGCCAGGCAGTGATGCAGAACCTCCCATACTCTAGTTCCAGCACTTCGTGGTCTCTGTCCCTAAAGAACTTGCAAATTGAATTGAATTGAAACAGCTGTAACACACAATAGGAGGATGGGGGAGACAGAATGAGAGTAACAGAAATTAGATAATATATGTGGGCATGATGCACAACATGGTGGTGGAATAGTCGCAGGGTAACTGTACCCATTATCTCCCTCCATGGACCTTTGATGGCTCCCACTGAAGATTTCCAGATTTCAGTCATCACAGTCCTTGGATCGAGACCCACGTCTCTCCCTCCTAACTGGGATTTGAAGGCTGAACAGCTCTATGCCTTACACTGTGATATCCCTCAGAAGCCAATTTGCCTAAAGGCTGGCACCTGTGTTGTTATGCTTTCACTCTTTGAAGACTGCCATGGAGCAGATCAGTACAGCATGTGGGCTGTCAGAAATGGAGCTTTGAGAAGGGATGTGCACATTCCTGCAGTGCAGCCAGCTGAGTTTAAAACAGTTTCCAGAGCGGCCACTACAGAGATTATGGGACATTTCCAGAAGCCAGTCATAAGGCAGCAAACAACTGCAGTGTCCACACTGGCACCCCAGCATTGTAGGTGCCATGCAGAGTTCTATACTTCTCATCAAGGTGATTAACCTAGAGCTCAGCAACTAAGTGCCTTGTCATTGTGGACACCTCGGGAGTTACAGTGCTGGGAGCTGATTTACTGTGCAGTGACTTGCCTGTGTAGGCTTGGCCTAAGTGATTCACCTTAATCACTACCCACTGAGCTTAGTTCCTGGCAGAGCTGCAGCAATCCTTCTCTCTGGGAGTTGCTTACAATCCCTGATCTACATTGTTACATAAATCATTCATATACTTAACACAAAATGGTCCCCACAGATACAACATTTAAAAGTTTTGTTTAGGTTTATCATTAGACTGTAATGACAGGAGTGAGGAGGCAGGAAGATACATGAGAATGTGATAGGCTGGAGGGAGAAGGTGATACAAAAATTAAAATGAGTGGAACGAAGGGCAAGGTAATATAAGAACCTTAATAGACAGACCGGGACAGAGATGAGCAAGTGGAAGGAAAAGGAAATGGGAGAGACTAAGATCATGAGAAGGAGAAAATGAATGGAGTGAGGGCACTGATACAAACCAGTTACAGCAGGCAATTAAAGCTAGTACATGGGATTTTGCAGATGTTAAAATGGGGAAGGGGAGCTAGAGGAGAAAAAGGGCACCTTAGTTTTCACCAAAAGCTATGGTCCAAGCTTTTATACAGATCTAGCACTGTGCCTTGCTTTTGGTTAATAGGTGTGTCACAAGTAGTTTACCTGAACCTAGCAAGAAGAGAATATGTATGAGTTAGAGATTGGTCTATGTTCAAAGTCCATATCTAGAGTCGCATCCGAGAGAGCCATATGCAAACTTTCCAGGGTTGATTAGCATTCAGAGTTAGGGTCTTGGTTCATACCGCTGTACAGATGAGGACTAGCCATGAAGTTATGATCCAGACATAAATTTTCCCCAAATCAGGAAGTGACTGGTTCCTTGGTTGTAATTCAGACCTCTCTGTAGTACAAATATAGCCTAAAATGACCTGATTTAAGGGGGCTGTGTTGTGGGGAGAGAAGGGTTTAAAATTAACTATTGTAATGAGTGAGTGTGTGTGTGTGTGTGTGTGTGTGCGCCACTAGTGTGCCCCTCAGTCAGGGGAACTCCTTTAAGGGTCAGTAGCATGCCCCTCAGGCAGGGAAGAGCCAGCAAGAGTCAGTAGCATGTCTGTCTATTAAGGCAGTGCGAGTGCCAATAAGAGTCAGTAGAATCTGAAAGCAGGGATCCTGCGACCCCAAGGCAAGCAGGCCAGGGGGATGTGAATGCAGACCCACCTGACTCCACTGCCCTCCAGCCCAGAACCCTAGCAGTGATGGGGTGGCCTATCACTGGGTCAGTGGGGATCCTCCCACAACATGCTGATTGACCACTAAGTCACCACACTGTCCAACTCCACCCCTGAGCTACTTCCTGCCTGGGCTCTCAAGCAGATTTCTCTGGCTCCTCCAGGGACTCGGCAACTCTGCCTCAGGTGCTTCCGGTCCAGGCCTCATCACTCCAGCTCGTTTGGGTATTCGGACACCGGCAGTTTCAATAGGTCTGGCTTGTGCTCAGCATTGGGCTGCTTCAAGTCCAGGTTACTGCTTGGATGCTCTGGCTCCTGTTCATATGTAGCAGCCAACAGTCCTGGTAGCTCCAACTCTCCCTCAGTATTGGGCCTCTTCTGTTCCTGGATGCCCCCTGACTCAGCAGCAGGGCCCACGGGAAGCAACCAGCAGTCTGTGTCTGGCTCCTTCCTTGACTCACCACCAACTAAGCTAGGGACCCAGGGCTTTTATACTTATTGCTGTGTCCCTCCACCTCCAACTCAGCCTGGCTCCACCCACCCAAGCAAAGAGAGTTCCTTGTCCTCTGGCTCAGAGGGAGGCCATACCACCTCACTGCACTCTCCTTTAGGAGATTTCCTTTTGCTGCTCTATATTAGACACTGAACTTTTTCTTCTCTCATTTAAATAAACTGAGGGTAGGTAAGTGAAAATAAAGCAAGACTGTTTCAACAAAAGAACCTTTATTCAGAACATAAAGAAATGAGCTCAAAGATGTTATTCTCACTTCCATCTACTTTCACTATTTTTAAGTATCATTTTTACTCTTGAACATCAAGCCTTACCTAGTACTTGAACACTAAAATCTATGATGATCAACTCATTATCCTAGAGGTTCATAAGATGTTTCATAGCCTTTACTTGCAGCTATCCCCTCCCTGTTTATCAAGAGAAAAGAACTCTTCATGGTCTTATTTGACTCCTCTTTTCCTCTGACACTGAGGAGGTGAGGCAAGTCAGTGATATAGAGGGTGGGAATTAAAGCTTGATTTCTTTATCTTATGCACCTTATGTCTTTATCTGGGCTTGGGCAGGAGGGACATTAAAAATCAGGCTTTCATTGCCCAGACCTGGATATCAGAAATAGAACAGAGGATTTCATCACTGCACAGGTGACATTCAGCCTCTGGGGAAGGGAAGGGAAGGGAAGAGAAGATAGAATTTGCTAACTTATTATTTTGGCAGATGTTTCCCCTAAAGTATCTCTTCAGTAGTTCAAGGTTGAGGATCACTGCTTCACAGAATGCATCTAAAACAAAAATATATTTAATATGCATTTGCTATAATACATGATTTATTTGCTTCAGCTTCCAGGCACTCCACTTAATGTTAAAATGGTTCATTTCATCAGCAGTTCAAGGTTGAGGATCACTAGGTTAGATTTAAGGATTATTTTCCACAATAAAAGAGGAAGATTAAGTAATATCTAGCAGAATTTGTTAAAACAGAAATGCATCTCAACCTCCTTAGAATTGGTTCAGCTGCTGTGTTAGACATTCTGATATTTTAACCAAGTACACTAAATCACTTGCCACCAGAATGCATAAACTAAAAAATAAGGCAAGAGTTACAAATTGCCACTGTTAGGATCCTCAAAGACAGAAAGCCTAATTCTTCTTTCACTTTCACTAATTTTACACCAATGTAACTTTGTTGATTTCTGTATTCATGTCAGTGGAAGGACCTGATCCAAAACCCATTGAAGTCAATTTTTTAGTTGTCTTCAATAGACTTTAGACCAGGCCATAAGTAAAAGTAGAATGAGGTGTTGGATTAGCTACTTTTTCTTTTATTATTTCTACTATTACAACTGTGGCTTTCACCATGCTGCTTATGACAAGGGCCCAGATCATCAATGGTATTTAGCTGACTAACTCCTACTGAAATCAACAGGCGATAGGCACCTAAATGCCTTTTAGGATCAGGGTTTAGATGACTACTCAGAAGAACAAACCTCTAGATCTTCTCTTACTACTTGAAAATCAATTAATATTAGGAATATTTTGAAAATGTCAAACCAAGAATGCCTAAGATCCAGTAAATCATTTATGTTTTCATGTGTGGAGGTCTGGGATTTTCCCTGGTGATATTTGAGGCCTACTGAAACTTAAGAGCTTTTGCTGACATTACAATGAAATTATGGAATATAGTAGCCACTCACTTAGTATTATATCCTATATTTGAATTTTATACTAGACATTTGCTTTTGCAAAACACCAAGGCTATATCTACACTACAAGATTTTTGTGGCAGAGAGTATGCTAATGATAGACTCATTAGTATGAGTCGCAGGGGCAGATGACCGTTTTGCGGGGCCCCGAGCAGCAAAATTCTGCGGGCCCCCCCCTTTGCCACGGCGCATGCGCGGGGCTTTTTGAAGCGCGGGGCCCGGGGCGGCCGCCCCATTCGCCCTGCCCTATATCTGCCCCTGATGAGTCGCAATGTCATTAGTATATTTTCTGCCGATGCTTTTTGCGCAAGGGGTTTTTACACAAAAAGAAGTAGTGTAGTCACTTCCGTTTTGCGCAAAAAAACCCACCCCTTTTGTGCAAGATCCTGATGCCTCTCTTCTGGATGCTAACATGAAGAGGAAAGGAATCCAGGTGAGCTGGCTGTATTTTAAAGAAGCCTTAACAAATCATCCCAATGGTTGTTAAGAAAAGCAAATATGGTAGGCAACCAGTTTGGAGAGCTTAAACACAAAAAGGAAGCTTTCAGGAAGTGGAAACTTGGACTAAGGAAGAGTATAAATATATTGCTTGATCACGCAGGAGTGTAATCAGGAAGGCCAAACTGCAGTTGGAGTTGCAGTTAGCAAGGTATGTGAAGGGTAACAAGAAAGGTTTCTACAGACATATTAGCAATAAGAAGGTGGTCAGGGAAGGTGTGGGACCCTTACTGAATGAGGGAAGCATCCTAATGACTGATGATGTGGATAAAGCTGAAGTACTCAATGCTTTTTCTGTCTTCACAGACAAGGTCAGCTCTCTGACTACTGCACTAGGCAGCACAGTATGAGAAGGAAGTTGGTAGCTGTCAGTAGAGAAAGAACAAGTTACGAAATATTTAGAAAAATGGACATACACAAATCCATCTGACTGGATATAATGCATCTGAGGGTGCTAAGGGAATTGGCTGATGTGACTGCAGAGCCATTGGCCATTATCTTTAAAAACTCATAGCAATTGTGGGAGATCCTGGGCAATTGGAAAAAGGCAAATGTAGTGCCCATCTTTAAAAAAGGGAAGGAGGAGAATTCAGGGAACTACAAACTGGTCAGCCTCACCTCAGTCCCTGTGAAAAATCATGGAGGGAATTCTCAGGGAATCCATTTTGAAGCACTTGAAAGAAAGGAAAGTGATCAGGAATAGTCAACATGGATTCACCAGAGGCAAGTCACACCTGACTAACCTGATAGCTTTCTATGACAAAGTAGCTGCTCTGTGGATATGGGGAAGGCAGTGAACATGGGCAGTTGCAAAGCTTGTGATAAAATTTCCCACAGTATTCTTGCCAGCAAGTTAAGGAACTATGGATTGGATAAACGGACAGTAATGCATGATGCCCCAGAGGGGGAATGAACAGAACAGGTAATCATCACATGATCCCTCTCTTGTCATCCATTTCCAGCCTCTGACAAATAGATGCTAGGAACACCATTCCTACCTATCCTGACAAATAGCTGTTGATGGACCTATCCCCCGTGCATTTATCTAGTTCTTTTTTGAACCCTTTTAAAGTCTTGGCCTTCACAATATCCACTGTGCGAGACCCCCCAACCTTTCTATATTCTGGGCTCCCCTTATTCTTCCTTAGTTCAAGGATGCCAAGTCCATATTGGTTGAGACCAGGACTCAAACCCTTGACTTCTGGCTCCAGATACCTTATCCGGTGGGCCACTTAAGGAGTCTCTTCTGGTAAGGAGTTCCACATGTTGATTATGTTCTAGGTGAAGAAAAATTTCCTTTTGTTTGCTCTAAACCTGCTACCTATTAATTTTGTTTGGTGACCCCTAGTCCTTACATTATGGGAACAAATAAATAACTTTTCCTTATTCACTTTCTTCATACTTGTCATAATTTTCTAGACCTCTATCATATCCCCCCTTAGTCTCCTCTCTTCTAAGCTGAAAAGTCCCAGTTGTTTTAATCTTTCTTCATATGGCACCCATTCCAAACCCCTCATCATTTTGTTGCATTCTTCTGAAACTTTTCCAATGCCAATATATCTTTTTTGAGATGAGGTGACCACATCTGTACATAGTATTCAAGATGTGACAGTATCATGTTTAATATATAGGCAATAAAATATTCTCTGTTTTATTCTCTATCTCTTTTTAAATGATTCCTAACATTCTATTTGATTTTTTGACTGCCGCTGCACATTGAGTGGATGTTTTTAGAGAATGATCCACAATGACCCCAACATCTCTCTCTTGAGTAGTTGTAGCTAAATTAGTCCCCATTATTTTGTACATAAAGTTGGGATTATTTTTCCAATGTCTATTACTTTACATTTATCAACATTAAATTTAAATTTCCATTTTTTTTGCCCAATTACCTATTTTGTGAGATTCTATTCAAGCTATTCACAATCTGCTTTGGTCATAACTATTCTGAACAGTTTAGTATCATTTGCAAATTTTGCCACTTCACTGTTTACCCCTTTCTCCAGATCATTTATAAATAGGTTGAATAGGATTGGTCCCAGTACAGACCCTTGGGGGACACCACTAGTTGCCTCTGGGTATGGTTACACTAGCCACCCTAGTTCAAACTAGGATGGCTAGTGTAGCCATACCCTCTCTCCACTCTCAAAACAGACCATTTATTCCTACCCTTTGTTTCCTGTCTTTTAACCAGTTACCAGTCCATGAGAGGACCTTCCCTTGTAGCCCATGACAACTTACTTTACTTAAGAATCTTTGGTGAGGGACCTTGACAAAAATTTTCTAGAAATCTAAGTACACTATATCCACTGGATCCCTCTTGTCCACATGCTTGTTGACCCCCGCAAAGAACTCCAGGGCTGTGTCCAGACTCAGGGGTTTTTTCGAAAAAAGTAGCCTTTTTTCGAAAAAACATCAACTACGTCTAGACTGCAGCCGCATTCTTTCAAAATTAAATTTAAAGAACGCGGCTTTTCTTTCGATGGCGGTAAACCTCATTTCACGAGGAAGAACGACTTTTTTCGAAAGTGCTCTTTCGAAAAAAGGCATTCTTGAATGCCAACAGGGCTTTTTAGAAAGAGAGCATCCAGACTCACTCGCTGCTTTCTTTCGAAAACGCGGCTTGCTTTTTCGAAAGTACTGCTTGCAGTCTAGACGCTCTTTTTCGAAAGAGGCTTTTTCAAAAGATACTTTCGAAAAAGCCTCTTTCAAAAGAGGCTTGCAGTCTAGACATAGCCCAGGAGTTTAGCAAGGCATGATTTCCAATTACCGAATCGATGCTCACTTTTCCCCAACAAATTATGTTCATCTATGTGTCTGACAGTTCTATTCTTAACTATAGTTTTAACTAATTCTCCCGGTACTGATGTTGGATTTACCAGTCTGTAATTTCTAGGATCTGCTCCAGAGCCCTTTTTAAATATTTGTATCACATTAGCTATCGTCCAGTCATTAGGTACAGAAGTTGATTTAAAGGATAGGTTACAAACTACAGTTAATAGTTCCGCAATTTCACATTTGTATTCTTTCAGAACTCTTGAGCGAATGCCATCTGATCCTGGTGACTTCTTACTGTTACATTTACCAATAAATGCCAAAATCTTCTCTAATGACCCCTCAGTCTGGGACAGGTCTTCAGATCTGCCACATAAAAAGAATAGCTCAGGTTTGGCAATTTCCCTAATGTCCTCAGCCGTGAAGACAGAAGCAAAGAATTCATTTAGATTCTTCATTCCAGGAGGAGTAATGGAGGAGGAGTAATTCCAGGAGGAGAACTACCTAGTTCGTGCCACGTGTAGCCGTGCGGCACGGGGTTCGAACGAGCAGAGATTTAAAAATGGCGGCACCCAGTTTATGCAAATGAAGCCCGGGAAATTCAAATCCCGGGCTTCATTTGCAAGTGCGGTATGCCTACATTACCCTCCTAGTTCGAACTAGGAGGGTAGTGTAGACATACCTTGAGAGATTTGCTGAAGGCAGGGACAGCAAATGAAACCTCCTCACTCTCTCACTTCCCTCTACCCCCTTCCTCCTTCCCTCTCTCCCTCACTGTGATGGAGCAGAGCCACATGGAACAGCCCGGTCAGCATACAGGCAGATAACCTATCTCAGGTTCCTGCAGAGCTGCTGGCTAGGCGCTGCCTAGGTAAGCTCCTTCCAGCCAGAGCCTGCCTCTGGTAGCGCATCCCCTTTTTCCCTCCAACTGCCTGCCCCAGGCCCAAAGATTCTGTATCCCCTCTCCCCACCTCTTCCAGGTCACAATTCCCTCCCAGATCCTGCCCCACCTCCAGTACTCCTCCCCCATGTCAGAATCTGCTCCTGCACCCACAACCCCTCCTGGACCCTTTACCCTAAGCTCTTGCCCCAGATCATAACCCCCTCCTTCACCCAAACTCCCTCTCAGACCCCACACTCTCTTTTGCCCCTTAGTCCTCTATCACAAGTTCCCTTCTTTACCCATCTCAGACCTCACATCCCCTCCGCCATCCTTCTCCACAGAATTGTGGCCCTTTACCACTAACCAAAATCTTGGAATGCCCCCCCCCCCATTAAAAATTATTGCCCAATCCTGATCGAGATCATTCCTGATAGACATCTATCCAACTTGTTCTGATATATCTCCAGTGATGGAGATTCCACAACCTCCCTAGGCAACTTATTCCAGTGTTTAACCACCCTGACAATTAGGAACTTTTTCCTAATGTTCAAACTAAATCTATTGCTTCTTGTCCTATCATTAGAGGCTGGTGAGAACAATTTTTCTTCCCCCTCTTTGTAACGCCATTTTAGATACTTGAAAACTGCTATCATGTCCCCTCTCAGTCTTCTCTTCTAAACAAGCCCAGTTTTTTCAGTCCTCCCTCATGGTCTTTAAGGTGACTCCCCGTTCTTTTATTTCAGATTATTCCACACTCCTCTTCTAACATATAGCTGTACTTCAATGGTAATTAATAAATACTTTTACTTCACTGTGTAGCCTTTAAGAAGAGCCCTTGTCTTCTAGAGCATGGTTCCTAAAAGTCCATTTGAAACATTACACAGTTACTGAAGTGTTAAGCAAATGAATTAATTGAAGGTCTGACTTTATTAATTCAACCTTCCCTGGTGGCTGATGGCCCACAGAATTCCCACGAGTTTCTGAGGTGCTAGCATGTACAGAGTGCTAGATAGAAGTTAAAAGTAAATGGACTTGAGAAAAGCAGCAGCCGCATTTGATTAAACGTCAGACATTATATGGGGGGGGGGGAGGGAGGAGGCATGAAGCTATGCAATTAAAAGAAGTTCTAAAGCAATCAAGTAAAGAAAGTTATACTCTGTCTATCATATTTGTTTGGTATGCAGATGTTTTGCAAGTTAGTGAAGGCTTGCACTCCATTTTTGTTAGCCTGTTGGAAGAAATCTCATTTAACTGGCATTTTTACATCTACATTAATTCTTTTAAAACACTGAAGTGAGTGTTCTACAGCTATGTAAAGAAACACATTATCAAAGCATTAAGATATGATTAAACTGACATTTTCTTAAGAAAACGAAAGGAGCAGGAAAAAGCCATTCTAAAAGGACTGAGTGCTACATACTCCAGATATTATCTTCAGTGCTTACTCAGGGATCTTTAAAGAAGCTTATTACCAAGTACCCTAAGAAGACAAGTGTGGATGTGTACAGATCAGAGGAATGCAAGTTAATGCACCTGCCAGATTTTACTATCGTACAAAGCATGTCAATCAGCACTCAGACCTTGCGTTTTAAAAAGTGTTCCCTCGGAATTTTTTTTCCAGTGCTGTGTCTCACATAACTAGATTTTCCTACTCACTAGCCAGCCAGTTTTGCAAATGTCAGAAGTCATTACTGAATTTATATCACTGAAATTAATGTGAATATTCCTTCTTTAGCCTCAGTACAGAGCTAATTACGAGGATAGGTACTTTTAAAAAACCATATTATTATAAGACAGGAGAGTGACATATTCATGTTGCAAAATAGAATCATATTTAAACACAGCTCCTTAAAGCGAGTGAAAGAAATGGCCCAGTGAGTTTTGTTGGTTTATATCACTTCAGAGTAAAGTTGTTTAAACCCTAAACCCATGTTTCCATAGGTCAAATCTTGCAGTTGTTACTCAACTTGAACTTGGTTCTTAGAGGGGGGTGGGCAAAGCTGTCAGTGAAATCAATGGACCAATGCTTGAGTACCTGCAGCTTGATCACATTAGGCGTAAGAACTCCTGGGAGACAGTGCCCTCAGCTCCCACTGAAAACACTCAAAGTTGAGGGTTCTCAGCTCTACACAAAGCTCTATCTTGCAGGCTAGAGTATATGCATATACAACTTTCATTGACCTCAGGATTTGCCCCAATTATTTAGTTTTGCCTAAGCAATAACTATAACTCAAATTCTGATCGAGGCTCTCAGGATTTGGCATTAAGTGGAGATGAAAAGCCCTGTAACCCCAAATCAACTTCTATAAAAGCTATATTGTAAGTAAATTTATTGTAAGTATTCAAATGTTGCTGTAGTGCTGAAAATATGGCCATATAAATAAGTGGGCTTTATCAGTCTGCTTGTACCTCTAGCAATGTCAACATTTGCATTTTGCTCTCCTACCTCTGTCAAACTTTAGTTACATTAAAATAATGAATTCTCATGCAGATATTCTTCTCTTAGCATGAGGCATTTAGAACTTGCAGACACAATTTCAGGGACAAATGTGGGTGGTCTGTTAAAATGCACAGATTTATAAAGAAGAAACCTGTACAGATGTCCTGGGATAGAGATTTGTTTGTTATCAGCTCTCATAAAACACATGTCCGTATGCATGGTGTTTTCCAATCGGAAAATAAAGCACAAATCCTATTGGGATCACCAGCAGAGCCTCACATCCAAAGGCAGATCTTTTATTTAAATAATCTCACACTGCTCAGTGGGAAATACCGTTTCCATTGTGTTTACAAACATGTTAGCATTCATTAAAATGTTTTTGCACTGTCTGAAAAATAAATATTTTGAAAGGAATATTTGTGAACAGCTTTAAAGAGGCAGAAGTTTGTAACACTGATCATTTGAGATGTATATTATTTCATGTGGAAGCTTTCATTAGGAAGAAATAGCAGCCAGGTGTTTGGAATAGTTTTACCATCTGACAATGGCAGGATCTCAACATGCTTTGAAGTTACTGTCACTTTGTAATTACAGTAGCTACCTTTGAGGTAGATGAGATCATGTCTGCTCACAATATGAGAAAAGGCATAACCTAAGCCAATGCAAAGTGAAATAGAATTGTAAAATGCTTTCACTACCACCCCTCCAGACTATCCTGTTTAGTACTTGCTATTTCCTTTTTATTGATCCCTGCATCTATGAATTGTAATGGAAAGTTAGCTGTTATTTTGATATCAAATGCTCAATGATTTCGTACATAAACCTCCGGTATGTGTTACCTCAAGGGCTGGTCATTCTTCTAGGTTTTTCTTGGGAGTGGATAGATATTTTGTCAAGGAAGAGGAATGATTTGCTAAAAGAAATGATAAATCCATAATTGTTAGCAGAGACAGTCTCATCCTGCCCCACTTTCTGACTAAGAACATCTCCACTTCCCTTAGTGGCTCTCTTGATATAACTCAGCTCGCCATGCTGTGGGTTCCTAGTATCTACCTTAAGCCAAGAACAAGTTGGGAAGGAGGCAGGCTGTGTAAAGAGATCTTTGGAGGTGGGAGGGAGGGGATCACAATGGACATGACAGTATATGTGTGGTGGGAGGTCCTGTTGAAGATGAAGAAAAAGAGCAACTGGCCATTAATTTATCTACTCACTAAAAATGATTTGTCCTAGCGTGGTGCTTAAAGGCACTAATGAAGGATTTTGAGAATGGACGTGAAGGAGGAGAAGAAGTATGCATGGCCTTTGGGATCAGAGATGGCATTTTATGAGAAAAACAGTAGCAAGAGAAAGAACAGAGGAGATTACAGGACATAAGGGAGTCATGAAGGGAACCAGCATAAGAGGAGGACTTACCTTCGTCAGACACATAATGGAAGCTAGAGATGAGTGACATGTCCTAAATAGGCTGCAACCCCAACTTGCCTTTGCTGGCGTTTCTATTTTGAAATAAGAGGGTCAGACACTCCTGTTTTAAATAAAGTTTAGCTGCAGCATAGTCCGTGATACCGACAAAACAAGAGAAGCAGTTATGAATATGTCATAAGAGATTTAAAAAATGGGGAGGAAGCATTCATGTAATTCATGGAAACTATGGCCAAGATTTTGAAAAATGTAGTTTCTAAATGCACATTTTGGTAGCTGCCTAGTGTTATGTTTTTTTAAAATGCTAAGCACCCACTAACTTCATGGGATATAGGAACCAAATTTTAATTGTCCTTTTTATTTAGAATTATGGTATAGTTACTTTAAAATTGATGTGTTTAGCATAGTGCCAGTTCCTCGGTTTTGCCCAAAAGTGACAGCCGAGATTCATCTGGTGTAGGACTATTTCTGGATGGGGCATTAACTGATCATAGCTGGCAATATGCCATTTAATGTGCTTGGGCAAGACTGATACAGAACGAATATGACTGGAGATGAAGCCAATGTGCTCTGGGATAAGTCTGATTCTTGCAGCTATGAAGGCCCCTAGACAACCATTATTACATAGTACAAGTTAGAGTACCTCTTAAGCTGCTCTACTTTGGTCCCGTGGCTTGTTTGGCAGCCCGACTGCTTGATTGCCCAGGGATCAGGAAGGCTGGAAAGGTAATTTAGATCCTTGCAGTCTAGCCGTACTATATTAGAAAAAGATACTTTTCTGATACTTTTGTCAGAAGATACTTTTCTGAAATTTGGCCTGTCTAGGTTGGGCCAAATTTTGGAAAAAAAATCCCTATTTCAAAAGGCTCCTTCTTCCTCATGGAATGAGGAATATAGGGGTTTCCGAGAGAGCGTGTTTGCTCTTCCACACACACACAAAAAGTGGAAGAACAAATGGGTTCTCTTGACGTGGTGAAGTTTTTTCGGGATACCTCCAGTAACCTGAAAACCACCCCACAGTCTAGCCATACCCTTACAGCTTTCCTTCCTTTAGCCCTCCTGGCTGCTTGTGAAACTTGATGACCATGAGGATTGAGCCCATAATTTAATTTAGAACAAGTAATAATAGTTTCCATAATCTGGCATCAAGATCCACCAATGCGATTGGCACAAGCAATGCAATTTTCAATAAGGTGTCTTCCACCAGCAATACACCCAACATAGACAACTGTAACTATGAATTAATATTTTCATTACTCTATATAAACCTCTCACTCCCATCACCACCCCTTCTCGCTACTCTTTCCTCACCTCCCAATAAATAGCATGTGCTTAGTTAGGAAAAGGCACTTTTATTTACAAAGGGAAGGGGGTGGACTGTGGAGAGGAGGGGGGTCTGAACCGGTAGCAGGGAGGAGGGCCTCATGGGCGGGAAGGGAGGCTTCTCCCTCCCCTACAGGTGCGTGGGCACCGGTGCCCTTCGTGCTTGGTTGGGGCAGGCTGCACCAGGAGGTACTGAGGATGGGGGAACCTCAGGAGGAGGCATGGGCAAGGCAGGGGGGACCTAAGGAAGGGGCATGGGCAAGGCGGGGGGAGAGCTGGGGGCGGCAGAGGGGGGCCTGGCAGCATTGGGTTGCTGCACAGGGCCCATTCGCTCTACGATGGTGCCCAGGATACTGCACACATGGTCACAGCGCTCCATGTACTGGCCCCACACCCGCTCCCACCACTCCGCATCTGCGCGGATCTTCTCGGCTAGAGCGCGCTCCATGCGCTCGATCGCGCAGATGTGGTGGTGGAATAGGTGGTGGTGGCCCCAGGAGAGCTAAGATGGGCCCTGGATTCTTGGCACCAGCGGGATGGGGCTGGAAGGTCCCTCACTGGCAGGGGGTCCCACTGCAGGAGAAACAGAGAAGAGCAACATGGTCAGTGAGCCCTGCCCCATGGTGTTCCAGCGCCCCGTGCCCTCCTCCCAGCATGTCATGATGCCCGGGGACAGGTGTGGCTAGTGAGGGGGAATTCCCCTGGGGCAGCGGGAGGGGGGTCCCAAGGTGGCCCAGGAGCCCCAGGGGAGCTGAATGTGATTGGGGGGCCTGTTGTGCCTTCCCAGGGGAAGCTACAGTGTCCCAAAGGTGGCCATGGATGTGTGCTGTGTGATGCATCGGGTCAGGCCTGAAACCTTGGGGCCCTCCTACTCCTAGCCAGATTCTCCCCCTTCCCCCACCCAGTCTGGTCGAGCAGAATCCCTGGGGTCCCAGGTGTGTGCTGGGGCTAGCTGCCGCTTCTCTGTGCCACTTGGTCTGGCTGCATATAGGGTTGCCAGATGGTTTAAACAAAAATACCGGACACACTTGACATTACATCACAATCTACATTACATCTTAGTTAGAAAATACCGGACATTTATATTTTCTCATTTATAGCCTCTCAATTTGTTTGCCGAACAGAAAGTTCAAATACTGGACTGTCCGGTTCAAAACTCGACACCTGGCAACCATAGCTACATGAGGTTGCACGTGCTGCATGCTTCTGCACAGCATGTGGCCAGGCTATGCCATGTGATGCTACCTCTCCCCCAACCTGTGGCCTCCCTCCCTGCCCCCAGCACACTTGCGAATGGTAGCCACTACACTCACCAGACAATCCCTTGCCAACTTCTGAGGATGCCTGGGACACGTCCTGACTGCTGCTGGGCTGAGATTGTGGGGTCTGACTGTCTGGGGCGAGGAATCTCCCGCTCAGTAAAAAAATGTCCAGTACTCACAATTTAGTTCTCTCTCTTGCAAGTGTAAATTAACTTGAAACTCCCTTGTAAGAACTGGCATCACAAAAATGGACCAACACAATTTGGCATCTTAGATAAGAAAGAGGATAAGGGCCCCTATGGGTATAAAGATGGGTCCAGCAGCACACTTACTCTGAGTGTCAATCTACCATCTATCTGCTGGTCGGGTTAGGTGATTGGCCTCCCGAGGTTCCACGGGGACGCCCACCTCGTATTTTTCTTTCCTAGGAATTGAGGGACCGGCCCTGGCCTGATACGCTGGAGTTGAGAGGCACAGAAGGGGGTAAAAATTGTACCTGTATGTGTCCTTTGTCTTAAGTGTACACATAGACTTAGAGCTCCTTAAAGATTAAGCTGTCACTTGGTACCATTATTTCTATTTTCTATCTTTATTTTCTTTGTAACCATTTTTAAGATTTATATTTGCTAGCAGTTAAGAAATAGAGCAATAGCCATTGTAACCATATGATTTATAAGCCTTTTTAATAAACCTGCAACTGTTTAAGCTTTAACCTGACTCCTTCAGTTGCTGTAACAGAACCAAGCACAATTTAAAAGAACTTCAGCCAGTCATAAGGAACAGATATAGGAAGAGCTGGGGCATTTGGATTGTGTCACTTCCAGAGGACACATCCGTAGGGGCATCTCTCAGTCTTCCCTAGGCTGCCAGCTGCAAAGGGATCCTGTATCCTAGCACTTAAAATCTGAGATGTAATAAGCTCTTCCTATAAACTCTGGGGTGTCTGTCAGCCTGTTGGCTGCCCTCTGAGAAGGGATCCCAATCCTAGCGGACAAAGACATGGACATTAAACTCCTTGGGGTGCCCGTCAGTCTCTCCTAGACTGCCCACTGCGACGGGACCTTGTGTCCCAGCAGTTGAAGACTCGGGTGTAACACGCACACACACACACACACTGCCCTGACCATCGGCTGACAACCACTGGGGTGGCCACCGCTGTGTCCACCTGGGCCAGCAAGGGACTGGCCCCTGTGTCCCCCAGGATGTGTTGCAGGAGGTGGTAATGGGGAAAGGCAGTGGCTTTGCCGCCCCCACGCTCGCTGGCCTGCACATAGGTGAGGCGCAGGTCCTTCACCTTGGCATGGACCTGTTCCAGGGTCCGGGCCAGGTGTTCCTGTGCAGCAAGTGCCTGGGCCATCCGGGAGAAGATCTGGGCATTTCTCCTCCTGGACGTGGGGTTCCGGAGGGCCTCTTCCTTTCCCCAGAAATCAAGGAGGGCATTAACCTCAGTGGTACTCCAGCATGGAGCCTGCCATTTGGTGCCTCGGTGGGCCTGCTGGGTGCTCTGGGGTGGCTCCACAGTGGGGTTTGAAGGACCTGGCTGAGGCTGGGAAGCTGCCATTGCTCCCCCTGGCTGCTACCCAGGCCGCATGTGGCAAATGGCTTTGCTGTGTGCCTGTGCCTTTAAGGGGGGAAGCAACTAGGGGGAACCAATGAGTGGTGCTTGCCCGTATGGAGTGTCAGAGAGGCCACCTGTGTTTATGACTGGAGGCCAATTCTTGCGCAAGTATGCGTTTGCCGAACGTCCACACTGCCCTCTTGCGCAAGAGCGCCTGTGCAAGAGAGCTTATACCTGATAGAAAACAGCTCTTGCGCAAGGAGCTGCCTCTTATCATGCCGTACTGTAAATTTCCTTGCACAAGAGCGGGTGGGCAGTGTAGACGCTCTGTGGATTCTTGCACAAGAACGTCCATACTTGTGTAATAACCCGCCAGTGTAGACATAGCCTAGAAATCTAACTGCTCGAGATAGTTAAAAACGAATCAGACTGTGAAGAGCTTCGAAAAGCTCTCACCAGACTAAGTGATTGGGCAATAAAATGGCAAATGAAATTTAATGTTGACAGATGTAAAGTAATACACATTGGAAAAAATTAGCCCAACTATGCATACAATAGAGTAATTTAGCTATCACTACTCAAGAGAGAGATCGTGGAGTCATCGTGTATAGTTCTCTGAAAACATCCACTATATGCGTAGTGGCAGTCGAAAAAGAAAACAAAATATTAGGAATCTTTTTAAAGGGATAGAGAATAAGACAGAGAATATCTTATTGCCTCTATATAAATCTATGGTATGCCTACATCTTGAATTCTGCATACAGATGTGGTCACCTCATCTCAAAAATATATCTTAGCATTAGAAAAGTTTCAGAAAAGGGCAACAAAAATGATTACGGGTTTGGAATGGGTCCTATAGCCATAGAGATTAAAAGACTGTGACTTTTCATCTTAGAAAAGAGAGGGCTAAGGGGGACATGATAAAGGTCTAAAATTATGAGATGTATGGAGAAAGTGAATAAGGAAAAGTTATTTGGTCTGACTCAGTATGGCAGTTCTTATGTTCTTATGAAAATGTATATGCTTTAATTAAATTATGGTATTTTTCAACACTGTGTTATTTTGATGAAGTTAATTTTTTTTAAAAGAGTTGCTAAAATTTTTTCATTTAATTGTTTTTACTAATTTTTTTTAACCATTAAGAGTATTTTTCCTTCACTGCTATAAACTCTTATTATTTGCTATGTTTTAACAAAAAAGGTCTATTGTCAGTGTGGGTTGCAATAACATTTTCTTCTAGTTTCCAAACGGTAAGCACAGGTATAGCTGTAAGCACGGGCCTAAACAGAGCACTACTCCAAATTTCTCCATTTTATCTCCTTTCTGTAAGGTTTATTGAGAAGCAATCCTATTGCAGGTTCATCCCATATTTCTGGCTCATCCCAGGAATGAAAGTAACTTACATTTCTTACAGGTTGCTTTTATTGCAACCACCCCTTGAGGGGAACCTCAAGGCAGGAAATCTGGGGGTTGTGGTAAAATAGTATCTATAAGAAATTTAAGTGTGGTGGGGCGTGTGGGAGCTCAAAGCAAGGAGTTCATGAGTGTCACTGAATGTGTGCTTTGGAAGGTGCTCAGGAAAGGTGAGGGGAAGTGGAAGGTGCAGGAATCAGGGCAGAGGATTGGGGTTGTGGGGGTCTCAGGGCAGGAGATGGTCTGAAGTGGGCTGCAGGAATCAGGGATGGGGTGAGGAGGGCCTCAGGGCTGGGTGTGTGGGGGAATGCAGGAGTCAGGGTTGGAGTGAGGAAGGGATTAGAGCAGGAAGTTGGTGTGGGGAGTGAGGGGGACTTTGGGAAGGGGATTGTTTGTGTGTGTGTGTGTAGGAGGAAGGGCAGGGGAGGCAAAGTTCCTCCCTCTGAGATTCGTTCCACAGCTGATTGCTCTTCCTCTTCATGTCCCGGTCATGGAATGAGACCAAAAGCGCACAGCTCATCTGCCCCCTGCCCTGTCCAGCCAGAGTGAAGAATGCAGCAAACTGTGCACTTTCTTGTGTCTCCCTGACAGTGACAAAGGGGAACAGTCAGCAATGCTCTGGTCTGAATCAGACCTCAGCCCACTCTCCAAACCCACCGCACACTCCATAAAGTCAGAGTGTGTGTGTGGGGGGGGGGGGAGGGAGCTCAGGAAAGGGGAGGGGAAGTAGGAGGTGCCTGAGGGATGGGAGGCTTGGGGCTCAGGTTGTCTCGGGTGGGGGGTGTGCTCCAGCTAATTCCTTTCACCTGCCTGGTGATTCTGTCTCTTGTCTGTATGGTTTTAGGAGAAGCAATCCAGGCACATCCCATTTTCCTGCCAGAACCAAACCATATGTTGCTTTATGTTATGATAAGAGGAAGCTGTATACTGAATTTGGTGATCCTACCTCTTACCATTTAGGAGGAGTTCTTGAACAAACAAACACACAGACAAACTCCTGAAGAAGTGGGTTGTGCCCACGAAAGCTCATGATACCATCTACATGTTTTGTTAGTCTTTAAAGTGCTACTAGACTATTTGTTGTTTTTTAAGTTTTTCCCTAAGGCTGTGTCTAGACTACATGCCTCTGTCGTCAGAGGCATGTAGATTAGACACATAGGCAAAGGCAAATGAAGCCGCGATTTAAATGATCGCGGCTTCATTTACATTTACATGGCTGCCGCGCTGAGCCGACAAACAGCTGATCAGCTGTTTGTCCGCTCAGCGCTAGTCTGGACGCTTCCCTGCCGACATCAAAGCCCTTTGTCAGCAGCCCCATTATTCCTCGTGGGATGAGGTTTACCGGGGCTGCCGACAAAGGACTTTGATGTTGGCAGAGGAGCGTCCAGACTAGCGTGCTGAGCGGACAAACAGCTGATCAGCTGTTTGTCGGCTCAGCGTGGCAGCCATGTAAATTTAAATGAAGCGGCGATCATTTAAATCGCGGCTTCATTTGCCTTTGCCAAAACAACAAATCTACATGGCTCCGTCGGCGGAGCCATGTAGTTTAGATGTACCCTTCGATAGATAGATAGATATTGTCTTGAACAGAGGGGAATAAAAACAAAATTACATTTTAAGTTAACATTTAAAATTAGTTTAAGGCATATTATTAATTATTCCTCATTCAAATTTAAATGAATCCACAGATATTTATAAAACTTAAAAAACTTTTCCCTATGACAAGGATGGTTGATTAGGCATATATAGCTTTTGCTGCTAGAGATCTTAGATTCAAATCCCAGGAATGTCCTCATAAGCAAGGAATAAATCTGTGGCTTTGCATGAAAATATAGGACTTGTGTTCAATAATAGATTGAACTAGATGATCATAATAGTTCTACATGGCCTTAAATCTATGGGTCGCAAGCAGAGCAATTAAAATAATGCTTAGAAGGGAGCTATAAAATTTTATATTTGTATTCACTTTTAAAATTCATTTATGTATAGACTTTTCCATACCATTCACCATTGCAGCACCCAATAGTCTTGAATCCAATCTGTTTTCTTGGCTTATAAATTTGAGAGATGATATAGTCAGCAATGACCGGATGGATTCATTTGCTTATTATCTCACAATATAAATATCCTGTATCAACTGAAGAAGACTGATCTTTAGTCCTTTTTCTTATTTCCTGTTTGGATATTGTACTTTATGGGTGTGTCTAGACTACATGCCTCCGTCGACGGAGGCATGTAGATTAGCCAGATCGGCAGAGGGAAATGAAGCCAGGATTAAAATAATCGCGGCTTCATTTAAATTTAAATGGCTGCCCCGCTCTGCCGATCAGCTGTTTGTCGGCAGATCGGGGCAGTCTGGACGCTCCGCGCCGACAAAGAAGCCTTTCTTGATCGGCACAGGTAAACCTGGTTTTACGAGGCATACCTGTGCTGATCAAGAAAGGCTTCTTTGTCGGCGCGGCGCGTCCAGACTGCCCCGATCTGCCGTCAAACAGCTGATCGGCAGAGCGGGGCAGCCATTTAAATTTAAATGAAGCCGCGATTATTTTAATCGCAGCTTCATTTCCCTCTGCCGATCTGGCTAATCTACATGCCTCCGTCGACGGAGGCATGTAGTCTAGACACACCCTATGATAGTGATTGGCAGGCCCGGCCAAAGGGTTTGTGGGGCCCAAGGCAGGATGCTGGAAGTGAGGCCCCGGGTCCTACTGGTGGAAGGTGAATACTCAGCAGCAGGGCCCAAGGCATTTGCCTTGCTTGCCTTGCCCAAGGGCTGAGTCTGGCAATTGGTTCTTTAGGTACCTGGCTATCTCTTCAGTGTATATTTATTGCATATCTTCATAATGCAAAATATATAACTTTTTTTAAACAACCTCCCCACCCTCTCACCATTTTCTAATATATTTAGTAGCGATTTTTGGTAAGAAATATCCCTTTTCTATTACCCTTTCAGATTACTGGGATCTGCCAGATGGAGATGGGATATTTTAACGGAAAGAAGTGTTTCCAACTCCCAGTTCTAACCATGTACACATGCAAGGACTTCCCTGGAAGCAGCAATTGTTATGCTGTATACAGAAGGAAAGGGTCATGATGATACCTGGCAGGTGGTAGAGTCCTCCATTCATGAAGGAGAGAGGAGATATGTGGACAAAAGAGACACCTATGCTCAGAGCAATTGGAAAATAACTCGAGCCAATAATTAGCATTTGAATCGGTACGTAAATATATACATGAGCTGGAGAGTGTGTACTGATTTTCTTCCTGCCACTGTAGTATTACTTATAGAACGTTCCATAACTATTAAAAGTCATGTATTACCAAATATGGTATCTACAAGTTCTGGAGGCTTGGAACCCACTGTACTGCAATTACCAGATATAACAGGAAATCCCTACAACTGTACCAACTCCAGACTGGGACAACAAACAGGACCCCCACTCCCCTATCATTGCCCAGAATCATTACCTCTCCCCTCATTACAAAGGGGGAAATTGAAACAGGCTAGGGCCAGAGTTTCCAAAATGTGGTTATCTAAAGGCAAGTACTTCAATCCATATCTAGCACCTTGGTTAAAGTGGCTCGGTTTTCAGCGTTGTGAGCACACATAGAACTTTTCCTCTTATATTCTCTTTACCTGACCACGGTCTGTTTCAGATATGCATGCTCTTTTTCTATATACCAATGATGAATTTGCATACTAGGAAACAGCAGTTTTATTATACAATGGAAATGTATCAGACATACTATATTATGAAATGTTTACATGTAGTTTCTTTCTATAAACCATCAATTTTATGCATATACTATGTGCAAGGTAAGGTAATTATTAAGTCAAGCTATCATTTGCAACATGCAGAAGTAGAAAGCTAGATAATACCATGCAGCTGTATTTTTGCATGTGTCTGACTTGTTTAGCAGAAATATAGTTTTCCCTCTTTTAGCCATTGTCAGGGGGCTCCTCTGAACAGCAAGTGGACGTTTTATTACAGTACTTCACTTCCAGCTGCATGGAACACTGCTAATGTTGTTTAATTATGCACAGAGACGTTCACCTTTCACAATATGTGGCTATGGAGGCTAATTTTCAAAGCTGATCTTGCTTCATGCTAGAGCTGTGACCCTGCCTTGGTGTGTCATTGTGATCTTGGGTGCATTAATCAGGAAACACAAAAGTAAAAGACACGGATGGATTCAAGCGTCAGGGGGATGCAACTATATTAACTTAAAATGTGTCACATCTCAGGCATGACTCTGGGATTACAGGGCTCCCACCACTTAACCAGTAACTTGGGGTAGATACTCTTCATATTAATGCCTAGGACTTGGTAACTGCTAGCTCTCTCCCGGGGCAGGTGAGGAAAAGATTCAGAGCCAAAAGGGACCTCAGTATGTGAAGGTTTCAGGAAGCCCCTTTGTCTTACAGACAATAGGTCCACCAGTCATATCCCAGGTCTCCTTCATATCTGGGAGCTGGTGCCTTTAACCTTTATCTGCACTAGACACCAACCACAAGTTCCAATTAATTAAACATTCCTATATTACTTCCTAACATTGAATTCCTTTTGTTACTCTTATTTTACACAAACTGGGCCTCCACAAGGCTGATCCCAGGAGCTGTCCATCCCCTTGCACAAATTCCCCTGTTGAGAGAGGGAGGAGCAACAGCAATGGTTATCGTTTTGGGTATCCTTCCTCTCGTAGCTAGCTAGCTAGCTACTCAAATTGTTTATAGCATAGTATGGTTAAGTAGTCATTTATCATTTATTTTGCAAGATCCCTCTTTTGAGACATTAGTAATACATCCATATACGTCTACATATATCATATCTGTTTGTTTTATAAACTGAACTAGATTGTCTAAAGATATGATTTTTTGGTCAATTACTACTGCTGATACCTAGGAAACCTATTAAAGCAATAAATAGGGTATATGTGAAATGCCTTCTTGCAATCTATGTAAATGAAAAGTCATGGCAGACAAGAACATTGGCCAGGGGGAGGCACCAAATTAAGAATAATGAAGTTAAGGTAATTTACACCTTTTCTCCTTCCCTCAGGCCAGTCAGCTATGAAGTGACTTATGTTTAATTAAAGGGAACTTGGGGGTTGACACAAATATAACTTTAAAAAAAAAAGAAATCAGGTGATTTTTGAATTAGGTGTGGGGAGATGGTTAATATTAATTTAGGGTCATGAGTGACTAAAGGAAAAGAGAAGGAAATGGGAGGAAAATCATAATGATTAAGTAAATAAAAAGAGAGAAAGAAAGGAAGAATGACTTCCTGTGTCTTACTCACAACACACCTGTTAATACATCCCAGAATCATGTTTGCTTTCTTTGCAACAGCATCACACTGCTGACTCATATTTAACTTGTGGTCCACTATAACCCCTAGATCCCTTTCTGCCGTACTCCTTCCCAGACTGTCGCTTCCCATTCTGTATGTGTGAAACTGATTGTTCCTTCCTAAGTGGAGCACTTTGCATTTGTCTTTATTAAACTTCATCCTATTTATCTCAGACCATTTCTCCAATTTGTCCAGGTCATTTTGAATTATGACCCTATCCTCCAGATTAGTCGCAATCCCTCCCAGCTTGGTATCATCTGCAAACTTAATAAGCGTACTTTCTATGCCAATATCTAAATTGTTGATGAAGATATTGAAGAGCCAGTCCCAAAACAGACCCCTGTAGAACCCCACTTGTTATGCCTTTCCAGCAGGATTGTGAACCATTAATAACTACTCTCTGAGTACGGTTATCCAACCAGTTATGCACCCACCTTATAGTAGCCCCATCTAAGTTGTATTTGCCTAGTTTATTGATAAGAATATCATGCGAGACCGTATCAAACGCCTTACTAAAGCCTAGGTATACCACATCCACCGCTTCTCCCTTATCCACAAGACTCGTTATCCTATTAAAGAAAGCTATCAGATTGGTTTGACATGATTTGTTCTTTGTTCTTTACAAATCCATGCTGGGTGTTCCCTATCTCCTTGCCACTTTCCAAGTGTTTACAGATGATTTCCTTAATTACTTGCTCCATTATCTTCCCTGGCACAGAAGTTAAACTAACTGGTCTGTGGTTTCCTGGGTTGTTCTTATTTCCCTTTTTATAGATGGGCACTATATTTGCCCTTTTCCAGTCCCCTGAAATCTCTCCTGTCTCCCATGATTTTCCGAAGATGATAGCTAGAGGCTCAGATACCTCAATCATTCCTGTAGATAGGCAGAATCCCAGGATACCACCTAATGGCCACTGGTGGCTGACCAACTACCTGCCTCGGTTTCCCTCTGAGTTTTCAAAATAATCCAGTCTCAGTCAAGGTCTTTGAAACACAATTTGCCCTCCCCGAGAGCCTAATGTCATTAAGCTTATCAAAAGTCCTCTTTCCACTCATCCCCTAGGTTTAGGATCTTACAGCCTCCTTGTGGCTTCAAATCTAGGCCTCCCTCCCAAACCAGAGCTCACCCTTCAAGATAAGGGGCTTGCAGGCATCCTTGATATTGTCCCTAACATTTCAATAGATGGCAGTTATATATTGCTTAATATTATTAATTTATGCAGTACCTTACAGACAAATACAACAGGAGGCATACTTCCTGTTAAGGTGCATGCCTGCATGGCTACACACAAAAAATTCTCCACCCGCCCACCTACTTTGCAGAACTGTGCAGCAGCACTCACCTTCCTGCTAGAATATGAGTGGCTCAGCAGGTGGCTGCTCCAGGCCGGGGCTGGCTGAGGTGGGGTGGTAGGGAGGCCGGGGCCCGCTCGGGGGCCAGAGCCTGCTAAAGGGGTCTGGGACCAGCCGGAGGCCTGCTCAGAGAGCGGGCCACATGGTGGGGGACCGGGGCCACATGGTGGGAGAGTTGCTCCAGTGTCTGGGGCCAACTCCAGCCCTAGCCCTTCCCCAGGGCTGGACCTGTGTTCAGGGCTGCAAAGTGGCTTTCTGGCTGCTTCCTAGGTTGGTTGAGGGGCGGCTGCCCAAAGCTGGAGCTGGGCTGTGATGTGGCTGCCCCTGGGGCTGGGCTGGGACCTCCTGCACCTTTCTTCCTCCCTCCTGCGCCTCTCTCTTACCCCTCAGAGCCCCACACCCCCAACTCTCTGTACCCCCCACCCTCCACACATGTCACTGCCCCAGCACCTCACTCCCTGCAAACTCTGGGCACTGGAGGCAGCTCCCCTCTGCCCCAAGTGGGGACTCTCAGCAGTCCCACGAGGAGCAGCCAGAGGCTGTTCCTGCCCTGCACACAGGCTGCCCAGGGAGCAATGCTCCCTGAGGGGAAAGACGACATGTCTCAGCTTCTCCCCTTGAGGTGGGGGGCGCTACATGGGACAGTCTCTCGGGAAGCAGCACCACTGGTGGGTTCCACAGTGGTACACATCTGAACAAACACAAGTGACCTCATTGTTGGCACACAAGACAAAACTGACTCCGCTCAGGGATGGAAAATCTTAGAGGGAACAGTGATGGCAGGGTGTCCTAAACTGAAGGGATTACAGTCTAAGGGTACGTCTACACTACAGCGCTAATTTGAACTAACTTAGTTCGAATTAGTTAATTCGAACTAAGCTAATTCGAACTAACGCATCTAGAAGTAAAAACTAGTTCGAATTAGCGTTTTGCTAATTCGAACTAGCGCGTCCACACTGATTGGACGCAGGGGGGCATTTAAGGGCAGCTGAAACCGGTTCTGGCAGGGCATCAGGTCAGTAGTTGCTTTGTGTGGCTGCTGTCTGAGGTTATCTGAGGCTCGAGCTTAAAGGGACCCCCCCTGGACAGCCGGTTCTCAGCTTTTCCTGCTTGCTTGCCAACCTCGCCGAGGGACAGCAAAGCGTTGGTCTCTGTGCCCGTCTGTGTCAGTGCTTCCCTTCGGGGGGGCCACCGCAGGTGGCAACATGGAGCCACAGCTCACCCTGCACCTTCTGGTGCACTTTCTGGACTTGCTGCTGCAAGCCTGCCACCAATGGCTCGAGGCTGCCTGGCACCACCTGGTGAACGTCAGCCCCCTGCCTCTCCGCCTGGCCGCCCTGGGGGCTGTGGAGGAGCCGCGACGGCGCCCCAGCACCGGTGTGCCCCGCCGCGTCTGGCGTCTGGACACCAGCACCGACTGGTGGGACCGCATCGTCCTGGAGCACTGGGAGGAACGACAGTGGACCCAGAACTTCAGGATGAGGAGGGACACCTTCCTGGAGCTCTGCGAGTGGCTCGCCCCTGCCCTGCGCAGAAGGGACACTCACATGAGACCCGCCATCCCCCTCCAGAAGCGGGTGGCCATCGCCCTCTGGAAGCTATCCACGCCGGACAGCTACCGATCCGTCGGGAACCAGTTCGGCGTGGGGAGATCCACCGTCGGAGCGGTGATCATGCAGGTACGGCACTCGTCGGCCACCGAGCCGGGGGAGAGGGGGGCTGCGAGGAGGGGATGGGCCGTCCCAGGGACAAAGGGGGGGCGGGAGGAGGCGAAAGCGCCCCGCACCGGAGGGGTCGGGCTGTCCCGGCCGTACTACACGCCGCCAGGGGGGTTGCTTCCCCACTGATTGGCGCTTTGCTGTGTCTCTCTCCGCAGGTGGTCAAGGCCATCAACCGAGTGCTGCTCCGCAGGGTGGTCCGCCTCGCCGACCCGGACGCCGTCATCCGGGGATTCAGCGCCCTCGGCTTCCCCAACTGCGGTGGGGCCATCGACGGGACGCACATCCCCATCCGTGCCCCGGAACACCAGGCGTCCCGGTACGTCAACCACAAGGGGTACTTCTCCGTGATCCTGCAGGCCGTGTGTGACCACCGGGGACAGTTCACGGACATTAATGTGGGCTGCTCCAGCAAAGCACACGACGCCCGGGTGTACCGCAACTCCTCCGTGTGCCAGCGGCTGCAGGCCGGGACCTTATTCCCCGACCGCCACATCAGGGTCGGGGACATGGACATGCCCGTGTGCCTGGTGGGGGATGCCGCCTACCCACTGCAGCCCTGGCTCATGAAGCCCTACACGGGGCACCTCAATCCCTCCCGCCAGGCCTTCAATGCCAGGCTGACCAGGGCCCGCATCGTGGTGGAGGGGGCCTTCGGGCAACTGAAAGCCCGCTTTCGATGCCTCCTCACCCGTCTGGACCTGGCTGAGCACAACATCCCTCCCGTGGTGGCAGCATGTTGTGTGCTCCACTATTTGTGTGAGCGAAAGGGGGAGGCTTTCCTGCCAGCCTGGATGGCTGAGGCTGACCGCGTGGCTGGACACTACGGTCAGCCCCGCAACGCCGCCATCCGGGAAGCCCAGCGGGGGGCCGTCCGGATCCGGGAAGCCCTGCGGGAGAGCTTCTTGGTGGAGGAGGAAGACTGACCTCTCCCTGCATGCCCCACTGGGGCCTTCTTCCACCGTACCCCCCTTCCCCTTTCCCCTCCCTACCTACTGTAAAATAAAGACACCTGTTTTTGAAACAAAAATGTCTGTTTATTTCACATAACTGGGTGGTGGAAGGGAGGAATGCGGGTGGGAGAGGGGAGGAGGAAACCTGGGATGAGGGAGCTGGAAGGGGAGGGAAGGGAGGAAGGGAAAGGAAAACTCAGGGGTGGGAGTCCGGCTGCCTCTCCCGTCTCGCCACACTGCGGGTCCAGCGGCGTCGGTGGGAAATGGCTGGGGGGGGGCAGGAGGGACAGGGGGTGTGGAGGAAGCAGGAGCGGAAGCAGGAGCGGGAGCAGGAGGGGGAGCAGGGGGAGCAGGAGGAGCAGGGGGAGGAGGAAATGGGAAGCGGTCGAGCAGGCTCTGGAGGTGGCCTCGCAGGGCACGGCCCTGCTCCTCCAGGGCCTCCAGACTCCTCCGGCGCAGCCTCAGGTCCTCCTGGACCCAGTGGTCCTGGGTGCGGAGCTGGTGGTCCATGAGCCGGAGGTGCCGCCTTTGGTACTCCTCCTCGTTCCTGGCTCTCCTGCTTGCCCGGGCACGGGCAGCTGCTGCAGGCGGTGTGGTGCGCCCTGCAGGCCCAGGTGCTGCAGCTGTGGTGCAACAAGACCAGCGGTCAATTACCTCAGGGGCCCAGGTGTGTGAAACCCAGCTCCCCTCTGCAAGGCCAGGGCTCCTGCAGGATCCCCAGCTGCTGCTCCTTGGTGGGCAAGGCCCAGGCGCACGGTCCCGGGGCTCCCTCTCGCCCCAGCCCCCCGTACACATAAGGGGAACACGATGGTACTCACAGGTGGACGCCTCCCCGGCCTCAGATGACACAGGCGAGCGGCTCTGTGGGGTGCCTCGGGGGTCCCGGGTCCTGGGCAGGCTGGCGGCAGGCTCCTGGCTCTCAGAGCCCTCCTCCTCCTCCTCCGTCTCCAGGAGCGGGCCCTCTGCACCGGGGTCAATCACGTCCCGGGGGGCAGGGACGGCATGAGCCCCCAGGAGGCGGTCCAGGGCGTGGAAGTGGGGGCAGGCCTCCGGGTCGGCCCCTGGCTGGCAAGCCCGGGAGTAGGACTGCCGCAAGTCCTTAATTTTGCACCGGACCTGCTCCTGGCTGTGCTGGTGGCCCCTGGCGGCCAGGCTGGTAGCCATGCGGCCGTAGACGGCTGCGTTCCAGTGGCTAGTTCGGAGATCGTGGACATTGGAGGCTTCCCCCCAAACCTCGATGAGGTCCACGGTCTCCGCACTTGACCAAGCGGGCGCCCGCCTTTTGCGCCCCCGGGCAGGCTCCTGGGAGCTGCCAGGCTGGTCCTGGGGAGCAGTGGAGGGCTGGGTGTCCTCGGGTGGCTGGCTCATGGTGTCGCAGGTGCAGGGTCTGCTGGCACAGGTGCTTGCAGCCTTGCAACTGGCACAATCTGTGTAGCCAGCCCGTGGCCCTTTAAGGGCTCCGGGGCCGGGAGGAGGGCAATAGAGTTTCCCTAGTGTTGGCCAGAGTGGCCACCAGGGAAACCTGGGAAGCCTTAGCCTCCCACTTGTTCGAATTAAGGTTCTACACAGCCCTTAATTCGAACTAGCTAGTTCGAACTAGGCTTAATCCTTAATTAAGTTCGAACTAACGGAGCGCTAGTGTAGCACCTAGGAAAGTTAGTTTGAACTAGCGTCCGTTAGTTCGAACTAACTTTGTAGTGTAGACATACCCTAAGGGACTAATCCACAGTGCTCTCAGCTGTAAATAATTTTTGTAATGTCAAGGGGAGCATCTAGGTGTTCAGCACCTCTGAAAATTGCACTATTTATTCAAGTGTCAGTCACAGGTCTGTTACAAGTCCTGCAGCAATGTTTCACACCCTCAGTCTCCCTTTGGGCATAAAATGGGCTAGAACTTTGCGTAAACTGAATGCTATCCCATTAGAGGGACAGTATAGTCCAAAATGACACAAATAACTAACCCGAATTCAATTAAACAAACCACCTTTTTGTTGTGTTGTCCCTAGCTATGTATCGTGGCTGTGTGTCCTAGCTATGTGTTAAATGTAAATAACAAAAAAAGGCCAAGCTTACAGTGCTCTCCTGGCACTCAGGATCAGTAGGATCCCATATTCTCTGCCAGGATTATGATGAATTCCTACTTGGATGCAGTGTGTGGAAAGGATTAAAGGACTATTTCCGTACCCCACCTGTCCCTGTTTTAATGGAAGCTCTGCCTGTGATTTCTCCCTCCTTAGTATCTGTGCAAGGCACCTTTATTAGCACTTAGTCTCCTTTTAAGGCCTGACCCAGAGAGTCTCACCAGAGGGTTCTATTCTTTCCAGGTCTCTCTTCTGTCTTTGTAGACAATATATATAATATCTCCTCCCTGGACTTTTTCTTAATTAAAAACTAGAGTTCTTTATGTCCTACCCTTTCCCAGCATGCCCAGCATCTGATTCCAATCAATCCTTCCTACAATGCCTCCTTTCGCATCTCAAATAGGAACAAGTCAAAGATGGACACTGAACACTCCTTAAAGGGCCAGTTCATTACAAGAGAATGCCCAACTCTGCAGTTAGATGCCTAGCAGAAGGCAGATCTTGGTTTGTGACAGAGCTTGAGAGAATAATATTCTTTTTCCCACTCCACGCCCTGATAATTATGAAGTAGATTAGTATTTTATGGAACCTATAATGCCTTTTCATGAGTGAGTCATAGATTTTAAGGCCTAAAAGGACTGTTATGATTTTCTGTATGCCACAGGCCATAGGACCTCACACACAGTAATTCCTGCTTCAAGTCCATAACTTTTGTTTGAGCTATAACAAAACTTTTAGAAATACATCCAATCTTGATTTAAAAACTTCAAATCACAAAGAATCCAAAAGATCCCTGTGCATTTTATCTCATTGAATAATTACTTCAATTGTTAAAATTTGCTCTAGTCTGAATTTGTTTACCTCCAGCTTCCAAGCTTTGAATCTTATGTCTTTTTCTGCTGGATTAAAAATCTACCTACAGTCAGAAATCTCTTTCCTGTGTAGGTTCTTGTCAGTGGAGATCATCTTAACAATATCTCAAATGGAATAATAGGTAGCCAAAACCTTCACACATGCTGTGTGCTGCACATGCTGCAGAAGCTCCTCACTTGTTATCAGGTGCAATTTGATAAGGTTCTGGCTCCATCTTCAATACTTTAAATGGGCTGGTCATTAATAATCTTTGCAATTGCATCTCCTTATGCTTTACATGAAAACTACTATGATGAGCAGGTGATAGTATGCAGTTTGAGGATCTTGCGAGGTGTGCGCAAGTATTTTCTTCTAAACCCACTTCATATATCCTGCCCCATCTAAATCTCTGTACATGATATGGGGAGAATCCATGTGGAGATGTGAGATAGAATGGAGAAAAATGGGGTCCCTAACTATGCAGTTTGAAAAATTTGCAGGGTTCTCTCTGCAGAACTTGCAAGTAGTTGTGGAATCATTGTGTACCTTTTCATAGTGCTCTAGAATTCCTTAGCATTTTTACCCAATGATTCTCAAACAAATACTTCAGCTCAGATGGTGTTAAAGCTGTGTATTTTAAAGAAAAAACTTCACTATTAGCTTTATAATTTTTCTTTGTTAAGTATTGCAGTGCATTTTTTGTGATGCTATGACATACCGGCACCATTTTTTGGGAGCACTCGCACCACACTGCTTTTTCCCCAGCATAGCCCCTGCCGGCCCTGGGAGCATTCCCACTGTTCCGCTTTCCCCCGGCACAGCCCCCGGCCTGACTGACTCCTGTGGGAACAGCAATATGAAAAATTTTCTTTTTGCTTATGTGCATGCGTATATTGACATGATATAAGAAGAAGGGTAGGAGAGGCATTTTTCAAATTTACTTTCTTCAAGAAATGAGTCCCGACACCTTTTTTTTTATGAAAAAAGCACCGAGTACTTGATAGATATTTACAAACATCAGAATGTGTAGAAATTAAAATTTACATTTATTTTTCCTCCAAACCCCATCTCTCAAAATAGTAATTATGGAAATCCTGCTCCCATATTGATCTTGTGATATAAAGGGGAAGAGGTAGATATGCTGGAGTGCAGGGATAGGGTTCAGAGTGACCTAGACAAATTGGAGGATTGGGCCAAAAGAAATCTGATGAGTTTCAACAAGGACAAGTGCAGAGTCCTGCACTCGGGATGGAAGAAACTCAAGTACTGCTATAGGCTGGTGACCAACTGGCTAAGTAGTAGTTCAGCAGAAAAGGACCTGGGAATTACAGTGAATGAGAAGCTGGATATGAGTCAACAGTATGCCCTGGTAGCCAAGAATGCTAATGGCATATTAGGGTGCATGTGACGGGGAAGCCGCTCCCTGCTGGGACGGGGAAGCCGATCTCCGCACTCAACCCAGCCGGGCAGCTAGCGCTGATGGCTGGGGCAGGTGGAGCGCAGCCGTAGCGGGGACCCGACAGCCCGAAGACCAGGCGACGGCGAATCGCGGCGATCCGCTGGGGCCCGCAGGCAGAGGGAACATCACAGCTGCAGCGGGCTGCCCAGAACTGCCGGCCGGCAGAGCGGCCAGCCGGCGGGACTCCAGGCGGGAGGGCAGTAGGACCCAGGAGGGGCCACTCGGCATGGCGAGCGTGGGGGTGTGGAGCACCACCCGGGAAGCCCAAAAGGGCGAGTTTGGGAGCCGGGAGGGGGGTGGAGAACAGGAGCTGGCTGTGCTCTCCAACCCCGCAGGTGAACCAAGGTGAACGGAGGACAGAAGGAGCCCCGAGCAGCGAGCGCCCGGGACGGCACCACTGACCCCAGCGGGAGGCGTGGCGCAGGCGGACGGAGCACGGCGGCCACAAACAACCCACCCGGACGGGCCCGGCGCCGGCTGGCAACGCGTCCTGGCGACAGGCAGAAGCTGGGGGCACGACCAAAGCCCTGATATGCCGAACGTGAGGTGGGACTTTAAGGGGACAGACTTGGGGAGGCGGGGTGCCGTAGGACGGCACCATACGGACCTTGCCACAGTGCATTAGGAGGAGTGTAAGAAGATGAGGCCAATATTCTGGTTACTCCATTGGTTTATTGTGCTTTCCCCTCATTCCTCGTACTCATTCCGTGTTGCCGCACCACCCATCACCATAGCCAATAGTCCTTTGTCTCTCCCTTGCTGGTTGCAGGCATGGCTGCTGACAGCAGCGGGGTAGGGGGACTCGGGCCCACCCACTCTCCCAAGTCCCGACCCAGGGCCCTAAGGTGGGGGCAACCTCCACCCTGGCCAGCGGATGGGGTGGTGACCCCTAAACGCATCTGCTCTCGGATTCCACAGCCCAACCCTGGGCCATTTCCTAGCACCTGTCCGCAGTCTGCCCTAAACGCCCTTCCATCAGGGCACCGGGCACCTGATACATACCTCTCCCTCCGGCGTCCCTCCATCTATGTCTCCGTTGTCTCCGTCGCTTGGCTTATCAGCTTCCCTCCTCTCCGCTGCTGCTGAGAGTCACCTTCCACCCTCCTACTGCAAAGAGCTGCCTCCCCCTTCTACTGCATCGGCGTCAACTTCAAACGTCCCACCTTCCCAGCCGGTGATGTCATCACCCAGCATTTCCTGGTCAGTATGTCCTGTGCTGATGGCGCTGGCATTCGCCTCCACTCCAGCTCTTCCCTCCCCCCCACGCAGGGCTGAAGCATCCTCACCGACTGCTTCCCGGCTGGCAGCAGTATCCAGCGGCCCCTCCGCCGGGCTTCCCCTCGCCTCTTTTTAGTTTGGGGTTGTTTCGCCCCATCACAAGGTGCATTTCCAGCAGATCTAGAGAAGTGATTATTCCCCTTTATTCGGCACTGGTGAGGCCACATCTGGAGTACTGCATCTAGTTCTGGATCCCCAACTATAGAAAGGATGTGGATGCATTGGAGAGGGTCTAGTGGAGGGCAACCAAAATGATTAGGGAGCTGGAGCACATGACTTACGAAGAAAGGCTAAGGGATTTGGGCTTATTTAGTCTGCAGAAGAGAAGAATGAGGAGGGATTTGATAGCAGCCTTCAACTTTTTGAAGGGAAGTTCCAAAGAGGATGGAGGGAAGCTGGTCTCAGTAGTGATGGATGGCAGAACAAGCAGCAATGGTCTCAAATTACGGTCTACATTGGATATTAGGAAAAGAAATGTCACCAGGAGGGTGGTGAAGTACTAGAATGGGTTACCTAGTGAAGTGGTGAAATTGACAAAGCCCTGGTTGGGATGATTTAGTTGGGGTTGGTCCTGCTTTGGGCAAGGGGCTGGACTCAATGACCTCCTGAGGTCTCTTCCAGCCCTATGATTCTATGATTCTATGAAACACCACACATAATTTAACAAGAATAGTAGAGGCTACTGGCAAATGTTGCTTTTTAAAGGTTCCTACTGAATATGATGTTCTGATTCATTTGAGGAAACATGGTCCACATGGGAGTACCCACAAATCAGTAAAATATTCCAGTGCTACATTTTATATTTGTATCCTTATTTAGTGGACAGTATGTACAATCACATGTTGTCAGGCAGCTCTCTGGATACTGAAGAATGAAAATTATTGCAGCTAAGACTGGCAATGAGTATAAAGTATCTGTGCTTTTTTACAAGGATCATACTCTAAAGGGATTTTTTTTTAAATCACCTCATCCACTTTTGGACAAATCAAATTCCCTTTACGATGTTCTAGTAAAAGCAACCTGTCCTGAGTGGTGACATGATATAAACAAATCCTGAGTTTGCTTCAAAAACAACTGAAAACTCTTTAGAAGTGTAAATAAAGTGAAATTTTGGAAAGCCACAAGGTTGTTAGGACAGATAACCTAAAGAAAATCTAAATACAATCAGAAATACTGGGAATATAGACATGATTTCAACATGGAAGTGATTAAAATTATTCCATATCTTGTAAAATGTGGAATTCTTGCTGCATGAGGCTTCATTGATCACTTGTTCTTTGCCAATAGTGGGGCTCCTTTGTTTTCGATTAAAAATTGTTTATCACTTTATGAAAGAACAATAGAAAATACAATGTGTACAATTTTCTCTCCTGTTTTGATTATAGCCCATATATACACAGCTACTGTACACACATGTTCTAACTAGACTTGTACCATGAATAGACTAGCACTGATTTTTGCATAATGCAGACAAATGTGAGCAATAGTTTACTCGAATGATTGTGCATCCATAAGCACACAGTATGCACTATGGGGATACAAAGCCTCCAAAAGAGAAAAATGAATGAACGCAGGGAAAGTGGAGCAAGTAGAAACATTTCACAAATATAAAAATAAATGTATTTTTAAAAGAGTTGTGCAAGGTAATACTACTTCAGCTATCTATAAACTCCATGTCAAAAATATGTAAATCAGCAATACAAGGTCTCATTCACCTTGATGGAATTGCAGGGCTATCAAAAGAGTAAATAGCCCGTACACATATCCCCTGGATGTTACACACAATTTTCATTGCTTCAACACTAGGCAGAGAGGTTTTGTGGTTCTAATCTTTATGTGGAATAAACACACTGGGGCAAAGTGTCTATGCCACTCCATCCCCTTTGCTCCATTCGGTATTGCAAAGGAGTTGCAAATTGGTAAGACTTCTCATCCTGGGAATTCCCTCAGCATGGGATGGTCCATATCTGGGGCAGATCTGATATATCCCTCACCTGCAGTATCAGGAAAAGAAGGAATCTGAAGAATATATTAGAGGAGCCCTCATACTGTTCTAAGGGTATGCTACACTACGGAGAAGATTGAAGCTGCCTCTGCCTAGTAAAGACACGTTAATTTGAATTGAGATGGGCACGCTGGTCGATGCCGGTAGTCCTGCTTCTATGAGGATTAAGGGAAGTTGAAGGGACAGTGCACTCACTTCAACTTCCTGCAGTGTAGACAGCGCCAAAAGTCGAGTTAAGGTACTTCAGCTTCATCTACGCACTTAACGTAGCTGAAGTTGCGTATCTTAATTTGATATTATCCCATAGTGTAGACATACCCTAAGGTATCCTGGGCCAGCATAGAACTGGATCCAGAATCAAGCTTTACAACCAGCGATAATGAGTGCAACATAAACTCCAGGCTACATTGCAGCTAGTGGAGAGAGCATCTCCATACCATTAATGTTTTGGGGACCAAATGTGTCCATGTATTTTTGGCTAGAAGGACTGATTTTCCTACATCAAAAATACCTCCCTTAAAATACACATAAATGTTTTGTGGCAATCTTGAGAGGTCATAAAGGAGCACCATGCTGTGTATCTGCTTCAACAAGTGTAGATATTGAAGGTCTTCTTGCTCTGTTAATAGCCTTCTTTCTCTAAAATAAAATATATTTTATTTTAGAGAATCACAGAAAAATAGAGTGGGTACATGACTATGTGAAAATAAATACGAGACGCTGGAAAACATTCATAGAGGTGACTCATATTGTCACAGGAAACAGAAAAAACATCCGTGTAACATTGTGAGGCAATAGACACAATTTGCTGGAATGTAGAATCAGCACTGTTGTGAAAAATTAGCAGCTAAATTGTCCATGATAAGTATAACTCCTAGTTTACAGTGCCAGCTGTCCAAAGAAGCTATTCCACTGAGCTGCAGTAAGAAGTGTAGTGGCAGTTTGAGAAAGCAGACAAAAGAGTCAACTTTTCTTAGTAAGTGGGCATGACCATTAAATTGTAAGTCAATGATTTAGCACGTGATTTTGTTTTATACTAGTGTCATCTTTTTGTTGTTGTTGATTGTGTGTTCCTGTATCCATCTTCAAGATTACAGTGTCAGAGACTTGCTCATATTGTCTAATGGCATTACTGACATGGGGGATTATTCTAATTTTAGTGTGTAACTATCCAAAACATTACCCTTGTACCATCACTTGACTGTGTGACATAGTAATGTTTAGTCTCCCTCTTTCCTGCTGAAAGTCTCCCTCTTTCCTGCTGAAAGTACATTTTTTACATTAAAAATTGGGTAAAAAATTGTAGATCCTTCTAAAATCCCTGGTGGTAAAGAAACTATTGGGACATTGGGTGTTTTGGGTGTTCTTAGAGGTGTGTGCCACATACCCAGTATACCCTCCCTTCCTTTCTGAAGATCTGTAGGAAAAATAGATATGCATAGTTACAGTACATTTAAAATGAATAGTACCCAAAATTTAAGTGCATTTAATAACAGAGTGTGTATGTTTTATGGGGTGAAATTCAGATACACATACATATCACACTAAAGGATGGATTTGCAGTTTTCATTTTGCCTAACTATGCATATTTGTATGCCACTAAATGTAAAGATTATATTGACAGATATGATATTTGATTAATATGCTGTATTTTACACCATTTACATTCCATTGCAATATGCTAGCATTCTATAAAATGTATTTCAAGACTCCCTAAAAAAGAGAAAATAGGCACAGTTTAAGCAGTTTAAAAGAGATAGATCATTATCTCCTACAAAGGAAAGGAAACAGGAAAGCTGTAAATAATAAGTTCTGAATAGGAATGACATAAACAGCCTAATCAATGTCTTCCAGAACTGGCAAGTGACACCTCTTTGTTTTTTGCAAATAAAAACCTTCTTAACATCACAATATAAACCATTATCTCTGCAGGCAAGGTATATTTAGAAATGTACAAAATGTACATTTCCTGCCAGCCACTAGATCAGTAGGTGGAGATCTAAAGTCATGCAAATATTACAGTAAATGCAGGCAACCAATTTCTAATTATTCCATATCAGCAGATTTGCGAGGAATATAATTTATTAAAAAAAGAACAGTTTATGATCAGCAGACCTTAGTTATGACTGTTTAGGAATTCAGCGCATTTTGATCTAATCACAAAATCAAAATATTCATGAAACACAATGATATCTCCCCAAAGCAGCCGGGCAGCCATTAATTTTGAAATTCGGGTAATTTATTAACACTTATCTGTAGCTGTAAAAGCTTACCTCTGTGTTTGTAATACGGGTAAAAGTGAAAGCAGTTTTAAAACTGATTCCTAATGATTTATAATGGTTTGCTGTAATTTGAGCCAGAAATTCAATTAAAATGTATGTCTAGTTTTGTTTCAAGATCTTTAGTTAAAAATTCTATTAAAATTCTATTTCCTTCTTGCATTAAATGTATCTGTTATCTGCATATACAAGAAATATAAGAAAATTCTATCATTTATTCCCCAGACTCCACAAATGCCTTTAAAAGCATTCATTTCTATTTCATAATTCTGCCAAGGAACCGTTTAGAATTTATATACAGTAGAAGAGAAATAAGTGTATATGCTGTTTTCTCTCGAAGAAAAACAGCTTCAGTACTGAACACTCATGCAAATATTCAAGTGCAATTTACAACAAACAAATAAAAACTGAGAAACAAATAAAACTGAATTATCAGACTTTTAAAGCACCAATTATAACACCAAGTGTATTTGTTCTCTCTGTATAATATTTCTATTTTAATCACTCTTGTGAGGGATGTATAATAACTTCTGTGCAAAACTTCATGTTAGTATCTGAAGGAACATTTAAACAAAACTTGTTCATTCTTTTGTTTGTTTGAAGGGAAACAAAACTTGATGAGTCAATGGAGTTACATTAGAAGTAATAGTAGTGAACCAGATCCATTTTTTCTGTGTTTTCATCTAATCTTAAAGTACTTCTTAAAGATAAAGAAGGGTTGACTTTATGTGTGAGTTGATTAACTCCTTTCAATTGTAAAAGGGCCCATACTCATTCTCATGCTCTATACTCATACTCATGCTAATTGTTCCTATGTATTGTACTTAATTTATATTTTTTGAACAAACATTAATAATACTGATCCACAGAATGAAATATACATGTTGGGAAAATATATCCTGTTTTTAAATACATTAATCTAAATTCCCTACTGTACTCCATTTTTACATTGCTATATTCCATTGGAGTAAAGTAGTGGTGGACCACAGCCAGGATTGTAAAGGATATGAATCATTGAACTATGTAGAGAAAATTGAGAGCTTTCTATAGCTTTTTGTTTTCATTTGACTTGTTCAAAATGGTTGAGCTAAACAAGCCAAGTTCTTTGAGCTTCAAAATGGAAGATTTCTAATCTAACATTTAGAAGAGTCACCAGTTGCTGTGGCACTTCCAGGGTTTTTATTGTCATCTGCCATTCTCTCCGTCAGAGAGTAGCAATCATCTTTTAATCTTAGCTTCAGTCTGTCATAATTTCATTCATGACTGGAAGAGAGAGCAACCAGCCCAATAATAACATTGGCTAATGGTAAATGGGATGGAAGGTGCAACGAGAAAAGGGATACAATACTAAAGGTCCTAATGAGGTTACACACATAGTCATTACATGTGTGTGAAAATCAACCAGAACACACAGACTTAATGGGAGAGTGAAAAGCAGTAATGCTGAGAGAGATATAGGAGTGATATCAGATAGTAAATTAGATAATAAGTAAATAGTATGCAAATGGGTCAATTACATTTAGACCATACAGAGAATTTATAATGGGGTGAGAAGGGCAATAAAAATAGGGAGATAAATGTATGGGGAATGTTGTAAAACTTATATCTAGGCTGAGAAAAGATGAAGGATGAGCTGATCTACCACTACTTGAATTTGATAGGTACAGTAGAAATGCCAACAAAGGAGGTATCATGGGAGAATGAAATTGAGAAAAGGGTAATTTAAACTGAGTATCAGGAAAAATCTTCCTGACAATCAGATATAGGAGCTTTTGGAACAGTCTCCTAAGCAAAGTGGTAGCAACTGTGTTATGTGGAGCACTCAAAACTAGATTAGATAAGATGCTTGTAAATGTACTATAGGAAGCAACCCCGTGTTAGCAAGAAAGGACAATATTTGATCTAATAACTCTTTTCCATCTCCAATCTCTCCTGTTGCATTAGTGGTACTATTTATTAAGTGCCAGCAATTGCTTGGCACTGGGCAAAATACTGAAAAAGAAACATTTTGTATCACAAAAAAAAAAGATGAAAATAAAATGACCTGAAAGATCCAGATAAAGAGGGTTCTATGGGTCTGACCCAAAATCCATTGAAACCAATTGAAAACTTTCTATTGACTTCAATGGGATTTGGATCAGGGACTTACAGCATAACTTGGGTGGTTTCCTTAAAGGGTAGGTTGACTGCAATTGACTGACATGTTTTAATGTAAAAAAAAAAAATCTCAACTAGAAAAGACACCTTTCCCCACAAAGCCATTTTCCATCGACATATTTGCCCATAACAGTCTAGTAGAGACTAGACCTGACTGAGTTATTCATCACAATTGTATTATTTTTTCTGCTTTCAAATCATTTGCAAACTGCTCTGGTTTCTGCAAGATTATTATTTATTTGTGAGAATTCTAACAGTCAAAGCACGTCAGACTGAGCTGGTCATTAAGTCTTCAAGTTTGAGAATTCATAAAGCACAATTACCTTTTAGTGGTCTGTGATTGGTCACATAAGTAACATGATATTTTTCTCCTTCCCAATTGGAAGATTCATTTTTTAAACAGGAGAATAGTGAGTGAGTAATCAAACAACTCTGCTCCCATAGACTTGATAGGAATTTTGCAGTGCTCTCTCTATACTGAGCTATTTTGATAATCCCATTCTACATTTTAGACCAGGGGTCAGCAACCTTTTCACAACAAAGAGCCAAATTACATCAAAATTCAGAACAAGTGGTCAAAAAAGAGCCAGTATAAGAATGCTCATTTGCATGACTGAAAATATACAATTAAATATTATTGATAATTGACATGATTAATAATAGCATAAATGAAACATTGTACTCATAGATTGTATTTAAAGGAACTTCTGCTGCCGTTGCATTTTTTGCACATTTTTTTGAGTCCTGGTGGGAAGGTGGCAATGTCCATTACCATTTCTGAAACTCCATCCATTTCCACCACAGGTCTGCCCTCTTCCCTGCTTTGGGTGTTACAGAGGGGCCTGGCATGGCATGGCAGCAGCACTCAGGCTTCCCTGCACTTCCTTTGGTGACAGGAGCCACGGGGAAGCAGAATGCAGTGGGCATTGCTCCAGCCAGGGATGCCTCACGGACAACACAGTTCTGTATGTGGAAACACTCTGCTATACTTAATAACCACATACTGTAAGTTATTTTTTCCATAGTATTGTTAAACTGCATTATGTACCACAAAGGCTCAGTTGATTCCCAGTAGAATTCTATCCCTTCCAGTCCTCTTGAACTGGAGTACCTACAGTACAGTATATTTCTTTATTACTTGTGAATTTGTTTCTTTTATTATATTCTACAATAGCCTTAATATCTCTTTTAATGTACATTTTTAGGCACTCTGCAATAGCAAGAGTTAAAAAAAAAAACCAGGATTTCAATACATAGTACCAGACTGCAGACTATTTCAATAGGTCCTTTTTATTCATACATTTTGTCTGATATCGAACCATAAGAATATAAGGGATTGCATGGGTGTCTAGTCTAACCCCTTGCCAAGATGCAGAATTTATTGTGGCTACACCAGCCAAGATAAATGGCTATCCACCCTCCTGAAATTCTCCAGTGAAGAAGTTTCCACAACCTCCCTAAGTGGTCTGTTCTATAGTCCTACTGTATCTCATTCTTTGCCTTGGCTTTCCTGTTTTTGTTACTAAAACTTGAGTTATTCCCATGTATACTTCCTTAGTATCCTTTTTGGGTTTTAGTTAAAAAGCTCCTCATGCAGCCACATTGGCCTCCTATGGCTCTTCTTATCTTTCTTCTGCATCAGTGATGCAGAACCTCTAGTATTACTCCATTTGACTGCCTTTCTTCTTAATTGTTTTTCCATAGGACCATATCTACTATTTCTCCGAGTTGATTGAAATCTGCCTTTCTATAATCCATTGGTTTTGTTCTACTGTTCTCATGTCCTCCATTCCTTAGGATCTTGAATTCTTTCAGGTCATGATCACTTCCTTCCAAGTTCCTGGCCATTTTTCATGTTCACAACTCATAACTCCCTGTTGGTCAGTGCCAGATCCGAAATGGATGACCCCTTAGTTGTTTCATCCACTTTCGAAATCAGAAAGTGATACCATATACAAGCTAAGAACTTGCAGGACATATGTTTTGCTGTAATAATATTCCAACAGATAACACAGAAGTTAAAATTCCCCATTAATATTAGCTCATGTGTGTTAGCTAATCTTCTTACCTGCTTCTGGAATCATTCATCTTCTTGATTTGGTTGTTTATAATAGACCTCCACCATACCATCTCTACTATTCTTTTTCACTGTTATCCTCATCTAGAGACTCTCAGTAGATCTGTTGTTGGTCATGTCCTCTTGAACCTTGGAGCAAGTTTATACATTCTGGGCACACAGTTCAATCAATGCTACTCCCTTTTTCCCCATACCAGTCCTTCAGTGTATGCTATATCCATCAGTGCTATTATGCCAGTCATGCCAGTCATTGTCTCTATAATTACAATTAGGTCATAATTTTCTTCATATATCATGATTTCCAGTTCATCCTGATTGTTCCTCTTGCACTGATATACAGTCATCTAATATATTTGGCAGACTGTTCTGTTGCTCTTCTTCTTGCCCTTTTAATGCAGTTGTGGTTTCTAGCCCCTTCTTCTTGGCCTCATTCCTTGAATCCAGATAAGCATTGGCTGGATTTTTGTAACTATATACCATAAGGTCTAATAAAAAACTCTCCTTATCAGGCTATCTAGATGACGTGCAAAGATTCTGTTCCCAGTCTTTGATAGATGGAGCCCATCCTAACACAGTAATCCTCTTTCCTGGAGCATCAGCTTATCAACAAAGAAGCCAAGCCCTGCTGGCTTATACCACCTGGGTAGCCATTCACATACTTCCATGATTCAATGGATCCAGCCTAAGCATATTCCTTCAACAGGGAGGATGAACAAAAGCACACTTATGCCCCATACTCTTTTATTCTTTCTTCCCAGAGCCACATAGTTTGCACTGATCTGCTCAGGGTAATTCTTATTGGTACATTTGAGTGCCCACATGAATAAGTAGGAAGGGGTAACAGTCCAAGGGCTTGATGAGTCTTGACAGACCCTCTGTCATATATTTGCCAGTTTTCCAAGTATAGACTCACAGAGCCTCTATTTTTTTTCAATCTGATAATCAGGGATCCCAATCTTGCAAATACCTGTGCATATTCTTAACTTAAGTCATGTGAGTAATCCCCTCGACTTTGAGTACTCATGTACATAAAGTTAAATATCTGAGTATTTTCAAGAGCAGATTCCTAATTTTTGTCCTGACAGAATTGCTGGGCCCTGGGACAAATTGGTAGGGGCAAGTCTGACGCTGGATCGGTGGGCTGATGCTCAGAAATACTCTGTGTGTTGTGGGTCATTCCTCCTTTGAATGACATGAACAAATTTAATTACATTGAAGGGACAATATAAAATAACTTCTAAAAGTCCTCTCTGTTATTTTATATGAGAAAATCATATGATTGAATGAGTGCTTCAAGTGCTGCTAGCTTATACCTCTCTTTTAATGCCATACTACATATTGCAGTCTTACGTGTGCATTTATGAGCTTAAACTTTGGAAGATTCAGTTTCTGTAAGATCATCTCATCACATATATTGCTTTTTACTTTAAACTTGAACTAATGAACTGGGACCATTGTTTCTGAGTTTCTTTACACTTGGTTAGACCAGTTTGGGCAGTGAGTTCCTTCATGCAAAATCAAAGTCAGCGACCTGCTTCACAATAAGGCCCCAGGTGTTATTTATGATTGTGTTAATGGTGTGTCATGAAAGGCTAAGTGGCTTTCTTTTCAGGAGCTCTATAGCTATGGAGGTATTACACTCAGGGTATGTCTACTCTACATATCAAAGTTAATTCAAAATAACAGCCGTTATTTCGAATTAACTTTCCTAGTGTTTACACAGACAAACCGCTATTTTGAAATTAATTTGAAATAACGGAGGGCTTATTTCGAATTTGGTAAACCCAGGAGTGGCCCTAAATGAGCTGCCAGCAACTGGTTCCCTAGGCAAAACATGTGATCGGCACACGATCGGCACGCCCCCCTCCAAAGCCCTCAACAGCCATTTACCTTGGTGCCCTAGGTGACCACCTTGTTCACCTGTATTGACGGGCCGCCACTGGGTAAACCTCATTCTACGAGGAATAACACCAAATTCGAAATAGCTAATTCGAAATAAGCGCTGTGTAGATGCTTATTTTGAAATAGGGGCCTCCAGATCTTCCCAGCTTCCCTTGGTGGCCAATCTGGGCCAAACCAGGAAAACTCCTCTCCTCTCCCCCCGCCCTGAAACCCTTAAAGGGGTAGACTCTGGCCACACTGCACGTGTCAGATCCAGGCCAGCCAGCAGTCTCTGCCCCTGACCCAGTGGCCCCACAATGAACCGGGCAGCCAGTGCCAGCCAGCTGTCCACCACCTAGTCCCCCAGCTTCCAGGAGCTAGCCAGGGGCTGGAGACAGCGGGCGCCTTCCTGGACTAGTGCAGAGATAATGGACCCCATTGAGGTTTGGGGGGAGGCCTCCAACATCCATGATCTCTGTACTAGATGGAGGAACACAGCCGTCTATGGCTGGATAACTGCCACCATGGCCACAAAAGAGCACATGCGCACCCAAGAGTAGATGCACATGAAAATTAAAGATTTACAGCAGGCATTTGCCAGGGCCACATGGGGAAGCTCCCCAAGAGGGGCAGACACCTGCCCCTATTTTGGTGACCTGGACCACATCCTGGGGGGCAGGACGGTCTGTGCCACCCTGAGGGGCACTGATCCGGGAGCAGAGGGCCCTGACCAGGGCATGGAGGAGGAGTCACAGGAGCCGAGATGGAGGGTGCCACGCCGCCAGGACCCCTGAGCCATCCCAGCAGCAGAGTCACCAGAGTCATCCGGGAAGGCCACAACATGTGAGTACCATCACTGTCCCCTTACTGGGGGGGGGGGGAGGGAAGGCAGGGAGGGAGACCAGGGACCACACAGATGGGCTTTGATTACCATGGATCATGCAGCAACCTGTGCACGTGCAAACACATGCTGTGCCACCCTGGGCAGGTGGCTCCAGCTGGCTGCCATACAGGGGCCTTGGCCTGATAGCCACATGCGTATGTGAAGAGACAAGACATGCTCCTGACCCCAGGGCAGGACACAGCAGGACGCCCTCCCTTCACAAGCTCCCTCTGCACAGAGGCAGAGGACATCTCCCCCCTCTCCCCACCTCAGCCACATTATACACAGCACAGGGGCATGGGTGCGATCTTCGGGTAGCTCCCACTCCCGGGGATAGCCGGACATTCCGAACATGGACTCTGTGCAAGCATATTGGCTGTGACGGTGCAGGGCACGGTCATCCTCACCTCGCTGAGGGGGGCTGGGCTTCACCCACTGTGTCCTCAGGGAGAACTGACCACTTTTCTTATTTCTCCACAGCCGCACCAGCTGCATGTGCAGGATGCATGACCTTGCCCAAGACATGGTCCCACACCCGATAGCTCCGCAGGACCACCTGAACACTGCAGGGGTACCAACAGCAGCACCTGGGGGCCCTGGGAGTCCCGCACTGCACCGTGGAGCATTGGGTGCAAGAAGATCGGGAGTTCTGGTGGGAGCTGCTTGCCCAGGGCCGTGCCATCTGCCAACCCTGCAGACTCTGGTGCAGAGCATGCTGCCTCCTGCCACTCCAGTGCCTGCTGCCTCCCCAGCTATCACTCCTCCTCCCACTCCTTCTTCCCCTCCTGCTTCTCCCTCCACAACCTCCTCAACCTCCACACACTCCTCACCCTCCATCCCCTTCTCCCGATCCCCCCGGGGATGCTGAGGCCCCCACACCCGCTGTGCTGGGAGACAGTTGGCCTGGTGAGACCCCTACCCCTGAGCCCTGAGCTTCCCCTCCCCCTTCTTCCCCTTGCTTCCCCCTTCCAACTCCCTTCTCCCAGATTTCCCCCTCCCCTCTCCTCCCCTCTCTCATCCCCTCTCCTGCCTCCTTTTCCCAGTCTCCCTAGAGTTTCATCCCCCCCCCCAGTTTTGTTAAATAAAGACAGTTCATGTTTATAAAAAAACGTGTTTTTTATTTGACATCAGGAAAGCTGGTTGGGAGGAAGGTGGGTAAGTGGAAGGACATGAGGGAGGAATGAGGCACAAGCCCCCAGTGGGGCAGACCAAGGAGGCTCTTAGTGCTTCTCAGGGTGGAAGCTCTCCCGCAGGGCCTCCTGGATACTGACAGCCCCATGATGGACCTCCTGGATGGCAGCCTGCAGAAAGTGCAGCCAGGCTGGTAGCAACGCGTCTATGAGAAGCACCAGAGTGCACAGGGGCAGCTCTGGCTCCATGTTGCAGAGTGCTGTGGTGTCCCGAGTGAGGGCAACCAGAGCACTCAGGGTATGTCTACACTACCCCGCTAGTTCGAACTAGCGGGGTAATGTATGCATACCGCACTTGCTAATGAAGCCCGGGATTTGAATTTCCCGGGCTTCATTAGCATAAGCGGGGAGCCGCCATTTTTAAATCCCCGCTGCTTCGAACCCCGTGTAGCGCGGCTACACGGGGCTCGAACTAGGTAGTTCGGACTAGGGTTTCACGAGGAGTAACGGTAGTTCGGAATAGGACCCTAGTCCGAACTACCTAGTTCGAGCCCCGTGTAGCCGCGCTACACGGGGTTCGAAGCAGCGGGGATTTAAAAATGGCGGCTCCCCGCTTATGCTAATGAAGCCCGGGAAATTCAAATCCCGGGCTTCATTAGCAAGTGCGGTATGCATACATTACCCCGCTAGTTCGAACTAGCGGGGTAGTGTAGACATACCCTCCGAGACACAAATGCTTTGCCATCCCTCAGGGTATGTCTACACTAGCCCCCTAGTTTGAACTAGGGAGGCTAATGTAGGCATTTGAAGTTGCAAATCAAGCCCAGGATCGAATTACCTGTTAAACCCCCTTGCAGGCTTTAATTCAAAATACCGGGTCCCTGCCATGTGTAGACGTGGGCAGTTAGTCTGGACTTGTAAATTTCAAAAATGGCGACCAGCCAGGAAGATGCAAATCAAGCGCGGGCTATTTAAGTCCTGGGCTTGATTTGCAACTTTGAATGCCTACATTAGCCTCCCTAGTTCAAACTAGGGGGTTAGTGTAGACATACCCTCATCGAGGTAGGCAAGCATGCAGGGACACCTAAGAACTGGCTTCATGGGGTGGAGGGTGTCCCCTTAAGCACAGGCCTCAGATAGCGTCAGGCAGCAGCCCCACACAGTAAGTCCTGACCTGATGCTCTGCCTGACCTGGTTCCGGACGGCCTTAAATGTGAATCAGTGTCCACTCAGTGTGGACGTAGTATTTTGAAATAGCAAAACGCTATTTTGAACTGCATTTTGTGTGTAGACGTGTTATTTTGAAATATCGTATTTTGAATTAAGATATTTCAAAATAACACTGTAGTGTATACATACTCTCATTTCCCTAACATGGAACATTTAATACAGGCTCAATTAGCTCTTCCACTGCTGGTTGCTACATACTGCTCTTGCTCCAGCCCTTCATGCCACTGCAGGGACAGAGAGTGTAAGATGTTAGAGAAGTGACACTATTAGTCAACTCTGCTCCCTGACCTAAATGACCAAGGCTGAAGTAAAAAGCAGGGTGGTTGTGGATAAAGCTAAGTGTTGCAAGCATGTTAATAGCTTCCACTCACTGAATCAGTATAGACCCCACTTTCTGTAATGCTCTAGTTGTAACCTGCTAGCTTTTTAACTTTCACAGTGTCTGAAATTGAATCCTAAATTAAAGGCTAGTTAAATGTTGCTAATGTATTGTCCTAAGAAAAAAAGCAGAGGTTAAAATTTGTGCCATGCTGATAGTGAGGAAGAGGCTGGTGAGATAAGGAAAAGGTTCTTTATATTTTTATATATAAAATATACATGCACACCACCATATATATAAAATACAATGTGCATGTGTATGTTTATGTACCACTGATAAAGCATTAATGGATTAACTTATTTATTTTATTTTCCATTTAAATATTTTGGGCTAAATTTTTAGCAGTCCAGCCTCTCCTTTCATATCAATTTTCTCTCAAAAATTGAGTGCAAGGATTGTGATGTCAGAATTATTCTTCTTTTCTTCCTGTGAATGGATTTCATTACATTTTTTCATACTCATACCTAACTGTTACATCATGGCTTTCATCTGTACATCTCAAAGCACTTTACAAAGACAGTCAGCAATCCAAATCCTGTGCTTCCTTGCAGTTAATGTTTGCCTCAGAGGTTCACTGTGACTCTCCACATAGCCTCTGGCCCTTTAGTAGAGGCAATGTGCATAACCTACTGAGCCAGGGTATGTCTACACTACAAAGTTAGTTCGAACTAACGGACGTTAGTTCGAACTAACTTTAATAGGTGCTACACTAGCGCTCCGCTAGTTCGAATTTGAATCGAACTAGCGGAGCGCTTAGTTCGAACTAGGTAAACCTCATTTTACGAGGACTAACGCCTAGTTCGAACTAGCTAGTTCGAACTAAGGGCTGTGTAGCCCTTTAGTTCGAACTAGTGGGAGGCTAGCCCTCCCCAGCTTTCCCTGGTGGCCACTCTGGCCAACACCAGGGAAACTCTATGCCCCCCTCCCGGCCCCGGACCCCTTAAAGGGGCACGGGCTGGCTACGGTGCCCGTGCCAGGTGCAAGCCTGCCAGCACCCAGCTAGCAGACCCTGCACCTGGCACGGCACAGAGCCACCCACCCGATGCCCCCCAGCCCACCCCCTCTTGCCGGGACCAGGCTGGCGGCTCCCGGGAGCTTGCCCTGGACCGCAAGAGGCGGGCACCTTCCTGGGCTAGTGCGGACATCGTGGACCTCGTCCACGATCTCCGCACTAGGCACAGGAAAGTGGCCGTCTAGGGCAGGAGAGCTGCCAGCCTGGCCACCCAGGACCAGGTGTGCATGAAAATCAAGGGGGTCCACTGAGACCCCCGACACTGAGCCCTGAGCTTACAATGGCCGTCCTGGGTCAGACCAAAGGTCCATCTAGCCCAGTAGCCTGTCTGCCGACAGCGGCCAACCCTAGGGACCCTGGAGGGGATGGACCGAAGACAGTGACCAAGCCATTTGTCTTGTGCCATCCCTCTCCAGCCTTCCACAAACTTTGGGCAGGGACACCACTCCTACCCTCTGGCTAATAGGACTCCATGGACCCAACCTCCATGACTTTATCTCACTTCCCTTTAAACTCTGTTCTAGTTGTAGCCTTCACAGCCTCCTGCAGCAAGGAGTTCCACAGGTTAACTATTTGCTTTCTGAAGAAGAACAACTTTCTCTTACTAGTTTGAAGCCTGCTACCCATTCCTTTCCTTTGGTGTCCTCTAGTCCTTCTTTATGGGAACTCAGGAAGAACTTTTCTGAATGCACCCTCTCCACCCAACCCCTGCTTTTAGAGACCTCTATCCTGTCCCCCTCCGTCTCCTCTTTTCTAAGTTGAACAGTCCCAGTCTCTGTAGCCTCTCTTCATCTGGGACCTGTTCCCAACCCCTGATCATGTTAGTTGCCCTCCCCTCTCCCAGCCTTTCTCTTCCCCTCTCCCACCTCCTTTTCCCAGTCTCCCCCAGTTTTTTTTCAATAAAGACAGAGTCAATGTTGGAAGAAACGTTATCTTTATTTTGTACATCAATAAGAAGGGGGGCTAAGGAAGGGTAAGTGGAAGGAGGTGAGGGAGGAATGGGGTACGAGCCCCCGATGGGGAGGACTGGGCTGGCTCTGCGGGCTTCTGGGGGTGGAAGCTCTCCTGCAGCCCCCCAATTACTCCCTCTCCCCAGATGGCAGCCTGCGGCAAGTGCAGCTGGGCTGATGGCCGAGTGGTGTGATGTGCCCAGTGTGGGCACTCAGGGCACTCCAAGCCAGAACTTCTTTGCAAGCGGGGCACCCCTTAGAACTGTGTGTCCGGGGTGGGGGTCGGGACCCTTTAAGCGCAGCCCTCGGCTAGCCTGAGACAGCATCTCCATGCTCTAAGTCCTCCTTTTATGCCCTGCCGGCACTGCTTCCGGCCATCCTTAAGCCCTGTTCAGAGTCCACTCAATGTGGACTTGCTAGTTCGAACTAGCAAAACGCTAGTTCGAACTAGTTTTTAGTTCTAGATGCGTTAGTTCGAACTAGCTTAGTTCGAATTAACTAATTCGAACTAAGTTAGTTCGAACTAGCGCTGTAGTGTAGACGTACCCCCATTCTTATCATAGGTCTCGGGGATCCCAGTCCCTCCTACTACTCCCAGTATCAGCGCAGAGACACTAGGTCTGTGGCAAATGACAGCATTTCCTCCACTCCCAGTCTTGAAGCCTTCCCCGTGGCCACTTCCCCCAAATGAAACCTCCCACTACCCTCTCCCTACTACCCTGGCAAGCCTTCCTGCTCCTCCACACTCCCCATCCATAGTTCTCACCATTTACATCCTCACTCTAAGTCCTTGGCCTTCCCTGCTCTTCCTGAGGGGAAGCCTTATAACTGACTCCAGAGGCCTTAATTGACTGCAAGTGCCCTGATTACAGAATCATAGGGTTGGAAGAGACCTCAGGAGCTCATAGAGTACAGTCCCCTGCCCAAAGCAGGACCAACCCCAACTAAATCAACCCAGCCAGGGCTTTGTCAAGCCAGGACTTAAAAACCTCCCAGGATGGAGATTCCATCACCTCTCTAGGTAACCCATTCCAGTGCTTCACCACCCTCCTAGTGAAATAGTTTTTCCTAAAATCCCCCATTGCAATTTGATTAGCCTACGGCTTCAGGCAAGCTTTTAATTGCTCTATGTGCCTGTCTGCCTTGTTTATGTGGCAGCAGAACAAGGCCAGTTCACTCGGAACAGAAAACTATTCATGCAGTGTCCTGTATATTTGCTCTCCATCAAGCTACTGTAGCCAGCTGCCCTGTGTCTGTCACAGCACTTAAAACTCATTGTCCTCACAAAAAATTCTACTGGTAAAATAACTTGTCACTCTATTGTAGGGATATAAGCAAGTAGTCGAGTAGTCGACTACCCTATAAGCCTAGACTTATTGGGCAGTTGAGTAGACTACTCGACTACTCGCATCCCCTTGGCCCCGCTGCTGCCTCTGTATCAGAAGGATAGAAAAGAAGCCATATGAGCAAGGCTGAAGGAACTGAGGGTATGTCTACACTACCCCGCTAGTTCGAACTAGCGGGGTAATGTAGGCATACCGCACTTGCAAATGAAGCCCGGGATTTGAATTTCCCGGGCTTCATTTGCATAAGCGGGGAGCTGCCATTTTTAAAATCCCGCTGGTTCGAACCCCGTGCAGCGAGGTGTACCGGTAGTTCGGAATAGGAAGCCTAGTTCAAACTACCTAGTTCGTGCCCCGTGTAGCCGCCCTGCACGGGGTTCGAACCAGCGGGGTTTTAAAAATGGCGGCTCCCCGCTTATGCAAATGAAGCCCGGGAAATTCAAATCCCGGGCTTCATTTGCAAGTGTGGTATGCCTACATTACCCTCCTAGTTCGAACTAGGAGGGTAGTGTAGACATACCCTGAGTGTGTTTAGTTTGGAAAAAAGGAGATTAAGGGGGGATATGGTAGTCGTCTTTGGTATTTGAAAGGTTGTCATAAAAGAGATGGAGAAAAGTTGTTTCTTTTTTGTCACAGAGGACTGGGCAAGAGGCAGAGGGTTCAAACTTCAACATAGCACATTTAAATGGAATCTCAGAAAAAAACTTCTTAATTATAAGAGCCATGGGACAGATTGCCTAGGGAGGGTGTAGAAACTCCTGAACTGGAGGTTTTCAAAAGGAGACTAGCTAGCCAGATGTCTTGGCTGGTTTAGCCACAACAAATCCTGCATTTTAGCAGGGAGCTAGACTAGATGACCCTTATGGTCATTCTAAACCAGCGGTGGGCACCGTGAGGCCCAAGAGCCACATGCAGCACATTGGGATTCTATATGTGACCCAGGAGAGATTTTGTTTACCATTGCCCATGCACATGATTGTCGGATTCTGCTGATTTCCATCCATATCATTTTTTCCTACCGGTATTACAAAAGTGACATGCTCTCAAAGCACGGGAACGTGAAGTGAGATGCATGGTGACTGCAGACAGAATTCACTGTGAGAGTCATGTGCTCCCTCTGCAGCCAATCAAAGTACTGCTATTGTTCAATTGGCACCACCCACAATTTCTAGGTACACAAGCACAGTTAGCAAAATCACCCTATCCGAGGAGACCGTCTTGGTTAGAACACTCTTGCGGCCCACTGAGATGAAGGAGGGCCACTCACTAACCTGGCTTGCCCTTCATTGTTCTAAACTATATGGTTCTATGATCCCCCAGCGGTGCCAATTTAGACAATTTTATTGTATCAGAATGTTTTGGGGCTTTTCTGAAAGCTCCAACTCTCAATGGTATGCCATTTGGTGCAGAACTCTGCATTTTTTTGCTTTTGTTTGTTTGAGAAAAGACCATTTCTGGCTCTAATAATTATGGAGAGAAGTCTGGAAGTGTGATTTGAGGGCATATTCGAGGCTCAAAAATCAAAAGGGAAAGGGAAAAAAACCCTGCAAATTTATTATTTTTAAAATCTCATTTTTAACCTAGTTTTATGATTTTTGAATGCTAGTAATAAAGCATCAAGATCCCAGCCCACTGGACAAAAAGTGACAGATTATTCTTGAGTCACAAACCCTCCCCTGAGTTCCTCATGAGGGCTATTGGCTCTTACTGATTTCCTTGTACAAGTTTTATGTAATGATACATGTCTAGAACAAAGCAGCACTTGGATCATATGCTACATTATCACTTTGGCTTTCTTTATAATTTATTATGTATTTTCACTTTCATTTTAACATCTGAAGTATAGTCAAGTTTAGTCTCTAAATTTCAAATAGTGAAGTGAATTCATGCCACTTATCAAAGGCTGTGTTACCAGTCACAGTTTATGTGGTGATTCTTATCAGCTGTAAAATCAGTGAATTTTATGGTCATCTAATTCACTGGAATGAGGTAGATAAAGGCAATGTCCACTCTAGTCAGTAGTTTCCTATGTTCATTTTATCCACTCACTAGGTAATGGTTTCAACAAACATTTTTCTCTTAGGAAGCATAGCACCCGCCATAATTTCTTAGTGAATTTGTGCATTATCCTTAGAAGAATAGAAAATTGGAGATGTTCCTTCATGGCCATTTTTGTATGTTTAGAAAAGCCAGGACACTCAAAAAGTAAGAAATGTTATTTGAAAGAGATACATAAGATGCCTACCTTGTATATAATTAAGCCTTTTATTTTCTGGAGTATACAGTATCCAGACTTTGAATGTCTTTTTAGGCCAGTGGAAGCACTGTACATTATGTGTCATTCTTTCACAGAAAGCAATAACTTTCATTTTTCAAACTAGTCTTTGGCACAGCATGCACAAACTTGACTCAGTTAAAGTCCTAAGTAAGAGAAGACATTGGCATAAATCAGAATAGATCCAATGAATTAAATGGTGTTATGCTGATTTATATGAACTAAGGATTTGTTTCTACGTTTTTGTGGTTATTATTCTATGTGTAATGTATTCTACAATTTATTCGTATCCTGATCATCTACTATATATTTGAGAGATTTTGTCTATGAGCAAGCAAATGGGTCTGTCTAACCATCCATCCATTTTATTCAAGAACTCCTCCTAAATGGTAAGAGATAGGCCACCAGATTTAGCGTGCTGCTTCCTCTTATCATATACTTAAAACAAGGTAAAGATTTGGTTGTTCCAGGACAGTGGGATGTGCCTGGAATGGGACTGCTTCTCATAAAACAGAAAGGTAGGGGCCTGCTAGCAGGGATAGTTATACTGTGCAAGGACCACATGGAGGCAGCAAGAGTCCAGACATGGAGACAGCTATACTCCTCTTTGAGGCAGCAGGGGACAGGGGTGGAGGTAAGCTTCCTGCCTTCCACCTGGGCAGTGATCTCCCCTCTGTGGCCAGCCCTGGGGAGCTTCCACCTGGCCAGCACAGCCCCCACTGGCTCCTGCACACACACACACATCCTACACACACCCAGCCCCCTGCCTGAAGCCTCACCTCACCCCCAAACTCTGTCTCCAGTGCCCCACACACAACCCCAGCCCCCTGCCCTGAGACCCACTTCAACCCCGAACCCTGGCTCCTGCACCCCCCTCCACACACCCACACCCACTTCAACCCCACCGGCTCCTGCACCCCCCCGTTCTGTGTTTCCCCCTCACCTCCAACCCTGATTTCTGCACCCCAACACAGCCCCCTGCCCTGAGCTCCTCCACATGCCCAACCCTGAATCCTGCACCTCCTTGCCCCCAGACCCTTTCCCTGAGGTCCCCATACCCCCAAGCCTCTACCCTGACTCTTGCACCCCCACCCCCAGACCTCTTCCCTGAAAGACCCAAGCAATGCTGGGTAAATATGTATATGATCATGCTACCTGAAGCAAGTAAGAATTATACAGGTCTGGTCCATTTAAAGAGCAATACATAAGGTTGACTTGATGTTTCTTTGTTACCAGTTAAGTCCAGTTGGTTAACTCGTGTGATCAGGACTAGAGGATGTGAATGAATGTGCACAAAATCACAGATGGCAGACCTGATGAGCTGTGTAAGGGGGAACTGAATTTAGCATAGTAAGGGTACGTCTACACTACAGCGCTAATTCGAACTAACTTAGTTCGAATTAGTTAATTCGAACTAAGCTAATTCGAACTAGCGCGTCTAGAACTAAAAACTAGTTCGAATTAGTGTTTTGCTAATTCGTACTAGCGCGTCCACACTGATTGGACGCAGGGGGGCATTTAAGGGCAGCTGAAACCGGTTCTGGCAGGGCATCAGGTCAGTAGTTGCTTTGTGTGGCTGCTGTCTGAGGCTATCTCTGAGGCTCGAGCTTAAAGGGACCCCCCTGGACAGCCGGTTCTCAGCTTTTCCTGCTTGCTTGCCAACCTCACCGAGGGACAGCAAAGCGTTGGTCTCTGTGCCCGTCTGTGTCGGTGTTTCCCTTCGGGGGGGCCGCCGCAGGTGGCAACATGGAGCCACAGCTCGCCCTGCACCTTCTGGTGCACTTTCTGGACTTGCTGCTGCAAGCCTGCCACCAATGGCTCGAGGCTGCCTGGCACCACCTGGTGAACGTCAGCCCCCTGCCTCTCCGCCTGGCCGCCCTTGGGGCTGTGGAGGAGCCGCGGAGGCGCCCCGGCACCGGCGTGCCCCGCCGCATCTGGCGTCTGGACACCAGCACCGACCGGTGGGACCGCATCGTCCTGGAGCACTGGGACGACCGACAGTGGACCCAGAACTTCAGGATGAGGAGGGACACCTTCCTGGAGCTCTGCGAGTGGCTTGCCTCTGCCCTGCACAGAAGGGACACTCGCATGAGACCCGCCATCCGCCTCCAGAAGCGGGTGGCCATCGCCCTCTGGAAGCTCTCCACGCCAGACAGCTACCGATCCGTCGGGAACCAGTTCGGCGTGGGGAGATCCACCGTCGGAGCGGTGCTCATGCAGGTATAGCGCTCGTCGGCCACCGAGCCGAGGGGGAGGGGGGCTGCGAGGAGGGGATGGGCCGTCCCAGGGACAAAGGGGGGGCGGGAGGAGGTGAAAGCACCTCGCACCGGAGGGGTCGGGCTGTCCCGACCGTACTACACGCCGCCAGGGGGGTTGCTACTGGGAGTGGAGCGCGGGGCACTGCCAGGGCACGAACGCTCCCAGCCACCCGGGCGCCCCACTGATTGGCGCTTTGCTGTGTCTCTCTCCGCAGGTGGTCAAGGCCATCAACCGGGTGCGGCTCTGCAGGGTGGTCCGCCTCGCCGACTCGGACGCCGTCATCCGGGGATTCGGCGCCCTCGGCTTCCCCAACTGCGGGGTGGCCATCGACGGGACGCACATCCCCATCCGTGCCCCGGAACACCAGGCGTCCTGGTACATCAACCGCAAGGGGTACTTCTCCGTGATCCTGCAGGCCGTGTGTGACCACCGGGGACAGTTCACGGACATTAATGTGGGCTGGTCCGGCAAAGCACACGATGCCCGGGTGTACCGCAACTCCTCTGTGTGCCAGCGGCTGCAGGCCGGGACCTTCTTCCCCGACCGCCACATCAGGGTCGGGGACGTGGACATGCCCATGTGCCTGGTGGGGGATGCTGCCTACCCACTGCAGCCCTGGCTCATGAAGCCCTACACGGGGCACCTCAATCCCTCCCGCCAGGCCTTCAATGCCAGGCTGACCAGGGCCCGCATCATGGTGGAGGGGGCCTTCGGGCGACTGAAAACCCGCTTTCGATGCCTCCTCACCCGTGTGGACCTGGCCGAGCACAACATCCCTCCCGTGGTGGCAGCATGTTGTGTGCTCCACAATTTGTGTGAGCGAAAGGGGGAGGCTTTCCTGCCAGCCTGGATGGCTGAGGCTGACCGCATGGCTGGACACTAGGGTCAGCCCCACACCGCCGCCATCCGGGAAGCCCAGCGGGGGGCCGTCCGGATCCGGGAAGCCCTGCGGGAGAGCTTCTTGGTGGAGGAGGAGGACTGACCTCTCCCTGCATGCCCCACTGGGGCCTTCTTCCACCTTACCCCCCTTCCCCTTTCCCCTCCCTACCTACTGTAAAATAAAGACACCTCTTTTTGAAACAAAAACGTCTGTTTATTTAACATAAGTGGGGTGGGGGGAGGAAGGGGGGAGAGTGGGAGAGGGAAGGGGGAAACCTGGGATGAGGGAGCTGGAAGGGGAGGGAAGGGAGGAAGGGAAAGGAAAGCTCAGGGGTGGGAGTCCGGCTGCCTCTCCCGTCTCGCCACACTGCGGGTCCAGGGGCGTCGGTGGGAAATGGTTGTGGAGGGGGGGCAGGAGGGACAGGGGGTGTGGAGGAAGCAGGAGCAGAAGCAGGAAGGGGAGCAGGAGGAGCAGGGGGAGCAGGAGCAGAAGGGGGAGCTGGGGGAGGAGGAAATGGGAAGCGGTTGAGCAGGCTCTGGAGGTGGCCTCGCAGGGCACGGCCCTGCTCCTCCAGGGCCTCCAGACTCCTCCGGCGCAGCCTCAGGTCCTCCTGGACCCAGTGGTCCTGGGTGCGGAGCTGGTGGTCCATGAACCGGAGGTGCCGCCTTTGGTACTCCTCCTCGTTTCTGGCTCTCCTGCTTGCCCGGGCACGGGCAGCTGCTGCAGGCGGTGTGGTGCGCCCTCCAGGCCCAGGTGCTGCAGCTGTGGTGCAACAAGACCAGCGGTCAATTACCTCAGGGGCCCAGGTGTGTGAAACCCAGCTCCCCTCTGCAAGGCCAGGGCCCCTGCAGGATCCCCAGCTGCTGTTCCTTGGTAGGCAAGGCCCAGGCGCACGGTCCCGGGGCTCCCTCTTGCCCCAGCCCCCCATACACATAAGGGAAACACGATGGTACTCACAGGTGGACGCCTCCCCGGCCTCAGACGACACAGGCGAGCGGTTCTGTGGGGTGCCTCGGGGGTCCTGGGTCCCGGGCAAGCTGGTGGCAGGCTCCTGGCTCTCAGAGCTCTCCTCCTCCTCCTCCATCTCAAGGAGCGGGCCCTCTGCCCCGGGGTCAATCACGTCCCGGGGGGCAGGGATGGCATGCGCCCCCAGGAGGTGGTCCAGGGCATGGAAGTGGGGGCAGGCCTCCGGGTCGGCCCCTGGTTGGCAGGCCCGGGAGTAGGACTGCCGCAAGTCCTTAATTTTGCACCGGACCTGCTCCCGGCTGCGCTAGTGGCCCCTGGCAGCCAGGCTGGTAGCCATGTGGCCGTAGATGGCCGCGTTCCTGTGGCTAGTGCTGAGATCTTGGACATTGGAGGCTTCCCCCCAAACCTCGATGAGGTCCACGATCTCCGCACTTGACCAAGCGGGCGCCCGCCTTTTGCGCCCCCGGGCAGGCTCCTGGGAGCCACCAGGCTGGTCCTGGGGAGCAGTGGAGGGCTGGGTGTCGTCGGGTGGCTGGCTCATGTTGTGGCAGGTGCAGGGTCTGCTGGCACGGGTGCTTGCAGCCTTGCAACTGGCACAAACTGTGTAGCCAGCCCGTGGCCCTTTAAGGGCTCCGGGGCCGGGAGGGGGGCAATAGAGTTTCCCTGGTGTTGGCCAGAGTGGCCACCAGGGAAACCTGGGAAGCCTTCGCCTCCCACTAGTTCGAATTAAGGGTCTACACAGCCCTTAATTCGAACTAGCTAGTTCGAACTAGGCTTAATCCTCGTAAAATGAAGTTTACCTAGTTCGAACTAAGCGCTCCGTTAGTTCGAATTAAGTTTGAAATAACGGAGCGCTAGTGTAGCGCCTAGGAAAGTTAGTTTGAACTAACGTCCGTTAGTTCGAACTAACTTTGTAGTGTAGACATACCCCAAAAGATTAATAGCAAGGTGATGGTGGTCAGAGACTGAAGTGATGACTTTACACTTGAATGTGTTTGCTACTGTAAGGAAGAACAAACACTCCGGTAGCATGAGTGGTGGATTAGCTACTGGGCCCATGGGACCTGTGCTCAGGGGCCCTGGCCACCTGTAGGACCCTGGATAAAAATCCACAGCGGGTTGGAAGAAGCCTGTAGCCCCAGTGAGCAGGTAGGTGGGTAAGGGGAAGTCCCCTTGCCCCAACCCCACTCCCAAGCAGCAGAGCTGGTAGAGTGCAGTGAGGCAGGGTGGGGAACTCCCCATACCTTTATCCAGTCCCCAGCAGAACCTGGGCGGGGACCCCAGCAACCTCCGTCCCTGTCCTTGGAAAAAGCTACAAGTCAGTGTGGGAAGCCCCCAGCACTTCCCATCCTTATCCCTGCAGAAGTCAGGGGACAGGGGGAGCCCTGTGTGCCCTGTATCTATCATAAGCTGCTGGGCATCCCTGATAGTAGCCATGGGGCAGCAGGAGCAGTTCCTGCTCCTGACTGTGTTTTCTGACAGGAGTGCTAGGCAGAAGGGACAGGAGAGGATCCAACTCCCCAACCCCGGTCCCCTGCTGAAGCACAGAGATGGCAGGGGAAGCACCTAGATCCCTCACTGCAGCCCCAGAACAGGAGGATCCCTTGCTACCTGTCACAGCCTCTGGGCTGGGGTGCTCTCATTCCCTGCTGTCATGGGGGGTAGAGCTTCTCTGGTCTTGGGGCCACAGTGAGGGGGGCAAAAAGGAGGAAATGGTTGGGGCTGCAGTGAGGGGGGCAAACAGGAGAGGACCCTGGGTGAAATGGGATGGGAATGGGGGGAAAGGCGCAGAAAGGGCTGGAGTTGTGGAAGGGGTGGAATGGGAGTGGGACCACAGGTAGGAGGGGAGGGAAGGGAAGGGGGCCCCCACTTGCTCAGGCCTAGGGCCCCAGGAAATGTTAAGCTGCCTCTAATTAAGCACAACAATAAGTCTATATGGTCACTAATTGTTTGGCAGTTTTGTGAACGCTATAGATTCCACCATGTCAGTGTAATAGAAAGGGCTTTTCATTGCATGGCTAAAACTGCTGCTGACCTGAAAGTGCCCAAAAATAACAATGGAAAAACATTTCAAAAGTACCGTGTGACACTGGGACTTCATACCTAGGTGTCTAAAGACCCAACACTGCAGAGACTTATGCCTTCACTTTACTTCTCTGCTAAATCCATTTCCTGGCTTCACTTTAACAATAATTAAGTTCCAATCATTTCCAACTGGAAAGAGCTTCTTTTGAATGCAACTGCCTCGATAGCTCCATTTCTGACTTTACAAGTAGAGACAGGTTGGTGTTGGAAGATGGAAAATGCTCCATGTAAAAGTGTTTTAAAACAAGCTGTTGAATGGAAAAGTTTCAGTGTGTTTGCTACAGAAGGAATTGCCAGAACTCCTAGAAAGTCTCTTAGTAATGTATAATTAGGATTATGATGGAGAATTTGTAATGTATTGTTGATTTCTCCAATATGAATGACAGTTTTTTGTCAGGGATACAGATTTTAATATAACTGATAGATTTTACAGGATTTGTATATTAAAATTATATCTTACAAATACAGATTGGACTTCCATGGTCCAGCACCCTTGAGACATAATTGATCTCAGATGAGGGATTTTGCTGGACCAGGGGAGGTCATTTCTGGACCCCCTGCTGCCAGCCCTCCCCCTGCACAGCCCACTTGCCTCCCACCTGGCTCCTCACTATCTGCTGCCCCTGCTGCCCTGCCAACCTGGCTGAGCAGCCATCTCTGCCCTGGATCCAGGATCTGCAGAACAGCTGCAGGTGCCACTCTGGGGATTGGGGATCCTCAGGGCAGCTGCGCATGTGTCTCCCAATCCCACTGGGCAGACCATGGATATTGCCGGACAAGAGAATCCCTGTTAAGAGATACCTAAATCTGTAATACCTAAAAACTGCCCAAATTTTAAAGGGCCCATTTGACTTAAGTCCTAGTTCAAAACAGCCTTGACTGCAAAAGCATGAGCTTAATGCAAATACATGTGGGGTGTCACAAAACCGGTGAAATAAAATAGCACCATGAATTTAGCACAAACAAATGAAAAAGCTCAGTGACTTGTCCCTCAGTGACTATCTCTGCACAATTAGCACAAATAATAGTAGTAGGCTTCCCTGGGCTTTGCCCTCACCTTGGATGCAGGCAGGAAAAGTTGAAATCTCTGATAGATAACTCACAAAAGGGTTAAGAAAGTTAAAGGGCTTTTCAGAAACATAAGAGAAAAAAATCCTTTTCTACAGTGTATCTGATTATATGCCTGTAATTAAGTGAAATAGGTTAAAGTCTTGTTATGCCAGGATTAACATATGGTAACTACATCCATTGAATTACACCGAGGTTCATGTGGTGATTACATATAAAATTCCATGTAATGAGATATATTTATCATCAAAAGGTCTTTGGCCTTTAAGAAAATGTTACAACAATTACCCAGAGAACGTGAAAAGTCAATAGAGGTATAAATGAATGCCATTATGCCATCATTGTGACTGGATTAATTTCAATAAACCAATCCCTGCTGACGTTTAGCCATCAAGAGAAAGGACTACTGTTACTGATACACCCCCTCAGCATGCTCTTCCAGGCTCTCTGGATAGCCACAAAGATGTTCTTCATTCACCCTCACAAAAGTCCCCTCTTTTAAAACCACAAAGATCAAAAAATTTTTCATAATAAATGTGAACTGATAATAGTTTTGTGTCGATATGGCCTGCACTCATACAAAACATTGGAGGGTTTTTTTCAGTAGGATCTCTCAAATTAACATTACCAAGGGTATGTCTACACTACAAAGTTAGTTCGAACTAACGGACGTTAGTTCGAACTAACTTTCCTAGGCGCTACACTAGCGCTCCGTTAGTTCGAACTTAATTCGAACTAACGGAGCGCTTAGTTCGAACTAGGTAAACCTCATTTTACGAGGACTAACGCCTAGTTCGAACTAGCTAGTTCGAACTAAGGGCTGTGTAGCCCTTTAGTTCGAACTAGTGGGAGGCTAAGGCTTCCCAGGTTTCCCTGGTGGCCACTCTGGCCAACACCAGGGAAACTCTATTGCCCCCCTCCCGGCCCCGGAGCCCTTAAAGGGCCACGGGCTGGCTACTCACTTTGTGCCAGTTGCAAGGCTGCAAGCACCCGTGCCTGCACAGCCTGCACCTGCCACACAATGAGCCAGCCATCCGAGGGTTCCCAGCCCTCCACTGCTCCCCACGACCAGCCTGGCGGCTCCCGGGAGCCTGCCCGGGGGCGCAAAAGGCGGGCGCCCGCCTGGTCAAGTGCGGAGATCGTGGACCTCATCGAGGTTTGGGGGGAAGCCTCCAATGTCCACGATCTCCGCACTAGCCACCGGAACGCGGCCGTCTATGGACGCATGGCTGCCAGTCTGGCCGCCAGGGGCCACCAGCGCAGCCGGGAGCAGGTGCGCTGCAAAATTAAGGACTTGCGGCAGTCCTACTCCCGGGCCTGCCTGCCAGGGGCTGACCCGGAGGCCTGCCCCCACTTCCATGCCCTGGACCGCATCCTGGGGCCTCATGCCGTCCCTGCCCCCCGGGACGTGATTGACCCCGGGGCAGAGGGACCGCTCCTGGAGACGGAGGAGGAGGAGGAGGGCTCTGAGAGCCAGGAGCCTGCCGCCAGCCTTCCCAGGACCCGGGACCCCCGAGGCACCCCACAGAGCCGCTCGCCTGCATCATCAGAGGCCGGGGAGGCGTCCACCTGTGAGTACCCTCGTGTTCCCCTTATGTGTACGGGGGGCTGGGGCGAGAGGGAGCCCCGGGACCGTGCGCCTGGGCCTTGCCCACCACGGAGCAGCAGCTGGGGATCCTGCAGGGGCCCTGGCCTTGCAGAGGGGAGCTGGGTTTCACACACCTGGGCCCCTGGGGTAATTGACCGCTGGTCTTCTTGCACCACAGCTGCAGCACCGGGGCCTGCAGGGCGCACCACACCGCCTGCAGCAGCCGCCCGCGCCCGGGCAAGCAGGACAGCCAGGAACCAGGAGGACTACCAGAGGCGGCATCTCCGGTTCCTGGACCGACAGCTCCGTCTCCAGGACCACTGGGTCCAGGAGGACCTCAGGCTGCGCCAGAGGAGTCTGGAGGCCCTGGAGGAGCAGGGCCGTGCCCTGCGAGGCCACCTCCAGAGCCTGCTGGACCGCTTTCCATTTCCTCCTCCCCCTGCTCCCCCTCTTGCTCCCCCTCTTGCTCCCCCTGCTCCCCCTCTTTCTCCCCCTCTTGCTCCCCCTGCTCCCCCTGCTCCTCCTGCTTCCGCTCCTGCTTCCTCCACACCCCCTGTCCTCTCTGCCCCCCCCTCCACAACCATTCCCCACCGACGCCCCCGGACCCGCAGTGTGGCGAGACGGGAGAGGCAGCCGGACTCCCACCCCTGAGCTTTCCTTTCCCTTCCTCCCTTCCCTCCCCTCCCCTTCCAGCTCCCTTGTCCCAGGTTTCCCCCTCCCTTCTCCCACCTTCATTCCTCCCTCCCCCACCCCAGTTCTCTGAAATAAACAGACGTTTTTGTTTGAAAACCAGGTGTCTTTATTGTACAGTAGATAGGGAGGGGAAAGGGGAAGGGGGGGGTAGGGTGGAAGAAGGCCCCGGTGGGGCATGCAGGGAGAGGTCAGTCCTCCTCCTCCTCCACCTGGAAGCTCTCCCGCAGGGCTTCCCGGATCCGGATGGCCCCCCGCTGGGCTTCCCGGACGGCGGCGGTGCGGGGCTGACCGTAGTGTCCAGCCATGCGGTCAGCCTCAGCCATCCAGGCTGGCAAGAAAGCCTCCCCCTTCCGCTCACACAAATTGTGGAGCACACAACATGCCGCCACCACGGGAGGGATGTTGTGCTCGGCCAGGTCCAGACGGGTGAGGAGGCATCGAAAGCGGGCTTTCAGTCGCCCGAAGGCCCCCTCCACCACGATGCGGGCCCTGCTCAGCCTGTTATTGAAGGCCTGGCGGGAGGGATTGAGGTGCCCCGTGTAGGGCTTCATGAGCCACGGCTGCAGTGGGTAGGCGGCATCCCCCACCAGGCAGACGGGCATGTCCACGTCCCCGACCCTGATGTGGCGGTCGGGGAAGAAGGTCCCGTCCTGCAGCCGCTGGCACACGGAGGAGTTCCGGTACACCCGTGCGTCGTGTGCTTTGCCGGACCAGCCCACATTGATGTCCGTGAACTGTCCCCGGTGGTCACACACGGCCTGCAGGATGACGGAGAAGTACCCCTTTCTGTTGACGTACCGGGACGCCTGGTGTTCCGGGGCACGGATGGGGATGTGCGTCCCGTCGATGGCCCCCCCGCAGTTGGGGAAGCCGAGGGCGCCGAATCCCCGGATGACGGCGTCCGGGTCGGCGAGGCGGACCACCCTGCGGAGCAGCACCCGGTTGATGGCCTTGACCACCTGCGGAGAGAGACACAGCAAAGCGTCAATCAGTGGGGCGCCCGGGTGGCTGGGAGCGTGCGTGCCCTGGCAGTGCCCCGCGCCCCACTCCCGGAAGCAACCCCCCTGGCGGCGTGTAGTACGGCCGGGACAGCCCGACCTCTCCGGTGCGGGGCGCCTTCGCCTCCTCCCGCCCCCCCCTTTGTCCCTGGGGTGGCCCATCCCCTCCTCGCAGCCCCCCTCCCCCCCGGCTCGGTGGCCGACGAGCGCCGTACCTGCATGAGCACTGCTCCGACAGTGGATCTCCCCACGCCGAACTGGTTCCCGACGGATCGGTAGCTGTCCGGCGTGGAGAGCTTCCAGAGGGCGATGGCCACCCGCTTCTGGAGGGGGATGGCGGGCCTCATGCGAGTGTCCCTTCTTTGCAGGGCAGGGGCGAGCCACTCGCAGAGCTCCAGGAAGGTGTCCCTCCTCATCCTAAAGTTCTGGGTCCACTGTCGGTCGTCCCAGTGCTCCAGGACGATGCGGTCCCACCAGTCGCTGCTGGTGTCCAGACGCCAGATGCGGCGGGGCACGCCGGTGCCGGGGCGCCGCCGCGGCTCCTCCACGGCCCCCAGGACGGCCAGGCGGAGAGGCAGGGGGCTGACGTTCCCCAGGTGGTGCCAGGCAGCCTCGAGCCATTGGTGGCAGGCTTGCAGCAGCAAGTCCAGAACGTGCACCAGAAGGTGCAGGGCGAGCCGTGGCTCCATGTTGCCACCTGCGGCGGTCCCCCCCGAAGGGAAGCACCGACACAGACGGGCACAGAGACCGATGCTTTGCTGTCCCTCGGCGAGGTTGGCAAGCAAGCAGGGAAAGCTGAGAACCGGCTGTCCAGGGGGGTCCCTTTAAGCACGAGCCTCAGATAGCCTCAGACAGCAGCCACACAAAGCAACTGCTGACCTGATGCCCTGCCAGAACCGGTTTCAGCTGCCCTTAAATGCCCCCCTGCGTCCAATCAGTGTGGACGCGCTAGTTCGAACTAGCAAAACGCTAGTTCGAACTAGTTTTTAGTTCTAGATGCGCTAGTTCGAACTAGCTTAGTTCGAATTAACTAATTCGAACTAAGTTAGTTCGAACTAGCGCTGTAGTGTAGACGTACCCCAAGAGAGGCTGGACACCATGTACCTGTGGAATAATATCTCTTTATATGAAAAGTTTTTCCTGATGGGTGATAGAATGACATCTTCCAGATATTGTCCACAAAGCCTCTGTCAACAAAGAGCATCTAGACTTCATTACGCAGATCAACAAAGCGATCTGTTTTGTCGACAAAGAGCATCCAGACTGCCAGACGCTCTGTCGACAAAAGGCGGCATCCAGAACTGCTTCTGGCAGGTCACAGGGGCAGCATGTACTTCCTAGTGCTGCTTCCTGCTCTTTGCAGAGACATGTGCTTAAAGGGACCCCCCTGAACAGCCATTGCACTGCTCTGCAGCAAAGGTTTTGCAGTGCTTGCTGTGAGTGCCCCGCTTCCTGGGACTCCACAGCAGTTTGTTTTGTTTTTGGAGATTTTTTCTGATTTAGATCCCTTTTTTTGCCATGGAACCAGAGCTGCCCCTGAGCAGGCGATGGCCCCACTCCATAGTGCTTTGAGTGCTGCTGCAACTGCATGAGACCTTCATGCTTTAATGCCTGGTCCTGTTTCTGAAGCCAGCCTGGAGCCCCTCCTTCAGGATGCAGAAGCACTGTTCTTGTCACCAAACTTTCTCCAGGAGAGGCGATTTTGGAGGCTGGAGACAAGTACAGACTGGTAGGACCGGCTCGTAATGGAGCAGTGGGATGACCAGGCTTGGCTCTAAAACTTCTGGATGAGGAAGCCCACCTTCCATGAGCTCTGTACCTGGCTCGCCCCCGCCCTGCAATGACAGGACACCCACCTGAGCCCTGCCATCCCACTGGAGTAAAGGGTAGCTATTGCCCTCTGGAAGCTGGCCACTCCTGACAGCTACTGGTCAGTGGGACACCAGTTTGGTGTGGGGAGGTGGTGGAGTTCCTGGGCTCACTCCACCTTACTGCTGGGAGCAATCACTCAGGGGGGACTCCTGGGGTTTTGGGGGACCTCCCAAGGACTTGGGCAACCCCTCTAACTTCCTATTCCGTGTGTTTGTTTGTGTCTATTTCTGCAGGTGGTGAGGGCCATCAACTCAGAACTACTGAACAGGATGTCCGCCTCGGAGAGCTCTAGACACCATCATGGCAGGTTTTGTTGGGCTGGGATTCCCAAACTGCGGAGGAGCACTTGATGGAACACACATTCCCATCCATACACTGCCCCATCGAGCAGCCCGTTATATTCAGAAAAGGGTACTTCTCCATTATACTGCAAGCCCTGGCTGACCACCATAGACTATTCACGGACATTTGTGTGCGGTGGTTGGGCCGGGCACATGATGCACCTTTACCAAAGGCTGCAGGCTGGAACCTTCACCCCCAGTGAAACTTTGCTGTTGGGGACGTGGCGATGCTGGTGTGCATTGTGGCCTATGCAGCGTACCCCCTCATGCCCTGGCTGATGAAGCCATACACTGACCATCTGAACCCGAGCAGGGAACTCTTTAACGCGCACCTGACACATGCACATTTACAGGTGGAATGCCTGTTTGGTCAGCTGAAGGGAAGGTTTAGGTGCCTGTTCACTCACCTCGACATGGGGGAACACAATATCCCAGAGGTTATTGGCTGTATGTTGCGTCCTCCACAACCTGGTGAAGAGCAAAGGGGAGGCCTTCCTTCCAGGCTGGGGGCCAATGGCTGAAGTGGAGGGGAGGCAGTTTGCGCAGCCTCGGACAGCTGCCATTCGCCAAGCCCATCAGGTGGGAGTCTGCATCCAAGAGGCCCTGCGTGAGCCTCCTCCCTTGTCCTTTCCACCATGGTGTCCTCCATTCTCATCGTGGTGCCCTCCATTTTCTCCATGGTCTCGACATGCCTCCTCAGGAGGTCATTGTAGGCCTGCCAATGCCTGCAGGTGCAGTGGGACCGGGTGGGTGGTGGCACAGGTGTTGCCTGGTGTTCAGCAGCAGCAGGTCCAGCTGTGGAGAAGAGGGAGAACTGATCAGTGTTAGGAATTCACACACTGTGATTCAGTCCTTACAACAAGGGTGGGAATGTTGTTACTGCAAGGCCACGTCTGGCCCTGCCATCCACCCCTGGCTCACAGGGGCCCCGTTATGGCTAGGGCAACATCTGCCTCCACCCCCAACATCCCCCATCCTCTCTACCATGGTCGTACAGGCCAGGGAAGTGTGCAGCCACAGTGAGTCACAAGATGTAGGACAGGAGCCTAGAGCACCTTGGGTCTCCCAGGGCCTCCACCCACATACCCACCGCCTGCCCGTCTGCTTGCACATGCACAGAGAGATGCAAGCTGTCCAGGAAGACCAACACTTCTGCAGATTGCTCTGCATCCTCTCTGCTCCCACCTCCCCCATTCTGTGTCTGTGACTCTGACTGCACTCACCTGATGTTCCCTTGCCAGCATCGGAAGATGCTGGTGAAGCCTCCTGGGTCTTAGGGTCAGGGTCAGGGTTTCTGTGGTGTGCTCCTCTTTCTCCTCGTCTTCTCGTGGAACCTCCTTCTGGCACTGCTGCACTGGTATGTGCAAGCCTGTCTGCACAAGCACGAGGGCACACATTGGTTCCCAACCACCCAGGATGCGGTCGAGCTCCTGATAGTAGGCACAGTGCATTGGGGCTGCACCTGAGGTGGAGCTGCTCTCTCAGGTCTTGAGGTAGCCCTCCCTGAGCTCCCTGACTTTGGCCCATACTTGCTGCAATGTCCTGGGGTGGTGTCCTCTTTGTGCCAGCCCCTGAGCCATGCATCCATATATATTCGCATTTCTGCAGCGGGTGTGCAGGGCCTGGAGCACTTCCTCCTCCCCCCAAAGTTCTATCAGGGTCAGGACCTCTGGCCCTGACCAGTCTGGAGCTCTCTTTTTCTCTGTTGAGTGCACCCAAGATGGATCCTTCGAAGGTCTTGGGGGTCTTGGGGATCTTGTGCTTCGCACATGGCCATGTGGCAGGGAGGTAGGGAGAGCTGCATGCTGATAGTGTCGCTCTGTGTCCAGCTTCCTGTCAGAATGGCTGCCCAGGGTGTCTGTGCCTTTAAAACATGGCTACAGACAGGAACAATAGAGGTTTTCCCTGAAGAAGGACTGTCCAGCAGGGGTTTTCCTTGGAGGTCTTTATTTGTCGACAAAAGAAACACCTACATCCACACTGCCCTTTTTGTCAACAGAACTCAGTTGACAAAGGTGTTATTCCTCGTAAAATGAGGTTTACCATCATCGACAAAACTGCCGCGTTCTGTCGATTTACTGTCAACAGAACGCAGCAGCAGTGTAGATGCAGGTATAGTCTTGTTGACTATACCCTGTAGTCAAGATACACCTTCATGTTCTTTTGCCGCAAAAGTGAAAGCAGCTGAAGAGTGGGGTTTGGCGAGCACAGAAAAAAAAGGGGTGGGGTGGGCACGGTGATGTGAAATAAAGACTCCTCTGGCTTTGAGTCCCTTTCTATCAACAAGCCTTTCTGGGCTTGGCAACATTCAATTTTTATTTTTTTAATCATTTTAACAGATAATATCAGTGTTCATTATTATATACATTTTCACAGTTACAGGTACTTGTGTAGGGGGTATCAGATGATAATTTAATGACTGTAGATGTTGAGATGTTACAGTGTTATTACCATTGAAACAAAAATAGTCAACATCACCAGTCAAAATAGAGAGTAAATATCCTTTGATCAAATTTAAGTCCTTAAGCATCAATTTTCTTTCTTTGTAGATTAGAAAATTTTTAGCATCCATGGAAATAACCTTTGTTAATTTGTATGTGCACAGTGAACTTGGCATTTGCTGAGCATATTAACAGAAATCAAATCCTGCCAAGCCTAGCAGTCTCCATCTATACAGGCCTCTATCAGATGGGTTTGCTGTTCCTGTGTTACATAATAGCACTTCAGAACAAGAGGAAACCACAGTTTGTACCTGAGCCTGTATAGAATTATCGTCTGTCCCCCGTCTTAATTTCTAGCCACGTTTTTCTTCCATAGTGACATCTCATTCAACAGACCTTGAGACAAGTAAAATCTTTCTATTTGTTTTATTATTTGCTCTGGTGTCTAGTATTATATCAAGAAACACAGACCAGATCAGCTTGAAGAAGTCTTTCAGTCATTTTGCTCAATGACCCTGCACCCCAATCCTTTGCCTCAACCCTGAGCCCTCTCCCACATCCCAACCCCTTGCTACCACTCCCACCACATACTATGTATGTGCAGAATCATAGAATTATAAAACACTAGAACTGGATGGGACCTCAAGAGGTCATTGAGTCCAGTCCCCTGCCCTCATGGTGGGACCCAATACCATCTAGACCATCCCTGATAGGTGTCTGTCTAACCTGCTCTTAAATATCCCCAGGGACGGAGATTCCACAACCTCCCTGGGCAACTTATGCCAGTTAGGAAGTTTTTCCTAATAGTCAATCTAAACCTCCCTTGCTGTAGTTTATGCCCAATGCTTCCTGTCCTATCCTCAGAGGCCAAGGAGAACAATTTTTCCTCCCTCCTCCTTGTGACACCCTTTTAGATACCTGAAAACTGCTATCAAGTCCCCTCTCAATCTTCTCCTTTCCAAACTAAACAAGCTGAATTCTTTCAGTGTTCCTTCATAGGTCATGTTCTCTAGAGCTTTAATCATTCTGGCTGCTCTTCTCTCGACCTTTTCCAGTTTCTCCACATCTCACTTGAAATCTCTCCAGAACAGGACCAACAGTCCAATTGAGGCCGAATCAGTGCAGAGTAAAGTGAAAGAATGACTTCTCGTGTCTTGCTCACAACAATTCTGTTAATGCATCCCAGAATCATGTTTGCTTTTTTTTTGCAACAGCGTCATATTGTTGACTCATATTTAGCTTGTGGTCCACAATGACACCTAGATCCCTTTCTGCAGTACTCCTTCCTAGACAGTCACTTCCCATTCTGTATGTGTGAAACTGATTGTTCTTTCTCAAGTGGAGTACTTCGCATTTGTCCTTATTAAACTTCATCCTATTTAACTCAGACCATTTCTCCAGTTTGTCCAGATGATTTTGAATTATGACCTTATCCTCCAAAGAAGTTGCAACCCCCCCAGCTTCATATTACCAGTAAACTTAATAATGATACTCTCTATGCCAATATCTAAATCGTTGATGAAGATATTGAATAGAACTGGTCCCAAAACCTTGTGGAACCCCACTTGTTATACCCTGCCAGCAGGATTGTGAACCATTAATAACTACTCTCTGAGAATAGTTATCCAGACAGTTATGCACCCACCGTATAGTAGCCCCATCTAAATTGTATTTGCCTCGTTTATTGATAAGAGTATCATGCAAGATCATATCAAATGCCTTACTAAAGCCTAAATATACCTCGTCCACTGCTTCTCCCTTATCCACAAGCCTCATTATCCTATCGAAAAAAGCTATCTGATTGGTTTGACATGATTTGTTCTTTACAAATCGATGCTGGCTGTTACCTATCACCTTATTATCTTCCAGGTGTTTGCAGATGAATTCCTTAATGACTTACTCCATTATCTTTCCTGGCACAGAAGTTAAACTGAGTGGTCTGTAGTTTCATGAATTGTTTTTATTTCCCTTTTTATAGATGTGTACTATATTTGCCCTTTTCAGTCTTCTGGAATCTCTCCTGACTTCCATGATTTTCCAAACATGACACCTAAAGTCTCAGATACCTTCTCTATCAACTTCTTGAGTATGCTAGGATGCATTTCATCAGGCCCTGGTGACTTGCAGACATCTAACTTTTCTATGTGATTTTTAACTTGTTCTTTTTTTATTTTAACTTCTAAACTTACCCCCTTCTATTAGCATTCACTATGTTAGACATTCCTTCATAATCAGACCTCATGGTGAAGACTGGAACAAAGAAGTCATTAAGCACCTCTGCCATTTCCAAGTTTCTTGTTACTGTTTCTCCCTCCTCACTAAGCATTAGGCCCACCCTGTCCTTGGACTTCCTCTTTGCTTCTAATATATTTATAGAATGTCTTTTTGTTTCCCCTTATATCTGTAGCTAGTTTGAGTTCGTTTTATGCCTTTGCCTTTCTAATCTTGTCCCTGCATAGTTGTATTGTTTGCTTATAGTCATCCTTTTTAATTTGTCCTTGTTTCCATGTTTTATATGACTTTTTTTTTAGATCATGCAAGATCTCCTGATTAAGCCAAAGTGGCCTTTTGCCATATTTCTTTCCTACACAGTGGAATAGCTTGCTTTTGGGCCCTTAATAATGTTCCTTTGAAAAACTGCTAACTCTCTTCACTTGTTTTTCCCCTTAGTCTTGCTTCCCATGGGACCTTACCTACCAGCTCTGTGAGTTTACCAAAATCTGCCTTCCTGAAATCCATTGTCTCTATTTTGCTGTTCTCCCTTCTACCATTCCTTAGAATAATTAACTCTATGATTTCATGATCACTTTCACCCAAGCTGACTTCCACTTTCAACAAAAGAAAGTCTTTTGTTATGTGATATATCACTTCCATATTGCTGCACATAATGAAAGTCATTCCACAAATGGACATAAAAACTAGAGGGAACATCAGTGGACAGATACATAAATGTGTATCTAGTATTCCAGTTAGTCATTTATTTATTAGGAGAGAACCTGGACCAAGCTGGGCAGCACACACCTTCACAGTCATGGTAGTAACTGAAATACTAGGTTGTGTCACATTTTGCCCTTGGCGTTATGCTGGTTGCTCCTATCTTGGGAGGGAGCTTGGAAAGACTTTTCCCTTTGCTAGATTGGCCAAGGTGAGGTGAGGCGAGGTGAGGCTTTTTTCACTTCCCCACAGTGGAAGTGGATATAGTGGAGGGGGAGCCAAAAATGAAAAGGGGGATTGGGTTTTGATTTTGCAACCATTATGTATGCTTGAGACAGATGATGTCCATTGTAGATGCTTCATAGGAAATGGATATATGGCAATCAGATAAAATGGATTGGAAAAAGATTTGAAGGAAGTATCTTTTAAAAGAGTGCAAATGAGGAGGTTGTCAGAGTTCCGTTCACTAGTACAACATGGAGTCAAATTTACAGCTTCCAATTTATAGCCCTCCTTAACACACATTCATTTTGGGTGGATATCTGTAAATGAGTATGGAATTACTTGCACTGTACACATTTAATCTGCCATGCATGCCCAGACATTTAGGAATAAAGTTGTAGACTAATTAAACCACATCCTGTTTCTGCAGTCTTTCTTCCAGTGTAGTCAGACAATGAAGACTGAATATAGGAAGATAGTGATGGCACTCTGAGATTACTGTCTGCCGTGGGTGTTAGGCTAGATCTAGTTGATAGCATTATTATGTCTGAAATCAATATAATAGACTAGGTGTGTATTTTTATTTAGAAATATGTAATGGCATTGTTACAACACTTGACTATTTTTGCATCAATAAAAATAACCCACCCACAAAGTAATATAATAATAAAAGTAAACAATATTGTTAAATACAATGCACAAAGGCCTTACCAAACAAATGTCTTATAGTGTGGTCTGCAACTTGATTTTGGGTTGAGTGTACAGATACATAAATATGTACCCAATGCAACGTCTCATTTATTTTTTCTCTTATTTATTGTGTTATTTTTTATTTTATAGAATCTCATTTGTTCTTGCTGTTTTCTTATAAAACTAGAGGGAGAGAGAACTATGTAGTCATATCTGTGCTTCTTATCATTTCACATTCTTCGTCTTACTCACAAAACTGATTTGGACTTTTTATAGAATTCTGAACAACTAAGAACACTCTTTCTTGTCTATAAATTGCAAATGGAGTTTAGTCACAAGCTCTTGCTTGTAAGTATAAAAGTTTACATTGTAGTGTATATAAAGGCAGCCGTCTTTTGTGGAATTTAAAAATACGCTAATTTTTATCAAAGGTTTTCCTTTCATGTCCTTTGATTACTAAGCTATATAAGTTAACCAAAAGATAACTAAGCATTAACCCATGCTGCAGTTTTTATCTCCTTTGGCAATCCCATGAGACTTTAGCTAAGTACATTAAATAGAGCATAAATCTTTAAGTTGTTTTCATTAAGTTGCATATTTAGAGTACACATCCCAGTTTATTTGATCAATTGTAAAATATTAGCTGCTGCATTGAAGATTTGTGACGGTTTGTAGCAAGTGAACAAACATTTCTAGAACATACTGAAAATTTGTGCTGGAATGCATGGATAAGTTACAACAATTAGAGCTTGGAAAATTCATGTGTTTTTTTCTTTATGTAACTTGCAAATGTTTGTTTTAAGGACAGTAATAATCAGAGTCAAAGTTTGAAGATAATTCTAGTATTGGAATAATATTTTTCGGTTTGTATTTCTATTAATTTCCACAGTATTCCATTCTTCTGTACTCCTTTAGACAAGGCCAAAACTGGAGAACTAAAGTTATGAAGGGCAGGTGCTGAAGATAGCGGAGATGTAGTTGTTTAGTTCATTTAGAGTACCTTTCTAAACAGGCAAGCTATTCCATGCTCACTCAACATGAGGGCTACGTCTAGACTGGCACGATTTTCCGCAAATGCTTTTAACAGAAAAGTTTTCCATTAAAAGCATTTTCAGAACAGAGCGTCTAGATTGGCACGGACGCTTTTCTGCAAAAGCACTTTTTGCAGAAAAGTGTCCGTGGCCAATCTAGATGCGCTTTTCCGCACAAATGCCCCAAACGCCATTTTCGCGATCGGGGCTTTTTTGCGGAAAACAAATCTCAGCTGTCTACATTGGCCCTTTTGCGCAAAAGTTTTGTGCAAAAGGGACTTTTACCTGAACGGGAGCAGCATAGTATTTCCGCAAAAAGCACTGATTTCTTACAGTAGGAAGTCAGTGCTTTTGCGGAAATTCAAGCGGCCAGTGTAGACAGCTGGCAAGTTTTTCCAGAAAAGCGGCTGATTTTCCAGAAAAACTGGCCAGTCTAGACACAGCCGAGGTGTAGTAATACTTATGCTAGGTACTAATACATTGCATATGCTTCTGAACAGATGGTGTGAATATGACATTTGTGTTGAATGTTTCATTAAATGTTTTCTGGCTTTGGATATACTAAATAATGATATTTCTTCATTCATAGCATCTTCTGTCTGAGAATTTCACTGTGCTTTATAAATGTTAATGGTATAAATGTTAATGAATACAACCTCAGAACACCTCTGAAAAGGTGATACCATCCTTATCCCCAGTTTACAGGTGGAGAAACTCAGGAACAGAGAACTTAGGTGATTCACACAAGCTCACAGACAAAGTCAGCTCCAAAGCTAGGAAGAAAAACAAGGTGCCCTGATTCATAGCAATGCTTTTCAATATTAGACTATCAACTTGCTTCTTGTTTTCAAAGTCTTTTGTGGCTTCTACTTTTGTCAAAGGGGATAGAATATCGTCCATATGTATCTTCATGATCCACCTGCTTGAGGTAAAGACAGCATGTTCTTATCATGTCCTCATACAAGAATGAATTTTAAATTCTTCTCTAAGACCTGATCCTGCAAACCTTGTTCATATGACCAGTTCTTACTCATGTGAGTAATCCCATTGCAGTCTCAGTGAAATCATTGGAGCTATTTTTGTGATTAAGGATTTGCTAAATGGACTTTTTAAAACCTAAATTATTTAATAAATCTCATATTGTGAGGATGTTTTCAAAATGTGTTGTTCTTAACACCTCATTGCCAAGAGAAAGGTTATTACAGTGTTTACCTAGAAGTTGTTCCGGAAATTTCAGCTGCTTAAGAATCTGATAGGTAGCAGCTGCAGAGTCTTGTCAATAGAATACATGTGGGGCATCTTAATTTAAGTTTCAAAAATGTAGGCCAACTTTATCCTGCCAATCTAGTGGAGCTGCATATGTAAAGAAGTCCCTCTCTATTTTGTACAGTAGTAACCCTTAAAACATTTAATTTATGCCTTTGCAACTAGATTTTACTTTGGCATTTATGATGTTCCCTATATTTCTCAATATATAGCAACACACAAATCTAGGAAATCACAGTAATATTATTTCATAAGAAAAACATTCAAATGCAAGATCCGGATGTCCTATTTTGGTTTGAAAATTGAACTCTGCATGTGACAGGAATGTCCCACAAACGGCTCAAACACAAATAATACTGACTTTTAAAAATTGTTAAACTTGGTAGCAACACTTCATAACGTATATAAACATTGCTAAAACTTTACTTTAAAAAGCAACAAACATGATCGTTTTAGTATAAAAAAGAGGAGATCTAGAAATGTGCCAATTTAATTTGACATATATCCTAATCTTAGTTCATCATGACCAAGATCTAACAACTTTCAGTTCCTGGAAGTCTTTAGTACACGATTCAATCCTTTGTATTTCTGCAAGGGACTGCAAGGGGTTGCAGTTCATATTTGTTTTGAATCACAACGATCAATTTTCTTTGCTTTCAAAGGCAAACTGCTCAATAATATTCAACAAATCCCATCCCAGAGTGTTGCACTTCAAGCATTCACTGGAATGATTATATAGACTAGATTTATGATCACTAACACACCATTTGGGAATCAGTAACACATTGTTAAAAACTTGTGTACAACAATCTTTTGTTGGCAATGAAATAGCCCTTTTGTGTTAATATTGGAGCACTGCTTATTTTAAGCATGCCATACATTAAGCAGATGTGAGAGGTTGTCATTCATTGATAAATTATGTGAGTTGATTAGCAATCTGAAATCTGCATGGGACGTCACTATGTTTTTCATGAATACGAAGCCTAAAAAGTGCTCTTTAGATAAAAGACACAACACATGAAAGTAAAGTTGACTGATAACCCTTTCTAAAAGAAGAGCTATTAGTAAGTCCAATTGCTTAGCCATCTAGTAAACACTTGAATAACTCTTGATTACTGTTACCCTACAAAATGACAGTTTGTTCAATGACAGCAGAATGGGGTATGTTGTCTTTACTATGCAGCTCAATTCAATTGAATGAGCCTTTCTTGGCATGATGAGTTGTACAAGTGTTGGCAAAATGTAAAAAAAGTAAAAACCACATGCACTATTTTTTTTATATCCAAAAGCGATTCAAGTTAGGAGAAGAGAGGGAATAGATCAAACTGCTGGAAAAGGGGCCAGTATGGTGGCTGACTCATCACACAGGAATGAGGGGTTTTAAAAGGTCAGCCTGTGTTGAGATCCTCCCCTCTTATTCATGGATCAGGATCGGCAGCATCCACTCTCCTTGCCTATTTTGGTGGTACATATACCAGGTTACCATCTATCTCTGCTGTGAGCATTGAGCTAGTCTCCCTGTTGAGGGGGGCTGGGAAGGAATTTTTTCCTACTCTCCATATTGGCCTTGGTACAGTTGGGTTTTTTTTTTGCCTTCTTCAGAGCAGGTTGATGCGGGCCCTGTTCTTGCAGAACATGATGGGCAGTAAGCCATGTGTTACTACACATTACTTAAGTGTGTAGTGGATGTTCGATGCAGGTACTCTATAAAACTGGGACGGGGCAACCTTTGGGCCACTGTCCCAAAGAAAAATCATTTGGAGGCCAAACACCAAACCAAAAGAAAAACCCTTCACTGGCCTGCCTTTGGAGAAATAAAACAAAAAACAAAAATAAACAAACGTCACATCCTTGGCCCCTAAGAAACAAATAAAAACTCTCATTGACCTTGACCTCGAGAAATTAAAACAAACAAACAAACAACCTAACTCTTACTTGCCTGGCCCTGAGGAACAAAACCAAAAAGAAACAAATCTAGCCAAGCCCTGGAGAAACAAATAAAAATGAAACAGCAAAACAACAAAAAGAAACAAAGCTCATTGGCCTGGCACCCAAGAAACAAACAAAACAAAACAAAACAAAAAACTCAAACTAAAAAGAAATAAACCTCACTGCCCTGGGCCCAGAGGGGTAAAAACCCCTTAAAATCAAAGAAACCCAAAAAGAAACAAATTTCACTAACCTAGCCACCAAGAAACATCAACAAAAGAAACAGACCCACTTAGAGCCATAGGGTCAGATCTGATCCCTGGCTTCCCATGATTGAGCCCACAGAGAGGCTCTGTGCTTCCCCTCCCACCACAGCAGGGGAGACTGGTGCTAGCACTCCAGCCCCATGGAGTGGAGTCTGAGGCATGGTTAACACAAAGTAATTTTTCCCTCAATAGTTGTAGGTCATGAATGTATTACATAGCAATAGAATTATGTAAGTGTATTTTGACAGGACATCCCCCTTTTAAGATAATGCTTGGTGCCTAAAGATGGCTTGAGACATAACTGTAGAGGTGATGGAAAGATCTCTTCCATTTTTAAGCAAACAAGTGCATGTTATGAAATTTAAGATCTCATGTTATCTGGTGGTTCCTTCTAGCCTTAAACTCTAGGGGTATGTCTACACTACCCCCCTAGTTCGAACTAGGGTGGTTAATGTAGGCAACCGAAGTTGCAAATGAAGCCCGGGATTTGAATTTCCCGGGCTTCATTTGCATCTTGCCGGGCGCCGCCATTTTTAAATGTCCACTAGTTCGGACTTCGTGCCCACTGCTACTCGCGGCATGGAGTAGGTAGTTCGGATTAGGCTTCCTATTCTGAACTACTGGTATACCTCATTCCACGAGGAGTAATGGTAGTTCGGAATAGGAAGCCTAATCCGAACTACCTAGTCCATGCCGCGTGTAGCTGTGGGCACGGAGTCCGAACTAGCGGACATTTAAAAATGGCGGCGCCCGGCAAGATGCAAATGAAGCCCGGGAAATTCAAATCCCGGGCTTCATTTGCAACTTCGGTTGCCTACATTAACCACCCTAGTTCGAACTAGGGTGGTAGTGTAGACATACCCTAGGACTGTAAGACTCAGTAACATGGTATATTTCTTACACAAACATCAGGAATATAGTCTGAACTAGAGGCTAAATCCGGAGCTTAATTCACCGAACAATGCCATGTTTGGTCATGATATTGCTTGCATAGCTCACCATAAGGAGAGAGAGTTTTATTTATTGATTTGCTAACCTAGAAGTAAAGATGGCCTTTTAAGCTTTATTTTTTGAGTCAAGAATGGGATACTAATTTGGTCCATGACAGGGCTTACTTTATTTAGTCTTCTGTTGTCAGTCATCATTCTTAAGGAGTCTAGCATATGGCTGTTCTGTTGGATATAAGTAACCTGTCTTTGATAGTCAGATCATGATTCTTGGGAGCTGAGAAGAAACAATATGTTTTTAGTTGCAGGCCAGTAACAGGGTTTCACCACAGTATAGCCATAATCACAGAGAAATTCACAAATAGAACTTTCAATGACTTTACGGCCCATTGAGGTTAAACTGTTTTGCATAAGTGTGGAAATGCATTATCATTTTAGATTTATTGTTCACTTGTTCAGTATAATTCTGAAAGGCCAAACAAATCCTGCATGATACCCATGGAGATTTCAAATGGTTCAAAGAGTATAGTATAAATTGACACATCATCATGCCTGACGTGTAACTGGCTGATTATTCTGATATACTTTTTAGGAATTATTATTTTATTGTTGTGGTAGTACCTTGGCATCCCAGATGTGTATCCCATAGTACTTGATACTGTACAAACACAAACAAAAAGCTGGTCCCTGAACCCAAAAGACTTATAAACAGTGTTCCCTCTAACATTTTCTATCCTTGGGTGGGGTGAATTTTCTTTTGGGAATGTTGAAATTTCTTATGTGCAACACCAATATTGAGGTAGTGTATAGATGTTCACCACTATTACAAACAAAACATACACAAAAACATTTTATATATTTCATAGATAAGCCCCAGAAAAAATTAACATGTGGTTTCCGGGTTTGTAGATAGATGCATGTTCCAAAGAGCTTGAAAATAAGGTTTCATCCCACGAAACAACTAGCAATACTCCTGGTACTTTTTGCTTCTGACTCATAAGAGCCAGAACTGTACCACACAACAAAGATCTGGCCTTAATGCAATACAATTTATTATGTATTAATTATCAGAGGAGTAGCCGTGTAAAATCTGCAAAAAGCAGATATCTGTAAAAGCAACGAGGAGTCCTGTGGCACCTTAGAGACTAACAGATTTATTTGAGCATGAGCTTTTGTGGGCAAAGACCCACTTCGTCAGATGCATTATGTGTTAATTAGTAACACAGGATTTAAAAAAAACATTAAGATCAGAGTTTTAGATCTCTACAACACTAAAAAATCTGTTAAAAGAATATTTTTCTTTACCTTAAGCCATTAACACTTCTGTAAACTTTGAAATGTAATCATACCTATACAGCCTCATTACTGAAAACCCCTATGAAGCCTGCTTCTCCCCACCCCCCAACCCAGACAGAGAGGACAGCAGCAAGTGAGTAAGGGGCACCCTAAACAAACTTCCTCCCACCTCCACCTCCCTGCACAGATGCCAGCGCCCCCCCTTTTTCCCTGTGCAACTTGCTCCCCCCAGCCCAGGTGGATTCTGGGATAAAATTCTGCTTCTTAAACTAGTAGGCACCAGCAGTCTGTCCTGTCCTAACTCCCATCTAAAGCACAAACACGTTATCCACACCTCTCCCTCCTCACAGCACAAACAAACTCCCCCCATCCACCTCACCCCAATGCCAGATCCTATCCATTCTCTCTTTTCCCCACCTACTCCCTGCAGTCAACCCCTTACCTCTCCCTTCCCAGAAGTCTTGAGAGTGCTGAGTTTCTGCCTCTCTCACCTCACACAGACAGGACTCTCCAAACTCCCCTCCCCTCTGACTCTGCCAATTACTTCCTCCTTGTCCCCCTCCCCTCAGCCACTTATTGTCTCCTTATTTGCCTACTCAGGGAGCTACTCAGTTTCAAACATGGAGCAGCTCCATTTAGCTGCTTGCTTAGCAAGACAATGCGCCACCTGCTGCTAGTCACCTGAGCTCCCTGCCTGCTTGGGGGCTTTGAACTTCTGTGAGTAGCTCAGAAAACCATGCAGCTGTGCGGGCTTACAGGGAACTTAGTTTACAAAGCTAATCTGCAACAGTTAATCTTCCAAAGTCCACATCAGCAAGCTGTGCTGATTCAAATGAGAGTCAAAGACTGAGGGTATGTCTACACTACCCCGCTAGTTCGAACTAGCAGGGTAATGTAGGCATACCGCACTTGCAAATGAAGCCCAGGATTTGAATTTCCCGGGCTTCATTTGCATAAGCGGGGCTCCGCCATTTTTAAATCCCCGTTCGTTCGAACCCTGTGCCGCGCGGCTACACGCGGCACGAACTAGGTAGTTCGAACTAGGCTTCCTAGTTTGAACTACCGTTACTCCTCATTCCTCATCGTGGAATGAGGAGTAACGGTAGTTCGAACTAGGAAGTCTAGTTCGAAGTACCTAGTTCGTGCCGCGTGTAGCCGCACGGCACAGGGTTCGAACGAGCGGGGATTTAAAAATGGCGGAGCCCCGCTTATGCAAATGAAGCCCGGGAAATTCAAATCCCGGGCTTCATTTGCAAGTGCAGTATGCCTACATTACCCTCCTAGTTCAAACTAGGAGGGTAGTGTAGACATACCCTGAGAGAAATGAGAGTCAAAGACTGACTTCCTCTATTGATCAGCTATGGAATATGATCAGGATGTATGTTTTTCTAGTGCAGTTCAAGTAGGCTAAATTTGAAGTATTTACTGTTTTTATTGTACATTAACAAAGCATTATTGGGAGACCCTGCAAACAATGATTTTGTGATGGCTATATGAGCAAAACCAATACTTGTCTCCTTGTTTGCACTTCTGTGCACAGTCAGCCTGAGAATTTGGGGAATATTTAGATTCTCCTTAGTCTTTTTTGGCTGAAGTGAGGCCAAGCTGTGTGTTCTCTTAAACCCTAACAACTGAGATTCTCCTTTATATGCTCTATTCCCTCAAATTCTGAGGCCTGGGTCCACAGGCTCAATGAAGCTCAAAAGCTGGCTCTTGATGCTTATTCTTTTAAATAATTAACTTGAAGCATTAAGTTCTTCAGGAGGGGGTGTTAAATTTTACAGAAATTGAGCAGATATTCTTGAGGAAAAGAAATTGTATGCAAATAATAAAGTCGAGGAGAACTTTGTTTTTCTCTTTTAGAGAGTACCATTATAAACTGTAGTATATTACCATCTGCTGCCTTGATATTTGCAAGAGTGGGATAGTTTATTTGTGAAAATATTGATAATGAAATTAGAAAACCTCAAAATGCTTTTGCTTTCCTTTTGAAATTTTAGAAATTAGTCTCCAACTTCATAAGGTAGGAAAAATGCCCCTGCAAAATGTCATGGGTTTTATTGGAATGCAGAACCATTTTTTTGGTCACAACTGACCACTAAAAGATAAGCTTATTAGCAAATCCTTAAAGTTGCTGGTTTATGTTTTGGTGTTGCAAACATTGATTTTCATCAACATGCATTGAAACAAGACATTATGAAAGTGTGATTCAAAAATGTTTCTATGTTTTTAAAGATTGAAATAATAGAGCTGTGCAATGACTTGCAACCTTCCATTATAACATACATTTTTTCATATCATCTAAATCATTTTGTACAATTTGGATACCTGTGTGGTCTTAGTAATTTCACATACTGTCCCTTCTGCTGCTTCTTTTCCTTTCCTTTCACTTCCCTTTACATAGCTCTAGTTCACATTAGTGATGTAGCGCCATTATGTGATGCCATCTGCTTTAAGATGGATGAATGTGGCCTTTCTTCTTTCCCCATCTTTGCAGCTGGTGTTTGATCCAGTACAGCTAATTCATATTTAGCATCTATCATCTACCATCATAAGCTTATGGGGACAGAGGTGCACCTGGTCTGAATGAATTTCCTTTGATGGAATTTTGTGACTATCTCAGGATGTGATTAAGAGTCATTCATCCTCTTCCTGGTGGGACATAAGGGAATCATCTTTACATGCATGACAGTGTTTGATTAAATATACCATAGATATTTAAGAATTCATTCTATGTTATAATCTACTGGTTTCATTTTGCTTCAGAGGAGTAGCCGAGTTAGCCTGTAACTGGAAAAAACTTAAAAAACAACTGTCTAGAAGCACCTTAAAGACTAACAAAACATGTAGATGGGATCATGAGCTTTCGTGGGCACAACTTATTTCTTCAGATGAACAAAGTATTAAAAGTCCAGTTCCAAAAATAAATAGGGGATTGGGGAGGGGGAGGGCAAGGAGGGAAGGAAGGGAAAAATAGTCCTTCCTCACATCTCTTATTTATTTTTGGAACTGGACTTTTAATACTCCATTCATCTGAAGAAGTGGGTTGTGCCCACAAAAGCTCATGATCCCATCTACATGTTTTGTTAGTCTTTAAGGTACTGCTAGACTATTCATTGTTTTTAAGTGGTTTCATTTTGTTGGTTATCTGAGCTAAAAAATACAATATTTAGTTAGCTATTTAGTTGTTTTGATCACATGGTGTTGCATTGGATTAGGATTTGAGCAGGGGTAAGGAAGCTAAAGCCTGGGGACTGGATGCAGCCCCTGGGTTGCCTGGATCTGACCCCCGAGGTTTACGGCATCCCCCAGCATTGGGGAGTCCGTGCTGGCACTCCAGCCCCACCTCCCCCCCGCCGCTCCCAGACACCGACTGATTTTTCTGGGATCAGAGACCCTGGATCCAAAAAAGGTTCACCATCCCTGGATTAGAGGTTTGCCACTATAACAATACATGGAACTAAGATTAGAGAAGATCTAAGTGAAAATAAAATTGGATTCCCAATAACCATATAGAGTCATTAGAAATCTATTATGAATTTTCTTTGGATAATTCATTCCTGCATTTCTGTCTCTCCCACATATGGTCATCCTATGTTAAAATCAAGCTTGTCCAAATAAGGAGGGTGGGCAATATCTTTTCATTTGCATTGTCTATAGAGAAAACTGTTCTTATGTTACTGAAAGAAATTCCTAACATATTTATAGTATGATTATGGTTGAAGGCTAGTGCAGATCTGTTTGAATTAAAGAGGAACTATTAACTTCTTTGAGTGGACTAATATTTTTTGAACTCGATCAATTAAACATCAAGTAACAATCTGACAACAGTGTAAAATTGCAATTTGCTCACCATGTGATTTGCAGCTGAGTTATTCAGAGATAATGGCACACAATTCATGAGTAGTTCACATTGTCATGTTTCTTTGATGTATCAGTTCAGGCACACAGTCCATAGCCTTTCATATGAAGCATCATAGACAAAAACTGAAAAGCCCCAGCAAATAGCAAATATTTTAATCAAAATAGTCCCGGAAGAGTTAAGAGATCCATGCCTAGAATTGTTAGAACATCACAACTTACACAGGTATATCGTATGAAGTATCAAGTCTTGGTTAATACTCTATTTTCTTTCTATTAGAATTAAAATAAAAAGGAAGATGTAGCAATACCCACAGAAATCTTCATGTGATACATGCACAACTCTGTTATTCTGATTCATTTTCATGTGACTGGGCCAGGATATAAACACCAGTTTCAAACCATCACTCTTATATGTCAAACTTTTATGACGGACAGTATACCAGAATTAATTAAAGTGGAATGTTAATAACCACCATTTTTCAGAGTTGCATGCAAAACTGCATACCTAAAGCAGCTTATAGTTTGAGAGCAATCAGAGATAAATATGATATATTTAGGCATCTCATTTGTCATCCTCCCAGGACAAAATTTCTCCTTACAGAATTATTTCCAATATCTAGTGCTTTGTACTATGTCCCCTACCAGCACACTAACATATTGATTTTGAACTGTATTGTCAACACTAAGCGTTTGAAAGGTCATGAATCAAAACACAAAGAAGCATAAGATTGGCTTACAAATCATGAATTTAAAAATCCCCAAAGTTTGGATTTTTTTTTCTTTGCCTTTTGATTTCAGAACCTTCCAGGTGCTCTTGAGTCACGTTTTTTTTTCCAAGCTTTTCTCAACATTCATGTGGGCTGGAAATATATTCTTTTAATAAAAGCTGAAATTGTCTGTTTTAGTAGCCAGGGAGGGGAGAGGTAAGGAAAACACCAAACACAATGAGTCTCATGCTAAAATCATGAGGATTGGCAAGCCAGGTTAATAAGAGAATGTGAAGGATGCATGCCACCTATTTCATCACCTGCACCACTTTAGACCCCAATTTTATTTTACTAGAATACAGGGCTATCAGCACACCAGTCATATGAATTACCTTCCCTTAGGCCTCCAGTAGAAGCCTGAAGTGACTTGGTATACATGTCTTTTTATTGTTTCAGATCTGGATTTTCAGTAAGGAGGTAAATGTGCATTCTACATACCTCTTTTTGTGTGTGTACAGCACTTCATATGAGAATTTAAATCACAAATTGCACATGTGTGTGGCCAAATACGTGCCTAGTCTGCAACATATGATATTTATCAAGAGTCTGCATTCACACATCATATAATTTACTGTAGCTTGAGTTATTTAGATTTGACACGTAAAAAAAGATTTGTTCACTATCACAATAATACATGTACAATAATCACACAGCAAGTTAAAAAGAAATTGCCTAACTGCAACAGTTAGCATCCATCTATAATAAAAAACATATAGCAATTTACCGTAACCAGCAGATAATAAAAATGAGAACTCAAACATTGGATACTTTTACATTATGTCTTCATTTATAAATAGATCACAAAGGTTTAATAGAGGACAGATGTTTTAATAAATGGTTAATCAATTATTATGGATTGTTGTAGAATCTAATGGATAATGAGATTATTAAAATCCATGACCTAAAACTGTATTAAATACCATCTGATAATGGGCTGATACCCATCTCAAATACAGACTATTGATTAGTGAAACATGCTTATAATATTCATTAATCATTTATTAACAGAATCTTCATATAAAGCGTGACCCCAAACTATACTCTCATCCTTCCCCAGAAAACCTATATACAAAATTCATGCACAAATTAGATGGAAATCTATATGTTGATACATAGGCCTTTCATTCATGTCCCGATTAAAGCTGGTTTGATTTTTTGATAAACTGAGAAAAATGCTGATATGCCAAAACTGTTCTTGAAATAGGGATGGTTTAATGAATTTCCCAACTGTAAAACATAAAGAAAACATTTCAAAATTGTTAAATATTTCATTTTGATATGTTCAGACCTGAATTTTCCTGTTTCCTGGTTTGAAATTACTTCATTTTGAAATGTAAACTAACAAGACTAAAAAATGTTTAAATAAAAAAACAAGGTCAAAACTGAAAAAAAGAATGGAAATTACAAAACAAAACTGGCATGTAAAATTATAACCCAATAGCAATACAATTTCAATAAATCCATAAAGTTGCAAGTCATACTGGAGATTTACAAAGATAGTATTTATATTTAAGAAAGGGGGGGGACTGATTCAAGAAACTACAGGCTTGTTAGTATGACCCCAATTGTATGCAAGGTCTTACAACGAATTTTGAAATACAGAAAAAGTAAAAATGCAAAGGAAACAGTAATTGGGACAAAATAGAACATGTTTTTACAAAGGGTAGGCTTTATCAAATCAGACTGATCTTTTTGACAAAATAACTGACTTTTAAGACAAAGTAAGTGCAGTAGAAGTAATCTACCTGGATTTCAGTAAAGCATATGATACAGTTAAACATAAAAATTATTACATAAATTGGAGACGATGGGATTGATACAAGAATAAAAAAAGCTGGGTAAAGGACTGGTTAAAGGAGACACTACAGCAGGTCACACTGAAAAGTTAACTGTCAGGATGAATAGAAGTTATTAGGGAAGTTCTTCAAGGATCTGTCTTGGGATCAGTCTTGTATAACGTTTTCATCATAAGTGACTGGTGCTATCATTTGGAAAATGCACCATCCTTTTCTCTCCCCCTCCCTTATGCCAGAATTTTAATTGCTAACTGGGGTGCCCTTTCATGCCCCTCCCCGCCCCTCTGGATGGTCCTCCTTGCAGCCTCCCTAAGGCATTGATTATACATGAGTTTCATTAATGGTTTTGGCAGAAAAAGTGGGAATGTGCTAAAAGGTTTGCATATGACAAAGTCATGAGGCATTGCCAATATGGAGGAGAACTGAAATATCGTACAAGAAGATTTGACTGACCTTGAAAATAGAAGGGATGCATTTATGGACTAACAACAAGAATTTTTGCTTTGAACTAGGGACATGTCATTTGAAAGTAACAGAAGAATAGAAAAACCTGTGTGTATCAGTTGATCACAGGGTGATTATGATGTGCCATTGTGATGTGGATATGAAAAAGGCTAACATATTTCTAGAATGCATTAGGCAAGATATTTCCAGTGGAGATAGGGAAGTGTTATAACCATTATACAACACATTTGCAAGTCCTCATCTAGAATACTAAGAATAATCCTATTCCCCCATGTTTAAGAAAGATTAATTGGAACAGATGCAGGGAAGAACTTCTAGGATGACCCAAGGAACAGAGAGTCTACTTGTTAAGCAGAGACTTAATGAGTTTGGCTTGTGTAGGATAACAAACTGAAGGCTGAGGAGAAGTCAGATTCTTTTCTGTAAATCTCAGGAAGGTAAAGGAGTTACTTGAGTTATGAGCCAAGTCTGGCATATGAATAGATGATTATAAACTACACGTCAGTAAGTTTAGGGGTGAAATTAGAGAAAGATTCCTAAGCTCTAGAACAATCTTCCAACGGTAGTAGTGTGGGCAAAATCTCTAACTTGTTTAAGACTGAGCTTTATGGAGGGGATGGTATGATGGGATTGCTTATGGTGGCATATGATCCATCCATGACTGCTATTAACAGGTATCTTCAGTGGCTGGAGATCAGACTATCAAGGGGTATGTCTACACTACCCTCCTAGTTCGAACTAGGAGGGTAATGTAGGCATACCGCACTTGCAAATGAAGCGCGGGATTTGAATTTCCCGGGCTTCATTTGCATAAACTGGGCGCCGCCATTTTTAAATCCCTGCTCGTTCGAACCCCGTGCCGCGCGGCTACACGCGGCACAAACTAGGTAGTTTGGACTAGGCTTCCTAGTCCGAACTACCGTTACTCCTCATTCCACGAGGAGTAACGGTAGTTCAGACTAGGAAGCCTAATCCGAACTACCTAGTTCGTGCCGCGTGTAGCTGCGCGGCACGGGGTTCGAACGAGCAGGGATTTAAAAATGGCGGCGCCCAGTTTATGCAAACGAAGCCCGGGAAATTCAAATCCCGCGCTTCATTTGCAAGTGCGGTATGCCTACATTAGCCCGCTAGTTCGAACTAGCGGGGTAGTGTAGGCATACACAAGGGGACTACAGAGAATTCTTTCCCAGGTGTTTGTCTGGTGGTCTTGTCTACATGTTCAGGGCTGATCACCATAATTGGGGTCAGAAAGGAATTTTCTTTCATGTCAGAGTGGAAGAGACCCGGGGGAGGAGGGTTCGCCTTCCTCTTCAACATGGGGCACAGGTCATTTATTTGTTTGAACTAGAATAAATAATATAGTCTCTGTAACTTGAAGTCTTTAAATCAATATTTAACTCTGCCACAGGTTATGGGACTTCTAGAGGAGTGCATGAGGGGTAAGGTTCTGTGGACTGTAATGTACAGGAAATCAGATTAGATGGGCATTGTCATGTTGTCTGAGGTGGATCAAAACCATGAGTAGACAGAACTAAGGGATTTCAATTTCCAAGCAAAGACTTTTCAAATTGATAGTTGTCTGCATTTCCTCATGCTATCAAATCTTATGATCTTAAACCTTCTTCTAGAGAATTAACTCACTCTACATGATCCCGTCAATAGCCTTTCTTAAGAATGTTCCCATCGCAGAAATACATAGAATCATGACTTGGACATTCATTCATATGTTTGCTGAACAGCATGCTGTCACTCATCACTCTGCTTCTGATGTCATATGTGGCTCTACTCTTTTATCTTCAATCTTAGATTTGACTCTGAGTTGCCTCCCCTTTATAGAGAGCACTGCTTGTTTGTCACCTAGAATGGAGCAAAGGGGCACAAAGAAGATGAGGTTATTCACCCTGTGTAGTAACTGTGGTTCTTTGAGATGTGTGTCCTTGTGAGTGCTCCACTATACATCCTCCTCCAATTTGCTTTGGAGTTTTTTTCAACAGGTTCTGTGTTAGACAAGGACTGAAGGAGGTTCACTCATTCAGTGCTATATAGTCCTGATGAGGGGCACAAGGCAGTGGGAGATACATGTATAGACTCAACAGACACTTCTACCTAAAATCTCCATTCTGAAGCACATGGTGCACAAGTACACGAGAGCAAAGCATCCATAGGATCACACACCTCAAAGAACCACAGGTATGAGTAACCTTTCTTTGTTAATCAAGTACCATATCAGCCACTCCAATATCTTGCTCAGAATTTGTCAGTCTGATAGGCCTATAATTACCTGGGTCATTCTACTAACCCCTTTAAGCTATTAGTATTTGCACATTAGTTTTATTCCAATCTTCTAGAACTTCTTTGTGTTCCATGATTTACTGAAAAACAACATTAATGGTCCAGTGAGCACCTCAGTCAGTTCTTTTAAATTCTTAGACACAAGTTTTTTGAACATGTTGATTTTGAAAGATCTAACATTAGTTGCCACTGTTTAATATCCTCATGGAATGGGATGAGTGATATCATGTGATATGGCTACATCATCTGTTTTTTCCCTAAATATAGAACAGAAATATTTATTGAACTCCTATGGCTTTTCTCCATTATTCTTCATAATTCACCATTTTCATCTACTAATGAACCAATACCATCGGTAGGGTTATTTTTCTTCTTAATATACTTAAAATATGTTATATATGTAACTCTGCTGTCCATAGAGTTCTCCTTGTGTCCCTTTGCTTTCTTGATGAATTTTCCACATTTCATGGCTTCTGATTTATGTATATTACTATCAACTTCCCCTTTCTTTCATTTGTTGTATATTATTTTTATAGCTGCCTTTACTTAGCCTCTAAACCTAGTCAGTTTTTTAATCAGTACAGATTTCTTTGATTGTAGCTTTTAGGGCTCCTTGTAAAGTGTTCTAAAACAATTGCTAACTATCATTCATGTTTGTTTCTGATTAATCCTTTATCCTGATAGATTTGGCTCATAATCATTTCAGCTTTGTGATTGGCCTTTTCAAAGCACAAAACTATGGGTCATGTTGATGTTTGCAGACCTGACTTCAGATTAGCCAGCTGGGAACATCTATTATGGAGACTACCTAATTTGGGTTAAAAGTATGGTGTTTATGTATCTTTCAAAAAGTGATTCTTTCCTGTCTACCAAAATGTGCACATGCATGCACATAGAGCATATTTTGTTTTCATATAGTTTTTTCCCCTTAAAAAAAACTGCAGAATGCTTAATGGACAAATGCATTCCACATCCATATAAATACAATGTGTGCAGGTTACAATATATTGTGCAGCTAACATCAACAGCGGTGAACAAGAAATGAAAAATGGGGCAAAGGAAATTTTTACAGAGAATGATGCAATATGGGGAAACTAGGAGGTTCTTGTCATAGCATTTAATTTTACTATTGCTATTATTTATTTTTATTTAGTCATTATTTATTAGTAAGAGATTCGGGAAGTGAAATGCTACTGGAAACACGATTTGCAGCAAGTTATATAGTCTGTTAAGAGCAGGCACGGGCGTGTATTCTAGGAGTTGGGTACTCTCTTGATATAAAATCCCATCTTTCAACAGTAAGGCAATATATGAAATTTGACTTAAGGAGAATGATGAAGGTAGTGGAGGGCTGGTTGTAGGTGCTCTACTTATCAATTACAGCGCAAAAGTGTTGACTTAAAGGAGGCTGCCTGTTTTCTAAAGGAAAAAAACTGGAGTGATTATGTCTGTTCCTGTAAACTGTGGGGAATGAGATTATACGGGGGTGGGGTGGAAGGAGGAACAGAATGAAGAGATGGGTGAACCCTTAGGGTTCCCACACACACACAAGCTAATCTCCTGAGACCACATGTCTTGGAAGAGGAAGAGCTCATGCTAAGATGCCTGGGGCTCTTCCACTGCTGAGCTCCATGCTCTTCCCGCTGTGTCAGTACCTCCACCACAGGAAATACTAGAGGAAAAGGGGTAAAGGATGAAACTTGAAGCTTTCTGGATTTAGTGACAGACATTCACTGCAATCTATCCACTGTTATTCTGTTTGTAAGAGTGGCAAGAACATGCCGTCTATTTTAGGCTAAAGTAAAAAATGCCCCACAAACATTTCTTTCCAAGTAACTGTGTGCATCTTTTGGAGGAGCTGTTTGTTTCCCTCTTCTACTTCCTTCCAGTCACAGAGTTCTGTACAGTACAGATTTGGAAAATGTAGCATTTTCTGAGTTTCTCATTTTAGATGTGGGCACCTCAGAAAAGTTCAGCAATGACTTTCAATCCAGCATTTTAATATTGTTTTGAATTTATCTAAAAACAGAGTAAAGAGTTTCATTAACAAGCTCAGAGTAATAGTTTCCTCTGCTATCAGCTTTCATTTTATTTATGATGGGACTCCCCCTTGCATCTCCTTTCCCACAGGGCCCACTATCACTAATATTTCTGTGATCTATGAATAAACCAGAATTTAAAGTTAGTACTTAAAATCAATGCAAATTAATGATTTCTTTTTAAAAAAATATTTCAATCAGGAAAAGCAGCTTTGTAGTCGAAAATCCCATGCTGGCCTTAGAGTGGGAGTTTTTCCAGCCTCTGCTTAAATCCAAAAAAATACTGCAATCTTCTGGCACAGACTCACTGTAATGCTTTAAAAACAATTTAGCAACTGTCATTGCTGTAATTACAGTAACTAATTACCATCCTTAGCAAACAAATAGCTTAACATAATACGCAAGCCGAATCAATTTTGAAGAAATGCAAATTCCGAAAGCGAAAAAGGGCATTTTGGCAAACCTGAAAGAGAAGCAGGAAAATAATACACTTTGTTTTATCTGCACATAATTCCCAGGGAATATCATATCATAAATATTTGCATTCAGTTCTTATCAGGACATTTGCATTTGCTTCTTATCAGTCTGCAGGCCGGACTCTGCCAGATAGAGTAGAGCTCCACACCATGCACATATTTCTAATGAATCACGTCTCAGGCCAAGAGAATATTTTGGCTGGAACTTTATCACGGAGATGAAGAGGTCATTTACTCTCAGAGTCGGTTCATCTTGGAATTGTCTTGAGATTGTGATGTGATTCAACCGACTATTTAGAAAAAAACCTGGATTCTGCTCCTTTCTGTAATGTTTTGTATGAAGTCAGATAGCTTTAGAAGCAGTTTTTCCCCAAGAAAATGAAACAGTATTTTATATAAACAACTTTTATTTAGATTTATACTCCAAATTCTACAACGAGTAATACTGCATGTTTTCCAGGGTGCAAGAAAAGAATTAAAATAATAATAGATTAAAAATAAGGAAGCACTAAGAATAAATCAAGCCTCACTTAATAGTCATTATCTTAAAATTTAATGCCAAGTCCTTCTGCAGTACTTCAGAAACATATTTGATTAGTGGCACGTTTCTTAGTAAGGGGAGACAGTGTTTATTGGAAGGAAACAGCCCCCGTAATGAGACCATCAGATTTCACTAGCAGTTTACACGTATTACATTAATTTTTCATCTTCTTATTATTAACAGTGCATCTTACCTGTTAGAAAAACAAGTGGGAAATGTCCTAAACATTAAAGTCACATGCATTTTCTTTTTACCATGCTTAAACACACACACACACCACAAAAGGACACACATCAGTGACTCTTTAAGGACTTGATTCTGAATTCCTCATGCATCCAAGATTCCATTTGATTTCATATGGAATCTGTGTGCACAGGAATATAGGTCTGGGCTCTTAAATTCATTCTGCTAAAGAACAAAACACTCATAATTTAAGGCTCCTAAATGTAAAATGGTCAAACAGTACATGTCATCTGACAAAAACATATTGTGCATATGATTAGAGTCAGATAATATTTATTAAATATTTTAATTGAGCTCTTTGTTTCTTTGTCTACCTACATTTTACTTTCTTGGATGAGCTTTAATCATGGTAGAAATCTTAAAATTTGTCCCACACAGGAGAGATTACATGCATAATTATTATTTATATGTTTCTGGACTGTATTTTGGGCCAGATTCTTGTCTGGTGTAAATCAGTATTGTCAAAGCAGCAGATGATCAGGCATCAAATATTTTTGTACAGATGCTGGGATCCAAATGGGAGGCAAAAATCTGAGAGGTGATTAATTTACTATGTAGTCTGTTATGGAGTCAGGTAACTCCATAACAATCAGAAGAGAACAGCACAAACAAATTTGCCTGCTAGCCATTTAGAGCAGAAGAAATATATTTAAAGATGGGTCTCCTTTTCCCTTTAATGATCACTTAAAGTTAGTTTCACCTAATGCCAAGTATTCCACTTTGATTTATTTGTTTTAACACAATGTGCAGTTTCTACTTCATTACTATTCAAATGGCTGATACAGCTTCTTTGGACATAGAAAAACATTGCATCAGTTGTGTCAGAATTATCTAAAAACAACTTCTGAGGCTCTTAGGTTGTTTCTGATATACATTGACTGTTATAGGGTATCCTGCCCTGTCTTCCATTGATGCAGTGTCATGCAGTTGCAGTGTGCCCAAGGTGTTGGGCAGGATACCAGGAGCCCATATATAGGGAATCTAGCTTCTGGAGAGCTGAATTCAGTCAGAGTGGGCATCAGGTGAAGAAGGGATGGTAAATCTGTAGTTCTGTAGATCCATCAACCACTACTTCTGCAGAAGGCATTAGTGCACTATAAGGTCACTACTGGAATCAACAAGACCAGATGAATCATGGACAATTCTTAGGGAAGTGCAGGGCCTGGGATAGAAATGACAAATACACTTCTGGAATGGATCTGTCATTTCCAGGACCAACAATGCCAGCCAACGCATGGGGCCCAGAGGGGTTGCCCCTAAGTCACGGTCCCAGGGACAGCTTTGGATAAATCTCAACATCTCAAAGGATGAAACCCCATCTGCTGTGGCTACTCACAGAGTCAGTCTATGGTGTGTATGTGTGTGGGAGGAGATCAGCTCCTAATGCGCTTCCCAGCACATAACTCATGTACTGAAGTTTGACACAGGATAAAAAATGGTTTTTTTTTGGTATTGTTTAGATTATATACTATATTTTATTTGCAATAAAATGTGAATTTGTATTAAATGTAGTTACCATTCTTCAGTTGTGTTTTTCAGTGAACTTCACTTTGGAATTTCCCCCTTGTTATTCCTCCTTATACTACACAAATCTACCATAATTCATCATTATCTTTAAAGTGGGGGTGTGCTTGTGTTTATGTTTATGTTTTTAAAAAGAATAGAGATTTCAGGGCTATATTGTACAGGAGACCTTTGGGATTCATTAAATCATTATTTGTGGTTTCATGGATTCATGAGGGTCTCCTGTCCCAGCCCTGGGCGGGGGGCTGCAAGAACCGGGAGCCAGAGGGAATTCACTGTGGCTCCTGCCCCTGTGGTGAGTTCCTCATGTCTCCTGGCTCCTGCAGTGAGTTCCCTGCAGCTCCTGGCCCATGTGATGAGTTTGGGAGTCACAGGGAGCTCGCTGTGGGGGCCGGTAGCCACAGCTCACAGTATGTGCAAATGTCACCATTCACGGTAGATGCAGGAATGCACGCACCACAAACGGTGAGGGTTTCCTGTACACATTTATATGTGTATAAATACACATTTGGCACAATTTGTTTACAACTTCCCATTTATTATGCAAACTTCATAGAAGTTTTAGGAGGGAAAAGTCTCTAATTAAACAGTAGGCTAAATTATCTGCTGGTGTAAACTGGCACTGTTCCAGTGAGCTCAATGGAGCTGCTCCAATTTACACCAGCCCAGTAAGCTGAACGATGCTAAAAATGGAATCTGAAGTTTTCTGTAATGCACAAATGTAAAACGAGAGCAGTTAAACCTTTCTTAATATGGGGCTGATCTTATGGTATTGCAGTCAGTTAAAAGGTTAGCCATTTGAGCTCAATGGGGACAATAATGGACCTCTAAAGTGTTTTCCCCTCTCTCTCATTTTAAAGTGCATTCATAATCATAAGTAAAAAGTAATAACGTGGTAAAAAAAACTACAATGAGTGCTTTGGAATTCAGTAACTCATCTGGCATAGAAATCATCTCTATCTTTCATGTTTTATCATTTGTTTTTTAGTTTTTCTTTGAGGTGGAAAGGGCTTACAGTTAAGAGCCCATTATCAGAATAAAGGATGCAGGAAATCCAAAATATTTATGTTTGTTCATGGCACATGGACAAGAAACAGTACTCAGGAAAAGGGTTTTCTGATTAAGTGATTGAAAACACTCTGGTGTATGTTAATGGCTTCTTCTGTCCAACAGATAACATCATCTTCAGCCTTATCACTGTTCTTGAACTTATTTTAAACATTCTCCTGTGCTCTTCCAATTATATACTGTGCTCTTTTGGCATCTAGTTTCCTCACTGCAACTCATCTCATTTGTTTGCTTTCTAATTTTTGTCAGCAGGTTGGGTATAAAAAAGAGCATGTAATAGATTCTCGAAACAAAAAATACTTTCCAGAGTGAGATTAATTTATATGGAACTAAGCTACGATTTTTTTAAATTTATTTTTTTAAATAACTTTTGCTTCTTAATACCTTGATATTATTTTGTTTGCGTGAGTGCTATGAAAAGTATTAAAGATGAAGATGAAAGACGACGTGATCATTATTTAAATATATGCACATCACTCCCAATAAGATAAAATCAGTTAAGATCATGATAGATCACAATTTTATAGATAGCAAATTTGTCTTTGTCTACTTTACTATAGATATTTGTCCAGGGTTAGAAACTACATAGGCTTTAGTAGAAGTAGTAGTAATAATAATCAATAATTTGACAAGTTTCATCCTTCAATATTCCAAAGAGCTGTATAAAGTATGGCTTGAATCTTGCAACAAGATATTACTTTTGTGCCGGATAATCACAATGCATTACCAGTCTGTATGTAGATTACCAAGGCAAGGTGAGAGAGACAAGCTTTTGAGATTAGGCAGAGCTGTATGGGTCGTTATATAGACATACATAATCTATATCAATATGTAGGGAGGAAGGATGAACCAATGATTAGGGCACTAGCCAGCAGCCTGGGTTCAATTCCCCACTCCATTGCAGACATCTGGTATTACTTTGTACAACTCATTTACTCTCTCTGCCTCAGTTCTTGATCTATGAAGTGGAGATAATACCATGGCCCAACCTCATGGGGGTACTGTAAGGATAAATATATTAAAGATGTTGTGACACTCAGATACTTTAGTAATAGAGGCCAACAAATATATTAGATAGAGCTAGAGATTAGAGCTGAAAGAATACCAATATGTATTTTTAAGAAAATAATTGAATTTATTATTTGATAAATATTACCATTATTTATTGAATATTCTATTCGATACAGTGTTCAGCCATCTATAGGACTCCCCAGACAATTTAGGAAAGCATCTATTAAATAAATTATTAAATAAAAATGGTAAAATTTGTCACACAATATATTGAATAACTACTATTCGCTCAGCTGAAATATGGATAATAGATTATTTGTAAAATACAAAGCACTTTAGGATTTGTTGCAGCTAATGGACCTACATGAATATTGTGACTTGTACGATCTGCTGTTATAAACTGGCATAGTTTCATTGAAGTCAATGGGACTGTGCCAATTTATAACTGATAAGGATCTGACCTAATTTGTAAATAAACAAGTACATACAGTGTCTTTTTATATTAATGACTATACCATGTACATATCTGGCTCTCCATTTGTCTATTTATTTAGCTATTAGTCTTAGTCCAGTTCTGTGTCTGTATATGAAACTCTTCACTCACCACTAAAAGGCAGCTTCCATAATTTATCCAATAAATATAATCTTTTTCTCTGTTTATGAATTGCAAATTGATCCTAAATTTTATTAAAGTTTTTCATGTTCATAAGTATTTGACAAATTGGCTGAAATAAGTGTTTCAGACTATGTGGTTTTTGTGAACTGTTCACTTGGATCATTCACTGTCTGATACTTCTTTTTTCATCATGTGTGCCTGATTATGCTAACATTGTTGAAACTTTTGGGAATCGTGAACATTTTCATGAATAAAGTGGCAGTTTTCTTGTCTACTTGGCAACAAAGAAAAACAAGAAGGAAGAGTAAAACAAACTCAACATGTTTATTTGTGAAAATGTATTAATTCAATCAACTAGTAATCCCCCCTGCCCACCGTAATCTGTATGGAATGCCATCAACTCTTCAATCTGTAATAAGCATTAAAGAGTTGCTCATGAAATATAGGTGAATTAAGGCAGATGCATGGATGAATTTAAATTGCAAGCTACAACGTTATAAAATTAACACTGGAGGAACTATAGGTTCTCCCACATCATCTGCCTCTCACATATCAAGAATGTAAATTGGTTCCATGTGGCATTACAGGGGTCCCACCAGATAATCAATAACTCAGGGTAGATCCTCTTTAGTCTACTCCTGAATCCTTTTGCCCATCCCCTCCTAAAAGTACCCAATGGGAGACTTTGATCTGTGAAGAGTCCAGGTCTCTCCTCCTCCAACAGGCACAAGGGCTGCCATTAAAATCTTGTGTCTCATTTACCTCTGGAACTGACCATTTTGGCCTTTATTTGTATCGGACACTATCTGTAAGTTGTGACAAATTGAACATTTCCAAGCCTTTGCTATAGAACAGCTAGGTATTATTATTATTGTTGTTCTTTAAACCTACCTGCATCTCCATCATGCTGTGAGAAAGTGAAAAAAAATTACAGCACTTTGCCACTTTCTAACCCCAAACCAAGTGATCATTCAGAGAAACAGCATCATGAAAACTCAGCTTGTATAGTACAATCACAGAGAAGGATATTTGGGCAGCTATGGGGAACAAGAGGCTCCCAAAATCTGGGATGGATGTTAATCAGTTGAGATGGGAGCGTGCAGGCCAGTCAGCTTGTTTGCTTCCTCCTGGCTGGCCAATGAAAGGGATAGGGCCAATTCCCAGGATTCCGAGGCTTTCCCTTCTTCCTTCCTCTCCCCTCTAGGCTGTCCTGCCCCATGTCAGTCTGACCGACATCTCCCCTGTGTGATGGGGTATATTTGCCAGTTACAACTTGAATGATAGATTTAGAATAATGCTAAAAAACCCCCACTAATTTACCTTGGCAGGTTAAGAACTACTAAAACCCATAATGGTCATGGTGGAAAAGTTTGCAGTTCACTGTCCAGAGCTGACAGTTTTTTGTAATTATTTTTGTAAGCAGTCATACTGTAACCCACTTCAAGTTCCATAGCCATCCTCCTTCTTACACTTGGAAGCAAGGAAGAAAGAAATAAGGCCTGTTTGCATCTGGAAAATAGACTGATTGAAATATCATTTTTGGTAAGTCTACTCAGTAGACACTAATTGATATTGTCTGAATAAGTGGAAGTGTCTGTCAGAAAAGCCTTTTTAAAAAGCTGACTTGTTTTCCTATCCAGTATATTTAAAATTGGCATGTTAGCTTCCCACTTAGAAAACCTCCTATTTTGATTTATGAATGTTTTCAAATTTTTAAGATTCTCAAAAACGTTGTTTCACCTGTAAGTAGAGAGATAGCTTGTTTGGCTAACTGCCTTGAGTGACTGTGTGCCAGGTAATGAATAATGCCATGTTCAATATTCTAAATTTGTGTTCCAAATTGTGAATTCCGAATGAGCTGCATGGAAGTCTACTGATAAGTGACTGACTTTTTACTACAAGGATTGTCTTATTTTAAACTTTAAATTTAGTTGCCTTTACTTTGCTCAAAATAATTTTTAAATGGGATGGGATTTAAAGTGATACCCAACAATATTCATATATCTTTCTAAACCGCAGAAACAGCCAAACTGAATAAAAGAATGATAAATTAGTGCAATATATTTCTCCAAAACAAAAGGCCATAGAAGATACATCCTCTAAGAGTTAAGCCAGGGATGAATTTAGCCCAAGTATTATGCTACAAACTATTTTAAAATGGCCTTTTTGAAAGCAGTCGGTCTTTGTAATGTGTATTAATTTCAACATTCTTTTGTATTCTTTATACTTCATTTAAAATTTTTTTAAAGTGAATTCAGAGCCATTGTTTACTAGCAATGGGATATGAAATACAGCAGTTATTTGCAATTTTGCAGATCAGAAAAAAACTATGTTTTTTTTTAACATTCCAAGGATAGTATGGTAACTTGTTGACTTTTTAACGGTAACGTTTGCCTTTTTACCATTAAACACTTTAGTAATTCACCAACATATGTGGAAATTCAGAATGGTAAAGCTGGTTTCAATAGGAGAAAAATGACCAAGCCTTTGGTCAAAATCAAAATGAACCCAATCTAAATTTTATATGTATATGACTGTGCCAGGTGTACTATCCCCGCATTGGGGAAGCTAGGACTAACCAGGCTCACCTGGCTGAAGAAATCCCACCCCTGCAACCCTGCTGGACATGCTCGGACTGCAGCCCAGGTATAAAGGCCTGGAGAAAGGCTCAGTCTGGGGTAGCTGCTGAGGAGGAAGGAGGCACGGCTATAGCTCCCGGAGGTGAATTGCCAAAGGGACCAGCAAGACAGAAGCACAACAGCAGAGGAGCTGGAGGAAGGACCCTGGAAGGAGGCCAGCAGAGAATGGTAGGAAGTAGCCCAGGGCAGGAGACTGTATCTTGTGGAGCTCAGCGTGTTGTGGTGGGTTTCCCTGCTGAGCAAGAAGTGGTCTGTGCCACTGCTAATAGGGCCCTAGACTCAGACCCGATGGAGTAGGGAGGGCCTGGGTCCCCCTATACCTTCCTTAATCCCCAACCCATGGGGCCTGCACCCACTGCTAAAGACTCCAGCTGTTAGGCCACATTGTCCCAGTGTTTGCTAAAGATTTTGGCTACTAGGCTGCACTGTTCTAGTAGGAGGGGTATGTGTTAAAGACTCCGGCTGCTAGGCCACCCTGCCCCCGTTGGAGGGGCAGTTGCTAAGGATTCCGGCTGCTAGGCTCCACTGCCCAAGTGGGAGGGGCGCGAGTATAGAACTGCAGATGAGTGTTAGGATACATGGGGTTGGGCATGAGTCCAAGAACCCCAAGGACGCAACAGCTCCCCCTGGGAGAGGGACAAGTACAGAACCCCATGACAATGACATAGCCATAATTGAATATACACATTTGAGACATGAAAACAAAATCAAACATAAAACTATTATTGACTGCCATACAGACTACACGCTTTATATGCTATTGTTAAGTTTGAAAATGTTGTTTTGTTCTTTAATGAAATAATACTATAATGATCCAATGGATAAGTGAAAGGACATCGAAGAGACATTACAATTAGCATCATATAATTTTGCTCAGAGTAATGCTAAAGATATTATAATAGTTTAAGTGCAATTAGCTAGCTGCTTTAAACACACAAAATACTAAAAACAGAATAGTTTAGATGTACAGAAATGTATACTAGCACTACTACATTTAGTCAAGTACACACAATTCTATAGTAAAAATTATGGTAAAGTTAATGACCTGTGAATAAAATGATTGCTCTGAATTCCACTTGTACAAATCCTTTAGGCTATTCAAGTTCATCAACAAAATTTGAGTTATAGGGACATACTACCTCTGTTGCTTCTCTTGTTCTTTTATTCCATTTTATCTGGAATATTATCTATCAGTGGAGTACTCTCTGAATAAGCAAAGTGACAAAACTGCCAACCTGAGCGTACTAGTCATCTGATAAAACAGCATATAGGGCCTGCTGATATACTGACTTACACCTTTGTGTAGTCATTTACTCTTGTGCAAAAGGAATAAAGAATGTTCCTGTTTTGATATGGTAGCATTCTATCACTTTGTGCAAGTATAAATGCAATGCAAGATCCAAGGCAGTGGACAAGCAGGTTTACAGGCAGGCCACATCCATCTGTCCTCTTCTTCCATGGCAATCAAGAACTGAGCAAGTCTCTCAACAAGAAGTTCCTTTTTGTACACACAGCGGGATCACTTTCAGCATAACTACTCTTTCATGGATCACGCTTATGAGCAGGCGTGGCCAATGGACATCAAGGCAAGGAAAAGAGGCCCGGCCAACATGTTTATTCCTGTGTGGATCAATGGAGTAAAAATAACAGCATTAATAGATTCAGGGTGCAGCTAAACATTGATCAGGGAATAATTAACAGGACCAAGAGATAACTTGGTGGCACCGTCTACATGAAGTGCATGCATGGAGATGTACCTCACAGAGATGGGAAGCCTCATCATGAGGAACTGTATGGGAAAAGTATGAGCAAATGTGATCCATGCAGTGGACTTTACCCTCCTAAGACTTTGACTTATTGACAGCTGATATAGATTTTGTAGGTGAACAGAAGGGTGGCCTACAGAAAGGTGAACTGAAGCAGGCATATGACCAACTTGCCATTATAAATGGTGAGGTGATAACCCACTACAGATAAAGCAGTGGCTCTGGTTTGAACTCAGTGAGATTATTCTGAATGACAAAAGATCACCAAACCAGAGAGGTAAAGGTACGCTTTCTAGCCCCAAAGAAATTCCTCTGGGAAATACTACATTTGGCACATATGGTACCTTATGGCACGTCTAGACTACATGGCTCCGTAGGCAAAGGGAAATGAAGCGGCGATTTAAATAATCACTGCTTCATTTAAATTAAAATGTCTGCCGCGCTGTGCCGATCAGCTGTTTGGTCTCTGTGCCAATCACAGTGCTGTAGTCTGGACGCTCCGTGGTCAACATCAAAGGCATTTGTCGACCTCCCTGGTAAACCTCATCCCACGAGGCATACCTTGCGCAAGAAGATTTTTGTGCAAAAAGGAGCTGTGTAGACGGCTCCTTTTTGCGCAAAAGCCTCTTGCACAAAAATGGAGCCTCACTAATTATGCAAATGAAGTGCTGCGATATTTCACGCTTTGCCTCATTTGCACATATTTTGGCACAAGAGGGGGCAGTCTAGACATAGCCTGGATGTTTTGAGATATTATTTGTTGGGGAATTCTTTCCTTTTAGTAACAGACTATGCACCACTGAACTAAATGAAAAATGCCAACCCTATGATCATGCAAAGGTACCTTCCCTTGCAGCCATTTAGTTTACCAGTACTTCACCAAGCAAGGGACCATAATAAAACAGTTTTATTTTATGGGACTGGAGAGAGCATAGACTTCCAGACTGTCTCGGGGGGAAGGAAGGAAACCCCCTATTTGGACTGGATGCTCACAGACCCCCATCTTGCTTGGAAGCCTGTCACAATGGGAAGGGATGAGACTGATCAGTGACCTGACTGGAGGGTTGGCTCAAGCCTGATCAAAAGGCAAAACACCCCAGGGCATGAGGGTGGCTGAGGGAAAAAGAAGTGTTATTGGAAAGAGAGGCCTAATCAGCAAACACCCATCCATAGGGCTAAATAAATACAATGGGACTTGTTTTTCAAGGTTCTATTCAGTATGAATAAGGATATCAGATAGTGGCCTTTTGTTTTTACCTTTTTGGTAGAGGTGTATGCAACTATCTAAAATATATGCTACTGATGATCGATTTGAGTTGTGGAACTTCATATGAATAGCACTGAATTTAGGCATTAAAATTGTTTTTAAAAGTAGGTTGCAGTCGAAATATGTAGCGATAACTGATGAGAGTTTTCTTTCCTGTGCCCTTGATATTTTTTTCAGGTAGAGATAGTATAAAAGGTTAGTGTTTTCTACTCTCCGGGTTTTAACTGAACTACACTTACATGAGAAGTTCTTTCAGGAATTTACCAGTGCATTAAAATAAACTCCTATAATGTTGTTTTTTAAAATTATTTTAGCTCTGCTAATTCCCTCAGTTGGTCACATGGTTTTCTAATTAAGGTATAGATAATAAGACAGAAAATATAATATTGCCTCTGTATAAATCCATAGCATGTTCACAGCTTGCATACTGCATGCAGACCTGATTGTCCCCTCTTAAAAAAAGATATATTGGACTTGGAAAAGGTACTGAAAAGGCCAACAAAAAGGATTAATGATATGGAACAGCTTTCATATGAGGAGAGTTTAATAAGACTGTGACTCTTCAGCGTGGAAAAGAGATGATTGAGGAGAGATATGATAGAGGTCTGTAAAATCATGACTGGTGTGGAGACAGGGTATATCTAGATTACAGGCTTTTGTCAACAGAAGTTTTGTCGACAGATACTGTTGACAAAGCTTCTGTTGACAAAGAGTCTAGACTACATCCAGTTCTGTCAACAAGGCAAGCCACTTTGTCGACATGACCCTGGCTCAACAAAGCATTGAATCTACTCGCCCATGGCGAGTAGATTTCAGCCGGGCGCCCCGTTTGTTTGCAGTGTGCGCATGCGCAATACGGGTCTTGCACATGCGCAGTACGGGGCTGGCAAGCGGCTTTCCCCACTGTTCGTCAAGCCCTGGACATGACAGTGTAGACGCAAAGGATAGTGTAGATGCAATAATGCTTTCTGTAGACGCAGGTATAGTTTTGTCGACAAAAGTCTACTTTTGTTGACAAAACCTGCAGGGTTATGTATTCCTCGTAGCACAAGAACAAAGGGGTTACCACAATAAATTAATACAAAGCAGATTTAAAACAAACAAAAGGAAGCATATCTTCACAGAATGCACAGTCAATCTTTCTAACAATTTTCTAGAGGATGTTGTGAAGGCCAATACTTAAACAGGGTTGCAAAACCCAAGAAGAACAACAACAACCTAGAGAAATTCCTGGAGGATAGATTCATTGATGGCTATTATCTTAGATGGGTAGGGATGTTGTCCCTAGTTTCTGTTTGCTAGAAGGTGCAAATGGAATCATTTGGTGATTACCTGTTCTGTTCATTTCTTCTGAAGCTCTGACATTGACTACTATCAGAAGACAGGATACTGGGCTACACGGATCTTTAGTCTGGCCCAGTGTGACTGTTATGTTCTTATATAAGGGCCCTACTATATTATCTAAATCATGATAATTTCTTCTGAGGTCTCACTAAACAATAGTTGATGACAATAGTTGTGTTGTCATTGACCTCAAAGGGATCAGGCACTTAGGTTTGGAATTTAAAGGTATTTAGGCACTTAATGATGTGCCTATCTTCATCTTGAGGGGTCTGGATACCTTTAAAGGTCTAGCCCTTGATCCCACAATTAATTAAAAAAATATAGACAGACAACAGTGATGCTTTGAGGTTTTTATGATAGCTGCTGCTTCCAGTTCAACCTGGATTCACTACTGGACTGTATGACCAACAATGGTTTGTTCAGGGAGGAGTTTGCAGATATGCTAAATGCCAAGACTGCTGATAAGACAGGAACTAGATCACACAATTGATTAACCTATGTTTTATCTCTGACAGTGGCCAGAACCAGATTTGTCAGAGAAAGCTGCAAAAAACTGCATTGCAGACAGTTGTAGAATAACTTAGTCTCCTAAACAGTCAGTTATGATAGACTTTCTCCATGAAGAATGACATTTTATATCATTCATATATTTAAAATCCTATATAGTATAACTGTAGATATTTTCACCATCCATATGAACATCTAGTGATCATTTGAACACTGATAACCTCTTGCCTCAATACTGTCCTGTGGAACTCATTGCCACAAGGTAACTAGTTGCTATGTAAAAAAAACATTTATTTTAGTTAACTTCCCCACATTTCAGTATCATTGAATGCCCCTTTTTATTTGATTATAAGAGAGGTTAAATAGGAATGGCTAATTTATCTATACATCATTCATCATTTCTTCTTATCATTTGTATTATAATGTCATCTAAAGGCACCACTGAGATTGGTGTCCTACTATGGTAGGCATGGCAGAAATACATAATAAGAAACAGTTTCTGATCTGAAGAGCTTATGTAGACAAGACAGAGAAAGGAAGTATTGTCATCTCTGTTATTCATAATGCCTCTATCTTGTCCCATCATGTTTGTCTTCTCTCTAAAATAACCAGGCATATTTTTTCATTCTCTTCTTTAGAAGGATTTCCATGCCTCTAATAATTGTAATCAACTATCATTGAACACCTTCTTCCTACTATATTCTCTTTGAAATGGGGTAACCTGTATTGAATGCAGTGTTCCATTTGAGGGTGTACCATTGATTTATATAATGACACACATAACACTGTCAGTATATTTTTTTCTTCAATTTTTAAAACAATCTAATATTTCATTTCTGGTTTTGACTATTGCAGTACATTGAGTTGAGATTTTTATTGTACTCTTAACAATGATGTCCTGGTTCCTGAATTGTTTAAGCATTTCAAATTATTTCTCCCAGTGTGCATTACTCTACATTTGTAACACAGAACTTCAGCTGCCATTATGTTGCCCATTCATTTAGGTCCCTCTGAAATTCCCACTATTTCATCAAGCATTGGCTGTCCTAAATAATTTTATGTCAGCTGAAAATGTTGCCACTTTGATGTGTATCCTTATGCACATTACTGATCATTATATAAAACAACTGTCCTGGTATACTCCATGAGGTATCCCGTTTTTAATCCACTGCTATGTTGAAATTGTCCATTTATGACTACTTTTTATCTTCTATGTCATCCAATAAATGTTTGCCAAATCCAACCATCATTTTCTTTCTCCGGACTCCATAATACCATAGGAGACACACAGAAATGATATAGGACAGCCTTGACTGTCCATCCTATCTTAAGACTTCCTTGTTTTGTATGGCAACTTATGGTCACAAGGGCTCAGCCAGTTTTTCCACTGCTTTGCAAGAGACTGCAGTCATTTGGGTGGTTCATGTTGGTAGTGCCTGGGATGTGAGCAGTCATGGCTAGATCAGGTGTTCGTAGCCAGGAATCAGAGCCTAGGATCAGAGTTGGAGTCAGAGGCCAGTGCCTGAGACAAGTTCACAACCAGAGTCAGGGATCAGGATTTGGAGCCGATGGTCAGAACTCAGGTCAGAGACCTGATGCCAGAGCAAAGGGTCAGAGCTGAAGTCAGGAGTCAGGAATCAGTTGACCATCAGACCTGGGTTACCTGGAGTGAGGCAAAACAGGAGCAGGACTGGGGCTAAGGCTGGAACAAGGCAGGAACAAACAAGCAGAGATGCTGTTGCTGCCATGGGCAAATGCTTTGAGCAGCCACTGAACTACTGTTGCTGTTGAGATTAAGAGCCAGTCTGCTGATTGGTCCAACCTATCAAGTGATGTAGCCAGTTAGGGAGCCAGGCCAGCTGGATTCATTAGGTTGCCTAGTCACTGGTTCTGCTGCAGGCCCTGCTTCCTGACACAACCAGACTTGCCTCAGTCTGTGTGATGAATCCACTGAGCAGAGATGGGTCAGCAGAGGGCAATGTGGTGAATCTGCTCATCGTAATTCTGCAGCTGCTTTTTTTGGCCTGCTCAGGAGGGCAATAGGTTTCCAGCAAGCGAGGATTCAGTAGTAGTTGGGAGCAGCAATCACAGAGGCTGGGTGCCTTATGTCCTGGAATGAGCCAGGAGCTGGAGGCAGTTGGGGAGCGTAAATTGAGACCCATTAGCTGCTGACACTGTGCACTGCTCTCAGGAACATCTTTGTTTATTGGACACTCAATCTCAGTGTTGTATAATTTATACAAAATGCAGGACAATGTAGCACTTTAAAGACTGTTAGTCTTTAAAGTGCTACATTGTCCTGCATTTTGCTTCAACTACCCCAGACTAACACGGCTACATTTCTATCACTATTCTATAATTTATACAGTCAGTGTTGTTCTTCACCATCAGGTGATCCCCACATGCATATGTCAGCTGAAAATGTTGCCACCTTGGTCTTCACCCTTCTGTACATCATTGGTCATTATATAAAACCACTGTCCTAGTGTATATCCATGAGGCACCCCATTCCTATTCCACTGCTATGCCCATTTATTACCATATTGGGTGAAAATGGTGTTTGTAATGACCAGATGATTTGAGCAGCAGAATTCAGATAAACACTTTTCTCTGTCATTTCTGTCAGCCCAGACCATTGTTTCCTATTATTTCTTTATGAGAGCTTACCCCTCCAACTTCCTCATTCAGGTCCCCAATTACAAAGGTGATATATTTGCTTGGTATTTGAATGAGTGTCTCTTCAAGCCGGTCATGGAACTCATTTATTGTAGTGAAGTCAGCTGCTATAAAATCATAAATCTGTATGATTGATGTTGACCGGCTTCATTCAAAAGTGACATGTAGTGATTATATCAGTGTTTGGGTTATATGCAGGCACATATTTTGGTCTCTCCTGGAGTAAAATAAATGTATCCCTATTTTTGCTCATATTCTTCGATCTTGAGTTGTATGTTGCATATCGGTCCATCATCATGAAGTGACTCCTACCATTCCATTGCAGCTCTGAGATTCCATATACATTTCCCAGTTCTTTGGTAACCATGGCAAGCTTCCCTTCACATATACTCCCCATATTCCATATTTCTCCTCTGATGATTCATTTACAAAGGTTCAGGTCATTCTTTTCCTTGGTGCAAATATCAGGCACTGTATTTCCTGAAGGATTTGCTGCCACATCATTTTAAACACGATCAGTACAACCTTAATGGCAAGAACATTCTCCTGAGTATAATTTGTCACACCTTTAGGCCTAGGGCCAGCATGACTCAGGGGATCTGTGCTTTGTCTTTGTTCTGCTATGAGAATTCTAATGGGAGAATGAAGATGTTTCCCATTGCCTTTCCCGCTGGTTGTGACTGCCATTGATTAAATCCGTGATTTAACTCTTCCATTTTTGATAGCATTTTTTCCAGAGGACATTCCACTACCCTTCCCAGACACTCATTCATCTGCAGCTGATGGTACTTCTTGTGGTTGCGAAGTTATTTCAAAGCCACTCAGAAGCCAGCATCACCCAGTTGCATGTGGTATGGTCTACTGATATTACATTATCAGGCGTCAATGCAGACTGACCTGACTGCTAATAACTGGTATGGTCATCCCCAAAAGCGGCCAAGAAAGGAAATAAGTCCCTTCAGTATCATCATGAACCTGCAGTCATGAGTCAGGACTCTCTTACCATTTCCAGCTGCCGGCAGAGTAATCAGTTTCTACTTTCTGTCTCCCTAGCTAAACAGTTGAAATCTCAGCTGTTTTGAGATAGATGTTCTACAGTCTGACAAAGCTTTCTGGACTTGCTACCAAAAGTAGACTAATACTCTGAACTGAAACTTGGCAAAGATTTTTAATATATGCACTGGAAGTTCAAAGTAGGTTTCAGAGTGGCTAAAGATTTATTGATTTCAGTTCTGTGCAAAGAGACACTGTTCACAGATAAATGTAGGCAAAGGTTTTTTCCAGGCTTTCAAGAAGAAATCTATGAAGCCTAGAATTGGAGATCTCCGAAGTTGTGCTGACTGGGATATAAGGAGGTTGGATAATTTTTCTGTAGTCACCAAACCCATAGGGGATTACTGCATTGTTTTTTTAACCCTAAAAGCAAGGACCCATACTCTTTTAATTTCTTAGCTGTATCATCAACTAAAGAATCCTCTGCTCAATGATGAATTGTGCTCCAGAATCTAAATACTAATTTAAAATAAGTTCTTCTGTAGCACTGTCTGGTTGTGATCATAATCTTTCATAGTATTAATTGAATGTGAGTCTATGCAGAATAGTCTGCCCGAAATTGTGAACAGTCTGAAATCATAGCTCTAACAGAGGTATAACTTACTCCTTTTATCTCATTGGTTTGTCTGTCGTGAAACCTAATCATACCCTAAACGCCACTATTGTTAACTATTTAACTGCTCCTCATCTTGGATGCTGTTTCTTACTCCCCAGTCCAAAATGATGTAATGTACCTCCAGCTTCACCCGAGCTCTGGTCTCTGTCCCAGCATGATCTATAATTGCAATTCTGCATTTCAGTAAAAATGTCTGTAGCATATTGAAGATGTATGGCTAGTAAAAAGATGAATGTTGTAAAAATAAATAAAACAGTAAGAAACATTAAATGTTTATTTTGATGCGACATAGTTCTATTCCCTGTTATGGGTCAAATTGTGATAATCTAATTCATGCTGAGCAGTACTTTACACTGAAAGTTGTCCCACTGAAACTAATGGAACTAACTGAGGAATAAGGTACTTTTCAACGTGTCAAAGTAACATACGCTGGTCCAATATTCAACAGGGAGAGCCACTTCATTTTGTAAAATTTATCAAAATAGAAAAAATAATTTATCAATATTGTTTGAATGGAAATACATTGTTTTATCACTATGTATTATTGTTATTATAACAACACCAAGAGACTTCAAACAATATTGGATTTTAATTGTGCTAAATGCTGTACATACAAATAGTATGGGATTGTATACACATGCAAGTTAATTTAACAAAATAACAAGTTTGTTTAAATGGACAAACTATCCCTGATTAACTACTTATATGGATGCTCTTTTTCTGGAATAAGAGTGCCATATTCTGAATTAGTTGAATCCATTTTTAAAGTACATCACACTAATTTAGAACAAGGCAGTTTTATTCTGGAATAAGAGCATCCACACATGAAGTTAATCAGGAACAGAGGGGTAGTCATATTAGTCTGTAAAAAACAACCAGGAGTCCTGTGGCACCTTAAAGACTAATAATTTTATTTGGGCACAAGCTTTCATGAGCGAAAACCCACTCCATCAGATGCATCAACAGTGGGTTTTTGCCCATGAAGTCTTATGCCCAAATAAATCTGTTAAGCTATGTCTAGACTACGTTCTATCTTTTAAAAGTGAAACCCCCTTTTTCGAAAAAAAAAACCCACTCTTCCTTGAAAAATTAAGTTTATGCAGTTTTTTCGAAAGGGTTTTTGCCCCGAAAAAAATGCATCAAGACTACTTTCACTTTCGAAAGATCCTCGAAAAAACCCATAGTTTAGACATACCCTGAGTCTTAAAGGGCATGTCTCCACTACATAGAAGATTTATGCTGTCACAGTTGATCTTCTGGGATTCAAATAAGCGGATCTAGTGAAGACCCACTAATTCAAATTGAGAATGCACCCCCATCAGCACCAGTAGCCCTGTTCCTCTTGAGGAGTAAGGGAAGCCAATGGGAATGTTTGCTCTCATCAACCTTCTGCTGTGAGGACAGTGAAAAAATATAATTTAAGATACAGCAGCCACATAATTAACATAGCTGGAGTAACATATCTTAAGTCGACTTTCCCCTTTAGTGTTGACCAGGCCTAAAGTGCCACAGGATTCCTCATTGTTTAATCAGGAAAACTTAAAAGCAACAATGGTCCTGTAAGTAGCACTTTAGGATACATATACACAGTAGCGTTATTTCGGGATGCACTACTGTGTAAAAGTACTCTTTAAGACTAACCACAAAATATATAGACAGTATCATGACACTGTTGGTTTTTTAAAGATTTTTTTAGTTACAGACTGAGGCTTCATCTAGACTGCATCCCTCTGTCGACAGAGGGATGGATGCAAATCAAGCACATCAAAGTTGCTAATGAAGCAGAGATTTAAATATCCCATGCCTCATTAGCATAACCATGGCCACGAGTTTTTTTGAAACTGAGGTTTTTCGGAAGAAAAAAAGGCAGTCTAGATGCGGATGTGTTGAAAATACACTCTTTTTTTTCTACAGATCCTGTATTCTTCAAAAAATGAGGATTACAGGATCTGTCGAAAAAGGCTTTATTTTCGACAGATCCGAGTCAAGACTGCCATTTTTTTTTAAAAAAGTCCGTTTCGAAAAAAAGTGGTGGCCATATTTATGTTAATGAGGCTTGGGATATTTAAATCCCTGCTTCATTAGCAATTTCTGTGCCTAATCTACATCTCTTTTGACAGAGAGGTGTAGTCTAGACACACCCTCTGAGACTTTTAATCAGGAAAAGTTATTCCAGAATAGCTTGCTAGGTAGACAAGTCTTAAGAGACCAGAAAAAAAGCAAAGAGGAAAAAAGAAGTATTAAAGTCACACAGGAAGTTTATGGCAGAATCAGACTACAGAAGAACATAGAACTTATCTTCCAAGTTCTCGTGCAATACTTTATTCACGAGATCATTATTCCTTTGGCTGTATTGTTGCATTTAGTAACTCCCCCCCCCCAATATTTTAAATTAACTGTTATTACTTCAAAACTTCCAGGGAAGTGCTGAAAAACAGGGATCCTTGCTACAGAATTCTGTTGTAGTTTGCTGGGAAAAACATACAAATGTGCCTAAAACCTCTGACAAGCCTTTTCACATGGATAGCATGAAGTTACAGAGTTAAGTCCCCCTTAGCATTTCCATGCACACAGACTTCAAGGGATATATGAAGTCTTTCTGTAAAGTAGTGTTTAATAACTAGAAAATAACTTGAAAAGGCCTGGCTGGGATGATTTAGTTGGGATTGGTCCTGCCTTGGGCAGGGGACTGGACTTGATGACCTCCTGAGGTCTCTTCCAGCTCTATGATTCTATGATTCTAAAATAATGGCATTTGCTCTGTACTATATATTGCCCCCAAGGTTTGCAAAATACTTCTGAGTATCAACTATTGATCCCCTAATTTACCTAAGAATATTAATTCTTGTTCAGAGAATATTAGAAATTCAGCTGAATCAAGATTGTTTCCAGGGCTGCACATTTTCACCACCAGACTCTATTAAAGGCGTTACTTTTTGTGTTTATTTGTAAACTTATCGCAAGTTTTTCTTTCCATGTAGACTTCATGGTGCATATTCCAAGGTTCTAACCCTAAACATGCTAACAGAAAATCAATTAAAAAGCAAGTATGAGGAAGTGCTTCTCTATCTAATATTCAAAATTACTTAGAAAAATATACTGAGGTATTTGATAGTTCTACATCCTAGTCTCGCCCTGGGCAGTTTACATTACTGAGGCATATAAAGGTGCTCATTAAAAGCAAGGAAAAAGACTTCACATCAGAATTAAGCTTTTGCTTGACACAGGCAGCTTAGCTTGGCTAAGAAATCTCCTGTCATACCAATCTCTCTTCTGCAGAAAGTCTGGAGACATATGATTCAAAGCCAGGCTGTGATGGCTCCTTTCCTCATCAAAATGTAAGTGGGCTATTGGATTTATCAGCAGTTCCACTCCGTACAAACAAGCTAGAGCTGGAGCACTTTAAAGAAGCTGCATTGTAATGTCTGACTTGGCCAAACTGGCCAGAACCAGGTCACAGTAAAAATTATAGTCAATCTATCTCTAAAAATTTAGAAGTTATGGTTTTAGAGCATGAAATATAGCATGACTTCCCAACATATTTTCAGGTCAAAGAATGTGATAGGCAATGACTTGTCCAGGAAAAGGCTAATGAGAAGAGGCTTCCCTGAACTGATAGATTTATGTCAACAGTTGGAAACACTTTATGTTAGTCACCAGTAGGAAACGGTAAATCTGTTACCAGATGGGAACAGCAGATCTCAGCGTGTTTGCCAATCCTCAGGATCACAAAACTCCAAAGATACTGACGTGGGATAGGATTTTGAAAAGCACCAACATGATTTAAGAGCCTAAGACTTGCTCTTAAATCAATCTGGTGCTTTTGAAAATCCTGCTCATGTAACGCAAGCCATGCTGCTGTGGGGAAGCATTATTCTCTATTGTGTGGCCATATTTTCAGTTTTTCTATCTGTTTCCATTGCAAGAAAAGTTATGCCAAAAAGTGTAACGGACAAATCAGAGAGATTTCTTCAGGGCCTTCCGATCTTAATTTAATTTTATTCTGCAAGTCCCCAAAGGTCTTGGGGCAACTGGGTACAGTAATTGTACCATATAGCAAAAGAGAGGCTGTTTGGCAGAAAAGCCTTTTCTCGCAATCACAAGTTGCAGTCAGGGAATCCTTGTTAAAACTCTGCTTTCTTGCTACATCAATATGAACCTCAACATCAAATTAGTAACAATACATAAAAGTTGCCTTTAAAGATTTTTTTTCTAACGATTGACTATTTTGGGGGAGGGAAGAGGGTGTCAATGAGGGTGTCCTTTCGCTTCTGTGCTTCTGGGGGTAATTAGCAAACTTGTTTTGCTTGTTAATCATGAACATATCTCTAAGTATATTTGTGAAATGCACTGGAGTATGACTCAGGAAATATGGGGTCAGTTCTTGGCTCTACAGTCCTGTATGAACAGCACTTACCTGGTAGAGATGAGTATCAATTGATCTTAGTGGCTTCTCAGGATAATGGAGCCTGTGAGATTCCCTAATAATGAATACTATTTTTGTCTTTTGATGGATTGATGATTTGGGAGAGTACTGTGATAATCCTTATCTTCCAGCATTTTTCTAGTGACCACTAAATATTCCTAAATGCAGGTTTCCCTTCAGGCCACCATGGTTTACAAATGTCTTGTGATGAATTGAGTGAGATAGGAGATGGCCATAGACTCTCTGCTGGAAGTCTCAAGCCAAATATGATCCCTTGCAGCATTCAATACTTTTGATCCTGTATCTTCTGTCTATTCAGGAGAAGAGGAAATGTTCCTTGCCTTCATTATAGCTTCTGTTGAGACTCACATAGTAGAGCTGTACAGAGTTATTGATTACCTGATTAATCTAAGATGTCTTCACTCGGACACAGAGCTGAATCTCTCATAGTAAAAAAAAAATCCAGTTTCAGTATTTTGCTGTTAAAAACCATGTGGATTTGGAGGGAACTGTCTTTGTTCATAAAGAAAGAGCAATGTCTTGAAAGGACAAATGCTAGTTGTTTTCTGCTTGAAAATAATATTCAAGAATCGAGACATTCTGGCGGTACTAAGGCATAGTGAAATACATCCTGTGAAGTTGATGGTGGGTGAAGGCCAGAGGGCAAATATTTTTTCTGCGATTGTCACTATCTGTGGTATGGGTAGGGTGAGCCAAGGTGCTATCTACACTTACCTAAACTATTGTGAGGTCTCTGCTCACAAAGACCTGATGGGTCTTAAAGTTTTAATGTTCTTATTGATGAACCTCATAACTATATTTTTAAATAATGGAGATGAGAGATTGGTACTAAAGATGTGTATGGTCTGAAATAGCTGCCATGGAAATCAAAAGAAATAATCATAGATAAGCAATAAATACCACTGCAACTGAGACATAGATGTCAGCACTCATGATCTGAAGATAGCAGATCTCTTACATGAACATAAAAGAAACTTCCATGAGCCAGTAGGAATGTCTGTAAACTTTTCTGGAGATCACTTTTGCAGGCATGACTGCAATATTAGGAGATGCCTTTTATGTTTTGCGAACTAACTGCACCTTTGGAGTCAAATCATTTCCATCTCTTTACCAATGTATTTTATACATCTCAAGAGTCATTCTAAAAACAATTATATAAACAGCACCAGTTTTCCCCTTGACATCAAAATATTATGAATTGTGTTTTACTTGAAGATTGTACATAAACTGCACATTTATTGCTGCATAAGTATACTGCATGAGGTTTAGATTACTTTAGTAATTATGCCAAGTGAGGGTGACAATGTAAATAATCTAGCAATTGGTTACATATTGTGCCAGTGTATAAGGGTACTGCCCTCACCTAAGCATCATGAACTTTACAAAGGTTGTTTTTTTTTATAAGGGACTATATTGGTGGATCTGTCCCCTTTTTTAATTGGGTTCTGCTACCCCACAAACTGAATAGAAATCTCATTAGTGGAGCTATAATGAGCTAGCAACAAAGCCCCTGCAAGCTTGCATGCTTATGGCCATTCTCCTATTTGTCGTACTCTTCATCATAAGCCTAAAATTGGCCATTAGGATTGCAATGAAGAGCAAGTTTGAAACTGACTCAGGCTGAACCACTAATCCTAAAAAAACAAGCAGCTCCCCCCCCCCAAAAAAAATGCCCAGTATTATTCATGGTGAGAGTGCTTGTATGTGTTAGTGTGTGCATATGTCAGTGTGTCCTGATGTCAAACTGCACCAGAAGAAGGAAAAAAGGAAAATATAGGAGGAAACAAGGACCAGGAACTTAGCATCAAAATATGACTTGTAAATGCGGACTGGAGCCATTTTATTTTGGCTGAACCCAGTAATGAAAGCTCAGTGTAGAAGCTCACTTTTACAAAAATCTTGCAATAAAATGTTTTGTGTGCTAATAGTTGAGGCAGAGGGAAGCACATTCCAGCGTGGAAGTACAGCTCTTTGGACTATGTGAACCTGACACTATGTGAACCTGACACTGAAATGTAGGAAAGGATATTGGAAGTTCTGGAGGAAGCTAGCTACACTGGGCAATGTGCTTCTAGCTACTCAGAGACAACGTTTAAAAAGCTGATCTCTGAATGAGGGAATTCTTTCCATACTGAAACAAACAAAAGCAAGAAAGCCAAGTCCTATGCTAGTCTTGTATCACTCAGAAAAAAAGTTAGCCTAGGCAATCTAGAATCATGAAATGGTAACTTGCATGGCTCCAGGGAAAGGAAGGAGTGAGAGCAGCAGAATAACAATGGACTTCAGAAATACAGATATTTAACAGACTCGAAGGACTGGTAGAACAGATCCCACAGGAAGAAAATCTAGGGGATGAAATTGTCCAGGCGAGCTGGCAGTTTCTTAAGGAAACAGTTTGAAATGTACAACTCCCAAACATCTTGATGCTAAGGAAGAATAGTAAGACTAGTAAGAGGCTACTATGGCTCCAGCAGAAGTTCTTTAATGATCTACAAAAAGTGGTAAGATGGGAAAATTGCTAAGGAGGAATACAAAATAATAAAGTAAATATGTAGGGACAAAAACAGAAGGACTAAAACACAAAATGAGTTACACAAGGGGGTGAAAAGTAGCAAGAAGTGTTTCTTCAAATGCATTAGGATCAAGAGAAAAATTAAGAAAATAAAAAAATAGACAAGAAAGGAAGATTTAGGTTAGGTATTCAGAAAAATGTTGTCTAAGGGGAGTTAAGCATTGGAATAGGCTTCCAAGGGAGGCTGTGAAATCTCCATCATTGAAGGTTTTTAAGAAAAAAATGGGCAAATACCTATCAGGGATACTTCTCAGTGTTATTCAGCACAACATGATCTAATGTCTGATTGTTAAGCAGACATCACAATAGAAGAACCATTTGTTTTACTCTTCTGGCTTCACATTTTTTCTTTGATTCTTCCCTATGGTCATTTATCAGGTTTTGTTTCATTCATCCTCTGCTAGTAAAGTTGAACACTGATAGGCCATTCTTGGTCCAACTTTATCAACACATTTTTTGAGTAATTAATTCATAGAATTATAAAATGAGTTAAAATGCCTACTATTTCTGACTAGAAGATACAATTAGCAGGGATGGTACTAATTTATTACCAAGTTTTAAGAATAACAACCTAACTTCAAGAACTTTACTTAGGGTGACTAGATGTCCTATTTTTAATGGGACAGCCCCATCTTTAAACCTCCTTTTTGGTCCTACAGTCTCCATCCAGACAGGTATTTGAAATACGAAATACTTCCCTGGGAAAAAAACAACTACTTCCATGGAAGTTGTGGGAAAGGGTCTGCCAAGAACTACTGGCCTTATTGGACCTTGGAGTTGTAGAGGAATCCTCTAGTGCAGCATTTCTCAGACTGGGGGTCCCACTCCATAAGGGGGCAGCAAGGTGAGTGCAGGAGGGATGCTAGTAAGGTCACCAGATGTTTGGGTATTTCCAGCTATGACCTCTTCTTTCATTCTCTGGTCTCTGTCCAGGTGGACTTTAGAAATATAAAAAAAATTTCCATGATTGTCTCTTGCCTTCAGAGCTGGGTGGTTGGAGTGGCAGTGGCTCTCAGCCATCCAACTGGGAAATCATTGCCACTGCCAGCAGCAGCTCGGAAGGGTGGCAATACCGTACCATGCCACCCTTCTTTCTGTGCTGCTACTAGCAGCAGCGCTGCTAGCTGAGCTGGACACTCACCAGAGGCTGTTACTCTGCAGTCACACAGATCAGAAGGCATCCCCACCAGCAGCAGCAGTGCAAAAGGAAAGGTAGCAATAACATGCCATCTCACATTTCCTTCTATGCTGCTGCTGGTGGCGTCATTGACTTCTCAGCTGGGTGTCCTGCCAGCAGCCACCACTCTTTAGCTGCTCAGCCGGGAAAGCAGTGCAGGGAAGAATGGCAGTAGCAGACCTTCTGTGCTGGTGCTAGTGGCAGACTGTGCTTGGTGCTTGGTGCCTGAATTACCTTGCTATCCACCTTAGAAGTAAGAGCCATGGCCAGCAGCAACACACATGGAAGAGTGGCCAAACCATAATATGAAACTCTTCCTTCTGCGCTTCTGCTGGCGGTTGGGTTGTCATCTAGTCTGGGCACCTGACCTGTTGCCACCACTTCCCGACCACTGTCCTTAGAAGTGTGTGGGGGGGGAGGCATGATGGGGTTTTTTCCATCAATGTGGTTAATTCACTTCTCCAAGAAGTGGTGGCAAGATTATGGAGGTAACGCAATTCATTTAGCATCAGTGGTTCACAAGGAAGGGAGGCTATGCCACTCTTCCTTCTCCAACCCTGCTGATAATAGTGCTTCCTTTCTAGCTGCGCAGCTGGAAAGGTAGAGCTGCAACCAGCTGTAGCACAGAAAGAAGAGTGATAATTAAAATTTAGTGACACCCTTCCTTTTTGCTCTGCTGTTAGCAGGGGCACCTAGCTAGTGGCACCTGCTCTCTGGCTACCCACCACCAGGAGCAGTGCAGAAGGAAAGGAAGCAATACCATATCACTCCAAGCTTCTTTCTGTGCTGTTGCTAATGGAGGCACTGACTTCTGAGCTGGGTGATCTATCAGCAGCCACTGCTCTGCTGCTGCCCAGATCCAAGGCAGCGCCACCACCAGCAACAGTGCAGATGGAAGGGGTGGCAATACCATGCCACACCACCCTTCCTTCTGCTGCTGGCAGTGACATTGCCACCTGAGCTGGGTACATGACCAGAAGTCATTGTTCTGTGGATGCCTAGCTCAGAAGGTAGCACAACCATTAGCAGCAGTAGAGAAAGCAAGGTGGCAATAACATATCATGTTAATTAATTATCCATTAATTCCATGCCAGGCACGAGTGATCTAGAGCTGTGCAGCAGCTTTCTAGTAACGTCAGGATCAGGTTACTCTGCTCTCTCAGCTATCCAGAGCACTTTCTACCTGGTTTATTGCACCTGGCACTCTGCACCTGCTCTTTACAGGACCTAGCCCTTAGCTTGTCCAAAATCTGCTGGGGGCTGAGTTATGAGGAAGGTAAGTTTGGGACAGGCTGTGATCTTTATATGGGCAGGGCAATTAGGGGATTGGTTTTCTATGGCTTATGCTCCCCATGGCCAGTGTGATACTTGGCAGTTCTCTCCACTCAGCAAGGAAACCGTCCAAAGGGCTTAAGCCATTATGGTCTCTCCTGGAGGCAGACGGTGTTAGTGGGTGAATTCCATTGTCACCCCTTGGGGGAGAAACAATGGGTCTTATTGTGTGTCCTGGATAATCCTGCTCTGCAAACTCTGTTTCCATGTGTAAAGCAGGTGGCTCAGGACTAGTGGATGCTGCTCATTAGGGTTGCCAGGTAGATGGGCCTGGTCAATGTTGTGTTTATATCTTTGTGCGCTCTGGCAGGTGGCACAAAGAACGTGCCTGTGGAGTGCAGATGCTAAAGCACAATGCCACTCTCAAAGTCCAGAGCACCATATACACCCCTTATACCAGAGGGCCACAGAGCTCATTGGAGAGCTTGTGCGTCTGATCTCAGGCAATGTGAATTTAATTAGAACAATAGGAGGAATAACTATGAATTCTTTAAGAACTCGTTACTAGATCCCCAAAAGGCACAACTTGGGAAGGAGGCCAGATTGGTTAAAATATCAACCTGGTTGAGAGGTAAGATGAAAGCAGTTGTAAAACACTGGCTATAAAAACAATGGAAGAAAGGTGAAGCAGATGGCAATAAATGTAAACCAGAAGCTAAGCATTTCTGGGGAAAATATGATTATGAAGTCATAGCATTTGATATTCTCCAGAGATAGTAGTAGAATGGAAGGAGTACTGCAATGCAGTAGTTACCAAAGTTAGAGATTGGTAAATGAGCAGGTCCAAATAACGTGCATCCAAGAGTTGTAAAAGAACTGGCTGAAGACACCTTTGGAAAATTGGAAGAAAGCGATTGTGTCAATGTTTCAGAAGGGTAAGCAGTATGACCTGGGTAACTACAGCCTGTCTTTCTAATCTCAGTCCCAATGAGAATGGAGAGGCTGTTATGGGGCACAATTAATAAAGAATTAAAGGAGGAGAATGTAATGAATGCCAATCAACAAGGGTTTATGAAAATAGATCCTGTCAGACCACATTGATCCCTTTTTTGGGGAGGTTGCAGTTTTGATTAATAAAGGAAATAGTGTTGATGTAATACTTAGACTTCTGCGAGGCCTTTTTATTAAACTAGAAAGATAAAAAATCACATGACACACATTCAGTATTTTAAACACTGGATAACTAAGAGGGTGTTCTGAGCACCTCAGCGTATGTGACTAGCAAGCGGAGTAGGGCTGCTATTTAATATAGATATTAATTCAATCACAAAGTTCCTTTAAATATGGCTTCCCCTGCTGCCAGGCCCCTGATGTGTCCCAAGTGCTGAGCTCTGAACACCAGAACAGGATGTGTCCACTATCAGTGAATATTTCCCAGGACCATTGTCTGCTTGCTGCCCTGTAACAAATGGGCTAATGTGTCGCTGCCCTCTATAGGATGCAATCAGAACCGCTTCACTGTGTGTGTCAGACCTCAGATTGTAACCAACAACTGGAGATTCTCCTTTAGCATTTGTGGAAGACACCTGGGATTTTTGGAGTCAGGTACCTGAATTCAAGGGAGGTTGTTATCGCGAATTCCCTAGTGGCTATGCTGGACAGGACTGGGACAGCTGATACCCTGGCTCAATTTGCTGCCTTTAGAGCTTGCAAGTGCCTTCTCCCATAAAAGTTGGGTTCTGAGCACTAACAGAAATGCCAGCCCAGAGCAATCTGCCTGCTCATTGGTTTGCAGCCTGAAGCTGAGCATATGGCTGCTGCATTAAGAAGCTAGTGGTGTTTAAATCATTCCTGCTCCTGCTCTTATACATCACAGACCCCCTGCAGCACCCTCATTCCCAGGGAGTGATACCCTGCTCTGCAGAGTTTATAATCTAAGGGCAAATGCATCTGGGGATTGGGCCTTTTTACTACTATTTTGTCTATTCACTGTGAGGCTGAGTAGACAACACAGAGATTAAAACCAGAGTGAGGCTGAACTGAAGGAAGTGCACTCCACTTACTAATCTTGCAGTCATGCCAGAGGATCAGGAACACAGGGTGTTAGGTGCTGAACTAACAGAACAAAAACTGTCTCTGCCCTCAAAGAGTGGACACACTTTCAAGACACAAACACGTGGTTGTTTTGCAACCATTACTGAAGGAGAACTGCATAGAGGTAGGTGTTAATCTGCTGTGCCTCCAAACACTGACTACGTTTGAGGATCAAGAAAGGAACTTTAAATGAAACTTTAATTGAATAAAGTGCTAATGAAGGCTACAATCTACTTGTGAAATATATGTGGTGGGGAGGAGTTTTTTGGTGGTTTGTGCAGATTAGCAGGTGGGTCTCTGTGTGATGTACCTGCTTGCAGGTTCCACATGGCTTTCATAATTAGCTTGAAGATGAGCACGTGGATCAGTGGCACGCTATTGCACATGTGTTGGATAAATAATAAATATTAATAATATTTCCTGTCTAAATTAGATCGGGAAAAAAAGCAATACAAAGTAGGCTTTTGGGGCTTTGTTGTTTTTTGGCACCTTGATTTCTCTGGAGAGAAATTGTCGGTTCTTCAGTGTTTTCCCTCTTCTTACAAATAACACTTTCATGTTACCTAGATTTATCTTGGATCAACTTCATTTCATTCAGGTTCCAGTTTCCTTCAGGTATTTTTATCAAACTGTCTGCTGTGTATAAGACAAGGATGTAATGTTGGGTATAATCAGTATGCTGATGTGTTATTCTCCTTTAATGGTCTTACATAGATGTTTAATAAGAAAGATGAAAGGGAGTGAGGCCTCAGGGAGAAATACAGCTATCCATCACAAGATTCTGGGGTTTGTCAGAGACAACTGAGTGAAGTCAGTGTAATCCTATTTTATTCAGCCCAGTATAGTCCCAGAGGTAAAACAGCATTTAATGATCATTGGTCTCAAAGGCCATTGATAAGACAAGTAATATTAGCATCTGTGGTCAGTAATGGATGTGATACCTCTGATCATGGCCATGTGTTTATCTACAAGTACAGCCAGAACTGTCTCCATTACTCACCCAGTTCTATGGCCTGACTAGATGGGTCTGTAATATGAGTAGAGAGAGATCAAATACTCCAGGATTGGCATCACCATCATCTGATGAATGATCTTGAAAGGGCAAGCAAGAGACATGGTGTTAATGTGCAAGTTAGGTTATAAGCACCAAGTGAAACTTTCTTAACCTTTTGTTGGTCTGTTTCAGAGTTCACTGTGGCTGGCACAATGTCCTCTCTGAAGTACTACTCACTGATGTTGACAAAATGAACTGATGTGTTCCTCATTAGCTGTCATTAATCAGAAAGTGTATATATGATGAGATGAACTTGGCATTCTCAGAACCTCTGCTTGAACTATTGGTCATTCTGAATCAGGAGAGTGTGTGGTGACTACCAAGTTATTAAAATGGGAGTTGTCATGTAAATGACACAATGTTAGGTTGCTATGCAAGCAACAGTGCTAGATCCTATGTGCTAAAATTCTGGCTATGCCAGATGGAAAGTAGATACTTTCCAGACTATGAATAGAATCAGATTGAGCTCAGTGCTTGTGTGGTTACTAACCAAATGACTTTATCTGCTGGCAAATCTGACAGCTCACTAAGGATTACAAAAAAGATGGTGTGATCTCTGATTAAACCTCTAATTTGCAAGAAATGTATCTAAAATTCACATTAATTTTCTCACTGCAGGTAGTAAATTGGTCTGTGACTAGGCAAGGAAAGATTAATTAGGCATTTGGAACCCCTCACTGGTCAGTATTCAAGCACATGTTAATATGTAGGAGAAGGAGGTTCTCTTGGACTTCTTCAAAATAGTGCTATAGGAATGTATGTAATCCACTGGCTGTAGCATAAAGAATTCAGTGAGAAACTTCTGTCACTGGACCTATGGTCTGACTTCTGCCACTGGTGCTGGTGTGTTTAATCAGTCTTTGAAGAGTCATGTCCTGTGAGAAAAATAGTATGTGATTATACAATCATCATATAGCATAAGTACAAAGGATCAGAGTGAAGGTTGCCTAGATTTCTAGGATGAAATCATCATCCCATTGAACTGAATAGCAAATTTCCAAGTAACTTCTGTAAGGCCAGGATTTTTCAGCATTTCAGTCTTAATCCTTTTTTCACAAAGACATTTTTTGCTGTAGTAAATGAATGAAACACCACTGTAACCGTTTACATCAGCAGAAAATTTTACTGCACAGTATTTTGAATGAAATTATTCTATTGTTGAAAATTCTTTTAATAAACATTAAACTTTTCTTCTTTTAACTTAATGCTTATATTGTGCGGTTGATTACCTGAAGTTAGAACTAGAATTTTGCACTAATGGAAAAATCAGTGGGTTGCATGGGGCAGTGCAGAATTTTGTTTAGTAAATGTAAGTCAGTTTTTGTAAACAGAACTTATTTATACAAAGTTCAGAAAAATAGGTTCCAAATCAGCTTATCTTGACTTTATGTAATGTTTAAAACCCCTACAAAGAGTTGATTATTGACCTCAGGTAGTACAGTAAACTTCCGATAATCTGGCACCTTTAGGACCCAGGGGGTGCCGGATTATCAGCTATGTCGGACTATCAGAAGGGGGGCTATGAGGGGTCTGGAGTGGGGTGGGAGGGGATGCCACCCCAGACTCCTCATAGCCCCCCCTTACGATAGTCCGGCTCTGCCCCAGGCGTCCCTGATTCAGCTGCTGCTGGTCAGTTTCAGCAGCAGCTGAATCGGGGATGCCTTCAATAGAGCAGCTGGGGTGCTGCCGGGTTGGTCCCACAGCGCTGAGGGGTGGCGCTACGGCACCAACCCAGCAGCACTCCAGCTGCTCTTGGGGACGCCTGGGACAGAGCAGCTGGGGTACTGCCCGGTTGGTCCTGTAGCGCTGCCCCTCGGGGCTGCGGGACCAACCCAGCAGCACCCCAGCTGCTCTTGGGGACCCCTGGGGCAGAGCAGCTGGAGTGCTGCCGGGTTGGTCCCGCAGCACCAAAGGTCGGCGCTGTGGGATCAACCCGGCAGGATCCCAGCTGCTCTGCCCCAGGGGTCCCCGATTCAGCCGCTGCTGAAACAGATCAGCGGCTGATTCCAGGAAGCCCAGGGCAGATCTGCTCTGTCCGGGGCTGCCTGGAATCAGCCGCTGATCTGTTTCAGCAGTGGCTGACTTGGAGACCCCTGGGGCAGAGCAGCTGGGGTCCTGCCGGGTTAGTCCCGCAGCGCCGAGGGGCGGCGCTATGAGACCAACCCCGCAGCACCCCAGCTGCTCTGCCCCAGGCGTCCGGATTCAGCCTACTGGTGAAACTGACGCTGCTGGACCTACCCGGCAGCACTTCAGCTGCTCTGCCCCAGGCGTCCCCAAGAGCAGCTGGGGTGCTGCCAGGTTGGTCCCGCAGCCCTGAGGGGCAGCGCTACGAGACCAACCCAGCAGCACCCCAGCTTCTCTGCTCCCGGCTTCCCCGATTCAGCTGCTGGTCAATTTCAGCAGCAGCTGAATGGGGGAAGCCTGTCTGGCTGCCCCAGCACTTCTGGGTTCCTGATGGTGTCGGACCATCAGGAGTCCCGGAGCATTGGATGCCGGACTAATGGCGTTTTACTGTATGTACTTCTGGAAGAGTTTAAGTGTGATATTATTTCTAGACAAAAAAACCCACCAATATTTTCCATGTTTTCTTTCCTTACTTTGTTTTACCGCTTTACCACATTGCATGCAATAATGTAATCTATGAGATAGAAACAATACCAGGAGCCCTAATTAAATTAAAAGTAATTACCACTTCTATAGATACGGCTTTCAATTGAACAGCTGCAACTTGATATTTTGTCATCCTCAGTTTATCTACATACATGTGCATGATTCTTTGTATCAGTTATTAATGATGTATTCTTAGTAGTCATGAAGAGCAGAGGAGAGAAATGGGAAAAGAGAGAATGGTTATTACTGGAGACACAATGACAAAGGGCATTTGCTACTACAACTCATCACAAGAAAGCAGGTACCTCACTCATCTATAGGATAGAATAATCTGAGAGAATAGAATACCTAGACTTTAGTAAGGCATTTTCTACGGTCTCGCATGATATTCTTATCAATAAACTAGGAAAATACAACTTATATGGGGCTACTATAAGGTGGGTACATAACTGGCTGGATAACCATACTCAGAGAGTGGCTATTAATGGTTCTCAATCCTGCTGGAAAGGTATAACAAGTAGGGTTCTGCAAGGGTCTGTTTTGGGACCGGCTCTGTTCAATATCTTCATCAACGATTTAGATATTGGTATAGAAAGTACGCTTATTAAGTTTGCAGATGATACCAAGCTGGGAGGGGTTGCAACTGCTTAGGAGGATAGGGTCATAATTCAAAATGATCTGAACAAATTGGAGAAATAGTCTGAGGTAAACAGGATGAAGTTTAATAAAGACAAATGCAAAGTGCTCCACTTAGGAAGGAACCAGGGCCGGCTTTAGGAAGTGTGGAGCTCAAGTCGAACTATTTCGACAAGGCCTCGCAGCAATTTTGGCTGAGCAAAAAAAAAAAAGAGCACACAACAGTTTCAATGGGGGGGCACCAAATACACACACACACACACACGCGCGCGCGCGCACACACACACATCCTCCTGCGGCACAGGAAAACCCTGTACTAAACTCACACCTCCTGTGGCACAGGCAGCCGACGCACTCCTCCTCCAGGGCTGGCAGGGGCGGCAGATTTGTGTAATTTTTGGTGGTGCCCCATTAGCCACACCTCCTGACACCCGTTAACCAGGCCTCTGAAGGTAACACGCTTAGGGCAAGATGGACACATGACCAGACATAAAAGATTTCATGTCACCCCTCTCGAAGGACTTTTCTCACCATCCTCCTAACAACAGGGATTAGTTTGGCTCCCACCAAACCCCCCTCATGCAACTATCTTTCAATTGCATTAACCCAATGTGTGTGATATTAACTCAGGGTTAGAGAGGCTGGGGAAAGTGTTCCCTCTAAGGCTATGTCTACACTCATGGCTTCTTGAGCAAGCACAGCCGTTCTTGCACAAGAACCCACAGAGCAGCCACACTGCCCGCCTGCTCTTTCGCAAGGAAATTGACAGTGCGGCGTGGTAAGAGGGTGTCTTGTGCAAGAGCTACACTCTTTTCTAACAATGTAAGCTCTCTTGCGCAAGAGGGCAGTGTGGATGCTCGGCAGGGATTTCTTGCGCAAGAAACCCCTATGGCTAAAATGGCCATTGGAGCTTTCTTGCTCAAGAGAGCGTCCACACTGCCATGGATGCTCTTGCGCAAAAGCACAGCTCGCACATAGTAGTGTGGATGTGTTCTTGCACAAGACTTCTTGTACAAGAACCCTTGCAAAAGATGTTCTTGCACAAGAAGCCACCAGTGTAGACATATCCTAAGAGTTTCCTCCCATGAGCAGAATGGATTTTGTGTTGTGCACGAGTACTGAGTTCATGTGGCTTGTTTGGATGTGCCACTGTGGCACCCAAGTTATTAATAAATATTTTATAAACCTCTACCTTCTCTCTGCTTCCATGTCTCCTCCCCTTGCTCCATCAGCTCCCCTGGTGCCTGCTGCCCCCCAACTCCTCACCCTCCTCTGCTGTCCTGACTCCTGCCCTTCTCACTGCCCTCGACCTGCCCCCCTCCACCAGCCCTTCTCTCCCCCCTGTGCCCACTCCTCCAATAGCCCCACTCCGATCATATGAGCTACCTCTCCTCATCCCCTCTTCTAACACCTCCCTCTACACACCAGCCCTGCCTCTGTCCTCTGGTGCTGGTCCCTCCCCTGCAGGTGTCTGCCCTTCTGCTTTACCCTACAATCCTCTGGCACCTGCACCTTCCCTTAGCCCTGCACCCTCCTGGTGCCTCCCCCTTCCCTTACTGCCCCACCCACTTTTTCCCTGATGCCCACCCCCTCACCACTTTCTGTCCCATTCCCCTCCTGCCCTCTGTGCCCTCACACATGACTTGCTCCATCCCCACCCTTTTCATGCCCACCCCTTCTTTCAAGCCTTCTCCCAGCACCTCCCCATCCCTCCTCTAGCCCCCAATGCCCTTCCCCTCTCCTCTCCTCTCTTCTCCCAGCATCACCCTGTCCCTCCTCCCACTGACACCTCTCCTCCTGTCCTTTTCCTCATTGTCTGCACTTGGCCCTCTGGCATTTGTCTTCCTCCTCCCTGTCTCTTGGTGCCTTCCTCTATCCCCCCATCCCCCTCCGTACAAGCCCCTTCCTCTCCCCCTTTGCACAGGCCCCCCCTCTTCTTTCCCCCTCCGCACATGATTCTGAGATGCATTAACAGGTGTGTTGTGAGCAAGACACAAGAAGTCATTCTTCCGCTCTACTCTGCCTTAGTTAGGCCTCAGTTGGAGTATTGTGTCCAGTTCTGGGCACCGCATTTCAAGAAAGATGTGGAGAAATTGGAGAGGGTCCAGAGAAGAGCCACAAGAGTGATTAAAGGTCTAGAGAACATGACCTATGAAGGAAGGCTGAAAGAATTGGGTTTGTTTAGTTTAGAAAAGAGAAGACTGAGGGGGGACATGATAGCCATTTTCAGGTATGTAAGGGTATGTCTACACTACCCTCCTAGTTCGAACTAGGAGGGTAATGTATGCATACCGCGCTTGCTAATGAAGCCCGGGATTTGAATTTCCCGGGCTTCATTAGCATAAGCGGGGAGCCGCCATTTTTAAATCCCCGCTGCTTCGAACCCCGTGTAGCGCGGCTACACGGGGCTCGAACTAGGTAGTTCGGACTAGGGTGCCTATTCCGAACTACCGGTACACCTCGTTTCACGAGGAGTAACGGTAGTTCGGAATAGGACCCTAGTCCGAACTACCTAGTTCGAGCCCCATGTAGCCGCGCTACACGGGGTTCGAAGCAGCGGGGATTTAAAAATGGCGGCTCCCCGCTTATGCTAATGAAGCCCGGGAAATTCAAATCCCGGGCTTCATTAGCAAGTGTGGTATGCATACATTACCCTCCTAGTTCGAACTAGGAGGGTAGTGTAGACATACCCTAAAAGAGTATCCTAAGGAGGAGGGAGAAAACTTGTTCATCTTGGCCTCTGAGGATAGAACAAGAAGCAATGGGCTTAAACTGCAGCAAGGGAGGTTTAGGTTGGACATTAGGAAAAAGTTCCTAACTGTCAGGGTAGTCAAACACTGGAATAAATTGCCCAGAGTTTGTGGAATCCCCCTCTCTGGAGATAGTTAAGAGTAGGTTAGATAAATGTCTATCAGGGATGGTCTAGACAGTACTAGACTCGTCCTGCCATGAGGGCTGGGGACTAGACTTGATGACCTCTCGAGGTCCCTTCCAGTCCTAATATTCTATTATTCTATAATATTAGGCCACCCTCACATGATAGAACACACTCATTTTATTGACTAAAAACAGAATTTTAAAACAGTACGAGCATTTCACAACTTAAGCACTAAATGTTTGATTTTCATTTTGACTAAGGCCCCTATATGCTGTCTAGAAGTAAAAAGTGTCTTAAAAATGGATGTAAATATAATTTATTAGCTTAATGCTTCATTGTAATTAAAACCCACTTCAATGATCCTCTAAACTGCCAGAGAGGTATAAAGGGCCCGAGGTAAATGGAATCAAATCTAAAAGGTATTTTTTGTAGCCGGCAAATTTTCAGTGCTCAGAGAGAAACGCTTGTGGCTTCTAAAAGGAATTTTATTTGAAAGCAAAGAGGGAGTTGCATTACAGACAGGTATTAGGCTCACTTGGTCTCTCTTGCAGTTTGGTGGTTCTTCTATAATGGTTGAATAAAACAACATTCTCCAGTCAAAAACTGCTATGCAGAGCTTTAAGAGCATTTACAGGGTGATGTCCCTTTGACTGACTGTTATCTTGTGGGTGTAAGTCTGCTACAAATATGAGCAATTATTCCTAAAGCAGTCAAATTAAATTTTCATAACTATAAAACAGCATTTACCTGCTTCCCATTTCTTTATTCCCCTTTCCTTTATCCTCTATATTAAATCTAAACAAATCAATGTTTACTAACATTAATATTTTAACATACTGTACTTGTTCTGCCTTCTGATATCCTCTGCCTTTATTGGGAGCACAGTGTAAACATTCCATCATCCAGGGAGTATGTAATGCACATGCTGTCTGGAAGGTCCCCTCAGAAATGAAAACCAAACCTGAAATCTGTTCTTTTATTGTGCATTCTTGTTAACCATTTTTTTCATGTATAAACATACATTTGGTGCCTGTATTTTTCTGTCTTTTAAGTTGCCATCATTGCAGCCTGATTGATAAGAAAAATAATGAGTTTCCATCAATGTACAGCAAGAAAGAAAAGAACATAAAAATGTTGCTCAGCATTTTGGGTGAAGCTGCTCAGCAAATCACGTTCAGTTGCCTGTAAGAACCTATTGAGCCATTCACTTGTTCCTATGTTCATTAGGATAAGAAACTATATGTTTCTGACCTGCCTGTCTCCTGCATTTAGAAACTGATGGACAAGATGTTATGATGTCACGCAGAAGGCACTGTCCTTCTGCTACTCAACCATACCACCCTGAAGTGTAATTGACACAGTGAACATTATGCCCTCGTCTACACTAGAGTTATTTAAAATAAGGTACCATTATTTCAAAATAATTAGCAGAACGTCTACACTACCAAGCCCGTTATTTTGAAATAAGGGGCTGGCTATTTCAAAATAATAATTCCTGCTTTCCTTGGGGAATAATCTTATTTCAAAATAGTTATTTTGGGAGTTATTTCACAATAAGTTACTTTAAAATTTCCTAGTGTAGAAATGCCCTTAGATGCTTGTTCTCATAAGAACAAACACCTGCTTCCATACCAGACCTTCATTCTATTTTTATTGGAAGGCTGCTTAATATCTAATTATAGTATTTGGCTGACCACTCTATCTGGAATTGGTGTTTGTTTGAAGCTAATAGAAATCTAGTAATAGACAGGAACACAAATCAATTAAAAAATTACTTGCCCTAATATGGTGCCCTTTTGCCTTTTTCTCTTTTCTTCATCTTCATCCCTTTCCTTCATTATGTGAGTTTTCTGCCTTTGTATCTAATCGCTCTTGGCATTATTTCTTTGTTCGCACTAAAGTTTGTAACTCTTTTCAATTTAGTATCTGCTGATTTAATTATGGTCTGGTTACTTTCACCTCTATCTCTTTAATGAAGATGTTAAATAAGACTGGACCTAAAATACCTTTTTAGAATACCCACCACATATCTTCTCAAATTTCTCCAATGGGGCCATGTTCCCTCTTATATGGACAGCTTTTTTTCTGGAAAATATCGATGCCACCTTTTTAATTAAGCAGTGGAAGCTGTTGGATAGTGATGCAAATTCTTCAGGAACTAAATTTAATCTCTCTCACCACCTTGAATTTCCAGCTCTTACCAGAGTGCAAAGTGAAAGAGTAAACTGAGGACTTATAACTCACATTCTGGCATAGTGCTACTGCCAGATTGCTGGCTTTATTCCCCATGTTAAAAATGCGAGACGTGGATAAAGGATAGAAAGAGAATTACACTTATTCTAAAGGTTTATAATACAAACACAGTTTTGCCCCCACCTAGGACTATAAACTGGAAAGTAGAGTTCAGCAAGCTGTGTCCATCAGAAGTGGTGAAAAAAGACAGATAATATGGAAGCTGATAATTACCAAACTAACATGAGCAGCCACATTTCCTCTGCCTTTTTATTATTAGAAAAAGTTAAATCCTGATATCTAGTTTGTTCGTTGTGTTTTCTGGCACACTTTCTGTTTGTGTGCCTGCTGGGCTGGAATCCTGATGCTGGAAAAAATAAAATAAAGCATGTTGCAATTTCTAGCTGCCTACTTGGCTCTTCTCTGCACCTAGACTCAAAGATTTTTTTTAAAATATATTTTTCTGCACCACAGGTCAGGGTTGCTAAATCCAGAAATTGAAACATTCTGGGAACCAAATCATATGGGGGCAAATCAAAGCTCTTGGAACGTTGCCCTAGGATTTTGAAGATAGTGGTTAATAGTAAAAAATGTTCAATATTTTTAAGGAAATCCCAATTACTGATGGCTGTACAATTCAAATCCTTGATACAGGAGGAGAATAAATGCAGGATGTCTAGCAGGGGAAGAGATGCCATGGGTATCTAAGAATGCATTGAAGGGATAGACATGATGATGAATTAAAGGAAAATCTCTGTGATGCTTTATATCTATTGTACATATAGACTTGCATGATAGAGGCAAATAGTTGGTGTTAAGTCCAATATCACTAAAATAATGGTTTAAGTCTCTTTTATTAGGCATGAAAACAACGGATCATAAACTATTTCATTTACTCTTAGAGGAAATATTACATTTTTTAAATAAAAAATAAACATATTTCTTAAAGAGGTTAAATTGACTCTAAAAACAAAAATAGTGTTCCTGTCTTTGTTTTACTAGATTCTTCTAACTTTAGAATGGCTTTGTAATGACATTTTAAAGTTTAGAGTGACTAAGCATGAGACTAGAGGGATAGGCAAAAGTAGTTTAAAATCACGTTTATATTTTTCTATTCCTTGGCTCCAGTTGTGGGGTATCAGCCTGATTCCTGACATAAAATAGATATCCTGAAGGCTGCATTCTTGTATGCTGATTGCGGATGATCCACAGAATCAGTACCGAGCAACATTTGCTGCAAACTAATTGGAGATGCTCCTTTAGCTCAGAAAGTAGGTGAAGTTAAAGTGTTTATGTTTGAAAGCCAAAGAAAACAAGAGCCATGATTTCCAACAGCAGGGTGCAGCACATTCCTTTTCCAAGGACTCTGTTTCCCATCCCATTTGCTCAGCCCCTGTCCAGAGGAATAAACTTTTGAATTTTGATTGATGAACCATGAGTATCATGAATGCCTCTCTGTATATCCTACCAACTGGAAAGCTGTAGGTCCACCAGGCCAGAGACACTGAGCAATTCTTAACATTAACAACAGTGGTGTGAATAGACAATAGAGATGCTGAAGGAGTTTGCTCAAGCTGGGCAAATATACTTCCCCCTCCGGTCTGGAGGGAGGGGAAAATTGAAAGTGGAAAGTTGCCAAAAGGAAGAACAAAGAAAGGTGAGACCAGCCAGGGGTTTAAATATGAAAACATACAGAGACAGGAGAGGTTAGACAGGGGAGAAGGCAAGCTAGAGAAGGGAGACTCCATGAGGGTCAAGCAAACTCAACATGTAGGGGCGTGCAAGAGGCAAGGGACCCTGCCTTCCTTCCTGAACCTACATATTCTCCCCAGGGGGAAATGGTAAGGGCAATTGTAATTAGGGTGTTATGTCCTTAATGATCTATCTTAATGTGCTATCTTGTGCCTTATATGATTAAGTATAACATAAATTCATGTTAAACTCCAAGAAAAATCTCCCCAGGAGTGAAATGCTTAATAGCTGCAACATGCCTCCTGAGAGAATTAAAAAGTAAAGCAGAAGACTTGCTGCTTGGAAGAGTGTGTGCTAAAGCAACAGGACTCTCTGAAGGAGCAGCACTGAGCCCGGAGAGGCAAGGTAGCTAGACAGCAGATTCCAGTTCTAAGAAGTTGCTAGATTGTTCCTAGGGACTCAAGATTGGGATAATGGATTCTGGATTCTCTGTAGGTCCTAGTGGCTTAAATCACCCAGAGATCCAGAGGCTTGGATTCTCCTTATAGCAGTTTGCTAGGCAACGACAAGTGGCACCCAACTGCATCTGTCACAGCTTATTATGAAGTTCATAGTTTCTGTGCAGACTCTAACATGTTTGGGTGCATCTAACCTGTCAGTCTTACCTCAATCCCTGGAAAAGTCATGGAAGGGATCCTTAAGGAATCCATTTTGAGGCACTTGGAAGAGAGGAAAGTGATCAGGAATAGTCAGCATGGATTCACAAAGGGCAAGTCATGCCTGACCAATCTGATTTGCTTCTATGATGAGGTAGCTGGCTCTGTGGACATAGAAAAGTCAGTGAATGTGATATACCTTGACTTTAGCAAGGTTTTTGATACGGTCTCCCACAATATTCTTGCCAGCAAATTAAGGGAATGTGGATTGGATAAATGGATGGTAAGATGGATAGAAAGCTGGCTAGAATGCTGGGCCCAGCGGGTAGTGATCAACGGCTCGATGTCAGGATGGCGGTCGGTTTCTAGCGGAGTGCCCCAAGGTTCAGTTCTTGGACCAGTTTTGTTCAATATCTTTATTAATGACCTGGATGAGGGGATGGATTGCACCCTCAGCAAGTTTGCAGATGACACTAAGCTAGGGGGAGAGGTGGATATGCTTGAGGACAGAGATAGGGTCCAGAGTGACTTAGACTAATTGGAGGATTGGGCCACAAGAAATCTGATGAGGTTCAACAAGGACAAGTACAGAGTCCTGCACTTGGGACAGAAGAATCCCAAGCATAGTTACAGGCTGGGGACCAACCAGCTAAGTAGTAGTTCCACAGAAAAGGACCTGGGGGTTACAGTGGATGAGAAGCTGGATATGAGTCACAGTGTGCCCTTGTAGCCAAGAAGGCTAACGGCATACTAGGTTGCCAGCAGATCCAGAGATGTGATTATTTCCCTTTATTTGGCTTTGGTGAGGCCACATTGGAAGTATTGTGTCTAGTTCTGGGCCCCCCACCATAAAAAGGATGTGGACGCATTGGAGAGGATCCAGTGGAGAGCAACCAAAATGATTAGGGGGCTGGAGCATATGACCTATGAGGAGAGGCTGAGGGAGTTAGGTCCGTTTAGTCTGCAGAAGTGAAGAGTGAGGGGGGATTTGATAGCAGCCTTCAACTTCCTGAAGGGAGGTTCCAAAGAGGATGGAGAAAGGCTGTTCTCAGTAGTGACAGATGGCAGAACAAGGAGCAATGGTCTCAAGTTGTGGTGGGAGAGGTCCAGGTCGGATATTAGGGAAAAACTATTTCACTAGGGCTGCATCTACACTGGCCCCTTCTTCGGAATAGCCATGCTAATTTAGAACTTTGGAATAGGGAAATGTGCGGGGGATTTAAATATCCCCCGCAGGATTTAAATAAACATGGCCACCGCTTTTTTTCCGGGGAAAAGCCGGAAAAGAGCGTCCAGACTGGCGCGATCCTCCGGAATAAAGCCCTATTCCGGAGGATCTCTTATTCCTTCTTCCGCTGATGGGGAAGAGGAACAAAGGAGCAATTACCCTAGGGCTTTTTAAATTGTCACTTGAAAGTAGGAATAAGAGATCCTCTGGAATAGGGCTTTATTCTGGAGGATCGTGCCAGTCTGGACACTCTTTTCCGGCTTTTCCCCAAGCCGGAAAAAAAGCGGCGGCCATTTTTATTTAAATCCCACGGGGGATATTTAAATACCCCGCGCATTTCCCTATTCTAAAGTTCTAAATTAGCATGGCTATTCCGAAGAAGGGGCCAGTGTAGACGTAGCCTAGGAGAGTGGTGAAGCACTGGAATGGGTTACCTAGGGAAGTAGTGGAGTTTCCATCCCTAGAGGTGTTTAAGTCTCAGCTTGAGAAAGTCCTGGCTGGGTTGATTTAGTTGGGATTGGTCCTGCCTAGAGCAAGGAGCTGGACTTGATGACCTTCTGAGGTCTCTTCCAGCTCTATGGTTCTATGATTCTATGATCTACACTGCACTGTTATTTCAAAATATCAATGTGAGTGTCTACACAGCCATTCCGTTATTTTGAAATAATTTTGAAATAATGGACGGCTTTTTCCACAATCTGTAAACCTCATTCTATGAGGAATAATACGTATTCCAAAATAGCTATTTCAAAATAAGGTATGTGTAGATGCTCTACTGCTGCTATTTCAAAATAGCACCTCAGCAGGGCCATTCTAAGTTATTCCTTCCCAGTCCCTCTTGGGGCTCTAAATTGAGATAGCACATCTACATTAGGGAAGCCTGCCTCAGACTAAGCTATTTCAAAATAAGCTATCTCAGAATAACTATTCCAGAAAGGCTTATTTCGAGATAGCCATGATGTGTAGACATCCCCTTTGATGGAGTTAGGGATGTTGTAAGTGTGATCCAGACCACAGCTCTCCATATGTGCAGCTAAACAGCCTGTGGTTCTTGGGTCAGCTGTGCTGATATTCAAAAACAACCCAATGTCCCTTGAAAACTGTGAGAGAGGTGTTGATGGGCAGGATCATCAAGCTATTCAGACCAAGCATGTATGCGAGTATTATAGATAAATGATAAGGCAGCATCAGTTCAGGAGCAAATGAAAATGGAACATAATACAAGAGGATAATTCACATGCTAAAGCAGGAGCAGAAGTCAATAAAGACAGCTTGCCTGGTCCTTTGGATGCTGATTCTGCAATGTTTGTTGACAGGACAGGCTTATCATACAATTTGTTTAAGATGAGCAACACTGAACTCCATAATCATTTGCTAGGGATGTGATGGTTCTGCTGCAGGCCATTGTGAATGAAAGAAATATAATTTTAAAAGCTATTAAACTAATCTAATTTTCTATTAAAAATGTTTCCAAACAATGTTCTTTCTAGCATAAAAACTGATAGAAAACTAGTCTCCTCTTTTAAAATAACTACAGAGATGTTTGGATTGTAGGACTCTGTGTGGATATGGAGAGCTACTTCACTCATTCATCTTGTTAGCCAGAGGGACCATTCTGAGGAGCATAAAAAGAGTGAAGAATTTATCCAGGCAGTGGAGTTAGCAGTAGGGTTCTCCCTGCAGGACCCTACTGCTAACCTTAACAGCTGAGAGAAGGATACTAGCTCAGTTTGTGGTTTGTTTTTTGTGATTTGCTTTCAGATTAAAGGAAAACACTGAGAATGACAAAAAGTGGGAGAGTTCTGGACAATAACAATTAAACCCCAGCTGCTTACAGACACACACACAGTTTCAGTTTTCTTTTACAAATATTGTTGACAAACCAGGCCCGCTGATGGGGAAGAGGAACAAAGGAGCAATTACCCTACGGCTTTTTAAATTGTCACGGAAGCACTACGCAGTATTCTCCAGCCAGCTCTCAGGGCCGGTGGGGATGGAAGGATGGCAGGGGCAGTGCGGCATGCTCTGGCTGGAGTTGAATGCTGGCTGGCTCTAGTCCCACCCTTTCTGACCTTCCGACTGATGGCCCACTCCCTTCTGGGACTGTGGAGCCAAGCCTCCCCCCACACACACCTTGCCCAGTAGCCTGGCAAGTCTATCAGCTCCTCTGAGCCACACAATGTCCCTCTTTTTTATAATAATTCCAGGTGGGAAACTACAAAAGTATATTTATAGAAACAAAGCCAAACTAATTTGGGAAAAGTGAAAGCAATTCTATACAAGGAAGAGGAGGGTTTGGATTTCCTTGGAAATTTTTCCAATTTTTCAGAATGAGACAGTGGAGGAAAATTACAATGTCCAAGCAAAGTAGGGTCTGAGGAGGGAGTTTTATATTCTATTGAATAAAAGGATTAAAGGACATGCAAATGGATCATTCTGTATCAGTATTTTTCAAAGTAGTCCGCAAAACCCTTTTGAAAAACCCGTTAACTGGCCGCACCAGTTTGTTTACTAACCAACACCACAGCCATGGAGCCTCAGTCTGTGCTGCTTCCCGCAACTCCCCTTAGTTGCAAATGACGAAACGGAGCCAATAGGAGCTGCAAGTCTCCGTGGCCGCAGTGCCAGAAAATAAACAAACTGGCATGGCCAGTTAACAGGTTTCTCAAAGTGATTTCATGGACCACTTTGACTGCTCTACATCTAACATTTCAGTCCTTTTCTCAAAAGAAATCAGCATATCATCTTCAAAAGACAAGCATGTGAGCTTTAACTCTTAATTTTTCTAGACACTAAATATCATGGGTTCTCTCTGTGCCCCAGATCTCTTTCCACATTACTCCTTCTTAGGCTATCTTTTCCAATGTGTGTTTGTGCAACTGATTGTTCCTTCCTAAGTGGCATACCTTGCATTTGTCCTTATTGAACTTCATCCTATTTACCTCAGACCATTTCTTTAGTTTGTCTAGATCAACTTTAATCCTTATCCAGAGACTTTCAACAATTCTGTCTCCTATTTCCATTTCAATCTCAGGATGCAGAGGCAATAAAATGTTATCCTTGTTGTATAAATAAACAATAGCAGAATTGTGTTTGGCATATCCTTGTGATGGCAGTATCCTTAAATTAACTACATTCATTAAGAAGCAGGTAAGGGTGCCAAAGGATGGTGAAGTTGAGAGAGGGAGTGGTCTCCGCCCAAAAAATTCTAGACACCATTTGACCCTTCCCCTTTCCCATGGCAGAACTGATTAATCTCTGTTGAGAGCCTTTGTTTTGTTACAGATCACAACATCTGAAATCACTGATTAACTAGGTCTAGGTGCCAAATATTATACCTGCTGTGAGATAACATCTCCAGTGAAAGAGACTCGTTTCCTTATAACGAGGCTACCCTACTAACTACCAAACTCACTGAGAGTTGTGTTGAATGATGAGACCTCAAGACATTGCAAAGGTTGTAGTAGAACAATGCAGCAGCTGATGGTGCACTGGCAGAATAGACTGCAGGGTTCTAGCAACAAGCAGCAACAGGGATATTGCTTGTCACCTCTCCCACTCAACCAACTGGTGGATAAACTCACATGAAGTCACCTCTGAACTTTGGTTTTTTGCTGACCTAGGACAACTGGGAGTGAGGCATGATGAAAGGAGAGGGGGAGATGCATGTAAAAGGAATATTTGTTAATCTGACTTTCACATTAAAAGGTGAAAACCTGAGGCAAAGGACTCTGCCCAATGTATTCTTTGTTGGTGTTTTGCTTGTGGATATATGCTTGCAAGCCACACTTGCGGTATTTTTGCAAAGTAATACTGGGGTCCTTTCTGGTTTTTTAAGTGTTCTTTTCTATGCACTGACTCAGTACATCTGAGGGGGGAAGTATTGACTTAAAGGACTCAGTGGTGGTGTTTAATTTTTCCAGATTGCTGGGTAGGAGTAGAGCTGGTTCTGTGTTGTGGTGTTAAGAACAACCTCTAGATATTGAACACACACTACTTGTGGCTTCTGACTTCACCTGTCAGAAAAGTTACAACTGTATTTCTCAAGCCTCGTTGTATTCTCCTGTAGTATATAGTCAGTTTTAGAGATGTACATATCAGCATGAATATAAAACATTCTAAATATAATGTATTTTATTTATTGCTTATTAGCTTCTTTCTTATTCTGCATACATAAGATTTTATTTTTTAATCACGCTTATAGCTACAACCTACAAATTCCATGATTCAATTGCATTCAGCTCACAAGTAAAATGCATTAATCTCTTTTCTGGTAGTTAGCAATTAAACAGTTTACCTTCTTGGTTAATGATTCTGGTTATGAAAGCTGTTTTCTCATTATATTCTGTTTACAAGCATCAGGTTCACAAAACTACATAAAGTCCATATTTTTTCAGATAACTGGCCCTATAACACTAAGAATTTTTTTTCCTTATCTTTGTTTTGGCTGCTAAAGCACCAACAGGCCTTGACTTAGTTCAGTCAAAAACTAGTTGGACCGATGAAGAGGAACTGGATAGCAGGAGGACTTTTTTTTTTTTTTTAATGCTAACCAAAAATGGAAATGGAAAGCAACTCACAGCATACTCTAAATATAACATCAATCTAGTCCCATTCTTGGCTGTACCAAACATCCTTACTACATATTACTCTACCTAAATCCTGATGAACATTTTATATGTTTACTCTTGCTTCAGGAAAAATGTGGTTTAGTTTCTTCTTTTGAGATTCTCTGATTTTTATGATCATCCTAATTACAGTATGTACAAAAGAAATTCACATGTTTACAAAACAAACACAGTACTTCTGTAATTACAAAGTCTGCCATTAAATTAGTGTTTCATGTGTTAGTGTTTTAATTATTAACTGTGGCAGAATATAACTAAACCAGAAAACATGTAATTTCTGTGATAATAACACGATTAGCAGCATATCTTTCTATAAACAAAATGGGCTTTTCATTTGTATTCTCCTTTTGTCTTAACTGCATTTGGGCACATACAAAGCATTTTGGTGCATTTCCTTTTTACTAGACTACAATAATCTGTGGCATTTGATTGTATGGATTTTTTTAAAATTGATTATTGGCAAGATGACTGTGTGTATACATCTATATCTATATCTATATCTAAATTTTCCCTCACATACACTATCTTAACTGCTATAATTACCTCTGTTTTATTTCTTCCTTCTATGATCTGCTCAGAGTGGGGCTGCCAAAGTTCATCTTTCTTTGCCACTACTCAAATCTTGTCTTTTCTCTCTTCTGAAACCTTGGCACTAATTTTCTGACTTCTGCTTACAGTTCAGAAAATTATAGCTTTACAGTATTGATTCTTTACATTGTCTTTATTTTCTCCTCTGCCATGGCCTTTCCAAACTTCTTCTCACTTCTTTTGTAAAGTCAGAACTTATCTTTTCTTTTCACTCTTACCTGAACAACCTTCTCCATAATATGCCGAATGTTCTAAGCATCTTCTAAATAAAAGGCACAGCCCTGCAAATCTTTTAATTAGCACTAGTGTCACACTGTCATTTCTGTATCCTTCTCCCCCCACCCCCGATTCTTTCTGTCTCTTCTTTTCAGCATCTGAGGAAGTGAGTTGTATCTTACAAAAGCTTATGCTCTAATACACTAATAAATTTGTTTGTTTTTAAAGTGCCATTAGACTCCTTGTTTTTTGGGGGGGGTTTCCCCCTGAAGCAGACTAACAAAGGTACCTCTGAAACCATATTCATCTAGGTAGTTCTGATATATAGACCAATTTATTTCAAATTAGGGAACCTGGTTACACTATTTTATTCATAGATTATCACATTGAATGAGCTATTTGAGTAAGAATTTGCAGGGTCAGCACTTTACTTTGCTAAATGTTGCTTTGGATAGGGGAAGGATAGTTCTAGAGTTCAGGCACAGGTTCTTGGCTCTGATAGTGATCTATTATGTTACCATGATTATACAGTATTGTCCTTTCTGCTCAGGCTGCTAGAAAGGTGCCAATTAAGAGGGTGACACTTGCTGTCAGGGCTGTCACACATCCCCCAGAGCCGGAAAATTGAAGTGTAATTAAATATTTGAGTCCCTTTCAAACAATGGAGTGGCCACATCCTAGGTAAAGCCAGTTTTCTCCACCTTTGTGCAGGAGTCTGGAGTGTTGAGCCACAGAACTTACCCAGAAGTAGAGCAGAAAGATCTGGTGTTAACCCTGGATCTTAAAAACCACAGAGCCTGGTTGATTTTGGGGGTTGTAAGGCAAGGAGACTCAGAACAATTCTTAGAAAAAAGGAATCTTGAGCACTAGAGAGAAACAAACAGGCACCCTTTTGTAGTAAAAGTGTCCTTTATAAATGTAGGACAAGACAAGAAAGAAGGGAGCTAGCTGCAGAAGACAAAGAGAAACTCCAGGATTTGGAGGAGAAGCCATACATGGAGGGTAAAGGTGGGATCTGAGGGTATGTCTACACTACAGGACAAGGTTGAATTAAGTTATGCAAATTCAGTTATGTTAATAATGTGGCTGAAGTTAAAGTACCTTAACTCAACTTTTGGCATTGTCCACACTTCAAGGAGTCAAAGGGAGAACTCTCCCTTCGACTTCCCTTACTCGTCATGGAAGCAGGAGTACCGGCCTTGACCGGTGTGCCCTGCTTAGTTTGAATTAGCTGTCTTAACTAGACCAGCTCATTTGAGCCCTGGAAGATGGACAGTGTTAGCTTCGATCTTTCTGTAGTGTAGATGTACCCTTGGAGCAGTGGTTCTTAACCCTTCCATATTACTGTACCCCTTTCAGGAGTCTGATTTGTCTTGTGTACCTCAAGTTTCATCTCATTTAAACTACTTGTCTACAAAATCAGAGTTAAAAAATGAGGTAATAATGTAATTTATTTTACAGAGAATAGTCATAGAATTATAGAAATATAGGGCTGGAAGGAACCGTGAGGTCATTTATTTCAGCCCCTCAAGATAATGTTGGACCAAGAATATTTAGAGCCTCTCTAACCAAGATGACACAGCACCCTCTTACTAAACGTGGCTTACTTTTCTCATTTTGTCTGTATAAAATTTTAGTTTGTACTGACTTTGCTAGTGCTTTTTATGTAGCCCCTTGTAAAACTAGGCAAATCTCTGGATGAATTGATGTACCACCAGAATATTTCTGTATATCCTTTGTTGAAAAACTCTGCCTTATAGGACTATGTGCTAACCTGAGAGAATACTTCAGGAAATGCATTTAGGTGTTTATTACTTATGCTGGATCTGTATATTTGTTACGGTAGCTAAAGTAAACAATTGATTTTTAAAAATCCTTATAAAGCCTTCTGTGTGTCTGTTTGCTTTCACTATCACATATCTGAAGAAGTGAACTGTAAACCCTGCGTTCCCACAAGTGTTTTTTGTACCACTGGGGAGTTTGGGGGAGTTCACTATTGATCCTGGAAACCTAAGACAGCAGGGCCAGAAGGTCCCATTTCTATGAAGGGGTAACAGGAATAGTGCCTACATGCAGGCAGTGTGCCAAGAAAAAAAAAAGACAGTTCTGTAGTTAGATGAGGGCCTAAAACATAATCCCATGTATCACAGACCTGGTGTGAGGCCTGGACAACAATGGTGAAAACTTTAATATAAAGCAAAGTGTAGCTCTGAGCATGAGGCAGACCCCTGTTCACAGGGCTTGGCATGTATAAGGGATAGCGCAGAAACACTAATTAGTAGGAGGCATAGGCACTAAGCACATTTCATTGGGACCTTGTTAAGGGACATCTTGGTACCAATACACGCTCCATAGATAAAAGGAACCTACTGACACAGGTTCAACATAGGGTCCAGAATGACAGTATGATGGATAGTGATGTTTTGATCAAGCCACCAGGTGCAAGGTAATGGGTAGTATCTTAGTAGTATCAGAGGGTGGGCAACAGTATGTCAGGAGTGATGTGTAACTTGTTTGTCCCTGTGTATAGAGATGTGTATTGGAGGGGTTGTCTTTCTCTAGCCTAGGGGGCAATGAAGAATCCTGTCATTCACTGAGCTGGTGCATTGTCATGAGCATACATATGTTAGTGGTCTGGTACAGTCTGCTGGATAATAGAACCATGCCTCATTGACAATAAACCTGGCTTTGTGTCTTCAATCCTTATCTTATTTTATCATATTTGGGGGCTCTCTTGGAGACTGCTGTGTGGGCTACCCATGCAGAGCCAGTGCAGCGTAGAGGGGGAGCACATGCACACAGCCAAATGGTTATTATTGGACAGAGCAAGATACACCAGTGACTTCTGCCTCACAAGTCCTGCAGCTTTTACAAGCTAATAGAAGCTTAAGGGCACATGGGTCTAGCTTGTTGGGATCCAGTCATAGTAGCCAGGTGAGGTTTAACAGGGCTGTGACAATAGCCAACTATTTTTCTATAATCTGTGCATTCCTATCAAAAGCTTGTGAATTACAGAATGCTATAATGTCAGAATAGTAGGAGACCCAAGAATAAGCATTTGAAAAAATGAAGACAAGTCCCTTCCAGTCCTAGTATTCTATGATTCTATGCCTCAAAAAGAGGAGACCTAGGAGAAACACTCATGCAAAGATGACTGTAGCATTTGCTAGTAGAATCCCACAAAGGGGACATGAGCAGGTAAAGTGTGCACTAGCTGTGCTCTTTGAAATGTGTTAACTCAAAGTGGATAAGGTAACGCTTCAAATGAACTATATTATTGGAAGAGGGAAATAGAAATGGAAAACCTCTTTTCTCAGAAGGGCAGACTCAACTTATTCCAGTATCTATAATCTGAGAAATTAGCAATGTATGGCTGTATCCAACCTTTCCAGTATAGTAGAAGACAAGCTAATAGGGTGCTATAAAGGTAAGTGTTTTCAGGCTAAGGATACAGAAACTACGGTAAAATGTGGGGAAGAAAACGCAAGCATATGCCAAGCAGTGAATCAGTGATTTGTGGCAGGACTATGAAGTTCAGTCCCAAAACTAATCTCCCCTTGGCTTCCCAAAAACAAAAGAATCATACCCCAATATAGAAACTACTCCTACTGTTTCTAGGTAGAGATAGGTGTATGGTTGTGAGGCCAAGGACCTTTGACTCTGAGGAGGACCAGTAGGGACTCCTGAAGAATGTTGTTGCTCTTCAGACAAAAGATCCTCTGGGGTCTTAGACACCAGGTTGGCAAGAATTTCCATAGGTAAGGTGGGATAGCTGTAGATGAGGTGGTGATGGTAGATCTCTCTTTTCTCAGTCTTGCTGTGGGAGTAAATTGAGTTCTTCACAGACACACTGAAGTAGCTTGAAGACCTGACCACTCACACACTCACTGGAATGGACAGCAGCACACAGGTGCTGTGGAGAACCGTTAATAGTCTTTGTGGTGGGAAAATCCTGAGGTGATGGAACACTCAGGATGCCCACTTGCAGGAAAAGCCAATTCTAACCAGTTTTTTCCAGAGGCTTTGTGGCTGATGCAATCACAGGGAGTCTAAGGGTTATAGTTCACTGACTTCATTTTAGATTATGCAAGTTCATGAATGTTAACATACAAATCATTAACAGCCAATGTTAACATATTTAAAATTATAATGAAAACAATACAATTTAAAATTATAATGAAAAGTAATAGAAATATCTTAAGTTATACTCTACAAATGGAATAATCTTCTAGTCGCCTTTGGACGTTCAGAATGATTAAAAGCCATTGGAAGGCATCATGAAGAAGTCACTGCTGAGTGTTCAAGTAATTATAATACATGTTACTGAAATTCCAGCACTGTGAGTGAGAAAGTAGTGCCAGGGAAAGTCACTACTGGTGGCAGGTGCGCTGAACAGGTCACATCTTCCACATTGCTATTAAGAGGACTGTGATCAATTGTTCTGCATGGCACACAACAAAGGACAAGGAGTAATCTTAATCTTCAGCAAGGTTAAATATTAGAAACTGACTTTCTAACTATAAGGATAGAGAGTTAGGATACTGAGTAATCCCTATCACTGGAGCTTTTTAAAGTACAATGATAGAGAAATATTTGTTAGCGGTGGTCTAGATATACCTGGTCCTGTATCATCCTGAGAGAATTGACAAGATGATCTCATGAGGCCCCTTCAAACCGTATATTTCTATGATTCTATGACTATTTTTTGTAAAAATAAATTGGGTTATTAGTTCTAGATTCTAACTCAGATCTTAATATTAAGATTTCTTAAAGGAACCTTTGTATGTTTTCACTGAGCAGCATTGCTTTGCTTTCGTTTGGTGTTAAATGGCTGTCTGTGGAACCCTTCTCATCCTATTCATAGAATCATAGAATAATAGGACTGGAAGGGACCTCGAGAGGTCATCGAGTCCAGCCCCCCGCCCTCAAGGCAGGATCAAGCTCCGTCTACACCATCCCTGACAGATGTCTATCTAACCTGTTCTTAAATATCTCCAGAGAGGGAGATTCCACCACCTCCCTTGGCAATTTATTCCAATATTTGACCACCCTGACAGTTAGGAATTTTTTCCTAATGTCCAGTCTAAACCTCCTTTGCTGCACTTTAAGACCATTACTCCTTGTCCTGTCCTCAGAAACCAAGAGGAACAAATTTTCGCCTTCCTCCTTGTGACACCCTTTTAGATATTTGAAAACCGCTATCATGTCCCCCCTTAATCTTCTTTTTTCCAAACTAAACAAGCCCAGTTCATGAAGCCTGGCTTCATAGGTCATGTTCTCTAGACCTTTAATCATTCTTGTCGCTCTTCTCTGTACCCTTTCCAATTTCTCCACATCTTTCTTGAAATGTGGCGCCCAGAACTGGACACAGTACTCCAGCTGAGGCCTAACTAGTGCAGAATAGAGCGGCAGAATGACTTCACGAGTTTTGCTTACAACACACCTGTTGATACAACCTAGAATCATATTTGCTTTTTTTGCAACAGCAGCACACTGTTGACTCATATTCAACTTGTGGTCCACTATGACCCCTAGATCCCTTTCCGCCATGCTCCTTCCTAGACAGTCGCTTCCCATCTTGTATGTATGGAACTGATTGTTCCTTCCTAAGTGGAGCACTTTGCATTTCTCTTTATTAAACCTCATCCTGTTTACCTCTGACCATTTCTCTAACTTGCTAAGGTCATTTTGAATTATGTCCCTATCCTCCAAAGAAGTCGCAACCCCACCCAGTTTGGTATCATCTGCAAACTTAATAAGCGTACTCTCTATCCCAATATCTACATCATTGATGAAGATATTGAACAGTACGGGTCCCAAAACAGACCCTTGAGGAACTCCACTTGTTATCCCTTTCCAGCAGGATTTAGAACCGTTAACAACAACTCTCTGACTACGGTTATCCAGCCAATTATGCACCCACCTTATCGTGGCCCTATCTAAGTTATATTTGCCTAGTTTATCAATAAGAATATCATGCGAGACCGTATCAAATGCCTTACTAAAGTCTAGGTATATGACATCCACCGCTTCTCCCTTATCCACAAGGCTCGTTATCTTATCAAAGAAAGCTATCAGATTAGTTTGGCATGACTTGTTCTTCACAAACCCATGCTGGCTATTCCCTATCACTTTATTACTTTCCAAGTGTTTGCATACGATTTCCTTAATTACCTGCTCCATTATCTTCCCTGGGACAGACGTTAAACTGACCGGTCTATAATTTCCTGGGTTGTTCTTATTCCCCTTTATATAGATGGGCACAATATTTGCCCTTTTCCAGTCTTCTGGAATCTCCCCTGTCTGCCATGATTTTTCAAAGATCATAGCTAAAGGCTCAGATACCTCCTCTATCAGCTCCTTGAGTATCCTGGGATGCATTTCATCAGGACCTGGTGACTTGCTGACATCTAACTTTCCTAAGTGATTTTTAACTTGTTCTTTGTGTATCCTATCTTCTAAACTTACCCTCTCTCTGCTTGTATTCACTACGTTAGGCACACCTCCAGACTTCTCGGTGAAGACCGAAACAAAGAAGTCATTGAGCATCTCCGCCATTTCCAAGTTCCCTGTTACTGCTTCTCCCTCCTCGCTAAGCAGTGGGCCTACCCTGTCCTTGGTCTTCCTCTTGCTTTTAATGTATTTATAAAAGGTCTTCTTGTTTCCCTTTATGCCTGTAGCTAGTTTGATCTCATTTTGTGCCTTTGCCTTTCTAATCTTGCCCCTGCATTCCCGTGTTGCTTGCCTATATTCATCCTTTGTTAGTTGTCCTAGTTTCCATTTTTTATATGACTCCTTTTTTATTTTGAGATCATGCAAGATCTCCTTGTTAAGCCAAGCTGGTCTTTTGCCATATTTTCTATCTTTCCTACACAGCGGAATTGTTTGCTTTTGGGCCCTTAACAACGTCCCTTTGAAATACTTCCAACTCTCCTCAGTTGTTTTTCCCTTCAGTCTTGCTTCCCATGGGACCTTACCTACAAGTTCTCTGAGCTTATCAAAATCTGCCTTCCTGAAATCCATAACCTCAATTGTGCTGGTCTCCCTTCTACCTTTCCTTAAGATCATGAACTCTATTATTTCGTGATCACTGTCCCCTATACTGTCTTCCACTTTCAAGTTCTCAACTAGTTCCTCCCTATTTGTTAAAACCAAATCCAGAACAGCTTCTCCTCTGGTAGCTTTTTCAACCTTCTGAAACAGAAAGTTGTCTCCAATGCAGTCCAGAAACTTATTGGATAGCCTGTGCCTCGCTGTGTTAGTTTCCCAACATATGTCTGGATAGTTGAAGTCCCCCATCACCACCAAATCTTGGGCTTTGGATAGTTTTGTTAATTGTTTAAAAAAGGCCTCATCCATCTCTTCCACCTGGCTAGGTGGCCTGTAGTAGACTCCTAGCATGATATCACCCTCGTTTTTTACCCCTTTTAGCTTAACCCAGAGACTCTCTACACAGCTATCTCCTACGTTCATCTCCACTTCAGTCCAAGTGTGTACATTTTTAATATACAAGGCAACCCCTCCTCCCTTTTTTCCCTGTCTGTCCTTCCTGAGCAAGCCGTACCCTTCCATACCAACATTCCAATCATGCGTCCCATCCCACCAGGTTTCTGTAATACCAATGATATCATAGTTGTATTTATTGGTTAGCAATTCCAGTTCTTCCTGCTTATTACCCATACTTCTCGCATTTGTATATAGGCATCTAAGATACTGATTTGATCTTGCCTCCCTGTTGTGCCCTGACCCTCCTTTCTCCTTGCCATTATAGGCCGTAGTCCCCCCCATTTCCAACCCATCTCCCAGTCCCGCACATTCAGCACTTACCTGTGGGCTTTGCTCACCTGCCCCCGACAAACCTAGTTTAAAGCCCTCCTCACAAGGTTAGCCAGTCTGTGTCCAAACAAGGCCTTCCCGCTCCTGGAAAGGTGAACTCCATCTCCGCCAAGCAGTCCTTCCTGGAAGAGCACCCCGTGATCAAGGAAGCCGAATCCCTCCTGGCGACACCATCGTCGCAGCCAGGCATTCACCTCCAGGATGCACCTCTCTCTGCCCGGGCCCCTACCTTTGACAGGAAGGATAGAAGAGAATACCACCTGCGCTCCAAACTCCTTCACCCGTACTCCCAAAGCCCTGTAGTCACACTTGATCCGCTCAGTGTCACACCTGGCAGTATCATTTGTGCCCACGTGGATGAGTAGCATGGGGTAGTAGTCAGAGGGCCGGATAATCCTCGACAATGCCTCCGTAACATCTCGGATACGGGCCCCTGGCAGACAGCATACCTCTCGAGATGAGCTGTCAGGGCGACAGATGGGTGCCTCCGTTCCCCTCAGAAGAGAGTCTCCAACCACCACTACTCTACGTTTCCTCCTCGCAGTGGTGGCAGGAGACTGCTCAACCTTGGTGGTGCAAGGCCTGGTCTCCTCCACCGTGGGGAGTGACTCCTTGTCTCCTGCTGAAAGTAAAGTGTAACGGTTATGTAACAACACAGTGGGAGGGTTAGGAGCAGGGGTGGAACACTGCCTGCTGCCGGAAGTAACCAGCTGCCAGTGCTCACCCTGCACCACTGCCTCCTCCATAAGTGGCTGGTCAACAGTCCCACATCCTAGGACAGTGACCTCCGTGGACTCCACAGGAATACTGTCCAGGAATTCCTCATGGCTTCGAATGCTCCTCAGCCTGGCCACCTCCTCCTGTAGCTCTCCCACCTGCTGCCTGAGAGATTCCACCAGCAGGCACCTTTCACAACGGTTGTCTCCCCCAGCCTGGAGATCACTCAGTGGGAATTGCAATCCACAAATACAGCAAAACCACACCAGGACCTGGGTAGAGGCATCCATGCTCAGGTTCTCTGTCTGGATACAGGCACAGGTGGAGGAGACAGGAGAAGTATTGGCACAAGGGCTTTGGGTCTTCATCACCATCAGTCACTCCCTCTTCAACTCCCCTGTCTGCAATCCCCTGTCCGCTTCGCTCCCCTGGTCGCACTGCTCTGGCTTTTTAAAGCCTGCTTGCCTAGGTCAGGCCTGCCCCCTTCTGAGTCACACAGGGGAAGGCTGAGCCTGAGGCTAATCAGAGGCAATCAAGGGAACAATGGCAGGCTCTCAGTCCCAACTGCCACAGAAGCTGAAACTGAAACTGCTAGCACTCACCTGGAATCAGACTCTCAATTCACACTTCAAACTGTAAAATTCAAACAGTCAGGCACAGGCACACACTCACACCACAGCTTGTACTCTCACCGGGTAGCCTCTTCGGCAGTGGGGTCGCTTTGCTCTCCCTCTTCAACTCCCCTGTCTGCAGTCCCCTGTCCGCTTCGCTCCCCTGGTCGCACTGCTCTGGCTTTTTAAAGCCTGCTTGCCTAGGTCAGGCCTGCCCCCTTCTGAGTCACACAGGGGAAGGCTGAGCCTGAGGCTAATCAGAGGCAATCAAGGGAACAATGGCAGGCACTCAGTCCCAACTGCCACAGAAGCTGAAACTGAAACTGCTAGCACTCACCTGGAATCAGACTCTCAATTCACACTTCAAACTGTAAAATTCAAACAGTCAGGCACAGGCACACACTCACACCACAGCTTGTACTCTCACCGGGTAGCCTCTTCGGCGGTGGGGTCGCTTTGCTCTCCCTCTTCAACTCCCCTGTCTGCAGTCCCCTGTCCGCTTCGCTCCCCTGGTCGCACTGCTCTGAATACTTACTTGTGAAAATTTGACCCTCTGCTCTTAATAGGACGGTGCATGACTAAAAATTCAACAATATAACCCATAGTTCAGAGAACTTTACAAACCTTGTGAAGAACAGGATAAAATTCAGTCTATATGTAACAGACATAATTTCCCAGTGGGAATCTCAGCCACTTATTCCATGGCTGAATTTGGCCCATTATTCTCCTTAAATATTCATTTTGCAAAGAAAGGGTTTATATAACCTGTCGACGTACATTATAGCTAATATAAAAAGTTTGTGACTGCAACCCTAAATGTTTTATCACCTGTCAGACATTTCAATGATAATAAAAAGTAACATCCTTTAAATTAATTAGACATGATTAGGACTTCAAGCCCACAGGCAACTTCATTATGCAAAAATTATAAGTTAGCTATTTAAATAACCATTAAATTGATTTTTATGTTAATTGATACCTCACTCATAACCCCTTCCTTTTTATTTCTATAGGATCTTAAGAAATATTATTAAGCTTTAATACATGTAAATGAAAAGTATTAAGCAACTGGCTTCAGTGGAGTTAGGATTTCACCCAGGGTCCTTGCCCAAAGAACATAGGAATACATTTTCAAATGTTTTTAGGCATCTGTTATGGAATCTACCCCTGAATTCACACCCTATACACTGCTGTAATAATCTTTGTGCTAGGTATGTCTGATGTTGTATCATCTGAAAATTCATGATATGCTGATCAGTAATATCATGGTAAAATGTAAAGTTATGAACATAAGTTGAAATTATTACTGAAGTGTGTTTCCCTACAAATCTGGGGAGCAGCTAAACTAGTTTTTTAAAGAAAAAGGGGGAGCTGGTGCACCAACAAGGTATCAACAAAGTGACTGGGCCATCCCCTATCAAATTGCCACTCTTGGGCAAGAAAGGGGGGCATGGACAGAAATCTGCATCTTAGAAAAGAAAGAGCATGAGTTTCCCTTTCTCCATGAGACATCCTGCTCTTGGTTCTCAGCTGGAAATGCTTTTAAATGAAAGACTGAAACTATAAGAAGGAGGGGCAAATATCCCAAGACAACCTTCCTCTCCCTCTGTCCATCTCATTCTTTGCTCCTGGGAAGACAACAAAAGGACTGGTGGACTTTGGAAAAGGAGTCCTGAGCTGAAGAGTTTGGTCAGTAAGGCTCTTGGAAGCATGTGGTGAGAAACTTTGCTTTAATCTAATCTAGTTTGTTAAATTTAACATTAGCAAGTTTTTTATCTTTATTTTTTCTTGTAACAGTTTTCTGACTATATTGCCTATGCTTATTCTCACTTAAAACTTCTTTGTAAATTTCCTCTTTTTGTTTTATCTAATCCAGTGTATTTAAGTTAAAGTCTCTGAATAACTATATAGGTAATAAACTCATTTAGTATTCCCTTAGAGGAAAAGCAAATATATTTATACTGTCCAGCAGATTGTTGAGCAGCACAACTCATAGGATATGTCTACACTAACACGCTAGTTCGAACTAGAGGGGTAATGTATGCATACCGAACGTGCAAATGAAGCCCGGGATTTGTATTTCCCGGGCTTCATTTGCATAAGCCGGCCGGCGCCATTTTTAAATGCCGGCTTGTTCGAACCCCGTGCCGCGCGGCTACACGCGGCACGGGCTAGATAGTTCGAACTAGCAAGCCATTCTGAACTATCTGTACACCTCGTTCCACCTCGTCCATATCTGGGACTGGGAGTGTTAGCATTGCCCTGCAGTATAACCAAAGCTGGTGAGAGCCAGAGTGTCTTCAATAACACAAACACATCTGGGAGTGAACTAAAGGGTAGCAGGCTGTTTGTGAGAGGTTCAGGCAGTAGCTACAACAGTAAGGCATTGTTAGGCAACCCAGGTTACAAGACAGAGGTGACACTGTCCCTCAATTGTCTACATTTTGCTCCACTGTGTCAAAGTACCTGAAGATGAAAGTAGGTACTTAGTGGTATTTTGTGCCTAATCAGTTTAGCTGCTTTTGAAAATCCCATAAGGCAACTACATTCAAAAACCTAAATACCTTCAAGAATTTGACCTTACAGCCTAAATACCCATTCTAAGTCAGTCAAATGAAGATGCTGGATTTTCTGAGATGTGCCCCTGTGAAGACTTAGATTGTCATTGTGTTGTATAAACCACATAGGCTTTTGAACATACCTGAAAAAACAAAGATTCTGAACAAAATCACTTTGAATGACTTGAATGTTTGACTTATAGATGATAAGGCTCTATACCTTAATGTCAGGTCTCTGAGGCATCTACTTTCCCTTTGTGTAAATCTGCAGAACCCCAAAAAGGCTCTTATGAGGTGCCACAGGCTCACAGAGTCCATTCTGCACAGATGAAACATTTTTTAGCTAACACAGCACATCTGGAATATTGGCAGGGAAATTTGCATCTTTTATTAACTTGCCCACCACTCAGCATTGCTGTATTGAAATAGTAACAAAATACATGGTTTCATTTAAAAAAATCCCAAACAAACACAAAGATAGAAATATAACCCAAAGAGAGCAAGAGTAATATACTTAACTGTTTAGTAACTGTATGCAGATTGTCCCATGTCATACTCTATTCTGTTACTGTCAGATCTTTAATAGAGAGTGGGAGATCTTGCATTAGCCATAGCAAAGTGTCTTTTTAACTAAATTATTTTAGACCATGTCATACCGAAGTGTTATGATTTAAGGATTTTTCCAAATGGACAAAATATGACTAAATGAATAATACACAGTAAATAGTATGGATCATTGAGAACTGATCTGTGAAGGATATACAAAATAATGTCTCGATACATCTCTGAGATTGGAATCAGGATCTGTTATTGCACTGGGCTACCCCATATGAATGTATACAAGGAGTAAAGAAGTGATGATGCTATGATACCATTCTGTATTTTCCTTTATGTCTCTTACTGTTATTTATGTATCTACAGGCTGAGAATTCATAGTAAATTATAGCAGCACCCAGTAGCACCACAATAATTAGGTTGCATAATCACTTCCATTATGAACCTTTATTTCTGAGTTTGAAAGCTCAGATGTAAAATGTGCTATAGACTAAAACTTGGCATTCAAAGCTTAAGCATTTAACTTGGGAGTGATGTTGGGGGGTTTTAATACAAATTTTCAAAGATAGTAGTTCAGTTGCTGGTTTTTAGCTGAAGATATTGTTTGTACTTGCATAACTTAAAATATTGTTTCAGAGTAAGCAAGGAAATTTGGCAAGCAATTAGTTCATAATATGGTTTAAATATTTTTGGCATTTTATACATATATATAAAATTTTAAATAGCCAAGATATTTGAATTTTAAAAGGGGGTATTTAATGCAGGTGTAGTAAACACTTTTCAAGTGGATTTTTTTTAGCATAATCTTGTATAAAACAGTTGTTGCTGCTCATAAATAATGTGCTTTTAAATACAGATTGCTCAATTGTGCCCATATATCCCCAAATACAGTAATTATTTTCACAGATAATAGCTCTGTCAAGTTCTTAGATCTCTCCACTACAAAGTTAAGTCTAGCCTAAGGATTATTAGTGGTCAGCCACTGATATAGATGCATTAGTGTAACTCCTCCAGTCTAGATAGACAAATCTGGACACAGGGTGCTCCCAAACTCTGGTTTGAGAATCTGTGCAGGACCATAGCCCCCTCCAATATGGACACCCCTTGAGGTGACAGGGGTGCATGGGGATGACCACTCCTACTCCATGGTGTGGGTACAAATGAAAATGGGCAATCTCAAAGCAAACATTTGGATTGGCATAACAAAATGCCTTCCTTGAAAGGTTATAACTGTGAGAGACTGGCAACAATTCCCCTCTTTGCTCCTCCCCAGTGCAGACCTCCTATTCCTATTGAAACAATGTCCCAAAAGCTAGATGAGATATTTCCAATACTGAAATCTGACCCTCTGAGGGTATGTCTACACTACCCTGCTAGTTCGAACTAGCGGGGTAATGTAGGCATACCGCAATTGCAAATGAAGCCCGGGATTTGAATTTCTCTGGCTTCATTTGCATAAGCGGGGCGCCGCCATTTTTAAATCCCGGCTGGTTGAATGAGGAGTAACGGTAGTTCGAACTAGGAAGCCTAGTTCGAACTACCTAGTTCGTGCCACATGTAGCCGCGCGGCACGGGGTTTGAACGAGCAGGGATTTAAAAATGGCGGCGCCCCGCTTATGCAAACGAAGCCCAGGAAATTCAAATTCCGGGCTTCATTTGCAATTGCGGTATGCCTACATTACCCCGCTAGTTCGAACTAGCGGGGTAGTGTAGACATACCCTGAAGGAGTCTGCCCAAACCAAGAAGGTTAGGAGAACCCAAAGACAATGCTAAGAAGAAGAGAGGGCCTGGTTACAGACCCATCTGGCTGGGGAGACAAAGCCAGAAGGGAACCATCTCAGCAGATGGATGATGCCTAGTCAAGGGGAAAGAAGCACCTTCTGATCTAGAAGAGCCTCTCCAGGAGGTTTGTATACTTAGCCCATTCAGCCCAGACCTATGACTTTATACATGGGCAAAAGGAAGATTACACTCTGAGAAAGTCCTATGCCCAGATAGCAGTGATTGAAAGAATGGTAACCCAGGAAGCCCAAGCTGCTCAATGTCCCCTGTCTGAGCTATTTGTCTATTGTTTTTAACTGTGTCTTCTAGCCATAGTATTGCTTATTATATTTAGGAAGAGCAGATGTGTGTCAAGATAAACCTTTTATTATGGACAAAATTATGAACAGAATAAGGAAATAAACTGTGTACTACTCTGCATAACTTCAGCCTGTGACCGCCATGTCCTGGGCTTCTTTGTTTCTGGCTCCAGAATGTCACCGCCAGTGTATCACAAGAGAAACTGAAAACTGAAATACTACAAGAGAGCATGCACAGTGTTACCAACCTTGATGCTGGACCTTCTTTGTCAAATGCCTGAAAATCATCCAACAGTTTGTTTAAAAAAGCCAGAATTTTTGCTATTTCCACTGCCAAGGTTGGGAGCACAGCAGATGCCACCACATGCTCATATGTGTGCCCTCTTATAGGTGTATTCCTCATCCTGCCTCTCCATTGACATCTTTCCCGCCCAATTAGATTCATCCCATGGCAAATGGAAAGCCACAGCCAGTAAGGCTCTGTTCCAAATGGCACATGTGCAATATGTTTTTTGTTGGCTGCGAGAGGCAGATTTGGTCCAGTTGCATGGGCACCTAAGTGGTGGCACATCAAAAAGACCACCAGGAGTCAGCAAAGAGAGTTCTAAATAAAATCATCTACATCTTTTTGTCACTTGTGACCTTGCCGCTGAGTGAAATATTGGTGACATTGAAAAACGAATAGATGTGTGGCATTGTTTGCACTTCCTAGAAGACTTAGTCTATAGCATATTTGAGAGATAAGATGGGAAAAAAATATATTTTATTTGACCAACTTCTGTTGTTGAAAGAGACAAGCTTTTGATCTTACATAATGCTCTTTCAGGGAAAGGTGCTCTGTTTCGCAGCTAAATACAAGGTGGGACAAATGGTTACGCATAAAAAGTTAATATGTGTTGCAAGAAACTATTCAAAATTAAGTGGGTAATTTAACACTTCTGCATGCATAGGACATGGGTGAGTTTGTGGGTATAAATTGTGGTAATGAGACCTAACTCCTAACAAGGTTGTGAAATTGAGCTCCCAAGCTCATCTCTTCAAAGTTTCATGCAAGTTTCTTTTGAGAATGAGGATGAAAAGATTAAATATTGAGTGATCATTTTGTTAAAAAGTGATCCACCCATTCATGATACAATGCTTTTGTCTTTTTATACCTTTTCTGTGTGAGTTAATTTGAGACTGAATTAATTGTTTGGTTCAAATATTATGAAAACATTTGATGTGCTGGAGGAGGAACACCATGGCTGTGTCTAGACTTCATCCCTTTTCCATAAAAGGGATGTAAATTAGACATATCACAATTGCAAATGAGGCGGGGATTTAAATCCCCCCGCTTCATTAGCATAAAAATGGCTGCCGCTTTTTTCCGGCTCGGAGCTTTGTTGGAAAAAAGCACCAATCTAGACGCGGATCTTTCATAAAATAAAGCCTTTTCCGAAAGATCCCTTATCCGTCTTAAAATAGCCCATGTGTTGTGATATACTTATATAGGTGTATTGTGGGGGGATATTGATAATCTTCTGAGATACATAAGTCCTACACAGGTCTATTACAAAATGTACTAAAAAGGCCCAAATAACAATTTATTTTTTAATTTAAAACATTTTTTGAAAATTAATTGAAAAGCTTAATATTTTTGTCGTGAAAGCTTTTGGTGTGAAATCTTAAAAAGAACAATTGCAATTTTCTTCTTTAAAAAAAGGCTTTTTCGTATGAGGTTTACAGGACAGACTGCAGTACAATGAGTCAGGATCCCAGGGTAAAAAGTGGGGAGGGCGGGGCAAGGTAAGAAATTGTACCATATAAACATTGCGTGTATTAAATATGCTCTAGTTTTTCAAGAAAATCCTATTGCCTATATTATGCAAGAGGTCAGACTATGCAATCAGAATGGTCTCTTCTGTCCTTATAATATTTGAAGGTGTAAGATATACCATCCATTTTCTGTTCATTTCTGTACTTTTAAGTGCTTTGGAGTTTGTTTTGTTTTTTGTAACTGTCACCTTCCTTGGTATATTGTAGACAGTAACTATTTTAATGTAACATGAACATCTTTTGTGTGATGTATTATTTCTATTATATCTTTTGAAAATCAGAAAACAGTTCATAGGTAAAATGATAAAATTTTAATTCAGCCTTATTCTTAGAAAAACTCTCTATTTTGCCTTTCCTGTAATTAGAAAGGATTTCCCCCTCCCCCCAAACCATTAGCTTTGTTGTTTTTTCAAAAAAATAGTTTAATTGAATCTAGAAGAGAATCTTCAGCTTACTTAGGGTCAGACAAAAAGGGGTTTGATTTAAATAATAACAGAAGTTTCAATACATCTGTCAGGGAGATCTATATTTTTGGCAGGTATAGGCTACCTTTATTCTGTGTAATGATGAAGATTTGACTTCATTTGATTTTTCTTTTTCAACAAAATGAATGGTGCATCTTTTTTTAATTGTGATCCTCATCAACCATTTGGCTCAGTAATAGTATGCAAATTGAACTCTTTAAAAATTAATGGTAACATTTATTAAATAATGCATCATACAATAAGTTAATTTGAAATTCTAAATTGAACTCCCTGTCTGCTCATGAGAGGTTCTTCCCCTGCCCCCGTCTCCATAAAACATCTTTATAGTCTTTCGAAATGCCTTGAATGTGTTTCCAGGATTTGGCAAATTGATCTCTGTTGATCCTTTTGACAAGAAGATTTTCTGTGTTCTGCAGTTGTGACTTGTGAGCTGAATAATTTGTTTACATTTTTTATTCTAAAAACTGAAAACATCAGAGGAAATGTTAAATGGAACTCTGCCACTTAGTGGCATTAACTTAATCTGTTGACACACACACTGCATACAGTAACATCTTGTATGCTATGCACCTGATCTTGGATCACTACAATTAGTAGGCAGTTTGCCATTAGCTTTACTGGTCATAAGATCATTACACATGAGCTCAGGCCTCATCTTTCCATGTAAAGAAATTAATAATTGGAAGACTTAGGTGCAGAGCATGGTGAATTTTTTTTCTCCTAATAGTTTATTCCCTGAGAAATGCAATTTCAGTTGACCCAAAACGAGTCATAAATATGACACAAATTTATCTAACAGTTCACAAAATGGAGGAAGGGGAAGTGGAACAGGATTTGAAGACAGGTCTCTTGGGCTAAGTCTACACAGCAGCGTTAGTTCAAAATAACTCACACTATTCTGAAATAACATAGTCCGCGTCTAAACTCTAATTCGGACTTCCTGCTGTTTAGACAGCACCATAAGTCAAAAGAAGCTATTTTGACTTAAGCTATGCAATTGACATAGCTCAAGTTGTGTAGCTTATTTTGGCTTTAACCTACTGTGTAGACATGCCGTTATATCCTACGTGAGTGCCTTAACTACATTGATGAAAGCTCTAAGGTGGACACCTCCTCTTGGATACTCAACTAAATACTTAGGTATGTCTGTGAGTGCCTGACTAATTTCAAAGTAGTGTACCACCAAATGGAGTTATACTGTCCTCACACTAGTTTAAAGAACAATTAAGGCCATAAAAGTAGATTACAATTTATACTGTTTCTAGCATAGTTCATTTTGACAGAGCTGAGCTTTGGACAGAGTTTTCAAAACTGTATATAAACAAAGGTACTAAATATTAAACTTAGAAATATACCTGTGTCTGGCTTTCCACTTACGTGGTGTGGGGGTTTTGTTTTTAAAATATGTGACCCTCTCTGGTTGTTTTTTCTAGAAGGCACTGTCTATTTGTGGGACATATAATAGATTAGCATAATCATGTAAATTGGCAAGATGACTGAGGAGAAACAAGCACAGCAAGACGCAGTAATGTCTATTCATCAGGAGGAAATATTTTAAAAACACAATCAGTCATAGTAACAAAATCTTCCCTAGGCTGGAATCAGCGGACGCCAAGCATTCCCTTTTTTCTGTCTCTCCAACAGTCCTCATAAACTTTCCCTTGAACACCTGTGGAATAGTAAAATGTGCACTATGTTGTGGTTCTGCACCTTGTCACAAGTAAAGCAGTATTATCATGTGTGTTCGTACATAAATATATTTTATATACTGTCGTCACTATTCCTTTTCTCACATGCTTGATGAAGTCCAGTGAATTCTGCATATCATTCTTTTTGCTTCACATGTTGTAAGAGTGTCCTCATGTTTGCATTTTCGTTGGTCATATGTAGATTCAAAGTGATTTTGGACAATAATTTTCCTGTTGAGTAAAAAATTTCCAGATGATGTGACTCTGTCGATTTATTACTAAACAGTAGTATTTATTATTATTATTATTATTATTTTATTATCCACCTGGATCACAATTGTAGACCAGGACTCCATTGTAACAGGCAGTGTACAAACACAGAAAAAAACATGCAATCCCTTGCCCTGAACAGTTTACAATCTAAGAAATTCTCCACATTATTTTTTCTTTACTAAGGTCAACTTATGAGCCCAATGTCTAATATTTAAGAATGGAAAAATTGAAGGTGACTTTGTGATCTTGAGTGATTTGTCAAATTTTAAATGAGAACAAAGCAATCTGAATAATAAAAGAGGTACTAAAAACAGAGGTATTAATAAAGAATCGGCCTGTGCTTTTTCCTTTTTCTTCCCTACTTTGTGTCTTACATTTTTCTGTAATTTCATTGTTTTCAAAGCCAGAAGGGAGCATTATGATAATTGAGGATATGTCTGCACAACATCTAAACACCCATGAGTGGCCCATGCCATCTGTCTTGGGCTTCCAGGGCTCAGTATGCAGGTCTGAGGATGCAGGAGCTCTGGGACCTCTCAGCCCTACAACCCAGGCTCCAGGCTGACTCTGGAAGTTTGCAAAGAAATGAAACAGCCCTACAGCCCAAGCCCCACAAGTTAGCTGACATGAGCCAGTGACAAGTATCTAGTTCTAGGTAGATATACTCTAATCCTGACTTCCTGCATAGCACAGGTCATATAATTTCATTGTGTTTCCTGAATCAAATCCATAATTTCTATTTCATCTCTCAAATATCTCTTAGAAAGTCATCCAGTATTGATTTCAAGACTTCTACTGAAGGAAAATATACCATATCCTCAGGTTAGTTATTCTAATGGCTAATAACTTCAATATTAAAAAATAGCCCCTTTTTTCTCATCTGAATTTGCTCAGCTTCATTTTCCGGACATTGGATTTTGTTATGCCTCTAACTTGGGGTATGTCTACACTACCACCCTAGTTCGAACTAGGGTGGCTAATGTAGGCAACCGGAGTTGCAAATGAAGCCCGGGATTTGACTTTCCTGAGCTTCATTTGCATATTGCCGGGCTCCGCCATTTTTAAATGTCTGCTAGTTCAGACTCCGTGCCCGCGGCTACACGCGTCTCGAACTAGGTAGTTCGGATTAGGCTTCCTATTCCGAACTACCGTTACTCCTCATGGAATGAGGTGTACCGGTAGTTTGGAATAGGAAGCCTAATACGAACTACCTAGTTCGAGCCGCGTGTAGCCGCGGGCACGGAGTCCGAACTAGCAGACATTTAAAAATAGCGGCACCCGGCAATATGCAAATGAAGCCCTGGAAATTCAAATCCTGGGCTTCATTTGCAATTCCGGTTGCCTACATTAACCACCCTAGTTCGAACTAGGGTGGTAGTGTAGATATACCCTCCTGGATTAAAGAGCCCTTGATTCAGAAATCTGTCCCAGCACAAATTCTTACAAACAATGACTGAGTTACTGCTTAACTCTCTTTTGGATAAGCCAAATAAACTGAGCTTCTTATGTGTCTCACTATAAAGCAGGTTTCCAGACATTGAATCATTCTTGTAGCTTGTTCTGAAAGTTTTCCCATTTACCAACTTCCTTTTCTTTAAAGAATAAACATTGAACTACACTACACAGTATTTCCGTCAACAGTCTCCATAATGCTGTGTGTGCAGTGGTACTTCCCTACTTCTCTTGATATTCATGAGCAAAGATTGGTGAAGAAGTCATGTTTGGAATGATACCCATTTTAACTTTAGGCACGGGTTTGCTATTGTTGAGGCAAAATGAGGGCTAAGCTTCACTTTCAGATTGGTATGCATTGGTTTCAAAATAATTTGAGACTGGTTCAGATTGGCAAAAGTCACATGAGATGAGCTCATCTCATAATATTTCTATTCACTTTATTTATTATTTGTGTTGTAGAATACCCTTTCCCCAAGATCTCCTACAAAAAGCAGATGGAGCCAGTCAGTAAGAGTGGCTGAAGCAGAGGTGGCCCATAATCATAGAATGATAGGTCTGGCAGTACCTAGCACCATCTAGACCGGGGTCTACATCCTTTCAGAAGTGAAGTGCTGAGATTTAACTTATTCACCTGTATGTACAGGTCTGAGTGCCAGTGATACTGTTTAAAGTCAGTAACAGCCCTACTTACGGCAGCTTCATTACAAAATAAATCAAGATGTAGATCTTACCATTTAGTGTGATCCTTGGCCTTGCGTTGCCTTGCTGAGTTCCCCGATCTTGGGCTCGTAGTTTGATACTTTTAAGCAGCACATAAGCCTCTGAGTGTTCAGTCAGACACCCCAAATAAATTGTCCCTTGCTTCCATCTCACCACAAAGATACCAGCACCTAGGCACCCCCTCTATCTTCCCCTCCCCCTCTGTGGAATCTGCAGCAGGTTCCAAGCTAAAGCGCAAACAAATTATGCACACCTTCCCCACCTCATAGCACAAACTACCTCCCTGCCTCTACTTCACCCCAATGCCAACACCCACCCACCTTCACTTCCCCCAAACCTCCCAAGCAGTCACACACATGCTGCCCCCTTCCCCAGCTGGGTTGCCAGGCTGCCTCTGCCCCACTATCTGGCTCCATTGCTGGAGGAGCAGCCACATGGCCCAGGCCCTCGACTCGGCTGCCCAGGAGCAACCCCCCATCCTTGTCTTGGCCCCATTGCCAAAGGACAGCCCATGTGGCCCAAGCCCCGGCCACCGGAGCTTGCCCAGCTAAGCCCGCATGCACCAACAGCAGCACCAGCTCACCTGTTTTCACCAGCTCATGCTGCTTCCACTGGATCACTTCTATAAGGGTATGTCTACACTACAGCGCTATTTTGAATTAACTTAATTCGAAATAGTTAATTTGAATTAAGCTATTTCGAATTAATGCATCGAAACACAAAAACTATTTTGAAATAGCACGTCCACATTGAGTGGACTCTGAACCAAAGTTAAGGCTGGCAGGAACCAGTGCCGGCAGGGCATCAGGTTAGGACTTAGTATGTGGCGATGCTGCCTGAGGCTAACTGACCTCCATGCTTAAAGGGACCCTAACCCCATCCTGGACAGACAGTTCTCAGGGTTTCCCGCTTGCTTGTCTACCTCGATGAGGGACAGCAAAGCAGTCCTATCTTGGAGTGCCCTGAGTGCCCGAACTCGGAACACCACAGCACTCAGCCACATGGAGCCAGAGCTGTCCCTGGACATGCCAGTGTGTCTTGTGGGGTTGTTGCCATCAGCCTGGCTGCGCTTGCTGCAGGCTGCCATCCGGGGAGGTCCATCGGGGGGCTGTCAGGATCCAGGAGGCCCTGAGGAAGAGCATTCACCCCGAGAAGCCCTCAGAGCCTTCCTGGTCCTCCCCGCCGGGGGCTTGTGGCCCATTCCTCCCTCACATCCTTCCACTTACCCCTTCTTAACCCCCCCTTTCTGATGTCAAATAAAAGACACGTATGTTCAAAAATAGAAACTGGGTTTATTGAAAAAAACTGGGGGGGGAGGGATGAACCTCTGGGGAGACTGGGAAAAGGAGGTGGGAGAGGGGAAGAGAGAGGATGGGAGAGGGGAGGGGGAAACCTGGGAGAAGGGAGCTGGAAGGGGGAAGCAAGGGGAAGAAGGGGGAGGGGAAGCTCAGGGATCAGGGTTGGGGGTCTCGCCAGACCAACTTGACTTTCATGCTAACCTGCTCCTGGGTTCTCATGTGGCCTTTGGTGGCCAGGCTGGTAGCTATCCTTCCATAGACAGCTGCATTCCTCCGTCTAATGTGGAGATCATGGACGTTGGGAGCATCCCCCCCAAACTTGAATAAGGTCCATGGTCTCCACCCTGGACCAGGAAGGCGCCCGCCTTCTCCAGCCCCTGTCAGGCTCCTGAGAGCTGGCAGACTGGTCTTGGGGAGCGGTGGAGGGCTGGCTGCCAGTGGCTTGCTGGCTCATGTTTTGGGACCACTGGGTTAGGGGCCCTGGTGGCCTCTTCTGGCTCTGGGCTGGCAGGCTTGGAGCTGGCGCAGGCACTGTGGCCAGGGTCTACCCCTTTAATGGCTCCAGGACTGAGAGAGAGGAGAGTAAGTTTTCCTGGTTGTGTCCAGAGCGGTCACAAGGGCTCCCTGTGAAGGGCTGGAGGTCCCCTATTTCAAATTAAGCATCTACAGAGCACTTAATTCGAAATAGCTATTTCAAATTTGGTGTTACTCCTCATAGAATGAGGTTTACCAAATTTGAAATAAGGGCTCCACCATTTTGAATTTATTTCAAAATAGCGGTTTGTCTGTGTGGATGCTATTAAAGTGAATTCAAAATAACTGCTGTTATTTCGAATTAACTTTGTAGTGTAGACATACCCTAATGGAGTTGGGTGGAGAGTGAAGGGGGAGAGCACTGACCGGCACACAACCCAGTCTGAAGCCTCTCAGCCCTGGAAATGGTGCTGTGGCTGTGTACCAGCAGTTCCCACAGGCCAATCAGCAGCCTCCCCGCCTGCCTCACGGAGCTGGTTCTGCAGCGATGCAGTAATCACAATGCTGCCTGTGGCATGCATGGCAAGGGTTGCCAACCCCTGATCTAGACCATCCTTGACAGGTGTTTGTCTAACCTGCTCATAAATCTCCAATGATAGAGATTCCACAACCCCCCTTGGCAATGTATTCCAGTATTTAACCATAATAATGGAAATAACTGCAATGTTTTCCTGAGAGAGATTTTGCAGGGGTAATGGCCAGAAGCAAATCAAAGCACCTAGTGGTGGAAGGGGATTCAACAAAGGAGAGTGCTGCAGGTGAAAGTTATATAAACCATGTCAGTTTTGTAGAGATTTATTTTGAGTTGAATTCTAATGCATAAATCAAGGTGTCAACAGGTGAAAATTCAAATGAACTACAATAGGTGTCCACTCACCGTGCTTGTGCCTCCTGCTAATTATCCTGGAGATTAGCTCCACAGATCATTACTGTGTCTCCCAATGACGTATCATCTGCTCTCTGATCTGCGTAGTTCTAGGAATCACAGCATTTTCTTGGCCCTACAGTCTTGTCACCATATGTTTCCTCCTTCTGAGGGCTTAGTACAGCTGCCCAACTCTCCAGTCACTTTCCACGTGGGAAGTGGGGAGACCCTGGTCTGTCCAGTACTCCACGCTCCGACCCAGGGTCTCTCTGAACCGCAGTTACTTACTGTGTTCCTTTACTTCAACTTCAGCTGCATTTCCCTGGGTGGCTTCCCTGTAGCCATAGCACCCTAGTCAATCCCAGCAGCCCATTTGGAGCTTCTTCTCTACTGCCTAAACTGATTTGTCCAAAGTGCATCAGGGTTGCAGCTTACTAGGGACCCAGCCTTCTCTTCTCAAGTCCTCAGCAGGCACTTACCATGCTCTGCTCTGCAATTCTTCTTATGTTGTCCACTGAGCCTGGACTGGCTGCTTCTCACAGCCTCTCTCCTATTGGCCACTTCCCACATGGCCTTGCTAGGGCTGTATTCACCCCTTATATACCAATGTGGGATGGATGCCCCATCACATGAAACTATATGAATAGAACCTGCTGTGTCTTACAAAGATTGGAACACCTGCTTCCAAATGACTAGTATGTAATATTAAAACCTTTCACTCCTATTCAAGCCACTTCATTCTGGAGACCTGTCAAAAGAACCATGTTTTGAGGTGTATCTCCTAGTATGTTGGAAGACAGAGATTGTAGAACTATTGCAATTTTTCAGTGGAGAATAGTAGTATGTTCGGTATACAGAACCAAATTCTGAACTGATTTACACGCTGTGCAGCTCTGTTAAAATCTCTGGAGTTGCACGTGATTAAACAGTGCAAAATTTGACTCACAGTATATTGCTTTACATATTCATGTTGAGAAGGTATGAAGTCAGAATTAAATCATTAATAGCAAGACACGTAGGCTATGTGTATACTGCAGCACTATTTTGGGATGCCGGAAGTATCCTGAAATAGCTATCTTGCATCTTAACAACGCACCCATTATATTGAAATATAAGGTGCTTGCTAGTCTGATGTCCCTGTAAACCTCGTTCCACGAGGAGTAAGGGATGTTTCGGAATAGTGGGTTACTTCGAAATTGGGCTCTATGGAGACAGAGCCAAATTACGAAATAAGCTATTTTGAAATTGACTTGAGCTATAGATGTGGTGTAGACACAGCCATAGCGACAAATTCTACCTTCAGATTCTTCTGTTGAGGTGAATGGGTCCATATGCTGAATAATGCCCCCGTGAATCGGTTTGCAAAAATATATGCCAAAACAGAAACAACACTTCATAGTAAGACATTGACATTGTACTATAAACTGAATACATTGCATACAGAAATCCATTTACTCTAAATATAGATTCACCTTAGTACAGTAAATACACAGGTGTTTAGTGCCTGTAATACAGTATACAACAATAAATATTTACCTTTTTATAGAACTGTTTCCTCAGTAAGATTACACAAAAAATGTTCTTTCCACCTTTATTACATGGATTGAATGGATAGGACTGTGCTAGTCTGAAATCTCCATTTAAAATGACAGAAAGAACGAACGAACGAACGAACCTGGTATGTGGTTTGTCTTATTCATAGGAGTTCATTCGTTCTTTCTGTCATTTTAAATGGAGATTTCAGAATTCAGACCAATAATATAAGTGCTTTTACAAGAGGCATTTCTGCAGTTCCACATTCAATGTTTTTTCACACAAATCTTAAATCATCCCTTTAGTCCCATGATATTTTTCACACATTTTTAAATGCTTGGCTATAAGGATTACAAACACAGAAAGTGTATCTTTGGTTTCTGAAGTCAGCTTCAAAATGAACTATCTTTCCAGTACTTGAATGCAGCTTGTAGTTCATTGTATTTTTGCATTAAGCCTTATGCTAATTTTATGCACATATGAGGTAGTATATGTTTGCCTTGTTTGCCTTGTATCACATCCTTATATATTCCTTTCATTCCAGTGAGTAAGACTACAGATTGGAAAGAGAATACATGGGTTTTTTTTGTTTTGTTTTGTTTTGTTTTGTTTTTAAAGACAGGACATGCACTGTCTTATCTTTGACCATAAAGCAGAAGTAAATTCTTCCTGTCAAACACAGATATATGAATGTTTTATGTATGCTCCTTATTTTTAAAAGTTTCAATAAAAATGTAATTAAAAAACTTGGTTCTTATCCCACAATGTATGTAGTGCATATTGCCTATTTCTTTACAATGTATCAAGAATAATGTGATTGCACTAGTTATAATATGTGACTTCTCAGTATGAATATGAATTATGTGCAGGCAATGGTTTCTGTATCTGTCTTTTATTATGTTGCACAATTTGCTTTATTTTCCTTAGGGCACAGTTTGTGCTCAGTTACCACCTCTGATTTTTGTATGGATAATGAAATATTTATAGTGGCAAACTCTTCAAAATTAGGTGCTCCATCAGTGATTTGTTTGGTATGAATGAATAGATGGATAGGAATACGTAATTTTGCACATGCATTAGCATCACATAACTTATACACACACATACCCATGTGTGTATATGACCATGATTTCAGATGAGTATGGTGGAGTTTTTCCTTCATACATGTATGGGGGACAGTGATCATGAAATAATAGAGTTCATGATCTTAAGGAAAGGTAGAAGGGAGACCAGCACAATTGAGGTAATAGATTTCAGGAAGGCAGATTTTGATAAGCTCAGAGAACTTGTAGGTAAGGTCCCATGGGAAGCAAGACTGAAGGGAAAAACAACTGAGGAGAGTTGGAAGTATTTCAAAGGGACGTTGTTAAGGGCCCAAAAGCAAACAATTCTGCTGTGTAGGAAAGATAGAAAATATGGCAAAAGACCAGCTTGGCTTAACAAGGAGATCTTGCATGATCTCAAAATAAAAAAGGAGTCATATAAAAATGGAAACTAAGACAAATAACAAAGGATGAATATAGGCAAGCAACACGGAAATGCAGGGGCAAGATTAGAAAGGCAAAGGCACAAAATGAGATCAAACTAGCTACAGGCATAAAGGAAAACAAGAAGACCTTTTATAAATACATTAAAAGCAAGAGGAAGACCAAGGACAGGGTAGGCCCACTGCTCAGTGAGGAGGGAGAAGCAGTAACAGGAAACTTGGAAATGGCGGAGATGCTCAATGACATCTTTGTTTCGGTCTTCACCGAGAAGTCTGGAGGTGTGCCTAACGTAGTGAATACAAGCAGAGAGAGGGTAAGTTTAGAAGATAGGATACACAAAGAACAAGTTAAAATTACTTAGGAAAGTTAGATGTCAGCAAGTCACCAGGTCCTGATGAAATGCATCCCAGGATACTCAAGGAGCTGATAGAGGAGGTATCTGAGCCTTTAGCTATGATCTTTGAAAAATCATGGAAGACAGGGGAGATTCCAGAAGACTGGAAAAGGGCAAATATTGTGCCCATCCAAAAAAAGGAGAATAAGAACAACCCAGGAAACTACAGACGGGTCAGTTTAACGTCTGTCCCAGGGAAGATAATGGAGCAAGTAATTAAGGAAATCATATGCAAACACTTGGAAGGTAATAAAGTGATAGGGAATAGCCAGCATGGGTTTGTGAAGAACAAGTCATGCCAAACTAATCTGATAGCTTTCTTTGATAGGATAACGAGCCTTGTGGATAAGGGAGAAGCGGTGGATGTCATATATCTAGACTTTAGTAAGGCATTTGATACGGTCTCGCATGATATTCTTATTGATAAACTAGGCAAATATAACTTAGATAGGGCCACAATAAGGTGGGTGCATAATTGGCTGGATAACCGTAGTCAGAGAGTTGTTGTTAATGGTGCTAAATCCTGCTGGAAAGGGATAACAAGTGGAGTTCCGCAAGGGTCTGTTTTGGGACCCGTACTGTTCAATATCTTCATCAATGATGTAGATATTGGGATAGAGAGTACACTTATTAAGTTTGCAGATGATACCAAACTGGGTGGGGTTGCGACTTCTTTGGAGGATAGGGACATAATTCAAAATGACCTTAGCAAGTTAGAGAAATGGTCAGAGGTAAACAGGATGAGGTTTAATAAAGAGAAATGCAAAGTGCTCCACTTAGGAAGGAACAATCAGTTCCATGCATACAAGATGGGAAGCGACTGTCTAGGAAGGAGCATGGCGGAAAGGGATCTAGGGGTCATAGTGGACCACAAGTTGAATATGAGTCAACAGTGTGATGCTGTTGCAAAAAAAAGCAAATATGATTCTAGGTTGTATCAACAGGTGTGTTGTAAGCAAAACTCGTGAAGTCATTCTGCCGCTCTACTCTGCACTAGTTAGGCCTCAGCAGGAGTACTGTGTCCAGTTCTGGGCGCCACATTTCAAGAAAGATGTGGAGAAATTGGAAAGGGTACAGAGAAGAGTGACAAGAATGATTAAAGGTTTAGAGAACATGACCTATGAAGCCAGGCTTCATGAACTGGGCTTGTTCAGTTTGGAAAAAAGAAGATTAAGGGGGGACATGATAGCGGTTTTCAAATATCTAAAAGGGCGTCACAAGGAGGGAGAAAATTTGTTCCTCTTGGTTTCTGAGGACAGGACAAGGAGTAATGGTCTTAAAGTGCAGCAAAGGAGGTTTAGACTGGACATTAGGAAAAAATTCCTAACTGTCAGGGTGGTCAAATATTGGAATAAATTGCCAAGGGAGGTAGTGGAATCTCCCTCTCTGGAGATATTTAAGAACAGGTTAGATAGACATCTGTCAAGGATGGTGTAGACAGAGCTTGGTCCTGCCTTGGGGGGGGGGGGCTGGAGTCGATGACCTCTCGAGTTCCCTTCCAGTCCTATGATTCTATGATTCTATGTGGCACGTGTCTATAGTTTCACTTGAATGTCGTATTCACTTTTCAGCAACTCCTCCACTCCTTCCTCCATTGCACTTTTTCTGCTTAGGATGAGTTCAGAATTTGGTAGGCTATTTAATGAGTGCAAGCCTTTTTCCATGTTCCAATTCAAATCACCCTTATCTTTACCCAAGTACATAAAATAGTATTCTGCATAGACATTAAGACCCTATGACACTTTTTTCAAACAAAGTTGTTTTGCATAAATTCCTCAGATGAAATGGTTTCTTTCCTCCCTTCTCCCCTCCTTGCGCCCCGCCCCCCACTATGTTCTCTGTCCTGGTATACTACATGCCTAACTTAACACCAGAGCATTCCAGTGTTACTGTTATGTATAGGTATACAGCTTATGAAGCACTGCAGGATGAAAAATGCCATATATATTTAAAATGTTCTCATTATTGCTTTTTAAACCCATTTTACCTCTGTCATAATGAACTCAGCCATGCTTTCTAATTTTTGCTTCCTTTCTGGGACATCAAATTCAGCTACTGTCACCTTGTATTGTATTATACATAGATATCAGAGTCATTCTCCCTAGATCCCAAACAAATCTGACCCACACTGGTTTCTAAAGTGAAATTCTTGATTTATAAGATACCAAGTTATGTGTGTTTTGTAAGCTGCAGCTAGATCAGAAGACTGAGAACCATAAATCTTATGTTTACTCTGAGCATGGTTATATAATAATTTTCAAGAACATATCACTATTTTTTGGCATTTTTGGCAACAAATGGAATATTTATAGTGATTAATTACCGAGATCCCTAACATATAATGTGTGTTTGAAATCCAGGTGAAATTTGGACCTACATATTGATGTCTTGCATTTTCCAAAGGGGATTGTATGGATAGATGTGTCCTTAAATGGAACAAACTTAATGTATCCCTACTGGTACTGTGTCCATTTCTTATGTTCTATCACTTTAATACATTTCTACAGGGGCAAAAAAGCATTAGTTCATTCTTCCCCAGGAGTAATGTCAAAATTCCCATGGCATACACATTCCTGTGGCTATCAGAAACATGATGATCTGAAGCCAAGTTTCTTTTCCAACGAAAGTTTTGGTGATCTGGAATGGCAAAGCAGCATTGATCACAAGTGTATTTTACTATTCAGTATCCAAATTAATATTAGCTAAACGTGAACAACAATTCAAGAGTTTAAGGTCACTTTATTAACAGAAAACATCAATCCTTTGTATAATTCAATTAAAAACATCAATAAACATCTAATTTCAAAAGTCGTGAGTAAAGTATACCAATATACCATATCCAAGAGACACAAATGCTCAGCAACCACTGAATCATTGCCTGCTTTAATAAGTATTCAAAAATTATACTGAGACTTCAAAAGAAATTGTAAGGAATTGTTAGCAGGTTTATTAATGTTTTATGTTTTATTAAAAGTTTGGGTGTACATTTCACAATGAGCAACATCAAAAATCAGACTTTCTGCCTGTAATTTTGCTTCCTCCTGTCTTTCTGCCTTTGGGATTCGCTCTTTTCCTTTCATCAGCTGCCATTTTCAGCAGCATGCAGTAATTTCATGGCTCATTGCAAGCGCTGAAAACCTTTGAAACCACAAATGCTAACCTACCTGGCCTGCAGCCATTTAGGAAGAGATTAATTTAGCAAACAGAAGCAAAACACTTTCTACTTCTAGCCTGTGCATAATTTCACTACTATCTATATTTATTTTACAGTGAGCAGCGTAATGACAATTTCAGTAATTGCAACTCTGTAAAAATTTGCCTACCTAGCTTATCGCAGTATCACAAGACTGTGAGTCAGTCAGATTAGAAAAAGTACAGCATGTGGAACTACATTGGTTGCCTTCCAAAAAATATGTGCCTTATATAAAACTTCAGTAATGTTTTTGCACTTATTTGTATACTTATCTACAGGACAATGGATTCTCCATGATATTTGGTTGGGATGTCTGTGCCTTTTTTATGCACTGTGATTTATGGGTGCTGTTCCCATACTAAAAGATCAGCATGCTAGTAGACTGCAAGTGCCAGCCCATTTCTGCAGACTGAGTTACAAATGGCTGTTATGTTGCTGTCAAGCAATTTGAACAGAACTGAAAGTCCATCTGGGGCAAATTTAAGCTATCATGCTTGGCCTGAATTCAAAGTCTAAATTAGCACACAAACTGTTAGCTTAAAAATAAGTTGAAATTGTTATATTGTTTGTAATCTAAACAAATCATCACAGTATGTGAGTTAACCCACACACTTTCTCCTAATCTAATTTTTTTACTTGTGGTAAAAAATTTCAGACCTGGTTGCCCAAAGTTAGGAAGCCTAAATCCGTAGTTAGGCACTGAAATAAAAAAGCTGCTTGCACTGCTGGGGAGAAACAAACAGCTACGCTCCTAGTTGATGTGAGTGACAATTAGCAAATCTCAGCACCTTTAATAAATTAAATGCTAGAAATATATGGAAATGTATTAACTATAAGCTTTTATTGTCATTGTGTTTATATTTATTTAGAAAATATAAAGCAGCAGCAGCAAGCTCTGAGGGTTTATTGTACATCTCTGACTGTGGAGCATTTTCATACACACACATGAATGACTCCGTTTATCTCTGTCTAGTGTGTTCTGGTAACCAGTATGGTTGCACCATATGCTAAAAGGAACCACTGAGCTATCTTCAGCTCATGACTTCTGTAGTACTGATGGTTGATTTGAGAAATGTAGAGGCTGTTTTCCAGCAATCAGGGCACCAGTTTGGGAAGATAGTCACTTTTGCAAAAAATGGCATTTGGGTGACCTTGAGGCACCTTGCATTATGAAATTGTTACTCCATATCACGGGAGAATGGCTTGGCCTATGGGAATGTAAAATGGTGCTTTCTGCCATTATGGGTTTCAAGAAGTCTGCTGCCAAGTAATATAGAGGTGACTGAATAAAAAAGAGAGAGAAAATGGAGCTTAGCTCTACTTATAAAACAAAGAGCAACTGATGATCATTCTTTTTTCTTGATTTATATCGACTCAGATACGTTAATACCAGGGAACGGAAAGTGTGCAATATTAAATTTGTTTATGCAGTGTTTTTATAATAGCTAATTCATTTAAGCATACAGATACACAGACGGCAGTGGGATGACTGGCCAACCCACACAGATGTACACCTCCAATCTGGCATCCCATAACATTCATAAAATATGTCAACACAGCCTGGATTTCTTCCATGGTTTATGTTAAACTATTGGAGCTCAGGCCATACAAGCAAAATATTTCATATTAGTAAAATGTATGTCCCTAGGAAATATAAAAAACAAATGTATTCTCTCTAAATGTTCAAGCCATGTTCAGCAATGTGCACTGTGTAACAGAGGAGAAATGAACAAGAACAATTTTATTGGTGGAAGAGCGTTTCATACATACTGTTTTTCCTTTAAGCAATTGGGAGTATTTTGGTGCTGTATTAATAACATTTTCTTTTAAATTGTGATGCACTGTAAATATACTAAAGATTCAATCTTAATTGAATATAGAAGTATATACAATCATGACTGGTGTGGAAAAAGTGAATAAGGATAAGTTATTTACTTTATTCTCACAATATAATAACCAGGGGTCACTAAATGAAATTAATAGGCAACAAGTTTAAAACAAACAAAAGGAAGTTTTTCTTCACTCAGCGCATTGTCAGACTCTGGAACTCCTTGCCAGATGATGTGGTGAAGGCTAGGACTTTAACAGGGTTCAAAAAAGAGCTAGATAGATTAACGGATGATAGGTCCATCAATGGCTATTACCTAGGATGGGTAGGAATGGTGTCCCTAGCCTTTGTTTGTCTGGAAATGGATGACAAGGAGAGGGATCACATGAGGACTACCTGTTGTATTCCCTTTCACTGGAGCATTGGGTATAGGCTACTGTTGGCAGACAGGATACAGGGCTAGATGGACTGTTGGTCTAACCCAGTATGGCTATGCTTATGTTCTTAATTTAGATCCAGAATATTGCTGGTACTGTGATGGTAGGAGCAATCACAGTTGGGTACTTGAGTGCATAGATAGGTTCTAGATAGTGCTGTTAACACTGCTATACACACTGAAAGGTGGAGTCCTATCTCCTCTTTGCACCAATCCACGCAGCTGCCTAGGTGCAGAGAGAACATACTGCCCTTCTTTTAGAGATGGCACAGCTTGTATGTAGTAGACATGTGCCCAAACCAAACCCCTGGATCTGAACATCTCTTCAGTCTGGGGTTCTGGCATCCAGGTGGACATTTTACAGCTTGCATCCACCTCTGATATTTAGTAATTGTGATATCAATAGTTTAAGCAATATAGGTTTGTCAAGTACGTCACTAATATGTAACTAGCTACTATGTAATAAAAGAGAAATCAGCAAGTATATTTTAATGAGAGTAATATTCCCCACTAACCCATACATGTCTGTGCATTTCAGTAATAACAAGGCATGACACAGACAAAACAAGGAAATGCACTATGAAAACCATACTATCCTGATCGTACAGTGCAACTTGGTGTTCAATAAGTCTGTAACTCTCACTGAAGTCAATGAGTTTTGTGTGCAGAAGCACTGGGAGTTCAAGCTAGATTTTTAAAGCCATTTTTTCCCCTTGATTTCTAGAAAATGCACATGGAGATAACTGGCAAATGTGTGGATGGACAGAGAGCAATGTATCCTCATTAATACACAAATCTTTACCTACTCTAGCTGCTATAGCCATTGCAATATGTATGTAAAATCACACATTGTTTGGATAGCAATGACTTATCTCCAGGTTGCTATCATAAAATTAAGTATAAACTTTTAGGGACCCAATTCTGGAAAACATCCCTGTTCAGGAGAGGATTATACAAGTGATTAGTTTCAGAACTGGGACTCAGAGCAGGTATTATTGTATTATACGTGTAGTAAACAAGTTAACAGGCAAAATAACTTTTTCATTTGTTTTAATAACCCAAATTTTGAGAGATTACACCTTACCATAGGCCACCAAATACCCAGTTTCATTGAAGCTGTTTTTTTGCTACACGGTGCAAAACATTTTCATGAACAAATAAATCGCTATTTTTTATTAACTTCTTGCTCATCTTACTTATAACCAAAACAATTATTTTAAAATATTAAAGGAAAATTCTTCTTTATTGAAACATTGCCTGTGAAGTTCCAGCTTGGAAAAAATTATTAAAATGAAATTATAAACTTACAAAAACAGGATTTATAATGGAAACACTGATACACCCTTAACTATAACCATGTGAATAGTGCTGCTATTATTTACTATGGTAACATTATAAAAGACTACACTGTTTGGGCCATTATCCTTACAGTTCTCTTTTCAGCACAAATCATTATATTTATTATCTGTCTTCTTGTATGGAGGGTCATGAGAGAGGCCAACCAAAAGCTGAAGAAGCCTGCTTTTTAGAAGGAAATTGGACCTATTTCTAATTCTTTTTCTTTATCAAATACAAGGGAGCACATACTTTTTGTGAAAAATTGTTTCATGTAAGATAAAAGTACAGATTATTGGTGAGAAAATAACATGCTCTTCCCGACATCTTGCCAATTCTCGGGAGATACTGCCAGAGAGATTTTTACCTTCCTTACCCAGAAAATTTATTTCCTTACAGACTTTGAGCAACAGGTGCTAAAGTTTTGAGTATTTATTTAGGAATATAGTGTAAAATGTAGATATCAATTACTCAGAGGTATGTCTTAGAGACTTAGTGGTTTAGAATGACTATCTTACATAGTATCAGACAAAATGGAGGGGCTTAGAAATATTGATAATCGCTTCTTTGTTTCTTTCCTTTCTTTCTGCCCTTTTCCCCCCTTCTCCCTGTAATGCTGAAAACACATTATCAATCTCTCCATCATTCCTTTTTCATTGCAATTGGGATCTTTATTTCAACAAGATGATTCAGAGATTGTTGTGAGTGTGGTCTAGCAGTTAGACCAGCTGTGGATGTGGACTGGGAGGCGAGGCTCCTTGGTTATATTCCTGACTTTACAACTGTGACTTGCTGTGTAGCCTTGTGCCAATGATTCGACTGCTTTCTGCGACTCAGTTTCCGTGTATAAAATGGGTATAACAATAGCTACCTCATAGACATTGGGTGAGACTTGAGTCCTGCCTGGAAAGCACAAAAAGCATTAAACTAATTATTAGCCTGATTTCTAGTAGTGCTGAACTGCACAAATCACAGCTGATGTCATTGGGTGTGCAGTTACTCAATATCTCTTCAAAACAGGCCATATATGCTTATGTCTAGATGTGAAAGAAGCTTCCATCCACTTTCCCCATCTTTCCCTAAGAAAATTGACCATATTGTTGTTAAATAGGTTGCCTGATTTTTGTGTACCCTAAGCCATCCAATGCAGATATTCAATGAAAAGGGAAAAATCACTGACAAGACACAGAATGTGTCAAAAGAATGTAAAACTTTTCTATGGCCAATGTTGTGCCTTTTAACACCAATTGCATACTGTGGTCTTGTGAGGTCACACCAGGAATCAGCATCCCACAGTTTAATTTTGCACTGAAGTAAAAGTCCAATGTGTGTGGTTCAAATCTCTCCTAAACAGCTAGTACGGCTAGCTAGTTGAACTTTTCTACTCTGGCATGCTCAGGACCTGACCGGTGCCGAACCAGAGAATTTTCCAAACCATGGGAGAATCATTACCAACACGTCCACTTCCTACTAGCCTCTTAAAAGACATTTAGAGGTAAACTAGAGCTAAATAATAGCACAGAAAACTGAGAGCCAGGACTGGTGTCCGTAAACAAATTTCTTGGACTGCAGTAAACTTGGCCACACCCACAATCAGCGGACATCTGGCTAACTAAAATCATGCCAGACCATAGATGTTGCTGGACCAGAGAGTGCTGGACTAGAGACGTTCAGCCTATACACATAAACTTCTGTATGATGTAGCACAACAGGGTTCTTCTGTATTTGAAGCAACTTTGCAGTATGTTCTGTTTTCCTAAGGTGAGATGTAATTTATTAAAAGCATGTTTTGGAGCTATGATAAGTAAATATTAATACCAATGGTACAATAGTATTATCAGCCTGACAACTTTGCTTAATTCAGTAAATATTTCTGGCATTGTAAACATTGGCCAGTGCAGCAGCTGTTAATACAAAGTAGGCAAATTGATTGACAAATATGCTCAGAGATACAGGATTCTAGGAGCCTATGGATCAGTAGCTTCCTGATAACTGGCAGAAGGCTCTGGCTTGATTGCTAACAGGTAAATTAAAAAAATAATCCTATGACTTTTTTTGATGAAACAGTGTTTCTTGGGTTTTTAGATTGCACTGCCAATTTACCAGTGTCAATTCTATGTCAGAAAATTTGGAAAGGATAGTGCTGCTTTAACACAGTGGTGCATCAAAAGTCATGTGGCCTAATGCTTTTCACAAGGTTTGATGATTACACATGACAGTTAAAAATTGCTCTGTTTTTTAAGATGGAAGACTTTGTACACAAGGGTTAACTCAAATGGGTTTTATTTTAGACTACCTATTGTTATCTCACAGTATGTCAATAATATGTGCTTCAAAGGAATGGATAGGAAATGTTTATCAGTAGACAATGAAGCCAAATAGATTGTTTATGACAATATGGGAATACATTTCTTTGGCAAGATTTTGAAGTGTAGCAATCGGGTCATTCTTGTGTCTGCTTTTGCTGACATTCATCATAGGTGAACATCTAGGTAAAGCATACTGTGTTTGTATTGGACTTTGATAGCACAGTCCTAAAAGATAACACGGTCAAATACAGCATGTGCTGCTGCTGTTGCTATTTTAATAATCCATAATGTACCTGAATTACTCATTGCAATTTATAATTTATTAGTAAAGTTTATGTACTGCTTTGTGAGGAAAAATTTCCAAGTAATATATTTAGACATTTTTATTTTGCTATATTCATGATATTTACTTATTTATTTCCAAAATTACAGTGCTAATGATTGGAGATCATTCACTGATTCTTCAACAAAGATCAAAAGCATAGTTCTGTCATTTTAAAATCATATGTAAGTATTAATCATTGCATTTAAATTTGGCTTAATCTGCATCTTTCGCGCATCTGCTAAGCTGTTGTCTTTATTTCACAAAGTCACAAATATAAAAATCAAACAAGGCAAATGATGTAGCAGAATGATCAAGGAGTATTATTGCTTTGAGGACTACAAGTATTTAGTGTCTGTCTATCTTCATAATAATAATGTAATTTGTATCAGTTCATTGTGAATATTAATATACTCTTAGCAAGGTGATGAACATCATTTCCAGAAATTCGTTTCTACAAGGCTTAAAAAGATTGCTGAGCAAAGACAATTGAGAGGCACCCTCAATAGTATGGAGAAGTGAAAGCTTCAGCTGCATCCAGTACTTTATATATTGCTATTGCAACCAAAAACTGGAGGCCTTACAAACAGTGGCCAAAAATAATTTATGCGTATTCACAATGAGTTTAGGCATTGCAGATGGACAAGCGTGTTTAGTTTATTGTTTAAGGCAGTATTTCCCAAATGGTGTTCCATGGAATCCATAAAGAGAAAATAAGGGTTCTGCGAGAAACTTCCATTACAATAATATTTTATCATTACAATAAAATAATAATGATTAATAATTAATAGTATGTTGTTTTTGTTTTTAAATTTGCACAATTAAACTAAATGTTGATCTCATGACCTTGTTTAGCATTTGTTTATTATTAACCTTACTTATTTGTGGTCTATTTTTTCAGCTCCATGTATTAGACTGTTATTATGGGTTCTGCAAAATTCTTTCGAGTTTAAAAGGGTTCTGTGGCCAAATAAAATTGGGAAACGCTGGCTTAAGATATTGATGGCATTGTAGTTCTAGAACTCACAAAGAACTCTTCCCTCTCTCCCTGTCCACCTACCCCGATTTACTAGCTTAAAAGATTGTGTCACTTAACTCTTTCCCCTTCCTAATAACCATTTCATGGAATGCTCTTTGTCTTTTGACTAATCATACCCCCTCTCGCTTCTGAAAACCTGGTGTTGCTCTATTTCAAGGAGCTTGTGCAGCATTGAGTTCTGTGAAGCACACAACTTGCATAGCTTTTGTGTATCCTCTCCCACAATCAATACACTCTATTTCCACTCCCAAGGGAGCATTTGTAATCATAGATGGGTGGGCAGAATTTCCTGCTGCTAGTAAATATATTGTATTGAATATGATTCTCTGTTTCCCTGTAGCTTGTGTAGTTATTCCATCAGTGCAAAGCAGGTTTAAAAAAATCTACTATTCAGATCCGATAGCGTGCATACTTACTTTACTTGTACTTACCCACTGGTGGAAATGACTATATATGGACCAGGGTAACAGAGAATCAAGCCTGTTAATTTTTTTTTAATTATTTGAAATTTTGTCAGTATGCCACATTTGGTGTATTTGAATGACATGCACTCTCAAATCAAATTTTCCAAAGAGCCCAGCTCCTACACATGCAAAACATCTGGCCATTTACAGAGGGGATGTAAAAGGAGCAGTTGAAAATTGACCTCTAAAAAATGTGGTCAGTATCGCTCAGTTAAAGCTGAGTAACTGGGGATCCACCTCACTTATTACAACAGCCATGTAATGTGTCGCCAGTGTCTCCTTTCCCCAGGGCAGTCATGCTGATGAGAGAGTTATGTGGGGTTGCCACCAGTGCCTCTCCAGGGACATCCCTTCTGGCAGAAGCACTAGCATTCCTCATGCTTACACTCTGTGTGCTCCATGTGTGGGCAAGCTAAGGGCTGAAAAGGCTTTTAGTCTTCTCTCCATTCGAGCAGATCCATTCAGGAAGAGGCATACATTTAGTTCATGCTATATATTTATTAGGAGACTGTGGTGTGGTTTTTTTAAACTTCAATTTTCTATCAGTGTAGCACATATAATATATGATTCTGTTGCTAATTTTTCCATTCAGATTTCTCTATATTTCCATGGTTCAAGTTCCTTATTTATCTGAAATCGTGAATTTTTCCATTGCATGCACTGTTACATGATGATCATTTTTGCTTAGTTTTATGTTAACTACCACATTCCATCAATTGTCTGAGCTGTGTCACAACATTCAGCATCCTATTTTTGACTAAGAATGTCTTACAATAGCAGTTCTATTGATGCTACAGATCCATTGATTTATTTTACCATGTAGCACCAAAAACATTCATTACAGATGGATAACTAAAACAATAGTTATTAATAATTAATACTTGGGACTTCTAATACCAGCCTTCATGTGAGACTAGACACCACAGTAGGCTGTCTAGATTACTTCTCTCTTTCGACAGAGGGATATAAATTAAGCACTTCAAAATTGCAAATGAAGCCAGGATTTGAATTTTCTGTGCTTCATTTGCATAATCACTTAATGGTGCTCTTTCAAAAAAGTGCTATTTTGAAAGTAAAACCGTGGTCTAGATGCTGAAGGTTGTGACACAGCTTGGACAATTGATGGAATGTGGTAGTTAACATAAAACTAAACAAAAATGATCATCATGTAACAGGGTGTGCAATGGAAAATGGAAATTCATGATTTTTCCACTGCGGTCTAGACCGGTTCTTTCAAAAGGGAAGGCTTTTTCCCCATGCCCAGTATTAAATCTGTACTGCTAGCTTGTGCATTGGAAGCTAGAGTAATAGCTCTTCATAATCTCCAGCCCTTCTTCATTCACTATCTAGAATGCAGGGAATGTGGTCTACATCAGATCAGGACCTAATATGCCAGGAGGGTTTACACAGCAATATAGGGGGTGAAGGGTCTTTTCTCCCCCTAGTGACCATCTATAACAAGAATATAATCTTAGTAGAGCTGTCACTTAATCAGTTAACTGGTGATTAACTTAAGAATATTAATCATGATAAAACAATTAATCACAGTTTTAATGGAACTGTTAAATAATATAATATCAATTGAAATTTATTACATATTTTATATGTTTCTACTTTGTCAAATATATTGAGTTTGATTACAACACAGAGTACAAAGTATACAGTACTCTATTTATATTAAAATACTTGTATCATAAAAATGTTAAAAAAATATTTTTCTGTTCACCTCATACAAGTAGTGAAGTGTAAACTCTTGGGATACATCTAGACAGTAGAGCTATTTTGGGATACCAGCGGTATCCTGAAATAGCTACCCCATGTCTTTTAAAACACGCCCATTATTTTGAAATATTTTTCAAAATAACGGGTGTGCTATTTCGGCATCCCTGTATCCCTTGTTTCACAAACGTTAAGGGATGTGTCAAAATAGTGCATTATTTCAAAATTTGACGCTATGTAGATATGCCAAATTTCAAAATAAGCAATTTCAAAATACAATCGAAATAAGATCTTATTTTGAGTTTAGGGTTCCGTGGAGATGCAGCCTTAGTCATGAAAGCATACCTTACAAATGCACTTAAAAACAAAACAATATAAAACTTTAGAGACTATAATAAATTCAGTCCTGCTTCTTGGTCAGCGAATCACTATGAGAAAAAAGTTTCAGGAGTTAATGCTTCCAGCTTCTTATTTACAATGTTACCTGAAAATGAGAACAGATGTTCATGTGGCATTTTTGTAGCTGGCATTGCAAAGTAGTTATGTACTAAATATTGTAAACATTTGTAAACTCCTTTATGCTTCGGACATAAGTCCAGAGGACATACTTCCATGCAGAAGGTGCTTAGTAAAAGTAATGTGTTACTTTGAGGTCATGTTATAAAAAAGAAGTGGGCAGCATTATGTCCTGCAAAGGTAACCAAATTTGTTAGTATGAGTAATTGGCTGAACAAGTAGTAGGACTGAGTGGACTTTGTCTCTTTAGTTCTATATTTTCTTTTTGAATGCATATTTTTTACATAATTCTACATTTGTAAGTTCATGATAAATATATTTGCACTTAAGTACTTGTATTAAGTGAATTTAAAAATACTGTTTTATTTTTATAGTGCATATATTTCTAAAAAATATAAAGTGAGTACTGTGTACTTTATATTTTGCATTGAAATTAAAATCAATATATTTGAAACTGAAAACATCAAAAATATTTATAAAATTTTGTTTTATTATTATTCGAGTGCAGTAAATGAATTTTTTTTTAAAAAAATCACATGATTAACTGCTTTTAATTTTTTAATCCCTTGACAGCCCTAAATGTAACCCATAAGTCATGTCTCCTGATCTAACCAGTTGTCCTCACTCCTCGCCAACCTGCATTTGTAGTATTACTATTTAAAACATATTCAGGGTAAAGGAAACTATAAAAAAGCAAAGATTTAAGTGAAAATGAGAGAAACTGTAATCCAATTACAATACTTATCATTAAATGATATAAATCACAGTTGATGATAAAGTTATACAATGAATAGAATCAGGATTTTAAATTCATTTGGATTTCCTAGCTCTAATATTGAATACAGGCAGTCCCCGGGTTACGTACAAGATAGGGACTATAGGTTTGTTCTTAAGTTGAATTTGTATGTAAGTCAGAACTGGCTCCAGATTCAGCTGCTGCCACTGAAAATGACAGGGGCTGACTACAGGAAGCCGGAGGCAGAGTTGCTCTGCCCCCAGCTTCCTGGAATCAGCCTGATCAGTTTCAACAGCTGCTGAATCTGGAGCCTGAGACAGAACAGCTGGGGCGCTGCCCGGTAGGTTTCCACAGGACCAACCCGGCAGCACCCCAGCTGCTCTACCCGAGGTGTCCCGCAACAAAATCCTGGTCTGCTGGGGGGGGGGGGCGCACTTGCTGCGTGGGCCCCCCCCCTCCCCCAGCAGACCAGGGAGATCCGAGCAAAGCCGCACAGGCGGAGGGACCCCGCTGCCCGTGCGGCTTTGCTCCTGTCTCCCTGGTCTTCTGGGGAGGTCCAGCAAAGCCGCTGGACCCCCCCAGCAGACCAGGGACACCCGAGCAAAGCCACCGCCTGGGCGGCTTTGCTCATTTGCCCGGAAGCAAAGCCGCCCAGGCAGCGGGACCCCCGCCACCTGGGCGGCTTTGCTCCTGTCCCCCTGGTCTGCTGGGGGGATCCAGCAAAGCCGCCCATGAGCTCCGGGGCAAGAAAAGCCCCGTTCGTAAGTGCGGATCCGACGTAAGTCGGGGACTGCCTGTATAATACAAAACAGGAGAAATACATTTATCTTAGAATTCATATCTAAATAAATAACTCCGCAATTTCATTTGATCAAAAAGGAAAATAAGTATAACTTGTATTGGAAATATAACTAAATATCCAAAGGCTTTAAGGACACTTAGGGTACGTCTACACTGCACACTTATTTCGAAATAAGCTATTCTTCAATAGCTTATTTCAAAATAGCATGTCTACACTGCAGGGAAGCCTCAAAATTAATCGAAGGCAGGCTTCCCTAATGTAGACGTGCTATCTCGATTTAGAACCCCAGGAGGGACTGGGGAGGAATAACTTAGAATGGGCCTGGTGAAGGCTTATTCTGAAATAGCAGCAATGGAGTACAGTATCTACACATGCCTTATTTCAAAATAGCTATTTTGGAATAGGTGTTATTCCTCCTAGGCTATGTCTACACTACAGAGTTTTTGTGGAAGAACGGCCCTTTTTCCGCAAATACTCACAGAGCATCCACACCTCAAACGCAGTTTTGTGCAAGAGAATAGAATAAACAGAGGGGGTTTTACACAATTGGTATTCCTTTTTCTACAAGGAAGAACACCTTTTTGAGAAAGAGTTCTTTCACAAAAGGGTGTGTGTGGATGGGAAAGAGACTTTTTTCCTCAAAAAGAGGAAAGAGAAAAAAGTACAGGTGCCCCGGTGGCCATTCTGTGGATACCAATTAGTTCTTACTTTCGAGAAAGCATCCATGCAGTCTAGATGCTCTCTTTCACAAAAGAGCCTCGCTTTTTTGATGCGCTTTTGCAGTGTGGACGCGCTCTTGCGCAAGAAGTTTTTGCAAAAGATCTCTTCCAACAAAAGCTTCTTGCGCAAAAAGCCTGTAGTCTAAACGTAACCATAGAATGAGGTTTACAAACTTCTGAATAAGGCGTCCGTTATTTCAAAATTATTTCGAAATAACAGAATGGCTGTGAAGATGCTCACATTGTTATTTCAAAATAACGCTTGTTATCTCAAAATAATGGAGCAGTGTAGAGGCGCCCTTACTCATCCATATATATATTCTTTAAAAAATCAGCAATTCTTAGTTTTGAAATTCATTATAGTCACTAGAAATGAAGTAATACTAAAATACTAAGATGTCTGCAGATTTAAAATATTCGGAGGTATTTAAACCATCAGTTTCCACAGACAGGTACTTGAATTGAAACTAACTAACATTTAGATCAGACACCTAGTATCCAATCTGAAAGAAATGCTACTAAAATTGCTCCTATTTTCCTTTGTAACTTTGCCAGTGCCTTATAGCATGATGCTGCACAAGCAACAGAATTATACCACACCTTATCAGTAAAATATGAAAATTCATTTGGATCTGCCACCAGCTATCAATTTTGATGAAAAATGTATCTGATTCCTTTTAATTAGAGTGGATGAAAGCAGAGCAAATAGGTCAGAGTCCACAGTGTTTGCAAACCAATGGAAGCCACATTCTGTGGCAGCCTGCTAAAGTATTCAGGGATAAATTTAGCACATGTCTAGTCACAAGGTTTCTCTATGAAATTTGACAGGGCACTCCAGTGTCTCTTCAGTGGAGTAAGCAATAACTGATATAATCTCAGTAGCATATGTAACACCAAGCATGTGTTTTGCAGATGTGTATACACTAAATGGCATCTAGTTTTCCAGCTTTTATTTTCTAAACAAGGTGCAGGGATTTACTGATTTCTTCTTTAACCCATTCTTACAGAGATTCAGCTAAACTGACTCAACCAGAATAAGTCCAGGTTTACAGCCCTACATGTGAGAGGAGACTCAAACTTGTAGGGACAGATCCTCAGCAGGTGAAAGTTGATATAGTTCTGACACCTAAAGAACTCTATGAATTGCACTGATGACCTAGCCCATGTTTATACACATGTTACTATCTCTTGAGCACAGTTATAACCTTAATTGTACATGTTGGGAAGAAATATTCTTTGGTTATCACTGGAAAATATTCTGTTTCCATTTTTTTCTCTTCTTAGTTTGTTACGAGGCCATTTATTTTCTTCCATCATTTTACTTTTTCAAATTTGCATTTTGGGTGGATATTACATTTTATCACAGTTTTCCATCAGAGTTAGGAAAGACTTTTAAAAAAGTCCTTTACAGTTTCTAATGCCTGAATTTCCCATTTTCTTTCAGCCTTTTCCTGCTGCTAGGCAATAATTTTTTGTTGCATTTTGCAAAATAATTATATTATTCTGCCAGTTCAGCCAAATACTTTGTGTCCTATTCTTTTACTGGCCTAAAGGTGACTTTCATTTTCATTTTGACTTTACTCTGGACCTGTTTGGAGGCTCAGTCAGTGAAATAAAATTGCTTTGCAATTATTTCTACTTACAGATATATGACAGCTAGAATTTTTATGTTAATTAATCTTTGTTTTCTTTTAATATTGTGTGACTGCCTATCATAAATTGCCTTGCAAACCTGCTTTAATACATTCTATAAATTATTGTGGATTCTCTCAACATGTACCATGACTTGCAAATGGTTAACTTGGCAAAGATTTCTCTTGTTTGCCCTAATGCCTACTATGTATGTGTTTCAGCATCTGGGAATGGTTTGAGCGTCTAGCAATAATTGTCATTAAAAATAAACTACATCTCCCTGAATATTTTGTCATATTATAATCCTGTTATAAATGTGATTCTATATGACTAAATTAACACACATTTAACAGTAATACTAAGTGGACTGAGGCTGAAAAGAACAAACAAGATATTACATTTCTTCTTGTTTTGCTGTCTCATAGTGAAATTAGGAAGCAGTGTTTCCTCACCTGCATGCCCAGTTAAAGGCCATCTGTTTCCTGTTTAACTGTGATATCTTACATGGTTTTTCCAAAGATCCAACACATTAATCACAATAATCCCAGTCAAGATTAAGGGCCAAATCCTGCTGGCTTTATGCAAGTAGAGGATTGCTCTAACATGAGTAACCGGAGCAGGGTTTAATCCAAAATATGAATTAAGAAGTATAATTTCACTAATTTTTCAGTTCTGTTACTATACAATTTCTATTTTTTTTAATCTTATGGTAGGCTGACTACTTTGAGTTCATTACATCAGCTTGAAGTCCCTTATGTTATGCTAGATTACATTGAGTAGGTGATGTTGTGATCAATGATAATTATATTAGTGAAGTTGTGATGCCCTGCACTGTATCTGAGAACCTCTATGTTGTAAATTTTACATAGATTTAAAAATCTGGGAGTCAGATCTAAGCCAGGTATAATACTACTGATATGATGGAGGTGACCAGTGATAAATTTGGTCCAAGTGCCTTACTTTCATATTTGCTTCATGTTTTGGTGGTTGGGGCTTTGAGGTGACCTTTGGTGTTCAGGTCCTCCTAGCAAGTGTAAGCGGGGGAATGGTCCCGCTATTGTGGGGAACTTTCCTGGCTTCTATACGCCCCGGTGAAATGGACCAGCGAAAGGATCTGAGTCCCCGCTCCCACTTCCTTTACCCCACAGCTCCCCTGCTCCTGAATAGCAGAGTCCTCGAAACCCCAACAAGGCTGGGCCCAGGTTTCCTGGGGCTTAATCCCTGACCTTGCAGTCACTAGGGGCAGGAGTTAGGGTGTTCCCACTCCGAGGTGCTCTCTTTACACTGCATGCTTTCTTGGCCCAGTGATCATTTCATCAGGTTCAAAGCAAATACAATTTATTAAACATCAACTGATTAAAGAGAAAAGAATAAAAAAAATGAGAATGGTTAAATGAGAACACACAGCCCTGCTCTGTAGCACAGGGACATCAAAACAGCAGTCTGCAGAGTGTAAGGACAGTTCACAGTCTCTTCCTTAGAGGCCCTGGATGTGCTGCAGGGTGCTGCAGGCTGGACACACTTGCTCTGGCAGTGACCACACAGCCTCAAGCTCTAAGTGGCCAGACCCCTCTCCCAGTCCAGAGCCTCTCCCCACACTTTGCAGTTCCCAGCTGCTCACCACATCCAGCTGCAGGCTGCTTGGCCCATCTCTAGCTCCTTGCATTGCTTCTGTGTCCCTTTTGGCTCTCTGAGCACTGCCAGTCTGCTGCTCAACACAGGGTCTGCGCTCCTTGAGCCGTGTGTGTCTGGCTCTGCTGCTGCAAAAACTGCCCCTCAGCACAGCTTGCACTCCTCTTAGCAGTCTCTCAGCTCTCTCCTTGCTCAGAGAGACCCAGACGGAGGACGGGTCCTGGCCTCTTGCTTTTCTCACTGGCCTGTCCAACTTGTCAATCAGGCTGAGCTGGAGTGTTGGCTGCTTTCCGTTGTCTCTGGGGTCTGTCAGTCTCATGGACCCTTCCCCTTTTGATACTGGGAGCTGGCAAACCAAAAAACTCCCACAGAGTTTCAATAAGGGGCTAACAATCCCCTTACACAAGCAGAGCCAGAAAGGAACTACTTAGTGCCATATAGTCTGTCATGGATACATTACAAACTAATAAATATAATTATAATGTAAGAAATAAAAGTAATGCACACAAGGGCACCAAATTAAGGTTGCACAGGGAATCTCTGCTCCTACTTGCAGTGTCATCCCCTTTTCCCCACTCCCAGTGCCCCCCAATCTAGATCCTGGTGTAACCTATCCCCTTAATGGTTTCCAGTCTTAGTTTCCAGTCCCAACCAGCCCCAAATTATTTCCTCCTCACTGGACCAAACTCCATTCTTTGCCTTCCTTCAATCCCTAATTCTCTCTGTCCTCCCTCTGAGGCACCTTGTTTTGTTCTCTGTCTCTTCCCTATGCACTCTCTTTACTCCTTACCAAGCTCACTCCCCTCTCCACCGTGTTTTCTCCCCCCACCCCATGTCTTTGATTCTTGTTCTCGCTTCTCCCCAGCTTCTGATTTTTCTGTGCTAGAACCAATTTTCATTGTCTTTCTCTAGGGCTTCCACAAGCTCAGCTCCCCCCATGCCCCTCTTGGATTTAGAGGTCACTGACCTAAACAGAGCAGGAAGGAGAGAGAGCATTTCCTGCAAGGTGTGAGTATGTATTGGTGGAAGGAGACACAATGTAGCCATGGGGTAAACACAGCTCCTGAGTACTGCCTACTGGCTAATCTGGCTATTGGAGGGGAGAAAGAACTTTACAAGTAACAGTACTATAGTAAGTTTCTTTTTGTCCTTTCATGCTGTAAATATCATTTTGGCTGTCAAAGAGGCTTGTCTGAACTCCTTATACTTATTGTTAGAAAGTTCTAGCAGTTGCTTATCCAGAGCAGTTTAAGTTTCAGGGGTTATATAGAAACTGAGAGCAAAATTAAGTCTCCCCATAACCCTTTCCCAGAATAAAGTTATAATCATAATCTTCTGTGTGTGTCTATCATGGCTGCATGGGTTTTTTTCTGGAGCACTTCTATCAGGTACTCTTTGTTTGAGAGACCATTTAAAATTCTGGGATCTTTACAATGTTCATACACCATATCCTTTCCCTGACATTACACTGTTGCCTGTGACTATTTTGAAAGTCAGGCCCATGCTTAACTTTTTGATTTAAAAGAATTCATAGCGGGGTTTTTCATTCTTATAGATTTGCTTTCACAGGGCAAAATGAAGGTCTGGCACTCCAGGGTGTGTGTTAGCCTTGGGATAATGTTTGTGACTGAGAAGTATACAAGGCAAAGAAATAGCTTTTGTGGGTGATTAAATGCTGAAGTGAAGCTGAGGTGTTTGATAACCACAGAAGCCATTTATTGTGTGTATACTCCAGTGCCATGAACATTATTCCTATTATACAACAAGACAAAGGAAGATTCAACAAACCATAACGAGAAGAGTGAGAGGTATTTGTTGTAGTGTTTTGCTTGATAGAAGTTTGGAAGTTCTGTGCTGCTGTATTCTCAGATTTTTCCATGTATGTGGAACATTATTGGATGGAGAGTAAAGCCAAGGAAGGGTGTGGCCTGCAGAGGAGAGAAATGTGTTTGGTAAATAAATTATCAATACAAAGTTTCAGCATATTTTCTGAAAGGGAAATATTAGATTTTTCTAGGCTGTGGCTGGGGAGAATCATCCTCTTGCTCTGTAACACCTCATAATTACATACATTGTCAGTGGAAGACACCAGGCCATAACGCTTGCATTACTAGATTATGTTATTGAACAACAGTGTTTACTGTGTCATGCTTTATTGCTCAGGAAGATTACATTAGTCTTGTTCATAATAGGTATATTTTATTTTGTTAAGTTATGGGAAATATGTTCAAGAATAAAAACATGAATTCAAAAATATTTAGTAATGTATAGTAACGTGCATCTTCAGTATACTCTGTAAATGTTCTTTAGTCCTCACAGACACAGCTAATGTGGCTCAAACATTGTTCATAAACATCAGTTTAAATTTGCAAGTGGCTATTTGGTTCTGCATGATGCACACTCTTTTCTTTCCTTCAGCTGATGACAACAGGGTTTTTATTTATTGGTAGTGGAATTCACTGCTACTTGGGGGCCCACTCAAGGCCCATGCTTCACTTCAAAATCTCATTGTAATGCTATTTTGAGTGGGACTTAAGTATGGTGTATGGCTTATGCTGGCCTTTTGTATTTCAATTAATTCCATACCACATTGACACACACATGAATGTGAACAAGGGGGTTAGAGCATGAAAAAGCATGTCAGTTCTTAGCGTTCATTTTTTAGTATCTATTATTTTTCTGTTCACATTTTTTTATTCAAGGAGGGCATGTCTACACACCAGGGCAAAAGTCAAATTAAGCAATTCAACTTCAGCTACATCAATTGCATAACAGAAGTGAAAGTAGCTTAATTCGGCTTTTGGCATTGTTTACACAGCAGGCGGTCAAAGGAAGAGCACTCTTCCTTGGACTTCCCTTACTCCTTGTGAAATAAGAAGTCCTCCAGCTCACCATTATTTTGAAATAATGGCTTGCTGCATAGGCAAGCTCTTTGTTACTTCAGAATAACATCAGTTATTCCGTAATAACGCTGCTGTGTAAACTCACTCTAAGTGAGCAAAAAGAATGCTGTGTGACTTAGGTGACGAGTCACCCGCTCCAAACAATGAAAAGTCAAAAGAAATCATTTGCAAACAATCCTGTGGCTGATAATGTATGTATACAGTGTTTATTAAACAATTGTGAGCAAGGAATAAATTGGTAAAATTCAGTATGCATCTAAATAATTTGTCAGTTGATAAAGTACTATATTTGTCAAAAATATAAAGATAGAAAATAATTCAAACAGCTTTAGTCACAACAAGTCTGTGAAGTATATAAATATTGTTATCCCCATTTTACAGACGCTAAGTTCCTGCATGAGTGGCAGAACTGGATTTGACTTCACAGTGTGTTAAGAGAAAAAAAACTTGTGACTATGACTTTATTGTAGTGTCTGTAGAACTCTGTTATGGGAGATTCTGAAAATTTTATGATACATTTAACTACTGCAAGCAAAAATTGCAGATTTTGAATTGCAGCTACTTTCAGGACTTCCTAATCACCTTCATGTTCATTCTTTTAGGCCATCCAGCATCTACAAATTAAACACAAGTCCCTAAAACATTATATTATTCTCCTCTTTTGTTTGGTGTATACAGGTGAGAATTAAGTGCTTATTAAGGGTGATAGATTGACAACCCTAGAGCCTTTATAGAACACATAGAGCATAACAATAGCCTGTACCTGTTATTCACAAAACAGCAGTGGGTAAGCATTGCCCTCTTGTCCCACTAAAACAGTGGTTCCCAAACTTTTCGGCATCATGCCCCCTTTTTGATTTTTGAGAAACCCTTACCCTACTTCTCCCTCCCCCTCCCCCTTCCCCCCCCCCCCCCCCCCCCCAAATAGCAGCAACAGTTGTTGAGAAAAAAAAAAACCTGACTGGGGCTGAAAAACAAAAATAGCAGCAAAACTTGGGCGGGGGGGTATTGACGCGGAGGGGGAGGGGCTATGTCACCTTGAGCCCCCCCTGGAATTTCTTCACGCCCCGCCACGGGGGCACAGCCCCCAATTTCGGAACCCATGCACTAAAGAGTGTCAGTGCTGACATGACCAGATACTGTAGTTCATGTTTCAGATCCACTCCAAACTTAGCTTCTTTGCTGAAACTACTAATTTGTTGTGTTCTGTAGACTCATTTCACATAGTTTCAACTGCCTGATGATTCTCAGCTGATTAAAAATGTTCACTAACTAACAAGCTGTGAGATGTCACCATCTGATTGTACTATATTTTACACACCACCACATGTGGTTTTACAGCTTGGTGCCCTCTTCTGTGACATGCTAAACTAACACCCTAACACACACATTTTTTCATTCCAATGATTGATTACTCTAAGTAGCCTTGAAATGCCTAGCAGTTGTTCAAAATGAAGGCACTCTCTCATTGCTATTCTTGACCATATTTCATATTATTTACAGTATCTAAACATTTTAAACATTCATTTTAAATGATAGCTGCTACTTGGTTGTTTATGGAAAGTAAAAATGAACTAATGGGAAGTTTATTTTTGTGTATAATATAAGCCTCGACAAAAAAGGGTTTTAGACTGTCTGATTTGCAGTTGTTTTCAGTTATAAATTTCCATATGAATTATAGGATAATATTTCTGCTCTAGAGTGGAATGTGGATACAGCTTTCTTTGTGGCATACAACATTAATGTGCATATTTAAATGACAAATAAAGTTCTACTCATTCTAAATTATCTCGAATGACTATAGTATGAGGAAAAGGACTGTTCTACTCAGATGTATCATTTAGAGCTTGTTTTCATTCTCCTATTATGTGACCTAATTTTTTTTTAAATGAAACTGAGAGTTGTGCTCTCCTTTTGTTTTACCCAGCAGATGTTATTGCCATTATCTACTTAATTTGAAAGCTGCAGCGATTTTCACTGTTTCTTCCTTTGAGTGTCATTGCTGTATAAAAAAATGTGAGTGTAGCACAGGTCATTTCAAGTTACACCCAGAATGCTGGCCTGACCTTAGAAATAACAATCTTGTCCTTAAGCCCAAGTGAACATGGCTGGCTATAGCGCCAATATGCAGTTAAGAATATGTAGAATAATAGAACAACAAAAGAGTGGTGGTTATGAGAAAAATAGCATTGTGAAAATACCATTGAAGGCCAAATTCTGCTTAGACTTAATACAATTCTATGTAAATTGCACTGATATGGAGTGTAAATCAGGTCAGGAATTGGCCCTTTATAGTTTAATATTTATGCTCTGTTAATTATTTCAATATAAAACTTGCTCAGCTTGCAAATTAAATCTAATATAAATTATACCTGTCAGCGCTGCAAACTCAGAATGATATTTATAAACTGTGCTGTATTCTTTCTGGTTCATACATCATCACCAATAATAAAGATTCTGGAATCAGAACTTAGCTGGCAAGTTTGTTGATGATGCATGAGATAGGGTAGACCACAGCTCTTTCCACAGCTGCACTGACTGCAAATCTGACACTCTTTAAAATATTGTCACTAAACATTTATCGTCTGAAAGATGCCATATGGTTCACCAGCATCTGCTAACAGCAAACATCCAATGGCCTATCCAATGGCCAAACATGGCACGGTAGGTGGGGAAGGCTCTGAGTTACAACAGAGAATTGTTTCCCGGGTGTCTGGCTGCTGAGTCTTACCCACATGGTAATGGATCGCCATATTTAGGGACAGGAAGGAATTTTCCCCTCAGGTCAAATGGCACAGATCCTAGGTTTTTTTCATCTTCCTCTGCAGCAGGTGGCACAGATCACTTGCTGGTTTGAACTAAACTAAATGATGGATTTTCTGTAGCTTCAAATACTGAAATCAAGATTTCAGAACTTCAGGATCTCAAGCAGAGATTATGGCCTGTTACAGGATTGGGTGGGTGAGGTTCTTGGCCTCCAATATACAGGAAGTCAGAGTGGATTATCATGATTGTCCCTGCTGGCCTTCAAGTCTATAATACAAAGGGTAAAAAATACAAAATCTAAAAAGGACCCCTTTTTGTAGTCATTGTCCTGACCACTACCCAATTTAAAAGACTAGAAGGAGGCTATGTGTCATCAATATCTGTCTTTCTAACTCTGAGAAATCTGTACTGGGTTTATTGTAATTTTCATCATTTTCACCTCATAAATCTCCCTCATAATTCTTATTTCTAAATCCTTTCCCCAAAAATGGGTCTGTTCCAAAATGTACTTGTGCTTCTTGTTTCTATAACTTAGTTTGACAATTTGTTCCCTATTTTAGCTACCCTTCATGTGTTGCCTATAATAATATTAAACAGAGTTGGGTATGGTCAGTATTTGGGTCACAGACCTACAAGAAAAACAGAAGGTACTGCCTAAAATGGTATTCGTAAATCAGTAGGGCCGTGTCCAGACTCAGGGGTTTTTTCGGGAAAAGTAGCCTTTTCCCGAAAAAACTTCCCCTGCGTCCAGACTCAAGCCGCGTTCTTTCGAAATTATTTCGAAAGAACGCGGCTTTTCTTTCGATGGCGGTAAACCTCGTTTCACGAGGAAGAACGCCTTCCTTCGAAAGTTCCTCTTTCGAAGGAAGGCGTTCTTCAATGTAAAGAGGCCGTCTTCGAAAGAGAGCATCCAGACTCGCTGGGTGCTCTCTTTCGAAAAAGCGGATTTCCTCTATCGAAAGATCCGCCTGCAGTCTAGACTCGATCTTTCGAAAGATGCTCTTTCGAAAGAAGCCTGCAGTCTAGACATAGCCTAGGTGACATTCTTTCCTCTGAGTCACTGCAGATTCTATTGGTGCCTTAATATAGTAATAGAAGCCTGGGTCCGTAGTGCAAAAGATTTCAGGATTATGATTTTTAATGCAAAGGAAATGTAATGGATTGAATAACTGGTTGGAATTAACACAGTGCACAAGTTTCTTCATTATATAAACAATAAAAACTGTAAGAATATTACCAGGGAAAATTTTTTGATCTAGAGATAGAAACTCTTAGGTATCAAATCAATGTTTGTGGTATTAAAATAGAAAAAATAGAAAAGCACATGATTTAGACAGAGATATTGCTGAGGGAAGGATATATTAATGGAGATTCTCTATGTCCAAATAAGGAGGAGAGGATAGAAATGGTAAAATACAGGCAGGATCTGATCAGAAACAGTCAAATGAAAAAAAATTTTATTTGATTACATCATGAAATGGCAGATAACTAAAAAGTGGCAAGTTTGCAACATGGTTATATACCCAGGCTTGAAGTAGAATAATAAAATGAGTGAACTAAAGTGCCTTGTATTGAATGAGGATATTGATATAATAGGCACCACAGAAGCTTGATTGAATAAGGATAACCAATAGGACACAGTAATACCAAGATATAAAATATATCAGAAGGACAAAACAGGTTGTGCTGATGGGGCATGACAATACAGGCAGTCCCCGAGCTACCCCTAGTCACCAACAGACCAGGGAGACGGGGAGCAAAGCCGCGGAGGACCCGGGCAGCGGGACCGCGGTGCGTCTCCCTGGTCTGCTGGGGGAGGGGGGGCAGCTAGTACCCCCCCCCCCCCCAGCAGACCAGGCTTTTCTCCGGACGCCTGTGGCAGAGCAGCTGGGGCACTGCCGGTTGGTCCCACAGCGCCGCTCTGGGCGCTACTGGGCCAACCCGGCAGCACCCCAGCAGCTCTGCCCCAGGCGTCCTGATTCAGCCGCTGCTGGTCAGTTTCAGCAGCGGCTGAACCAGGACGCCTGGGGCAGAGCACCTGGGGTGCTGCTGGGTTGGTCCAGTAGCACCGAGGAGCGGCGCTACTGGAGCAACCCAGCAGCACCCCAGGTGCTCTGCCCCAGGCGTCCCCAAGTCAGCCGCTGCTGAAACTGACCAGCGCTGACTACAGGAAGCCCGAGGCAGAGTTGCTCTGCCCCGGGGCTTCCTGGAATCAGCCGCTGATCAGTTTCAGCAGCGGCTGACTTGGGGACACCTGGGGTTCTTAAGTTGAATCTGTATGTAAGTCGGAACTGGCGGTCAGTTTCAGCAGTGGCTGAATCTGGACGCCAGTTCCGACTTACATACAGATTCAACTTAAGAACAAACCTAGAGTCCCTATCTTGTACGTAACCCGGGGACTGCCGGTATATCTGAAAGACAGTGTAGAATCAAATGAAATAAAAATCTTTAATTGACCAAACTGTACCATGAAATCTCTATGGATAGTAATTCCATGCTCTAATAATAAAAATATAGCAATAGGGATGTATTACCAATCACCTGACCCACCGGGTGATAGTGACTGTGAAATGCTCAGGGAGATTAGAGATGCTATTAACATTTTAAAAAAAAAGTTCAGTAATAATGGGGGATTTCACTATTGACTGGGTGGGAGCATGTCACCTCTGGATGCAATACAGAGATAAAGTTTCTTGACCCTCTAAATGACTGCTTCTTGGAGCAGCTGATCCTGGAACCCACAAGAGAAGAGGCAATTCTTGATTTAGTCTTAAATGGAGCCCATTTAAGACCATTTAGTCTTAAATGGTCCAAGCAGTAAATATAACTAGACTGCTTGATAATGGTAACCATAATATATTTAACATACCTGTGGCAGGAAAAATGCCACAGCTGCCCAAGAGCATAGCATTTCATTTTAGAAAGGGGAACTAGACAAAATGAAAAAGTTAGTTAAACAGGCATTAAAAGGCACAATGCTAGAAGTGAAATCTCTGCAAGCTGCATGGAAACTTTTTGAAAACACTATGAGAGGCTCAACTTAAATATATGCCCCAAACTAAAAAAAAAATACATAAAAAGAGAACTTTAAAAGTGCCATTGTGGCTAAACAACAAAGTAAAAGATTCATTGAGAGGCAAAAAGGCTTCATTTAAAAAGTGAAAGTTAAATCCTAGTAAGGAAAATAGAATGCAGCATAAACTCTGGCAAATGAAGTATAAAAATGAAGTTAACAAGGCCAAAAAAGAATTTGAAGAACAGCTTGCCAAGGATTCAAAGTAAAAGCCAAAAATATTTTAAGTACATTAGAAGCAGAAAGTCTGCTAAACACCAGTGGAGCCACTGGACAATCAAGATGCTAAAGAATCACTCAAGGAAGATAAGGCCATTGTGGAGGAAGTTAATGAATTTTTTGCATTGGTCTTCACAGCTGAGGACATGAGAGATTTTCTCAAACCTGAGTCATTCTTTGTAGGTTACAAACCTGAAGAACTGTCCCAGATTGACCTGTTATTAGAGGCAGTTTTGGAGCAAACCGATAAACAGTAATAAAGTCACCAGAACCAGATGGTGTTCACCAAAGATTTCTGAAGGAACTCGAATGTGAAACTGAAAAACTATTAACTCTAGTCTGGAATCTATCATTTAAATCACTTTCTGTATCAAATGACTGGAATATAGCTAATCTGATGCCAATTTTTAAAAAGGGCTCCAGAGATTATTTTAGTAATTACCAGTTGGTAAGCCTAATTTCAGTATCAGGAAAACTGGTTGAAACAATAGTGAAGAACAATATTGTCATATCACATAATTTATTGATAAAGGGAAATCATGCCTCACCACCAAATAGAATTCTCTGAAGGAATTGTTGCTTAAAGACAACGCAGAGTGAAGGCTTGTTTTCTTCCACAGAATCAACAAGCATGTGCACAATGGGGGTCCCATGGTTATAGTGTACCTAGATTTTCAGAAAGATTTTTTGACTAGGCCCCTCAACAAGGGCTCTTAAGCAAAGTAAGATGCCATGAGAAGAAGAAGAAAGGTCTTTTTACGGATTGGTAACTGGTTAAATGGAGAGAAGTAAATAGTTGTTTGTGTTCCCCAAGGGCCTGTTCTTGGACCAGTCCTATTCAACATATTCATAAATGACCTGCTAAAAGGGGCAAATAGAAATTAAAATTTGCAGAAGATACAAAACTACTCAAGATAATTAAATTGTAGGCAGAGTATGAAGAGATACAAAAGGATCTCATAAAAGTGGGTGACTGGGCCAAAAAAATGGCAGATGAATTTTAATGTAGATAAATGCAAAGTACTGCCCATTGGAAAACAATTCCAATTATACATATAAAATAATGGGGTCTAAATTAGCTTTTAACACTCAAGAAAGAGATCTTGGTGTCATTGTGAAAAATTTTCTGAGAACATCCACTCAACATGTATCAGCAGTTTAAAAAAAAACCCAGCATGTTGGGAATTATTAAAAAAAGGGATAGATAATAAGACAGAAAATATATTGTCTCTATATAAATCAATGGTATGCCCACATCTTGAATACTGTGTGAAGATATAGTTGTCCCATCTGAAAAAATATATATTGGAATAGGGCAACAAAAATATATATCAGAAAAGGGCAAGAAAAAAGATTAAGGGTATGGATTGTTTTCATATGAGGAGATTTTAATGACGGGAACTTTTCAGCTTGGAAAAGAGGTGACTAAAGGGGGAGGGATAAGATTGAGGTCTATAAAATCATGACTGGTGTAAAGAAAGTAGATAAGGAAGTTCTATCTACTCCTTCACATAACACAAGAACTAGGAGTCACCAAATGAAATTAATAGGCAGCAGATTTAAAACTAACAAAAGGAAGTATTTCTTCACACAATGAATAATCAACCTATAAAACTCTTTGCCAGAGGATACTATGAAGGCCAAAACTATAACCGGATTCAAAAAAGAACTAGATAAATTCATGGAGGATAGGTCCATCAATGGCTATTAGCCAGGATAGGCAGGGATGGAGTCCCTAGCCTCTGTTACCTTTAAGCTGGGAATGGGCGACAAGGTGTGGATCACTTGATGATTACCTTTTCTGTTGATTCCCTCTGGGGCACCTGGCACTGGCCACTCTTGGAAGACAAGATACTGTAATAGGTGGAACTTTGCTCTCACCTGGTATGGCAGTTCATATGTACTATACAAGACACAAAGAAGGGAAAGTAGGAGAATGATATTTTTTCTTGAGAGTTAATTTTTGTTTTGATGGAGAATTTAAATAAATATTTAATCAAATCTGCTATTTTGTTTAAAATGAACTAGTTAACTGTTTATGTTTTACATAAAAAATTTAAAGTATGATGTTTTTTCTTTCAATATAATGCAGAACAACGGATGCTCAAGTCAATGGTATTTGAGAGCTGGTGTGAGATAAATAATGAAATCATATTTTTGCTCTATTTGTGATGAGTTAGCATTAATATTGTAATTATTTAAGGAGAAAAAATATTATGGAAAGAAATGCTGTGTCATTTATTTATATTATGCATTTGCATGGGGAATTATGATTAGAAAGACCTTCTTACTGGCCCAGTATTAGTACAAAACTTGCTGATATGGTTAGAAAAATGTTAGCATGCCACCAAATATATTTATCAATATTTCATTGAGGATCATTGCCTCCCCTAGCAAATACCAGGTAGAACTTCTCATATATATTTGTGTCTTACTTTGAAGACAGATCTGAAGGAGAGTTCTGTGTGGCTTAGAAGCTTGTCTCTTTCACCTATAGAGGTTGGACCGATAAAGGATTTTACCTCACTCACCTTGTCTTTTGAAGACAAAGAATATTCAATGTTAGATGAGTCATGTTCAATATATTTTGAGTTTAGACTTCTGTAAGATACATTGCATAAAATAGAGTTAATGTAAAGAATCACTATCTCCACGGTACATATTTAAATCAAAGGATTTCAGAGTGTGGTTCATAATGTAGTAAAAAATTCAAAGCTTTTTGGTGAACATTTGGGCTGTGCCTAGACTACATGCCTCTGTCGTCAGAGGCATGTAGATTAGACACATAGGCAAAGGTAAATGAAACCGTGATTTAAATGATCGCGGCTTCATTTACATTTACATGGCTGCCGCGCTGAGCCGACAAACAGCTGATCAGCTGTTTGTCCACTCAGCACTCTAGTCTGGACGCTCCCCTGACGACATCAAAGCCCTTTGCCGGCAGCCTCGTTATTCCTTGTGGGACGAGGTTTACCGGGGCTGCCGACAAAGGACTTTGATGTCGGCAGGGGAGCGTCCAGACTAGCGCGCTGAGCGGACAAACAGCTCATCAGCCGTTTGTCGGCTCAGCGCGGCAGCCATGTAAATGTAAATGAAGCCGCGATCATTTAAATCACAGCTTCATTTACCTTTGACAAAACAACAAATCTACAGGCTCCGTCGATGGAGCAATGTAGTTTAGACGTACCCTTGGGGTTTGAGCAGATATATAGAGATCAAGTTCCAAAGTCAAATGGGGTAGTGGAATGAACATCTCATATTGTTTAAAAACATAATCATGAGGGAAAATGGATAATCAGAATTTTGTGTATGCAAGACTATCACAGTTTGTATAAAAGATACCAATATCCCTTTTGATCCAAACAGCCAATATTGGGGGCCTTGCAGGTGGTTTGCTTGGGAAGAAACATTGAGCATGGTATGAGGTCCTTTTTATTTAGAAAGAATATTCACAAAGTCTTGTTTACCTGGACACAGTAGGAATCAAACAACAGGAGACAGTTTCTTTGTGCACAGGTCCAAGTCTCTTTCCAATCACAGTTCTGCCCATTCCTCTTATCTTTCTCTCAGGACCATGCTGCAAGTGCTTCTCTTTTCTGTTTGGCTTTTTTACTCCATTTCTTACCTGGTCTCTGGCTACTTTTGGATGCTACTGGTAAAAGACATACATGTACTCATAAAGCTTCACCAAACAATACATAGCCCTCTGTATTTGCCTATGTAGCTTAGCTTCTGACCATCCTTGTATATGTTTTGGGTGGTGGTTTCTATTGGAGTTGTCTGACTCCAAAAAAGAGCTTAACTGCTTTTTGTCTCATAAATGAAGGGCATCTGTCACACCCACCAACTTCAACAAAATGTCACCCAACCTTCATCATAATAATTTATTTGTTATAGTTATACTATGATAATTCATAGTTAAGTGGTAATGCCCCCTTTGAAAATAGTTTAGATTTATTAGAGTGATTTTCAAAAGCGAGATATAAAGAATAAAGCAATTAGCATGACTATTTGTATTGTGGTAATACCCACAAGGGGATAGCTGCTATCTAGGCTGTGTCTAAGTTGCAGGGTTTTTTTAAAAAAAGTAGCCTTTTTTCGAAAAAAACTTCACCTGCGTCTAAACTACAGCCTCATACTTTTGAAATTAAATTGAAAGAATGTGGCTTTTCTTTCGATGGCGGTACTCTTCATTTCACGAGGAAGAACGCCTTTTTCGATGGAGATCCATCAAAAAAAAAGTGTGTGGACATGAGGAGCCAGGTTTTTTTTGAAAAAAAGGGCCTCCAGGAAGAAGCCCTGATGGACAGTCCGGGGCATGCCTTGCATCTCTCTGGTTCCTGTCTGCAGCCATCTTTTAAAGGGACAGTCACCCTCACAGCCAGTTGTGGCAGCAAAGCAGCCAGAGTACATGGCTCTTCCAGTGCAGCCATGTCCCAGTCCCAGACCCTCCTGGCCTTACCAGGCAGCCTTCTGGGGACACAACCAGGGGCTCCAAACGCCAGGCACCGGCATGGTCTGGGCCAGAGCTCAAGACCCTTCTTGAGCTCTGGTCGGAGGAGGAGGCCCTACAAGCCCTGAACACAAGGCGGCAAAACATGTACATTTTTGGTCGAATGGCAGAGGCCCTGGCCAAGAGAGGGCATCACCCCCGCACCCAGGACCAGGTGCGCTATAAAGTGAAAGAGCTGTGCCAGGGCTATGTTAAGGCCAGGGAGGAGAGCTCCCATTCTGGGAAAGCCCCCTACTACTGCCCTTATTATTCTGAGCTGGCCCAGATCCTTGGTGGTGGGCACACCACGGAATCTCGTCCAGTCTGGCTTGGGGGACCCTGTGGTAAACACGCCAGAGCAGGAACTAGAGCAGTCCAGGGAGTCTAGAGATGGGGAGATGGTGCCGGAGGAGGAAGAGAGCGAGAAGACGGTGACCCTCACTCTGGAACCAGTCATCCAGACCCCAGAGGCCTCCCAGGTGTCATCTGATGCCAGAGATGAAGCAGCAGGTGAGTGCAGTGAAGTCGTGTAACACACAGGGTGGGGGAGGTGGGTGCACAGTGGGTGATGCACAAGGGAAACCTGTAATGCTCACCCTGGACATCATGCAACTGGCTGTGCATGTGCAAACATGTCCAGCGGTAGAGTGTGACACATGGGGGCGCACCATGTGGTGGCATAAACCATGTCCAGAACACACCTAGGTGGGTTGTCATTGGCACTTCGGGACCCCTGTGATGCTCAGGCCGATGCCCAGGTCACACATGGTGTTACCTTCAGAACGTCTGAGTCCCCTGTCTGAAGGAGAGGGCATGCCCTTTTGGACAGCTGTTGCACACATGACTGATTGTGTCTTCCTCTTTTCCTCCACAGCCAGACCAGCCGTGCAAGAGGGCCACAGCACCCCAGCCCCACCTCCATCCCGGGGACATGGGAGCCGCAGTCACAGGCGTGTCTATGCAGACATCCTGAGGCAGCATGTGGTGGCCCGTCAGGAGCTCAACACCATGCTGCGAGAGAGGACCGAGGCAGAGGCTCGGTGGCATGATCGGCTAATGGAGGAGCATGTCCAGCAGTGCATGTCCCTGTGTGCCACTCTCAGGGTATGTCTACACTACCCCGCTAGTTCGAACTAGGGGGGTAATGTAGTCATATGGAGTTGCAAATGAAGCCCGGGATTTGAATTTCCTGGGCTTCATTTGCATAAAGCCAGCTGGCGCCATTTTTAAATGCTGGCTAGTTCAGACCCCGTGCTGCGCGGCTACACGCGGCACGGACTAGCTAGTTTGGATTAGGCTTCCTAATCCGAAGTAGCTAGTTCATGCCACGTGTAGCCACATGGCACGCAGTCCAAACTAGCCGGCATTTAAAAATGGCGCCAGCTGGCTTTATGCAAATGAAGCCCAGGAAATTCAAATCCCGGGCTTTATTTGCAACTCCGTATGACTACATTACCCCCCCTAGTTCGAACTAGGGGGGTAGTGTAGACATACCCTCAGGGAGGTCTGTGGCTTGCCTGCTCCTGTGCCTGGTCCTGCTCCTCCAGCACACCAAACCCCCCTTCCACAGCACCATCCCCTCCCCCCTTGTACCTCCCTCTCCCCCAGCCCTCTCAGTCCCCCATCCCCCTTCTCTCCCATCCCCTCCTAACCCCTCCCAGTTCCTCAGTGCCCCCCATCTCCCTGGCCTTCCTCTCTCCCAAGCCTCCCAGACCCAAGTGCTCCTATCCTCTCTTGTCCAGCCAATAGTCAATTGCCCCACTCAATCCTGAGACCATGGTTGACCCCGAACATGAGGCGGCAGGAGTCTGCAAGCAGGCAAGCACCGTCCAACCTGATCCCCTTCCCCTCTCCAGGTTTCAAGTCCCCTTCCCCTCCTCCAGGTTTTAAGCACCCACACCACCCCAGTTAAATACAATGTTGGGTATTTAAGAAAATGTTTATTTTTGATGCAGAAAGTATGCTTTGAGAAAAAAACTATGTACACTAAACAAAAGATTGTACATGTTTGCAACATTTCAACATTCTTTCAGTTATTGTTATTTATAACAATAAAACAGACGTTATTCTTTTCAGACAAAACCTGGTGTTTATTATTTCTACAAACAGGATCAGGGTGAGGGTTTAGGAGGGAAGCTTGTATTTGGCCAGGGCCAACCCCCCAGACAGGAGGCCCTCAGGAGAGTCAGTGGCCTCCATTAGAGAATCGCTCCCATAGGGCCTCCTGGATGCGAACACCAGACTGGTGAGCCTGGCAGATGGCAGCTGTCCGGGGCTCATCAAAGTGCCTCTCCTGACCATCAGCACCTGTACCCCACCCTAGTAGGAAGGCCTCCCCTTTCCTCTCCACCAGGTTATGGAGAACGCCACACACGGCCACCACCTCAGGAATGTTGCTTTCCCCTATTTCTAGCCATGTGAGCAAGCACTGGAATCTCCCTTTTAAACATCCAAACACACATTCCACCTGGTTGCGAGCCTGGTTAAGATGAGCATGAAACTGTTCCTTGCTTGCATCCAGGTGGCTGGTGTAGGGCTTCATCAGCCACTGCATCAGGGAGTAGGCAGCATCAACCACTATGCACACCGGCATGTGCATGTCCCGAAGCGCAAAGTCACGATGCGGGAAAAATGTTCCTGTCTGCAGCCTCCGGTAGAGGTAGGAGTTCCTGAACATGCGGACATTATGTGCCAGCCCTGACCACCCAACACAAATGTCAGTAAACTGGCCACGATGGTTGACCAGGGCCTGGAGAACCATTGAAAAGTAGCCCCTCCTGTTAATGAATTGGGTTGCTCGATGGGGTGGTGCACGGATTGGAATGTGTGTCACATCGAGTGCTCCTCCACAGTTTGGGAAGCCAAGGGCAGCAAAGCCGGCCACAACGTTGTCCAGGTCTGCTAGACAGACGAGCCTGTTCAGCAGCTCAGAATTGATGGCCCTCACCACCTGCAGAAAGAGACAAATAAACAGACAACAAAATTTTAGAAGGGGTGCCTGATCTCTTGGGAGGAGAACCCACCACTCACCTTCTCTCTCAAACACCCCGGGAATCACCTCCTCAGAACTCTCCCTCCCCCTCCCCCTCCCCAGCAGCTCCCTCCCACTTCCACTCCACCCCATCCCCCACTCCACCTTGCCCTTTCCTGACAGTCTCCCTTTTTTACCCCCTTTCCCCCCCAACTGTGCCTGTCCCCCTACAATGACTTACCTCTATCAGGATGGACCTGACAGTAAATCTTCCCACTCCAAACTGGTGTCCCACGGAGCAATGGGTGTTGGGGGTGGCCAGCTTCCAGAGGGCAATAGCAACCCTCTTTTCCAGGGGGATGGCGGGCCGCAGGTGGGTGTCCTGCTGTTGCAGAGCAGGGTGAGCCAGGTACACAGCTCCTGGAAAGTGGCCTTCCGCATCCAGAAGTTGCAGAGCCACTGCTGGTCATCCCACAACTCCATAACGAGGCGGTCCCACCAGTCGGAGCTGGTGTCAAGCCTCCAAAAACGCCTCTCCATGAAGAAGTTTGGAGGCACGGGCAGTGGGGCTGCATGACAGGCGAACCTTTCATACCTCTGGTCTGGGTCCAGATGGGGAAGTAGTCTCATGACTGTCATGCAGATGCAGCGAAACTTGCAGTAGGATGGTGTGGGGCCATTATCTGCCCAGGGGCAGCTCTGGCTCCATGGCAAAAAAAAGGGATCCAAATCAGGAAAACCTCCAAACAAAAAAATCTGCTGTGCTTTCCCAGGAAGCTGGACACTCAAATCAAGCACTGCAATACCTTGCTTACCTCCTAGAGGGACAACAAAGGCAGCTGCAGGGGCAGAACAATGGGTGTTCAGAGGGGTTCCTTTAACCACGCGTCTCTGCAAAGGGCGGGCAGCAGCACCCGGAAGGAAATGCTGCCCCCATGCCCTGGCAGAAGTGGTTCCGGGTGGCTTTTTCTTTCAAAAGAGCGTCCAGCAGTCAGGACGCTTTTTTTCGAAAAAGCGGATCCATTTTCCAATCCACAAAATGTAATCTAGACACTCTTTTTCGAAAGACACTTTTTTGAAAGAAACTTTAGAAAAAGTGTCTTTTGAAAGATGCGTGCAGTCTAAACGTACCTCTACAGAAGGACATAATCTCTGCCCCAAGAAGTATACTATGATTATGTGGTCAAATTTGTTATATATTATTATCACTTTTGTTTATTAGTGCTGCTTCATGTAGCAGTAGCAGTGTTATTTTTCTTGTTGTATGACACAAATGCTGCATTGTAAAAAAAGGAACACTCATAGGTGCCACTATCAAAATGCAGCACAATCAAAAGAAGCAAGAGAAGTCATCTCCTTCCCCAGTGAAACATTCTGGATTGACTGACCCATTTGGGTCAGCACCTTTGAAATGTACCATATCGTTAGGCTTAAGACAAACCCTTTCTGTTGTCACTTTATGCAGAAAATATAAATTCCCCTTCTCTTTCTGGTGTACCAGATTCTTCCCTCTCCTTTCTAAAAGTAAGCCAGCAAAAAAGAATGTATACGTAGAGGACTTTTTTTTATGCATTAGCCTTTCTGAGGGCAACATTGTGACACATGATTTAAGGTTACACTGTAGTTTCCTTTCATTCCAACTTTGTAATTTTATTAGGATTTGATTATGAATGTTTTAATAGTACTAACGTATTTTACAGCACACCTCATTGTTCATAAGAGATAAGCAAATTTACTGTGACATTATATTAGCAGAGACTTTGTCCTTGTCACAGAAGAGGAAGATGGGAAAGAAGTATTTGCAGTGGCTTCAGCAACTTTCTCTGACCTGAAAACAGATATATTGAAATTAGTTTGTTGGACATAAGTTAATTATCAAATTTCCTCATATGAATTTGCTTCACAAAGAAAAGCCAGCATGATGGCTCATTACTGCAGTGTTTCTTGCATGAGTTCATTGATGCCCTGTTGTATTGTGTCATGAGCTGGAGTCTGAACCTGTGACTTTAATTCATGATGATACCATAGTGCAGTTCATTTCAGTATTTCTGTTGTAATATTGTGCTAACATTTATTCTTTTCCAATGAAGAGTAGCAGTGTACTAGAGGAGGATATACAAATACAGAATTTAAGGTGCTTACATTATGTTAACTTGGGATCAGTGATGTGCGATTGGTATGAAAAATGTATTTTGCAATCTCACTTTTCACAAGTGTGTGTTGTGTACAGGAGCATTGCTAAATTATCACACAGAAAGAATAAAACAGAAACTCCAATGAAGGATTGAATAAAAGTAAGTAGGGAAATAAAACAGCAGACTCTTTGCTAACAAAAGAAATCAAATCATCAGTAAAACTAATAATCAGGTTATTTGGTTGAATTTCATACAGGAGAGGAGATACATATCTGAAAGCTGCTGAGCGTTCTTTTTTTTTTTTTTTTTTTTAATTCCTTTAAGGCCTTCCTAAAATTTGCAGGTGATGAGAGAAACCTACATTCTGATAAAGAATAGGCCAACTTACTGATTGGAGAAAATTACATGAAGTTTTTTTTAATCAAAGTCTCTGCGGTCTGCTGTCTGATTTTCTAGGCCAGATGTCAAATGTTTTTCACTGATGTCGATGTTAAAGTAATCACTAAGTCAATTCAAAGAATGAGCAAGTGGGACTGTAATAACATTTCATTTCAGTATTACATGTGCTTTTTTCCCCAGCTATGAACAAAGTATTAGGACCCCTCTGATTCAATATAATTACACAAACTATTACTCTGAAATTTGCAAGACAGTTCTATGTGTGGTCAATTGCTCCATATATATATATATATATGTATGTATATATATATATATATATGGGCTTTCAGCGCAAAATGCAAAAACACATTTACAAAGTTTTTATACATTTAAACATTTACATTTAATTTAAAACATAATTACATTTTAGTATTTAATCTATTTAATTAAGTTTATCTTTGCTATTACAGTTTTAACCAGTAATTTGAAAAAGCAAAAATTCACTAGGAAAAGAGCCTGTTGGTCCGCACATTAAAAATGGAGAGAGAGAGCTTGCTTGATGGGTGATACATCTTTGAATCAGCATAGCTGATCATGGAGGGATTATGACATTGAATCAAAATAACATTTTATATTTTTTGATTTAAACTATTATTAGATTTTGTCATGGACACATAGTATTGGACTTGTAGAGCTAGCCTTGGACTCACTGAATTACATTTTCTGTAGCTGCCTGAAAAGGAGAGCGGTAGTTCAATATTAAATAGATGTGTTTCAAAGTTAAAGACATTGTCCAGAACCAAGGAAATCATTGTGAAGTTGTATGCAGTACACACATCTATCAGAGGGACAGTTTACTGTATGTGTAAATTACACACACAAACATTTTTTTGGGAAAACAGTATTAAAGTTTCAAATTCAAGCATTCAGAAGGTACAAAATGCCTGAGGTAAAGTTGCTTTTGTAACCTTAATTCAGCTTCTTTCTAGATATGTATTATAGTCACTAATTAACAATAAATAGTCTTGTAGCACCCTACTTTGCTCATCTGAGGAAGTGTATTTTGCCCACGAAAGCTCATGATACTCTGTGTGAGTATGTGTGTGTGTGTGTATATACATGACTCATACACACATCTATCTTTGTTAGTTTCTAAGGTGCTATAGGACTACTCATTTTTAAAATTATGAATTAACACAGCTATCCCTCTCTGAGTTTTTAATTGCAGGATCACATACTCTGGAATCTCAAATTCCATTCCAGCTTTGGGGAAGAGTTTGGTACTGGTTAGACACTTTTGCCTAATTCCCCTTGAAACTTGACCCATTCTGTCCTGACCTTCCCAACTTGTCCCTTTCTCGCCCTTGCCCTGTTCCATTCTTCTCATATATTCAGTCCTGTCCTATGATCTTCTGGCTTATCACCCCAGCCCCAGTCTCTTTGTCCCACCAGTTCTAGCCTTCCATATTCATCCTCCCAGTCCCAGTCTCCTTCCAACTCCCATTCCCCTTCCATTCTTGCTCATTCAGACCCAATTCCATCCCTAATGGCTCCTCAGCTATTCTCCCTTTTTCCTTCCCACCTCTGGACTCCCTTTTGGTTGGTTCCTGTCCAGTTTCCCACTCCACTCCATCCCCAAGCTATTTGTCCAACCCATAGCCCCCACATCCAGTTCCTTGTCTCAAACTCTTTGCCCAGCATTTCCACCTGCTCCTTCTGCACCCAGCTTCTCAACAGATCTGTCTTGTCTCCCAATCCCCTTTTCCTAACTGGCTTCTAGACCCATTTTATTTGCCCAGATAGTGCTAGTCTCCCCACAGCCTTTCCATCTTACTCCTTCAGCTCCCTGCACACAGCAGACAAGCAGGAATTGCAGGGAAAGTCCAGCTCAGCTTGGGCTGGGGCATGCTGAGTTGTCCTCTGAGGGTATGTCTAGACTGCGGTACTATTTCAGGAACCAGAAATATCCCAAAATAGCAACGTCGCATCTTTAAACGCTTCCTCTATTTCCCAAATTAGCGGGAGTGCTATTCCGACGTCCCTGTAACTCTCGTTCCATTAGGGATTTGTCAGAATAGTGCCTTATTTTGAAATTTGGCGCTGTTTACACAGTGCCAAATTTCAAAATAAGCTCTTTCAACTTAGGCTCTGAAAAAGCTATGCAACTTGCATAGCGCAAAGAGCATAGCTTATTCCGACAGGAGGGTGCTGTCTAGATGCACCCTAAGATGTCTCTGTTGCAGATGTGCAACTGGAATTATTCACAGCATTATTATTTTGGCCAAATTTGGGTTGATTTTCATGAAGACAGTAAAGGACTCATCCCTGACACAAATACCACCTCTGACAAATTTCAAGTCCCTGCTCCAAAGTATAGAGATGCTAGACCTGTTCACAGAAAAAGCCACCAGAATTTTTAACATTATCAATCAACTTATTTTCCTTTTCTTGGAAATGACTGAACCGTTCCAGTGAAATTTTCCAGGAAAAAAAGTGAGGCATATACCCAGCATTGAAATTTCAGCCCACAAACAGTTAAAGTTTGGCTAAGTTAAAAGCAACTGAAAAGAAGGCTTCTTTATGGAAAGTGTTGGGCAACCTAAATAACAGAGGGTCAGATCAATGTGTGAATCCTTTCATTGTTATGAATACAAAATATCATGAGCTTCAATGGGCAAAACACACTTCCCATGCCCACGAAAGCTTATGATACTAAGTCCATAACTTCACGTGAGTGAAATACTGGTCTCATTGAACTCAATTGCAAAGCTCTCTTTGAGTTCAATGAGGCCAGGATTTCACTCCAACTGTGTTGACGTCTTTGTTTATCAGAGGTTTAAGGACGATCAGAAAAGATTCTCTCAGGAATATAAGATTCAGTTGTCCATCATTTTGGCATCAAATCAGTGTCAGCATTCTGGAGACAGTTTAGAAAATGAAACCTAATATACCTCTTTCAATAATGTTAACTAGCTCTGAACAAGTAATTAATAATGAATAATTTTGTAGACACATACTGACTCCCTATTTGTTCAAGGGGGACTTGTGAATAAATGTTGATTTTTCTGAAATACATTTGTTCAAAACTATTTATTGAAATTTCTGTGAATTTTGTTTCCTCTGTGGCTTGCTATTTGAGCTGTTTTGCTTAATCGGTATGTCACACAAGGGACATTGCATTGTTTCTTATGTTCTAGTTGGATGCATGTGTTTCTAGTTCAGAGGTGGGCAAGATCCGGCCCACAGGCTGGACTTGGCTCACCAAGCATTTGATCTGGCCCACAGCCCACCCTCCCTAGACCCTGAGGCTGTTCAAAACAGCTGGCAGCTCCCTCCCCTTCTTCCTCCCACCCCCACCCCTCCCTGGGTAGGGACATACAGCGCCTACATGGAGCTGCCAGCTGTTTTGAACAGCAAGGTTTGCCCCTGGCGTAGGTGACCCAGAGGGCAAGACACTTGGTACTCTCCCTCATCCCCAGGCCCAGATTAGCCTGGGGGTGGGGGAGCGTACGAAGTCTCCTGTCCCCTCCCCCACCAGTGACTACGGTAATCATACGCTCATGCTCAGTTGACACTTCTGAAACAAACAGTTCACCGGTGTGCTTTCAATAAGACACTGACATTGTCTCCAATCACCAAATCCCAAACCATTAGGAAATTGGGGGAGGAGAAGGCTTCTAAGCAAACATCTGTAAATATCATATGCATATGGTGGGAAAACACCAGGATGGAAATTGGCGTGTTCCCTGTTTTTGAGGGTTGGTCAGCAGAGCTGCCTTATGCTTCTGACATCCTCTTTGTCATGGACCAGGATTTGTTCGAGTATTGATAAAAAGTTTAAAAAAAACTAGGATCTTTAGGAAAGAAATAGAGTATGTAAAGGTTTGCAGCCAATCTCTGATAACTTCCTGCTAAGCACAGAGTAGCAGAGGTGGCCTCACTCCAAAATTATCATAACAGAGACCACACAGTTGGGGAGATAAAAGTTCTCTGTATAAACTCTAGACAATGCACACCATTTTATTCAGAATCTTAAAGATTCAGAGGTAAGCCACCTGCATTCTGATGACATCACAGAAATAAAGGACAGGGCCTGATTGCTTGATGGTGCTCTTTTATTATCATATATCATGTGTCACCTGCAATTTCATGCCTCAGGCAATAAGGCAGAATCCATCTGTCATCTACCAGTGAATCTCAATGAAATTTCTTTTCTTTTGAAAGAGCCTGAGAGACTAGTGAAGCCAACATAAGAAGGCCCAAATATTAAGGAAAAAATTGAAAACTGATAAGGAATAAAAACATAAGCTATATTTAATGGAAATAAACTGATGCTTAATTTATAATGCTGGTATCTTATTCTCCATAAAAAGGCATCTCCATTTAAATAGATTCCTGTAAATTGGAAGTATGTTTGGACACATTCTGCTATTAATGTAAAATCTCACACTGGTATAAATCAGGAGTAATCTCATTCAATAGACTTACTCTGGTATAAGACTGGTATAGGGAGATAACGAGGCCTGTTGAATGTAGTCAGGGAGGCATTGCCTTGACATGTTCGGGAATTCTGGGTATTCCCTCTAGAGCTGTGACACTCCATATGACCTGCACTGGAATCACTCACTATCCTGAGGATGAATTCTATGGGTACAAGGGAAGTGGGTCTGCTAATACACATTGTGTGGGTATAGCTTATTCTTATCGACAGACCTGTCCTGTAGGCCGGAGCAGGAAGGCAAAAAGTGATATGATCTTACCATTTTGCCACCCATTTGGACCATTGGGAGCCCCTGGAGAGTAGAGAGGGAGCAAAAATGTTTAGCCTTCATGCAAACCATGCGGGGGGGGGGGGTGGAGAAGGCTGACATTACCCCTACCCACACTGAACAACCATTTAAGGGCAAGGGAAAATCTGACTTGCAGTGATCAAAGGCCACATTTACTCATGTTGACTAAGTACCATGAGGCATAGTAGTAGCACTATTAATAGTAGCAGTAACCAGTACTCTATGAAAAGATAATTTCAATGGATCTACTTGCTAGGTACAATATTACTTAGTACAAGTAAATTTAGTCCGTCTATAACAGGTGTTTGTCCAAACTCTTCTTAGAAAACGCCAATAATAAATTCTACAACCTCCCACAGAAACCTACTGTAGAAATTAACTATGCTTATAGTTAGTTTTTTCTAATATCTAACCTAATGGGTTAAATGTATTCCTTCCTATCCTACCTTAGTAATCATGGAGAGCAATTCATCTTCGTTCTCTTTTTAACAACCCTTAACCCTTCTGTTTTCTTTTCTAATGATTAAGGTTGCACAGTTTTTTGAACTTTTCCTCATAGGTGAACTTTTTAAAGCTTTTTTTCTAACGTATTTCTTTCCTCTAGAATCTCTCCAATTTGTCCACATCCTCCTTAAAATATGGTGCCCGTAATTGGATACAACACTACAAGTGAGGCATCACCAGTACCAATCCGAACAGAATAATTACTTCATGTGTCTAGCAAACAATACTTCTTTTAATGTTTCCCAGAATGGCTGTGTCTACACTGACATCCCTTCCGGAAAAGGGATGCTAATGTAGCACTTTGGAATAGGCAAATCCGCGGAGGATTTAAATATCCCCCGCGGTATTTGCATTAACATGGCTGCCGCTTTTTTCTGGCTTGGAGATAAGCCGGAGAAAAGCGCCAGTCTAGACGTGATTCTCCGGAAAATAAAGCCTTTTCCGGAGGATCTCTTATTCCTACTTGATTCTCCGGAAAATAAAGCCTATTTCAAGTAGGAATAAGAGATCCTCCGGAAAAGGCTTTATTTTCCGGAGAATCACGTCTAGACTGGCGCTTTTCTCCGGCTTATCTCCAAGCCGGAAAAAAGCTGCAGCCATGTTAATGCAAATACCGCGGGGGACATTTAAATCCCCCGCGGATTTGCCTATTCCAAAGTGCTCTCCAGCTGCCCTTTAGGGAGGATTCCCTAACCCTGGACCCCCTCTCCCTGATGATCTAGTGCCCTTTTGAATGGGCCCACTGGCTCTTGTGCCCTCCTGAAGCTGCGCCTCCCTGGCATCCTGATGCAGGTTTGTGTCAGGCCGGAACAGGCCTGAGATGCAGAAGGCTCCAGGGAGGCACCGGCAGACACAAGGAGGAAAATTTGGTGAGGATCTTGGTAGGAAAGGGGGTCAGAGAGCTGGGAGCGCCAGACCTCGGGAGGGAGAGGAAACAGCCTGGTGCAGGGCCATATTGGTGCCCGTGGACTAACGAGTTTCGGGGAAATGCCCCGTCAGTTGGGTAGAGAGTTGCTAACCCCTACACCTTAGGGCCTTGGGCTGGGACCTAGTGGAGAGGGAGGGCCTGGGTCCCCCTTCCCCCTTCCCCACCCCCGCAGAGTAGCCGATCAGATTGCTCAGTGCATTGCCACGATAACTAACATACAAAAATTACTGAACTTTAGAGGGACTGGGGAGCACATAACTATCGGATTTTTTGGGGTCATAAGGCAGTGGGGTCACTGGGTCACCACCCAAACTCTGGGTTGGGAGACTTGGCATCAGATAGGGCTGTTACATGTACCATGATATGTCTTGTCATGTTTGGTACTGTATACCAAAATAATAAAATTGTTGGGAAATGTTGTGTTTTTCCCAAATTACTCACAATACTCATTTTCATGCAGAATGAAGTAAAATGATATAGCTAATAAATGTACAAAATTAATAGTAGCTTCTGTTACAAACATTGGATTATTTTAGGTTATTACAAAGGATGTACCTTTTCAATAGCCTTTATTCTGTAAGAAACATTGAGGCTACATCTACATTGGCATCCCTTTCTGGAAAAGGAATGCTAATGTGATGAGTCGGAATTGCAAATCTGCGGGGGATTTAAATATCCCCCACGGCATTTGTATTTACATGGCTGCCACTTTTTTCCGGCTTGGGGATAAGCTGGAGAAAAGCACCAGTCTAGATGCAATTCTCCGGAAAATAAGCCCTTTTCTGGAGGATTTCTTATTCTTGAAAGTAGAAATAAGAAATCCTCCGGAAAAGGGCTTATTTTCCAGAGAATCACATCTAGACTGGCGCTTTTCTCCGGCTTATCCCCAAGCCAGAAAAAAGCGGCAGCCATGTAAATGCAAATGCCGTGGGGGATATTTAAATCCCCCGCGGATTGCAATTTCGACTCGTCTCATTAGCATCCCTTTTCCGGAAAGGGATGCCAATGTAGACGTAGCCCCTATGTCTTCTTAAATTCAAGGTCTGTGCAGCTTATGCCTTGCTCAGGGCTCTGCTCTGTCCACTTCATGTTCACTTGTGCAGGAAAGTGAGTAATGGACCATGGAGGTTACTCTCCCCCATAATGTTAGATGTGCTATAAGTAGAGGAAGCGGGGTATAATCTCGTGCTCCCTTATGCCCATAGACTGAAGCATATGTCTAGTGACAAACTAACACTTCATCAAATTTTAGTAAAATATTCTCTCAAAAATTCCCTTTTTTCAAGTGAAAATAAATCTATTGCTGAGCAAAAGTGGATATCTTCCAAATTAAAACTGGTTTTGAAATTTAAAACCTTTGCATATTTGAATTTGAAATTGTCATGGGTGCAAAACTACATACAATGAAATACTGACAATCATTGTATTATGCTTATAAGAAGCACACAGGACCTTTTTCAGAGGGATAAGGCAATATGCCACATTTATTGATAATATAACACACACACACACACACACACACACACACACACCCTACTGATGGAAGAGTTACCAGTCTGTTGCTCAGCCTGACCTATTGGCCAGATAGGTTGAGTGTGAGGAAGGAGCCGGGTTCTTGTCAGTCTGGACTGATGCTCCACTTGGTCTTAGCAGAACAGAACCCAAAGAACCATATAAGACACCCCATTCTTTATAGGGTTTTCCTTCCCTGCAAGTTTATGCATGTTGCCTCATTAGGCCTTGATCAGTCACTTGGTATCACAATCAATCTTCCTACGACATATACTTAGTGGGAAGAAGTTGTTCTCAGAGTCCTTTGATAATCATATGCTGATGACCCTTCGGGGGTGTTATCCTTCCGGCAAAAGTTGTTATTGATTCCCTATCAAGGGGTGCTTGCCACTAATTTCGGGGTTTGTTATTTTTCCCCCAGTAGTCTGCATCTTCAGTGTGCTTTCACTTATTTGATAATTATTTGGTGCTTCTGAGGGTGTGTCAAGACTACAGGGTTTTTTCAAAAAAGGTGGCCTTTTTTCTAAAAAACGTCCCCTGCATCTAGACTGCTGCTGGGTTTTTCTAAAGTAAGTTGAAAGAACATGGTAGTTTTTTCGACAGCAGAAAATCTCATTTTACAAGGAATAATGCCTTTTTTCAAAAGTGCTCTTTCAAAAAAAGGTGCTATGTAATACAAACTGTGTTTTTTTCGAAATAGAACAACCTGACTGCCTGGGTACTCTCTTTTGAAAAAGCGGCTCACTTTTTCAAAAGTACTGGCTATAGTCTAGATGCTCTCTTTTGAAAGAGACTTGTATTCTAGATGTACCCGTAGCTTCCAGCCCCTCCTCTGACCATTTGAGAATGCAGTGGCTTTCACACTTCTCTCTCCTAAAACATTCTCTCTCTCATTCACATACACAGTACATTTACAGAATTGCAGCATGGAACAAAGGGCTACTTCTAGTCACTTTTACAAAGTTACATAGTTTTCCAACATGAAACTTCTTTCTATCTACTACAGGGCCTTGTCTAATATTAACATCACTATGTATTACAATATTCCATCTCTTCACTTTAATACACTAACATCCAACAGAGCTAGAGCTAAGTTAACAAAGCTGCTTGGTCTGTCTGAGGTCTACATCTTGTATTTAAGTTTAATCAAAACCTTTTGCTATAACATACATTTATTGTAACTGACTTACTAGTTACAAAATTCCAATTCTGGTGCTACAATTGTATACAATTTCACAAACATTTTCACCAGAATCCTACAGCTCTCTCTCAGATTATCAGAATTATACAGTATTGAAGAAATTAACTCCTATACAATACCAGTCTTCAATTAAAATCAAACCCATTGTGCTCCTCATTCTAGCCAGTGCCACTCTTACACATAAGAAATGGAAACAACTTATGTTCAGAGCCCTGCATAGACTTGGTATTATATGGTCCCTTGATGCCTCTTTTGAGCAGAACTGGTGTCAGAGGCAGTTTAAACCTGATCTTCCCATTAGCAGTGGACCTGAAGAAGCAATTCATTGCTTGATCTTTTCTCCTAGTAGTGAGACCAGAGGCAGAGACAGCACAGATCAATCTCCTCCTCTAGCAGCATGAGACCTTGCCAATTGGAAGGCAAATCCTGATTCCATCTCTCTTTCAACCACTGCAGTAGCAGAGCAAAATAGAATTATGGCATAAACTGTGACTATTTTGTGATTTTTTAAAATTTCTTGGTGCAAGAGTGAGGGATATTGTTTTCAGCAGATACTTAGAATACATGGGGAGCGCAGGGCCCAAATGGCTGCTTCCACTGCTTGTTCCCCCGTGGCAGCCCGACTGAATGGCGGAGAAGTCAGCCGAGTGCCATAGTGGGAGGGGAAGGGAGATGAGGCGGTGACATACACGGCCAGGGGGCAGGGCCTGGCTGTGTATGTCACCGCCCCACCCCCCTTCACATCTACCTTCACCTCCTGCCATGGCGCTCGGCTGACTTCTGCGCTGTCTAGCTGGGCCACCGCGGGGTAGCCCAAATGGCTGCTTGCTCTGCTTCCTCCTCTGCAAAAGCCTGGCTGAGTGGCACAGGAGTCAGCCGAGCGCCACGGCAGGAGGCAAAGGGGGATGGGGCGGTGACGTACATGGCCAGAGGGCGGGGCCTGGACAAGATGCATCCTTGATGGAGACAGAGGGGAGCGGAGAGAGAGTGAGAGGCAGGAGGGGGAGAAGAGAAAGAGAGAGATGGAGAGATAGGCAGAAGGCGGAGGAGAGCTGAGGGGGGGGAAGCAGTAGGAGGAGGAGAGAGAGAGAAAGAGACACGGAGTGAGAGACTGGAGGCTCAGGAGAAAAGACCGACGTGGAGGAGAGACCTGAAAATCCCATCTTATGACGGACTAATTGGCTGGTTATTTCATATTTGCATTGCAGAAAAGCCCTGGTTGCACTCAGGGCCCCGTTGCACTAGGTACACACATGAAGAGATTTTTCCTGCCCTAACAAGTGTAGAGCCCTATAAAATAAAGGGCGTGGATGGGAGAGGGATACCATCAAATATGCAAGAGCATCAAGAATAACTGAATAGAAGAAGTAAGAGCAGATTATGTTAAAATCCAGCAATTCTTTAATCCAGCTATAGGTGGAAACGGTAATAATGTCTTCATGAATCAGTTCAGACAGATATTACATGTCTAACGGGTAGTGTGGAATTAGATGTAGAGTTATTAGTGAGAAATGCTGACAGAAGCCTACACTAGGTTGGCATCACTGAATAGCAGAAAAAGTCAGGATGAAATGATAAGGGCTTGATAATGTAAGGGACACTGAGGCTACATCTAAACTGCGGCACTATTTCAGGATACTGGAAATATCTGAAAATAGGTATTCCACACCTTTTGAGCGTGCCTGTTACTTCAAAATAGATTTCCAAATAATGGGCTCACTATTCCTGCATTCCTTCACACTCGCTGTAACCCTCGTTCCATGCGTGTGAAGGGACTTTTCAGAATAGCACTTTATTTTGAAATTTGGCCCTGTGTAGCCAGCGCCAATTTTTGCATTGCAAAAATTGCACAGCTTATTTTGAGGTAAGGGTGCAGTGTAGAGGCACCCTAAGTGCCCTCAACTCCAGTTGACATGAATGGGAGAGAAGCATTCACGCTATGGTGCAGAAGCAAGCTCTGTGGAATTGGTAGATAGTATGAGAGGCAGAATTGAGAAGTGCCATGGAGGTGAGGACATAAAGCTTGGTGAAATAAGGGAAGCCAATGAAGGATTCAAAAGGAGAGTGGGAGTTATGCAGATTGATGAGTAAGAAAAATGTCAAAATGTGTTTTGACAGTTGAATTTTGAATACACTGGATGGGAGTGGATTTCTCTAGCTGTATATTTTCAAGGTGCCTAGTATATGCGATGGCTTGTTTCAATGCAGAAACCATTTATGGGTATTGAAAATAAAAATGACCCTGATTTTTCCAATTGCAGAACACAGTGAATGCAAGGCTGATTCTTACTTACACCATTTGACACCACTCTAGCAATGTTGTTCCCAACTGTATACCTCTTTATGCTGCAGAGTAGTGTAAAAAGGCTTTAGTTCAAATGAGAATCTGGCCTATGGAATTTATAGTACTTTGAGTCTTCATATTGCCTCTACTTCCTAATCTGTATCAGAGTAATAGAAGTATAGAACTGCAAGGAACATTGAGATGTCATCAAGCCCAGTCCTCCGCACTCATAGCAGGACCAAGCACCATGTAGAACATACCTATCAGCTGTTTGTCTAACCTGCTCTTAAAAATATTCAGTTATGTAGATTTCACAATCTCCCTAGTCAATTTATTCCATCCTCACATGATGTTTTTCCTAATGTCCAACCTAACCTTTCCCTTCCTGCAATTTAAGTCCATTGCTTCTTTTCCTATCATCAGGAGTTACAGAGAATTAATTTTTCTCCCTCTTCCTTGTAAAAACCTTTGAGGTACTTGAAAGCTGTTATCATTTCCCCTCTCAGTCTTCTCTGTTCCAAACTAAACAAACCCAGTTTTTTCAATCCTCCCTGATAGGACATGTTTTCTAGACCTTTAATCATTTTTGTTGCTATACGCTGAACTTTTTCCAATTTTTTCATATATTTCCTGAAATGTGGTTTCCCAAACTGGACACAATACTCCAGTTGAGGCCTAATCAGCATGGAATAAAGTGGAAGAATTACTTGTCATGTCTTGCTTTCAACATTTCTGCTAATACATTTCAGAATTATGTTCACTTTTTTGATATAGAGCTACATTATTGACTCATATTTAGCTCATATCTGCAATGACCCCTAGACTCCTTTCTGCAGTACTCCTTCCTAGGCAGTTATTTCTCATTTTGCATGTATGAAACTGATTGTTCCTTCTTAAATGGAGTACTTTGCATTTGTCCCTCTTCAACTTCATCCTATTTACCTCAGACCGTTTCTCCAGTTTGTCCAGATCATTTTGAATTATAATTCTATCCTCTAAAGTACTTCTAGCCCTACCCAGCTTGGCATCTTCCACAAACTTTAGAAGTATACTCTCTGTGCCATTATCTAAATCACTCATGAAGATAATGAACAGAACTGGACCCAGAACTGATCCCTGTGGAACCCCTCATTATGCCTTTCCAGCATGACTATTCACCATTTATAACAATTCCCTGGGAATGGTTACCTAAGCAGTTATGAATCCACCTATAGCTCCATCTAGGTTGTATTTCCCTCGTTTGTCAATGAGAAGTTCATGTGAGACTGTATCAAATGCCTTACTAATGAATAGATACACCACATCTACCACTTTCCCCCTATCCACAAGGCTTATTACCCTGCCAGCTATCAGATTAATTTGACAATATTTGCTCTTGACAAATCCATGCTGTTACTTATCACCTTATTATTTTCCTGGTGTTTGCAAATGGATTCCTTAATTATTTGCTCCTTTATCTTTTCTGATACAGAAGTTAAGCTGATTGCTCTATAATTTCCTGGACTACCCTTATGTCCCTTTTAATGGATGGGTACTATGTTTGCCCTCTTCCAAACTTCTGGAATCTCTCCTTAATTTCATGACCTTTGAAAGATAATAGCTAATGGCTCAGATATCTCCTCAGTCAGCTCCTTGGGCATTCTAGGATGCATTTCATCAGGCCCTGGTGACTTGAAAATGTTGGATGTGTCTAAGAAATTTTTAACTCTTTCTTTCCCTATTATAACTTCTGAACCTACCCTATTTTCCAATCACCATCATACTTCATGGTAAAAACCAAAACAAAGAAGTCATTAAGCACCTCTGCCACTTCCACATTTTATATTTCTTTTCCCTCTTCATTAAGGCATGACACTATTCTGTCCTTTTTCTTTTTGCTTCTAACATATCTGTAAGATGTTTTCTTGTTACCCTTTATGTTTGTAGTTAAATTGAACTCAATTTGTGCCTTGGCCTTTCTAATTTTGCCCCGACATACTTGTGTTATTTGCCTATACAGCCACTCCCCGAATTGTGAACGGTCAAGTTATGACCGTTAGCACTTATGACCAAAGCTCCCATGGAGCGGTTGTAAAGGAGGTCCCCGAATTACGAACGTGATCCGCGCTTACGTACAGCGCGGTCACGTATAACTCAATGGGGTCCGAGTTACGAACAGCTCGAGTGACGGCCAAGTGTTTGGTCCGTTACTCGTTCGTAACTCGGGGAGAGGCTGTATTCATCTTTTGTAATTTCACTTAGTTTCCACTTTTTGTAGGACTCTCTTTTGATTTTTAGATCATTCAAGATCTCCAGGTTAAGCCAGGATGGTCTCTTGCCATATTTCCTATCTTTCCTACATAATGGAATAGTTTGCTCTTGTGTCCTTAAAACTGTCTCTTTGAAAAACTGCAAGGGTACAGACTGTAAGTTTATAGGGAGAGAAATCTTTTTGTTTTAAAGTTCACTTAGCTTGTTCTGTTAGGTATTAGCTTGTGTTTTACCTTCTCATTTTCTTTTGCAACCAGACCTGACTTTTACGCATCACTTAAAATCTATCTTTCTGTAATTAATATACTTACCTTATTTGTTTTATCATAACCAATGGCTACGTCTACACTGGCCCCTTTTCTGGAAGGGGCATGTAAATTTCACCAGTCGTCGTAGGGAAATCCGCGGGGGATTTAAATATCCCCCGCGGCATTTAAATAAAAATGTCCGCCGCTTTTTTCCGGCTTTTAAAAAAGCCGGAAAAGAGCGTCTACACTGGCCCCGATCCTCCGGAAAAAGCACCCTTTTCCGGAGGCTCTTATTCCTACTTTGAAGTAGGAATAAGAGCCTCCGGAAAAGGGCGCTTTTTCCGGAGGATCGGGGCCAGTGTAGACGCTCTTTTCCGGCTTTTTTAAAAAAAGCGGCGGACATTTTTATTTAAATGCCGCGGGGGATATTTAAATCCCCCGCGGATTTCCCTACGACGACTGGTGAAATTTACATGCCCCTTCCGGAAAAAGGGCCAGTGTAGACGTAGCCAATATGTTTGGTTAAGATGTAAGGAAAACTCCATCTGTGATAAGTCTGGTTCATATCATTTTCTTTTAAAGAAATGATGGACTTTCTATGAGTTTGCTCTGTTCTGCAAGGTACTAAGCAGTAAAAGATGCACATTGCTGCTAGATAAAGATGGGACTGGAAGTTTGCTGGTGTCATTCTGTATGTAATTCATAAATGGCTGGTAGCACATTCCCCTAACATATCTGGGAGAGATTTGTACCTGGTAAAGGTTGTGTGAGAACAGGCCTGGAGTAGATATTCTGATAATGAGGCAGTGTAAATGGTACTCCAGATTGGAAAATTGAGACCCATGTGTTCAACCATCCAGATTGTACCCTGCCACACATGCCTTATGATATAGATTACTGCAGCGACAATAAAATCCTCTGTATCTCAGACTATCTCCAGTACCACATAGGAGTTGCTAGGATAAATGTACTCTGTTTGCTTAGCCTAGTACTACAGTAATTAGAAGTACAAACGAAGCATGCAAATAAGTGGATTAAAGTAGTATATTTTAATGTTTTTACTAGTTTTTAATTGACCAAAGATGGAAATGCTTGTTTTTCCAATTTACTTCTCCATCTTTAAGTGCCGAAAACCCTTTTTATATTTATGCAAAGAAAATAAGAGCGAAAAGATTAATTCAAAAATTATTGTTCAAAGTATTGCCTGACTGAAGAATCTATCATGTGCTTGTGTGAACGTAGTCATAAAATCATAGAACTGAAAGGGCCTTCAAGAGGTCATGTACTCCCAGCCCCTTGTGCTGAGGCAGGACCGAATAAACTGAGACCATCAATGACAGGTATTTTGTCTAATCTGTTGTTAAAAAACTCCAGTGTTGAGGATTCCACAATTTAAGCTTATTCCAGAATTTGACTATTCCTATAGTTAGAAAGCTTTTCCTGAATAACTAACATTAATCTCAATTGATACAGATTAAATCTGTTCCTCTTGTCCTACCTTCAGCAGACATGGAGAACAATTGGTCACTATCTTCTTCATAACAGCCCTTAACATAACCCTTAACATATATTAAGGCTTATGGGGTCTCCCCGTCAAGTCTTCTTTTCTTCAAGAATAAACGTGTCTGGTTTTTTAACCTTTGTTCATAGATTAGTTTTTCTAACCTTTTGCCATTTTTTGGCCTCCTCTGGACTCTTTCCAATATGTCTACATTTTTCTTAGTGTGGGTCCTATAATAGGACATAGTTCTACACCTGACGTGTTACCAGTGCTGAGTAGAACAGGACAGTTCCCTCCCATGTCTTATTTTCAATACTCCTGATAATATCCCTTAATACAGTAAACTTCCGATAATCCGGCACCTTTAGGACCCAGGGGGTGCCGGATTATCAGCCATGCCGGACTATCAGAAGGGGGGGCTATGAGGGGTCTGGAGTGGTGTGGGAGGGGATGCCACCCCAGACCCCTCATAGCCCCCCCTTATGATAGTCCGGCTCTGCCTCAGGTGTCCCTGATTCAGCCGCTGCTGGTCAGTTTCAGCAGCGGCTGAATCAGGGATGCCTGCAATAGAGCAGCTGGGGTACTGCTGGGTTGGTCCCGCAGCGCCGAGGGGCGGCGCTACGGCACCAACCCAGCAGCACTCCAGCTGCTCTTGGGGATGCCTGGGACAGAGCAGCTGGGGTACTGCCCGGTTGGTCCCGTAGCGCTGCCCCTCAGAGCTGCGGGACCAACCCGGCAGTACCCCAGCTGCTCTTGGGGACGCCTGGGGCAGAGCAGCTGGAGTGCTTCCGGGTTGGACCGCAGCGCCAAAGTACAATCTTTTGATGAGTTGTAGTTTCATCTAGACCACATTTCCCTAATTTGCTTATGAGAATAGCATGTGGGACTGTGTCATGTGTATGCGTATATGCATATGTACATAGTCATATACATGTGCACAGTGCGTGTATGTATTTATTCTACTAGTGAGCCATTAACCAGAAAAAAGAAAACAGTATCAAAAAGTACATACACAATGGCTGTGTCTACATTGGCACCCTTTTCTGGAAAAGGGATGTTAATGAGACCAGTTGGAATTGCAAATGCCGCGGGGATTTAAATATCCCCGGCGGCATTTGCATGAACATGGCTGCCGCTTTTTTCCGGCTCGGGGTTTTGCCGGAGAAAAGCGCCAGTCTAGACGGGATCTTAATTTCTTTACTTGAAAGTAGGAATAAGGGATCGTCCGGAAAAGGGTTTATTTTCCGCAAGTTCCCATCTAGACTGGCGCTTTTCTCTGGCAAAACCCTGAAAAAAGCGGCAGCCATGTTCATGCAAATGCCACGGGGGATATTTAAATCCCCCGCGGCATTTGCAATTCCAACTGGTCTCATTAGCATCCCTTTTCCGGAAAAGGGTGCCAATGTAGACACAGCCATTGTGTCAAACTTCAAAAGTAATAGACTTTATTCTTTAGAACCAAAAGACTTGAATAATCATGGTAACTCATTATCCTTTTTTCAGCAACACAGGGACTTTACAAAATCTAACATTCTCTTCTGAACCTGGCTTAGGAAAATGGAGGGGTTCTTTCCTAAGACAGACAAGTTATTGCACACAGAAATTAAACTATTGTGGATGCAGAAGGGCAAAGAGATAATGATAAAAAACGTAAACTAGCAGTGGTTACATTTTCCATGGTAGATGTACTTGATATGTTTGTTGTCTGTCATTCACACATTACTTTAAGTTTCTGTGGGTGAAATTTATTTCAAAATATTCTGTCTTTTTAAATACAATTTAATTATGGTTTGTTTCCTTAGGGATTATATCACCATGGGATTTTAATTTGGTATATACCCTTAAGGGCAGCATATTTTCAATTATGAAATATTTCCTCCAGAAACAATAACGGTTCAATGATTTATTGCAGGATCTTATTATAAGGTGCCTCATACAAGTGAAATCTGAAATGCAATTGGCTTAACAGTAGAGTATAGGCAGCACTAAAATGCATGTGAACTGAGCATATGTGCCTTTTGCACAAAAAATTATATTTATATACTGTACTTTCATCCTTTGCATAATACTTCAATTATTATATCTTGAAAAATGAACTTGGAAAGCTGAGAGCTATGAAACATTTACGTTATTATCTCTTCAAAAAGTTCATTTTTGGACAAGTATCATTTGGATAGGGATTAACTTAATCAGAGATTTTGAATCTTCTTTTCTTTAATTTTTAATCTCTTTTTAAAAATATGTCTGAATCTTAAAAAGGCCTAAACCTGTAGTCACAAAGCACTGCTTCAAAAAAGGGGGAAAAAAAGAAAAAAGAAAAAAAGAAAGTTTTTAAAGCAGCCACCAGCTGTAAGAGAGATAGTGCAAGCAGCAGATTTGTGACAGAGTGGAGCATGAAACCCATCAGCTGATGAGTGAAAATCCCTGGTTTCTAATTAATCGAGGTACACAGGCCAAGGGATGAAGAGGATCAGGGAAATGAAATCAGGAAAAAGATACCATCAGTCATTTCTGCGGCCCATTGTCATACTTCAGAATCTGCTGTAATGAATCACTCAGGCATTCCACAGATACATTCAAATGGTGAAGAAAATTCATTGTCCGGTGAAGAGTGTTTGATAAAAATCTTTCTTTTCCCCCCTCTTTGTCAGAAGCCTATGATCAGAAAAGGAAATCCAGACAGCACAACAGGTGTGCTTTTGCAAGCCTAGTGAAATCTGCAAATGAACTGAGATACTAAAGAATTTTTTGTACTAAAATTTCTCCAAAATGAAAAAAGTATCTTGTAATAGCAGACAGTGGTAAAATGTACTTTAAAAAAAGCTAAAGATTAAGGGGATAAAAGGTATAAATGTTCTTCTGGTTGGGAAGCTCCTGTCCCTATAAAATCTTCTTATATGAAAAACGTGAGCAAATATTTTTGTAAAATATATTTGCAGAGTTTAACATTTCCAGACATGGACTGCTTTGAAGAGCTATTAATCCACAGGCTAGCTCTAATTTAAGAGAGCTTTCTACTGTACCTTTCAAATTTCACTTGAAAAAAAATCATTTCCTGCTCACGTTTCCTGATTTTTTTTCATAAAACAAAACAAAATACAGGTTAACCAGAATTCTCACTCTCTCTCTCTCTCTCTCTCTCTCTCTTTTTCACATTCATGCACTCACACACACACACACACGAGAGGAGAAGTACATATTCCTGATTATTGGGTTTCTATGTGCATTTTTCTCTATAAATTCTGTTTAAAGGACCCAGAATTCAGGACTTAATTGTACTGAACTTCTTTGAGGATTTTGTACCTTCTTTGTTTTGAGAAACATTGAGAACATTTTCCCTCAACTTTTTGACCCTGAACAATTCCTTTAGCCAGTTCAAAGTAGTGTGTGCCGTTAGGTATCACCAGGAGATAATTGTTTTGAGTAATCAGGTGCTATACTGAGACACATAATGATGGTGGATTCATTTTAAATATAATTTCCATAATATACGGTTTCACTGTCTATAATATCCATCATTAAGACACTTCATAGTTGATAATATTAAAATGGCAACAATAATGAGAATTCTGCTTCATGATGAAAATATTTTAATTGTGGCTATATTAGAAATCCATTTACTGTTACGGGTACTGAGAATTCTATTATCTAACTGCTGTTGTGAACGATGTTATAACTTATTTTCTGGAAATGTAAAAGATTACAAAGATATACTGTCCATATAAAGTTTCTTGCAAAACACACCAAGAACTTGAATAATACCTAGAACTGTGAAATATGAGGTTTATAAGATTATTTTTTCTGAGTTCCTACAAGTGGCTCTGCATGAACAAGTATCATCTTGTACACATCTAGTTACAGGATCTAGGACAAAAAATGTAAGTTATCTGAGCATGTACCATAGCTTCTTATGTGTTTGTACTGTACCTAGCACTGTCAGATTTTGATACTGATTGAAAAACTCTGTTTCCTCAGCAAAGATGTTAATAGTTATTTGAGAGGAATAGTGCCTAGGAAATTAGGGTGGTACTCAGCACCGCTGAGTACTATTCCTGGTACTATCAATTACCTTTTGTGTGACCTTACAGACATCACAAGATAACTATGAGCTGCCACTGTTAGGCGGTTGTGAAAAAGTGTAATGCAATCCTAGGATTCATCAGGCAAGGTAATTCCAGTTGAAATAAGGCAGTGTTATTACCATTATACAAGGCACTATTGAGACCTTCTCTGGAACACAGTGTTCTGTTCTGGTCTCCCATATTTAAAAAAGACTAATTCAAACTGGAAAAGGTGCACTGGGGGATTGAGGAATAGAGAATCTACCTTATGAGAGGAGACTTTAGGAGTGTGGCTTGTTTAACCTAACCAAAGGAAGGCTAAAGGGAATATGATTGCTTCTTTTAAATATATCAGAGGGGTACATCCCACGGAGGTAGAAAAGTTATTATTTTATTTTAAGTTAGGACCAATGCTGGCACAAGAACAAATGGCTATAAACTGGCCATCAATAAGTTTAAGCTTCAAAATAGACAAAGGTTTCTAACCAGCAGGGGAATAAAGTTCTGGAATGGCCTTCCAAGAACCAGTGAGAATGACAAACATGACTGTTCTTGATAGGTTTATAGAGGGATGGTAACTGATCAACATATTTGAGGTTGGCAGGAAATTTTCCCCAGATTAGAGTGGCAGAGACCTCTAATTAGGGGAGGAGGAGAGTTCACCTTTCAGTGCCACATGGGGCACATTCTGGTTTGAATTAGAGTAAATGGGGAGTTGCTGTAATTTGAAGTCTTTAAATCATGATTTAAGGACTTCAGTATCTCAGCCACAGGTTATGGGTGTGTTACAGGAGTGGAACAAAAGACAGGACTATGTAGCACTTTAAAGACTAACAAGATGGTTTATTAAGTGATGAGCTTTTGTGGGCCAAACCCACTTCCTCAGATCAAATTGTGAAAGAAAATTGGCATGACCATATATATCAAAGGAATACATTATATGGTCATGCCAATTTTCTTCCACAATTTGATCTGAGGAAGTGGGTCTGGCTCACGAAAGCTCATCACCGTATAAACCATCTTCTTAGTCTTTAAAGTGCTGCATAGTCCTGTCTTTTTTTTCAGCAAGACCAGACTAACACAGCTACATCTCTATTACTATTTTACAAGAGTGGGTGGTTCTGTGGCCTACAATTTGCAGGTCAGACTCAAGGATCATGATGGTCCCTTCTGACCTTAAAATCTATGAGTTCACCTCTGTGTGCTTCTGTTTCCCTACCCTTCTTTTGACTGTTAGGACTGTAAAAAAACAATTAGTCATATTATTTGTTTACACTACCTTATCTTGGTTTGGACCTCTAGGCTCTACTGTAATATAAATTAATAGTAATAATAGATTGGTAATGGCATTGCCAATAACCTTTCACATCTACGTGCATGATCTGGCCCAGGTCTAATAGTGTCCACCAATCATTGCAATCTAGTGGCCTGACTTAAATTAAATGAAAGTCTTTATCCATTTCCTAGTCAATTTAAAGCAAAAAAAAAAAAAATGCACTCACCACAAATGTTCCTACCTAGCATCTTTGCTGGCAGTGGCAGAAGGTCACAGACTGAATGGGCTCAGAAACTGGTCACATTTCTCATTCTTAGAAGTCCTTCCAGGGCATGCATTGCTAGGGACATGACTGCCCTGCAGGACAAAAGTAAAAATAAGATACACAACTTCAGCTACATCAATTGCGGAGCTAAAATCGAAATAGCGTAATTAAGCATTTGGCTCTGTCTAAACAGCAGGAAGTCAAAGGAAATACACTCTTCCTTTGCTTTCCCTTACTCCTCATGAAATTAGGGTTACAAAAGGCTGAGTAAAATTATTTCAAAATAATGGCTTGCTGTGTAGATGCGCACTTTCTTATTTTTAAATAACGTCAGTTATTCCAAAATAACACTGCTCTGTAGATGTACCCCTACTATCCAGGATAGGGGATAAAGTACATCAGTGTATAGGTGTCGCCTTTCATGAAATTCATTACAATTTCAATAAAAACAAACAAACTGCTCAAACAATTTATAATAGTTTTAGCAAGGGAGATTTTCTGTTAAGCAGGATTTTTCATTATGATGGGTCATATCTTGAAACAGAACATGTTTCAAATACACATACATGTTATAATTGCACTGATTGATTTATATAATTGTATTGGTTAAAAACAAATTATTTTGGATTTTCACCAATGCATCTGAGTATAGAATTCTGGACAGTTTCTTGCCTCAAAAATACCTGTTTTGTCAGTGCCCTTTCTTCAAGAAACTGATGAAAACTTAATACTGATTTGTTATGTGTAACTGTAAAGTGGAATCAGATTTCTCTTTTCAGTTTCGTCACTATTTCCAAATGGGCATATTAAATATTGGGGGGAGGAGGATTTAAACTTAGTAGAGAATCAGTTTTTATCGTCCAAGTCAGCAGGAGCTCTGTTACTAGTGTGCAAACTGCGCCCCGCACTGGTCCCCTGCTTTGGAGGAACTCTATGAATAAATTAAATTTCTAGAGACTGCCAGCTTTGTAATCCTGGCCTACTGCTCTTGGAAAAACAGCTCTCTCTCTCTCTCTAGTTGCATAAATTTTCTCATTTTGGGGCTTCGTCTTGTTCATTCTATTTCTCTTGCACATCAGCAAATGTATGGGGAAGGCTAGAGTCTCAGAAACGCCAAGCTATTCCTCATGACCAAGAATAGGTACAAAATAGAAAGAAAGACAGCAACATATATTTGTAATGCATTGTGTTTATGGAGGTTCACTGTATAATATAGGTATTTGCATTCTATCTGACAAAGATATCAATACCAATAGTAAATAAATACAGAGAGAGGATCAATCTATTTTGACAATAAATTAGATTTTTTTCTTTTTATTACAGTGTGTCTGCATGCTTTTTGCAGAAATGTTGCTCCTGAATCATATTAACAATCAAACTTTAATCTAAACAATGAAGCCATCATATTTTTACATTGGGTTTTAAAATACATTAAAATGGAAGAAAAAAAAGAAAAAACTTGTAAAGAACATGATCTTTGTGGGCAAAAGTGAAAACATCAGTACCAATGAAATGCCTCTTAAGCAGCCTGTTTGGGAACTGGAAGGACCATGTGGAAAGACTTCATCAAAGCTATTTTCTGCAGCTATCTCACAGGTGATCAGGATAAAACCCCACAGTGTCAGAACTTCAATATTTACCATATACATGTTTGCTTAAATCATACGGGTGAGGTTTGGCACTTATGGACACAGACGTAGGATGTCACCTGAGACATCCATCTGATTTTGATTGCAGACAGAAAGGAGATGCCTTGTGGAGGCCAGGAGAGAGAGACAGGGGAAAGGGAGTAAGGGATAGTAAGAATGGACAGCTCTTGTTCCCAGCTCTAATATCCCAGTGCAATTATTTTGTGGACATCCACTCCTTGCCTGCCGAGGAGATAGGGCTATAAGTGTATGTTATTTTTTAATTACAAGGGGGTAGAAAAAATCCTGATGATGGGCTGGAAGGTGCCATTGCATTGTTATTTTTTTCTCTCCCTTCGTTTGCTGATTATGTGAGCTGGGCTCCTTTGCTAGCCGATGATAAGCAGAATTTCCATGTTCTCTGCATAATTAATCCATCTCTGCCTCTCTTCATGCCAACTCGCCCGTTATCGCCGGCACATGCCTGAATTGCAAAAGAATCCGCTCTTCAATTGGAACTTATTGATATTCTAAGAAAAAAAAGAGAGAAGGAGAAAAAACTGAAAATCCTTAAGTTTAAGCCGCAGATTTTTAAATGGATTAATTTCGCTGTAATCGCAGCCATCTAAGGCGGGAAGGCAGGCAGAGCAAATTGAAAGCATCTCCATGCTTGCAGAATTGGGTCCAGAATGTTGAAATGTACTGGCACAGCTCTCTTTTAAAGTCAGAAAATTACCATTCATTTACATCACATGAAATACTTTTTATGCTAGAAATATTCAAGTGACGTTCTTTAAATGCCTGCTAATGCTTGATAACATTTCTAACTTTCAACATTTTGCTAGACTTTGATATGACATGATAGGAATGCCTGCCAGTGAGGAATATTATATGTACCAGTAATCTCTTTTTATCACATATTTAGATTAGATCATCCTCCTCTTAACCATCCTGAAGTAGTCTTTAAACAATGTACTCAGTGTCATAGGCTCTTATTTAGTATACTCATGCAAGCTAAAGTTAGTAGGATATATTTAGACTTTGTCTACAATGGAATTTTTTAAAGTGGCAATGCACCTTAAAATATAAGATTATCATTATTTACGCAGTTAACCATGACTTCATAGGATTCACTTTACATTTAGAAATGTTGTGTCCATCTCATTTGTAACATATAGTTTGTTTTGTTGTTTTGATACAGTTTGTGTGGCTCCTACTTACATTATGAGAGAATTCAGCTGTATCATAGAAGGCTGGCATTACATTTTGAATATCAAATGCTAGCGGAAAGGATGCTGTGTACCATCTTCTCCCAAAATATTACCAGAACGTAAATATTCTACTCTTTTTTTTTTGTTTCTTTAATGCAGCAGTCACATTCTTCATTTCCTTGACCCCAGGAAGCAACAGCATACGGCAAGACTGAGAGATTTTCAATGCCTCTGCTAAGCTACAGCATATCTAGCATTCCATGTCCATATGCTAGAAATCAGCAATTTATGCTGTTGTAGAAGGTAATGTTGACATTCGCAGTTAAGGGGGGGGGGGACTTGCTACAATTGAGATTGACTACAAATGGAAATTTAGCTGTTTTGAAATCTTTGTCATTATTAAACAGATCTGTTCAGTTTTAAACATACTGTAAGAATGAACTACAAAAAATGAGAGACACAGGCAGACACATACCAAGGCAATAAATGAAACATCAAAACAATGATATTTGTGGAAACATCTGCTTCAGTTACAAAACAATGATTTTAATAACTGATGGGCCATCTCAGCATAAAATACCAGCATTTGTGAGAAAATCTGTGTAGCTATTAAGTAATTAAAATGTCAGTATTCTGTGTTGTTTTCAGGCAATAAGCTTAACCACAGAGAAATGTTAGTAATTTAAGAAAAACAGCAAAAGAAAAGAAAGAATTTACAGTCTCTTTCAAATGACTGAGCATTATAAGGTGTTGCTAAACTAGCACATATTAGAGGTTACATTACAATATTGAAAGTATACTTTTTGCTAAGCAGAATTTTAAAGATTTGTTTTGGAATCAGTATTCTTATTTTCACATATAGTCATAATAGCTGTTTAGCTGAAAACTTAAAACCAAGATTTAAAGAATAAAATTTAAAACTTGAAAATGTAGAGTCAACAAATGCCTGTAAATTATGTATAAAACAATTTCAATGGCTTTTTCCACATACATCTATCACTTATATGTGTAAATTAAAAACTACAGTTTTAAAGTTCCTGAGAATTAATTTCCAATATTGTAACACTTTCTGAGAACAGAATTTACCTTTATTTTGTACCAAATGTACAGAACTCCCTCATCTAGGCTGAAATCCTGGCCCCACAGAACTCAATGGCAAAACTTACATTGACTCCAGTAGTGCCAAGATTTACCTATAAAATGAATATAGAACTTAAGCCAGCTCACACTAAATTACTGTCTGAACTCTCATTTATTCACTGGAAGTACTATTATTTTCAAAGAAAGTTATATTGTAAACTTAAACAATTTGGACTACTATATTCATATATAAAAGTGTTACACACACAAAACATGTTAAGTTTACTAAACAATTAAAATAAAAAACTGCTATTAATTAATTACAACCATGCTGGTTTTACTTTGGGTAAGACTTGAAAATGTACTAACATGCCATATTAGGAATTATTAAAATAGTTGAGACCAGTAAATATTCAATCAATATTTTTCATTTGAGAGTACTAGTTAAAAAAGCTGCATTGTAGAGTCATGCAAAAAGAACTTATTATACAGAAAAACTAAGAATTTCTCCCATTGGTCCAGAAAGAAAAATACTTCCAATAATACCGCTGTTTATGTTTGGTATGCACCAGTTGAAGGTAATGTAATGAGGACACTCAAGGTAATTGACAAGAAAGGCCTAGAGGCCACAACTTTATTGAACAGCATGGTGAAAATGAAGAATGTTTCTTGGATCAAGCAGTGGCTTCAGCTGATCTCCGAACCATGGACTGCTACTTGTTCTAAATGATAAACTGAAGACTTCTAGATTCACTTCTGGCCTGTATTTATATTATTTGGCTGTGCAATTTCCCAAGGCGTGGAAAATGGTCTTAGACTATAAGCCATAAAATGCTGCTCCCTAGTACAGAAGCCAAAAGCAAACACAAACTAGATGCTTGAAGTTTTCACTGTCATGCGTGAGCACAATTCCCAAATACCGAAGTAGGAGTCAAAGATCACCTTACAATAATTTAAAATTTCAATTGGTTTGCAGATATTCCCTGAAATAAATAGTTTGAAAATTTCCAGTAAATAAAATAAGTAACTGCAATATCAATTTACCAAATAATATGGAAAAGAAAATGCATTACATTAGTAAAAACAAACATACATCAAAGCAACACAAGAAATGCTTGTAGCCCATATAACCAACCACTATAACTTATCATTCTGCTCTAGCAGAAAGGAGGCAGATGCTATGGAAAGAAACAAGAGCCTAAAAGGCCTCTTCTATAGTCTCCCTTAAGAGGAAAGATTTGACTAGCTCCACCAGCCAGTCTTAGGCCCAGAAAGCAACCAATCAAATGACCGAACACAAAATTGGATTAGAATTAGTTGCTGGATTTGTGGACACTCAGAATTCTCTTTGGGCAATGACAACAAGAGTAAGATGGCCTTACTGTATTGGGAGTAGCTTGCTGGGTAAAATTTTGTCATCTATTTTACTTTTCATCAGATTGCATTCTTAGTACATTTATTATGCAAAAAAGAGTCTCTGAAAATGTACCCCTATAAGCTACTTATGGTGAATACCCCGACTCCATACAGTGAGCTGTCCTGAACATTATAAAACAATATTTTTGCCAGTAGTTAACACATATTTGAATGTGAAATAAAACGTATTTTCCCTGTATGGAGAATGAAAATAAATAAATTTCAGATACTAGTGTGTGGCCAGAGTGACCTTTTTAAAACAGTTAGCATTGTATCTCACAATTATAGATCCCAGAAGCTTTCTTCTCTTTTTTGTCAACCTGAAGTGAGAAGGAATAAAGTGTCTTATTCTAAATTCTTAGCTCTACCGAAGATAGCATATATACTCTATAAAGAACATTCATTGAATGCCAGAATCTCTTTTAAGGAGAAGGAGATGAGTAGTAAAATGTTGATTTGGAAAGTACAATTGATTTTCAGCACAAAAACTGGGGCAAAACTACAAAAGCCTTGCTCACACCAGACACTAGACCTTTCAGTTGTGTAAGTTAAGAGTGTGGACAGGACATAGACATTTTGACCACTGTGTCAGCTAATCCTACATATTACTGCAGCTGCTCTCCTGCAGGAAAATGCTTACACATTTTCCTAGTTTGAATACACCCACAAGGGGTTTTTTTGCAAGGAAAATCACAAACACACTGCACCCTAATTTTGTGTACAGAGAGGGAATGCTTGATTTATTAAAACTAGAAAAGCTGTCTGCTTTATAAATTCTCCTTGAATTTCTGGTATTTGTAGAATGCCAAATAATAATAATAATGATGATAAAAGCTTGACTGAAGGAACAATATAATTTGGCCATGAAAGCACAATTCAGAAATATAAAATACATTAGCTGATGTGACAATACAAGATTGAAGAATATAAATCATGCCGTGCAGGTTGAGGTGCTTTCCAGAGGATTATTTCAAGGAGGTTCATGAACATACAAGAAGAGGGAGAATTTTCCAACCTTCAGAGGAAGCATAGAGGAAGACAGCAAGATGACACGAATAAAAAATGATTAAAGCAAGTTTCCCGTACCATGAGGAAGTGTGATAGGCTTGGACAGGGTCACTGACTATTTTGTGCAAGTGAAACAAATGAACTAACAATGGATTCTTTGTAGATTTAACATTTGTATTACATTCTTGTTTCTTTACAGAAATGTTTAAAAAATGAAGCACAAACCACTAGAGGGAAACTTTTCATTGAAGATTTGCTGAGAGGCAAAACGAAGAATGGAGAGAGAGAAGGCAGAGCCAGAGACAACTGAGGAATTGCCAAAAATTTACAAATCACAATTGGTCTCTCTGCCTAGTGACAGAGTGAAAGGGGAGCCTAAATTGTTTGAATCTGATGCAACTAACAAGAAACAAAGCAATTTCAAAATTTAACACAGGGGAATCAAATTCTCCAAAGCTACTCAGAGTATTTTCTTTGTGTCATTGTAGCTCAAACTAAAAGTAAAAAAATCTACCCAGAACTGAGCATAATTTTTATTTTTCCATTTGAAACATGGGATTATTTCCTGCAGGCATTTGGAAAGACACTATATTCAGGACTTTGGTTGCCAGTAAAAATTCAGTTTTGGAAACCATCATTAGTCAGCATAAAAATGGGTCTAGTTCTATGGAAATTAGATTATTCCTATTTTTTTTTCTGGAGACTGCACAAGCTGTGCTTTTTTGGATTTTTGAAAAGCAGGATATGAATTGAAAAGAAAAAAATATCAAACATTCAATTATTCATTACTGTAGAATCCAAACCTGTGTCTGGAAGAACGTTCTCAGACATCCAGCTGAACATCAAGCCATATACTCTCCTAGATCCCCATGTATAGCTCCAGCCCCTTCAAACAGAAACATGGAGTAAAAAAATTTGGCATACAAAAATATTAGCCATTGATACCGTAACAGTCATAATTAACAGCTGAAATCTATCAGCTTAACAGAGCAATAGTGACTGCAGTAGAAAACCAGTTAAATATTCACTTTGAATCATGATCATGTTACAGTCTCTTCACTTTGATATGGATGTTACCAGCAATTCCACTACTGTTTTTTTTAACAGGGATATATGCTAGGTCTCCATAAGTTGTTACTTCATCAAAATACAGTATTTTTCAGCTGCAGAATATTGACTGTTTAACAATTTAATTAAATAAATGAAGGCTACAGTTGATCCCAAGGTATGGTACTTAGAGGAATAAAACCTAAACATGAATCAAATACAATATAGTAAATTTTAACTGTGCAATTCTAAATATAATAATATTGCTAAACATATCATTCCCATAAAATCAAGTCATTTACCTTTAGCACTAGCTTTCATCTTGGTTCTTTATAAACATTCAGTTATGATTTATTATAATATTCTTTTCTTGTATTTTTCAAACATATCTAGATTAATAAAAAGTATACACTTTTTAACTAATTCATTTATTTTATACTGTAATACACTATATTACACTATAACCTACAATTTTAAAAAAAGAAAGGCAAGAAGCCATGATGCTCAAAGCAACATCTTTGATGGAAGGGTTATTGTGGTTTGAACGGGTACAATGAAATGACAGATATTAACGTCAGTTTATCATGCTCACCCTTAAAAATTCAGTATCTGCTTATGTGATCATGTTTTCAAACATATATAATGTTTAAGCAACTTACCTTTCATATATCAGAGGGGTAGCCGTGTTAGTCTGAATCTGCAAAAGCGACGAGGAGTCCTGTGGCACCTTATAGACTAACATACACTTCAGTTAGTCTATAAGGTGCCACAGGACTCCTCGTCGCTTTTACCTTTCATATTTACTGTTCTATGAAAAAATACCTAAAAACTAAGTTTGAATTAGGTATGGTATTTTTCACATTTGTGTGATCTTTACATTACCAATTATACGTTGAAACTATTAAACTGCAAACATGTTGCAGTAATACTTGGCCAAATTTTATAAAAGTTAGGTTCCCAATTTGTGCTTTAATTTTTTCTATTGCATGAGCATATTTGTGTGCCTAACTTGTAGCTTCAAATGATTACATCTTAGATCAGTAATTTACCTTTGGCCATAATTAAATTCATATGCTATCTTAGCTAATTACTTTATTCCTACAAAAAGCTCCATCCATATACAAAGATTTGCAGAGCAATTTGCACAATTGTTTTCTAAACAAGGGAGGTATTTTGCGTACAGGCTGTCCTCTCTATAAGTCCAAGATACGTTCTAAAAAACTTGGATTTATAACTAAACAAAGTAGGGAATTGGTTTTCCCCCATGGCTGACTTCCATTTGCGCAAATTGGGTTTTGTTTGGGTTTGTTTGGGGGGAGGGGGAGGTTGCACAGTTTAAAAGCAAGGTTTGGGAGGACTTATAATGCATCAGTTTCTACAAGTGTCAACAACTTTAGTGAGGAGCAGATGTACATCAGGGCAACGTATAGCAGGGACGCCTCACCTTGTACTCAGTTGTACCCCTTACTTGTTTGAAAATATGTCCAACAAATAATCATAAATTAGTTTCACCTGAGAAAGGACTTCGTGGTTGGGAACCACAAATCCTGAGCAACTTTCATAAAGATTTTTTTCTTTTTACCTATATTTCATTGAATCCTTATTGACACAAAGAACATGCAGGTAGTGTACATATACTTAAAGGAACAATAAACAACTAAGGAATAATGCAGTTAGGCAAAACAGAAACTCGTGAGGCTGAAAATATTATACTAGCAAGTTTGCTATTGTATACATTTTAAATTCCTGTAGTTTTATTATAAAATAAAAAGAGCTTGATATACAAATATATCAAGCACTCAATTGTATGTGATTCAAGTAGTACTTTGATTGACAAACAAATGCTTTATCATATTACCTAATATTCTTTATGCAACTAGTCAACATTGTATTCAAAAATATGATTCTGAAAGATTATACATTAGCTTTATAATAGATATTTACATGTTTACCTCCTGTATTCATTAAAGTATATTTTTTCATACAGAAAATAGTAATGAAAAATTCTGTTTAAAGCACAAATCCTAAGAAATTTATTTTCCATTTTAGCAACTGAATTTCAGTGATCATTGTGAGCTTTATTATTGCTTTATTTACAGGAATTATTAGCTCTTTCTTAAATTGTTCTGTTGCAAATTTTAAACATATAATATTTTACATTACAATATTTAATAGAAAGCTGAGAATTGCAAGATAGTTTACAAGTGGAACTAGCATTACACTTCTTGTAACATCTTTCCATTAAAAAGTGAACAAGCTGGATTAATTGCTTCATGATAAATGGCCCTTTTAAAAACTTATTATTTTCCATGAAGCATAATATAAATACCTTATATCAGTATTGGTCTGTTTTGAAATATTTGTTTTAAACCCCAAAATATAAAGCAGATACGCATGCTTCATTGCAATGCTCTATTTTATACCATGATAGTTTCACAAATCAAGGAACTTTAAGGAACCAACAAAAATGCATTTGTAGTTTGCCTAAAAAAAACAACAGACCAGTTCTGGGAGCCCAAAACTTTTATAATAATCTTGTAGATTGTAAAATACATAAACAAGTTATATTATAGTAATAGCACATTATTTTGTCACTCAGATGCTATTTTGATGGGTATCAATATAGAAACTTGGATAGAAATCCATGAAATGACTGATCAAAACTAAAATATTATACAGATTCTCTAATTCTAGATGAAATTTGTACTGAAAGTATTGTTAGTTTGCATATATTAATTTTCAAAATTATATATTGATATATAAAAATGACTAGGAGAAGTATGGATTTATATTCAAATGCTCTATTAACTAATTGTGAATATTAATTAGGATATTCATCTGTTTCACATCTATGTTCACATCTTTAAAAAGTATATTAACATTTGAGACTAAAAAACTACTCAGCATATTTTTGAAAATACACTTTGCCCTTGATATTTGAAATATTCAGTGAATATTTGAATTGTTATTTCTGCAGCAAATGTAATGAGGATATTATTCAGGAAGAATGAGCTACATTCAAATAGAAATAATATTTCTGAAGCTGTTGGTTGCTAGTACTAGGAGGTTACTGCCTCTTAGGACTCAAGCAAATCCTGATTCAGGAAACAAAAATGTCCTTTTACCTGAATAAAAAACTATATTTTCAATTTTCAGCCTTACCATCTACTTATGGAGAGTGTCTAGTTGTTTTGCATCCAAATCTCATCCTTATATTGCATATGAGATTATGAAAATGGCCATCAGCTGAGGACATTAAATGAACTTTACCAAAGCCCTGATCCATCAAAAGCACTTAAGCAAGGGCCTGATTTATATTCTATTCTATATTGGCTTTTACATAATGCTTATCATCATCATATCTGAGCACCTTTCAGTACTGTATTAAGCAACTTGACAACCCATAGACTTTAAGGTCAGAAGGGACCATTATGATCATCTAGTCTGACCCCCTGCACAGTGCAGGCCACAGAATCTCGCCCACCCCTCTTAGAATAATCCTCTCACCTATGTCTCAGATATTGAAGCCTTCAAATACTTTGAAGGCCCCAACATGCAGAGAGTCCTTCAGCTGTGATCTGTGCCCAATGCTACAGAGGAAGGCGAAAAACCTCCAGGGCCTCTGCCAATCTACCCTGGAGGAAAATTCCTTCCTGACCCCAAATATGGCGATCAGCTAAACCCTGAGCATGTGGGCAAGACTCACCAGCCAGACACCCAGAAACTTCCCTATAATGAATGGTCAATTAGTTACCAAGATCATGTTATTTCATCCAACCATCCCCTTATCATAGAATCATAGAACTGGAAGAGACCTCAGAAGGTCGTCAAGTCCAGCCCTCCGCTCTACGCAGGACCAATCCCATCTAAATCAACCCGGCCAGGGCTTTGTCAAGCCGAGACTTAAACACCTCTAGGGATGGAGACTCCACTACTTCCCTAGGTAACCCATTCCAATGCTTCACTACCCTCCTAGTAAAATAGTTTTTCCTAATATCCAATCTGGACCTCTCCCACCACAACTTGAGACCATTGCTCCTTGTTCTGCCATCTGTCACTACTGAGAACAGCCTCTCTCCATCCTCTTTGGAACCTCCCTTCAGGAAGTTGAAGGCTGCTATCAAGTCCCCCCTCACTCTTCGCTTCTGCAGACTAAACAGACCCAAGTCCCTCAGCCTCTCCTCGTAGGTCATATGCTCCAGACCCCTAATCATTTTGGTTGCCCTCCGCTGGACCCTCTCCAATGCGTCCGCATCCTTTTTGTAGTGGGGGGCCCAGAACTGGACACAATACTCCAGATGTGGCCTCACCAAAGCCGAATAAAGGGGAATAATGACATCTCTGGATCTGCTGGCAATGCTCCTCTTAATGCATCCTAATATGCCATTAGCCTTCTTGGCTACAAGGGCACACTGTTGACTCATATCTAGCTTCTCATCCACTGTAACCCCCAGGTCCTTTTCTGCAGAACTACTACTTAACTGGTTGGTCCCCAGCCTGTAACTATGCTTGGGATTCTTCCGTCCCAAGTGCAGGACTCTACACTTGTCTTTGTTGAATCTCATGAGATTTCTAGTGGCCCAATCCTCCAATTTGTCTAAGTCACTCTGGACCCTATCTCTGCCCTTAAGCGTATCTACCTCTCCCCCTAGCTTAGTGTCATCTGCAAACTTGTTGAGGGTGCAATCTATCCCCTCATCCAGGTCATTAATAAAGATATTGAACAAAACCGGTCCTAGAAACGAACCTTGGGGCACTCCACTAGAAACCGACCGCCATCCTGACATCGAGCCATTGATCACTACCCGCTGGGCCCGGCCTTCTAGCCATCTTTCTATCCATTTTACCGTCCATTTATCCAATCCACATTCCCTTAACTTGCTGGCAAGAATATTGTGGGAGACCGTATCAAAAGCCTTGCTAAAGTCAAGGTATATAACATCCACTGACTTTCCCATGTCCACTGAGCCAGTTACCTCATCATAGAAGCTAATCAGATTGGTCAAGCACGACTTGCCCTTTGTGAATCCATGCTGACTATTCCTGATCACTTTCCTCTCATTCAAGTGTCTCAAAATGGATTCCTTTAGGATCCCTTCCATGATTTTTCCAGGAACCAAGGTAAGACTGACCGGCCTATAGTTCCCTGGATCGTCCTTCTTCCCTTTTTTGAAGATGGGCACTACATTTGCCTTTTTCTAATCATCCGGGATTTCGCCCGATCTCCACGACTTTAACCCATTATCATGTCTCTCATCTTCTCTCCACAATGTGAAGCATAGCAGTGGAGAGTCCTGTTTTGGTAATATTGTTAAAAACAATATATGTTATTAAGTATTTTTCGTAGACACGGTCAATGAAATGTGCCTTCCTTTTGTATCAGATGGTGGTGATATTTGTGGTTGTCCTTATTTCTTGTGAAATTCGTTCACGGTCTCAGACTGGCTCTCAAGAAAGAACTGTCTCTCTTAATGTTCAGTGTTTTGTTGCGCCAGAAAAGCATACTTGTCAACCATGGTCTTCATTCTGGAGTTTCTGTGGTATTTTAGATATCTTGGGCTCAAGCCAATGGGTGTGTTGAAATTAAAGACTGAGACTTTAAACCTGATTAGAAATCCTATGGAGAGCCAGCACAGCAAAGAAAACAGGTCTGATGTGCTCACAGTAGTCAGTATTCTGAGAGGCATCCTGCAAGATTGAGCTCTAAGGTCTGGTCTACACTAGGACTTTACATCATAAGAACATAAGAACATAAGACTGGCCATACTAGGTCAGACCAAAGGTCCATCTAGCCCAGTAGCCTGTCTGCCAACAGTGGCCAGCACCAGGTGCTCCAAAGGAGGTGAACCGAAGACAATGATCAAGCGATTTTTCTTGAGCCATCCATCTCCAGCCTCTGATAAACAGAGACCAGGGACACCATTTCTATCCCCTGAATAATAGCCTTTTATGGACCTAACCTCCATGAAATTATCTAGCTTCTCTTTAAATGTTGTTATAGTCCTAGCCTTCACAGCCTTCTCTGGCAAGGAGTTCCACAGGTTGACTATGCGCTGTGTGAAGAAGAACTTGCTTTTATTGGTTTTAAACCTCCTACCCATTAATTTCATTCTAGTTCTTCTATTATGGGAACTAATAAATAACTTTTCTTTATTCACCCTCTCCGCACCATTTATGATTTTATATACCTCTATCATATCCCTCCTTAGTCTCCTCTTTTCGAAACTGAAAAGTTCCAGTCACTTTAGCCTCTCTTCATAGGGGACCCGTTCCAAACCTCTAATCATTTTACAGTAAACTTCCAATAATCCGGCACCTTTGGGACTCAGGGGGTGCCGGATTATCAGATATGCCGAACTATCGGAAGGGGGGGCTATGAGGAGTCTGGTGTGTGTGGGGGATGCTAGCTCAGACCCCTTATAGCCCCCCCTTCCGATAGTCCGGCTCTGCCCCAGGCGTCCCTGATTCAGCCGCTGCTGAAACTGACCAGCAGCGGCTGAATCGGAGACGCCTAGGGCAGAGCAACTGGAATGCTGCTGGGCTGGTCCAATAGCGCCGACCCTTGGCGCGGCGAGACCAACCCGGCAGCACCCCAGCTGCTCTTGGGGACGCCTGGGGCAGAGCAGCTGGGGTGCTGCTGGGTTGGTCCTGCAGCGCCACTCCTCGGCGCTACTGAACCAACCTGGCAGCACCCCAGCTGCTCTGCCCCACGTGTCCCCAAGTCAGACGCTGCTGATACTGATCAGTGGCTGACTCCAGGAAGCCCGAGGCAGAGCTTCTCTGCCCTGGGCTTCCTGGAGTCAGCCGCTAGTCAGTTTCAGCAGCGGCTGAAACAGGACACCTGGGGTAGAGCAGCTGGGGGGCTGCCGGGTTGGTCGCACAGCGGCGAGGTGCGGTGCTACTGGACCAACTCAGCAGCACCACAGCTGCTCTGCCCCAGGCGTCCCCAAGTCAGCTGCTGCTGAAACTGACCAGCGGCTGATTCCAGGAAGCCCAGGGCAGAGCAGCTCTGCCTCCGGCTTCCTGGAGTCAGCCACTGGTCAGTTTCAGCAGTGGCTGAATCGGGGACACCTGGGGTGCTGCCCGGTTGGTCCCACAGCCCCGAGGGGCAGCGCTAGGGGACCTATCCGGCAGCTCCCCAGTTGCTCTGCCTCCGGCTTCCCCAAGTCAGCCGCTGGTCAGTTTTAGCAGCGGCTGAATAGGGGAAGCTGGGGGCAGAGCAGCTCCAATGGTCCGGCTGCCCGGAGCACTTCTGAGTTCCTGATGGTGCCGGACCATCAGGAGTGCCTGACTGTCAGATGCTGGACCATCGGAGTTTTACTGTAGTTGACCCTTTTCTGAACCCTTTCCAAGGCCAAAATATCTTTTTTCTGAACCCTTTCCAAGGCCAAAATATCTTTTTTTGAGGAGAGGAGACCACATCTATACACAGTATTCAAGATGTGGGCATACCACAGTTTTATACAGGGGCAGTAAGATATTCTGTGTCTTATTTTCTATCCCTTTCTTAATCATTCCTAACATCCTATTTGCCTTTTTGACTGCCGCTGCACACTACGTGAAAGTTTTCAGAGAACTATCCACGATAACTCCAAGATCTCTTTCCTGATTTGTCATAGCCAAATTAGCCCCCATCATACTGTACGTATAGTTGGGGTTATTTTTTCCAACGTGCATTACTTTACACTTATCCACATTAAATTTCATTTGCCATTTTGTTGCCCAATCACTCAGTTTTGTGAGATCTTTTTGAAGTTCTTCACAGTTTGCTTCTGTCTTGACTATCCTAAACAGTTTGGTATCATCTGCAAACTTTACCACCTCACTGCTTACCCCTTTCTCTAGATCATTTATGAATAAGTTGAACAGGACTGGTCCCAGGACTGACCCTTGGGGGACACCACTAGTTACCCCTCTCCATTCTGAAAATTTACCTTTTATTCCTACCCTTTGTTTCCTGTCTTTTAACACTTATCCACATATGGTTGATTTTCTAAGTGATGCATCCACACTTCCAAGACTGTTACATCAACTTTAACGGTTATGGAAGTCAATTTTATTACTCCTGCTTTTCACCAGAAATACCATTATTCCCAAGCTTGCACAGTCAAATTTATGGTAGTGTAGATATAGCATTGCCAGAAAGTTGAGGCTATTGGCTTCTGGGAGGCCTCCCACAGTTCCCCACCCTGACTGCTCTAACCAGAACTTCCATCTCTACTGATCTTCCTGGTGAACAGAAAAAGCTCAGATTTACAAGTTAAAATGCACAAAGGAGACCATATTCCATGTGCAAATGATCTGCATGTACGCCCTCATGGGCAGCGCACCTGGACCAGATCACAGAGTGCTTGGAGAGAAGAGCCACTAGCGAAAACATGGGTATTCAAACTAAGAGAGGCATTCTGGTCGATTCCAGTAATCCTGCTTCCACGAGGAGTAAGGGAAGTCAAAGGGAAAGTGTTCTCCCTTTAACTTCCTGCAGTGTGGACAGTACCGAAAGTCAAGTTAAGGTACTTCAACTTCAGCTATGCAATTAAGGGAAGACTACTCACCTTGTGCAGTAACTGGAATTCTTCAAGATGGTTGTCCCCATGGGTGCTCCACTTAAGGTGTGCTAGCGCCACTGCACTATTGGTCGGATACTTTTCTAGCAGTGCCCGTTGGTCGGTTGTGCATGTGGAATGCCAGTACACAACACTTGAAATGCCATCTTGCATGCACAGCCAACTGGATGTAGTTAAGTATGAAGTAGAGAGGAGGAGGGTGGCTGGTGGAGCACCCCTGGGGACAACCATCTTGAAGAACTCCAGTTACTGCACAAGGTGAGTAATCTTCCCTTCTTCTTCAAGGAGTGTCCCCATGGGGGCTCCACCTTAAGATGACTACAAAGCAGTATTCATGCTTGGTGGTGGGTACTTCAGTAGTGTTAACTCGGTAACTGCAAGTATAGTCCAGCCAAAACATGTGACTGTGTCTGCAAATAACTGGATGGTGTATGCTGCATGAATGTGTGGGTTGAGCCCCATGTGACAGCTTTGCAAATGCCTTCTGTACTGAGGGCAATTGCTCTGCTGCGACTGAAGCATGCAGAGGTCAGAAAGGAACTGAGGAGGCAGTTGGCTGTGCGCACGGGATGGCCGTTTCAAGTGTCGTGCGCTAGCGTTCCGTGTGCACAGCCAACCAAAGGGCACTGCTATCAAAAGTCTCTGATCAATAGTGAGCCAGTACTAGCACACCTTAAGGTAGAACACCGATGAGGGACACTCCTTGAAGAAGAATGTAGCTGAAATTGCATATCTTAATTTGACCTTATCCTGTAGTGTAGATACACTCTGGGTGCATCTAGACTGGCAAGATTTTGCGCAAAATACTTTGCACAAATACTTTGATGCTCCTGCTCAGGGATAAGCCCTCTTGCACAAGAATTCTTGCGCAAGAGGGCCAGTCTAGACAGGCACCTTCATTTTTTGCGCAAGAAAGCCCGATGGCCATCAGAGCTTTCTTGTGTAAAAGCGCATCTATACTGGGCACGGACGCTTTTGCACAAAAGTACTTTTTGTGCAAAAGCATCTGTGCCCATCTAGACGCTCTTTTGCGGAAATACTTTTAACGGAAAAGTTTTTCCGTTAAAAGTATTTCCGCAAAATCATGCCTGTCTAGATGCAGCCCACTAGGCTGTGTCTAGACTACATGTCTCTGTCGGCAGAGGCATGTAGATTAGACAGATCAGCAAAGGCAAATGAAGCCACGATTTAAATGATCACGGCTTCATTTACATTTACATGGCGGCCGCGCTGAGCCGACAAACAGCTGATCAGCTGTTTGTCGGCTCGCGCGCTAGTCTGGACGTTCCCCCTGTCGACATCAAAGCCCTTTGTCGGCAGCCCCGTTATTCCTCATGGAATGAGGTTTACCGGGGCTGCCGACAAAGGGCTTTGACGACAGGGGGAATGTCCAGACTAGCGTGCGAGCCGACAAATAGCTGATCAGCTGTTTGTCGGCTCAGCGCGGCAGCCATGTAAATGTAAATGAAGCCGCGATCATTTAAATCGTGGCTTCATTTGCCTTTGCTGAACAAACAAATCTACATGCCTTTGCCGACAGAGGCATGTAGTTTAGACGTACCCCTAGTGTTCCATTTGGTGATTTCTTGGAGGCATACAGTTAGAAATGCTGGTCTGGAAGATAAGTAATAGAACTTACTTTTAAGAAAGTACGAAACATTTTAAGAATCTTTTATCTTACTTTTGAGAAATATTTTGAAAGTAAACTGATACTTAAACAGAACCATAGAATAAAATCATCTTTTGATGGCATATGGTTCACTTTTGATGCTCCTGAATTAAGCTCATGAAGTGTAAAGGAAGAGAAATTTTGCTTTAATTCTCTATCCATAATGCCCTCTGCCCATGATGCCTTTTCTAAGTATCAGAAAAACAAAGATATTTTCATGCCCTGCTTGAGTTTCCTACTGAATAGCTTGGCCTAATATTTAGCAGAAACCATTTCCAATACCTTACATGGCAAATAAGACCATGTAGCATTTCTGTTTGAAAAAGCTCTTGTTAAAATAGAAGCGTTCTCTGATTAAGAAGTTTTCTTTCCATGAGAGAACACTTAAACAGAACCATTGGAAAAAACAGAGGTAAACAACACAACATATTTTATAGTACAATATTACACAAACTGGAATTTATTAAAGAAGCATTTTGAATAATACAACTTCTAAAATTATAAAGCATTACATAATTAGCATCTTGGATAATGGATTTATCAATAAATATATAAATAATGTATTCATGAAGTGTAATGTAGCAGTTTATACCTACTGTGTGAATTTTGTAATCAGGGAATCCCCTGATGAAAAAATAGCACAATATTAATTACCAGCACCATCTGTGCTAAACAATAGGAAAAAACAATATTTTAATACAATGACTTCATGCATGTCAGTTATCTTCAACATTAAATACTGCAGTTTTGTTGATGTAGTTTACCTGTCTACTCATTTAAATAACTGATGTTCTTACAAAGGTTAAAACTATGAATAAATGAATTACAATGTTATATAAGGAAATATACTAATAGGCCTTACATGAATCTTGTTCATTCATCAATTATTTGTGTGTGCATAATGCCCATGTAATCTTTGGGTAGGCTAAAGATTATTTCCTTGCCCTTCTCTAGTACCCCAAAAATAGAAACCCACTTCTCACAGAAAAATAGTTGTGGTGGAGACCCAGAATTTAGTTTTTAAGGATTTTCAGCAAGGACTGCACAGGGTCAGTCTCCCCACTCTCAACAGAATGAAAGAAAGGAATTTAATTAAACAACTTTGTAAAATATATGTTTACAGAATTACATTGTTATTGTATAATTTGTATAATATTATCACAAGTTATACATAAACATAAATAAGGAAAACAAATTAAAATCTTAACAGTTTAGTCCCCACAGTCACACAGTGAGAAGTGACAGAGATCCCAGAAGCTTAGGTTGAGTTCACCTATGTCTCAGTTAGTTTCTTTGACAACCAAACCTATACAGTCTGCTGTGTCTGAAACATCTTCCCTCCACTTACTTGTAGGAATCTCCAGTTGGAATCATGCAGACAACTAACTAATTGGCCATTCACTTAAGTGTACAGATTTAAAAAAATGTTAAAAGGAAAAACAAAACAGAATATCAAAATATAAATTAGTGATAGAAATGTAGTCGTGTTAGTCTGGTGTAGCTGAAACAAAATACAGGACTATGTAGCACTTTAAAGACTAACAAGATGGTTTATTAGATGATGAGCTTTCGTGGGCCAGACACTCTTCCTCAGATCAAATAGTGGAAGAAAATAGTCACAACCATATATACCAAAGGATACAATTAAAAAAGAAATGAACACATATGAAAAGGACAAATCACATTTCAGAACAGAAGGGGAATACGGGGGGGGGGGGGGGAGGGGAAGGAAGGTGAATGCCTGTGAGTTAATGATATTAGAGGTGGGGAAGGGTAGATGTCTGTGAGTTAATGGTATTAGAGGTGATAATTGGGGAAGCTATCTTTGTAATGGGTAAGGTAGTTGGGGTCTTTGTTCAGCCCCCTGCAGAGACTGTCGAAGTTTAGCATGAATGCCAGTTCAGAGGATTCCCTTTCAAGTGCAGATTTGAAAGTCTTCTGAAGTAGGATGCATGTGATTAGGTCATTAAGACAGTGTCCTTTCTGGTTGAAATGGCAAGAAACTGTTTTTTCTTTGTGATCCTGTCTAATGTCTGTTTTGTGGGCATTGATTCTTTGGCGAAGTGTCTGAGACGTTTGTCCAATGTACATAGCAGACGGACACTTTCGGCACATGATAGCATAGATTATATTTCTGGATGCGCAGGAATATGTGTTCTTGATCTTATAACTCACTTGGTTAGGCCCAATAATGGTGTCAGCAGAGTGAATATGTGGACAAAGCTGGCAACGGGGTTTGTTGCAAGGGAAAGTACCAGGGTTGGTATTAGTGTGGTATATCCTGTGGTTGTTGGTAAGAAACATCTTGAGGTTAGGTGGTTGTCTATAGGAGACTATGGGTCTGTCTCCCAGAGCTTCTTGGAATTTAGTGTCCTGTTTCAGTATAGGCTGTAATTTATTGATAATGTGTTGGACAGGTTTAAGTTGGGAGCTGTAGGTGATGACAAGTGGTGTTCTATTATTGGTTTTCTTGGGTCTGTCTTGTAGTAGATGGTTTCTAGGTATTCGTTTGGCTCTTTCAATTTGCTTTTTTATTTCTCCGGGTGGGTAGTTGAGGTTTATAAATGCTTGGTAGAGATCCTGAAGTTTCTGGTCTCTGTCAGTGGGATTAGAGCAGATGCGGTTGTATCGAAGGACTTGGCTATAGATGATGGATCGTATGGTATGTGCTGGATGGGAGCTGGAAGCATGTAGGTAACTGTATGAGTCAGTGGGTTTTCTGTAGAGGGTGGTGTCTAATTTTCCAGTGTTCATTTGTACCGTGGTGTCCAGGAAATGGATCTCTCGTGTGGAATGGTCCAGGCTGAGGTTAATGGTGGGGTATAGGTTGTTGAAATCTCTGTGGAATGTCTCCAGTGTTTCTTGGCCATGCGTCCAGATCATAAAGATGTCATCGATGTAGCGTAAGTAGAGAAGGGTTAAAAGGGGACGGGAGTTGAGGAAACGTTGTTCTAGGTCAGCCATAAAGATATTAGCATACTGTGGGGCCATGCATGTACCCATGGCTGTGTCGCTGATCTGGAGGTATAAGTTGTTCTCAAACTGGAAATAATTGTGGGTGAGAACAAAGTTACATAGGTCTGCTATCAGTTGGCAGTGGTGTCCTCTGGGATAGTGTTTCTAATAGCTTGTAATCCGTCTTCATGTGGGATGTTGGTGTATAGTGCTTCTACATCCATGGTGGCAAGGATGGTGTTATTGGGGAGGTTATCGATGTTTTGTAGTTTCCTTAGGAAGTCAGTAGTGTCTCGGAGATAGCTGGGGGTGTTGGTTGCATAGGGTTTGAGGAGAGAGTCTACATAGCTTGATAGACCAGTAGTAAGTGTGCCAATACCAGAGATGATGGGGCATCCGGAGTGTCTTGGTTTATGGATCTTGGGAAGCAGATAGAATAATCCTGGTCGGGGGTCAGAAGGTGTTTCTGTGTGGATTTGTTCCCGAGTAGCTGTAGGGAGGCTTTTAAGGAGACAGAGTAATTTTTTTTGGTATTCCGAGGTGGGATCAGAGGAGAGAGGTTTGTAAAATGTGGTGTTGGAGAGTTGTCTGGTTGCCTCTTGGTTATAGTCGGCCTTATTCATAATGACCGCAGCACCACCTTTGTCAGCTAGTTTGATTATAATATCCAGGTTGTTTTTGAGACTCTGGACGGCATGTTGTTCAGCGTGGCTGAGATTGTGTGTCGCTTGTTGTTTGCGAATAATGTCAGTCTGTGCGTTGTTGCGGAAGCTTTGTATATAGAAATCCAGATTGTAATTCCGACCGTCAGGGGGAGTCCATATAGAATTATTCTTCCTTTTGTGTTGATAGGGGGGATCTGGTAGGTCAGACTGGTGTTCATTGGTGGTTTGGAAATATTCTTGGAGGCGGAGGCGGCGAAAAAAAGCTTCAAGGTCACCACAAAATTGTATCCAGTTTGTGGGGGACGTGGGGAAGAAAGAGAGACCGTTGGACAAGACAGACTCTTCTGCTGGATTGAGTTTGTAGCTGGAGAGGTTAACAATATTATCATTATCATATTATTATCATATTATCATAATAATGTGTACATTGGACAAACGTCTCAGACACTTCGCCAAAGAATCAATGCCCACAAACAGACATTAGACAGGATCACAAAGAAAAAACAGTTTCTTGCCATTTCAACCAGAAAGGACACTGTCTTAATGACCTAATCACATGCATCCTACTTCAGAAGACTTTCAAATCTGCACTTGAAAGGGAATCCTCTGAACTGGCATTCATGCTAAACTTCGACAGTCTCTGCAGGGGGCTGAACAAAGACCCCAACTACCTTACCCTTTACAAAGATAGCTTCCCCAATTATCACCTCTAATACCATTAACTCACAGACATCTACCCTTCCCCACCTCTAATATCATTAACTCACAGGCATTCACCTTCCTTTCCCCCCCGCCCCCATATCCCTCTTCTGTTCTGAAATGTGATTTGTCCTTTTCATATGTGTTCATTTTTTTAATTGCATCCTTTGGTATATATGGTTGTGACTATTTTCTTCCACTATTTGATCTGAGGAAGTGGGTCTGGCCCACAAAAGCTCATCATCTAATAAACCATCTTGTTAGTCTTTAAAGTGCTACATAGTCCTGTATTTTGTTTCAAAATATAAATGACTCTTTTCTCATTACTACATTTAAAGAAAAATTGGTGAATTATACTAGTTAGGGTGACCATCAGTTCTGTTTTTAATAGGACAGTCCCTTATTTAAGCCCCTTTTCATATGTCCTGACTTTTTAAAAAAAAACAGAAATTGTCCTGAATCTTCTGCTCTGACACTCCTCCTGCCCATCAGTCAATGTCAGTGCAGCCACAACAACCGGTGAAAGTGGCAGGTGGTGGCCAGCAAGTGGCGTTCTCAGGCAGGGTGCAGAAAGACAGGAAACCAGTAGGAAGAGAGGCAACCTGTATGTGACAGAGTGTAAGGATGTGTGGGGCTGAAGGGTGTATGTCACTTCTCCCTATGTGCACCATAAAGCAGGGAGGAGTCTGCCAGACCTTTCAAGCTGTGGGGCTGAAATCTTGATTGCTGGTGCACTGAATTATGAGCCCTTGTCTGCAGTGACTCTCTGGATTCCCAGCACCCTCCAGGCTGAAAACCATGATCTGGGGTAAAACTTTCTCTTTCTGACCCAGCCATGTCAGAGGAAGGAGCCCAAGCCATGGGAAGACTGCTCCCATGCTCCCATGCAGCCAGTAAAAACTGCAGGGGTGGGGGAATGTGGCTTCATGGCTGACAGAGCCCTAAAGGAACAGGGGGATCACAAAGTCCTCCTGGCATAAAGCCTCAAGATACTCCTTCTCTGAACCCTGAGGTATACTCCTGTCTGCACACAGCCCCTAGTTTGCCCCAGCCACACACAAGCCCTAGCTACTGCCTCTCTGCCCTCTAAGCTACTTCTTGGCCACACACAAGCCCTAGCTACTGCCTCTCTGCCCCCAAGCTACTTCTCAGCCACACACAGTCCCTAGCTACCTCCTCCCTGCCCACGGAGCTACCCACCTGGCTTCACACAGTCCCTAGCTGCTCCCTCTGATGGGGTAAACGCAAATGTTATTCAGTTTTTTTCTCTACCATGTGAAACTTCTGATACGCAGTGCAGATTTCTATATCAATTGATTAGGACGCATTCTCTTAGTAAAAAGCTTGTTGGATTGTGTGCAGACAATGCTAATACAAACTCTGGTGCTGCTAAACATGCTGGGGAAAACAATTTACGGAAAAACTGAAACTCAAACTAAGGGAAGAGATGTTTGGCTTTGGTTGTGGTGCTCACATTGTTTATAACTATCTGTAAGCAGCAGCTGACTGTCTTCTAATTGTTTTGGAGTCCTTTTCCACAAAAGTTTATAAATAGTTTCACATTTACACTGTTCATGTTGAAGAATAGAAAGACTTTTGCTGATTTGTTGACCTTGAGTACTTTAAATTGCTAGAGCAAGGGAGCTTTTTTTGATGGGCAAAAGGTATATATTCTCTCTCGAGACACATGCCCAACACTTTTCAAGAAAGTCTTCAGTGACTCTTGCACAGAACTGTGTCTTGCTTTGGCTAATATCTCTCAGGCAGGGTGAAGACAGTAGAGGCAATTGAGAAAAATGACTCATCAGTGACAGGAAGTTGCACAGATTGTTCGTATCCTTCAAAATAATTTAGCATGAGTCTCAGAAAAAGATTTGTCACATCACACACCAGGACCCTGCTGCAGTCTTTGGTTGGGGTGGATAAAAATTAAGGAACAGGAATTTTACAATGTAGTTGAGAATTCAACATCCCTGATGTATGTGGAGCGCTGGAAACCTGCCTCTGAGAAAAGCTTGATTGGTTCCTGTTGAGAAGCATGCTGGTGTGGGATAATATACAAAGCAGTTTTGCCTTTGCCATGCAAGAATTCTCACCCCACATTTGATAGATGAAAATCATCTTTTTGATGAATGGACAAATGCAAAACCAGTAATATCCTGCCACATGTCTGACTGGAACAGAAAATCCCCATTTCTGAAAGATGGTGGAACATTTTTCAAGAGATGGACAAAAAGGCAGTAGAATACTCAGATCTGGCAAAGGCAGTGTATTCGCCAGGTGCCACAACCTCTAATGAATGTGTCTTTTCAGTAATTAATGCAGTTTGGTCACCTGAAAAATCATATCTCAGTGTTTCTACCATGAAGGCTATTTTGTCTGTGTGAGAGAATGTTGCCCTAGACAGTACTGCATTCCTGAAAAACAAGCGAATCCTTCAAAAAATTGCTTTGTGTGACAAATACAGACCACAAGAAACATCACACTGTGGAAGAAGCAAGATGAGGACAAGAAAGGCACTTCTAAAGAGCAGTAACCACTTAATTGTAAGTATATATTGTTATTTTTTTTACCTATTATTAGATGCTAGAGGATTTACCCAGTATTGCCTGGGTCCTTGTGAGGGCTCAGGGTAGGGGCTGTGAGGTTGGGGGTGGGGGCTCAGGGCAGGAGGTTGGGACGTGCAGGATTCAGGGCAAAGGGTTGGAGGCTGCAGGACAGAGGATTCAGGATAGGGGCTGGTAGGTGAGGGGGTGGGGCTGAGGGCAGGGCAAGGGAAGCAGGAGTCAAGGTAGGAGGTGGCAGTTCAGGGTACTGGGGTTGCATGAATCAGGGCAGGGGGGCCCAGGACCACCCATGGTGGCAAGGTGGGCACTGCTCCAGGTGCAGCTCTTTCTAGAGGGTTGGGGTTATGCTACTCTAGCAGCTCCTCCAGCAAGGGTGGGAGGGGCCAGCAGCTTGTCGCATGAGACTGGAGATTCATTGCCCCTCCCCCAGCCAGTGGTTCCTGGAGGGAGGGCTGTTTGCCTCCCTGGCTTCTACTTGTGAGGGAGGCAGGACTAGGGCTGGACTGACCAGCCCTCCCATCCTCTACTCATGGGGGAGGGGGGAAATCAGGTTGCATTTCCCACCCACCCCAGCCTCTACTGATGGGAGGGCCAGGAGGGGGCTGCAGCTTCTATCCCCCCCCCCCCCAAGGTACTCCTGTGGGAGTGTAGGACAGGCCATGCTTCCTGGCCCTCCTGGTATCTCTTGCATGGGAGGGTATGTCTACACTACAGCGCTAGTTCGAACTAACTTAGTTCGAATTAGTTAATTCGAACTAAGCTAGTTCGAACTAACGCGTCTAGAACTAAAAACTAGTTCGAACTAGCGTTTTGCTAGTTCGAACTAGCAAGTCCACATTGAGTGGACTCTGAACAGGGCTTAAGGATGGCCGGAAGCAGTGCCGGCAGGGCATAAAAGGAGGACTTAGAGCATGGAGATGCTGTCTCAGGCTAGCCGAGGGCTGCGCTTAAAGGGTCCCGACCCCCACCCCGGACACACAGTTCTAAGGGGTGCCCCGCTTGCAAAGAAGTTCTGGCTTGGAGTGCCCTGAGTGCCCACACTGGGCACATCACACCACTCGGCCATCAGCCCGGCTGCACTTGCCGCAGGCTGCCATCTGGGGAGAGGGAGTAATTGGGGGGCTGCAGGAGAGCTTCCACCCCCAGAAGCCCGCAGAGCCAGCCCAGTCCTCCCCATCGGGGGCTCGTACCCCATTCCTCCCTCACCTCCTTCCACTTACCCTTCCTTAGCCCCCCTTCTTATTGATGTACAAAATAAAGATAACGTTTCTTCCAACATTGACTCTGTCTTTATTGAAAAAAAACTGGGGGAGACTGGGAAAAGGAGGTGGGAGAGGGGAAGAGAAAGGCTGGGAGAGGGGAGGGCAACTAACATGATCAGGGGTTGGGAACAGGTCCCATATGAAGAGAGGCTACAGAGACTGGGACTTCTCAGCTTAGAAAAGAGGAGACGGAGGGGGGACAGGATAGAGGGCTCTAAAAGCAGGAGTTGGGTGGAGAGGGTGCATACAGAAAAGCTCTTCATTAGTTCCCATAAAGAAGGACTAGAGGACACCAAAGGAAAGGAATGGGTAGCAGGCTTGAAACTAGTAAGAGAAAGTTGTTGTTCTTGACAAAGCAAATAGTTAACCTGTGGAACTCCTTGCTGCAGGAGGCTGTGAAGGCTACAACTAGAACAGAGTTTAAAGGGAAGTGAGATCAAGTCATGGAGGTTGGGTCCATGGAGTCCTATTAGCCAGAGGGTAGGAGTGGTGTCCCTGCCCAAAGTTTGTGGAAGGCTGGAGAGGGATGGCACGAGACAAATGGCTTGGTCACTGTCTTTGGTCCATCCCCTCCAGGGTCCCTAGGGTTGGCCGCTGTTGGCAGACAGGCTACTGGGCTAGATGGACCTTTGGTCTGACCCAGTACGGCCATTGTAAGCTCAGGGCTCAGGGTCGGGGGTCTCAGTGGACCCCCTTGATTTTCATGCACACCTGGTCCTGGGTGGCCAGGCTGGCAGCTCTCCTGCCCTAGACGGCCACTTTCCTGTGCCTAGTGAGGAGATCGTGGACGAGGTCCACGATGTCCGCACTAGCCCAGGAAGGTGCCCGCCTCTTGCGGTCCAGGGCAAGCTCCCGGGAGCTGCCAGCCTGGTCCCGGGAAGAGGGGGTGGGCTGGGGGGCATCGGGTGGGTGGCTCTGTGCCGTGCCAGGTGCAGGGTCTGCTAGCTGGGTGCTGGCAGGCTTGCACCTGGCACGGGCACCGTAGCCAGCCCGTGCCCCTTTAAGGGGTCCGGGGCCGGGAGGGGGGCATAGAGTTTCCCTGGTGTTGGCCAGAGTGGCCACCAGGGAAACCTGGGGAGGGCTAGCCTCTCACTAGTTCGAACTAAAGGGCTACACAGCCCTTAGTTCGAACTAGCTAGTTCGAACTAGGCGTTAGTCCTCGTAAAATGAGGTTTACCTAGTTCGAACTAAGCGCTCCGCTAGTTCGATTCAAATTCGAACTAGCGGAGCGCTAGTGTAGCGCCTATTAAAGTTAGTTCGAACTAACATCCGTTAGTTCGAACTAACTTTGTAGTGTAGACATACCCGGAGTGTGGCCAGGATGCAAGAGCCTGTGGTTCCCTAGGATCTCCCGGGATGAGCCTGTGGTTCCCTGACCCCCTGGCATTTTCCCTTAGAGGAGGTAGGGCCAGGCTGGGGTTTCTGGTCCCCCCCAGTTTCTCCCACAGCATCTCATGGGACTGGAACAGCACTGAATGGTCCTGGCCGTGGTCCAAGGGTCGGGCAGGATGGAATTTGGTCCAGGAAAGCCACTTACCTGGTCTGATGGCCAGCAAGATGGTGAGCCTCAGCCACAGCTGGCCACTGTCTTGCTGGTGTGGCTGACCCCAGTGGTCACCCTGCAGTATAGTTCTCCTCCAATCAGACCTCTCCCTTTTCATGTTGTGGAAAATAATCAAATTCCAGGCATATTCCATTTTCCTGGCAGAACCAAACCCTGACCTTGCTTTAAGTTAGGATAAAAGGAAGTGGCATACCAAATTTGGTGGTCCTAACTCTTATTGTTTAGGAGGAGATCTTGAACAAATGACTGATGGACAGACAGACGCACATTTCTAAAATATATAAATAGATAATAATGTAGCATGTCTTTTTAATGGGTTCTCAATCAAATTAATGCTATTTTGGATGTTTATACTGCATAATTCTGATTGATAAATGTTAAACTCACATCCATGCAATTTTACCAGGTGTCCCATATTTGGCATAGGGAAATATGGTCACCCTAATACTAGTTGAGACAATTTAACTAAAATAGTTTGGCTAAAATTAAAAATTCAAAGCAAGCCATTACTACAAGGAATTATTTTTGCCTCCCAATTTCCCCTTGCTATGATAGATCCATGCTTTCCTGTTAGAGAGTTAATAATATCACTAATATGTCGTAAAATGCTTCATTTAGGGACAACAGCTTGCTTTCTGCTCCTGGCTTTGCTTCTCCCAGCTCACACAGTGCACATGACTTTTTTTAAAGTGGGTGCCCTGACCACTTGACCTCATGTAATTTGACCTCAGCTACATGGAACTTATAAGAGCAGACCCAAAGCGACCATACCCAGTTCCAGAAGGTTCTGAATGTGGAGTGCTAAATCTGCCTACTAACAATGACCCAGACACAACTCACTTTTACCTCCCACATTTGGTCTCTTAGAAAGATATCACCCTGTTAGGCACCTGGATTACACACACACATTTACTGTGACACTTCCTAAGCAGTCATGTTAATTTGATGTAACTTTATTCAGAATTTCTTTCTGAAATTAAAAGTACTGTAGTCATTGAATCCCCTCAAAACCACTAATATTAGGTCTATGCTGCAATGGTAAGTCAGAAAAAGAAACGCAATTTGAAATCCGCTTTACTATCTAAAAAGGCTTCTCCAAAATTTGGTGCATCTACACAGCACCAAATTTTGGAAAAAATAGTGCTCTTTTGACATATCCCTTATTCCTCATAAAACAAGGTTTACAGGGATGGCAAAAGAGTGCATTTGCTTTTTCGAAAATGTTTCTGAAAAAGTGGACGCATTTCTTGGACGTGGCATTTCTTGGACGCGTTTCTTGGACTATCCAAAGATATCCCGGAAAAGCAGTGCCATCTAGACTTAGCCTTTGTATTGATATAAGTGGGCGGAGCTGCTCCTGATGCCTTGCAGTTCCTCCTTAACACCAGCAACAGTTGTTGAAGCAATTTCAGACTTCTTCTATCAAGTGCTTCCTTCACTCTTTTCAATATATATTCTGTTGTTACTAGAAATGAGTTCTAGTTAGTTTTAGCTCATTTTTACAGCTGCGGCTGTGTTTAATATTTTTTTTTTTTGCTACTTTCTTTTTTTTTTTTTTACCAGACTTGGAAGAATGTTTCACTTGCTGGAGTTTCAGTCCTGCCATACATACATTAACACTCTGCCAGGCAACCACCCACACCCAACTTACTTAAAATGTTTGGTGGAAGCCCATATTAGTAACAACTGTTTCTTGGTCCCATTCATCAGTACTGAAGAAAAGATTTAGGCCTTGGTCAGGTTTGGTGCTTTGATCAAGTGTGTTAGTACTGAAGCCAAGTGCAGGCAGAGACTCTGCAAACCATTTGTAGGAGAGGCTCTCCTTGGAGCACACATCACCAAGGAATTGGGAATTGCTGCCTCTGAAACCTGTGCCAAGTCCACTGAGTCTGTCCCTGGGAAGATCTTTGTGGAGCCATCAGATAGTGCAGAGACATACACAGTTGCCAGAAACCTTCTTAGTCTCTCTGTACTGGTATTGCCGGCAGTACAAGAAGGTAACCAGTGCCTGCAATTCCTACCTTACCACATCTTCCAAGCATCCACAAAATCTAGTGCAGTTGAGAGGCAAGCCTCTGATGGTATCTCTGATACAACCATCCCCTGGCTCTGGCTACCTCTCTCCACTTCCATCTGGTTGTGCCCCTCCTTTATCAGAAGTATCAGACACTTTTTCTTACTTTGTGGTGAGGTTAGCTGCATCCCATGGAGGACAGGGAACATATCCCCCATCATTATCTTTTGGACCATTTGCCATGCAGCAACTTCAGCAGTGGACTCCTTCTAAGGACCAAGGGATAGGGCAAGAATGAGTCCCAGGTCCATGTCACTTGGCTGTTCTGGAAACAGTGCAGCATCCCCTCACTAGCTAAGACTTCCTCTGAACAGTTTCATTCATTGTCTTCAAGAGAGCTATGAGGTCATCAGCACCAAGAGTATAACTCTCCAGTTCCCAAAAACGATGTTGTCACTGACCAACAAGAATTCACCCAGGCAACTTCTTCATGACGAGACAGATCAGTCACCACCTCAAAAGCCTCTGGCATTCTCTTCCTCGTCACCAGTTAAAGCTATGAATCTGGACTGTGACACACCACTATCAGATGACTACAGAGCTCACTGAGATCTTTTGAGAAGAGTGGCCTCTGTGCTCAACATTCATAAAGAGGAGGTACGTTAAAAAGTCTCACAATTTGGTGGACAGTGTGATATCGGTGGTCTCTGCCAATTAACAAATCCATTATGGAGCTAGTTAGGGTATATTGACAGACAGCCCTCTCCTGCCTTCCCAATGAAAATGAGCTGAGAGAAGGTAGAATGTCTCTTCCAAGGGATATGATCATTGCTAATATCACCTTCCCACCTCCTCACCCCTTCACCCCCCACTAGATTTCTTTGTAGTGAAGGGTCCACATTTCATATTCCTTCTGTTCTGCAGAATAGTCAGCGGGGCCCCACTGGTCCCCAGAGAGCTACCATGACCATTACCAGAACTGTGTGCTCCTTCCTCTGTCCTAAGGATGTTCTCAAAGATCCTGGGCTATATCTAGACTACGCTGTATTTTCAAAAGAGGATATGAAAATTCCATGGGAATTTACATATCTTCTTCCGATCTCACTTTCAAAAGCCAGTCTTTTGAAAGTGAAAATAGTCTGGATGTGATTTTTTTGGAACCCTCTCCCCTTTTCAAAAAACTGCTCTTCCTTAAAAAATGAGGTTTATGTAGTTTTTCGAAAAAGGGGCAAGGTTCTGGAAAAAGCCGCATCCAGACTACTTTCACTTTCAAAAGACCCGCTTTCAAAAGTGAGATTGGAAGAAGATATGCAAATTCCCACAGAATTTGCATATCCTCTTTCAAAAATACAGCGTAGTCTAGACATACCCCTGGTGATCACTGCTGCCCACTAATATAAACTAGGCATAATCATCTTCCCTTATCTTAATCTTACTCAGGGACTGATCTTACTAAGAGTTCCTGCCGACAGTACAAATGATAAAGTCTGTTTTCCACAGTTTAGACCTCCAATTCAATCTTGAAAAGTCTTCTTTGATAGCAGTGTGGTGGATAGATTTTATAGGAGTTTTTGCCAATGCAGTGACATCCAATTCTTACCTATCTATTGACATGCTGATGACCCTAAATTATCACTTCTCAAGGATTCAGATAAATCCCAAATGTTGGCAAGAAATTGTCTCCAACTAATATGTGATATGGCAACGTCCATCTTCATAACCCAACATAACAGGTTACATCTTTGAATTTTCCAGGGATAACTCATAAACTGAACATACAATGTCTGGACAACGAGGTGTCTGTTCTCCATTTGTTTCTGTAGTCACTAAATTGGTAGAAAATTCCTCCCAAGTCTGTGAAAGAGTTCCTTTTCTCCAAGATCGTCTTACCATCATTACAGCATCAAGTGCATCCTTCTTGGGACGAAGGGGAAGCATCTAAGGTTGCGCACAAGCCAGCCCAAATGATCATTCCAAGAACATCATCTTCATATGAATCTTTTGGAATTGGGAGCAGTCAGGAATGCTTACATTTTCTTCCTTCATCTGCTCAGAGCCAAATCTCTCAAGATTATGATGGCCCTCATGGACTGCATGTTCTAGAGCAATCATCAGGACTGTTAGGGTCTAGTTTCCCTCACTTTATGAAGAAGCAATAAAACTCCAGAATTGGTGCATAGCCAACAAGATTGTCATCTAAGCTTCTTATCTTCCAGGCATACAGAACACTAGAGCTGGTGACCTCAGCAGGCACTTATCCCAGAATTATAAATGCTGTTGGATTCATGAGTCATCAGCCGCATATTTCCAACCTGGAGAAGATTCCAGAAGTGGACTTCTTTCCATTTGCCACTGATACAAAGTGCACAGAAATGCTGCTTGAGAGCACAGCTTGACCCTATTTATTTCATAGATAAGAATCTTCTTTTCACATTTCAACCAACATCATTACTTTTCAAGGTAACATAAGTGCAGGCAGTGGAGGTGCTGCAGCAGCCCCAGGTTTTGCACATGGCATCCCCATACCCAGCAGACATCCCTACTACCAACCCTCCATCAGCCCACCAGCTCCAGGTCCCACCAGCTCCACTACCCCCAGGGACCTACAGCACACCATCCTCGGCAAAGGCACCATTTCAGGAGGGCAGAGGAGTTTTCAGCCCCATGTACTGGGATGCTGCTTGCTTTTCTTCCATTTCCCCTTCCTCTCACAATCAGGGAGCAAAGAGAAAGTACACAGTTTGAGCGTATTCCTCTCACTCTTGGCTGGTGAGGAGAGGGGAACAAGTGAGTAATTAACGCAATCTGTATACTTTCCCCTCACTTCCAGAGAGGGGAATGAGAAGAAGAGCAAGCAGCAATCCAGTATGTGTGGCTGAACCCTGCTTTGTCTCACAAAATGGCACCTTTGGCCCCGCAGGCTCCCCTAGGATTCATGATCAGCCTTGGAGACTCCACTGTGGCTTGGGGTCCCACTGCTGGCCCACGGCTCTGCAGCCACTTCCAGCTATGACTAGGGTTGTCAACTCTCTGCGACCGAACATACCCAATACCATTTGATGCCATTTGACTCCTCTCTGGGAAAGTAAGCAACCCTATTTGTGACCGTAGCCTGGGTTGTTGAGGTGAATGGGGCATGAATGGGAGCAGCACTTCCATGCTAAAAATAGCTTCAGCATCACTGCAAGGTACTGAAAAAGGTCCAAACAACACTGGACCGAGGTCATTTTATTTGTCCAAGGTAAATTTGGTGGCCTTATCTAATTCAACTTGCTTCTTGTGCACCACTAAGATTTCCTGTCATTTCCTGTCTTTTGTGTCTGAATCACAACCAGATTTTTTACACAAACCTAGAAATTCTGCAACTTTAGTGATGGTTCCTAGATTATTCTTGGGGCTGGAGACTTCCTGTCCAACAGAGGTATAACACATATTGTTAGATAACAGAAAGACACATCAATCCTGTTCAATTTTCTCTCCCAATTTTCTTGGACCACCTGTTGGGATTAAAAGATCAGATATCACTCTGAATTCTATAGAGGTTCACTTTGTAGCTGTCACAGTCTTATACTCATCTGTGGAAGGTTTGGGGATTTTTACTCACACTACAACATCAAGATTTCTCAGTGTATTAATAAATCTTTTCCCACAGATTAGGGAGCCAGCCCCAGTATGGGACTTGAATTTTGTCCATAACTATCTTATGCTACCTCCCTTTGAGTCATTAGCTTCATGCTTGCTGCTCCATCTATCCATTAAAAGACTTTTCTTGGTGGCCACTACTTCTGCCCATAGGATCAGAGAACTGCAGGTATTTAATGGCAGACCTTCCTTTTATGGTGTTTTTCAAGGAAAAGGCATCTTTGCAATCACATCCCAAATTCTACCTGAAGTATCTTCTGAATTTCATATTAATCAGATCACTCATGGCATAGTGTTTTGCCCTGAAACCAGATCAGACTAGTCAGAAATGTGCCTGCCATATTCTGGATGTCAAAAGGGCATTCACTTTCTAATTAGAAACCATTTAGAAAACCATTTAGAAAATTTTTCAGTCTGTTTCAGTTGCTCTAAGGAATCAATAATTTTGAACTACTGACTTTCAGGATGGATTTCTGGGCATATTATTTCATGTTCTGTTTCTTCCTATATTCGATATGCTTCTGGTGTTTTAGCCCATCCTAGATCACAGTCTACTTCTATGACATTACTCAAAGATGGTAACAGTAGCTGCAATTTGCAGAGCTGCAGTTTGGACTTCAGTACATACTCTCTACAGTCACTATGGGTGTGTCTAGACTACAGAGTTTCGTCGACAAAAGTGGACTTTTGTCGACAAAACTATACCTGCGTCCACACTACCGCTGAGTTCTGTCGACATAACGTCGACAGAACTCAGCAGTTTTGTCGACGTATGTAAACCTCATTCTACGAGGAATAACTCCTTTGTCGACGTAGTTCTGTCGACAAAACAGCAGTGTGGATGCAGGGGAAAAGTTATGTCGACATAAAAGGCCTCCAGGGAGAACCCCTGGTGGACACTCCTGCCACAGCTTGCAACTCTATTGTTCCTGCCCATAGCCATCTTTAAAAGGCACAGGCACCCAGGAGCAGCACTCTGGCAGCAAGCGAGCTCCAGAGCAGATCAGAACTGTACTGCTCAATTGTGGGTGAGCTATGTCAGAGGGACCAGCCCCCCCAAACCCTTCCGGCCCTTCCAGGGAATCATCCCCCCGGGAACCCCGGGGCTCGAAGCGCTGGGCACCCTCCTGGTCAGGGCCGGAGATAAAAGCCCTCCTGGGCCTCTGGGCTGAGGAGGAGTCCCTCCAGGCCATGCACTCCACCAAGAGGTTGAATGCCAAAATCTTTGCCAAAATGGCAGAAGACCTGGCCAAACAAGGCCACCATCCCCACACACTGGAGCAGGTTAGAGTGAAAGTTAAGGAGCTGAGGCAGGGGTATGTCCGGGTCCGTGAGCAGAGCTCCCGCTCTGGGGAAAAGCCGTACTCTTGTGAATACTACAAGGACCTGGACAGGATCCTGGGGACAGGGGATCATCTGCCTCCTGAGAGACTGGTGGAGTCTGGGCTCGAGACCCCAGTTGTACAGCAGCTGGAACACCTGCTGGGGGACCAGGAGCTCCAGGAGGAGGCAGACAAGGAGGACAGCACCCAGAGCACCCAGGAGCCAGGCCTCGAGACACAGGAGGCCTCCCAGACCACCTCGGACCCCGGGGAGGGAACATCAGGTGAGTGCTGTGAGGGTCCAACACACAGAGGGCAGGGCAGGGCAGGCGGGAGCAAAGGGGATGGTGCAGTGCTCTAACATGTCATGCTGAGCAAGGGCCGGGGGGAGGGAGAGGGCACACCCATGGCTGCCCTCAGGGAGGACCGTACTACCCCCCTACATCCACACGGCTGCTAGGCACCGCTTGTTCCTGCAGGCAGGGATGTCACATGCAGGCATGGGCTGGAGATGCTGGGACAGCCTCACAGCTGCAGGCCTCTCAGCACTCAGTGGGAACCCCGACCATGGCCCGACACTCATCCGTGTTGCTCAGCCATGGGGGATTCCTTGGGGATGGGGGGTATGACAGTGGCCTGCACACCGCCTGGGCCAGACCGCACCATGCCTTACTGAGACACATGAGCAGCCTCTTACCCTAGCACAGGCAGTGCCTGATGAGAAGAAGGAGGGCATAGCCTCTCAGGGAAAGGGTGAGCATGCATGACTGATGACTTTTCCCTCTTGTCCTCCACAGCCGGACCAGCTGACCAGGAGGGGGGCGCCCCACCTGCCCGACCACCCAGACGGCCGCAGGGCACCTGTAGGCACTGGCGCACCTATCTAGAGCTGGTGCACCAGCACGTTGGAGTCCTTCATGGGATGAAGGACTCCATGGAAAGGAGGCTGGAAGCAGATGCCGAGTGGCGCCGGCAGTTGCTGCTAGAATTTAGGCAGCAGCGCAGGGACATCTGCGCTGCCATCCAGGGGGCCATGGCCTTCCCCGGTCCTTTGGCTGCTCCTGCCCCTCCTCCTCAGCCTGCCCCCTCCTCAGCCCCAGCCCCAGCCCCACCTCCTGCTCAGCCCCCTTCTGTGGCATCCCGCACGCGCAGCCGGGCGCGACAAGGCCGCCAGAGTCCAAACAGCAGGAGCTCGGCCTCCAGGCAGCCCCCTCAGCCCTGAACCTCTCTCCCCCCTTCCACATTCACATTCCCCCTTCCCACCAGTGACACAAACTGAGGGAAGCATTTTTTTAAGCACTTTATTTTCTATAGCAAGCATTTTTATTTTGTCTCTGAATCCAAGAGTTATTTATTTTCAATTGTTACAAAAAAACAGTTAAATAAAGTGTACTGTATTTTTCAACATCACCTGTCTCCATTCTCAGTGAGTGGGGACTGAGTAGAATGGGTGAATGTGGGGCAGGGAGGGGATGCAGGGAGAAAGGCACCAGGGGTATGGGGCAATCCCACATGTGGAAGTCCCTGGGTACAATCAGGGGCCTCCCTGTGAGAATTGCTCCCTCAGGGCTTCCCGAATGTGCAGGCCCAGCTGGTGGGCTTGCCGGGAGGCAGCTGTCCGGGGCTGCCCAAACTGCCTCCCCTCCATCTCCATCTGTGTCCTCCACACAGGGAGGAAGGCCTCCCCTTTCCTCTCTACGAGGTTGTGCAGCACACAGCATGCTGCAACCACATCAGGGATGTTGTGTTCTCCCATGTCCAGCCACGTCAGCAGGCACCTAAACCTGCCCTTCAAACGGCCGAAGGCGCATTCCACCTGGAAGCGAGCCCTATTCAGGCGGGAGTTAAACAGATCCCTGCTCGCGTCCAGGTGGCCGGTGTAGGGCTTCATGAGCCAGGGCATAAGGGGATAGGCTGCATCGGCCACAATGCACGTAGGCATCTGCACATCCCCGACAGCCAGGTTCGTCTCTGGGAAGAATGCCCCAGTCTGAAGCCTGCGGTACAGGTAGGAGTTCCTGAACACACGGGCATCGTGTGCACGGCCTGACCACCCGACACAAACATCCGTGAACTGTCCTCTGTGGTCGACCAGAGCCTGCAGCACCATAGAGAAGTAGCCCTTCCTATTGATGTACTGTGCCGCTCGATGGGGTGGGGCACAGATAGGGATGTGTGTCCCGTCCAGTGCTCCACCGCAGTTTGGGAACCCCAGCCCCGCAAATCCAGCCAGGATGTTCTGCAGGTCTCCGAGGCGAACGGTCCTGTGGAGCAGCTCCACATTGATGGCCGTCACCACCTGCAGAATGGGAGAAATAGAAACACACAGCACAGGACTTTAGAGGGATTGGCTCACCTGATGAGAAGTGCTCCCCCCTTTGTCCCCCAGACAATCCCTTCCCTTGCCCTGCACCATGGGAGAGGGAGGCTGAGAGGGCTTCTGCCTGTGCCACCCTATCCCCAATTCCCTGTGCCTGGTCCTGACTGCTCCCTGGACTGTCCCCCGAGAGTGACTTACCTCCATCAAGACGGCCCCAACGGTAGACTTCCCCACACCAAACTGATGCCCCACAGAGCGGTAGCTGTCGGGGGTGGCCAGCTTCCAGAGCGCAATGGCAACGCGCTTCTCCAGGGGGATGGCAGGCCGCAAGTGGGTGTCCTGGTGTTGCAGGGCAGGGGCGAGCCAGGTACAGAGCTCCCGGAAGGTGGCCTTCCGCATCCGGAAGTTTCTGAGCCACTGATCGTCGTCCCACTGCTGCAGCACTAGCCGGTCCCACCAGTCTGAACTGGTGTCCAGCCTCCAAACCCGCCTCTCCAGGAAAAAGTTGGGGGGCAAGGGCAGCAGGGCTGCCGCTGGATCCTGAGCGAGGGGCTCAAAGCTGGCCTCAGGATCCAGCTCTTCTGCAAAGGTCAGCATGCTCTCCTGAGCATGAAGCAGAGCTTCCAGCAGCATGGTGTGGGGCCATCGCCTGCCCCGGGGCAGCTCAGGCTCCATGCCCAAGGAAGCCAAAATAACATACAAACAAAAGACCAAAATAAACAAACGCACACAAGAACAAAAATACAAACAAACAAAAAAACCAAAAAAGTCTAAACCCAAGCAAACAAACCAGCAAACACACACAGAAGCAAACAAACACACAAACAAACAAACAAACAAACAAACCAGATAATACACAGCTGTGGTGTCCGACAAAGCAAGGCAACCAGAGCCAAGAAAACTGCAGCAGCTTTGCTTTCCCTGTAAAGGTTGGCAAGCTAGAAGCAGGAGCAGAGCAACGGCTCTCCAGGAGTATCCCTTTAAGCACGCATCTCTGCAGAGAGCATGCAGCAGTGCCAGGGCTTTATGGCTGCCCTTGTGACCTTTCAGAAGCACTTCCGGGTGCCTCCTTCTGTTGACAGAGCGTCCTGCAGTCCGGACGCTCTTATGTCGACAAAGCTGATCGCTTTGTCAACAAAGCGATGTAGTCTGGACGCTCTATGTCGACATAAGTTTTGTCGACAGAATCTGTCGACAAAACTTCTGTCGACAAAACCCTGTAGTCTAGATGTACCCAATGTGTTGATTCATGCCCCTAAATCAGATGCTGAAGTTAGCAATGCAGGGTTGCCTTCAATATTAGACTCAGATCCAAGATCCCACCTCCCTGTGGAGATACTGCTCGGGAGTCACCAGAAGTGCAATGCCTCTGAGGACACTACTCAATGAAGAAGGCTACTTACCTTGTACAGTAATTAGAGTTCTTCAAGGCCAGCCTATGCTATGGAGCTTCCTCTGCATAAGAACATAAGAACGGCCGTACTGGGTCAGACCAAAGATACATCTAGCCCAGTATCCTATCTGCCGACAGTGGCCAGCACCAAGTGCCCCAGAGAGGGTGGACTGAAGACAATGATCAATTGATTTGTCTCCTGCCATCCCCCTCCAGCCTCTGACAAACAGAGGCCAAGGACACCATTTTATCCCCTGGCTAATTGCCTTTTATGGACCTAACCTCCATGAAATTATCTAGCTTCTCTTTAAACTCTATTATAGTCCTAGCTTTCACAGCCTCCTCTGGCAAGGACTTCCACAGGTTGACTAAACGCTGTGTGAAAAAGAACTTGCTTTTATTAGTTTTAAACCTGCTACCCATTAATTTCATTTGGTGTCCTCTAGTTCTTCTATTTAGGAAACTAATAAATAACTTTTCTTTATCTGCCCTCTCTACACCACTCATGATTTTATATACCTCTATCATATCCCCCCTCAGCCTCCTCTTTTCTAAACTGAAAAGTCCCAGTCTCTTTAACCTCTCCTCATATGGGACCCGTTCCAAACCCCTAATCATTTTAGTTGCCCTTTTCTGAACCCTTTCCAAGGCCAAAATATCTTTTTTGAGGTGAGGAGACCACATCTGTACACAGTATTCAAGATGAGATGGATGAGAGGAAAGTGATTAGGAATAGTCAGCATGGATTCACAAAGGGAAAGTCGTGCCTGACCAATCTGATTAGCTTCTATGATGAGGTAACTGGCTCGGTGGACATGAGGAAGTCAGTGGATGTTCTATACCTTGACTTTAGCAAGGCTTTTGATACGGTCTCCCACAATATTCTTGCCAGCAAGTTAAGGGAATGTGGATTGGATAAATGGACAGTAAGATGGGTAAAAAGATGGCTAGAAGGCCGGGCCCAGCGGGTAGTGATCAACGGCTCGATGTCAGGATGGCGGTCGGTTTCTAGCGGAGTGCCCCAAGGTTCGGTTCTAGGACCGGTTTTGTTCAATATCTTTATTAATGATCTGGATGAGGGGTTGGATTGCACCCTCAGCAAGTTTGCGGATGACACTAAGCTGGGGGGAGGGGTAGATACGCTTAAGGGCAGAGATAGGGTCCAGAGTAACTTAGACAAATTGGAGGATTGGGCCACAAGAAATCTGATGAGGTTCAACAAGGACAACTGTAGAGTTCTGCACTTGGGACGGAAGAATCCAAAGCATAGTTACAACCTGGGGACCAACCAGCTAAGTGGTATTTCTGCAGAAAAGGACCTGGGGGTTACAGTGGATGAGAAGCTAGATATGAGTCAACAGTGTGCCCTTATAGCTAAGAAGGCTAATGGCATATTAGGTTGCATTAAGAGGAGCATTGCCAGCAGATCCAGAGATGTCATTATTCCCCTTTATTCAGCATTGGTGAGGCCACATCTGGAGTATTGTGTCCAGTTCTAGGCCCCCCACTACAAAAAGGATGTGGACGCATTGGAGAGGGTCCAGTGGAGGGCAACCAAAATGATTAGGGGGCTGGAGCGCATGACTTATGAGGAGAGGCTGAGGGAGTTGGGTCTGTTTAGTCTGGAGAAGCGAAGAGTGAGGGGGGATATGATAGCAGCCTTCAACTTCCTGAAGGGAGGTTCCAAAGAGGATGGAGAGAGGCTGTTCTCAGTAGTGACAGATGGCAGAACAAGAAGCAATGGTCTCAAGTTATGGTGGGAGAGGTCCAGGTTGGATATTAGGAAAAACTATTTCATTAGGAGAGTGGTGAAGCACTGGAATGGGTTACCTAGGGAAGTAGTGGAGTCTCCATCCCTAGAGGTGTTTAAGTCCCGGCTTGACAAAGTCCTGGCCTGGTTGATTTAGATGGGATTGGTCCTGCCTAGAGCAGGGGGCTGGACTTGATGACCTTCTGATGTCTCTTCCGGTTCTATGATAAGGGGATGGTTTGAGAACTTGATCTTGGTAACTAATTGACCATTCATTATCAGTGGGAAATAGGTCAATGGAGTTACTATAGAGAACTTTCTGGGTGTCTGGCTGGTGAGTCTTGCCCACATGCTCAGGGTTTAGCTGATCGCCATATTTGGGGTCGGGAAGGAATTTTCCTCCAGGGTAGATTGGCAGAGACCCTGGAAGTTTTTTGCCTTCCTTTGTAGCATGGGGCACAGATCACAGCTGGAGGATTCTCTGCATCTTGGGGCCTTCAAAGTATTTGAAGGCTTCAATATCTGAGACATAGGTGAGAGGATTATTCTAAGAGGGGTGGGTGAGATTCTGTGGCCTGCACTGTGCAGGGGGTCAGACTAGATGATCATAATGGTCCCTTCTGAACTTAAAGTCTATGGCTACGTCTACACTGGCATGAATTTCCGGAAATGCTTAAAACGGAATACTATTCGGTTTTAACTTTTCCGGAAAAGGAGCATCTACATTGGCCGCGGAGTTTCCGTGATAACGATGTGCTTTTCCGGAAAAGCGAGTCTACATTGGCGGTGCGCTTTTCCGGAAAAGCAAAAGCCCGGAACCATTTTGAAGAGGGCAAAGGCCACCAGACCTTTCCGGGGGCGGGGCCGGAGATCCGTCCAGACGCGTGGTTAAAGGGGTCTCGCCAGGCAGCCGTTGGTCTCGTGCTCCCATGCCTTGGGGCCTCTGCCAGGGACTGGCACCCTTCGCAGGGTCGGTGGTTGCCCTGTGAGTTTTGGGGACATCACCCTTTGGCCCCCAACTGCTTTTCCCGGTGTTTTCTTTTGTCTGCCCTGCTCTATCTGCCATGGAGCCGTGGGTGGTCATGTACCTGCTCGGGCCCCTGTTGGAGCTGTACAGGTGCCTGGAGCTCGTGCTGCAGGCTGGTGCCCTGGCATTCATGTACCAGGAGGCAGAGATCGCCTTGGACTCCCTCACCAGGGAGGTCCTGGCAACCGTGTGGCATCAGCACCCGACCATAGACCGGCCCATCTGGACTTTGGAGATGAGCACCGACTGGTGGGACCGTGTGATCCTCGGACAATGGGACGACTACCAGTGGGTCCGGAATTTTCGGATGAGGAAACGGACCTTCATGATGCTGTGCACCTGGCTCACCCCCGCGCTGCAGAGAACTGCCACCCGGCTGCGGGCACCCATCCCCGTGAACAAGAGGATTGCCATCGCGCTGTGGAAGCTGGCCACACCGGACAGCTACCGCTCAGTGGCGCACCAGTTCGGGGTGGGAAGATCCACCGTTGGAGTTATTGTCATCCAGGTAAGTCCCAGGGGGAGTGGGATGGGGGGAGGGTGCTCCACTCCAAGCCCAGGGACACCCAAGACTCCAGGCTGGGTCGCCCAGGGGTTTTGGCTGTCCCTCCCTTGCACAGGCCCGCTGGTGGGGGGGGGGGCATGGGGCGAGGGGGGCCCGGGGAGGGAGGGAGGGTGTGTGTGTGTGGACAGAAGGAATCAAGGGGGGGACCCAAGGGAGCGCACACTCACCCCTGGCTGTATGTAAAGTGTTCCCTTGTGTTTCTCTGCACCCTTCTGCAGGTTGTCCACGCCATCAATGATGTCCTGCTCCCGAGAATCATCCGCCTGCGTGACGTCGATGAGACCATGGCCGGCTTCGCTGCCCTCGGGTTCCCCAACTGCGGGGGAGCCCTGGACACCACCCACATCGCCATCCGGGCCCCGGAACATCGAGCAGCCCACTTTATGAACTGAAAGGGGTACTGCTCCATCATCCTGCAGGCCCTCGTGGATCACCAGGGCCGCTTCCTGGACATCTACAGCGGCTGATCCGGCCGGGCACACGACACCCACATCCTCCGGAACTCAGGACTGTTTCAGAGGTTGGAGGCGGGCACCTACTTCCCCCGGCGGGACTTGACTGTCGGGGATGTGCCAATGCCCATCTACATCGTCGGGGACGTGGCCTACCCCCTGATGCCCTGGCTCATGCGGCCCTACACGAGGCAGCCGGACCAGAACCGGGCCCAGTTCAACGACCGCCTCAACCGGGCCCAAAACCCAGTGGAGCTGGCGTTTGGAAGCTTAAAAGCCCGCTTCCGTTGTTTGCTCACCCGTCTCGACATGGGTGAGCAGAATGCAACAGAAGTGCTGGCCGCGTGCTGCGTGCTCCACAATATTGTGGAGCACAGTGGGGAGGCCTTCCTCCCTGCATGGGTGGCAGCTGAGGCACAGACCTTGGACCAGTCCGACACAGCTGCCATCCGCCAGGCGCACCAGGAGGCGGTGCGCATTAGAGAGGCCCTGGTGGACATGTTTGCCCAAGCCCCGTAGCAGGGTCGCTTGGGTCACCCCAGACTACTCCATCCCCGCTCCTACCCTTCCCCACCTCCTCCCCTTACCCCCCCCCCCAATAGTAAAGCGTCGGGTCACAGCACATCGGCCATCATCGTGTCTGTTCATCGGGTGCGTCGGGTGTACTTAGGGTTTTTCTTTTAAGGTAGGCTAGGGTTTAGGCCACCATCGCCTGCCCTGAAGAACAGCCAACAGGATTTGGGACTTGTGCGGAAGGCTCACGTCAGTGCCATCTTCGATGGATCTCCTGGCTCTTCCTCTCCTGAGGCCTGGAAGGCCCAAAGGATTGACATGGCCAGCTTCGCTGTCATCGTCCGTCGAGGGATCTCCTGGCTCTTCCTCTCCTGAGGCCTGGAAGGCCCAAAGGATTGACATGGCCAGCTTCACTGTCATTGTCCATCGAGGGATCTCCTGGCTCTTCCTCTCCTGAGGCCCAGAAGGACCAAAGGATTGAGGTGGCCAGCTTCACTGTCATCGTCCATCAAGGGATCTCCTGGCTCTTCCTCTCCTGAGGCCCAGAAGGACCAAAGGATTGAGGTGGCCAGCTTCAATGTCATCGTCCGTCGAGGGATCTCCTGGCTCTTCCTCTCCTGAGGCCCGGAAGGACCCAAGGATTGAGGTGGCCAGCTTCACTGTCATCGTCCGTCGAGGGATCTCCTGGCTCTTCCTCTCCTGAGGCCCAGAAGGACCCAAGGATTGAGGTGGCCAGCTTCACTGTCATCGTCCGTCGAGGGATCTCCTGGCTCTTCCTCTCCTGAGCCCGGAAGGACCAAAGGATTGAGGTGGCCAGCTTCACTGTCATCGTCCGTCGAGGGATCTCCTGGCTCTTCCTCTCCTGAGGCCCGGAAGGACCAAAGGATTGAGGTGGCCAGCAACACCACAATCATCCTCCCTGCGCCTAGACTATGTTTTAGAATCTGTACTATGCATCTTTTAACCATTTGTGCTTGTTTGTTGCTATGTAAATATAGTTTGTAGTTTACATCTTTACTGAAAAGTCTCAGTATTTCTTTATGCGCCGCAAACCAATGACCCCCCCCCCCCGATGATAGAGTCATGAATTTGTTGTCCTCAGTTTGTAACCCTATTAAATTGAAGTGTCTAATTGGCATCTCACATAATTTCTTTACAGTTACTAGAGGAACACAATAACCACACAAGATTCAAGTGAAAACAGAACTTTTTATTTACAAAAGGAGGGGGGGACCTTTAACTGGGAGAAGGAGAGGGGGAACCTTTAACTGGAACGGGGGGGACCTTTAACTGGGAGACGGAGGGGGGGCAGTTACTGTGATGGGTGGCCCCTGTGAGCGCCCCTCCGGGGGCGGACCTGCCCACGCTGGGCAGATCCCTGGGGCTCTGGCCGGTTCCAGCCAGCATCCACCCTTCCCCCTGGTCCTGCCGAACGTGTGCGAGGAGCACGGTCCCAGGCGTGCCCTGCAGCTGCCTGCCACGGCCACCTGCCGCTCGGTCACCAGGCTGCATGTGGTTGCACGTGCTGCTAACTGCCTCATGCTACGCAGCGTGCAGCTCGTGTGGCCTGAGTGACATGCTCTCCCCCTCGCCCCTCCGGGCACCTGGCTCTCCCTCCCCCCTGCCCTCCGCCCCTTGCCCTTTGGGAGTGTAACCTGCAAAGACTCACCAGTGGGTTCCTCCCCCGCCTCAGAGGAGCTGCTGGAGGGGGCCTGCTGGGTGGCAATGCTGGCCTCCTCTCCTGACTCACCACCACTGTCATCTCCCTCCTCCGGCTCGGTGGAACGGTTGATGGGGGGGGTGCTGGCAGGTGTCCACAGGGACAGCTGGGGCTTGCGGGGCTGGCTCGCCCAGAAAAGAGTGCAGCCTCTCAAAATAGGGGCAGGCATCGGGTCCTGCTCCCCTCCCCTCCGTGGCCCGCACGTACCCCAGCCATAGCTCCTTCACCTTGGACCGCACCTGCTCGCAATTGCGGCTAGGGTGTCCTTGCTGGGCCAGGTTCCGTGCCAGACGGGTGTAGACGTCAGCGTTCCGGCGGCGGGACTGCAGGTCATGGAGACCCTCCTCCTCCTCCCACAAGTCCAGGAGGGTCTCCAGCTCCCTGGGGGTCCAGGATGGGGCCCTGCGTTTGCGGCCCCTGGGGGCTTCCTCCCCTGCCCCAGGTGACGGTGGCTGACGAGCACCTGGAGCTGCCATGCCTGCGCTGAGGTGGCTGGGCAGCACAGTTGGCACGTGGCAGAGCTGGGAAGGGTGGTCTCCGGGGGGCTTCTGCCACATGCGGCCAGTAGCGTCCGCGCTCTTTAAGACCTCGGCTTACCCAGAAGTCCGCAGCTTCTACGGGGTCTCCTGCCGTCCAAACCGCTTTTTTCCGTTTCTTCTGCTTTTCCAGAAAAGCTGTCTACACTGGCCCTTTTCCGGAAAAGCTTTTCCGGAAAAAAGGACTTTTGCCCGAGCGGGAGCAGCGTAGCGTTTCTGGAAAAGCGGCTGATTTTGTACAGTACAGTGTCGATGCTTTTCCGGAAATTCAAGCGGCCAGTGTAGACAGCTCGCAGCTTATTCCGGAAAAGCAGCTGCTTTTCCGGAATAAGTGGCCCAGTGTAGACACACCCTATGAGTCTATAAGTCTATGTGGGCATACCATAGTTTTATATGGGGGCAGTAAGATATTCTGGGTCTTATTTTCTATTCCTTTCTTAATAATTTCTAGCATCCTATTTGCCTTTTTGACCGCCGCTGCATACTGTGTGGAAGTTTTCAGAGAACTATCTACGATAACTCCAAGATCTCTTTCCTGATTTGTCATAGCCAAATTAGCCCCCATCATATAGTTGGGGTATAGTTGGGGTTAGTTTTCCCAATGTGCATTACTTTACATTTATCCACATTAAATTTCATTTGCCATTTTGTTGCCCAGTCACTCAGTTTGGTGAGATCTTCTTGAAGTCCCTCACAGTCTGCTTCTGTCTTGACTATCCTAAACAGTTTGGTATCATCTGCAAACTTTACCACCTCACTGCTTACCCCTTTCTCCAGATCATTTATGAATAAGTTGAACAGGATTGGTCCTAGGACTGACCCTTGGGGGACACCACTAGTTACCCCTCTCCATTCTGAAAATTTACCATTTATTCCTACCCTTTGTTTCCTGTCTTTTAACCAGGGCTTTGATGTAGAGTAGGAGCAGGGGGTGTAACTTGTGCAGCCCTATATGTCCTCTCAATGGGGCATGAGGCTGTATAGAGTGCATGCACATGTAAAAAGGAGGGGGATTGCTTGCAGAAATCTCTGATCCAACGTGCAAGGGCATATGTACATAGGGACGCATCTCAAAGAACTTCTATTATTGCACAAGATGAGTAACTTCTCTACTTGACCATATCATTTGGAAAAATTAATCAGGACCTCTGTTCCTCTTGCACTTGAAAAGGACTCACCCATACTTATTCTATTGAATTTAAATCAATTGCAACATTCTTTATTCAATGCATTCTCCCCATTCTTTCATTAAATCTAGCATCAAAATTTTCTGTGCTGTTCTTGATCTCATCATCACCAAGCACTTCCTGACTGTTTGAACACTTCTTCATTGCTCCTCAGAAAACTTCCTCCTATTTGCACTGGTCCTAACTACTACTTTCAGCCTATCCCTGTAGTATTCCATTTCCCATACCTCAAGCTTTCCTTGGTCTAACGACCTTCAACTGTACATGTCAGAAACTTGGAAAACAATCAATGTCTCATGATGGTGTTTTTCTTTTTTGTACCTCTATGCCCTCAATAGTCTTAATAATTTGTAGAATTTGTAATGGTCTTTACCAGAAATTTCATTTGCTGATGAATTTTTTCATGGGTATCAGGGATAACACCGTTAGCAAAGAATTTGCAAGAGAAGAGCCAGTAATGAGACTCCAGTAGCTTCAGAAACTGCCCAAAGCATACATAGTAAAATTAACTGGTTATTTACAGCCATCAGCTCACCTACTGTAGGGCAATGTGAATTCTCTTTGCCTGTGGGAAATCAGTTTTCCCAAGGCCATCTATGAGCTGCACATTATTCTATAGTTCTCTGACCTGTGTTTGCTTGAGGCTGGATGGCAATTCTAAAGACATGATGCTCCCCGCCCCTCTATATAATATTTTGCCATTCCCCCAGGTGACTGATTTCTACATGTTTCCTCATATCTGACATGGAGTAGTCTGACATTGCATTGCCTCAAGAGATTATGGCTTTGTGCCCCTTGCCTTTGGAGTTGGCTGTTTTTCAGCTAGTCACAAACTAAGGATAACTCTCAGAAGACAGTATTTCACTTTTTTTTCCACAGCATCCTGGATAAATTGAAAAGGGAGGAATTTGTACCAAAACTAGCTTAATTGGCTAATTTTAAACTCTAAAAAAGCTAGTAACAGGACTTAACAGACAGTGGCATTTCATTGTGACATTCCCAAATTATTATTCAAATAATTCTGAATCCCTTCATTATCAGTAGATTTGTGAAGAAATTGAATCCAAATCAGGTATTCATCTCCTTTCCAGTCCCATCTCTGTCTGCTAGGAGAGCTGTAAATCTCATCAGCAACTCCACAGGGATGCTCTACCATTGCAAATTCAGTCTAATTTCTTTTCCTTCCTTACTTCTAAGTGTGCTGGTAACCATTGCTCTATTTCCATATCAGTAATTCTCTTTTCCATCCAGTCTGCTTACTCTTGCTTCCTAGTATTTTCTTGTACAGTTGAAAAGAATTTAGTTTCTCTCATTCAATCTAAGGCCTCTCTAATTTGTGATAATGTCTCCAGACTGCTATCTTCTTTTTCCTTGCTTGTGCACCTTCTTTCTTTTCCTTCTTGCTTTTCATTGCTCCCCTGCACCATCGTAAAATGATCCATTAGAAAAGAACCTTTTCCAAATACCACGCTTCACAGACTTTTAACTTTAGCTCATAACAAAATGCTCAAGAAAATTTCCTCCTTCAACCATTCCAATCACCTGTCTTACACTATTACTTTTGACCAATTTCAGACTGGGTTAGTTTTATAGTTAGTGACTTCCTCCTTCTGCTTCTCTGCACTTCTTTTCTAGCTACATTAATGCCTTCTTGTCCCAGTTGTACCCAGTTTTACTCCTACCTATTAACTTATCCATACGTTCACTTTGTCAACAATGGATCTTGCTCTGTGAGAAGATTTGTTTTCCATAGAGATCCAGTTATCTGGGTTTCCTTTTCTACTATCTCAGCCTTTTTAAGAACTCACTGATCTTTTCTGTCTAACTGTTCCTAACTTTTGTGACTATGCTGACCCCTTTTATGCTGCTAATGCTTAATTGTAAATCTCTGTAAGCAGTTTAATGACTCCTCCCTTTTCACACACTCCTGGCCTCTCTTGGCTAGGTAAAACCCAAAGCATAAGGCAGATTTTCTTACCTCACCCTGTAACTGACTGCTGCATCTCTCCCCTCCCCCCTCCAATTGGAGAGAAAGCAATTTCAGACATTTGAAGTAAACTCTCTGTCTCTTCACCTCATTGACTCTCATATTACTTCTCAAAACTTCCCCGAAAACTTATATATTCTCCCTTGCCTATAACTCTTTCCAACTGATAATATTTAGCTCTAAATTATTATGAAAAAGTTTTATGAAAGACACAATTCAAAATAAGGATCAGATTCTGCTTAATTTGCTCATGTGAATAGTCCCATAGAAGTCTCAAGAGTATGAACTGGTATTAAAGTCCTATGATGTTGCATTTTGTTAATATGCTATAGGGAGAGCTAATTTACAAATAGTAATTTACAAACATGACTATTATATAAAAATAATAAAGCTGACCCATTAGAAAAAATAGAGTAAACTATATTTCAGAAGTTCCATACTTTTGCTCTAGAAATCAAGAATAAAATGGAAAGTATCCACATATATTAAACACCAAGCAAACAGGCAGAAATACCACATATGCTCTACTTTGTCAGTCTATAATACACATGATTCCTGCAGTCAAATGTCTGGAAGTTTTGAAAACAAACAACTTTAAAAATAGAGACATTTGTAATTAAAAGAGGATGACTAAGCCTTTAAAGACCAATTGGTACATTGACAACCTGCCAGGAACAGGAGAGCTGCACCTAATTTGTATTAGAAATTACATATTATTGTAAATGAAAAATAAAACATAGAAATATTGCTGCTGCTAAATGAACCAAAATTACATGTTTGAGTTCACCAGCAATAAAGGTCTGCAGTTGCTAACCTTTGTTCTGGAGAAAGAGAGTGGCAGAAAACGCTGATCTTGAAGGGCCTCAGTTGTGGCACAAGATATAAAAGTGAGGAAGGAAGGTACACTAAAGGTGTGTTTTGAACATTCCTTATCTATGGAGAACTTTATACCAAGCTGACACTCGAGCATAAGTTTGACTATCCTATAGGGCCACAATGACTTTTGTGGATTAGAAAGGTATCAGGGAACCTCAACCATCTCCCCTAAGGTAGCAGCAGAGACAGACTAGCATAAGTGTCAGTTCAATGGCTCTGCATCACTTAAGGATGCTACTGTCCAGAGAGGATCCTCTAACAACTGGATCTTTGGAGTTTAGTGCTGCTTTATATTGGCAAAACAGCCAAAGTACATCCCAGAATTTGCGCAAGGATTCCACAGGGCACATATTCTCCAAAGAACACACTTGCTTTACATTATGAGCCAGGAGGAATAATCCTATTCCAACTTGGTTCTTCAGGTGACTTACGCTGGATTTGAACGCATGCAGGCAAAATTGACTATCCAACTGTCACTTGTCTAATTATTTTTGTGAACACAACAGTGACAGGTTGTGGGGGCACAGCATCACAACTACTATTGTAAATAGCTTTGTAGTCCAATCATTCCAATTTTGCAAGGGTCTATGTGTTTTAATGATTGTTAGAACAGGTGGTAAAATGTTAACATTTTTAATGAGTCCTCTTCCAGGTATATGAAATAGGAATTTCCTTTTCATCCTTATTTTGTTCAAATGGCAATAGTTTGTTTAATGAAGAAAGCATACCTTGCCCAAATAGGATGAGGCTGACTTAGGGCTTGTCTAAACTATGGGGAAGATCGACGCTGCCGCAATCAGTCTTCTGGGATTCAGATTAGTGAGTATAGTATAGTCCTGCTCCTCACAAGGAGCAAGGGAAGCCAATGGGAGTATTTGCTCCTATCAACCTCCCACTGTGTGGATGGTGACAAAATGTGATTTAAGATACTTCAACTCCAGCTATGTAATTAATGCAGATGGAGATGTGTATCTTAAGTCAACTTTCCCCTTTAGTGTAGATCAGACCTTATTGTCTGGACAAAAGCTAGAAGAATCATGAGTTAGAGTTGTTGGACCTTATTATGTAAGTAGTTTATTTTAAGAATGCAGCTTTTTCTAAAAAACTTATTAGGTATATTACATCAAAACACACAATTTTAAACTAATAATCTTTGTAGAGCTGAGTTTTAGAAGTAAGGCATTTATATACTCATCGGTTGGTAAATAAATCACTTCTAATGAGGTTTTCTAAATAACTCCTTTTCATTTTCCCTTTAGATAACACAGACATTAGGGATGGGGCATGTACTGCATTTAGCTACCAAGCACAGGTTAACATTGTTTACTGCTAAAAGAGGAAACCCATTTTACATTTTCTCTTTTTCAATGCCTGTACAACTGGCTACACATTCACTAGCTGGGGAGGATAGAGCTGTCTGTTGAGCATAGACACAAAATATAAAAATGGAGGCTAAGATCAACATTGCAAGGAAAGTACCACCTTTCACTCCATCACCAACATTATGATTTGCTCTTGTTTTAAATAGAAGAATAAAATACACAAAAGTGAAAGAAAACATTTGAGTCTGGGAAGAATTTTTTTTAAACTGTGCTTTATGATTAATCAGCACCCAGGGGACAATTGTCCATATGAGAAAAACTTCCATTCTAATTGACATTGTTAGGAGACAATATAGGGACCAAGAAATAAACAGGGCAGGATCTTGATCTATCCTCTCACCCTTCAGGGTCAGGATTGATATCTTTTATTAATCTACTATGACACCAGTAGAATGAAGTTTAATGAGGACAAATGCAAAGTACTTCACTTAGGAAGAAACAATCAGTCTCACACATACAGAATAGGAAGCGACTGTCTAGGAGGGAGTGCTGCAGAAAAGGATCTAGGGTTCATAGTGGACCATAAGCTAAAGATGAGTCAACAGTGTGACACTGTTGCAAAAAAAGCCAGCATGATTCCGGAATGCATTAACAGGTGTGTTATGAGCAGGACACAAGAAGTTATTCTTCCACTCTACTCTGTGCTGATTAGGCCTCAGTTGGAGTATTGTGTCCAGTTCTAGGCACCATATTTCAAGAAAGATGTGGAGAAATTGGAGAAGGTCCAGAAAAGAGCAACAAGAATGTTTAAAAGTCTAGAGAACATGACCTATGAAGGAAGGCTGAAAGAATTGGGCTTGTTTAGTTTGAAAAGGAGAAGACTGAGAGGGGATATGCTAGCGGCTTTCAGGTATCTAAAAAGGTGTCATAAGGAGCAGGGAGAAAACTTGTTCATCTTGGCTTCTGAGGATAGAACAAGAAGCAATGGGCTTAAATTGAAGCAAGGGAGGTTTAGGTTGGACATTAGGAAAAACTTCTTAACTGTCAAGGTGGTCAAACACTGGAATAAGTTGCCTAAGGAGGTTGTGAAATCTCCATCCTTGGAGATATATAAGAGTAGGTTCAATAGACATCTATTAGGGATGGTCTAGACAGTACTAGGTCCTGACATGAGGGCAGGGGACTGGACTCAATGACCTCTCGAGGTCCCTTCCAGTTCTAGTGTTCTATGAGTCTATGATTCTAGAATTCCCTCCACCAGAAACCCACAAGGCTAAACTTAAAAAGTTGGTAAAAACATACAAAAATACACAGGGATACCCTACCATAAAACCTCAAGCCCCCCGTCTCCCACCTCATCCTTTATGCTACAACTCAAAAGCCCTTATACCTCTGGCCATTAAAGACAGCTCATAGCTCACAGTCCTTTTTTCCAAGTCCAGCAAGGACAAACAAAGCAAAATTACTTACCAGACTGTTTAAAAGAACACACATAAAATAAAATCCTGGATATTCCTCTATGTACCAGAATCTGGCCAGGTTATCAATAAGCCTGAAGCAGACCTGTTATTTGTCCCCAACAAAAGAAACTCAAGCCCAGTTGCTCACAGCCTAAAAGCTTAAAGATAAAAATCAAAGAACCTCATAAAAAAGGAACAAAGTAAGCTCGTGAGCCAAAGCTCATTGAAGTCAAGTGTTGATCCACTGATTTCAGTGGGCTTTAGATCAGGCTCTAAATTTCTGCCCACCAAAATAAGGATTCATTACAAATATCATCATTGGCTACCAGAAAATGTCCCACAAGGTAATATAGCCACATTTTAATCCAATAAATATATATTTTATTATCATATCCTCAAGGGAAGAGAATGGGTGGGAATAACAGTTATTGTGAGAGTTCTCCCACATCCTAACACCAAACATTGGCAATTAACAGACCAATGAACTGGAAGACGACACAGGGAACTCCCTTAATCTTAACAATTACAGTACAGCTTCTACTTAAGTACTTATAAGAAACAGGCACTGCTCTGTGCTTCATTAACAAATCTAAAGGCTATGGGTTCCATTCCCAGTACAGTAATTCTTCATTTAACACTATAGATATGTTTCAGAAAATGATCGTATTAAGTGAAAATGTGTTATGCAGGGTCAATTTTCCCACTGAATATAATGGAAAAGGTGGGGGTTGTGTTTCAAGCAGTGGTGTCTGTTGGGACCAGGAAATAAGGCTGGGGGAGTAAGGGGACTGGGCCACAGCAGGGAGGGGAGGTGTTTGGCTCTGGGAAAGGGAAGGGGAGAAGAAGGGAGGGGGATTGGGTTGGGAGTATGCCCCTGTGATGGGTCTGCCGGGACCCGCACTGCGTCTGGTGAGGGGGGGTTGCCAGGGAACAGCGTGGCAAGCGGCGAACCCTCCACTGCTTTGCAGGGCGGCGGGGAAAAGCCCCACGCAGCCACCGGCAATGAGCCAGCTGGGGAAATCATGTTATTCCAGGGAAGGTCATGTAATTCTAAAAATGTTCCCTAAAAAAAAAAAACATGCTATCGTGAAAACATGTTAAGCGGGCATGTGTTAAATGAGGAATTACTGTACAATAATGTAATAGAATGTGAAAGTGCTGGTATGCCAGAGTGATTGTACTTTATAGAAGCCAGCACTAGACAAAAACAAGCTAAACAGTTATTTATGGACTTGTGAAGTTCAAGAGGGCTTCCAGTTTGCTTTATGTTGTATAGGGGAACCCTTCCCCAAAATACTCCTGCTTAGATTGCCCATGGCCCAGCACCACCTCTGTTAGAACATGAGTAGAACAGAACCAACTGTACCTGATTAACTGTAGCTGTTAAAATTCTGGCAATTAAATTAGTGGTAATCTAATGAAAATCAGTGACTAGCCCACCCCATCCTGGAGAAACCTTTTTCTTTGAGGTAAATATTATTTATGTGTTTTTTATACTGGTGACTGAATGTTGGCTCAGTCTCTCTGTCTGTTACACATAACCCTGACCAACATCTGATACTTGAGCAGGAGCTTTTTTCTGGGCTAATATGTCTGCCAAATTACAGGGGAAATAAGCAACCCTCCATTCCTATAGCAATTAGAGGAATCATAAATGCCCATCATAGTCTGCTGTCATGGAACTCTTGTTAAGATTCTTCAGGCCTAGTGTACCTTTAGCTAAACCAGGGGTTCTCAAACTTTGTGATACCGTGACCCCCCTCTAAGTTGCTCACGATCCCCCTCTACGTTGCTGCAACCCTCCGGGGGGTCGGGACCCACATTTTGAGAAACACGGAGCTAAACAATCATTCTTTACCATATACAAAGAGCTTATCCTTTGTAACCCTCAATATAACCTTTGTAGAAGCTGGTGTTGCCAGATAGCCATTTTTCCTCTCACCTCCTCCTCGCTTTCTTCACCTCTATGTCCCTGCCTTCCCAGTACACTTTCTCTAATTGTGACTGTTCTTGGCATTCTATTCACTATGATTGGCTATCATTGCAGGTTTTGGAACAAGAATTTTTTGCTCATCATTCCTGGTAACCTTCCTTCCTCCTCTGAAGAGATCTTGCCATCTCATCTGTTGCCTCCCTCCTATCTCCCTTTACTATCTACTCCTCTCCAGCATCAAAAAGAGGTATATAATGTCCCTCTTCTAGTATTTAGAGTTTGCTTAATCCTGTCAATATTATTCCCAGTTGTAACATTAGGGAAATCATAGCTCTCAGCCTTCACTGTGTTTAACTACTGACAACCCTAAATGTTCAAAAATTGTGACTCAGATCCCCAAAATCCTGAGATTTGCTTAAAAATAATGAGATTTTGAAAATAATTAACTGTGATCTCTTTTTATTTTGTTTTTTGGATTTTGAGTATTTAGGATTCATGTTTTCAAGCTTTTATCCATACCTATAAGGCTGGTAACTAATTATTTTCCCCAATGATTACTCACAGGAGACCATGAGCTAAGATTTTAATTAAACCTCCAAATGTTGTGTAACTTGAAATAAAATTTTAAGAGTTGGCAACAGTTGTTCATGTGTATGAATTTACTATTATATCCGCTCACATCTTTATGTTGAAATTGACTTTGGAACAGAAGGTCTAGAGCAGGTAGAGGGAAGGGGAGGCAAGCTTGGGAAAGTTCCATTAGATTCAAGGTCATAGAAATGCATTACCCCCAAACCTCATTTTGGGATGGGGAATGGGAGAAGGCCGTGGGTATTTGACCCTGTTCCTAAAATAGTACCCTTAGCAGGGCTACAATGCAGTCCTGACAGTCTGGTATTGGCTCCTTTCTAATATAACTGATGGAAAATTCTCTGACTTTGGGAGGGCAGGGATGTCTTTCATCCTTAGGGCCAAATTACAAAGAGTATTCATTAAAGTTAGTAGAAGCCATGCATGCAAGCAGAAGTTATACTTTAGGTTTTGTTTTACTCTCTAATTCTAAAATAGGTGACCTAATTTTCAAAATTGCTGATCCATCAAATTCAAGAAATGCAACTGATGCTCGTGAATTCTGAAAATAAAATAAGGATACTTATATAAGTTTCTAAACGGGACTTAGGAACCTAACTTTAGGCTCCCATTTGTTTTAATCTTGTCCTTAAAATTTTAAAATGTTTCGAGATCCTTGGATAAAAGGTATGGTATGCCTATAAAATAGTATAATTTTATTATATCTCTTTCATATTATTTATTTTATTACGAATTCAACAAAAATAATTTGTCATACTGTTCTGCCATATTCATATTTTAAAATTATATTGAAACATTGAAATGTCAGATTATTTGGGGCTCCTTGCTTTGTTTATTTTTTTGAGGTGCCATGTACATTTATGTCACTATTAAATAATAAACAATATAATTTAACCCAGACACATATTTCAATTGAATGGTACTGTATGATGGCTTGCAATATATTGTATATCAGAAAGTTGAACTGGATGTTCTAAAATGCCATAGCATGAGCCGTTGATAAAAATTAGGTATTGTAAACACATGTGTTTTTACAATTTGCATCATAAGAATTTATTGGACATGTAGAAACAAAAGAATACCACACACCATGCTTTGATATTTTTGATTCATGGACAGTTAGCAAAGAGTTGAAGGTATAAAGACCCCAGGTGTTTAAAAAAGCAGATTCATATTTCTAAATATCTGTTTGTACTTTGGACTCCTAATGGAGCATCGGGCCTCCACAGTCATTCTCCATCTCTTGTGATCCTTAGTGATAGTCTTGATTTGATCCCACATGGATCAAATCTGCTTTTACTTTGTCCAGGAAGCTTCGTCACCATGTTTGTTTGTTTTCCTCTTTCCCTTTGGATTCCATTCTTACAAGTCAGGGTTTATTTAACATGTATTTTAAATAGAGTTTCAATTATTTGCCAGAGATTCAAACTCTAGGCTGGGTTGGGAAATCTTGCTAACTCACTGCAATGACTTTCAGGCATGGGATGAAACAGTCTGTCAGCTGCCAATATTTATACATTGAGAGTGAGGCCTGTGAGAAAAAGAAAGTTTGAGAACCCAGATCATAATAAAACACATAAGGGCCTTTATGTTACAATAGGGTCATACCACTGCACTTGCATGTAGAGGCATTGACGTCAATGTCAGTGGGATGCTCATACAGATTCATTGTCCTGAAAGCACCATGAGTAAGACAACACAGAGAGATTTAGCTAAAGTAAAGGTACAACTTTTGCTAACTAAGACAAAAGAACTGGAAGATGTGCCAGGTGCCTTGTGCACTTGCAAGGCATCAGGCAGGATAAACCTAATGCAGTTTCCAAGAAGTAGTTGTAAAAGCAGAGCAGTCCTTAAGAGGAAGGCATTGCAAACACCTTCATGTGAAATCCACGTAGGTATCAAGACAAAGAAGTTGTCAGATCCCCACTTTACCTTTCTGGGATGAACTGAGAGCTGCTTCTTTCTGCACCAAATAGCTGCTTCTTTCTACCTTCGCTATGCCGTGAAAACCAGGGGGCCAGCCAGATACTACCCAACCACTCAAATTGCCTGGAATTGCAACAGTCATTCTGACCCTACAGCTACCTCAATTCACCCAACAGGACGCCTGCTACACAGCTGAGACAAATAACTATAACATAATGCCCCTCAAAGCAAAATCTCTGAGTGCACTGGGGAAGATGAAAACTCCACCCTAGTAGCTGCCATTCTATGATGTGGGAAAAGTCCTTCCTAGAGCCTTAAAAGGGCACTAGCTGAAACCCAGAGTAAAGCTGAAAATCTAACTAAAGAAACAAAAACAAAAGAAAAGAAAAAAAACCTAAAGTAATGGTGGGTGGATACTCACGTGGATTTCCTAATGAAATCCATTTGATACAATTTTAGAACTTCATTTTAGAAATATGCTGTGTTTTCTTGACTCATGGAATCAAAGTCCATTCTAAGAATGTTTTGTAAGATCAACATTGTGTCACATTAATTTAATTTTAGTATTTATTAATCTGAAGCTCAACTGTTTGGTGAATACCAGAGTGAATAACCCATTAACATTATTGTTATTCTTTATTAACAAGAGGGTCTGTGATGGGGTGTCTGCCTCACACAGAAATAGAAAGCATTAACTTTAGCAGGGAACAGTGGAGGTTAGTCCTCTGAGCAGCCCAGAGAGTCTTTGTGAGGTGTAGCTAATCAGAGAAGAGTTGCAGAGAGCAACCAATCCAAGCTGTCAGCTCAGATAAGAAAAGGTATAGGGCTGGGTAGAACCAGTTCTTGCTGGGAGCTCAGGGAGTGAGAACTGCCTCTAGAAGTCTGAATCCTGCAGCGTTTGCACAGAGCAATTGCTGACTGGGACAGATGGAGCAAGAATGAGGTGGCTGGCTGCTGGAAATAGCTAATTGTATAACCTGAGACTAGGAAGAACAAGGTGGTGGGGCCATGGAAAAGTAGCTCAGAGAGAAATAGTAACACTGGAAGAGGTTAGAGATGGAGCAAGAGGCTACTATCTATGGGTAGTCTACACAGCAGCATTATTTTGGAACAACAAAGTGTGCATCTACACAGCAAGCCATTATTTCAAAATAATGTCAAGATGGAGGACTTCTTACTCTGACTTCTATAGCCCTCATTTCATGAGGAGTAAGGGAAGTTGAAGGAAGAGTTTTCTTCCTACAACTTTCTGCTGCGTAGACAGTGCCAAAAGTGTAATTAATCTATTTCAACTTCAGCTATGCAATTGATGTAGCTGAAGTTGTGTATCTTAATTTGACATTTGCCCTGCAGTGTAGACATGCCGTATGGGTCACTGGGTTGGAACCTGGAATAATGGGCTAGAACCTGGAGTAATGGGCAGGACTAAGTCCCACACTCATCCAAGAGAAGTGGCAGGATTTGAACAGCAAAACTAACTTGTGGATGGTGACATGGCTTATGGTCCAATCCACGAAGAGGATACTGTGGTTCCTGAGGCTGAGAGAGAGGCTGCAGCACACAACTGGGCAGAGTGTACAAACTGCTCCTGTGAGGGTGCCAGCCTTAAGCTTATCTCCAGAGTAACCAGGAGGAGGTGTCAGATAAGAGGTGAGTGATGTACCCTGTGATAGGGTCAGACGTTTTATTTACTCTGTAGGCCAAGTGCAGTGCACACACCAGGGGCACACTGCATTCCGCTAATGCCTACCCCAAGATTTCTGTGCAATCTTTCCATCACCCTGTATTTCATGGATTCCTTGCAAGCCTTCTCCCAAAACCCATTTCCCTCCTGTAGCAGGGTTTTTCCCCCTGTTCCTGTTACGGTGTACACTCAACCCCAGAGCATCTTTTTGCATCAAGGCATGATATAGTAGGGAGTCTTCATCTCTATTAAGGCTCTAAGTCAAGATAGAACATCCACATGAAGGGAGCCTGCTTGGACTAATTTCAAGACTTCCCTGTAGTGTGGACATGCTATTTCAAAATAGTTATTTTGGGAGCTATTATTTTGAAATAAATTATTTCAAAATAATTTCCTAGTTTCAACTTGCCTGCATTGATTTAGCTATGCCAAAACAAAGCACTGCTTCAAACTTATCTATGGTACAGGTTGAAACTCTCTTAACCAGGATTCTTTGGTCTGGCAACATCCATGGTCTGGCACAGATGTTGCAGGACCAGACACTCCCGGTGGAGGGCCATCAGTAAGGATCCCTGTGGAGGCAACAGGTCAGTGGGCTGCCCACAAGGAGCTGCCCAATGAGGTTGGGAGACTCAGCATGTGGCTGCCCAAAGGGACTCAGAGCCCTGGCATGGCACACATGGCTGCTTAGGAAGCCATGGAATGTGGGACTGCCCAGGGAGCCCCAGCACACACGGCTGCACAGAGTCCCAGCACGCGGTGCACATGGCTGCCTGTAGCCCCAGCACTGAGCTGCCCAGAGAAGCCACTGGCTGAGAGGCCAGCAATCTGGTCAGGGTGGGCAGTGGCAGGGATCCATAAATGACCTCCTCTGGTTCAGCAAAATTCCTCATCCAGGACCAGTCAGGTCCTGAGGGTGCAGGACCAGGGAAGCCCAACCTGTATCTCTTTTCTGTAAGGTTTATTGAGAAGCAATCCTATTTATCCTATTTTATGGCTCATCTTGGTTCGGTCTCTATCAACATTTGCTAATTATGTCAATTTTGAGGACTGTATGTGATTTGACAATTCTGTCTCTTTTCTGTTTGTGTTTATGAAAAGCAATTCCATTCTAGGCATACGTCGTTTTCCTGGCACAACCAAACTCTTATGTTGCTTTACCTTAAGATAAAAGAAAGTGGTATGCCAAATGTGGTGGTCCTAGCTCTTACCATTTAGGAGGAGTTCTTGATCAGATAGACAAACAAACTCTCTAAAATATATAGTCGATATAATTTTCACAGCAAAATAAATACAATTAGCTTACACAATAATACCATCCTGAACAGCTAATAATTAAATTACACAATTGTAACCCCTCTTTCCTTCCTGGGTTACTTGGGAGCAGGCCATGCTCGCCTGGGTGCTTGATGTTTTTAACATAAAAGGAGATCCCAAGTATCCCAGTGTTGATGTTGTATAATTGGAGATTCCCTGTCTACCCCCATGCTGCAGTCCCTTGCTCCTGAGGGTGCATCTACACAGCAGGGCTTAGCTCAAAATAAGTTACAAAAATTGAGCTACATCAATTTCAAAATTGGGAGTATCTACACAGCATTTATTTCAAAATAGAGCACACTTCCTCTGACTTCCCTTACTCCTCGTACAATGAGGGTTACAGGAGTCAGAGTAAGAAGTCCTCCATCTTGACAGTACTTTGACATTATATCAAAATAACTGCCTGCTGTGTAGTCGCAGACTAAGTTATTTCAAAATAATGCTGCTGTGTAGATGTACCTAAAGGAATACTCAATGGTGGTGCCTGCACCTGGCTGGCCTTGTACACACTTAATGGTATGCCTTGGGATCCTGCAGGAATAAAATTATTCTAGTATCTAACTCCAAAACAACAATTTTAAATAATATACATCTAATTAATTAAATTAGAATTAACACACCTTTACTTAACAACTTAAAGAAATAGGGTTTAACAGATTAAAAGTTAATAAAAACAATTAACAAAGTACACAAAAATAAAGGAAACTTATCTAACTGGCATTTACCCTGCTACCATTTATCCCACCCCAGAGTGTGCACTCCTCTGGATTCAAAGTCCCAAACACTTGCATGGACATGCTTGAAGGTCTGCAGCTGCAGTGGAGACAGTACTGTGCAGGCTGTGTGTGTGTCAGTACAAGCTAAGCAGCCAGTCCTGGCAAAGCAGTCCAGCCGCTCTGGTTCACTGGGTAGATCATGCTGCCTCTCTTTGGACTCAGATGTCAGTCTGTTTTCAGTGCTCTGTCCCAGGCAGCACTTTCTCAAACAGCCATAGTTACACACAGTGCCTTCTCAGCAGGTTTATGCAGGCCCTTCTCAGTCACAGTAACAGCCAAAGTCTCTTCCCTCCAGTCTCTTCCCTCCAATCACCAACAGTCCCTGAAGCAGCCTGCTAGATCCATGCCCCAGCAGGCTCTAGCTTCCAGCAGCAGTTCCTGGACTGGAAAAGGCTCCACACCAGCAATCTGGCTTCTCTCCCCAAAATGGAGCCCGGCAACCCTCTTTCTCCATGCCCAGAAGAGAGCAGAGTTTTCCCCTCCTTTTTTTTCCAAGGGCTCATGGGAGTTGTAGTCTCTAGGGATAGATTGCAGCACAAAGGATCCTCCCAGTAAAAGTCACGGGCTCCTATGGTAAGGGGACAACATAATGTTATATTTTCATATGCTGCAAAGAACCATAGGAGACACATGAAAAAGCCCCTTGGGGCTCGTAAGCCATTGTCTGAGTACCACAGAACTATAATGTAAGAAACATAGTGAAAAAGCTAAGGTGACCTAACTATAACATTTTTAGTTTGGGATTTAAGGCAATTAAGAATTACTACTATACTGTCTGCTATAATTTTTATAGTTTGCAAAATGCAAAATAGGGGAAAAAAGTCTGTGGCTTCCCCCACCAGTTTACTTGTCATATTGTGTGTGTACCTTTGTATGTTTGCATTAGGCAATTGTAATGCCTGGGACCATTTGGTTTAATAACAGTGTCTTGCTATTAAAAAGGCGCACAGAGGATTAGAATATTTACAGTGTACAAATTATACCATGGGCACCACTTATATGTGTGTATGTAATCTTCCATGTACATGGCTTGATGACATTTTGAAAATTTTCCTCATAATTCTTTTCCTGGCCAGCAGCAAATTTTCTAGACGAGTAGCATGGCTTTTTGTACAGCATTTAAGATCCAAGCTTTCATACCAGATTGTATTGACCATGTAAGCTTACACTGATTAAGCTTCTAGTTACAAATATAGGGATACAGAAATACAGAACAGCAATAACAATTCTCAATGGAATTAGCTAAATCAATGAAATGTGAATTATGAATTTATCTCACTTTAATATATGTTAAAACCAAATTAATAAATGGCCACTCCATGACCCACAGATTAATCTATATTGATGTTTTCCATGTACCATTATTTCTACTTTTCTGGACGAGGATACCCAATACCAAGAGCACTGCCAGTTGGCAGTCGCATTCTATTTTTAATAAAATAATGCATTGTATTAACGTTAGAATGAACAATAAAAGAGAGGTTACTCACTTTGTGCAGTAACTGGTGTTCAACATAGGTGTCCCTGTGGGTGCTCCACTGTAGGCGTGCAGGCGCTCCTGCGCTTAATCAGAACTTTTTAGCCGCAGTATTCCCCTGGATGGAGCACACACAAGCATCAATACCTGCAATGCAGCGAGTGTGCCAACATGTGTATGCCATCAACCATCCCCTCAGTTCTTTCTCTACCACAGAGAGGTGTTAAAGCTCTAAAGCAGAGGGGAGGAGGGTGGGTTGTGGGGCACCCACAGGGACACCCATCTCGAAGAACACCAGTTACTGCACAAGGTGAGTAGCCTCCCTTTTCTTCTTTGAGGAGTGTCCCTGTGGGCGCTCCACTGTAGGTGACCGTGGAGCAGTACCCTGAGATCTCAGAAGGAGGGGCTTCAGACCTCACTGGCGGGCCACTGAGAGGACTACAGTACCAAATGTGGTACATTGTGAAGGGTAAGTATCTATGGCGTAATGTTTTGCAAAGGTATGCATGGAGGCCCATATTGCTGTCCTATAATTGTCCCTGATAGGTACATTGTGTAGGAAGGCTGTAGATGTGGCCATCCCCTAGTGGAATGTGCCCGTAGGCAAGTAGGCAGTGCCACTTTATTAATGTCATAATACTCTTGAATGCTGTTTCCTATCCATTTTGAAAGTCTTTGTTTGGATACTGTCTCTCCTATAGAGCAGTCTGCTATTGAAATGAACAGCCTGTGTAACTGCCTAAAACTGTTTTCTTCTATCTAGGTAAAAAAGCAACAGCACGCTTAACATCCAAGGAGTGGAGTCTTGCCATGTTGGCATCCGGATGAGGCTTTTGATGAAAAACTGGTCCATCGAGGTGAAATGTGAGACTACTTTTGGAAGGAACTTTGGATGTGGTCTTAGTATGACTTCATCTTTGTGGAATATGGTAAATGATGGGTCGTCCATGAGGGCTGCTTGGTTACTGACCCTTCTGACTATTATGATTGCTATAAAAAATGCTACCTTCATGGAAAGGTGTGCCAAGGAGCATGTTGCCATGGATTCAAATGGAGGACAAGTCAATGTGTTTAGGATTAGGTTGAGATGCCAAGATGAGACTACTGGCTTTATTGGAGGGAAGGTAGTGTTAAGACCTTTCAGGAATTTCTTGGTTGTCAGGTGAGAGCATAAAGTTTGGCCATCCACCGTGTCATGTTCACTTGATATAGCCACCAAGTGAAATTTAATGGCTACATTAGAACGATTTTGTGTTTTCAGTGAAATGAGGTAGTCCAAGACCGTTGCCAGCTGTTTTGACCAAGGTTGAGATGCTCCCACTTGGAGAAGCATCACAATTCTTGTAAAGGTAAGTCTTGTGCTCTGTTTGTGACAGTTAAGGATTATCCTTTGTACTTCCTCTGAGCACATTTAGGCTGCATTATTAACCCTAAAGGAGCCATGACATGATATGAAGCTTGTGTGCTCCTGGATGGACAACTCATCCCTGGTCCTGATATACTATGTCTAGCCATCGTGGAAGAGGAATAAGAGGAGCAACCAACATCTGCAACAGCTAAGGGAACCAGATTTGTCTGAATCATGCGGATGCTATCATGATCACCCTGGCCCAGTTGTGTTTTATCTTGTGTATGACTTTCCCAAAGAGGGAAGAGGCAGAAAGGTGTATAGTAAGTTGGGAGACCAGTTGTTCAACATGGCATCCCCCATGGAGTCCTTGCCCAAACCTGCCCTGAAATAACACCTGGGGCTCTTGATGTTGAGTGATGTGGTGAATAAGTCTATTTCCACAAAGCCCTATCTAAGGAAAATGGCATGAGGCCTTGTAGATGTATCTTCCATTCATGTTTTTGGTGAAATATGTGGTTCAATTTGTCCACAGCGATGTTTTGCTCACCTAGGAGATATACCGTTGATATGTTGATGTGATAGAGGATGCACCACCTCCATAGTGATGAGGCCTCGTTGCAAAGATGCTATGATCTGGCTCAGCCCTGTAGATTTCTGTAGAATATGCAGGTGGTACTGTTTGTGTATATTCTCACTGTTTTGCCTTGAATTAGGGGAAGAAAGTGTTTGGACTCTCTTCTTACAGCTTGTAGCTCAAGAACATTGATGTGTAGATTTGACTACATGGGAGACCATCCTCCGTGCATACTGTATCCACAGGTGTGTGCCCCCCAGCCCTCCAGTGAAGTGTCAGTCGTTATGTGAATAGATGGGTTTGGCTGATGGAAAGAAACCCCCTAGCAGAGGTCGTCTTTATGTAGCCACCATGTGAGGGATTCCCTGACCTTGTTTGAAGGACTGAGCATCCTGTGCAATGGGTGGCTTTGAGGGTGAAAGCACGTGTGTAGGAGAGTTTGAATGTGTAACCTTGTGTGAGGAACTATATATGTCACTGGTGACATGTCAGGGTAATTTCAGGCATTGCCTGGCAGATACCATGGGGCTGTTTACGATTGTTTTTGCTGGCATAGCTAGGGCATGAACTCTTGGCAGAGGTAGCCAACCCTATGCTTATATGCAGTCCAGAGTGGCACCTATGAACTCTAGCTCTTGAGACTGGAGTGTGAGATTTGACTTGTACATGTCTATTTGGATCCCCAGCCTTGTAAAAAGTCTGATTGTGACCTCAGTGAATTATTTGGCCTGTTGCTCTGTTGGAGCCACTATCAGGCAATTGTCCAAGTAAGGGAAGATCACTATGTCTGATTTTTTTTAGATGGGCCACTACTACTGCAAGAACCTTGGAAAAAAAAACTCTGGGTGCTGCTGACAGGCTGAATAGTAAGACTTGGTACTAGTAATGTTGATCCTTTAGAGTGAACCTGAGGAACTTTCTGTGAAATGGTTGTATTGCTATGTGAAAGTATGCATCCTGCAGGTCAAGGGATGACATCCAGTTTCCTTTTCCCAATGCAGGAATTATCTTTGCCAGCATTACCATGAATTGTTGGGTTTTTTAGGTATTTTCTCAGTCTGCTCAGTTCCAGTATGGTCTCTATCCTCCTGACTTTTTGGCGTGAGGAAGTATCTGGAGTAGAACCCGTTTCCCCTGTGATATGCTGAGACAATATCTATTGCTCCCACGCGTAACAGCTTGTTTATCTTTTCTTGTAATAGGGACTCATGAGAGGGGTCCCTGAAGAACGATGTGGAAGGGTGTTGGGTTAGGGAAAATGTGAGGAATGATATTGCTAGGCCCTTTGCTATTACATCTAGAGCACATTTATTGTTTGTTATGTTGTACCATGCATAGTAGACTGGTTGCAGACTGAATTTGTATTGGGTGGCTGGTGGAAATGACGTCAAACCATCAACCAATGGTTCAAAATATTTGCTTGCCTTTGGGGGATCGAGAGGTTACTTTCTGGTCTTGAGGCTGTTTGTGTTTCTTCTGCCTCTGATGACGTCTTAAATCTTGGGGATGTTGCTTGGCCATGAGGCATGTACACGTGATTGATTTTTTTCATTGGTTGAGGGACATATATCACCAGAGTTTTTAAAGTGGCCCTTGAGTCTTTAAGGGAATGCAGGGATGCATCTGTAGTAGAAGAAAATAATTTCTGACCTTCAAAGAGAAGGTCCTCAAATGTACTCTGTACCTCCCTAGGAAACCCAGAGAGGTGCGGCCAGGAGACACGATGCATCACTAAGGATGTGGTGAGGGATCTGGCAGTCATTCCAGTCATATCGAGGGATGCCTGCAGTGCCGTTTTCGGTATAAGGATGCCCTCCTCTATGTTTGATTTAAATGCGGCCTTGTCTTCGTCTTGTAATCTTTCAATAAATGGGCTCATTTTTTCAAAATGGTTATAGGTGTGCTTGGCCAATAATGGTGAATAGTTTGCAATCCTGATGAGGAGGGATGCTGATGAGTAGGATTTTCTACCCAGGAGATCACGTTTTTTCCAATTTCTGTCATACAGGATAGATTTGAACTGGGTCTGCTTACTCCTGTTGTTTGCAGTGTCGACAACCAGCAAATTCAGGACAGGGTATGTAAAGAGGAACTCAGCCCCTTTAGCTGGGACTAAATGTTTCCGTCTTCTAAATCTAAAATCTGCCCTTGTTGAGGTGGGGGTGATGGAAGCTGGAGTCTGCCACAAAATCTTTGCTGGGTCAAGTATGGCCTCATTGACCGGCAGGGCTATTTTCACTGAAGGCGAGGCTTGTAATATAGCAGCTAGTTTATGTTGAGTGTTAGGGACCTTGACCAGTGATGTATCAGGGGAGTCAGACACCTTCTTGTACAAGTCCTGAAAGAACTTAAAGTCATCACCCATAGTAGGAGGCAGAGGCATTATGGATTTGTCCAGGGACAATAAAGAAATATGGGATAAAGGTAATGTATCCTCCCTCTTGGGTATCGTCCATGTCTTCAGCGTTGTCCTGTGTCACTTCTGATACTGTGGGTGCAAGTGGGGTGGGTGCCCATGGTTGAGGTCTCGCTATCACTGGTCATGGCATCTGGGCCTTCATGGTGCTCCAGGGATCCCATCCCAGCCAAGGTTGTGGGAATGGGATCGGAGGGAGCCATGGAAAGGGCTGCCATATCTGGGTTTGCACTAGCTGTTGCTGCTGCAGCATCTGGGAGGTTGGTTTTGGAGATGAGTGGCATAGTGAAAAGGGAATCTCCTGGTTGTCCTCACTGTCACTGGAAAAGTGAGGTACAGCACTTACAGGCATCGCCAATCTACTCAGCCTCGCTGATGATGGCATAGCATTGGAGCTGAAGACAGGTGTGCCCGGTACTGACGTGACCACTAAGTCCTGTTGCATGGTAATTGGTCTTGATGGAAAAAAGGATGGGTACCGTCAGTGTGGAGGCCTGTGACCACTAAGCCACTGGTTCATTACACGCCTTAAATGTCATCGGTACTGGGGAACCTTCGGTGCATACAATTGGTACAGATTGAGCGGGTAGTTGTATGGTCAGTGCCGGTTGCCCTTTCTCCAGAGTCTCTGATGGTGGTTTGGGTGCCGATTTCCTCAGTGCCAGAGCCTTCAGTACAGATGGCACAGAGGCAGTCTTCTTCTTTTTCAGACCACAGGGTATGGGGGGGCGACATAGTCGGTGCCAGTTCTGAGGCAGATCTCTCCACATTCTCCATAGTGAGGAGCTTGAGCCATAGCTCCCTTGCTTTTAACAACCTACCTGACAGATTTTTGCAATGATGAATTTTTTTTGGAGAATGGCCCTGGCCCAGGCACCTAACGCATTGGGCATGCCCATCTGAAATGGGTATAGACATTCTTCACATCATACACCGTTCAAATCCTGGTGAGCCTGACATGCCTATCCAAATACTATAGTAACTAAAGAGAAAAAAACTTTTTTTTTTAACTAACACTAGAGGGTGGGGGGAGGGGGGAAAACTGTGAATAAACTATTTTAAACTCTAAACTCGAATTACTAACACTACTGTAACTGAATTCTAGCATGGAGTGCAGCTGTGTTCCGACCAAACCAGGAGTGGTTGAGAAAGAACTGAGGGGATGGTTGATGGCACATGCATGTCAGCACGCTTGCTGGTGGGTGGTGCCATGCCGGCAACCCGGGGGAATACCGCTACTAAAAAGTTCTGATTATAAACGTTGGGGTGCCTAAACATCTACAGTGAAGTGCCCACCAGGACACTCATTTTGAAGAACTGAATTTCCACACAGGATGCTTTGCAGGAGAAAGTGGTTGCAAGGCTTTTTATTTAGTATATCCATACTATTTATTTAGTATATCCATAAAATTTTGCATACCCATGTCTATTGATTTGTACTGTACATTGAGTTCAGAATTTGAAACTGAAAATCCCACACTCCTTCTTGAAGGAAACCTACCTTCTTTCTGGTATTCCTACTTTATAGTAAGCTCCCATCTCATGGTTGTTCTGTATTTAAAGTTTTTGAGGGTTTTTTAGTAATTACTACACCTTTCCTATATGTGGTGACTTGCCAGGAGAGAACTCAAAGTGATTAGTTACCTGTAAATAATGATGATTTTAACAACAGTGAAAATACAAATTGTGCTTTTAGATAAATTAACTATCATCTCCAGTTCAACAATATACATTACAGAATTGGTGCTGTTCAACCCCTTACATGAGCTATCGTTATTTCAAAACTGTTATATTATTTTCCTACTATATCTGTGGGACAAAATTTAAACTATCGCAATCTCTAAATTTACCTTACACAGTCAAAATCAAACAAGGAAGTAACTGCATACCAGGAAGTCCTGATTGCCAATCCTCTATCTATCACTGGGCTTGACCTTGAACAAATTACTAAACGCTTGTGTCTCAGTTACCTTCTTCTGTAAAAATGGGAATAATTATTTACTTCACAGGATGTTGTGAGAATTAATTAGTTAATTTTTGTACAGCATTTTGAAGTTGTAAAACACTATTAATTAGTATAACACATAAGATCATTAAATTTTCAGATATGACTAAAAACAGAGGAAGCAGTTAACACTCAGAAGGATTGTGAATGAGTACAGAATCATAGTAGATCCCTTAAAAAGGTTGGAGGTGGAATATGAAATTCACCAACTTGACTTAGTTTTCTGACTGATTCATGTTTATATTTGACCTACAGAACTGCTTCTATCAAAGAAGAATTTAGCCTATTATATTCCATATTTCAGTAGGAAGCATGAAGATTATGGGGCTATTCATGGAAATAAGCATTATATTTCAGATTCAGTGCCCACTAAACTCGATAGAATTATGCCCGAGACATGAATTAAGGCTATGTATAGACTTTTGCTTTTTATCGGAAAAAGGTACACAAATTGCATTCAATTTGCGTACCTTTTTCCGATAATTTTGTCAGAAGAGGCTTTTTTTAAATTTGGCCCATCTACACTGGGCCAAATTTTGGAAAAATCTCCTCTTTTGGAAGAGCCTTTCAAGAGCCTTGATTGTTTGGAATGCCAGAAAAATGTGGATGCTCATGGATATTCCTCTTTTTAATTGCTATTGAATATTTCTACTCTACTGAGTGACTCTCTCACTTACCTTTCGAATTCACATTATACTGATTAAGGATACACCATTTCGTCTTTCTTGTGCCCTTTCTATTTGAATTTCTTGCCATAAGTATATGAACTTCAGTCCTTAGTCCTACATTATCAGAAATACCCCAATAAACTGGAGAGAACTTAGCAAACAAAACAAAAATGGTAAGGGAGTTGGAGAGAAAGCCTTGCAAGAAAAGATGTTAAGTGCTAAATATGTATACTATTATTGTGGGTGTGTCTAGACTACAGGGGTTTTTCGAAAAACATGGCATTTTTTCAAAAAAATTTCACCTGCGTCTAGACTGCTGCCATGTTCTTTTGAAATTAAATCGAAAGATCGTGACAGTTTTTTTGAGGAATAACGCTTTTTTTTAAGTGCTCTTTCGAAAAAAGGTGTTATTGAATGCAAACAGTGCTTTTTTGAAAGAGAGCATCCAGACTGCTTTTAACAACCTACTCTCTTTCTAAAGAAGCTTTTTTGAAAGATTCTTTTGAAAAAGCCTCTTTCAAAAGAGGCTTGTAGTCTAGACGTAGCCTAAGAGATGACTAGAAGGGAATATGATAAGACTCAACAAATATTTATAGGTTTCCATGCCAAGAATTGGAAACTATTATGTAAAGTAGTACACTTTTGTATAACCAGGATCAATGAGATGAAATTAAGAAAAATAAAATGCATGTTGGCCATCAGAAGACCTTGATAGTGTGGTATGTATTATGTTGTAGAATTGTCTCCAAATGAAAGTACAAGAAGCCCTTCACTTAGGGGCTTTTGATACTAGACAGAATAAAGCACCAGAGAATATATTTTAGGGAATGTTCCTGAATTTGTATGGAGATAGATTAGATCAGGGGAGGACAAAAGGGCCTCCGTGGGCTGGATCCGGCCCACCAAGCAGGTGAATCTGGGCCGCGGAGGCCCTGCTGTTCCCCCACCTCCAGGCCAATCAGGGCCTGGAGGCAGAGGAGTGCCCAAAGCCTCCTCCCACCCTGCCAGAAGCATGTGGCTCTTCAAAGTGCCATGCACTGCTCTCAGGGTGGGGGGGAAAGTGGAGGAGGCTTCGTGTGCTCCCCTGCCCCCAGGCCAATCAGGCCCTGGGGGCAGGGGAGCTGCATGAAACTTCCTTTGCTCTGCCCTGCCCTACAAGGAGCCTGCGGCACTTCAAAGCACCACAGGCTCTTGATTGGCCTGGGGGTGAGGGAGCGTGCCAAGCCTCTTCCAGCCTCCCACATGGGTGCCTAGTGGGAAGGGGGGTCAAAGGGGCTCTCCCACCCCCAGACCAATCATGGTCTGGGGGTAGCCCTGCCCCTTCCCGTTTAGGTCCTGACTCTTCCGAGGTGGTTTGGGGCTACTTCAAAAATATTTGATGTGGCCCCTGGGCAAAAAATATTGCCTATCCCTGGACTATATGATCTAAATAGCTTGTTCGAACTCTGATTTCTGTAATATAACACATTGGAGTATTGAGCTGTAATCCATTTGTTTTACTTATAGTATTTAACATCTGGCACTATATCTTTTATTAATTAAGAGCTAATGTCAATTTAGAGAATACAATACCTTAAATTTGTATGACTGAGAACAAGTTAATAGTAAGAACAATCAGATCAAATTATGTATAATCAATTGGTCTTTGCATTTACAGTGTCTGGTACACATATCTATATGATAAACTTTCCAACTTAGAAAATACAAATACTTGTCCTTCCTTGTGACACACATGCAGTTCCAAGTCCAGTTCCTGAACTTTAGGAAATGATACATAATTAGTCACTTATTGCCAAATTAGGACACAAAGTAATATATTTTCCAGTCCCCACCTTTTGCCAGATCGTTTAGACTTCTTGTAGTCTCAGTCATCTATGTCTAGAATCTTCCAATTCCTTCTTGGTTCCAAACCTTGAATACTTTATAACATCTGAATGATAAATAGGGGACTTCAGCTGAGTCAGTTGTAAAGTTCTCTTCTTGGTCTTTTGATTTCTTTCATTTGTATATGTGGAAGCTATACAAACTTTCTAAACAATCTGTACCACCTTGTAGTTAGCTGTGAAACTCTGAGTACATTTCCCAGACCTAAAGAAAAACTCTGTATAGTTGGAATGCTTTTTCTTTCACCAACAGAAGTAGATATAATAAAGATATTATCTAACCCACCTCGCTTCTCTAAATTTTAAACAGTCAGAAACAGAACACAATTCCAAGACACTAAGGTTAGTTGTATAAGTTTTTATCAGATATAGTGTCCCTTATTCCAACAAATGTTTAAAATATACTTAATTTAACTCATTAGCTGCACTGAGACAAGGGTGCCTTTAAACCTGCAATCCTGCCCCAGCAAGGAAGATAGGGGCCCAAAAAAACCTTCAGCACAAGCTAGAGAAGCCACAGAACAGTTCTAAATTACCATGGATAGAAAAGTAATATCCTTGGGACTCCTATGCCAGCCAAGGATTGGAAGAGTACATTATTCTCCATTCTTCACTCTCCAGTCTGTCACCCTGTTTCCATATCATAGAATGCCACTTTCTTGCACCTTGTAAGCCCCACCTCACCATTAAATATATCTTGCCTACAAGGCAGGTCCATCTTGGAGGAATCCTCTGCTGCCCACATTGGATGACTTTCAGGTAATTTTGCTGCATTCCAAGAGTGCAACACAACCTTATGGGACCTCACATCTCGTCAAGTTTGCTCCCACCCCCTCGCTGTTTCCTTCTGAAAAATCTCATATTCAGTATTACCTCCTCTTGCCCTTACCATACTGATACTTTGTTTGATTTTACAAAAATTGGACTTGATCCTACACTGGCCAGGTGCAGTCTGTTGCATCTTCCTGTCAGCCATCTACCTATCTATTTCCTATGCTGTTATGCCATACTTAAAATCATCTTATTTGAGTGCCTTTGATATTCTAAAAGCAATCATATTAAAAGTTGCATGTAAGTGAGAGGTGAAAAGGTGCAAGTTGATGAACAGGACAACTCAGGAGATTTATTTATGTTCCAATAAATTTCTTAGTTTATAATGTGCTACAGGACTTCTCGTTGTTTATGACAGCTCAGGATAACCAATCATAGTGAATGTACAGGGGAGACCATAGTACGCATTCACCATGTATATAATGTTCAACAGCTCAAGATATACAGAGAGAGACAGGATACCTACCCCTGCTACAACAAATCCATTTGTTCTTCATCACCACTAACTCCTCACCAAAAGAAATCTACAACTTTCCACCAACAAAACCAATCACTTCCATATTCCAACAAAGCACTCATCTTCACTAAACAAATCCATCAGTTCACCAAATTCATGTTGCCCAAATAAATCCAACTCTGCAACTCTGTCCTTTGTCATAAAATAATACCAGGATTGCAAACAAGTAAGTGTTGTTGAAGGTGAGCCAGAATTTAGAGTTGTGTAGAAAATACTCTTATATGTGAAGGTATCTTATGTCAAAGGGATTACATGGGTGAATAAAGCACGCAGCATATGGTACTCAGTAGTGGTTTTGGACAAGAATCTATATGTTGGCATATGATTTAAATCCTTTCATAATAGAAGTCAAATTGTCTTCATGTGAGGGTATATATACCTGAGTGTTTTGCACATTTGCATTGATATATGTCATTTTTGTACTTTGCTGCTATCAGATAGTAAGTGCCTAGTCAATGGTCTGCCTTCCAAAGCTTCAGCACAGTCTAACAACCAATAAGGACTATGGATAAAATCATGTTTCCATTGACTTCAGTGGGATCTGTAAAATTATTTCAGTGGGACAGCTTCACAGTTAAGGTACTACTCAGTGTGAATAAGTATATCTGACTCTTGCCTTTTGTGAGAATGGGTTGCCTTCTTACCAAGTACTGTCTATAGTAAATTTCAATAATCTGCTCCTTTCTCTACCCAATGATTTGTAGTCCGATTTTTCTGCTCCTTCATTTTCTTGCCTTTTATATCTTCAGCCATTAGTGATAAAGAGGTAAAAAGGCATCCCATCAAGGACTGTATTTAAAAAGGGACAAATTCAAAGTATATTTCCACCAGGAAAAGTTATTTTACCTATTTTTATGAGTAAACTCTATGAGATGGTAGAAGAAATTATTACTTTCAGCCTATGTAGTATCTGTATGCCTTTGAGATGTTTGTCCCTATTGGTGCTCCACTTCGGTGCGCTTGAGCCTGTTGCACATCTGATTGATTGGAGAGACATAGCAATGTTCATTCATCTCTGTTCAGTAACTGTAGTTCTTTGGGATGTGTGGTCCACCACTTGGGGGTGCCACAGTGCATATTATTTATCTAGGTGAGGTTTAGGGTTGAAGACTGGTAGGTGAATGGGTTGGTTAATATAGAACTTGAGGGAAACTTTAGGTAAAAATGTAGGATGAGGTTGCAATGTGGCCTTGTCCTTAAAATACTAAGAAAGGGATGCATGCCATAAGACCCCTTATTTCCCCAACATATCACAGTGACATCATGGACATCAGGAATGCAGTTTTTATTAATATATGGAGAAATGAGCAGGTTGGTCTTATAAGGCTTTTAAGAACCAGAATGCAATTCCAAACTGCCATAAACTACTTGACTGGCAGATAGAGATTTCAGAGCCCCATGAGAAATCTCATCATCAGAGGGTGGCAAAAATGGAATAATCCTTTATTTGGGAATGGAAAGGCATGATGGCTGCTAGATGGACTAAAAGGGTGTGTCTGCACTGCACTCTTACCTAGAAATAAGCTACGCAATTTGCATAGCTTATTTTGAGGTAATTTTTAAATAAAGTGCTATTCTGAAAAGTCCCTTAACCCTTGTGGCACGAGGTTTACAGGGATGTCGGAATAGTGAGCCCATTATATTTTGAAATAATGAGCACGCTCAAAAGATATGGAATAGCTATTCTGGGATACTTCCGATATCCAGAAATGGCTCCTCATTGTAGACATAGCCTAATAGTGATAAGGGTAGCCTAGAACTTTAATGTTAAGATATAGTCTGCTATATTTGAGGTCACTGGTGAAATATATTTGAGGTCACACAAACAGACAGATCTTGTCCATTGGTTTGAGATTATCAGATTTTCTTTTTCTTTCTATGGTAAGATAACTGGCTCTGTGGATATGGGGAAAGTAGTAGATATGATACACCTTGACTTTAGGAAGGCTTTTGATATAGATTAACACAATATTCTGGCCAGCAAGTTAAAGAAGTATGGCTTAGATCAATGTATTATAAAGAGGATAGAAAGCTGGCTAGATTGTTGGGCTTAATAAGTAGTGATCAACAGCTCAGTGTCTAGTTGGTATCAAGGCCATTTACATCCCTTTTTGGTAACAGGCACATTTTTTTACTATAGTTTCAAGTACAAAATTATCAGACACATAAACAAACATGCTTTGTAGGGGAAGAGTCAACAGCTTTTGTAAAGAGAAATCATGCCTCTCCAATCTATTAAAATTATTTGATGAAGTCAACAAACATGTGGACAGATGTGATTCAGTAGATACAGTGTATATACACTCAATCTTGGCATCCAGGATGGGGTGAATCTTGCTTCTCTTTGCCAATTGACATAAAACGGGCATGATATGTGGTCCGTTATGAATTTTATATGTTTGTCCTTGATTATTGGTAAAAATGGTGGACAGGTGTATCCAACTTCCCTGAGTGCAAGGAGACTGATGTATAATATGATCTCTTGTGATGTTCATTTACTCTGAGCTACATGACCATCTAGATGTGCTCTCCATCCTAGCAGAGAGGCATCGTTATGATGACTTTTGAGGAAGGATGTGCACAAAGTGGAAAGACCATCACAATATTTGAAGGATATTTTTTAATATTTTATTTTTTTGCTGGTGGGTATGGAAAGAAACACATTTAACATGTTTCTAGTGAATTTAAAACAGCCCAGAGCCACCACTGAAGGACAGTTTACTTCGCCTCAATTTACTATGAAACTTTTATACTTTCCTCTGACACATGTAGGCTACGTCTATACTGCGCTGTTTTACACAAGAACTATGCAAATGAGGTGAAGCGTGGAATATCACCATGCCTCATTTGCATAAATAATGAGTGGCCACTTTTTGTGCAAGAGACTTCTGCACAAAAAGGAGCCGTCTATACGGCTCCATTTTGTGCAAAAAACCCCTTTTGCATAAGAGCTGTTCTTCCACTTTTTTTCAGGAAGAATGGCTCTTGCATAGAGGGGTTTATGCACAAAAAGTGGCCGCTCATTAATTATGCAAATGAGGCATGGCGATATTCCACGCTTCACCTCATTTGCATATTTCTTGCACAAAACAGCGCAGTATAGATGTAGACGTAGTGTTACCCACTGTCATAGCGAGGATACTGAGCTAGATGGATCTTAGAAATTTGAACTTATCTACTTACATTCATGTGTAAAATAAAAAAAGAGCGTTTGGTGTTCCAGGCTGTCAATAATACAATATCAATGTACAATAAGTAAAAGCATGTAAAGTAATCACTGTTTTATCAAAATGAGCCCGTGCTTCTACCACCTAGAACTAAAACTGAGGGCCCAAATTTTCATTACCTTGCACCTTGGCTACGTCTACACTGGCATGATTTTCCGGAAATGCTTTTCATGGAAAAGTTTTCCGTTAAAAGCATTTTCGGAAAAGCGCGTCTAGATTCGCAGGACGCTTTTCCGCAAAAGCACTTTTTGCGGAAAAGCGTCCATGGTCAATCTAGACACGCTTTTCCGCAAAAAAGCCCCGATCGCCATTTTCGCAATCGGGGCTTTTTTGCAGAAAACAAATCTCTGCTGTCTACACTGGCCCTTTTGCGCAAAAGTTTTTCAGAAAAAGACTTTTGCCCGAACGAGAGCAACATAGTATTTCCGCAAAAGCACTGACAATCTTACATGAGATCGTCAGTGCTTTTGCGGAAATTCAAGCGGCTAGTGTAGATAGCTGGCAAGTTTTTCCACAAAAGCAGATGATTTTGCGGAAAAACTTGGCAGTCTAGACACAGCCCTTATGTATTCATTTATACCAACATGAAGTAATGGCAAAGTGGATGTAAATGTGTACTAATGTGGTTAAATAAAACTTTAAAATCACTTCAAACTCATTTTGCAATAATGAAAATGACTAAACATTGTTCAGGGCAATCAAGAATCACTGGGTTCCTTTATGAGAATAGCCAAATAGTGTTTGTACGGGTGGGTTATATCTGGAATAATTATATTTGTATCACTCCAAAGTGGTTTCATTTGGGAAGCTATCAACAACTGAGATTTCTTGACATGTTATATTTGAATGCCTTGTTGCCGTATTAAAGCCATCAAGCCATGTTGTTATAGCTGTCAGTATTAAAACTTGCATCCTGTTGTCATCTAGAGAATTTTTTTTAAAAATGCCTCGGTGATTTAAGAACTTAACTCTCATTGTCAAAATTGACCTAGATAGCTGATGTAGGGAATGTCTACACTAGGAAATAATTTCAAAATAAGTAAAATTGAAATAATAACTCCTGAAATAACACAATTTAAACAGTGTGTTCACACTATGGGGGACCATTGAAATAGGTCAGAATTAGGAGGGTAGGCACTTTTTGTGGCTGCTTAGTCAGGTAAGCTGACACACATGCTTTCAGGGGCTCCTCTCTATGGCCACATCACACACCACTCCTCCACTGCCTAACCCCTAGAGGGACACTAAACACTCACTGTGTGCCCTGCGGATGCCACAGCACTTAATTCATGGAGCTGGAGATGCTGCAAATCAGCACCAGGCTCACAGGCCTTATGCTGCACCTCATGGAGCCGTTCATCTGAACTTTCCGCATGCTACTTTAGCATGACAATGAGCAACCTGAACCAGAGGACCTCTTCACCCAGGTCCTGGTGCTCTTGCTGCTGCAAATGACCCTCAATTTCCTGGACACCATGGAATGACACTTCTGGTGGAGGGAGACCAGTTCTTACTGGTGGGACCATATTATCTTGCAGTAATGGGACAATCAGCAGTGTCTAAAGAACCTCCACATGTGGAAGGCCACCTTCCTCGAGTTCTGCAAATGGCTTACCCCTGCCCTCAGGTAACAGGATACCTGACTGTGACCCGCCATCCCCCTGCAGAAGCATGTCCCTATAGCCATGTGAAAGCTCGCCATGCTGAACAGCAACCGCTCCTTTGGGAATCAGTTTGGCATGGGAAAATCCACAGTCAGGGCTGTGTTTCTGCAGGTAGCCATTCTGGGCATCATTGACACAATTGTTGATGGCTTTGCCACCCTGGACTTCCCAAACTGTTGGGGGGTATAGACAGAACTCATATCTCTATCTTGGCTCCCAACCACCATGCCTCAGACTATATATACAGGAAAGGGTACTTTTCGGTGATGCAGGACCTGGTGGACTACAAGGGCTGGTTCATGGACATCAAGTTCGGGTGGTTGGGGAAGGCGCATGACACCTGCATCTTCCGAAACTCCTGCCTGTTCTAGAAGATGCACGTCAGCACTTCTTTGTTGGGTTGGGGACATGAACATACCAATCATCATCCTGAGTGATGCAGCCTATCCATTGTTGCCCTGGACTATGTGGGCAGCCTGGAACCCACCAAGGGAAACTTCAATACCAGGCTGAGCAGGTGCCGCATGGTCATGGAGTGTGCATTCTCACCCACCAGGAGCTCAGCAAGTGCAACACCCCCTTCATGGTGGCAGTCTGCTGTGTGCTCCACAACCTATGTGAAAGCAAGGGGGAGACTTTCCTGCCAGGGTGTGGGTCAAAGGCTGAATGGCTGGCCAGGACTTATGAGCAGACGGACACCACTGCAATTCCACGAGCACATGAAGGGGCAGTGCTCATCTGGGAGTCCTTGAAGAAGAATTTCAGACAAGGCCACCTGTGAGACTCTCCCCCACGTCTCTCCACAAGGGATCACTGCATTGCCCCTGTGTGATTTTCCTTTCTCACCCTCCTTTCCCCTGCCCTCCTTTTCCATCTTCCTCCTCCCCTGCAGAGCAAATACAAAGGGTTTTTTTGTTAACAAACATGTCTCTTTATTTGGCAAATATAAAACAGGGGAAAGAAACTGGAACGGAGGAGAGATGTGGAGAGGGGAGGGGCTCAGGCATAGGGCTGAGACTGTCACCTGCCTCGGTCAGCTTGTGAAGCTTTAACTGCAGTTGAAGTCCTACCATCCCATGTTCAGGGGAGCTGGGCAGTCCCTGGAGGGGCTATGAGGGGAAGCCCAGGGGTATGGGTGGGGGTGGAGAGGTGGCCAGTGTCTCACTCCATGTACTAGGCCATGTGCTCCATCACTGAGGTGCTCCATCACTGAGGTGAGGGGGGAGCACATGGCCAAGTGCTGGCTTGACTGCTGGTCCCAGGTAGCCTTCCACTGCTCCCAGTCAGCCTGACGCTCCTCCCAGCTACCAATCCTGGCACTTGTCATTGAGCCCCCCAGACAACAGACTGGACATCCACTCCCACAGAAGGTTTTCCTGGGTGTGTTACCTTCAGTGGATCCTGTGGAGTATGGCATGGGAGGTGGTGGATGTGCCATGCTCACAGCTGGCCCAGCTGTGAAGAAAAGTTACAAAAGCAGTCAGCCCATGAGACATTGTGTATAAAGCCTTGCCCTAATCTCTGAGCTAACACCAAAGGTCTCCGTTCAGATGACGGCAATGTGCTTCAAGCAAGGCCATCCTTCCTTAACTTTCGTGCACTGACATGGATGTCCCAGGGGAACATTGCTACATCCACGGCCTGGAGAAAAGCAGGCATTGGAAGGTGCTGGCCAAGCCAGGAGCCTGTGAGTGGGAGGAGGGGATGGGGCAGCTCGACCTCCTTCTATGTCCCACACGTGGCTGGTCCAGCACTAGCAGCATCCTGTAGACAGAGAACTTCTATCCCTTCCCACAGGAGTGGAAGGGCTGTTGGGGGAGGTGTCTGCGAGCTGTAGAGGTTGTTTGTCAGAGAGAGTGCTATTGGGGTCCTCACCTCCTCCTCCCCCAGCAGGTTCACATGCAGGGGATCAATCTCTATTACATCCCTGCTCTTGACTGGGAGCTGATGCTACCTAACTGCAGGCATGAGTCTGTGCCGTGTGCAGCGCTGCTGTGTGTTTCCATGACCTCAGCCTCCTTAGTGGTGTCCCACTACAGAGGCCGGAGTAAGACAGGCCTCTCCAGGAACCTTGTGAGAAGGACCAAAGTTTTCTGTGTGAGGGCATCATGCAGGTGAGTACTCCTGACTGGCTCTCCATGTGCACCCACAGAAACAGACTGTTGTGTGACCTTCCTCTACCCTCTCCTCCCCCAAGGCCAAGTAGATCAAGAAGGGAGTGTGCAGCCCACAGCCTGCCCCCGCATGTATATAAGAAAAGTTATAGGACTCACCTTAAATGCCTTCTCCAGGTTCCTCTAAAGCCTGGGAGACAGCGTGGGTGGAGGGACTGGCTCCAGGGTGAGGAGCTGCTCCTGGCTTGTGGGGATGGTTGCCTGGCTGGCCTGCTCCTCTTCCTTCTTCCCCTCTTCCTCCATTTCGACATCGTCATCTTCCACAACACCACCCACATAGAAGCTGATGCCAGGCATGTTCTGGCCAGACTTGATGACAATGTGGGAGGGGAGGTGACCAGCACCCCTCCCAGGATGGCATCGAGCTGTTCATAGTACTGGCACATGTGTGGTGCCACCCCAGAATGTCCGCTCTTCTTTCTGGCCTTGTTATAGGCCTGCTGCAGTTCTTTGATGTTCATGCAGACCTGGTCAAGGATTCACATGTGTCCACCCATGTCGAGGGTCCATATGTGTCCCATCCAGCTGTAGACATTGGTGTTGTACCTTCTGGTGTTTAGATCCTGGAGGCTGGTCTCCTCGGCCTTACCCTGGAATCTGGAGACCCAGGATCTCCATGCCAGTCCCAGCTGGTGCTCATTTGTGTCTCTGGCCAAGGACAACTGAGGGAGTTGTGCGAGTGCTGGCAGCCATGGGGAGTTCAGAGGGAGCACTGGGGTCTGCCATGGCTCCTTGAACGGTACAGTGTGGCATGGGGCTGGCAAGGCTGTCCTTATGCCACAAGCCCTTCTCCTGAAGCCTGCTGCTTTAGGAGCTCTACAGGAGAAAGGGAGCAGTGGAGGTGGCAGATGTTGCCACAAGTGCAGCTGTGAGAGGTCTCGTGGGGCCAATTATTTTGAAATAGCAGCAGCTATTGAAATAAGCATCCACACTCATGCTATTTTGAAACAACAATTTTGAAATAATTGTTATTCCTCGTGGAACGCAGAAGTACATATTTTGAAATAACCAGTGCGTTATTTTGGAATAATGGATTTGGTAGTGTGGACACTCCACTTGTTATTTCAAAATAACTCCCTGGTGTAGACAAGGGCTAAGTGCCCATCAGTTTTGAAAATGGCACTTAGAATCTAGAATCACTGAGGCATTTTTAAATATTATCTCTCTAGACTGAAACTTTAAGCTATTACTTTGATTTTCTTATGCTACTTGTGCATTTCACACAGAGATGGATATTTGGGGGCAAATTATACTCAGATTAAGACACAGTGGCTTCATATTAGACTGTGCTAAAATTTAAACAATTTAAATCAGGGATGGGGAATCTCCAGCCCAGGGACAAGATGCGTTCATCAGGGTTAGTCACTAGCAGGCTGTCAATGGTTCATTTACCTGAGCATTCTCAGGCACGGTCATTTGCAGCTCCCAGTGGTTGCAGTTCACCCTTCCTGGCCAATGGGAGCTGTGGAAAGTGGTGGCCTGGCCTGTACTGCTGCCTGTAGCTCCCATTGGCCGGGAAGAGTGAACCATTTCTACTGGGAACTGGGAACAACCATGCCTGTGAACTCTTAGGTAAACAAACTATCTGACAGCCTGACAATGGCTATCCCTGGTTAACTGTGTGTGACCAGCATGCCAGAGAGTCCCCACTTGTGATTTTAATTACACAAAGCATATTGGACTTCTGCACATGTTTACAAATGTGGTCTGTTGGGCTGATAGGTATAGTGGTGTAGGAATCAGAATTATAATTTGACATTATTTGGTAACATTATAAAATTAGAAATATGTGCTCAAAAGTTAAATTTACAAAAATAACATAGAATTATAAATTACCTGTTGAATCTGAGCTACATTTCCTACTTGATTTTCTTCAATATATTGTATTATAAAGTCTAAAACCTGGATTGCAGTTACCTTACTTTTGGCAAAGAGACTGGTCCTTTGAAGGTAGAAAGCCTCTTGAATCCCACTTTTGAAAGACAGGTGTGCTGACATGTTAGGAATTGCTTCATAAATTCATGTATCTCATTTATAAAATAATGACATAACTGAAGAATTGCATGTGATACGGGAAGAATATATCCCTTATCTAGAGGAAAATGCAGATGTGCAAGTGAGAGGTACTTGAATTCACCAGGGAAAAGTTGTGAGGGTTAGTGGTATCTCTATCCAAGATTTTGTCAAGGTTTTGTTTGTTGCTTTTTTGTGATTTATATTATTTTTGCTACATCATTTTGTAAAACTAATAAAGCTATTTCTGAATAAATAAGATATGTGCAGTTCTGCTGCATGCATTATGGTGGGTAGAGTGTCATTTTCATGGTGTGGTCACATAGCTAAGTCTCAACTGCAGATCATTTACCAATGTGAACCAGAGATTGTTATGCAGCCATGCAACAAGAGTGTTACATACTGTACTAATGACAGCAGAAAAAAGGAGTTTATAAAACTAAAGGTTGTGCCACTGCTAACTGCTGGCAGCCCCACTGGAGTTAGAGCTGTATTTACTGTGGAAAAATTGTATATGTTACCTAGTCTCTCTAGTTTTTTTAAAATTCTTTATCATGTTTCTGTGTTGACAGTTAAGAGATCAGTATTACAGTGTACCTTGCTGTGCTAAATCTGTAGCACACAGCAAATGGATGTGACTAAATGTGGACATGGCTGTCTGAGATGATACATAAACTGCATATTATCCAGAAGGGGGTGCTATCTTCCAGCTAAACTGCAATAGGTAGTGGGAATGTAGGGAGAAGATATTTTTAGTTACCTTAATGCTTGATTATATCACTAGTGAATGAATGGACTGTCAAACAGGATGGACATTGACTTGTACATAAATTGTTCCTCTCATCTGCCAGCACTCTGTGTTTGCTGTTCTCTTTTTTTCTTTCTTCATGATCCTATGCAAAGGTGCTTTCCAAGCAGCATCACTTATTGAGTAACACTTACAAGGATTGTAACAAAATTGTTATGGAGTATGAGGTTGAAGAATAAAGAGAAACGCAGTGACTTATTGTGGCACTTTGGGGATTAATCCAGAGCAATAAGTGTCAGCATCTGCTCTGCAACTCTGGGTGCCTTAAATTACATGATGCTGTGGCTCACAGTCCTGACATCAACAGCCAGCCTACAGGCATACAGGTCACATGCTGATTTCCACTATTCAGTTATTTTTTGCAGATTTACCCCAAGACGTTCCAGTTCTGAATTCCCCCCAAATCATCTGCCTGCAGAATAATCTAATTTGGTTCCAAGAGTTGTGAGTTATCGTGTTACCTGCCTCCATAAATGAGAGTTTTGCTATGCCTGGGCTATGAGACAACTCCCTGTTACACTAGCTTGTCTTCCTTGCCAGCAAGCTCTTTAGGATACTGCCAGTCCAAATATTGCCATGAATCCTAACTTCTGAGTTCCTTAGAGTCATCTTCCTACAGTGTCCAGTTTTCCCTGAAACAGTCACAGAAATTATGCTGCTCCTCGTTAGCTAGGGTTTGACAAAGCTTTTTCAATCAGAACTGAATTGGTTTGCAGTAATAGTAAAACAAATGTATTTATCAAAAGGACATAGAATTAAATTATACCAAATATAAAAATAAATAAACACAACTATGACATAGCTGGAATCACAGAAACTTGGTGGGATAATCTGCATGACTGGAATATTGGTATAGAAGGGTACAGCTTGCTCAGGAAGGATATGCTGGGAGAAAAGGGAGGAGGTGTCGTCTTGTAGATAAAAATATATACAATTGGACTGAGTTTGAGATGGAAATACGAGACAGACTTGTTGAGAGTCATGGTAAGCATAAAAGTGATAAAAAAGGAGGATGGTATCTTACTAGAGGTCGACTGCAGACCACCTTCCAAGGAAGAAGAGGTGGATGAGGCTTATTCAAACAATTAACCAACTCATCCAAAGCATAGGATTGGGAGAATTCAACTATCCACACTCCTGTTGGGAAAATTACAGCAGGGCACAGAAGCTTCAGGGGGTAGTTGAATTAGTCTGTTACAGAAAAAAAATGGTCTGGTAGCACTTTATAGACTAACAAAACACTTCTTCAGATGACCGGAGTCTATCCAATATGTTCTTCAAATGTATCAGAGACAATTTTTTATTTCAGAAGGTGGACACAACTTTTGGGGGAAGGCTGTTCTAGGTTTGATCTTGACAAATATATTAGAGAAGAACTGGCTGAGAATCTGAAAGTAGAAGGCAGCTTATGTGAAATTGATCACGAATGATAGAGTTCATTATTCTATGGAATGGTAGGAGGGAGAACAGCAAAATAAAGACAATGAATTTGAAGAAGGTATCCATTAGCAAACTCAGGAAGTTGGTAGCTAAGATCCATGGGAAGACGGTCTAAGAGGAAAAAGAATTGAAGACAGTTAGTAGTTTTAAAAAAAACTTTAATAAGGGCACAGGGCAAACTATTCCACTTCTTAGGAAAGATAGGAAGTATGGCAAGAGACAACAGGAGATTTTGAATGATCTAAAAAAATCAAAAAGAGTCCTACAAAATGTGGAAAGTAGGTCAAAAACAAATTACAAATTATTTAGACAAGTTAGATGCCTTCAAGTCACTAAGGCCTGAGGAAATGCATCCTAGAATACTCAAAGAGCTGACTAAGGAGATATCTTAGCCATTAGCTATTATCTTTGAAAAGTCATGGAATAAAGGAGAGATTCCAGAAGACTGGAAAAAGGCAAATATAGTGCCAATCTATTAAAAGGGAAATAAAGACAATCCAGAAAAATACAGACCAGTCAGCTTAACTTCTATACCAGGAAAGAAAACGGAGTAAATAATTAAAGAATGCATTTGTAAATATCTGTAATAATGTAATGAGTCACAACATAATTTGTTAAGAACAAATCATGTCAAATCAACTGGATAGCTTTCCTTGACAGAGAGAAGAGGGAAGGGAAGGATATGGTATATCTAGACTTTAGTAAGGCTTTTGATAAAGTCTCTCATGACCTTTTTATTAACAAACTAGTGAAATACAATGGAGACGGAGCTATTATAAAGTGGGTGCAAAACAATTTGGTTTACCATTCCCAAAGAGTAGTTAATCAGTCATTCAGTCAAATTGGAAGGGTATAATGAATGGGGTTCTGCAAGGATCAGTTCTAGACTCAGTTCTTTCAATATCTTCATTAATGATTTAGATAATGGCATTGGGAGTACACCCATAAAGTCTTTGGATGGTACCAAGCTGGGAGGTGTTGCAAGTGCTTGGCAGACAGGATTCTCATTCAAAATAATGTGGACAAACTGAAGGAATGGGCTGAGATAAAAAGGATGACATTCAATAAAGACAAATGCAAAGTACTACAATTAGGAAGCACTGGCCCCTGCCCGTCTCCTGCCCCCCCATTACCTCTGTGAGAGGCAGCAAAGTGGTGGTAGGTGACTTTGTGCCCCCCCCCCACTCTTTGTGCTGCTGCCTCTCTATTAGAGGCAGCAGCATGGGTGTTGGGACAGGCAGGAGGTTCTGCGGGATCCAGTGCTCATGGGGAGCCAGCTTAAAAGCCGGCTCCCCACAGCACCAACTCCTGCCTCCACCCTCCCTTGCTGCTTCTGATGCAGAGACATCAAGAGGAGGGGAGAAAATGTGTGTAGTTGATAGGATTAACTAGTAAGACCAGGCTTGTGGGTTAATTGTGTAGTCAACTGCATGCTGATATCCTTAACAGCTGGAAGGGATGGTCTAGATGGTGCTTGCTCCTTCCGTGAGTGCAGGAGACTGGGCTTGATGACTTTTCCAGGTTCCTTCCAGTTCTGCGATTTTACAGTAAGATAGAAAGGATTACAAGCAAGTAACTCTGAAACAAACAAAAACTGGTTTATTGGTGTATTAGGGCATTAGATTTCCTGAGTTAGAACTCACTTCCTCAGATGCTGAGAAGAAAAGGGGGGGTGGGGAAAGAAAGGGTTACAGAGGTGGGAGTGTGACATCAGTGCTGTCACACTCCCATCTCTGTATCCCTTCATTTTCCCCCCTTTTCTCTTCAGCATGAAAGCTTATGCCCTCATTGATGTTAATTTTTAAAGTGCCACTGGACACTTTGTTGTTTCTGCTGAAACAAACTAACACAGTTATCCCTCTGAAACAAAGCATAAACTGATCACAGATAGTTAGAAACAATGAGTGGGAGAGGTGAAAACTGCCCCTATCATCTTTAAGATTGAATGAGCATTCCTTTATGATGATGATGATTTAATTGTTAACCATTTTATTACTGGTCATAGTATGTAAAAAAGGAAGTGGTTGCTACTATAAAAATGTGAATTATCTACTGTGTGTGATGTCTCATTTTAGCACGATAGAATCATAGAAATGTAGGACTGGAAAGGACCTCAGTAGGTCATTTAATCTAATCCCCTGTACTGGAGCAGAACTAAGTAGACTGCCTAAGTAGACTGTCTAGACTGCTCCTATCAGGTTTTTGTCTAACCTGTTTTTATAAACTTCCAATAATGGAGATTTTTCACCTTCCCTAGATAATCTGTTCCAATGTTTAATCACTGTTACAGTTAGGAAGTTTTTCTTAATGTGTAACCTAAATCTCCCTTACTGCAATTTAAGTCCATTACATCTTTTCCTGTCTTCAGTTGTTAAGGAGAACAATTTACAACCCTCCTGTTTATGACAATCTTTTACTCATTTGTAGATTATCATGTCCCCTTCAATCTTATTTTCTCCAGCCTCAACAAACCTAGTTTTCTTCCTAATGTTTCTTCATAGTTGCTGCTAGTATAGGCGTATTCTAAAGAGACTATATTGGATGAGTGTGGTTGTTGAGGTTGCAATGGAAATCCAAGGGACTTCTGTTTAGAGAATGATTAATATATCTCAGGTATATCACTGTTTTTGTGGTGAATTTTTTTTTCAACAAATTCTTCCTGAAGCCTTTGTCGACTGCTCTTGTAAACCTCATTTCACGAGGTATAAGGGAGCAGTCAACAAAAGCGTTCCCTGTCGATCAATCCACGTCTTGACTGTTGCGCTGTGCCGACGATCAGCTGAGCTGGCACAGTGCGGTGGCCATTTTTATTTTAATGAAGCCAGGGATATTTAAATCCCCGCTTCATTGACTATGTTGGGTAGCCTATTTTACATGCCTGTTGGCAGAGGCATGTAATCTAGACATACCTATTGAGTGCATCAAATGCCCCTAAAACAATTCTATGGGTGAAACCAATCACTGTGTTTTTGCATGAAATTGCATAGAAAAATCCCCCAAAATAAAAACACTATACCACTAATAGGTGATCACTTTTCACTAAGCAATCACTCCATACCTGATTTTTTAGTACTTGTCCTCAAAGAAAACCTGCACAACACCTTCAGAAAATGTGTATGAAAACTTAATTTCATGACTCTACAGGACACCAAATACCATGGACTTAACAGGAATACTGGTTTTATGGCTCATTGCAAGAATTTGAGCACACCACATTTCCTGCTACCCTTAAATGCCTGTTTCAAACTCTTTATGCATAACAATCCAACCTTTAGTTGCCCAGTTCACATTGAGCAATTGCCTCCAACATGTGCTACTTCTTCTGAATAACAATCTGTTCCAAGTTGAATCTGAGATCAGATACTCTCGGTATATCTACGCTGCAATAAAGCACCATTGGTTGGCTTGTTTCTGCTAACTGAAGCTTACTGAGTTTGGAGTGCAGGGTTGCAAAATTGCAGTGTAGACTTTCAGGCTTGGTCTGGAGCCATGGTTTCAGGACTCTTCTCCCTTGCAAGATGTCTGCATTGCATTTTTATAGTCCCACAGCTTGAGCTACAGGAGCTTGAGTCAACTAATCAGTGTAATGAAACAGAAGTTCTCTTTTTGATTGGTTTGGTGTGCCTTATAGAGGAGGAATCTCAGTCTTGGGTTGAACAATCTGGTTTCTAAGCAATCCACCTTGAATTGATACTCACAGTAGTGCTTCCCCCTTCTCTCCCCGAGCACTCATTGTTATATAGTATGAGAGTGTACATTACGTCCATGAGTAATTTGCCCATTGATACTTAATAATTGCTTCTTACTCAGAATTATGTGTCTGGCTCATACTGTGCTAAAAATTTTATTTTACTAAACAATAAGAAAATATCCTAGATACAGCTTAAATGTATAGCACAGTTTGAGTTAAAAGATACTGAGCATTCCAGTTGGCTTTTGCCTTTGAAACATAACTTATGTTACAGCCTGAAAAATAGTATATGATCACTTAAAATACTAGGGATGATATTACACAAAGACTCTACATCTCAAGGGTACCAGCCAATGGTACTATGCATATGGGATGACATGCTCCCTTTAAGTAGAGGAAAACACTCATTAGTAATACATTTCAGCAGAAGACGCAAAAGAAAAAGTATGAATTGGGAAGGAAATCATTTACCCTAATCAAACTGTTCACATAATTTAAGAATACCTGTAATAAACCCATTCATTGTATATATTCATCTAAATCATTCAAAGAAATGTTAAAGCCAATTGTGTCTTTTATGAAGTGATGTAAATCCAGAATAACATGACTGATGTTAGTGGAAGAATTTCAGAATAGAACTGTGAAAGTAAGTGTATGTGGAGTTTGTAATTAAAATTCTGATTCACTTAATTTATATTCATGACTCTCTGCACTTCTTCATGAACATTTACCTGAGCAAGTATTTACTGACAGAAATATGAACACTAAAATGCACAAATATTCACTAGTGTATTTGTAACCGAAACTGAACCACTTTGTAATACTTTTTGTTATTTGTATAATATTTGTTTAATCATGAATGTTCATAGATAAGTTGTGAATGGGGACTTTTCTTTATATACAAAAATAATTCATTTGAGAGCAGGAACAGTATCTCTTGAGTTAAGTGATCAATGAGACATGCAAATAATTATCACTACAGAGCAAATACACAATTTGGTGAATCAATCACAGGCTACAGTTGCTTGTGCAAACAATCAGTGTGAACAAGTGTGAATAATGAACAGATTTGTTGGAAAACAGGTCCTGGTTGTGGGGTAATTCAAGAATAAGGCTCAACTTATTTACTAGTTTACTGCCAACAAAGTTTGAGGAGCTCTACTTTGCAGGGACACGCGGGTACCTGGGGGGCAGGATCTGATGCAGTTTGTTCAGTTGATTACTGCCTGATGGACCAGCCAGCCAACCACCAAATGCTTTTTCTGATTTTATCAATGCGCACACATACACGCACCTACAGCGTGCCCTGGAGATATGGGCAGGGGAATGCCTAGTTCCAGCTTACCCGTGAAAAACCCCAGGTGAGGCTGTCCAGGAAACGCCAGTGCCCATCCCATGGGGCATCCGCCTGAACCCGGCCCCTGCAGCGCCCTGGCCAACGAGGCCTTAACAGAAATGAAGAGGTGTCTGTCTGTGTGTGCGCGCGCGTCGCGGGGTGGGTGGGAAGTTAACGAGCGCAGCGCGTGGCGCTCACCTCAGTCTGTGGGAGCCCGGCTCGCTCATTGCCTCTCTAAGGGGAAGTTGGGGCGGCTGGGGGGCGAAGGGAGCCAGCTCCTTTCCCTACAGAGAGCAGCTTCGCAGGCTGTTGTTCGCAGGCGGACCCGTCTGTGGAAGCCGCCAGTGTCCGTCAACCCCGACGGACATATTCCCCCACCCCCGCCAGCCTTGGAAAGCCCCTCCCTCGCCCCCTCCTCCCCTGCCACCTCCCGCAGCCCATCAGTCTGAGCCGAGCGCGGCTCCGAGAGCGACAGCAGCGGCGGCATCCGCGCGGCAACGCCGGGGAGAAGGCGGGCAAGCGAGCGCTTCCCTCCCTCCCTGCTCCCCCCCCACCCCGCCTCCCTCCCTCCTCCTCCTCCTCCTCGCTGCCGCTCTCACTCGCCCGAGCTCTCTCTGCCCCTCGTTCCCTGTCACTCGCTCGCCCTCTCCCCCTCTCATTTGACTGTGCCTCGCGAGGCGTCCAGCGGCTCCTTCATGAGCCCCGCCGACTGATTGTCACCCCGGCCCGCGCCCCTCTCCTTCCGCACCTGGAGCCAGGCAGGAGCAGCGGCAGCATGTCCCGCAGGAAACAGAGCAAACCCAGGCAGATCAAACGTAAGTTTCCTGAGGGGGGCTCCCTCCGCCAGACTTTTATTTATGTCCTTCTAGGGAGCGGAGAGACTGGGGCGCGGAGGGTCCCGAGTATGGGCTAAAGGGTTAAACTTTGCCAAAGACAGAAAAGGGCAGGGATGAAATAAAAGCTCCTTTGATGCAGCCCGAGTAGCTTCCTCCGTACTGAATTGCCTACTCCTTGGGAGCTGTGTGACTGCCTCACGCACTGCCTTAAAACTCTCGCATTCAGCGTGCAAAGCAAATCACTTTCGTATTGTAAAGTTGGACTGACTTAGGAGACCAGGGTGAACTCGTCTTCACAGAAACATACGAGGGATCAAGGACAGCTGAGGGGGGTTCTATGTCAGGCTTAGGCTGCAAAAATACCAGCGCATGGCAAAGAAACGAAAAGTGCGTGCAAGAAAAGTTCCAGCAAAGGGAGCACTAGGAAAAGGCTCCTCCGAGCTGCACAACTCAATAACCTTCTCTGGGCAATGCTGATTTAGTCATTTTCGGTTCTCTTCGTCCCTTCGCTTAGGTTTGCATTATGCAAAACTTTGCACCTCCCTGTAGGATTTGGTTTGCTTCTAAACCAGTTGCAGATAGTCATCTTTGTTGTTTTCGGAAAAGCAACACTTTTGAAAGGAAAATGTTTTTGCTTTGGTTAGTAACCAGGTGTATAGGTGGGTCGTAGACAAAAATCTTCGTAATAGTATGCTACTATTAGTATCCATAGTTCACTTTTTGTGTCTGAGACGCGCGTCAGTGACATGTGCTATAATCCCAACTTCATAAACTTCTCCGTGCTTCAGATTGTTCAACCGAACGAAACAATCCTGCCGGTCAGTACTCAAAGAAGTTGTAAGCGTTTCAAAACAGACATAATAAACCATTTTGATTTTAAATCAGCACCACTGAGCTGATACAACTTCATTGACGCCTGTATCCTAGAATTACTTTAAACTAACCGTCATGTGACTTAGAGAGAATCTTTTAATATTTTCCTCATTGATTTCTAACTCCAAAATACTTATGAATAGCTCAGTTCTAGTGGATTTTTGAGCTGATGAAGTGATTTAGCAAACAGAATGAGCTGCAGCTTGAAAAAAGATTGGTCACTGTCAAACATTTGTATTGTGTTGGTAGTGCATACCTACTTACAACTGTTTTTTAATTTGGAAAATAAAACAGCATATTTCCGATTGTGTTCTGTGTTTATTTAGTATATAATAATACCTGATTAAAACTTTCCTGTTTTGTGTAAAGCCTTTTAAATCCTTCATTTTTAAAGGAACTGTTTTAATTACTGTGGGTTTTGATATACGTAAGTAAACATGGTGTTTTCCTTTTAAACCTATTCATTTATTATTTAGTTTGCATTAATCTATTAAAGTATTTAAGTAGTATGGTTAATATTTTAAAGCTGTAG